>NC_141691.1:1584301701-1586714201 GCF_964263255.1 Lissotriton vulgaris | reverse complement strand
GTTTGATTTGGTTTAACACAAGGTGCCGTATCGTTTGCTTATTGTCCGCTGGTGATGCGTCTTTCTCTGGGATGGGGTGGTGGTCACTATTGCGATGGGGGATAGGGGGTTGAGACTAATGTCATGGAATGTCAATGGTCTCGGGGACAGAATTAAAAGAGGGGTGGTTCTCCAACTACTCAAGAGAATGTCACCAGATGTGGTCCTGCTACAAGAGACACACCTTATAGAAAATTCCTGCTCATCCATGAGCAGACGAGGTTATCGTCTTGTCGCTCATTCGGGCTTCACCTCCGGGTCTCGGGGTGGGGGTAATGATCAGAGCCTCCCTCCCCTTGGAAATTGACGAGGTGATTTATGATGACAGGGGACGTTATGCAGTAATAGTGGGCAGATGGGAGGTAAAGACCATACTTCTAATGTCTGTTTATGTCCCACCTAGTCTGCAATAGTCCACATTTGAAGATATCGGTAAAGTATTTCTGAATCTCCCGGAAGGATTCCTGATAGTGGGTGGTGACTTTATTTCGGTTGTTTGTGGGAGGGAAGATCGTTATCCACCTAGGGACCTGCCGGGATCAAAGGCTTGGCTGAGTAGGCTTATGGACACTTTGGGATTAGTAGATTGTCGGCGCTTGCTACACCCTGGGCAGACACAATACACCTTCCACTCCGGGGCACATGGCAGCCTCTCTAGGCTTGATTATGTACTGATGCCAGCGGCGCAGGCCATGATGGTTAAGGAGGTTAGACATCTGCCTCGTGGCATTTCAGATCACTACCCGCTACTCATGGTGTTGGATACTGGTGTTGGAGCAGAAGGGAGGTTAGCTCCCATAAACCCATGGTACCTCCGCAACCCTAGGACCCGTGCAGCATTGGTTAAGTCTATAGAGCACTATTTACTTGAAAACTTGGGGTCAGTGTCTTCTGCTGTTTCACTTTGGGAGGCTTTCAAAACAGTTATCCGTGGGCAGGCTTTGTCGTTGATTTCCTGTGCCAAGAGGAGTAAACATGAAGAAGTAATCCGACTTGAATCCGAAATAGACGAGTTGGAAGAAGATTTGGAACATGATGTTACTCAGGAGAAATTTCATGCTCTTAGTCTCAAACAGAGTGATTATAAAGCACTGGTCACTGACGCTGCCAGATCCATGAGTAGAGAGCAGCAGGGGCGTTTGTATGATGTTGGGGATAAGGCAGGTAAATTGATTGCATGGCTGGACAAGAAGGAGAGAGCGAGTCAGGTGGTTCCGGTGATTGAAAGTCAGAGTGGTATGAGAGTTACTGACCCAGTGGAAATAGTGGAACGCTTCGCAGAATATTTTCAGGGGGTTTATTCTCCCGTATCGGACAGACCCGAAGAGGACTCGCATTTGCCGCTCATTTGCTTAAACTCTACTTGCCAACAAGGAGGATACCTGAACGCTGAACTGGGAGGGCGCTTTGCAACACCTAATCTGCACAGGAAAGGTCGCGCTGCTGGTGGGAGCTTCTCCGCAATTGGCGGACAGCCTGCACGCTCCCAGCGTGCACTAGACCTTGAGGCTACCTGTTGGCTAGGCATGGGCGGAAAATCCGTTCCGCTCGCGGATTTTGCGGATTTTCGGGAAATCCGCAATCCGCGAGATTTGCGAATTTCCTGAAAAATCCGCAAATCCGCGAGCAGCGGATTTTGCTCGCACTGCTCGCACTGTTCGCGTGAGTTCGCGCCCCGCGAATAAGTGCGAAATTGCAGAAATACGATCTAAGCAAAACTGAAAGTAACTACTTACCAGGTTCAAAAGTTCAGGCACATCATTAGTAGCCATTTCCTGTAGTGCTTCCTGAGGGGCCCCTCCAGAGTTCAGTTGCCAGTTGAAACTATTATGTGACCCTGCTCTGAACCTCAGAATAGTTACACATATGCCACAAAGGTCATGAATTACAGCTAAGGGAGACAAGCAGGAGCCAGGCTGGAAGTTAAAATCCATTAATCAGCCCCTAATTCATTATTGTCAGTTGGGGCAGGGCAGGTGTTGTAACTAATTTTGCAACAATGAAAGCACTTAGCAAGTGCAAAAGATCACTAATCAGGGCGCACTAAGGAAGCAGGTGCCAGCTAAAAAAATATTCTGTGACACATTAATCAGCCCCAAATTAATTCAGGTCACTTGAGGCAGGGAAGGTGTGCTTTGCTTTGCCGAAAATAATGTACACTGGACAACCAGAGGGTGTGGTGATGAAACAGAGGGTGGCATGGGTGGGCCAGAGGGTGGCATGAGTAGTCAGAGAGTGGCAGTGGTGACAGAGAGTGGCAGTGATGAAGAAGAGTGTCCCAAACAGGCTGGACACGTAGAAACAACAAGTTCGCGAAACTTGCGACCCGACAGGTAAGTTCGCAATTTGCGAAAGTGTACAAAACCCTCGCGAACTGGCAGAAACACGGGCGAACACAAAAAAAAAAAAAATCCGCAAATTCGCGGGAATTCGCGGATTTTGCGGATTGCGAATCCGCAAATCCGCAAAATTCGCGAACGCGAGATCCGCAAAATTCGCTCATGCTTACTGTTGGCTCCACCGGGGGACTGCGAGGACCAGCAGCCTCTACACCTAACAGCTGGTGCCTCTTCCCCCGGCGGCCACGCCCCCTAACTAGCTCACCATAAATTGAACAGACCCAAACGCACCGCGGGACGCGCGCGGGGCGAAGCGCGGGCGAAGCCCGGGCCAAGGGCGGGCCCGTTTAAGCCCGTTCAAGACCGGGCAGGACTGGACTGGGCCACCCTATTTTCAGTTTGCTTTTATATTTTGCCACTGACAAAACATCTATTTAGGTCCCGCCAGTTTTTGCTATTTGGCCTTAGAAGTTTCATTGTACCTTACTACTGTTACGATCCTTATGGTACAATGTGTCCGAGAACCACCAGGAATACTGTTAAAAAGCAGGCTCAATCTGCAGCTGAGGTCATTGGGCCAATAGACCAATTTATAACGAAAGCTAACGATGCCATTGAGCAGGGTATCATTCTATTGGACCGGAGGATCTTACAGGACCTGATGATTGACAGACGCTCTTCAATGGGCTTACTGGCCACTGCAAAAAAAACCCTTCATCCTGTTGATCTGCCCCCTCCAGTGACAGCACATGCAGAAATGCACACCGACCCCCGCACAGTGGACCTATCTGCATCCCTAGATCTTTCCGAATCCCATTTCTCTCTTGAAAAATCTCCAGTTATTTTTGTTACCCAACCAGATAATCCCCCCTCCTCCCCAATAGCCAGGGGTATACGAGAAGGAGCAATTCCCAAAAAATTGAAGAAGAAGGCAACTACTAAGTCCCACCACTCCACCATTCCTTCTTCTACAACTATCCTTGCAACTCCTTCTGTCTCTGATCCTCCCCCGCATATCTTTAACCCTTCAACCCCCCACCATTCTCCTTCACTGTCAAGTGCACAAGCAGTGGATCCTATCTCTGTTAACCCGAATATCAGCTGTACTAGCTCCAGTAGCTATGACAGTGGAGGAGACATGGAAAATGGTAACCTTACAACTAACACATGTAACAACGATAGCTTACTGCTTACCAGAATTGGAGATTTATTTAAATCCCACTTGGAACCAATGGAAAAGGCTCTACACTTGGTTCAGTCCCAACTAACTCAACTGTCTCTAGGACTAAACCAAAGTAAGGGAAACAAGAAGGATTCCAACTTGGCGCAAGGTAGGCCCACTACTTTAAACGTAAAAACATCAAAGCCTGTTACCTCTGCGCAGAATCCCAACACCAACAAACAAAAAGCCCCAGAGAAGCCTACTCAAAAACATTCTTTAGCACCTACAAACAAGCCGCAACCACCTCCCAAATCCACTAATCCCTTACCGTCACATTCTGCAAACAATCCCCACCCAACATCATCTACCCATTTAAATCCTCTTTCTTCCCTTTCTACCACCGCAGTCCCCACTCCTGCCCCCACCCATCCCAAAAACTCTACTGGATTCAATACCATTCCGAAAAACCATAAGAGAAGGACTCCCCCTATTCATCTCCCACCCGAGGCTTCTCCATATGTAGTAATAATGACTGGTGTTCCGGAACTCTCCCCAAACCAAGACGAACCGGTATGGTCTTTAAAAAACAAAGTAATATACTGGTTGTCCTCTTCCAATCTTTATGGACAACAGAGTTACTACAGTGCGCAGAGTGCCTTGGCTAGGCAACAAACCGAAAAACATCCAGGGCGACTGCGTTATAGTAAACTTTGCAGATCCCAATACAGTCGAGCATATCTGCTCCTGGGGTGATCATACCTCTACTGAAGGGATAGCCACTCACAATCTGTCGTACTTCTATCCCCCGACTACACGACGTAATACTGGTCCTCCGTGGTCCTGGACGAGGGTAGGGAACTGGGGTGGGATTAGAGATCGAGACCAGTGGTCTGGGTACGGTTTTAGCAATCCACCACCATGCCACTTTAACATCTTTAACAACTGGAGAGGCCCACCATTATCCAATAGATATGACTGTTTGGATATGGTGGACTGACCACCAACTCTACCCATCTCAGACAGTGGCCCCAACAATGTTCCGCCCAACCCCAAACACTCCTGTTAGAGCACTCGGACGGTCGGCTCTATTTTGCCACCCCTGTCTGGTACCCAGCCCGAGTCTTGTCCTCCCCAGCAACCCTTGACCCAACAGCCGTCAACTTCTACTCACCAGGATTTGTGTCACACTTTGTCAGCTACCCCAGTTGACTCACCTCTGAGCCAACAACCTATTATTCTTCAACTCAGTGATCCAAAACCTACCCTCTCCCTTTCCGTCCCAACCACTCAGTCCTTGTCCCAACCCCCACACTCCTCTGCTGAACCTCAGTTTTCAAACCCTATTTTTTCATCAACCCAGGATCTTCCAGTCATATACTGGAACGTCGCTGGCCTTAGATCCAAAATCCATCTCCAGTCCTGGCTAGAAGTGACCAATAAATATAAGCTAATCTGCCTTCAAGAAACCTGGGCAATTGATCCTATTCACATCCAGGGCTTCAAAACATTCCATCTTCCGGCCATACCGTCCACTCATGGAAGACCCAAGGGTGGCTTAGCCATTTACATTTCCAACTTAATTCCTTTTACACCACGGAAGTCCCGTTAGTCTTTCCAATCTTTCAAATTCTCAAATTAGTTCCAGACAATAGTTCTTGTTATTATTTCATCAATATGTACAATAATTCCACGCCTGGTGACTGTGTAAAATCTTTGTTGGAAATCACTTTATATTTACAAGATCAGAAAGCCAAGAACCAACAGCTACAATGCCATGTTGTGTAGGGTGGGGATTTCAATGTTTATTTGTGTAACAACTATAACAAAGGTATTTGTGGGCGAGCACGACGCCCCCCTGGCCCACTTCGCCCACAGTGGTGTTGGTGACGCTTTAAATAACTGTATTTTTGCTCTAGAACTTGAATTTGCGAACATTTTAGTGAGTCCTGCTGTTGAGTTCAAGAAGACTTTTCACGGTAGAGGATTTAGCACAATTATTGATTTTATCTTATGTTCCCAATCTTTAAACAACCGATTGAAACACTTTACAACTGGTACCGATCCCTCAAGCGATCACTACTCAAACAGCACCACTATAGTATTAAATACCCCATCCTCAGCCTGTCCAAAAACAAGCCTCTTAACGCTGCATTCCCTGGAGAAGAGTAAAATTAATGGCTATACTCTCAAATGGTCGATGATCAATCCCTCAGAGGCCACTAGCAAGATCATCCAAAAAACCCTTCCCTTAATCTATCACTGTTTGGAGATGTCATCATCCCCTCAGCTGATCCTCTCTAGCTTCGTTAAAATCTTAGAAGCCATCAGACAAGAGCTTACTCGCCAACATAAGACTCACGATAACGATAAGGATTCCAGTGGGTGGTTTGATTCCCATTGCCGTAAAGCCCAGCGTGCACTATAAAACGCTCTACACAATCAAGTCAGGGACCAGCCCCTAATTGCGTCTTTAAGAAAAAACTATAAGATGGCACAAAAATCCCGTAAACGGGAAAATAAAAAATAATCTCTGGGCCCAACTACACCAGAGCACACTAAGCAAGGACTGTACCCTGTTTTGGAGAACAGTTAAGGCCCCTTTCCTAGCTGATGCAACTGCTGTACGGCATCTTGACGTGGCAGTACCCGCTGATAAATGGGTAGCACACTACTCGCAGATCTTCGGGGACCCCACCTTGACAACTGAGGCTCCTAGACTAGAGGCCGCAGCTGTCACTAGTAACAATATCTACCCTATTGACCTCCACTTCGATATAGTGGAGGTGACCACGGCGCTGACCTCCTCAAAGACCGGTAAAGCGCCCGGTCCTGATGGTGTCCCCTTAGACATCTTTGTTAGCAACATAGACCTATGGTCCCCAATTGTTACGCAGGTCATGTCCGCAGTGACTCAGATCGGCCTTATTGATTCTTGGTCCACTTCTGTGCTCCTACCCATATTTAAAAAGGGAGAACGGGACAACCCAGCCTGCTACAAGCCCATGTCCCTCTTGGATTCTCTGGGCAAGGTCGCTGGCAGATTAATTCTGGAGCGACTACGGGACTGGGCCACAGAGAATAAGATCTTAACCGACTTACAGTTTGGTTTCCAGGAGGGTCTGGGCACTGTAGAACAGGCCTTAAACCTGACTCTGCTTATGGGTAAATACGCCTGGGCCAAAGGCGGTAATCTTTACCTAGTCTATGTGGACTTGAGTTCCGCATTCGACTGCATAATTCATTCCAAGCTATGGGCGATCTTGAGTAATCTGGGCATAGATTTTGCACTGCTGAATTTCCTCCGAGAGTTATACTCGGATGCAAAAGCTTGTGTGAGATACGGCATCAAAGGGGAGCTTTCTGAATCCTTTAACATTGCAAAAGGCGTTAGGCAGGGTTGCGTCCTTGCTCCATTCTTATTTAACATCTACACTAATGGACTGGAGCAAGCGGTGCTAGTTGATAGTAAAGATCTCCCCTGCATTTTCACCCGCCCAATCCCTGCATTATTATATGCAGACGATTCTGTCATCCTAGCAAGGACACCTAACCAACTACAGATTCAACTAGATAAATACTGCCAATTCATGCTTTCTCTTGGACTTAAAGATAATAAGTCCAAGACTTTTGTTATGAATATTGGCAAGAAAGCCCAAAAATGCAAATCTCCTTTTATTGAGAAGACCAGGTTAGAAACTGCTAACACCTACCCTTATCTAGGTATTCTCATTGATAAGCATCTGTCCTGGAAACCTGCCATTTCCAGCAAGAAATTGCAGTTTCAACGCACAACATCGGCGTTGACTTCATTCTCAAGGAAACTGGGCAAGCCCGCCCCTGCTGTGATTTTGAAGATCTACCAAGCTAAATGCATGAGCGTGGCCACGTACGGGGCTGGTGTATGGGGCTATACGCCCGCAGATGAGCTTCAGATTATCGAAAATGACTTTTTGAAATATATATTAGCCCTTCCCCGAAGTGCTCCTACTTACGGCACCCATATGGAGCTCGGCTGGGAGTATCTAACTGACATCATTAGGTACCAGCCGATTCTCCTATGGCATCGTATATGGACTCAGGAGCAATGTCATCTTACTAGGTCACTAATATCTGACTGTCTCACACTGACCTATTGGAAAAAGATTCCCTGGCTGTTATATGTTTTTAAATTTTTGAATGATCTGAATTGCCCTGCATATTTCACTGACCCTGAATCTCTATTGGCTATACCTAGAAAAACTTTGAAAAAACTATGTGTCGCCCATTTAAGCGATTTACGTTTGTGTTCAGAACTTGGTAAAAAGTCAAATGTTCATTTAACGATGATTCAATCCTCCTATGGCATTCAACCTTATCTGTCTTTTTTTTTGTCTAATTATGAGAGATATGTTTTAACCAGATTTCGGTTTGATGTATTTTATCGCCTTGTCTCACTGCCTGTGCCCTCTGATTGGTCACGTGAAATAGCTAACTGTCCATGTGATGGTCATACTCGCCAGTCAACCCTGCATGTAACCTTCTTCTGCAGTCTTTATGAGACCCCGCGGAAACGTTGGCTGGTCCCACTTCTCCGGCACTTAGGATTGAGAAGATGCAGACCGGCTCTTTTGGCACTTCAATACTTAGACACCCCGTATGTTGCCAAAACTGTAGCCTGCTACCTCAAAGCCTGCTTGAAAATCCATTCCCAATTACTGACCACTGCTCCTTAAGACTTCATTTCCGCGCAAATGACTACTGTGATAATATATTTGTGCATAGAGTGTCAGTGTTTAGTTGAACTTGAACGATTTCTTATTGTTTTGAAGCAATAGCGCTCCGCTTTCTTTAGTAATTAATGAGCAAATGGAATTTTTTATACTGTTGTAAATATTCGTTTTTAAATGCACTTTTTATGATTGTAAATTCAATCGAAATAAAGTTACTTTTGACTGACTCACACTTGTTGTTGCGAGACATAGCTTTACCCCGCCTAGCTGACGAAGACAGGGAATTGATCGATGCTGTACTGACTGCTGATGAGATTGCTCCGGCGATCCGTTCAGTGCGTTCAGTCAAAGCGATGGGACCAAACGGGCTCCCTATTGAACTGTACAAACTAAGACCCGACAAGATAGCGCCATAACGCCGCGCTATGTTTCTTGAATCGCATGATGCGGGCCTCCTCCCCCGTGATCAAAGGCTCGCAACCATTGCAGTTATCCACAAAGAGGGAAAGCCGCGAGAACATTGTACATCCTATAGGCCCATTTCACTTTTGAACGCCGAGCCTAAGATTCTGGCTAAGGTTCTGGCGAATCGCCTGATAACAGTCATTGGTGATTTAGTCCATCCTGATGAGTCCGGCTTTATTCCACATCGCAATACCACACTGAACCTGCGGCGTCTCCATGGAGTCCTCGCGAGAGTGGCGTCCATACGTGAGCCGGCCATCTTGGCATCCCTGGATGCAATGATGGCCTTCGATACAGTGGAGTGGCCATACCTTTGGGCCGCGCTGGCAAAGTTTAGTTTCGGCCTGGGATTTATCAGATGGGTAAAACTGTTATACAAGGAGCCGCTGGCCCAGGTAGTGGTGAATGGCAAAGTCTCTGGCCCCTTTGTACTGGGGAGAGGCACGCGACAGGGATGCCCTTTGTCCCCTCTCCTCTTTGCTCTGGCCTTGGAACCGCTCGCTACCTGGCTGCGTTGGCAGCCCTCGATGAGTGGTATCAGCTGGACCCCGGAGTTTGAGGATCGCATTTCGCTCTAAGCTGACGACATCCTTTTATATCTTTGTAAATCACCCCCTAGCAGTGTCTGGGAGAACTATGGCCTCCTTAGTCATAGTGCATGTGAGGCATTGATGATGCCATGCTGTGTGGCATGTGGATAGGGGGGACAGGTTTGCTATGAAAGAAATCACTTATTTAGTGGAATGAGAATTTGTGGATGATTGTGTAAGAATTGGAAATGCATGGGGCTAGTGGCAGACTGTATGAAAGGAAGGGCTATTTGTATTTAAAGAATGTAAATCGAGAGAAGATTTCTGGTATCTACAGTCCAAAGACAATAGAAATAGAGGAAGGACTGCCATCCTTATTCTATGACATAAATGTCTTTGGCTGGGGAACTTTCAGCAGAGTAGGTGGCTCACCGTGTATGTGCAGGGGCTTTGAGTGAGTTTTGACCAGGGTTCAAACCCCGGATGGGGGAAATTGTTTTTTTTTTTAAAAATTTTTTATTTCTAAATTCTACAAATGAAAGTTGTGCCTTTGTAAATGACCCCCTAGCAGTATCTGGGAGAACTATGGCCTCCTTACTCATAGTGCATGTCAGGCATTGATAATGGCATGCTGGGTGGCACGTGGATAGGGGGGACAGGTTTGCTATGAAAGAAATCACTTATTTAGTGGAATGAGAATTTGTGGATGATTGTGTAAGAATTGGAAATGCATGGGGCTAGTGGCAGACTGTATGAAAGGAAGGGCTATTTGTATTTAAAGAATGTAAATCAAGAGAAGATTTCTGGTATCTACAGTCCAAAGACAATAGAAATAGAGGAAGGACTGACATCCTTATTCTATGACATAAATGCCTTTGGCTGGGGAACTTTCAGCAGAGTAGGTGGCTCACTGTGTATGTGCAGGGGCTTTGAGTGAGTTTTGACCAGGGTTCAAACCCCAGGGGGGGGAAATCATTTTTTTTTTTTTTTATTTTTATTTCTAAATTCCACAAATGAAAGCTGTGCCTTTGTAAATGACCCCCTAGCAGTATCTGGGAGAACTATGGCCTCCTTACTCATAGTGCATGTCAGGCATTGATAATGGCATGCTGGGTGGCACGTGGATAGGGGGGACAGGTTTGCTATGAAAGAAATCACTTATTTAGTGGAATGAGAATTTGTGGATGATTGTGTAAGAATTGGAAATGCATGGGGCTAGTGGCAGACTGTATGAAAGGAAGGGCTATTTGTATTTAAAGAATGTAAATCGAGAGAAGATTTCTGGTATCTACAGTCCAAAGACAATAGAAATAGAGGAAGGACTGCCATCCTTATTCTATGACATAAATGTCTTTGGCTGGGGAACTTTCAGCAGAGTAGGTGGCTCACTGTGTATGTGCAGGGGCTTTGAATGAGTTTTGACCAGGGTTCAAACCCCAGATGGGGGAAATCAGTTTTTTATTTTTTTTATTTTTTTATTTCTAAATTCCACAAATGAAAGCTGTGCCTTTGTAAATGACCCCCTAGCAGTATCTGGGAGAACTATGGCCTCCTTACTCATAGTGCATGTCAGGCATTGATAATGGCATGCTGGGTGGCACGTGGATAGGGGGGACAGGTTTGCTATGAAAGAAATCACTTATTTAGTGGAATGAGAATTTGTGGATGATTGTGTAAGAATTGGAAATGCATGGGGCTAGTGGCAGACTGTATGAAAGGAAGGGCTATTTGTATTTAAAGAATGTAAATCGAGAGAAGATTTCTGGTATCTACAGTCCAAAGACAATAGAAATAGAGGAAGGACTGACATCCTTATTCTATGACATAAATGCCTTTGGCTGGGGAACTTTCAGCAGAGTAGGTGGCTCACTGTGTATGTGCAGGGGCTTTGAGTGAATTTTGACCAGGGTTCAAACCCCAGGTGGGGGAAATCGGTTTTTTTTTAATTTGTTTTTTTATTTCTAAATTCCACAAATGAAAGCTGTGCCTTTGTAAATGACCCCCTAGCAGTATCTGGGAGAACTATGGCCTCCTTACTCATAGTGCATGTCAGGCATTGATAATGGCATGCTGGGTGGCACGTGGATAGGGGGGACAGGTTTGCTATGAAAGAAATCACTTATTTAGTGGAATGAGAATTTGTGGATGATTGTGTAAGAATTGGAAATGCATGGGGCTAGTGGCAGACTGTATGAAAGGAAGGGCTATTTGTATTTAAAGAATGTAAATCTAGAGAAGATTTCTGGTATCTACAGTCCGAAGACAATAGAAATAGAGGAAGGACTGACATCCTTATTCTATGACATAAATGCTTTTGGCTGGGGAACTTTCAGCAGAGTAGGTGGCTCACTGTGGATGTGCAGGGGCTTTGTGTGAGTTTTGACCAGGGTTCAAACCCCACCTCGGGAAATTATTTTTTAATATTATTTTTATTTTTTTAAACAATTTTTTTATTTTAGCAGAGTGAAACATAGTCCTTTGGAAATTCTCAACTGATAATAATGAAAGACCAAGTAGAAAATCTATGGCATATGTCACATCAGATGTGGCATATGCCACATGACAGAGTGACACGTGTCACATGCCAGACTTAGGCTCCAACCCCTTCTCCACCTTGGGAACGGAGAGCCAATCTATGTGTTCAAAATGACGATCGTCGCCGGTAATTCTGAAAAAGGGGCAGAAGAGTGCTGTCAAAGCCGGGACTGCGGTGTGTCTGTTGTCGGAATCCACAGTGTGTGTATGGGTTTAACGGGTGGCGATTCTTACCTGGAATCAATCGCCTCAGCGCGGAGCAGAATTTCGTTGCCTCTGCCGGGCGTCCTCTCTGTACAGTGCTTCCGGGTCCGCGAGGATCCTGGGAGTCGTAGTGAGAGCGGATTGCCCCACGCTTTAAATATCTTAACTTTAACTGCTCCAAACAGGGTGGATTAATTCGACTGAATCATCATTTTATGGAATCATATGCCCGCAGTATTATAGGGCAGCTCTCTGGATTTGTGGCACCTTTGTATTTAGAAAAAATCGAAGGCTCGAGCCCAATTGCTCAATTACATACATGGTGAATTGTGGGAGTTGTGGTGTATCCATATATAATGCGTCGTCAAGTGATGATAAACGTGTTTATCATGCTCTTTGTAGTTATCTGAAGTAGGGGATTCGATTGGAATGGTGGTTTGCATGTTTGATGAGGCAACAGTTTTGTGGCTCGCCGAACCAATAATATGTACAACGAGCAGGTCACAATCGTTGTATGGTGTCATTCAGCTTGCATGTATTAGCCAGAGGAAACCCCCCAGTATCAACGTGTGCGTTCCCTTATATTAGATGTGCTGCAGGAATTAGCAAGAGAAGGAAGACTGTCCTTTATTATGTTCACTGATGTAAATTCAGAGTTTGAACATTTTCTGACATTTCATTTAATCCGGAGAATGCTGTGTTAAATTTGAAAATTAACATCGCTTCCATTTTTGTCAATTTAGCATCAAGGTTTCCACCTCTGGCATCATTTTCAACCTTTGCAATGACCGTCCAGATTAAATCCGTGTCTTTGTGTTGTTTTTCATTCCAATGATTAACAGCACCTCTAGTTAATCATTGGAATGAAAAAAAACACAGCATTCTCCGGATTAAATGAAATGTCAGAAATGTTCAACGTCCGATCAGTTTACTCGACTCATCGGTTAAAATCATGAGCAGAGTGTTGCTGTTCAGGTTGGAAGAGTGGGCCGATGAGAAGGGGATTCTGGCTAGTTCACAGTATGGTTTCAGGAAGGGGTGTGGTAAGCTAGATCAATGCTTAAATCTAGATCTACTTATTGGCAAATACACCAAGGCCAAACGTGGCACTCTATATCTTTGCTTCGCTGATTTAAGCAGCATGTTTGATCTGGTTGACCACTCAATCTTATGGCCAACTCTGTTAGAACTTGGTGCACCTGAGGAAATTATTTTCTTTCTTACCCGACTGTATGAAAAGATGCAAGCCTGTGTGCGTTATGGGGCTAGTGGGGAGTGAACCCCAAATTTTAATGTAAGGCGTGGGATACGACAAGGTTGTGTCCTCGCCCCTCTGCTTTTTACCCTGTTCATAAATGCCGTGGATTCAATTTTAAAACCAGTTAGAGCTGATGCACCTCAGGCCAAATGTTCAGAAGTCCCAGTACTGCTTTACGCAGATGACGTCTGGAGGATCGTTTCTCTGTTTTTATAAGGGACAGAAAATCACTAATCAATAAAAGTAAAACACACACGATGATTTGTGGGGCTAGGGCTAAAAACCATGTATTTTTTATTGAAGGGGTTAAAGTGCAGCAAGTTGAAAAATGTTGTTTTTTGGGTGTCATTTTTTCAAAAGATGGTAGTTGGTCCCAGGAACTTCTTAATGTACGGTCAAAGATGGCAAAAAGCGCCCATGGCATATTTAGATTCGCCTCTAAAATCGGAGATAGACGAATCAAAGATATGATGCAGATCTACCAGGCCAGGAGTGTTTCGATTGCTTTATATGGGGCCGGGTTGTGGGGCTATTCCAATGCAAGTTGTCTGCAAATGGAAGAAAACACTTTCCCTAATAAACTCCTCTGCCTACCCACTTCTGCCCCAACCGATTTAATACACAGGGAAGTGGGGGCCGCGTACTTATCGGATCTTATATCATTACGGCCTCTAATGATCTGGCGCTCCATTTGGCACAAGGAGGGGACAGTCTTTAACCAACACATTATTAAAGACTGCCTTCATTTGGTTAACTATGTTAAGATTGCATGGCTAAAGTATATTGTAGAAAACTTTAGGGGAATATATGGCCTTAATATTATAGAGGACCCGGGTGCTGCAGGAGATTTCTCCAAGCAGGAGATGAAAAACAAATTTATGATTTATAGAGTCCAAAAGCGCTTGTCCACTAATGGCCACTTGACTAAGCTTAACCTCTACAGTAAGTACAAAGAATGTGAAGGTTTCCAATTATACTTGAGTAAGGTAACTAGACCAGCTCACAGGTATGTCCTTACGAGACTTAGGTTTGGATTGGCTCACCATTTGGTGGCTTTTCCGCATCAAAATAAATACCCTGTTGGTCCCTGTCCTTGTGATGGACACTCCAAACAAAGTATGTTGCACTTTATGCTGAGCTGTACTCTCTACAAGAACTTTAGGGTGGCCTATTTGAAACCTATGTTTATTAAATAGGGTATCTATAATGTTGAAGAGGCCATGCAGCTGATTTTTAATGTAAATTCTTCTGATATATGGTTTTTTACTGTGACCTTTTTATGTAAATCTATTCATCTCAGGAAAAGCATGATATTTTAAATTGTGCAAGTGGTTTTAATCTGCATATTGTTAATTTAATATATGTTGCCTGTATGCTTTTATGGTCATTACATCATATGAACCGAATAAAGCTTAATGAAATGAAATGAAAGTACTTCACCTGTGACTGTTCGCGATGAGGTAGCAGAGTGCATAAACCTGTGTGTATTCTACACTACAACAAGCCCATGGAGATGTAGATAGAGTTGATCTAAGGTTGAAGCCTTACAATGCTGCTTGAAAGTCATCTATCTGGTACAAGAAGTTGCATGTTCATAATGTTTGACGTGGCATCCTTTAATGGTTATATTGTTTTTCAAGATTGTTCTCCAGATTCCAAGACAACTTTTATACAATTCAACAGTCTGCAATAGACAGCCTTGTTGCAGTAGAGGAAGCAAGTATTCCTTCCCTTTCATGAGTCACACACAGACATTTCTGGGTTTGGCAGGTTTCTGTGGGTGGCCCCCCGAACCGAAATACCACAGTTACTCACATTTCCAAATTAGGTTATTTTCTTTTATCTGAAATTGTGATGATTCCACATTGCCTCTTGGGCCCTTTACTGTTCCGCATGATAGGCCCACCTACACAAGTGAGGCGCTGTTTTTATCGGGAGACTTGAGGGAACGCTGGGTGGTAGAAAATTAGTGACGTCCCAAAGTTTCCGGACATTAAACAAACAGAAATGTGAGGGAAAAGTGTGTTTTTAGCCAATGTTTGAGGTTTGCTAAGGCTTCTGGGTAAGAAAACCGGATGAGAGTCACCGATGAGTCATACCTCCCTGGACTTTCCCCATATCTAGTTTTCAGAAATGTGTGGGTTTTGTAGGTTTCTATAGGTGCCGGCTGAGCTAGGACCCAAATTCCCAGCCACCAACACTGCAAACAAAGCGTTGTTTTTCAGTGGAAAAATGTCACGTATCCATGTTGTTCTTTGAGCACTATCCTGTCCTGACCACAAGGCCCACTTACTTACAAGAGAGAGGTGACATTTTTATCAGGAAACTTTGGGGTATGCTAAGTGGTGGAAATGCGTGTATCCCCGCAGGTTCCAGAACTTTACCCTCAGAAATGTAAGAAAAATATGTGTTTTTAGCCAAAGTTTGAGGTTTGCCAGGGCGTAAGAAAACCTTCTGAGAACTACACAAGTAATACCACCCTGGATACCCTTTCGAATCAAGTTTTCAGAAATACCTTGGTAAGGTAGGTTTCGTTGGCTAATGCTTGAGCTAAGACCCAACATCCATAGCTATTCACATTGAAAAATAAGCATGGATTTTGCTAGATTAAATTTCTCCAGGTCTTGTTTTGTGTTGCAGACCAGCCAAACAAGTGGTATACAGTGTTTATAGGAAGACGTGTGGGGCCACAGAATAGTAAAATTATCAATTGGATTTCTCTACATTTTTGCTTCTAAATGAAAGCTAGCATGCAAGAAAGAAAACATTTTGCAAAATGCCCTATAAATCACAGGAGTATGGGTAACTCCAAATTCAGAGGTGTACAAATAACCACAGTTAAATTCAGTATCTTATGTACATTTCAGAAATGTATAAGTTTCCTTCATACTAATTTTTCATTTTTTTATTTTACCATATGAATTGCTGCATAGTCTGTACACAATGACAATGCATTGTAAGGTGCATCTCAGTTGTTGGCTCTGGCAATAGCATTTTTTGGGAAACCTACAAACCCTATATATCACTGCAACCAAAAGGGTCTGTTTGACCTAACAATGTATTGCTTTTGTAAATCAGCCATTCTGAAATGAAGTTACAGATGAAAATGTAGTTACAAATAACTGTTTTTTCTTACGATTTGTTTCCCCAACATTTAGTTTCTTTGGGACAGCCCTCAGGGATCTGTAAAAATGACCCCTTGCTGAATACAGAATTGTGTCTACTTTTCAAAAATGTATAGCTTTCTTGGATCACCTGTGGGTTTTGCATTTGTCTCCATCACAAACTGTAAGTAGGTTGAACCCACAGAAAATATTAAAATTGAACTACCTTCTAGAAAAATACAAACACTATGGTTAAAAAAACTGGGCTTGTCCCTGGAAGCTGGCAGTACAGCGCAGCAAGCACAGTAAACTTTTTGTTAACACAATGTCTTGGAAATATTTCCTGCGCAGCACTTTTTCCCCATTTTTCACAATAAAAACCCCAAAATGAAGCTATATTGTGGAATAGTCATGGTCCCCACCAGGGAAGTCTACAAACTTTGGGTATCTGTTGAATCCTTAGGAGGTTGGAAAAACTACACACATTTTTATGTGGATAACTTATGTGGAAAAAGTTATGAAGGCGAATGTGCGACGTACACCAAATAGCAATAAAAGGGCTTCACGTTCTAGGGGGGGAAAGGCTTAACAGCAAAGGGTTAAAGGAAGGTAAAGACTAAGTATAATCAGTGTGAGGTTCTATTATAGGTTAGTGAGAAAGTGCGATCTTTCTTGCATGGTATGCCCCCACTTTTTGCTGAATTGCTGATGTGCTTTGACTGTGTGCGCCCTGGGCTCCTGCCAATCAGATGCCCAGGGCCTGTGTTCCTTCCATAAAACTGTATTGAAGCTAAAACCCAATTGGCATCTGTAGCCACATGTCAGCCCCTGGTAAATGGTACCCTAGGTACCCAGGGCACTGTCACCAGAGAAGACCCCTAAGGGCTGCAACACTTATTGTGTCACCCTTAGGGGCCCTGCACCCTGACACCCACACACTGCCTGTGCAGACTGAGTGTCCTGGTGTAGAACTAAACAAAGAGTCAACATGCCACACATCCCTGTGTGCCATGTCCGCGAACCCACTGCCCCGGTATACATCAGTCACCCCTCTAGCTTGGTGCCCTATGCCAGTTGTGTGGGCATAGGTGCATGAGCCATGGGGCCCTACAGTACCCAGGGCCATTCCTGGGCACTGTAAGTGCAGTGATGCCATTAAGAGTATATGGTGCTGGGGGTTGTCATTACGAACTCCAAAGCACCATAATGGCTACACTGAAGACTGACAAGTTTGATATCAACCTTATCAGCACATTAAACCCACACCGATGCCAGTGTGGTATTTAATTTAAAATGAACTACAGAGGGCAACTTAGAGATGACCCTGAAACCTAACCTACAATCCACGTCTTGTCTAAGAGGCTGCCTAGGCTACCATACAGCAGACATGTTGCTGGACCCCTGGGTGGAGAGCCCCCCACTCTCCCGGACCTGCAACTATGCACATCCTGGGCGAGGTGCTAGGTTTCCTCCCGAGGATGGGCAGGGGGAAGCTTCAAAGGCATGCCGCCTTTGTGAGCTTCTCCAGGCCACTTGCTGTACTCAGCAACTGGCCCCCACAAGTTCTGATACCCACTCTGGCAGGAAGACTAGCGGGAAACCCTACGTGAAGAAAGGGGGTGTGCCAGCCGGTGCCAACTCCACCCCTCAGGTGGGGGAGGCGAGGTGAAGCACAACTCCTGGCTCCGGCCATATTGAGGATGGGGAGCCCTGCCAAATCAGAGACAGGCTCCTGCCCCCCTCCCACAGAAGAGGAGCAGGATAGGGGGTGTACTCACCCCAGGACAGGGGCCTATTGGTCCCTGCCCTTCCCCTACCTGTAACACACCTAAATTTAGTATTTAGGGGCACCCTGAACCTTCCTTCCTCAGATCCCGATTTCGAAACAAGAAAGAAGACCAAGAAGAAGAAGACCTGCCGTGCAGCTGCTAACAAGAGGAAGACACCAACTGTCTTGGTCCCAGCCCTACAGGCCTGTTGATCCTTGAACCTGCTAAATCCCGGCGTCTCCTGCCGACAGCATCCTCGAGAACTCCGAAGGACTTGCCTGCCATGACCCTCTTAGAGACTTGGACTCCCATGAGCAGTGGTTCTGCTTAAACAACAATACCCCTGGTGCCAGCCAGGAACTGCAAATCCAGCCCACTCTGCACCCACCGAGCCTGGCCAGTGCCCGAGTGGACAAAGACCCTGAGGACGTCCCCCTGACGATTCTGACCTGGAATCCAGTGCCCAAGGACCCTCCTCAACGATTCAGACGACGCCTGCAGCGACCAGCAGAGGGTAAGATTTCCCGACACCAAAAGACACCCCCTGCAACTGGTGCCCCCGGCCCCTTGTGCCCAACTCCAGGGTGCCTACCTACCCTCAAAGATCCCAACTTACCCCTCAAAGTGTTGGTCACTCCAAAAGATCCTCCATCCCCGATCCTGCAGCCTTTTTTCCCTTTTCAAGATCTCCATTGAGTAACAGTGAGCGCCCGACGGCCCAAAAGCACCCTGCACCCAGCCACCCGAGTACCCCTGGCAGTGCAACCTTTGTCCTATCCTACTTCCCCATTTGCCCTGAGCAAGTGGCCAGGAGCCCAGCTCCCACAGCCATGTGGCCTGCTAGCCAGCAGCCACCAACCGAAGGCCCCTGCCTCTCATTGGATAACACTGGGCCTAACTACCTCTGCACCCGGCTGCCCCTGTGCGGCTGAGCATTACCAACTGTGCCTACCTGACCCTGGGAGACCCCTGGGTCTATGCCCAGAACCTTAACTCTACCAGTCGAGTACTTACCTAAAAGTCGATAACTCACTTTTCTTCTGAAGGCTAACATTGACTGGTTTCACTTGGAAATTCTTTTAAGTGTGGAGTTTTGGAACTTTAAAATATTCATCTAAAATCAGAAGAACTACGAATTCCAATTTACGCACCTGTTATCAGGAGAGACCTCAGTGCTGCATCTTTGAGCCCAGTACTGACCCTGAAAAGTAATTCTAACCGTACTTACCAGTAACTTGAATTTCCTTCCATAGGATAACATAGCCTGTTTTTTGCTTAAAAAGTTTCGAAGTGTCGATTTTTGAAACTTACAAATATTCTCTAAAAATTGTACCAACCATAAAAACGTAATTACTTGCCTGTTTTAGATAGAGGTCCCAGTGCTGAACCTAGGAGTCCAGCACTGGATTACAAAAGTAACGTGAACATACTTTACCTGCAAATTGAATTTCCTTCCATAGGATAACATTGGTAATTTCAACCGAAAAAGTTTCTGTGTCAACTTTTCAAATTCAAATCAAAGAGAGGGGTTCTATATAAACCACAAAGGGAATGGAACACCCAAATACTGAAAAGTAATCAAAAAAAGTTTCCCTTTTGGTAGTAGTATCACATCAAATACACTTGCACCACATCCATTAACTCATCACTAGTACTTTACTTAGGCTTCTCACGCATTGTGAAACACTTACAAGGAAAATATACACTAAACCTTATCTCCAAAATAGGCTGTTTATTTTACTCTTTAAAAACATTCATCTGAATGTGCAAATATAAAAAGACAATTTATAAAACCAATAAAACATAAATGCAATTCATACAATTAAAATGGAGACCAAACACAATGGAGAAGAAATACAATGGAGAAAAAAATGAATACACAGTGGAGTAAAATGTGTCAAGACAATAAATGTTGTCTTTCTGATGTTAATTTAGGTTAATTTGGTACAACGGGCTGAATTTATCTTTTCTAATAGCCCCCTTCCTTTTGCTGACCATCCCAAATTTAACAATTACTAGGGCGTCAACGCGTTTCGGAGGTCTTAGATTATTGCAACCCCCTTCATCAGGACAGTTTGTATATATATTCTCCTCAAAATTGATGTCACCTAATGCAAAATAAGATAAAACAAAACATATTTTATACCCATCTCACAATGTGATATTGAAACACAACTTTGATACATCATCAATATTACTTGTAAATATACCCCCGTTGCTTGAGTCTTATATAGCCAGGACTAAGAGTAAACATTTATAATTGCCAGGATTTCATCTTCATTTTAAACACTAAAAAAACATACCAAATACCATAAGCATTTAGCAGCAGTTACCGCTCCCATGCCTATAGCCAAAACTCATTTATTGTGAGTCTTGCATATAGTCCCATACTTCTTTGTAAGTGCTTCACTGATAAACCACTCATATACCACACACTCACATATGCTCACAACCACATTCATTGTATCTTTTAGAGATATTCACCACTCAGCTGTGCATTTGCACACGTGTGAGTATCCTTCTCAAGCTGTCAAACGTATGTTCTTTAGTTTGACGATACACAGATCTATAAAGTGTAGTACAGAGACTGTTATTAATACTAGTCTCTACATATTAAATCTTCAATACTGTAATTTGATGGTGCCCCGTACATTTTTTAACCCTGCGGAGTTACTTTTAAAGGAACCTTTTAATTGTCCCACAATCCTTCGGCCTTGATCATAAGTTAATTTCTGGCCAATGCCTGTCGGACAAGATATAACTATGTAGATAAGACTCAAAGAAATGTTTCCTCAATCAATCAACTGTTTCTCAATTTACTATCATAGCTCTTTACCTTGTGACTTTGAATGCACGGCTCGTTGGCGTACCACTAATTTAGATTTTCCATCGCCTGTATTTATTTTCAGAAAAATCGCCTTTTGCTAAAATAAAGGGTAAATTGCCTATTTCGTATTTTAAAAGCCCTAAGTCAAATACATGAATAACCATGATAAAACAATTACTTTCTCACCTATGTTTTGCGATATTAAGTTTGTTGTTTTCTAACCCGGGGTAGAGAATGGCCGTGGCTGTATTCATCGTGCCCAAAAGAAATATAACGAACATGTTAATAAATATGTATTACACAATCACCTCCCATATGTTACTTATTTTTGACATGATCCCACAAAACACCATGTCAGTTTGCTTTCTATTTCCAAATTATAATTAGGTTTTTTCAAAACAGGGTGATTATTAAACTAATCGACTCTCAACGTGTTTTTAAGGGCGATCCGTACTGGAATACTAAAAACTATATCAAGGCACCGGCTTTGTACCTATTACTATTTTCGCATTAATAATGGCACATTCTTACTTCCTTTAAAGATCTTAAGCAGTACCCCCTAACACCATTTACCTTTTAATTCCAACAGTCAGATTTCCCCTGTGGTTTCTCCTCCGCGTCCTGTTACTCGTGAATCGCGGCTTGTACTGGTAAAAGGGTACACACAGTCTACGTGACGCCTTTTAAATACATCACGAATGTGACGTACTTAACGTGGTGTTCCCCTTACGGCGTTTTTTTCTTTTTTTGTGTTTTCTTTTTACATTTGCTGACTGAGCGTGTACAACAAATGCTTTACACTGTCCTCTGATACTGCCTTACTGCTCGACCAAGATACCACTTTAGAGAGTAAGGTTATATCTAACTTTAGCCTCTGCCAAACCTCTGGGGAGTGGGGACTCTATACACACAGTACCTTACTTTGGTCCAGTATATATAGAGCCACTTTCCTACAAGGTTTCAACAGGTTGTGCCTTAAAGGCCTGTTTTCATAAATATGAGAGGAAAGTGAAAGCTTGTCCTTACAGTACATTATTCACTTGTGGATTTCTGTGTATATGCCGATGTTAAAGAGTTGTCATGTCCTGCTTTAGACAATTTCAGTACAATAATTTATTTCCAAAAGTACAGTGAAAATTCTGTACATTGTTGTAGAATGTAAAATCTATGGGTTACTCACACTTTTCAAGTTTCAGTATGATTGCGAACATTCTTAAAGTGATGCACACCATTCTGCTTATTTCACCAAGTGATATTGGTCTCAATTGGATGAAGGATTGTGCGATTTTTAGCCAATTCAGTTGTGTATTCAAGTGTTGATATTCTTCTATACCCAAAGGGAAACCTTGATTTTGACTGATTGTCATTTTGGTGCCCTGTCCCCTTAGTGTGTTATTTTTTTTACAGTTCTCAAACTCATAAATGTTCAGGTATGGAGAGAATAGCAGGAGAGGAAGTACACACCTCTGCTTAAGGCTGTTCTTCACAAGAGTGATAGCAGAAAACTCATTGGAGTTAGCTCTTTGCATCCTTATCCAGGTATTGTGATATCATTTCTATAATGAGTTTAGTAGAACTGTCAGGGTACCAGATTTGATAATTTGGACCACAAAATGTTGTTGTTCACCCTATCCTATGTGGAGAAAAAATGTATGAAAGCAGTGAAGAGTGTTTGTTTCCTACGCCTGGCATTTTTTTTCGGAGAACAGGTGAAGGGTCATAAAATTATCAAGTGATGAGCAATTTGACCTAAAGTCACTTTTCTCTAACGGGGCAATCCACTTTCCCAGACAAACACTTCAGAATAGTCAGAATATCTTTAACATCTCATGCAATAAAAATACACAGATTGTTGGACATCCTGATCAGGGGCTCAGTGATCAAGTGTATAAAGGGCTTTCTATCCAAAAAAAAAAAACTATCTGCATTTCTTCTTTCTCTTCTAATCCCCCCTGCATCCTACAGCATGATGTACCTCAGGGATGCTATTGAGTCCCAAGCTCTTTAACCAAGATATGATCCCATTAGCGCTTTGATCTGTAATTACGGATACAAAGTCGTATGCCAATGATATCCATCTGATCACAGCACTTTCTACAAATCAGGATTTAGATCAGTTTAAGCAGTGCCTATGTGGGGTCTCAAGTTGGATAATGGATAACTGCCTTAAGCTTAACTTAGAGAAAACTGAAATGCTGATCCTGATTAAATGTTGTCCATTATGGACTCAAAACTTGTGGCCAGTGGAGTTGGGCTCATCACCTAATCCTTTCGAGGCTGTTAAAAAACTCTGAGTCAAGTTTTATAATTATTTCACTTCTAAACAGCAAATAACTTTGGTGGCAGCCACGTGCTTTGGTATCATAAACCCACTATGAAATGTGATCAAGTAAAGTACCTACCTAACTTGGCCAGAAAAACAGTGGTACATCCACTGATTACCACCAGATTGATGTATCAGGACTTGCTGTAACTGGGCTACCTTCTCATTGTTGCCTGGAAAATCCAGGTAGTAAAAAATGCAGCAGCATATCTCCTGCTTAATCTCCCAAAAAATGGTTCTCTTTCTTCTCAATTGGTGAACATGCATTGACTACCCATAGAAAAAAGGATCACATTTAAATCACTTTCACTCACCCATGGAGCTGTCCACAAAACAGGCCTCATCCGTCTTCAAAATTTCGGCACATACTTATCTCCCTTACGAGCTGTGATGTCTTCAAACTCCAGGGAACTTTCATGCCTAAGTATTGTTGGACTTGGCCCTTTTTGCAGGGTCATACCTGAACTTTTTGCCATCCTCCTGTATTATGTCTGACCTGTTTTTGTTGGTTTTATGACTCTGGGCCATTTACCACTGCTGATCAGTGCTAAAGTGCCTATGCTCTTCCTATTGTAAATTGATGAATGGATTAGTGATTTCATGATTGGCTGGTTTGGGTTACCTGTCAGACCCTAGTAAATGCACCAGGGCTGGTAATCCAAATGCTGCTGGTGGGCTTGTAGCACTGGCTGTACCACCCACAGAAGCAGCCTGTAAAAGTGTGTCTCAGGTCTGCCATTGCAGAGCCTGTGTGCAGTCTGGTGCCATACTAATTGGGCAAGTGCACCCACTTGCCAGTCACTAAACCTTCCCCTTTCTTCATATCAGACACCCCTATTGCTGGTGTGTGTGGCATGTCCTAATAGTGAATTACAGCCATTTTTGTTTTTTACTATTTCAAGGCTACATGTTCTTCATAGGCCAGAATTGGCAGTTAGATTATTACATTTCATAATCCTAACTGATGCAGGGAACATGGTAGAAATTTGAGTTTAGAATGCCTGAACTCAGAATGATAAAATACATCTTTTAGTGAAGTTGGTTTTAACATTCTGTTTTTGAAAAAAACACTTTTAGAAAGTAGGTATTTTCTTGTCTAACTTTCCAAGGCTGCCTCTGCTGGGTTGTGTATTCCTTGTCTGGAGTTTGAGTGACAGGGCTGGGAGATTCCAGGAGTCAGGATGAGTCCGCCCAGTGGTGAATAGAGAGATCTGCATCTAGATGGGAGGGAGGAGTTGCACCCGGGACCTGAATAAGACTGCGCCTGCCCCCCACAGTGCAGGCTCCACCCCCTGTGGTGCGTCTGATGTCTCTGCCCTGCACTGTGAAAGGAGAGAAGGAATCATGTCAACAGAGTGCTCCAGGGCTGTGCTTTTCCTCCACAATGCTGGCTCCACCTCCTGTGGGTCATCTGATGTTTCTGCCCTGCACTGTGAAAGGAAAGAAGGAGTCATGTAAACAGAGTGCTCCGAACTGATTTGGACTGGGCAAAGGCCCCTCTGCCTTCAGAGGACAAAGGTTTTTGGGGTATAAATATTGGGAACCTGATCCCAAAAAATTAGATCAGTTTTGGACTACAAGAAGAAACCTTTACTGAGGAGAGGAACCTGAAGAAACTGAGGAGAGACTATTTCCAAGCTGAAGTGCTGCTTGGGGCATTGGCCTGCAGTGGTTGCCTCACTGCCAAAGGAAAGAGAAAGGAACTTTGTGTACTTTGCTTTCAACTTGAGAAGGAACTCCAAGGGCTTGAAAAAGAGCTTGCCTCCTGCTGAAGTCACAGGGACTACAGACTTCACCCCTCCAGCTCTCCAGACTTCTTGTGGAAGTGCCTACTCTGATACAAAGCATGGGAATCTAGGAAAGTTCCAATACTGGGGCAAGAAAACAAGCTACTTACCTCTAACTTTGATTCCCCAATATTTCTTAACTTTCATAGATTCCCATGCGTCCACCCTCCTCCCCTGGGAAAGCTCAGCCTTCAGCAAAAGTGGTTACTGTTACACAACGGCTGGGAAAATCTGAGGCTCTGAGGCTTTCTCAGGAGGGTTCTATGGGGTGAGGCTAATCTGATTGGTTGTTGCAAAATGTTGGTCTCTATTACCAAAAGAGGTACATAGGCTACAAAATGAGATGAGGCCTAGGCCTTACTTTCTCTTTTGTACACACTGCTATGGTATTTTCTATTTACCGAGGCACCCAGGCTGACGACGGGGAATGATACAAAGCATGGGAATCTATGAAAGTTACCAATACTGGGAAACAAAAGTTACAAGTAAGTAACTAGGGGGCATATTACCAACAACTAGCGATAATTTTTGTCTATAACTTGTTTAGAGACAAAAATTATCGCCGCACATCGGCGATTTTTATCGCAGATAAACCTTGCTATTAACAAGGTTTATCGCAAATGCGATAAAAAACGGCCGAAATGCATGAATATCGCTGAAAAGTCAGCGATATTCATGCATTATCGAGCAAATGCTCTTAGCCATGTTATCCACCTCCCATTGGATAACATGGCTAAGAACTGCTCAGGGCAGGTGTTAGCTTTTGGAGATATTCCCGCTTAGCGCGAATATCTCCAAAAGTTGGTAATAGGAGATAGCGATGTTAGGGACTGTTTCCAGTCTCTAACATCTTGGCACGCCCACTTTGCATCTCATTAGTGATAAATATCACTGACATGCAAAGTGGGGCCCAAGATGGTCGCTATCTCCTACTAGCTGTCGCTAACTGGTGTTAGCGACAGCTTGGTAATAGGGAGATAATTTTATCTCCGCTTTCTTGGCTTTTAAAGCCAAAAAAGCGGAGATAAACCCCCTTGATAATATGCCCCTTGTTTTCTTATCAACACTGTATTGAGTGTAATCTTGGCACTTTCCTTTTTACCAATTCCCCGGTTTCTGGACCGCTTTTGACCGCCCTTACGCTTTCTTTGACCGCCCTTACGCTTTCTTTTGTGCACATTTTTTTTTTACTTTAACGGGGCTCATCCCACAGCTTGTGCAAAAAGGGGGGAAAGTAGGGAAGGACCCTGACGGAAGGGACCGTGCTTCCAGCACCGACTTCTTTTACTGGTACTCTGCAACAAGCACAAACCTCACCTGGATGTGGTGGTAGAAACAGTGCAACAATCATAGAGATACTTATCCGCTCACTTTCCTCTTTTAGGTTATAATGCCTTATGAACCTCCGGGTAAGACACATTCTTCTGGACCACCTCCATGGATGAGAGAGAGTGAGCGAGGAAAGATCCAAGAAGCAGCACTGACCGAAGACATTCCATCAACCAGCTGCACACCAGGGGAAAAGACTCTTTAAACACCCTTTTGATTCTGTAATCTTGTCTGCATTTGTTGCTATCCTGACAATAAAACCCTCACTATACACCACCTACGGCCTCCTCGCTTCTGTTTCCGCCCATCCCTCCGACAAGGATTCATACTCCTCCTCCTCAAAAGGCACCCATTCAGTCATGATATATATATATCTATGCAAACGTTCCAATCCTTGGCTCGCGCTATATACCACGCCACTCGCCGCAAAACTGGACACAGACCCAGAGTAAGTGCTCAAGTTCTTTTTATTTTTCCAATGCCAAGACGCGTTTTGTAGCTAACAGCCGCTTGAGCCGCTTGCTCACTATATATATATATATATATATATATATATATATATATATATATATATCAACCAAGTTGACTCCTTTGTTAAAACGCTGGCGCTCTGATGTAAAGGGGGGCTTTTCCTTTCTGCAGGAGTCCAGCCGATCGTAAATCCACAACAATTTCAATCCTTCATTTAGAAAAAAAAGCAAAGCACACTCTCGAGTGATTTTCAAAATTACAGCGACTTTATTTCACGCTTGCCAATAGCCCAACGCGTTTCACCTTATCACAAGGCTTGTTCGCGGGTCATTTTTGAGCGGCAGCCTCCGTCGCAGGAGGTGCACCATCTCGATTTTGTTTGAAGAGGGGCCGTGCCGCGGAACTGGTCAGCGGCAGCTCGGCGCTGGATGCCAAATGCGGAGACTTTCCAACATGTGCCAAATCCTACCAAGGAGAACTATTGCTTTTAATTAAACATTTTCAACAGAAACCCACTTATGGGATATAGTATGGCTCGAGAGTGGACCTCACCTCCCAGCATGCAACACAATCTTAGCACTATGCGGGTAATGCATGACTTTAATAGAAATAAAAGAGAGGCTGTTCTGAAGGAAATGGAGTAAGCCAGCCTCTGATGAGATGCAAATGGCATCGAAACACGTCAGGCTACAATGGATAATTGAGGCACATCGCGGAGAGCCGCAATTCAAGACCGGATGGTGGGCTTCCAGCTGTGTGCCCTCCTGAAAGCTTCTGGCCGCCTGTACTGCCATTAAAGGTTTTTTCTCTGTCTCCCCGTTCGTGGACATATTTCACGCTATGGCCTGAGCGTGATTGAAGGACCCATCTCTATTTGTGGCCTGAGCAGCTGGATAGCTCAGGTCCCCGCAAGACAGAACACACAGCAGGAATACTGCAGGTGCAGCCCGTGACCACACGGAGGGGCTTCACTCACTGTTGTGAAGTCTCAACACCGCTGTGTGACTTTCGATTGTGGTGAGACGTTAAGGGGGCCCGGGAGAGACCTTGATGCAGCAGGGACACTGTCAGAGGGAAACTGCCCCTACACTAGCTTTTCACAATCGCCAGCACACTATTTACAGTGTAAAAGAGCCGACAGCACCATGCTTACCTGGCAGCCAAGATGGTGCATGCTGGGAGATAAAGTCTTCAGAAGGAGGTGGAAGCGGAGTGTGCAGGAAACTAATCAGCGCCGCTGGGCTGCTACCAATGGCAGTGAGATGGATGACTGAAAGGCTTCAGGAGGCAGTTTGCAGTGTGTTTGGCATCAGAAGAAGGGACTTAACCCGAAATGCGTCATGCCGCCTGTACTGCCATTAAAGGTTTTTTCTCTGGCTCCCCGTTTGTGTCCCTCTGGTTCTTTCCATGGTGGAGTGAGTCGTTTGTTGGACATATTTCACGCTATGCCCTGAGCGTGATTGAGGGACCCGCCGCGATTTGTGGCCTGAGCAGCTGGGCTCCTGCTTTGCAGTTTTTTCTTCGTTCCGAGGTATTGGATAGCTCAGGTCCCTGCAAGACAGCAGGGACACTGTCAGAGGGAAACTGCCCCTACACTAGCCTTTCACAATCGCCAGCACACTATTTACAGTGTAAAAGAGCCGACAGCAACACGCTTACCTGGTGTTAAAAGGTAAGGGCCAATTTCGACCGAAAACCTCAAAGTATTGCCCGGCGTTAGCCGCCTCTCATACCACTCGAAATTATCAAACAAAGAGGCAGGCGCTGGAGACTGGAAGGCAGGAAACAGGAGTTTATTCCGACGGAGCAGAACACGTCAAATCAGACAACAGGGTATCTTCTCGAGGTGCTCTAAACGCATCTCTGAGGCCTGGCCTCTTATACACAGGTTTATGGTCTTTATTACAGTTTATTACATGTGGCACATTCCTGCAAATACTTTGAAGTACGGAAAGACATCCTCGGAATTCCCGCTTCAAGCCCGTTCCCACACACATTTACAGTAGAAGTCCCGACCCCGATCTCAGTAGGTAATGACTGTCGCGCAGCTGTACATTCCGCCGGTTCCCGGAATGTGTGCGGCTGATCAGATCTCATGGGGTGGGGGCTTTGATCAGTTGTAGATCCTTTGAAGAGAGAAGCTTCCTACTGTATGGGGGCAATAAACTGCATCCGCAGGGCCAGGTGGTGGCCTGGGAGCGAGCAGGACGATCGGGCACAGAGGAAAGGGGGTTCATCAAAGGATGTATGATCATGAAAGGGATGGAGGGAGGTGTTAGCTGGGTACGGGATGTGGCTCCGAGGCAGGGTCGCACTGAAGGGGAGGTTTATGGCCCAAGCATGTGACAGCGGGGGCTGTCAGCGTGCGGGGGATGCTTGCGAGGTCAGAGGGAGAGAGAGAGAGAGACGCGCTGGCTATCGGCAGTGGGCAGAGAGGCCATGGCATTCAAAATGGCTGCTACTTACGCGCACATATGAGCCTGAAAAGGGACAAGATGGCGCCGATAATGTTGATGTCGCAAACTAGATTTTAACACTGGCAGCCAAGATGGTGCATGCTGGGAGATGAAGTCTTCAGAAGGAGGTGGAAGCGGAGCGTGCAGGAGACCAATCGGCGCCGCTGGGCTGCTACCAATGGCAGTGAGATGGATGACTGAAAAACTTCAGGAGGCAGTTTGCAGTGTGTTTGGCATCAGAAGAAGGGACTTAACCCGAAACGCGTCATGCCGCCTGTACTGCTGTTTAGTTTAGTTTAGTTTAAAGGAGTTTGTAGAGCGCTTGGTAACGCCTCCCGGCGTGTCCCCGCGCTATGGAGAGAAAATGCAGCAGCAGAGGAAAAAAGAAGAACCAGTTCACACAGCAAAGAGGCAAGTTTTCAGCTTCTTCCTGAATACGATTTCATTACTCTCCAACCTGATATCTAGAGGCAGGAGGTTCCATTGCTTGGCAGCTAAGGTGCGGAATGATCTGCCACCCATTTTAGCTTTTTTGGGGCAGGTAGTTTTAAGTAGACCCATTCCTTTGGATCTAAGAGATCTGTTAGGTTCATACACAGACACCAAATCAGACATATATGCCGGAGCTCTGTGATGAATTATTTTATGGCACCAGAGCATAGCTTTAAAAACAATCCTCTTACTGATCGGTAGCCAGTGGAGGGCTGCTAGAGAGGGACGTGAAGGAGCTCGGCGGGGAAGCCTTAGCACCAGGCGAGCTGCCGAGTTTTGTAGAACCTGTAGCTTTTTTATGTTTTTCACTGATGTCCCCATGAGTAGCACATTGCCGTAATCAATACGGGACGTTATTAGTGCCTGCGTCATGGTACACCTGGAGTTAATGGGTAACAGGTCGAGGGTGCGGTTGAGGGTTTTCATCACCCCAAAACATTTGCCAACAGTCTTCTTTACGTGGCTGTCAAAGGACAGTTTATTGTCCACCCATACACCTAAGTTCTTCGCCTCTTGTGCAGGCGAGGGCAGAGGACCCAGACAGCTGGGCCACCACTCTGTCGTCCATTTGACCTCATTGCCTCCCATAATGAGGACCTCTGTTTTTGTCCCATTAAGTTTCAAACAGTGTTCATTCATCCACATAGCCAGTTTGGACATGCAGGCGTTGAAGTTATCAGCTTCCTTAGAAGGGGCATGGGTCAGAGATATGAGGAGTTGCGTGTCGTCGGCGTAGGAGACAAGCTCTACGCCGAACGACTGCACCACTTCTGCCAGAGGGGCCATGTAGAGATTGAACAGGGTGGGACTCAGGGCAGAGCCCTGAGGAACCCCCTGTTCCAGCATCACCCCGTCAGAGAGGAAAGTCCCTCTTTGAACTTGGAAGGTCCTGTTAATCAAGAAAGATTTCAGCCACCCCAGTGCCTTGTTGGTAACTCCCGCTTTATTTAGACACTGTAGCAAGATGGAGTGTGCTACAGTGTCAAAAGCGGCACTGAGATCAAGCATGATGAGGGCCATTGTCTTTCCCTTATCTGCTCCCTCACGTAAGGTTTCAGTGGCCCTCAGGAGAGCTGTCTCCGTAGAGAAGCCCTTTCTAAAACCTGACTGAGATTTATGGAAAACATTATGGGTCTCAAGATGTTCCATAAGTTGACTGTTAGCGATTTTCTCTGCTAACTTGGCCACATAAGGTAGCAGGGATATGGGTCGTAGGTTGTCCATTATGTCCATGCTGATGTTTGATTTTTTCTTAATGGGTAATACTATTGCCTGTTTCCACTCCTCCGGAAGGCAGGAGGTAGTAAAGGAGGTGTGTAATAAGTGCCTAAAATGGGGTTCTAATACAGGAAAGGCTTCAGCTAAAATTTTCGGGGGTGCCGGGTCCCTAGGAGATCCCGATTTGATTTTGTTGCACATTTTGGACAGGATTTCATAAGAAGGAACTACAAAAGAGTTTAAACATACAGGTGTATTTACAAGTTTGTCATTTTCTATGAAGTCCGTGGCCGAATCTGTCTGGTTTGAGAAACTAGTATAGATTTTATGGATTTTGCCTGCAAAATACTGTGCAATATTATTGCACGCTTCCACAGAATCATTGTGAGCGGGGGAAGTCACGTCCACTATGGATATCTCTTTGTATATCAGAAACAGTTCCTTGGAGGAATTGCCTGCTTCCATAATACGGGTGTGATAATGTTCTGCTTTGGCCAGACTAACTGATTTATAATATTCTCTCTGTGCTGTTTTATATTGTGTTTTAACCCCTTCGAGGCTAATGACGAGCTGGGCTCGTCATGGCGCTTACCTGCCGTGCGCGGATGACAAGGCCAGCTCATCATAAAACAATGAAAAATAATAAAACCCAGCGCAGGACGGGAAAACGCCTAGCAGCCATGGGGTTAATATCTGCACAGAGATTCTGGCGCCAAGCTCTCTCAAGTTTCTTACAAGCCGTTTTCATGGCCTGTAATTCTTGGCTAAACCAAGGAGCAGTTTTCTTAGGCCTCCTGGCATTGGACAGGGTGCGACTTGGGGCTGTGATGTCCAGGGCCTTGGTGACGATATTGTTTAAATTGTCATTAGCTGCCTCACAGTCGACCCCTTTGGGAGGGCCTTCGTCATGAACAATTTCCTTAAATGAATCAAGAGAGAAGTTCTTCCATTTTCTGCGTTTGTATCGCAGGGATTGATGACGAACAATCTCCGTTCTGTCAAGCTGGATTGTGATGGGAATAATATAATGGTCCGACCAAGGTATGGGTATAGGATCAGAGGTATGCACTCCCTGCCAGTTTCCAAAAACGGGGTCTAGTAAGTGTCCTAATTGATGAGAAGGTTCTTTATTTTTTAGATCAAGCTGAACAGATTGCAATTCCATTCGGATATCCTCAGCGTTTTTATCTAAATGATCTTCGAAATGAGCATTGAGATCCCCTAGCACTAACAGTCTGGATTTCCTCAGTGCTAGATGAGTGACCGCTTCCATTAGGGTCGATGTGAACTCATATAGTGTACCTGGTGGTCGGTATATCAAAATGCCAGAGATCGAATGATTGGGGCCAGTGTTAATTGTGAAGGTGCCGGCTTCACTGTGGTCAACCTGAGTATGTACTAGGGAACAGACTAGAGGAGCTTTCGTGGCTATGGCGATGCCGCCTCCTCTGCCGTCCTTCCTGTCCAATCTAGATAGGGAATAGCCGTTGGGCATGGCCTGGATAATATCCGGGTCCGAGTAATCATCTAGCCAGGTTTCAGTTAGGAAGAGGATATTAAGATTTTGGTCCTCTAGTAAATGGTAGATTTCTAGAGCATGCTTCCGTAGGGATCTACAATTCAATAGTGCAGCTTTGATGATAGGGCCCGAGTTAGTGTCTGGGATTTGAGGGAGGGGTTCAAAGCGGCACCTCGTGCATTTTATAATTGACTGGGCAGGCATGGCGTGTTTGCAGTCAACAGGTGTGTCGGGTTGTAGAGCAAGTAGTGTGTGTCTGCCATACCTTATGGTGTTTTGAGCTGAACTGCCAGGGTTTGTGTCCCCGCGCCACGGGCGCAGACAGGCTGGACTTTGGCTCGACTTCGGCGCGCTTCCGGCGCGCCCGCTGCGCCAGCCCGCTGCGCCGTCTGGGCGGATGACACATGATATAGGGAGGAGGAGGGTGGGAGGCCGGCCCGACTTGAGCGCTGACCTCGCCTTCCTCACTCAAGATGGCGCCCACCGCCGAGTGAAGTATGAGACAAAAGCGGGTTGAGGCTCGAATAAAGGAAAGTAGATGTGTGTAGGGTGTCAGAGTGCCTGTCAATTCAATTCCCCTTGCTATAACATCCCCCAGAATGCAAATGCGGCGAATTTTTAAAAACGAATAAAATCGCTCCTAAATGTATTTATAAAATTCTAAAATCCGTAAGCATAGGTTCGTGCTTCCTCCAGTCTCCTCAGCTGCTCGCAGCCCCAGTACCCTCGCTAGGGAGAGCTTCTGTACTGCCATTACATATATATATATATATATGTATATATATATATATATATATATATATATATATATATATATATATATATATATATATATATAGATACTATAGCCAAGTCAATCCAAAAGGATAATGGGAGGGGGGAACCAACCCCAAGTGTAGAGGGGATAATAGAATGATGAAGCTCCTCAGCCACTGCTATAATCACATATATTGTAGCCCACCTGTATGGAGATCAGAGGCTTCAGGAAAAGCCTAGATGCAATAAATACAAGGAGCTTGCACACCACTCGAAAGTATGACAAAAGCTCTGTTATTGGAGCCTGAGCTGGCGACTAGACAAAGTAAGCGTAGTGCAGAGGGTTAAAGGAACACGTTGGTGAGGAGGAGGAGGCAAGAGAAGACTGGGCGTTGCCCAAATACAGGCCAATTGGGCTAAGCGCATCATAGGTTCACTCGCTCAGGCCCAATTAGGGAAGGCGCCGAGAGGCCAGGCAGAGCCACGTTAGGTACAATAAGGACCGGGCAGAAAATGCCCAAAAGCACACACACAATCAGCTGATGAGCATGGTGTAGTGTGATGACGCGGCACGCAAGGACGAGATCGCAAGCGGTGGTGCGCATGCGCGAGGTGCGAGGTGCGCATATGCGAGCGATCGGAGCGCGCATTAGTAAGACGCCCGGCGCTCTTTCTGTGATCCGCAAAGCTTAATAAAATATAAATCTTCCCCAAGGATCTACAGAGTGTGCCTCATCTTTCAGGTGATGTACCAACATCACAGTGGCGACGAGGAGTGGGATTCCCCACAAGAAGCCCAAACTGTTTCATAAGAAGACTAAAAGGCACACAGATGAGCAACAGACATTGGAAGACCACTGCATTGTACCAGTCAGGGGACAAAAGGAAAAGAAGCACAGTGGCAGAGAGTCGCAGGAGGAGCGTGGCAGAGGCGCAAGGAAACGAGACGCTCCATCCATGTGCACCAGGGCCAGGAACTGAGGTGAACAAGGAAGGGAAGCACGGTAGGAGGGTAGATACACCCCCACTGAGACCCTGGCGGAACGGGGAGAGAGAAGAGAAGGGGGAGAAGGAGAACCCCGACTCAACACGGCACAAGGCGGGAACGCAAGCTCGCCAGGTAGCCCTAGAAATCAAGAAGGGGAACCGGAAGAACAGGCCAGGATGAGCACACAAGCATCTTCCCTTACGGCGCCGATTCCGTTTCTGCCCAAACCAGGTGAACCTCAGATGAAATGGGAAGACTGGAGGGAATATTTCAAGAACTATTTAGAAGCTTTAGAAGACGAAAATGGAGAACCCTTCCCCAGTGCGAGGAGAAGAAGGATACTCCTACATAATCTAGGTCCGGAAGGGATAAGAGTGTTCACGAACCTAGTACCCACGCCTAGACCAGCGGCTGATGATTATGTCTTCCAGCATGCCTTAGAAGATCTAGATAATCACTACCGGCCTGCGGTGTGCATCTCCATTGATAATTTTAACTTCCAGTAGAGGAAGCAAGAAGCGGGAGAATCCATTGACGACTACGTCGCAGCGGTTAGAAGGTTGGCGATTACATGCAAGTACGGGACACTACAAGACGACTTCATAAAGGACCAAATCGTGATGCACACCACCAATAAGATGGTACAGGATAAGTTGTGGGCGCATGTAGAGGCGACTCTAAAAGAAGTAATAGCAATGGTAAAGAAAGCGGAAGTGTCGAAGCGATGCGCTGACGCAGCGAAACGGGAGAACACCCAGAGAACCATGGTGAACAAGGTGGACGATGCAGAGCATTCAGGACGAAACAGAATGACGCCTAGGGATAATAAAGGAACTAACAGATGGTCGGGAAAGTCGGGTCAAACATGGAAACAGTTCACGGATAGCAAAGCCACGTGTTACAGGTGCGGAAGTGTGAACCACGCGGCCCAAGATAAACGTTGCCCAGCATTTTGGGCGAAATGCATGCTCTGTGGCCTAATGGGTCATTATGAGAAGGTATGTCGCAGGAAGGGGAAGAAGACGGTCGTGAAGTACGTAGCACAGGACCGGCTAGAAGGAGAAGAAGAGGAACAGGAAGAAGAAGACCTGGTGTTGTGCATCGAAGAGCAAGTGCTGGGAATAGAAAACAAGCGCTCGAGTAAACCACGGGCGGACATGCTGATAGGAGGAGTGAAGATCAGGATTGCAATAGACTCAGGATCTGCATACACCATAGTCCAAAGATCTGTATGGGAGGAAGAGTTCAGACCCAGCCTAGGCCCCAACTTGGAACCGTCAGACATTCAGCCGGTATCATATACAGACACACCGATTCCCATGGTGGGCTACCGGATCCTGAAGTTTGAATTCAGGGGAAGAACGGCGGACTGCAAACTGTATGTAGTAGAGAAGGGCCCATCGGTGTTGGGATGGAGAGATCAAGGAGATCTAGGGATCAAACTGGACCCGGGAGGCAGTGAGCAAGTGTTGCTGACGGATTGTGAGTGCTGGCCGAATCCAGAGAAAATTAAGAGAGAATTCCCAAAGGTATTCGGAGGAAAAGTCGGCAAGCTAGAGAAATTCACGCACAAAATCTTGCTCAAAGAGAACTCCTGCCCAGTGTCCCACAAGGCCCGGAACGTGCCCATCGCGGCGAGGGAAGCAGTGCAACAAGAACTACGCAGATTGGAAGAACAAGGGATAATTGAGCCCATAGACAGTTTGGAATGGCTATCTCCCTTAGTCGTGGTACGAAAACCCAGCGGCAAGGTGCTTTTGTGTGTGGACCTGCGAGAACTAATTAAATGCCTGATAGTGGAGAAATTCCCGTTGCCCAGGATTGAAGAAATGCTAGCCAGAACAAGGGGAGTGAAGTGGTTCTCCACCATTGACCTCGCGTCCGCCTATCATCAGATAGACTTGCATCCATCTAGCCGAAAATTCACGTCCTTCATGACACCGTTTGGATGTTATCAATTTTGCAGAATGCCCTTCGGGCTGGCATCGGCCGCAGCGGTGTTCCAAAAGCTGATGCAACGTCTGTTCAAGGACGTAAATGGCATCCAATATTTCCAAGACGACATCTTGGTGATGGGAATGGACCGAGAAGATCACGACAAGAAACTGAACAAAGTACTGAGCGTGCTGCAGGAGAAGGGATTGACAGCTGAATGGAACAAATGTCGAAATTCTACCGAGGTCATGAAATTGGAGGAAATGGGATCACCCCTAAGAGAGAGAACGTGAAGGCAATTTTTGATGCCAGAGCCCCCGTCAGCAAGGAGGAAGTGAGATCCTTCCTAGGGATGGCCGAATACTATAGTAAATTCGTTCAGCACTTCACGACTAAAACACATCAATTGAGACAGCTCATAAGAAACAAGACGGCGTTCCATTGGGATGAAGAAGCACAGAGGGAATTCGAAGTGTTAAAGAAGGACATAAGCCAGGCGGTGCCTTTGCATGGACATGATCCTCTTGGACAGACCATACTGACCACAGATGCCAGCGAAAAGGGGCTAGGGGCAGTTCTCGCACAAGAGAGAGAAGATGGTACTGTGGAAACCCTCAGCTTCGCATCCAGAGTGTTATTCCCCACAGAACAAAAGTTCAGTGTGATTTAGAAGGAAATGCTGGCGGTGGTATGGGCCATAGGGAAGTTCAGGCAGTTCCTGTGGCGCACGAGATTTCATCTGCAAACAGAACACAAACCGCTGGTCAAGGTACTCACCTCGAGTGGACATGCAATTGCAACCCCACGCATAGCCAAGATGACGCTGAAGCTGCTGGAGTATAGGTATGATGTGGAGTACATACCGGGGACACGCAACAAAGTGGCTGGTCGAGCTTCGGCCATGGAGGAGGCGCCAAATTCGTCGTTGGAGAATGAAGAGATGATAGCTGTGATGGAGGATTCAGAAAGAGTAATCAGCAAGCAAGAATGGGCGCAAGCGTATGAGGAGGACGAAGACATGAAGGAGGTCAAAGAATGTGTGCTCGGTGACTGGCCAGAGAAAAGGAGGTTGAAGGAAGTTCTCTGGAAATTCTACGAAGTAAGGGAAGAACTATCGGTGAGTGACTCAGGAATCTTCTTATATCGAGGTGACAAAGTGGTGCCCCCCACAAGACTAATCACGCTCCTGCTGCGCCAGCTACATGAAGGACATCTCGGCATCATGAAAACCAAACTGCGAGTGAAGCAAATTGTAATGAAGTAAATCACCAGGAAACTGAGTAACCTCAGGAAGTAGGTTTATTGAACACAGCTGTTGCAGGACCCAAGAAACTGTGTAACATAGAATGTCCAAACTGGTGACACATACACATTCCAGATCCAGATGACATGGAAGGTTATGTCTTCAACTCAAATGTCATCAACCCAGATCACCACATCTCCCTTCTTTACATAAAAGTGAAATAAACAAACACAATGAACAAGATGAAGAAATTGATAAAAATAAAGATTGCAAAATACTAGCTCATGTGAATAACCAAATACAAAGAATGCAACATATCAAATCATGTAAATACCACAAAAAAATAATACATCAATTTTGAAACCTCATAGGTTTGACAATATTCCTCCAACCAGTTCTGCGTACAGATAAAGGATAAGAATTAGACTTGTCTTCATTAGATTGAACATCAGAAGAAACAACAGTTGGAGGAACAGAATGAAAAGATGTCTTAGGTGGAGCATTTAAGCTAAGGGAAGAAGAAGAAGAACAATTCACTTTGGCTACTCTCCCTTTGTTCCACCATTCATTTCGACTGGTTCTTACCACATTTTTTGTCACAACCTCAACCCTAACTGGAGGTTTGAACTTAGACAGCCCTTTCAAAACGTGATTAGGATCCTTAATGCGTACCCAGTCACCCACCTCGAATTTGTCTTGTTCAGGTTTCAACCTATGTGTAGCATCATAACATTTTTTCATTTTCTTTTGATATCCTTCTACTTTAGGTCTTATAACACTATCAATTTTTAACATTCTTTTACTTTTCTTTTGAAATTCCCTCAACCAAGCCGGACAAAGTCTTGAAGCAGGAGGACGTCCTCTTAAAAGTTCAAATGGAGAAACCCCAGAGACAGCATTAGGAGTACACCTTTAGGACCACAACATTTCTTCAACAGCTCTGGCAATATCAAACTTATTTTGGATTCCCCATTGAATGCATTCCACCAATGTGCGATTCATTTTCTCCACCAAGCCATTGGCCTTTGGGTGATAAAGTGCTACACATCTATGTTTGATAGCATTATTTCCCAAAAAACTCTGCATTTCTTTAGATATAAATTGAACTCCATTGTCCGAAACAATTTTTCTAGGAAATCCTTCCCTAATAAATAGATTTTTCAAGAATGTAACTATGCTAAGCGTATTGGGTTCCTCCACAAACTTCACTTCCCACCATTTGCTATAGTAATCCACCACTACAATTGCAAATTTCATTTTTCTAGGCAGAGTACCAAATGGACCTATGAAATCTATAGCCAATTTTGACCAAACAGTACTTGGTAGATCGACAGGTTGCAATGGAGTTCCCTCTGTTTTTAAGCTTTTATCACTTGTTGCACAAACAACGCAATTTCGGACACAGGCGATGATTTCAGAGTCAGTGGCGGCTCGTGACATTTGAAAGTGGTGAGGCGTAAACCTATTGTGGTACCCGACTGCGGCTAACCAGCGTAGCGAGGATGCCCAAAGAACCTACAGGGGGTTCGAGGGGTTCTCCCCTCGAAAAAGTTTTGAAAAAAGAGTGGACAAATGGTGCATTTACAAGCAAATTTAAGAAAGCAGGAAGGATAATAAAGCAATACAATTGAATTAATCATCATTTGAGAAATTGTCAAATTTTATGAGCTATAGAGGACAATATTTGCGTATGCTGATGTTATCATTTGCCCCTATTTACTTGTGAACACACCGATACACTTGTAACTGTTTTGTGCAATATAAAAAACATTTGCTCATGCAATGCAAGCAAAAACACGCATAGGGAGCACGGAGGATTATGCCCAGAACTGGCGTCTTATGCACACACTATATCTGTGTATACATGCTAATGCTATTAGACGTCAGCTAAAGGTCTACTCACTGAAAAACACAGATAGTGGCCAAAACAGCAGTATTAAACAAACTGGACTGAAATGTATTTAAAACTAGTGCACAACCTATGGACCTAGCATAAAACTGTGGGCAGCCCTGGCTTCAGCAGCAACAATATGCAAGAACATGCAATACCCGTCTTGCGATGAAACTGAAAATGACACGACCAGTACAGACAAAAGCTACTACTCTCATCACCTACCAACAGTAATGCCCAAAACAAAAGATGACATCTTGTGAGTGAACGGACAAACAGAATCGAATGTGAGGAGACCAGGAGGCAGAATGCAAAACCTGCATTGATGACAGCTCCGTATGCGGGCGGAAGGTTGAAAAGAAATACATGCATATATTGTTCAGACTGCCATTAAATAACACTACAGCTGGTCTGCACTGGTAACCACATACCTTTTCTGAGAAGCCAGTGTGGGTGTACACAAAACGGTAGGTACTACACAGCCTAACCTCCTCATACTACCAGATAAACATCCACATTGAGAGGGGTTGTGGAGTGAAGAAACATCACAGAACGGCTTGGCACGTACTGCGGGGAAATGAGCTGGTCTCCCTTTCGTCCCTCTAGTAACAACGCAATGTGTCACTGCCTCTCTCTCTAAATGTCCCCTTTAGAGCGATTCCTTCCACGCCTGCTCCGTTTACCTGCTGCTGCCGAAGGCCTGTGCTGCAGGCCCAGAGCTGCTTCTGACACAAGGGCACAGGCTGAGCACACCCTAGCAGCGACTGGCGTATGTGTGATGGCTGCACACGTGGCAGGATCCACGGCAGCCAACTGGACCAGTCCTGCATTTTCAATTAACAAATTGGTGTATTCTGGGGGACGTAGTCTCGTTTCACTTGAGTCACATGCACATGCACGATTACAAAAACAATTTATATGCTGAGAACCCCATTTGCTTTTTTACTGGTTTGGTTGAAAGTTAGTTACGAAAATTTGAATTATTTGAACAAATACATCCTCTCCAAAAGGCAGCATGCTAATATTTGCTTTGATGTAAGAAATAAAGTTACATCTTCATAAACACTTGAAAACAAAGATTAATGATTCGTCAGAAAGCTATAAAGAAGAGTTTGTTGTTTTGAAAATAGGGTGTAATGTGTAATTAACTGGACGTCCACGTGTTTTTGAGCGCACAATGTGTGGGGCATGTTGTATACCAATAATCGCAAAGGTCCTGAGTCTGGTGTGGGTGGGTTTCCTAACATGACAGCTCATCATGCATTTGAAGCCACAATGACAGCACCCGCTGAGTCACACACGAGCCGTCTGTGCAGACAATCAACAAAGCATCGACCTCTTGCACAATAAAAAACCAGCGCCCCGCAAAGTTGCCCGAATATGCACTCTACTAACTTTAGTCCAAAAACGTTTTACCCTCTTGTTTCTCCTCTTTGGCACATCACACCCCCACAATACGAATTTTGTTTGCACTGTAGTCTACAAAATTAACAATTTCCGATTTCAAGAACAAACGCACTGCAACATTTTTTTTAAAGATATTTGGGTGTGCCCAATTAAAGCAGTGTGTGACCCAGCAGACTCTTTCTGCTCTCAGGGACCAATTGAGGAGTTAAAACGTGTCCCACTGGAATGTGCAGGCGAAATGTATCCCGTCGCCGCCTCGTTTGTACCTTGAAAATGCAAAATAAAGTGATTTAAAAAAATGGAAGACTCTGGCCCCTCTTCATAATCTGAAGGGTTCTCCCACATTTTGCGTTGCCCCACTGCATAGAGATGCCATGTCTCTACAAAGTAAGTCAGCCCTACAGAGTGTGAGTTTTAAAACAGCTGTGCGTTTTTGTTTGTTTGTTTGCTTCATGCCAAACCAGACCGGAGGGCTATACAAACTCATTGCTTTTTTGTCATGCATCAAGCATGAAGCTTCTGACTTAAGAAACATGCTGCAGCGCCAGTTTCCGGGCTAGTGCGGATTGAGGAGATGCGGCGTAACGGCCAGAGCTGCAGATTTTGGAAGAGGATGTTTAGGTTCGGAACCCGGCGTCGGCTAAAAGTCCAGTGCTTCTGGAAAAATCACTTAATCGCCCATGCGCAAAAAAACATCTGCACCTGTATAATGTAACCTGGTGCTCAAATAAAGTGCTCTAATGCCTGCAGCCGAGTTCGCGCTACATAAAATTACATAAAATGTTTGTATATACAAGCTGCAACTGCAAGGTCTTTCAATTTGATAGGGAATTGCCCAGGATTAAGTGTGTGCATGAGTCCACTGTCCACGTCATTTTTGTGGTGCTGTTTCCCACTAAACCTGTTGGACACACTGTTAACAGGAACATTACACTGGGCGGTTTCTTCCTTACTGTGCGGCTCTCGTGTTTACATAGATAACATTTTCACAAGCAAGCAGAGGTAATGATTCCAGTAGAAGTGGTTCTGGTGCATCTAACTTGGAACACGGTAGGGAGGTGTGTGAAGCTGTTTGCGCCTCAAAAACTAACTTACCTTACCGCCGGAAACCCGCCCTCTGTCCTCAGCCAGTCCTGCAGGATTGACACAGGGCATGGCTGCTTTCTGCCCGCCTGCCCATTAGGAGAGCGATGTTTCGCTCTTTTAATGGGCATGCGCCAGCCGAGCAGGCACAAGTGCGCTTGCGTGGGCAAGGCCGAAAAATGTGCCTCCGTTCCCACTCATGCGCACCTGTGTGCTGCTGGCTGCAGGCTGCCCCAGACAATGCCGTATGCCTGTCAGTCAACATGACACAGGACCGCCCACCCCCTTCAGACTCTGAAGGGGGTGGGCGGTCCTGTATCATGCTGACTGACAGGCATGATGCATTGTCCCTCCCCTGAGAGTTTACTTTAGTTCAGTGCAGTACGCCGAGGGAGCTGCGGGTGCAGGCGGGGGGGCAACGCTCCAACGCCCCCAATGGACGGGCCGCCATTTTAGGCCACCAGTAATTGTCTCTTATTTTCCTCTTGGCTATGGTCTGACCTAAATGGCCCTCATGCCCGTACACAATGATCCTATCTCTTAAAGAAACAGGATGGATAAATTTGTCTCCACGCACTAACATTCCCTTATCCTCAATAGGCAATTCATCTGCCACCTTGAAATAAGGTTGTACATTTTGGGGAAGTGTCCTCTCTTTAGGCCAACCTGACATAACATATTCCCTCACACTTTCCAATTCACTGTCTTTTAAAGATTCAGAAAACCACTCCTTCTCACTGAAAGTGGTATCATGGCAAATGTCAATACTCGCAATCAAACAGTCTTCGTCATAGTCATCATAATATTCTTGATTTTCAGTGTGATTAATTGGAGAGCGTGATAAGTAATCAGCCCTTATGTTCCTACCACCAGGTATGTATTTAATGGTGAAGTTGTACTGTAGCAACTTCGAACTCAACCGAGCTATTCTTGGGGTGTGATTTTTTATAGCAATTCCACTTGATATACTGACCAACGGCTTATGGTCAGTTTTAAGTACAAACTTCCTCCCCCAAATAAAACACTTGAATCTTTCCACAGCCCAGCAACAACTTAATAGTTCCTTTTCAATTACTGAAATGTTTTTCTCATTGGGCTTCAATGATCTAGAAGCAAAACCAATAGTTGCTTCTTTCCTTTCTTTCAATTGTGTAATAGTGGCACCAAGACCCTCATTACTTGCGTCCACAGTGATTATACATTCTTTAGATGGTTCAAAGGGGGCAAGAACACCAGCAGATACTATCTCATTTTTTAAACTATCAAACTCTTTTTGGCACTTTTCATCCCACACAAATATTTTGTTCTTTTTTAACAATTCCCTAAGAGTCGCTGTCTTTGTTGAAATTTTTTTAATGCATTTAGAGTAAAACTAACAAAGACCTAAAAATGAGGCCACATTTTCTTTTGTTTTAGGTGTTGGAGCTTTACTAATGGCATCAATCAAACCTGGTCTAGGTTCAACACCTTGTTTAGAAATTACATGTCCCAAATACTCTATGGAATGCTTCGCAAATTCACACTTTTCGCGATTTGCCACAACACCATACTTTTCCAATCTTTCTAGAACTTTCATCATACGTTTGTCATGACTTGACTCATTTTCTCCTGCAACTAAAATATCGTCTTGATACGTTACCACTCCATCAATTCCTTCCAAAACATTTTCTAGTACCCTTTGGAACACGGATGCGGCTAATGATGAGCCAAAAGGCATCCTTTTAAATTGATAAGACCCCATTGGTGAGACAAACGCAGTGAGGTGTCTCGAGGATTCCTCAAGCACGACCTGGTGATAGGCTGATGCTAGATCGATCTTCGAGAAAAAACTTGAACCAGAAAATGTACTGATTATGTCATCTATTCTAGGTAACGGGTGTGAATCAACCCAGATTACCTTGTTTAAGCTTTTCAAGTGAATGCAGACTCTCCACTTGCCATTTTTTTTCCTCCCGATAACCAATGGACTCAACATAAAGACGATTCTATTGGTTCAATCACCCCATATTCGCACATCTTCTTAAGAATGTCTCCTAAATCTTTACGTACACTGAAGGGTACATTCCTAAGCTTGTGTTTAATTGGGACCAACCTATCATGAACTTTTATTTTATGTTTAAAACCTTTTATTTTCCCAAGTTTGTCTTCAAACACCTTCGGAAATGTTTTAAACCATTTACCTTCAATACTCTTATTGTCAATGGTCTCATTAAGTTCTTTACTACACTTGTCACTGTTCACTTTCTCTTTTTCAAATTATTGGGTTTCTTTTCAAAATTTTGCTAGAAGAAGCAGCACTTTCCTTCAATGCGTGTGTTCGTTACTGTGTTCAAAACGCTGCCAATTGTAATGAAGTAAATCACCAGGAAACTGGGTAACCTCAGGAAGTAGGTTTATTGAACACAGCTGTTGCAGGACCCAAGAAACTGTGTAACATAGAATGTCCAAACTGGTGACACATACACATTCCAGATGACATGGAAGGTTATGTCATCAACTCAGATGTCATCAACCCAGATGACCACACAAATGTAATGGTGGCCGGGACTGGACAATCAAGTAGAAAGGCACGTGAGGGACTGTGACCAGTGCCAAGGAGCCGACAAAATATTGAAACCATTGAGACCTGCGTTGGGAAGGTTCGACCAACCGCGCAACCCGTGGGAGGATGTATCTGCTGACATTCTGGGACCTGTGCTGGATAACCAAGGTATGCCGAAATACATATGTGTTTTGGTGGACAAGTATTCTAAGTGGCCAGAAATACATGTGCAGGAAGAGATGGACACTGACACAATCATCAAGTTTCTCACCTCAGTGTTCCTGAGAGAAGGGATCCCGAGGACGATCCTCAGTGACAATGGTCCGCAGTTCACATCTGAGAAGTGGTACAAGTACGCAGAAAGGAATCGAATCAAAGCAAAACACACCTCAGTGTACCACCCTTCGAGCAACGGACAGGTGGAGAGATTTAATCGTGTCCTCATGGGATCCACACAAGTTGCCATCATGAAGGGCAAAGATTGGGAGAAGAAGGTCCAAAGCATGTTGTGGGCGTACAGGATTACCCCCACCTCTACAGGGTATAGCCCCTTCCAGATCCTAAGGGGCAGGCACCCGTTCACGAAGGACAATGTGGTCTGGAGGGAGAAGACCGTCACCAGCAAATGGCCACCTGCCGTAGTCCAGCACAATCTCGAAAGGGCCCAAAAAGTATATACTGAGCACTATAACAGGAGAAGAAATGTGAAAGAAGCGGCTTTGAAAAAAGGGGAATGGGTGAGAGTCAAGTTGGCCGTGCTGAAAAGGAAAGGAGAAAGCATGTACAGCCCACCCATGCAAGTGGAGGAAGTATACGACAGAGCTGCGTTGCTTAGTGACGGAAATGTGTGGTCTCAAGACCGCATGGCTAAAATTAACAAGATTCTACAATGGCCTGAGGAAAAAGGGAAAGGCCAACAAGATCAAGGACTGAGTCGCAGAGAGAAGAGAATAACGGAAGAAGGTGAAAGCCAAGTGGAAGGACATTTGCACATAGAGGGAGAAGATCTGGAAGCTCCGAGGGTAGAGGAAGAGAGGGTCGAAAAGGACTTGACACCCCAGAGAAATGAACTGAGTCAGATGAGGAGCGGAATGTTGAGCCCTGTGGGAGATGGTGTCCGAGAAGCCTCTACCCCGGTAAGGCGAACACGTGCAGGGAGAGCGGTGGTCATACCCGCTCGCTTCAGAGACTTTGAATTGGGGGGGTGTTGAATTAGTGGACTCTTAGCATCTCTTTGTGTGTGTACAAAAAGGGGAGATATGTAGTGTACCAGTCTAGTCCTCGCGGGCGCGTGATGACGCGGCACGCAAGGATGAGATCGCGAGCGGTGGTGCGCATGCGCGAGGTGCGCATGTGCGAGCCATCGGAGCGCACATTAGTAAGATGCCCGGCGCTCTTTCTGTGATCTGCAAAGCTTAAATAAATATAAATCTTCCCCAAGGATCAACAGAGTCTGCCTCATCTTTCAGGTGATGTACCAACATCACACATAGGAACCCTGTTTTGGTCGCGAGAGCGGGGTGCGAGCAGTTACCCCCGCGGGGGCTCTAGTGATGCAATAAGCAAAGGTATCCAACGAAATTATACAATAAGCAAGGGAAGGCAATGAAATTACACTGTTACATCACTAGAAAACATCCATAGCATGACTACAATTTATGGCAAGAAAATACAGAGGCACTTATCTTGATTGCCGAACAGCAAAGATAAAAACTCTCAAGATGGTGTTATCTATACTTATAGGGCTACTGGGCTATGATTGGTGGTTATAAGCAAAGTACCATGGGTTATGTAGTATATATTGTATGTAAAACATTTTTTCATTGGCTTCTGTGTTTTTGCAGTAGAGGAAGATGTAAATGTAAATGTATTTGAGCTTATATAGCGCACAGCTACCCGCAGTGGGTTTCCCGGCGCTTGCTTAGGGAACCCGTCCTGGTATTCCCCTGGGAGATAACCCATTCCTGGGCATCCCCAAGGTGAAAGCCAGGCATCCCGCCGCGAGGGGCCCTTGTGGAGATTACTTATATATATAGCGGCATAAAAGTGCAAATTTAGCGGCACAAAAATGTAAATTTAGCGGCACAAAAATGTAAATTTAGCGGCATTATTGCGGCACTTTATTTTACTTGAAAATCATTCCTTTTCAGCCCTAAATCAATGGAACCTGTTTTAGCATAGTATTCCTCTTTGAAATAGGCATGGTTAAAGTTTTTGCAGCTCTATAGAAGCACAGCTCCAATCTACTAACCTTGTGGGAGGGGGCATATTTCTCCCTGGGATTTTCTAGCGCCCATGAGTTCACCCCTGCCGGGGCACCACTTTCACCGCACCCTGGGAGCAGTCGCACTGCTCCCCTTTGCTCCATGTGTGCAGTCACACAGCCCCCATTTGCTCCCTGGGTGCACTCACACAGACCCCCATCGCTCCCTGGGTGCAGAGGTACAGCCTCTTCTTGTGTTGCGTGCATTGACTCCCTTTTATGGGTAGTGCTGACAGGGCAGACATCTCGCAATAATCATCCTTCAGAACCAGGTTCCCCAGTTCCAAATTCAGTGGTTCTGACCATGGTATCACATCCTCTCCCCCACTAAACACCATACCGCCCACTGAGAGAAACTGCACTGCCTCAACTATAACCCAATTGTGCCCGCTATAAACACCTGGATGCGGCTCAATTTAAATTACACACTAGACGAGCAATATCCTGCCTACAAATAAAAATAACAATATCCTGGTAAAAGCAAATACTCATAGGGAATACAAAATTAAGTAACACATGTGAAATGTAAGCAGGAAAAACATGGTTACTTTAACGCTTTTACACTCACTATTCAGAAATCAGTGAGTGCTTTTGCCTGAAAAGTTAAGGGCACGGAATGGACCCATTTCAATGTCCATTGCTTATATCCTTACAGAATGTAAGCAGTATAGTAAAAAGACCAATTCCCTGAACACCGAGACGCAGTACACATTTTGTTTTCCAATCCATGTGTTGCAGTGCCTGGTGCACTAGTTCCCCGCCCGGGGGAAAACAACACTATTCAAACGAAGACAAGTAAACAAAAGTAGAGCTTCACTGGCAAACTTTGTAGAGTGGCGTAAATGTGTTTAGGTATGAATAAAATCAATCTGCCCACTTTGCTATCACTCAGTTTGGCTTTATTTAGTTATTTTTCATGTTTTGAACCTTTCTTTCCCACAACTTCACTTTGGAACATTGCTTTCATTGGGCCGATACTGTCCAGTACGTAGTACACGGCACTTTTTTATATTGAGAGAGAGTACCGGCACTTCTCCGAAACAAGCAGGTACTAGAGTACCTGCACTTCTATTTATCCATTTCAAGCACTGCTTTGGAATTGTAAAATATTACAAAAAGACATCAATTACAATGTTTCTTTTTTTTTGTATCCATTTCATAAGGAAGCAAATCCCCGAACGAAGAAAAGACAGGGGGAGAACCGTTTCTGAAGGCAGGGATTTCAGTAAGAGAGAAGCTGCTACACAAATAGAGGGAAGAAAAGGGAGGAAGAAAGAAAGGGGGAGGGCATTTGAAGCGGCAAAGCAGACAGTGTATTCTAGGCGCAAGAATGAAAAGACAGTCCTTTCCCTTCTCTGCGCGCCCCTCCCGTCCCGGCGCTGGAATCGTAATTTTGACATTCTTTCCAGTCAAGCCTGCAAGCTGAAGAGAAGCGATACTTTCCTCACCTCGCTCCTCTTTCATAACTTTTGTAAATAATCGAGGAAGCCGCGCATCTAATACGGTTGTAAAGCACTGTTTCACGGGATGACGTATAAACGGCATGACGTATGGGCGCTCAGCCAATAAAATTGCATAATTTTTTCATGCCTACCGGGAGAGTTATTTTCGCGGGCAATTTGGTAAATATCGCGCCCGTCGCGCTTGCCAGCTGATTTAGCGATTTTTTCGTGAATCGCGAAATGCTGGAGGGTCTGATTAAGCAAGCTATTGCCCAGAGTTACAGAGTGGGACTCCATGATTGGAATAGGCACCGAGGCGAGAATTGTCAGGTCTGGGTAAATTTGAGCCCAAGACCCGCCGAGGCGGGGAATTGAACCCTGGTCCGGGCTAGACCTCTGCATCAGGGTCAGCCGCTCTAACCACTTGAGCCAAACTTCTCCACTAAGAGAAGCATAATCTGAGCCTCCGGTCCTAAAATAGAATCAGATGGCAGCTTAAACTGTGCCCGACTGGAGAGACCCGCCACAGCAGCGCACACACAGCACCGTCAGCCCCACGCTCAGTTCTGCTCACCCACAGAAGACAGCGCTGCTGCTGGTTTCCTCAGTCTCCCTATGGCTGAGTGCCTCGCTCCATTAATTTCATATGCACATTCCAGGACGCTGCAGTGTGTCCTGTGTGAAATCTTCAAAGCCCACCTACAATACTTGTTGCTGCATTCACTGTTCAAGGATGTCAGGATGTGGTGGAATCATGTGCAATAGAGCACACTTGCCAACATTTTAAAATTGTAAAGTGGAAGATTTTGAGCAAAGAAATCGGGAATGTACTTTTTACATTTATATTGAAGCAGCAGTAATTTTCGGCGGGAGACAGCAAAAAAAAGTCATGTTTGGCTTAAAAAATAGTGAGTCTCCTGCCTGAATAAGGTCTGTGGGCATGTATGATAGAGCGCGTTGGTCCACAGCTATGTCTGTCAGCATTTCTGACACACCCGGAAGATGATCAGATATTCAAGTTCACAATAGGAATGACAGTGCATGAGAATATTATAGAAAAAAGAGCGAACCCTTCAGTGTGGGCCACAGGGCCAAGCCAGTCAGGGCGAGTGCCCCGAATTGATTTTGCTTAGAAAATACGAACATCAGTAGTTTATTCGGATGCCCACCTTGATTTATTTCACAATCTTTGGTTTGTTTTAAAACAGCTTTAGTGCACATAGCATATCCCTGTAGATATTTAACTTGTTATTGCAAAGTGATCAATTTATGTGCATATGTGAACTCATTCGACAGTAGTTATTAGGAGCTTAGCATAAAATTCAAAATTTGCAAACATTCGTGACAAGAATTTTCAATTCTATTAAGGACAAGGAAAAGTCTTCATTTGGGATCAGATCCTGAAAAGGAACACAAAGCCGTAATATACAAGCTGTGCAAAAGTGAGCATAAAGCAAGGGGGGGGGAAGAATAAACAAGATGCATGTAAATAAACCATCATAAGCATAAATGCAATATACGTATATTAACAAAATGCAGACAACAATGGGTAGGATAATCCTCGCCTCCTTGTCCTTAATAGAATTGAAAATTCTTGTCACAAATGTTTGCAAATTTTGAATTCTATTTCAGGACAGGAGGCTCCGATTATGCTTGTTTAAAGCTGATCCACCACAACAGAAGCAACATGATCAACAGACTTAAAGTAAAAGGTTTTGGAAACAGAATCAGAGGACCAGTCAGCGGCCTTCATAATATCAAACAAAGTTACTGCCAAGGAGAAGGCTTTAGAAGCCATAGCTCCCCGTGCAGAATGAGCCCTGAACACAGATACATCAATGCCAGCCTCCGCCATGAGCCATCGTACCCACCTAGCCAACGTAGCCGGGGTAACGGAGCGAAAGGGCTTCTGCAACGCAATTAATAATTGACCTTGCATATCAGAACGAAAAGAAGAAGTACTTACTTTGTAATCTTTGAGACATTGAACGACACACAGATTAGGACGTGCAGGGAAAGAGGGATAGGAAATAACCGCAGTATTGGTCTTGGTACGCCTAGAGAGACAAAACGAGACGCCCTTCGGAGTAAAACTGCGCCAGGCTAGATCCAAAGCCCGGATATCTGATACCCGCTTGCAGGAGACTAGACACAGCAACATAGTGAGTTTAGCTGACAGCTGTTTCCGAGACAGTAAAGAATTAAAAAACGTAAAACAATAGATACGTCCCATAAAGAAACATATTTTGGACGTGGGGGATTCGCAAGGCGGATACCCTTGAGTAATTTGACAACCAAAGGATGTTCCCCTGCCGGCTTACCGTCCAAATGGAGGTGACCCGCAGAAATAGCCGAGCGGAAGTTGTTCACTGTGCGAAATGCCAAACCAGAGGAAGCCAGAGAGGCCAAAAAATTGACCATCACAGAAACATCAGCCGATGGATCAACTTGCCGGTGAACACACCAGTCACTCCAATGCTTCCAGGAGCCTCTGTAGCGTTTGTGGGTACCAGGAGACCAGGCGTCACTGATGAATCTGGAAGCGTCCGCAGAAAGGCCTGGGACTGACCAGCGTTCCCCGAAATTCGCAACGCTAGAAGAAGGAGAGAGCCTGATTGAATCAGGGGATGCGGATTCTGAAGTGGATCTAGCAGGAGATTCCACTTCTGGGGAAGAAGAAACGGCACTGCACAAGCCATTTCCAGGAGAATCGGGAACCACGCCTGAGCTCTCCATAGAGGAGCGATCAAAATCAACTCAGACTGGTAACTTTTCGTGTAAGCCAGAACCCTGGGAATCATCATGAACGGGGGAATGGCATAACACAGAGTAGTCAACCACAGTTGGAGAAAAGCATCCGTGGCTAGGGCAGCCGGATCCGGCCTCCAACTGCAGAAACGTGGGAGTTGGGTGTTGAGGCGGGACGCAAAGAGATCGATCTGACATGGGCCCCAAGACCGGAGGAGGTGGCAGAACACATGAGGATGAAGCCTCCAATCGCTGAAATCCCTCAGGTACCTCGAGTTCCAATCTGCAACTAGATTGTTGCACCCCAGAAGGTATTCTGCAATAACCGTGATCCTGTGTTGCAGGCAATAATGCCAAAATTCCTTTGCAATTTCCGCCAACAACCGAGACCGAGTTCCCCCCAGTTTGTTGATGTAACGGACTGCTGATACGTTGTCCATGCAGAGAAGAGACCACCGACCCCATGTCGAGACTGGACCGCACCGGGCACCCCAGCCCCAACGACTGGCATCTGATTCGATCACCACTTCCGGCGTGGACCAGAACAGGGCCCGACCATTCCAAGCCTCCATATGATCCAGCCACCATTGCATCTCCGATTTCGCTTCCTCCGAGAGGGGAATTTGATCGGAATACCGGAGGCCGTTCTGAAGATGACGAATCTTCAGACGCTGCAACACCCTGTAATGCAGCGGGCCGGGAAGATTGCCTGCAGGGAAGAAGCTAAGAGACCGACAACTCGAGCTAACGATCTCAATGACACAGGCTGTTTCGTGATAACGGGAATCAATTCCCTTTTGATATACTGAATCTTCTGATTGGGCAAAAGAAGCTGACAGGTGAGAGAATTGACTTTGAAACCCAAGAAGTCGATCACCTGAGTCGGACGCAACACAGACTTTGGAGCATTCATCAGAAAGCCGAGGGATTGCAAAAGTTCGATGGTCCACTCCAGATGAGACATCAGTTTGACTGGACAATCCGCCAGAAAGAGGATGTCGTCCAAATAAATGATCAACCGAACATCCCGACTGCGGAGAGACTCCACGACCGGCCTCAACAGCTTCGTGAAGCACCAAGATGCTGGCAAGAGGCCGAAGGGTAGAACTTGATACTGGTACCAAGTCCCCAGCCAGTGAAACTGGAGAAAGCGACGATGCCGGCGGAAGATCGGAACAGACAAGTAAGCCTCTTTGAGGTCCAGACGAACCATCCAATCCCTTTCCCGCAGAAGATCCAGCAACAGATGGATCCCCTCCATCTTGAAGTGGAGGTTGACCACTCCCTCGTTGAAGTCCTTTAGATTGAGAACTAACCTCGATCCCCCTCCCTTCTTCTCCACAAGGAAGACTGTGCTGACGTACCCCCGTGGATGACGCACGGTTGGGACAATCGCCCCCTTCAAGAGAAGCGACCTGAGTTCCTCTGTGATGAACTCTTGATCTCTTTGGGAAAAAGAAAGTGGAGAAGGAGGATGGGTTTGACGCTGGGGCTGATAAAACTCTATTTTGTATCCTTGGACCGTCTCCAGCACCCAAGCGTCGCTGGAGATCAAGAGCCAATTGTCTAGGAAAGACCGTATCCTGCCCCCAGAACAACCCTGCATGCAGGAATCAGGCTCACCTGAAGTTCCGGAATCTTGATATCCTCCGGACTGACCACTGGTACGTCCCTTCTTGTACTGTCCACGTCCCTTTCTGGAGGGGTAGAAGTTCTATCTCTGGGAGTAGTTGGAATCCTGATTACCTCCTCTATGGGACCGGTACCCTCTCTGAGTGGGCTGTGGTTGCTGACCATGGCCGAATGAGCGTCCCCTACCACGTCCGGCCTTGGTAAAAACCGGACGAAACGCTCGCAGGAGTGTTGCCTGGGCCTTGTCCAAACCACTGAAGGTATTGACAAATTGGGTCAGTTCCTTCAGAAACGGCTGACCAAAAAGTAAACCCTGTGCAGTGGGACCTGACTCTGAGGCGGAGAGCTCCGACAATTTTGGATCGAGTTTCAACAGGATGGAACAACGCCTCTCGCTCGAGAGTGCGCAGTTAGCGTTTCCAAGTTGGCAAATTGCCCTCTGAGCCCACTCGATGAGCTCGTCCGGGTCTACCACTGCCGATAACTCCTTGGCCATAAACCCAAGATCTAAAATCTTTGTAAGAGGGCCCAGCATATCTAAGACTTTGTCCTGACAGGATCGCCAGGAACGATCCAGGCCTTTTTTAGGATCCTTTGCGAACTTACGCAGATAGGTCACCATGGTGGGGTCCACCTCGGGTGTGTCTGCCAAATTGTCCGCCAGATCCGGCCTAGGACACTCCGAACGGAGTCGGGCATGGACCTCCTTGTCAAAGGGTTGCCGGATGTGTTGCTGCACATACTCTGCCACCGCCGGGGATGGGAGCCAAGCTGTGGAATTTGGGGGGATAATGTCAGTGGGATTAAATGTGAGGACCTTGTGGATGAGTGGGGTAATCCACAAAGTGCTCCTTGCACTTCCTCTTTTTAGGAGGTGGGGAAAGATGCTCCGAGGAGGAAGAATGCAAAAAACACAGTTGGTGGACAGAATGCAGAACAATGTCTTACATTCACCCCAGTACAAAGATTTGGGCCTAAATCCATCGTTTTTTTACACTCCATACCACCCTAGGTCAGACAATGGCTATATGCAAATCAGCCAACTCATGGGAACAGTCCAGCACGAACTACCAAGCCATGTCTTTCCTAGACCGGAATCAAGCATCCAAGGACAGGTTTCTGGCTATCAGCCTTCTTCAGCCTGGATAGCTTGACTCCAGTGATGTGGAGAGCCTGGGACTCACGTCTGAGCATACCCAGCCCACTCGGGGTGAAAATTGCAAAAACACAGTTGATGGACAGAATGCAGAACAATGTCTTACATTCACCCCAGTACAAAGATCTGGGCCTAAATCCATTGTTTATTTGCACTCCACACCACCCTGGACGGGAACTGAACAAAGCGCACCGACAAGGAATATCGAAGCCCAACGCGGCACAGGCGCGACAAAGCGTGAAACACAACGCGGCACAAAGCGCGAGCACAGCGCTAAACAGAATAGCAATGAAAACACATCAAATTGTAAGTAGAATATAATGAAAGCACTTATCTGGCTGCGGAGCAGCAAAGAAAGAGGAAGTGTGACTCTCTATATGCCATTATATACCCCAGACTCTATGGTTGTTGCCCATGTGTTTATGGGTATTGTAGTTTTATTTGTTTCTATGGCTGCTGGGCATTTCATTAAAGAAATGAGATAGCATAATTAAAAATTTGCTAACATTCGTGCCAAGAATTTTCAATTCTATTAAGGACAGGAGGCGAGGATTATGCTTTCTCTATTTCTTTACTGCGAAAAAACAGCAGCCAATCAGAATACAGTAAAGAAGAAAACTACAATACCCATGAGTACTCAGCTAACATAAATAGGGTCACAGAGGTCGTAACTTCCTCTTTCTTTGTCAATAACAGGTAAGTCATAATTAAAGTCAAAAACGTAGAAGGAAAAACCAAGGATCCATGAAGAACATCCGGCCGCAGGACATCCACAAGGCAACCAAACAGGCAAATCCAAGGACCAGCGGGACAAGCCACAGCAGCAGTCGCAGATGCCGAATCCACAGCTCATTTGAGGTCGGAACCTGAAACAGTAAACAAAGTCGTAATACCTACACCCAAACTGAACGAAGGCAAAATTCAAGAGAGGGCGGGACAAATTGCATATAAAATTTCACAATAAAGACATAGGCAAGTCAGATCATTACAGTAGAATAATGCAATAACACTTAGAATAGCAAGGGTGGGATAATCCTCACCTCCTGTCCTTAATAGAATTGAAAATTCTTGGCACGAATGTTAGCAAATTTTTTATTCTATGGCAGGACGGAGGCTCCGATTATGCTTGTTCAAAGCTTATCCACCACAACAGATGCAACATCAACAATTGGTTTAAAATAAAAAGTTATGAACACTGATTCAGATGACCAATCCGCAGCCTTCATGATGTCATGAAGGCTAGCACCCATTGAAAAAGCCTTTGAAACCATCGCTCCCCTAGCGGAGTGAGCACCAAACATGTTAACATCAATGCCCGCCTCCTGCATGAGCCAACGAAGCCAACGTGCCAGACTTGCAGGAGTAACAGGCTTGAAAGGCTTCTGCAAATCAATAAGAAGTTGCCCCTGGGAATCATGTCTTAAAGATGCAGTGCTTACCTCGTAATCCTTGATACACTGAACCACACACAATTGAGGATTGCGAGGAAACGAGGGATAAGAAACAGATGAGATATTACATTTCGTCCATCTAGAAATAACGAAAGTGACACCCTCCGGTGAAAAAGTGCGACCGGCAAGATCTAAAGCTCGCACATCAGAAACCCGTTTGCAGGAGATCAAACGCAGAAGCATCGTCAGCGTGGTTGAAAGCTGTTTATGGGTCAAGAAAGAATTGGAGGGCCAAGACGAAAGAAACCTCAAAACCACAGACACATCCCATAAGGCAACGTACTTGGGACAAGGAGGTTTTACCATCCTAATGCCCTTAAGCAATTTAGAAATCAAGGGATGTTCTCCCGCAGGTTTACCATCAATAGGAATATGACCTGCCGAAATGGCAGAACGGAAATTGTTCACAGTCCTATAAGCCAGACCCGAAGAGGCCAAAGAAGCCAGAAAATTACTAATCAGAGCGAGATCCGCTGAAACGGGATCCACTGACCGTTGTGCGTACCAAGCACACCAGCGTTTCCAACTGGATGCATAACGCTTACATGTGTTGGGAGCCCAAGCTTCATTGATAAATCGGGTAGAGTCTCCCGATAATCCCGGGACTTGCCAGCGTCCCCCGAAATCCTCTAAGCCACCAACAGAAGTTGACCCGAAAAAACCAGAGGGTGAGGATTGTGCAGAGGATCCAAATGAAGGTTCCACCTGTGTGGAAGGATGAACGGCGTCGAGCAACTCATCTCCAGAAGAACTGGAAACCACGCCTGGGCCCTCCAAAGAGGGGTGATCAGAATGAGTTCCGACGAGAACTAACGTACCCCGGGAATCATCATGAAGGGGGGAAACGCATAGCACAGAGACGGAGGCCAAGGCTGGAGAAAAGCATCCGTCGCCAGAGCTTCCGGATCCGGGCGCCAGCTGAAGAATTGGGGAATCTGGGGGTTCAGACGAGAAGCGAACAGGTCCAGATGACAAGACCCCCAGATGAGAATCAATTTCCAAAAGACCTGAGGGTGAAGCCTTCAGTCGCTGAAGTCGCAGAGATGTCGAGAATTCCAGTCCGCAATCTGATTGCAAGAACCCAGGAGGTGTTCTGCAATAACTGTGATCCTGCGTTGCAGACACAGGTGCCAAAAGTCTTTTGCAATCTCTGAAAGAAGCTTGGACTTGTTTCCCCCCAGTTTGTTCACATAACGAACTGCCGAAATGTTGTCCATTCTGAGAAGAATGCAGCAGTTCGCCTGTTGAGGGGAAAGGCACCGAATTGCAAAGGAACCCGCTAGAAGTTCCAGGCAATTGATATGTAAAGACAGCTCCTCCTGCGACCAACGACCCCCCGTTGTCACAGAACTGTATCGGGCTCCCAAACCCCAAAGGCTGGCATCGGACTTGATCACAACATCGGGAGTCTTCCCGAACAGCGCCCGACCATTCCAAGATTCCATGTGGTCCAGCCACCACAACATCTCCGTGCGAGCATCCTCTGACAGGGGAACATGATCCAAATAGCGCAGACCCTTCTGTAGATGCCTTATCTTGAGTCGCTGAAGCGCCCAATAATGCAGAGGACCCGGAAAGATCGCTTGGATGGAGGAAGACAGGAGGCCCACAATGCGAGCCACCGATCACAAGGAAACAGTCTGTTTGGGAAGAAGGAGACGCAAGTCCCTCTTGATAGACCTTGTTTTCTGTCCGGGAAGAAGTAGTTGGCATGAGACAGAGTCTATCCGAAAGCCCAGGAAATCCATTGACTGAGATGGAATAAAGTCGGACTTCTGAGGATTCACCAGGAAACCCAAAGATTGTAACAGATCGATGGACCATTGCAAATGAGAACGGAGAAGGAGGGGACACTTCGCCAAGAGAAGGATATCGTCCATATAAACAATCAGACGGACTCCGCGCGATCTCAGAGATTCCACCACAGGACGAAGAAGCTTCGTGAAACACCACGGAGCTGAAGAAAGGCTGAAAGGAAGAACTTTGTACTCGTACCAAGTGCCTAACCATTGAAATTGTAGATAACGACGATGAGGGGCAAATATTGGCACTGAGAGATAAGCATCCTTGAGATCTAGACGAACCATCCAGTCGCCCTCTCGCAGCAAGTCTCGCAGAAGATGGATGCCCTCCATTTTGAAATGGCGGTAGACTACCCCACCGTTGAAATCCTTTAGATTGAAGACTAAACGAGACCCTCCCCCTTTTTTCTGTACGAGAAAAACATTGCTGACGAAACCCCTGGGATGAGGAGTCATGGGAACAATGGCCCCTTTTGACAGAAGAGAGACGATCTCTGCGGAGATAACCTCTTGATCTTGTTGGGAAAAAACAAGAGGGAGCGGCCGAAGATGCTGGAGAGGGCGAGAGTAAAACTCTATCTTGAACCCCTGTACCGTTTCCAGCACTCAGGCATCTTTGGAGATCAATTGCCAATTGCGGAGAAAAGATTGCACTCTGCCCCCCAAGACCACATCTGGAGCGAGAATCAAGCTCACCTGAGGCGGAATCTGGACGTGCTCCCTGGTTACCGTTGTAACCACCTTTTCCATAATTTCCTCTTCCCTTCTTGGAGGGATAGAAAGAAGACTTGTTGCTGGAATAGGTCTGGTTTCCACGCTGGGACTTATTGCCGCGCTGCGCGGCCTGCTCAGCTCCACGGCCGGACGAACGTCCCCTTCGTCCGGCCCTTCCAAAAAGTGGACGAAAAGCTCGACGGAGGTTGGCTTGGGCCTTATCCAGCCCACTGAAGGTGGAAACGAACTTTGTCAACTCTTTCAGGAAAGGAGCTCCGAAAAGTAAACCTTGAGCCTGGGGACCTGATTCAGAGGAAGCCAGGTCGGTCAACCAGGGGTCCAGCTTCATGAGGATGGAACGGCGTCGTTCCGAAGAAAGTGCACAATTTGCATTGCCAAGAATGCAAACGGCACGTTGGGACCACCCGACCAGCTCGTCTGGGTCAATTAATGCACCTGATTCTTTAGCTCGGTAGGCCATATCCAAGATTTTAGTGAGAGGTCCCAACAAATCTAGGAGTTTATCTTGACATGAACGCCAAGAGCGATCCAAACCCTTAGTAGGATCCTTTGCATATTTCTTCATGTAAGTAATCATAGTCAGATCCACTTCAGGGGTAAGAGCTAATTTGCTGGAAAGATCTGGACAAGGGCATTCAGAGCGCAAACGCGCCCGCACCTCCTTCTCAAAAGGGGAGCGAATATGATCCTGAACATATTCGGCAACCTCAGGAGAAGGCAGCCAAGAAGAAGAATTCGGATGCACGATATCCGCAGGGTCAAAAGTCAAAACTTGAGGAGTGGTAGGGGCATCCACATAATGCTCCTTCCTAACCTTTTTTGAAGGAGGCGGCCTCGCCGGTTCAGAAGATGAAGATGAAGACGATGAACCGTCCTCCGAAGCCGAAGAAGGAGAATCACGAGGTGGGGCAGAACGTTTCTTAGCTCTCGGCACTGAAGATAACGACTTCGCCAACTTAACAAAGTCCGAACGATGTGGGTTTTTAGGCGACTTCCCACTGCGCCCAGAGGAAGGAGGCAGCCAGCCCTGTTGGGCAGCATAATCAGACAAATGTTTCTTCAAAGGCGCAATCGCCTGGAACAAAGCTTGACCCATGAAGTCATCCATGGAAGCAGAAGGTTCCTTTTCATTATAATAGTCGTACCCATCATCTTCATAATATTCAGCCATAGCGCCAAAAGGTAAACAACAGTGCCCGTGTATGAAGGAACAAAAGTCCAAAGTATTTGAAAGGCCAGAGCCAAATTTGGGGGAGTGGAAACCCTAATGCAAGCTGAAAGTATTGGTACAAAACATTGAACCAAAAATTTTAATGTGGAGGGAGGGCTTGCACCGTAGTAAAAAACAGTAGAGCCACTCTAGGCAGAGCCTATGCACAATTTATACAACCCTCAGCGTTGAAATAGCGAAGGGCGTCGAGGAGCTCAAGCGGCAGGCAAGAGAAGGGCACGGTTCAGCACACAAGCCGATGTAGGTCTCCTGAGGCGAGCGAGAATACCAGCGCGCCGTCAGGAAAGTAAACAAACGCTTTCGCGCATGCGCGGAAAGCGGACTGCCAATAGGGGAGACGCGCGAGACACGCGCGCGTCTTCCCAGCTCCTAACTCCCTCTCCACAAACGAAATAGAAAGACGCAGACCACGCGCGTCCAACACGGGAGGTGACACACGCTCCCACACCACAGAGACACGAATGTCGACTAAAGCCGCGCACACGCGCCAGAACACGCAGCAGGCGCGAGGACAGTAAAACGCTGGGCGGAGCGGCAAAGTGAAATAAGTAACGCGCACAAAGCGACAACAATGCAAGAACAACAGCGTGAAGCCAAACACAAGTAAGAGTAAATATGCACTTAACTGGCTGCGAAGCAGCAAAGAAAGAGGAAGTTATGACCCCTGTGACCCTATTTATGTTAGCTGAGTACTCATGGGTATTGTAGTTTTCTTCTTTACTGTATTCTGATTGGCTGCTGTTTTTTCGAAGTAAAAAAATAGAGAAAGCATAATCGGAGACTCCGTCCTGCCATAGAATCGGAGCCTCCTGTCCTGAAATAGAAATAGGTTTTCAAGGGAAATAGCTTTATTTTAGCTGTCTCCCTCTTAAACCGCCCTCCACTTCAATATAAGTTGTTGCGACAGTGAAACTCTCCGATTCATTCACCTTCCACTAATCTCTTACCAAATAATGGCATTTTGCGGCCACGATGCACATTTTTAGATTCTTTAAAAAATAGGGTACTATTACAAACTCTGCCATTTTCATTAGTTTCAGTCAAAAAATGCTCGCTTGCACAGTTGTACTGCTTGTGCCCCTCATATCCTCAAGAGGGCAGCAAAAGACCGTTTGAATTCGAATAGTTAACTACGAACCCATCCTTGAGCCTTCAACTAAGGTTTTAACTGAGGCGATAGATGCGCGTCATGCTTCCTTTTGAATCTGAATCATCTCGGACAAAAGCTGGTGTGCTAAAAAAAACATGTAGTTCTGGGCGTTGTCACACCGAAGCTCTTTTAACGTTGTCGCTATGTTTAAAGATTTTTTTATTTAACAAAAAGTGTTTCTTTTTTTATTATGGTAACTGTAGGCAAACAGGAAAGCGACGGCTGAGAACGAGTACCTTCAGACGCGGCTCACCGTAGGCACGGACCGCAGCTGGTTACCTTCCCCTAATCAATATGATACAAATTTAGCCCAATTCCTGGTGGAAACAGAAAGGGAACTCATTTTTGCCTTGAAGTCAAAGACACTGTGAGCCTCCCTCTCTTCCACAAGGAAAATAGTCCAAACTGTATCACCAGCTCTAATATCCCATGGCATACTTGTAGGAGATCTGATCGAATTTCCGCTTCTGCGAAACCAGTGGATGACGGGTGTGCTAGAAGGGGTATGAGCAGCAACACAGATATAAACACTGCAGCTCGGAGCTTTAGGTTTGGGATGGACTCTGGGATTAAAAAAACGACCCCCTATCTTGTCCTTTATTCATTTTCTTAACTTCACAGGAAAAAAACACTGATCAATTTCTCCACGCAGATGAGACACAAATCAGTATCACTATCATCTGAGCCAGGTGATGTGACAAAGAAGTTTAACAACTGTAAAGCTCACATCATCAGATGGATCAGGAAAACTGTCTTAAGTTAAACACCGAAAAAACCGAGGTCCTACTATTTGGAAATGACCCCTTGTTCTGGAACAACTCCTGGTAGCCGGGCGTCACCGGACTGTGCCCATCCCCCAATCGAAAAGTAAAAAGTCTGGGAGTTGCACTATATGATCAGCTGTCCTTTTCAGATCAGATCAATCACATCTCATCTTCCTGTTTTTACACCTTGAGGATTCTAAAAAGGATCTTTCCTTTCATCCCAAAGGAATTACAAAAACAGTCATTGTCGCTTCGGTTCTATCAAAGTTAGACTATTGTAATGCTCTCTATTTCGGAGTACAAAAGCGGATGCAGTTGAAGCTACAATTGCTTCAGAATGCAGCAGCCCGTTTAATACTAAAAATACCCAAATTCAGTCCTGTATCAAAAAGCATCAGGGATGTGTACTGGCTGCCTGTGCAGGCTAGGATGAAATTTAAGGCTCTGTGCATTGTCCACAAGGCCCTCCGTGGCCCCAGCCCTGTTGGGGGCAGAAGCTTTTTCCACTTGGCTAATAAGCTGTGGAACACCATACGACCTACCTTGAGGTCTCGAACTGGTAGGCAGGTGTTCGGAAAATCTTTAAAAACCTGGCTATTTGCTTCAGGGTTCTGAGCTTTTTGCCTCCCTGTTCCTGTTGATTGGTAATAGCACTCTTAGCGCTAAGACACCTCGGCATTCGCGCGCTTTACAAAAACTGTACTTGCTTTAATAATGACAGTGAAAACTTTATCCAATAAATGTTTATGTTTCACATGTTTACCCAATATTGTTTTCCTTAAGACTATTTGCTTTTTCCATATGCAGTGCTTTTGCTTTTTTTTTTTACATGCAATATATGACTCTTGCGTAGTTCATACTGTGAACCGAGTTGCCTCTATGTGTCTGGGTGCTTTCAATTTGTGGGTGGGTGGGTGTTTATGATGGCACATGATTGAGAGCTCTGACCCTGTGGTTGTGGGCAATGCGTGAATCTCACAGTGACTGGCAGTCATTCATATAAGGTACTCTGGCTACATGCCCATCTAATGCTTGGCGCCTCTGCAGAGCACACAGAGCGATGGTCATATATGTGCTGCTAATTATGATTCTATGGGAAAGAGTGTGATGGACGTACACAACGGTCAAAATATTGACAGAACCAAAAGAAAGGAAAATTAAGTGTTTAAAGGTGAGTGGGTGTGTTGTGGGTGTGGTGGCATGCTGAAGGGGAGGTGATGCAAGAAAGAACATACAGAAGGACACAGTGGAAAAGCAGTGAAGAAGAGGAAGGAGATGACATGTAAGAGATGTGGGAAGGAAAGGAGCTTAAGTGTCTACAAGAGGTGGGGGTGGAGCTTGTCGGCATACTGTAAGGACACTGATAGCACAGCTCCTTGAACCCCTGGCCCATAGCAGGCTCCACACTCCACCTGGCGACGTGTTTCCAGCAACCGATGATCTCGGCAGGGCCCCTCAGATAAATGGGGAAGCAACCCGCTTTTGGGAACGACTTGCTTGGGCGAGGCACCTGTTTCTTGCTCAAAATGGTGGCCCCGCTGAGGCGACCGTGGCAACCGCTCTTCAGGTGCACATTCCTCCCTTGATGACATTGCGGGGTGCACCTGACCGCGAGGACTTCAGTGCAGGCTTATAGTGAACTGCAGGGTTTACACACCGTGATGGTCAGCAGTGGGCCCTGATTGGGTGTGGCTCCCGAGCTCACAAGATGGCGGCCCCTGCTTTTAACAGGGGCCGAAAGACCTGCAGGCGTGTTCCTTGGAGGGGCGCTGGCGCAAGCGAGGAGGTACTAATAATGGTGAAGCCATGGGTGCCTGTGCAAGTGAAGTCCCCCAACTGTACAGTGAAGGCACAGAGCTGGTGGTTTTCTCCTTAAGCACTCCCCCCTTTGGGGGCATTTCCTCCTGACCTATTGGTACTTCAGAATGCGACAGAGGGGCCTGTGCAGGACCTACGCTGACACCTGACCCTGATTGGATGCCTGCAGTGTCTCCAGGTGAGGCGCTTGCCTAGTAGCTGCGCATAACCCCTGCCCCCCGTAGGGAAAAAGTTTAACAATAGGGGGTGGGGGACTGTAGTGAAGGCAGGGCCTTGCGTGATTACATTGCTATGTTAGCATAAGCTTATTAGACGTTTAAACGCCATTTTGCAGCTTTTACACACGACACTGCATGTATCTATTGTAAGTTTGACTGAGAAGGGCTTGTTTTCAACATCCCTAGACTAACATCGCAACCTCAGTCTGTACAGTGTGTGCAGAAGCCTCCAAGGATACCATAACAATGTAAGCTGTTATTCGGGCTGATTGGCCCACGCTCTAGACACAACAAGCACACAGCTGCAGCTAACTGAAATTCTAGCGCCTTTAATATTGCACTGCATGCATGATTAGGGAACTTGGAGAAAATCCTTTTCCAGAGAGAGAGCTTTGCTGATCCTGATGTGATTCACTTCTGCCGGTCCAGCGTTCGCCTCTAAGGCGTACAAGGATGCCATGGATTTATTGGGGGTCCAGGTCAAATTTTCATCTCCATATAGACCTGAGGGTAATAGCGTTGTGGAGCAAATGAACCGTGACTTAAAGCAAACCTTGACAGCTAGGGTTTTAGGTACTGGAAGGAACTGGCTGGCCCATCTCTAAAGCATTCAACTTGCACTTAATAACCTCCCTAGAAGGTCTCTGGGTGCGCGGACCCCATACGAAATGCTCTTTGGCATCAAAATATTTGTTTCGGACCTTGAGGGTCTAGAGATGGCGGCGTCTGCCACACCCTTTGACGTAGATGATCATTCTGCTGTATTACAGAACCTACAAAAGACTCGTGACAGTCTTGCAAAGGAACGTTTGCCGTCCTCAACTGATGCTAAACTTCAGATTACGGTAGTTGGCTGGCTGTCCCGAGTCGGTGACCTGGTCCGTGAGAAGGTGGAGAACAAGAAGGACTTTGGCCCCTCATATCGTGCACCAGTACCTGTGCTTGGAGTGCAGGGCACAAGAACAGTCAATTTACCTCCACTTCCTGGTTGCAAAGAAAACAGGTACATCTCTACTGACAATGTCAAAATACAGTGAGTGGCTGATTCTTCTTAGTATGACTCCAGCGATCTCTTGTCCAGCAATGCTGAGAAATTCAGTTTTTGCTCCGGCGAGTCCCAACAGGCCTGACGTTGCCATCGAGATGTCTAAAGTTACTAATCCTTTATTGAATCCACCGCCAGGTGATCCCCTTGATGATACTGAGTATACGTACCCCACAGATGTGTCGTTGCCTGGTGTATCACAGACGCTGTTAATCAGTCACGTTTTTCATTTGACACTGGCTCTACAACATCAAAGTCCCCGTCAAAAGTTTCTATTTTTGCTGTCTGGTTTAAAAGACATTTTTTGATACCACCTTGGACTTACATTTGGCTGGTGCTTTTTTCAATTTTTTTTATTTATGTCAGTTGGATTTGTAATTGTATTTTTCCATCCAAAGGCCATTATGTTAAAGAAAGATCAACAATTAGGATGAAGCTTTGCATTGTGCATGTCTCATCCCAAACCATATGTTGCTTTTGAACCTGACTATTTCACAAACTACTTGCTTTGGATTGGCTACATCTAAAAAATTAAATGCTCATTCCATTCCTGATTTAGATGAATACCGTTCATGGTACAAACAAACCGATAGGTCCATTGATGAATTGCAGTCCCTGATAGCAAATTCCTCCTTTAATATCTCCAGCTTGGATCTTGAGGGTTGGTTGTTATGGCAGAAAAGTTCAGATTCATGCCAACATTGTTTTTTGGGTCTGGCCCCTGGCTATACAAAGGTCAGGGTGGATCCCCGTTTTGAAACCGCCCATTCTGTTACTACTTATTCAGTAGGCAAGTTATGTCAGAACTGGCTTAAACATTCTTCCTTAGGGTCAGGTAAACTTCATTTGTCTAAATTATCTGACAATGTTGATTTGAATAACTTTGTTAAAGGCCCCACTGGAGGCAGGTCAAAAAGATGGGCATATGCTGTTTACAACGAAGTCTGGAAACTGGCTCAAATTGAAGCTGCCTCTAGGTTAAGGGCTATTGATCAAGCCAATTTAGAAAAAAGTGCTTGCAGGCATTGATAATAGCATTAATACTCTTTCTTCCCGAATCTATACATTAGATAATATTGCTTCATCTGTTGTTGATATTGTTCAGGATGAAGTGTCTGTTTTGTAACATGGTCAAAATCAATTACGTTCCATTATGCAGTTTGCTTGGACTTTCCAAACTTTAAAAGCTGGTAAAGTTCCATGGGACTACATGAACACATCCTCTTTATTTTTACCCTTTAATTTGACTGAAAACTGCAATTTATGTGTATGAAGGATGCTGCATATTCCCTTTTTCATATTGAAAAGTTGAAACCTTTACCTTTTTCTGTTGCCGAAAGTAATTCAGCTGTATGGCTCATTCATGGGTTAATAACGCTGCCTTTCCCCCTACTTAAATTCAGTTCTTGCATGAATCATTATGCCATAGGCAGATTTGAACAATTGGATAGCGCCTATCTCCATGAAGTTTGGTCTCTACCATTTACTTATAGGTGCCTGAGGGAGGGTAAAGATGTTTATTTAAAGGGCGAATAGTGCATGTCTACACCTGATCACTTACTGGTTTGCAAGAACATACAATTGCACGGCTTGTGTAACACGATGGCTTCGAACTTAGCCTGCATTTTAAAGTCCCAGCTATAACACCGACATTCACGTTGCTAGCTAACGGTAGCTATTCACTTTTAAATAATGAAGATTGCTGCTGTATGCTGGCAGGGATTCCGTACATTGTGACCATCTCCCAACGTGTAGTCTGCTGTAAGAATGTGCTTTTCCCGCCTCCGCATGGGAAGCTCGATGTATCTATCTGGCCTTCCATTCCGACCTTGAAAGCAGAGTTCAACAAGATGAGTCAAATAAGGGCTCTATTGTCACAGAAAGAAGTTGCCCTTACTTCATCCCGTGAAACATTTATCTTTCACGTGGCAAACACCCTCACTGAAGTGCATGCGCTTTTAAATACTGATCTCCCACTGCATTTCCACGCTTTGATTCACACTATATTCAATGCCTCATCGACCACAGGCTTCGCTCATATTTTTAAACTAGTAAGCTCTGACTTTGTGACTTCATTCCAAACTATATTTGGTGTGATACCGGCATTTTTTCATTCTATTTTTTCCAGACTATTCGGCGGTTTACCGTTAATTCTCGCCTTGGCTGCCGGTGTGCTGTTGTTAATTAGCTTGCTAAAAAATGGCTGCACACCCTGTATCACAAGACAACATGCCCGCCTGCCCCAGCTTTGCAACCGGATGCTTGAATACTATGGAACGCTACCTCTGGCCACTTTGAGTGTAGTATATGGATTGTCTTTCCGGTTTTCCTACTTTACGTGCGTACAACCTGTTTTCCATTTCCTGGATTGCTGTTTTGAATGGGCTCTGGATTTGTATCTCTGGAATTCGGTGTCTCCTAACCCGGATTATGATCTACTGATGAGTCCCTTAGTTGCTCATGAGTTAGACTGTTCTGGTATCGGAATAATGGCCTGTGCAGCGGCACATGAAGTCCTAGGCAATTGGGACATATGGGCTGCAGCCCATGACTTTCTGGCACGCAGTTATCTTGAAGAACACCCGAGTTGTCCTCTGATGGTGCTAGAGACTCCGGCTGTCGAAGAACGTGTATGTTCCTTCGCATTATTGAATTGGATGGCTGAAATGTTTTCTAAGATAACAATGACTTCCTGTTGGAGGCGGTTGCAACGTACTGTGCCTATACACTGTTGGATTAATTTGGCATTTGTCCATCTTCACCGCGGCCTGAGCTCAAACAATTTTTGCTGTTTTGTCCCTTTTAAGGTTGGGTAGTATACTATCTCTTTTTGGTTTTTCGATTTTTCTGACTATTCAGAACTTATTACTCACAATTATATGTTTTGGCAAAGTTTGAACTTGATTCTGTCTCACTTGAACTTGAACTCTGCGTTCCTAAATTGCTTCCCTTCTTGTACTTGTTCCAATCAGGGGAGGGTGTAGTGAAGGCGGGGCCTTGCGTGCACACATAGCTATGTTAGCATAAGCTTATTAGACGTTTAAACGCCATTTTGCAGCTTTTGCACACAACACTGCATGTATCTGTTGTTGAAAGTTTGACTGTTTGACTTTCTTCACATGAGAAGGGCTTGTTTTCAACATCCCTAGACTTAGATCCTGACCTTAGTCTGTACAGTGTGTGCAGAAGCCTCCAAGATTACCATAACAATGTTAGCTGTTATTCAGGCTGATCGGCCCACGCTCTAGACACAACATGCACACAGCTGCAGCTAACTGACATTCTGATGCCTTTAATATTGCACTGCATGCATGATTAGGGCACTTGAAGAAAATCCTTTCCCAGAGAGAGAGACCTTTGCTGTTCCTGATGTGATTCACTTCTGCTGATCTTGGAGGTATGGGGTTCCCCATTCAAGCCTAAGAGACCTTCTATTATTATTATAAAACCTTGTTACTAGCAGGGGAGGGTTGTACACAAGGCACTATAGGAACTGTTTCCACTATCATTATAATATGATTTCTCCCTTTGTGTTTTATGGAATTGGAGCAATGCTGATCATATTATTTTAAATCATGTGCCTGCATTAGAAAAAATACTGCATCTTAGAGCACGTTTTTAAAATAAACATTTTAAACTTTTCTGTGTCTCTATTTACTCACGTTGTGGACTGGTATGAGAATAAAACGAAAGAGTGTTCTTGATTCCCACCATTCCTGAGAGTAACCTAAGTCGCATGTTCTGGGTTGTCTAATCATTGGTAGCTTTGCTATAGGACCGAGAGCTAATGAGACACTGATGCTAGTCCATTAGGGGTTCAAGGTACTGAGGTGAGTTTTTTGGTACACCACAATTCACTGAGATCCTGGGTCTCTGTGCACAGTTCTGTGTATGAGCAGAATCCCCGCAACAGGACCTGGACTGGTCTGCTAGCAATTCCCCTGTTCTGCGTGTGACTTTTGGGGTGGCGTGTTGCCCTGCCAGTTACTGGCTCAATAACACTGGTTCAGCATCGTCCTTGGGGGTGGATTGGAAGGTCATAAAGGTGGTGATACAGGGTCACTGCATTGCTAACAAGATTGGGGTGCATGCCCAGTGGACCTCTGATATTAAACGGCGAGAAGCGGTTCTCAATGAGCTTCCCTGTGAACTAGAGAGGACTTTGGAGGGCAGAGAATGCACCCTAGTTGAGTGGGAGAAAGTGCTTGCTGTGGTGAAGAGCCTGCAACAATGTGATTATAGAGCATATGTTACCAGAGCAGATGCTGACAGAGACAAATCGGGCAAAAATGCTGTCTTGGCTCTTGCAGAGTGAGGCAAAGGGGTAGGCTATCCTCCAGGTCTGTGACCCTTTGGGGCAGGACGTCTTTACCTAGGAAGAGATTAAATCTGCATTTTTCCATTACTACCGAGACTTATATGCTGCAAGGACTGGAGTCAGTGAAGTAGATGTGGCAAACTATGTCTTAGGGTTTTGCGGCATGCATCGAGACATAGACAGTGACATGTGGTTAGGCAGGGTTCCCCATGTCAATTCATTCCCACTCCCTAGACGTTCTGCCAAGAATAGGGTCCTTTATGGACGGTCCCTAGCAGACGTAAAGAGACGTTCTACCTGTAAGCCGACGCTTGGCTTACTTCCGTGACCACGCCCCCTTCCTTGTTTCCAGTGCGAGTATCCGCCATTCCCCCCCGGCGCCTTGCTCGATTCCCTGTTCCAGTCCTGCATTCCTTGCTTCCCTATCTTTCTTCCGTTCGAGGGCTGTTTAGGAGGCTCTTGGGTCGGAGACGGTTCTCTGTTCAAAACACCCTGACTCCTGCCTCGCCTCAACCGAGGATCTTTCCGTGCATTGTTCTTTTCCCGATTTGAGTCTTGGCTCTGGGATTGTGCGAGGAGCCGTTCCTCCTTCCCGCTTGCTCCTGGTACTTGGATAGGAACCTCGGGCCTTTCGGCTCGCTTCAGAGGTCACTTCTTCCCTTTTGAGAGGGTGTTGCTCCGCCTGGTATTTGAACCCGGGCCGGGCTTCGCCTCTCTTGAGTGAGTTCATGCTCCACTCTTCATGCCCCCTGAAGAGCCGGCCATTGCTCCTCAATTCCCTTTGCTCTCCCCTGTATTTTAATTACTTCCTTTGGTCTGAATGTCGTGTGAATGTGATACTGAATGGTCCATTAAGTAGTATTCGTAACCATACTTACCGGGGACATTTGTTACATCGTTAATCCGCTTCAAGGACATTCCTGGACGTGACTGGGGTAAGTGAACTGCGATTCTAATCACATGTCAATGTAACTCTATGTGGATGTTAGTACAGAGTATAGAATTGGTACCATCATACTATTTTCCCTACAGCCTCCTCGCGACCAGACAGACCTGCTTCCTTCCTGTGATTCCGCCCCATGTAATGGGAGAGTGGTGGACACTTCTTGGAATTTTCCCCCATACCTTTAAGGAACAGTCTTCAGGAGTGTATAATATACAGCATTCCTGTAACTGTTTTTTGGAGGTTAAGGGGATTTGTCTTCACTCTTGTGGATCTTTGGCTCCTAGCTCTTGACTCCCGACACTATGTTGTGGACTCCTGTCCAGTGATCTTGTAACCTGCCAAGGTGGATCGGTAGGCTGCGGATATTACCGAACAGTAGGTGCGAGGTACGATCAAAAAGATGGCGAGGGGAAAGGTCTCAGGGATAGATGGCCTGCCCATAAAATTCTATGCCCTATATGCCACAGACCTCATCCATAAGCTGGTGGACCTGTTCAAGGACTCCCAGATGTGGGCACACTCCCCCTTCTTTCTCTGCAAGGCCCTGATCATATCCCTACCGAAGAAATTCAAGGATCCACACTTCCTTGACTCGTATTGCCCCATTTTGATGCTAAATACTGTTTAAAAATTTCTGAGTAAACTGTTAGCTAACCAGATACTAGCTCACTTGCACTCATTGGTTCACCCTGACCAGACCGCTTTATTCCCACTCATAGCACTCTACCTAAGATTCGCCAGTTGCTTTTTATCCTGGACCAACGAGAACATTTTCCACCAGAATCTTTGGTAATTTCTGTGAATGTTCGAAAGGCATTTGATTCACTATGCTGGGAATATTTATATGCTACCTTATTCAGCATAGGTTTTGGACTACCCTTTGTCAAGTGGTTGAAACTATTGTACACTGGCCCTGTCGCTCAGGTCTGTACTGACTCAATTAATCTCAGAGGAGTGCCTACTGCAGTAGGGGCACCAAGTAGTGGTTGTCCATTGTCCCTTCTTCTGTTTGCTTTGTCCCTAGAACCCTTTGCCCAGATAATCTGACAGAGTGGCCACTCCTGGGGTTTATGGACCTACAGTGACTTCCTCTATCTCTCCCTATACACAGACAACATTGTTTTATAGATGAGCAGAGAGGACATTTTTTGGGGGGGAACAGTAGTGGCTTTGACAGATTTTGGACGCGTGTCTGGCCTCGAGGGGAATTGGGGTAAGTTGTGCTCTATCCATGATTACTTTGTGGGGGGGGGGGGGAACAGACCCATTCCAGCTGCCTCGATTTTGAGATGGGAGCCCACCACCATTGGTTACTTCAGAGTGGCCATTTATGGAACCATAGACATGCTTTTTGAGGGCAACATTGGCCACACAATAATTGCCCGCGATGCTCGGTGACCTTCTGGACCACTTTGCGGTTATCGGAAGGAGGACGGATAGCTGTCTCTAAGATGGTGGTATTACTGCAACTCCTCTATCTGTGGCTCTGCCGTTGGAACTCCCAAAGGGTTTCTTCTGGGAATTAGATAGTATCCTCCAGACCATGTATTGGGGAACCTCACAGGCAGGTGGCACTTCAGAAACTCCACTTCCCGGTTGAGGAGGGTAGACTAGCAGCACCGAATCTTGAGCAGTACTACCTGGGAGCGCAGCTACAGTGGGTGGCTCGGTGGAGGTCTGCATTGTGGAACAGCATGGGCTATCGGGAATGGGGATTACCTTCTAAAGATCTCCTGACTAGTATCTTACTAAATGCCAGAAACCGGTCCCCGGTAGCTTGTCTCCTTTCTGGTGAAGAATTGGCTTGGTAGTTTGGTCTGCCCTGTTCCCATCATGCACTGGGACAGGAACAGACTAATTTGCATGTAGCCAGGTTCTGAGCTGGGATGGTGCAGTGAGCTAAAAAACGGTGATGGATCAAGCCCTGATCTCTTGACTGGGTAGGAGTATTCTGCATCATTCAGAAATTCTGTCCATCACCTTTTCCAAAATTAGTATCTTACTAAAACCTGTACCCACCTCCATAACTCGAGATGGGGAAAGTCCTGGTTAAGACAACGCACCATGTCTGAGCTAGGGCACTACAAAGGACAGGCACTAGAGCACAGTATACAAGTGAACTGCCATTACAGGTTGTTTAATACTGGCAGAGATCTAGAGGGTGACTACACCGGTGGGTGGAGGCAGGACTCTATTGTTGATGATCTATTGGAGGCAAGCTTTGCCCCTTTTTGCAGCTGAGGGAGTTGTATGACCTTCAGGAGGGGCACTTTCTACTCCACGGTGCACTGCTGTACAAGGTCCGGGAGTGGTGGGGCTGCGGTAAAGCAGAGCCTCTGGAGCATGAATGCCTACCAAATCTGTTCTTATTAATTACAGGCCAGACTAGGGCGGTCACGTTTCTGTGCAGAGCTATGTTGAAAGGTGCACAACTGGACTTCACGCAACTGCGACAGGGCTGGAAGTAGTATTTGGGGGCACCATTGTCTGATAAGGCTTGGAGGAGGAGGATGCTGGAACTCAGTACCAAAGTCCAGGAATGCTTGATTTAAGCTTATACAATTCTACTATCTACTACCTGTATAGGGCAAACCTTACCCTGACTTTTGCATGCCATGTACCCTACCGCAGCACTGGTCTGCCCCTGCTGCCAGACAGACAATGCAGGATTCTTTCATATGGTGTTGGCTTGTCCACAATTGACACCATACTGGACCACTGTCCTCAAGGTTCTTTGCAGAGCTACGGATGGACACATTGAATATACTCTGCAATTTTGTCAATTGGGTCTCCATGACGGTAGTATGTCTCGAAAGGTTACGGATAGATTTACCAACCTGGCTCTTATCCTTGCTCACAGACAGCTGACAATGAGCTGGAAATCTTTGAGGGGCCTGGATATATATTGGTGGGGGTGGAACTTGTGAAATGGACTGAATGCGAGAGAGAAGCGATTTGGAAGGAAAAAAATAGGGTTGTGCGTAAAGTCCCAATTGTGCCCACTTGGAATGCTGTTCTGGTGGCTCGCCCCAGGTTGGGCCCTGGAGGGCTGCTCTTGGAGGGGGAGATATTTCCAAGGGTTTCCTCCCCGTCAATGAGACACTGGGAGTGACTCAGGCTCCAACAGCATCCCCTTGAATTCCTTTGGAGTATGAGGGTGTGACTGCATCTGGACCACCGGCTGTGAATGGATGTGGTGATGAAGCTATGGAATGTTTGATTGTCACAATCGGAACACCCATGCTCTCTTCTTTCATTACTTGGGGCCATGTCACGGGACTCCCCGCTGACCCTCGTTCTTTGTGTAATATTGATAAATGCTATGTCACCATGCACTCCTGTGTTAGATAATTTGCAACTGACAGCCACATGGATGTTTCCCATGTACCTCAATGTGTTGTATAGAGCAGAATGCTTTGTTTTTATACAAAATGCAAATACATTTTTTAAAGTGTCTACAAGAGTGAGGGACTACAGTGTAAAGTAGTGTGAAAGTGAAGGGAAGAACCAGTGCTTAATTTGAGCCTGGGGTTTCCAGTGCTCAGCACTGGCACTTAATCATCAGCACCAGCGCTAAAGTTACACACACATTTTCTGGTAGGCACAGAGATTCAGTGATTTGCCCTGAATCGCAGGATGTTGAGCCAATGCCGATACTCAAACCTGGCTCTTCAGCTCAGAAGTCAGCAGATCTGGCCATTAGGCCACATCCTCCCCCCCACATCCTGGTTAGTAGTTGGCTCTGTTTTAGGCTGCGTTACAGGAGAAAAGTGCGGGTGCAAGCTGCCTTGTGATGAGAGCCCCAGAACTTATTTCTTTTAGAAATTAACCACTGGGGAGAAGAGGAGTGACTGAGGCATTTGGAGGACCACTACCCCTTCCAGAGACCTCAGTAATCTTTAATTCAGTCTCACATGTTCGGGATTGAAACATTTTCAGTACTAATTATTCACAACAATATAATTGTTGTCATTCATTTATCTGGTGTTGCTAAAAGCAGTGACAAACCAAAAGATCTGGTTTGTTTTAGGTGTATGTTTGATGTAGTTCTGGATGCAATAACAGGAAACTCACAGAGATGCATCCAAACACTTCTAATGATCAAGTGGAAAGTAGTGCCAAGCAATGATTTTAATTCATTATTTTAAGCCACACTCTCAATTACATGGGCCATGGCTCACTAAAAGGACTATTAATTATGCTTTCTTGGTCACGGCCCATTTAGAGACTCCCCCCCCCCCACACCCTTTTCATTCCAGCCAGGCTAAGACCAACAAAACTCATTTCATATATGTTATGTTATGTTAATTTAATTTGTATCATGCACAGATACTCGAGAGTGTCCCGGCGCGGAGCAGAGAGAAGCAACCAACTGAGATTTATGCAAAGAAATATGTTTTACCGTTCCTGAAGAGCAACGGGTCTTGAAGGCACAAGTTCCATGGCTTTGTTGCATAGTCCTTTGTAGCGAGGTGTGGAGGGAGCATACCCAGACTGACTGGTGAGTCGCTGACTCTGCCTCCGGATACCGAGCCGCTACTCCACGACGGCAACATCATCGAAAATGAAGAAGGCGCCTTTAATTGGGCGTTTGACGGTGATAGCGAAACCACACCCCCATATGACGTCCATGGATCTGGAGTGGACAAAAACCAGGAAGTTTTCTATACGGTGTGCAACGTCACCCCGGAGGAGAAAGGCGGAGAGAGAGGTGGTCGAAGAGAGGCGGTCGTGAGAGGAGGCGAAGTGCGTGGAGAGCGGAGGAGCGAGGAAAAAGATGGAGAAGTTCAGCCAGGAGGCCAACGTTCCTGTGAAGCGCCGTGCCACGCTCCCGAGGGAGGAGTGTGGCTTTCACAGGTACGGCGACGGTTGTCGGCCTGGGTGGGGAGAAGGGGAGAAGGACCTCCTCTTTAAATACGCTGTGTACAAATCCCTAGCCCTTCCTCCAACCTTCCCTTGCCTTTATTCCTTCCCGGTCTCGTTCCCTTTATCCCTTGCCCGACTCCCTTCCCCTGTTTTCCCTCCCCGTGTTCCTTTCACCTTTTCCCTCACACCCCGACACTATAAATATTTTGTATAGCACTACTCAGCGGTGTCCCCTGCACTCCGGTGTCCCCAAGGGCAATTATTGCTCTGACTGTTCATTGACGGCGTTTCCTTTGTTGGTTCTCTTTTGGGGCCGGACGACGTCGAGAACCGGAGGGAGGACTCAGGAAGTACCGTTGACAGCAGACAAGGGATCCCCGCACCTACATCGTATTCCTGCGCTGCAACCACGGACCAATCAGGATTCACCAGAGAAAGACTAACTTCCCGCAGTAGAAGAGCTTTGTTGAAAATAAAACCTTGTTTACCTAAGAAAGGTCTCTGGTCTGTCACTAACCCCACGCTACATCCTTCTTTTCTCACTGCAGGTTTATCAAAGGTGATAAGTCTTTCAGTTTGAACCTCTTGGATAGTAGCAAGATTTAGTCGTCTGCTACATCTTGGGACTCCACTGGGCCTACTACTTATTATTCGCCACATGGTGTGGGTTTACCAGGTCAATTGACAGACCGGTTCTCCTTTTTTCTAGCAAGGGGCAGCAGTAGTACTGTTCTTGATCCATGTATTGCTAGCACAGGTACTAGTTTTCTGTAAGAATGCCCAAATTCCTTCTTGTCTGATATTTTCTCCCTGACCAGATCCCTAATCTTTGGAATCCAGACAGGTCTTGCTGGGACAAGTGGTTTTTCTTCAGTGGTCATTGGCTTTTCGCTGGTATTGCTTAGACTTCTTCTTTTTCATTTAAGTCCTGTAAAACAGCCAAACGATCTTTTATATCAAAGGTTTTTTGTTCCACCACTGAAGTGTGACGATCGAGGTCTTCAACCAACATTCTAGTACCAAAAAGGATTTCATATGGAGTGATTCCACCCAGACAATTTCTTGGCAGGTTATTAAGACTTGTTGGACATTTATTAGATGTTTGACCCACTCATCACCCTAACCTAATACCCTAGCTGTTATAGATTGCTTTATGTCATGTTTTTTTCTCTCCACAGCCGAATTTCCCTCAGAATGGAATAGGCTCGAAAATCGCAATGCAATGCCCAAACTAGCCATGTCCTCCTTGTAAGCCCTAGAGCTAAATGCAGGACCCTGGTCAGAATGTAGTGTGCCGATTGCGTCTGTGCCGATAAAGACTTGCAAATCTTTTATAACAGTTTGGGCGTCAGCTGAGCGCTGAGGCCACATCCAAATGAAGTTTGTCTTAATATTTGTGGGCTCGCATTCGTCCATGGTGATGTCTGTGTGTAGAAAGCCTAATGCTGTCTAACAATGTTGTCTGTACTCGGCTGGGTACACTGTAGTCAGGAATCTGGTGGTGTTCAAAGCTGTGGAATTTGTAAGTCATCGCAATTAATTCCAAATTCGTATACGTGAGCTTTCATCCCTGGCTACCAGTACATCTCTTCTAATTCTAGTAGAGATTTAGAGATCCCTTGATGTATCAGACCCTCTCCCATATGTGCTTAAAAAATGAGAGCACTAGGGAGGAGCTACGACAGCAAGCAAGATGGCCGCATAGCCTCCCGGCTCCGCCGACCCCCGTCTTTCGCTCGAAGATCCTGTCATATATCCTGATTTCTCGCCCCATATCGGGGTGCATGAACTATTCCAGAGAATCCCGAGAATTTTCCGACATGGTGGAGAGGAGTTATGTCGAGGTTTAATTTGCGGCCTAGCCCACATTGGAAGCCGGGGTCTCCAGTGTTGGTCTAGCCGGGTCCGAGTTGAACAACAGCGGACCGGAGAGAGCGGCAGGGTACGGTCCATGGAACTTCCGACATCTTTCTGATTGCTTTGCTGCCGATCTGCTGCCTGGAACTGTACCGGAGGTGAGGTGACGAGTGACGCCCGAGGTGGTGTGTGTGTGGGTCCCAGACCCGGGGGCCTGGCGTACGTAGCGCCGGTGCCGTCGGATCGGAGACTTGGTGCGCACTAAACGCCTATTGATGATCGGTCCCTCACGGCTCATTCCTGCTCCGCCTAATCTTACCCCGGGGAAGGCGCCTCTCCGTGGGGGTCAATATGCTTGATGCTATGCAAAGCCCGGCGGAGCGGGCTCAGTGCGGCCCGTCATTGCGATCAGTGATGGCGGCCCTTGAGGCACTTCAGGAGACTATGAAGACCCAGGCCTGGAATCTGATGTCGGCGGCGGACAGCATTAGAGGATCGGGACCGGACTCTGATGTGCTGCCCGAGACCCGGTGGCCAGCTCCTTCCCCTATTGCTACCCCAGCGATGCAATTTGACCCGGTGCTCGTAGCTTTCCATGCTCCTACAGAAGTGGAACGGTTCGAACATGTGGAGATCGGCGATACACCTATAAAGTTGGAATCTTTGGAACTGCAATTGGCGGAACTTTTCACTGTTTTCCTGATTTGGAGACGCTTGCTCGTAATTGTGATCTCTGTGGGACTGTGTCGCACCCCCTTCCCTGCGGGTCCATCAAGATGGCGGATGGGATAGTGCCTGGTCTTAGAGTCTGGAAGGGGCATCATTGGACTCGAGCGTCTACTTTGGGACTTGCCATCCTTACTTCGACTTGTAGACTATGGTTCGACAACTTCTGTTTGACCTTTGACAATTTTACAGTGGGGCTCTCTTTATCGGAGGGGATCAGCGAATTTGCTCAACGGGGCCAAGGTTGAGACTGTTGTTTGAGGTTTCATAATTTTGATTTATTGGTAACGGGACTGCTTTCTTTGGTTAACGGAGTCCGGGGCGGGATTTCTAGTTTCCTCTGATGTACTGTTTCATTGTGGTCTGCTTGATCGTGTTATCATGGCGGGGGATTCTTCGTTGAGACGGGGGGGAGAGTCCGGGAGTGCGTTTGACATAGTCCTCCTCCATTTCTCCCCTTTTGGGTAGGATCTTAGTCCCTTCTTTCTTTCTCTTTTCCTTTTTTCCCTTTGTTCTTCTATATTTCGGGTTCATTTACGGGGCGACAGGCACGCTGCTAGGGGGGTAGGCCGTAGTCATCTGCAGGGGTGCAGGGTGGGTGGTTGTAGGGGGGGGGATTTTGTTTTTATTATTTGTTTCTATGGCCTTTTTTTCTTCTTATCTTTCTTCGCCTTTTCTTTTGTTTCCTCTTTTTCAGGTCAGCGTAGTGGGTCTATTCTTTTGTCAATTGTTGACTTTTTATCTGTGCCTACACTTTCACAGTACTTCAGTCCCATTGGGCGGGCGCTCCACTGGCGCGAACATTGATTGTATGCTTGTTTATCCTGATTCGTATGCCTAAGCGCCATGGTTTTGAATAATATCGAATTAACTGTGGACCTCCTACTGTTTTGCCCACCCTTTATGCATTTTTGTGATATTGTACGGCACCTGATCCTTCTATCTTTATATTATAAAATGGAACCTTTATTATCCTGTTACTCGTATAGTATGCCATGCTGCCAGTTTTAATTGTAGTCATACTGTGTTCGCCTCCCGGGAGGCCGTGTCTGGTTCTAATTGCTTGGTTGAAATGATATTGATTAGCGGCCAGCCCTGGTGGCTGTAGGCCCATACTTGTAACTGGTTGAAGTATTAATAAAGGTTTTCCAAAAAAAAAAAAAAATGAGAGCACCTCTCCTGTTTCTGTTTGGAATTACCCTATCCCCCTCTCCATGGATTCGAGCAAAAGGAATATAGTTTGCATCACTTATGTATGTATATTTGAGTGGATAATTTAGAGGTAACGTGGCTCCGCTGCCTTTGCTCGTGGCATTGACAGCAAGCATGGTTTCACCGTCTATCGTTGTTTTCGAACAATTGATTGTAGCTATGGAAGCTGTGTGCACAGCTGCCTTTGCGGCTTCATCAGCCAATGAATTCCCTGCAACGTGAACGCCATCACGCTGATGACTCATTGTATGGATCACGTGAGTCTTTTGTAGTTCTTTCTGCAAAAGAGCTACTTGTTCCCAAAGCTTTTTATGCTTGATTGTGCCACCTTTTGTATTTTTAAAACTATTCTGAACCCATGTCTGCAGAAATTCATTGTAATTCCGGACGCAGTTTTACGAATCGCACACTATGAGTGTGGGGAATTCGCATTCGGGAATTTCCAGCGCCATCTTGAATGCTTGGAGCTCAACTCGCTGAGCTGTACAGTGTCTTAGTGACTGAGTTTTTGTTACCATGGGTCTAAATTTACCATCATGCCAGCGACCTTTAACAATCGCGCACGCAGCACTGTAAGCTTCTTTACCCCAATCGCGGGCTGTGCTGATCCGTCTGTATATATTATACAGCTGTAATGTTCTAGAGGTAGAATTTCAGTAGGCAGAGGGCATTCTTGTTCGTATTGGAGAAATTCTTGTGTCTTCAAATAAGGGCCAAAAACGTATTCAAAGTCTCTTTCAGCAAGATAATTAACCCATTGTATCCATCTCGGATGTAGAGCTTTTGCATTTGGAATGCTTGCCTTCATCACTGCCTCTACGGCAGGTACAGGTGTAACGACTTTAATGTGTTTACCTTGTGCGAGGGCTCTCTCTTTTGCTACAGCAGTTTGAACCGCTCTCAGAATTTTTTCTGTTGAAGTGAATTTCATTTCAGCTTGTGTGTACAAGTGTGATTTATAAGCTATTGTTACCTTTTCACCTTTATTAAAGGTTAGGTACGTGAATACGCATCTCCCTGGGATGATTTGGATTACAAGGTTGCATACATTGTTGCGTGTTTGTAAGTGTGCTGTTGCCAACATGTCTGTTTGTACTGAATGCATAATTTCTGTGTGTTTTTGAGTGGTTTGAATTCAGGTTTGATTAGTTCGTAGAGAGGGTTAACCCTTTCTGCGTAATTCAGAATGTACGTTTTTCCGAAGTTTAGGAATCCTAGAATTGACTGTAAGTTTTTCAGCATTTTTGGAGTTTGGAGCAGCGCACATTTTTCTAAAAAGTTTGCTGCCAGGCTTTTGCCTTCACTCGAAAGTTCGTATCTCAAGAATAGGACGTTGAGGTGGGCAATTCTTGATTTTTTAAAGTTGAATTTATACCCTTCTGAGGCGAACCCATGGTGTTCACCCTGTTCAAGTGCCAGTCCAAATCATGATCTGTAAGGTACATATCATCGACATAAGATAATGCCTCATCATCATACGTTTGTAGTAACTCTGTAACTCTGGCTGAAAAGAATCCAGGACTGTTCTTGAATCCCTCGGGGAGACAACAGAAGTATCGTTGTGTCCCCATTATTGAGAAAGCGGTCAAGTACCTGCTTTCTGGTGCAATGTTTTGACAGAAGAAACTGTTTGAAATACCTAAAGTAGTTTTATATTTCTTCCGAACTATATTATTCATTAGTGCTGCACTGTGTGAATTTTGTACTGCAAAAGTTTTGCAACAAGAGTTTAAATGTCTGTAATCCAAAACTAGACAATATGTTTCGTCTGGTTTGGAGACAGGAAACAAAGGATTGTTCATTGACGAGGTGCATGTTTCAATCACCCCTTGGTATTCAAGTTGATCTAAGATCTCCCTGACTTGTTTTTTAGCTTCCTGCTTTACTGGTTACTGCCTCTGAGCAGTAGGTTAATTTTTTAACTGTATTTTATGGTGAGGAGAATCCTCATCCCATCCCACGTGATTTTTATATGATGCTGGAGCCTGGGCCACAGCTCATTTTCTGGCATAGGTGTATTTTTCATGAATAGGAATATGATTAGAGAAGGCTTGCATAATAATCTCTTCGTCATGTGGGCACTCCCTGACACATTCAGATGGCCAGTCTTTTTCAGCTAGAAGGATGTGATAAACTTTAGATAATTTTTCCCAAAAGAGTGCTTTTATCTTCCTAGTTATATCCCCCTCTATTCAGAGTGTTACTTCATATAACTTATGGGGTACACTAACCCTGGTGTCGGCAGTTTCAACCTGAATGCATTCAGTCAGTTCCACTGTCTCCAGATGATCTTTCAGGATCCTGCGAGCTATGGTGACCTCTGCTGCGCTGTCCAGCATTGTCTGGGCCCACTCCCCGTACTTGAGTTGTGTCCTCAAGATCCTCGGCATGTCTGATTTCAATACTTGCTACCTTATTTTTGGAGAATTGAGTTTTCTTATTTTTTGGAACATGTTGGTCGTCTTTGGACTTCACGCGTTCTTCTTTTTGTTCTGATTGTCCTCTTCTTTCGGATTTCTGCTAGGAAGTCTGAAAGGTAGGAGAGGATCGTGTATAAAGTATCTTGATATCTATTAGGTTTTCTTGAATTATCCCTATTTCTAAGGTTATATCTCTTTTCAGAGTGCTCCTTTTGAGGAGATCTACCTCTGGACTGAGAGCGCTTCTCTTTAGGAAGGGACTGTCTACTATTTTCCCATTTCTTTTTAGGAGTAGTTAGATTGTTTTTGATAAAAAACTTTTTCAGGATTTTTTGTTAGTTCAGGCTTCACAGGTTTCCCTCCCAAACTATCTCTTCCTAGTTCTTCATAGGATTTTTCAATAATTCTGAAAAGTTCATCCAGTTGCTCAGTAATATCAAGTTCTTTTAATTTTTGGCGGATTGCCACTGATGCTGCTTCACCTTTAATGTTAGCTAATAGGATAACTGACACCTGTTTTAAATCTTTCAGTAATTCATACCTAGATTCAAGGCCGGTTCTGGACCGTATTCATTATGAATTTGTCTCAGAACGTCTGGTATTTCCGCCATAGATGGGACACCATGTGTTTTTGTGTAGATTGAAGCAAAGACTGTACCCCAAGTGTCACAGTCCTCTACGTGTGGTGCATCCCCATTGGTAAACAGATTGTTAGAATCCTGCGTTTCTCATGAGGTGTACTATCAGGAAATACTGCCTCTATTTGAGTAATTTTCTGGGCTAACAAGAATGGAATTTATTCCCTTTTTGCTGGCAACTTACCGATTACTGACTGTATAGTCTGTGGTGTGATTTTGCTGTTCCCCTGATGAGGGGTGTCTGTTGAATTCTTATAGAAGGTTGGACTGGTAAAGTCCGTATGACATATTGTACCAATTGTCTATGTATTTTAATTAATTGTTTTAGCTGAGCTAACAGTTCTACATCTGACATTCTTTCAATGTTAGGATGTGGTGTATGGCTGGCTAGTACCGGCCATGTAGCTCCTGGTCTACCTAGTGGACCGAGCCTGGTAATGTGATTTTGATGTTGTAGGGCGCCTTTAAATCAGAGCTGATGCTCTTGGTAAGTTAGTGGAATTTCAACGTCCTCAAAAGGAACGTATTCCGCTGGATGTTCCACCATTTTGTAGAAGTGGAACACATGTGTTGTTGGATTTGCCTGTGGAAAGACAATACATGAATAGAATACCTCTGTCTGCCGATATTCATGTGCCTCTATGACAAATATAATCGTACCACCTCTCGGTGATAGGCCATTTTCTATAAGCTTTATAGCTATGGCTTTTCTCACGTTTTCCGGGATGATTATTGCATCCGGGTCATTTTGTTGGAGAACTGTCTTGTCTAAACCCGGTTGCGCTGCAGTTCTTGCAGCTCCACTGCCCCGGGATTATCTGCGTCGGACATTTTGTTAAGAAGTTTTGCAGAGCAAGTTTCAAGGAAATAAAGATAAGGTGCACAATATTTTGGAACACTGTATCCTTCAACGTTGAACAAAACCAAAACTAATACATAGGATTTTTCGTCCTACTCAGTTTATGGCGGATATTTTATCCTTTAACCCACTCCAGACATCTATTGGAGCTTTTACGGGATAAAGGGGTCTCTGTGAAAAGCACGACTGAGTTACTCTAGTATCTAGCGTTAAATTAGTGCCTTACCAAACGTTGGGCGCCATGTAGTGTAGTTCCTATATTCCCAATAGGCTCTGCGCATTGGAATAGTATATCCTATAGATTAGACGTAGGACTGAGGTCGACTAGGTCTTTATCGAATATACTAGACTTAATTGTGTGTGCCAGCTAGCTCAGAGGTCACTAGAAACTTTCTCGAATTCACAAGAAGGGATTGGTCTCTGACAACCGCATAAACATGACAACTTTGTTTCCCCAAGATAAAACGTATTTTCAGAGTCGTGGAAACAATAGATAGATATTTCACTCAGTCAATCGTGCATGCTTTGTTTCACTAGAGGTGCAGAGAAAGTAGAAAGACGGGGTGTTTTCAATAAAAGGACTTGTTGAACAATCTTCTTTCTCAAGCATAAGAAATGAACTGCTACAATAGTAAAACTTTGTAAAATATAATGCGTACAGTATAAATAGTAGAATATAATAATACTGTAAGAGCATTGTATGCTTCCTAAACCATATATAAATACATACATAAATAACAGAGGCTAAAAGTACTCAACTGGTGCTTCTAAAATACGCCTACCCCGGAGTACCTAACCTAAGCTTAGTACGAGGGAAGAAGTAAGTGAGGTGTAGCATAAAGGTAGTATTCCTTTTGCCAAGAATCTGCTCAAGATTTCTCAAAGGGTCTAATCAGCTCTGTATCTTAGTTTAGAATGGAAAAGGTTGGTCTCTGGACTCGATTTCCCAACAACCCGCAAGGGTAGCTTGGAAACACTGGAGCTGGATTTCTCGGCAGTGCGTCTGTTGGAGGGTCGGTTTCCTTCGGCACTTGTTGTAGCAGGGCACGACGGGAAAGTAGATAGTCGAACTGCTCCAAACCACCGTGTGTTTTCTTGGGCGAGTGTGGGCATATTTAAACCTTGAAGGTGCCGACTTTGACGTACAGTTAGACATAATTAAGTCATCAAAGAGTCTCAGTTCTTTGAAAACTCCATGAGTTCTTAGACAAATCAATATTCAAGCAAGGGGAAGTCCCCGGCTGCTGAGGCTGAGTTTTCCAAGAAATCGTTGTGGATTTTTGGAACTAGTGGAAGTAGCCCTGCCGTATTTGGACTGCATGAGCTATGCCTAAATATGGTTATGATTTCTATGCCTATATAAGGATATGGTGATTTATACCTATGTAAGGGCATGAATCGGGAAACTTACACAATAGGGTCCTAAAATTATACATAACACCCTATCTAGGAACTATGTATTATAAACTAAAGAAGGTCTCTTAGGCTTGTACGGGGGAACCCATTACCTCTCAGCTCAGCAAGAGTAAATGACATCAGGATCAGCAAAAGCTCTCTGCATCCCTGGAACTGAAAATCTTCCAAGTGTGTTCAATAATGGCAAATGTGCAATAATAAAGGAGCCAGAATCTCAGTTGGCTCGCAGCTGCCATTTGTTAAGTCTAAAAAGCGTTAGGGATCAGTTCGAACAACAGCTACCATGTTATGATAACCTTGACGGCTTCAGCACTCACTAGGGTCACGATGTAAGTCTACGGATGTCGAAAACAAGCCTCTCTCATGTGAAGACATTCGCGCAGCCTAACTTACAAAAACAGCTTATATGCAGTGTCGTGTGCAAAAGCAGCAAAAGGTAAAATGACGTTTAAACTTCTAATAAGCCATGCTAACATAACATGGGTGCAAACCAAGCCTAGGCCACACTACACCTCTCCCGGACGAGGGTGTCCATCTGATTAGACCACAAAATGGCTATCCCTCCTAACCTCCGAATCCAAGCAGTAATGCTTTGCAAATGTACGGGGGAGGCCCAAGTTGCTGCTTTACAAATATCAATGACAGGAACACCTCTAGCCAAAGCAGAAGAAGAAGACTTAGCTCTGGTGGAATGAGCTCTGATACCTTCAGGAGGGTTCTTCTTGGCCATGGCGTAGTAAATCTTGATGCACAAGATAATCCTCCGTGAGAGAGTCTTCTTGTGCACAGCCTTGCCTTTCATCTTCCCAACGTAGCCCACAAAGAGCTGATCATCCAGTCTCAGATCTTTTGTTCTGTCCAAATTAAAGCTGACAGCTCTCTTAGGATCCAAACAGTGAAGTATTTCCTCCTTGGAAGGGTGAGGGGGGAGGATAGAAGGTAGGTAAGGTAATGGACTGTCCCATATAGAAAGTAGTAACCACCTTAGGAAGGAAAGCAGCCCTGGTCCTAAGAACCAACTTATCTACATGAATAGTCAAGAAAGGAGGTTTAGAACTAAGAGCTTGAAACTCACTTACCCTCCTAACCGAGGTAATGGCAATCAAGAAAACCGTTTTAAAAGAGAGAAGCCTCAATGGGCAACTATGAAGAGGCTCAAAAGGAGCACCTATTAAAATGGTGAGAACAAGATTCAAATCCCACTGGGGCATAATGAAAGGAGTGGGAGGAAACCTATTAGTAAGGCCCTTAATGAACCTCATAACATTGGGGGACTTAAATAAATATGGCTGATCCGGCAAACATAGAAAAGCTGACAAATATCCCTTCACTGTAGCCACAGCACAAAACTCCATAATATTAGACAAACAAGCTTTCAATGGATCAATGGACTTCGCTCCGCACCATTTAACGAATCTGGACCATCTGGAGGAGTAAATAGACTTAGTGGAGTGTAGCCTGAATGATGAAATAACATCCACCACATCCTTGCAGGAGAGAGAAGGAACTCAGGTTGCCCTGTTCAATCTCCAGGCATGAGGGTGCAAGCTCTAGAGGTGGGGGTGTAGAACCTGCCTCAGCCACTGCAAAAGGAGATCTGCCCTGAGAGGGAGATGGAGCAGAGGGTGCGATGAGAGGAGAAGTAGATCTGTGTACCACACCCTTCTTGGCCAATCAGGGCGATCAATATGACTTGTGCCCGGTCTTGGCGAATCTTCCTCAGAACCCGAGGAATCAAGGGTATGGGGAAACGCGTAAAGGAGCTGTGAGCTCCAATCCAACTGAAACGCTTCCCCCAGCGCTCCCTGCATCGGATACTGGAGACTGCAGAAAAACGGACAGTGCGTGTTCTCGTAAGTGGCAAATAGGTCCAACCGAGGAAACACCCCACATCTCGAAGATGTGATGGACCACCTCTGGGTGAAGCCGCCACTCATGATCGGCCAAAAAATACCAACTGAGACTGTCCGCACGAACATTCAGCACACTGGCTAGATGATTTGTAAGCACGCAAATCTGATGGACTTGAGCCCAGGACCAGAGTCGCAGAGCCTCTCAACAGAGACGATACGACCTCACTTCTCCCTGCTTATTGATGTATCACATCGCGGCAGTGATGTACGTCAGGACCTGAACCGAATGACCGTGAAGGGAAGGAAGGAAAGCCTTTATTTTTTATTTTCAAACAGATTTTTATTCGTTTTTTAAGGTGACATCATGGGAAAAACAGCCCAGAGGGCACAACAGATGATCAAGCGGTGCAATTAAAGTCCAGTGCAGGTATCCCTCCCGCTTAGTGTCCTAAGTTTCTTCTTCCCCTCCCAGAATCTAGCCTCCCATCGGGTGGGCAACAGGTATTTCCACCCACTGTTCCACCTCCACTCCCCATGTCTAGCCTTATGTAATTATCCCAGAGCACCTCCTCAGAGTGGACATCCCAACAGGATTCCTCATGGGAATTCCACCCTCCACCCCGCCTCCCCTCGCCCCCAACTCCCTAAGAAACACCCATCAACCCCCACCCTCAGGCATGCCTCTTCCTCAATAAAATGTATGCTTGTATCCACCTAGTGCATCCACCGTGTTCCATGTCCCCTATATCCCGAACCCCAGGGGTCAATATCATGGAGAGAGTGGAAGGAAGCCCTCAACCAGTCCCACCCAGGCCCCACGTCATGCTCAAGCCTGCAAGGAATCGCTGGATTCAGTCACCCGGTTTTGCGCCACCTCCCCAGTGGGTCTTCTATGACCACAAGTGGGTGCGTCACCAAGTCCACCAGTGCCACCCATGCACGCGCCATTTCCATCGACTTTTCATTCCCAGTGCATGTAGCCATTCGTAGTCTGCAGGTCCTCTCACTCTCCGCCCATTTCACTAGATCTTAATTCCATCTCAGCAGGTTGGGGGCATTCTTTGACTTCCAGTGAATAGTAAGCTCCCTCTTTGCCAATACTAACCCCAAATTGATACATTTACTAGTACAATTTGTCTTAGCAGTATGCGGGAACCGATGCAACAGGCAAAAACCAGGTGTCAGTGCTACCTCTCTCTCTCCGTCACTGTGGTCAGTCCAGTTGTCACCCCTCTCCAGTATTCTCCCAGGTGTGGGTACTCCCAAAACATGTGAAGGAACCCTGCCCCCTCCAGGTTACACCTTGGGCAGGTGGACGATACCCCAAAGTACTCATTAATTTTCCCAGGTAATTGGTAGGTCCTATGCAATACATAGAAGTGAATTAATTGAAAGTACGCGTTACTAGTGCCCTTCCAAGCCCATTCTAGGATCTCTCCCCACAGTTTCTCCCCGATTGCCTCCCCCAAGTCTGCCTCCCATTTAAGGCGTAAAACTACCAGAGGCTGGCTCAAGTCATGCGTGATTCGCCCATACAGACATGTAACCGCCTTAAAAGTCCCTGCTGCCATCACTATGTACTGACATGCCAGGAACATCTTGGTTTCCATTAACCTCTCTCACCAGTGCTTTCTAATGGCTGCCGTCAAAGCTGCATGGAAGAGAAAGTCCCCTCGTGGGAGATCGTGGCACTCCGATAGGTCATCGAAGGGGAGGAGGCTACCATCCTCAACCAAGTCACCAATAGTGATGACCCCTGCGTCGTCCCACTGGCACAACTTGATCAAATCACCCCCATGATGCAGTGGTTCACAAACCCGCAGCGGAATCTCAGGCGTGTACGGCATCCGTACCTGTGCCCTTCTAGCCAGGCGATTCCAACACTATCTCACCGTTCGTATATCATGGGGAATCGTTCTATCTCTCACAGGCAACTGTAACAGCAGCCGAGAAAGCTAGGCCAAACTTGGGTCCTGACCACCCAAAGGAAGGAAAGCCTTTAGTGCTAAACTTATCGCACGCGATTCCAGAAGGTTGATATAAAGCAACCTTTCCTCTGGAGACCAAAGACCCTTGACCTCCAGATCCTCCAGATGAGCACCCCACCCTAGAGTGGAAGTATCCGTGATCACTGTGGCCACCGGCGGAGGAGGCTGAAAGGGCTTCCCTTGAAACAGGTTGCCCTGCACACTCCACCAAGTCAGCTCCCCGGCAGCGTCTCTGGAGATTCTGACCTTCTCCCCGAGATCTCCATTGTGTTGATACCAATGCCTGTGAAAGCACCACTTGAGTGCCCTCATATGCCAGCATGCATGACTGACCAACAGTATGCAGGAAGCAAACAGACCGAGCAGACATAGAACCTTCAGGACTGGAACAACCGCTCCATTGTGAAATAAAGGAAAAATCTCCCGAATGTCAAAAATCCATTGTGGAGGTAGAAATGCCGGACACACAGTAGTTTCCAGTATTGCCCCTATGAACACGCTGCTCTGAGAAGGCACCAGGTGAGCTTTGGGTGCATTTATCAAGAAACCCAAGTTGAACAACAGTTTCTTTGTCACTTGCAAGTGGTGCAACACCATCTCCGGAGACTTGGCTTTCAACAGCCAGTCATCCAGATAGGGGAAAACAGGAACCCCTGTCCTTCTGAGATGTGCCGCTACCACCGCCATCACTTTTGTAAGGACCCAAAGTGCGGAAGTCAAACTAAACGGAAGAACCACAAACTGGTAGTGTTGCGACCCCACCAAGAACCGGAGATACTACAGATGCGACTTTAGGATAGGAAGATGAAAATACGCATCCTGCAGATCAATAGACACCATCCAGTCTTCCTGTTGCAGCGCTAGAAGAACCCGAGCCAAGGTCAACATTTCAAACTTTTCCTGTCTGAGGTAAAGATTCAAAATCCTGAGGTCCAAGATCGGCCTCAATCGACCGTCCTTTTTGGGGATCAGGAAATACCGGGAGTAACACCCCGGACCCATCTCCTGCTCTGGAACCACCTCTATCACACCTTTCTATAACAAAGTAAGAACCTCCTGCTGCAAAAGCAGTAAGTGGTCCTCTGAACACCAACCCTGGCGAGGAGGGTAAGGAGGAGGAAACTCTAAAAAAGGGAGGGCGTACCCATTCTCTACAAGATTTAAAACCCAACGGTCTGGAGTAATTGATTTCTAATCTTGTAGAAAGTGGGACACCCGATCCCCCCTACAGGACCAACATGATCTAAGATGGGGGATCTAGAACTGCTTCCCTGAGGCACCACCGGTGACAGGGGAGAAGAAGAGGAGGAGGAGGACTGCTGCCAGGCGGCTACCCTAAGACGTCCTTTATTTTTGCCTCTGTTCGATTTGTACAAAGGGTTCTGCTGTTGGCTCTGCTAAGGGTATTGGCGGCCATGAAAGGAAGCAGACCTTCCAAAACCACGATACCACTTGTAGCTGTACCCTCTAGACTGCGTTTGAAGGACCAGAGATCTTGTAGTCACTCTACTATCCTTAAAGAATTGCAAGGCAGAGTCAGCTTTAGTGCCAAACAGTCTCAACCCATAAAAGGGCAAATCCAGCAGAGTTGCCTGAACATCAGGAGAAAATCCGGATGACCTGAGCCAAGCTTGTCCTCTTGCTGCTACAGAAGACACCATTACACGAGTTACAGAGTCAGCAGTGTCCAGAGCCGATTGTATCACATGACGGGCCGCAGCCTGTGAATCAGAAAGGGCCTCCAGGAAATTATTCCGGTCATCTTCAGGTAATTTTGGAGCTAACTGCTCGACTGAGTCCATCAGAGCATGGATATACCTCCCAAGAAGACATGTAGCATTAGTGGACTTTAGTGCCATACTAACAGAAGAAAATACTTTCTTTGCTACTTGCTCCATTTTTTTTAGAATCTCTATCACCTGGTATATTAGGAAATAACCCAGAAGATTGCTTTGAACAAGAAGCCTGGACCACCAAGCTCTCAGGTGACGGATGTGAAGACAGAAACGCCGGATCCCCAGGAGCAGGTCTGTCCCTTCTTACAATGGACGTAAAACTGCAGGAGCAGTCAAAGGTTTTTGCCAGACCTCTAAAATAGGCTGTGTTAAAGCCTCATTGAAGGGTATAAGAGGTTCAGAAACTGCTGAAGATGTATTTAAAACCTCAGTCAGGATGTTGGGTTTTACCTCAGCTGAAGGTAATTGCAGATCAAGCAACTCAGCAGCCTTCCTTATTACAACATGATAAGGAGCAACATCACGCAATACCCCAGCCTTTGGAGATGAGAGTTCATACTCATGAGAAGTATCTAATCCACTGGCCTCTTGTAAGCCTTCAAACTCATCCACAGATTCAACAATCTCTCCTTCCTCCTGATCCTGTCTACATTCCTCCTCTTCAATGAGCCTCTGCGCCTCCCTTCTAGAGCGCTGCTTCAGAATCGGCATGGGCGGTGCCAAATGCGGCGCTGGTGACAACGGCATCGGTGTTGATGGAGGACCTTCAGCTTCAAATCTCGGCGTCGAATAAATCAGAGGCGGCGCCGACTTGACAGCCGAAGGAGTCCGAGGAACCGGAGTGGAGGACCTCAGCACCAGAAAATGCCAAGCCGGAGTCGTCGGCAAGAATGGCATGAAGGGAGCCTGGGCATATTGATGAGGTATACCCAAATTGTAAGCCAAAGGACTCATGGGGCCCGAAGTCGCACCAGATGGATAAGAAGCCCTGTCAAACATGCCAAACATCGCATTTGAAAAATGCGTAGGGACTGTTCCAGGAGCAGGAAAAGGAGGCTATGGATCGGTACCGTCCTGAATCACCTGAGGCTGATCTGTAACCTGCGGAGTTGGAGAAGACGGCGCCCGCACAGGTGAAGCCGCACGAAGTGGAGACAACTCCCTGGGCGTCGGGCACTTACTTGGAGCCAGACAACCTTCAGGAGTCGAAGGGGCCTTCGACGCCGGCGACCTCGGAGCCGGAGACTGAACCTGAGTTGCCTGAGGAGATGGAGTTCGAGATGGAGAAACAAAGTCTTTCCTTTGAATCTGCTTAGCTGAAGAAGGCGACCTCGAAGCCCTGTTCTTCGACGAACTGCGCCACGAACCATGGCTCTTTGACTTTTTGTGTTTTCTTGACTTCGAAGTGTGAGAAGACGATGACTTTGCACGTTTCTGACCCCTTTTCTCTTTTTTGGCTTTAGCCATAAAAATGTTAGCCTCACATTCTTTAAGGGCTTTAGGATTCATCTTCCTACAGCTTCAACACTCTTTGACATCGTGATCAGAAGATAAACACCAGAGGCAATCTTCATGGGGATCAGTGATCGACATGTGACTGCCACACTCCCTGCAGAGTTTAAATCCAGACTTCCTAGAAGCAGCCATTAGAAATCTTCAAGGAAACAAAGTAATAACATTGAAAATGGAGAGTCCCTAGAAAAACCATTACGCGTCGACATGCGGAAAAAAGGGAACTGACGTCAGCACACTGACGAGGTCTTCTTGTGGCTCTTATGACGTCATTGGGAGTAGCGAGCGGAGCCGAGCTATTATAACGTCCTCATCGACGTGGGAGACCAAGAAAGAATTTCCGCTGAATGCTGGCGCAGGGGATATTCAAAAGGTGAGGAATCCACAGGCAGAAGTATCCATCAGAATTTACAGAATGTTACTGCCCAATATATTAACTCTCTCACTAAACAAGTCATAACACTGTTACAGAGTTTCAGTAACTTATATTGCAGAACTGCTCACCAAGCTAAAACTTACAACAACAACAAAAATATATTATTAATCACATAGGCGAAACCTATTGCATTTACCAATGCTTGTCAAACTTGATAACACTGCCTGGGCATTCAATGCACCTAAGTAACACCAATATATAGCAATAAATAACAGCAATACGCAACAGAAAGGTGACCAGCTGAGCTTTGTATAGGGCCTTCCAATGCACTCTAACACATTTTGCTGCCTTCTTAGTAACTTTTGAACTGTTTGAGCTATAAACAACATTTTTGGGGGGTAAGATCTGCAGATTGTGTGGATTAGGTGGCAAATGTGGCTACTCTATTATTATGAGTAAATCGCCACACAATCGCATAATTCCAGTAGCCCTGAGTAGTGATGTACAGTATAGTGGCACCGAGTGGCTTGGCATAGAATTGGCGATGAGTGAAGTGGCGTAGAGGTGAGTGGAGTGCTATAGAGTGGAGTGAAGTAGAGTGGCATGGAGTGGGGTAAAGGAGAATGGAGTGGCATAGAGTAGATTGCAGTGGTGGTAGAGTAGAAAAGTGTAGCTTGAAGTGGCACAGAGTGGAGTGGAGTGAAGTGGTGTGGAGTAGAGTGGTGGAGAGTGAAGTGAAGTAGAGTAGAGTGGAGTGGCATAGAATAGAGTGAAGTAGAGTAGACTGCAATGGAATGGAGTGGCATAGAGTTGTGTAGAGTAGAGTGCAGTGAAGTGGTGCAGAGTAGTGTGATATAGAGTAGAGTGAGTGGCGAAGAGTGCAGTGGAGTAGCATAGAGTGGAGTGGCATAGCGTAGAAGGAAGCGGCATAGAGTGGCACAGAGTAGTGTAGAATAGTGTTGAGAGGAGTAAAGAAGAGTGGAAAGGAGTAGCATAGAGTGGAGTGGCGTAAAGTGGCCTGGCCTAGAGTATAGATGCGTGGAATGGATTGGCATGGAGTACAGTGGAGCAGCGTGTACTGGAGTGGAGTAGCAGAGAGTGGAGTGGTGTAGAGTGGAGTAGATTGGAGTGGAATGGCATAGAGCAGTGCATTTGTGGGTATAAGTAACTTAAACAAGGAACCCAACCCAATAACTAGGGCTCCCTGTTTTCCGTTTTTTACTGATTTTTACAGATAAATACAGACAGAAAAACATTTATTTTCCTGTCTGTAACTATTTTTAAATGAGGTTAAAAACGGAAATTGGGTTGTGGTTTGTGCGATTTTAAATGCTGTCAATCATGACTACGAGGCCAATAGCTCTGTCGATCGAAAGGTAAGGGAGTTAAAATGATAAAGGAATTTTAGTAAAGAGCCTTAAACATGAATAGATATGCACAACTTTGATATTGAAATGTGCATGTTTTCTCTTAAGAGCATATTTTATCATCTGAGTGCGTTTATATCCCTGAAACCTGTCAGTAGTTCAGGTATGAGTGTACATTTATTGGTCAAATAAATGTAGAAATATACAATTTTACAAAACCCAAAATAAATATGGATAAATACAGATAAAATTAGCAAAAAATAAATATGGATAAATACAGACCGAAATGTAAAAAAAAAAAAACGTAAAAAACCCCAAAAACATAACAACTGGGAGCCCTACCTATAATCAACACAATGGTACAAGGTATAAAGGGGATAAGTGGCTGAAAGGCACTGAAAATAGGCGTGTGGCAGCAAACATGATGAAGGTATAAATGTGTTATCAGTGTACCATTTATACATCATAATAACTTAATCCAACCAACGTAAAATTTTATTTTATTTTAGTTGCACGAGAAAGTCAAAAGACGCAGGCTTGGATAAACAATGTCCCAATGTGTATTTCAAAACAGAACAAATGGAGAACGCAGCATGGTGAAATAGAGGAAGTATCCAGAAACGTGGACATACATGGTGATAAGTAATATAACAATATAAAAAAATAGTACCTGGATCAAAGCGTGAGCAGTAGACACTAAAGAGTCAATCTATGCTTAGTCCATGCTCCACATAAAGAAAAGGAAGTAAGCCTGGCACGCGCTGGCCAATTAGGAGGCGCAAAGAAGAGTGACAATGATGTCAACAAATGGTAAGCAATGGGCTAGGCTTTAAGCCTTTTATAATAAACAATACTACTCCCAATGGATAGTGCATATGCTGGCAGCAGGCAAGAACTAAAAACCACGACTGTCCCACTTAACTGAGGACACCTGGTCACCCTAATGCTTGGCATTTACATGTATAAGCCAGTGAATAATGTATGGAAAAGGAGTCCAAACCTTTGTTCAGAAGCACACGTCTAGTGTTATTGAATGTTAGGAGTGCTGAATAGCAATGCTGCATACTCCTAATGCCATTGCATGCCCCTTTATTCCACCATCAGACACTCCCTGTCGACATATCTCACTCTTGCAGGTTCCTGCTTTCTCCCTTTGTCACAGTGTCTTAGTTTTTCTTCCTATTTCTTTCCCTTGTGTGTTTTTTCTCTCTCTTGCTCTGTGTCGAAGTCTGATGAGTAAAAATAAGTGGCAACCTCCAAAAAGGAGTGTCAGTGGGAGGCACCTGCAACCACCAACTCAAATTAGGCACACAGTTCTATAGGCTTCATCAATACCTGTTTTAGTACCTTTTGATCCTTTCATCTAGAAACGTTTTTGCCATACGACTCTGCAAATTATGCAGCTAAATGCTAATGGTGAATTATGTGGCAAGTAAGATAAACCCTACATTAAAAAATGCAGTGGCCGCAGACGCACATAATTCCAGTAAGAGAAATGTCAGCACGGTGCCTGAAGAAAGGATGGAGCAGAAGTGGGTCGGAATAACCGACCCAGAGGTGTCCGAGAACGTCTGGGCCCCCCTATCCTGCACCAATAGAAACGTTACTTTGTCTGATGCTTAGACAAGCTGCCAAGAATGTGCATGTCGCATCAAAAGCCACATAGGATGCAGCGGACGCACGTTTCACCGAACTACGTGAGCCACAATCAAAAATTAGCTAGCATTCGCACCAAGAATTTTCAAATCTATTAAGGACACAGAGGCGAGGATTATACTTCTCTTTCTTTTATTTGCTACTCACAGCAGCCAATGAAAAACGTTTTGTATGCAAATAAAACTACATTTACCATGATGCTTGTCCATAAATCACATCCTGTATAGCCGTATAAGAGCTACTGTACCCTGTTTCTCCTCCTCTTTCTTTGCTGCTCATGCAGACAGTTAAGTGCTCAGAACATTATGTTATGATTTATGTCTTAGTTGACTGTTGAATTATCTTTGGCGACCTTGCCAGTATGTTGGCGCTCATATCACGCTATGTTGAATACCTGTGTTCAAGTATGTGCGTTGGTTGTACTAGGGGCCATAATATCTTCCTTTTAGATTGATATGTATTTCTCGACTTAGCGCTGAATTGCCATATATTTCTCGAGTTGGCACTGAATTGGGAAGATAGAAGGATGACAGTTCTGGGTGGTATTGGCGCTTAACACTATATAGGCAAAACAATCTTTGGGTCACTATTTTGGTTGTTGGGTGCCTAGGTATGGGTTGTCATCCTTGCCCACAAATGATCAATAGATCCAAATGTATATACAATCCTATCACACCAACATTGAGTATTTCACAAGAAACAATGTCACAATTTAAATTCACAAAATCAATACAGATTGAGATTATATGTATGGTTCGTTTAATCTTTAAGGCTTTCTCCAAGTCCAGCCAACACGTGTTTCGTCGCATGGGCAGGAACCCACGACTTCATCAGGGCTGGGAAAGAAAATACAATACAAACAATATTGGAGTTTCGAGATACATTGTCTCGTGGTCACAATTTGTACATATAGTTTTTTTTTTTTGGAGAACCTTTATTAGTACTTCAAGCAATTACAAGTATGGCCTACAACCACCCCGGCCGGCCGCTGGTCAAAACAGACATATAGCAGAGCAATGTGGAAAGTAATAACAGCTCGAGAACCGGGGTCTTACAATTGTTAGGACATGGCTTGTAATTAAGCGCACAGGTCTGAGTTCAGGATTATGAAGGTTCATTTTCCAATAAGGAAAAAACTAAAAAGAGGTGCCATACGGTCCTACATGGTCCTACAATTACGAGCATGAATCAGGATATCCGCAAATGTACAAATACAAATGAAGTATTGGGGGTATGGTACGCAGGTCAGGATAAATGTAAGCACAAACTCGTTCAAAAGCAAAGCTGAACCCCACCCCTCAAAACGAAACATATTGCAGGAGGCATGAAGAACGACGACACTAGAAAAGGAAAGAAGACTAAAGGGCCATAGAAACAAATAACGGACAATTTGACAAACCCCATCCCCCTACCCCCCACCCTGCACCCCTGCAGAAGGCCACGGCCTATCCCCCCCAGCAGCGTGCCTGTCGCCCTAATGGAGACCCGAAATATAGAAAAGGAAGAGAAAGAAGAGAGAAGAAAAAAGTTGAGGAGGGCCCTCGATCTTGCCACCCGGCCCCACCTCTCACCCCTGCGCCCAGGAGACATCCCAAAAGCAAGATCAGAATATCCATGGAAAACATTAATCACCGACCACACCAACAATATAATCCCAGCCGAATGTCCCCCAAGCACCGTCAGCCATCAATAAGTCCACTAGACTCTGGACAATATCATCCCTGGCCTTGTCTATCAATGAAACCAACATACGTCCACTTATCAATCAATATACAGAGCAGCGTGGAGGGTCCAAATGATCCGGGCGGGCCAGGCCGAGTTACCGCTTCATAGGACTTCAGCAACCCAAACCCATCCGAACATGTTTGGCGGAAATCCGTTTGTGTCGATATTGACCCGGAAGACATCCCCAAGTCCGAACACAGTCTCATCATCCAAGGAGGGAGAGTCACACATTCCGGCAGGCGCCAAGACATCGCCGGGCCAGCCCGAAAAATAGATCGGCGTTGGTTCCTCAGCCGCCAAGTAGACACGTGCCTCGAAGAGACACTCTCATGTACAATAGAGCCATCCAGGGCGATCACATGGGCCAGGTCTTTCAGCGGTTCCAGGAACCTGGGTGTAGCTGGAGCACTCTCAATGGACTTAGAGGCGGGCACGTCGGCATTCCGTTGAGATCGAACTGTGCCCGCATGGAATGGCGGGACAACAATGGCGGCTATCCTTCTTCCCAAGTCCAGGCATTACAGATCAGGGCCTCATGCAGAGTCGTTAGAGCAGCCAATATATCTTTGGACGTGGGCTCCTTCTCACGCCACCAGCCCCCTGATCTCATCCGCACGGCAGCTGTTCGACCTGGACGTGGTCCGCAAAGGATGGCGCCGGCCGCCATCTTAGCTGATCCGGCCCGTCCTTCTTCGCCTCACCTCAGGGACCGGGCCCCAAATCAGGGCGCTACAGGATTCACAGCCGGGACTCAGAAATATAGGGCAGGCTCCCCGGAGAAGAGTCACCAAAGGGCTAAACAAAATCCCTGCCGCTCCCCGGGAGCCTCCGGTCGATTCCGCGGGCAATCCTTGAATATGCCCGGACACAGAGCTGGGAAGGGGGCCAGATATTGTGCACTCCCCTCGACCCTGCTTGCCACGCAGCCTCACGAGGCACTCAGCTAGGTGGACTGGGTCGTCACTGTCGCCCTCGGCCCATCAATTCACCGGCGCCCTCCGGCCGACTCCTCACCTCCACCAGTGGCCGCTGTTGTCGCAGTCGCGGCCGGTTGCACCCACCACTCGACACCCCGGTCTCAGCACCGCGAGGGCCTCAGAACAGTTGGGGACATTTCTCCGGGTCTACCGCTCGTAGAAGCCTCAGGAGCAGATGGTAAGTGAGAGTTCTCCTTCGCCTACTTAAATATGCCGTTACGGCTCAGGATAATTGCCAGGATGTATGTGTGGGGTGAGAGGGCTCATGGAGCCGAGCGTCTATGCGGCCATCTCGGTCGCTGGCTTGGCTCCTCCTCCCATATAGTTAATTCTTGATATTTAGTTTACATGCCATGCAAGTGAGAATGTTTTATATAAAATCACTTGGCCTTTTCCATGTTATTAAGACCTATAAGTTTATATATCTCTTATTTATTAGGTGAAATGCTTGCTAGGAAAAAGAGGTGGGAGAAAGATGTCTCCCATAGAAAGGGTGAAGGTTGCCTCATTTGTTGAAGCAAGAAAATGCCCCACAGTTCGTGAAGTCACTAAATACATTGGTGGTATCAGATTTCCCAATATCCTTCCGGCGCTGTGCCTCACCAATTGTGTATTTCCGCCTTAGTGCCATATTAAAGTGATCTTTTTAAGTGCCAGTGCCGAGTCTCATTCCTCGCATATATGGATGTGTTATTCTTAAGTTGTGAAGTGCCCAAAATTATTAACACTGAGTGTTAATACTCAGGCTTACCTGATATTCGATATTGGTATATTGTATGCCTGTAAATTGTCAATATATATATACGTATAATGAATTTCATGTAAAGGGTTGTAGTATCCATGTGAGTACAAGAATAATATTTAAACCGGCCCAGAGACGTACCTTCTGGCTGGTTATAGTTCCGACCCAGCCTCACGTGGCTGGGTTAATATTTTCTTTATGCCCCCGATTTTATGTCCGTTAGTCAAAGCTGTGGGAAAATATATATATATATGTTGCATATTATCCAGGTGGAATACTAATGCGTCAAGAGAACAGCTTATACATGAGTCAGTTTAGTTCATTATTATTATTGGGGTCACTGAATAGCGATAAATATGTACTCTCAGATGCGACCAAGGTAATTTAACGTTCGGATCCAATTATTAGAGGGATCAATGGTTATATTCTTCACGTTGGTTATTTAAATAGTCATCCTCACCCCAGCTGTCGATCGTATAAAGGATAGAAGAAGGATACACATATACGGAAAACAGTTAGTACTCCGTAATTGTGATCTCCGGTTTAAAGAATGGTAACTATCTATGTCTATCTTGTTCTGATGTCTTACCTTTCTATTTCGAAGTCACGAGGAGACAGTATGGCTCCGTGTAGAGCAGGTTCTTCCGTATTGTGGAACACCCGCGTCTGTTACCCGGAAGTCTATATCACTCGGGCTGGCCTTCCTGCGCATTACGACTAGAAAGTCTACGTTAGAGCCGTCGCGTCGTTTTCGGTCCGCCATATTGAAAAAGTGTCTAATGCATAGACACACCGTAATATTTAGAATTATTTCATGATGGGTGCCCGTGAATATGTTACTAATGATCGAAAACGGGGTGACACGTAAATTACTGCGTTCGGATTATATTTTTCGGTGAGGTGTACCCAATTAGATACGACGAACCTTCGTCACCTGGTGATGCTTGACTTCCAAACCATGGGGCCCGATAAGTACATGTAAATTGATAGAATAAAAAGACATTTAAAGTAGGCCAAATTGACGGTTATGTGACATTAGTACATCGTGAATCAATATATAGTTATACAAAATTCTGTGAGGCATGCATTATCCTGTATAATATTTGTACATAAATTACATTATTTTATAAAAACTAAGAAAAAAAACATTTGCTATCACGTTAGCTATCCTAAATGAGCTGGAGGGCACATTTCATTCATTTATAAATTCATGATTCATTTCATTATAATTTAAGAATTCATTAGCAATACATCAATTCATATCTGGATGGTCAATGTAACATGAGACTGTGTCTTAGTCACCCAGATAATAGTGCAATTCTTGGTCTGAGTTCATCCAATATTCCACAGCCCGCATAGCCAGTATCCATGACGTTTCTCTACGTCGTAGAGACAGTTCCCTGTTACCCCCTCTGGGATCATTTTTTACCTGATCAATGGCACAAAAACCAATTACTTTATTCTTGCCTTGTCTGGGGCATTGATTCACATGTGTGGCAGTGTTATATCTTACATCATGATGTCTGATTGCTCTTACATGTTCAAAAATTCTATCTTTGAGAGCTCTTTTGGTGCTACCTATGTAGAAACTACCACATTTGCAAGTGATCATATAAATTACAAAACAACTGTTGCAATTAAGTATTTGTTTGATCTTAAATTATTTACCCATGTAGTTGCAAAAGGTCTTAGTCTTATTCATGGCCATGCGACATAGTTTACATATCCCACATTTATAAAAGCCAATACTCTTCTGAGTTAGCCAATCAGGAACTGTCTTAGATATTGGTGGGTAGGTGGGGCTCACCCAGGATTTGATATTTCTCCCCTTCCTGTAGGTGATAAGGGGATGTTTAGTAATATGTTGGTTCAAAGATTTGTCATTATTTAATATCCACCAGTGTTTCCTCATACTGTTTCTTAGTATGACTGCTGCGTCGGCATAATTAGTGATTAGTCTGATTTTGGTGTTTTTGTTGTCATCTTTATGTTTTTGTCGTAGTGTTCCTTCTCTAGGTGTGATGTCAATTCTATGTTCAGCCTTAGTAAACTATACAGAAAACCAACATCATGTAATGCTATTTTGCATGCTGGTAGCTCACATCCCAAACATCAGATCCAATCCATTCCCTTTGGAGAATTAACTCAAGCAAGAAGGAACTGTAGCAAAGACGAAGACTTCTCAGAATGTAAGATCAATATGAGAATGAGATTCAGAGCTAGAGGGTACAATGCAGATACCATTACAATGTTGGTGTGATAGGATTGTATATACATTTGGATCTATTGATCATTTGTGGGCAAGGATGACAACCCATACCTAGGCACCCAACAACCAAAATAGTGACCCAAAGATTGTTTTGCCTATATAGTGTTAAGCGCCAATACCACCCAGAACTGTCATCCTTCTATCTTCCCTATAAACTTCCATGACTGGTGGGGCAGCTACAAAGGCATTAACATATATTGTGTAATACAGAATGGATAGAGGTAAAGAAGCGGCAGAGCTTTTTGACAGTCTAGCAAGAGGTGAGACAGTGACGACCTCTTTAGCAAGTGGGAACACGAATAAAAAGAATGAAGGACTAAGGGATACATTTATTAAATTGGAGAGATTGAAAATTGCTGCAAACTCTAAATGGTGGGACCAAGCTACCCTAGAACCATATGTACGTCTAAAGAGGATATCTAGGGGGCTTCGCTCACAAATATTACCAACCTACGACGATCTTGATGAGGATCTCCTGTTGGCCTGGGAAAAAAAATTAATTTCCAATTCCAATAACCTAATGAACATTTTGATTGAAAATGCATCCCGTAAAGTTAAGAAACTTCAGGAGGAAATTGTACAATTGGAATTGGAAATTAAGGAACTCAACCTCAAAGAAGCCACCGATAAAAACTATGAGATACTAAAAGGGATATTAGACAAACATCAGACTGAAATTAAACAACGTAAAGCTCGTAAAATAAAGAGAGACGAGATACACTACAAACAAGGTAGGGTCTTTACCTACGCACGGAAATATGACCATCTGGTAGATAAAGGGACAAAGGGAACTACACAACAGGCCCAGAACTTAACCCCAGTCAGCTCCGTATCTACATCCCTTGAGACCCTTCCCAGTGAGAATGAGGAAATCTCATCTGATGATACCACACAAGGAAGTGCTTTTTTAAGGGAGGTAAAAAGAATGAAACAGGGAAACAGGGACCAATCAAGACAAAAGGCAAATATAACAAAAGGACAAGGAGGGGAAAAAGAGGAGGAACCAAATGCAGGAAGACAGGGAATGAGATTGAGATCTTGGAGGAAATAGCTGATCATACGAATAAATGGAGGGGTGTGCAAGTGGTGAATCTCAGTGACAAGACATTATCACAAGATATGATTTCTGTACTGGAGCGGGGTATGGGTTTCTGCCCTAAGGAACAAGGGGATATACACAAATCTATGGTTGCCTTATTTAAATTCACGAGAAAATTAAAATTGAAGAAACACTTTGATTGTATTCAAACTGCAAATAAAAGCATAGAAACAGAAACTGAGAGTGTGACTCGTGTAATACCAACAATACAAGATATTAGAGATTGTGAGATACTCTTAGCCATTGTGGATGATGACAGAGACCATATGTCTATAGATGAATTATTATTTGATCATGATATAGAACCAGACAATACTATCTCAAGTGGTTTACATAATAAATCACGATGGACCCCGACCTTACCAAGTGGGAACAGTGTTGATATGTTTCACAAATTAGTCACTGAAGATCAAATACAGTAGGGGTTAGCTGTACTCTATTGTTACTCACCTCCACCATTCTTTTTAATCCAAATAACAGACTAACATGCCCATCACTTAAATTCATTTCATATTTCACTATACTAATTCACCATTAACACTATGTGGGTTCCAGAGTAGCGTGCTAGTCGCAGAAAAAGCACTTTATCACCCCATCAGGGGTAGCAAGCGCTATATAAATGAACACCTTTTTCCCTTCTCTATCCCTTCAATATCCTTCTCAATCCAACTAACTGACTAACATATCCACCGCTCAAATTACTTTCATAGTTTCACTATACTAATTCACCACTATCATTTATGGGTTGAGACGTAGCATGCTACACGCCAAAAAAACGCTTCAACACCCCATCAATGGTAGCAAGCGCTATATAAATGCCAACCTTTTTTTCCAGCTTCTATCCCTCCACTAGCCTACTCAATCTAAATAACTGTCTAACATATCCCCCACTCAAATTACTTTAATATTTTCAACATACTAATTTGCAACGAATCCTTTATGGGTACCGGAGTAGCATGCGACTCGCCGAAAAAGCGATTTGACGCCTCATACGGGGTAGTAAGCGCTATATAAATGCAATTACAATTACAATAAAAAATCAGTACAAGCACTGGTGTCATAAAAGCTATTAAAACAATTTACAAATACAATACAAAATAGACATTTAATGCAGCAACATAATGAAAATTATATACACAAGCAATCCTTCAAAATAGAGTATCAGACCCTCAACACATAGCGCAGTTGTCGGGACCGATTAGTTAAAAAATAATACACATCATATCGATAAAAATATATATTATATACAGTAAAAATAGGGGGAAAGACAGCATGACCATTCATCTTGATAAGAGTCCTTGTAATGGCTCGGGTGGCAGCCCCCTTCAAACAATAATAAAATGAAAACCCAACACATGAAAAATCTCACACCAGTTTAGAAAACTAGAGCTAACGTTAATAAATAAATCAAGACAAAAACAACATAAATCCAATCAGTACAACTGGAAATATGCAATTTTAAAGATTTAAGTGAAAATAGCACACCAAATAGAACAAAGCACCAAGCACCAATTGTGGTTATGTGGTCGTGCCAGACTGAGACAAAGCCACAAGTGCAGCCGACCGCAATGAAGTGAGGGCCGGCTACAGGGACCAAGTTAAGCCAGATGAACACAGTACCTTAAATCCTGGTGCACGGTCTGTGTGGTGTTGATTTGCGAGATTTTGCATTGTCCGGCATCACACTTTGCGGCGAGACTTTACGTAGCTTTGTGTCGGTATTGGTGAGCTGTGTGGCGTGGCATGGTGGAGCTTTGTAACACTTTGCATTGGTCTGATGAGGTTGGCAGCTGAGCAATTAGGCTTTGTGTTGCTCAACGTTCATTCCAATGAGGTTGGCAGCTGTGTGGCAACACTTTGCAGGGCTACACCTAGGTTCCAATGAGGACTACAGGTGGGTTTCCCAGACCACATTAAGGCCAACTTCCAATGGTCCGGGACTGGGCTGGGGTGGTACCACTTGAGAGGGCAGGACTTACAGAGTGCAGAGTTCAGGTGCTGGCACCAAGGTTGTTGGAAGCCTGTTATATCCCTGAGGCTTCTGATTAGGAGGCCAGCAACTAGCCCCTTAAATCACTATGGGTCCGGGTGTTCAGAGATACAGATCCAGGCATTCTCCCTCAGGCAAGAGGTCAGCAGGTCAAAACAGCAGTCCTTAATGGTAGCTGTCTAGCAGAGTGGCAGTCCTTTCAACCCCTTTGTGAGTGTGCTCAGGCAGATCCCTGTGCTGTGCAAGTGCTGTAGGTGACTACTTCTTCCCTTGTTAACTCAGAGTGGCCATCCTGCCAACACCTATCTTCCATTTGTCTCAGTGTATGGTAGCAATACAGAAAGGCCAACTTCCAGCTACTCCTAGTCATGTGGCCCAGGAACAGGCTGCAGGCATCAAATGACCAGGACAAAAAAATGGCAATTTACCAAAAGTGGCATTTGCAGAATTGTGACTTAAAATCCAACGTCACCACTAAAGAGGGGGGTTAAATCACAATTCCTCAATGACCACACATTACATTCCTACCTGCTCCCAATAAAAGATTACCACTTATTAATTGCAATAAGGTAACGCAATGGTTATCCAATGGGAGAGGTAGGTCTCACAATGGTGACAAATGAATGTCTGAGTTTTTCAGTACCAGGGCAGGTAAAACTACTTGAAAGTATACGTACACCTTTGTAAATACACTGCACGCTGCCCTATGGGCTGTATAGAGCCTAACTTAGGGGTGACGTATGTTTTAAAAAAGGGAGTTTCAGGCGTGGCAAATGAATTATTTTGCCATGTTGAATTGGCAGTTTAAACTGCTGGCAGGCTGCAGTTCAGGCCGGAGGCATGTTTTAAAGGCCTACTTAAGGTGGTGACACAACAAGTGCTGCAAGCCCACTAGTAGCATGTAATTTACAGGCCTTGGGTATATAGTACACCATGTTACTAGGGACTTATAAGTAAATTAAATATGCCAATCAGGTGTAAGCCAGTTTTACCATGTTTTTGGAAGTCAGCAGAAGCACTGGTTATCAGTGGTAAAATGCACGGAGACCTAAAGCTAACAAAAACAAACTAAAAAAAATAGGAGGGATGAAGGCAAAACATTTGGGGTGACCCTGCACAGAGGGCCAAGTCCAACATGACCTCCCTCCATCCAAAAGTCAGGGAAGACTAATCAATACCTTAATGGGCCTCCCCGCTTAGGCGATAGAACATGGACAATGGCTCTTCTCTGCCGAGGCCCTTGACAGTTTTAGGTGCTCCTGAACTCAGTTGGATCTCTCTGTTTACACTCTATGGAGCCACTGAACTGACCTATTGGTGAACCCTTCTCCTCACCTGTGGACCCCACCTGTGAAGCACTGTACCATAGCTTGATCACAGATGCATCCCAGTTGGCAGACAGTACCAATCTGACCAACTAAGTGATGTGGCCCATTCCACCCCTTGGATCAGAATTCTGTTCTCAACCCAAGGAAAGCCCTGTTAACAGGAACAGCAAGCAACAGAGGTCAATGACAGCTGTCTGTATAAAGAGCCAGGCCCCAATCTGACCTCTGATGTTTCTCAGAGTGGGGGGCAACAGACCCAGGTTTTAGGCACCCTTCTGTCTTCCTTCCAGTCACGGGCCGGTTGTCTAGGACAGTCTACTGAGCCTAGGGCCTGTACCCTGAGGTTTAGCAGGGGTCAGAGGTGAGTCCTACTTTCACCTGCCCCTCCATCGGGGTCTCTGTACCCTGCTTATGGGAGTGGTACCCCCAGAAATCTGAGATTCAGGATGCCCTGGGCGCCCACCCCTCCCAGCTTCTCTAACACCAGCGACAACTCATTTCCCAGAATGCAGTCAATGGGCATCCGGGGACTAACTCTTTTTTTGGTTATTTTATTTTAAATTCCAATTCAACATTACAATGCATTTCATACAATACTTCCAACATGTAGGCTTAGAGGAGACCTTGGAAATCTAGGGAGGATGGAGTGATCCTTTCTACACGAAAGGAGAGGGGATACAAACTCCCATTGAAACAGTCTTAATACACAAACAAGTATCCACTCATTGAGATTAGAGATTGAAAAGAGAAGAGGGAAACCTAGGTATATAAGTTTCCACCGTACTCAGAGGTGGGTCAGAGGAAAACCCTATTTTTATTTATAACCCTTACCCACTCTAATAGTGGCATGCTTCATCATCGGATTCACCATGACTCATAAAGGTCAGGGTGGGCTCGACCGTATTCCAGGGAGCACTTAGGAAACAAATTGTCTTACTGCTTAGGGAGTTTGTTAGCATTAAGATAAAAATCCCTAACTCACCCCAGGTATCTCTTTTTTGGTGGGGTGAACGGGGATATTAAACGTAAATAGGGAAAGGGCAAAGAGGATATTGTTGTCCTCTGACCCTAAACTCCATCTGCCAACATGTTTCTGCCGAACTCTATTGGCCTGTGAGGGTCCGGGGCATTTGTCAGGGCGATACCAGAAAAACGGTCCCTCAGTAGCGTCACCTTGCAGTTTTACAAAAGTGAGCGTGTGGTGTCAAAAGATAGCTCTGGCGTGCAACAATACAACAACACAAATAGTTAAAAGGTTGTACGTGCTATTCCTTGGGAAATTATCCTGTGGACAGAGGTACAAAGACCACGGAAAATTAATTAATTACACAAATCACTCATCAATTCTCAAAATACAATCTCTCGTGGTAGCAGGATCAGGCATATTATTGCTGGCATATGCAATGTTAAACACAGCCGGCTCACCGCCTTCATATTTCATAGTTTACACACAAACTATACATCCGTAATTCAGGAAATTTACTATAATCAAAGTCTCATTAGATAGCATGATTCTGCTTGGGTACAAACGCACAAGTCTGGCGTATCTGTATTTCAGATGGTTTGAAGACAACAACATTTGGACGAACAAATCCTATGGAAATGAAGTCCACCTATGGCAAAGATATATTGATAATGTCTTTGTGATCTGGAATGATACAGACACAAACATTACCGATTTTCTAAATTGGCTGAATGGAAGGAACCCATTTCCCACGTTCACTCTCACTATAGTCAGAAATTAACATTCCTTTCTACATATCACCATCATGGCCAGAAATGGAAAACTCAGGACAAATCTGTACAAGAAACTGATGGACTGCAATAGTCTCTTGCACTTTAACAGTGCACATCCCAGAGCACTATGGGAAAACCGACCCATAGGTAAATTCCTGAGAATTCCCAGGAACTGTGCTGATCTTCAAGACCATAACAAGGAAGCAGAATCCCTCTCTAAATTATTGAGGGGAAAATCCCAACCTGAAGGTATCATTAAAAAAACCTGAAAAGAGCCCGTAACATTCCAAGAGAATCATTGCTTGAAAATAAACCCAGAGAAGCTACAGACTCACTGATCTTCCTGAGTATTTACAACTCAATGTCAGACAAGATCAAAAAGATTGTAAACAAACACTGGTGCGTCCTATCCTCAAGCAGTCTTCAGTTTTCCAAACCTATGTTCTTGTTTAAAGAGAAACAGAAGCTTATGAGATAGACTAGTCCATAGTAAATTTCAACATGGACAACCTCAACCAGAGAACACCATATGGAGCCTACCCCAACTGAAAGGTCATTTTTCTTGTGGTAACTGCACGTCCTGCATCCTCACTACCCATACATGTACCCTCGACCATGGCCCGGGAAGAGCTTGGAAATAACAATTACACACCAACAGTAACAGCAGCAACGTGCTGTATATAATTACATGCCCCTGTGGCTTATGCTACATTGGCATGACAACTCGGAAAATAATAACACGTGTATGTCGACACAGAAGCACAATACGTTGCAAAAAACAATCAACCACAATGACTGCACATTTTATTGAAAACAATCATTCTAATAAAGACCTACACTGGTCCATTATTGAAAAACTAACACCGAGCCACAACACCAGTAAAAGGAACAAAGATGGGTCTACAAACTTCAGACCAATATTACGGGCTGAATGATTAAATACTGTGGCATCAACTGTGCCTCTAAAACAGTCCTTCCCTTTGTCAGCAGTAGAATCAAGTAAGATGAACACTACCCTTACTTCTGTATTGTAACATGAGTTGAGAAGATCCCATAACTGCTATCACAACTATGCAGGGCTGCAGAGCACCTTGACATACCTATATAGAACCCTTGTGTTGATAATCTAGACACCCCACCACTATGATCCACATTGTTAGTTGTTAGACAAATGATAATTTATTCTAGACTGTTACATTAGTTTACATTACCTTCTTCCTTCCAATTGAAAATAGATGGGCCTTTTTTGTACAAGTGAAGTATCTGGTAATATCCTCTTATGACAACGATTAGTTTACATTATTGCATTGCCCTTTTCAGGACTTCACCTCTTACAAATCTACAATTCCCAGAAGGCAACGTTATCACATCTGTGGAAAACTATTTTGATTTTAATATCAAGGAGACCCTACACTATGCCTCCCGACGTGGTACCCTTTTAGTGATGCGACATAATTAACCTCTTTTTGGAGTATCACGCAACTATAGAACATTATTCCTGTTAAAACAAAAAAAAGAAAATAAAGTCCGAATCTAGTAAATTGACCAGATCTCCAGGGAGACTGGTTTCATGCAGGTGTAATGACGTCACTGATGTCAAGGGGCGCAGTCCGATCACCATGGAGACCGGGGTCAGGGAGGTGTTTTGGCACCACCTGCGTCACGTGACCCGAACTTCCACACGATCACCGCAGACGGGCTTTAAGATGCAGCCCTGCCCAAACCTCCTGCTACCAGCGGGGGGAGTGGTCAGGACGAATAGGTTTGTCGGCAGGATGCAGCCCTCGGAGTAGCGAGTATGATCACATGGCCAAACTTAGGAACCAATAGCGCCTACTTTCGAATCATTTATTAACAATGGGGGGTTGGGCCTATATATCCGCCCAAACTAGGCCACCAATCGAAAATTTGCTAGCATTCACAACAAGAATTTTCAATTCTATTAAGGACACGAGGCGAGGATTATGCTTCTCAATCTTTACTGCATTAAACACAGCAGCCAATGAAAATGGATATTTTCACAAAAAACAGTAAAACAAACTTAATTTCCCATGATTACACATGAGTATAGGCACGCCCCTATAGTCCATACGAACCCCCTGCGTGCTCCCATCATCCTCTTTCTTTGAGGCGAAACAAGTCCAACAAAACTTGAACAATCACAACTTGGAAGAACAGCTTCAGGTTAACATCCTGACATCCGACGTCGATCAATCCGACTTCTTATCAGATCCTGCAATAAACACCACCGTAATCACGGAATAATTGGGTGGGCAAGCTTATTACATACTGTACATTAAGCCGGGTGGGATAATCCTCGCCTCCGTGTCCTTAATAGAATTGAAAATTCTTGTCGCGAATGCTAGCAAATTTCTGATTCTATTACAGGACCGGAGGCTTCAGATTATGCTAGTTTAACGCTGAGTAAATACCACTGAAGTAATATCTCCCACCGGCTTATAATAAAACGTTTTAAATATTGACTCAGAAGACCAATCTGCACAACGCATGATATCTTGGATACTTGATCGCAAACCATATGACTTTGACGCCATAGCGCCTCTCACTGAATGAGCACTAAAGATCTGTGTATCAACACCTGCTTCTTTCATTATGAAGCGAAGCCATCTGGCAATAGTGGCGGCCACCACAGGTTTAAAGGGCTTTTGAATAGCAATCAACAATTGAGTACAGCCCTGCGGCCGCAAGGCCTTCGTACATTCCTCGTAAGTCTTCAAACATTGGACCACACATAATTTTTTATTTTCAGGGAAGGAATTGTAAGAAATATGTCGAGACAATGTTTTAGTACGACCTGTAATATGGAAAGAAACCCCTTCTGGGGTAAACACTCTACCTGTTACGTCGAGTGCTCTCACATCCGAAGACCTTCTGCAAGACGATAAGAAAAGCAACATGGCCAATTTCGCAGACAATTGCTTCCTAGACAGGAGAGTATTAACCGGCCATCTGTTGAATAACGAGATCACTAAAGAAACGTCCCACAACCCGGTATACTTGGGTTTGGGAGGGTTAGCTACCCTGATTCCTTTCAACAACTTGCAAACTACCGGGTGCATGCTTACCGGTTTCCCGTCTACCTGAGCATGCCCGGCCGAGATAGCGGAGCGAAAATTATTGACCGAACGGTACGCCAAATCATCAGCAGCTTTTTCCGATAGAAAGTTCAAAACTTGGGGTAACTCTGCCCCCACGGGATCCAGGTGTGGTCCCACGCACCAATCCACCCAGTTCTTCCAGGCTGCGGAATAACGTTTCCTGGTGGAAGGAGCCCATGCCTGTTTGATGAACTCAGCAGTTTTGCTCGAAACTCCCGGCAACTGCCACTGTTCCCGGAAAGCCTCCATGCCATCAGCGATAGCCTGCCCTCCAACAGCAACGGATGCTGTTCCTGATGAGGGCCCTGCAACAACCACTTCGAGTCCGGTAATAACCGGGGACGATCGCGGCTCCACTGCAACAACTTGGGAAACCATGCTTGTGAGGTCCACCACGGAGTCACCATGACTATTTCCGCCCTTTGTCTGATCACTTGAGTCATCACCCTGGGAATCAACAAGAAGGGGGGAAAGGCATACTGAATCCCCTGAGACCAATCCTGCAGAAAGGCATCGGTCGCTGTCGCTATCGGGTCCGGTCTCCAGCTGAAGAACCGGGAATCTGATAAGTCAACCTGGAGGCGAACAGGTCTGTCTGAAAAGGACCCCAAATCGCTTGTAACCAGTGAAATACTTGGGGAAGCAGCTTCCAGTCGCTGTAATCCCTTAGGTGTCTGGAATACCAGTCTGCCACCTGGTTGGACTGTCCTGGAATGTACTCCGCTATTACGGAGATCTGATTTTGGAGGCAATAGTGCCAAAAGTCCTTGGCTATTTGGACTAGAAGCGACGACCTCGTGCCGCCCAACTTGTTGATATACCTCACTGCGTACACGTTGTCCAAACGGAGGAGGATGCAACAAGATGTCTGCTTCGGGGATAACGTGCGAATCACGAACGGCCCTGCTAGCAGTTCTAAACAGTTTATATGAAGTTCGAGCTCTTGCGTCGACCATCTGCCACCTGTGGAAACATCTTCGCAGCGCGCGCCCCAGCCCCACCTGCTGGCGTCTGACTCGATTACTACCTCTGGCTGTGATCCGAAGATCGCCCTGCCGTTCCAGGCATCCATGTGGCCTAGCCACCACTGAAGCTCGGTGCGGACCTCCTCTGATAGGGGAACAGAGTCCGTGTATGAGAATCCCCTCTGAAGATGCTTGATCTTCAGGCGCTGGAGGGCCCTGTAATGCAGGGGACCCGGGAATATTGCCTGAATTGGCAATGCCAATATCCCCACTACTCTGGCCAGCGTCCTGAGCATGACCATTTGCTTGTCCAGCAACTTCACTATCTCATTTTTCAAATCCCTCAATTTCGCTTGGGGTAGACACAGTTGCGCTGTCTGGGAGTAGATCGTGAACCCTAGGAATTCTATTACCTGTGTCGGGACCATTACTGACTTTTTCAGATTTATCACAAACCCTAGGCCCTGAAGAAGCGAAGTAGTCATGATCAGCTGCTGCTGCAGAATAGACTGGTCCTGCGCCATGATCAGGATATCATCTAGATAAATGATCAGCCGCACTCCTCTTTCTCTGAGATAGGCTACCACCGGCTTCATCACTTTGGTGAAGCACCAGGGTGCCGAGGAGAGACCGAAAGGAAGAGCCAAGTACTCGTAACATTGGCCGTCCCAGAGAAACTGCAGGAACCTGCGGTGTGGAGGAAAAATCGGTATAGAAAGATATGCATCCTTGAGGTCCAGACGGACTAACCAATCTCCTTCCTGCAGCAAATCTGCTAACAAATGAATACCTTCCATTTTGAAATGGTTGTAAGTCAGGTACTGGTTGAACTCTTTGAGGTTGAGCACTAACCTGTTGCCGCCCCCTTTCTTCTGGACAATAAAGACATTGCTGGAGAAACCGCGAGTGCCTCTCTGACATTGAGCAATCGCGCCCTTCTGCAGCAAGTCTGCCACCTCTTTGTCTATGAAACTGTGATCTAGTTGGGAAAAATGGAGAGGTGGCGGGGGAAACGCTTGCGCCGGGTGAGAATAGAACTCCAGCTGAAACCCCTGAATGGTCTGCAACACCTAAGCATCCTGCGTCAAGGCTTGCCACTGTGGCAGACAATGCCGCGTGCGCCCCCCCAATGGAAGTAGTGAGACATCTGTTACACTCACCGGTATTCTGGTGTGACTTGAAGCTCGCTCTGTTGTTTCCCGATTGGAAACGTCCTTTGTTGAATCTTCTTCTAGACGGATAGAAGGTGCCACCGCGGGTGGAGTCCCACTCTCCACGCCCGCGACCAAAATCTTCTCGCTGGGAGCCTTGTTGGAAGCCTCGGCCTGACGAGCGACCCCCGCCTCGCCCGGCCCTGTTGAAAACAGCCTGAGTGAGGGCGCATTTGATTCCACTCTGCGCCTTATCCAAGGCGGTGAATGTCCCCACATACTTAGTGACATCCCTAACGAATCAGTCTCCGAAAAGAAAACCCCCAGCCAGAGGGCCTGGTTCAGCCTCAGCAAGTTCTGTCAAGTTACTGTCCATCCTGAGCAACAAAGACTTGCGCCTCTCCGAAGAGATTGCGCAATTCGCATTGCCTATCAGGCAAATAGCGCGCTGAGCCCAGCCCGCCAAGATGTCCGGATCCACTGGAGTCACCCCTTCCTTGACTGCCAGGGCCATCTCCAGGATTTTCGCGAGGGGCCCCACAACGTCAAGCATTTTATCTTGCCAGCCCCGCCAAGCCCGGTCTAACCCCCGTTTGGGGTCCTTCGAAAACTTCCTCAAAAAGGTTAACATGCTGGCATCTATCTCCGGAGTGTCAGCCACACTGTCTGGGATATCTGGACGCGGACACTCCGACCGCAATCGGTTACGGACCTCCCCATTGAAGCTCTTCCTGAGGTTCTCGTGAAGGTACTCAGAGACCGCCGGTGGCGGGACCCAGTCCGAAGACCGAGGGCGTACTATGTCCGAAGGGTCAAAGTTAAAGGTTTTGACAACCTGATCCTCCGCCGTCTTGGGGGTAACTTTAGGTTTCTTGGGAGGGGGAGGGTGTTCCTCCGAGGTGTCAGTATCCGTGTTGGTATCCGTATTTGTGGTGGTGGTGTCTGTGTCAAACGGAATCGGCCGTTTACTCTTTGCTTTTCCACCTGTATAGGCATGGTCTAATGCCCCTATTGCTGGCAAGGAAGCCATGGACTGCGCATGCGGCCATTGCTTCTGATCGGCCGAACCCGTGGCGGAAGAAGATGAGGCTGCTTGCTTCTTTTGCTTTTTCTTCTTATCATATCCGTGGCGTTTCGCAAAACCCTCAAGCTGTTTTCTTATAAGGCGTAGGGGAACCGCAAGTGCCTGCTGCACTGTCTGAGGGACCTTAGTCTCCATGGCTCGATTCACTGAAGCTTGGACCGAGGCATCCAATGCTACTACTATATTGTCCTCCAAGATAGCTTCCTGCTGTCCCTCAACAATCTCCTCCCCACCTTCATATTCCTCATCCGGGTACTGTGCCCATTCTTCCATGGTGAAGGTACACACCTCAAGGCACAAGGGAGAACACCCTAGAAAATCTCACACCGGGGGGGGATAATGGGGGGGTCAGCCCAAAGCACACTGGTATAAATAGAAGTCTGGCAACGTTTCCCAAACCCCCTCATCAAAGCTGTAATCAATCAGGTCAGTGACCTTGGTCCCTAAATATCTCCTGAGCGTGTGCACACTCTGGGCCTCTATGATTTTACAACCAGTATTCACTGGTGATCTGACAAGGAGCAAGCCGGTGTGTGGAACGAGTGAAAACGCGCGTTCCTGTGAGCCAGGGTATTGCGCCGAGGCGCGCAGCCCAAATGCAACCAAAACCTACTAAAACCAGCCCAATTTTGTTCAGCGTTTTGGGCGCGCGCGTCGGGCGAGAGCCACCCGGCCTGAACGTCAGGACGTATCAGGGAAGCCCATGCGCGCCCTCAGGCTGTCGGTACCGGGCTCCACTGAAGTGCGCGGCGGCCCCTTGCCGGTCAGAGACCGTCTCTTCAAGCGCTCTGAGGCGCGCGCTCCACAGCGGGAGCAACTACAGCGGAAAGATGATCGGCCCACAGCGAGTACGAGTGAAAACAAAGGTCAGAGAGCTGCACCTAGTTTTACCTGAAAACGAGCAACGATAATCTAGAATAACATATGCCAATGCCTCAAATCACCAATAATAAGCGGATGTTCCCGCATTAACATCAAATCATAACAATATAAACCCCCAACAGCACCCCACACAACAAGCAGAGTGAGGGGACCAGAGGGGAGGTGCACTTAACTCTGACTTGTGAGCAGCAAAGAAAGAGGATGATGGGATCGAATCACTGACAGAATTTCGATTTCTAAAAAATCGACCTACTATAACATCGAGTCTCTAATATCGATAGCACTAATATCGACACCCTATACTTAACATGAAAACTACAATAATATCGAGCAAACTATATCGATGCACAAAAATATCGTCTACAGAAATATCGTTAGCATAATTATCGAATACCATAATATCGACACTCAATACTACATATAACACACTACAATAATATCGAATACTAAAATTTCGATAGAACTATTTTCGTCTATATCAAAATATCGATAGCTAAATAATACTCCTTTTTTATATATAACACCAATAAATCTATTCTCTAAGTAATACACACATTTCAAATGACTTCACTAATGTATTTTCAATTTATTAAGTAACATTTAGTGTACAAAATTGTGTTTTCGCAAACTGACGAAATTTGTATATAAACTCTTTGTAAACATACTTATTTAATACTTAGTACTCATTTTACATAATCTTTATTTATTACAAGAGTTTTTTTAAACATAAATATATCATTTCAATTCCTCAACATAAACTATATAAGAAGATATATCTTAAATGTTTAACTTAAAAAAAATTCAAACTAACCAATAATAACTCGTCTTTACATATCTGACCAATCAAATAGCAAACTTAATTACACATAGACTATATAAACCAATCACAAACAGCCATACAAGTTGCAGGAAATATTCTTCGTGACCACATACTGCCAATTTTGGGAGCACCATCTATATTCTTCTCTGCAAGAAAATTCGTCCTGAAACTACAAGTAAGTAATGATATAGCTCTGTTAATAAATTCTAATGTTTTTTGGCTATTACTTATAGACCAAGATTTGTAACCTAATTTGTTATTTCTTTATGTACTTTACCTTTAAACAGACTCTACAAACAAATCAAGTTATACTTCAACTTCAAGATACAGGACACTTTAAATTTAAAAAAGGTATCTACATATGTATAACATTTAGTTAACGTTATTTGCCAATTATTGGCCTAATTTAAAACTCTATACTTTGTTTCTTAGCCTGTAAATCTTAATACATAGTGTGAAGCCAGAATGTTTTGAGGAAAAAACGTTACAATGCTGTGTAAAAAATGTTTTCTTCCTGTTCTTAAATATGTTTTTATGTGCTTTTACTCATAATACATGTGTCATCCTCGGGTCTTTTTAGCAAATAAGTAACAATGCTTTATAACAAATGTGTATTATTTATATAACATATAAACGCATTAGTAATTTTCATCAACTTTCTCTCTAAACAGAACTCAAAGGTACAGAAAAGAGATAATTCACATCAAAGAACAAACATTCTGCTACTACTATAATTCTCTTGGTAAGTTCATAAATAAAACATAACTAGTCTTTATAAACTCTACAGAATGTACTAGAAATAAAAATGACTCTTTTTATGCATCTGTTAGTATAATCTTCCTGTTCTTAAATATGTTTTTTTGTGCTTTTACTCATAATACATGTATCATCCCCGGTTCTTTTTAGCAAATAAGTAACAATGCTTTATAACAAATGTGCATTATTTATATAACATATAAACGCATTAGTAATTTTCATCAACTTTCTCTCTAAACAAAACTCAAAGATACAGAAAAGAGAAAATTCACATCAAAGAACAAACATTCTGCTACTACTATAATTATCTTGGTAAGTTCATAAATAAAACATAAGTAGTCTTTATAAACTCTATAGAATTTGCTACAAATAAAAATGACTCTTTTTATGCATCTGTTAGTATAATCTTGGACATTTCTCTTTTTAAATCCAAATAAACAAAACTATTTTTAGAGACGTTATAACGTAAAAAAAATGTTACCAAAAAACAAATTGTAACTTTTCCTATAACATACTTAATTATTTCTCAACAGACCGTGGCAATAGAAGAACAACATCAAACTGAACAAGCATCTACTTTCGATAAATAGAGCATTACTGCTGGTAAGTAAATTACTAGAAGAATACTAGCTTAATTTAAAATGTTTTATACATTTCTGATTGTATTAATATTTGTATATTAACTTTCCTAGATACCAGAACTCAAGAATGACTGATGATGCAACATTTATTACATCTCAGAAAGGCAAATTTTTGTTATGCTATATGGGCTACATTTATACTCAGGAGAAACAAAAAGACCTTAAAGTGAATTGGAAGTGTACTAAATATTACTCCAATAAATGCTATGGCCGTGCTACAACAAGGGAAACTAGTGTTATAAATACCACTGAACATAATCACCCACCAAACATCTCGGAAATAGAAGTGAGATCCACTCTTGAAAATATCAAGGAATTAAGTACCAGATCAGAACTACCTACCAACGTAATTCTGAAAGAATTACTACCTAAAGTTCCCAAAGAAGCAAGAGGTCAGCTACCATCTATTGCTACCATTAAAAGAACAATAGCAAGAACAAAAAAAGCAAGTAGACCCAATATACCAACTCCTAAAACTTTTGAAGAAGTCATAATTCCGCCAGAGCTTGTAATTACTCATAATGACGAGCCATTTATTTTTTATGATAATCATAGCAAGGACAAAAGAATAATCATGTTTGCAACTAATAACAATATAAAAAAATTAACTGAAAGTACTACTTGGATGATGGATGGAACTTTTTCTATATGCCCAAAACCTTTCTACCAGTTATACACAATTCATGGGCAATATCATAATACCTGTATCCCCTTCATATATTGTTTATTACCAAACAAACAAGCCACAACTTAGTCAGAAATCTTACAAAAAATAAAGGAACAAACTTCTGACTACTTCCCAATGAAAATCATCATAGACTTCGAGCAAGCTATGATTAATTCTATTTTGAAAACTTACCCACACACATCCATTCAAGGATGTTATTTTCATTTCAATCAATGTCTCTGGAGACATTTACAAAAATCTGCCCTTAGTGTTGAGTATGCAACAAATATAACTTTTGCATGCCAAATCAAACATCTCATTGCTCTGGCATATGTACCAGTAACTGATGTGGCCGAACATTACAATTTGTTAATTGAAAGTCCTTTCTACACCCAAAATGAGCAAAGACTCGCACCACTTTTAGATTACTTTGAGGACAACTGGGTAGGAAGACTACATAGGTCAGGCCACAGACGCCAGCTAAAATGTGCAATTCCCTGGTGTAATGTCTATCTACCAACACTCAACCAAGAGGCAAAAACGAACAATGCTGTTGAAGGTTGGCACAATGCCTTCCTCTCTTCTACTGGACGTACAACACCCACATTACACAAGCTAGTCACAGCTATACAAAAAGAGCAAAGCTTTCAGGAACTACGTATGCAGCAATCTGTCATACAACTGAAACCAAAACTCTCTAGACAAACTGCTCAAATGTATTTATATCTTCAACAGCAAGTCCAACTATATCCTACAACAAGAGGACTGGAATATTTAAAAATGATAGCCAAAACATTGAACTAATTGCAATAACTAAATTAATTGATAGAGATCAAACAATATCCTTAATCTAATAAAACACATATTTTAATATAATAAAAAAATATTTATTTAGTCTAATTTTTTTTTAACACTATTCTAAAAAGACTAAATAAATATATTATTATATCACAATATTTGTTTTTAAAAACTGCTTCCATCCAAATAAAATAACATACATTTATAACTTACCTTTAAATAGAACATCATAAAGATAATCCTTTACCGACAATACAATGTGTAAATATCAAAGACTTAATCCAACAAATCATTAATTATGTTTTCTTTAACTCTGCTAAAACTATCCATCATCCAAATTAAACGACTATTTAAAAGCCATTTAAAATAACGACTGTTATCTTAAAGTGTGAAAAATATTTCCCAGAACTCAAAATATAAAGGAAGAATGTAAATCATCTCCGTTCTAACAACTGAAACACACTTCCTTTCCCAAAAAAAAAAATAATCGGAAACGGAAATAGCTGTTTCAAAATACGAGAAAAAAAACCAGCTAAACAATCCCACCGACATAACACTAACGAGTATCCCATAATATATAAACATAACATTCCTATTTCTTTTTATTTTAATTAAATTATACCACATACTCATTAACTCCAACTATTTTAAATGGCTCAAAAAGTCGTGAACGAAAATACGTATTGATTCCACTCCATTATATGTAAATAGTCATACTTTAATTACCAACCCCAAAATAACAAAATATAACCTTTAATTTTAATTTACAATACTTTAAAAATATAAAATTAGATTCGTACCTACTCAAAAGTGAACCTGCTTCCAACCGCGACTTTCCCTTTACCAAAATAACGCAAAAAGACAAAGAGTGGTTACAAAATAAACGATCCAAATTATATGTAACTGTGAAAAGTACTACTATAAATGTCCATTATTGTTATATATATGGCTCGAAATTATGTGTAATGTTAAAAAAATAGTATAGTATATTGTGAATAGAAAATCTTTTTGCCTGTATATTAATTATATATTACATACTTTTAATATTTATTACATTAAGTATGAAAATATAAAAATATTTAATGTAATATTTATTAAAATTATTATATAACTAAATGTGTAATATTGTATTTGTTTATCATATTTAATTGTTTACAATATGACTAATATGTGAAAATTGTTATTATTAAAACGTATTTATTAATAATAATAATCATACATAAGAATATTGTAATGTTAAAAGAATCATTGATGATGATGTACATGTTCTATTTAGGATTTTTATATTATATTATACTATACATTTAAAAGTGTTCATATGTTAATATCATCATCAGTATATCACTATATGTATTAAAAATTTGTGACTTATGTTTTTCATTACACATGTTTGATGTTTTATTAAGAAACAATAATTGTATTATGTATGTATAATATCATACATTGCATTATGTGAACTAACCATTTAAAAGTACTTGTCAAGAAAATTACTGTAAAATGTGATTATAAAAAGAACATTGTCCTCCTTTTTTGTTTATATGTATACCAAAGATAGCTTGATAAAATGTATATGTGATCGTATATTTCAAGTGTTGAATAAAAAAATTTACAGGAAAGAAAACTGGTGTCATTATTTTGTATTACCTATGACAAAATCATTTTTATGTATTTGTGCAAATGTATTATAACTGTAATGTTCTATCTATTTCTATATACCACATGTAAATAAATAACATAATATACACTGAAGTTATAACAATTATTATTCATACACCCATATACATATAATATCAATATTTGAAAGACACATAATAAAATTTTTAAATATTCCGACTCCAATAACAAATTTACTTAAGGTAATTGCTTCTCAAAAACCGTGATTAATTTATTATTAGAACTGCAATCACCATTTAATTAGAGTAAGTGCAGGACACAGAACATATTAAATTTACTCTTTCAACTCCAATTAACAAATAATTTAAGTAACTGCAGGACATTAAATAATAATAAATTACTATAGTAAATCAAATGTTAAAAAATGAATAATGTAATATCATTAAATTTAATTTAATATAATAAATTTAATTTAAATAGAATCTTAATTTATGTTTTCCCTGTACCCCTATAACTAAAAACTGACCCTGAAACCTAAAAATACCCCTTCACCCACAAACTAAAAACTGACCCTGAAACCTGACAAAACCCCTTCACCAACAAACTAAAAACTGACCCAGAAACCTAAAAATACCCCTTTACCCACAAACTGAAAACTGACTCTGAAACCTCACAAAACCCCTTTACCCACAAACTAAAAACTGACCCTGAAACCTTACAAAACACCTTTACCCACAAACTAAAAACTGACCCAGAAACCTTACAAAACCCCTTCACCCACAAACTAAAAACTGACCCTGAAACCTAAAAATACCCCTTTACCCACAAACTAAAAACTGACCCTGAAACCTTACAAAACCCTTCACCCACAAACTAAAAACTGACCCTGAAACCTAAAAATACCCCTTTACACACAAACTAAAAACTGACCCTGAAACCTAAAAATACCCCTTTACCCACAAACTAAAAACTGACCCAGAAACCTAAAAATACCCCTTTACCCACAAACTAAAAACTGACTCTGAAACCTCACAAAACCCCTTTACCCACAAACTAAAAACTGACCTTGAAACCTTACAAAACACCTTTACCCACAAACTAAAAACTGACCCAGAAACCTTACAAAACTCCTTCACCCACAAACTAAAAACTAACACTGAAACATTACAAAACTCCTTCACCCACAAACTAAAAACTGACCCTGAAATCTAAAAATACCCCTTTACCCACAAACTAAAAACTGACTCTGAAACCTCACAAAACTCCTTCACCCACAAACTAAAAACTGACCCTGAAACCTAAAAATACCCCTTTACCCACAAACTAAAAACTGACTCTGAAACCTCACAAAACACCTTTACCCACAAACTAAAAACTGACCTTGAAATCTTACAAAACACCTTTACCCACAAACTAAAAACTGACCCAGAAACCTTACTAAACTCCTTCACCCACAAACTAAAAACTAACACTGAAACATGACAAAACTCCTTCACCCACAAACTAAAAACTGACCCTGAAACCTTACAAAACACCTTTACCCACAAACTAAAAACTGACCCTGAAACCTTACAAAACACCTTCACCCACAAACTCAAAACTGACCCTGAAACCTAAAAATACCCCTTTACCCACAAACTAAAAACTGAGCCTTAAACCTTACAAAACCCCTTCAACAACAAACTTCAACAACAAACTAAAAACTGACCCTGAACACTTAAAATACCCCTTCGCACATACACAAAAAACAGACCCTAAACGCACAAAATGTACCTTTGATAAAACTACCCACCCTGATCCACTATAAACTCGACAGCCCACTCCTAAAAATATGATACATTTATTTATTTAATATCTACTAAATTATATATTTTTAACACTTTTTACTACATACACAAAATACCTCAATTTAGAACAAAAACATAATAGTGTCCATAATTTCGTATTTAAATAATATGTATATAAAATTTCGCATCGAAACAAAAATTAAATACAAGGCGAAATTTTTAATTCTATAATTAGAGTATACTTTGTTTATACACTACCCACCCTTATCCCCTTGAAACTATACATCCCACTCATAAAATAATTAGACAAATATTTTTAGAAAATATATAAAAATATTATAATTACAAATCTTTTTTAGTACATACACAACAGCAAACTTAATAAATAAGTACTATATTCGATAACAATCGATATCATTTCGCATAATTCGAAATTTGTTTAAATTTGAGAAATTTCGCAAATGTATATGAAATTGCGAAATTTTAATTTATATAATTACCCTATATATTTTTAAAACACTACCCACCCTTTTCCCCTATAAACTCTACATCCCGCTCCTAAATTTATTGTACAAATATTATAAAAATATAATGTAATATTTTAATATTTATAATATTTTTTAGTACATACCCAAAAATTAATCATAATGTTTTATATACTCCCTAAATTTCAATCAAATTTCGACTACTACAAATATTTTAAAATTTTGAAATCTAAAGGAAATTCGAAATTTAAATTTGTACAATTTCACTATACTTCTTTAAAACACTACCCACCCTTATCCCCTATAAACTCTACATCCCGCTCCTAACATTAATATACAATTATTTAGTAAAAAATTAAAAATTTAGATATATTTACACAATTTATTAATATATATCCAAAAGCAAAGTACAAATAATTTAACAATACTCAATAAATTTATATAAAAATTCGCAATTTTTAAATAATTTGAATTAAATTTCGCTAATTTAAAATTTTACTTCAAATGCGAAATTTATTATTCAATATTTACACTAAACTTTTTTAATACACTACCCACCCTTATATCCCTATCAACTCTACATCCCGCTCCTACACTTCTAACTAAAAATAATAAAATTATATGTAAAAATCACCTTATATATAAACAACATTTAACTATATCATTACTTAACATACTTTAAAACATCACTTTTACATATCGATATTTTCAGCATCGATATTACTGATTTCGACATTCATGTCTTCGATATTTTTGACACACACATAAATCGATATTTTCTACGACGATATTTTGGTTTTCGAAATTTCTTACCATCGATATTTTGGACTCGATAATATGGTACATCGACATTAACAACTCGATATTTTGACTGTCTACCGATGGGAGCACGCAGGGGGTTCTTATGGACTATGGGGGCGTGCCTATACTCATGTGTACTCATGGGAAATGAAGTTTGTTTTACTGTTTTTTGTGAAAATATCCATTTTCATTGGCTGCTGTGTTTAATGCAGTAAAGTTTGAGAAGCATCATCTGAAGCCTCCGGTCCTGTAATAGAATCAAACTATTAACAGAAGATTGTTCGGATGTGCTGTTCAACTGAATCTATTTGAAGAAAACCCCTTTCAACACGTAAAGTGGGTTTGGTGTTTTTACTTCACTTTTTCTTTATAGATTCATTTATACAACATATTTGAACAATTACATCATACTCATGTCATAGAAAAGAGACTTACATGTGACCATTCGACAAGACATCAATAATAAATATAATACAATGAACAATGGACAATTATACAACAAAGACTCTTTGGCAACATAAATGACCAGTTCTAAATTTGGAAAGGAAAAAAAAGCGGTACAGACTTATTTGTGTTTGACATTGCTGAAACCTGCTATGAACAACTAGATGACATTTATATTACAACAGACAGAATGTCTTGTTTGCACACTGTATTTATTCAGTGAAGTGATGTCGGTTGCGGCTAGCTGTGTGTGGTCGACGCATTTCTGAACCCTATTTTTCTTTGGGGTTCTTCTCAGGACCAGGACTAGGTCGGATTCTTTCATGAAAGCGAAGGTAAGTGCAAAAGATGTTTCTCAATGGTGGAAAGAACTGCAGCCTTCAAAAGGAGTTCTTGTGTAGTTTGTGGGAAAACCTTATTTGTAATTGCTGGTGTGGTTTTCTGTCGCTATAAAACAGTTTAAGACTCGAGTGTGGAAGCGAGCCAGGACAGGTCACACAGTTGGTAATAAATAGAAACGTGTTCAATCGAGGAAGGGGGACGCCGTCATTATCGCGCTTTGGGCATTTCTCTTGGATAATTCTTTCAAATTTCTGGCAGCATCCCACTCTGACCTCATTCCTTCGGCATCTCAGTAATGCGGAAGATCACACTCAAGTCCTAAACGTGCCCCAGCGCGTTTTTAATTCATTTTTCAATGTTTTATCAGTAAAACTTATTTCACCTCATTTTCACAGAATCACTCGCCCCTTTGGGTTTCTTTTGTCCTGATGAAGACCCCACTTTAAGGTTTACGTATACCTACCTTTATGTCTAGGGGTCGAAACGTCGACGGCTACAACTATACACCAGCCGACGCAACCAACACTGCAATTGTTAAATATTGGTGGCGGTAACATGGTGTTATGCAAAATTGTAGAGCATCAGCTGCTCCATCTTTGTATACTGGCTCAGTGGTTTGAAGCCAGTTTGATGTTTTGCCTATGCGTTCTTAGTTGTTGATAGTATTGCTTGCACTATGACCAATTCTGCACATCCCTCTCTTCTCACATATACACCCCATCCCACCCTTCTTTCCCTGGGGCACTCTAAAAATTGTGTTGCCAGAATAATGTATGCAGCTTGAATAACACATTGTGATTAAATAACAGTGTGTTAAATGAATTGATTGTTTTCCTTTGTTAGTTTTTTTCTAATATTTGTTGTGTACTTTTGATACTTCCCACTGGGACCCCTCTTTATGTAACATAAAATCAAAGCGTACATCCTTTGTAAGCCCAATTTCCACTCTGACAAATGTTTGCATGCAAAATCACTTAGTAGTGAAGCTAGAATTGTTGGATCTGTTTTTGCAGCTGTGCACATATTTCAAAGGTAACAATGACCAAATCCATTTTATGGTCTGTTCTTTGCAAAACCAGCTTAAACTTTAAAATGTTTTACTGTGTGCTGTTATGGATCACAACCAGTGGAAATTAAAATAAACAAGACTGTCACTGCAGTATAGTTGCTGCACAAAAAATTGTGCGCTCACTTTTGCAAATGTTTCTGTCCTACCCTAAACCAATCATAAAGTTAGAGAGACGAATAAGGAGAATGTAGTTTAATACCGCCAAGCAATAGTTAACAAAAGGGCACTGGTGAGTGCGCTGCTCACTAGGGAGCACTAGAGTGGGTCCCTTATTAAGGTCCATGGGTACTGGTGAGTGCACTGCTCAAAACGGAGCAGTAGATGGGGCCTCTGCTTCCGCGCCAGGGCGACTAGTGAGTGCGCATTGCGATCGGGGTGTTTGGCTTCCCGCAAAGCAAGCAGATGTGCTTAAAAGAAGTTCCACCAAAGCGGGTGAAAACAGTTCTTGGGCCATGGGATATTGATAAGAGAAACACATAGGAAGAATATGAAACAGTATCTTAAAGCCAATAGAAACAGAGGAAAAGTAAGTGGCAAGCACACAGACCAATGAAAAGCATGGGCAAGATGTAAGCCCATTTTAAGATTCATATTAAACACAATAGATTTCATAAGCACAGCCAGCGGCGATTTCTGATTTAGGGCTCCGGGGCTCCGCCCCCTTTATTTTCATCCCCCCAGAATCGGCATTGTAAAGTGAAAAAAAAAACTCTTTAAATCTAATATTAAAATAAAATGTAGACACATTTGTTGGGGGCAGGGCGGTCGATCTGCTGACACACTGCCAGTGATTCCGAATACATTCCTAAACTTTCTGCCTCTGGGCGGGCCCTTGTGCCTGAGTCTAATGTATTTGCCGGGCAGATGAGCTCATAGCCCTGAGGCCTGTGAGGTCCTCAGCTCGGCAAAGATATAGACTTGAGCTCCAGTCTCCACCCCCTGATGACGTGTGGATAAAGTTTGTCCCGGGCGCTTCATGTTGAAACCCTGTAGCACCGGGGACCACGTCAGTCAGGGAGTGGAGATGATGGTCACCCCACCCTTTCCCAATTCCTCACAGGGGGTGGTACCTGCCCTATGACGAGTTGTGGAGGGGTGGGGTAGAGGCTGCAGGCAGGAGGGGTGCTCAAAAGTCGATTGTGCACAGTTTACCATATGGACTTCTGAAGAGACACTTTGCAGACTCGAGGAGGTGTCTGTTTCCTGCGCTGCTAACTGCAGGACTGTGTGTAGGATGTCATTTGATCTCCAGCGCTTCAACTTCGGAGACAGGTCTGAATGGTATTTCGAGCCTGTAGTCAGAGAGGAGACAGAAGGCCTGCTGACGGGACAACACCCCTGGAACCTGGCAGGTGTCACTCGCACTGGCATTCTAGAACAAGCCAACAGGAAGGTAAGCGCCATGGGAAAGCTTGGCAGTGCGTACATTTGATTTCATTTGAAATAGAAGCCTTTTTCTATTTTGTTAATTTAGTGCACGTTGTGATTGTTTTTTAGAACACCTTTGTTGAAATGTTTTTAAGGGAATGGCATACTACTGGGACACAACATCCTAATTTAGTATTGCAGGATTTGTAAAAGAGGTCAACTGTAAAGTTTAAAATGAAAGATATGCTTTTTACGACAGAGGGAATGAAAGAATGCCTAAATGGTCTCTATTTTTTTTTTAAACGCATTCTTCATTGCCAAATTTAATGGTATTTGTTTACCCTCATCGGGACGATGAAAATTCAAGTACTTCTTGCTGGTATTCGAACTTGTGACCAGCCGATCACCTCATTCTTAAACAGGAGCGTTCAGCACGGGAGCATCTGGTTGGAATGCATATGGTAACAGTGTTCACTGCAGGGAAGTGTCGCGTAGTTTGTACAACCGCGCCGGTCATGGAATGAAGCGTATGCTGGGGTTGTTGGCGCGTGCCAGGATTGATGCTAACGCAGCCGGTTATGGTTGTTGCTAGCAGTGACCATACATTCCAATGCAGACGCCTAGACAGTGATTGGCATTACACAAATATTGTATGCATCAACCCTTCCTTGTACCAGTATCTACACAACATGAGGTAACATGAGGCGACGTTATGAAATTAAGATTACCTTTACGTAATTGTGCATTTCTAATAGATAGTTAAAACATTAAGCAATAGATGGATTAATTTGCTTGTCTACACCTTTCATTTTGATCCATGTGGTCTTTTGTAGTTCCCGGAACAGACCTATTTATAACATTTCACGTAACAGACATCATTTAATACCTTCTCTGAATATTTAAAGTCACAGTACATGCACAGCTTTTCAATAAGAAAGGCTGCTGTGTTTTACACCACGTTTGTTACAATAGAGGTGAATCAGAGACTCAGCTAATCGCGCTTACATTTTCAGCAACGGCGGCCCATTGAGTGAAACTCGCATGGGTATAATCTCATGGGCATGCTTGTGTCTGCTGACTGTAAGCAGCACCCTCCTTCACATAACTCAAACACACCTCAGAGATTAGCACAATAACAACTCTCCGTTACAGAAAAGTGCAAGAAAACATGTCTTGTTACTAAACAAATAATCAGCATAACACGTCTTTAAGTGACACCACCATTTGTGGATTTAACTGTTTTGTAATACACTGGCTTGTGACATGAAGCAAGTTTGATGTTCTGGCTTGTGTCCTTGGTTTAATCGTGTAAGCTCCTCCCAGTGCGTTGGTGGGTGCAGCGAGACACAAAATGAGAGAAGAAAATCAGTGGCGTAGCAAGGGTGTCTTGAGCCTCAGTGCAAGTAGTGAAAATGAATACGCTTCCTCAAGTAAAGTCACCGAAACAAACAACATGACAAGCTTCGCTCTGGACATTATTTTTTATAAATCTAAAATCATTTGAGACACAGCCCATATTTACAAATTGCTTAGTTCATGTTTTCTTAATAAAACTGGCTTTACCCAATATTTCACTGGCTGAGATGGCCCACTTATCCCTGGTTTAAAGGTGCAATGCTGTTCGCCGGCATGTACATTTAAGCACCAGTTTTTTCTGGGTACAATTTGTTTTATTTTCGAGTAGTTAACATTCCACCCTGAAAGTATGATAAATGGACCTAGAATTGCTATATTAACCTTCCTGCTTTCTCAAATTTGCTTGAAAATGCACCATTTGCCCACTCTTTTTTCAAACTTTTCTCGGGGGAGAACCCCCCCAAACTCCCCGTAGGTGGTTCAGGCTTGCTCGCTACATGCGCTCACCGCAGTGCAGTACGGCAATTTTTTATGCCCCACACCTTTCAAATGTCGCCAGCCGCCTGCAAGCGCTGTGCAGGCAAAAGCTAAAAATGGGTTGAATAATGTCACCACTCCAGGTTTCCAGATAGCATTATCTAAAAAGCTTGACAGAGTTAGGAGAGCAGGACTTCAGAGAAAGAACTCAACCATTCTTGAAAGAGAGTTGTGGGAGAATAAAAAATTAGCTAGCATTCGCGCCAAGAATTTTCAATTCTATTAAGGACACGGAGGCGAGGATTATGTTTTCTCTTTCTATTTATTGCCACTCACAGCAGCCAATGAAAATTATTTGTTATGTAAATAAACTACATTTCCCATGATGCATATCTTTCACATCACATCCTGAAAGACCCTATAAGAGTCACAATAACCGGAAATCATCCTCTTTCTTTGTTGGAACAGTAGAGTCCAATAATAATAACTTAATTCCAAATAACATCCTCTAACGTGGAAGAACCGAACCAACAGGAAAGTAACGTCTTTTAAACCAGAAGTACTCTTGTTCCATCTTCTTCTCAGAACCTGAAAGGAATGAAACACAGGAAAAACCCATAACTTCTGCTTAGACAGAATATAAATACATACGGTTGGGTAAACATTACAATTATGATGATGAATGTACTTTATTCGATAAAAACATTTTATCATAAAAGCCTGTACATCCCTGTACAATCGTAATTAGAATTCCATCAATCCATTGTACATACAGCATACATAGACCATTTAAAAGACAGATTAAATATATATATATACAATAAAACACATAGAAAATCTCATAGAAATCTTATAAAGTATAAAACCTTTATCAGTCCACAGCCAGAATTTTTTTTAGGAGGGGGTCGCTTTTAACAGCCTTAAACCAGTCTGCCAAGCGCTAACCAAAAACTTTGCTACCCCGCATACTACCATCAGGGATGACGTGTCGGTGGACAAGACACGTAAAGCCATCTTGTGGCATCTGATGCCCAACTCCTTACAAATTGGTTTTATCCAAATTTTCCTAGCAGCCTTGTAAGCAGGACAAGCAAAGAGAAAATGGGCCACAGACTCATTAGAGGCAAAGCATCCGGGGCAGGAAGAGTTGGGGGGGCCTGACCTTTTCAAACCGGCAGTGATTGCGTTCACCGGGAGTGACCCAACCCTCAGCTTTAGGTAGAGAGATCTGTCCCTGGGTTTTTCTATAAAATCCAGGAAAGGTTCCAAACTCCTCACAGGTTTATGTGACAAAAATATCTCAGTGAGGGACCCCCATTTGACAATTATTTAGCTCTTCCTGCTGTACCCAGTTCCAATATATCCTCTTTAGTTTTTGTTTCGAGGGAGGGCATTGGCTATCCCAGGCTTCACCCAGCCCAAGTTTCACGACCAACTGCCTGAGGTTACCCAACCACTTGATCTTATTTCCGGTGTTGAGTTTGATTAATTCATCAAGGACAGTTGCGCAGTTAGCCAACTCTGGTGTTCGTCTGAGGCGAGCCCAGAAGAGTAGCGGACGCAGACAAACTATGTCTTTTAATGCTCGCTTCCACATATCATGGAGCAAAGGTTTTACAGGAGTAGAAACGGGGAGTGAAACCAAGTCTCTTAAAAATTTATTTTCAGGGGGAGGAGCTTCACGGGCAACCAAGATGGCCGCGTAAGCTCGGAGCTCCGTGGACCGTCCGACCCACCGCAAATATCCTGCCTGAAATCCTGATCCACGTTGGTGGAATTGTATTGCTGGTGGTCTGCTGAGGCGGGGACCGCACTCGGCTTCCAAATCGGTGGTTCCTGTGCAGAGTTGCGTCGAGCTGAACTCCGCTCCGTGACTGTCCCATTGTCCCTCCGGACTTCGCCACTTCGCACAATCGGACTGCGTAGTGACCGCCTGCTGCCCTCAGTGGTGGAGTGATTGTGTCCCTGCTTGTGCCTTCTACACCCTGGTCTTGTCTCCCCGGCCCTACCTGCCTTTCGGCTGTGGACCCGGTCTTGTAGACGCCTCGCCTTTGTTCTCTCGTACCCATCATGGCGGGCAGAGGCGACCCGGACAGGGCATCGAACAAAGGTGGCCGGGGCAAGTCGCAAACGCAGCAGAATCGTATCGAGCGCTATGTGAACCTCAAGTCACCGCCTACATCGGGGGCCGTGTCTAAGGGGCCCCCATTGACGAGCCCGCCGGATGGATCGGACCCTACCCTCGTAGACATCATGGGTGCCATCACGAGTCTCCGGGCCGACATGCAACAGCAGCACGAAACCCTAAACCACAAGGTAGACTCTATGGCCGTTGACATTACCCTTATAAGGGCCGACTTGGGCAAGACCAACGAGCGTGTGAAGGCGCTTGATATCAAGACCTCCAGCCTAACCTCTGATGTTTCCGAGTTACAAACTGAGGTCCGCAACCTGCGGATGACCACTGATCTATTCTCGAGGCGACTGGAGGACTTTGAGGGGCGAGCCAGGCGGCAGAACGTCCGCATTGTTGGTGTTCCGGAGGGGTCCGAAAATGCTGCGACGGACCTGTTTGTGGAGGACTTGGTAAAAACTTATTTGGCACCCTCTGGACTTAGCAACTTTTTCTCGGTGGAACGCGCCCACCGGGTACCGGGTGGCCCGCCGAAGACAGGGGCGGCGCCGCGGCCGATTGTGGCGCGCCTCCTCAACTTCAGGGATCGGGACGCGATCCTGCAAGCTTCCAGATCGCATGGGCCACTCCAATACCAGAATGCGGAGGTGCACTTCTATCCAGACTTCACCAGGTTGGTACAGCGCCAACGCCTGAGCTACGAGGGAGTGAAGAGGCGCCTCAGGGACTTGGGTCTCAAATACTCAATGATGTTCCCCGCGAAACTTCGTGTTGAACATAAGGGACGTGCCCTTTTCTTTGACTTCCCTGAAAACGTCAGTGAATGGTTGGACACAGTCTCGCCACGTCGGGATGAACAGGAGGATGAAGTTGGGGGCGCCTCTGGCGGAGCGGAACAGTGAGACTGAGTAAGGGGCTGGTGCCACCCCTGCCTCGAATGACTGCCGGAGCTCGTTACAGAACTGACTCTCCTTCGCTTACATGGTGGGTGGCGGGACGTATTCATGGAGATTCCCTACTCCTCTGGGTCTTTCGTAGATTAGTTAATGGGGCGACAGGCACACTGCTGGTTGGGGGGGCTTTTTAGTCTGATGCAGGGGTGCAGGGTGGGGGGTATGTTGGGAAGAGTTATCTTGTTTGCTGGTTTTTCCTTTCTTTTCTCTGTGTGGCAATGGGTCCTTTATGCTCCTGAACTGTATTTGACACTGGTGTCTTGTGGGACTGGGTGGGGCGGGCTGCGGGGTGATGGGGGGTAGGAAGTTACGAATTCTCAGCTGGAATGTTAACGGGTTGGGTGACCGAGTTAAAAGAGGGGTGGTGATACAACTGATCAAACGTCACATGCCTGATATTGTCCTCCTTCAAGAGACACACTTGGTGGGAAATACGTGCAAAGCTTTGAACCGCAAAGGCTATAAAATGGTGGCACATTCGGGGTTCTCTTCCGGTTCCCGGGGGGCGGGTATCCTCATGCGCGCGTCCCTTCCCCTAGAGATAGATGTCACCTTGATTGACGACAGAGGGCGTTACGCTGCCGTGGCTGGTAGATGGGAAGGGCGTTCCCTCACGTTGTTTTCTGTATACGTCCCCCCGGGGCTTCAATCCAGTACCTTTCAGGACCTTGGTGGTGCCATCTTGTCTATGCCGGCTGGCCTGTTAATAGTGGGGGGTGATTTTAACTCGGTTTGCTCTGGTCTGCTTGATCGCCAACCGCCCCGGGACCTACGTAACCCACAGATGTGGCTGTCCTCCTTTCTTGAGTCTATGGGCCTGGTGGACGGCTGGCGTCTTCTACATCCTACGCTCCGTCAATTTTCCTTCCTTTCGGGTGCACATGGGAGTCTTTCCCGCATCGATTATGTCCTCACACTGGCTTCGCACGCATCGGCCGTTTCCGAAGCCCGCTTCTTAGCGCGGGGCATTTCTGATCATTCCCCGTTGTGGATCTCCTTTGACTTTGGTGTAATATTGTCGGAGCGACCGGCCACGATCAATCCGTGGTATTTCCGTAACACCAAGACCCGCTCCCTCCTGGCCAAAGCCATTGACCTTTATTTTTCTGAAAACGTGGGCTCGGTTGGGTCGGCCGTTACGTTGTGGGAGGCCTTTAAGACGGTGCTCCGGGGTGAGGCCCAGGCGCTCATTGCGGAGGCCCGCCGTACCAGGGATTCCGACTTGCTGAATGTTGAGCAAGAGGTCCTGAGTCTCGAGTCCCAGCTGGGGCCCGAGCCAGACCCCTCGATCTTGCATACCCTCTCGCTGAAGCAGGCGGAGTACCACGACTTGGCCACGAATGCCGCACTCACTCTGGCTAGAGAACAGCAGGGCCGGGTGTATGATGTAGGCGACAAGGCTGGGAAGTTGCTGGCTTGGTTGGACAGAAGGGAGATGGCCAGTCGCGTGGTGCCGGAACTCTTGGGGGACGACGGAGTGGTCCTTACGGACCCAAGTGCCATTGTCGACTCATTCGCTGGTTATTTTCGGGGAGTCTATGAGTCTGCTTCGGACTTTTCTGAGGCGGACTCGTCGGCTTTCCTTTCAGATATTGAACTTCCCTGCCTTTCCGAGGACGAGAGAGCGGACTTGGATAGGGAGATCACCGCTGACGAGATTGCTTTGGCGATCCGTTCCTTACGTACCGGTAAGGCCTCTGGGCCTAACGGCATCCCGGTTGAACTGTATAAAATCCGCCCGGACGCGGTGTCTCCGCACCTGCGGAAAATGTTCCTGGAATCCTTTGAGAGGGGCTGTCTCCCCCTGGACCAGCGGTTGGCTACCATTGTGGTCATCCACAAGGAGGGTAAACCACGTGACGTCTGCCGATCGTACCGTCCTATCTCTCTCCTTAACGTGGAACCCAAGGTCCTCGCCCAAGTTGCTCGCCAACCGGCTGATTGGTGTCATTGGCGACCTCGTGCACCCTGACCAGTCGGGATTCATCCCCCATAGGAACACCGCCCTCAATCTACGCCGCCTTCACGGTGTCATGGCTAGAGCCCACACCCTCGAAGAGCCAGCTGTTCTCGCGTCCCTTGACGCCACGATGGCTTTCGATTCTCTCGAGTGGCCATACCTCTGGGCAGTGCTGTCCAAACTCGGATTTGGGCCGATCTTTGTGAACTGGGTGAAGCTACTGTACGCTGAACCGATGGCCAATGTCACGGTCAACGGCCGCCTGTCGACGCCATTTCCCTTGCATCGGGGTACCAGACAGGGTTGTCCCCTGTCGCCCCTTTTGTTCGCTCTGGCCCTTGAACCGCTCGCAGCCCTACTGCGTATGCATCCTGACTTGCACGGTATTACTTGGGCCCCTGGTTTTGAAGACAGGGTATCCTTGTATGCTGATGACATCTTGCTTTATTTGACTTCCCCCTGCAAGTCCCTCATCGTGGCCTGTGACGTACTCAGACTCTTCGGACGGTACTCTGGTCTGATTATAAACTGGGCCAAGTCGTTCCTATATGTCCTCAAAGGAGATACTCCACGACTTCCCAGGGGCTGCAGCATTCAGATTTCCGCACGTGGCTTCAAGTACTTGGGAATTTACATCTCCGGCAACCCCAAGCTGCGGTACGACCTCAACTTACTCCCTCCTCTCCAGCGTCTACAGCGAGATGTGGACAGCTGGCGTAAGCTCCCGCTCTCTCTCCTTGGCCGTGCCGCGCTGTTTAAGATGATGTCCCTGCCCAGGTTCTTGTATGCCCTGCAGAACGCCCAAGACCCGGTCCCGGCGCGTTACTTCCGAGACCTTGAAGGCCTCCTGCGGACCCTTCTCTGGGATGGTCGACCTCGTGTTGCCGTCCATAAACTCACGCTTCCATGGTACGACGGTGGCATCGCCCTCCCGGACATGCGCCGCTACTACTGGTCCTCTCAACTTGCCGCCCTCAACCACGGGTTCTATGGCCCTGTGGGCAGTCCCGGCTATGCCATGGATAGATGGCTGTTGGGCGACGGCAACTATTATCGAGCCCTATACTCGAAGTCCTTCGACCGGCGATTGACGGGCCCTACACGGACGGCGGTCCACACTTGGCGGGCGGTCACTAAGGCGCAAGGTTGGCAAGGCAGACTCACTAGGCTCACTCCCCTCTTTGATTCGGACATCCTGGGTAGACTGTGGCACACCAAGGGGTTTGATAAATGGGACCTCATCGGGATCAGCAGAGTTGAAGACATGCTTTCCAGGGGCTCGATTAAGACCTTCCCCCAGTTGCAAACCGAATACCAGCTGGGTGCGACGGAGTTTTTCCGTTACGCCCAACTGAGACACGCGCTGCTCTCGGCCTCACTGCCGGACGGCGATATTCCTGAGAGTTCCCCCCTGGAGGACAGGGTACTGGATGGGCACATGCCGGACAGCGCGATTTCCCTATCATATAAGAAATTGATCAACGTGCGCACAGATCTCCTCCTTAGCTTGCGGGACCAGTGGGTGGCGGATGGCCTTGAACTCGATGATGAAGATTGGCAAAGCGCGATTTCCTCCCCTAAGGAGGTTGCAATTTCTTCCCGTCTTCGCCTCGTGCAATTCAAGATCTTGCACCGAGTGTATATGACGGGGCCCCGGTTGATGCGCATGGGATTTTCGCCTGACGGACTTTGCCGCAGAGGCTGCGGAGCCCTCGCCACTTTCCTGCACATCCTTTGGGAATGCCCCGTAATAGCCTCCTACTGGAGGAGGGTGCACCGAATCATGGAGGAGGTTACTGGTGTGGTTGCCCACGCGGAAGCTCGTAGATGCCTTCTGAACGTATGGGAGCCTTCTGACCACAGCGCTGCGCAGACTAGGTGGGTGTCCCTTGGGAACATGGTGGCCAAAAGGGACATTGCTCAGAAGTGGGGTGCGTCCACCGCCCCCCTGGTGGTACAGTGGAAAGCCAACATGGACTGGTGCATGTTCCGGGAGAAGACAGTCTATGTGGCAAGAGGGAGACCTCAAACTTGGAATAAAATTTGGGGCGCTTGGAATGAATACAGGGGAGACGTGTGCTTGCCACCTGAACCACTCGACCTGCACGATCATGTGTCGCCCTGACCTGTAACGCCAACTGAGCTCTGATGTGCTGCATTATCCTGGTTCCCCCCCCCCTTCTTCTATCCTGTCATCCCCTTCTTGATGTTTACTTCCCTGCCTTTCCTTCCCTATCCGTCCCTGACGCCCTGCTTCACATTGACTCTATTGCCATATTTCGCGCCCTCGGGCGCCCTTTTGTTGAATTCTTCATCTTAATATAAAAATAACCTTCGATGATTATGTCTAGATCTTTTTGCACTATTTCTCTCCTACTACCCATGCTGCCTTGCCTCCGGGATGTCAGGCTAAATAGCTGTGTGCTCTGTTTTGAATAAAGGTTTTCAAAAACTTTAAAAAAAAAAAAAAAAAAATGTTTTCAGATCTTACTAGATCGACAGTGTTCTCCGACCTCCATAGCTCTGATCCGTAGACTGCCGATGACAGTGCCTTCCCTGAATACATCTCAAGGGCCGGGGCTATAGGTTTACTCATAGACTCTCTATGTACTCTTACAATTGCACCTGATGCTCTCTTATGATTTAAAAGCATTTTGACAAGATGCATTCCATTCATGCACTCCTTTATAACTTTCATAAATTTTCATAAAGCATTGTTTGATGATCAGTAATTCATTTATTCATAGCGAAGTTTTTTTCAAAATTTCATTTTTTTCAAAAGTATTTCGCAAATATAGTACATCATATTTCAAAATAATAGTATTGCCCAATGCATTTCAAGCATATCGCCCTTCCTCAGGGGACTTCCATTATATCTAGAAACAATAATAATAATATGTCATAGGTACCTTAATGAAAACATTGTGAATGACATTGCATCAACAGTTGTAAATTACACTGTAAAAACAAAATGATCAGAATTGCCCTATTTATTTATTTATTTATTCATTTATTTAATGGCATTTATAGAGCGCGTGCAATTACCCTTAGGCGTCTCGGCGCTGAAATTGCATTAAAGTCTCACCCTAGACAGGAAATACGGAAATAAGAATTACTGGTTGAAGAGCCATGTCTTCAGTTTTTTTCTGAACTGAAGAAGATTGGAACTGGTCCTTATATGAATGGGTAGGGTGTTCCAGAGTCTAGGGGCCGCAATTAGAAAGCGGCGATCGCCCCAGGTGGCTGTTCGACTGCGTTGAACCACTAGTTGGTTGAGAGAGGTGGATCTGAGCATTCTCGGAGGGATATAAGGAATCAGTTGCTGTCTGAGGAAATGGGGTCCTAGGTCCTGAAGTGATTTAAAGACAGTACACAGAGATTTGAATTTGACCCTGTTGTGAATGGACAGCCAATGATATTGTTTAAGCGTGTCCGAAATGGGTGCAAATCTCGGTTTTTTTTAAAGTACTCGGGCGGCGGCATTCTGCACGGTCTGTAATTTTTTAATGACTCTGTTCTGAGCATTGAGCAGCAGACCGTTGCAGTAGTCTAATGAAGACAACACTAGTGAGGAAACTAGTGTTTTTGCTGCTGATTCGGGTAGGTAAGGAGTGATTTTCCTTACCATTCGCAGCTTAAAATGCGCATTGGCAGCCACCTTATTCGCATGGGCCATGAAGTTGAGCTGGTTGTCAAAGGTGACACCTAAGTTTCTGACTTTGGCCGTGGGGCAGGGAGGAGTGCCCATGGCCGCTGGCCACCAAGTTGCCGACCAGGCTGGGGAGAGATTGCCGAAGATAACCACCTCCGTTTTATCGGAGTTAAGTTTCAGGCAATTTCTTGCCATCCACTCACTAATAGCGGTCATCCCATCTTGGAATCTCTCCGCCATCTTCTGTCCATCGCCCTTTATGGCCAGAACCAACTGGGTGTCGTCGGAGTATGAGGTCAGGCCCATCCCGTAGGCTTTGATGACACTGGCGAGGTCCGACACATATATATTAAATAGTGTCGGACTCAGGGATGAGCCTTGTGGGACCCCACACGGTAACGACAGGTCGGCCGACTGGAAGGAACCCAGTGTAACCGCCTGGGTTCTGTTGGTCAGGAATGAGGCCAGAAGATCTCTAGCAGTGAGCTGAATGCCCATCCTCTCGACACGGTCGACCAAGATCTTGTGGTCGACCGTGTCGAAAGCAGCCGACAAGTCAAGGAGGACTAACACAGCAGTTCCTCCTTGGTCACGAATGACTCTTATATCGTCGGCTGCTTTGATGAGAGCGGTTTCCGTGCCATGGTATTTGCGGAAGCCGAACTGGGTATCATCCAGCAAATGATTGTTCTCTATGTAGGCTGATAACTGCTGGTTCATAGCCTTTTCAATGACCTTCGCTAAAAAAGGGAGACTTGCAATGGGACGGTAGTTCTTCAGTTCACTTTTATCTATTTATGTGTTTTTCTGAAAAAGTATATGTGCAGTGAAAAAGTAAGTAAAACCCAAAGATGGGCACTGACCTTAATACTCGTAATGCAGCATATAAAGGGTTAGCTGCGGAAATATAAATGAAATAAATATGTTTTAGTAAAGCGAAACATGACAGAAGTGTCCTGTCTGTTTCTAAGTTCAGCAACTTGCTGTATCTTACCGGGTCCGTGATACGATGTTTCTCCCCTCGCTATGTTTGGCGTGCAGCGCTCTACACAGCCGCGCTCTATGGTTTAAAAACTCTATGGTTACGGCGTTTGTTTACGTATTACGCGAGAGCGGAGTAAACATAGAAGACGGTCTGACTGTCGGGTATTGTTAGTCCGTGTCCATGGATACGGACCGAATAAGCATCAAACTTTATGGAGTTTTAGCTCAGATAATAGCATATAGGGCGCGGAATTAAAAGTAAAAAAGAGATTACGATTAATGATCAAAAGTAGTGAAGAAAAAAAGGGGGTAAAATGTGTACATAACAAAACGTTCGTAAATATTTCGTTTTTTGAGTCATGAAAGTACTTGTATCATCTCTGATAATATGAGCTGGACATACATCAATTAACAGTCATATGCAATTTATAAATGGTCATGCACAGTTTATAAATAACAGTGTAAGTCCATCCTTTCATTGAGCCCTTTGGGTTGTAAGGTGCATAAATGGTCGATCCAGAAGATTTCCCTACGTAGTAGTTGGCTGTTATTGTCTCTGCCAGGAAGGGTTGCCACCTTTTCTAAAATACAAAATTTTAATTGGCTCACATTATGTTTAGCGTCATTGAAATGTACTGCTATCGTGGATTTTTCATTTTTCAGGCGGATATTGCTTTTGTGTTCTATGATTCTCGTCTTGATTTTTCTCTGCGTTTTTCCTACATATGAGAGACCACATGGACATCTCAACATGTAAATAACGTTCGAAGTATCACATGTTCCGGTGACTTTCAATTTTATCAATGAACCCTTGGTCGGGTGATTTATGGTGTTGCCTTTGATGATTGCGGAACAATTGCCACAGTTGTGACACGGTAGAGTACCTTTATGCGCACTGTGTTCTGTTTGTTTTGTCTCTTTAACCAATTCTTTAAAAATTTTTGTCCTTTCATAGGCAAAGATCGGTTGATTTTTAAATAAGCCTTTGAAATCTTCCTCCAGTGCCAGCATTGGCCAATGTGTTTTGATTTTTTTTTTCGATTTTTAAACTGTTTGTGGAGTATTTAGATACAAATACTAATCTTTGTTCTTCATTTTTAGGTTTCGACCTGGCGAGGGGCACGCAGTGCCCCTCCCAGATGGGAAACTTTTGTCTTCAGTAGGGATGTTTGGACCGCCTCTGTTTCCAATTGGCTAGCTCCATAAATGGAGACTAGCCATTGGGAGACAGAGGCTGTCAATCACGCTTTCTTGCGAAAACGCGATTCGGGGGCGTTTCTCGTTCTTTTTTTAAGCCCCGCCCCTTTGTCCTGGGCCGTGCTGTGATTGGCTGCCGGCCCGGGACACCCCCGTGACGTCATTTCCCGGGCCGCGCTGTGATTGGCTGCCGGCCCGGGACACCCCCGTGACGTCAGCCAATCACAGCACGGCCCGGGACCTGACTTGTTTTTATTTGCAGTGCCTTTAGAAATTTGTAAACTTGCGTGCATGTTGCTTTCACATCCCGCGCTTGCAGCGCTCTGCTTTCATTTGACATGTTAGGTTCAAAACCTGCAATAAGTAAGTGCGCGTTCGCTTTGCTCTCCTTGCTCCCTCGTTGCTCCTCTTTTGTATTACATTGCTCAGGTGTATATTATCTTACTTAATGTCCCGTTGCTCTAGTTATATTTTATTCGGTTATGTTATTTAGTATTTTATCGAGTTGCTGTAGTTTGTGCTATCCCTAGCGCCTGGTATCCAAAGAGGGTCTTCAAGGCGCTCAGGTGATGCGAGTCGGTGGCAGCATTGCCTCGTTCAGCTGGGTTAGCAATATCTGGTGGCTGCGATTGCAGAATAGACTCTTCCTAAATAAATGCTCTCGCACTGCGCGCCTGGCACGGGCGCCTCCTCGCCGTGTACTGAACCCACCCACTGCACCAGCAGTGACGTGGTCACCAGGGCGAGGCTGCTCCTGAAGACCTGGGTGGAGGCGAGGCTCAGAGCGCCCAGGTTTTCTGACTGAGTGCCAGATTCAACCCCTCCTCTGAGTCGCAGTGACTACTTGATACATTTACCTGGAAGCCTAGCAAGATGGGTTACTTGTGATTTCTTTATGCACAAGGAGATTATGTGATTCACACCATAACAGAATATTGAGCCGACGCCAGCCCCGAACCTAGTTCCTCAGGTCCAAAATCGACAGGTCTGACCACTAGACCGCAACCTCTTGGTAAATAGAAATATGGCAAACACATCGCCATACCCGACTTAAAGCACTTGTATTCCACTATTTACTACAGAATACATTTATTAGCTGGGTGTAAAGCCCCCCCCCCCCAAGTTACGCCCCTGAATGTTTTTTACCTTTGCACGGCATACTTAGCTGGCATGCTCTTAATTTTCCCAATTTACTATTCTTTTCACGCATGACCCTTGTGTGCTCAAGTGTCTCTCATTTGCACTGACTCACGATCCTCACTGTAGCTCTCAACTTTTCCATTTCGTAACTAGGGTACTTGTGATAGTTAAGGGGTATCGGATCAGCCAGGAAAGTGGACATTTTTGGCTATTTATGAAATCAAGTGAGACCCTACAAAGGAGCCGCTTTTGAGCTACGCTACACCCTCGTTTAGGTACACATCTCATATCAGATGTATATTTCTCGTTTTAGACATGTTAATTCGTTCGCACAAATTTCCTTCATTTGTAAACATGCATTTCACTTGCGCACAGACTTATCGTTTGCAAACATTCCTCTCAGTTGGACGTGCGTGCCCTCATTTGTAGCATCTCTCAGTTGCACACTTGGCCCCTATTTGCACACGTGCCTCCTTTCTGTGCTCTGACCTCATTTGCTATATATAATTATGATTCCATCCAATGATAATCGTTTTCTAAAGTTCAGGGTGGGTTCATCATCGGTGCTCAGTATTCCTAGTCACACCACTTTCCCACAAGTCTCTAATTTGTATCACTCATTTGCATACGTGCCCCAAGGTGCACGCATGCCCAATACAGATACGACTGAGCCTCGTGGTGCAGGCGGGCGTTAAGCGTAACAGTCCACAAAGTACTGAAATGAAAAAAAATACATTTTATAAACCCGCCTTCTGACCCCATGTCTTCAGGGTCTCTCACAGACAGGACTGACATTTTACAGCACAATGGATTCTGGGACTTGAAGATTCAATTTTCATATAACAATTATTAAACTACAGAGGCAGTGCTAATATCTGCAGATTTTATAGGAGAGCATGTGTCTCTTAAGATGCAGTTCCAGTTGCCTGGTACACCCTGTGTCGTATATTACTAATTACTATATTACCTGCGTGTGTGATCACGTGCTTTGGTGCACCCGTGTGCCTCTATGTATTAGTGTGTCTGTCTCACAGGGTCCGTGTGTTTCTCAGCGAGTGCATGCATGTGTGCCCAATTGTAGTGCGGTTTCTATGTATGTCTGTAAGTGGGGTTCAACAGAGGGTAAAAGACATTGTCTTTTACAACAACATTACTTGTACATATATTGTGTTTCTGTCCCGCATTTTCTGCAACACCAACAATTTAACCTCCTGAATGCAGGGTCCTGTAGGCAGGCGTAATAGCAACCCTGAATCCTTCAAACACAGTTTTGAATGTGAGCCTGGTCAAATTCATGTCAGTATTATTGCATATGCTGAAAGAACAGGAAAATGGTGAATGAAGTCAGCGCCATTCATGATTTCGACATCAACATTTTGGAAAAAGTAACTTTAATTTTAGAACAAATTCCTGTGCTTTTATTTTTTGTTTTGTCTGGTTTGGTGAATTTTAGACTATGCTTATTCCTCACCCCTGTCCCATGTAGTCCCCCCTCCAGCACATCAGCACTTTGTAAACAAGGTAATGCCTTTTTATCAATTATATATTGTATACTGTTTTATATATCGGCACAGACACTTTATAGGATTTTATCATGTCTGTTTTTCCACGTAAGGCAGATATCACGTTAAATGTTTTATGTTTGTTTGATTTTAAAGTTTTTTATTAATCGTGCAGTAAACTTTGATTTACGTTGGCTAACACTGGCTTGCCTTATTTTGAATAATAAGGATTAATTTCAGATTGAGAGCAATAAAGAGAAATGATGTTGTCACTTAAATTAATTGTAATTTAAAATCCTCTTTAATGGTAAAGTCGGATTTTAGATTATAATTTTATAGATAACACTTTCGGAAGTGAGCATTTTCCTTCTCAATGTTTCTGAGACCTTTTTAGGTCGAGCTGGACTCCAGTATACTTTAGTATACCTATATGACTTGAATATGTGGACACGAGTCGGACGCGCGCATTTTCCGACTCGGATTTGGCCTCGTGGGCGCGCTTTTGCTGCTGGCTGTTTGCTGTGAATGTGTGCGAGCGCAACTCTGCCATGCGCCTTGGAAACCGAAACCTAAGAGCCGCGGGACGTGAGCTGTCTATGGTAGAAGCTCACGCGCGCGGCTCTTAGGTTTCGTTTTGACTTGTTAATTTAAGGTGTGCGTTATAAGTAGTTAATTGAAGTTGAAAGACTTAAAAACGTATTTTTGCCACGTCTTTGACCCCCACCACCTCTAGCTCACTCATCCCGCCCCCATTGCTCGCAGCATCACAGCTCACTGTTTGCACGCTGATGCAAAGCTAGACACCAACCAGCCCAAAACGCTGGTGCAGACATATCCTAAATTAGCCCTTCACATGCTCACTTTATGTGCTCGCCATTGCAGCATGAATTTTCAACCGAGTGAGACCCTTGTGCATAACGCTTGCTCTAGCGACATCTTGTGGCAAATTCGTTTAATGCACTCAAATGATTATTCACTCCAGCCACTTGCTTTCGGGGCGCGAGCTCGTAAGATCTACTTGCTATAAGCCAGGCTGAAGTTAAACAAGCATATTAATTAGGATTTTGGTTGTAAGCACAGGCCTTAGTTTAAAATGTTTTAGAGATTTTGCAGGAAGATATCAACCTCTGGAGCCTCGCAGTAATCACGGCTTATGGTCCTGAAACCAACAACAAATAATATCAATGATGCAAAATATATTAAAGGGGTCACAGAATTGTGAAATAAATACGTTTTTATGAATATTGAACGGCACAACAGCTTCCCCCTCCACCTGAGAGAAAACACTGACCATATCAGCCCAGGAGATTAATGAAAGGTACAAAGTGAACAATTGGTTGTGGGAAACCATGCATCAGGATGTCCTTGTAGAGCACTATGCAAACTGTTTAATTTGAATGGTAAAATCGAAGTAATGAGCATGTGTACAGTGGAGCAGCTGTGAGAAGATTTGGAGATACAAATCCTTGTAGGTTGCCTCTCATTCAGGCTGTCACACACAGCACCCTCACACACCGCACCTTCACACACCGCACCTTCACACACCGCACCCTCACACACCACAACCTCACACACACCGCACCCTCACACACACCGCACCCTCACCGCACCCTCACACAAACCGCACCCTCACACAAACCGCACCCTCACACACACCGCACCCTCACACACACACCGCACCCTCACACACCGCAACCTCACACACTGCACCCTCACACACACTGCACCCTCACACACACTGCACCCTCACACACACTGCACCCTCACATGTCGCACCCTCACACGCCGCACCCTCACACGCCGCACCCTCACACGCCGCACCCTCACACCGCACCCTCACACACACTGCACCCGCACACACACCGCACCCGCACACACACTGCACCCACACACACACTGCACCCGCACACAGACTGCACCCGCACACACATTGCACCCGCACACACACTGCACCCGCACACACACTGCACACTCTGCACCCTCACACACTCTGCACCCTCACACACTCTGCACCCTCACACACTCTGCACCCTCACACACTATGCAATGGAACATACACTCCAAATACCACTCAGTGCCACATAATTATATGCAACATAATTGCATACCTCATACTTACACTCTACTCAATGCAACATAAATTCACTTTATCTGTCTATCTATCTATCGCCCTCACTCTATCTATCTGTCTATCGCCCTCCCTCTATCTATCGCCCTCCCTCTATCTATCTATCGCACTTACTCTATCTATCGCACTCACTCTATCTAGCTAGCGCATCACCACAGCATCACTCAGGGCCACCACAGCATCACTCAGGGCCACCACAACATCACTATGCGCTACCACAGCATCACTGAATGCCACAGCATCACTCGTCACCACCACAACATCACTCAGCGCCACCACAGCATCAATATGTGCAACCATTCAACAACAACTGGTTCAAATATGTTCTCTCAATGTTTCAAGCTTTATTACAAATGTCACAAAAAGATGTTAATATTTCACTTCTGTTCTTGGATTTCCGTCACAATAAAATACAATGAACATAATCGTTAAATATTTACAAAAGCTATTGCCATTATAAATTACAATAACTTTTATTTAAGTGTTAATTCTTAAAAAAATTAAAAGCCATTTTAATTTGTAATATCAATACATGTAGGTCACGTAAATACAACACATATTGCATTACAAATGCTATAGGTGTCACATTTGCGAAAGTTAAAACTATTGGCATTGTAAATGACAAAGCTATTAATTTCGCTATTTTCAAAACCAACACATAAATAAAAAATGTGTCATTTACAGTACCAATAGCTCAAACTTTCCTAATGCGAGACCTATTGCATTGCAAATGCTTGTTACTGTTTGCGAGAGATTAAGCTATTGGCATTGTAAATGGCAATGCCATTTATTTATCTGTTTTCAAAACCAACACATTTAAATAAAAAAATTGTCATTTACAATGCCAATAGCTCTAACTTTTACAAAGGCGAAACCGTTGATTTGTAAATGCTTGTTTTCTTTTGATTTTAGTAAATGTTCTCTTTGTAATGTGTCAGCTCTTTCAGAGGCAGAATCCAGGATGGGTTGGGGATATCCTCTTTTTTTAAATTTTTCCAACGTTTCTTTCTTATGTTTTTCATATAGTTCTCTTGTTGAAGCGATGCGTTTTATGCGCAGCAATTGTGAAAAAGGTAGATGCTGTATAAGTGGAGTTTGGTGAAAGCTTTTAAAATGGAGTAGATTATTTCTGTCCGTTTTTTTGGTAAATATGCTTGTTGTTATGATTCCATTGTTATTGGTTAATTGTATGTCCAAGAATGATAGAGTTTCTTTATTGATGGTAAAAGTAAATTGTTTTCTCTCATTGATCTGATTGAGTTGGTTCAACTCATTGATTAGACTTTCTTTGTTTCCTCTCCATAGTATGAAAATGTCATCAATGTATCTCTTGTAGAGTATCAAGTTACTGGTCCATCCTTCCTTGTTAAGGCACAATTGCCCATAGAAGTGCCCGACATTTGTACAAAAAAAGTTATGTCGGGCACTTCTATGGGCAATTGTGCCGCACCGACCTATGCAAATACATTCATGCATCGATACGAGTTAGATCACATACTTAACAAGGAAGGAAAAATTCAAAAAAAGAGGATATCCCCAACCCATCCTGGATTCTGCCTCTGAAAGAGCTGACAAATTACAAAGAGAACATTTACTAAAATCAAAAGAAAAAAATGAAGAACAAAGATTAGTATTTGTTTCTAAATACTCCACAAACAGTTTAAAAATCAAAAAATCTAACCGATCTTTGCCTATGAAAGGACAAAAAATTTAAAAGAATTGGTTAAAGAGACAAAACAAACAGAACACAGTGCGCATAAAGGTACTCTACCGTGTCACAACTGTGGCAATTGTTCCGCAATCATCAAAGGCAACACCATAAATCAGCCGACCAAGGGTTCATTGATAAAATTGAAAGTCACCGGAACATGTGATACTTCGAACGTTATTTACATGTTGAGATGTCCATGTGGTCTCTCATATGTAGGAAAAACGCAGAGAAAAATCAAGACGAGAATCATAGAACACAAAAGCAATATCCGCCTGAAAAATGAAAAATCCACGATAGCAGTACATTTCAATGACACTAAACATAATGTGAGCCAATTAAAATTTTGTATTTTAGAAAAGGTGGCAACCCTTCCTGGCAGAGACAATAACAGCCAACTACTACGTAGGGAAATCTTCTGGATCGACCATTTATGCACCTTACAACCCAAAGGGCTCAATGAAAGGATGGACTTACACTGTTATTTATGAACTGTGCATGACCATTTATAAATGGCATATGACTGTTAATTGATGTATGTCCAGCTCATATTATCAGAGATGATACAAGTACTTTCCTGACTGAAAACGAAATATTTACGAACGTTTTGTTATGTACACATTTCACCCCCTTTTTTTCTTCACTACTTTCGATCATTATCCATAATCTCGTTTTTACTTTTAATTCCGCGCCCTATATGCAATTATCTGCGCTAAAACTCCAGAAAGTTTGATGCTTATTCGGTCCGTATCCATGGACACGGACTAACAATACCCGACAGTCAGACCGTCTTCTATGATTACTCCGCTCTCGCGTAATACGTAAACAAACGCCGTAACCATAGAGTTTTTAAACCATAGAGCGCGGCTGTGTAGAGCGCTGCACGCCAAACATAGCGAGGGGAGAAACATCGTATCACGGACCCGGTAAGATACGGCAAGTTGCTGAACTTAGAAACAGACAGGACACTTCTGTCATGTTTCGCTTTACTAAAACGTATTTATTTCATTTATATTTCCGCAGCTAACCCTTTATATGCTGCATTACGAGTATTAAGGTCAGTGCCCATCTTTGGGTTTTACTTACTTTTTCACTGCACATATACTTTTTCAGAAAAACACATAGGGCAATTCTTATCATTTTGTTTTTACAGTGTAATTTACAACTGTTGATGCAATGTCATTCACAATGTTTTCATTAAGGTACCTATGACATATTATTATTATTGTTTCTAGATATAATGGAAGTCCCCTGAGGAAGGGCGATATGCTTGAAATGCATTGGGCAATACTATTATTTTGAAATATGATGTACTATATTTGCGAAATACTTTTGAAAAAAATGAAATTTTGAAAAAAACTTCGCTATGAATAAATGAATTACTGATCATCAAACAATGCTTTATGAAAATTTGTGGAAAGTTATAAAGGAGTGCATGAATGGAATGCATCTTGTCATACAGGATTCATATCTTTATCTATAAATACTCTAATCTTGGAAGCCCAGCAATATTACCATTTGTTGCACCAACGACAATATTAACACTAAAGAATCAACCTTGTTGACAATATCTATCAGGAGTGCGGAACCTACCACAATTTTTTTGCATTAAAAGCATTTTGGCCATATGATCTTTCCAGCTCATTCGGCTATTCACCCTTACCCCCAAATAATCAAAAGAGTCTACCATCAAATCAAATTTCAAAGCTTTATTCGACATTCGTCATAAAAGCAATTCCTCCCTAACACTATACAAATAAATACTATGTCTAAAAATACTCACAATAAAATACATATTAAACAATTGACAGTCGAATACAATGCACAATTAAAAACATTTACTTGATTCATAAATTGGTAAAAAGAATTCTATCCTAAAAACCGTATTTTTAATCAGATACAATATCTAATAAAGTGCGAGTGCGGATCACCCAAACCCAACCAAGAAATTTGGCTACGGCAATTGCAAAGAGCGGCGAACAATCTGTTTCTAATATTCTCAGTGCAGTCGCCTGGCTACGAGTGCCCAGATTTAAACAAACTGGTCTTAGCCATTTGCGCCTTGGACTAGCATATAGTGGGCAGCAAAACAACAAGTGGGAGATATGCTCTATTTGGTCCTTACAATAATAACAGTTCTCATCCCGTGATGGAAACCAATGTTTTTTAAAAGCATTTACTGGGAGTGTTCCGACTCTGAATTGGAAGTATAACTTCCTGTCACGCGGCCTTTCAATTATATCCCAATAAGCTTCGCAGGATAGAACCATTTTAATATCCAAAAAGCGGCCAGTTAGATTAGCTCTTGACCCAGCACAATAGATTGAGGAATACACCATCTCCCAATATATTTCGTTCAGTTTTGCTTTAGTTGGAAACTTTGTCACATCCATATTACCCTAAAGATGGTCCAGCTTTAACTTTGCCAGTAGACCCCTCAGATCTTTCAGCCAAACAATGGAATGAAATTGATCAAACTTGACAACATCTAACAGTGCCGATGCATAGTGGGCTAGTTCCGGCGTCACCATCAGGCGCCTCCAGTACAACAATGGGCGCAATCGTGCTATGTCCTCAATGCTTCTCAGACCAAGGTCCAGTTTCAATGGGATTGTGGGTGTACTTTACCAGCCGACGCAAGAACCTGTTTTCCGCTGAACCCAGGTCTGCTAAATTTGAGAAACCCCGAAGTTCAGAGCCATACATACAAGCACTCAGGACTTTCATTTTGTAAATTTCGAGGGCACAATTTATTGCCTTTGTCAGCGAGGCTCTATGTTTAAGTGCAACTGCTCCTGTAAGCTGGCTAAACTTTAATACTGCCATGTTAATGTGAGACTTCCATTTCATATTATCCTGTAACGTTATTCCTAGATAGGAAAAAGCCTCAACTTTCTCTAGAGGAGTGCCCTTATAGGTAATTGCACCTTTAAATGTGGACTGGCAGTTCAAACACATAAACTTTGTCTTAGTAGTGTTCAGCTCAAGGCCCCGACTATCACAAAAATCACCAAATGCATTTACAGCCTTTTGGAGACCGCTTGGGGTGCGTGACAGTATAAGCGTATCATCCGCAAACATGAGGACGGGGACATATGAGCCTGCAATTTTGGGGGCATCAGTTGGAGATTTGTTCAGGTAATCCACAATACCATTAATATAAATGGAGAATAGTGTTGGGGCCAGGACACACCCTTGCCGCACTCCCCGCTCTACTGGGAATGGCTCCGTCACTTCTCCCTGTGCCCCCCACCTGATTTTAGCATAATTATTTTCATGCAGACGCACAAGGAGAGTGAGAAGTTCTGGGCTTATTCCTGCTTTGGCAAAAGTCCTCCACAGCTTTTGTCTAGGCACTAGATCAAATGCGGCTCTTAGATCCACAAAAACGGCATAGAGGGTACCCTTATTTAGGGTTACATTTCTCCAGTAAATGGCCATGAAATAGAAGACCTGATCAATAGAACTAGTCAAGGGACGAAAACCCGCTTGATAGGACGACAAGATGTTATTATCCTCTATCCAGGTTTGCAGCTTGTTCTGCACTAATCGGCCCATCAGTTTCTGGGCTGTATCTATGAGATTGATGGGTCGATAGTTGTTGGGGAGGTATTTGTCACCTTTTTTGAATACGGGGATAATTTCCGCACCCTTCCAGGATGGAGGCACTTCCCCTCCCATGGCCACTGCATTGGCTAACCATGAGAAATACGTGCACCTTGACCTCCGATCGCTTAGGAAGACGTCTGCTGGTATACCGTCCATGCCCGGGGCTCTTCCCCCCTTTACACACTCCAAAGTGATACTAACATCCTTTTTATTGAACACTTCATGATTATAGTACACAGTTGGAAGTGTAATGTCAATGACTTGCGTTAGGCTAAGGGCATATTGAGGTTTAAAGAACTCGGTCTACTTGTTCTAGGGGACATGGTTTTGTGGTTGGGCGGCTATACCTCCCCTATCCCATTTTACAGTTGACCAGAATAACTTTGAATCTTTGGATGCGCAGGCATGCTTGAGTTCACACCAGCGCTCCTTGTCCCATCTTTTCTTAGCTTGTTTTTGTGTTAATCTATATATATCCCTAGCCTTCCTAACTGCAACAGTGTTTCCCCTTCTTAGTTCAATACTCAAGCTTTGGCATGCCAATCTGCAGCTTTTGTCGTACCAACCCAGTCTGGGGAGATATTTTTTACCCTTGCTAAGGTTAACCGTTTTTATGAAAAAGGTCTGTAATCTGTGGAAGAATTTAGTGTGTGCCGCCATCATATGATCTTGGAAGTTTACCTTCCCAACATGGGGTTTTATCTCATTTATTTCCTCAATCACTGCTCTCTTCAGGTCATCTATTTTCTCTACATCTTCTACAAGCCTATTCCATTTCAGGTGGCGCAGATTGTTTGTGCAGACTATGTCCTGGGTGACCCTTTCCACATTGGTACTATGCCCCACAACCCCTTGATATGGATGGAAAGTCATGCACAAAGGATTGTGATCACTTTCTATTCTCGTTACCACAACCATATCTATCAGTTTTCTCCATTCCCTTACATCTACCAAGAAATAGTCAATTCTGCTGGTTGCCCGGCCGTTGTTAAACGTACTGGACCCGTTGCGGTCAGAGGGCGTACGCCCATTAGCCGCTCTTAGGCCTCTTGCCAGGCAAAGACTTTTCATTTGGATGGCCACTGCACTCCATCTTTTAATGGCAGGCACCTCAAGCTGGGGTATTCCCCATTTATTATCCTCCTCCTCTGTCATAATCCTATCCTCCTCACCCAAGGGTTCAAAGGTAGAATTTATGTCCCCCCCTACTATGATATGTTGTTCCAGGGGTAGGAGCTCCAGCTCCTGTTCTAAGACAGATACTACTTCTGAGGTATTTCCGGCCCCAACCCCCCTAGCATATATGTTAAAAAATTAAATCTCTTGGCCATTACCCCATCGCACTCTAAGTGCTAAGATATCATTAGTTGGCAGTGATCTTTGTATTATTGTGCAGTCCAATGACTGACGTATCCATATCAACAGCCCTCCCAAGGGATGGCCTTTTCGGTTTTTTGTTGCTGGAATATGAAAGTTCACATATCCCTGGCGAAAAACCGGGCTTAAAGTCCAGGTTTCTTGCAGTAAAATGATATCATAATTATCAATAAAATCACACCATTCAGGAGGTACCATTTTAGACGCTATACCTGCAATATTCCATGACATAAGGGTCAGGATAGGATTGCCCGTTTTACTCCCTACTTGACCTAACCTTGTACCACTGCATACCGGCTCAGCGGTCAAAGTGGTTACAACCTCTGAGACCGCTGCGGGGGCATTCAGTTGGTCATATGAGTCCTGCTCCGACAACCTACCGGTGCTCCTTACAATTTCGGGATTGATACTTCTATTGTGCAGAGTGTTTTCCCTTCCCCTTGCGTTAGAATCTTTTGATTCGTTACAATTTCCTGCCTGCTGAATAGCTTGTGCGCACACCATATTGGCAGTAATTAGGTTTGTGCTCCTCCCCTGAGTGTTCCCTTAGACATGTTTAAACTCTTCCAGTCAATCGCACTCGTTTAAATTAGAAAGGGCAGAAAATCTATTTTCAATACTCAAGCCTTGATCAAGATTTGGGACACCCCATTCTCTTCTACTTCCCACAACTGACCACTTGGTCCTAAGAATATTCGGATTTGCTACAAGACCTCTTCTGCTATAAAAGAAGTCCAGTGTGAGTGGAATTATTTCTGCTGTTCTACGTTGGGGGGGGGGAATAGGTTAAGTAAGACTTCAGGCAGTACTTCAGGTCCCTTAAAATTTAGTACCACACAGTCCCCCTCAAATCTTTTAATGTTGCTCCCTATCCACTTCACTCTTCTTGCTGTTAACAAATCCTGTGCCAGTTTATGTTTGCCCCATGGAGAAATATGCATGTTATTGCTCAACCAGAGCAACGCTTTATTTTGTAATGATTGGGGAGATTCTACCTGGCCTGGTTTCAAGAGTGGGACGTTAGCTAGGACCAGGATCATAGGGGAGGCTTCTACGATTAGCTCCACCGGTCCAGCATCTAAGCCGGGTTCCTCAATCGTCACCGGTCTTGCTATGGGACCATCATCTAATAAGGTGTGTGTACCTAGTCCTAGGTTTGGTATGGAGGAATGGGTTGGGGCTACTTGTTCTTTCCCCTTTCCTGGTTGAGTGTCCGTATTTTCTTTTTCCTCTAACATGCTTACAACCTGGTTAGGTATGGCCTCCACATTATCCTTGGTATTTTTCAAAAGACCTCCAAGTTTATTAACTTTGTCAGTGAGGTGGTCAATTTTAGATAACAGGGGTTTGATGATCCTACTTAACTTCGAGTCCAACATACCCATAAGGTTCTTAATATTAGCATCATCCCACAACATACTATCATCGTCTTCTCTCCCTGCCTCTTCTATGGTGTTTTTACTAGGGGGGTTGGCAGGTCTTTTCCTACTAGAGCGGAGCCCGCCTCGCTTAGGTTGGTATTTGGTGCCTCCTTTGGCTACTATCGGCGCTGGAACGGGCGCCGGAAGAGGAGATTTATCCTCAACTAGCTCTATATCTTTTTGTAGGTCAACCAATTCATCTTCCACTATTATGTCTAAGTTTGAGTTAGTGGAAGCATTCAACATAGGGCTATCAGTGCTAGGTTGGGAGAATGCGGCAGTTTCGTTAATATCATCCAACTCCAGAAGATTCACCGTTGGGGTCTCCAATGGAGTAACTATTGGTGTTGGACTAAGACCCAGCGAAGACCTACGTTCGTTATTTATTTTGGCCACCACCTGAACTAGATAATTGTTCATCGTGTTGCAGGGAGTAACAGATTGTTTTTGTTTAGACATTGCTAGATGATGAATACAGTTGGGGTATACTGGTGGTGGTAATGCCTTGCTTCTGATGATAATACAATTACACTTTTCTAATAGCGAGCAATAACAAAGACTAGATAGAGTCAGCGAAATGTGTGTACCTCACAGTGCAAATTAGGCAGGGGTCCTGGTCCAGTCCGGTCTCCTCAGGCTCTGAGGGCCACAGAGGGCCCGCCCTTTGCCCGGGCGTAGCCCGGCACGTCCCGCGCTGCGGCAGACTGGGCCGGATATAGGGAGTGTGTGATTGCCTGGGGGCGTGGCTGACAGGGGGCGCGGACCAGGTGGCTGTGGTCGAGCAGGGACTCCTGGGAGAGTGAGTCCCTGCTGCGCAACGCTCCACCCTGCAGCAAAGCCGGTTGTCCTCTCCAGCAGCACAGAGCTCACACCCAGCGCCTCCTCCTACAGCGCGATGCGAGGAGCAGCACCGGAGCCGGCATGAGAGGGCACAGTTCAAGTCCCAGGGTCCAAGGTCAGTTCCTCCGCACAGGGCTCGTTCCTCTATATTCGTCGTCAGCAGAAAGGATTCCCATCGGTCACTGGGGCACAGGTGATTAAATCAGTTTACTCGCCTGGGGGCGTGGCTGACAGGGGGCGCGGACCAGGTGGCTGTGGTCGAGCAGGGACTCCTGGGAGAGTGAGTACCTGCTGCGCAACGCTCCACCCTGCAGCAAAGCCGGTTGTCCTCCCCAGCAGCACAGAGCTCACACCCAGCGCCCCCTCCTACAGCGCGATGCGAGGAGCAGCACCGGAGCAGGCACGAGAGGGCACAGTTCAAGTCCCAGGGTCCAAGGTCAGTTCCTCCGCACAGGGCTCGTTCCTCTATTCGTCGTCAGCAGAAAGGATTCCCATCTCTAATGGAGCGCCATTGAGGGAGATGTTATTCCTGAACCTCTTTGAGGGTGACATGGCCATCAGCTTCGTTTTAGAGGTGTTAATAGTAAGGCCATTCTCATCGCAGAATGAGCTAAAATGATCTAACAACTTTTGGAGGCCTGCTGGTGTTTTTGATAACAGGAGGGTGTCGTCTGCAAAGAGCAGGGTGGGCATTTTCTCCCCCGCCAGGACTGGGGCATCAGCCAAGATCTCCCTCAGACGGTCCACCACCCCGATTACAAATAGGGAGAACAGGGTCGGCGCCATCACACAGCCCTGGCGGACCCCCCTGCTCACAGCTACCCTCTCTGTCAGCTGCCCATTATCCCCCCATCTAATCCTAGCATAATTACCCTCATGCAATTTCACTATGAACTCAAGAAGGGCGATGGGGAAGCCAAGTTTTTGCAATACCTGCCATAGTTTATGGCGTGATTCATAAAAGGGGGTGGTGATGAACAGAGTGTCTGAATTAAGCAGACCACTTTTACCCAGTCCAAAGATCAGGGCTTGATCCATCACCGTTTTTTAGCTCACTGCACCATCCCAGCTCAGAACCTGGCTACATGCAAATTAGTCTGTTCCTGTCCCAGTGCATGATGGGAACAGGGCAAACCAAACTACCAAGCCAATTCTTATACTGGGAAGGAAACAAGCTACCGGGGACCGGTTTCTGGCATTTCAGCCGTCGTCGGCCCGGCTTGCTTGAATCCTGATGGTGCAATGAGCAAGGGACTCACATCTGAGTATACCCTTCCACGCTTATGGTGGACAAAATGATTCATAAAAGGGGGTGGTGATGAACAGAGTGTCTGAATGATCTATGTGCACTGTTGTTTTGGAATATAGCAGGGTTTAGGCAAAAAATCACTAATCCAGCCTGGGAGTCAGTAATAAACGGTCAGGATATAGTGGCCTTGCAAGAAACTTGGACTCAGGAATCAATCCATGTAAGTGGCTATAGAACCTTTTTTACACCAGCTGTTGGAGGTCATTTTGGAAGAGCTAAGGGTGGATTGACAACGCTTGTTTCAAATCAACTTAAAACTAAACAAGCTCATTGCCATTTAAATTCCAGTTATTTCCAACTTATAACCTTAAGGAATTTCAAAGGAGCTGTGGTGTTAATTATTAATTTCTATAATAATGTCCCAAGAGATGATATTCTGGTTGTAATGAAGCAGCTTAAAGAGGAAATTCAGTTAGAGGTAGACAGAAATGAAAGGGAGTTGATAATTATATGGGGGGGGGGGGGGATTTTAATTGTTCATTATGTACTAAAGGGAATCAGGGCCTATGTGGCCTAATGACAGAGAGAGATATGCATTTGACACATTTTGATCATACTCTGATGGGGGACTTGCTTAATGAACTATTATTCATGTTTGATTTGGGGTTTGCCAATGAATCTGCCCTAGAACCCACACCCTTTGCTCCAACTTTTGTTGGTAGAGGCTTAGCGACAACTATTGATTTTATTATTACCTCCAGTAATCTTAATCATAGACTCTTGGGGGTTACGAATATCCAACTACCCATAAGTGACCACCTTCCACAATGTCTCAAGGTAGCAGATTTGTTCCCAGACCCATCGACGGCCGCGCCTCTAGTTGAGACAGCGGTTGATGTTGTCCTTGGGAGACAAAATGGGTATACACTTAAATGGAGTAAAGTAATCCCCACAACCTTTTTTGAGAAACTCTGGGAGGTGTGCTCAAATAGTTTTAGGATTTGCCTATGTGACAACTCCACCAACGATCAAATTATTGAGCACTTTGGAACAATAGCTGCAAATATAAAAAGTAGCCTAAGGGTGGAGGCAAAACGTAGAGGTAAGGGACCCAAGAGCTGGTTTAATACTGCATGTACAAGGGCACTGAAAAACCTAAAACAGGCAGTACACAGATGCCCTAGGGATAAAAATGAAATAAGAGAGTGCAGGTATACATATACTCAGGCCCTGAAAGCAAGGAAAACCGCATTAAATAAGGAAGCATTAGATTCCCCTTGTGAGGCCTCGCAATCTAAAGATTCCGCTGCATTTTGGAAAGCAATTAACACCCCTTTCCCATATGAAACTCATACGGCGCGAATCGAGATTGCAATAGATGAGGACAAATGGGTAGACCATTTTTCAAATCTTTATAAGGCACAGGAAGACATCCATGGTGGGGGTCTTAACTCTAGCCTGGATGCACAACAGAGTTACAACTTGGTTGTAACAATTGATGAAGTACTTCTAGCCTTGGGATCTACTAAAGGCGGTAAGGCTGCCGGACCTGATGGGATTCCGGCAGACCTATTTAAAGCTAATACTGAAATCTGGGGGCCAATGTTGGTACAACTTTTTAATGCAGCTCTCTCATTGGGTCTGAAAGAATCCTGGTTCACCTCAGTCATTGTCCCGATCTACAAGAAGGGGGATAGGAACAGCTGTGCCTGTTACAGACCAATCTCCCTTCTTGACTCCTCAGTGAAAATTTTAGGACGTGTTGTGTTGGCAAGACTCCAAAGCTGGGCAGAGGAAAATGATATTATTAGTGATTTGCAATTTGGTTTCCAAAAAGGGATTGGCACAATTGAGCAAGGGTTAAACCTAATGCTTTTGCAGCATAAATATATAAGGATAAAATCTGAACGCTTGTATTTTACTTTTGTCGACCTTTCATCAGCGTTCGACTGTGTATCACACTCTAAATTGTGGGGTATAATGAAAGGTTTGGCAGTGGACAATAACATTATCTGTTTCTTGAGGGAACTCTACAGTGGAGCCACAGCCTCTGTTCGTTACGGCAGGGGAGGAGAATGCTCCAGACAATTTAGCGTAGGTTGCGGAGTGCGGCAAGGTTGCGTATTGGCACCTTTCTTATTCCTTCTTTATATTAATGGGCTCGAGCGTCATCTGCTGCAGGAGTGTAGGGATATGCCCAGGGTGGGGAGGAGGGAAATCCCTGCGCTCATGTATGCGGATGACGCAGTACTCATGGCACGCACTCCTTGCGCTCTGCAAAAACTAGTAGTTAGTTTTGAGAAATTTATGTTGAACCTGGACCTACTAGTAAACTGTAGCAAGACTTTTACAATGAATTGTGGCCTAAAACCAGGTAAACTGATGAAGCGTATTTTCTTAAACAATGTGCCACTGGATAACACCCCAACCTTTTCTTATTTGGGCATTTTATTCCATGAGACAGGTTCCTGGACAAGCGCAATTAAGGCTAGAACTCTTTTATTCATGAAAACGATCATGGCCTTACAGAATTTTGTTAGAAAATTGGGCAGGAAGCTGATAAAAGAATTGCTAACCATATATAAAGCTACATGCTTGTCTGTGGCAATGTATGGCTCAGGTCTCTGGGGATACGCAAATGTTGATCAAATCCAGCTGGTAGAGAATACATTTCTGAGGGGAGTCCTAGCAGTTCCACAGTGTGCTGCCACATTCAATTGTCACGCTGAACTCGGCCAACCTTACATAACGGACATTATCAGAATTCAACCTATCCTACTGTGGCACAGGGTATGGACTACTAATGAATGCGTTATGAACCGGGCCCTGCTACGTGACACCCTCAGTCTGGACCATGCGGACAGAATGGAATGGCTGGGTTATGTAAAGCACTTTCTAACCGAGATTGGATTACATTCATATTTCTCGGACCCAACCTCAATGAACACTATTCCCAGGAAGACACTAAAAACTATCTGCCTGGACCATCTGCTGGATAAGAGGAAGAAGGTGGAAATTTTGAAATCTTCAGTACACTCTCACCTCCTTACCCTCTGTGAGACTAATAATGTACAGCCATATTTATCCCTGTCCATGACTAACTATGACCGTTTTCTTTTAACTCGTTTTAGATTTTGTATATTTTTTAGATTAGTGTCTTTTCCACGCATGAACTCATGGAACCACATTTTGCCCACCTGTTTGTGTGATGGTACATCACAACAATCTGATATTCATATCCTTTTCTTCTGCAAATTTTATACTGCCATACGTAGGAAAATCTTAGTCCCTTTTTTAAAAAACATGAATTTAACCAGATGTCGCCCAGCTTTTTTAGAAGTACAGAAAATGGACACGATTTTAACTGTTACTGTGATTTTAAACTATTTAAAAAGTGTTTTTAAATTTAGGAAACAAATACAAATTGAAATAGCTTAGACTCCCTACCGATCTACCTCACTGTGCTAAATAATCATGAGATGTAATTATTGTAATTATTGTAATCATTGTATTTTGTTTTATGTCTGTTACTTTTATGGTTATTTGTTTTTAACCGAATAAAGTTTATTGAACTGAACTGAGTGTCTGAATTAAGCAGACCACTCTTACCCAGTCCAAAGATCAGGGCTTGATCCATCACCGTTTTTTAGCTCACTGCACCATCCCAGCTCAGAACCTGGCTACATGCAAATTAGTCTTTTCCTGTCCCAGTGCATGATGGGAACAGGGCAAACCAAACTACCAAGCCAATTCTTATACTGGGAAGGAAACAAGCTACCGGGGACCGGTTTCTGGCATTTCAGCCGTCGTCAGCCCGGCTTGCTTGAATCCTGATGGTGCAATGAGCAAGGGACTCACATCTGAGTATACCCTTCCACGCTTATGGTGGACAAAATGATTCATAAAAGGGGGTGGTGATGAACAGAGTGTCTGAATTAAGCAGACCACTCTTACCCAGTCCAAAGATCAGGGCTTCATCCATCACAGTTTTTTAGCTCACTGCACCATCCCAGCTCAGAACCTGGCTACATGCAAATTAGTCTGTTCCTGTCCCAGTGCATGATGGGAACAGGGCAAACCAAACTACCAAGCCAATTCTTATACTGGGAAGGAAACAAGCTACCGGGGACCGGTTTCTGGCATTTCAGCCGTCGTCGGCCCGGCTTGCTTGAATCCTGATGGTGCAATGAGCAAGGGACTCACTGCACCATCAGGATTCAAGCAAGCCGGGCCGACGACGGCTGAAATGCCAGAAACCGGTCCCCGGAAGCTTGTCTCCTTTCTGGTGAAGAATTGGCTTGGTAGTTTGGTCTGCCCTGTTCCCATGATGCACTGGGTCAGGGACAGACTAATTTGCATATAGCCAGGTTCTGAGCTGGGATGGTGCAGTGAGCTAAATAACGGTGATGGATGAAGCCCTGATCTTTGGACTGGGTAAGAGTGGTCTGCTTAATTCAGACACTCTGTTCATCACCGCCCCCTTTTCTGAATCGTTTTTGGCCACTATAGGTGTGGCAGGGTATACTCAGACATGAGTCCCTTGCTCACTGCACCATCAGGATTCAAGCAAACCGGGCCGACGACGGCTGAAATGCCAGAAACCGGTCCCCGGAAACTTGCCTCCTTTCTGGTGAAGAATTGGCTTGGTAGTTTGGTCTGCCCTGTTCCCATGATGCACTGGGCCAACGACAGACTAATTTGCATATAGCCAGGTTCTGAGCTGGGATGGTGCAGTGAGCTAAATAACAGTGATGGATGAAGCCCTGATCTTTGGACTGGGTAAGAGTGGTCTGCTTAATTCAGACACTCTGTTCATCACCACCCCCTTTTCTGAATCGTTTTTGGCCACTACAGGTGTGGCAGGGTCTACTCAGACATGGCTCACTGCACCATCAGGATTCAAGCAAGCTGGGCCGACGACGGCTGAAATGCCAGAAACCGGTCCCCGGAAGCTTGTCTCCTTTCTGGTGAAGAATTGGCTTGGTAGTTTGGTCTGCCCTGTTCCCATGATGCACTGGGCCAGGGACAGACTAATTTGCATATAGCCAGGTTCTGAGCTGGGATGGTGCAGTGAGCTAAATAACGGTGATGGATGAAGCCCTGATCTTTGGACTGGGTAAGAGTGGTCTGCTTAATTCAGACACTCTGTTCATCACCACCCCTTTTTCTGAATAGTTTATGGCATGGCACCAAGTCAAAAGGCATTCTGAGGTCTATAAATGCCAAGTAGAGGCTACCTTTACCTATCCTAACGGTCTTCCAGTACAAAGCAAAAACTCTGAATACTTGGTCCATTGTGCCCACCTTTTTTCTAAAACCCGCTTGGAAGTGGGAAAGAATACTTTTTTCTTCTAGCCATAACCCCACCCTAGCGATAATGACCCTGCCAACCACCTTTTGGATCACGTCAATCAAACTGATCGGCCTGTAGTTAGCAGGGTCATTTCTTTCCCCCTTTTGAAATACTTTCACAACCTCTGCTCCCTTCCACGAATCCAGGACTGGGTAGCCCCTTGTAATTAAGTTCATTATTCGGGAGATGAGGTTTGCCCAGGTTTCGGGGTCATATAAAAGCAGGCCCCCCAGAAGATTACAATTCTTTGTAATATAACCAGTGGGATAATCCTCGCCTCCATGTCCTTAATAGAATTGAAAATTCTTGGTGCGAATGCTAGCTATTTTTTTATTCTATTACAGGACCGGAGGCTTTCGATTATGGTAGTTTAACGCTTATCAAATACAACTGAGGCTATATTACCCACCGATTTATAGTAAAACTGTTTAAAAGTTTATTCAGAAGACCAGTCAACAGACTGCGTGATAGCCTGAACAGTAGAACGCAACGTGAAGGTTTTGGAGGCCATAGCTCCACACACAGAATGCGCTCCATACACTTGGCTATCAATATCCGGCTCTTTCATGACATATTTCAACCATCTGGCTATAGTAGCCGCAGAGACCTGTTTATGAGAATTTTGCAGAGCAATTAAAAATTGAACCACACCATCAGGTCGTATAGATCTTGTACATTGTTCATAAGACTTTAGACATTGAACTACACACTGCATTACCAGGAATAGCATGATATTCAACACTTCTCGACAATGTTTTAGTTGTGGCTGTAATATTAAAGGAAACTCCTTTCGGAGTAAATACCTTACTTGTAAGGTCCAGGGCTTTCACATCAGAAGACCGCCGACAGGCAGATAGGCATAGAAGCATCCCTAACTTATGCGTCAACATGTCATTCTGTGGCCATTTGTCCAATAAGGAAAGAACTAGAGATAACTCCCACAGAGAGGAATACTTTGGTCTTGGTGGATTCGCAACCCGAATACCTTTTAGTAACTTACAAATTACTGGATGCATACCTACCGGCTTGCCTTCTATCAGAGAGTGACCAGTTGCAATAGCCGAACGAAAATTGTTAACCGAACGGTATGGTACGCCAGACCTTCCGAGGCCTTTTCAGACAAAAAATGTACAACATGGGATAGGTCGGCTCACACGGGATCCGCGTGTTGTTCCACGCACCAATGAACCCAGCCTTTCCAGACTGAAGAATATTGTTTCCTGGTGGAGGGAGCCCAGGCTTGGTTGATGAAAGAGGTAGCTGAGTTCAAAAGGCCCAGCATTTCCCATCTTTGCCTGAAAGTCTCCAGGCCATCAGAGACAACTGTCCCGATTGCATCATCTGGTGTATTTCGCCATGAGGGCCCTGGAGCATTGTGGAGGATGATGGAATCATCCGGAGGGAGTCGCAGCTCATCTCCAGTAAAATTGAAAACCAAGGCTGGGACTCCCATATGGGGGTTACTATAATCACATACGCTAGATGGCGAGACATCTGGGTAGTCACCCTGTGAATCAATATGAATGGGGGAAAGGCATAATTCAGGCCCATGGACCAGTCCTGAGAAAACGCATCAGTCGCCAAAGCTAACAGATCCAGTATCCAGCTGAAGAAATTCTCCACCTGACGATTCAGTCTGGATGCAAATAGATTGATCTCGCAACTGCCCCAGATCGCTTCAACCATCTGGGGATAGAGTTGCCAATCACTGTAATCCTTGAGATGTCGGGAGTTCCAGCCCGCTATTATGTTCGACTGCCCCGGGATATATTCGGCTGTCACCAATATCTGATGACTCAGGCAGTAATGCCAAAAGTCCTTTGCTATTTCTGCGACCAGAGAGGACATTGTGCCTCCCAATTTGTTGATGTACCTCACCACCGAGATATTGTCCATCTGAAGCAGGATGCAACATGAGAGACGTTTCGGTGACAGTGTCCGGATCGCAAATGATCCGGCTAAGAGTTCCAGACAGTTGATGTGAAGATCGAGTTCCCGCAGGGACCACCGCCTGCCTGTGGAGATATCTCCGCAACTCGCACCCCAGCCCCAATGGCATGTGTCGGATTCTATAACCACCTCTGGTTAAAACCTGAAAATGGCTCTGCCGTTCAATTCCTCCCCGTGGCTTAGCCACCACTGCATTTCATCCTGCGCTTCCTATGAGAGAGGGACAACATCCTTGTAAAAAAGACCTTTCTGGAGGTGTTGTATCTTTAACCTCTGAAGGGTCCGATAATGAAGAGGACCTGGGAAGATTGCTTGTATGGAGGATGCCAGAAGACCCACGATCCTGGCAATTACTCTGAGTGAGACTGTCTGTTTGGATAACAGCGTGGTGAGCTAGTTTCTGATGAGTTTCACTTTGGAGCGGGGAAGACTCAACTTCTGCGTCCGAGAATCTATGACGAACCCTAGAAAATCCACATTCTGCGAGGGGGCAAGAGCTGATTTGGATTCGTTGATCATGAACCCTAGGTTTTGCAAAGTAGCTATGGACAGTTGTAAATGATGAACAGCCTGTGTTGGATATTGCGCCATGATGAGTATGTCATCTAGATAAACTATCATGCGAATACCTTGCTCTCATAGGTGAGCTATCACCGGTTTCATCACCTTGGTGAAGCACCATGGTGCTGAGGAGAGCCCGAAAGAAAGTACCAAGTACTCGAACCACTGGTTCCTCCATTGAAATTGGAGGAAGCTGCGGTGAGGAGGAAAAATAGGTATTGACAGATAAGCGTCCTTCAGGTCCAGCCGGACCATCCAGTCTCCATCTCTGACAAGATCTGCCAAAAGATGGATGCCTTCCATCTTGAATTGCTTGTAAGTCATAAACTGATTGAACTCCTTCAAATTCAAAACTAACCAGTGACCTCCGCCCTTCTTCTGCACCAAGAAAATATTGCTGCAAAAACCGCGAGGGTACTAATTTCAACGCGCTATCATGTGTTTCTGTAGCAATTTGCCTAGTTTGGAATCGTTAAAATCGCTTTCTAGTTGGGAAAAAGAAAGCTGTCTTGGTCTATTGACCCGATAAGGAGTCTGGTAGAAATATAAATGGAACCCCTGAATAGTCTGCAAAATCCATGCATCCTGAAAAATTTTAAACCAATTGTGATAGAAAAACTGAGTGCGAACCCCCAATGGCATCAGAAGGTTGTCTGGAGCACTTATCTGCAGAGTCTGGGGTTTGGAAGCCCCCTCTCTGGGGAAGACCTCTGCGGAAACTGCTTTGGTTGAAGCGTTGTCAGGTGGGGTAGAAGGTTCCTCCGCGAGTGGAATCCCACTCTCCGCAGCCTCTTCCTTGGTCTCCTCATTGAGGACCTTGGGGGAAGTGGCGGCCTGACGAGCGTCCTCGGCCTCGCTTGGCCTGTCGAAAAAGGCCAGCTTGAAAGACTCGTTTAATGCCAGACTGGGCCTTATCTAGAGTCGTGAATGTGCCCACGTATTTGGAAACATCCTTGAAAAAGCGTTCTCCGAAGAGATTACCCTCTGCTAGGGGCCCTGGTTCTGCTGCCACCAATTCAGTGAGGTTAGAGTCCATCCGCAGGGGAAGCGACTTGCGTCGTTCTGTAGATAGAGCGCAATTCGCGATACCTAAGAGGCAAATGGCCTGCTGGGTCCACCCTGCCAGTACATCTGGATCCACCGAGGTGGCTGACTCTTGCGCCTGCAAGGCCATTTCTAGGATCTTAGCAAGAGGTCCTACCACGTCCAGGAGTTTGTACTGACAGCCTCGCCAGGCCCGATCAATACCTTTCTTTGGGTCCTTCGCGAACTTCTTGAGGAAGGTAAGCAGACTCTGGTCGATATCTGGAGTTTCTGCCACCTTGTCCGGAATGTCCGGTCTGGGGCATTCTGAACATAATCTATTACGCACCTCCTTATCAAAACTCTGTTGGAGATTATCATGCAGATACACTGCAATTTCCAGCGCAGGAGCCCATACCGAAGACCTAGGGTGTACTATGTCGGCAGGATTGAAGGTGAACGGGATAGACATAGTCTGGGATAGGTCTTGCTCCACGTGTTTTGTCTTCTTAGTTTTCTTCTTCGGAGAGCCTCATCAGGGGTGTCAGTCCCTGTGGTATCAGTGTCCATCTCTGTATCCGTGTCTGGATGCTTAGTCTTACCAGAAGGAGGTAGTGAAGAAAGAGCATCAACATGGGGCCAAGATTTGACCTGGGGGCCACTGCCTGTGTTATCCTTAGCCGATTCAGCAGGGGTAGTAAAGCTGTGACACTTGGCAAAACGCTCCAGTTGTTTAGTTATCTGCTTCAAGGCAGCAGCCAACGCTTGCTGCACAGTCCCAGAGATTGCCTTCTCCACGGCCTTATTCACTGACTCTTGGACAGTAGCGTCTAGAGCCTCCACAATATTATCTTCCAAGGAAGGGGGTAGACACTTCCTCTTCATATAGGTTATCATTCTCATAACTGACCCAGTCCTCCATGGCAGGGTAGAATTTAAATTGCTGGACAGAAATAGTAGTAAAGGGGGAGCCAACCCAAAGCCCATACCAATAAGTACCTAGCTCCTCAGAAAAAGCTGTATAAAAGTTCTTGCAGCCCACAGGGCGTAGGGAGAGCAAAGAATATAAGGAGTTTGTGCACACTCCAAGGCCTGAGATTTCTTACAGCCACCTCAGACGTAAACAAGAGCTCTCATTCAAAAGAACTCCAAGCAAAGTGAGCTCTGGAGCAATTCATGGCGAAAAACGTCGTGCGTAGCCCAATCCTACCAAAAACTAGCCCAATTGGACTACGCATGAGGGATCGGGTGAAAAGAGCTCTCAGGGACGCACTGACAATCAGGGAAGCCTGCCACGTCAAATATGTAGATTTTACACTGTTGACTGCAGCGCAGCACTGAATCAGACAAAGCAGGATCTCAAAACAGTCCGACCGGGCCGCCTGAATACATATGAACTTCTGCTGCTTCGTGGGGCTTCGGCAAAGCGCTAGAGCACTAGAAACACAGCACGATGCACGTGCTTCATTTAAGGAGTTGACCGCTGCAGCGTGAGTCGCGCATATCGAAAGCTGAGCTTTTTAGTTGAAGGCAGCAGCGCGCTATGTGCACATAGTAAAAGGAAGTATAAGAACAGCGTGATGAACATGTGCATAAGCTGCATATCTTTATCAGTAAACGCATTTAATAAGCAATTAATTACAGTAAGGATTAATAAAACTTTCGGCACTTAACTTCCTGCATGAGCAGCAAAGAAAGAGGATGTTTTCCGGTTATTGTGGCTCTTATAGGGTGTTTCAGGATGTGATGTGCAAAACATGCATCATGGGAAATGTAGTTTGTACACATAAGAAAACATTTTCAATGGCTGCTGTGAGTGGCAATATATAGAAAGAAAAAGCATAATCTGTAGCCTCCGGTCCTGTAATAGAATTATACATTGCTTCCATATTTATACTTCCTACCAAAACAATAAAGCGTAGCACAATATTAAATTTTAGGATAGGGTTACATCCTTCGTACGCATATCCATTTAGTTAAAAATCAGTTATTAATATGGATGGGCTCTTTAGTTTTGATTTGTAAAAGGGATTACATAATAGTTTGCCTATATTTGTTAGACTTGTGACACTTACGTTTAAAGCCAATCTTTTTAAAGTATAACATAACAACAAGCATGTAAGCTGTGAAATGTTATTCTTCATGCAATTTATGGATGTCATTTGAGTGCTGGCAATATTTTTAATGGTTTTATATTTTGATTTGTATTTAGTAGAAAGTATTTTATGAACTGTTGTATTTGTAGTTGTAAAGACTTTTGTCTTAAAATAACTAATTTATAAACTGAGAAGTCAAGCTATTTTCATCTGTTTTGTTTGTCCCCTTTATGGGCATCCTACATGCTGCTGCATGTCTTCTTAGTGCCTAAAGAAATATGGCTCATCATCCCATCTGGATCCGTGCTTAATTTGAGCTGGTGCTTTCGGGTGCTCAGCACCTGCACTTCTTTCAGAGGGCCAGGGCTACAATTTCTGACCCTGCAGGTGGTGGTCTCAGTATTAATTGTTCAGATTCAAAACAAAAAGAATAACATACATTGCAGGGTGACTGGCTGATAAATGTTCATAGACAGGCCAGCATACGCCTGTCCAGGCAGGCATGATTGTGTATCACCATATTAGTGAGGATTTCATCACACCAATCACAAATCCAAGAAGTCATCGACAAACTATGGCTTGCATTCTATTCCCCTAGTGTGCTGCTCTGCCTGAGCCTAAGCCTCCCATTGGATAATTGTACCTGGGGGATGGCTTATGACGGAGTTGAGGCAATGAAGCTGCAAGAGCGCATTTGGAACTTGGGAATGAGGGTTCTTGAGGAAGAATAAATGAAAGTAAGTGTGGACTTTCCACTTGCTGCACAGCCAGATTAGCATATCCTACAGCCCTGCATTGCTGCTATCCTCAATGGGATTGATACGGTTGTGGCCCAACACAACTTTTGTGCACCATGGCATCACCTGTAGAATCTGTGCGCTGCACCCCAGCATAGTAATTGTTGAGCGTGCGTGAGTCCAGCAGGCACCACAGCCATACTTACTGGCATTGGCAGCATTACGGCTGGGGACTATGCCTGTGCTGTAGCAGGCAGGGTCACAGCAAGCTGAACAGTGAATGCCGATGCCGTCCATATCCCTGGACCTACTAATTACAGGCAGCACTAGCAGTGACATCACCTGCTGTGCTCGAGCAGCCGTCTGTTCCGCAATAAACCTAGTCATATTGCACTGATTAATATTTGTAAAAAAGCATTTTCATTTGGTGTACATTTTTTTTTGCACTCGGTGTAGGTCAGAAAGTAAAACATGCCATCTTCCACTTCTATAGGAATGACAACAGGAAAACGCAGAGTTCAAAATAGCAGGGACATGTACAGGCTGACGACAGGATTCACAGGCAGCAGCAGTGTTATAGATGAGAGAGAGAGCAGGAGTAAAGAGGAGAAAGAAACAACAGGAGAGGAGAGTGGTAAGACAGAGCTAAGTAGAAGAAAAGGAGAGCAAATCAGATACAAAGAGAAAGCAGCCATAATGTGAAGAAGAGAGCATTAAGAAGAGAGAATGAAAGGATGTAGAGGACAGGACAGAGAAAAAAAAGCAGACAAATGATAAAACGGAGACACAGCTAATCACTGCTAGAAGAGTGACAGTAAAAAGCCAAGATCGAGGGGAGACAGAGCAGAGCATGGATAAAAGTGAAGAGGAAAAAGGGCAGGGCTAGAATGCATGGAGGGCAAATCAGAAATACAGGGAATAAGGTAACAGACCAGGTGTGACAAAGATGATAGAAAACAATTAGAGAGGTGAGAGGATAGACTCTTAGAGCAAAGACTTAGGAGACATACAACAGATCAAGGTTAGAAGATAGAGACTGAGGCAGTGAGAGTGTTGAAAGTGGGGCTCACCGGAGGACGAAGTGAGCTGTGGCCTCCTTGGCAACATTTTCAGCACCTGCACTTCTTTTTTTTTTACAAATTAAGCACTTATCTGGATGAAACTCCACAGATTCCCCTTGCCAGCCCGTACCACTTGCAAAACCAGCTGCATCATATTCAAAGCCTTTACAACTGGCATCCTTGCCCTGTTGAATGAAATGCTCACCATCTGGAGTGGCTCTCCGCACACCCATTGCCAGGACACCTTCAAATGAAAGACAGATTGAATTTTTTTTTTTTAAAACAAGCAAAAGGCCATCTCCATCAATAAACTGAGGATCTGGAAGGATATCCGTCAAACAAAAAGTATCCCTTTGCCTGATGAGGAAAAGTGCGATGGAGTGTGTGCGTCCGGACTCAACGCCACTTCAGTAAAAGGTGGGAAAAAGGGAAAATAATCCTTTTTTATTTAATATCCTCTACCAGTCTATTAGTGGAATGCTATATCATCAGGTTTGCCCTGACTCCTAAAGATCGGGGTGGGCTTGACCACATTCCATGGAGATTTTTGTATATTGCTAGTCAGGGGAGCTACAATTAAAAATTTCTCATCCACTCCCAAGGTATCCCTTTATTCGCCAGGTGGGTGGGAGGAGATTAAAATAAACTATATAAGGGGCAGCTCTGATTTGATGGTCCTGTAACCCTTATAGTGCCAACATGTTTCTGTCTACACCAGGCACGCAACACCCATTGAACTCACCGGGCTTCAGCCCCCCCCCGTCGTGTGTGGCAGCCCGGGATGAGACAGATCCCGGGCACACACACAGCCGCACCCGAACGTTTCACAGGTCTTTAAAAGACCATTTGAATGTGATGGAGCAAGGTGAAGAACAAGATTTTGTTCAAACTTGTGAAGTTAATCTCTCATAACAAAGTAACCAGATTAATAAGCTTGTGGTGAAATTATGAATCAACTTAGTTTAAGAATACATTCATCATTACACGCGGGATAAACTAATGTGCTCTATGTTGCAAACACAAAGAAAGAATAATAAACTAACCTTGTCTATTGTCTTTGTCAGTATTAAATGCGGCAGTTAAATTAATGGCATGTGCTTATTTTATGTGCTTATGTTATGTCTTCGTGATAAAAGGTCATGGAGTTCCCGCTGTACGAAAAGGAGAAGTAATTATGATTCTGCCTCTTTGTGCTTTTGCCAGGTAACATAATTAACAGGATTAATTAGTAAAGGGGGTAACAGAATGGGTCTCAATTCTTTAATTAATCGATGTCTTGTGTTTGTTTAATAATAGTTTCCAAAATGAGGCCTAAAAGATGGTTCAGAAAATATGGCTGACAGACTGCAGACGCAAAAGCTTGTCCAGAGTAAACTCTTTAAGCATGCGCAGTTGTGAAGATTTTTGCTGCATTGTCATCGTGAATTAAAAATCAGTTCTTTGGTCGCGTTGAACGCGCTCATGGAGAGGTGGCCCAAGGACAGGAACTTGATATGTCTGCCAAGGTTAGGAAGTTAACGTTCGGAGCTTGAGGAAAAAAGTATCTTACTTGAGGAAGCTGAATTACATGGAAATGAAAGACAATAGGGCTTATGTGAAGCCTGGACTTGGTCAAGAGTCGGAGATGACCTAATAATTTTATCATGGACTGACACGGGACAGCCAATGGAAAGCTCAGACTCGTTTTAAAGAATGTAAAATGTAGAAAGTTTAGCTAGTGAGAAAGGTATAAAGTCTGACACAATGAGCAAGGAAAAAACTCTTACTTTCTGATTCCGGAGTGACGTGACATGCTGATGGACCTTTGGCGCATGTAAGGACAGCAGACTTTAAATGATTTTTCCTTTTCAGGTGAAGTGAGAAATAGACAGGGAAATAGATTTAGGGAATGGGAAACTGTTATTTTGCTAATAATTCATGTTTCTGAGCTTGCTTTGATATGTCAGTTTCAATTTCATTTCCTTATTAAATGCTGCTTTCTTATTTGCTAATAAAATAAAGATACTAAAACGTATATGCTTTTTCCTTATGAAAAATAAAGTTAATAAAATTAGATTTGAAAAGACAAGCTGGTCTTGTTTATTCATGGTCTAGTTTCCATCAATTGATCCAATCACCTTAAGTGATTTGATTATTAGGTGTTAATATGTTTAAAACCATGGTTAAGATAAATGAACTGCAGTTGTATATAATAATGTAAATATTATGTGAATAGATTTATTAATCAAATCACCTGATTCAGTTGCTCAAAAATTGTCTCATTGGTGTTATGGGCCTGTATATGTGTTTAATGTTTAATGGTGAGTATTGAGGTGATAGGTAGCGTTTGTGAGACAGTTTTTCAATCAGAGCGCTGGATCAATTACTTGGTAGCAGAGGTACTGTTACTATGGTAACTAGCATGTTACATGGTAACATATAGGATTAATGTCTAAAACATGTTAAGTTTGTTTAGTTGTTATATGTAGTCGAAAGGTTTATTTCCAGCAGTGTGAAAATTCCTGGTTTGTGCCGGCATACGTAGTGTGACAGGTGAAGTTACACAGTGCATTTGTTCTGTTTCAAAATATTGATATCGTCGTATATCACAAGTGTTGTGGTCGTACAGCACAAGTTTAGGGATTTTAGATGTGTAAGGTAGAATGTATAGTGAGGATTGTCTATGAAATCGTAGCTTTCGAGTATAGAGACATCTGTCCTGTTTTAAAACTCACTGTGAAAAGAGTAGTAGAATTTATCTAAGCTTGTGCGAAGGGTAAGGAAGAGTTGTATATCTTACTGGCGAGTGAGGATTTCTATTGGTGGGTTAAAGTCCTACTAAAGATTTATGTATGCATGGTTAGGGATTTTTCCGTATGAATGTGCGTAAATGAATTTGTAATGTACGATCGAGTGAAACTCTAAATTGTCTCTAAGGAGGTGTAAAAATCTCTGTATGTGCATTTAGAAAGAAACGAGTTCGTTATTACCTGCTAGAAGGGTAAAGTAGCCTTACTTTATCGACTAATTTAAATATTCTGTGAAAATAGCGTCATCTATTTCACGTAAAAAGAATACTTGAATGTTTGGGAAAGCTATCACTTTATTTTAGCGAAACAGACAAATGGTTTGTTTTTTGTGGAGTTATTAACTGAATGTAATTGAAAGTTTTGTAAATATGGCGCTGTGAAAATTTTTTGTAAAGGAGGGGTCAGTTTAAAGAGCGGAGTGAGAGACAGAGTAGCTGCAGCGGTAGCATACGTCACAAGAGTCGCGCTGTGATTGGCTAACATACGTCACAGTATTTGCGCACAGATTGGTTCCCGTGACTAGGCAAGCTTACAGCTGATTGGCTCATCCTGAAAAACAGTAATTCTATTGGTTGAGCAAAATAGTGACGAACCTTAACCTGATTGGTTTATTGGTAAGTTTCGCACACGGATTGGTTGGTGTTGCGGAATAACAAGGAAGTTGTTACGATCTTTTCCGAAGTAAGGGACATTGTTTAAAAACATGGATTATTATTACATGAAGGAGAAAAAGAAGCTTTCATGGTTTCAGAAATTGAAAAACAAAATTAAACCTGACAAGAAAATTTCAACGCGAGGTGGTAGATTAATTCATAAGTATAAGACACCAGCAGCTTATATGTTAGGTGAATATGGTTATCATACTTGTCTTTGAATTGAAAATTGGATGAAATATACTGAAAATGATAGTGTGTTAGCATGGCCAGAAGGCGGATCATTTAACATAGCGGTTTTGAAAAATTTAAGAGAAAGAATGATGAAACTTGTACCAAGGCCTAGACCTACTCAATTTGAAGCTTTAGTTCAATGGGAAGACGAAATGCATGAACTAGAACGAGAGAGTAGAGGATTACCAAAGGGAACAAGATTAGGTCTTGATAGAGAAACACAAAAGGATAGAATGTGTCGATGGAGAAGTGCAGACATGTGTGATGGCTTGTACCCAGTGAGCTTAATTGATGAGGTAACTGGAAAAACCATGCCCAAAAGAAAAATAATATTAGTGAAGAGAGCGATTCAGAAGATGCGGTATTAGAAGAAATTTATACTAAAAACCGCCACCTTATCAACCAGTTTGTACATGGACTTCTCCAAGTGCCCCACAAAGAGAAATAATTGATGAGATATCTCCTGAAACAAACCAGAATAATAGAAAAACACCTGAAAGAGTAGAAACAGAGTGTAATTCAAATATATCAGGAGAAAATAGTAATTTTACTGAAACTCCAGTTAAAAAAGAAATGAAACCCCAAGAAATGGAAATAGAACAGAAAGGTATGAGGGATTACCAGATACTTCAGAATATATTCGTTCTGCGAATGAATAAATACAACAGTTAACTAAAAGCATGGAAGCAGTAACAGTGCCTGTAACGATTGGACCTGTTCTTCCAGTATTTGATCAAAAGGAAATTAGACATTCAGCTTTAACTGTTCCATTAAATTCAGAAATACAGAAAGTGACTGAAAAATTCTATTCAGACTTAACTGAAATACATCGAGAGAAAATGATGATGCCTGATTTAACTTTTATATAACAACAACAAGAGAGAAAGGGCTCAAAGGACACTCCTGTACCCCATTCTAAATATAACTAACAACAAAGGAGTGACTACGAAAACAAATGAAAAGAGTGTCTAAAGTGAAGTGGGACGTGGAAAAGATAAATAAACAATACTTTTTTATATTATCCTCACTCACCCAACTATTGGGTGACATGCTTCATCATTGGCTATTTTTCACCTGACAGGTAAAAGACCTGTCTGGTGTGCTGCGACACCTGCAGTTGCAGTGGAGCTGGATTGAATAAAAACCAGTGAAAAATAGTGAACGTGATAAAGTTAAAAAGGTGCGGACACTGATCCAAACCAAACTTTAATAAAGATCAGTGTGAGCATCTGTATAAAAAGGGAGATGAGAAGGACAATATAGACTTTAAATTTGAGTCAAATTATCCTAATCATTAGGTCGACATGTTTCTGCTCTTGTGGGCCAAGTCGGCCGAGCTTTCATCAGGACCAAGAAACAATTTCAACACTGGGCGGTATGCACACTCTAAGGTGCACCCTAACCTCAGCGTTATCTCAAGTCTTACTCAACTCACGGTTATTAATACCGTTTAACCCTGGGATTTCCAGGTAATAGGGATCTGTGGAAAAAAGAGAGAGAGAAAAACACATATACACACAGGCATATTTCCATTAATGTTATGTGTAAAAGTCATCTTTTCTCATGTCAATACAACCACATGCACACCACTTTGCCAAGCCTCAAAAGAATATAACTGTTTTTTTGTATTCCTGAGCAGGCAAACATATTCTGACCCCAGGTGGTGCTAATCAGAATAAATCAGTATTTAGGGACGTATTTTGAGCCCATTAAGCTCTCGTTTACCGCCCCCAGTAAATCCAGAAAAACTTGGGCAATGAGGCGTATTTGGTAGCTAAATCGCCAGTACAATTTCATTGGAAAAAGAAACACGACTATTTAAGCCCAGTGCAAAAGGATAATAGCGAGACAGTACACAGACTGTACTGAAAATAATCAAAACACCCAACAATGTGGACAAACTAGCGCTAACATAACAAAGGAGTATTTATAATTACGTGAAACCGAAGTCTGCCTCACGTCATGGGCAAAAGTGGTGGGGGTTACTTCACATCGGAGGAAACTGAAAGCGAATAGAAATGCCATCTCAAAATACAATGACCACCATAATCCTTTGTATATATAATAAGGAAGGCAAAACAAAATCGTTTGTCGGCGTGATCTATATTAGCGGCAGATCGTACTCACTTGCGCTCCGATGGCTCCCCGCGTGTGACCTAAAGAGTTCACAACCACTGCCCGAATGATAACCAATGCCAGTAGCTGAAACGGCGATATGGAATCACTCGGGTCACGTGATGTTGGACAACGAATCATCGTGCATAGCTCTTGGTAGAGCACTCGTGGCAGGAGTTTTAGATTTAAAGAGACAGTTCTAATTCAATCTCAATATAACTTTATCGAGTACCCATCCCTGCACATGGTTATCCCAGTCAGAGTACACGCGAAAATGAATAAATAAAAAACGCGCGTGTTTAAATGTCCGAACCCGACAACCCCACCAAGAATATTTAGGAGATTTGACCGATCCGGCTATTTTGAACTCGATTATCGTGACCCAATGGAAACAAGTTGTGTAAAGGTCTGATAGAGCTGAACTATGGGCACTACCAATATGTAGGTAAAGAGTTCTGGTGTCATGTCAGCAATGCATTGTAGTTCCATCTATTCGGAACTCATTTAATCAAGTAGCAATACAATCAGCAGGGGTTGTTATTCAAATTGGAGCACATCCATGGACACTAAAGATATAATATAGGGCAGAGTTGTGGTAGTAAATCAGCGATGCATTACTGTGCCCCATGGGATGTTATCATTTAGGCCTCGTAGGTGGGTTGACAAATGGTATACCCACCGCTGTTCTTTTTCAAACAGGGATTCATTCAGTCTGGTGCCAGTCTGTATCTGCTCTACCACTGTCCACCTAACATCATTAGGATTGTGATTGGCCTCAATAAAGTGGGTGGTAAGTTTAGTGGTATTCTTTTTGCACCTAATATTACTGCGGTGCTCGCAGATCCTCAACTTTATACGCTGTGTCGTCATTCCAATGTAACGTAAGCCGCAAGGGCATGTTATAAGATAAATTACGTTACAGGAATTGCAATTGGTGTGTTGGCTCAAATGCCACGTTTTTCCTGGTTCCAGGGTCAGGGTTTTAGTTGGGGATGTGAGGTAACAGACACTACATCCTCCACAGTAGGGGCAAAGGTACTGCCCATCGAAGTTCCGGTGGCTTGAAGATACAGGTCAGTTTGGTATTTGAAGAAATTTCTTTTAAGGGCTAAAGTCGCGCAGTTGACTACAAAGGAAGTCGGTGTCTTATGTGTCCATTCCGAGTTGGTAAGAGAGTCTCTGATGACCCTGATGGTGTCATCCTGCGGGATGCATGTATATAAGCTCTCTATGTCTAGAGAGATCAAAAATACAGGTCCATCTGGTAGCACTATTTCATTCAACATGGCCAATAGACTCAGGTCCGCTGGACCAACAACGAAGTAGTGGGAGACAACACCTGCAGCAAGACGACCGAACAACGCCCAGGCCCAAGCAACCTGAGAGCCTAATTGTAAATTTATCAACTGTGACCCTCAATCCTGATGAAACAGCAGTATTGGAGAAAGGTCTAGGATTTATCCCTACTGCACGTTTGGACCGCTTTAAACTACACTGTGAGCTGTCCGAATCCTTTCGAAAATGACGTCTAAAGAATTTCTTTGAGAACAGAATGGTAGAAGAATCACAAGCTACTACTGATGACACCGGGTTCCGTTCTAAATCTACCTTTACTCCGCCCTCCCACATGGTACCCCCAGAATTACTAGCCTTTGAACAGGCAGTATTCAATGAGGTCGAACAACTACAGGAACCTACCCCCTTTAAAAATATGAAGGCGACTGAATATCAGGCTTTACAACAACTGCAATGAAATCCTAATATCGTAATCAAACCTGCGGATAAGGGGGGAGGGATTGTGATACTTGACGCCATGGCCTATGATATGGAATGTAGACGTCTTCTAAGTGAGAGAACCAATTACATTCTCCTAGATACGGACCCTACAGAGGCCCTACGGGATGAAATCATTGAATTGGTGTCCGAGGCTGAACATAACGATTACATCTCTAAACATGAGGTTGATTTTCTGACCAAGTCTGAAGGTACCATACCGTACTTTTACATTTTACCAAAGACCCATAAAAAGAAATTACCACCACCGGGACGACCTATCGTCTCTGGGATTGGATCTTTGTTGGAGCCCCTGTCCCAGTATTGTGATTTCTTTTTGAAACCACGTGTCCAACAGACCAACACTGATCTGAGGGACACAAAGAGTCTATTGGCCATGTTGAATGAAATAGTGCTACCAGATGGACCTGTATTCTTGATCTCTCTAGACAAAGAGAGCTTATATACATGCATCCCGCAGGATGACACCATCAGGGTCATCAGAGATTCTCTTACCAACTCGGAATGGACACATAAGACCCCGCCTTCCTTTGTAGTCGACTGCGCGACTTTAGCCCTTAAAAGAAATTTCTTCAAATACCAAACTGACCTGTATCTTCAAGCCACCGGAACTTCGATGGGCAGTACCTTTGCCCCTAGTGTGGCCGGACTTTATGTCCACGATTTTGAGAGCAAATATATCCTCCATGACTCAAATCCATTCACCGTCAATGTAACGTTTTGGCGCCGTTACATTGACGACGTGTTAGTCATCTGGAGTGGCCCAGAATCAAGGCTCAAGGAGTTCCTAACGTGGATCAACACCTGCAATGAACACCTCAGATTCACTTACAATTACAATCCTAGTGAAATGATTTTTCTTGATATCACCATTTCTAGACAAGGCAACCAGTTGCAAACCAAACATTATCAGAAACCCACATCAAAAAATAATCTCCTACATTTTACCAGTTTCCACCCCCGTACATTAAGAGAGAACCTACCATACGTGCAATATTTACGTCTGAGACGGAATTGTAGTGAGATGAAAGATTTCAAGAGTCAATCAGTGTAATTGACCCAAAAACTTGAAATACGTGGTTACCCCAAACAGATTCTGGCTAGAAGCTGTAAACGAGCTAAAAACCAACCAAGGGATGTACTGATTGAGGACAACCCAAGATGTCCTGAGGAGGAGATTCCTCTCACGTGCGTAACAACTTATAACTGCTTATCCACTAGCGTCAGCAAATGTATAAACAGACATTGGCCAATTCTTACTAGTAATAAACACAATTGGACTAAACCCCTCTTCTCTTACCGGAGAGCGAGAAGTTTAAGAGACACACTAGTACATACTCGACCTACCACACACCCAGGACCAACACAGAGTACTGTACTTAATGCATGGGGCCTTCCCCCGGTACTAGGACATCATCCCTGTAGAGGATGTAGTGTCTGTCACCTCACATCCCCAACTAAAACCCTGACACTGGAACCAGGAAAAACTTGGCATTTGCGCCAACACACCAATTGCAATTCCTGTAACGTAATTTATCTTATAACATGCCCTTGCGGCTTACGTTACATTGGAATGACGACACAGCGTATAAAGTCCCATGGGGCACAGTAATGCATCGCTGATTTACTACCACAACTCTGCCCTATATTATATCTTTAGTGCCCATAGATGTGCTCCAATTTGAATAACAACCCCTGTTGATTGTATTGCTACTTGATTAAATGAGTTCCGAATAGGGGGAACTACAATGCATTGCTGACATGACACCAGAACTCTTTACCTACGTATTGGTAGTGCCCATAGTTCAGCTCTATCAGACCTTTACACAACTTGTTTCCATTGGGTCACAATAATCGAGTTCAAAATAGCCGGATTGGTCAAATCTCCTAAATATTCTTGGTGGGGTTGTCGGGTTCGGACATTTAAACACGCGCGTTTTTTATTTATTCATTTTCGTGTGTACTCTGACTGGGATAACCATGTGCAGGGATGGGGACTCGATAAAGTTATATTGAGATTGAATTAGAACTGTCTCTTTAAATCTAAAACTCCTGCCACGAGTGCTCTACCAAGAGCTATGCACGATGATTCGTTGTCCAACATCACGTGACCCGAGTGATTCCATATCGCCGTTTCAGCTACTGGCATTGGTTATCATTCGGGCAGTGGTTGTGAACTCTTTAGGTCACACGCGGGGAGCCATCGGAGCGCAAGTCAGTACGACCTGCCGCTAATATAGATCACGCCGACAAACGATTTTGTTTTGCCTTCCTTATTATATATACAAAGGATTATGGTGGTCATTGTATTTTGAGACAGCATTTCTATTCGCTTTCAGTTTCCTCCGATGTGAAGTAACCCTCACCACTTTTGCCCATGACGTGAGGCAGACTTCGGTTTCACGTAATTATAAATACCCTTTTGTTATGTTAGCGCTAGTGTGTCCACATTGTTGGGTGTTTTGATTATTTTCAGTACAGTCTGTGTACTGTCTCGCTATTATCCTTTTGCACTGGGCTTACATAGTCGTGTTTCTTTTTCCAATGAAATTGTACTGGCGATTTAGCTACCAAATACGCCTCATTGCCCAAGTTTTTCTGGATTTACTGGGGGCGGTAAACGAGAGCTTAATGGGCTCAAAATACCTCCCTAAATACTGATTTATTCTGATTAGCACCACCTGGGGTCAGAATATGTTTGCCTGGTCAGGAATACAAAAAAACAGTTATATTCTTTTGAGGCTTGGCAAAGTGGAGTGCATGTGGTTGTATTGACATGAGAAAAGATGACTTTTACACATAACATTAATGGAAATATGCCTGTGTGTATATGTGTTTTTCTCTGTTTTTTTTCCACAGATCCCTATTACCTGGAAATCCCACGGTTAACAGGTATTAAGAACCGTGAGTTGAGTAAGACTTGAGATAACGCTGAGGTTAGGGTGCACCTTAGAGTGTGCATACCGCCCAGTGTTGAAATTGTTTCTTGGTCCTGATGAAAGCTCGGCCAACTTGGCCCACAAGAGCAGAAACATGTCGACCTAATGATTAGGATAATTTGACTCAAATTTAAAGTCTATATTGTCCTTCTCATCTCCCTTTTTATACAGATGCTCACATTGATCTTTATTAAAGTTTGGTTTGGATCAGTGTCCGCACCTTTTTAACTTTATCACGTTCACTATTTTTCACTGGTTTGTATTCAATCCAGCTCCACTGCAACTGCAGGTGTCGCAGCACACCAGACAGGTCTTTTACCTGTCAGGTGAAAAATACCCAATGATGAAGCATGTCACCCAATAGTTGGGTGAGTGAGGGTAATATAAAAAAGTATTGTTTATTTATCTTTTCCACGTCCCACTTCACTTTAGACACTCTTTTCATTTGTTTTCTTAGTCACTCCTTTGTTGCTAGTTATATGATTTAACTTTTAATCAAAGTTTATCATGTAAAACCCCAACTGGTGCAGATTCTGATTCTGGATCTCCAGAAAAGAGTCTGAGTCAAATAGATTTAACACAAATCCCAGAATGCAAATTACTTGATGTTGGAAAGTTGATTGCGGATTTAGAGGAAGTAATAATTGGTACAATCGGAACTGACAGTTTGACGGCATATCAGGATGATGAATTATTATTTATTTGTAAAAGCATAACATGGAAAATGAAAAACAAATATGATCAATTGGAAGATATGGCTGCTGAATTAGAAGTAGATTTAAGTAAGCAGAAGAATTTGCAGAAGAATTATAGAGTAGATTTCTCTGAAAAAGACATTGAAAATATAAATACCACAGGAAGAATTACTCATATAAAAGATCTAATTGTGATTTTGAGAAAATGGGGTGAATTAAGTAAATGGAGAGCAAAATGGACAAAGAAAAGAGATGAAGACAGAACAAGTTTAGCTTTTCCAGTCAGAGAAAAGGAAAAAGTAGTAAATGAGTTTCCAATTAGAGAAATAGCAGGAGGAGGGTATGGCATGTCCCTTCGACAAGACAGGATATTTTACTGTTCACAAATGATTTTCCCAGATTAAGACAAAAACCTGTAGAATGGTATCGACAGGTAGAAAGATTTGTGAAAGTATCAAAAGTTTTGTGGGATGATCTTGATTGATTATTCAACATAGTTGTCCCATCAGATCTTTGGACAAAATGTAAAACTACTATAGGTTGGCCTAGAGAAGAATGTGAACGAGATAAAGTAACAGGTGCTCCTTCTCCAGAGGTAATGAGAAAGTACGAACAAGTAATTGTGTTTTTGAAAAACAAGATTCCCCCAAAAGAGATAGATTGGGTTAAAATAGATAGAACAATTCAAGAGTCAAAAGAATCAGTACATTCATTTTATGAAAGATTACTGCTGGTATTTAAACAATACAGTGGTTATGAGCAGCTAAGTGAAAAGGATATGAGCCATTTTATATACAGATTTGTATATGGTTTGAGACCTGAAATTAGTGAAATGGTAAGAACTGGAATAGTTGGTTGGCAATCACACACAGTAGATGATATTTTGAGAAAAGCAAAATAAGTAGTGATGAGATAGAAGCTAAACAAAAGAAGCTGACAGAAAAAGCAATGGTGGCGCAGGTGAAAGTGGCTGAACAACAAATAGCAACTTTAGGAAATAAAAATGTTGATCAGAATCAAGGAAAATTTAAAGGTAATTATAATAAACCAAAATTGATGGGAAATATAGAAGAGTTAAAACATAAACTCCCATGTTTTAATTGTGGCGAAATTGGACACTGGAAGCGCGAGTGTAGGAATCCGCCCAGAATTTTTTTTTTTAATGCATCATTAAATCCACAGATGCAGAATGAGATAAATGAGCAGCAACAGCTATAGCGACAGGTAGTGAATCAGCAAAGTCAGTTACCTCAAACGCCACTTCTAAACTGTGTAAATTTGCAGAGATAGAGTACAGAAACAGGATTCAGCGGAGGTGAACAGGTAAACAGATCACCGAGAGTGAATGTGTCGAATGTGTCTCAACAATTTTTGATGAAAGAAGATGGAGGGAGTGAATCTGAGGATTGCTTTTGACGGTGCCTGAGTAAGGAGGAAGAGTGTGTGCTTGGAGCCACTCTTGAGGTAGATCAATCTGGTCCATTTGTAAATGGTAAAATGAATGATGTAGAAATTACTTTCCTAGTGGATACAGGTGCTACCCGTTCTACTGTTAGATCAGTGGAAATAGAAAACCTTCCTCTCTCTGGAGAAAAGATCCAATTAGTAGGTGTAGCTAATCAGCAAATTAAAACAGATTTAACTGACCCAGTTGAAGTTGAAATAGGTCAATTTAAAGACATGCATAGATTTGTAGTTTGTGATAGCAGTCCTGTAAATCTATTAGGTAGGGATATTCTCTGTAAGATGAACTGTGCAATATATTGCTCACCGGATGGTATAGAGCTTCAAACTCCAGGAGAAGATGGGCTTTACAAATTAACAATTGGAAGAAAAAATGGTTTTTAGATGTCAGAGAAAGGGCGCACTGCCAGTATGGAAGCACTATAGGACGAAGTAGAATGTGGTGCAACTGGGTGAGTGGACAACCATGTAACCACTCAATGGAGAAGTCAGCAAGCTGTACTAATCCAACGTTACAGAAAAAAACATACCCTATGCACACACTTGAGAAGTACAAAATGGGCACAATGTGGCCAAATACAAATGTTCAATACAATGCAGAGAAACAACAGTAATATGCAAGTTGATGTAAATAAATAAACAAGTGTTGTAAAGAAATCTTGGTCTCCTTGTTTTAATCAATCACAGCTTGTGAACAACCAGCCGACACGTGTTTCATCGCATCTCGCGAATCTTCAGGGCTCCAATGGTTGTGTATGGGCCAAGCGGTCGCTCTTCCGGTGATACTTCCAACCCGGACGGGCCCAAGACCAGCAAATCTCAATATCGATGTGAATTAAATTAGCTTGCAAGCGTAATGCGCTTGTTGTGGGTCGCCCGGGAGAAGGTATAAGGGTCAAAAGTGTTGATTCACTCTGTATCTATGTGTTTCTATATCGCGGATTGATAAAGATCGCTCAATGGCCTCGTCTGAACTTGATGTCTGTCTGACGTCTTGTCTCTTTCGTATTCTCCCGGGTCTCTGTGTCCGCACTCCGAACACAGAGACCCGGGAGAATACGAAAGAGACAAGACGTCTGACAGACATCAAGTTCAGACGAGGCCATTGAGCGATCTTTATCAATCCGCGATATAGAAACACATAGATACAGAGTGAATCAACACTTTTGACCCTTATACCTGCTCCCGGGCGACCCACAACAAGCGCATTACGCTTGCAAGCTAATTTAATTCACATCGATATTGAGATTTGCTGGTCTTGGGCCCTTCCGGGTCGGAAGTATCACCGGAAGAGCGACCGCTTGGCCCATACACAACCATTGGAGCCCTGAAGATTCGCGAGATGCGATGAAACACGTGTCGGCTGGTTGTTCACAAGCTGTGATTGATTAAAACAAGGAGACCAAGATTTCTTTACAACACTTGTTTATTTATTTACATCAACTTGCATATTACTGTTGTTTCTCTGCATTGTATTGAACATTTGTATTTGGCCACATTGTGCCCATTTTGTACTTCTCAAGTGTGTGCATAGGGAATGTTTTTTTCTGTTTTTTTTTTTTTACAAATTAACAATGTCAATGGTTGAGGCCGAAGAAAGTAAATTATTTCCTGTGTTTGATAAGAATAATTTACCTGAAGAATTAAAAGACACAGTGAATGTAAAAATTTGGGATTTCACTGGAGATGAAATGGGTTTGATGAAAAACGTAGATCCAGTACAAATATCGGTAAAACAAGGAGCAGATTATCCAAACATTCCTCAGTATAAAATGAAAGCAGACGTGATTGAAGGAGTAACTCCTGTAATAGATAAATTCATAAAACAAGGTGTTCTAAAAGAAATCGAGAGTAGCCCATGTAATTCACCGATTATGGGAATTAAAAAACCAAATGGAACTTTCAGAATTGTTCAGGACCTGAGAAAGGTTAATAACATTGTTGTTCCATGTTGCCCAGTCGTACCAAACCCAGCTGTAATTTTATATCAGATTCCGCATGATGCAGAATGGTATACAGTTATTGATTTATGTAACGCAATTTTTACTGTTCCATTGCATCCAGAAAGCCAACAAATTTTTGCGTTCCGGTTCAAAGAGCGTATTTTAGCATGGTGTAGAATCCCTCAAGGGTACACCGAAAGTCCATCTATTTTTAATCAGGTGCTAAAGAAATCATTGGAAAATATGGATTTACCTGAAAAATCTACGCTAGTGCAATATATTGATGATCTCCTTGTAGCTGCAAAAACAAGAGATAATTGTGTAACAGATACCATTACTCTTTTAAATCATTTGGCAGATGAGGGGCATAAAGTATCTCCTGCGAAATTACAGTTTTGCAAACAAGAAGTGAAATATCTTGGTCAGAGAATTGCAAAGGGAGTCATACAAGTGACAACAGAAAGAACAAAAATGATTCAAGCAATGCAACCTCCAAAAACACAGAGACAGGTTAGAATGTTTCTAGGAATGGTAGGTTATTGTCGCCAATGGATTAGTGGATTTTCAGTAATCGCAAAACCACTGCAGAGACTGACAAAAGCAGACATAAAAGACCCGATTAGCTTAACAAAAACTGAATTAGAAGCTTTTGAGCAGTTAAAGAAAAGTTTGTGTGAAGCTCCAGCATTGGGAATGCCTGATTATGAAAAAGAGTTTGAGCTGTATTGCAGTGAAAGAGAAGGATGTGCATTATCAGTTTTGATTCAAAGACATGGAAGACTGAGAAAGCCAATAGCATATTTCTCAGCTGTTCTTGATCCTGTTGCAAAAGCATTACCAGGTTGCTTTAAAGCAGTAGCTGCAACAAGTGTAAGTTTGGAACAAAGTGAAGGAATAATAATGGGATTTCCTGTAAAAGTATGTGTGCCACACTCAGTTGAAATTCTCCTCACTATCAGAAAAACACAGCATTTGACAAACAATAGGCTGACAAAATATGAAAAAGTTATTCTTGGATCAGACAATGTTTCAATTGCGAGATGTGTGAATTTAAATCCTTCCACATTATTACCTGACACTACTGAAACAGAAATCAAGGATGAGGTTGATCATGAATGCCTGGATGTATTAGAATATTGCACAAAACCGAGACAAGACATTAAAGATGTCCCATTGTCTGAATCAGATTATGTTTTGTTTGTTGATGGTTCATGCTTAAGAACAGATGAAGGTGTTCTGAGTGCAGCATATTCGATGTGTACAGTTGCAGATGTGATTGAAGCTTCCAGTCTCAAAGGAATTCGTTCAGCTCAAGTATCAGAATTAATTGCTTTTAATGCAATTAATTTACTGTCTGACCCATCAGATTTCGGTCACGGCGGAATACATCCCGGGTCAGTCGAATGTGGTGGCGGATTGGCACTCACGCCACCTGAAAGACTACAGCGATTGGCAACTCAACCCGAAGGTGGTGCACTGGTTGCAAAAGATTTGGGGGACGTGCCTGATCGATCTTTTTGCGTCCCGACTGAATCGTCAGATGTCTCTGTTTTTCAATTGGAGACAGGATCCGCTGGCTCTAGCGATGGATGCTTTTTCTCAGGACTGGTCTCAGTCACTGAATTATGCATTTCCCCCCTTCATACTGATCCCCCGATTGTACTCTCGGATTCTGCGTCAGAAGGCGGAGTTGATTGTAGTGACTCCCCTTTGGAAGTCGCAGCCGTGGTTCCCGAGCCTTCTGGAACTGTGCTGCGACCTTCCCAGGAGGATCCCGGATTCTCCGACGCTGCTCCTGGGCCCTCAGGGAGAGATGCACCCGATGGTTCTGTCGGAGCATCTAACACTGATGGCCTGGAGACTTTCAGGAAACGTTGGCAAATGCCAGAGTTTTCGGAACAAGCTTCAGCCTTTATTGATCAAGCCTGGGCTCCCTCCACCAGAAAGTGGTATACTTCCACTTAGAAAGGCTGGGTTCGTTGGTGTATGGAACAACACGTGGATCCCTTGGGGGCAGGACTACCCTGTATCATAAATGTTCTTTCCGCGAAAGCATCGGAGGGGTTAGCTTATCTTTCTGCTAATAACTTCCGCTGCGCGATTTCGGCGGGCCATTCTCAGATTGATGGTAAACCGCTAGGTATGCATCATATGGTCTGTAAGCTCTTGAAGGGGATTCGGGTTGCGAATCCGCCTAAGCCTAAGTATACGTCCTTGTGGGACGTCTCTAAATTGCTCGATTTTCTCGCAAATTGGCCCCGTAACGATTTGTTGTCCAGAAAGCAACTTTCAGCTAAACTCGCTATGTTACTCTGCCTTTCGGCTTGTCGACGTTCTTCAGATGTGAAGGCCCTGGATATTACAGGTAGAGTATTCACCCCGGAAGGGGTTTCCTTTACTATAACAGCTAGAACCAAGACTATGTCTCGATATGTTGATTACAATGCTTTTCCTAGCAATACTAAACTGTGTGTGGTTCAATGCCTTAAAGCATACGAAGAATGTACAAAAAATGTAAGACCTCTGGGTGTTTCGCAATTATTGATTGCTTTACAGAAGCCTTTCAGACCTGTTACTGCGGCTACTATAGCCAGGTGGTTGAAATTTATCATGCAAGAGGCTGGCATTGATACTCAGGTGTTTGGTGCACATTCTGTTCGGGGCGCCATGGCGTCTAAAAGTTTTATGTTGGGATGTACTATTCAGGATATAATGCATTCAGCTGATTGGTCTTCTGAATCCACGTTCAAACAGTTTTACTACAAACCGGTGGGTGATATTTCCTCGGTGGTATTTCAAGAGCGTTAAACTAGCATAATACGAAGCCTCCGGTCCTGTAATAGAATAAAAAATTAGCTAGCTATCGCGCCAAGAATTTTCAATTCTATTAAGGACACGGAGGCAAGGATTATCCCACCCGGTTATTACATGTATTGTAATATTAGGCCCACCCGGATATGTTCTGCTTGACAGACTTTAAGGTAGTTACAATAGCAATGGTCAGAGTCTATCGATTCACTGGAACAATAAATGTTAAACAAGCAATTGATCAGGTATGGAACACAACAGTATTACATCCAAAGTGTGCTTATGCTATTTATTCATTACTTCAGCACAATATTAAACAGGTACCTAGTTCAATTCCATGGGTACCTAGATACAAGAGGTATCATTCCATGCAAACATAGGAAATACATTATTCAATTACGTCATTGAATCATATACACGCCAGTGGGCATTAGTCTCATATAAATATACCACTTAAGAGCTTCCTATGGAGGAACAAGACAAACATTTTACGCCAATTATTGACATTAACGACGCGCTCAAAGTGATAGAAATAGGGAAACAGTTGAGTGGGATAGGTGTGATGGGGAACACGTGAGGACTGGGTAAAGGTGGTTGTGATTAGGAACAATCACAGTGGAATAAAATAGATCCTTTACAGTCTGTAGTTCGATATGTAGTTCCAATATACACATATACATAGGATTCGTGTTACTCTGTTGGTTAATCCTATGATTGGAGATTGGTTGTAATCTGGTCTACGTTTCGACCCCCTGGTTAAAGGGTAGGTTTGGTCCTCATACTGGGGTCTTCATCAGGACAGGAAAGAACAGGAGCGCCTACGAATAATAATTCTGAGTGAGTGTATCATGTTTTAAGGAGGCTAAAAAGCACACTAAAGGAACATATCAAGGTAAGAAATGGCTTACTTTAGCAGAGGCCCTTACGTGGCCATTGTGGTAGGACCATGGCGGAGGCAACCCCTACCTACCTGAGGGATACAATGCAGGTCATCAACCTCATGGATCAACGACCCTTTGATAAGAACACTCAACTCCTTGTAACAATGGACATCGTGTCACTTTACACGAGTATCCCCCAGTTACCAGCTTTGACTACTATACAAAGAGCATTGTCTACTAGGCCCCAACCGGCGGAGGTACCAACAGAATTCTTGATCGATCTTTTGGAGATCGCAATGACTAAAAATTTCTTTATATTCCAGGACAAATATTTCATGCAATGTAAGGGAGTGGCGATGGGGGCAGCATTCGCCCCGGACCTAGCAATTATATATATGAGTGAATTCGAGCAGAACTACATCCTCTCACCTCATAATCCGTTTGCCAACAAAATCATGGAATACCGCAGATACATCGACGATATCCTGATGATCTGGAGTGGACAGGAGGAGGACCTTGATGAATTCATCCGATGGTTGAATACCCAATCACAAGATATCCAATTTACCAGTAGTAGCAGCAACCACTCTATTGATTTCTTGGACATTAGCATCAAGGAACATGAAGGACTATTGTATACTACACTTTACAGGAAGCAGTCAGAACGTAACACATTACTAAGATACTCAAGCCACCATACCAGGGCCCTAAGGGACAACCTTCCCTTCGGACAGTTCCTCCGTATCCGGAGGAACTGCACCATGAAAGACGACTACTTTGCTGAGTCGGATGAACTTATCTCTCGATTAATTGATAGAGGCTATCCCAAGAGATTGGTCAAGAGAGCCCGTAAGAGAGCTTGGTTCAGTGACAGAGCAACCTTATTGACACCTAAAGAGCGTACACCGCCTGAAGACAAGATGATCTGTGTAACTACATACTGCAGTAAGAGCAATGAGATTCGTAAAGCAATTAATAAACATTGGCACATCGTAGCAGAGACAATAGAGACACCGAATCCCCCTATGCATGCATTTAAAAGAGCTAAAAGCGTCAGGGACTACGTTGTCCGTTCATTACTTGACACCCCTCCAGCACCAAGTATACAAACCATGTGGAATCTACCTACCATAGTGGGTAATTACAAATGCACCAAATGCAAAGCCTGTGCAATGTGCATAGAAACTAAGGCGATCACGCACAATAATCTAACTATCAGTCTGAAGACACTAACCAACTGCAACAGCTAGGGAGTGATTTATGCCATTTTCTGCCCATGTGGGCACATCTACATAGGCCAGACTAAACAAAGGGTAAAAAAACTGATACTGCAACACTGCAGCAGGATAAGGTGTCAAACTACAGGAGCACCCCTAGTTGAACATTTCATGACAATGGCCCATACACCTGAATCTCTCAAATGGGTGGTCATTGAGAAGATCACACTGGGTGCCCGGGGGGGAGACCTAGATTCAATCATGAATTTACGTGAATGCAAGTGGATGCAGTCGTTTGACTCTGTCCAAAATGGCCTCAATGAACAGGATGCAACTTTTTCCCAAATGGCATTACTCAGCCAATAGGCACGATATATGCAGAGATGTGGACTTTAGCTGTTTGTTTGAACACCTGTTTTCCCTATGTTAGAGAGCTTAAGTTACCTCCTAAGTTTTTTTTTTTCCATAGAGATTAGCTGTACAATGTTACCTGTCATGTATTGCTTAAAACTGCTATTACGTTAAATATGTGATATCATCAATCTCATAAGCATACAATGTTACCTGTCATTTATTGCTTAAAACTGCTATTACGCTAAATATGTAATAACATCAATCTCATAAGCATTTAATTGTATGCATTCAACTAGGTGATGCTATTGTACAAAGTATGTGATACTCCCATAAGCATTTGGTTGTAAGCATAAGAATCTGCTCTTACCCAATACAATTACAGTACAACAACTAGGAGATTGTGTTTATCTAGACATGTGCATTTCATTCTGCAGTAAATAACTAATATTCTACGCACTATGCAGACACCAAATCGACATTCTGTCCAGCTTAGTAATATAATTGTCCTCCGCTCAGTCCCTAACTTGATCAGCCAACAAACTGAACTTTCTATACGCTCCCCAACGACAATGCGCTCTGATTGGCTAGACCCAGTCGAGCCCCTAGGAAGTATCCGGCGGCTGCACCTCGCGGCTCATACACGGCCGGCTAAGCGACCGCGAAGCATCTTGCAGACAGCCACTGCTGTCAAACCTAACGGTGAGCTATTTTTAGACCCGGGTGACTTAATCAACCCTCGCCGCTGTATCAGCGGCCTCAGAGACCCGACCCGCGCTGTACGGTAGCGCTCTCATTTTTGGCTAACTAATTTCCATGTATATCGCTGTATGCCAGTGCTCACATTATCGATAAACTCATTTCCATGATTAGCGCTGAATGTTAGCGCTCTCATTTTTGGCTAACTATTCTCCATGTATAACGCTGTATGTCAACGCCCATATTTTCCATGTATAACGCTGTATGTCAGCGCCCATATTATCGATAAACTCACTTCCTTGACTAGCGCTGAATGCTAGCGCTCAATTTTTAAACATGAGGTCCCCCATTGATTTTTTTGTAAATGGGCCAAAACTGTATACCTAACATCGGTATTTTAACAATGTGCACCCCATGTACCTAGGCAATTGCCATTAATATTTGGCTATTTCATATTCCTCCCCCTCTAGAACCACGTGGGGTGCGTGAATTATTACCGCACAAACGTCGGTTTAGCTGTGAATTTTGGAAAAGAGAAACAACCTTTTGGATGGAAAGCTTCTTATCCCAGTAAGTACCCCCATAGGATCTTTTGACAATTAATGCGTACAAACGCTTAAAATTATTTCTGTTAGTAATTAATACTCCCCTTTCAGATGAATGCGGGATAACCACTTCAAAAGAAAGGAACCCTTGATGGTCCTACCACAATGGCCACGTAAGGGCCTCTGCTAAAGTAAGCCATTTCTTACCTTGATATGTTCCTTTAGTGTGCTTTTTAGCCTCCTTAAAACATGATACACTCACTCAGAATTATTATTCGTAGGCGCTCCTGTTCTTTCCTGTCCTGATGAAGACCCCAGTATGAGGACCAAACCTACCCTTTAACCAGGGGGTCGAAACGTAGACCAGATTACAACCAATCTCCAATCATAGGATTAATCAACAGAGTAACACGAATCCTATGTATATGTGTATATTGGAACTACAGATCGAACTACAGACTGTAAAGGATCTATTTTATTCCACTGTGATTGTTCCTAGTCACAACCACCTTTACCCAGTCCTCACATGTTCCCCATCACACCTATCCCACTCAACTGTTTCCCTATTTCTATCACTTTGAGCGCGTAGTTAATGTCAATAATTGGCGTAAAATGTTTGTCTTGTTCCTCCATAGGAAGCTCTTAAGTGGTATATTTAAATTTATTTATTTATGTGGTTTATAGAGCGCACAGCTACCCCCGAAGGAGTGTCCCGGCGCTAGAACCTGAGCCTCCAGGGGAGAAGGAGGAGCATAGAGCATGGAGAACAGCAGGGTAAAATCAGAGTCCAGAGAAGAGCCAGGTTTTGAGTTTGGCTCGGAAGATGGATTCGGAGGGACAGAATCTCAGATCGATTGGCAGAGCGTTCCATAGTTTTGCCGCAATGACACTGAACCCTCTGCCACCCATTCTAGATAGTCTGAAACGGGGAGAGATCAGGAGGCGGAGGTCATTGGATCTCAAGGATCTGATGGAGCGAGATATAGAGACACGTTTTTTCAGGTAGTTGGGTCCGAGGTCGTTGACGGCTCGGTAGGTAAGGGTGAGGATCTTGAACTGGATGCGGCTGGCCACTGGTAGCCAGTGAAGTTCCTTACGATACGCGGATACTGATTGACGGTAGGGAATATTACCAATCAATCTGGCCGACGCATTCTGGACAATCTGAAGCCGGTCTAACAGATACTGGGGGGCACCAGCATAGAGGCTGTTAGCATAGTCCAGGTGGGACGTGATGAGGGCTTGGGTAACTGTACGGCGGGAATCCAGGGGGAGATAGGGGAGTATTTTTTTGATCATGCGCAACTTCAGGAAGCAGGCAGAGGTCACTTTATTGACCTGAGTTTTGCATGAGAGGGAGTTGTCGAACTGAAAACCCAGGTTACGAGCAGAGTGAACGGGAGAGGGAGCGGGATCTAGTGCCGTGGGCCACCACCAAGAGGAGGGGATGGGAACTTTCTGATTGAAAAACAGCACCTCCGTCTTGTCTGCATTTAGTCTGAGATGGTTATCAGTCATCCAGACACTGATGTTGTTGAGGCACTGGCGGAAGTTGGTGAATGCGGAATCCGAGTGGTCTCTGAAGGAAAACACCAGCTGAGTATCGTCAGCATAGGAGACCACCCTGACTCCGTAGGACTCCACAACGTCGGCCAGTGGGGCAAGATAGACGTTAAAGAACAGGGGGCTGAGGGCGGAGCCCTGTGGCACACCGCATGACAGGGGTTTTTCCTCCGATTTAAAAGGGCGCAGCAGTACCCTCTGACTTCTTCCCGAAAGGAAGGACTTGATCCAGCTGAAGGCAGTGCCGCCAATGCCTATCTGTTTGAGTCGGTCAAGGAGGATGGGGTGGGAGACCGTATCGAAAGCTGCGGACAGGTCGAGGAGGACCAGCATGGCCTCCTCGCCCCTGTCCACGGATTCCCGAATAGTTTCCGATACTTCCAACAATGCCTCAGTGCTGAATCCAGCTCTAAATCCGGATTGTGAGTCGTGCAGTAGAGAGTGGTTTTCCAGATATTCCGTGAGTTGCAACTGCACGGCTTTTTCCAGGACCTTTGCGGGTTTGGGGAGAAGGGAGATGGGGCGGTAGTTGGCGAAAACAGTGGGATCGGCATCTGCCTTTTTTAGGATAGGAATCACCAAGGCCTCCTTCCAAGTGGTAGGGAAGAAGCCATGGTGAAGAGAGGCGTTCCAGATGGAGAGGAAGGAGCAGGCTAGCGAAGGCGCCAGTTCTCCCATGAGTTTCGCAGGGACAGGGTCAGAGGGGGCGCCGGATTTGCAGTGGGTAAGTAACCTAATAGCATCGTCCCGGTTGAGTTTATTGAAGGAGAGGAAGGACGGAGAGGCAGGGGGACTAGTGAGGGGAGGCAGGGGGACTAGCCCTTTAGGGAAGGAGACACAGAGTTTGTTAATTTTTTCAAGGAAGTAATCTGAGAGTCCCTCGCATAGAGCCTGACTCGCAGTGGTCTGAGTGGTCCTAGCCGGCGGATTGATGAAGTCTTTGACAATGGTGAAGAGGGTTTTAGACGAGTTTTTGGCATTGGTAATTTGAGAAGAAAAATGATCTTTGATAGCGATTTTTTTCTGTTTGAGGAATTTTTTCAGGGCAGATCTGTAGGTAAGTTTAGCTTCAGGGTCGTAGTTTAGTCTCCACTTACGTTCGAGTGCTTTGCATCTGCTTTTCTCCTCACGGAGGGAGGTAGAGAACCAGGGGGCGGAGGGTCGAGATCTAGTAGAGGCAATGACTTTCTGGGGAGCAATGGAGTCAATAGCGTTGACAAGGGCAGTATTTAGCCTGAAAACATTTCCATCAATATCAGAGGAGAGGTGCTCCATCTGGAAGTGGAATACCGGGTCCAAGGTGGCACATGTGACCTTGTGCCACTTTCTTCCCAACTCCTTCCTAGGGGCCAGGGGGACAGTTTTCCGGCCGAGGGCAAAAGAGAAGGGGATAAGATAGTGGTCGGACCAAGTGAGGGGGAGGGGTGAGAGGACAGTGATAGTCGAAAAATTGGCGAAGATGAGGTCCAAGGTGTGACCAGCCACATGAGTGGGACCGGTGACTAATTGTTTGAGGTGCAGGCTTTCCATAGTTTCCAACAGATTGATCGCCTTCACGCAGAGAGGATTGTCTACGTGGAGGTTAAAGTCACCTAGAACTAGAAAATGTTGGTGTTTGAGGGATAGATCAGCCAGTTGGTGAATGAGGGCAGTGAGAGAAGGGGAGGTGGCGGTAGGGGGGTTATAAACTAATGTGCCAGCCAGTATAACTGCCGCGGAGTCAGATATAGCAAAGTACATGGCTTCAATTATACCAATATTAGTAAGTTTGGTAAAGGTCAGCTGAAGATGGGATTTGAGGATGACGGCTAGTCCGCCTCCAGATTTACCACCAGCCCGGTTCATGCATTTAATATCGTAACCTGGGGGGATAGCCAGATAGATATCCGGAGAGGAGGAGTCAGTGATCCAGGACTCAGTGAGGAATAGAATATCCCACTCGTCTGAGGAGATAGACATCCAGATGTCGTTGGCATGACGGGGGAGAGACCGGCAATTGATCAATCCAGCTTTCAGAGTCCGGTGGTTAGATGAGGGGGGCTGCGGTGTGAGACGAGGAGGCAGGCAAGATTGGTAGGACGGGAGAGTGAAGTTGCATTGAGGGCAATGGAAAGGAACAGATTCTAAGTGGTGTGGGTTGCAGCGGGTGATAGCCGAGCAAGGGGAGGAGTTTAGTAGATGAAGTTGGGTGCTGGTCCAACACGTACGAGTAGAATCAGTGGAAAAGGCAGGGGGTCTGGCCCTGGGCCCGGTCCAGGCCCGGACGGGCCCAGACGGGCTTGCCTTTGGCGCGCCTTCGGCGCGCTGACGGCGCGCCCGCTGCGCCCGTCCGCTGCGCTTCCTAGCGAGACACATAATTTATGTCTGTGGGGAAGGGCGTCATGGGGGTGTGGCCAGCTGAGGTGGGCGTGTCTGGCGTCGCGCCTCGCCCTCAGTAATGGCGAAGAGCAAGAATCGTTGCAGCGCTAGATCCGCTGTTTGTAAGCAAGGGGTGAGTGAGTTAAAATAGCAGAGTATCACACATCAATCAATTTAAAAAATACAGGCACACTCCCGGCTTCCGCCTCAGGAGACTCGAGGATCAGGGTGTCGCGCTTTCCAGCTGCGCGCACTTTATACTCGCTAAGGGGGCGTGGCCAGCTGAGGTGGGCGTGTCTGGCGTCGCGCCTCGCCCTCAGTAATGGCAAAGAGCAAGAATCGTTGCAGCGCTAGATCCGCTGTTTGTAAGCAAGGGGTGAGTGAGTTAAAATAGCAGAGTATCACACATCAATCAATTTTAAAAATACAGGCACACTCCCGGCTTCCGCCTCAGGAGACTCGAGGATCAGGGTGTCGCGCTTTCCAGCTGCGCGCACTTTATACTCGCTAAGGGGGCGTGGCCAGCTGAGGTGGGCGTGTCTGGCGTCGCGCCTCGCCCTCAGTAATGGCGAAGAGCAAGAATCGTTGCAGCGCTAGATCCGCTGTTTGTAAGCAAGGGGTGAGTGAGTTAAAATAGCAGAGTATCACACATCAATCAATTTTAAAAATACAGGCACACTCCCGGCTTCCGCCTCAGGAGACTCGAGGATCAGGGTGTCGCGCTTTCCAGCTGCGCGCACTTTATACTCGCTAAGGGGGCGTGGCCACCTGAGGTGGGCGTGTCTGGCGTCGCGCCTCGCCCTCAGTAATGGCGAAGAGCAAGAATCGTTGCAGCGCTAGATCCGCTGTTTGTAAGCAAGGGGTGAGTGAGTTAAAATAGCAGAGTATCACACATCAATCAATTTTAAAAATACAGGCACACTCCCGGCTTCCGCCTCAGGAGACTCGAGGATCAGGGTGGCATATGAGACTAATGCCCACTGGCGTGTATATGATTCAATGACGTAATTGAATAATGTATTTCCTATGTTTGCATGGAATGATACCTCTTGTATCTAGGTACCCATGGAATTGAACTAGGTACCTGTTTAATATTGTGCTGAAGTAATGAATAAATAGCATAAGCACACTTTGGATGTAATACTGTTGTGTTCCATACCTGATCAATTGCTTGTTTAACATTTATTGTTCCAGTGAATCGATAGACTCTGACCATTGCTATTGTAACTACCTTTACAGACCCGGGTCAGAGAGTTCTTAGGGTGTACCCCATTGTAACTCACTGACAGACTTTACGGGCGTGTTTTTTCATTATTTCAGGTTCTGAAAAGAAGATGGACTGAACGTCTGGCGGTTTGATGGAATTCTTTCCAGTTCACTGTTCTTCCACGTTGGAGGCGATTCATGTTGGATCAAGTTATTAATGGACTCATGTTCGTAGCAAAGAAAGAGGACTATATCCGGTGTTGCCCGGTTCTTATGGGCTATTACAGGAAGTGATGTGTGTTAGCATCATGGGAAATGTAGTTTTGTTTATATATACAACGTTTTTCATTGACTGCTGTGTGTGGCATTAAAAGAAAGAGAAGCATAAAGAAGCATATTAATTGCAGAATTAATTGCAATCACTGGTTTTAACACCTTGGTGAAGCACCAAGGAGCCAATGAGAGACCGAAAGGCAGGACCAGATACTCGTACCATTGGTCTCTCCACTGAAACTGTAGAAATCTCCGATGGGGAGGAAAAATCGGAACGGATAGGTAGGTGTCTTTCAGGTCCAAACGGACCATCCAGTCCCCCTGTTTCAACAGATCCGCCAGAAGATGGATGCCCTCCATCTTGAAGTGTTTGTAAATTAAGAACTGGTTGAAGGCTTTTAAATTGGGTACCAACCTGTAACCTCCACCTTTCTTCTGTACTAGAAATACATTGCTGCAGAAACCGCGAGGGCCCGCGTCGCAGCGTGCTATCGCGCGTTTCCGCAGCAATTCTCCTATTTCTGAATCGATAAAAAGTTCTTCTGCTTGGGAAAAAACCAACTGTCTGGGAAAAACAACCTGAACGGGGACCTGAAAGAAATGCAGATGAAAACCTCGAACAGTCTCTAGGACCCAGGCGTCCCTAGATGACTGAACCCAATTGTGAAAGAAATGACAAGTACGACCCCCCAAGGGCAACGGGTAAGGATCTGGAGCACTCACCTCCTGATTCTGAGGCCTGGAAGCGCCACGGTAAGAACCCTTGTTGAACCGTCGCTTGTTGAATCGTTGCCTGGTAGGGTAGAAGGTTCCTCCTCTGGTGGAATCCCACTCTCCTCTACCACGTCCAAAATCACCTCTGTGGGGGCCTTGGAATTGCTGACGGCCAAACGAGCATCCACGGCCTCGTCCGGCCCTGTTAAAAACAACAGTTTGCAGGGCACGCTTGATGCCGGACTGAGCTTTATCCAAAGTAGTAAAAGTACCAACGTACTTCGCCACGTCCTTAACGAAACGGTCGCCGAACAGGTTGCCATCTGCCAGGGGCCCTGGTTCCGCTGTGGCCAGTTCAGTGAGGTTAGAGTCCATCCTCATGAGAATGGACTTTCGTTGTACCGTTGAGATTGCACAGTTCGCATTGCCCAAAAGGCAAATGGCCCTCTGGGTCCAGCCCGCCAACACATGCAGATCCATGGCCGAGTTGGATTCCTGGGCCTCTAAAGCCATCTCTAGGATCTTGGCTAGAGGACCGACCACGTCCAGGAGTTTGTACTGGCAGCCCCTCCATGCGCGGTCTATACCCTTTTTGGGGTCTTTGGCGAATTTTTTAAGAAAGGTGAGCATGCTAGGATCGATATCGGGGTCTCCACCACTTTGTCGGAAATGTCCGGTCGCGGGCATTCTGATCAGAGTCTATTTCTAACCTCTTTGTCAAAACTCCTGCGGAGATTGTCATGAATGTAGGCAGCGACCTCCGGGGCTGGGAGCCAATCAGAAGATCTTGGGTGGACGATATCTGCCGGGTCGAAAGTGAAGGGGTGGACAGAGACTGGGCAGATTCCACATGCTTGGACTTCCTCGAACGCTTTTTAGGCGGAGATTCGTCAGAAGTGTCAGTAGCAGTAGTAGTACCCGTGTCGGTATCAGTATCCAATACCTGGGTGTTCCTACCCGAGTCAGGAGCAGGCAGGGAGGACATAGAATAAGAATGAGGCCAAACCTCCGAGGGCGCTTGGCTTCTTCGCGGTATCAGCTGAAGTAAAACCCTGCATTTTTGCAAACTTTTCCAGTTGTTTCGTGATCGGTTTCAGAGCACTAGTCAGAGCCTGCTGAATAGTTCCTGGAACTGCCTTCTCCAGGGCCTTGTTGACGGAATCTTGGACGGTGGCGTCCAGAGCCTCAACATTTTTCTCTTCAACAGAAGGATTAACCACTTCCTCAGCATAGACATTCTCCTCATCATATGTCACCCAGTCCTCCATGGTGGCACCAAATTTATACATAGACTTGCCAACCCACAGCACAGAAAATATATATGGGCAACCAGGTACCTAGCTCCTCAGCCAAAGGCTGTATAAAGTTATTGCAGCCCTCAGGCGTAAATATGGAGCCAAAATCCTTTCAAAAGAATATCCAGTCCAAAGAGGTGTGCACCCTCTAGGCCCAGCAGTTGTTGCAGCTTACCAAGCGTCAAAAACCTCCTCCGATGGAAGTCAGCAGGAGAAAGATCGAGAAAACTAACTAAACTGACTAAAAAACGGGCAGTAGCGATGTGCGTAGCCCAATCCTACCAAAAACCAGCCCAATTGGGCTACGCTTGTCGAAACTATCAACCTAAACCTGACTACCGGCTCCGAGCGTCTGAGGCCAATGAGGGAGGGCCATGCGCTCTATATCGTAGCAAAAACCTCGCCATCGGCGAGTCGGTACCGTGCCCAGCAGTTAACCTAAGTGTACAAATGCCCCCAAAGCCAAGCGGCAGCCGACGCGATCTCCGCGCCTCCGCGCGAGTACAGGAAAAGTCAATAACTCACACGGGAGCAAGCGCGATACAAGCGCTGCTCCCAAAGTACAAATACGGCGTCCCGGTGAGTTTGCGGCCCCTGTAAGCAACGGGAAGAGGCGCGAACTCACCCGGCGCCGAAAAGCAGGAAGCGAGCAACAAGCTCGAAGCACAGTGCGCCGCAGCGCGAACAATAAACCCCAGCCCAAAAGGGCAAAGCGCTAAACAAATACAATAGCGTTACAAATATAAACAAGCCATTTCGCAAAAGAGCTAGTAAAATAGGCACTTAACTGGCTGCGTGGGCAGCAAAGAAAGAGGACTATATCCGGTGTTGCCCGGTTCTTCTGGGCTATTACAGGAAGTGATGTGTGTTAGCATCGTGGGAAATGTAGTTTTGTTTATATATACAACGTTTTTCATTGGCTGCTGTGTGTGGCATTAAAATAAAGAGAAGCATAATACGAAGCCTCTGGTCCTTTAATAAAATTGGGAAAAGATCAAAAAATTACCATAGTGACTGATAGTCAATATGGTTATGGTGTAGTCCATGACTATGGCCAGCTCTGGTCTCAAAGAGGTTATTTAACTTCTGCGGGATCACCAATAAGAAATGCTCAACTAATTAAAAGATTAATTGATGGAATTCAGTTACCAGAAAAAATTGCAGTAGTTAAATGCACAGCACATAAGAAAGGAGAGGACTACATAACAAAAGGAAACTCATATGCTGATTCAATAGCAAAATTCTGTACAAAACATAATGTGTTAAAAAAAAACCCCAAAAAAACCCATAATGTGTCAGTTAATCGGAAAAAAGAAAATGAACATGTTTTGAACTCACTTATGCTAATATCAGTGGTTGAGACTTGGCAAGGAGTAAAACAGTTGCAAGACGAGGCGAGTGATGAGGAAAAAGACACATGGTTAAAAGCAGGATGCATACAAAGAGAAGAAGATGAGGTTTGGGTTTACAGAGACGACAGAGCAGTAATGCCAGATGGTATGATTTCTGACATGGCACGCATGTATCATGGTCCAGGACATATTGGAAGAGATTCAATGATTAGATTATTTAGGCAAATATGGTACAATCCAAAATTCTGAATAATTGCAAAATCCTTTTTTTAAAGATGTCTTATCTGCCAAAAGATCAACCCAAACAGAAAAACTGTTGTAAGCACGCGAACCATAGGACGGGAGGGTGGTCCATTTACCAGAATAAAGCTTGACATTATTGACATGCCACCTCACAACAAACTCAGATATGTTTTGGTGATAATCTGTTTGTTTTCAAGATGGGTGGAAGCATTTCCAACACGTCACAATGATTCAAATTACTGTGGCAAAATTGCTGTTGAGAGAAATCATACCAAGGTATGGATTTCCAGTGTTGATCAAGACAGATCGCGGCACACATTTTGAAAACAGATTGTTAAAATTGATTTGTGAAGCACTAGGAATAAAGCAAAAATTACATTGTGCTTACAGACCAGAAGCATCAGGTGTTGTTGAGCAAGTGAATGGTAACGAAGGCCTAAAATTTAAATTAGTGAATAAAGCAAAAGAACAGGTGAATGAGATCACAAGTCAAAAAGAAGAAGACTTAAATAAGAAAAAACAAGCAGGAAAGAAAATAGAAGTGATCAGCAGCAGGGCAAAGAGGATAATAAAGCTAAATCAGAAATACAAATCGCCTGAGTGGACCTACATAATAATACCACCAGTAGTAGAATTAAATAGTAGTCAAGGTAATTTAGATGATGAAAGTGATAATGATTGATTTTGTTCATTAGGTGACACAAGGTTGAAGAAATTGTGTTAGGTGACACAAGGTCGAAGAAATTGTGTTCGCTGGAAAACACATTGATGTATGACATAAGGTCGAAGAAAAGCTGTTAGTAAATAAAGTTAACTAAAAAAAAAGAGGGGAGTATATTTAGTGATTTTTCATTTTTTTCTTTTTCTTTTTAGGCTTTTGTTTGAAAGTAAAGATGCCTTATACTAATGATAATTCGAGATGCTCAATTCTTAAAAGATGTTGCAAATTGTCTTCAATATGTGTAATATTGATAATCTTAGTTTGGTTAATTTTAGCTGTTATTTTTCCTTTTGGAATAGATAAAGAGGTGTATAAAGCTAACATGACTAGTAAAATTTTGGATAATCATGACACAATTGATAAGACTAATAAAATTATTGTACATAAACCAGAGATTTATCAAGATAGATCTATTGGAGATTTTTCTAGCAATACCTTTTCAAGACTTTTATCTGAATATGTTAAGGTGATGGATGCAAACGATTGTTACATCTGTGTGAAATTACCTACTTCTGTGTCTGAAGGTGTTACATATAATATGCTTCCTCTTACTTATGGTATAACATGTAGTGTAATAGCTAGTTTGTTTTATAAAACTGGACGTTTGGAATATTACTATTCTGATTTTGATGACATTTTTGCAAATCTAAAAGTTGTAGATAGAATAAAGTGAAACATGCTAAACAGATGAGGGAATTTTTCTTAACAACTAGTGAACTCACTTATGAGTATGCTTTTAGAAATAATTTAACATGTAAATTAAGGTCAGAAGAGAAGTCATTCTTAAATATGGTGGAAGAGAGAAGGGCAATTTACAAGCGAAATGAGATGTTAAAGCCTACTAAGTCAAAATGTTGGCAAATGGAAGATGAAAAGCTTAATGGTAATAATGAAAATGTTGCAATTCATATAGATAAACCTGTTAGTGGAAAATTTTGTATAAGAAGAGATAATACTTTGTTTGACAATTATTTTGTTGGTGCAAGTCAATGTGAAGACACTTATCGTATTATAGGGTGTTGGGGATTTAAAGGAGGCAAAGATCCAATTTTTCCTGGAATTTATTTTATTTGTGGGAATAAAGCTTATTACAGTCTCCCAGACCACTGGTATGAGACATGCTATGTAAGTTTAGTTTTTCCCAAAATATTTCATGTAGATAGAAATGCAAAGGGTTCATTTGAAATTGGCAATCACCTGAATAGATTTAGAAGAGAAAGCTTTACAGAAATAATGGGATATATATTTGGTGCATTAATACCTATAGTATGAATAACCCTGAATGCAAACAAAATTAGAAAAATGTCCACAATTGTTGATAGATTGTCAACAGACACTGCAAGTGGATTTCAATTGGTGAATACAGAGCTTATTGCAATGAGAACTATGGTGATGCAGAATCGTCTTGCACTGGACATTCTGCTAGCAAAAGAGGGTGGAGTCTGTGGAATTTTGCATGTTCAACATTGCTGTACTTATATACCTGATAAAAGTCAGAATATAAAAATGTATATAAAAATCATTACAGAATTACATACCGAAGTAGAACCTTTAGAAGATGAGAGTTTTTCAGAACGTTTAAGTAAAAGATTTGCAGTCATTATACAATGGTTTCAAGAGATTGGTAGTTCAATTATAGGTAAAATAGTTTTTCCTTTAATAATCATAGCTATAGTGATACTTTTGTTAAAAATTTGTTGCATGATACACAAGAGAAGAAAACATGTGATAGAAAAGAAAAGAATTTGCAAACTTAGAAAAGAAAAAGAAATAGAATTAGAAGAGTTTCGTTGAACTCAATATGAGAAATGCAGAAGATCAGGTGAATCTAAAGTTTAGAAATACTAATATTAAGAAAGTCCAAAACATGTTCAAGGGTTGAAAATTTATAAATGTTGGGTATTATTTGGTGATTTAGAAATCACCAGATGAGGGAGTTGATGGAGCAAGGTGAAGAACAAGACTTTGTTCAAACATGTCAAGTTAATCTCTCATAACAAAGTAACCAGATTAATAAGCTTGTGGTGAAATTATTAATCAACTTAGTTTAAGAATACATTCATCATTACACGCGGGATAAACTAATGTGCTCTATGTTGCAAACGCAAAGAAAGAATAATAAACTAACCTTGTCTATTGTCTTTGTCAGTATTAAATGCGGCAGTTAAATTAATGGCATGTGCTTATTTTATGTGCTTATGTTATGTCTTCGTGATAAAAGCTCATGAAGTTCCTGCTGTACGAAAAGGAGAAGTAATTATGATGCTGCCTATTTGTGCTTTTGCTAGGTAACATAATTAACAGGATTAATTAGTAAAGGGGGAGGGTAACAGAATGGGTCTCAATTCTTTAATTAATCGATGTCTTGTGTTTGTTTAATAATAGTTTCCAAAGTGAGGCCTAAAAGATGGTTCAGAAAATAGGGCTGACAGAGCTGCAGACGCAAAAGCTTGTCCAGAGTGTACTCTTTACGCATGCGCAGTTGTGAAGATTTTTGCTGCATTGTCATCGTGAATTAAAAAGCAGTTCTTTGGTCGCGTTGAACGTGCTCATGGAGAGATGGCCCAAGGACAGGAACTTGATATGTCTGCCAAGGTTAGGAAGTTAACGTTCGGAGCTTGAGGAAAAAAGTATCTTACTTGAGGAAGCTGAATTACATGGAAATGAAAGACAATAGGTCTTATGTGAAGCCTGGACTTGGTCAAGAGTCGGAGATGACCTAATAATTTTATCATTGACTGACACGGGACAGCCAATGAAAAGCTCGGACTCGTTTTAAAGAATGTAAAATGTAGAATGTTTAGCTAGTGAGAAAGGTATAAAGTCTGACACAATGAGCAAGGAAAAAACTCTTACTTTCTGATTCCTGAGTGACGTGACATGCTGATGGACCTTTGGCGCATGTAAGGACAGCAGACTTTAAATGATTTTTCCTTTTCAGGTGAAGTGAGAAATAGACAGGGAAATAGATTTAGGGAATGGGAAACTGTTATTTTGCTAATAATTCATGTTTCTGAGCTTGCTTTGATATGTCAGTTTTAATTTAATTTCCTTATTAAACGCTGCTTTCTTATTTGCTAATAAAATAAAGATTCTAAAACGTATATGCTTTTTCCTTATGAAAAATAAAGTTAATAAAATTAGATTTGAAAAGACAAGCTGGTCTTGTTTATTCATGGTCTAGATTCCATCAGTTGATCCAATCGCCTTAAGTGATTTGATTATTAGGTGATATGTTTAAAACCATGGTTAAGATAAATGAACTGCAGTTGTATATAATAATGTAAATATTATGTGAATAGATTTATTAATCAAATCACCTGATTCAGTTGCTCAAAAATTGTCTCATTGGTGTTATGGGCCTGTATATGTGTTTGATGTTTAATGGTGAGTATTGAGGTGATAGGTAGCGTTTGTGAGACAGTTTTTCAATCAGAGCGCTGGATCAAATGTTAATTAGGCCTTGCAGTTGTTTCACCCCTTCTAAGAGCCCCTGCAGCTCCACTCTGCCTACTGATTAAAGGTTCAGCCCCCCCCCCCCCCCCCCCCAAAATGTTTTCTGTTAACACCACCACCACCCCCACGAAATTTGGCTCTAGTTGCGCCTCTGGTCTACACTAATGGCTGAAAACTGTCTGCAGCATTCATCAAGGTGGGGTTGTATTTCTAATACTCCCCTGCTAACATCTCTTTTATGAAAATATACCCAATCATGCAAATAAAATATTTTTTTATGCATGACAGGGGGAACAGAAGCATCGTTGGATTAGGGGATGTGGTTAGCTGGAGTGTTTTTAGCTATGTTTTGGAATGAGAGCTCCTTGTACATAAACGGTGACGGTTTAGGAGTGAGCTGTCTGGTGTGGTGTCAATAAAAGTCACCGGAAGACTCCACATCACCATAAACAGGGTGCCCCAGTCCTGCGTTTTCATTTAACGACCTAACGCAATTTCGGATTTGCTATCCTATTTTGCTTTAGAACACACAAGATATCTGAAAACAGTGATTTCTGTGAGAAGTTCCTAGGATCGAAACGGTGCCTCTTTCGTCGTGACTTAAAGTATTTCTGCTCATGATGGTGCGTCACGTCACACTGGGGCACATTGCCGAAGACGTGTAGCCCAGGGAAAGGCGGCAGCCCAGGAGGCACGCTATAACCACTGCCCCGATCAGCTGCGACCCCGGAAATCGCTGAGTAACGGGTGAAGGCGGGAGAGACCAGGCTCAGAATGCCAGATTACGTGCTTGTCACGTCACGTGGTGTTGTTGCTAGGGACGCCTAAAGAGAATCCCTCCGAAGTGAAACAGACTAGGACACTGTCAGCTCAGTGATCTTCGAGGCCCTCCTTCCCTCCCTGTCAGTAGCTCGTGTGGTGTATTCGTGCCAGCGCGCGCTCACGCACACCCACCTCCTCGCGTGCTGCCCTGTCAGCCAATGGGGAGCGAGGCCGCGTGCGCACATTCAAACAGCGTTCTGGAAGGAGGCGGGCTGCAAGATTCGGCGGCACAGACAAACTAGATCATCAACAGAGGGAAAAGCAGCCGCTAGCCATAGCCGGAGACGGTGCCAAGCCGCGCAGCGCCGTGGACAGGCTCTGACAGGATCCGATCCCCTCCGTGCCGCGTGGAAACGCTGAGGCAGAGCTCTGAGGGGGACCATGCCACGGCCCCCGCACCGTCGGCGCTGAGTACACCACATCCCACGAGCTGCACCCTCAGTGCGGGCATGGCCCGGAGACCGCTACGCAGGTAAGAGTCTGCACCCGCCAGAGGGGATCCGCGCGCATGGAGGTGGAGATCTGCACCATGTTTAGAGGGGAGGATCCAAAAACTGACACTCCGTTCCGTGAAAAGTCAAATCTGCACATGCCCCACTGAGGGAGCCGCTGTTGTCTCGCTGACAGGCAGACCGGCCCAGGGCTCGGAGTCACAGGTGCCTCTGAGAGGATGCCCGGGACGGATGCGTGCCAGGCGCCTTCCCTGTCAGAAACTGATCAATGCCAGTGAGACCTAAGGGGGCTCTGGGACATCGATGGATTGGGAATGGTCGCCTCGTAGCTAGTAATGGAAATGGACACGCGCCATTAGTAATACCGAGGAAAACTTTTTTTAAAAATTATTTTTAAATGAGTGTATATCACTTTAAATTTCTGGTACTGGCAATGACTATTTACTCATTGGCGAGTCGTTTGGCAATTATAGGAGCAGTCAGTTAGACTTCTGGATATGTCGCCCTATAGCATGTATCTTTGGAAAGGTGTGCCCGGCGTGCCTAGGAAGAATGGTCGTATCAAGTCTGGCAGGTTCATATTTTGGAGCGATGACTCGCTTGGCACTTCATTTTCAACGAATGGTGACCAAGAAAGGTGATTTCCATGCCTGGCGTCTTAAATTGCTAGAAGAGTTGCCTAGGTTTGCGATTCGCATTTTGCACTTAAAACACGACCGCATAGATGACTGCGGCCTCGCTGTGACTGGCGCCGGACCTGTTACCGTCTTATAGCAAAGGGGTAAAATGGCCTGAAATAGTTTTGCTGAAAATCCGACCATATCCAGTGGCCGCATATCTTCCTGTCAATATACTGCAATGTTTTTTAAACATAGGGCTCGTGGATGCAAATATTTGTAGTTTCGAAATCACTCCGTTGAATGTTGTATTTTCGCCGTGCATCATAACATTCGCAAGTTTACCTCTTCTCCGATCTTGCGCCCATTTCCTCGATGAACTAGTATGTTGGCTCGTGGAACATGGTGTTTTTTTGGTCGACTAATTATAGTGCTGAGTGGGCCACAAGTAATACAGTGGATAGGAGGGATATTCAGGAGAGGGATTGCAGCATTGTGGACATGCTCAAATGCCACCATCATATCCAGGTCTTGCAGTTTTAATAACTCCCATTAGTTGGTATTGTTGGAGACACTTATCTAGTTTGTTTCTTATGGTGATGGCTGTCATCTCTTTTTATGTGTTGTCTGGATGTTTTTTTTTTAGCAATTCCATGAAACCTTTTTTTCCAAATGTATTTTCTAATTTAGCCAGAGGACCTCCTCAATTGCACTGCACGTTTGGTGGACAGCATAGATCGTTGCTCACCACAATTAATCAATACCGTTGTGTTTAGGTCAGTCTTCATTGTTGTGGGTGGATTTTATCGTCTAAACGTTGAGTGAATGGTAGTTAGTTATTTATTAATAAAGGCAGACTGGATGGTCCACATGGCTGATAACCAGACATAGGTACTATGTTCCATCTATGCACTTTTGCTTAGTGGCAGTTTAAAAATTCATATTTGCATTTTATAGATAGCAATAGATTCAGTGGCCTCATACTATGCTTTTTTTTGTTTTGGGGTTCTGATTTCGTGTGCCGAGAGTTTAACCCTGTAACAAACTAGAAAATGCTGCAGGCCTACACCGGTTATGACTTATGTCTAGACTTTTAAGCTAAAAAAAAAATAGCTTTCACGTACATGTTTTTGATGTGTGATTACATTAGTTTTGCACATCTTTTTATCCTCATTTTCCAACGTAAACGTTACATCTTGATTCAGAACTTTTGATTTGTTCTCAATTAAAACTGCCATCAACCTAATTTACCCAAGGACGTTTCCTTTAAGTAAACTTTTCTCAAGCTTACAAAGTATTTTATCTAAGAAGGAACTGTGCAGTTTGAGAAGAATATTATTTCTTTTACTGAACCATAGACAGATGTTCCAGTACACTAACAACAGGTCTATTTAAAGAATCTTTGTTAAAAGTTCAGATGTAAACCGAATAGTGTTGACGGCTGTTGTTTCAAAGCTACTTTCTGTATTCATATTTTTTCAAGATACATGTACAGTGCTCCTTATACTTTCTTGGTAGGTCTTAATCAAAAAGTACTTGAATAAATAATAATGGGATGATGTATCTTTATGTATACGTTATAAATATATTGCATGCCACAGAGGTTCCAGGACGGTATAGAGGCTATAGGCAGAGTACCTTGAAATGCGTGTGAAAGTCCAAGGTGGTAGTCCTAATAAGTGGGCCTTGCCTTCCCCCATGTGTGCGGCCTTTGCGCTCTTGAGGACCTCGACATGTGGATTAGCCTACATGAGTGCCCTCTCTGCTGCACATGCCGGTCCTGCTGGGATATTACTACTCACTTGCAGTAAGTTATTACAAGAAGGTAGTGATGTTTTCTTAATTAATATTAAGTCTTCTTGCCATAAGAAAATGATACACACGCAATTATAGGGAGATTAGTGTCTCCTACTTATAATGTAGCAAAGAGCTTCAATCTGTGCACTGTCCACTCTGGGATGGAGCTGAAACTAGAACTTCCAAACTGATTTAGGACAGAACAGTAATGGATCGTCCTTCAACAGAGTCAGGTTAACCATCAGTTCCAGACAGGTTGCAGAAATAGCATGGTGGTAAAACCTGTTCTGTCCGACACCCATGGCAATTTAGTGCCAGTCATAATGGCCGGTCGCCCACCATAAATCTGGAGATTAAGTGCGTCTGGCGGATCTTGGCACTTGAAAGACTGCCCTAGAAAGGATGCAGACTTTCAGAAAAAGTTTTTAGTACCGTGTTCCTAACGTGCTGGGCTGCCACTCTCAGCATATTAGGGATTTTGGTATGGTGCCATTGCAAACGAACCCCCCAATTTATATTTCCTTTTTCAACAACTGCATTTGGATGCATACATTCTAGTATGTTGCATGGCTCTGGCTTCTTCTCTGCCCGAGGTTTATCCCTAAAAGTGGCTTCGTACATGTCAGATCGAGTCGCTTTGGTTGAAAATCTTTCAGCGTCTTGGAGGAGAGGTCTAAATATAGTGGATTTTCAAATGCCACCTGTGTGGCAGTGGAAGCTCTACTACAATTGTTGGTGGAATTCTTCTAGCCAAGCTCTGAATAAAGGCCCTAGCAAGGTGTGCATTATACCAGAGGCTTGACTCTACTGGTTTACATTTTCATTTTCCTTTTAATATTGCTACTCCTATTTTAACTGCTGGAAATGTTACCCGTATATATTGTACGCTCTACACATTCAATCTGTAGGCAAGTGCTGGGAAGCGTGCGTTGTCACATGAGCATTAAACAAGGATACAGGCTTCTGGCCTGGGGCAATGCTGTGTAGAGAGGTATAGAGTGAAAAGAGAGGCAAGCTGGATGGCTGCCTGGCAGAGTTGCAAATACAAGGAAAGTTTGGTCTTTTTAAAAATTCTAATATCTTTCATAGTGTACATTGGCACGGAAACCTGCAAGTGGCATACAATTCAAGTAATCCGAGGTTTTCTTGTTTGTGTGATAAGATGTGATGGGAGTGTGGTATCATGTGCTAGAGGTTACAGCGCCTGTCTGAATTCACAGTTGTGTGGATACGGTCTCTCAGAACGAGGCATTCTCCTCAGAAGCTGTACTGCCACATTTCAAGCTGAGGATTGGCACCACTACTGAAGGGGAAGCCTGGTAAATTATAACAGTAATGCTTACTTTGAAGTTACGTTTATAGCTTATTGAAGAGTAACATGAAATGTACACTATCATCCTGTTGCCAGACAGAGATAACATTTTAGAGACTCTTAAGTTGTTTCAAACCACTGCTTGTCTCTGGAAATGTAAACACTATTCCAGTGAGCTGACTACGTTTAACAAGCATTGGCAAAGCCAATAAGTCTCGGCCTTAAAAGGCCAAGTTGTTGGATTTGCCAATGCTTCTTGGTAATGTCATGCTAATGCTTGCGTCAAAACGTATCGACGTGCATGGCCAACAATGTTTAAATGGCCTTTCTATTAAAGAAAACCCTTTGCAAGATGGCTGCTAATGGGTGTGTCGTGAACGGATCTTGGTTATGAATCTTGATTCATGGTGGCCATTTTAATTTACAACTCTGACATGTTGGACAACCATATTAGGGCAGCAAATTAAATTGTAAATATAAAAGTCAAAAAACATTGTGCAAAGAGCCAAAAAAGGAGCGAGCGGCACAGCACTGCTGTGCAGCTGCTTGACAAGCCTTGAAAAAAAATGCGAGTACCATCTGGTAGGGGATTGCAGGTGGGATAGTGGGGTTTTGAACACCAAAGGAGACAATGCCTAAAAGAAAAGAGAGAGTAGGGGTAAAATATCTTCCTTTTCTTCGTTCTCAGCTTTTTAAAAAAACCTTTTACTGGACTCTTTACATTTGCTGGCTTTAGTACTCTGTGCATTTTACTCCTGCTAACCAGTAGTAAAGTGCCTTTTCTCCCTCTTTAACATGGTTGAATTGGCATTTTCCTAATTGGTACTATTAACTTGTGTATCTGTCCCTACTAAACGGTAAAAAATGTTTACCCAGGGCCTGTAAGTTAAATGTCACTAGGAGACTATAGCTTCTATTGTGCAATCCACTACAGTGACGGTGTAAAACATGGCTTCAGGCCTACCAGTGCAGCCTGATTGTAGCAGTGTAAAGGTAGCATGACTTTACCTAAGTAAAAACTGCAATTCAATGTCTTAAAAGTAACCCATTCGGCAGAACAAAACCTCTCCTTTAAATATCAAGTCACCCTTTTGTAGGCCTTGAAGCCCACAAGGCAGAGAGCATGGTATTTGAAAACAGGACATGTTAAAAAAAATAATAAGGTTACCATGTCCTTACAATGACTAGCACCCAAAAGCTATTTTTCACTGTGGAGGCTTAGCTGTCCTATATAGAAAAGACAAGTACAGATTAAAAATCTTTTACTTATTTTTTAAATTCTCTTTGTTAATTAACAAAAAACAATATTGTGGTACAGCTTGTGACATGCGGTGCATAACCTATCACACATGCTGGTTCAATCGTGCAGTGGTACACACATAGATAGACACAATAACATAGGCTGCATACTGTCGAGAATCCCAAGATGCCTACTTGGAGCCAGTCGTAAGAAACTGGTCCCACAAGAGCTGTGTACAGTAGTGGGGACTAAGGCAGGCCAGAGTAATTTCTTAATGCATCTCATATTTTGTGATTTATAGGGGCAACCTCTCCCCTTGTTGATAAAATGTTAATGTGTCATGCACCAAGCTTGGTTCAAGTGCCATCTCTCCAGTTGCCGTAGTGCTGAGGATCCCCACAATTGTGCCACATTTTCATGCAACTACTAGGCCCAGGTTACAGAACAGGCATTTGTTTTGGGTATCTTTATTATCGCTTCAAATGCCCTGGACACAGAGTCTTCGGGGAGCAGCTTGAAGCCTGTGGGTGCCTGCAGGACCCACTGTACCCTCCCCCAGCACGGCTGTATGGCGTGGAACTCTCACAGCATATGCATAAATAATCCCTTTTGGGTTGCTGCTCCTGAGGCACACCTTGCTACCAGCCCTCCAATCATGGCCAGCAGTGCTCTAGTAGAATAGGTCCTATATCAAATATTTAGCTGAATGAGGTGAAACCCAGTCTTAATTGCCACCTCCTTAGGGCCCATGAGTGCCTCAGTCCCCTCCTCATCGGAAATTTTCACAAAGACCTTGCTCCCATAGCCCTGTAACACCTCCAGGGCGTCTGGCAGATTATTCATGAGCTTTCTGTATATAAGCGAGATCGCCTTGCATCTGAGGGGTTTGTCCATGCAGATGAAAATCTTGATATTGTATCTGAGGAATAAGAGTATCTGCAAAATAATTAAACCTGTATTTTAACAGTTTATTAAAAATCTAATTCAATGGGGAACTCAGATTTTTAATAAATATTAAGGAAATATAACTCTGGAAACTGCAGGTTAATTTTCATTTGCTCTCAGTCTTCTCCCTGCCACTTATTTGGCATTTGAATAGGTATAAAATGCCCCCAGGAGCAAAAATAGGCTAACTGTGAGCATCCTTTTTGATGTTTTTTTCGAACCCTACTTTATTTCTATCATGGGCCTGTCTCTGTGTTTATTGGAGGTACAGTGGGCTGCCTCAAACTGTATTTTAGTGTTAGATGAGGTCCTCCCTGCTACCACTACAATTTGTAATTCCATGTTCAGAACAGGCATTTACCCAGTCACTTTAAAAAAGACCCTCATCAAACCTCTGTTAAAGAAACCACATCTCGACATGGAAGAATTAAAGAGCTACCGTCCAATCGCTAACCTCCCAGCTTTGGCGAAAATTGCCGAAAAAGCACTGAACTTACAACTCTCGGCCTTCATAGAGGAACATCACTTACTTGATGAATCCCAGTTTGGCTTTCGCCAATACCATGGGACGGAGACGGCCTTGATTAAAGCCGCGGATGATATTAGATCCATTCGTGACGCCAGAGGGACAGCAGTCTTAATACTGCTTGACTTGTCGGCGGCTTTCGACACGGTCGATCACGCCATTTTGATCGACCGTGTCGAAAACATGGGTGTCCAACAAAATGCCAAGAAACTCCTGGCCTCCTTTCTGGCTGATAGGACTCAGGTGGTTACAATGGGATCCTTCCACTCATCCACCCTGTCGCTGCCATGTGGAGTACCTCAAGGCTCATCCCTTAGTCCGACACTTTTTAACATTTATGTGTCGGACCTAGCCAATGTCATCCGAGCACATGGGATGAGCCTTACCTCCTATACAGACGACACTCAGTTGGTCCTTGCCATCAGGAATGATGGCCATAAAATAGCAGACGACTTCAAATTGGGCATGTTGGCAATAGGGAATTGGATGGCCTCCAATTGCCTAAAATGAAATTCAGACAAGTCGGAAGTAGTTATCTTCGGACATCTGACCCCGGAATGGTCCTCCCGTTGGTGGCCTTTGTCACTGGGTCCTCCTCCTGAGCCTGTTACCAAGGTGAGGAATCTGGGAGTTATTTTTGATGACCGCCTCACTTTTCTCCCTCATGCCAATCAGATCACTTCCTCCGCCTTTCACAAACAGACTCATCAAAAAAATCCTTCCCTTCCTTCCTGATACAGCTGGCAAAACCTTGGTTACTTCCCTGGTACTGTCCACCTTGGATTATTGCAACGCATTGTTCCTAAACGCACAAGAAAGAGTCCTAAACAAAATGCAAATTATTCAAAATTCAGCCGCTAGGCTTCTGGGAAGAATCCCCAAATATCAATCTGTTTCGGAAACCATCAGAGACTTACACTGGTTACCCATTAGAAGCAGAATAAAATTCAAAACTCTCTGTATAGTTTACAAGGCCTTGCACAACCTGGGACCAGTTTTTCTCATTCAAAATCTGACCCCCTACTGCCCCCCAGATCACTACGCTCCTCCAGTCTACATGATCTTGTGGTACCCCGTACCAAATCTGTTTCATGGGGAGACAGAAGATTTCTTGTGTCAGCCCCTAAACTATGGAATACTCTGCAGCATTCGATTAAAACAAGCCCCTTGCTTTGGTCCTTTCGTAAACAACTCAAGACCTGGCTTTTTAATCAGTAATCTCAGTCCTCCCCTCTCTGGTTAAATACTGCAGATATCTTAGCACCGAGATTCCCACGGGCCTTCGTTCGCGCTCTATAAATGTTGTTAATAAATAAATAAATAAATAAATAAATAAGATTCTAGGATTACCATAGTACACTACCCCCTTCATCCACTCCCAGACCTCAGAGCCCAAGTTTAGTGTGACCGAAGACTTTTGCCATATTAAATCTTCCCAAAGTAGGTCAGGTTGTCCCCGGGAACGTTTGTACCCTATTCGTTAGGGCATGCCCAAGAGTCATTCCCCCCACTATCTTGTTCCAGGTATAAATGTGGCATCTCTGGGCACCCACTTTAGAACGCTGCTGGGCCTGAGGGAAATCAGAAGAGAACTGAACCTGCTATCTGCGACCTGAGGAAAGGCCTGAAGGACTGGACCTTCTCTCTTGTAACCAGAACAAAGAAGTGGACTCCAAGGGTCCTAAGACTGACCTCCTGATCGAGTTACAGGGATACAGCAAGGTACAGGATGCGTTTCTGCAACTACCTGACTGATCAGCTGTAACTGGACCTGGACTGGACCCCGCTGTTGGCCCCTGTCTGACACACTGCGAGTCTCTTAATACCTCCCTGAAGTAGTGGGGACCTTTAGAACTGTATTCCTGTGGTGGTTAGGGACTCACAGGACTAAAGTGAGAAGGTTGGTCTATCTGATCCGCGCACAATAGCGGTCAGCGCCAAATTGCATCTGTGCCCCAGTCTTCTGTGACCAGTGACTATCATTGGCACTTTGTGCTGTTCCAACTTACAACTTTAAATATTCATATTTCAAGTACCCTTACTGTATTTTTTTCTTCATGTTGGTGTCATTTTATGTATTACGTTTTACCTTATCTTTCTAATTTGGTTTAGGATTTTTATTGTTTTGTATTTCAACTTTATTGCTGTTTTGGTAATGCATAAATATTTCAGACCTTGCTCTAAGCTAAGCCTGTCTGCTTTGTTTCATAGCTACCAGAGTGTTGAGCTCAGATTTATTTTGAGAATGGGAGTGCTAACCCTGACAAGGGTTACAACTATTCCCTGAGGTGCATAGGTCCCTCCTCAAATCATCTAAATTTCTTACAAGAGTCATTAACGGAGGTAGTGAGAGGATCCAAGCATATGAGGGTTTCACCGGTGTTGGTGGGTGACTCCCGTCTCTCTTCTGGACTCAAGCATACATTGATTAGTTCCCCTCTGCATTCGCTCTCCCTGAAATAAAAAAAAACACAAAGTTACACCCTGCCTGTCATTGCAGCCTCCCAAGAAGCAAAAAAGTAAACAATGGCTTGAACAATGCCCTTCCTGCCATCTCCTTACCCCCCATTAAACAAGTATTGTGCACTGCTGCCTCCCACATGTTTCTGTTGAAGTATCTGTGTGTAATTTGTGTTTTATGACTGCAATGTCTTGGTTTAATATTTGCAAAACACCCAAGAAACATAAAAATGTTGAATTGTATCTTTTGGTTGAAATCTCAAAGTAGAGCTCAGTGACTAACTGTGTCTTGTGGGGTTTGGTTCTTAATGTAATATTGAAAACTTGGCATTTGACCTTGAAGGGGAGCTCGTGTGCATGGAAGAACAAGAGCGGCACTTTTACCTCAGTAGAGAGTGCATCATGGCTTGCTGCTGTTGAGTGCACTTGAGTTATAGAAGGTCACCACTACATTTGGATTAACTACAATTATGCCAGGTAGGACCACCTGGTGACTCCAAAAGTAGTAGTGGCTTATCCACAGATGCAGGTGCTGCCATTACTCACTGAGGATGTCCACTAGAAGCCACAGATGTTCACTCTATGTCAGAGATGGTGTTCTTAGCTAGGGACATCCACCAGATTCTGGGGATGCCCACACTGCATGTGCAGCCACAATTATACAAGGGATGGCTATAGTACGGCAGGGATTTACATTGTGGGATCCTAGTTAAAAAAGCAAGCAATCAACCCCTTGATAGGGAGCATGCATTGTAAAGTATTTAACCACGTTTTTTGACCGCTAAATTCGACTAGCCAGCCAAATAATTAGATTAGCGCTTAATATGCAGCAACCATCTCATAAGCTGATTCCCTAATGTTGATCTGCTTTTGGGGATTTTTCCACGCCAGTCCACGGAGAACGCTCTTAGAGCAGCCATTCGGGAGACCCTTTTGGGAAGACATTTCTCAAACTGCCCTTGGATAATACACTTGCAAAATGCCCTGAAAACTTGACGGTTATACACCAACAGCTCAAGCACTTTTTCAATTGGTAGCCACAAAAAACAGTTAAATACTTGTCCTTTGCTAGAAATGTTCAAGGGCTAAATACATTAAAAAAAAAATCATGGACAGTCCTGCCAGGGGAAAAATGTCAAACTGCTTATAGGTTCCAGTGGCATGAAGGACAAGTCTACATTTTATGTAAATCTGTATTCAACTGTTCGTTTACTGAACTTTAGATCTGCGTGGCAATCATAATAAGGTGCCTGAAATGTTGCTGATAAATGTGACGCGCAGTTTGAATTCTTACTTAGCCTTGTATGCGTGTGCCTGAAATTGACCGAACGTCAAAAATGGTTTTGACAATTTGTATTACCACCCAAGGTTGTCATCTAGCTCTAGACCAATTGGGTGTCATAAATCCCCAAATGTCTGCAAATGTAGACAACTTCCTGGAAGTTGCTTTCGTCTTTTGCATAAAGAAGAGAGTTGTTAAACTTTGGAGTTTGAATTGGTAGTCTGGATGACCCTTTTCGAGCTGAAACTAATGTTTTTTCACACTGATTTAATGCTGTCACTGGATCTGATGGTCTGGGAATGCATGTTATCTGACAGCCGACTAACATAAATTGGGCATCCTTGACACCATTCGAGAATCCCTGGCATTTTAAACAGGATCGGCCCATGGAAGGTGGTAGTAAATAAAAGCACTTGTTGATATTTAGGTACCAGTCTAGTGCATTTGCTATAAGCTTTTGTTTGGGGGGGAGGGAGCGATTCGTTTATTAACCTAAAACAACACCTAGTATTGGAGGGCAAAATATGTGCGTTTTCAGAAAATGCAGCATGATGTTTGAGGTCCGTTTTAGTGCATTTCCAAATGTATATTAAGATCTAATGTTTGACCGATTTATCAATGCTTATTTGGTGCATTTTTTTGCAGGTGTTAATATTTTGATACTACAGGGCAGTTGCGGATACTGCTCTTACGTTCTCAATTGTTTTAAAAGTCCTGTCTTCATTGCTACAATTTTTTGATGATATTGCTAACTTTTCTGGAGGCTTGCACAGCTATGTGTTGTGTAAGGGAGGAGATATGCCTGCTCTTTCTGCAGTTGGTAATATAGCGCTACCAGTGTAACTTCTCCAACCTCACGAATAATGATGCTGTCTAAAGCCTGCGGGTGTGAGATGAGTGTAACTCTTCATTGTCCTATCCCATCCTTTAAGTAGATTGTTTGTGGTATAAGTTGGTTGCTCATTTGCTTGGAAGAGACAAGATCTGTACATTGAAGGAGTAGACTATAAAAATCTTGAAAATGGACTGAAGGCTCTGTTGAATTGTTGAGCCTAGGTATCTGAAGCACCTGTATAAACAATGCCCTTTCAGCCAGTGCTTTTAAAACTTGCCTGAAAATATTACTGTAGCCTCATTTTTTTCAAAGTATTATTTGCTGGCAACCTCTCCCACCCAATTGACCCTATCGAGTGTCAGACATGATTGGTGTAACAGTCACTATTTGTGCAAAACGTGGCTAATTTATTGGAACATTGATCTGAAAAGTGCAACATTTGACCCCAATTTTTTGTATAGGGTTCTTCTTCTCTAGGAAGGAACCTTTTCTCCGGTCTCTCAAACCCACTCAGCTGATTTAACTCTGTAGCTTCCTTCATCCAGCCACACATTGTAATGTGGGGCAACAATTGAAACCCTACCACTTTGTGAATTCACCAGCTGCCACTGCTTTAAAGTATTGCATGTGCTTGTTCACTACCTGTCAGCAGGTTGTGTAACTGAATGTGCAGTTACCAAGATCTGTTTGGCTTGAGAGCCCCTGATGACACTGCGAGCTCAAGAATAGTTACATTTCAGTGCTGTGTGGGGTTGGTAGGAAAATGTCGGTTTTGGCTAAAAGTGAGTTCCTAGAACTAAGAAAAATAGATAATTATTGCACAATATAAGATGGCCAGGAAGGCTATGATTGGTGCTTTTATGCTTTTTCACCATATGACTTCACGCACACTTAAGTTAGTGCAAAGATATTTTAATACCTCTCAGGGTATTGGAGTTAATATTTAAAAAAAACATTAGTTTCATTCTATAGTATGGGTAACACCACATGCAGTTTCACTAAGTGGTTTAGACTTAATCTTAGAAACATAAAAGCTGTGTCGCTGCTGCACCACAGACACAATGCTCACTTACCAGCTGTTTCACAGTCTGACCACCCCACTCTGGTAAATCTTCACTTCAGCAGTAGTCCATAGTTGTAGTCTTTGGAAGGAGTCTATTTTCAAACAATGTGAATGTTCCGGAAGCCAACCGTTCCCTGCCATCCACTTCAGCAGGTGATCTGAGACAGAGCCAGTCCTGGAATGGCCTTCAGAAAGCTGATCCACTCGTGGCGGTGATGGAGAGACAGAATCATCCACACCAGGAGCTATGTCTGGAGTGTGTTGGTGGAAATTCTCCATTTACAAGCAATGGATTTTTCAGCTTTGCAGCCAGATCCCATTGTGTCCAGTAGGTCCTTTTTCTGATTATGGAATTTCCTTGGTTTCCTTTAAAGGTTATACAAATGATTTTTCTAAAGTTAACTATAGTAGCCTAAACGTTGATGATCATTAAAATTGATTGGCAAATCAAGAATGATTGTACATACAATTCTATTGTGTAGATTGTTGGTCTCACACCAAAGCAGAATACCCCAGGCTCAGAATTTGAGAAATCCAGCTTCCAAGGCCTTGAGTGTTTAAATCGTTACTTTTTTTCCTAGGAGCTAAATGTATGTTCCTTAAAGAGCCAGCTCTTCAGTTGGCACTGCATTGCATTCAGTGTAGTCAAGGCCCAGTTCCGAATTTCCAAAGATAAACACCTCTGAAACTGAATACTCCGTGCTTCAGTCTAGCATTCTCTTCAGAACCTTCATAGGCATCATTTTTTGTTTTGATAAAGTGTGCAGGCCTGTCAACAGAGATGATTGGCTTTGTTTTTTTAACTATTTATGTGTAACATTGTGAAAACGTTTCCTCCGACTAATAACTGAAATATGTCGTGCTGTGCTGCCATGCCAGAGTTTTAAGAAATCTGTTCACTGTGTCTCTAAGGGAACACTTGATTAGCCTTCAAATAGTTTTGTAACTGTGAATGTCCATTTATTTCTCTAACACTTGCTACTAGAATTGAAACCTTTTCTAGTAGGCTCCTGACCTCAGACCAGATGAGCAGACGCTGTGATTAAACACTCTGATCTCATAGTTCTGTTGGCAGCCTTCCCTCTCGCTCACACTCCCACCCTTACTTCTGTGGTAGGGCCCTGGGTTTCTTCTGAGGAAACCATGAGATGCGTAATCTGAAATAAGCGTTTAAAATGATTTTTTTTAACAATGAATCTAAGGATTTGGGGCTCGATGCGTTTTTTAAAGGATTGTAAGTAAACCCAGATGACAGTTTTGTAGAAGATGTTATACCCTGCTGGGGAAAATGGAAGCAATATATTGATAGAGTTTGGGACCATTTGAAGAGCTGAATGCTGCTCATATCAAATAAACATGTTGGATCGCTTCTGTTTTAGACTTGGTGTACTTCAGATTCGCACGGTCTTTGGCAACTATTCTCGTTTTAATAAAAGACTTGGTTGATCTTAGTGATACCTTTTTATTTTGTCAAACAACGAAGCGCAAAGTATAACATACTGATGTTCTTTCACAAACCTATTGGAAGCCGCATTTTTTTCTTGTTGATCAAGAAAGGTGCATGAAATCCTGACCACTGTCGCGCAGTGTATTGGGAAGTGTTAAACTCCAAGATTCTGAAATGTTTTTCTTTGGCTGCTGCTCTTACAACCTGCAATCTGTATGAATGAATGGTATGCGTGAATTCGTGGGTGTATTTTCAGCAATCGAGTCACAGATGATCAAAACACACGACCGGCGAATACACCACAGGCCTCGCGCTTGCCAGTGGCAAACACTGTAAAAAGCATCTTTGTGGCGTGCAAAAGCAGTTTGTTTTAGATCTCATATCGCAATAATATCACAGCAAGCATTATTGTGTAAAGCACTTCAGTTAGTTTAAAGTTAATTGCAAGTTGTGCTTTTATTCATTCATCTCCAAGAAGTACAAATCGGCTTGCAGTGAAATGGCATAGTAGTATAAATAACATGTACGAATTATTGCAAACGTCCTGCTCTTTCGCGCCCCTTCCCACTTTTGGTTTCAGAATTTCACCATATACTCGTATTTTCTTTGCGTCCATTTCACATCATTTTCTGTAATGAAGACATGTGGCGTTCTTTTTTAATTATTCACTTGCTAGTAGAAATCTGATTAAAATCAAATAGTCGCCATTGTCTCCCTAGCTGATGATTCCTCCGCTGCGCCATCTTTGCTGCCTGTTTGTCTTCCCAGAATTAATTGAGGCGCTTCCTGACCCTGCAACACCTGCTCGGTCGTCACAGCCGAGAAAGGCTAACGGAGTCGGACATGCGTGTGCAGACAGAACCCGCGCCTTTTTCTCGCCGGCACCGTATGTCGCAGAGATAAGATGACTTTGTGGCCAATGGCGCCAAATTTAGCATCTAAGAAACTTCAGCCGGCATGTACCCGCCCAACAGATTTCATTTTTTAGTCAGTATCGTGGATGCCAATTTAGACTGGGTCGGCAGAGTTATAGAGCAGTGACTATTTAAATGCTTTTTCTGTTATATCCATGACCCAGTGGATCACATAACAGACCCAAAGCATGAGTAAGGGGATACAGATCAATGTATGATGATAAAATCTACGCATTTGTTTAATTTTATCCGTAGTATGTATGACTAGATCTTACCTCAGCACTGTAAATCGAGCGTGTACAGGGGACCCGTTTGGATTATTTTTCCTGTGTATCCACCCACGGCCGGCGCGTGAATCCCTTCAATAAATAAGTTGTGTCCGATGGGGCTGTGCTCGAGAATGCTTGCTCCACAGCAGTTCGGATGCATAATGCAAATGAAGGTGTGCCAGCCTCTCGTTTCCCCCAGGAGCAGCTTGCGGTGGCATTGTGCACTTGGGCGGCCTGCTGCAGGCCCGCTTTGCAGATGGGCCGTGGGCTCGCGGCAGATGCCCGGGCTCTGTCGCGGTCCTATTGTGTGGGCAGGGCCGTCTCCCTGACCCCGGGGGCGCGGAACAGCAAGCCCTTTGTTCGCCTCTGTTGGCAGGCCCTTGAGCGCAGCACGCACTGGTCACAGGTTAAAAGGGTTGGATGTCCGTGAATGAAGTCTGCTTGGGTTTTTGTGTTGTCCTTTTAGTTGCGTCATGTTATGTTATGAGTTATGCTGCACAAGAAGAAGGCGAGAGGGCTAGAAGTCATCGAGACAAGTGAAAAACTCCACGATTGTAGTTTCTTCTGCCAATTCCAGAGTCTCAGGTTGTTAGGGACTGTTCGCTGCCATTAACCCTAAACAAAACGTTTTTGTATTCGATTGTTGGTGTGTCCTGATCAAATTGCACTTTAATCCAAGGTCTTTAATTTGCTCTGTATTAAGGGGCAGTGGTGCGTTTTAATTGCACCTTTTAGGTGTTAAGTCAAGGGAAATTTCATGGGATTTGCTTTCTTAGGTGAGACTGGACCCACCCTCTCAATATAATCCTGGACAGCTGACATGTAAGCCTTTACAAAACCTGGTTGCGCTAGCAGACGCGCCCACTATAAAACACACACTGTTGTTGCCCATCTGATATAAATATTAGGGTCGTTGGGGGAGCTGTACCTTTTTTGGTTATGTTCATACATAGAGAAATACATGCACTTCTCATGTCCGAACGATCATTGTTTTTTTAATAAACGTTAAAATATATTTGTGTTCTCTCAAAAATCTGTTTAACTTCCTGTCGAGTTGAGTACCACTGTTAGCTAATCTTACTTGCACTGCTGGAGGCTGCTGACTAGGGTGAAAGCAGTACAGTTGGAATCCTCTGGATTGACTACATAAGAGGAACTTACCTTTTTTTGACAGAAAGTTCTTTGTGCCCGGTTTAACACTTCATGGTTTGGCATACTCGCATTGCTTTGCACTGTTATGTGTTCTGTTATTTGGAAACTAAGTCCTGTCAATAATAGTGCTGGTCTGATTTGTATTTTAGAGATCGTTATCTGTCATAAATCAGAGTTGAGGCTTCTCTTTCCCTTTATAAGGCAATTCTTTAGACTTTACTGTCCTGTTTCTCCCACCCTCCTCAGTGGAATATTGTTAAGCGTGCCGTCAGCAGTTTAGTACTTTTCTTCATTTAGCTTTGTCCCAGCCTCAGCTTTTCTGGTGTGATGACGAATTTGAGCTCTGAGCGGGATAAGGACCTAATAGACCTTTTACTGACAGCAGCGGTTAAGTTTGTGCTAACCAACTGGAAAGACACAAGCAAAACTTCATACAAAGGATGGATCCTGCAACACTACTTGTAATTGTAAACTGTATATAAAAATAAAATTGAAAAAAAAGGGCGGCGAGCCATAGATTGATGGTCAGGGTCCCCCACTTCTAGCTGCTGGCCTCCACAGATCTCGGGGTTCTTGGTCAAGATCTGCATTTAGAGAGCAACTCTACTTTTAACAGATTGTTCTGTCTGGATCCCAGTAGGATCTCTGTAAGTTGAGACTGCAGATTCTAAACAACTCCACATGATCGCCTGATTGGACCATGGTGTTGTCAGATAATCCTATTGTATTGTTTATATATTACCTACTGGCGGTTGCCAGTAGATACTTATAGTTAGAACCTAGTTTCCATAGGAATTTTTTTTTGATTTGCTAATAAATTTGGCGTAGTTTCACAAATCTTCGCGAAATTCTAAAAAAAAAAGTCTATTCAGGTCAGCTCCTATCCTGAGAGTTTGGTGGTAATTCGTAAAGCGGGGGCTGAGAAAAAAGGGGGGTCCCAAAACGCGTTTTTCGTGTGTTAATTTCCATAGAAAATGTTGATAGGCTACAGCCCAAACTGCTTAACAGAATTACCCCCACATTTCGCAAAAATGTAGTGCTTGGTTCAGAAAGCGACCTTTTTTTTAAATGGTGTAAATCCGTTCAGTAGTTGCTGAGAAATTCAAAAAGTAAGAGTAAAAAAAATCTATTTCCCATAAGAAACTTTAGGCAAGGCTACAGCCGAAACTGCTGAACAGAATTACCCCAAATTTGGCAAAAATGTAGTGCTTGGTTCAGAAAGTGACCTTTTTAGGTTTTGCCTGCAAGTGCTCACGTAGTGAGCATGCGCTAAAAAACCTATTGAGTTCTATATATGATCGATGACCCGCCTCTGCCTCTCATTGGCTAGCTCCATAAATGGAGACTAGCCATTGGGAGACAGAGGCTGTCAATCGCGCTTTCTCTCGAAAACGTGATTCGGGGGCGTTTCTGGTGCTTTTTTTAAGCCCCGCCCCTTTGTCCCGGGCCGCGCTGCGATTGGCTGCCGGCCCGGGACACCCCCGTGACGTCAGCGAATCACAGCACGGCCCGGGACCTGACTTGTTTTTTTTTTTTTTTGCCAACGGTGTTTTATTCCAGCATCTATAACTTCTCCCTCCTAAAACATCCCTTCTCCCACGAACGTCCGCATCTCCCTTTCCCAGAACCTCGCTCTGGTTCTTTCCCGCATGTTGCTGCGTTTGGCAGCGGTCGAGGCACCCTTCGTTTCAAGGCCAGTGTGAGCGCGCAGCCTCATCTGAATTCCTCCCGCTGCGCTGGAGGTCGCTCCCCCTTTCGCAAAAGTGCTGCCGCGCGCCATCAAGGGAAAAGCCATTAAGTTCTATCAGACAGCAGGCCGCATGGCTGAGATAGCATCATGGCCCGCAGAGATAGTCGGTTGCCTTGGGGCGAGGGGGAGGGGAGACTGCAGTCCTCGCTCACAGGTGCCGTATGTGCTCGAGCTCAGTCAGGCAGGCTGTAGGCGACGAAGGAGGCTGCGCTGCGACCATGCTCTCCCTGCTGGTGGCGGGCGCCCTGGTGGCCCTGGCGCTCTTCCTGTTTCTGGCTTTCTGGAAGAAGAGGGATCCCAACCTGCCCCCCGGGCCGCCGCCCTGGCCCTTTATTGGCAACCTGCACCAGCTGGACAAGAACGAGCCGCACGCCACGCTACTGCAGGTGGGTGAACGCCCCTGACTTGTTTGAGTCAGGGGCTATCTGGTGTCTGCTGGGGAAACTTCAAGACAACACGATTGTGTGCTGGGCTCAGGTGGAGTTAATTGTCTGCTAAACGCCCTGCCTCCATTCAAGGTTTTGTTTACCGAACAAGAAAAAAACACAGAGGACTCTCAGCTCGGCTGCCTCGGGCATGAAACTTAAATTTTCTTTTTTTCTCGGAAAAGATATTGAATTTCAGGTCACGGGATTAGGAAGAACACTTCTAGAGGGTTGCTTTCTCGAAATAAAAGGAAGCCAAGGCAGCTGGCAGGGATTAGGGTGAGCTGGTGTCTGCCCTTTCAAACGGTTTACATTTTATTCTTACAAGACATTGTATCTGCGCCTTTCTGGGGGAAGCCGTCCAGCCTTCGAAGTGTTCATTTGACCGATTATCAAGTAATGGTGGGCGGGTCCCGAAGTTCGAGGGATGTCTGAGGTCTGGCTACAGATGGCTTGAGCGGGTGCAAACAGAGCTCGAGTCAACAAGACAACGACAATGTAGCAAGCAATGTACGTAGTGGCTTCGGGTCAGAGCTCTGCAGCCACAAGTTTGTATTGTTAATGTTTCACTTTCAGAATAATTAAACAAAATATAATCGACGCGCCTGTCCTATTTGTATGTACAATTAAAGCATTTTTCACGTCAAATGATTGTTGCTTTGTTTTCATCGATAAGAAAAAGTTGACAGAATATTAAATGACAATATTTCTGTTAATAGAAATGTTTCCAAAAATTCGATTTTTGAGGAGTTGTGATGCAAGGATTATTCAATGGTAAAACAAATAATTTTAAAATGTTCCTTTTTACTTTGTTTTTTATTAAGGGTTCCGTGCGTGGCACTGTGTTTTCACTTTGACTTAGTGTAAAGTGTGATTTAGTAGAATGTGTGACAGCCTTTTAAAATGACACATATCAATGAGCTAAACAAAACGTTGCGCCCTTTTTATCGGCTCTCTTTCAGTGGACTTGCCGTCTTAACAATCTAAATGCAGTAAGTACCGACAACACAAGCACGCTTTACAAGCAGGCAGCAGTTCAGAAGGGCGTGGTCAACTGAACCTTACCTGTGAGTGGCAGCAGGCGTTTCTGCTATTTGTAGCGCCTCACGAACGTGAACGTTATTTGAGGAGCTGGAGTATGTAAACATTTCGGCTCGTTAGTGCTTGTTTGTGGCTCTTGTCGAGACCTTTGAGTTTACCTTACGGCAACACACTTCTGTGTCAAGCAGTGCGGGCCGCCCTGCCTCTCTGCAGCCCCCCCCTCTCTTCTGCAGGTTTGCTTTGCCCCAGCGGTGCTTTCACAGCAGAGGTGGGAAGGGGGCGGGGCGTCTGCTTTATGGCTTCGGCTTTTCCAACCAAGGCTGCAGCTCTGCTGCTGGCAACTGGCTTGCATCTGACCGTGGAAAGCATCTCAGGCCCAGCAATTAAACGGCAAAGGGGTTAAACAAGCAAACTCTGGACTCAATCGAACCCACATGCATGGCGGAGCGAAGCCGAAGTTCGGAGATTCATTACTTTGCTTCATAAAACTGCGAGTCTTCGGTCCCCGCGAGGCTAGGTCAGGCGTCGGTGGGAGGGACACCTGTGCAGGTGGGTGAACGCCAGCCGCCGGACGACTCTTGAGGCTGTAATGGGGCTATTCAAACCAGATGCTGCTTTTGACAGGTCAGAGGGGCCGGGGTCGAGTCAGTGACATGTCACCTGCGCCTATTGCAGTCACCATCCTCTCTCCTCGCGTGCACGAAAATAAACTTTAGATAAGAAATCGGGTGCAGGACAAGCAAGCAATCCGATTCTCGCGTGCAGATGCCGAGGTATGGGCTGGTGAAATGCCCTGGGGAAGGAGGTCGGCGGAGGTAATCCGAGGTGCGGTTTACAACAGTTTTAATGAGCTCATTGATATTTTAATATTTGTGTGGAACTCTTGGTGTCACATGCAATAGTTTACCCTTACTCCATTAAGCAGTATTTATTTCTTCAACATTGGGACATTGAAGGGGGTTTGTAGCGCCTTATGGTTATATTCTGATCTTTACTGCAGGCGCATTAACTCGCATTGCTGCTGTCTTAACTGTCTTACCACGGGTTAATACGTTCCCAAATAAGCCTGAATCGGCTACATGATCTGTCCTAACATTCCTGCCGCCGTCAGTTTGAAGGATGAAGCGAGTACCCAGAATAGACACATACTAAACTGATTATATACTGTGGGGCGGTTGGCGATATTTGCTGTGCTTCGCAGCCAAGTTTCCCGTGTGTAAGCCCAATAGGAACAGCCATGCGTGCGCAGCTAGCAGTAGCACAAATGTGCCATACATGTCTGAAAGCGGTCACGTTTATAGCGCTTAGTACCCCTGGTGCGGCGTTGCATTTGTCCGTTGAGCTATCTTGCCACTTCAGACAAGAAGGGCAGAGTAACAACTGTACGCCTTATGACTCATCTGAAGGCTGTGTTTTTTTACAGCACAGAAAAAGGGGAAAAAGGAAGTTTGGTGTTCTCAACAGGCATCTAAACACAGATATCAAAAGCGGTAGGGCTCCCAGAACCAGTACCCACATTTGAAATATTAATTCCTTTGGGCGAAGATTTGCTCGTGCATTTTGCAGGCCTAATCATTCACTGACCTCGAGTTTTTTTTAGGCACAGCTGTTGTCCTGTGGACTAGGTTTTACAGTACGTTTGCCGCGGGATCCCTGAGATTTTATCGGCGAGCTGAGAAGGAAGCGTGCGTACATGTTTGCCAGCTAGATGAATGTTTCCGACATGTTCCTACGGAAAAGTGTCTCCATATAGGGAGGGCCGTTCTCACAGTTAAGTCTCTCAAGAGTGCCTCTGCCCGGGTCTTAGTTCTCGGCGAATTCCCTTGACAAAGGCTTGCGTGAGATCTATGTGGCTCATGGACGAATACAGGCAGAGCCTTTTTCTGCAATAAATTTCAGTGGTTGTTTTGCAGCTGATCTTTATTTGCCTTCACAAATAGGCACGCCCACTGCTTCACCCTGAACCCTGATTCATGAGTGAAATCACTAGATAGTTGGCATGAGAGGGGCCATGTGTAGTGCAGTTAGTACCTGGAATAAGAAAGTTAAGGACCTTCAGTCAGAGTGCTTTTGGTACCTCTTGACTGTTTCTTGGACTACCACATATGTCACATGACGTTGCATTAGAACATCACAGGAGCCTGGGACATAAAGAGGTCCACTGGAATTACACTATTCTGCCACCACAGCTGTTTTCACATAACTATCGATTTGCCACAGACACATAATCCATCATTTGCTACATAATCTGAAGATTTTACCAAAAAAAAAATTGATTTTTGCTTCCCTGCCCCCTGGCTGTGTTTGCTTCCCTGCCCCCTGGCTGTGCTTGCTTCCCTGCCCCCTGGCTGTGCTTGCTTCCCTGCCCGTGCTTGCTTCCCTGCCCCCTGGCTGTGCTTGCTTCCCCGCCCCCTGGCTGTGCTTGCTCCCACGCCCCCTGGTTCCCCTTCCCCTGGCTGTGCTTGCTTCCCTGCCACCTGGCTGTGCTTGCTTCCCTGCCACCTGGCTGTGTTTGCTTCCCTGCCACCTGGCTGTGCTTGCTTCCCTGCCCCCTCGCTGTGCTTGCTTCCCTGCCCCCTCGCTGTGCTTGCTTCCCTGCCACCTCGCTGTGCTTGCTTCCCTGCCACCTCGCTGTGCTTGCTTCCCTGCCACCTCGCTGTGCTTGCTTCCCTGCCCCCTCGCTGTGCTTGCTTCCCTGCCCCCTCGCTGTGCTTGCTTCCCTGCCCCATTTACAATACCAATAGCTCTAACTTTTCAAAAGGCGAAACCGTTGCATTGTAAATGCTTGTTTTTTAATGGTGTAAAGCCATTCAGTAGTTGCTGAGGAATTAAAAAAATAAAAGTTTCGATATCTAGGGCTGCAGTGGATTCGCGAACGCTCCTGACCACAAGCTTTATTCTAATTGACTGTCAGCACTCCAAACCAGGAAGTTTTGGCAGCCATCTTGTGACTCGATAGTCACAAGAAAACAGTGAAAAAAAGATATAAAACAAGAAAAGGGGGCAGGGTAGAAACACCCTGACCCCCTAGGCCCGCTCAGGGGGGGGTCCCACAAGGACACCTAGGGCCAAAAAAAGCATTTTTTGTAGAAAAAGAATAAGGCGGAATTTGCGCTGGGGTTGCGAATCCCACCAAAAAAAAAAAAAAAAATGAAGAGCAGGCTCCTGCTCTTCATTTTAATGAGGCCCCTTAGTGGGTCAGGTCCCGGGGGCATTGCTTAAAAAATAATTGCGGGCCCCCGCTTCCCCGGGAACCACAACCTCCCCGGGGTTTATTATAATGTATGCGGGGGGCACTATGGCCCCCCGCAGCCCTGGGGACCGCCACCTCCCTGGGGCAGTAAAATAAAAGCATGGGGGGGTCCTAATCCCCCCACACTGTCCTGGGGACTGCCACCTCCCCAGGGCTTTCAAAATAAACCGCGGGGGGGCTCGTGGCCCCCCGCAGCCCCGGGGACCGCCACCTCCCCGGGGCTCTTTTCTTAGTCAAAAAGTATGTGTGGGGGCTTGAGCCCCCCCCACTCGCCCCTGGGACCCCTACCTCCCCGGGGGCACTAAATTTGGAAATTGGGGGTCCGTTACAGACCCCCAAGCCCCAGGGACCAGCAACTCCACGGGGCTTCACTCACGTTGGGAGGGGGGCCCACGTCCCCACTCCTGGAGCCCTTGATGGCCCTGGGGACCGCCACCCCTCAGGGCCGGCTCCTGCAGTGTCGCGGGGTGCCCAGCCCCGGGACACTGCTGTTTGCTATGGTAGGGCGGGAGCACCGCTCCCACCCTACCATAGCAAACTTACTTTGGATTTTGGAAGCGAGAGCAGGGAAACCTTCTCTCTCTTCTACAAATCCAAAGCAAACTGCTTTTCCACACAGGGAGCTGCATGTCAGCAGCTCCCCTTGTGGAAAAGGAATGTCGCTCCTGCAGGACGCGGGGAGCCGGCGGGATCGTGGGGGAATTGGGGATCCCCAACGGATAGGGCCGGCCCCGAGGGATGGGGTCCCCGGGGGCCAATAGAGGCCTCAGGAGGGGGGGGGGACAATAAGCCCCCCTCCATAAAAAAATTATATGTGGCCATGCTCTGGGGATGGGGTCCCCGGGGCTAGAAGTGACCCTGGAGGAGGGCTACGCGGCTCCCCTCCCCCAAAAAGTAAAAATAAATAAATAAAGGCCGGCCCGGGGATTGTGTCCCCGGGGCCAATAGAGGCCTCGGGAGGGGGGGCTGCCATGCCTCGGGGGTTGGGGTCCTCGGCGCCTAAATTAGGCACGGGAAGGGGGCCCATGCAGCACCCTTCCCGATCAGATTATTATTATTGTTTTTTAAAAGCGGTCAGTCCCTGGGGTTGGGGTCCCCAGTGCCCAAAAAAAAAGAAAAAGAAGGTGGGCCACAGAGCCCCTTCTAAAAAAAAAAAAAGAAATAAAAAAAGGCCCACCCCCCAATGTGAAGTAGTGTGGCTCACTGGTTAGAGGCGGCAGACCCGAGAGCAGAGGAAGGCCCGGGACCAGGGTTCGATTCCCGGCGCGGCAGGTTTCTGGACCAGGGTCAGCGGACTCGATAATTCTCTCGCCTCGGTGCCCACTCTGATCAGCGATCACACTCGGCAACTCTGGGCATTAGCTTGCCTCATCTTCACTAACGGCCCCACCAGACCGCCGGGGATGCCTGGTCTCACCCTGGAGATACCCATTAAGGGACCATCTCTCAGGGAAGCCAGGAAGGGTTGCGCAGCGGTCGAAGCGCCTTGGGACCCTACGGGTAAGTAGTGCGCTATATAAATGCCTATACATTTACATTTACATTTAGCAACACTCTGCAAACACGCCCTGTGGCACGTTTTAAGTTTGGGAATTAATTCTCCTTCAATACTGGGTGTCCCTGGGGGCAAACTAGCTCACCAGGTACCTTCAATATGTGCCACAGGGCTGCCTTGCAGATAGGTTGTCCAAGGCCACGCCACTTTGAACACCTCTCTGCAACGCAGCTCTGTGGCGCTTACTAGAGGTACCTGGTGGGCTAGTTGGACACCAGGGATCCTCCGGATTCAAGGGGCCTTAATCCCCCAACTTAAAACGCGCCACGGAGTGTGTTTGCACAGTGGTGAAGGCAGGGGCGGGGTCTGATGTGACAAGTGTGCAAACGTGCTCTGTGGTGCATTTCAAGTTGGGGTATTAAGTCCCTTTGTATCCTGAGGGTCCCTGGGGGCCAACTTGCCAACTAGGTACCTTCAGTAAGCACAAAAGAGTTTTGTTGCTGAGAGGTGAAAAAATGGGCGTGGCCTCGGACCACCTCTCTGCAACGCAGCTCTGTGGTGCTTACTGTAGGTACCTGGTGAGCTAGTTGGGGCCCCAGGGACCCTCAGGATTCAGGGGGACTTAATCCCCCAACTTGAAACACGCCATGGGGCGCGTTTGCACACTTGTCACATCTGACCTCACCCCCTCACTTCACCACTGTGCCAACGGGCCCTCTGGCGCGTTGTAAGTTGGTGGATTAAGTCCCCTTGAATCCTGAGGGTCACTTGGGTCCAACTAGCCCACTAGGTATGTCCAGTAAGCGCCACAGAGCTGCGTTGCAGTGAGGTGTAAAAAGGGGCATGGCCTTGGACCGCCTCTCTGCAACGCTGCCTTTCACACTGTAAAATGTAACTGGCTTCATCTCTCCTCTGGTACAGCCACAGGCCAGTTTCACACTGCATCACAACCAGCATCTTTTAGCTAGGGAAGTCCAGGATTGTTCTCCAAGCTTTGTCACCTGATTTTCTCTTGTCATTAAGAAGTCAAAATGACTGTGCATGAATGTGTACTTGCCTAGGTGGTCACACCAACAGCCACATAGGTGTATGACAGAAGCTGCTTCTGTGAACTATGGGTACTAGCTTTTATGATCACTAGCGTGTTCCCCCAGGGCATGCCCCCTAGAGCATAATAGGGACATGCGTAACTATGCGTATGGTTGAAAATATTTCACTGACCCGGATATTCACGTCATCTGGACGTTTTAACAGGGACCTTAGATTACACTTCTAATGGTTTGGATTTAAGCCCTACTCCTGTGATTTGGAAACGATCCTTAGAAAAAAGAAAATCTAAATGGAGGACTTCATTTCTTTTGCCATAGGTCCAGGGTGGAAAGTGATAATTTCCAATCAACAATGGGACTGATCACTAGTCATTATTAGCTTGCTATGACACTTAGGTTGTGAGTTTTCTTTAATTTCATGGGTGAAGGTTTTTGTTAAACAACACATACACACACATTTCTTTAAACAGGAAATTCGGTAACCGATGATGATAAGTGGACTTGCTGACGAGTACCAGCTAGCAGTCCCCTTGGTGTTACGACCGTGAGGTACCTCCTTTTCTTTCCACACTTTTTCTTGCACATTGGGTGGACTGTGATGGTATGAACATTTTAGAAACGTGTACACACCACAGCCTAGGGACGTAGTTAAGCCCATGAGGGAGGTATAAAGTGTATAATAACCCCTGTAGTGCTGAACGGTGAAAGCTGGGTGTAATGACTAGTGATCAGGCACATTGTTGATTGGTAATACGTTGAGTGGGGGGGCGGCTTGTTCACTTCATCCCCCTATAGCTCCTATTGTTTGGATGGAAAGTGATAATGCCAATTTTAAGTACTTTTCTTGAAGTATTAAAGACTGGGCAGAATTTATTGGAAAAAAATATCTCGTCAACACAGATTAAAAACACAGAAAATATTGACGTATGTAAATTCTGCAGTTTCATTGTACATGGCCATAGCTCCTCACCACCTTATGTTTTTGTCCCTGCATTCTGTCCTGCAAATGAGGTGGAACATCCAGGAGAGGAGAAGTAGCATGCAGGGAAGGGCAAATACAGTGACAAAGAATATGACCTTTCTGGTGGTGAGAGTTAGCAGAATACGATGAGGCAGAAAGGGACTTCTGGAGTGAAAAATAGGATGGAAATGGGAGGCGCTTGGGAGGCTTCCAGACAACCTAAATCTTTAGATCATGTTGGTGTTAACCACAGCAGTGTTAGAAATAGTCCATATTATACAGTGTCTTTCAGTGGACTCAACCACTATATTTAATCATCAAGGACGACAGATGCAGATGGTAGGAACATGGAGAATGCAGGATCTTTGGAAAAGATTGCATCAATAGATGAGCCCGAGAGAGGTATTGAAGGGAACTGTGAGGCTTTTAGGGATGATCCACTGGTGCTGGCATCAATAAGGCAGGGAGATTTACCATTAGTGTTACATTTTTATTTACCAGCCTTTTGATCAACAAGGATGAAGACATTCAAGACAGCCTGTACCTGTCTGGCTGTCCTAGTAGTCTGGATACTGATCTTGTGTAACTGGAGGTTAGGTTGGGCAGTCTCTTTTCTAATGTTCAGGGCCCCCTGAGGGAACTTGCTTACCTCTCCCCCTTCTTTGTTTCAGCTTGCCAGTCCACCTGCCTGTCCACTCTGTTCTTCTCTCTGAACGGGGCCCTTCTCCCTCTCCTCTTTAAATTCCATTTGTAAAGCCATTAGTGTAGTTTGATTCCTTTACTGTACTCTCACACAGTGATTATCCACTGCAGGGCTAAAAAAATCATATACAATGCACTAGACCTGCAGGTCTAGTAACCTACAAAATCTCATCGACCTAACTGAAATGCACTTGACCTCTAACTCTGAAAGCTGAGCAAATGTGACAAATTAACAAGATTTAAAAGCATTTTTATTGGTCATTTACTTTGTGAGCAATAAAGATGCCTTTAAATCTTGCTATCTTGTCACATTTCCTCTGCTTTCAGAGGCAGAGGTCAAGTGTCAGTTTGTATTCCTACTGCCAGAAGGGGTGAATAGAACCTAAAAATAGCTCATCCTGAATTAATCTGGCAAATGCAAGCGGTGGAGTGAATTTTTCGAGCCCTGCACTGAGACCAATTCTGCCAAGTTCTCAGTTTGCCAGCCAATGCAGAGGGATGTGCAGCTGATCCTGCATGTTAAGTAATAATCCCTGCGCAAAGGCAGCACTAATTGATGCCAAAGCTTGTTATGTAGTACTGAGTATGCCCACATAATATTTGAACACATCCTGTAGCCTCTAGATAATCTGCCATTGACTATCCTTTGTTCTGTTTGCTATTCAAAATCTTTGTCTAGTCTACATTGACTGGACACATTTCCATCATAACATTCGACAAGTCATCCTTTTCCACTGCCAAGCCATAATCGCCTGGAGGGGCATGTCACATCAGTCTGCTCTTATCACTCGGTACTACCAATCTAAAGAACTGATTGACTTCTGCCCAATTCTGCATGTACATCTCAAACCAGTTCTTCTTGGAGCTTTGTGGAATTGTCACATTGGTTGGGCAACTGTTTATTTACATTAAGTCAGCAGTAGACCTAGGGGCATGGACTATTACCTTGCCTCCAGAGCTGGAGTAGGCTCCAAAAGGACTACGGACAACCAGGAAGTCCGGGTGAAGTTCCTCATCATTGATAACACTAGAAGGTGGGGTGTATTGTTTATCTCGGTCTTCTATCTAATTCTCTGGCTATACTCTATCAGTGCATTTCAAACTATCTCAGATAATGGTCAGGCAGTGGGTTAATGGAACCTGGGAATACAAAATGGCTGTGGGTTGTTAAACATGGCAGTTGGTATGAGGGATGGATTTGTTACAAAAAAGCAAATTGGTCCACACCCGTTATGAAATTCCCTCACATAATAATAGGCTGTTGAAGGGCTAACCTAGTGTGGATCAGGATGCAACTGTTGGTGGCGACTTTTGGTCTGTTGTGATGCATCTATGCTGACGCCCACTAATGGCAGCTGCATATTTGCTAACTTTATGTGACCTAAAAGAGATACTAGAACTACCTAGGGAGGTCGAAGAAAGATGTACACTCTGAAATATTTTGAGGAAAATATTTCCCAAATACAGCAATATAAAACCTCGAACCTTCGAACATATAGATTCATTCATGGAAGCAAATCGGCCAGTTACCATTGAGGTCATTTTACCTCATGGAGGGTAAATATTTCCTCCGAGTCAAGTGGAAAGAAACTATGTTTACACAAAATGATTTTGCAGTGGAATAATTGGTGAATTTGCTGGAAGATGGCCGAAAAACAGATGAAATTCAATTGGATTCACGGCCTTTTTACAATTAAAATTGATGAGACAGGGCAGCCATGCCAACATCGTTTCTTTGTTGGAGGATCACTTTCAGGTAAAACGCAGTTATGTGCTTCCCCTGCATTCATTTAATTAGAAGCACCCTGTGGTCCCCGGAGCACTAGTAAGCCCCAGGAGTGGTCCGTGGGCCCCCCTCCTATAATATTCAAATGCTCCCGCGGGACCTGGCCCTCCGGTGGCCTATTCATAATGAAGCATGGGAGCCCGTTCTTGTTATTTAATTTTTTTTATTGCCTTATTGATTTTTTTGCCCTGTGGGCCTTTCTGTTTTAAAAATATTTTTTTTCCAGGGCTCGGCTCAAGCAGAGTCAAAAGATGGCTGCCAACACTTCGTGGTTTGAAGTGTTTGCAGCCAATCAGATCTCAGCACGAGAGTGCAGGATAGGTTGCAGATCCTCCACGTCCCTATATATCCAAATTTGGATTTTCTTTGTTATTTTACAAACTATGGAATGGATGAACATCAATTTGCAAAAAGGTCACTTTCTGGACTAACTGCTACATTTCTGCCAAATTTGGTGTGATTCTGTTTAGAAGTTCTGGCTGCAGTCGTGTCTAAAGTTTCCTATTGAAATTAACATGGGGAAAATGCATTTTGGGACCCCCTTTTTTCTTTGCCCCCTCTTGACTGATAACACTTTTAGGACAGCAGCTGAATTGAGCATCAAACTAGTTTTGAACATTTCTCAAGCATTCATCAAACGACTCCAAAGTTATTGGCAAATAAAAAAACGACCTTTCTATGGAAACTAGGTCCTAGCTATAACTATCGGCAACTGCCTGTAGGTAAAAATAATAATTAAAAAAAAAAAATATATATATATATATAATATATATATTTTGTTTTGTTTTGTTCTAATTAAACCCCTACCAAAGTCAGGCTCACCCCTCGCATTGATACTGTTGAACATGTACATACAATCTCTAGCAGATGCAACATCCTCTTTCGGTCTGAGCTTTCATATGTATGCCAGTGACACTTAGATTCTAGTAGACCTTAACCAAGGTCTACTAGAATTTGAATTAGAATTTGGTGCCTTAGCCATTGACTCTTACATGAGTGGGTAAACACTAAAAATGAACTAAACAGAAATTCCAACTTTTAGTTTAAAAGAAATAAATAAAAGCTAACTTCTTTTCAGTTGGTCACCAGAACTGGATCCACCTCATGCTCCTGTTAAAACAGGGAAGAATTTGGAGATTTGATTTGAATTAGACCTCTCATTTTCTCTACATGACCAAGAAATCACAAGAAGGGCACATGTTCTTTTTCTAGCATACCCAAAACCAGCTCCACGCTAGGATTACCACAAAGGACTCTCCTCATTCAAGCTTTAATCTTATCCACATTAATCTAGGGCTCACTCACCTTCCTCAGTGCTCCAGCGAAGATCTGTCTGAACTGCAGTTGTTCCAAATAAGAGCAATACGAATCCTATTTCACGCAAAAAGACATGGGCACATTTCACTCTTCCCAACCAAAGTAAAATGGCTACTCATCTGTCAACAAATCAGGCTTAAGTCCCTCTGTGTCATTTGGAAAGCCACACACCTTAACTACCCCAATACTTCACAGACGTGTGCTCTAAAAAAGTGGAAAACAACCCAGCGCTCCAGTATATTAATGGACTCTTGCGTTACAGAATTTCAATATAGTGCATATTACTCACTCCTGAATGAGTATCTCAGCGCTCAGCAGAACAAAGGTAAGACAACAGGTTAAAAGAGCCAGGTTTTCAAAAGTTTTTTAAACCGCCAGAGGTCAGTACAAGATTGTATATGGGGCGGGAGGCTCTTTAATGACGGAGAGGGAGAAGTAAGATAACAAATGACGGCCAAACCTTTTGGTACAGACACAGCAGGAACTTAGCAAGGCTTTATACTTGGATCTAAGATTTCTGCTAGGACAGTACTGAGTAAGCCTCGCTTGCAAGTAGGCGGGACCGTTGCTTGCTTGATATTCATGAGTGTGACAAAGAAGATTAAACAGGCTGCATTTTCTGACAGTAGCCAGTGTGGTGCTGTTAAGGTCGGGGCAGAAGGGGAGCCAGGAGGGAGTTTGTAGATCAGACGCCTGCAGTGTTTTAAACTACCTGCAGTTTAGAAAAAAGAGTCTCATTGGCAGCCACAAGAAGAGCAGTGCCATAATCTAGGCCACTTATAATTAAGGCTTGAATCATCAGAGTTCTCCTTGACCTCAGCAGGAGATACACATTTTTTTTGAGCAGGTGCAGGGTACTGAAACGGGTGCCACGGATGGACGTAACCTGTTCTTTCATGGAATGCTTGTCATCCACCAGGAAGCCAAGGTTTTTGGGTTTTTGACTATCTTTCTCTGGCATGGAACTGGTCCTAGTTCAGATGGCCACCAGTCTTCAGACCAAAGGGCCAGTGCCTTACCGAACAGCAAAATGTCTGTCTTGTCTTCATTCAGTTGTAAACAATTGAGTCATCCAGGTGGCGATCTTCCTCATACATTCAGTAAACCTGAATTTAGCTATCTCCGGATCTTGCCGAAGGACATAGTTAAGTGAATGTCATCTCCATACAATATTATATCAACGCCACAGAATTTAACAATCTGAACAAGAGGGGCCACATAGAATTAACAAGCATTGAAAATGCCATAGGTCTCACCTTTGTTTAAGTTAAAGCCATTTGCTTTGGTAATGGTAGGCAGGCGGTAATTTATCTGAAAAACGTGCCACAGAGAGTCCTTTGTGCTGTGTTAGGCAGTTTAGATTTCTGAGGTTATGTCTTGAAAGCCCACAAAGAATTCCCGAAAAGAGCCAGGAGCTCACACAACTGATGAGCAAGGACAATATTCAGTGCATTGGCCAAGTGCACTGTAGTGCAGCTGAAACCTGATGGTGCAGGGCTCAGCATTTCATCATTGACTAACACGCTTGTTAACACTGCAGTCCAAAGGTTTCAGATCAGCTTGGTTTTGAAGTTAGTCGATATAAGTGCCACCCTGGGACTCCAACTTCCGAAGAGTGGAGGACAGACATGGAAGCCCCAAGAGGACCAGCAGTAATGCCTGAAGCTGGCAGCGGGCTGTGATGCGATTTGCAGCACTACTCTCTTAGAGCACAAGCCCAGAATATTTATACTTTCAGTTGGCCTTGGCACCAGCACTAATTAATGGCTGATTTGACGGAGCACTGAGTGGAAGGTAGTGGTGAAGATGCAGCCACCACATCATGTTATAGGTGTGCACGTGCATTGAAAACGCATGCACATGCTTACCAAAAGGCACAGTTATTGTTTTTAATTAACCATCCTAACATGGAAATAAATGTAAATAGCGTGCCTGGCCCTGGCAGAAAGTGGAAGTGAGGCGGAGCACTAGCACCCTGGAACTGGCCTGGCTTCTGATGCGTCCGTGTGCCGTCCCTGCCCCTCTAGCAGCACACTTCGCTGCGGCTTATGCCCCCTGCAGCCCTTCATGTTTTCCCTCAAACATAAAAGTAACAGGAAGAGACCCCACCCCCTGGGGTAGTGATGATGAGAGGTAGCAGCAGACTGTCAGACACAACCCATTCTTTCACACACCCTCACCCCAGTGGGCCTGGCGCCTACCTGCGGGTGCCGGTGTTGCTCGGCGGCTTCTGCACGGCAGGGGCCAGCGCTCCTGTGGCTGTGTCGGAGCTGCTGTTTCCAAGGCTCCTGAGGGTTGTCAGGGGCTTTGACCGGTCGCTGCCACCAGGAGGGAGGACACACAATGGCCTATACTTCTCTGGCTGCCGCTCGACTCCACTGGAGCTGCTGCCAGTGGCAGGCAGGGGGAGGCGCGGACAGCCCGGGGCTCCAACACAAGCGGGAGCGCTGGGGCTCAGGTGGCGCTTCTCCAGGGATTGATGTGGGGGGGGAGGGTGGGAGGGAGAACAGCCACCAGAGCGAGGCTGCAGGGGGGGGCGCGGGCTCAGCTGCAAGCGATCCCAGGACAGACAATGTAAAAGTAGCATAACCGATTCGGAGCCCACAACACGGCGAAAATATGAATAAATAAAGTGCGTGCGGTGTACCTAGCGGGTGCCGCGCTCATTAGAGTATTAAAAAACAGCCATAAAACTTAGAGCCAAGCTTATAGTAACAATTATAATTAGTTAAACGCTACACAATAGTTACGCCAAACTCACATAACACTTATGGTAAAAAAAAAAAAACATTACTAATTAAACGTAACCCAATACTAAACGCACAAGCCACATGTAAGTACTGGTAAAAACAAGCATTGGTCGCGCAGCAGTAAAGCTGTACGGGCGTGAAAGGATCATCTGCATATTAAAAAAAAAGCATCCTGCAACAAACATAACCAGCACCCCCACTCTCCTACCTCCTCCACCGCCCAGGAACTCACAGGAATGACGGCACAAACGAAACAAAAAAAAAAACGTGGCGGGAACAGGATACTGAATCCCGCCCCTCCAGGACCTCCTGACCTGCCTCATGGTTGCCAAGGCAATATTTCTAAAAATATTGTCATGCTACCGTAAGGCAGGTCATGGAGTCCTCGAGAGGCCGGATCAAGAGCAGACAAATCTGCTAAACAGGAGCTTTTTCCAAGGCCTGCCAATGGAAAAAAGGGGCGTGGCTTCACACCATACTGAAATCACCTGCTCACAATATCTCTTTGCCTGCAGCAGGGCATGCCCTGCAATGCAGGCTTCGACCTAAAAAGGATAGGGCTTAAGGAGGAACCCAGAGGGACTACTTTATCCATGGTCATGGTTCGAGGTTTAAAAGGGTATGGTGAGATTGCTTAGGTTCTGTCTCCTAAGAAATCTTTAAACCAGTCTAAAACCTTTCCATATATACCTATCTCATAAAGCCTCTGAACAAGGATGGAATGGGAATACCATATTTAAGGTGGCAGACCGATCAAGTAGTACCAGCCCAGCATGAGTGCCGGCATCCAGCAATAGTCTGGTGGAATCGACTACTGCCAGAAGGGTGGTCTCCATACTGTGGAAAGCTCCAAAACCAGATTGTTTAGGGTCCTGTAAGTGGTGGTCCTCTAAATATTTAGAGCAGCGTTTATTGACTAGATCCTCCAAAACCTTGCCAATACGAGGAAGGAGCAAGATGGACTGGTAATTCACAGGTTTGTTGCGATCAGTATTAGCTTTCTTTAGATTAGGGGTAACCAAAGCTAATTTCCAGCCCAATCGCAATTTCGCAGAGCCTAAAGATAGATTAAAAAGATCTGTGATCGAGGGCATAAGTAGGGCTGACAAAGGGGAAACTATGTATGTAGGGCAAGGATTAGCAGGTGAACCAGATTTACCCTTGCCTAGCATATCCTGCACTGCTTTTGGGAGATGGCAGCAAACTTCTCCAGCAAAGTGGCTGTGTTAGAAGGTGGAGAATTATGATTAAGTGAGTCGTCAGGTTTATATGTTGAAGTTAAAAAATTCTGATATATTTTAGTGATTTTACTCCCAAAGTGATCAGCAAGTGAGTCACATAATTCTTGTTAATGGTGTAAAGTGTGTGTGCGTCTATTATCTTGTGTGTCACAGTATAACTTGTGCTTTTAATACACTCACGCTTTTGGGGAATTCAGCGGTACAAAGCAGCCGATCCATTGCTGTAGCAACACCGCCCCAGAACATTGTTTGGCGCCAGCGCGCTAAAACCGGAGGCCACGCACCCTTCCGAGGCCACGCCCCCCACCAACCTTTACTTAAGACGCCGATCTAGGGCGCCAGGTAATTGATTGATTGTTGTGCTCCTGAGGCGGAAGCCGGGAGCGAGGCAGCGCTTTTTAAAAAAAAATTGTGTGTCACAGTATAACTTGTGTTTTTAATACACTCACACTTTTGGGAATTCAGCGGTACAAAGCAGCCGATGCATTGCTGTAGCGACACCGCCCCAGAACATTGTTTGGCGCCAGCGCGCTAAAACCGGAGGCCACGCCCCCTTCCGAGGCCACGTCCCCACGGGCCCTACCAGAAGCAGCATAAATCATGTGCATGTTCTGGACGCGCAGCGGGCGCGACGTTTGCGTGCCGAAGGCGCGCCTAAGGCAAGCCCGTCTGCGCCCGTCCGCGACCGCACGAGACCAGAGGCCACCCCCCCTGCCAATTTTTCGAGCCAATAGCTCTCACTCCCTTCGGCAATTATATCAGCCTTCTGAGCCATCCTGTCTACACAGGATGGCTCAGAAAAACATTCTGCATGCAGCAACTGCGGCTTTTGTTTTTCCCCTCGCCCCCCTATGAAACCAAAAACATTCTCTATGCTCCTGCTCACCTGCCGTTCACTTCCCAAACATTCTATGGAAATCCACCTAATGCTAGAGGAAATGAATCCAGAAATTTTCTTTGCCACAGAGACGTGGCTACAGGAACATTCGGAACCGGATCTGGTACAAGCTCTCCCGCCTGAATATCAAATATGTTGCCTTGACCGTAAAAAGGGAATCGGAGGTGGCCTAGCAGTAATTCATAAAGCAATTTATGAAGTCACCAGCACCCCGGTGCACCTCCCAGACAGTGAATGTCTCCCCTTCTCTATAAAATTCAGTCCTATTCATACTTTTTCTGGTATACTCGTATACCGCCCGCCAGGACCCCATGGTCCTTTCCTTGCAAATCTTGCACCGACTGTTGCAAATTTGGCTCTCAGCTCTGCCAACTATACAATCCTGGGTGATATCAACACCCATCTGGATAATCTGACTGACCCTTCTGCCAGAGAACTTTTATTGAGCCTACAAGCCCTGGATTTACATCAACTTGTCCTTGGGCCCACACATCAAAAAGGGCTTCTTTTAGACCCCATTTTCAGTAACTGTTCTAATCTTCTTACTGAAAGCCCCTCCCCTCTACCATGGTCCGACCATTTTCTCATCCCCTTCACCTGGACCCCTCCCATCCCCCCCCTCTAAAGCCCCTGACAACTCTGCTGTCACGGAATTGGCAAAAAATCCCTCTATCCGAATGGCAAACCACCTTACAAGGTACAAAATCCTCTAACGCATTGAACCATATCCAGGGGAACGATAACTACAACAGGTGGATAACCCACTCTTTAAACCTGGTACTCCCTATGAAAAGTCTCCGTCCCAAGCGGGGCAATCTTACAGCCCCATGGTACACAGATGACCTACGGAAGGCCAAACGCGCCTGCAAGCAAATGGAAAGAAAATGGCGCCTTGACTACTGCCCAGCAGACAAAGTCAGTTACAGAGCAGCTATCAAAAATTATAAAGCAGATATCCGACGAGCTCAGGCCACTTTTTATGAACAAATAATTGACAATGCTGCGTCCAAACCCAAGGAGATTTACCGTATATCCAAATCCCTCCTGCGACTCCCTAAGACTCCTAAAGTCCACAATAACACCCAGACCCATTGCGAGGAAATTGCGGAATTTTTTCATCACAAAATTGAATTGATCAACTTCTCCTTCCCTCACACAGCCACCACGCCCAGAGACCCCACCAACACTGACCCTTTAGTAGCCCCATCCAGTGTTCTCAACAACTTCCCAGCCCTGGACAAAACCAATCTGGAAAAATACATGAGAATGGTCAAATCTGGATCCCCGACCGACCCAGCTCCTCCTAGGGCTCTTACCCAAATAACCAGCCAGATATCACCCACCATTCAAGACCTGCTCAACTCCTCCCTTGGCACAGGCATTGTCCCACCCTTATGGAAGAAAGCTATGGTCAAAGCGCTACTAAAGAAACCTACCCTCGACCATTCAAACCCCTCTAACTACAGACCTATATCCCTTCTACCCTGGCTCAGTAAAATTCTGGAAAAACATGTCAATCCAGTCCTGACAGACTTTCTAGAATCCAATAACAAACTGGACCCCACCCAGACTGGTTTTAGACCCCGTCATGGAACTGAGACTGCCCTGATTGCAGTGACGGAGGAGGCAAGAAGGATCTTGGACGGTGGCGTTTCTACGGCCATAGTCCTACTTGACCTGAGTGCCGCCTTCGACCCCGTAAATCACAGCATCTTACTTCATCGCCTCAGTATGATTGGAGTGTCAGGCATAGCACTCACCTGGTTAGAATCATTCCTCTCAAACAGATCCTTCCAGGTATTCGAAAAGGAGTTTACCTCCTCTAGTAAACCTCTTAACTGTGGAGTACCTCAGGGCTCCTCCCTGAGTCCTACCCTTTTTAATGTTTACCTTAGCCCCCTAGCTGATGTTGTCCGCCCTTTTGGGGTAAAAATTGTCACCTACGTGGACGACACTCAGCTGGTGGTAGCTCTGGACCCTTCTCTCAACCCTAACCACAGCTTACACAATTGCCTGAAAGCTGTTGCGTCCTGGATGTCGGCCTCCCATCTAAAACTTTACGGGGACAAAACCGAGTTAATGCTCCTTGGAAATAACATCCCGAAACCCATTGACACCATCTGGCCCTTCTGTCTAGGTAGCCCCCCCAGAACCTAAGGATCAAATTAAGAGCCTTGGGATCTGGCTCGACCACAATCTCACCTTCAACTACCAAGCCACCAAACTAGCCGCTATCTGCTTTGGACTGATGAGATTGCTCCGCAAGATTCTTCCCCTTCTCCCGTTTCACTCCAGACTGATCATGGTCCAAGGACTAATCCTGTTGCGCCTTGATTGCGGTAACGCCCTATATCTAGGCGCCCCACAGTCCACACTGTCCAAACTACAAGTCATTCAAAACTGCGCGGCAAGAATCCTCTTGAACCTTCCTCGCCGATCCCTAGTTACAGCCAGATTGAAGGTCCTTCACTGGCTCCCTGTGAAAGCCAGAATAGAATTCAAGAGCATGTGCGTTGCACACCAATCCTACTGGGGAACAGGCCCCACCATAAATCACCGCTTGGTGGAAGCCTACTGTCCTTCCCGGGCCCTCAGATCCGCGACCTCCTACCTAACCTCCGTACCACGCATCAGAAGAGCCAGATGTGGAGGCCGCTCGCTTGCCTACAACCTAGCTAGGATCTGGAATTCTCTTCCCCTCGCAATTAGGTCAGAACCCAACCTGCTCACCTTTCGAAAACTCTTAAAGACTTGGCTCTTTAATAAATCCCACACTTAACCGGCTCCTCTGCCTCCCGCACTCCCATCCCTATAGCACAACCCTTCAGTCTGTCTACAGCGCTGGGACGCCTCCGGGTAGCCATCGCGCTTTACAAATCCTCATTCCATTCCATTCCATTCCATTCCACGGCAGTCGCCGTTGAGGCACACTCAGCTTTTTGCTGGGGCCAAATACCTGTAAAGCAAAATTGTGTCAGGCAAAGGTAAAACACTTCAATGATAATGTTCAAATATTTGATGGAAAACAGTATCATATCACTCCCTTCACCAAAAAACCCCAGTCCCAGTGATCTCAAAGAAAGAACGGGTGTGTGAATGTTAAAAATGCCAAGCACATTCTGCTTTTATATTCAGGCAACGTATAGTCTGTCTTGATTGCCTGCTAACATGTGGCAGGCAACAGTTATCTCAATCCACCAGAGTGATTTATATGGTGAATAAGATGAGGTTCAGTTTATTTTATTTAACCCGAACTTTTTTCTAAAACAAATTTTTTGAAAAAGGAAGAAAACAAGCAAAATGCACTAATAAGAACCGAACCTGCATTGGATTCGATTAAGCTGTTATAGAACAAAGAAGATAAAAAGGCTTCTCAACTAACTCACAAGAGGCGTTTGTTACCGCGCTGCATGGGCTGACACGGCAAGTGGTTATCTTCACGCCGCGTTATCTGCAGTTGTTTTGAAAAACAAGGACAAGATGTACTTTTCACAGATACCCAAACGTGAAAGAGTGTTCTGGTGTCTTAAAATAGCAGTATATCCAAATACCCGATATATCGTAAAATTAACCACCCACTTACTAATACACAGGCAACTCCCCGCAGGTTACCTAACCTATCACCACCGCGGCCCGAATGAAGATTGAATCTGGGCGCCGTAGTTGGAGATAGCGTCGTTTCAGTCATGTGACCTGGACATGTGACTCTGGGTTCACTGTGTCTTGCGCTATTTCTTAAAGGGGCCATGTACCATTTCCATCTCAACAAAAGCGCCCAACTTTATTAGTAAAATGTACGAACAGGCTTTTCGTGTGTGGAGTTTTCAGTTAACTATATGGGCCAAATTTAATTAAGCAGAATACTCTAGCGAAAGACTGAGCTGTGCGCCGTAGTTCGCAATAGCGTCATTACAGAGTCATGTAACTTAGACATGGTACTCTGAATTAGCTGCATTTTCTGCTATTTAAAAGGAGAAGAGAAAGGCCATGTACCATTACTATCAGTACAAATGCGCCCAATATTGTTGGCAAATGTACGAGCAGTCTTCTATTATGTGAAGTATTCTGTTATCTGTAAGTACCAAATTTTTATTGAAACAGAATGTTTTAACTTTATACTTATGTTGTTGTACTCTAGCAGAAGACTAAGCTGACTAGATGGAAATTAATATTAGAGTATACAGGTTTCGTAGTGGGTTGTTTTTTTTTGAAGACCCGCTATTCGCAAATTGATTCAGTGTCAGTATATAGGCAGACAGTGGAACAACAGTGGGTAAATTATTGCGAACCCCTATTACTAAGTTGGCACAATGTCAGTATATTGGCGGACAGTAAAAAGAGAGAGTGGAGAAACACTAGCCCATGTTCATACCGGAACCTTATTTTCTGCCAGCAGTATATTAGCAGAAAGTGAAGAGTAAGAAGAGAAACACTAGCCCGTGTTCATTGGTATGGCAGTATGTACAGGAACCTAGTTTTTTTCAGCGGAATGATGGTTTAGAAGTGTTAACGTCTCAGTACAGAACCCCACAGGATTTCATCGTTCAGCCCTATGCGATGACTTGATAGGCGATGGATCCATCGCTGTTCCTTCTCAAATAAGACTTTTTCATCACCCATAACATGTTCAAGGATCTTCCAACGCATGTCGTTAGGCGTGTGATTCTTCTCAATGAAATGGTTGGTGAGTTTCGTTGCATTTCGTTTGCATCGGATGCTCACAAATCCTGAGTTTTACACGTCTGGTGGTCATACCCACGTAGTTCAAAGTAAACGTGCAGGTTATTAAGTATACAACGTTACTGGTGTTACAGTTGGTGTGACTTCGTTGCTCCCACTGTTTACCAGGTTCGATATTCAAGAATTTCGTGTGGGCAGTCAAATGGCAAATACTGCAGTCCCCACAGGGGAAATGGCCCGTCACTGCTGGGAGCCCCCAATCATTCAGCACTGTTGGTTCTTGACCTCTGTTTTTTGACCGGTCGAGTGTGGACTAGCGAGTCTTTTATACTTTTATAAACTGAACCTCATCTTATTCACCATATGAATCACTCTGGTGGATTGAGATAACTGTTGCCTGCCACATGTTAGCAGGCAATCAAGACAGACTATACGTTGCCTGAATATAAAAGCAGAATGTGCTTGGCATTTTTAACATTCACACACCCGTTCTTTCTTTTAGATCACTGGGACTGGTGTTTTTTGGTGAAGGGAGTGATATGATACTGTTTTCCATCAAATATTTGAACATTATCATTGAAGTGTTTTACCTTTGCCTGACACAATTTTGCGTTACAGGTATTTGGCCCCAGCAAAAAGCTGAGTGTGCCTCAACGGCGACTGCCGTGAGTATACATAAGAATAATAAAAATGGTACCCTTTTTTTTCACACTAATATCCTCTCGGTCGGATGTACCTTAGCGCGTGCAGACCGCCGGAGGATCACACTGCTGGTCCTGAAAAATGCTGAGCGACTCGGGCTCTTTAAGGAGAAACATGTTGACCAAATTCGATTAAATTTATTGAGGACTAGGGGGTCTCCATTTAATGAGACTTAACCTATTAGTCCACTCATCACCTGTTTTTAACTAGTGCTGGTTGGACTATTAATAAAATAGTTGACAGTCACAACTTAGCATTTTTTTAACTTTCCCCTTTTTTTGCACTCACTTAGCACAATTGGGTTATTTTCACCACTCCAACACACACAAGAACCAGCTCCGCTGTAATCAGGCGTTGTAGCACACTGGGAGGACGCTAGGTCCTTCCAGTGGGAACCCAATGATAAAGCATGTCACCACTAGGTTGGTGAGTGAGGGTTCTTTATAACTTTAAAACTGTTGTTCTGTGTGGTCTTGCTTCACCATTTCCTTTTAGTCTGTCCCTCACATGACCCTTCTGAGGTTTTCTGCTCTTTTGTTGTTTCACTCTTCAGTTAAAATTGCCCACCAGAGAAAAATTTATGTGGCAAAGCAAGACGTTCCACCAGTTTATTGTTGAAATCTTTTTTGGAACCCGGAGGGCAATAGACTAAAGCACTGTTCCAGAGATCCCCGGAGAATTGAAGCTCTCCACAGACAAATGGGGAAGAGAAAGACACTGAATTATGGAACTCTGTCGTTCCTGTCTGTATTGATGCCATATCCCCCAAGATCTTCAAATCCAATGATCCAATGTAAAAGTGCAACGAATACCATATTGGATACGTATTAACCCCTCATTCTGTTTACTTTGTTTTATTCATTGTAAATTTGAACCTGTTGTCTAGTAACTACTTTGCCTTCTGTGACCTGTAAGCTTCTCCCCCCCCCTTTCACTTTAATGGTTTCTCTTAATCTGAAGCAATGCTCTCTCTTCCTATCTCTCTTGATCTCACCTTCTTATGCCTGGATACTATATGTATGTGGTGTAATTGGCATATCATAAATAAATACATTTATGCCCATAGATATATGCACAACCCAGATGTGTGGGTGTGAGTGTAGAGTGAGCACCTTTATGATCCACTTGTCAGACTCAGTGAATTACTCGCACTGCCTTCACCCTCCTCTCTTGAGCTATATCTTGTCCTGACACAAACACCCACTCACAACCTGAGCTCATCCGCTATTCACTGTACAGGAGGCATATGCTGCATGGAAACAAACACCTCTGTAGAAAAGCAAACACTTTTAGGGAATGCAAGAAAAAGTAAATGTGAAATGTAAAGAGTGACTGCATCGCCATACACCTTGAGTAAGAGGCTTCCCAGGTTTCCTTCTTGCCACAGAGGTTTTGCGCACGGAGTCAATCTGCAAGCTTCTCTGAAATTACTGATTCCTGTGGTTTCATCAATCTCCTGGCGAGCAGCAAGTGCATAAATAAATGTGACCTGCCTCACTAGTAATTTGCCAGCAAATGTTTACCTCAGCCTTTGGCAAATGCACAGAAATAGTACAGAAGAGATGAGGATGGTTAGAGAGAGGCTAAATCTTTTTTTGTTGCTCCACTTGCTGGTCCCAACCATGTATGTCTTCTTTTTAGGGAAAAATATTTTGAAAACTACTACACAACCCTTCTACTGTAATAACCGGCAAAGGCCTAGTCAGTCTTTCTTCTTTTTTTTTTTTTTTTAAAATTTTTTTATTATTTTATATCAGCAAACAGGTAGGTCACAGTACACAAGAAAACAAATCTGTAAAAAGATAAGGTTCAGACATTATATCATTATACAGTCATCTCTTAAATTCATAGCCAGTTAGTAATCGGAGACCATAATTGAAACCCCTGAGTTTTCCTCCTCATACCTTTAGTCCTCATACCTTTAGTTTTATAGGCCGCAATCTCCAAATAAAATATAGTCAATAGTCTAGATTGCCAACTGATAAAAGTTGGTGGCTCAGGGTCAAGCCATTGAGATTTGATACATAAACGAAAGATAGACATACATATAAATCCTTCCTCCATTACAGGTCGAGGGTAAGCTAGCCCTTCTAGCCGGCCCAACATCACCAACTCTGCAGATAGCTATTGCAGAATGCCTAGAGCCTGAAGAAATTGCTCCACATCTTCAACAAACTTAATCAAATTAGGACAATAAAAAAAACATATGGAGTGCGTCTGCAGCATATAGTCCACAACGGCTGCAACTATCCCCCCGGCTAGATTTCCATTTAGCAATTTTCTTCAGTGTATAATATAATTTATAAAGTGACATATAGTGTTGGCTTTTCAAGGGGCCATTAAATAAAACATTCATGGCTAACTCAATTACTTTTTCAAAATTAATTCGCTCCACCCCGAGTCTGTTTTGCCATTTTGTCTCCCAGCCCTCAAGGTCGTCCTCCGCCTTTTCCATAAATATCTGATACAGAGGTCCCATTCTCATTTGTGATCTAATTGCTTCTACAATCTCTAACTTATCTAAACAGATTTGTTTTTGCTTTATTTTTTGTTAAAAAAAAACTACGTAGTTGAAGATATTTAAAAAAATCATTTCGAGCTAAATTATGTTTCCTCTGCAAGAACTCAAAGGAAACAAACTGATTCCCCTGAAAAAAATCAACAACTGTACGAATCCCGATATTATGCCATCTGTTCATAACCTGATCTCTAAATATTTCTGGAAAAATCAAACAGTTATGAAGTGGCGTATCTAGATTCAGATTAGCCCCAACACCCAGTTTCTTCTTCACTTTCCTCCATATTTCAAATGCAGAGATCACTACCTTAAATTTAGTCTTCTTATAATAACTGGGTTCTATTATTCGATTAAGACATTGTCTTGCCTCGACCCCTAATACCATCTCATAAATCGAGGGGTCGGCAAAATCTTCCGTTGGGTCTTCCTGAAATATTAACACCCCCATAAATTGTAATATAGCGACCCAATAGTATAATTGAAAGTTAAGCCCTCTCCAGCCTCCTTTTACTCTAGGCAGCATGCACCACTTCAGGGCTCTCCTAGAGCGATGATAGCTCCACAAGAACCGTTCACACATTCTTTCAATGCGGCAAAAAAACGTAGATGAAATAAGTAAAGGAATAATCCGAAATGTATACAAAAATTTAGGAAGGATTAGCATTTTCAAGACGTTACTGCGCCCATAAAGAGATAGATGTAAATTAAGTCTTTCTTTAAATAAAGAAACAGCCAGATGTGTACCTTTACATGAAGTAAATACAGGATTATAACTGCAGATGACCTTCTCAAATCGTATTTTAACTGTGACATTCTGTTAGAAACAGCGCATTTCAGGGACTTTCTCTGGCTAGGTCAAGTGGCGCTTTCGTTCTTGGTGGACACTTCAATAAATATTACCTTATACATTTTTTTAATTCTGTCACCTTCTCATTGCGGCACACAGTAATAGAGATCGATTTATGGGTCAAGATGAAGGGGTGTGTATTTTTTTATGTACTTGTCATAAAATACTACTACTATCTATCTACTTGCCCTATCAATCAACTTTCCCCCCTTACTGCTTAAAAACATTAGATGGTGTGTGGGGGGAGGGGGTTTACACATTTTTTTCAAATTGATGCTAAAGAAAAACATATTCATTTTTCTTACTACAAAGAAATGTCCATCGTCGAGTGAACTTGAGGTGTTTTTGGGTGCGAAATCGACGCATTTTGTGAGTAAATGTTTCCCTTTTTTTTTTTAGATTTCCTTATTTTTAATTTTAGTAACTTTAGTACTTTGATGGTATAGAAATAGTCCTGACCATGCACTTCTAGGAGGCAGCTATTTTGCTAGAACTCTAACCTAATAAAATACAGGACTCGCGCACACACAAGCAGTAGGTTCTTTAGCAGACTTGTATCTGCGGTTGCATCCTGTGACCAGTAAATTGAACCATCTCTGCAGTGGGCGCATTAAACAAATGAGCGCTCTCTCTGCGATAAGAATGTGACATGCAAGAAAACACACTGATCGAGTAGGTTCATTTACCCATAGCTGTTTGATTAAAACATGTGACTTGCGGCTTATAGTTGTATCTCTGCAACCTAATATTAAACCCCTGATCGCAATGATTGGTGTCAGTGAATTGCAGATCACAGCTAGAATTTTGCCATTGACTATTTAATTTTGCAATTCAGTCTCTACTTCTGTACTCTCTCTTTGTGGGACTTTTAACATTGTTTCTCTTCTTTGCTTATTCCCCTCCTGTTTTCTGTCATCTGCATTGGACCGTAGCTAATGAAGTTGAGGAGCAGGACTGAATGTTTAATAAGCAGATGTCTTCAACGTGTCAAAATCATAAAAATCTGTATGGAATGCAGAGGCTAGTAAAGGATGGGCATCTGAGAGCCCCCGCACCCCCCCCTCCCCACACCTCCACGATGCAGACACTCTGTCCCCTACATAGATATAATCTATATGCAGGTATACAAACCTGGCAAAGACAGACACTGTATGTCTCCCTCTCTTGTTACATGTGCATGCACTCTTGCCATGCGTGGCCTAATCTGCACCGGAGCATTAGCCACTCGTACTGAAAAAGAAAAAAAAAAGAAAGGGGGGAACACGCACACACACCACACTTACTTGCGCTTATTTTCTTCTTTCTGTGCTCTTATTGGCACCTTCATTCGTTTTGCATCGTTTTCCTGGCTCCGCCAAAATCTCACGCCATTTCGGGGCCAATCCGGGCGTTGCCTGACCTCAAAAGGGCCGCCTGGTCTACTGCAGCGCTGATTGGCTGATTTTTTGGTACATGTATACATGATTGGAGTGTTCCATTCCCGGCAGCTCATTCCCTCTTGTTCCCCCCTCAGTATTGTTTGGGGGTATTTATCTCAGACAAAAGACAGGGTCAAAATGCTGTTTCTGCACCCACCCTTGCGTTTTGTTGCAAGTAGCATCATAGGCCCACCCTGCCCAATCCAGCTTTCGGGCTGTTTTCATCAATGGAAGTAAATGTTTTTCCTGGCAGTGGGCTCAGGCGGTCATCTTCCAATCCGGGCCTAGAGGAGTCTAACCCTCCAATCAACAGTGTTAATGCAGTTCCCATTATGATGGTATTTGGTAAAGCCATCCTCTTTGGCTGTGGGCGGAGGGTGCCAGGTCCTCCTTAGCCTAATTTAATGTCTAGTTGTTCATCGGACAAACCAGACATCAAGACTTCCCATCTACTAGTGAAATCTGCTTGGCTTGGGTGACCCAAATTCCCCACCCCTTACTGGAAATGACATAGATCTCTCAATCTTTTACTATTTACTTTCTTTTTTATGAAAACAAATTTGTTCTCTTAAAAGTGCAAAAATTAATCCGCAATTACCCATGCAAGACAAATACTGCCATGAATAAAGCTCCTTGATTCAGATTTTAATTCTCTGATAAAGATTTCTGTTGTAGTCTGTCCTATGTAGCTATCCTCTACATATTACTTAGTAGTGTTTGAAAAGCTATAGCATTATCAATTTGGAGGTGAGGTTGACATAGCAGTTTACTATCAGCAAGTTATTTGGAAAGCTCATGATGTGTTAGCAGAAGTCTTTGCTGTAATGCTTCATGCTTCATGGAGGGTGAGAACGCGACCTCTGGGGAGGTATTTCATGAGTGCCTTCGGGATACGGCTTCCTGGTTACGAAAAAACTCATTACAATTCAATGCTGGAAAGACAGAGGTGATTTGTCGTGCAGCGTCTAAGATGCCTCTCCCCTTTCCTGACAATTTTTGGCCTCCGGAAACGACAACGGCAATACAGCAGTGCAAACAGCTCGGAACTTGGGCTCTATATTTGACAGTAGACTTACGTTAGAAGCTAAGGTAATTAAGACAACGTCCTCTTGTTTTGCAATTATCCGGTCTCTCCGAAAAATGTTTCCTCTACTCCCTTTTCAGGCTCTGGCTCAAGTTGCACGATGTACAATACTTAGCAGGCTAGATTACTGCAATGCCATTCTGCTAAATTCTCCTGAATTTGTGCTGGATAGATTGCAGAGAATCCAGTCAGCAGCTGCCCAGCTTGTACTGGGTCTTCCTAGAAGAGCCTCTGCATCTGCAGCCCTATCAATACTCCATTGGCTCCCCTTGAGACAGAGAGTACAATTTAAATCTCTCTGTCTTGTATTTAATGCTCTTCATGAGACCGGTCCCCTTTCCTTGTGTAAAAAATTAGGCTGGTACACACCTTCTAGAAGTCTTCGCTCCTCTTCAGCAAGACTGGTGAGGATACCTAAATTTAGAAGAGTCAGAATGGGAGGTAGACTATTTGAAGTTGCAGCGGCTAAGCTCTGGAATAGTCTGCCCTGTGAAATCAGACAAATTCAGGAGCTACTCCCTTTCAGAAAAGTCATTAAGACCTGGCTATTTCCCACTCTAGTGCCGCCATACTGTACACACTCTTACCCCTTGAGCTGTTCAGCGCCAGGATGCCTGCCAGGTGATAGTGCGCTTTATAAGTTCCATGAAATAAATAAAATGCTTCTGATCGCTAGGAGTGCAAAAGTGCTCTCCCGCCAGTGGCTCAAGTTAGATGAAGCATCAACCCTAGCCCTAACCTAATTGAGCAGGTGCAAGATTATCTGGTCTTCCCAATTCCACGTCCTGATGTTGGCCGGGAGCCAGAGCGAATGATCAGCACTTAAACCCTCCCACTGATCACTTCAAACCCCTGCTACGGAGCACCCTTTGCTATCTCTGGTACCAGCATGGTAAATGGAAAGTATGTACAGTCGTATAATCCACATCTTGATACATGGTGTATGCACAAGGCAGTATGGATTGGTTGCACAAGCTGGACATGGAGACAAGCTGGGTCAGATGACAATGCCATGAAGATTCGGTCTTCCTCTGGTATCCTCGAGCAGTTGGTCGGCACCAGGCTTTCAGATAAACTAAGCAGGAGCATAGTGTTCATCTCCAAGGTATCCCTAGACTATGCAAGACTCTTTGAATCGGTACTCTGAATGCCCTCCTATCCTCAAGCTAATTGCCAGGGTTGTTGGTTGTTAGCAATTCCAGTGGGTATCAGCTCACCTTGAGGACAACCCCTGCTCCGGGTGAAGTCTCCTCATGTCAGATGGGCTGTATGATATTGAGAACCCATCAGTCCCTAGTACTCTTTCCTCTTCCCTTATGATAACAAACTGAGAACTACTAAGATCTAGACTGACCATCGACCATGGCCTAAACACATGACCCGTCCCTTGCATGCAGCAGGGTGCTTTCTGGGTGTAGGGATTAAGAGTTCAACTGGAGCCCTACTAGAATTTTATGCGTGCACTGACCTCCATGACTCTGTCGACCTTACCAGAGTTACCTAAGGATGGAGACCTGGCCTACCACCACAGTGTACAGTGAGGCACTTTTGTGTTGCTTCCCGGCCTCCACTGATGGCCAGAAGGTTGCACAGTCCTTTGGTAACAGAGCCTCCCACGTTTAGCCTTTGCATGAATTAACCTATCCAGGCTGCTGAAATCGGAACTGATAGGAATCTTAGAGTAGCAGACAAAACCATAGTATCCCTTTCTGCCTCATATGTCTTCACTGAAATGGGGAGACTGTATGAATGAGCATCACTGGAACATGCCCTAGAAAACATTGTCTGCTGCAGTTACACTGCCCTTCAGTGCCAGTCATAGGGTAAGATAGTAGGAGGCAGAGTGTCACAGATTACTGTCTCCCCAGAATCTGTCCAGGAGATGGTGTGTGGAGAAGTGCAGGAGGACTGGGAGTTAAGGGAATAAATATTCACAGACCAGTGCCGAAGAAGCAAGATTTTATAGACGTGCTGCAAGAGGAACTACTAATGTCCAATCACGTGAGAAGTGCTTCCATTAAGTCTGTTGATCATTGAATGTTGCCACAGAATCTCCATCTGATGTTCTACATGGCTGCATCTGACATCCATGAAGCCTGAAGCACAATTAAAAATTATAAATTTACCATTCAGTGAATAAGTTATCTTCCCTTCACATATGGATTATATGATGCACAGGGTGAGTGATGAGCTTGAAACCCTGAATGCGGTATGCTTATAAAAGTAAACTTGTTTCAAATCTCAGTATGGACACAGCAACCATTGTTTTTGCCAGAGGCAGACGGTTCATTATCCTCAGTGGTCCTACTAGTCTAAACCACAAAGACCGCAACCTCCTTAACACAAAAGACCTGATAGAGGTCATCACCAACACGAGTTACCCTCCTCCATTGAAGTCCCAGTTTTATTTGAGACACTTAACTCTCTCTCCCACTTCCTCTCCTCTGTTCAACACTCTGTTGAGAGGGAGTTTTTTCAATCATTTTGGAGAGTGGCAGAACAAAGTGTTCACACTTTTCAGTTTTCTATTCAAATGCTAGCGTTCGTCATTTCTTTTGAAGCCTGCACCAAAACATGAGCTGTGAATACTTTGGAAAGGATGTAGGTACATCTCTCTGCAAAAGCATGTAATAGAGCTTCTCATTCCTCTCAGAGAGGCATCTATTTTAAGGTATTATATGGCTCCCATAAAAATTTAGACCAATTCTGGACCTCAGATGGCCCAAAAATTGGTCAAGAGACAGAAATTTAGAATGTTTACTCTGCATCAGATATAGCCTTGGCTTATGAAGGCTGACTGGATTTGCACTTTGGGTTTACAAGATGCTTACTTCCATTTTCCAGTGGCGAGAAAGTACAGGAAATTCCCGAGGTTCACAGTCGGCAATTCCTATTCTTTGTCAGTTAGAAAAGCTCCTCTATATAAAAAGAGGACCTAGATCTGTCCTACGTAGATGACTGGAAAAGGCGTATGGTGCAGAGAATGTGAATCAGGACTTCAAAGTTATTACTACCCAAATACTTTAGCTGGGCCTTCACATCATACACCAGAAATCACAGTCCGTCCTGTTCAAATGTTTAACTACCTAGGAGCGAAGTTAAACACAAACAAGTGTATCCTTCTGAAGAGATTATCAACCATTTTTAGGTCTCGTCCTCGAGACCTATTGCTTCTGAGTTCGCTCTCAAGGGAGATAGAGCGGGGCACGAGCGCCAATTTCCCATCGTGGACGCGCACGGCCAGCCCGGCGCCGTGCACATCTCCTAAACACATTCACAACAAATCAGCTTCTTGCAATCGCGCACGCACTCATACAGCCACACTCATGCATGCACACACACAGACGCGCACACGCACACACGCATGCACACACACACCCCCCCTACAACTAAGTAGTCGCACTTTTTCCCCAACATCCACCCCCATACCACTTAAGTCTATTTCCTAGTGTCTTACCGGCAGGAGTTAAACTCCTGAGTTCCGACGTCCATTACCTCGACTGCCTCTCCGTTCTTCAGCAGGCTAGAGCCCTCCGACTCTGCCTCCCTGCTCTTCAGCAGCACCGAGCCCTCCGACTCTGATGTTCGGCAAATCCACCACCTCCAGGCGGATCGAAACTACGGCTCCCACCGACTGTAAAGAGAAAGTCTTGGATAAAGACTTTTTCGGAGTCAACAGCCAATCAGCACTTCGAAATTCTTTATTGCTCCCTAGCATTGGTTTAGGTGCCTCCAATCCTAGATCACTTTAAGCTTTAGCAGTACTGCCCACTTCCAGGCGCCTCCCAGAATCTCTCCATTCGTGGGAATGAGTGTAATATGACCCGGAAGTGCTAAACAAAATTATGGCCAAATGACATAGGTGAAAAAGAGCAGTAAAAGGCCACTGACATGAGGCTGAATTCAAGGATGTCCCGTGTAAGTAGCGGACAGGTGGTATCCGCAGATGAAAAAACCCAACAAAACAAATCTTTTTTAGACGCTCCCGTGATTTCCTGTCTCCGAAAGAGGACACGCATTACAAGAACGTCTCCTAAACACATTCACAACAAGTCAGCTTCTCGCACTCGCGCACGCACTCATACAGCCACACTCATACAGCCACACTCATGCATGCAGACACACAGACACACACACGCGCGCACACACACACACACACACACACACACACACACACACGCACACACACACACACCCCCCCTACAACTAAGTAGTCGCACTGGCGGCTGCCGAGTGAGTAGCTCCCGGGTTGGGGATATCCCCCTATTTACCCCAACATCCACCCCCAAACCACTAAAGTCTATTTCCTAGTGACTTACCGGCCGGATTTAAACTCCTGAGTTCCAACGTCCATTACCTCGACTGCCTCTCCGTTCTTCAGCAGGCTAGAGCCCTGCGACTCTGCCTCCCTGCTCTTCAGCAGCACCGAGCCCTCCGACTCTGATGTTCGGCGAATCCACCACCTCCAGGCGGATCGAAACTACGGCTCCCTCCTCTACAACGAAGACACCATTTGTTCCTGGAAGTGGGGACACTTGAGCTGCCGGTACTGAATAATTAGCAGGATTGCACTCCTTGTTTAAGAACAGTGCATAGCTTCGCGCAATGCATGCCGGGCTCAAGTCGGGCCAGTGACAGCGAGGACACCACGCCTATGATAACTCGTGTTTTTACTTTCACTTTCTTTGACTAGCGTTGCTCTCTCGCCTATTCGCTGCGAAGCTGTGCACTGTTCTTAGAGTCCTCACCTCTCTAGCTTGCGAGGCTCGGATGTAAATGCGCCCTGGCGGCATTGCGACTAGTCAACAGCTGCCCCTGTCTTTTCGTGGCCCGCATGAGCCTGGATTGCCCCGCGTGATACGTTGGCTGAGTCAGGAGAATGGCCACCGGCTTCTCGTTTGGGGCCGGTACCGCCACCGCTGCCCTGGGGGCGACCACAGGAGGCACCTCCACAGGTGGAGGGGCTTCTCATTCGGGGCGGTGGCGCCAAGGTAAGGCGATTCGTTGAGTCTGCCCTATTTGTCTGTCTTTCGAAGTTAGATAACCCGAGGCTATTCAACACCAGTGCTGAAGTTCTCGCTCCTGTTTATATGTACCCCCACCCTTGTTGTAGCCCCCATCTTCGAGAATTGCAGAGGATGGCTAGATGTGTTTTATTAAGCTGTAACCTGCAACTTGTTTCTCTTTGTTGCACAGTCTGTGCGCGTAGTTTAACTCTTGTTGCAGTTTGCCTGGCCAGTGTGTATTTATCATTTGCACTACGTTCTGCCTGATCAGTGTATTTTACCTCTTGTTGCCCAAAGTGCCCAGCGAGTGTATTTTTACCACTACCTGCTTATTATGCTTGGCTACTGTATTTTTTCTCTATGCTGCACTGTCTACACACCTATTATATTATTAACCTTGCTACACAGTCTTCCTGGCTAGAGTGTTTTTACCTCCTGCTGCACATTCTGCCTGGCTAATGTATATGTATAATTTGCAGTGCATTCTTCCTGGTTGGTGTATATTGCCATTTGCTGCCTATTCCGCCTGGCTAGTGTAATTGTACCCCTTGCTGGACATCCTGCCTGGTTAGTGCATAGCTTCCATTTTCTGAACATTCAGCCTGGTTAGTGTATGTTTACCTCCTGCTGCACATCCTGTCTATCTAGTGTATATCTATAATTTGCTGCACATTCTGCTTGGCTAGTGTAATTATACCTCTTGCTGCACAGTCTGTCTTGCTAGTGTATTTTTACTTCCTGCTGCACATTCTGCCTGGCTAGTGTATTTTTACTTCCCGCTGCACATTCTGCCTGGCTAGTGTATATCTACCTTGTGCTGCACGTTCTTCCTGGCTAGTATATATTTGACATTTGCTGTATACATGGCCTACATATTTTCTTGCCTATGTTCCCTGGTTGTGATTGTTTTTCTTGCCTCTGTTCCCTGGTTGTGCTCGCTTTTCTTGCCTCTCTTCCCTGGTTGTGATCGTTTTTTCTTGCCTCTGTCTACCCTGGTTGTGATCGTTTTTTCTTGCCTCTCTTCCCTGGTTGTGATTGTTTTTTCTTGCCTCGGCCCCCTGGTTGTGCTCGCTTTTCTTGCCTCTGTTCACTGGTTGTGCTCGCTTTTCTTGCCTCTGTTCCCTGGTTGTGATCGCTTTTTTTGCCTCTGTTCCCTGGGGCGTTACTGGGCAGAGTTGGCCGTGTGGTGAGGGGCAGTGGGTGCCAAGGGCACGGACGCCAGCGCACCGGCTGACATGTGGCTCTGTGTGTGTGGCTCTGTGTGTGTGTGTGTGTGGCTCTGTGTGTGTGTGTGGCTCTGTGTGTGTGTGTGTGTGTGTGTGTGTGTGGCTCTGTGTGTGTGGCTCTGTGTGTGTGTGTGTGTGGCTCTGTGTGTGTGTGTGTATGTGGCTCTGTGTGTGTGTGTGTGGCTCTGTGTGTGTGTGTCTGTGGCTCTGTGTGTGTGAGTGTCTGTGGCTCTGTGTGTGTGTGTCTGTGGCTCTGTGTGTATGTGTCTGTGGCTCTGTGTGTGTGGCTCTGTGTGTGTGTGTGTGTGCGTGTGTGTGTGTGTGTGTGTGTGTGGCTCTGTGTGTGTGGCTCTGTGTGTGTGTGGCTCTGTGTGTGTGTGGCTCTGTGTGTGTGGCTCTGTGTGTGTGGCTCTGTGTGTGTGTGTGTGTGTGTGTGGCTCTGTGTGTGTGTGTGTGTGGCTGTGTATGTGTGTGTGTGGGCTCTGTGTGTGTGTGTGGGGGCTCTGTGTGTGGGGAGCTCTGTGTCTTCTAATACACTCGACTACTCTCTAATGCTCACCTATTGCCATTGTAAATGACAATACCATTTATTTATGTTTACAATAAAAAACAAAAAATGAAAAGAATGCCATTTGCAATGCCAATAGCTCTAACGTTAACAAAGACAAGACCATTGCATTGTAAATGCTTGTTCAAAACTGCCATTACTTTCAAAAAGTTCCTTTTCTGAGAGCTTTTCCAATCTCGTCACTTCTGGGACCGATCGCCTCTCCCACTCAATTCACGACTTCATAAGAGACACATGCAACAATACTTGGAAGAACAGTGGTGTCAGTGGGAGATTAACTGGGTGGACAAGATAAACCATATCCCAGTGCAAGGCAGCTAATCTTCTAAACAAGATTGGTTTTCATCAAGACTGTGATCTTCTGTCGCAAACTATTGTCACAGATACAGCTCTCATGGGTTGGGAACACATCTGCAGAAGCTGACGGTACATAGTTTGTGGCTGGAAAAACAATAACCCTATTGCATCATTGTTCTGGAAGCTGCAGCAGTGCAGGAGGCCCTGAAGGCATTTCTACCTGGCTAATAAGAGTTCTGATCCAGACAGACAATATAACCACAATGCACTGCCTCAACAAGCTAGCAGTCACCAGTTCCAGAGTTCAGTCACTAGAAACCCGAGCAATTTGGCACTGGCTTCTAGCAAGGGACAGACCAATTGAGGCTGTGCTTCTCCTAGGCCTTCAAAATTGGCTGGCATGTCTTCTGAGCAGATATGTTGTAGAAACCCACAGATGGGTTCTCAGCGACAACATCTTGAAAGTAATCTTCCAGAATGGGGGTTCCTTAAAAGTAAATCTGTTCACCACTGCCCAAAATGCAAAATACTCAGTCGAGATCGGGAAATGGGATTGATTGGCAATGTACTTTTGATGAATTGGTTCAGCAAACTTCTCTACACCTTTCCGCTCATCCCACTGCTCCCGCCAGTTTTATTGAAGATTAAATGTTTTAGCATGACAGTGATGCTCATTGCTTTCGACTGGCAGCGACTGTGCTGGTTTCTAGAACTTGCAGAAGTTGTCATGCAAAAAGGGCCTATTGTTTCGGATGCAAAGGAGGTTTCATAACTCCAACATCACATTCTTGAATTTGGGAGCTAGTTCCTGAGATCGTGCGATATGGCCATCTGAACTTACCCCAGGAATGTATGAACTTTGTCAAAGAACTGTAATTTAGTGTCTTCTAGGTGGCCATGAACCAATATCCTGTCAGTAGGATGCAGTCATCCCTTATCTCCTTCACTTCACAAAGTTGAACCTTCAGTTTCCTTCTGTAAGGGTGAGGTGTCGTGAGTGGCCAGAGTGGCTGACTCCGGAGCACGGTGCTCACAGTGCGATCCCCATGCCGGCGGCAGCTCTGCTCAGCATCATGTGACTGGGTAGTAGCTCACTTAATATCCCGGATGGCCCCCAGTGCTTGGATACCGTTAGGGTTGATAAGTTTGCACTTTACAAATGTGGAATTATTATTAAAGTTCACATGACTTTGCATACAGAAAGGGACCTGCACAAAGATCCTCCTTCACACTTATTGATGTAAAGAACGTTTTTGAAAGCCTAAAAAAGACATTTCTCAGAGAAGACAGACTTCTTCCCGGGAACTTAAATTTAGTGCTTTCTAAATGGATGGCTTCCCTTTTGAGCCCATACATAAGGCCTCATTGCAGTGTCATAAGTGGAAGGTAGCGGTCTGGGTGGCTATATTGTTAGGCAGGAGGGTTAACCAGCTTCAAGCTGTTTCTGCCATAGAACCCTTCAGATTATTTCATCACAACAGAGTGGTTTAAGGACACACCCTTCTTTTCTCCCAAAAGTTATATCCAACTTTCACATCATCCATACAGTCTCTCAAATTCTCTGGCTGAGAAGTGCCTTTATGATCTTGATTTCAGAAGAGTCTTGAGATTGTTTCTAGAGACGACCAAAGTCTTACGTAAAAGTTGCCAACGTTTTTCCTATTAGTATTACTTCCTCCAAACAGTCCATTAGCAGGCGGATAGTCGTGTGTATTGTCTTAAGTTATCGGTTAGCCAACAAAGTTATTCTTGTCAAACCTTAAATGTGTTCTACATGAAGAAAGGCAGACACTACAGCCTTGTAAATTAATTCTTTAGGAGCAGAGATATGTAAAGCAGCCTCCTGGGAGTTTAGCTACAGTTTTACCAAATGCAGTAGTGTTTAGTTTAGGGCTCAAGCGCTGACTCTTTAGTTGGCCAAGCTACTGTGAAGAATCTCCTCAGATAAGATTCTGCCTTTGAACCATGCCAGTTTGCTGCTGTTATTAACATCCAGGTATTTTGGGATAAGCTTCCTATTCTAATGTATGTATGTTTATTTATTTATAAAGTTTTATATAGCGCGAACATGCCCCACGAGGGTATCAGAGCGCTTTACAATATACAATTATTAAACATTAAGGGCCAGATGTAGTAAGCCTAATACCGGTCGGTAACTGCCGAAATTACCGAATTTCGGCCGTTACCGACCGGCATTAGGCTTTTCAGATGTAGGAGGCCACATTTCAAGATTCGGTAATTTACTGAATCGGTAATTTAAGAAATCGGTAAATTACCGAATTCTTAAAATACTGATTCGGTAAATTACCGAATCCTGAAATGTAGGGAGCACTCAAGTGAGTGCTTCTTACATTTAAGGATTCGTTATTTACCACCAAATATTAGTTGATTATAAATGACGAATTCCTTTTAAAAAGCAATTTTTTGCTTTTTATTCAGTGGCATGTGGCAGACATACATGTGACACCCTGCCACCCTTGAAAGGATCCCCCTATTACCGATTCGGTATTTACCTAATCGGTATTTACCGAATCGGTAATTCCCATTCATTCCTATGGTCCTCCAGGCCCATAGGAATGAATGGGAATTACTGAATTGGTAGTTAACCGAATCTGTAAATACCGATTCTTAATTACCGAATCTTACCGATTCGGTAATTTTTACCGAAAAATTATCTACATCCCATGTACCTATTATTAAATACTGAATCGGTAAAATTTGGTATTTAAGAATAGGTAAATTGAGATTACCTACATCTGGCCCTCGATGGTGATTGATGTGGTATACAAACATTTGGTATTCGCTATTCAGTAGAAAAGAGGTATATCGTATTATTTGGATAGCATAGGTGACTAGTAGACAACAGAGAATGATCCACAAGGGCATCGGAGCACTTCACAGTACACGGTTATTAGACATTAGGAGGTTGAGGTAGAATATATACATTCAGTAATTTCCATACAATCCAAAAGAGGTAGACAGAAATATCTGGGTATCATAGGTAACAATTAGTCAACATCGAAATAAAACCTTTTTGTTTATGACTATCAGTTTAAATCCTATAATGCAGAAGGTGAAGGTACTGGCATTCGTAGTTCTGCATCATAGGTATTTTCACTGCAGTCATAAACAGCCCTCATTCCTCACAGGTTGTAAATTATTCCAAGCACAAATTAAATGAATTTAGACTTCTACATATATCCTTCAAAGAGGCTCTGAGGTAAACTGACAGCACAGTGCATGCTGGGAGATAGAACATGCAGTGAATGTTGACCAACCTTGTGCACTTTTCACCCATAGCACCTTTCCCTTCTTGTTCTAACACTTCAGCCCAGTCTTTTGCTAAGTGCTGCAATGTTGCGTTGCATGACAGTAATTAATTCCTGAGTGCAAACTTTGGAAGCAGTTGTCCTGCTTGTGGTATGGAGGTTGAACCTGCATTTTGGAGCAGGGGAGGAGTGGAACCTTTGGTTTGGTACTCCAATATGGGCAAGGGGAGGAGGGTGGAAGTAGGACCGGGGGATGATTCCTGGCAGCGTCAGAGGTGTGTTGTTTTTGATGGAATATACCATGCGTGTTGATGGTGTATATGATTAATGGGCTCTCGCTCCATTTCCTGCATAACTACGCAGCACACGAAGATTGCATATTTGGACTTTGACATCTCTCCTGCTACTCGCATTGGTTATATGTTAAAAAAACTGTCTTTTGTAAGTTGGCGGCTATTCACCTTCAGTTTATTATACGGAGGATAATTTCTCCATCATAAAAAGGATTTCCTGGAGTCTCCATACGCAGTGAAGTTACCTGTGATACAGATCTAGAATTTAAAAAGTGACATTTTATTTTTCACAGTCTGCATGTGCAAAAAAAGAACTCGCCCATTCATTGCCTTGTTTTGGTCAGCCACGCATGAGATTGGTCTGCCAGACACCAGCCCCTGGTTTCATATGATTTACAGCGTCGGAAAATAAATGCTCTTACAATATTTGGCTATGCTGTGGATCTCAGTGAGCAAAGGAGCGTGACAATCTGGATAGTCTAGGCAATTCTTATCGCATGTACAGAGGAGACCTGGGTGCCTGCGGCAGCACATCCCACATACATGTGCCCATTTATTTAGCGTTTAGGGAAAAGTAGAAGGGACAAGTAAGGAGCCTTCTTTTGATAATTTCACTTTGATTGTAAGGAACGTTGTGTTCCTTACAGTCAAAGTGAAGTTATCGAAAGCAGTGTTTTGGTTAAATACACAATGCGCTGTCAGTACACCTCTCTCTTACGGACTCTTTGCCTGTGTGTCCCCGTCCATAATACAGCGCAGGCGCAGAGGCGAAGTGTTCCCTCATTTGCACGGTGCAATGCCCCTCTTAGAATCACTCTGGTACTATAGGTGCACTGGCCCCATCTGTACTACAGATGGGGCCAATGCAAGCGGCTGCAGGCCCTTGTGTAATAGCAAAGTGTCTCAGCAGTGCAGAAAGTGGGTGCCCGTGCCGGTTGTGCCACTTTGTGCAATGGTCCCCTCTGAATTCCTGTTTTCCTTCTGTTATTGTGGTTCAGTTGATGTGCAAGATGTGTGCAGTGGACCATCTGTGCTTTTCATGTGACCCGTTCTTACTTTCTAAAGCACTTCTTCTGCTTTCTTATGTGACCTTTGTTCTCTCAACCAGTGATGATGAAGAGGATGACCTTCAGTTTGCAGATCATGACTACGAGGTGCCGCAGCAGAAGGGGTTGAAGAAAATTTGGAATAGAGTAAAATGGACAAGGGACGAGGTACAGTATGGTTTAATAAACAATATGTTTATCCCAACTCACCATAACGCTTTCTAAAGCTCCTCTTCTATTGTCAGGACGACCGGTTAAAGAAGCTAGTGGAACAAAATGGAACCGAGGATTGGGCAATGATCGCTAGTCATCTGCAGGTGAGTACGACAGCGAAGGTTTTCATGCTTTTGCTCTTGTCTTTTTCCCGCCAACACGTTTTTATTGATTTTTCACGAAAAAATTATACTGTGTCAATTCCACTATTTGACATTTTACTGTTAACTGCAAACAAAAAATACTTAGCCAATAGTGTTTAGCAATATAGATGTATACAGCAGCATCAGTCCACATTAACCTTGTAATACTACACTAATGATTCAACAGTTGCGTAAATGGCAAAGGCAATTAATAACTCAATTGTATGACATATCCAATTGTTTAAGGGGTGAGGGATACATTAAACAACTTTAAAAAAATCTATGAGGAAAGAAAGAAAAAGCTATCTATTAGAATTACATAGTCTATTAGTAAAACAGACCGTATTATTTGTCCCAACCCTTATTGTCCTAAGTGAATAATTTGTGACCAGTGGATGCAGCCAGATATAGTTTCAGTTAACCACTGACAGACCCATATATCTAAATTGTCTTCCCTTGAGCATCATATGTATGATAGCAATCACAGACATATTTATAGCTTGTATCTTAATAAACGTGTTTCCTCATCAACAGTGTCCGTTGTTGACCTGTCAATTTGTGTGTATATTTGTTTCTGTTTATATACAAGTTATAGTCCGAAAAATGGGCATATAGGTCTTTCTACAGAGGAAGGTGAAATAATTCTGTCAGCCATTCTTTCTGTAGAGGTATGGCAGATTGTCTCCAGTATTTCAATATGCACATATTGACAGCTAATATAAAAGTTGTCAGCCACCCGAACCGATGGTCATTGAGCCCAGCTACTTCTGTCATGCAGTAGGGCCAAATGGGCAGATGGTGCTATATGGACGTTGCCTATATTAACCAATGTTGCTCATACGCCCATCCAGTAATTACCCACGTCGTGGCATAAACATTGTGTATGTATCAAGTTCCATCCATGTTGTGACACCCAAAACACTCTTAAAGACTGTGCAGTCATTCTTTGTACAATTTGAGGGGAGACCAGTACCAGAGAAATTTAAGCCGTGCCTCCTTTACCTATCTGTCATGGTTTTGCAACAAATTAGCCTTTGCTGGCACAATAGTCGTGAGGCATATTCAACTGGTTTAGAAAAGATGTGTGTGATAAATACATTGTATAAGCCTGATAATACACCTCTAATGGTATCCTGTACATTAGCAGGCAAATGTCTAAAAGGTCTCTTAAGAACAGAGAAGGCACTAGTCTGCGTGGCTGGATGTAAAGTATGAGAGCAGACCAAGAGAGGAAGAATAAGAAAAAAAATGAAGAGATCATTCTCTCGCCATTTTCCAGAAAAGCATCCGAAAATAGGTATGGACTCCCACAAGAGGATATTCCACTCGACATCTGCATCAACATCACTCTCATCTACGCCATTCGCAGTCGTCAAGAACATCGATGTAAAGGGGGTTTAGCTGCCTCCTGTTTGAAGGAAGGCTCAGTGTAGACGGTACTCCATCAGTCACTGTTCTACATCCAAATCTGCAGCAGAATTACCTACAACGCTGAAGACTATGGTGGCACAACCATCTTGCCCCATATCAACGTTGAAATACCACCATTAGATGTCAATCTCTACGCTCGAGGTCAAAAACACACACACTCGGCGTCGAAGAGACATTACTCTCTGTCGAAGACTTCGGCTAGCGCAAAAAGAATATGCACAACGTAGATTACACCAATCTCAATGTCGAAAATTCCTCGGTTAATATTTCATCCTCCTCTCAATGGTCAGGAGTGATACAGCAATCAGAGACTCCATCTCCTCAACTAGATACTAGTCTTCCACCATAATTCCCGCCATTGACCCTTTACAGGATCATTTACAACCTTTAAACTTGTCTCCGGTATAACAATTCCCTAAGGCCTCATCTATGTCACCTATTCGGAAATGGACAGTTCCATCCCCTATTAGATCACCTCCACCACCTCAATCACAGTCTCATAGTAGATCCATGACTCCCTCATCAAGATCAAAATCAAGGTCAACATCTCTTGATTCCCCTTCAGACATGTTGTACACACCAACCTCTCCACCTCAGTCGTCGACGAGGGTTTCTCCAGTAGGCGACATCATCAATTTCCAAGACGCCCTTGTAAAAGGAGCATCTAAGCAAAATGTGTGGTGTTTCCTTTATACAGTTACGAAATGCCAACTCTGCAGCATTATGAGCAGATACTATTGTGAGATATAGGATGATATGAAGGCATTCATGGCTGACTTGCCAAGTCATAGACCGCAAGACTACCGTGAGATGATCTATGAAGGTTCCTTGATCTCCAACCTATCGATCAGTGCTGCAGTGGACTCAGTTGAACCTTCAGCTACTGCCTTCTGTCATGGCATCTCCCGGAGGTGAACCTCTTAGCTAAGACTCCTCTCTAAATGGTGACACCCAGTTAAAAAATGCAAGCTTCGTGTTTTCATGTTCCTCTCATTTTGGACAGCATATTGAGGAAGAAATGCTTTGAATGAAAATGAGGCAGAAACACTTAAAGCAGTCAGCCTCGAAGAATAAAAGAAGGCATTAAAACAACAATACAAATCCAGTGACAGGCGATTTTATTACCTTAGGGCTCAAACCCTTAGGTGGCCATATCAATACCTGCAGAAACAATGGCAATGGCCTTAACAACGCCGTTAAGAGAAGATCTTCTTCACACAAGCCTTCACAAATCAAGGGCAAAACTCTTCTCGGAACAAACCATGAGGAATAAACACCCCTTCATAGTTTCCCACTCCTGTGGGTGGAGTGGTGAAATGTTTCCTGTAAGAGAGGAAAAAGAGAACATCGGACAGATGGGTTTGTAATATCATTCAAAATGGATATTGCACTTCGCTTGAAAAACACCCAACTGCCAGTCCCTCAATGGCAAATCACGACGGCCCATCTAGACAATCTATTGTAGGAGACATCCATCCTTTGTCAGAAAAAAAAGCAATTGAAAAAGACCCACTGAATAAGATCAACAAGCACATCTACTCAAGATACTTTCTTATTCAAAAGAAAGGTCAGTTTCGGCTTATCCTGGATCTCAGACTCCTCAACAGATATATCAAATTAAAAATGTTCAGAATGCTATAACTTCATCTGATATTTGCACACATAAGGAAGGATAATTGGCTTTGTGTGGTGGACTTCGAAGACGCATACATTCACATTCCAATAGCTCAACATCAAAACAGACCACTATCAGTAAGCTCTACTTTCTTTCGGTCTAAAAAATCACCTCCTTTAAAATGTTTGCAACTGCATGGCAGTGATGGCAGTACACCTAAGGAAAAAAGGGCACATTCCTGAATCCATACTTAGATGATTGGCTGATGAGAGCAGACTCTCGCGACAAAGAAACTAAGGATTTCACATCAACAGCTATCTGTCAACTCTGGGACTGCAAATCAATGCAGAAAAATCTGTCTCCTCGCCAGTACAGGGCCTCCCTTTTCTAGGGGCAACAATAGACACACAAAAGGAAAAAGTGTTTACTTCGGAAGAGACAGTATCGTCAATCCAAACGAAGCATGTGCAGCTTCTCCAACAGGTCAATTCAACTGTTCGTCAGATAGCATCTCTTCTGGAATCAATAGCATCCTGTATTTTCAAAGTCCTTAATGCGCATCTCTACATGAGACCTCTCCAAATTTGGCTAAAGGATCAATAGTCAAATGACTGGATGACCGATAGATAGAATCCTCTTAATGAAGAATGCACGTCACTCCCTCTCCTGGTGGACCAAGTGCCAGAATCTACTGATTGAGGGTGTAGGAGGCTGGCTTAGTATGTGGTGCACACTTAAAGGAGTGATGCACCTTGCCCTAATCCATCCATCCCTTATGGTGATTTTAGTGGTCTGTGATAACCTTAGGTTCTCAAAGTGGTAGCTGTGGAGAGCAGCCTTCAGGCCTATCTTGAAGGAGTGTAAAGCAGCTAGTTTTACTACAGTTAATCAATAGTGTAGATTAGATGAAAAAGAACCACACAGTGTTTATAAAAGTAAGACTATTTATTACACAACACAATCGCTCTCACATTGGTATATCTCCTACCTGGAGATATCAACAGTACACATGAAAATACTCAAAAGAAATCCGGTAAGTAGCACAAATATACAATGGTCTCCAAGGGGAGACCAAACCATATACTAAAGAAGTGCAATGCGAACTGCAAGGGAGAATGGGACTTGGAACAAAGGTCTCAGAGGAGCTGGGAGAATCAGGAACCACCTAAGGTATGTACCCAGGAACCCCATGGAGGCCGTGGCAACACAGCCACGTTCCCTATGGAAGTGTATGGAGAAGTCACGTTGCAGTTTGGAAGAGGAAGGACCCTTCCCAGAGTACCCTGAAGAAACCCTTTAGAGAATGGAAGGTTGGAGGGCCACCCCACCCATGGGTGCCCCAGGAACCAGGATACTTGCACCAGGGAAGCCAAGTGCAAAGGGGTGGAGTGATGTTGCAACCTCCCGTAGATGACAATGGAAGGCTTGGGAAGAAAGGCCTCTGGAGAAGCCTCTTAAGATGCCTGTTGGAATACAAGGGTGGATTCTTGAAAAGGAGAACCAGCAAGCAGAGGGGACAGAGTCTGTGCCACTCTGAGGTGACTACGAGGCACGGAAGCACAATGCCTACCCTTGGCAAGGAGCTTAGGAGAGTTGACGAGGACCTTGTTGCTGCAGCTGTGGGGACCAGGCAATGCTGTGGAAGACCAGGAGCTGTACACGAGCTGCCACACGTCGGATGTCTGTTTCTAGGTGGTCGGTGTCCTGCGGGTGCACTAAAAATCCTTGGTAGCTGCAAGTGGTGTGAAAGACAGGATGCAATTGTTGGTACCAGCAAGGTCCAAGAGACTCAACAAGTGCAGGAGAGTCAGAGCAAGCCCGAACAAGCAGGGGAGCCCACCAAAGCAGGAGAAGACCCTCAAGAGGATCCACAGACTAAAGGCACAGGATTAGCAAGAGGACCTCAGGCAGCTCACCAAAGATGGAGGCCCACAGTGCAAGAGATTCGGTGAGGATGCTGATCTTCGAGGAAGGAGGTGCTGGAGGTTCGAGCTTCTTGAAGCCCGAAGATCTTTGGAGTGCAGAGCCAACAAGCCTTGGCAATGGCAAGTTGACGCAGTGCACATGGGTTTGGTCCCAGTGGCCCGACGAGGTAGACTGCCCTCCAAATTACAGGGAAGACCGGTCAGGCCTCGAGGGAACCACAGAACCATTTCCTGTGTTGCTGGGCCTCAGGAAGTCCGTAGGATGACAGGAGCAGTAGAACAGTCAGCTTTGTTGCAGTGTCTGCAGATGAAGGGGAGTGACTCCTTCACTCCAAGCAAAATTTCTTCGGATGTCCTTGATGCCCACAGGGTTTTCTGGAGGAGAACCTGAGCAAAACACAGACTAGGCAGAAGACTTGCAAAACAGCAAGACCAGGAGCAGCACAAGCTTTCCTTGATGCAGTCCAATGACTGCATCAAGGCGAAGTCCAATGAAGTCCTAGTGTCCAGACGGTCGAAGAGTGACATGGTTTTAGAGATGAGGCTTGTTCCAAGACGAATTCGAGGACCCACCCACGTGGGAGCCCTTAAATACCCACTGAAAGGTTTGGAACAGCTCTAGGATCCCTCCCAGAAGAGCGGCTGGTCAGAGGGGAGGATGCTCCCCTCTCCTTTGTCCAGTTTCGCTCCAGAGCGAGAACTAAGGGTTCCTGAAGTGGCTCAAACCGGAGTATTGAAGGAGGGCACCAAATGTGCCCTTTAGTGCACTCTGGTGGTGCTGGAAATCGCCCAACCCCAGCCCAATACACTAAGGTCATATCTGGGAGTTGGTCCCACCTCCTTGTCTCCGGAAACCCATTGTTCTACCATCCCCTGCTTGAGCTAAGCTCAGCAGCAGGGGGGCAGAACAGTGTCTGTAGGTGGCAGCAGCACTAGCTTGCTGGCAGACCCTGAAAGGCTGTAAACAGGAGTATAGGAGGCCTCTCCTAAGGGGATCAAACCTCTAACACCAGAATCAATGTTGGGGTATAATTCCAACATGTGTGATACCAAACAGGACCAGGTTCGGCACAGCCATTATATAGTTAGACATCTCATAATGACTGATGTCCACTATATGTCTTAAAATAGTGGACCACACTTATAAAGCCTGAAGAATAGACTTTGGGGTTTGTAGGGGTGTCTTGCTCATGCAGGGGCACCCTCACACTTATAACCAAGCGCCCTGCCCTCAGGTCTGAAAGGCCAGCCATAAGGGTGACTTTTAGGTTTTAAGTGTAGTTACCTCCGAAATAAGATAATTGATATCTGTTGAGAGGTGTAAGCACCATCTCACACAGGCTGCAATGCCAGGCCTATAGTTAGAGTGTAAGTGGACTCCCATGGGTTGCACAATACATGCTCCTGTCCATGTGAGACCCCTGGTGTACATATGCCCTGGGTACCTTAGTACCATATAATAGAGACTTATAAGAGGACACCAGTAGCCAATTGTGAAGGTACAAAACTATTTACCAAAGCCATTTTGGGAGAGAGGGCACAGATGCTTGGGTCCTGGTTGGAAGGATCCCAGCAAACTACTGTCAAAAAACACCGACACCAGGAAACAATTGCGGGTGACCATGAAAGCAGATCCTACTGTCCTACACAGGGGTCCCTTTTTAGAAAGAAATACCCTCTCAAACCATCATCACAGACCACTCACTGACAGGATGGGGTGCTCATATGAACCACCTTACCACTCAACGTCTTTGGTCTCAAAAGGAGAAATCTTATCATATAAACTTATTGGAACTGAAAGCTGTACATCTAGCTTTTCTACCATATCTCACCTCGAAAGACCTAATGATACAAACAGTCAACACCACCACAATATAATATGTAAACAAACAAGGTGGAACAAGTTCAAGAAAACTGTTGCTCCAAGCTCAAGCAATGTGGCTTTGGGCTCTAGCAAGAGTATTCTTGATCACAGCTTTTCATATGCCAAGAGACTAGAAGGTAGAAGAAGACTTTGTCAGACTTTTACACGAGGAGAATTACAAGTGGGTTCTCAACGACGAAGTGGTGGACGACGCCTAGGAATAATGGTGCACCCCACAGTTAGATTTGTTCACCACCGCTCAAAATGAAAAATGCAGAGACTACACATCCAGGGCTTTAGAGCCGCAATATCTGGGCAATGTCCCTTTGATAGACTGGCTGACTCAGTTTGTGTATGCTTTTCCGCAATTCCACTCTTACCATGAGTGATTCAGAAGTTGATGAAGTCGCACATCACAGTGATACTGATTGCTCAGAATTGGCAGAGATAGTGGTGGTACACAGATCTCCTCCAGTTGTCCATAGTCCGTAACAACAACCTTCCACTCAGACCAGATCTTATCTCCAGACTTAAGGGCAAAATTCTACAAACAACGATCCAATCGTTGAAATTGGCAGCATGGCTCCCGAGATCACTGAATATGGCCAATTGAAATGCACAAACATTTTAAAGGAAGCTAAATGACCATCCACAAGAGCATGTTATGCTTTCAAGTGGAAACCTTTCTGCATAAGGTGTTGTACTAATAACCATGACCCTTTTAAAGTACAGGAATATGTCATCCTTCCATACTAACTTCACTTTGCCAACTCAGGGCTGCAATTATCATCCATTAAAGTGCTAAACAGCAGCTATTGCTGCATTTCGAAAATCACCAACGCAACAGTCTTTCTTCAAGAGTCCTGTAGTCAAAGATATTTTTGGGAAGGTCTGATGAAAGTCTTTACTCCAGTCAGGAGACCTTCCCCTCCTTGGGAATTGAACTTGGCATTGTCAAAAATGATGGGACTTCCTTTCAAACCCACCCATAAGTCGATGCTGCAACACTTATCATGGAAACCGGCTTACCTCTGCTTGTAGAGTTAGTGAGTTGCAGGCTCTGTCTTCAGTAGAACCTTTCACTGTTTTCCATCACAATAGGGGTGTTCCGCGTACACACTCTTCCTTTTTACCTAAAGTAGCATCAGATTTTCATATTAACCAATCTATCACTCTGCCTACCTTTTTTCCAAACCCTATAACTGCAGCAAAGAGAACTTTGTATTCTCTTGATGTTAAAACGGTGCTGTGTTTGTATTTAAATAAGTCCAGAATTGTAAGAAAATCACCCCACCTGTTCATAAAGTCAAACTTTGTTTGCATAGTTAGTTAAAACCATTGCATACTGTATGAAGCTGGCTCTGTACATACTATACCAAAGTAAGGTATAGTGTGTGCAGAGTCCAGTGGATCCCCAGAGGCTTATAGAGGCTTAAGTAGATAATACTAAAGGCTCTATTTTGGTAGTGTGGCCAAGCAGTTAGGCTTATCAGAGGGCTGTGGTAAGCATTTCTTGTACACAATCAGGCCTGAAATTTTACACTCACTCAAAGACTGAATCCAAGACAGTTTGTTTTGTATAAAGAGTTATTAGTTTGTTATTTTATTTCAGAACCAAGAGGAACTCAGTTGACAGTAAGTAACCGTTTCAAAAATAGTAATAATACTTTTTAAGGTGCAGTAGTAGTTGTTTTGCAAGGCAGTAAAGATGCGTTACAGTACTAGAAATTCTTTGATATTGTCAATCAGTAACAATAGAACTTCGCAATTGTAAAAGATAGACATTTAAATGCAATAGGTAGAAATACATGGCAATCCTATAGAAGGAAAACACGAGCAAGTACTTAACTTGCACATCCAGTCTTTGGACTAACAGTGAGCAAGGGTCAGATCAAGGTAGGTACTGCATCATCAGTGGCACTTGGGTGGCCGGGGGCAGAGGTCACTGGGCCCAATGTTAGTGAATGGAGACTGGGGGCACCCACAAGAGGTGCGATTTGCAGATAAGTATCCGCGATTTCAGGGCACAGGCCCCAGGGGTTAAGGCAAGCACGGCAGGCACAAGACAGCACCAACCTTATGCCACCAGCGGCACAGGGGCGGATGGGTGTGGGGTGAAAATCTGCATCGGACGCCCAATACGTTTCAATGGGAAATCTCAGTTGCACAAAGAGGCTGCAGGCTCGGACCAGGAGGCTGGATGAAGGTGACCACTTGCAAGACAGGTAAGTTGAGATGGGCTCCGTTGGTTGGGCTCCCCAAAGTTGGAGGCTGTGGATGCAGGGCTGGCCTTTGGTGTCGTATTGTCTTTACCAGAGCCGATCGTGGTCAGGGGGACCCGTCAAGATGATGCTGCAGGTGTCTTCTTGAAGTCCAGGAGAGGTCATCCAACATAGGATTCGAGGGCAGGATTGCTGGGGAGACTTCACTGACGGGTGAGCCATTCTGCCATGGCCGTCGGGTGCAGAGTGGGCAAGGATTGTGTTTCCCGCTGGATCCGGAGTCCTTGTAGTTGGATTCTTCTGGACAGGGCTACTGTCCTCAGGAGATCTGGTCTTTGTTGAAAAGAGGGTAGTCTTCCTCGGGTTCTGGAAGTCGCTGGCCACCAGACAGTTGTCCTCCTTTTTGCAGGGTCTTTGAGCAGGAGACAGGCCAGTAGGGGTTGGGGCAAATCAGTTGTCTCCAAGCTCGGCTGCACATCGTCGTCTTCCTGAATGCATCAATGATGGTATTTCTGACAGTTCAATTAATGGTTGGTCCTGTGTCTCAGGGCGTTCCGGTTCTCCCTGATGATTTTCTAATGAGGCTCTCTGGCAAAGACAGGCCTAGTTACTAAGGTAGGTTTAAGGATGACAAATGCACTATTGGACTAGTCTTGTGCACATCCACATGTATTATGGCTGGTGAAAACATTGGGTAATTGAGCTGGCAACCGCCCAGTCTTGACCATGTCCTTTCCCCATGGAGACACTGGCACTCTGTACTGTAGTTAGCTTGTTTTCTGACACTGGCTCTGGTAGTAAGCTGATTGTTGTAGGCTTTGACTTCTCTTAAGCTTTCAATGTTAAAAGGTCAGTAATTTCTGTACCCTTCTTTCTTTATTGCAGCTGTAGTTTTGTCTTTTTTCAAGATTGCTTTTGGAGGGGGAGATTTCAGATCTGTGTGATCTTCCAGACATATCACGGAGTCCTGCTCAGGCGACCAACCGTGCCTTAATCTCTTTGACTTTTCTTCCCCTGTCCTGGGACCCCTCTAGTTTTTCCAGAGTGCATTGTTTTTTTTTTTTTTTTTTTTTGTTGAAAACCTTTATTATGAAGAAAAGTTATACAGTTACAGACCTACAACCACAGAGGCTGGTCAGTAGCAATAAATATCAAAAGCAAAACAATACACAGCTCATCAGTTGACAACCCGAGGGCCCGGCAGCGATAATGCACGACAATGTAGAGAGCCTGTGGCGATAGGAGGATAAATAAAAGGTTTCACATTTTATATTTTATAAACGAACAAAAAGAAAACACAAAAAAGTTTGAGGCGGGAACTATACAGTGTATTGGTTGTCTCATGCGGTAGGGGGGAGCTAATTGATCAGGGAGCAACTTTATGGAGGATGAAGGTCTGAAGGAGGGAGGGGGGGCCGAGAGCAACCAATAAATCATAGACAACAGGAAGCAAATAACCTGAAGCGCACAGTCAAGGGGACAGGGGAATGCCAGAACCTTCTACAAAAAGGGGAGTGCAGATCTCTCCTCAGTACGAATTCCATTGACCCCATATCCTTCCCCACGTCTTGGGCCTACCACGGGCGACATATACAATTTTTTCTCTAAACATGCACCAGTCCATGTTTTCTTTCCAAGTTGAGACTAAAGGTGCCCTTTGAGACCCCCATAATTGGGCAATGTCCCTTTTTGCAATCATGTTGCCGAGGGTAACCCACTGAGTCTGAGCAACACTGCAATCATTCGGCTCCCAGATGTTCAACAAACAGCGTCTGGCCTCAGGCAATAACTCCACACCCGTCACCTCTCCCATCGCAGCATGCACTCGGTTCCAGAAAACCACAACCTCCGGACATTCCCATATAATGTTAAGGAAGGTAGCAAGCATACCACAACCACGCCTACACAGCCCATCAGCAGAATAACCCATACGCAGCAGTCGTGGACCCATGACATAGACACGGTGCAAAATCTTTAATTGCACCAGCCGGAGACGCGCCGGAATCGCGATCTCTTTGGGGGAGGATATTGCAGCCTGCCAGTCTTCATCGTCCAACTCCAGTCCATCGTCGGTCCAAGCCTCACGAAGCTGTACAAGGAGGTCCAAGCGGTCGTTAATGAGTTTTTTGTAGATGAGAGATATAGTGCTATCGGGGACGTACCCGTCGAGCACCCTATCCTCTAAGGGAGAAGACTTGGGAATAGCAGACCCGGCCGGGAAGACCGATTCAAGCGCGTGGCGGACCTGGATATATTGGAAGTATTCCCTATCACTCAATTTGTATTCATGTTTTAATTCGTCAAATATCTTGACTCTGTCCTTGACGCAGAGGTCACGACCTTACTGATACCAATAAGGTCCCATCTATCGAAAACCCTTCGTCGTCCATAGACTGCCCAGTCTCTCCGCAGCATACAAGGGGGTTGCTCTAGTGAGCTTGTCCGTCCACCCCGTGGCCGTACTCGCACTACCCCATACTCGTGCCGCCACCCCGGTGGGGCCTGTCAGATTCTTCCTGGCAGCTCTGGAGTAGAGCGCCCTATTATAGTCGCCCCCGGGCAGATGCCATCTATCCATCTCGAATGCGGGGTTTGGAACAGGACCGTACATAGCATGATTGACCGCACTCAGTTGGGACACCCAGTAGTAGCGTTTGATATCTGGCAGCGCTATACCACCATCATACTAGGGCAGAGTCAATTTTGCTAATGCTATGCGGGGTCGTCCGCCCCACACCAGCTTCCTCTGGAGGCTTTCAGTTTCGCAGAAATAACTGGCAGGCACCAGGTCAAGGCTATTTTGGATGGCATACAGGAATCGGGGGAGAGACTTCATCTTAAAGAGGGCCGCTCTACCCAAGGGGGACAACGGCAAGCCACACCACGCCGCGACATCCGATCTAAGCCGGGCAAGCGGAGGCAACAAATTCCGCTCATAGCGTACTGTGGGGTCTAACGATATGTAAATCCCCAAGTACTTAAAGCCGACACACGAAACCGGTATCGGGCAGATGCGGGGCAGAGAGGGCAACTCTCCTGTAAGAGGGTAGATACAGGACTTGGCCCAATTGATGACCAAGCCAGAATTTTTCCCAAAGGAACTCAAAACGTCGAACAAGACTCTCAATGACTTACGAGGAGAGGTAAGGTACAGTTAAAATATCGTCCGCGTACAACGATATACTATCCTCGAAGTCAGGGGACCATCGAATGCCCTTGAGCAAGGGTTCCCATCGGAGCCACGCGGCGAGGGGTTCAAGGGCAAGCGCAAAGAGCAGTGGCGACAAAGGACAACCCTGCCGCGTGCCGCGTCCGAGAACAAAGGGTTCCGAGGCCCTGCCGTTGACCACCACCTCGGCCAGCGGTTACTCATATAGAAGCCTGACCCACCCGATGAAGTTAGGGCCAAAGCCAAATTTGGCAAGGGCCGGCCACAAATATGGCCATTCCACCGAGTCGAAGGCCATCGAGGCGTCAAGTGAAACCAAGATGGCCGGCTCACCCCGCCCTTGCTAAGACGCCGTGAAGACGACGAAGATTAAGCGCTGTGTTTCGATGGGGGATGAATCCAGATTGGTCCGGGTGTATCAAGTCGCTAACCACCGTTATCAGCCGATTCGCCAAAAGCTTCGCCACGATCTTGGGCTCCATATTCAATAGCGAAATCGGCCGGTACGATGAACATTGTTCGCGGGGCTTTCCATCTTTATGGATGACCACAATGGACGCCAGTCTCTGATCCCGGGGAAGGGATCCGAGATCTCTCGATGCCGAAAACATCCGACGAAGAAGCGGCGCCATTTGGCAGGGCACAGCTTGTACAGCTCAACCGGGATGCCATTCGGGCCTGAAGCCTTCCCCGAACGAAGGGAGCAGATAGCGAGCGCTATTTCATCGGTGGAAAATTCCGCCTCCATAAGCTCCTTGTCCGATTCCGACAGGCCAGCAACGCAATATCCCGAAGCAGCAAGTGCGAGTCATCCTCTGGCCTATCCGAGACCGGCCCGTAAACCTTCTGAAAGTGCTGGGCAAAGACCTCCACTATCTCAACCGGGTCCACCACTCGCGTTCCATCAACCTTTTCAACAACAGATACCACCCGATTCGATCTATCCCTTTTGTCCAACCAAGCAATCAACTTTCCCGCTTTATCACCAACATCATACAAACGCCCCTGTTGCTCACGATTCATTGCCTTGGCCGCGTCAGTCACCAGAGCTCTGTAGTCAGACTGTTTAAGGGCCAAAGAATGTATACCCTCGGGTGTAGCACCAGACTCCATCCTCTCCTCCAGTGCAGTAATGTCATTTTCCAGACCAACCACTTCCGCTTCCTCTCGCTAGCAATCAAGGACAGAGTTTGACCACGAATCACAGTCTTATAAGCCTCCCACAAGGATGTGGGGGAGGACACCGATCCCTCATTCTCGGCAAAGTAATAATCCAGGCACTTAACAATTTCGGCCCTTATTTTAGGGTTACGAAGGTGCCAGGGATTAATCGGAGCAACCCGACCCCCGGTCTCCAACTGTACGTCAATAGTGAGCCAGAGTGGGGAGTGGTCCGAGATCCCCTTAGCTAAATGCCTAATTTCCCTTACAGAGACCATCTGCACCGCCGGTATAAGGATATAATCTAGCTCGAGAGACTCCCATGAGCTCCCGAGTAAAAGGTATACTGCAGCTGTCCGGGGTGCAGTTGCCTCCAACAATCCGCTAGACCCAACGTTTCCAAAAAGTTGCCCAGCCATAGTTGCGATGTCGGGAGAAGTCTAGGGGGGGGGGGGGCTACGATCTTCATCACCGCTGACAACCGAATTAAAGTCACCACCCACAACCAACATGCCCTCAGGGAACCCCCGAACCACCCTACCCAAATCAGAAAATGTAGTGGACTGTAGGCCGGGTGGGACATACACAGATAAAATGGAGATCGCCTTCCCCTCCCAGCGGCCCGTAATGGCCGCATATCGGCCTCTATCATCCAGCACAATGTCATCTATCTCCAGGGGGAGGTAGTTCCTAACCAGGACGCCCGCCCCCCCTCGACCAGTGGTGAATCCAGAGTGAGCCGCCAGGCGGTAGCCCCGTCTATTCAGTGCTTGGCACGTGTTTCCTATTAGATGCGTCTCCTAGAGTAAAACAATATCTGGGGAGCAGCGCTTCAAGTATTGCAATACTATCACCCGCTTTATTCTATCGCCCAGACCATTGACGTTCCAGCTCAGCACCCTCAGCCCCCTGCCCCATCCCAGAAATAAGAACAACACCCCGCCTGCCAAGAGACAGGCACAAGAAATAAGATATGCAACAAAGCGCAGCCTCGAAAAAAAACAAAAAAGTAAAGACCCCCCACCACCCCCAAGAAAATCCCAAAAATACACCCCCCCCCCACCCTGCACCCCTGCGGTAGACCAAAAAGCCACCCCAACTTGCAGTGTGCCTGTCACCCCATTGAACTAACCTACAAGAAGAGAGAATCCCCACCCCCCCCTCCCCCCCCCCCCGAGGAGGAAGAGTCCAGATTCCCCCCCACCCCCGGGTATTCACATTATATATACATAACAGTCATAGAGCCCCTGCCATAAGTCCATAGAGTTGGCTCGCCGGCGCAGACTCACTGCTCCTGTTCTTCCAGGCCACCTTCAGCGCCTCTCGATCTTTCGGGGCTGGTACGATGTGTCGGCAGAGTATCAAGCCAGTCACTGACTACCTCAGGGCGGTCAAAGAAGAGCGCACGTTCCTCATATTCAATCCTCAGGCGGGCCGGGAAAAGCAGGGCGTGCTTCAGTCCCATGTCCCTGAGGCGCCGTTTCACCCTGTGAAGCCCATGCGTTGTTTCTGCACCGCCTGAATAAAGTCAGGATAAAAACTGATCGACGCGTTTTCAAATTTAGTGGGACCATTGGTGCGTGATGCCTGAAGAATAGCGCCTCTGTCCCGAAAATTAAAAATCCTGGCTATGATGGGCCTCGGAGCGGCCCCCAGCTTGGGCTTCCCGCCGGGGACTCTGTGGGCACGCTCCACCATGAAAAAGTTACTGAGGCCCTTTGGTGCCAAATGCTTTAGAAAAAGGTCCTCCACCAGAAGGTCTGTGGATAAGTCTACGGAATTCTCCGGAACACCAACAATGCGAACGTTGTTGCACCTGGCGCGGCTCTCGATCATCCAGCCGACGGGCAAACAAGTCGTTAGACGTTCGGAGATTGCGGACTTCGGTTTGAAGATCCGAGACATCCTTAGTAAGGCTCGCGGTCGTAATGTCCAGGGACTTGACCCGCTCATTGGTTTTCCCCAAGTCCGTCCTGATAAGATTGACTTCGATCGCCACCGTGTCTATCTTAGCAGCCAGCGTTTCGTACTGCTGACCCATAGATGTCTGGACACTTGCGATGGCGCCCATAACGTCCTTCAGTGTCAGCTCCTCAGTTGCAGGAGAGCCATCACCAGTCTCATCAAAGACTTTACCCACACCACCAGGGGATCCTTTCGGGCGGGTGTCGCCGTCAACAATGACCAAAAGCGAAACCGAAAGTACCACAGGGGCAGTGGACGTGTCGCCCAGGCCGTTGTTGTTCAATTGCCACCTGGGTACCTCGGGGACTCAAGTCCGTGGAGGGTCTTCGTGTAGGCCGCAAGATTCAGAGTTCTGTAAGTCCGGTTCCCGGCAGCCAAATCGAATTTTGAAAAAGGATGTCGTATCAGCCGGGCATCTGCTAAAAGTACCCGTCGTCCAAATCAGGATACGTTGCAGGATAGATGTGGGAGGCGGAAAGGGTCTCGGGAGCCCTGTGCTCACGCGTCCATCTTGGATGCGCGCGAAGCTCCTCCCCCCCAGAGTGCATTGTTGTTCCCTTTTTCTTTAGTGGTATCACTATTTCAGATGCCTGAGATTCTTCTCAGTGGGAGAGCTCTCCCTGTAGGGCTTTTGGTTGATTTATTTTTGAAGAGTTCTGAAGAATTCTACGTGTCCTTCTTTGCAATGCCTTGTTGTTGCTGTTGCTAAGGCAGTGCTGCTCTATGGGGGATATTGCAGGGTCCTAGAAGTGCCGCTTTCTTCCCGAAGATCACGTTTGGTTCCTTTAGCTCCTTTGGCAGTGTACGAATGTGATCATTTCAGGGAGGCATGAGTATCCCATCAATGCTCTCCACCCCTACGTAAAGGGGATTTTGCATTTCTTCCAAGTCTCTATGCCACTTGTCCGTGATTGCAAATAAGCCTTCATGTCATTTTAGGACAGGTTTCTTCATGTTTTTCTAAGCAATTTCCAAATTCCTGTATGCACCAGTTGTAAATTTTGGATCACTACCACTTGTATCAGCCGTCCATGTGCTCCTTATGCTCTTCACTCTGTGTGATGTGATGTTTTCAAGTTTGGACGGTCTGACCTCTCCTCTTATTGTTGGTGTCCTGGACTTGGTAGCTCTTGTGAGCCCCTGCACTCGGGCTGTATGCTGGCTGGAGTGGCTGGATGGAAGTCCAGAATGCAGACGTCGCTGCTTAGACGCTTGTTCATACATTATGGTTTAAGACAGGGATTAGTGACCTCTAAACAATTCCTAGCTAGACGGATAGTCTCATGCATTTCTCTGTGTTACCAGGCAAGCCTACAGTTCATTCTATAAGAGGAATGGGATCAACCACAACTTAGATCTTGGACATTTGTAAAGCAGCTACTTGGAGGTCTTTACACAAGTTTACAAGACATTACTGTCTAGACACTGTCGAAATTTTGACAAGAAGCATTGATAAATCTGTTCAAATAGTTAGTTTGTCCTTATGGACCTGGATTCCTTATTTATTATAGTGCTTTTCAAATATTGCACATTACTGATTCTCAGCATATGGGTACGTGGCAGCCGCATTGTGTGAGTTTTCTCTCATCTTTCTACTCTATTTAAGCTATATGTCTATCAATGAAGATCCTACATTGCAGAAAGAAGATCTACATACCTGTAAGACCTAGTTATGCATTGTAGGAATCTTCTATGAAGTATTAAACACTATTTATTTGTATACGGTGCATCGTGTGAAACAGAACTGACACCCTCAGGCAAACTGCCACTGCAGTGTATTGTGGCATGAGGTACCTCTGGGGTCTTTAAAGGTGCAGGTACCTTTTTTAAGCTTCTCAGTTATAGTGCCTTGGCAGTTTTTTTCCTTTTGATGCTGTCCATTTATTTTGGTCTGCCTTTTTTCTATGACAGTGTTGCAAGTTTAAAGGGTTTATTGATCAAAATTTTCTCTGACAGCATTCACCATAAAAATACATCTGACAGTCTACACTGTGACTATATAGAAATTGACTTTCAGTGATGGTTACTCTTCAATGTCTTTTTCCTGGATTCTTAATATATATTTTGAGGAAAGTGTTTCTGGGCCCGCGCAAACAGGACTGAATTAATCAAGGATTATGACCTCAATAGAGATTCCTACGATGCAGAACTATGTCTACAGGTATGGAACCTTTCCTTCCTTTGTGTCCCTGTGCATAAACGATTAGCTTATATCTTCAACTAGGCACAAAAGCTGCTACAAGATGTATATAAAAATACTCTCACTCTTTTAGACCTGGATCTTTAAACCACCTTGCCCCAATCAATCTTACAGTCCATTTCACCTCATCCAGTACTTGGGGGATAACACTAACCACAGTATTTGTAAAAGTGTTTGATACGGTCTATACAGAAGACAAATGTTCTCTTTCCTGGGCATCATGGCATCTATCATCTTTATTGTGCCCAGTGCCAGGCGCCCACAGCCATTTGGACCAGGGCAGTGTGGGGGACCTATTTTATTTGGCCGGTCTGCTGCCTGTAGTTAATGAATCATTCTATATTCTTGTCTTGTCTAGGTTATAGGTATCTGTGGCCTTGTTTTTAGCAATGGTCCTCCTTTCTGACACAATGATTGCAAGCAGTGGCCTTCATACCATTCTGATGGATATTAACTGCAGTAGAGAACTCACTTTAACCCCGCCAGACTTTTATTTTTTAACATATCTTTTTATTGGCATTTTAAGTAGTACATACATTTGGAACTTTGCACTGTCGCACATCTTAATATCTCAGCAAGTGACAATTCCATCCCCACTCACCTTCTCTCCTGACTTTGACTGTGTTTGTGACACTCCCTGGTCATCAGGGCAGGGCGGTTTCTCTACATATTTCCAATCCTTCCAGATTTTACCCCATTTTTGGGGGCATCCTCTGCCCTCATACACCACCCTCTCTGCCAGCATGCAGCAGTCCATATCTCGCATCCAATCCTCGAGGAGTGGTGTTTGATCGGCTCCCCACGGTTGCACTATATTCATATTCCTCTTGGCCACGACCAGAACCCGCCAGGTTTGATCTGGAACGTTTTTCCTCATAGCACTTACCATTTCCGATGTGGCTAAATTTGGTAATTAGTTGTTTAAAGGGTAAGTAACTTGGTCTTCCAGTCTACCTGCTGCCAAATGGATTATTGATTTTGGTGTACAGCAGGGCTCTTGCCTTAGCCTTTTTGATGTATGTATAGTCTTATGTACACTTTAGCCTTACCACCTTCCTTTTCACTTCTCCTACGTGATGATTCCCAAGTTATTAGAAGCATAAGAAGAGATGTAACCCCCTAGAGCACTCTGTTCCAACTGAAGATATCACAGGTAGATATCAACTCCCTGAAGCTCCACTCTGAGATAATCAAGGAGTCCATTTTTAGTGGTCCACCCTCATTTGGTGTTCTGTTTAGTGGCTAGCTCCTGACATTGTTCTGTAAGGTGTGGAATTTGGGGGTGCTCTTTCTCTTTGTCCTCTTAACAATTTCTCAGATAAGCAAAGTTGCCTTCACTTGTATTTGTTTCCGTTCACTAGTCCTTTGTAAGCTTGCCGTTCTTCCTCTTCTTGTTAGGTAGACTGTGCGGACAGTTCTGTTTTGAAGGTTGGATGATGGGAACTTGCTTAATATGGGCCTCCGAAATTCCTTTTGTCTGGAATTTAATGTATTCTGAATAATGTGGCAAAGCTCATGTTGCCACATTTCACCAGCTCCTTGTAACCAAACATTGTTATTGCGTCATTTTAGGGAGTGACCCTTATGTTATCCGTAGTGGAATTTTCTCACTGATTTGTGCTCATTCATTCATTCAGACTACACATGCAAATATCTTAAGACCACTGTTCATAGATTGTGCCACTGTAGACTGGTAAAACAAGCATTGAAAATACAACAGGTCTCGCCCTCTTTTAAGTTAAACCAAAACTGTTTGTAATTAGGTGGCTTTTTAGCTTTGCTTTTATTCGTGTTTTTCAAACTTTCATGTACATAACATATATATGTATGCATATATGTATATGTATGCATGCATTTATATAGATGTGTATATATAATGTTTATATAAGTATGTGTGTATATATATATACACACACACACACACACACACACACACACACACACACACACACCACACACACACACATATATATATAAATGCACATCTATATATATATGTGTGTGTGTGTGTGCAGGTAGAGAGAGAGAGTAGTAGAGAGAGAGTAGTAGAGAGAGAGTAGTAGAGAGTGACTAGAGAGTGAGTAGTATAGAGAGTAGTAGAGAGTAGAGATAGAGAGTTAGTAGTATAGAGTGAGTAGTAGAGAGTGAGTAGTGGAGAGAGTAGAGAGAGTGAGTAGTAGAGAGTGAGTAGTGGAGAGAGTAGAGTGAGTAGTAGAGAGTAGTAGAGAGTTAGTAGTAGAGAGTGAGTAGTAAAGAGTGAGTAGTAAACAAACCATAAACATTAAAGGACTACCATTAAAAGTGCAAGTTTTCATTATTTTGCTCAATTCAAACGTTTGCGTGTTTTTATAACCTGCAGGAGATTGGTTTAATTAGAACACGTCATGCAGAGAGACATTTTCTAGTCAACCCGGTAGCTCCTGTGACTTTTCTTGGCGAGTTATACTCTTCCAGAGATATTTGCACGGTTACTGGAATGTATTTCACAAAATAAGTGTAATTTTGCAAACATTATTCATATATCATTAAAAAAAAAATCTGATACCTATTTCTAAACAAACGTGATAATCATTTAGCTTGGTGGGAGCATTGATGTGGCAGGAATGGGCCATCATGCATCTATTTATACATAACTTTTGCTTTTGTTAGATTTTAGTGTGAACAGAGTTCTTTCAGCTGCTCGGTGCCAAAGACAGGATGTATATATTTGAGCAGATGACAAACAGTGGATGCATCTTTCCACAATGTGCACAATTTGCGTGTTGGAAAATCAGTAGCTGCGAGCCCGGGCACAATACACATAGCACCAGCAAACAAGACCTTTAACTTTCCTCAATTAGCATTTGTTGATTTGGAAATTTAAAAAAGAATCAGTTCCTTGTCATCAGAAACATCCCACTCAAGTACAGTTTTGGTTGGACAAACCAGTGTAATGTGGCACTTTTGCTCAATGGTCTTGAACAGGGACTACGATTTCCCGATAGGAAGTCTTTGCTCCTTGCCAATCCTTGTAAAACAAGCACGGGCTCTTTACAGGGAAGACAGAAGATGTGCACGCGGGGACTGGCTTTACTAGCTGCGAAAAAAAGAGTCCCCAGAGTGTCACGCTGCCAGTAAAGTATCCAATGCCCGCGTGCACATGTTTTGTCTTGTTCTCCCCGCGTGCACGCTGGAATCATATCGATTCCAAAAGGTTCTCTGCATGGCAGAGCAGCGCATGCGCTGCTTTTCGCCAAGTGAGACCTAAAAACGATGGGTTGGAATGCCATTGACAGTGGTTTAGGCCATGTGCATGCATTACTGCCTTTAGCTTTTGTGTGTTTTATGTAACATCCTTCGTGGCAGTGGCGTACCAGACATTGGTCTTTTGTTCGCTGTGCCACAGCATTCAAGTTCTACCTCATGAACAACATATGATAAGAGAGAAACCTGTCTGGGGTTGCTCGTCTGCCATTCCGGAAGGGCCTCGTCTGACAGTTACTGATGGACTGTTCCCATGAGAACACAATAGTACTGATTTGCATAAGTGGGCCTATGTTTGGAGTCAAGTCAAGTCAAGTCAAAAGATTTATATAGCGCGCTACATACCCGGAGGGTCTCAAGCGGCACAGTGAGTGAAAAATTATTGGATGGAATGCTGCCTGTAGCAGTTGGGAGCAGTTTATTCTATTTTCATACATTCATCACATCACCCTTTGTGTGTTCTTAAAGTGTGCTCACTTTTCCACCTGAATCTTATGATTTAAATTAAAATTTTCTTCTCACACTCTTCTTCCCCCATCAGCACTCGAGTTAAGAGCACGCAAAAATATTATTTGGAAAAGACACACAGCATTCAAACTGAAAACATTTGGGGGTAGATGGAGGGGCATGACTTCCACAAAATAGACTGCTGCTAAAAGGATAATATCTTGCCACCTAACATGCGACCAAAAAGCAGCAAAACAGCCTTCACCTTCCAAACCTACTGCTCTTTCTGGCAGAGGCAAAGCAGCTACTTCTGCTCTCGTAAGGAATGACCCTGAGGTGGATAGACATTTGTAGGGTGGCCAGCACTGTTTCATAGATTGTGACGCAAAGCTATTCACAGTTGTTTTCATTTTTGTGTTTTTGGTCCTCATCACTGAGACTGGGTGTTTTTTTTTTTTTTTTTTTTTGCTTGCCTCTGTGTTTATAGAGATCTGGTAATCTCATAACTAAGAATGAAAACTTATTTATTTGTAATTCTGGTTCTTCATCACTGGCGTTCTTTCTGAATGCGTAAACATGGCACCACTTCCCTGTGCTCAGAAACATATTCGGATGTTTTACTGGTTATCCTTTTTCTGCAAGCTTAAAAAATGAATTGCTTGTTGACCCTACACTGCGTGACGGAAAAGGTGCAGCTTCAGGAACCATAATTCGTAAAGGTTCAGTGTCCGTTTTTCAGACTTTTTATTACCAACTTTATTTTCAATGTACTGAATAGCTGATTCGCCCTATTAGTTCAATTCTTCATGCAAAAAATGAGAATTTAGAATGCTGCTTCTTATAGGCATGAGTTTTTATGGATGTAATTGTAATGCAGCTATTTGCAAGGCGCATTGGTACTAATTAGTTTTGCTTTTGCTCCACCCTGAGAAGTATTACTCAGTTGCGTCATGCTATTGGCTTCTTGGTGTATCATTCTGCCTCTTATGGAGTACTTGCTGTGGAATGCTTGAGGGATTGTTTTGTATCTAAGAATGCATTAAATGACACTATTCTTTTATCGCGTATATGTGTTGTGTGCAGAAAGTCATTTTTCTTTGTTTTGTTACTGCTGAAGGCATTTTTAAATCTGAGTGCAAGCCATTACCACCAGTTTTACTATACTAGTCACTACCTCCACTATTGCATCCATTTTCACTATGACCTCCATAACCCCCACCATTCCCACCCATACAGTTTAGTATCATTGCCACCAATCCACCACCACCACTTTATTTGTGCTTCTCATCCAGAGGTTTCTCAACAGTAGTCATAAGCACTGAATAGTTTTACCCTTGTTCGGGATCCAGGAGCACTTCTTTAAAAAGAAAAAAAGATGTGTGTATATATATATATATATATATATCTATATATATATATATATCTATATATATATATATATATATATACACACACATATATCCTAAATAAAGGCAAAACATGGCCAGATTGCATTGTTTCCATTATTAAAAAAAAGAATCCAGTCACATATTCCATTGATAAAAAAATTACCATAGAAAATCTTACACTGACCGTCATTAAAAGGAAAGAGAATATGAGGCATTGTTAGCCCGTAGGCTGCCTTAAGGAGAATAGTAGAGAAAACTGCACTCTACCTATAAGAACCTCACAGTATTCCCTGTATCCCATCGTGCCACACAGGTGACTGTCAAGTCAGATCATTTTTACTACATGTAGGATCCTGCAGCACGGAGCTCTGCCTTTTTGGCAATTTAGTAAGAAAAATCTTTCCAACATCTATCAATTTTAACATCCTTTGACATTTTCGGCACCTACAGTGCTGCAAACCTTTTTTTCTGACAGGATAGACTTATTTTCAGTTTCTGACTTCTGTATAAACCAGAACATATCCTTACCAACCTTTTTCCAGAGTCAGCCTACTCCAACAGAAAGGTCTTTACACTGTTGTGATGTCAAAAGAGTTCTGAAGTTCTACCCAGACAGAATCAAACGCATAAGAAAATCAGATCACCTCTTCATTAATTATGGCCCAGTGAGAACAGGGTTGGCATCATCAAAACAGACCTTCTCTAGGTGGAAAGTTTTCTTTATACTTCTCTCATACCAGTTACCGCAAAGATCGTTGCCTAGTAGATCTAAGGCACATTTTACAAGGGGAAAAGCTGTAACTGCAGCTCTCCTAAGAAATTTTTCCATTTCAGAAATATGCAAAGCCGACACTTGGAGATCTGTACATATCTTTACTAGGCATTGTCTAGATTCAGACTCCAGAAGATAACCAAGAAATACAGGCTTCTTTGAGGAATCTTTTTGGGTAGTTGTTGGAGCTACTATTTTTTTTATGTCTGCTTCTTGTGGAATCGGCTTGCTATTCCATTATTCCATTTGTGCTTATGAATATTGATCGGGATCCCATGGATGAGAAGGAAAGTTGCTTACCTTTAATCCTAGCTTTCTTCCAGGGGAATTCTTAGCAAAGTCATAAGCAACCTTCGCACCTCCTCGGATAGGAACTATTACAGCTCAACACATACTTCACCCAGGATTCATAATCACTGTAGAAATGACCAAACCTAACTTTCACCTGTGAGACATGATGGGATACAGGGGGGTACTGTGATGTTCTTAAAGGCACCGTCCCTGTTTTCTCTTTTTATGGCAACCTATGGGCTATCGATGTCGCATATTCCCTTTGTTTTTAATAAAGATTTGTGAAAGATTTTCTATGGTCATTTTTTAAAATGGCATATTCCTATGTGATTGGATTCTTTTTTTTAATGGATACTCAATGTAATCTGTCAATTTTTAGCTATGTACAGCTGCTGTCTGAAGGTTTCCGGGTGACTGGCCAAGCGGGGGCTGATAAAAAGGAGAGGGTGTCCCAAAATGCGTTTTCTCATGCAATTTCCCATAGGGATTTTACACACGACTACAGCCTGAAATGTTGAACAGAATTACACCACATTTGGCAGAAAGCTAGATCTTGGTCTGGAAAGAATGATTTTTGTAATTTGGTGTAAATTTGTTCAGTAGTTTTGGAGTTAATAAAGAAAAAAGATTCATGTATATTGAGTTGTGGATCCACGTGTCAATGGCAGTGCTGTGATTGGCTGGCTGCAAACTGAGAGGAAAGTTGCGGTTGCCATTTTGTCCCTCTGGAACTGTGCAGCAGTCAAAAATAAAAATACACCCACTCAGACTCGCTCACAAACCAAATCACACACCACATCCACTCACACACCCACACAACCACATCCATACAGCCACTCACATGCCCACTCAGAGACCCAGAAAACCACTCATGCACCTACTCACAGACCCACACACAGACCCACACATGCACTCAGACACCCACGTACACACCCACTCAGAAACCCAGAAAACTATTCATACAGCCACCTACTCACTAATACAGCCACTGACACACCCACTCAGAGAACTACGCAAACACCCACTCAGACCCACAGATGCACACACACACACACACACACACACACACACACACACCTACTCACAGACCCATACATGCAGTCACACTCACACACACTGATAGACCCTCCACACATTCACACACACCCATTTACACACCCAGGTTACAGAGACATTATAGTTAGGAAATAGCATTAAAAATCCGAAGAAATTCACTAGAAAAACCAAACGTTACTGGAACGTCCTAGTTGACTCCAGATTTACACACACAAAACCATAGAAATTCAGCAGTAATAGGCATCTCAAATAACTATAACTCGTGCCCTAAGGTAACTATTACTCGCCCTCCCCATGCACTGCTAATTACTCCACGTTAATCACCCATGACATCTTCTATGATATCATTGATAATATCACTGTAACATTTGCAGTGAGATTATTGATGAGAAAACAGTGCATGACGGGGGCCTGAGTTATAGTTACTTTAGGGCACGGCTTTCCTGTAACCTTTGTTTATTTAGTGAATTTCTAAGGTTTTTAAAATCTGTTTCCTAAATATAACGTCCCTACACACATAAAACATTTTTTAGAAGTCCTCCGGGATCCTGAACATGGGCAGGACTATTCAGTGCTTATTATTTTGATGAGGATTTCAATGGAAGAGAACTAGGATTTTATAGGCAGGAAACTTTTCCTTACCTGTGTTTGCCTGTTCTTCCACATAAAAGCCTGACTTGTTATCTTTGTCAATACCTGTTTATTTTAATGTTTTTACGAATCAAGTATTTTGTAAAAATGCTGCGAGGATCCTGCACGTCTGCAGAGATGCTATATTGTTTATGGATTCATAAAGAATGCCCATGATATAGAGGTAGGTTTACAGGCAAATACAGTTTCCCTTCTTTGCTTTCGTTAATTTTTTATTAACTCTTGCTGACAACATGCTTTGAGAACGGTGATCTGCAATTCTTCAATATTTCTTAAAGTATAGTTGACATATGTAGAAGGAAATGTAAAACAATCCATTATTAGCAAAATGTTTGCTCTTTGTTTAGTGATGATTTCACAGTCCATTTGTTCAATGTTTGTTATAGTGCAAAATTATGTTTGCAATGTAAGCCTGTGCAAAACCTGCTCTGCGTTTTGCAAGCTGCATAGTTAAGTTAATCTATAATGTTTCACTTGTGCAAAATGTTTTTAACACGGCCTTTGGTCTTTGATTTCAAAAGGAATGTTGGCACTAGAGTTGGCACTAGAGGACCATTTGAGCTGCATGTATTAGGTTTCATCCTATGAGTGAGAGTCATATTTTTTATTTTACAGGACTCTAAAGGTACATTACTATTTAATTTAATACGCATAATGTTTGCCAAAAATATACTTTAACGTAATTACTTGAAATTGTTTCAGAACCGTTCAGATGTTCAGTGCCAACATAGATGGCAGAAAGTTTTAAACCCAGAATTAATAAAAGGACCCTGGACGAAAGAGGAAGATCAAAGGGTAATTTCAACAGTTTTGTACTTTTTTTTGTTTGACAATATTTGCTTACAGGGGGTACAGCATTGAAATTACATAGTTTTTTAAAAAAAATTTGAGTGATGTGGTAATCATTCAACCTTCAATTTTTTGTTTTGCTCTCATTATAATGCAATGGGCTAAAACTTTGCTTTGAGGATGCCCAACCGATACAGGAGCCTGTTCCTACTTGGAATATGCCTGTGATAGAAATGTCTCAATGCGGAAAGCCGAGGGAATGTGTGTGTTAGTGTTTTTTCTTTTGACCAGTGAGGACTGCATAATCAAGCACACATTTTTGAACAGTCCTTGGAGATGCCAGACTGTTTTTCTGAAAAATAGACACAATATGCATACATACATAGAGAGACTTTTGGTCAGCAAGCTTCATCACATTTTGCTTATGCCCGCAATAGCATTCAGCAGGGCGCAAATGGTCAGCACACTTTACCCGGTTGCTTCCTTCACTTTGAGTGACTGTAGAAGGCCTGTGAAAAATGATGACATCCAATTAAAAATTGTACTTTTCATTGACAAAGCTGATTCTAAGTGTGCTTTTTGATATATTTTTCATTTTAAAATTCAGACCCCTTTTTAGACGACCCTGGGACGTTCAGGGGATACTGGGCCCAACTGTGGCGGTTGAGGCCGTTTATTTCTGATGTCTCGGAGTCCAACCTACTATGGATCCTGAGCAACTGGTCACAGCTTTATGAAGTGCCAACTGTAACCTCATGATCTCTGCTAGGCTCAACCCACCCAAGGGTGTATTCCTGAAAATGGTGACAGTACTACCCTAGTAAATGAGGTTATGTATACACCTGTGGCATCCTAGAAACTAAAGTTGGTGAGCGTCTTGGTGAAACTCAAATGCACGAGCGCGGTCACGTTCAGCGTGTGTCTGTGATATACCTGTGCTAAGTGGATCCAAGAGCCTGAATCTACTGCCCTGTGATCTTGAGTTCCAACCATGGTTCTCTCCCCAGAGGCCACTACAGCCTCATCCCTTTCACCTAGTATCACAATATGGTCCCTAATGAAATGATGAAGGACCTCTGTTCCTACTCCTGGGTATACTCCACCCTCCGTCTTTACATAAATCCTTCATCTCATCTATGGACATGGTGCTGAGGTCAGCCCCCATCTCTGTGTTCTCCACTGCCTATGTGTTTTTCCTTTATGCATAGAAGAATAAAAAGCAAGACTTATTGCAGTACTGGCCTAGGTTGGAAATGGCCAATGCCACCTTTGCATCTTCACTCCTACACGTTAAAGGCCCCACCTCTTACCGTCCGTTGTCAGAAACTGTTTCAGAGGGTCAATGAGCATGCAGGGTCTGCTGGGCCCAACAGTGGTGGTTGAGTCCTTTTACTCCTGATGTCATGAGGCCCGACCTACTATGGATCCTGACCAACTGGTACCCCTTCTGCCCGTGACTCAGTGGGAGATGTGGATGAGCAGTCAAGGGCTCTCTCATGGGGAGTCAAGGGGTGGGGGGGGGGGAGTGTAGATACAGATTAGTGAACATGATTTATAGCTCAAAGTGCACTCCGCAATGTCAATAAATCAATGTCCAGTTAAATACTTATTTTTTATGAAATAGAAGTAGTTTATTTCTAACTCTATTGACTCAAAGAAGTAACAATATTTATAATCAACAGCATATTTCCCTTGAGGTCCCTTCCTTCTCTCTCTCTCTCTCGCTCTCTCGCTCTCTCTCGCTCTCTCGCTCTCTCGCTCTCTCGCTCTCTCGCTCTCTCTCGCTCTCTCTCGCTCTCTCTCGCTCTCTCTCGCTCTCTCGCTCTCTTCCTCCTCGCTCTCTCTTCCTCCTCGCTCTCTCTCTCTTGCTCTCTCTTCCTCCTCGCTCTCTCTCTCTCTCCTCCTCGCTCTCTCTCTCTCTCTCTCCTCCTCCTCGCTCTCTCTCTCTCTCTCTCCTCCTCGCTCTCTCTCTTCCTCATCTGTCACTCTTCCTCGTTGCGCGCGCTCTCTCTCTCTCTCTCTCTCTCTCTCTCTCTCTCTCTCTCCCCCTCCCTCTCTCTCTCTCCCTCCCTCTATCCCTCCCTCTCCCTCTCTCTCTCTCTCCCCCTCCCTCTCCCCTCCCTCTCTCTCTCCCCCTCCCTCTCCCCTCCCTCTCTCTCCTCCCCCTCTCTCTCTCTCTCCCCCTCCCTCTCTCCCCTCCCTCTCCCCCCCTCTATCCCTCCCTCTCTCTCTCTCCCCCTCCCTCTCCCCTCCCTCTCTCTCCTCCCTCTCTCCCTCTCTCCTCAGCCTCTCTCTCTCTCCCCCTCCCTCTCCCCTCTCTCCCTCCCTCCCTCTCTCTCCCCCTCCCTCTCTCTTTTCCCTCTCTTCTCTCTTCCAACCCCCTCTCTCCCTCTTCCTCCATTGTGTCCCACCCAGCTCACAGGAATGCAGCAATCCACAAATCTGTCTGTGGGGTTTCCTCTACTCCTGTTGCTCCAGGCAAGCCTAAGCTTCGGAAAACGGAACCCAGGGTCCTCCATGTAATGGTCCTAAGCAGGCATACTTGCACTTAGCGCACATACATAGTGCATACACACTGTCCAGTACTGTGATTTCCAGGTATTGTGCCACCCCGACTCACCATACATCCAGTGTTCACAATCACTCTGTGTGCACTGCACAGCACTGTACCCGTTCTATGTTCTGCAATGGTGTGTTATTTAAAAAACGCACACACTCATCATGCTCTTGCTGCACAACACTTCACCCTTCATGTATTGTGTAACTAGCACATTCTTTCATTGCGCACACACTGCACAGCACCTCTCATGATATATTCCTTGCATGCATACATACACTCAGTAGATGCACTAACCATACATGTATTGAACAGCACTGGTCTATCTTGAACTGTACCCTTTCCAGGCACATGTGCCTCTAGGGCAGAGTCACTACTCCTGCACTGCTTAGCACAGTACATTTACCTTGTGTAGACCACGAGTGAGTTAACCACCAGCACAAAATGTTTGAAAAGGTGTGTGAACCTGTAGGCCTCACTCCAGTGACACAGGGTAACAAGCATTTGCAATGCAATAGGTCTTGCAGTTACGTGAGTTTCAGCTATTGGCATTGTAAATAACAATGCGATTTATTTATGTTTTTAAAACAAAAACAAAAATAAAAGGCATTATTATTTGCAATGTCATTAGCTCAAACTCGCGTAAATGCGAGACTAATTGCATTGCAAATGCTTGTTAATAAATGCTACAGGTGTGTTTTTGCTGGGATACTGTTTTGGGGAAGAATTGGAACTCAGTAAGATTCAGGTTATTGGAAAAAAAATCCTTCCTATCAAGCCACGGTGGGGGCAAGTAGTGGCTTTGCCATAAGAATATCTTCAATATGCAAAGGTCTGAAATTCCACTGCAGAGTGTTTTGTGATGGCATTGAAAATTGAGAATTTCCCAATTGAAGAAATAAAGATGTGCTTGTAGGGACTTAATAGAGGCACAGGGACTCTAATGAAAGCTTTTCAAAACACCAAATAATTATAGCTCAAGATGTTAATTGTAGCTTTTGTGAAAGTGAATGTGCTGATTTGTGCTTTTCAGTAAGTAACATAGTTTGGAATAGTCCAGGTGATAAATTTGTGCCCAATGCTCAAACATCTGCGGGAGGATGGAGAGATGGTCGGGAAACACATTATTTTAGTGGATAACTTTTTTCTGTGCAATTTTGCCAGATGTATGGCTGTTATGCAACCTGTTCCTCTACTGGTTCAACGCGTATCTTGCCATGGCAGCATTAACACAGTCAATTGAAGTGTAAACTTTTCTATCGTTATGAGAACAGCCACTTGCTGCCTATCTGTAAGATATTTGGGACGGTGTGTATTATGCGTACCAGGAAAGCAATCCGGAACGTTGATCTCATAGAGGGGCACATTTGCATACAATGGAAATGGGTACGATTATCTGAGCCAGTGGGGCAGAGCATGGTTTTGTCCTGGTAAATATGGGGAATAACGTTGTAGCACAAGCTGCAAATGTTGATGAAGCACTTCATGGATGGTGGACTTGACTGTGTGTATCTACCCTTGATGTGTCAATGGCTCTAAGTAAATGGTCCTGCACATACACCATCATGCCAATAACAAATGTTCAACTGTGTATATGAGATTCAAATGCCTTCTGGGATGAACTACAGTAAAGCTGGGCAGCATTCGTCACCATTGTGCAAGTTTCTAGATATCCCTCGTACCGCACAGTTTACCTTTACCGTAGCGGCATGCTCACAACCCGCTTCTCTTTGTCTGGGCTATAGACAGTACCAGAGCCCCCTCGCCGTCCAGTCCTGCAGTCTGCAGACAATCCACCCAAACACTGCACAATCCCATATGCACGTGTGTGACACAGGTGGCCTCGAAGCGCTCTAAAACTGAAACACGCAGAGGGCGGGCAGGTCAAAGACTCCAGGGTGGGGGCAAGCTGGAAGGCGGCAGCACCGCATGTGTATGTACGGGTTCTCTTCCAGGGGATCCTCATCAATAGTCATAAGCACTGAATATTCCCGCCCATGTGCGGGGACCCCGGAAATAATATAAAATTATATATGGAAATCACATGTATCTAGCTCCACATATATGTATGTACATATATCATTTTTTCTCACACTAATGCAGCCCAAAAACTGAGGCTAAACAATGTAATTACTCATACATAGACTGTATTAACAAGCATATAACAACACATTAGGTCAAATATCACTTGAACTCGGTGTTTTAAATGAGCAAAACACTCATAAATCCTGAAAATTGTTAACAAATAGACATTGTTAGCCCACAGGCTGCATTGTAAAGCAATAGCATAGAAAATGAAAGCATTATCAACAAAAACTGGCACTTTGCCTTTAGGGCAGCCATGACCCCTGACTTCCCATCATGCCTCGGGGGTGACAGGTCAGTTGTTCTTTCCAGCTCTTTCAGTCAGGACCCCGGTTTTACAGCTCCTACCTTTTTTTCTTTCTGTCAAAAATATATTGAAATTCATCAACTTTTTCCGCTTCACTCGACGTCTTTTACCTTTAGAGTGCTGGTGCTGCCTTTTTTGTTCTTCAGAAAAGGTTTATTTATGTCAAAATGCCTTCACTTTTCTCTCCTTGCTCTTCCTGTGGCAAAAAGAAGGCCAGGACTGACACACACCCTGTGTGTATCCTTTGTATCCCTGAGACTTATCTGTACACAGTTGTCAACATTGTAAGAACTTATCAAGGAGAACCCTCAAGGACAGAGAGAGAATCAGAATTCATGGCCTCTCTGAAAGAGGTAGGTCTCCTAAAAGACGGCAGAAGAGGAGAACACGGTCGCCGTCGAGAGAAGTCCTGACCTGTTCTCCGTCGGCGTCGGGATCGGCTTCAAAGCGGCCTGCGACAGCGAAAACATCTTCGAAGACACATTCTTCGACGGTGTAGACTTCGACGTCGAAGACTCCAGTACCTCCGTTGACGTCTACCAGGCGGCGTTCAACGTCTAGAGGCAAGCCTCCGTCGTCGCTGGTTGGACATAAGACGTTGAGGCAGATTACTCCGTCGACGCCACAGCGATCGCCATCGAGGCCCAGCGCTCCGTCGTCGCCACAGCGATCGACGTTGAGGCACAGCGCTCCGTCGACGCATCGGCGTTCGATGTCGAGGCACAGGCGTTCGCCGCCGAGGCACAGGTGTTTGCCGCTGCGGCATGCTTTTTCGACGCCTCATCACAGTCGTTCGACGTCAGGACATTCTTCGTCGACGCCGCATCACCGGAGTTCGACGTCGAAGCAGGTTGCTCCGTTGACGTCCCAACGGCGTTCGACGTCGAACCACGTGTCTCCTCCAAGGATGGGTCATCAGTCCCCAGCGTCGAGACACCAGCCGTCACCTCCAGTGTCGAGACCGGCATTGGCACAACGTCGACACAGAAGACCCCTACAAGGTCAACGTCGAGTTTGCGAACTCCGTCACCGGCCAGCGCCAATGCTGAGATCTCCAAAGTCGACGCCAAGAAAGGAAGCGGCAGAAGCGCCGGAGAGGCGTTCCAAGTCAAGGGGACGTTCTCCTAGACGCTCGAGCCCACCTTCAAAAGAGAGGAGAGCTTCTTCAGGACAGTCTCAGCCAAGGCACGAGGCATCACAGAGTCGCTCCAGATCTCGCTCTAGGTGTCCTTCCGGAGAGGTCTCTCCTCCGGTGAGCCTATCATCATCTCCTTCAGGCTCTCCTGTCTCTCACCGAGAATCAGCACCTAAGACCTCTGAGGTTGTGATCTATTCTTCTGATCGTGCCGCGATCTAGCCGGTGAATGCTCTGATGCACTAAGTGGTGAATCCATCCCCTCCAGCATGTTCTCCTGAGAGGAGAGAAAGGCAAAGGTCGCCCTCCATCAGCTGTCGCCTAGGTGGTACAGACCATTACACCACTGGGCCCCAGACAAAGACAGAGCCGCTCGATTAACGCAGCAGGTGGATCAGGATCGACCTCCTTCCAGGCGCAGAGAGCGAACGCACACCCCAGTGCGCTCGAGCAGGCGGAGGTTCAGGTCAAGGAGCAGAAAAAGGGAGCGCAGATCTCCTACCACTTCTTCATCATCTACTCGCTCCCACAGAGACTATTCTCCCACATTAACCGACAGCCCACCGCCGAGAATCTCTTCAGTGGACGACATCTTCACTTTCCAGGGCATCTTAGGCAGAGGGGCGCTTAAGCTGGGGATTCACATGACAACGTGCCAGACCAAGTCTTCAGTGATTTTTGAAACACTGCATCATATGACAGCAGCCAAACCTCTGCTTCCTTTGGTTCCAGGGATAATGGAACCAACCAAGGATGTGTTCCTCACGCCTGCGACCATAAAGTCAGTACCAGCGAGGATTCTTAAAAAATATCGGTCGCCAGAGGAGGATACACTATTCCTCAGAGCCGATCCTCCCCCGGATTCAGTAATCATTGCAGCGGCAAGAAAAACCCATGCCGTGGCATCTTCCTCCACTGTACCTCCAGACAAGGAGAGCAAGACGAGAGTATGCAACACCTCGTTCTCCTTCCTGAAGGTTTCCAATGCTGAGGCGCTCTTGGGCCGATATGATAGATCCCTGTGGGATTCCCTGCAACGCTTCGTTGAAAAACTCCCTCAGGAAGATCGCAGGGATTTCGAAGAGATCCTTACGGAGGGCAGCCAAGTCTGCAACCAGATTATTAGTGCTGCAGAGTATGGGGCTACCCTGCCTGCGCACGGAGGTCTTCGTGGTTGCGCCTTAGCGCCCTAAAGCTAGAAGCTCAGACATGGATCATGAACCTGCCTTTCTCTGGAACATCTTTATTCGGTTCACACACCGATGAGGAAATGCAGCGTATGAAGACGGAATTGGACACGCTAAAAGCCGTGGGGCTTGAAAAGAAAAAAGAATTCCGCAAAAGGTTCCGCCCCTACAACAAGCGATCCTCCCAACAGAGGGTTCAAACCGATCAGTGGCAGAAGGGTCAAGACCAACAGGGGCAGCAAAAATCCCAGTACAGAGGCAGGCGCTCTTCAAGCGGCGGAGGTAATCAGCGACAAGGCAATACCTCCTAACAAGGCACAATCCAAACTGAGACCTTCCTTTCCCCGGCGCCGTTGACCACTCCAGTGGGGGGCAGCATTGCGTAACCTATGGAAGAGTGGCGAGCCATTACAAAAGATCGCTGGGTGTTAGCTACGCTTCAGAATGGTTACTTTCTTCGGTTTCAACATCAACCTCCCTCTATCCCTCCACTATCAACATAGTCATCAGTTAAAGCTCCTACAAAAAGAAGTAGCCACCCTTCTCACAAAATCAGCTATCGAGAGGGTACCAAGATCTCAAAGAGGAAAAGGAGCTTATTCAAGATACTTTCTGGCCAAGAAAAAAGGCCAGAAAGCGGAGTACAGACCTATTCTGGACTTGCAGACACTCAATCTTTACGTCAAAAAAAGAAAAGTTTTGCATGTTGGACCTCTATCAAATATATCCACATCTCAGGCAGGGGGATTGGATGTGTTCGCTGGACCTACAAGATGCATACTTTCATGTGCCAATAGCTCACAGTCACATGAAATTCCTCCGTTTCCGGGTGGGGACCTCTCATTACCAGTTCAAAGTTCTTCCATTCGGGTTGAAGTCAGCTCCCTGAGTGTTGACTAAGTGCATCGCCGTGGTAGCAGCCGCTCTACGCCGCAGGGGTGTCTTCGTGTACCCATATTTGGACGATTGGCTGTTGAAAGGTCCTTTTCCATACAGTGTACGGAACCACTTTCTGAGCTGCATTGATCTATGCCATCGGTTGGGTCTGCATGTGAATTTCAACAAGTCAACTTCACAGCCGACGCAGCAAATACATTTCCTAGGAGCTCTACTAGACTCCGAGGCAGGAAAAGTGTTCCCTTCGGAGGAGAGACAGTCTCCCATCACTCAAAAATGTCAACTGGTTCTCCGGAACAGAGATCTGACGGTGCGAAGTATTGCCTCCCTGCTAGGGTCGATGGCATCCTGCATTTTTCTGGTCCCCAATGCCAGGCTACGGATGCGTCCTCTTCAGCAGGATCTGGAGGACAAGTGGGACCAGCAGTCAGCTCGCTGGGATGACAAGATAACGTTGTCAAGCACAGCACGAGCGTCCATAACTTGGTAGATGAAAAGGCGAAATATGCAAGTCGGCATTCCATTCCATCGACTTCCGCCAGTCCAGACGCTGATAACAGATGCCTCTCTACAAGGTTTGGGGGCACACATGGGTCATCTCCAGACGCAAGGTCTGTGGTCTCCCAAAGAGCGCTCCTACCACATCAACATGTTGGAGCTGAAGGCAGTCCATCTAGCCCTCAAAGCGTTCCTGCCATTGATTCAGACATCATGAGTGTTAGTACAAACGGACAACACCACCACCATGTACTACCTGAACAAACATGGAGTAACATGCTCACGCACCCTCTCCCTGAAAGTGCAAAATCTGTGGCATTGGCTCCTGGCTCGGAATCTGTCGGTCACAGCAGTCCATCTCCCAGGAGAACAGAACGTGAGAGCAGATGCTCTAAGCCGGCATTTCGAAGACAAAGAGGACTGGGTTCTCAACAACGAGGTAGTCTAAAGCATCTTCCAGCCATGTGGTCGTCCCACGATAGATCTCTTTGCGGACGACGAAAACACCAAATGCCGAGACTTCGCCTGAAGATTCTACTGACCAGGATCGAAAGGAAATGCCCTTTTGATAGACTGGTCAGGGGAATTTGTGTACACATTTCCACCCCTTCCGCTGATCCCGAAGGTGGTGAACAAGCTGACTCACTCGTACACAAGGATGATTCTCATTGCCCCAGATTGGCCGAGACAATGGTGGTACACGGACCTTCTATATCTGTCAGAGTGTCCTCACCAGAGGCTGCCGTGCAAGCCGGACCTGCTGTTCAAGATAAACAGGAGGATTCATCATCCCAACCTTCCGAACTTGGCAGCATGGCTTCTGAGGTCATACTGTACGGCCACCTAGGACTGCCGCAGGACTGCATATCCATTTTGAAAGAGGCGAGACTGCCTTCCACGAGGCATTCATATGCATGCAAGTGTTATCCTATCAAGGGTCAGGAAGAGGTCATTCTCCCTTTCATATCTGGCTAAAGCAGGGTTGAAATTTAATTCCATTAAGGTGCACTTAGCAGCTATAACAGCTTATAGGCGGTCACCTTCCCAACCTTCTTTTTTCCAGTTACAGGCTGTGAAAGATTTTCTACAGGACTTGAAGAAGGTCTATTCTCCGTTACGCCCTCCGTCGCCCCCTGGGAGTTGAACCTGGTGCTATCGAAATTGATGGGTCCTCCTTTCGAACCCATTCATAAAGCAACCTTGCAGCATATTTCCTGGAAGGCTACTTGTTTGTTAGCAATCACGTCAGCCGCAGGGTGAGCGAAATTCAAGCTCTCTGTTCCAAAGAGCCTTATACAGTGTTCCAGCTGAATAGGGTGGTGTTGAGAACACACCCCTCTTTCCTACCTAAGGTGGGGTTATATTTCCATATCTCTCTACCCACCTTTTCTCTCAAAGCCTCCACTCCAGCTGAGAGGGCTTTGCATTCTTTGGACCTGAAAATGGTTTTACAGTTCTATCTTGATAGGTCCAAATCTATATGTAAGTCTGATCAACTGTTTGTCAACTATGAATCGATCAGATCAGGTTATGCAGCCTTGTAACGTTCCATCTCAAGGTGCATAGTTTCGTGTATCAAACTTGCCTACCAATTGGCGCAGAAGATCCTGGGGTTTTCTCCCAAAGCACATTCCACCGGAGGGAAAGCGGCTACTATGGCTTTTCTTCATAATGTGCCCATGTCTGAGATTTGTAAGGCGGCGACCTGGAGGTCCGTCCATACGTTTACCAGACATTACTGTCTGGATTCAGACACTAGAGCAGATACCCAGGTAAGCCAGGCCTCCTTGTGGAATCTGTTTAATGGTTGATTTTCGGCTGTTACAATCTTTGGTTGGGTCATGTATCTCTCATTTACCTGCAGGTGGTTGATGGGCTTGCTATTCTATTCAGTGCTTATGACTATTGATGAGGATCCCCTGGAAGAGAAGGATAAGTTACTCACCTGTAATCCTAGTTCTCTTACAGGGGTATCCTCATCAAAGTCATAAGCAACCCACACGCCTCCCCAGGTAAATGAAAGTGTTTATGGTTTATTGTTTATCCCTGACTTTCTGATGGATTCCTCACCTTGTGAAGATCCCCTGCGCCAGCAACATTCGGAAACTTTTGTAGGTCTCCACGCCGACGAGGACATAGACAACGTCACAAAGGCACAACTCTGCTCGTGACCTGGCTGACGTCACTGGATCCATAAGAGAGCTTCGTCGGCGTGATGACGTCAGTTCCCTTCTTTCCGCGCTGTCAGTGCCAACGGTTTTTGGGACTCTCCGTAGCTTGTTACTTTGTGTTTCCAGTTGTATCCTGTTCTCTCTTTTTCTCTCTTGTCAAATATGTCGTTGAGAAAATCAGGTTTTAAGCCTTGCAGGAAGTGTGGTGGGCATATGTCCATTACGGATCCGCACGACGATTGTGTATGGTGTTTGGCATCGGACCATGATGTCGAGGATTTTCCTTCCTGCAGGAAGATGAACCCGAAGGCTCTGAAAGAAAGGGAAGCCAAGCAGTTTATGGCGAAGGTTTGTAAAGAAAAGAGAGGTCGGAGGAAGTCGAAGGCCAGGTCGAGATCGAGGTCGGGTTCGGAGTCGAAGTCGACGCCAGGTCATGTTTCAAAGTCCAAGAAACATAAGAAGAAGAAGAGGCATGGCTCTCTGCGCCGATCGGAGGAAGCTCAGTCATCGACCTCGAAGGATCATCGACGTCGGAAGGACTATATATCTCCCTCTCCATCCCCTGTGAGAGTTGCTGCTCCTGTGGATTCACCGGCGCAGTCACCGGCACGGTCTGCGGAGCAGTCACCGGCGCCGAATCCTTCTCAGTCTTCGGAGCACTCTTTGGTTCCGGTGGAAGAGGTGCCTGTGACTGAAAAGCCATCGACTCCAGTAGATACACCGTCTGCGCCGGCAGGCCCGAATCCGGTGACGCCTATGCCAGGGGAGTACCCTCCATTTGCTGGACCAGGGCAAGACCCGACGCATTACCTTAGTGCGATGTACAGAGTCTTTGCACCCCTCTGGTGCACCTTCGGGTCCCATGTGTCCTATGGCATTCAACTTGGGAGTACCACAAGCTTATGCTCCAGCTCCGTTCATGCCATTTCTACAAGGCGCTCCTTCTTATTTTTTTCCGGCGCCGAGAACGTCGACACCGGCGCAGACACCGACATCGGTTCCTCCATCTCCGGTGCCGTCAGCTCGGCCTCGTTCGACTTCGAAGGTGCCGCTGGATCCGAGTTCGACACCGGTTCCGAATCCGTCGGATCTGTGTATTACTCCGTTGGCTCCGAAGGTGAAGTCCAGACGTGAGGCACAGAAGTTGCTGGAGGAGCAGCATTATAGAGAAAATGAGATGGAGGAAGGAGAGGTTCATGAGTCTGAAGACCTTTTTGAAGAACTAAGGGAGGCAAGTGGTTTGGAACTATCTCCAGAATGGCAACTTTCTCCTCCTTCTGATGTTCCTTCCAAGGATGTGGTTCCTTACCATATTGTAATTCGTAAGGCTCCTGAACTTTTAGATTTGCAACTCCCTACAACAGAATTTAAGTCTAATATTCTGACAGAGGTGCTTCATTCTCCTTCTACAGTCATTGAGCCCTTGCTTCCATTTAATGAAGCGATTACAGAGCCAATTTGGGATGTTTGGCAAAAACCCTTTTCTGCTCCTTCAGTTTCGAGGTCAATTGCCAGGCGAAATAGGACTGCTCTAGGTGATCCGGAGTTTTTATCTTCTCATCCTGCACCTGGGAGTTTGGTTATTCAAGCTGCATGCTCGAAGAAATCAGCTGGAGCTTTTCCGCAGACTCCTGGTGATAGAGAGTCTAAGAGACTGGATCAGCCTGCTAAGAAGGTTTTTTCATCAGCATCTAAGTCCACCAAGGCCACTTGCCTTTTGGGCAGGTATATCCATGCTTTAATGGATTCTGCAAGTCAATTGACCCCGAAGTTGTCAGAGGAAGACAGAAAGAACTTTGATGGAGTCTTGTCTGACACTCAGGCAGCTGCAAAGCAGGTGATTCAGAGTGGACTTGATACAGCGGACTCTGTAGCCAGGATAATGGGGTCTTCGGTGGCATCTAGGAGAAGTGCATGGCTTAAATCTTCAGAATTTTCGCAAGATGTCCAGGCAACTCTTTTGGACCTTCCATTTGACGGTTCAGGTCTCTTTGGAAAAAAAGCAGATGCAGCCTTTGAGAGGTTTAAGGATAGCAAGGTTACGGCTAAGTCTCTGGGTCTGCAGACACAGTCTAGGGGTTCTTCTTATAGAAGATAAAGAGGCTTTGGAAGGTCGTCCTTTCGGTCCTACAAGCAGCTTCAGCAGCAGCACAGCAGCAGAACACCCTATATAAATCTTATATGGGCAGGAACAGAGGTCGCCCGCCATCCTCCTCCTCCTCTTCCTCTACCTCCCCCCTCTTGCCACTGCAAAGCAGCCCTAGATTCAGCATTCTGGATCATGTTGGTCCTGTCGAGGGTCAGCTTACCCATTCTCTACAAGATTGGGAATCGGTCACTACGGACTTTTGGGTTCTAGATCTTGTAGAAAATGGGTATGCTCTTCCCTTTCGGGAATTTCCTCCAAATTACCCTTCTTGCCAAGGGGCTTGCTCGGAGGACCATCTTCTTCTCCTGCAGGAGGAAGTCCTGACTTTGTTGAGAAAAGGCGCGATAGAGGTGGTTCCAGAGCAGGAAAGGGGTCAGGGATGCTACTCCTGGTATTTCCTGATACCGAAGAAGGATGGCAGGTTACGTCCAATCTTGGATCTCAGGATCTTGAATCTTTTTCTGAAGCAAGAAAAGTTCAAGATGGTCACCCTGGCGCATGCTCTTCAAGCGCTGCAGCAAGTAGACTGGGTGGTGTTGATCGACTTGCAGGACGCGTATTTTCATATCCCGATCCTGAAGTCGCACAGGAAGTATCTCCGTTTCACGGTGGGGTCGCAACATTATCAGTTTGCGGTCCTTCCGTTTGATCTTACTACTGCACCTTGAGTCTTCACCAAGGTGATGGCGGTGGTGGCAGCTCATCTCAGAAGATCGGGTATTCCAGTTTTCCCCTATCTGGACGACTTGCTGATCAAGGCAGAGTCTCCAGAGAGGGTTTGTCATCATCTGCAAGTAACAACCCAGCTGTTGTACCGATTGGGTTTTTCGATAAATGTGCCCAAGTCTCACCTGGTGCCCTCTCAGCGCAACCTTTTATAGGGGCAGTACTGGATACTACTGTCTGTCGAGCATTCCCTCCACCTCAAAGGATTCTCGACATTCAGGAAATGATTCCCTTGTTTTACAATGGAGCGGTCGTTCTAGTCCTGAAGGTCCTTCGCCTGCTCGGTCTGTTTGCTTCATGCATTCTGTTGGTCAACCATGCACGCTGGCACATGAGGGCGCTCCAGTGGTGCCTCCGCAGGCAGTGGTATCAATACAACGGAGATCTCAGGGAGTCTATCAGGATCTCCAGAGAAGCTGCTGCGGATCTGTCTTGGTGGAGCGTGGAGGGCAATCGGTCTCAATGAAAGCCCTTCCATCTACCTCCATCGGTGGCCACAGTGATTACGGATGCATCCACTCTAGGGTGGGGTGCTCATCTGGGGGATCTGAAGATCAAGGGTCTTTGGTCTCCAGAGGAGAGGTTGCTTTATATCAACCTTCTAGAGTTATGGGCAATACGTTTGGCTTTCAAGGCCTTCCTCCCTTCCCTTCGTGGTCAGTCAGTGCAAGTCCTGACGAACAACACTACTGCGATGTGGTATGTAAACAACCAGGGAGGAGTGGGGTCGCAATGTCTCTGCAGAGAGGCTCTGCGACTCAGGACCATCAGATTTGTCTGATGGCAAATCATCTGGCCGGAGTTCTGAACGTACGTGCAGACAGTCTCAGTCAGCAGTTCTCTGCAGACCACAAGTGGAGGCTTCATCCGGAGGTGGTTCGTCACGTCTTCCCGACGTGGGGAATTCCCCGAGTGGACCTGTTTGCCACTCATGAGACTGCAGAATGACTGGCAGTGAGCGATCTCCAGTATCTGATGCGGGGAGCGTTGGGGGACGCGTTTCAGTTGAGTTGGGGCTCGTAACTCCTTTACGCGTTTCCTCCCATTCCCATGATTCCACGGGTTCTGAGGAATATTCGCCAAGACTGGGCCCAAGTTACATTAATCGCCCCAGATTGGCCAAGAAGGGTGTGGTACACAGATCTTCGCCACCTCTACTCGTGCCCGCCGCTCCGTCTCCCTCTCAGGGCAGACCTCCTCTCGCATTCGCAGGGGCAGGTTTTGCACCCCCACCTCCAGAGCTTACACCTTCATGGCTGGAGATTGAACGGGGCAATCTGAATTCGTTCTCTCTCCCGCCTGACGTGGTGGATGTTATTTTATCAGCCAGGCGGCTTTCCACCAAGTCAATTCATTCTTACAGGTGGGCTAAATTTGTTTCATGGTGTGGAGAGAAATCTATTGACCCCTTATGGGCCCGTTTATCCAACATACTTCAGTTTGCTCTTTCTCTAGCCCAGCAGGGTTTTGCTGTGGCTACTGTAAAAGGTTATTTATCTGCCTTGTCGGCATTCCTTTGCTTGCCGGACCAGCAGTCTTTGTTTAAGTCACCTACTGTTTTACGTTTTATTAAGGGTCTTATCAACAAATTTCCTCCTACTCCATTTATTTTGCCTCAATTGGACATAAATCTTGTTTTAACATACTTGATGGGTTCACCTTTTGAACCTTTGCACAAGTGTCCCATGAGACTACTGTCTTTTAAGACTATTTTTCTTGTTGCAATTACCTCGGCAAGGAGGGTAAGTGAGCTTCAAGCTCTGAGTTCGACACCCCCATTCTTGACCATTCATGCTGAAAGAATGGTACTCAGGACCAGGCTGCTTTTCTGCCTAAGGTGGTAACTCCCTTCCATCTGGGGCAATCTATTACCCTCCCTACCTTCTATCCTCCCCCCCCCCTCCTCCCCCCCCACCACCCTTCCAAGGAGGAGGAGAGACTTCACCGCTTGGATCCAAGGAGGGCGGTGATCTTCTACCTTGATAGAACTAAAGACTATTGTGTAGATGACCAACTGTTTGTGGGCTTTGCTGGCTGCAGGAAAGGCAGAGCGGTGCACAAGCGCACACTTTCCAGATGGATTGTCTTATGCATAAAGATTTGTTACTCTTTGGCCGGTAAGGAACCTCCAGATGGTTTAAGAGCTCATTCTACCAAGGCAAAGTCTTCTTCATCTGCCTTATCTAGAGGTGTTCTTGTTGAGGACATTTTGTAGGGCGGCAACTTGGGCCCCCATCCACACCTTCGCGAAGCATTACTGCTCGGATTCCGAGGTGAGGAGGGATGGCCATTTTGCGCGTTCTGTCCTTCAGGATTTCTTGGTATAGGGGAGTGGACACCCTCCTCCAGGAGTGGGGACTGCTGTGGGATTCTATTCACAAGGTGAGGTATCCACTGGCAGATGTATCCATCAGAAGAACAAGTTACTTACCTTCGGTAACGTTTTTTCTGGTGGATACAGTATCTGCCTGTGGATTCCTCACTGACCCACCCGCCTCCCCGTTGTCAACTCTTCTATACCTGCAATCATGTTATGTTATAGTTGTTTCTTCCAATGGTAATGTTTACTTGTTCATGCTTTTTGCATTGATATCACACTATGTGTGTTGGTTTGAATACTGTGTACTGTGTATACTGTACCTATTTATGTCTGTCCGTCCGTGTGCCTCGGGGGCACGGAAAAAAGGGCGGAACTGACGTCATCACGCCGACAAGGCTCTCTTATGGATCCAGTGACGTCCGCAAGGTCGCGAGCGGAGTCGTGCCTTTGTGACGTCATCTACGTCCTCGTCGGTGTAGAGAGCTACAAAAGTTTCCAAATGTTGCTGGCGCGCAGGGGATATTCACAAGTTGAGGAATCCACTGGCAGATACTGTATCCACCAGAAAAAGCGTTACCGAAGGCAAGTAACTTGTTCTTCAGGGTTATGCAAAGAATAACTTACCTAACTGTCACCCCTGAGGCATGATGGGAATCCAGGGGTCATGGCTGCCTTATAGGCACAGTGCCAGTTTTTGTTGAAAATGCTTTCATTTTCTATGATATTGCTTTAAAATGCAGCCTGTGGGCTAAAAATGTCTATTTATTAGCAATTTTCAGGATTTATGAGTGTTTTGCTCATTAGAACACAGTTCAAGTGCTGTTTGACCTAATGTGTTTTTTATATGCTTGCTAATACAGTCTATGTATGAGTAATTACATTGTTTAGCCTCAGTTTTGGGGCTGCATTTGTGTGAGAAAAAATTATATATGTACATACATATATGTGGAGCTAGATATATGTGTTTCCATATATAATTTTATATTATTTCTGGGGTTCCCGCACATGGGTGGGAATATTCAGTGCTTATGACTTTGATGAGGATACCCCTGGAAGAGAACTAGGATTACAGGTAAGTAACTTATCCTTCTCTCCTCCCGATGTGCGGCTCTGCACTGAAGGCATGGTCTTCCCTCCCTCCCCGCAGGAGCCTCTCTGAAGAGGGAGGGAAAGCGAAATTACAACGGATTTCCTGAGTGCAGATGACATGCTTACATCCTCCGCAGCGAGTTAATACAATGGCAAGACGCTCTATCACAAACATAAAATCAAAGCAAGCTGCGACACAGCCATAATCTGGACTCGTCGCGCGCAGGCAAACCAAACACAAGCAGTGACGGTGGGAGGTGGTGGTGAGGGGATGGCACAGGGGAGATTAAGTGGAGATTAAAGGAACTGTAAGCAGCGAAAGCCAAGAGAAGAGCAGGAAATCACAAGTGTGGCTGACTTTGCTTGGCTCCTCTGGCGGGGTAATAAAAACAAGCGCGGGTGGAGCGTGGGAGCACGCGGTAGGAGCGTGTGAGGCAGACAGGCGAGGCCATGCGCTTACGCATCGCCTGTCCGTGCGTGCACATTGTTTGTCTCCCTTCGCCAGCAAAACCCACAACAATGGTCTCGCCAAGGTTCGCTAGACGAGACCTAAAAAGGACCTGTTCACTCCTACTGATCACTACACAGTATGCTACCACCACCGCGCTCCTGCTGATTAACTCTTGGTGAAGGCAGTAGCCTTCCACCACTATGTAGCGCTTTGGGAGCCTGCCCAGGTCCAACAAGATTGTAATCCTTGAGACAGGCCTATGTCATGGCATACATGCATGATCCGTGTTTGCCTATGACAGCATAAATCAGCATTAGGGATCCAGACAACAGTACAATTGGGCATTCATAACAGGGGTACCCATCTTTTACTTTGCAGAAGACTTTTTTGTCCCAGCAAACATATAATATCTACAGTTTATTTTGCCTGCACTTAGGCTACCCATTGCAGCCATGTATACTACCCACTACCAAGTGCAGACTTGATGCTTACGATGTGGTCATGCCTTGCTCTTTCACACTGTTAGTCGGCAGTTACATTACATCCCAGACAGGTCACAGGTTGTTCCGAACTGCACAGCTGGGAGACCTACGCCCTAAGGCTGTTCAAATGCTCCTGAAGAAAACAATCTCTTGGCACGCTTCCTTGACCAGACCTTGCTGCTGGCCAAGCATATGGTTACCCGGCACTGGTATTCCCCCAAGCACCCCCGAAAACTCCATGCAGCACCAATCTGTAATGGTGTGGGCTGACCCAGAGGACCGAGCGCTCAGACAAGAGGAGGTCAAAGGACAGAGAAAAAGAGGTAAAGAATTTGAGGTAACAGCATCATCTTCACCGCCCCTTTGCGTCCTAGCCATGAGAGGGAGTGAGGCCTCCACTTACGGAGTGAGGCTCGTACTTGTTTCAATAGGAGTGAGTAATTCAGTTGTCTGGTAAGAGAAACGGTGGGGGCCACCCGGAGGCCCAGATATGAGATAGCGTCCTGGACCCACTGGATCTGATAGTTCAGCTGGAGGAGCACCAGCGTCTCAGGCTCTAGGGACAAGCTGAGAGCTTGCGACTTATGCACATTGATCTGAAAGCCAGATGCTAAGGCGAATTGAGCCAATTCGTCCAGAAAAGCCGGCAGGGAGTCGCGAGGATGCTCCAGGGTCGCCACCACGTCGTTGGCATAAAGACAAAGCTTGTGCTCAGACCCTCCGAAGAACACCCCTCGGATTGATGGGTCATCCCGAATGCGTTGGACTAGGGGCTCTATATACAGGGCAAAAAGCAGTGGCGACAGCGGACATCCCTGCCTAGTCCCTCTTCGTATTGGAAAAGCCGCTGACGCCACCCCATTCACCTGTACTGTGACTGTGACATAGCACTGGAAGATCCAGGCTATGAAACGCTCAGGAAGGCCAAAGTGAAGCATGGTTGCTCGGAGACACAGCCAATAAACCCTATCAAATGCCTTTTCAGCGTCGACAGAGAGGATCATAGGTTCTGCCGGGAATCGTTCCGAACGGTCCATAAGATGGAGAAGGCGTTTAGTATTATCTGAGCACTGTCGTCCGGGGACAAAACCGTGTTGATCTGGATCTATCAGACCGGGAAGAAATTTGGAGAGCCGCGTTGCCAAGATGTTGGTAAATATCCTTAAGTCCACGTTAAGAAGTGATATAGGGCGGTATGAGCCGCAGAAACTGTGATCTTTCCCAGGCTTAGGTATTGCAGTTATTAAAGCTTCCAACATAGAGGAAGGGACGGGAGAAGACTCTGTTGATGCTACGGAATAAAAAACGCACGCAAGAATAGGGGCCAGCTTTCCACAAAATTTCTTATAAAAACCCGAAGAGAACCCATCGGGACCCGTAGATCTGTTATGCTTAAGTCGGGCAATTGCAGAGATAACCTCTTCAACTCTAATGGGGGCTTCCAGTTCTGCCGCATGTGACGGTAGTAACGTGGCGGTGGCGGCTTTCCGGAGATACTGAGACGGTGCAGTGTCAGGCAATACCTGAACCGAATATAATGATGCGTAAAATTGACGAAAAGCTTTGCCGATCGTCTCATTGTCGCTACAGTCCTGCCCCCCAGAATCCTGTATTAATGTCACGTTTTGCGCTTGTCGCTGGGCACTGAGGCGATTGGCAAGTAGGCGCCCGCATCGATCGCCCCCAACATAGAAGGAATGCTTTAGGCGTAAAGCTGCATACTCCGCCCGGTCAATATCTAACCCACTGACCACCTTCATCGCCTCCCAAAGGGTTGTCATAGAAACGTTTAAAGCTAAGTAGTCCGCCATGCTCTCCTCGACCTGCCGCACTTCCGAGGGACGCTGGAGCATGTTCTCCCGCAGACGCCAAAATCGTCTAGTAACGTGCTTAGGGGGAAAGGTCAGAGAGACGCAGCGCAGAATGGTCGGACAATGGGCAGGGGAGAATCTCAACCTCGCTGGCGCACTGTGTGAGCAGGTCGGAAGTTAAGAAGTAGTCAATGCGATTGTAAGTTTTGTGCGGGTGTGAATAAAACGTATATGCCATGGTGTTAGGGTGTTTATGTCTTCAAATGTAAGTGAGCCCGGCATCAGTCAAAAGGCGTTTCCCCGCATTTAACAAGGTCCCCGTCTGACCCCATCACCGACCGAAACGGTCCATCTCCCCATCTAAGACCAAGTTAATGTCCCCTCCCAACAAAACTGTCCGGTCCGGCAACCCTGCGATGTCCTGAATGACCGTTTTAATGAAACCCTCCTGGCCACTATTGGGAGCCTAAACTGAGGCCAGCACAAATGTGTGAGTGCCTAATGTAAAGGTATAGGCCAGAAACCTCCCCTTGATTTCAGCTTGTTTGCTACCCACAAGGCCCGGAAAGCGGGAGGAAACCAAGAGGGCAAGCCCTGCAGTTTTAGAAGTAGCAGATGAAAACATTTGAATTGGAAATGCCCATGATCGAAGGCGGTGGGTATCTGCCGTAAGGAGGTGTGTCTCTTGAATTAAACATATATGGGCATCAGAACGCTCCAAGTAAGACAGCAGTGCTCTTCGTATAGTAGGGCTGTTAAGGCCTTTCACATTTAAGGACACACTATGGATATCAGTGACCATGCGGGTGGGAATGTAAGGCTGCCGCAACTAACCCCACCTGGCTGAAGAACCTAGGACAGGTAAAGGGGCACAGGTGGAGAACGTGGCTCAACATTGTAAGACAAGGAGAGAACCCCATAAAAAAAGGAAAACTCATACAAAAAATACCCCCAACCAACAAACCCAGAAGAACCGTCATGTGTGAGGTTCACAAAAGTCCCAGGCGAACCGCCTGCGGTGAGATGTGGGATGGATAGCAGGAGTAATCGCCGCCCCCCCCCCAAACCCGAACCCAGCCCAAACAGCTAGAGTAGTCCCACCGGAAATCCATACTGAAGAAGCAAAGGTGGATGCCATGCTAATAGAAAGTGGCCATATCAGTCAGCGGAAGTGAGGGTGGAGTTCTCTGATAATGAGCGGAGAACTGCCGAACGTTCCTTGGCCATATCTTCAGTGTCCGGACGAGAGATCGGCCGCAAGCCCTCCACTCTCCTCCAGCAGCCACTGTCTTGTTGCTAAACGGGGCTGACGCGCTGCTCAGGACTGTCGTGGGTCGCCCCCGGGATGTGCAGGAGAGAGGACGCTTCCTCCACAGTGCAGACCTGGCGGAGCTTACCCTCCCATTTGAAAATGAGCCTGAATGGGTGCCCCCAGGAGTATGCATTATCCTTGGAGCGAAGAAATGTGGCGATAGGCTGAAAATCGCGCCGCTTCTGAAGACAGGAGGCCGCTAAATCTTGAAAAAGGAGCGGTTTGCAGGAGCGGAATTCGATAAGATGATTCTAATGTGCCTCTCATAGGATGCACTCCTTGCTCCTGAGGCCCACTCGGTGCGTGCGATCCAACCGGATCTCCAGGTCAGGGGGACCTCCCAGAACGTGGCAGAACTGGTCTACTACAAAAGCCTCAGTCAGGAGCTTCCAAACCCTGTGGAACCGCTCGAATCCGGATGTTGTCTCGACGCGAGCGGTTTTCTAAGTCTTCTGTGTGGGTTTGAATATCTAAATGTTGCTCACGTAGGCGAAGCACCTCCTGTTGAAGCTAAGACATCTCTTCGTCCCTGGCCACCGTCTGATTCTCCAAGTCATCTACCCGCCCCCCCCCCGCAGAGTCAAGATCCCTGCGCATTTCCCGGATCTCGGTCGTAAGGTCTTTTTTCATGGCATGAAATTCCCTGGTAAGATCTGCAAAGAGTGACTCCAGAACAGTGCGTGTGACAGGTCCATCGGTCTCCGTCGGGTCCTGACGGTTAATTACCCCGCTCGTCCGCGGCATAGCGTCTGCTCCCCCAGTGCCAGGTTTAAGAAATAAGTCTTTGACGGACCTGGCTTTCCGGTTCTTGGAGGTCGCCATATAGAGGGTCGGGCAGCCAGCTGGAGACAGGGTAGCTCTGGTCACACCCGTCTACCGCACCAGCACTTCGTGATATTGTTGCTGAACCAAGGTTGTGAGTGAGCGCCTGTGCCACTACCCACTTTCCAAAGTCCAATCTTGTCCCTTTGCTTCGATGGCTGACCCCTGGCAACACAAGAAGGGCTCTCTCAACCCTGGCGACTCCCAGAATAGATCAGGGCTGGAAGATCACTCAGCCAGAGTCAATACCTGTGGGCAAGGACGTAGCTAAGCCTCCAGTCAGGCGCTCTGAGCTCTAAGGCCTTCCTCTGGTTCTCGTGAAGAGCGTCCAGTTGGCAGCTGTGCCCTATCCAGTTGCGCCGCAGCCTCAATGTCCAGGAGAGCAAAAGGGCACTTAAGGCTTAATCAGCTGCTCCAGCCGTTATGTTGCCGATCGGTTGTGCTAACTGCGAGGGTGATGGGCAGGCAGGCCCCCGGTGAGGATACGGGAGCACCGCACCGCCCCTCCAACGCAGCATATCCCAGGTGTTGGCCCCGCCAGGCACTGCTCGTCCCCAAAGGACACACTAGGCTCGCCCGTGCTGCCCCCGACGGCTGTAGGTCAGTCCAGTTGCGCTGGCCTCGCAATGAGGCCGCCCTCTTCTCGCCGCTGTTCCCAGGGAGGAAGGCTAGTCCCAATCACTGTTGCTATGGCACGCTACTAGCTGGCAAAAACTGCAGGAACACCCCCGGTGTAGCAGAGAAGCCGTCCCAATGGCGCTTTAGCAGTGTAGCCGCCACTAGGCTTCTCTCACCTCTCCCACCTCTCCAGGCTCGCCCACTCCGTCGCCAACCGCTGCAGACAAACAGGGTCTGTCACCGGTGCTCTTGGATTGCACCGATCCCCAATGTCGCCGCGATGTGCACCGCAGGGGTGCGCGCTTCAGCACCCGCAGCGCAGCGGAAGAACAGCGGGACCCACTCGTCGTCCAGGATCTCACCGGGCAGTCACTCACTCCAGACAGTTACTGCCACGGCACCTCAGCAGTGGGCTGTGCCGCCATCTTGTTGCGACCAGAAAGTCCTCGCCCAGGCAGCTAGGTCACAGGTATCTGACAGCGCCGGCCCCTCACCTGTCGCCAGGACTCACCAGGGCGACCTCCGACCGTGGTCGTAATCACCGCCGCCATCTGCAATCCGCCTCCATGTTCCCCCAGCCCCGCGGGACCCCAGGTGCGGGCGGGTCCCGCCATCTTAGTGTCGCCTCTGGCGGCCGGCGGGAGCGGCAGAATCTCGGCCGGGGTATCGCCGTCGTAAGGATCCGGCACCACGACCTCAGCCAGGACCCACCAGGGCAGCCAGGATCCTTTGCGATATACTCCGCTCCCGCCCGCCACAACAGCCGCCGACGTCCGAAGCTCCACAGGCAGCCTCTGCACGATCGCCGCGCGGGTGTCTGAAACAAGCTCCCCCTTTCGTTCAGTGCTCCAAAGGTGCAGGTAGGGATCACGGACTGCTCCCAAAGCAAAATCTGCCGGTAGGGACACGCAGTTCGGGCTGGACTGTTCCCATGAGGCACAGGGTCAGACTGATTTGTATATAGCCATGTCTGACCTGGGGTGGCAGAGTGGGCTAAAGAACGGTGATGGATTAAACCCAGAACTTTTGACTGGGTGTGAGTGTTTGATTGATTCAGATGCTCCGTCCATCACCACCCCCTTTTGTCCTGGGGTAAGGACACGCTGGGCAAGGCTATGTAGGTAAGGATCCGGCTGTGGACAGGAGCGGCGAGCAGAAGCGTCCTACTCGTCCACCATCTTGGACACGCCCCCCTTTAGTCATTTTTTGACTAACTTTTTGATCTATTTTGGATCACTTCTCGAGTCGATCTTCGACTCGTTGTGCCGGTAGGGATGCCTGTGTTTAAACCTTGCGAGGATTGGCACCGCTTGATGTCGGTGACCGACCCCCACCGTCGGTGCCTTTGCTGTCTCTGGGCCGACCACGATGTCAAGTCGTGCCCCGACTGCCGGGCCTTGACCTCGAAGGCTAGGCAGGAGCGGTCCCGTAAGCGACTCGAGCTCCGGCAGTCGGCCCCGCGCCGCTCACGGTCCCGGTCCAGGAAGAGGTCGAGGGACCGGTCGCGGGGCCGTAGTCATCGCCGCTCGACGAGTCACCACCACTCGTCGGGCTCCAAGTCCTGAGGTAAGTCGAGCCATTCGAAAAAGTCGAAGAAGCGTCATCGCTATTCCAACTCCCCCCGACGCTTGCGCTATGCGGCCGGGGGTTCGGGCGACACCGCCCACATGGCTCCGCCAGAGCCGCAAGCGCAGCGCCCAGCGCCCAGCTCCATACCCGCCGGTCCCTGGGCTGCACGCGACTGCGGAGGAGATTCGTGACTTCCTCGTTGCCATGAGTACTCGCTTCCCTCCGTCGGGCCGTGTCGAGGTGCCTTTGGGCCCCGCGGGTCCGTCTGATAGCCCTAGCGAGCCCACTGCTCCGGCGCCGTCGGGTGCCTCTGCCCCGGCACCGTCAACGACTGAGGTCCTGACGCCGCAGGGCTCCACAGGATCCAGGCCTGGATCCGGGAGGTCGCCAGTCAACATTACAATCCCTCCGTAGGCGCCGTCCTCAAGGGTGTCGCCCACGACATCTGAAAGAGACACGTCCGTGATAGATTCCTTACCTTAGAATATCCCCAGGCGTCAGACTGGATCCGGAAAGTTTTGCGTAGCAGTACCCTTGCGCGTCGGTAGGCGTCGTCTGAGTACTTGGACGCCGCCTCCGCGTGCTGACGTCAGTTCTTCTTTTTTCCGCGCCAGCCAGCGCAGATCTGGAAAAAGCAGTTCCCTAGTCATTTTTTGACTAACTTTTTGGATCTTTTTGATCTATTTCGAAGTCTTCACGACTCCGACGGTGCCAGTAGGGATGCCCGGCTTCAAGCACTGCGACGGTTGCGAACGCCTCATGTCGATTACGGATCCGCACCGCCTGTGCCTGACGTGTTTGGGCGTCGACCATGACGACGAAGCCTGCTCCGACTGTCGGGCCCTCTCGAGGAAGGCCAGGCGGGAGCGGTCCCGCAGGCGACTCGAGATCCGCCAGTCGGCCCGCGCCGTGTGAGGTCCCGGTCCCGGTCCCACGGGAGGTCGAGGGACAGGTCGCGGGGGCGGAGCCGTCACAGCTCCGGGAGTCGGCGCCACTCCTCCGGGTCCAAGTCGTCAGGTAAGAAGCATAAGAAGTCGAAGAGACATCATCGCTCTTCCGACTCCCCCCGACGATCGCGCGATGCGGCCGGGGGTTCGGGTGACACCGCCCACGCGGCTCCTCAAGAGTCGCGGGCGCCGCGTCCGGCTCCATACCCCCCGGTCCCTGGGCTGAACGCGACGCCGGAGGAGATAGAGCGCTTCCTCATGGCCATGAGGTCCCTGTCTTCTCCGACGGGTTCCGCGGCGCCTTTGGGCCCAGTGAACCCGTCTGGGGGCCCTAGTGGGTCGGGGGATGCGACCCCGACGCCGTCGGGTGCTTCGGCCCCGACGCCGCCGGCGTCTTCGGCGCCGGCGCCGCAGGGCTCCGCGATCCCGACGCCGACGCTGCCCTCGGGCTCGGCGCCGCAGGGTTCGGCGGTTCCAGCGTCGTCGGTGCCTTCGGGCCCGACGCCGCAGGGTGCCGCTCGACCCTCGTCGGGCGATGTAACGTCCCCGGTGGACCTTACGACCCCCCCGGGGTCGGTCCGTGTGGTGTCCCCTCCGGCGTCGGCCCCGGCCGACGCCGCCCCCGATGCCTCCTCTCTATGGGCTCCGGCGTCGGGACGGCGCCTTTCGGCGCCGATCTCGACGCCGTTCGGGGATTTCCATCCCTATGAGCCATCCTCATTCACTTACGACCCTGAGTCTCAGGAGATGGGGGAAGAGGAGGATTGGGAGGGGTCTGAGGACCCTCTGACAAGGGAATGTCAGTCTACAATGGACTGGTCAGGAGACCTTGGGGAGGCCAGTGGCCTGGACACCTCTCCAGACACTGGATTCGTCTCCTCCTTCCGTGGCTTCGGAGGAGGGCGCGACATATAGTGTGTGTGAGAAGGTGGCCTGATATGCAGTGCTCACTATTCTAGTGAACACTATGTATCAGTCCAGCAACCCTTATTGATGATTGGTTGTAAGTCAACCTTATAGACCAGCTATCCTAGTAGCGTGGATACGAGCAGTCTAAGGCTAAAGACTCGAGAGGGCGTGTTAAGCCAGCTGTTTACCACACATATACCCCTTGAATACCCAGTGAAAGGACACCACACAAGTGTTATGAAAATAAACAAGATATTTATTAAGAATCACAACAGCCCTGTACTCTTTATGAGGACAGGGTACTAAGCACAAAACAAAACTCTTACGAAAATACTTAAGTCAGCACAGTATATACAAATGCCCGAGGGGCACGGAAAACCATATACTCTGAAAGTGGAATGCGAAATTACTAGCAGGTAAGTACAGTACTAATAGGCTTTGGAATCGCTAGATCTTGACTATAGAATCTTCAGATTACTTCTAGGAGACCCAGGGGACTCGGGTGCAGAGTGTGCACTCTCACGCGTGATGCGGGACAAAGTCTATGGTAGCTAGTAAAGACAAAGTTAGTGTTCTCGGGCGAACCCGACCTGGTAGGAGGAAAACGAAAGTGGATTCTGACCCTTGGATAGTGAGGCTATGCTGGGGCACCGAAATGCCGAAGTTACCTAGCCCAGGGGCTGCAGCTGCATAGGCCTCAAAAGACGTCGGGAATCCTCGTAGACGGACCAGGAGCCTGGAAGAAAGAAGTTGCTGGCAGGTGACCAGTGAAGAAAGTTCGATGGATCCAAGCCTGGATCGAAGGAAGATGACACCTGAAAGCAGAGGGGACCAAGTTCGAGACTACTAGCCAGTAGTCAGGTGGCACCAGGAGGGCACCGGATGGTAGTCACCTCGACTAGGTGAGTGGGTGACTCTGTGCTCGCAGATCTCACGGACCAGGAGGCGTTGTCGGCGACCAGGATGGAGGAGCAAGCTGTCCCACGATGGATGAAGCTGTCGGCGTCGCTGGACCCAGGATTGGGCAACAAAGCCTTGGCAAATTCAAGCCCACGCGGTGGACTCAAAATGGCGTCTGGAGCGGACCAGGAGGGTCCGGGGTGCCTCTCTTGAAGAAGAAGCAAGGGCCAGTCTGGAGCAACCAGACCAGCAGCAGTGATGTCGTCAGGCGTCGTGAAGAAGGCCACAAGCCAGCCGGCTAGTAGCCACACAGCGCGGTTAGCACGTAAAAGCAGAAGGGCCCCACGCAGATCGTGGAGATGCTGGAGGGCTGATCTTCGGTGCTGGAGCTGCTCAGGGTTGGGGCTTCTCGGACCCCAAAGCACTCACCAGTGGAGCACACGGTGGGCTTGTTGCAAAGAAGTCGTGCAGTCTTGGCGATCGTCGGTCCCTCGAGGTCTCGTCGCACTCACAGTTCTCAGCTTTGCTGTAGAGGTGAGTAGAGGTCAGAGGTGCCAGGGAAGCCGGGTCTCGTCGAGCTGGGTCGTCTGATTCGTGAAGAAGGACTTGCAGCAGACCGCAGTGTTCTTAGGATGGTGCCCGCTTGATGCAGGGTGACTACTCCTTAGCCACAAGGGAGAATCTTGAAGAAGGAAATCTTGATGTCTTTCGCAGAAAGTCGTGTCTTGATTCCAAAGATGATCTAATTTTAACAGGGGGCCCGCTCCTATCTTTATACTAAAAAAGGGGGCTGACCCGGTGACTAGGTCCTGCCTATGGGTGGGACTAGGAGGGGGGTGGTTACACCCCTCTGCCATGCCGGACTTTCCCCAGGCCAGGGACTGGTGTGCCCCTGGAACTGGTTCTGACCGGCCTATGCGTAGTGAGCACCGGGGTGCCACTCAGCAGTCACCTTCCTGTAAAGCCCTGCCTGCCCAGGATACACAAAACCATGTCTGGGACGGTGCTAGCACCGCCCCTAACAGGAAACCCTTTGTCCAGGCTCCCCTCGCTGGAAGGACTCCCAGCTGCAGGGGGTCAGACTCGTGTCTGTGGTGGCAGCATCCATTTTGTGGAGCTGAGGCTTCGTTTAACTTTAACCGGGGTTCACAGTTACATACATGTCGTGTCCCTCTCGAAGGGTGGAATGCTAACCCCGTCGCCAGAATTGGCGAGGGGTTAGTATTCCAATTCGTATGACACCTTACTCGACATGTTTTGATAAAGCAATACCAAAGTTAGCATTTAACCGCGAGGATTATAATGCACTTAAGAGTATATGGTATGCGATATCATGGAACAGCTATTAGGACTTGGTTCCGCAAGCTGCAGACAGGCTCAGCTCATGCCAGAGCACCATCTCACACGATTCCAAGCACTCTGCCTTCAGGATTGTCAAGGCCTGCCATAGGAGTGACTGATAGGAATCTGTGTGTCCATTTTAGGGTTAGATATAGGTATACTATATCTACAGCAAAGGGTGATTACACGACTTTGCCCCAGCTGTCATGCAGCCAGTTGTGTCAAATTTAGGAGGCCAGCCAGGGGTGGCATAATACATGCTTCATCCCCTGGTAGGCCCTGGGTACACCTATGCCCTGAGTTACAGGGTCTGATAAGGTGGCCCAGTACCAATTGGTAAATGCACCTAGGGTACATGTTGTAATTTAGAGAGAGAACAGCCAAGCTTTGGGTCTGATTGGCAGGCCCACAGCCAGAGAAAGTCGTAAACCAGTGAAACAAAAGCAAAAAATCTGGGTGATCATAGGATTGCAGACCCTACTCTCCTACATGACCCCCCCCCCCCAAACTTTGGGACAATAAGCTAACCTTGACCAGGTGAGTCTTCTTGTTCTATGTGGAAATATCTGGAGAGCCCATCGGCATTGCAATGATCAGTACCAGGTCTATGTTCCACTGTAAAGTCCATCCCCTGTAGGGAAATGGACCACCTAAGCAGTTTGGGGTTTTCACCCTTCATCTGATTTAGCCACAAGAGGGGCTTATGGTCGGTCTGAATCTTGAAGTGAGTGCCAAACAAGTATGGCCTCAGCTTCTTCAGGGCCCAAACCACAGCAAAGGCCTCCCTCTCAATAGCTGACCAATTCTTCTCTCTGGGGGTCAGCCTTCTGCTTATAAAAGCAATGGGCTGGTCTTGACCATCAAAATTCAGTTGAGATAGAACAGCTCCCACACCCAACTCAGAAGCATCTGTTTGGACAATGAATGGTTTGGAGTAGTCTGGACTCTTAAGGATAGGTGATGTGCACATGGCCTGCTTCAGGTCATCGAATGCTTTTTGACAGCCTGCTGTCCACTGAACCTTTTTTGGCATTTTCTTACTTGTCAGCTCATTTAATGGTGTCACAATTGATCCATAGTTCCTGACAAACTTTCTGTAGTAACCAGTCAGGCCCAAGAAAGCTCGAACCTGAGTCTGGGTGGTTGGAGGAGCCCAGTCCCTGATTGACTGTATTCTGCTCTCCAGTGGCTGAACCTGGCCTCCACCTACAAGGTGGCCCAGGTATACAACCTGTGTCTGCCCTATCTGGCACTTGGTGGCCTTGATAGTGAGGCCTGCTGCTTGCAGAGCCTCTAACACTTTCCTCAGGTGGACCAGGTGATCCTCCCAGGTGGAGCTAAAGACAGCAATATCATCTTGATATGCTGCACAGAAGTCATCCAGCCCAGTAAGGACTTGATTCACCAACCTTTGGAAGGTGGCAGGTGCATTTTTCAGACCAAAGGGCATTACCACAAATTGATAATGCCCACCAGGGGTTGAAAATGCTGTCTTGGGCTTGGCATCTTCAGCTAACCTGATTTGCCAATACCCAGCTGTTAAGTCAAATGTGCTTAAGTAGTTGGCAGAAGCCAATCTATCTATCAGCTCATCTGCCCTTGGTATTGGGTGGGCATCAGTCTTAGTGACTGCATTGAGACCCCGGTAGTCTACGCAAAACCTCATCTCTCTCTTACCACCCTGGGTGTGAGGCTTTGGCACTAGAACTACTGGACTAGCCCAAGGGCTATCTGAGGGTTCAATGACTCCCAACTCCAACATTTTCTGCACTTCAGTTTTTATGCAGTCTCTAACATGATCAGGCTGCCTGTAGATTTTACTCTTAACTGGCAGACTGTCACCAGTGTCAACCTCATGGGTACACCAATTGGTCTGACTGGGTGTCAGAGAAAACATATGTCTGAAAGACTGAAGAACCTGTTTACAGTCTTTCTGTTGATGCTCAGAGAGGCTGCCACAAAAGACAACACCATCTACTGACCCATCATCAGGATTCTGAGTGAGCAGGTCTGGGAGAGGGTCACTCTCTTCTTCCTGTCCCTCATCTAAGGCCATGAGCAAGCTCATGTCCTTCCTGTCGACATATGCTTTGAGCCTGTTGACATGGAGCACCCTGTGGGGGCTCCTGGGAGTTCCAAGGTCCACCAGGTAGGTGACCTCTCCCTTTTGCTCAAGAATTGTGTGGGGCCCAGACCATTTGTCTTTGAGTGCTGCTGGGGCCACTGGCTCCAACACCCACACCTTCTGTCCAGGCTGGTAAACAGTCAGGACAGCCTTTTGGTCATGCCAAGCTTTTTGAAGTTCTTGACTGGCCTTAAGGTTTTCAGATGCCTTCTCCATATACTCAGCCATCCTGGAGCGGAGACCAAGTACATAGTCCACTATGTTGGTTGCAGGCTTTTTGAGAGGTCTCTCCCATCCTTCCTTCACCAAACACAGGGGGCCTCTCACAGGATGCCCATACAAAAGTTCAAAAGGGCTGTAGCCAACCCCCTTTTGTGGGACCTCTCTGTAAGCAAACAGAAGGCAGGGAATCAGGACATCCCATCTACGCCTGAGCTTTTCAGGTAGTCCATGAATCATCCCTTTTAGGGTCCTGTTGAACCTTTCAACAAGCCCATTGCATTGTGGATGATAGGGTGTAGTGAACTTGTAGTTGATACCACATTCCTTCCACATAGCAGTTAAGTAGCTTGACATGAAGTTTGCACCTCTGTCAGAGACAACCTCCTTAGGGAAGCCCACTCTGGAGAACACTCCAACTAGGGCCCTTGCCACTACAGGTGCTGTAGTGGTCCTAAGTGGAATAGCTTCAGGATACCTGGTGGCATGATCCACTACCACCAGTATAAACTTGTGCCCTGATGCTGTCTGGGGTTCCATTGGACCAACAATGTCAATCCCCACTCTTTCAAAGGGCACCCCCACCACAGGCATTGGTATAAGGGGAGCCTTTGTGGTGCCACCTGACTTACCACTGGCTTGGCAAGTGACACAGGAGCGACAAAACTCCTTGGTATCCTCATTCATGTGAGGCCAGTGAAAGTGTGAGACAAGCCTGTCCCAAGTCTTTGTCTGGCCAAAGTGACCTGCTAAGGGAATCTCATGGGCCAAGGTAAAGAGGAAACCTCTGAGACAAGGGTACAACCAGCCTCCTGGTCATGCTAGGCTTGGGGTCTCTTGCCTCCGTGTACAGGACTCCATCTTCCCAGTATACCTTGTGGGTACCTGTGGCGTTCCCAGCAGCCTCAGCAGCAGCCTGCTGTCTGAGGGGTTCAAGGGAAGGGCAGTCTAACTGGTCCTTCCCCAGGTCTTCCCTTGAGGGTCCCCCTGAACCCAAGAATTCAACTTGATCAAGTTCAAACTCTCTAGGCTCAGTTTCCCTCCATTCCTGTAGGTCAGCCTCCTCTGAGACTTGATCCACAACCTGGGGCAAGGGGGAAGGCACAGCCTTAACCCTACTGCTCTTCTTCTTGGAAGGTGTCTGGTCCATTGTTCCAGGATCCAGCACCTGTTCAGTGGGGCATTTCCTGACCTGTGACCTGGTCACAGCAAACACATGTGCTGGCAAGCCTAACATTTCCATGTGAGTCCTCTGCTCCACTTCTGACCATTGTGATGACTCAAAATCATTGCCCAACAAACAATCCACTGGGAGGTCTGAGCTAACTACAACCTTCTTTTGGCCAGTTACCCCTCCCCAGGAGAAAGCTACAATTGCCATACTGTGATTGGTAGTGACATTGCTTGCATTGGTCACCAGGAAATCTGTACCTGGCATGATCTGTCCAGGGTCCACAAAGTTAGGTGTCACCATTGTGACACTGGCACAAGTGTCCCTATAGGCCTGAGCCATTTTTCCATTAATGAAAGGTGTCTGTCTGTATTTGCCCAAAGTATTGGGACTTATATCAGGGGACATATCCACATCCCCTGTACAAACAAGGACAGCCTGAGTGAGTGTGCCAACTAAGTTGTCACCCCCCTCAGAACCCAGGGTTAACCCAACTAAACCCTTGGGAGGTGCACTACCACTGCTGACTGTACTAGGGGGCACAGGTGCCTTAGGGGCTGCAGTGGCAGGAGTCTGCCCTCCTCCTTTCTTGGTGCACTCACTAAACCAGTGAGTTTTACTTTTGCAGTATTGGCACCACCTTTTAGATTGGCCTTCTTGGTTTTTCTTCTTCTGGGGAGCCTGACCCCCACCCTCTTTGGGTTGTTGGGGACCTGTCGAAGACTTCTGGTCATTTTGTTCCCCCTTAGAATCTTTACCCTTCTGGTCTGCTTTCTTCTGACCACCTTGATTCTGGCCCTGGTTCTGTTTAACTCTTGTTCTGACCCATCTGTCTGCCTTCTTTCCCAATTCTTGGGGAGAGGTCAGATCTGAGTCAACAAGATGCTGATGCAACAACTGGTTCTGACAATTTTTTAAAATTTGTTCTCTCATGATCAAATTGTACAATCCTGTATAATCAGTAACCTTACCTTCAGCGCCGAGACACCCGTATGGGTATTTGTTGCGCTTTAAAAATTGCAAAATAAATAAATAAATAAATACTGCCCAGCAACCAGCCCTCAAAAGCCTTAGTGGCACAATCTACAAAGTCAGACCAATCTTGAGACTGAGTTTTCTGGGTATCCCTGAACAGCAACCTGTATTGTTCAGTGGTTAGGCCAAACCCATCAATCAGTGTATTTTTCAAGATTTGGTAATTGTTAGCATCCTCCACTCTAGTAGTGAGGAGCTTGTCTCTACCTTTTCCTTCAAAGGAGAGCCACAAGATAGCTGCCCACTGACTCTGGGGAACACCCTGCACAGTGCAGGCCCTCTCCAAAGCAGTAATCCATTTGTGGATGTCATCCCCTTGTTTAAAGGGGGGCACTATCTTACCCAGGTGCTTTGTATCAAAACTCCTTTCCCTATTGCTAGGTACAATGCTGCCACCAGTGGGGACTACCCCACTTAACTGTTGCTCTCTAGCAAAGGCAAGCCTCTCTTTGGCCAGGGCAAGTTCTTCCCTTTCAATCCTCAGATTGACTGCCCTTTCTTTAGCTTCATACACTCTTCTCTGGGGGGAAGTCATCCCTCTGTGAGAAGAGCTTTGAGAGCCATTGGTTTGAATAGATCTGCCAGAGCCTCTTGATAGAGATCTAGCTCGTCCATTCCCAATGTTAAGCTGACCTGAGAGTGGCCCCAGGGGTCCTCCAGTACCAATCTCATGTCTGCTTAAGTTGGACCTGGTTAGTCTACTGACTTCTACCTGTCCCTTATCTGCCTCATCCCCAGAGGGATCCTCATCCTCCTCCCCCTCTTCAGTCTCAGCTGAGAGGTGGATTAGGTCAGGGTCTCCTCTGGTTCCCTCAAGGGGAGGCATGCTTGCATCTGGATTAGAAGAGCTAAGAAGTTTCTCAGCTTTTCTGGCATCATAAGTCTCTAAGAGACCAATCAGAAAGGAAGTTGTGGGGTTAGACCCCTGTCTTATCTTCCTGGAGGTACACACCTGTCTCAACTCTTGGAAGCTAAGAACAGTATATCTGGAAGTGGGGACCTGTGGAGGGTCCACTGACACAAGGGGAGACTCAGAGTTTCCTCCTTTGTCTGACATACTGTTTCTAGTGTGGTGTAAGTGATGCACCTACCTACACTATGTGTTTGCCTACTGATCCCTTGCTAAGAGTTGCAGCCAAGGTGTGCTAAGCCTTGAGGAGCTACAACAGCTGGTTCAGTAGAACTCAGAGTATTCTAAGCTAAGTTATATGTACCTGAAGTACTTATGTGATCTTTCAACAAGATATTCTTAGGATACGTGTGGTAAAACAACAGCAAGCTCAAATCCCAACCGCTGCTCACCAATGTGAGAAGGTGGCCTGATATGCAGTGCTCACTATTCTAGTGAACACTATGTATCAGTCCAGCAACCCTTATTGATGATTGGTTGTAAGTCAACCTTATAGACCAGCTATCCTAGTAGCGTGGATACGAACAGTCTAAGGCTAAAGACTCGAGAGGGCGTGTTAAGCCAGCTGTTTACCACAAATATACCCCTTGAATACCCAGTGAAAGGACACCACACAAGTGTTATGAAAATAAACAAGATATTTATTAAGAATCACAACAGCCCTGTACTCTTTATGAGGACAGGGTACTAAGCACAAAACAAAACTCTTACGAAAATACTTAAGTTAGCACAGTATATACAAATGCCCGAGGGGCACGGAAAACCATATACTCTGAAAGTGGAATGCGAAATTACTAGCAGGTAAGTACAGTACTAATAGGCTTTGGAATCGCTAGATCTTGACTATAGAATCTTCAGATTACTTCTAGGAGACCCAGGGGACTCGGGTGCAGAGTGTGCACTCTCACGCGTGATGCGGGACAAAGTCTATGGTAGCTAGTAAAGACAAAGTTAGTGTTCTCGGGCGAACCCGACCTGGTAGGAGGAAAACGAAAGTGGATTCTGACCCTTGGATAGTGAGGCTATGCTGGGGCACCGAAATGCCGAAGTTACCTAGCCCAGGGGCTGCAGCTGCATAGGCCTCAAAAGACGTCGGGAATCCTCGTAGACGGACCAGGAGCCTGGCAGAAAGAAGTTGCTGGCAGGCGACCAGTGAAGAAAGTTCGATGGATCCAAGCCTGGATCGAAGGAAGATGACACCTGAAAGCAGAGGGGACCAAGTTCGAGACTACTAGCCAGTAGTCAGGTGGCACCAGGAGGGCACCGGATGGTAGTCACCTCGACTAGGTGAGTGGGTGACGCTGTGCTCGCAGATCTCACGGACCAGGAGGCGTTGTCAGCGACCAGGATGGAGGAGCAAGCTGTCCCACGATGGATGAAGCTGTCGGCGTCGCTGGACCCAGGATTGGGCAACAAAGCCTTGGCAAATTCAAGCCCACGCGGTGGACTCAAAATGGCGTCTGGAGCGGACCAGGAGGGTCCGGGGTGCCTCTCTTGAAGAAGAAGCAAGGGCCAGTCTGGAGCAACCAGACCAGCAGCAGTGATGTCGTCAGGCGTCGTGAAGAAGGCCACAAGCCAGCCGGCTAGTAGCCACACAGCGCGGTGAGCACGCAAAAGCAGAAGGGCCCCACGCAGATCGTGGAGATGCTGGAGGGCTGATCTTCGGTGCTGGAGCTGCTCAGGGTTGGGGCTTCTCGGACCCCAAAGCACTCACCAGTGGAGCAGTCGGTGGGCTTGTTGCAAAGAAGTCGTGCAGTCTTGGCGATCGTCGGTCCCTCGAGGTCTCAGCTTTGCTGTAGAGGTGAGTAGAGGTCAGAGGTGCCAGGGAAGCCGGGTCTCGTCGAGCTGGGTCGTCGGATTCGTGAAGAAGGACTTGCAGCAGACCGCAGTGTTCTTAGGATGGTGCCCGCTCCTATCTTTATACTAAAAAAGAGGGCTGAACCGGTGACTAGGTCCTGCCTATGGGTGGGACTAGGAGGGGGGTGGTTACACCCCTCTGCCATGCCGGACTTTCCCCAGGCCAGGGGCTGGTGTGCCCCTGGAACTGGTTCTGACCGGCCTATGCATAGTGAGCACCGGGGTGCCACTCAGCAGTCACCTTCCTGTAAAGCCCTGCCTGCCCAGGATACACAAAACCATGTCTGGGACGGTGCTAGCACCGCCCCTGACAGGAAACCCTTTGTCCAGGCTCCCCTCGCTGGAAGGACTCCCAGCTGCAGGGGGTCAGACTCGTGTCTGTGGTGGCAGCATCCATTTTGTGGAGCTGAGGCTTCGTTTAACTTTAACCGGGGTTCACAGTTACATACATGTCTTGTCCCTCTAGAAGGGTGGAATGCTAACCCCGTCGCCAGAATTGGCGAGGGGTTAGTATTTCAATTCGTATGACACCTTACTCGACATGTTTTGATAAAGCAATACCAAAGTTAGCATTTAACTGCGAGGATTATAATGCACTTAAGAGTATATGGTATGCAATATCATGGAACAGCTATTAGGACTTGGTTCCGCAAGCTGCAGACAGGCTCAGCTCATGCCAGAGCACCATCTCACACGATTCCAAGCACTCTGCCTTCAGGATTGTCAAGGCCTGCCATAGGAGTGACTGATAGGAATCTGTGTGTCCATTTTAGGGTTAGATATAGGTATACTATATCTACAGCAAAGGGTGATTACACGACTTTGCCCCGGCTGTCATGCAGCCAGTTGTGTCAAATTTAGGAGGCCAGCCAGGGGTGGCATAATACATGCTTCAGCCCCTGGTAGGCCCTGGGTACACCTATGCCCTGAGTTACAGGGTCTGATAAGGTGGCCCAGTACCAATTGGTAAATGCACCTAGGGTACATGTTGTAATTTAGAGAGAGAACAGCCAGGCTGTGGGTCTGATTGGCAGGCCCACAGCCAGAGAAAGTCGTAAACCAGTGAAACAAAAGCAAAAAATCTGGGTGATCATAGGATTGCAGACCCTACTCTCCTACAGTGTGGTGTTGATGAGGGCTGCTAAGGCATTGGGCCTTGAGCTCCCCGTCGCGGCCGTGAGGACTAATCTCCTCACTGAGGTCCTTAAGCCGCAGTCATGCTCCATGGAGCCTCTGCTGCCGTTTAATGAGGCCTTGTCGGACGTTCTTTTGGGCACTTGGTCCAGGCCCGCTACAGGTTCGCCTGTAGATAGGAACGTTGCCAGACGCCACCGCCCGGCTCCGGGCGACCCATGTTTCCTGTCCACCCACCCCACCCCCGAGAGTCTGGTTATCCAGGCCTCTAACTCCCAGACCGCCTTCCCGTCGGCTCCCCCTGACCGGGAATCCAAGAGGTATGAGGCCTTTGGCAAGAAGGTATTCTCGTCCCTTAGCTTAGGACTGCGGTCTTCCAACACCGCATGCCTCTTGGGCCGTTACACCCATTCTATATGGGAAACGGTGGCGGAAGTGCTGCCAGAGTGTCCGTTGGAGGTACGGGCCAAACTCGGCCAAGCCCTAGTGGAGGGCCGGGACGCAGCGAAGTACTCGATCAGGTGCGGACTGGATACAACTGACTCGCTGGGCAGAGCGATGGCTACGACGGTGGCGATTCGACGCCACGCCTGGCTCAGATCCGCCAACTTCTCGGCTGATGTCCAGAATACCCTCATGCACATGCCGTTCGATGGCCGTCGCCTCTTTGGCGACAAGGCAGACCACGCGCTTGAGCGCTTTAAGGACTCTAGGGCTACGGCCAAGTCCTTGGGCCTCTCGGCCCCGCGCCAGCAAGTGGGTGCCTTTCGCTCCTTTCGTGGCCAAGGAAGGGGCGTCCCCACGCGTGCCGCCAGCCACTCTCCGCAAACTGTCGTCCAGCGCGGCGGCGGCCGTGGAAACCGCCGTGGAGGCGGTCGGGGAGGCAAGCGGAGTCAGTCCACACCTGCCCCCGCAGCATCCGCCTCTAAACCCTCCTAGTCCGTGCTTTTCGGCCCATGTGACGCCAGTGGGGGGCAGGGTTCGCCATCACCACTCTCACTGGCGCACAGTCACTTCGGACAGGTGGGTGCTGCAGATCGTCCGAAGGGGCTACTCCCTCCCCTTCGAGACGACCCCTCAAGCCATGCCACCGCAACACCACCGCGTATCGGGGGATCATTTGCGGCTCCTGCAGGAGGAAGTTTCGGCCCTCTTGGCCAAGGGGGCCATCGAGCACGTTCCTGGGCCAGAAGTAGGTCGTGGTTGCTACTCCCACTACTTCCTGGTACCCAAGAAGGGCAAAGGGGGCCTACGCCCTATCTTGGATCTGAGGAACGTCAACGGCTTCCTCCGGAAGGAGAAGTTCAAAATGCTGACACTGGCTCAGGTCTTGGCTGCCCTAGACCCAGGAGACTGGATGGTAGCGTTGGACTTGCAGGATGCGTATTTCCACATCCCCGTCCTGCCGGCCCACCGGCGTTACCTGCGGTTCACGGTAGGCCTCGAGCACTTTCAGTTTACCGTGCTCCCCTTCGGCCTTACAAGCGCCCCACGGTTGTTCACGAAGGTGATGGCGGTGGTCGCAGCTCACCTGCGCAGGTTGGGGGTTTCAGTCTTCCCCTACCTAGACGACTGGTTGTTGAAGGCGGGCTCGCCCCAGGCAGTCGTCCACCACCTCCAGACTACGGCGGATCTCCTGCACAGGCTGGGATTTTCCATCAATGTGCCGAAGTCACACCTGTGCCCCTCTCAGAAGCTCCTTTTCATCGGAGCGGTTCTCGACTCGGCGCAGTTTCGGGTTTACCCGCCCGAACAGCGAGCCCGGGATATTCAGGCCCTGATTCCGATCTTCAGGCCGTTATCCCGGGTTTCGGTCAGGCTGACGCTGCGGCTTCTGGGGCTGATGGCCTCCTGCATCCTTCTGGGGCATCACGCACGGTGGCGGATGCGGGCTGTGCAGTGGGACCTGAAGTTTCAGTGGGCCCAGTACCGGGGCAACCTTTCCGACCATGTCCTGATCTCAGAGGGCACTGCGAGACAGCTGCAGTGGTGGCTCACGGACCGCGATTGGGTCAACGGCAGATCCCTCTCCCTTCCCCACCCGGAGCACGTAGTTGTGACGGACGCGTCCCTCCAGGGCTGGGGTGGCCACTTGGGAGAGGCGGAGATCAGAGGACTCTGGTCTCCGGCGGAGTCCCGGCTCCATATCAATCTGTTGGAGCTGTGGGCGATTCGTCTGGCACTGAAAGCATTCCTCCCGTCTGTCCGAGGGAGTGCAGTGCAGGTGTTCATGGACAACACCACCGCCATGTGGTACTGCAACAAACAGGGCGGTGTGGGGTCGTGGACCCTCTGCCAGGAGGCTCTGCGCCTCTGGCAATGGCTGGAACATCAGGACGTGACTCTGGTGGTTCAACACCTGGCAGGTTCTCTGAACGCCAGGGCGGACGAACTCAGCCGTCGGTGCTCGATGGATCACGAATGGCGTCTGAACTCGGACGTGGCGCAAGGCCTCTTTCTGCGTTGGGGAGAGCCTTGGTTAGATCTATTCGCCACCGAAGAGAACGCGCAATGTCATCAGTTCTGCACGTTGGAATTTCCAAGGCGGCACTCGCTCGGAGACGTTTTTCGTCGCGAGTGGAGTTGCGGTCTGTTGTACGCCTTTCCGCCTATACCTCTTCTGCCCAGAGTGCTGAAGAAGATCAAGTGCGACCGAGCACAAGTTATCCTTGTAGCTCCGGACTGGGCACGAAGGTACTGGTATCCCGAGCTACTCAATATGTCAGTCGATCCCCCGGTTCCTCTGCCTCTTCAGGAGGACCTTCTGTCGCAGCAGCAGGGGACGGTCCTCCACCCGAACCTGTCCAGTCTCCACCTCCATGCATGGAGATTGAGCGGCGACAGTTGAGGCCATTTGACTTGCCTCCTGAAGTTTGCAACATCATTCTGGCAGCCAGGCGTCCCTCCACAAAAACGGTATACGCCTGCAGGTGGAACAGATTTGTGGCATGGTGCACAGCAAAGGCTGTGGATCCCCTCAATGCCCCTCTCTCTGAGATCCTTCTCTTCCTTCTTTCTCTTGCCCAGCAGGGCTCTGCTCTGGGCACTATCAAGGGCTATCTTTCGGCTCTTTCAGCCTTTTTGAGGCTGCCTGACCAACCTTCTTTGTTCAAGTCCCCTATAGTAAACAGATTTCTGAAAGGCATCACTCATTCCTTTCCTCCGGTTCCTTTCGTGATGCCTCAGTGGGACTTGAACCTGGTTCTAACTTTTCTGATGTGCGCTCCCTTCGAGCCACTTCATAACTGTCCGCTTCGCCTTCTTTCTTTAAAGACTGCCTTCCTGGTAGCCATCACCTCTGCCAGGAGAGTGAGTGAGCTCCAGGCTCTCTCTTGTAAGCCTCCTTTGCTTTCAGTCCCTCCGGACAAGGTTGTTTTGAGGACTAGGCCCTCCTTCTTGCCAAAGGTGGTCACGGCCTTCCACAGTGGGCAGTCCATCACATTGCCCACCTTCTTTCCGCCTCCACACCCCTCGAGAGAGGAGGAGAGGCTCCACCGTCTGGACCCAAAACGTGCGCTCTCGTTCTATCTGGATCTCACACGCCAGTTCCGGGTGGATGATCAACTCTTTGTTGGGTACGCGGGCGCTAAGAAAGGGAAAGCGGTGCACAAGAGGACCATTTCTCGATGGATTATCATGTGCATCCAGGCGTGTTACTCCTTGGCTAAGAAGGAACCACCTGTTGGGCTGCGGGCTCATTCCACTCGAGCCACAGCCACTACAACTGCCTTGTGCCGAGGTGTGCCCTTGCAGGACATTTGCCAGGCTGCTACGTTGGCTTCGTTGCACACGTTTGCGAGGCACTACTGCCTGGACAGTCAAGTCCGGAGGGATGGCTACTTCGGCCGTTCCGTTCTCCAGGACTTTCTGGTATGAATATTGGTTCGCAGACCCACCACCACGGGGATGGTATTGCTGGGGTATCTATTCTAAGGTAAGGAATCTATCACTGACGTGTCTCTTTCAGATGCACAAGTTACTACTTGTGTAACGATATATCTGTAAGAGACATTAGTTAGTGATAGATTCCTTACCGACCCACCCATCCTCCCCGTTCTGCGAACCGATATCTAGGGTTAAGGTCATCCCCTTTCAGGGCCCTAGTTTCTTGGCACCAGTGTCGGTTTTTGTCATGGCTCTGTGCTTCTGGCGCGGAAAAGCTGTGGCTAAGAACTGACGTCAGCACGCGGAGGCGGCGTCTAAGTACTCCGACGACGTCATCACGGCGCCCACGACGCCGACGACGGACGCGGAGCCGCAGACGACGCCTACCGACGCGCAAGGGTACTGCTACGCAAAACTTTCCGGATCCAGTCTGACGCCTGGGGATATTCTAAGGTAAGGAATCTATCACTAACTAATGTCACTTACAGATATATCGTTACACAAGTAGTAACTTGTGCGTCGTCCCCAGACGACGTCGTCCACGGTTCCAGCCCTGGTCCGGGTCCGGCGTCGGACCGGTGCCGGCTACGACGCCGATCTGTGAGCCATTCACCAACGACCCGGCTCCATCATTTTTCCCTGACTATCAGGAGATGGATGACGAGGAGGACTGGGAGGGGTCTGAGGACCCTCTGGCACTGCAGTGCCAGTTGAGCCAGGACTGGGCAGATGAGCTGGGGGAGGCCAGTGGTCTGGACACTTCGCCGGACACTGGATTTGTCTCCCCTCCTACTGTGGCTACAGAGAAGGGGGCTGCTTACAGCGTGGTGTTGACCAGGGCAGCCAAGGCCTTGGCTCTTGAGCTCCCTGTCGCGACCATGAGGACTAATCTCCTCACTGAGGTGCTCAAACCTCAGGCAAGCTCCTCTGAGCCGCTCCTGCCGTTTAACAAAGCCCTCACTGACGTTCTGGTGGGCACCTGGTCCAAGCCCTCCAAGGGCCTTTCTATAGATCGGAATGTGGCCCGATGCCACTGCCCGGCTCCGGGCTACCCCAGCTTCCTGTCCGTTCACCCCACCCCAGAGAGCCTGGTGATCCAGGCCTCTACATCCCAGACCGCATTCCTGACCGCTCCTCCAGATCGGGAATCCAAAAGGTACGATCAGTTTGGGAAGAAACTGTTCTGCTCCCTGAGTTTGGGGCTGCGGTCTGTCAACAACGCCTGCCTTTTGGACCGTTACACCCACTCTCTGTGGGATACGGTGTAAGAGAGTAGGGTCTGCAATCCCATGGTCACCCCAGATTTTTGCTTTTTGCTTCACTAGTTTACGACTTTCCCTGGCTGTGGGCATGCTAATCAGACCCACAGCCTAGCTGTTCTCTCTCTAAATTGACATCCATGTACTTTAGGTGCATTTACCAATTGGTATTGGGTCACTCTTGTAAGTCCTTGTACAGTGTACCATAGGTACCCAGGGCATAAGTGAACCCAAGGCCTACCAGGGGCTGCAGCATGTATTATGCCACCCCTGACTGGCCATCCAAATCTGACACAACTGGCTAATCAATCAGCTGGGGCAAGGTGGTGTAATCACCCTTTGCTTTAGATATAGTATACCTATATCTAAACCTAAAATGGACACTTATCCTCCTATAAGTCATTCCTATGGCAAGCCTTAACAATGCTGGAGGCAGAGTGCTTGGAATTATGTGAGATGGTGCTCTAGCATGAGCTGAGCCTGTCTGCAGCTTTCGGAACCAAGTCCTTTAGCTGTTTCCATGATAGCGCTATACCATATACTCTTAAGTGCATTATAATCCTCGCGGTTATTGCTAACTTTGACATAGCATTATCAAAACATGTCGAGAAAGGTGTCATACGAATTTATAATACTACCCCCTCACCAATTCTGGTGACGGTGGTAGCATTCCACCCTTTTAGAGGGATACGACATGTATGTAACTGTGAACCCCGGTTAAAGTTAACTCGAGTCTTGGCATCACAAAATGGATGCTGCCACCACAGACACAAGTCTGACCTCCTGCTGCTGGGAGTCCTTCCAGCGAGGGAGGCCTGGACAAAGGGTTTCCTGCCTTGGGAGGTGCTAGCACCACCCCAGACAGGATTTTGTGTAGTAGGTAGGACAGGCCTGAAAGGAATGAGACATGCCTGGGGCACACAAGGTGTCTCTGTGCATACACCGGTTCAAACCAGTTGCTGGGGCAATCCTGCCCCAGCTCTGGCGCGAAACCGGACAAAGGATAAGGGGTGTAACCACCCTCCTTCCTGCTCCCACCCATAGGAGGGACCTAGCCATAGTACAGCCCCCTTTAGGAGAATAAAGGTAGGAGCTGGTCCCATTCCACATTAGATTAATCCTGATTTGAAACTCTACAAGAAGAAACTCTGGACTTCGACGTTCTGCTCCACAGAAGACTGAAGAAATCTCCCTTGTGGCCAAGGAGTGACCACCCTGCACAAGCAGGCACCATCAAGCGTTCCAGCGGTTCACTTTTTCGTCTTCCCTGGTGGATCCAGACTTCAGAGCCCGACGAGACCCGGACTTCCAGACCTCTCCGACCTCTACCTACATCTGCAGCTCAGCTGAGATCCGTGGGTGCGACGAGACACGTGGGACCGGCCATCTTGGAGAAACTGCACTTAGCTTCCAGCACGACTTCAGAGGCATCCTCGACGAAGTGCTTTGGGGATTGAGAAGCCCCAGCCCCGAGCAGCTCCTGCACAGAAGATCAGCCCTCCAGCATCCACGTGATCTGCATGGGGCCCTTTTGCTTGATTGCTTCTTGACGCGTTGTCTGGTCACTTGCCGGCTGGCTAGTGGCCTCCTAGACGACGATCCACGACATCAACACCACTGATCTGGTTGCTCCAGACTGGCCCTGGCTTCCCTGCAAAGGAGAAGCATCCTTGACCCTCCTGGTCCGCACCAAACGCCTTTTCCACTCACCGCGTGGGTTGCCTTTGCCAAGGCCTGTTGACGCCGAATCCGGAACCAACACCGCCGACAGCGAGAGCCTGCGTGGGACAGCTCGTGCCTCCATCCTGGTCGTCCAAGACACCTCCTGGTCCACGTGGCTGCAGAGTCAAGCGTCCACTCTTCACCTGATCGCGACGACAGCATCTGGTTCCTTCCTGGTTCCACTCCAGTCACTGGCTAGTGACTGTGAACATTGTCCCCTCTGCTTTCAGGTCTTCATCTTCCTCGATCCACCCTTGGGTCGCTCTGGACATCTTCCTTCTGGCCACCTGCAGCATCTTTTCTTTAAGGCTCCATAGACTTCAACGCGGAAACCCGACACACTTTGATACCTATGCACCCGCGGCCCGTGGGTGAGGTAACAAGAGCATTTCAGTGCTCAAGGGTAGATAACTCTCCTAGTGTCCAGATTTCCATTCGTTTCAGTCCTAGCTAGTCGAAACTGTCTAAGACTTACCTTTTCGTAATTTGTACTGTCCATTGACTTTGTGACGCATCTCGCGCGTGAGTCCACACTCTGCACACGCGTCCCGCGGGCCTCCTGCTACTTACCTAAGGTAAGGTTAGGGTAGTGTAGTCCCAGCGAACCTACAGCCTCTGGACAGCTCCATTCCTTCTATCGATTTCCTTATACCACTTGTTTAGTATATGGTTTGACGTGCCCCTAGGGCACCATTGTAATTCGTGCAACTTAAACATATTTTTCATAAGAGTCTTGTCATGTACATAGCCCTCTGATCTCATAGAGTTCAGAGGTGTTTGTTATTAATAAATATATTGTTTATTTTCATAACAACCTGTGGGGTGTCCTTTCACTTGGTATTCAAGGGATTATATGTGGTAAAACAGCTGGCTTCACATGCCAAAAGAGTTTAGCCTAAGACAGCTTTGTCCATGCTACCATTAGGATAGCTGGTCTATAAGGTTGACTTACAACCAATCACCATAAGGGTTGTTTGGACTGATATATGATGTTCACTAGTTCTAGTGATCACCTTGTATCAGGCCAACTTCTCACATACGGTTGCGAAATTGTGCTCCCGCAGTGGCCGGTGGAGGTCCAGGCAAAGCTTACCCAAGCCCTACCGGGAGGGTGTGATGCAGCACACTATTCGATATGGTGTGGACTGGCTACCACGGACTTCCCAGGTAGGGTAATTGCAACAACAGTGGCTGTTCGCCGCCACGCCTGGCTGAGGTCCGCTTACTTTGCAGGGGATATCCAGGTCACCCTTATGGACATGCCTTTTGATGGCCGTCGCCTCTTTGGCGACAAAGCGGACTGTGCGCTGGAGCGTTTCAAGGACTCCAGGGATACGGCCAAGTCCTTGGGCCTCGACCAACGCCAGCCTACTTCCGGGTTTTGCCCCTTTCGTGGCCAAGGAAGGGGCGCTCCACACGTCCAGCTAGCCACAGGCCGCAGAACCAACCTCAACATGGACGTGGTAACCGTAGTGGCGGTGCCGGGGGACAACGACAAGGTCAGTCCACATCCGACCCGCAGCATCTGCCACAAAGCCTTCCTAGTCCGAGCTTTGACGACAGCTGGAGGCAGGGTTCGCCATCACCTTCTCCACTGGCGTACCATCACATCGGACAGGTGGGTGCTGCAAATCGTCCGAAGGGGCTACTCCCTCCCCTTCAAGGCGACCCCTCCAGCCATGCCACCGCAGTGCCACCGCATGTCGGGGGATCACTTGCAACTTCTGCAGCAGTAAGTTATGGCCTTCTTGGCCAAGGGGGCCATCGAGCGCGTTCCTGGGCCAGAAGTAGGACGTGGTTGCTACTCCCACTACTTTCTGGTTCCCAAGAAGGGCAAAGGTGGCCTACGCCCTATCTTGGAACCCCGGAGCCTCAACGGCTTCCTCCGGAAGGAGAAGTTCTAGATGCTAACTTTAGCTCAGGTCCTAGCTGCCCTGGACCCTGGAGACTGGATGGTAGTGTTGTACTTGCAGGACGCATATTCCCGTCCTGCCGGCCCACAGACGTTACCTGCGGTTCACGGTAGACCACGAGCACTTTCATTTTACCCTGCTCCCCTTTGGCCTCACCAGCGGACCTCGGTGTTCATGAAAATGATGGTGGTGGGCGCAGCTCATCTGCGCAGATTAGGGGTCTCAGTCTTCCCCTATCTAGACGACTGGTTGTTGAAGGCAGGCTCGCCCCAGACAGTCGTCAGCCACCTACAGACTATGGCCGACCTCCTGCACCTGCTTGGGTTCTCCATCAATGTGCCGAAGTCACACCTGTGCCCCTTCAGAAGCTCCTCTTCATGCGAGCGGTTCTAGACTCAGCTCAGTTTCGGGTTTATCCTCCCGAACAGCGGGTTTGGGATATTCAGGCTCTGACTCCGATCTTTCAGCCTTTATCCCGAGTCTCAGTCGGGTTGAGGCTGCGGCTTCAGGGGCTGATGGCCACCTGCATCCTTCTGGTGCACCACGCCAGGTGGCGGATGGGAGCTCTGCAGTGGGACCTGAAGTTTCAGTGGGCCTGTGAGAAGTTGGCCCGATATGCAACGTTCGCTATTCTAGCGACCGCTATGTATCGTTCCAACGACCCTTATGGTGTTTGGTTGTAAGTCAACCTATAGACCAGCTATCCTAGTAGCGTGGATACGAGCAGTCTAAGGCTAAAGACTCGAGAGGGCGCGTTAAGCTAGCTGTTTACCACACATGTACCCCTTGAACACCCAGTGAAAGGACACCACACAAGTGTTATGAAAATAAACAGTATATTTATTAAGAATCACAACAGCCCTGTACTCTTTATGAGGACAGGGTACTAAGCACAACCAAATCTCTTTAGCAAATACTTCAAGTGCACGTTTAAACAAGTGTCCGAGGACACGGAAAGGTTAAGGCAAGTCGGAAGCGAGGGACTCGGGACCCTAGAGTAAGGAGGCTATGCAGGCACCGAAATGCCGAGTTACCTAGCCACGAGGGCTGCGGCTGCACAAGTCTTACAGGCGTCGGGGTCTTCGCTGACGAGCCAGGAGCCGGAAGAAAAGGAGTTGCTGGCCGGCGACCAGTGCTGAATAGTTCGTAGAGATCCAAGCCTGGATCGGAGATAGGAGAAACCTGAAAGCAGAGGGGACCAAGTTCGTACTACTAGCCAGTAGTCCGAGGGTACCAGGAAGGCACCGGTTGGCAGTCACCTCGACCAGGTGAGTGGGCGACGCTAGGCTCTGCAGTCTCACGGACCAGGAGGCGTTGTCGGCGACCACGGTGGAGGTGCGAGCTGTCCCACGAAGGATGATGCTGTCGGCGTCGCTGGGCCCAGGATGGGGCAACAAGCCTCGGCAAATCTCAGGGCCACGTGGTGGGCCTAAGATGGCGTCTTGAGTGGACCAGGAGGGTCCGGGGTGCTTCTCGAAAAGATGGAAGCAAGGGCCAGTCTGGAGCAACCAGACCGGCGGTGATGATTCTCGGATGTCGTCACAGAAGGGCACAAGCCAGCGGCTAGTGACCAGACAACGTGCTGAGCAGCGAGCAGAAGGGCCCCACGCAGATCGTGGAGATGCTGGGAGACTGCACTTCGGTGCTGGAGCGGCTCAGGGTCGGGGCTTCTCGGACCCCAGAGCACTCACCAGAGAGTTACCTCGATGGTCGTGCTGGTTTTAAGAGCGTGCAGGTTCTGATGATGGCCGGTCCCTCGAGGTCTCGTCGCACCCACAGATCACAGCTGAGCTGATGACGTGGGTAGAGGTCAGAGGTGCCAGGGAAGCCGGTTCTCGTCGAGCTGGGCCGTCGGATTCCTTGAGGAAGGACTTACAGCAAACCGCAGAGTTCTTAGATGGTGCCCGCTGATGCAGGGTGACTACTCCTTAGCCACAAGGGAGAAATCTTGAGAAGAGTCTTGAAGTCCTTTCGTAGAAAGTATTCTTGATTCAAAGATGATCTAATTTGGAAGGGTCCCCGCTCCGGCCTTTATCCTAAAGAAAGGGGCGGGTATGACTAGGTCCTGCCCTAAGGGTGGGACCAGGAAGGGGGTAGTTACACCCCTCTCCCCTGCCGGACTTTCCCCAGGCCAGGGCTGTCGCCCCTGGAACTGGTTCTAACCGGCAGATGCGTAGTGAGCACCGGGGTGCCACTCCGCAGTCACCTTCTTGCAAAAGCCCTACCTACCCAGAATACACAAACCCTGTCTGGGACGGTGCGAACACCGCCCTCGACAGGAAACCCTTTGTCCAAGCGCTCCTCGCTGGAAGGACTCCCAGCAGCAGGAGGTCAGACTCGTGTCTGTGGTGGCAGCATCCATTTTGTGGAGCTGAGGCTTTCGTTAACTTTAACCGGGGTTCACAGTTACGTACATGTCGTGTCCCTCTAGAAGGGCGGAATGCTAACCTCGTCGCCAGGGTTGGTGAGAGGGCAGCATCCCGATTCGTATGACACCTTACTCGACATGTCTTGATAATGCGACACCGAAGTTACCGATGTGGTACGCGTTATCATGGAACAGCCATTGGGTCTTTTCTCCGCAAGCTGCAACCGGCTCGGCTCGGGCCAGAACACAGTTCACACGAGCCCATGTACTCTGCCTTCAGGATTGTCAAGGTCTGCCATAGGAGTGACTGACAGGAACTCGGGTGTCCATTGTATGGTTAGATATAGAGCTACTATATCTAAAGCAAAGGGTGATTACACGACTTCGCCCCAGCTGTCATGCAGCCAGTTGTGTCAAATTTAGGAGGCCAGCCAAGGGTGGCATAATACATGCTGCAGCCCCTGGCGGCCCTGGGTACACCTACGCCCTGAGTTACAGGGTCTGATAAGGTGGCCCCGTACCAATTGGAAATGCACCTAGGGTACATGGAATCCATTTTACAGAGAGAGCAGTAGGCCTGGGGTCCTGATTGGCAGGGTCCCAGGTCGACTATGTCCAAAACCAGCTAAAACACAGGGCAAAAAGTTGGGGGCAACCATAGTCAGGATGTACCTTCCTACACAACCCCCCCCCCAAACGAAAGGAGATAAGGCTATCCTTGTCCAGGTAAGCCTCTATTACCTAAGTGGCCATATAAGGAAGGACCAGCTCTGGCTTGGTTTCCCCCTGTGTCATGGTCCACTAGGCAACCCCTCACCCTAAGGGTATCTGAGGGTCTCCACCATAGGGAATCTCTGTCTCTGGTGTGTCTTGGGAAAGAAGAAGGCTGATGCTGGGATGGAGTACTGAAGTGAGGCTCCTCTAGCTTTGGGCTCAACTTCCTCCAATCACCATTCATCATGTGCGCCTTCCTTTCTTTAGCTGAGATGCACTGAGCTCTCAGGGTCAGCCTCTGGCTACCTAAAGCGGGAGGCTGAGTCCCTCTGTTTGGCTTACTGGAGGGACAGGTCAGGTCTGGGGTTTTGAGGCCCCATGTTTGGCTGTGCCCAACAGTGTCCAGCTGTGGGAGGTCCCTAACTACTTTTAAGGGGGATCCCTCAGGAGTCTGTTTTATTTTCACTTGGCTAGGTTTACCAGCTTCAGTGATCCTAATCTTCTGATTAAGGGGTTCTTTTGGACAGGGGGCCCTTTTGGGTCCACCACTGGCCTCCCTGATCTCTTCAGCCCTGGGCTGACTGAGGCAGGGTAGAGAGGTGCAGGTTACCTGCTCCAGACTGGGTCCCACCTGGGAAGGGTCCACTGCCATCAGGGGCTCTGCCAGGCTAGGCCTGACTACCTCTGGGGCAGTTCCTTCAACAGGGGTAGAGTCAGTTCCCTGAGGAGGCTGCCATGTGGTACTGCAACAAACAGGGCAGGGTGGGGTCGTGGACCCTCTGTCAGGAGGCTCTGCGCCTCTGGCAATGGCTGGAACACCAGAGCGTAAACCTAGTGGTACAACACCTGGCAGGTTCCCTGAACGCCAGTGCGGACGAACTCAGTGCATGATGAATCACGAATGACGTCTGAATTCGGACGTGGGGCAAGGCCTCTTTCGGCAGTGGGGAGAGCCTTGGTTTGATCTATTCACCACAGAAGAGAATGCGCAATGTCATCTAGTTTTTTTGCTCACAATGCCATTCCAGTTTTGACCCAGCCATATGCAAATCAGTCTTGACCCTGCGCCCAATGGGAACAGTCCAGCCCGAACTGCCAGGCCAGGTTCTCCCTAGACTGGAAACAAGCTCAGGATGAAGCTTATGATCTGTATCCGCTGATTTTGAGAGCTTGGCCTCCAAATTGCAAATCCTTCTTTAGAGTACTTCGAGTAAGACAGGAGAAAGTCCGTAGGCAACACATCTGGAGGAATAAAGTCTAGTGGAGGTTCGAGGCATGTGGGCTGCTGAATTCATATCTGTGCATAGTCCGCCACCTAGTGTTGGGTCCGGATGATTGCACATTGTTGTCCTGGAAGAGTCTTCGAAGTATCACGAGATAGGTGGCTCCTCCCCTGGACTACAGTGCGCATGGGCATCGCCTCCATCCCCAGATTGTTTTTTTCCGCCATCGGGTTCGGATGTGTTTTCGGTTCCCTCTATCGGAACCGATAGTTGTTCTACTTTTACTCGAGACCAAAAGGTCTTTAGGCTGGGCGTCGGTATAGTTGCGTTCGGGTTTCTTACTGACTCTCAGCTCCGATCTCCTACTGCCCTTCCACGTGCTTCGACGCGGACGGGCCTACACTACAACTTTGGCTATGGAGCGGACTCCATTCAAGAAGTGTCCGCTGTGTCACTCAAAATATTCGCACCTCGACGTGCACCCCGTGTGCAATACATGCTTGTCACCGGATCACCGTGAAGACACCTGCATGGCGTGTTCAAAATTTAGGAGTAAGAAAACTTTGAAGATTCGCCGGGCTAATCGGCTCCAGGCTCAATTGTCGGCTTCGGCACCCCCACCTGATGACATCTTTCAGGAATCTGTCGAGGAAGAAGACGACGTACAAGGGTCGGACTCTGGCCCCGCGTCCGAGGAAGAGACCTACGACGCGGATGAGGAGGCCTACGACGGAGTCTCCGGCGAGGTAGGGGACGACGAACTGGCTTGTGCCACGATGGGAGATAGCTCAGAGGAAGAGCATCCCCAACCAGACTCCGGGGTTACTCCCCGTCATACGGCCCAGGTCGAGGGATCGCCTTCGGGCCTTACCCAAGATCTTACTATGAGTCCTACGTCCCCGCCTCCGGGCCCGGTCACGGACATTTCTAACAAGAAACCGAAAGTGAAGCCAACTGGTCTCGCACCCTCGGATGCGAAACCGAAACCGAAAGTGGCGTTGGTGAAGAAGGTTCTGGAGGCGTCAACTTCCACGAAACCCAAAATGGCCGACTTGAAGAGCCACGCCAAAATGGCCGACCAGAAGAGCCGCGCCAAAATGGCCGACCCGAAGCCCTCTGGGTCGGCGCCGAAGGTGAAGGCACCCGACGCGGCTGCGTCTGCACCGAAAGGGGTCGCGGACCCGAAGACGGCTTCGAAGAAGCGTCGCGCCGACGGTGCGCCAGGCCATGGGGCGTCGGCACCGAAGAAGAGGCCTACCGGCGACCGGGCTCTCGGAGACGAAGAGTCGCTCGAGACGATTCAGCCCTCGGCATCCCTTGCAAAGAAGGTGGGAGAATCCTTAAGGCGGATCCAACAGTCCACTGTGGTTCCCAGCCAGGACACTGTAGTGCCGAGGTCCACGCCGAAGCCTGCCAAGGAACAAACGCCCATTCGTTTTACCCTTCCTCCCAAGTCGGCGCCGAAGGCCTTCGCGCCTAAGCAGAGCGGACACTCTCAGGAGGTGTTGACGCCGAAGGCTGCCTTGGTGGTGTCGAAGCTTCGGCTCCAACCGCTTGCGGTGGAGGAACGTCGTGAGGTGATCATCGACGCCAACACCGGAAAATTGTCGCTCCTCAAACGAAAGATTACGTCGGAGCCGGCCTTGGAACCTTTTAGGATTCCACTCAAGAACAAAAGAGACTCTTCGGCTCTGATGGAACCTCTGTCTCCACAAGACCTGGAACACTCGCCGGCCAATTCTCCCGTGCCTGATGTGGACGAGGAAGAGGCCGAGTACAACTATCCTGCGTACTCGGATCCGGAAGAGGAGCATGTGCCCTGGACAGCAGGAGGCGACACAGACGACCCGCAGTCGGGCCAGGACACTCAACTTTTCGCCGCAAAGACGTCCCCAACAGAGGACTCGGCGGCATTCAATGCATTAATAGAGAGAGCTGCAGCGAACCATGACGTCGAACTGCACTCAGACCCCGTGGATGCGGATTTCTTGGTCGACACCTTCTCGGTAGCCGAAAAACAAGTCAAGACACTACCGATGCTTAAAGGGGTGCTGAAGCATGCACAGGAGGTATTCAAGGAACCCACCCGGGCGCGGGTGGTCAATCCTCGCATCGACAGGAAATATAAAGCGGCGCCCACGGATCCCACGTATATTAAGGGACACTTGCCATTGGACTCCCTGGTGGTGTCCAACGCACGAAAGAGGGCAAATTCGCAGACTACTGGTGATGCTCCTCCCCCAGACAAAGAGTCCAAGATCTTTGAGGCATCAGGCAAACGCATTGCTGCACAGGCAGCGAACATCTGGAGGATCTCTAACACTCAAGCCCTGCTTGCACGTTATGATAGGGCCCATTATGACACATTAGAGGCCATCCTGCAACACTTGCCTGACCAATACAAGGAGGCGGGGGAGATGCTCATTCAGGAGGGTAAACTCATTACAAATGCATCCATCAAATGTGCCCTAGATGTGGCAGACACTGCCTCCAGGGCTATCAATACAAGCGTTTTACTTAGACGCCATGCCTGGCTTCGAATTTCTGGGTTCAAACCCGACATACAAACCACAATACTGGGTCAAACAGTGAATCCTGACCATCTGTTCGGCCCTGAGGTGGATGCCTCCCTAGAAAAGATGAAAAAAGATACCGAAACTGCCAAGTCTATGGGGGCTTTACAAAGTCAGCAGTTTCGGGGTGGTTCCTTTCGCCGCTCCAATTCAAGAGGCACCTCGAGAGGCCAGGCATCCCAGTCCACGCAATACTACAAGGGTAACACCCAGTCCTCGTATACCAACAACAAGGGCAGGGGTGGCTACAGAGGCAATAATATCAAAGGCAGGGGACGTGGAAACAATGCCTCCAGGTCCACCACCTCCAACAAGCAGTGACGTCTTGTCACTTCCCCCCGATCACACAACACCTGTCGGGGGGAGACTCCAGCAGTTCCTGCCGGCGTGGAGGTCCATCACCACGGACAGGTGGGTGAGGTCTCTTATCCAGTACGGGTACTGTCTAGAACTTACGTCCATTCCACCGGACATACCGCCAAGAAGCCGTGCTATGTCCGACGAGCATTTGACCTTGTTGCAGCAAGAAGTACTGGTCATGCTGCAAAAAGGGGCAATAGAGCTCGTCCCATTGCAAGAACGGGGAACGGGGGTTTACTCCCTGTATTTTCTGATCCCCAAAAAGGACGGATCACTCAGGCCGATCCTGGACCTCAGGCCCCTGAACTGGTACATCAACTCGGAGCACTTCCATATGCTCACATTGCAGCAGGTGCTTCCCCTGCTTCAACAGGGGGACTTCCTAGCAACGCTGGATCTGAAGGATGCCTATTTTCATATTCCCCTGCATCCTTCCCACAGAAAGTATCTCAGATTCAAGATCTTAGACCAGCATTACCAGTTCAGAGTCCTGCCGTTCGGGGTCACCACGGCACCGAGAGTATTTACAAAGTGCCTAGCGACTGTGGCGGCGCATCTCCGTCGCCAGCACGTCCATGTCTTTCCATACCTAGACGACTGGCTTATTCAGGCAAAAACGGAACAGCAGTGCGTAGACCACGTGTCACGCACTATTCACCTCCTGCACGATCTGGGATTCTCTCTGAATTACCCGAAGTCCCATCTCCAGCCCGCCCACGTGCGACAGTATCTGGGCGCGACGATCGACACTCTGGCAGCCACTGCGCAGCCGAATTCAGTGAGAATCGCCAGTATCCAGGCGCTGATCCTACGATTCAGACCCCAACACTCGCTTCCAGCGAGGGTGTTCATGCAGTTGATAGGCATGATGGCCTCCTGCATCTCCATTGTCCCGCACGCAAGACTACATATGCGTCCGCTTCAGGAGTGCCTTGCACGTCAGTGGACTCAGGCTCATGGGCAACTGACAGACCTAGTGTTGGTGAGCGGTCGGGCGTACAACTCTCTGCATTGGTGGAATCCACAAAACCTTTGCAAGGGCCGACCATTCCAAGAGCCTGTCCCACAGATCATCCTGACGACGGACGCCTCTCTCCAGGGATGGGGAGCGCATGTACTCCACTACACTGTGCAGGGACTATGGACACTTCAGCAAAGGAAGATGCACATCAATGTGTTGGAACTGATGGCAATCTTCATGGCCTTAAAGGCGTTCAAAGTACATCTGTGCAACAAGGTCGTGTTGATCCGGACGGACAACATGACGGCAATGTACTACATCCAGAAGCAGGGAGGTACACACTCTCCACAGCTGTCTCATCTGGCTCAGAGCATGTGGCAGTGGGCCATTCAGAGGAACATCTTCCTCATGGCAGAGCATCTCCCGGGCAAGGACAATCAAATGGCGGATCTGCTCAGCAGGCACAGCCATCAGATGCACGAATGGGAGATACATCCATCAGTACTCCAACCGTACTTCCAAAAGTGGGGTCATCCAGAGATAGACCTGTTCGCCACAAAGGAGAACGCAAAATGCCAAAGCTTCGCCGCCAGGTTCCCACACCCCCAATCACAGGGCAATGCGATGTGGATGAACTGGTCAGGCAGATTTGCGTACGCTTTTCCCCCAGCACCTCTGATACCGCTGGTGGCACGCAAGCTCAGGCAACACTCGATGACGCTCATCCTGGTTGCTCCAACGTGGACTCGCCAACCATGGTACACCACGTTTCTGGAACTCTCCGTGGTACCGCATCAAAGGCTTCATCTCACTCCCAGCCTTCTGACGCAGAGCCATGGCGACATTCAGCACCCAGATCCGCAACAGCTCAACCTGGCGATCTGGCTCCTGAAGTCCTAGAGTTTGGCTACCTCAATCTTCCTCCCGATTGCATGGACATCATTCGGGAGGCAAGGAAGCCCACTACTAGAGCTTGTTATGCGGCTAAATGGAAGAGGTTTGTCATCTACTGTGTGGACCACAGCATTGACCCGCTAGATGCTTCCATTCAGAACATCATATGTTACCTCTTTCACCTGTATCGATGTAACCTAGCGTACTCTTCCATCCGCATTCACCTGTCTGCTATGGCAGCATACCTCCAGAATAGGCAGCACCTGTCTCTCTTTAAGGTCCCTGCTATCAAGGCTTTTCTGGAAGGACTCAAAAGGGTCATTCCACCAAGGACTCCACCAGCTCCAGAATGGAACCTCAATGTGGTTCTTACAAGGCTGATGGGTCCTCCCTTTGAGCCACTGCACTCTTGTGAACTCCAGTTTCTGACTTGGAAGGTTGCGTTCTTAGTAGCAATTACATCGCTACGGAGGGTAAGCGAGCTGCAGGCGCTCACCATCCAAGAACCTTTCTTCCAAGTACATGCTAACAGGGTGGTGCTCCGCACTAACCCTAAATTCTTACCCAAAGTGGTCTCACAGTTCCACATGAACCAAACAATTGAATTGCCGGTGTTTTTCCAAAACCCAGAGACGCTGGCGGAGCGTATGCTCCACACTCTTGATGTGAAAAGGGCCTTGATGTACTATGTGGACAGGACAAAAGATTTCCGCAAAACCAAACAACTCTTTGTTGCTTTTGCCACACAACACAAGGGAAATGCAATCTCCAAAGCGGGGATTGCTAGATGGATAGTAAAGTGCATCCAGATCTGTTATGCTAAAGCTAAGCGCACTCTCACTATCCCACCGAGGGCCCACTCCACTAGGAAGTTGGGGGCCTCTATGGCCTTCCTAGGTAACATTCCCTTAGAAGACATCTGTAGAGCAGCCACATGGTCTACCACACATACTTTCACTAAGCACTACTGTGTAGACGTGCATTCCAAACAGCAGGCAGCTGTTGGTCAGGCTGTTCTAAAAACGCTTTTTCAAACTGCTGCAGCTGGCACGGGCGGCCGCCGCTAATGGAGGGACTGCTATGTATTCTATGCACAGATATGAATTCAGCAGCCCACATGCCTCGAACTGCAAATGCTACTTACCAGTATGCATCTGTTCTTGGCATGTAGGGCTGCTGACATTCATATCGCCCACCCTCCTCCCCGGCGCCTGTAGCAGCTGCAGTATGTATTCATATACACACATATGCTCATAGCATGGTCATCACTCACTTCTTCACTCCATCTCTGCCAATGGCTAAAAACAATCTGGGGATGGAGGCGATGCCCATGCGCACTGTAGTCCAGGGGAGGAGCCACCTATCTCGTGATACTTCGAAGACTCTTCCAGGACAACAATGTGCAATCATCCGGACCCAACACTAGGTGGCGGACTATGCACAGATATGAATGTCAGCAGCCCTACATGCCAAGAACAGATGCATACTGGTAAGTAGCATTTGCAATTTTAAACAGTGGGCAGATTTAGTGGATAATTTGAGCCTGTTTTTGATTGGAGAGAGTGCCCATTCTGGTTTGAGTTCACACTCAAGTTAGACATTGAGTTGAGCATGCCGTATAGCGGAGTCCGTTGCTGTTCTTGTTTATCATTTGCTCTGTTAATTCCTCCTGTGGCAGGGCCTCCACGGGCATTTGTTTTAATACCCTTTGAGGGTATATACCCTCAACTACCCCAAGGCTATGTCTGTTTCTGGTATTTTGTTACGTTCATTAGGAGCTTTTTTGTCAGCCTTGAGGTGAGTTGTATTCAACGGGGCAGGTTACCTTTCAACAAGTTATTTTTATGAAGTTAGTGGAGGGTAAAGCTTGAGATAAAAGTTCTTGGTGGTGTTGCAAGCATAATTGCTGCACCGGTTGAATCACTGTTACCACTTTAACTTCAGTTAGAGGTGAAGCGAACAGAAGGGGAGACGTAGGAAGAAGAGACCATAAAATGTTAGCGAGAGGATAGGTTAGGCTGATTAACTCTGAGTCAGACACAGGTTCCTAAACAGCATTCGAATTCACTTTACTAAAATCTGTACCTTTCTTTTCGATACTCTGGTTGCACTGTACTACCTTTGGGGAGATCAAGGTTGTGAGCTCCTCAGGTTTCTCTATCGAGGAGAATATTGCTTCACCAGGATCCTTTATAAAGCTAAATTTATCAGGGACCTTTGCACATTTTTCAGACATCTTCGCAAGGGTTGAAATCAAGCTCTGCCCAAGTTGTGCAGGTTTAGATTTGGTTTTTTAATGTGGGAAGTGAATGAAGGTTCTTTTTTTTTTTTTTTACACTATCTGGTGTGGTTCCCTAACCCACCCTGATGTCATGTTCCTGGGAGGTCCTGGCACACTGTGGATTTCCTGGTGCTTATTCCCTTAGGTGTCTTAACAGACGTATTACAATTATTCGTATTAACTCCTCCGTGAGAGATAGTAAAAAATGACCACCAAAAAGGCTACAGACTACTTTGAAGCCTCAGGCCTTACCTTGCCTCCGTACCACTTCATAATTCCAGCTAAAAGGTGAGTGGTGAATTTGTAGCTCTTTAAGGGACCAGCCAAACAATGAAGACATATTAACAGGGAAGTGACCCAGCTCTTCACAGAGCGTTGTCCACTATGGTAGCCCTAGTGACTCCTCGCCGGCCACTATGATGTCTATTATTTGGCAGGAGCACAAAGTGGAATGCAACCTTACTCTAAAAAGCAGTGCTGCAGCCTGCCACAACGCCTGATGCCACCTTTCATACTGGTTACCTTGTCGGTCGTAGCCTATTAATGGCAAGAAAGTCCTCTAGGGGTGACAACTGAGGCCCCTGGCTGGCGGTATGAGCACACCAGCACAAAGTCGCGGTACCTTGTCACCAGAGTTTCCCACTTCAAATTGCAGATGCTCAAAGTACTTCCTGCCTGTCCCTCAGCCCGTTGGCTGCAATCCATAGCCCACTGTCCACAGGCCACAACTTCACAGGCTCCTTGATGTCCAAGAGTAGTCTCCAACTCTGCAGTGACAGTTGAGAGGGCGGGCGGCGCCGGTCGGTCGGTCGGTCTGTTGGTCGGTAGGTTGGTCAGTCGATACGGCGGGCCCAGCAGGTGTTACAGGGCAGACCAAAGGCTGGTTAATGGGTGAGTCATGTGCAACGTGGTTGGTGACCCTCTCCTTCCCCCTCACCCAATCCAAGCAATTGGCTATGTGAAAGGAAATTGCACTCCCTCTCCCATGCTTCTGAGAACACTGCACCTATACCATACAAACTGGCATCAGCAGTGATCATGCATGTCTTCCCAATACAATAAAGGTTTAAGTGTGGCAGAATTCACTATATCCGTTTTAATTCATTCTAATGATTTTTGTTTCTAAGCCAAGTATTCAAACTTGTCATCTTTCCTCACCATCTTGCTCAAGTTATTAATTGTCTCAACAAAATTAGGTAGGTGTGAATGTGCTGTAATATTCATGCAGCCCAGCAAATGAAAGTAGTTTTTCCTCCGTATCTGGTGCAGGAGCATTCACAATAGCTTCAGCTAACAAGGCTTTTAGGTATAAACCCTTGACCTTTAATGTTATGACCCAGATACTCATCCTGATCTCGGAACAATTAGCTTTTTTCTTCTTTCAAAGTTAGTGCCTTTTCCTGCAGCCTTACACAGACTTCTTAGATGTTCTACATGCTCATTTTCTGACCCGGAGAAGACCAATATATCGTCCTGAATCATTTGACAAATGTTTCTGCTTCTTTAAACATTTAAAACATAGCCCTTTGGAACACAGAAGCAGCATACGCAAGTCCACATGGCATTCTGTTGACCTGGAACAAACCTATAGGTGTAAAAAATGCAGTATATTTATTTTAATAAGGTGCCAGCATAGCTTGATGTTAAACAGAATGCAAATCCAAAATTGAAAACTTTTGCCCCTTCCAACAGTCAGAGCAGTTCATTAATGTTGGGGAAAGGATGAGAATAAATCATGATGTTCGCATTCAATCCATGTATATCAACACATGGAGGAATGTACCATCCTCGTTAGGAGCCAGGACAATGAGAGACATCCACTGTGATTAATCTATTTCTTGGATAGCTCCTCCTTCCGTCATACTCTTAAATAGATTTTTTAAGTCTTCCCTCGCACTTAACGGAATGGTTCTTAATTTATGTTTGACAATAACACCATTAATCTGTAACTGAGTTTTGTGGAAGAAACTTTCCAGTAATCCCAATTTACTAGAAACAACATTGGGAAACAATTTTATCAGTTCTTTGCTTTCATCATATTGAGCTACCTACATTACATGCGTCTTGGCTCCATAAATCTCCCCTACCAATCACATCCACACCTTTATATCCGCATTCCTCCCTTTGAAACACAAATTGGAATGGAGGAACCGTTTAATTTCAATCCTTCCCACTTCATAGATTTCAGCAGTGATATCAGCTGGTTACAAATCATGACCTGCGAAGTCTCTGTGGAACACATGTTAAGAAATAATGGTCCAAGGAGAACCAGAGTCTGTCATTATTCTCAACTTTTTTCCTAAAACCATAGCAATACAGTCTTGGGGTCCAGGTGGTTTGTGCAGATCCTCCTCCATAACTGAGCTGACCACTTCTCTCAACACCAGAATGATTCCTTGTTCGTACTTCCCACCATTTTTATCATCCTACACATTATTCTCAACTGCTTCACTTACAAATCCAATTTTACTTTTCTTTTTCGCTAGTCTTTGCTTACTGTCCTTACATACTCTAGCAAAGTGTCCCACATTACCACAAATCTTACAATCCTTTCCTATGGCAGGACAACACTTTGAATATGCAGTATGTGTGTTACTACCGCATTAAAAATACACAAGCTTTTTCACATCTTTTTTTCCGAGCTGTTCAGAACCACTAAGGCTTTCTTTCACTTTTGACACCACAGTACATATATTAGCTGATCTTTCGCTGTCAACTGTTTTTAACCAGAACTCTATTTGTTCAGTTGCCTTGGCTGTAGCTCAATGTGGGATAACCTAAAATCCAAAGTTGTTCCTGGATTTCCTTGTTCCTTACATTGACTATGATCTGATCACTGATCATCTCATCTGCCATATCACCAAAACTGCAGGACATAGGCCGTGCCCTAAGTGCTGTAACAAAGTCATCGAATTTTATTCTATCCAATGCAATACTAACAACAGGTTTAAACCACTTCTGCAGTCTCATTTGAGCTTCCATAAATTCGTCATTGTCGCCATCATCTTGGGATCTCACTTGTGGCAAAGCTATAAAGATAACTTGCCCTTCATGAGCTAAGCAATGTTAAAATATGTTTTTCCGTCTTTCAATTGACATATCAACTCCAATCACTGTCATATAGTTCAAAAACTAATCTTTCCATCTGGCCCATGGAATATATGGTTCACCCTTACTCTGAAGACCTTTAGGAGGAGGTTTAAATTGCATAATGATAAATCAGTAGCAATAGGATATTTTTTAATGTACCTACAAATATCTCCTTAGATAATCTTTTAACAACCTGACAAATTTTCCACAGGATAAGCACAAAGTGTGCGTATCACCAAATTGACAATATTCAGGGATGGATAACCAGAGCTTTCCGAGTCTAAAATAGCCAAGTTGTTCATAATACTCGACATGAGTTCCTCAAATAAAAATTTGACCCAACTGAAAATGTTTGCAGCTTCCTATCAATAGGGACATGATCCCTGCCTCAATCCATGATGGCTGCAAAAAAATGTTCAGCGTTACTGTGTTGTATTCCTGATCTAAAATGGCCACCGATGTAATCAGCGTCGCAATACGTTGATAACTATGGCTGATGGAGCACAAAAAGTCGTTGGTCAGCAGTGCAAAGCGTGATGACGCTTAGGTTTTCTGATAGATACATCTGCCGTGTGGATTCCTCACCTTGTGAATATCCCCCTTGCGTCAGCAACGTTCGGAAAATTCTTCGTAGCACGCCGGCGTGGACGACGTCATAGGAGCACGGCTTCGCGCGCGACTCCGTCTGACGTCACCGACTCCACATAAGGCCCACGTCGGCGTGATGACGTCAGTTCCCTTTTTTCCGCGTCGTCGACGCTAACGGTTTCTGGGATCTTCTGCGATACTTTTGTATCTATTCGCTGTTTAGCTGTAATTGTTTCACTATCGGATTTCGCTTCATCGCCGGAGATGTCGTCGAGGAAGACAGGCTTCAAACAGTGTGGTTCCTGCACCCGGATGATGTCGATCACCGATCCGCATCCCGTCTGTCTGTGGTGTCTTGGTTCGGGACACGATGTCAAGAACTGTCGTTCCTGTGACAAGATGAACCCCAAAGCCTTGCGTGAGCGGGAGGCGAAGCTTCTGCTTGCTAAGGTGAAGGAAAGGGAAGCCGGAAGGTCTTCGAGGTCAGTGTCCAGGCGCTCGAAGTCGAGACAACGGTCGCGGTCGAAGTCAAGGTCGGCTTCGAGGGCGAAGTCGAGGTCGGCTTCGAAGGCCAAGTCGAGGTCGAGAGAGAGATCAAGGTCCAGAGGGAGGTCGAGGTCCGGTTCCAAGTCGGCCTTGGGCCATGCTTCGGGCTCCTCGAGAAAGAAGCATAAGAGGAGTAAACATCACTCCAGACACCACTCTGGCAAGGAGTCTTCGGATTCGAGGAAGAAGTCGAGAAAACATCATAAGGACTTTGTGTCTCCTTCTCCAGCTCAATCTCACGTTGGTTCTCCAGTTCATGAGCCGGAACCGGATCTGGAGTCGCACCATTCATCGGTGCATGAAGAAGAGGTTCCTCGAGCACCGACTCCGGTTGTGGAGCCAGAAGAACAAGAGGGCCAGGGTGCGCCCTTGCCGGATCAGCCTCCTTCGGAGCGGCCGTTGGGTTCGTACCCACCCTTTCCAGGTCCAGGTCAGGATCCCTCGCAGTTTTTAAACGCCATGTTTGGTGTTTACTCGAGGGCGATGTACCCCGCTGGTGCGCCTATGGGTCCCATGGGTCCTTTGTCTTTCAATTTGGGTGTGCCCCAGGCTTATGCCCCGGCCCCATTTATGCCGTTTATGCCGACGCCTTGCACTCCTTGGCTCGGTACGGCGCCGCCGAGGTCGTCGACTTCGCATGCGGCTTCGCCGACTCCGGATCGGCCTCGGGTGGATTCGGATCGTGGCACTTCCCGTCCTCCAGCTCCTCGCTCGACGTCGGCTCCGGCGCCGTCGGAGTCGTTACCGGATCCATCGACTTCGGTCCGTATGGAGTGGTCGAGGCGCAGGGCACAACGCCTCTTGGAGGAGAAGGGGTTTGTGGACTCCGAGGTTGAGGAAGGAGAGTTCCATGAGGGGGATTGTTTTGAGGACCTTCAGGATGCAAGTGGCTTGGAACTTTCTCCTGAATGGGGTTTGCCAACCGTTTCTGACACACCATCTAAGGACTTGGCACCCTATCATGTTGTCATAAAGAAGGCTGCAGAGTTGCTAGGCTTGACTTTGCCCACAGTTGAATACAAGCCCAACATCCTTACGGAAGTGTTGCATTCGCCCTCTTCTATTGTGGAGCCTACGCTTCCTTTTACGGATGCATTGACTGAACCGATAAAGGAGGTCTGGAAGAGGCCTTTATCTGCTCCTGCAGTTTCCAGGTCAGTGGCAAGGCGTTACAGGGTGGCTCCTGATGACCCTGAATTTCTTTCCTCGCATCCTGCACCGGAGAGTCTGGTAGTGCAGGCCGCCTGTTCCAGCAGGGCTGCGGGTTCTTTCCCTCAGGTGCCAGCAGACAAGGACTCAAAAAAACTGGACCAGTCTGCTAAAAAGATTTTCTCCTCGGGTAGCATGGCCTTGAAGTCCACCAATGCTACTTGCCTCTTGGGGAGATACGTTCACGCGTTGATGGACTCTGTCAAACAGCTTTCTGCTAAGCTTCCAGAGGACGATAAGAAGAACTTTAACGAGGTGGTCGCTGATACTCAGGCTGCAGCTCGTATGGTCATACAGAGTGGTATGGACACGGCGGACTCTGTTGCCAGAATTATGGGCTCCACTGTGGCTACAAGAAGGGCTGCATGGCTTAAGTCCTCTGATTTTTCTACTGACGTTCAGTCTACTCTGTTGGACTTACCGTTTGATGGGACAGGTCTCTTTGGCAAGAAGGCTGACGTAGCTCTGGAGAGATTCAAAGACAGTCGGGCTACGGCGAAGTCTTTGGGCCTTCAGACGAGGGGCTCTGCGACTAGAAAGTATAGGGGTTTTGGCAGATCCAATTTTCGTCCCTACAATCAAGGACAGCAGCAGCAGCAGCAGCGCCAGAATCCTCTGTATAAATCCTACAGAGGAAAGCAAAGGGGCCGTGGTCGTGGGCGCCAGGTCTCCTCCTCCTCCTCCTCTTCCTCTAATAGCCAACCCCCTCCCCCTGCAGCAAAGCAGCCCTAGATCCGCCATTCTGGATCATGTGGCTCCGGTGGGGGGTCGGCTTACTCATTTTCTACGGGATTGGGAATTGGTTACATCGGATCTTTGGGTTCTCAATCTCGTAGAAAATGGGTATGCACTTCCTTTCCAGGAGTTCCCTCCCAATTACCCTCCTTGCCAGGGTTTTTGTTCGGAGGACCACCTTGTTCGCTTGCAGGAAGAAGTCCTGGCTTTGTTCAAGAAAGGTGCGATAGAGGTGGTTCCAGAGCAGGAAAAGGGTCAGGGATGCTACTCCCGGTATTTCCTGATCCCCAAGAAGGATGGCAGGTTACGTCCAATCCTGGACCTCAGGATTTTGAATCTCTATCTCAAGCAGGAGAAATTCAAAATGCTCACTCTTGCGCAGGTTCTTCAAGCGCTGTTGGAAGAAGACTGGATGGTGTCGATCGACTTGCAGGATGCGTATTTTCACATCCCGATCCTGAAGTCGCACAGGAAGTATCTCCGTTTTACGGTGGGATCGCAACACTACCAGTTTGCGGTCCTTCCGTTTGGTCTTACTACTGCGCCTCGAGTTTTCACCAAGGTGATGGCAGTGGTGGCTGCACATCTCAGGAGGTCGGGGATACCTGTATTCCCGTACCTGGACGACTGGCTGATCAAAGCGGAGTCGCCCGAGAAGGTGCTTCATCACCTGCAAGAAACATCGCAGCTGTTGTTCAGGTTGGGTTTTTCAATAAATGTGCCCAAATCTCACCTGGTGCCCTCCCAGCGCAACCTGTTCATAGGTGCGGTACTGGACACTGCTGTATGTCGTGCATTCCCTCCTCCGCAAAGGATTCGCGACATACAGGAAATGATTCCTTTATTTCACAATGGAGCGGTTGTTCCGGTCCTGAAGGTCCTTCGCCTGCTCGGTCTGATGGCTTCTTGCATTCTCCTGGTCAACCATGCACGCTGGCACATGAGGGCACTCCAGTGGTGCCTCCGCAGGCAGTGGTATCAACACAATGGAGATCTCGGGGAGTCTGTGAGGATCTCCAGAGAAACTGCAGCGGATCTGTCTTGGTGGGGCGTGGAAGGTAATCTGTCTCAAGGAAAGCCTTTTCAGCTTCCACCATCGGTGGCCACGGTGATAACGGATGCATCCACTCTAGGGTGGGGTGCTCATCTGGGGGATCTGGAGGTCAAGGGTCTTTGGTCTCCAGAGGAAAGGCTGCTTCACATCAACCTTCTGGAGTTACGGGCGATACGTCTGGCACTCAAGGCCTTCCTCCCTTCCCTTCGCGGTCGGTCAGTTCAAGTCCTGACGGACAACACGACCGCGATGTGGTATGTCAACAAGCAGGGAGGAGTGGGGTCGCAGTGTCTCTGCAGGGAGGCTCTGCGCCTCTGGTCCTGGGTTCAGGACCACCAGATTTGTCTGATGGCAAATCATCTGGCCGGGGTTCTGAACGTGCGTGCAGACATTCTCAGTCGTCAGTTCTCTGCCGACCACGAGTGGAGGCTTCACCCGGAGGTTGTTCGTTACGTCTTTCAGATGTGGGGGACTCCTCGGGTGGACCTGTTTGCCACTTGCGAGAATGCTCACTGCCCGTCATTCTGCAGTCTCCAGTATCCGATGCAAGGAGCATTGGGGGACGCGGTTCAGTTGAGCTGGAGAGGTCAGCTCCTTTACGCGTTTCCTCCCGTACCCTTGATTCCTCGGGTTCTGAGGAAGATTCGCCAAGACCGGGCCCAAGTCATTTTGGTCGCCCCGGATTGGCCAAGAAGGGTGTGGTACACAGATCTTCTCCACCTCTCCTCTCACCCGCCGCTCCGTCTCCCTCTCAGGGCAGACCTCCTCTCTCAGATGGAGGGGCAGGTTCTACACCCCCACCTCCAGACATTACACCTTCATGCATGGAGATTGAACGGGGCAATCTGAACTCTTTCTCTCTCCCTAACGATGTGGTGGATGTCATACTTTCTGCCAGGCGTGACTCCACCAAGTCCATTTATTCGTATAGGTGGAATAAGTTTGTGTCTTGGTGTAGGGAGAGGGATGTTGACCCGTTAAAGGCTCATTTGTCTGATATTTTGTTGTTTGCTCTTTCTCTGGCACGGCAGGGGTTTGCTGTTGCCACTGTCAAGGGATACCTTTCGGCCTTATCGGCATTCCTCTGCTTGCCGGATCAGCCCTCTCTTTTTAAATCACCTGTGGTTTTAAGATTTTTGAAGGGGCTCACTAATAAGTTCCCTCCTTCTCCCTTTATTGTTCCTCATTGGGACTTGAATCTTGTGTTAACCTATCTGATGGGTTCGCCGTTTGAACCCTTACACAAGTGTCCAATGAGGCTTCTTTCTTTTAAGACGGTCTTCTTAGTTGCAATTACCTCGGCAAGGAGGGTAAGTGAGCTTCAGGCTCTTAGTTCCAAGCCCCCGTTTTTGTCCATCCATGCTGAAAGAATGGTTCTTAGGACCAGGGCTGCTTTTCTGCCTAAGGTGGTTACTCCCTTCCACCTAGGTCAATCCATTACCCTTCCTACCTTTTATCCTCCCCCACACCCTTCCAAGGAGGAGGAGAGGCTTCATCGCCTGGACCCGAAGAGAGCGGTTAGCTTCTATCTTGATAGGACTAAAGTCTATCGTATAGACGATCAGCTCTTCGTGGGTTTTGCTGGCTGCAAGAAGGGCAGAGCGGTGCACAAGCGCACACTTTCCAGATGGATTATCCTGTGCATCAAGATTTGCTACTCTCTGGCGGGTAAGGACCCTCCTGAGGGTATTAGAGCTCATTCAACTAGAGCAAAGTCTGCTACTTCTGCATTGTCTAGGGGTGTTCCTGTTGAGGACATTTGCAGGGCCGCGACTTGGGCCTCCCTCCACACTTTTGCAAAGCACTACTGCTTGGATGCTGAGGTGAGGAGGGACGGCCACTTCGCGCGCTCTGTTCTCCAAGATTTCCTGGTGTAGCAGAGTGGACACCCTCCTCCGGGAGTGGGGACTGCTGTGGGAATCTATTCACAAGGTGAGGAATCCACACGGCAGATGTATCTATCAGAAGAACAAGTTACTTACCTTCGGTAACGCTTTTTCTGGTAGATACAATATCTGCCTGTGGATTCCTCACTGACCCACCCGCCTCCCCGTTGTCCACTCTGCTATACCTGGTGTTATGTGCAAATGTAATTATGATTTTATCTGATTTTGTATAGTTTTGCACTTTGAATTCATTTGTTTTGCATGTACTGTGTACATTGTGTATATATATATATATATGTACTTGTTGGTCCGTCCGGGTGCCTCGAAGGCACGGAAAAAAGGGCGGAACTGACGTCATCACGCCGACGTGGGCCTTATGTGGAGTCGGTGACGTCAGACGGAGTCGCGCGCGAAGCCGTGCTCCTATGACGTCGTCCACGCCGGCGTGCTACGAAGAATTTTCCGAACGTTGCTGACGCAAGGGGGATATTCACAAGGTGAGGAATCCACAGGCAGATATTGTATCTACCAGAAAAAGCGTTACCGAAGGTAAGTAACTTGTTCAATATGGCCAAAGGAGCTAGACTAACTCCGTAGGGCAGCAACGCAGGGTGGGAGGCCAGCCATTATCCTTCTCGGAGTATTAACTGATAGCGGCACCGGCAACATAGTATGGCCAGAGCAGCTGATCATCCTGTCAGTTCCTATGTTCCAAAGAAATATAGAGCAACCATCAATTTCTCTCTGCCCAGCCACCGGTCGATAATATGAAACAAACCGTTCTCAACATCGCCCGTCGCCAAATTGTGAAATAATTACACAATAATGGCAGGTAAGTCATGCAGCCTTTTTTCCTGCTTCGCTATCATGCCTCCATCAATAGTGCGTCCCCCCATCCGTAACTCACCTCCACATTCCATCTTGTCCATGTGAAACACCATGATGAGGGGGCTACCTAGCTTATGGCGTTCCACGCCAGACAATATAACACTGACCAACTCCGCGTTCCAAGTTAACACCCTTGTCGTTCGGTTACTTTTCCACTGCAACGCAAATTGTCTTTCGAGAACTATCATGGCAGGATCCGCCGGCCTGTAGATCAGTTTTAACTTTTTAGGCCTTTTCGTTAAGCTTGGGATGCACTTTTTGGATGCATTATTGAGCTACTTTCCCTTTAATTCGTCCATGTAATTAAGCACTTGCAGTGCTTCATTAAAAAAAAAAATATATATATATGTAATAAATGCTGGGACCCTTGTCAGGAGGCCACCGCAGTTTGCACCACATATTGCCTCACTTACACAACTACTAACCATCACACTGCTGCAAGTGTGAGTTCAGACTGTTTGAGGCTGCCTAAGGTGTAAGGATGGCTTGGGTGGCACTTATTAGTTGTTTTTAATATATATGTTATTAACAAACAACTGCTTTCTGCTCATCTTTAAATTGCACAAATAACGCCACTTTATAGGTTCCAGCAATTAAGTGCCGTGCTGTCAATTAAGTAACTGTGCTGAGCACCGGCAACCACCGAATGTAATTAAGCACTAAGTTCTTGATCTCTTTTTGTACTTCAGTTTAATATTTGACAAGAGATTATGATCTGCATTTGGGCATTTTTTACACAGGGTACTGGGAATTTGTACACATTTTTTTTTTTTTTTGGAAAACCTTTATTACAAGAAAAATAGTAGAGTTATAGACCTACAACCACAGGGGCCGGCCGTCAGCAATAAATATCAAAGTTGCAGTGTCACACAGCTCATCAGCCGACAACCCGTGGGTCCGGCAGCGATATCACTCGACATTATAAAGATCCTGTGGCGATAGGAAGGATAAATGAAAGGTTTCACATTTTTACATTTTATAAAACCAACACACAGACAAAAAAACTTCGAGGCAATGAACTATACAATAAGTGGCTGTCTCAGGCAGGAGGGGGAGCGATCCCAATTGTACACATTTTTAATGCTCCATTTATTTTATTGTTATCAGTTTCTTATGGTTTGTGTGTATTTCTCTGCACGTAACGCATTTATTTGGCTTTCAGAATGGTTTGCTTGATATCAGGTGATGTTTTTATTGTGCATTGTTTAATGAAGGACATTTAAAATAATATAATGAAAATTGTATGATTTGGATATCCTCTTAGGTGTTCCCCCTGCTTACTTTTATAAATGTTTTTATAGGTTATTGAATTAGTTCAAAGGTATGGTCCAAAACGATGGTCTTTAATAGCAAAACACCTAAAAGGAAGAATAGGAAAGCAGTGTAGAGAGAGGTGGCATAACCACCTAAATCCTGAAGTGAAGAAATCGTCCTGGACTGAGGAAGAGGACCGAATCATCTACGAGGCTCATAAACGATTGGGTAACCGGTGGGCAGAAATTGCAAAACTTCTTCCTGGAAGGTATTTTTTAAAATTCTTCTTTACATCTGATTTACACTTTTACAGTATTTTGTATTTTTTTCAGTTGTCTGTGATTTTGCAATTCATTGTTGACCAGTAAACCTCAACACTTCCACCACATTCACAGTTTGCCTTCTTCACTGACAGATGGGGCAACCGCAGGCTTTCTGTGGCAGAGCCTTGCTATCAGAAACCATTGATATGAATGTCTGTCTGCCACTGGACTATTAGGTCTCATTGCTAATCATCCCACTCTATTTATGGTGTTGTGACTGTCACCTGATTGCCCTTCCCAAGACCACAGGACTAACATGGAAAGCATGATGGTCTCAAGCAGGGAAATCAACTATTAACCCCCTACTTGCAGGAGAAAACCCCATGTGTGTTGAGACTATTGAACTATTGATTTTGGTTTTTGATGATGAACAACAGCTTTGTGAGTTTGTTTTTGAAGAGCTAAAACATTTGCAGAGCAGGCAGCTCAGACATGGTGCCAACTTGGCAAAGTTGTCTACCCTTACTGCAAATGCTGCCCTAAAAGCAATAGTGATCTCTGCTAGGCAGAAGAGAATCTTAATCTCTGACTAGGGTGTGTGGACCTCTACCAGGGGCGCAGAGGCCTGGGCATCCACTGACCAGGTGACCCGGTGGGCGAGAGGCTATGCACCTGATTTTAAATGACCAACTTTATTTGTATTAGTAGTTGTGCACATTATTCAAGTCCTGTTCTATTCCTAGCTTTTGCAATTTACGACCAATATGTGGTGGTGCGCAAAACGTCATTTGTGTTCATCCTTAAACTTTGACTGTGCTAGCCACAGGACAAGATGGACAATCATTGCAGTGGTTAATTTCAGTTTGCATTAAGGGCTAGAGAAATGGAATGTAGACCATTCAGATTCTGTAAATCTTTATTAGAATTGACTTAAGCTTTTGATGTCAACTGATTTTTTTTTTCTTTATAAAGTCTGATTCCTGAAGTTCCCAATGTGGTTTCGCAAGCTGATGTTACCATCTCTTTTCAAGAAGAAATGTTAAAGATGACACATTTTTATATACAAAAAGCTTCTTCTTCATTGTATTCCAAACATTTAATTCAGGTCATATCAAATAAATATCCCCCTAATGAATTTTACACTTTATACTGTAAAGTCCCTGTACTTTTCAGGGGGACAGGATAATCCTGCATGTGAGAGATGCTATATCATCTACCAGATATGCATAAGAGCCAGCCACTCCGTTAGTTCTAAGCACATCTTGAGAACTGAACCAACTCCCTAACTCTTCTGCCCAGAGATCTACTGATGAACAGTTTGAACAATGAATACACTTGTTTTCTCCCACACATGTGTCCCAGACCCCCAAACTATAGTGGACCTAAGAGCTGAGAACTTATTTAATTCTGTACCACTACAAAATGTTAACAGATTTCAAGATCGAAGGAAGAAAAAGTATTTTGACATACCTCAAGGCATATTTAATGAATAGCTGTGGGGTAAAAAACAATTTCCACATAGCTCTCTCTTCTGTCCAAATCCTCTTCTTTTGTGACTGAAGGGGAGAAAAACCCATACATTAGATACATTTGCTTGCCTACGATAGTTATGAAAGTCATTCAAAACCACAAGAGTTTATTTTCAAGGCATCTAGAAGTAAATATTTCTGTTGCCAAGTGGCACTTGATACGCCATAACAATAAGTAAACTTTCTCTCCGCAATTTGGATTATCTCTTTAATATCAGGTAAGAGGCAGATACTGTATGAGAAGGTTTCCAAAATGGAGACTTCAATGGGTGATTTTATCTATAACCAATTTATAAAGTAAAGTATGCATTATAAGTATTTATCAATACAAACAGCGATCTAATAATTTCTTGCCCTGTCTGAATCTGGAAGAGAAGTACAAGTTCTCCAACATTTGATTTTTCATATATTCACATGCATGAATCATTCCCCGATGTCAGGCTGGGAATCACTGGTAATCTTAAACTGTTGTAAATAGTGTTAAAAATATCCATAGGCCTCAACAGCAGTGTTTGTATAGTAGCACATCCACTTAATTTGAAGCAACCCGGACTTCAGTCAGTGAGATGGAAGTACCAGCTCTCCTATTCCCCTTAGAGCCCACCGAAGCTCACATTTCTACCAGACTTAGTGTATGGGGCGGAGTCCCCAAGCATAGCTCTGCTCTAACATCTCAGTGACCAAATCCTGTTACTTCTCGTCTATCTAGGACTGTTCTTCCCTCCCCTCAGCTTTCAGTGAACTTTAAGTTGTTTCTTGGGGAAATTCCCTTTTTCTGGGTCAAGGAGACCCTTGATCTGTCACCATGTCTGACAGGGAGAAAAACTCTTTTCAAATCCTGTTCTATTTGTGTTCAGAAGAAAATCTTCACTTATGGCATACTTGAGAAATGTACTTATTTCCTTTATCCGGTGGACAAGCCTTAAACCTTTCCATCAAAACCCCTAAAAGACAAATAGCAAATTGACTCTGTATATATTGGAAAAGAAACCAGCATTGGTAAATGCATTAGGTTTCGCTTATGTGATTAACAATACGCTGTTGTTTTGTTGTAAGCTGTAGCTTGCTGAGTAGTTGTACAATATAAGTTACAGACAGTCTGTTGAAGTGCTATGACTTGTCTATGTACAATAAGGCAATATATTGTGCTGTTACTAGTGGTATAGTTGCGGGTAAGTAATAGCAAAAAATTGAGAAATGAAACGGGGAAATTAAATAATTTTTAAAAAATTATTTTTATTGATTTTTTACTAATTATGACCATGGCTACAGTGCAGTATAAGGTAAACCACGTTTGTAAAGATGCAATACAAGGTGCAGACATTTACATGCAAGGCTAACACAGTGTACAGTATACACATCCTGCAGAGGGCGGAAGGCACACATATCATAATTACAAATCATGCATTGTCCCATCTGCCTCTGGTGTACCGCTCCTGGTCCCCGTTGCTACATTGTGAAGCCCCGGCAGTGTGGGCGTATCATCAGTGTTCAGTGTTTCTCGCAAGTACGAATGTAATGGTTGTCATATGTCCAGAGGCCTTGCAGTGGGTGGTTGTAATTGTGCATAGGTGTCACTGTTGGTGTTGCAATATGTCATACTGCGCAGCCATGACGGTACTGTTGGTGTCTGCTTATTGTCTCAATTAAAGGCCACTTCACATTTGGCAATAAGCAGCACAATGGCGACAAACCGCCGTTTGGATCTAGGAAGGTCGTGCATGTGCCCAAGCAACGCCAATAATGGCGTGGGTGTGATCACCATTTCTATCCTTCTGGAAATTTCCTTAAATACTGCTTTCCAGTAATTGCCTATTTTAGCGCACGTCCACTTAATGTTTGCAAAGTCCGCATCTGGGGTGCGACACTTTGGGCATAAGTGTGAGCGAGATGGGTCTATACGGTGTAGCGCGCTTGGTGTTTTATATGCCCTCCAAAGGAATTTAAAGTGCAACAGTTTATGCCAGTGGTTAGGGAAAACCCGGCGAATTTGTATACAACACCTACTCCATTGTGTATCCGTGATGGGATGACCAAGGTCACGCTCCCTGGCCGCACGCACCCTGTCATCTCGGGAAGGCATCAGGGCCAGCGCAGCCTTATACATTCAAGCAATGAGGTGCGTCCCAGCCCCATCTTTGATAATTCCGGTCAGGGCGTTCTAACGGGTCGCTGTAAATGTTGTTTCTCAGGGCTCCCTGGAGTCTCTGAAAAACGAAGTGATCCATGATAGTAGGCTCACGGAAGCGGGGATCTTCTATACGCGAGAAGACATGCCCTTTGGGGGATAGGTCTCCGAATGTTGCCAGTTGGAATTTGGCAATTGTGCGCTTTACAAGCGTTTCCTCCAGAATGGGGATTCAGCCGTTGCCCGCTATTGGCATTTCAGGTGAGTACGGTATACGTGAGCCTGTTATTTTTAGTAATTTGTGCCATGCCCAGCTGGTCGTAGAAAGTACTTAAATATCCTGCGCCTCCCGCGGGCAGCCAGCTGGTAGCAGGGCCCAAGTGACGCAGGGAGAGCCAAATCGGCCTCTGGTCTGAAATAGGGAATCCTAATATCCTCATGGTACCAGTGCTGAGCAAAGCTCGCCTGCGCCACCAGATAATAGATATGACAATTTGGTACCCAAACCCACTCTCTCATATGGCAGCATGAGTGTATCTAAGCTAATGCAAGGCTGTTTACCCCACACAAAACGTTGGAGAAAAAGCCATTATACAACGGAATTGGGATGTTATGAAAGAGATATAGAAATTGTGGGAGGACCATCATTTTAACACTAGCTATTCTACCCTCCATTGACAGGGTCAGTGATAGCCAGTGCTCTATGTTATGCCCCAGTTTTTCAAGTACCAGACCATAGTTCAGCTGTAGGCTACAATCTTTCTCTCTATGTATGTGAATCCAAGTTATTTAACAGAATATTGACACCATGTCAACGGATAATCCACTGGTTTGCCACAGGGTGCGTCTGTCAATTGAAACACCTCCGACTTTTACCATTCAATGCACAAACCATATAGGGTGCCATACAAGATAACCTCGCGAAGAAGCGGCACCAGGTTATCATCTGATTGTCGCACGTACAGCATGATATCTGCATATAACTTGAGCAGTAGGGGTCTAGTGTTAAACTGTAGGCCTGATGACCATGTTGCTCCTGCAAATGGCGCACCAACGGGTCTAGCGCCAGCACAAACAATAAAGGGGAAAGTGGACATCCCTGCCGCGTTCCCCGTGTAAGTTGTAACTTGAACGATAACGTACAATTGAGTCTTATGCGCTCCTTAGGCCGTGTATATAATAACTGCTAAAAACCGGTCTGGCACCCCGAGCCGGCGCATTGTGGCATAAAGGAAAGGCCCCTCCAGTGAGTCGAAAGCTTTTTCCGCATCAAGCAGCACAGCAGCTGCTGAAACCGTTGGTGATATTCTGTGCAGTGTGGCAAATAACGTGCGGAGATTAAGTGATTTTGATTTATGAGGAATAAACCCTGATTATGCAGGCGAGATCGGCCTTTCTACTATTTTGGCGAGTCTTGTTGCTAATAGTTTTGCTAGGATCTTGTTATCAAAGTTTAAAAGGGACAGGGGTCTGTAGTATCCACATCTCAGTGGGTCCTTGCCCGGTTTCGGAAGCAGGATTATAACCGCCTCTCTCAGGGTGGGTTGGAGCACTCCGGCATCGACCGCTTCTTGATATACATCTATTAAATAAGGCGCAAGGATAGAGTTGTATTTCTTATAAAAACATCAGGGAACCCATCAAGCCCCGTACCATAGAGCCATCCAGCGCATCTATGGCGTCAATCACCTCATCCTCAGAGAAGGGCTCCGCCAGAAACTCCTCATGCGCTTTTGTCCATCCAGACCTCATCTAGGTAGTCAGTGCAGGCCAGTGATTGCTCGGTGGTTCTGGAGGCATACAGTGTGGTTGGTGTAATATGCAACCACCTCTCTTAAGATTCCCACATTTCCAGTTATCCGCGAGTCATCACTGCCTGTCAGCTCAGCTATGTATGTCGTGTCTGAGGGACTATTTCATTAATCCGCCGGACGTTCACCCACTCCATATCGCCTAGCTGTTGCATATTTGCCAAGATAGTCCTCCTCTCTCTCTGCTGCTTCCCGTAACTCCGTCAGAAGGGGCGCGCGGTGTTGAAGCCTGGAGGATCAATGGGCCATGCATCTTGTCGATCTAATTCTTTTAACTGCGCTTCTATTCTAGCAATTGTGCGTCGTAGGTCCCTAAGGACCCCCACGCTCTTTGATATGCACACTCCTCTGGTATATGCTTCCCATTATGTGGCTTTAGATGTCACTGTGCCTACGTTCAGTGTAAAATATTCACATATCGCAGCGCTCAATTCTGCTGTGAATACCGTGTCTCTCCGGGCCATGTCTGGGAAATTTCATGGAGGTTCTACCCCCCCCTGCACTTGGAACGTGCAGTTCTGCTACAACAGGAGAGTGGTCGGACAGTGTGAGTGGGAGATGTCATTCCACTGACCCATAACACCACACCCGTCGACCAGCACCAATAGTCCAGCCGGGTCCATGTATTATATGGCGCGGAATAGTGCAGGTACCAATCCTGAGAGAAATAATAGAGTTAATTGATGTAATAACATTATTATGTGTTTAGAGGAGTTCTGACAACTTTTGGGCTCAGTGTCACTGCACCTGCTGCACCATTGAAATCATGTCCATAGTGCCTGCAAGGTCTCTTGGGACTGCGTATTTAGTGGAAATATATAGCAATATTTGGGGTTTAGAGGAGTTACGACAACTTTTGGCCCAGTGCCACTGCACCTGCTACACCATTCAAATCACAACCCTGTTGTCTTTTAGTCAACTGCAATTGTGAATTCCTGTTTAGTAGTAAAATATTATAATTAGTGTCTAGAGGGTTTCCTAGAGCTTTGGGCCCCGGTGTCGCTGCACCTCCTGCGCCATTAAAATCATGACCTCAGTGCCTGCAAGGTAACTGCACTTGTGACTGCCTGTTTAGTAGTTAAATATAGCAATATTTGGTGTTTAGAGGAGTTCTGACTACTTTTGGGCCCGGTACCTCTGCACCTGCTGCACCATTCAAATAATGAGCCTGTTGTCTGCAAGGTAACTACACTTGTGACTGCCTATTTAGTTTTACGTTTTAGCAATAATCTCGGTTTAGTCTCTGTTTATTGCGGTCCTTAGAGCTTTTTGCCCCGGTGCCGCTGCACCATTCAAATTAAGATCCTTTAAACAGCAAAGGTAACTGCAATTTTAACTGCCTGTTTAGTAGCCACATATAGCAATATTATATGTTTAGAGGAGTTCTGAAAACTTTTGGGCCCTATGCTAGTGCACATGCTGAACCTTTCAAATCATGACCCTTTTGTCTGCCTAGAGTCCAGAAGCAATATAAGGTTGCCCCAGTATTGTAACTTTCATAGATTCCCATGCTTTGTATCATTCCCCGTCGTCGGAATGGGAGCCACAGTAAATAAAAAAAATATCATAACCATAGGTACAAAAGAGAAAATTAGGCCTAGGCCTCATCTCATTTTGTAGCTTATCCACCTCTTTTTGTAAAAGAGACCAAACCTTCTGCAACAACCAATCAGAAGAGCCTCACCCCATAGAACCCTCCTGAGAGAGCCTCAGAGCCTCAGATTTTCTAAAGCACGTTGTGCTAAGGGAGTCTCCACTGGGCTTTGCTCAGTTTTTCTTAATTCAACCCTTTTTTCTTGGAAAATGACTGACAAGGAGAAGAAGGCTTGTGCGACTTGCTCTAAGAAGCGTCTGTATGTAGATGACCAGCATACAGATTGCTTATATTGCTTGTACCCTGACCACAAAGCTACAGAATGTAAGATATGCAGGACCTTTTCATCAAAGACCTTGAGAGACAGAGAAGGGAGGCTTTTAACCTGGCTTCAAAAGATAAAATCCAGGAAGGACTTTGCTTCCAGCGACAGTGAGGAGTCTTTGTCAGCAGCCTCATCGAGAAGATCTGTTAAAAGGGGTAGGTCCCCCCCTTGTTCCTCTGCTTAGCCTCCTTCAAAATCCACCAAAAAGATCTCTGAAAGGTCTGGTGGTTCGGATCCCCTAAAATCTCCTCACCGAGGTGACTCACTCTCTGCTTCCAAGCTGAGTGGTCGCTCCCTGCTCCCTGCTGCTGAGGCATCGTTTCTGCAGCGCTTACAATCTGAATTGGTCTGCATTTACAAGTACTGCCTGCTGTGTGCCCTCATTACCGCTGCTCGCTAGAACCGCCGCTTTGCCCATTTAGTAACTGAATTTACCGACCTGCCCTTTTAAAGTGCGTTTCTGATAGCGTGACTCTGTTGCTCACTGTGTTTTGATATCGCCGCTTTTCCTGATTAGCATTTGTTTCCCCCCCTAGCGCTCCTGCCGCCCTGACCCCTCCACCTCCATTTTGTCGCATTTTGTTGTTGTTGTCGTCGTCCTTTGCCCGCCCCGCCTCCCAGCTGAAGCGCCCTCGACCCTCCCCCCCACCATCCATTTATGGCCAATGCCCCCACGCGCAGCGTCCACGCGCTGCGTACACGCCGACGTCCGCGCCTGGACCGCGCCCAGCGCCAGACCCCCTGCCCCTCGCACTGCCCAGCCCCCCCGCGTTACCTACGATGCCGCCACCCTCCTAGCCCTTAACCCCGGTCGCGCCCCCAACTGCATCCAAGCCGCCCCAGGACGCACCCATGGACCGTTCTCCTGCCTCTCCTGCAAATTCAGCGGCACCGTCAACGTCTCCGCTCCGACCACACCACAGATTCCCGACCCCAACCACCTAGAATGCATCCTTCTCAACACCCGGTCGGTCCACAGGCACGCCATTGACCTTTGGAACCTACTAGACACCATCTCTCCAGACGTCGCCTTCCTAACGGAAACATGGATGAACGCCTCCTCCGCCCCCGACATCGCCATCGCTATCCCTGTCGACTATAAGATTACACGCAAAGACCGCACCGACCAAACAGGAGGAGGAATCGCTATCGTCCACAAGAAATCAATCCGCATCTCAACCAGCTCTGACGCCAACCTCGCCAACTCCGAACACCTCCACTTCCAGATCCACATCGACCCCAAGACCACACTCAGAGGCACCCTCCTCTACAGACCACCAGGACCCCGCGCAAAATTCAGTGAAGACATCACAGACTTCATCACCCCACACGCGCTCCCCTCCAAAGACTACATCCTCCTGGGAGACCTCAACTTCCACCTTGAGAAGATCAACGACCGCAACACCGCCACCCTCTTAGACAACCTCGCCAACCTCGGACTTAAACAACTGGTCACCTCCCCCACCCACATCGCAGGTCACACACTCGACCCCATCTTCACCTCTAGCAACCATGTCTCTTTCAACCACACTACGGAGCTCCTCTGGACTGACCACAGCTGCGTCCACTTCACCTACAACAAGCCGAAACCCATCATCCACCTCCAACCAACTCTACAAAGAAACTGGAACAAAATCACCACGGAACAGATCTCCTCATCGCTCCTTCAAACCTCCCCAGCCCTCACTTCTAACGCCAACGAAGCCGCCTCCAACCTCACCCTTTGGTTATCCAACACCGCAGACACCTTAGCACCACTGAAAAAACGCCAACACAAAATCAAGAAGGCCTCATGGTTCAACGAGGACCTCAAGAAATCCAAGAAACTATGCCGCTCCCTTGAAAAGGCCTGGAAAAAAGACTCATCCACCAGCAACAAGGACGCCTTCAAAAACGCCATCCGTACTCACCACCAACTGATCCGAAAAGCCAAAAAAACAACATTCAAGGATCGACTCGACAACAACGCCCACAACAGCAAGGAACTTTTCAACATCGTCAAGGAATTTTCCAACCCCTCGGCCAACTCCAACGACATCACCCCCTCTCAAACCCTCTGCGACTCCCTAGCCTCTTTTTTCCACAACAAGATTGCTGACATCCACAACAGCTTTGACAACCAACCCGGAAGCCAACCCACCCCACCATCAGCTGACTATCTTCCCCCCATTAACACCCTTAACGCCTGGAACCCAATCACCACTGAGGACACCATCCGCCTGATGAATTCCATCCACTCTGGATCCCCCACAGACCCATGCCCTCACCACATCTTCAACAAAGCAGACTCCGTCATAGCTCCGCACCTCCGAGACGTCATCAACTGCTCCTTCAACTCCGCTACCTTCCCAGAAGACTGGAAACACGCTGAACTCACCGCCCTTCTGAAAAAACCAACAGCAGACCCCACCGAACTCAAAAACTACCGCCCCATCTCACTTCTTCCATTCCCGGCCAAAGTCATCGAGAAAGCTGTCAACAACCAGCTCGCCGCCTTCCTCGAAGCCAACAAATCCCTCGACTCCTCACAATCTGGCTTCCGAGCAAAACACAGCACTGAGACCGCCCTCATCGCAGCAACAGACGACATTCGAACTCTACTGGACAATGGAGACACAGTCGCCCTCATCCTCCTCGACCTCTCTGCAGCCTTCGACACAGTCTGCCACAACACCCTTTTACAGCGCCTCAGAAACATCGGAATCCAAGGAAAGGCACTGGAATGGATCACCTCGTTCCTCTCCGGAAGAACCCAGAGAGTCCGCCTCCCACCATTCAAGTCCGAGGCCTCTGAAATCATCTGCGGCGTACCACAAGGATCCTCACTCAGCCCCACCCTCTTCAACGTATACATGAGCCCCCTCGCGACCATCGCCCGCCAACACAACCTCAACATCATCTCTTACGCGGACGACACTCAACTGATCCTTTCTCTCACCAAGGACCCCAGCACCGCCAAAACTAACCTACACGAAGGAATGAAAGAAGTCGCCGAATGGATGAAACAAAGCCGTCTGAAACTGAACTCAGACAAAACAGAAGTCCTCATCTTAGGTAAATCCCCCTCTGCATGGGACGACTCCTGGTGGCCGGAAGCCCTCGGAAAAGCACCCATCCCGACAGACCACGCACGGAACCTTGGCGTCATCCTGGACTCTTCACTTTCAATGAACAGACAAGTCAGCGCCGTATCCTCATCCTGCTTCAACATCCTTCGCATGCTCAGAAAAACATTTCGCTGGATCCCCACCGAAACAAGGAAAACAGTCACCCATGCTCTGGTCACGAGCCGACTGGACTACGGAAACACCCTCTACGCAGGTACCACCGCCAAACTCCAGAAGAAACTACAACGAATCCAAAACGCCTCAGCCAGGCTCATATTAGACATCCCACGCAATGAACACATCTCTGGCCACCTTAAAGACCTCCACTGGCTACCCGTCAATAAGAGGATTACTTTCCGACTGCTTACCCACGCACACAAATCACTCTACGACATCGGACCAGATTGCCTCAACCCTCGACTGTCCTTCTACACCCCCTCCCGCCAACTTCGCTCTTCCAGCCAAGCATTCGCCACTGTCCCTCGCATCAACAAAACCACCATGGGAGGCAGATCCTTCTCATACCTGGCTGCCAAAACATGGAACTCACTCCCCGCTTACCTTCGCCTCACCCAGAATCACCTAGCGTTCAGAAAACAACTTAAAACGTGGATATTTGACAAATAATCCCCCTCCCCTCCCCAAGCGCCTTGAAACCCTCTGGGTATGTAGTGCGCTATATAAATTTTATGACTTGACTTGACTAAAGGAGAAAGTGGGAGTGAGTGCTGAGGTGACTTCTTCACAGAAAGGTCCCAAAGTGCCTTCTGTACCCTCAACATCTTCAGAGAAGTCAAAAGGTTTCAAAAAACCTGCCTCTCTTCCTCAGGAATCCAAGTCTGTGAAGAAATCCCGCCCGTCGACGGTGACTTCCACAGGTACGTCGACGACGGAGGTGAAAACTCTTCATTCTTCCAGTTTGGCCTCGTCGGTGGGATCGTCGACGATGGCTTCGTCGACAGCTTCGAAGCCTTCAATGTCGACGATTGGACTATCTTCTTCGTCAACGAGTTTGGTATCCTCAGTGTCGACGAGGATGACGCCGAGGGTGGTGTCGACGATGACGAAGACTACATCGCCGACGACTATGACGACGACGGCTCTGATCCTGACGTCGAGCTCGTCGACGGTACCGTCGACGCTGGCTCCTCCGTCGACGATGAATGATTCTCCGTCGACGACGATGCGTCAGTCGACTATGATTCTGTCGACGATGGTTCCGCCATCTACAAGGCTCTCGTCGACGATGGTTCCATCGACGCCTCTCTTGTCGACGACCTCGTCGACAGTTCCTCCTTTGAAGGTGGAAAAAATTTGAATTATTGTAAAAAAACGCCAGATCACTTCGGATATGATGTCTCCGCAAAGGGTGATTCCCCTTCCTCCGGCTTTACTGTTGGATGAAGATAATTCAGAGGAGGAGGATGAAGAGGATGATGATGATCCTCATGGAGTGGCTTACAGTCCGTCTCAACTCCATGTGAAATGTCAGGACTCTGATTCTGATGGTTATTATGAGGAGGAACTGCGTCAATCTCCACCTAGACAGCAGATTCCACACCAAGTTCCGCAGGGTATGGTTGCCATGCCTTCATCACTCATATCGGACCTGCAAATGATGCTAACGGACTATAGGAAGAGGATTCCTTCACAGGCTACGGAGTCCATTCAGGTGCCTCATCCACCTTTACCACCATCCTCTACGGCGGTGGTGCAGCCACAATCTCAAGAGCAAGAGGAAGTTCGGCAGCCACCAGTACAGGTTCAGACCATTCAAGATACTGATGATGATGATGATGATTTTTCGGATGCAGGCAGAGACGATCCAGGAGTCTCATCCTGACAAAGAATGGGACGATTACGTCATCCCACATCCTTCCTCTCCTTCACCAGATCCGGTGGATTCGCCACCTGTCAAATTGTATATTTTTATAAACAAGACTGCTTTTGTTCCCTTCTGGTGAGTGTTTTCCTAGCCAACAAAATGCAAGATGAATGAATGTTGTGGACTGAGTTTGCCGTTTTGAGTCCTGGTTTAGGAGCAGGAAATAATATCTCCCATAGGGAAAACATTTTGCTTTACTTTACAATATAGGTGGGTTCCATAAACTTATGGAGAGAGCTTCTAGGCGCTTTGGCCTTCCAGTGTCTATGGTGCATACCGACTGCTTCCTTTATGAATTCAAGGAACCATATAAAAGATCTGTCCGCTCTATCCTTATAGTCGACCATGTTTGGACTGAAGGACTGAAAGCGATGCAGTCCCCTGCTACGGTAATTCCTGTCTTGCCTCGACTGGAGAAAAAGTATAAAGCTACGGATGGAAGTCCAGCATGTTTGGTGGGTCAGCCATAACCGGACTCGGTGATCTCGCAAGCAGATCAGAGGAAGTCTAAAAACCTGGCAGCCCCTCTTGACAAGGAGGGGAGACGCTTGGATAATGTAGGGAAGAGATTCTCCTCTATGTCCAGTGTGAGAAGTTGGCCTGATATATGATGCTCACTAATTCTAGTGATCACCTTGTATCAGTCCAAACAACCCTTATGGTGATTGGTTGTAAGTCAACCTTATAGACCAGCTATCCTAATGGTAGCATGGACAAAGCAGTCTTAGGCTAAACTCTTTTGGCATGTGAAGCCAGCTGTTTTACCACATATAACCCCTTGAATACCAAATGAAAGGATACCACACAGGTAGTTATGAAAATAAACAAGATATTTATTAACTAACAAACACCTCTGAACTCTTTATGAGATCAGAGGGCTAAGCACATGAAAAGACTCTCAAGAAAAATACGTTTAAGTTGCACAATTACAATGTTGCCCTAGGGTCACAACAAACCATATACTAAGTAAGTGGAATGTGAAAGTCGATAGAAGGAATGGAGCTGTCCAGAGGCTGTAGGATCGCTGGGACCACACTACCCTAACCTTAGGTAAGTAATAGAAGGCCCACGGAACGCGTGTGCAGAGTGTGAACTCACACGCGAGATGCGCAACAACGTCTATGGACAGTACAGTTCACGTAAAAAGTGAGTACGGACAATCCTGACTAGTTAGGACTAAAACGACTGTGGAACTGGACACTAGGAGAGTCAATCTACCCTTGAGCACCGAAAGGCTCGTATTACCTCACCCACAGGCTGCGGGTGCATAGGTGCGAAGTCGTTTCGAATTCCGGCGTTGAAGTCTATGGAGCCTGGAGGAAAAGATGCTGCAGGCGGTCAGGAGGAAGATGTCCGGTGTGATCCAAGGGTGGATCAGTGAAGAGGAGAACCTGAAAGCAGAGGGGACAATGTTCAAAGTCACTAGCCAGTGACTGGAGTGGAACCAGGAGTGGAACCAGATGTCATCGTCGCGATCAGGTGAAGGTGGACGCTTGTCTCTGTAGCCACGTGGACCAGGTGGTGTCTTCGACGACCAGGATGGAGGCACGAGCTGTCCCACGCAGGCTCTCGCTGTCGGCGGTGTCTTCTCCGGATTCGGGTTCAACAGGCCTTGGCAAAGGCAACCCACGCGGTGAGTGAAAACGGCGTCTGGAGTGGACCAGGAGGGTCCGGGGTGCTCCTCTTTTGGAAGGGAGCAAGGGCCAGTCTGGAGCAACCAGACCAGCAGTGAAGTTGTCGGAGTTCGTCGTCTAGGAGGTCACCAGCCAGCCGGCACGTGACCAGACAACTCGTCGAGCAGCAAACAGGCAGGAGGGCCCCAGGCAGATCTAGTGGATGCTGGAGGGCTGATCTTCGATGCAGGAGCTGCTCGGGGTCGGGGCTTCTCAGTCCCCAAAGCACTTGGACGAGGATGCCTCGGAAGTCGCGCTGGAGCGAAGTGCTGCTTCTTTCAAGATGGCCGGTCCCACGTGTCTCGTCGCACCCACGGATCTCAGCTGTGCTGCAGATGTAGGTAGAAAATCATAAATCAAAAACGCTCAGTTGAATCAATCATGATTACCACTAAGGCAGCCTATGCAAAACAGAATTCTTATGGAAATACCTGACACAAACCAAAGATTTATTTGAAAAACTTAGAAGTTTAATAATTTACTCCATTTTGATATGGTTTTTATATACATTTATACAATTATATACAATTTCAGACTAACGGTAAAAAGGAGAGCAAACAGCTTCTAAAGTAGTGCAGGAAAAAGAGGGGAGAGAGAGTGATTGTGGTGAGAAGGGTGTAAGCCTCAAAAGGAAAAAATGGTGACAAGTGAAAAAGGATTTATACAGTTCAAAAAATGTTACAGCTGTACTAAGTATTCAGCTAGTATCACAGAAAAAGCCACAATTAGTTGCTGTTATATTTCATACATTTATACAGTCAAACAATGACATGTATAATGGTTTTCCGGGGTGGTCCTATCTGTACATGAAAACAAGGGCGTCGACGTTTCGACCCGTCTTTTGGTACATGGGCAAGTTGGAGCCTCGACCTGCGGGTCTTCCTCAGGACGAATGTTGCACACACGTTTTTACCGTAGACAATTCACGGAATTAACCCACAGATTATTTATGGGCTGCCTCCGTCCTCCTATACCGGGATAGACGGATGGTCTAGTTGACCGAGGTGAGCCACCCTGAACTTGGTGGTGCAGCGTCTGTAATGGGTATTCAGGCGTATGTTAGGATGCCTGATCCTAACATGGCAGCTTGGCTTCTGACGGCGGCAGACGCGAAGTAAAAAAGCGCCCTTGGCTATTGTTAACTGCGGAGCGGGGATTGATCCGAAATACATGCATGCTCCGCTTGGGTGACACTCGTGATGCACAACGCCTGACACGAAAGTGTTTGGGGACGCGCTACTCGAGTTTTTGTCATCCTTTTTTTGACTACGGTAAAAACGTGTGTGCAACATTCGTCCTGAGGAAGACCCGCAGGTCGAGGCTCCAACTTGCCCATGTACCAAAAGACGGGTCGAAACGTCGACGCCCTTGTTTTCATGTACAGATAGGACCACCCCGGAAAACCATTATACATGTCATTGTTTGACTGTATAAATGTATGAAATATAACAGCAACTAATTGTGGCTTTTTCTGTGATACTAGCTGAATACTTAGTACAGCTGTAACATTTTTTGAACTGTATAAATCCTTTTTCACTTGTCACCATTTTTTCCTTTTGAGGCTTACACCCTTCTCACCACAATCACTCTCTCTCCCCTCTTTTTCCTGCACTACTTTAGAAGCTGTTTGCTCTCCTTTTTACCGTTAGTCTGAAATTGTATATAATTGTATAAATGTATATAAAAACCATATCAAAATGGAGTAAATTATTAAACTCCTAAGTTTTTCAAATAAATCTTTGGTTTGTGTCAGGTATTTCCATAAGAATTCTGTTTTGCATAGGCTGCCTTAGTGGTAATCATGATTGATTCAACTGAGCGTTTTTGATTTATGAAGCTCATTAAATTAACTAATTTTGTGCAGATTTTGTCTGTTGATATAAAAGGTTTTGGTTGGGACCAATGTTTCTAGCATAACGTTATCTACCCAGGTCCTTGAACCTCATTGGGTTACCCCATTCTAGTAATGGCAGATGTAGGTAGAGGTCGGAGAGGTCTGGGAATCCGGGTCTCGTCGGGCTCTGAAGTCTGGATCCTTGCAGGAAGACGACAAAGGGAAGCCGCTGTACGCTGATGGTGCCTGCTTGTGCAGGGTGGACACTCCTTGCCCACAAGGGAGATTTTCTTCAGTCTGCTGGGGAGCAGAACGTCGAAGTCCAGAGTTTCTTCTTGTAGAGTTGATCAGGATAATCTAATTTGGAATGGGACCAGATCCTACCTTTATCTGGCTAAAGGGGGCTGCACTAAGACTAGGCCCCTCCTCTGGGTGGGACCAGGAAGGGGGGTGGTTACACCCCCTATCCTTTGTCCGGTCTTGCACCAGCTCTGGGGCTGGTGTGCCCCAGGAACTGGTTTAGACCGATGTATGCATGTAACTTTCACAAGATTGATTGCCTGCTACTCCACCTCATCTGGGGGACAGGACGCCGGTGACTAACGTTGGCCAAGCTCAGACTTCTAACCGATAGCAGAGGATTGGTGGTCCCTAATTAGGAGCTTTATTACTTTGCGGCACAATTAAAGTGGGTGGCATACTGCAGACATTGTAGATGGGGGGATGCCAATTGGGATTATGCTGAATACCGAATCGGACCTCCCTGTTGACCCTAATGGTTACACTAGCATACACTCCCAGATAAAGACAGCCCGACCTCTTGGCGAGTACACTTCGAGTTGCATGGTCCAGCGGCACGCCAACAGGCACAGACAAAAACCCAATATGCAAGGAATCTTCCCCTGACTGTCTTTTACATCTCCCACATGAGGGATATTGGTCAGATTACAAAATTGGGAAGGGCAGGGCATGACCGTGCTGTTTAAGTGCTTGGTGATTGGTACAAAGATGGGAAACTTCGGTACTTCGAGGTTCTTGTTGAGGAATAGGATATACCAGCCCACCACGTCCTGCGCTACGAGGCAGTGGCAGCCAAAGTGGGGGGAGAATAGCCAGGAATCATCGGAACATAAAGGACTGGACATAGTCTGTACCACCATTGACCAGTCCCATGAGATTACCCTCCTTTACAGAGCACTGGTGGCTCAGACTCGGACATGTATCATGCACTCACAGATGAGGAATGGCAAAACATCCTAAGTTACACACATCATGCATCCCACACTGTTCCCTTCAGACTTATTCAAACCTATTACATCCATAGGGTGTACCTCATACCTAAGCACATCAGTTTTATGTTCCCAGGAACATAAGCAGCATTCATCCTCCTCCAAGCAGACTTCTACCTCATGGTATGACAGAACTCTATCATCACCACTTTTTAAAAACATATTTTTATTGATTTTTCACAATAACACAATCATCTTGATCGTCTAGGTTTATCTTGATCATTTTCGTCATATACGAACAAGACAATCTAACAACCCCTCCCGCCTTCCATTCCCCCATTTCTGGCTCAAACTAACATTTGTATGCATGACAGTAATTTATCCTTGCGAGTTCAGTGTTACGTATCATATATATCAGTTACAAATCATTAACATTACGTATGCAATTTGCAGTATTGTATCTCGTATAGTGGATACACCAAGTGACATTATTTACAATCCTGATCTGTACATTCCATTATCATTCCTGTCGATCTTTGGCTACAAATTCCTCCATTATTGCATTCAATGTCAAGCAATATTGGCACCCTTCTCATCCCCTTCTGCTCCTCTCTATGTAGCTCCGCTCCTTCTGCCCTCCCCCATCTCACAACTTCATTGTACCAGTCTAACAATTTAGGAGGTCTGGTTGTTTTCCATCTCATGGTTATATTTCTTTTTGCCAATATCACCGCAAGGTTCACAAACCTGCGCATAGGAGTTCCCTTCTTTCCTTTGGGACCTAGACCTAATATGCAAAAGTCCAGTGACCTGATGTTCCCTGTTAGTGCCACGCTGTTAACTAGTTCCTGCACATTCAACCAGTAGTTCAGTAGTCTTCGGCAGTCTCACAACATGTGCAATAATCCCTCATTTGGAAAACAGCAGCGGGGACAATCACCTGATGTCTCTGGGAACATTTTGCTTAGTTTGTGTGGGGTTAAATACGCTCGGTGTACTATCATGAGCTGGATAAATTTAAACTCCGGGTTTCTAGAGATCTTACATGGGTGTTCTAATATTAATCCCCCTTCTTTATCCGTGAGTGTGCGGCCGATATCCATGTCCCATCTATTTCGAGTCAATTGTAGTGACACAGACGAGTGTGTGCGAATACCCCGATACAACCATTTCATCATGTGACCCCCATTACCCATCAGGTATTGCATGTGTTTGTGGCTAATCCCCCTTAGGGGCCCACACTGTTTTGATATAACAGGAAATGTGTGCATGCAGCAGAAACTATCTGTCACCCCCTTCTCACTCACAATAGTATCATGGGCACTAGCGTGCCATCGGTGAAGAGATCGCCTTCCGTGGAAACTCCTGTCTCTGACCATACCCCTGTATGTCGGAGTGTCACCCGTCTGGATGCAAGTGGAAGGCCTAACAAGGGTATATTCAGGGCGTAAGGCGCAGAGATTTTGGTATAGCGCGTAGCCCTCTTCCAATAACTTAGGGCTGTGCGTAGTAGTGGGGACACTGTCAACTAAACTTTACTGCCTGGCATCAGTAATACATGTAATTCCCCATGTTCCCATGCTTGTGTGGTCATGGAAATTTCTCTCAAGTTACGGCCTTTAATCCAATATGCCAACCACTGCAGCTGGCCTGCATAGCAATAAGCTCTCATGTCAGGGACTCCCATTCCCCCTTGCTTTGTGGCTAATTGTAGTTTAGTAAGCCATATACACCTACGTTCTGAGCCCCATATTAATTCAACTAGCAGAGTGTCCAACAATTTAAATGTATGCAGTGGTATCTGAATGGGCAGATTAACAAAATAATATAACAGTCTTGGTAGCATCGCCATTGTAGCTATGGCTATTCTCCCAGCCACTGATAGCGGTAAGGAAGTCCCGAACTTATCTGCTAACAGCCTGAACAACGAATCCTTAACAACGAGTGTATTAAACAGCGAATCCTTAACCACGACCTTTACCAGAACCACGAACTCATTAACAACTACTGCACACTAACAAAGACCACCTGAACCACGACTTATATTTTTTATAATTTAGGAATGTGTAATATTCATTTGTACATTTAAGGATTTTAATTACGATGTAGAAATATTAGTTTGTTTTAATTTAGCGTGTTAGGCCAATAGATGGCAGTGTTGGTTTGTTTTATAGTGATGTGCTTAAGAAAAGTGCACGAAGCGAATTATCTCTGCTTGTAAAAGTTGAAATAATTACAAAACGATGTATGTGTTTTTTTTCTATGTATAGTTTAAGAGAATTATTTAAAAAAAAATCTGCTGTGCAATCCATTTAAAAAACATTATTTTCTAAGAGACCTTTTTGTGAAATGGCAGTTGGAGTTATAAAAATCTTTTTAAAAAACAAGTTAATCAAAACAAAACTTCTGTTGCACCTAAAAATACATTTACCCCCCCGAAGTTCAATTAGGAGTTTACAACTGTTTCTTAATTAAATATTATTATATAAAGTCCCCTGGATATGATGTTTAAAGTCTTAAACAAGTTAGAGAATGCTCCTGACATAAAATAACTGGGTGCGAATCTCTTGGCCACATGACTAATAATCATTATTGCTCTCTATGAGGGAGACGTTTGTAGTATGCTTGGAATCGCTGGCAGACCTTCAGAACAATCCCTTGGTAGGGGCAAGCATGCTCGAACAGCACATGTAAAAAACGATTATTAGATTGCACATTTAAAGATTATTGAAATAAAAATGTTTAAGTTATCCATGAATCAAACATGAAGTTTGTAAAACGTAGTGGTAAATTAAGGAAGTATGAAAAATGGTTAATTTTCTTGGTATAGGCATTCGTTGTACAGAAAATAGTGGTTTGGCTTTGGTAGTGCTTTAGCCTTCTTGGTTCAGGCATTCCTTGTTCAAGTGGTAGTTGTTTAGTCATACAACCCTTCTGGATTGATGTTATAGAGCGAGTTAAATTACCATCTAGAATATCCTCCACGTCTCTGTATATTTGGATGCCTAAATGTTTAAAGGTAACTGGTCTGGAATTTGCAATGACCAAATTGAATTGGTTCAGTCCTGGTTACTTCATTAAAAAAGAAGGGGTACGATTTGTTCTCATTTATAGTAAGTCCGGAAAGTTTTTGGAACATAGAAAAAAGCTTGGGCATAGGGTGATATACCTCGTCTAGATTGTTCAGAAATAGACTAATATCATCTGCATATGCCAAAACCACATGCACCTCTCCATTTATACATATCCCCCAATGGCCAGCCTTTGTACGTAGTTTTTGCAGAAGAGGTTCTAGCGCTAGAATAAACAATAAGGGCGAGAGCAGACAACCCGGTCTAGTACCCCTCTCTACCTGGTATTGGTTTGAAGTGTGGGGTCCCGTGCGGGCCCTTGCCGTTGGATTCGTGTATAACAATTTCACCTATCTTATTCATTCTGGTGGAATCCCAAATCTAGGTAACGCAGTCAGCATATATTCCCAGTGCAGTGAATCCAACGCTCGCCGCAAGTCCAAGGAGATGCAACCTCGCGGATCAGCATCCGTAGGCACCTGTGACATCACCATGTGAAGCCTCCAAATATTGATTGCGTATTCCTGTGTGGTACAAATCCGCACTGATCAGTGTGTGTCAAACTTGGAGAATATTGCTGTGATCTATTTGCTAATATCTTACTTAAAATCTTGTTATCCGTATTAAGGAGCGATAGGGGTCTATAACTTGCCATGTATCTGCTGTCTCTGCCCGGTTTCAACAAGGAGATCACCGTCGCCTGCACCGTGGTGTGGGGGAGGAAGCCATCTTCCAGTGCTACCCGATACAGCTCTAGCAATCGGGGAGTCAACAACTCAATGTATATTGCATAAAATTCAATAGGTAATCCGTCATTACCTGGCGATTTATTACGGGGGAGGGCTTTTATCGCTGTTTTAATCTCCATATGTGTGATTGGTTTCTTTAAGTCTGCTGCCTGGTCATCGCTTAGCGTGGGGACCTGCAATCCCTCAAAAATAGCCTCAAATTCCCTGTCCGGGGGCGCATACAATTGCTCATAGTATTGTCGAAAAGCGGGATTATTTTCACATTGAGTGCTCTTCACCACACCACCAGGGGCATCTATTTCAAGAATTTGCGACATAGGGGGTGTATCTTTAATAATCCTAGCAAGCAGGGAGCCTGCCCTGCCCGCCTTCACATGTTGTTTCTGTGTATATAGTCTATAGTCCAGGACTCAAAGGTCTTCCAGTAGTTCTGCGTGCGATATATATAGTTCCTGCAGTTCTGACTTGCTTGTGTTATTTGGAACCGCATCCTGTTCCACCCTTCCCAACCTGTTGTCTACGTCTGTAAGTTTGTCAAGAAGTGTCGCACGTACCCCCACTTTTGTACTGATCGCCACCCCCCGTATCACCGTTTTAAATGCGTCCCATTCAAACTGACGAGTGCTTGCTGTGTTCATGTTCTCAGTAAAATATTGGGTTCTGGCTGTAGAAAGGGCATTGCGGGAACAGTGCTGGATTTAGTCTCCGTGATGGGATTGGCGCCGGAGTCTTCCCCCAGTGTAATGTGGCCTCTACCGGGATGTGGTCTGAATATGTTTTGCCCAGGTGTGTAGTTTCCATAACAGCACCCATTAGTCGCTGTGAGCAGAATAGCCCATCTATGCAAGTGTGTAAGCTATATGGTGCTGAGAAGGAGTATTCCCTGTCTGTGGGATGTTTTTCCCTCCATATATCTCCCATTCCCCATCCCTTCGCCCAAGCCTAAAGTGCATCTGTGTGTTTCCTACATCCCACCCCTTGCAATGGAGGGTGCGATCTGTCCAGTTCTAGGTCCAGCACTGAGTTAAAATCACCTCCCAGTATCCATGGGTATCCTTCCCGTTCCACCAGTGCCGTACTGAGAATTGCTAAAAGTTTGTCTTGGTCTGTGTTCGGAGCATAGATACTTCCTATTACTATTTGCTATCCATCCAACAGGCCAACACATAACGCCCATTCACATCTGTCCGTTGTTCTAACTGCTTGAAGGGAGTGCCATTCCTGAATCATGCTGCCGCTGCCGCCCGGACAAATGCAGAATAAGAAGTAGTAAACAACTGTCCCCTCCATTTCTTTATGAGATTAGTGGCTTCCGCCTGTATTAGATGTGTTACTTGTAAAAAGACAATATGTGCCTTCCTACGATTTAATTGAGCCAGAATTCTATGTTGTTTATGTATTGACCCCATACCTCGTACTTTCCAGGATGTAAATGTATATCTATTAAATTGCGTCATCAGGTTTCCAAACATACAAACTGATCATCACACAGTTCCCTGTACACTGTGTATTCCTCGCATTCCACGTAGCTGAGCCAGTAAACCCCATTAAACTCCCCAATACTAGGTTCCCCCAAACAACAAAAGAGAACCAAACCAACAGAACAAACTCAATAAAAGTTCCAAAGTTTCCATAACTAATTGCAGTTGCCTTAGGGGGAGCAGCCACCACTTGAAGCATAGCACTTTTTACGCAGCACACAAGATCAGGGACCCTAGAGCCCCCGTTAACACCATATTTCGCAAGGGTTAAGCAATATGATATACATCTTAAACTAACCAGCACAGTCCCATTACATAAACAATCAAACAGTTGGCAAATGTAATATATTTCGTATACAAATCTATATACTCATCTGACATTGCACTTCAACAGCACGAGGTAATCACGTTTATCATCCCAAATAGTCATTAACAGTCTGCGGAGTGACCAAGGGGAACAGTGCCTTGCTAGACTCCGTCAGAGCGGGCATCCGCATCTTCCGAAGAGTTCAGTGTCTGCCACTGATCGTGCATCATATGCCCCCAGTGCTGCCACAGTCAGGATCGCATCTGATTGGCTGTCCGTTATCTGTTCTTGCGACGGTTGTCCTCCTTTGGCAGTTTCCCTCTGTTTTCCTTTATGGTGCTTTCTCTTCTCATCTGCTGTGATTTTGGTTGCTGTCTGTGGTGAGACTGTGTGGAGTGCTGGTACACCGACGGCGACAGAGTAATTTCCAGCCAGTCCGCAGCTTCTTCCGGGTTATCGAAGAACAGGCCTTTTTGTTCATAGAGAACCTTGAGGCGAGCTGGGAACAGTAGGGTATACTTTAATTGGTGCATTCTAAGCTTTTTCTTGACGTCTTGGAAAGTAGCCCTCGCTCTTTGTACTGTCAATGTAAAATCCGGATAAAGAGAAATCGTTTTGTTCTGATATTTAATCGGAGCCTTCTCCCTCGTCAGACGCAAAATCGTGTCTCTATCTTTGTAGTTCAGAATCCGCGCTATTATCGGTCTAGGAGGTGCTCCCGGAAGGGGAGGTCTGGGCGGGACTCTGCGAGTGCGTTCAACTCTAAAATGGTCTGTGAGTCCCATCGTAGCCACCTGCTCCCGAAACCACTGCTCGATAAATTGGGTTAGGTGGGCCCCCTCGCTTTTCTCTGGCATTTCCAAAATACGCACGTTGTTGCACCTGGAGCGTCCCTCTGCGTCATCCACTCTATCCTGCAGTCCTTTCAGTTGGCGCTATAGTTGTTCTATTTTATTTTATTTTATTTTATTTTATTTATTTATTTATTTATTTATTTATTTGCGGGTTTGTAACGCGCTTGAATAAACTCCCGAAGGAGTATCTCTGCGCCTTGGAGCAAGGAAACAAAGACAGAGCAAAAGTAGCATCAGATGGATCTAGATCTGGTTTCTGAACAGCAGGGTTTTGAGCTGCCTTCTAAATTTTAGATGTTCTGAACTTTGTCTGAGAGACAGAGGGAGCTTCTTCCACAGTGATGGTCCAGTTACAGATAGAGCTTTGCCTCCGTGTCTTGCCTTTCTTGCACGGGGCACCACCAAGAGAAGGTGGTTGCTGGATCTGAAAGATCGGGTAGGGACATATGGAATGAATTTGTTTTCCAGGTAGACGGGCCCTTGTCCGTTTAAGCTTTTATGTATTATACAGCATATTTTAAACTTTGTTCTCTGCCGGATTGAGAGCCAGTGTAATTGGTCCAGAAGAGGTTTGGACGCGGTTCTCGGAGGGACATTCAGGACCAGGCGGGCCGCCGTGTTCTGGATTACTTGGAGCTTGGCCAGCACTCCCTTGTTTGCAGAGAGTAGCAAGCTGTTACAGTAGTCGATTCGACTTAGAACAAGAGCCTGTACCAGAGTTCTCCTGAAGGAATCTGGGAGCAGGGAAAAAACTTTGCGCAACAGGCTGATAGTGTGGAAACATGAGCCTATGACATAGTTGATGTGCTGTTTCAGCGAAAGTTCTTGATCTAAACGGATCCCCAGATCTTTAACGACCTGCTTTGGTTCAGGAACTGCTCCCAGGCATTTTAGCCTCCCCGAACAGCATGACTTCTGTTTTGCTGACATTGCACTGAAGGCAGTTAGAGGACATCCATTGTGCTATAGCCTTCATGCCTAATGAGAAGGAGTTCTTTACTTCAGTGGAGAGAGTTTTGAAAGGAAAGAGGAGCTGCGTGTCATCCGCATATGACACTGGGATTAAGCCATACGTGCGCATCACTCTTGCCAGTGGTGCCACATAGATGTTAAAGAGGGTTGGGCTTAAACAAGAGCCCTGTGGCACCCCTTTCGAAATCTCTACCTCCACTGAGCGATATGCACCCATGGTGACACTCTGGGTGCGATTGGATAAGAAACCCCTTAGTCAGGCAAGGGTTTTGTCCTTTAGTCCAATGTTCGCCAACCGGTCAGCCAAGATGGTATGTGACACGGTGTTGAACGCTGCCGACAGATCTAATAGTACCAGGAACACGGCGTAGCCCTTGTCCTGATACATTTGCAAGTCGTCTGTGACTGACAGAAGGGTTGACTCCGTGCTGTGCTTCGGCCTGAACCCTGATTGAGAATAGTCCAACCCCCCCACCCCTGCATATTCAATGTAGTTAGACAGATGACGGTTGACATGTTTTTCGGTCAGTTTCCCTAAGAATGGTAGCAGGGATATGGGCCTAAGATTGGATAGTTCGGTCCATGGTATGGCGGTATTTTTCCTGATCGGTCTTACCAAGGCCCGTTTCCATCCCCTGGGGACGTCACCTGATCTTAGGGAGATATTCACAAGCCTCTAGATCACAGGGCATCATTCTTCTGCAAGCATGGACATTTTTCTAGCTGGAATCGTGTCATCTGGACTTCCACTCTTTATCTGTGAGGTTAAAGATAATACCTCCTCTGCAGTGATAGGGGGGAACATGTCAAGGGTGTGGGTGATAGAATTAGGTTCATCCTTAATCTGAGGGAGTGATTTGTCTGTACTAAATACCATATTAGAATTAACAATTTTCTCATAAATTGTGTCTGTTTTATTAGTGAAGAACTGGGAAATTTCATCGCGTAGCTGCTGTGATCCCAACTCAGAATTTGGGATGAGTGTGTTGTTTGTTGAGGAATGAGTTCGTCCAGTGCCAGCCTGTTGTTTCTCACTCTATCTGCCCATTTTGTGTGGTCGGCTTTCAGCAGAGTAAATCTGGTTGTTCGCGTGTTTATTTGCGTTTCCATAACTGTCCTGGATTTTAAAAGGAAACAAGTGGTCCTTAGCATATACGAATAAGAGTAAGCAAAAATATTATATAGACCACAATGGGCTGCTATATAGTTCACAATCCCTTGTCCAGCCGGAAAGGGAATTTTATTGATCTGGTAGTTTTGTTCAATGTAAGAATACAGCACATAACCAAAACAATAGAGGTTACAGTAGGGCACAGTCCTGTGCCGTACATGGGAAACAAGTAAAAGGACAGTAAGTGAAAGAAATATCAGGCAAACCGGGTGAGCTTGCAGGTCACTGATGTGAATTTAAATTAACAGTGTATCCTGGAGTAAATCAAACATACAATAATACAGTGGGTTCACATGTATGGATCACTCATAAAGGAGTCGACGTTTCGATCCCAAGTTCGGTTATAGGCAGGCCCAATACACCTAGAAAGGCCGGTTTTTGCTTTTAAGAAAAGTAAGAACTTAAGGGACCATCTGGTCAGAGCTGCCCTACCCTCTCCCGCCACCTTGACAACAATTGAGTCCAACTGGGGCCTTCCACCAATTCTAGGGCACGTTAAGTGTGGCTGCTGCACTGTGTGTGAGTTCACGATTGAGGCACGGAATTTCAGTCATAATGGTGTGACAGTAGCAATGAAAAGCTTCACCAATTGCAACAGCCATAATGTCATCTACGCCATCTTGTGTCCCTGCCCAAAAATGTACGTTGGCCAGACCACCCAAAAAGCGAAGACCCGCATATGCCAGCACCGAAGTCGCATCAGATGTGGGACTCAGAACGCACCTCTTGTCGAACATTTTGCTGAACTGAAACACTCTGCTGATGATATCAAATGGACAATCCTAAAGACAGTCAAACTCCCACAGAGGGGAGGCAACCTGGCCTAACTACTCAACCGAGAGGAGCTAAAGACAATCATTCAATTCGACACTATCCACACAGGTTTGAACAAGAGTGAGGATTGGACAACCCTCCTGTAGTACCCATGTTGGATAAACATTGGCCTCATTCTCTCACCTTGGGATGTCAAAAACAAAACAAACAAAAAAAAATTGGACCCAAACATAGTAGCAACACCTTAAATGCTCTTACTGTAATATTGATGTACCTCAGTTTTTGTAAGTCAATGAATTTTAATTGTAACTGTGAGTTTCATTCAACACCATTGTCACAATTTTTAAGCACTGGTAACTGCACTCAATATGTAAATTAGTAACATCCTCGCAACAACATGCACCCCCTTTGGCTATATATTAATGTAATCTTCACCAAGAGGATTCGGGTAATTCCTTCCATTAGTGCTGCTTACTTTGACCATTCCAAGATGGCGGCTCAGCAACAACTTGAAGCCCTTGTGGACCCCTCCAGTCCACAGACACGTGATTTCCATTTGCTCAATAACTAGCTCCGTTTTTGTTAACACAGAAGCGATCCTGCCACTAACAACGTGATACCGGCTCATCCACTGCCTCGCGAACTCCTCGGTAAGTTCTCCCTCACCGATGCCCCCTGATTTAGCATACCAATTACTCGCCCCTTAAAACTACCCTAATAACTTTTTATTCTGCCCCCCAGCGGACCAGTCACCTTCTGGCCGCAACGAGTGTAATCGGCGCCATTGACAAACGCCGAGTTCTGGATTTCTCCCAAGTAGAAGAAACCATCATGGTTAAGTATTGCTCAGCCCCGCGCTCCCTTAAAAACTTTCCATTTTCACCGTTAACTAATCGTTGTTCCTTTCACCCCTCTAGCAATCATTTACCTAATTGACCGCGTTCGAGACGGCGTTTAAAACCACGCCGAACATCGCAAACACGGAATCTGGTAAAGAAACCTAAAGGTAAAACCGCTCCTGCCAAAATTGCCTGCAGGTACTCTCCCAATCCTAGCATTAATTCTGCCCCCTGTTTACTCCCACAGCGATACCAACTGGTACCATGCAACCTGAAAAGTCATAAGCGTTATTTTTCTGAGAAAGCGCCTCTGCCCAGGACGTATTTCCCCACGTATCTTGCAGATCTAAAGGTAATGCTTAACTGCCATCTCAATGGCAAAGCAGACCCTGCCGCAAATTGCCTGCGGCTACTCTCCCAGTTCCATTATTAACCCTGCACCCTTGTTTACCCCCACAGTGATATCAATTGAAAATCACAAGCGCAAATCTTCTGAGAGAGCGTCCCTGCCCAGGACATAATTCTTCTTGCAGACACAACGGTAATGCTTAAACTGCCAATTCTCGTAGCTTACCTAATTTTTCTCCAAGAAACGGTTCTACATGATTCATTCAATTTTGTCTCAACAGCAACGCCACCATTGCACACAGCACCGTGGCATACTGCTCGCAAGCATCACCTCTGCTGTGCATTCAAATATCCATCGTACCAGAAAACCACATAGCATGGTAAATGAGATGTTATGTTTCTCCCTTAACCAGCAGGTAGCTAATACCATGATAATAAAAAGATTCCTCATTCCCAACAGGGCGACGGTTTGCTGTCCATGTACTGACGCTATCCACTTGTATAAAACCTCAATCACAGACGCAGCCTTGGTAGGTTCCCCCTCCACCTCTGAGAATTCCAATACCTGGTTCGATTGATGCACCTTCTTGACGGTAACTACAACACTCAGCCCTATTACCCAATATTCACCTTTCACTCCGGCTCACCTTCTCACCACGGCTCCACGCCAAACCACTGTTGCGAGACCCATTTGACCCCGTTCACTTGCATCTGATGCCTTACAAAGCTGACGAAACATATGAAAGTGTGTATATATCTTAAAAACGTTTACAGAAGCATGATCTTCTATAGAATTGCACTGAATGCCCACGCCTACCTGGCTGCACCCTTCACTGCGATTCCGATTACTGTAACTGATTAGCTAGTGCTGCACATTGCTTTAATTATTGACTGCACTCTTGTCTTGTTTTCCTCTTCTTGCTTTTCCAACAGGCTTTTTTCTAAAAAAAGCTTTATTCAGGCAAAATCATTTTTCAAGTCCTGAAGATGATCCCCCTAAAACCGAGCTTGGGATCGAAACGTCGACTCCTTTATGAGCGATCCATACATGTGAACCCACTGTATTATTGTATGTTTGATTTCTTTGACTTCCTAACTAGTTCACAAAAAGGTAATTTCCCCGGGGCCGTGGTATGGAAATGTGGATGTGAAGTCTCTGTTGCTGGTATTTTCCTGCAGTTGCAAGTTTGTGGTGCCAATCGTATGAAGTATAGATTTAGGCCGGATAACTTTGGAGCCAGAGTATTCGCCAGTGATTCTAACCATCTGTAGAGCTTTAGGCCCAGACTGTCATACGCTGATCGTCTGCTTGTGAAGATACCCTATTAGCTTAAAAAAGGCTTTGCCTAGACTGAATTTATGGGAATTGGTATATGTAGTTTGTTATGGAATAGGTTTAGTTGTGTCCATTTACAATGGAGTTAATCTTCTTGCATTGAAGTACAATAAGAAATGGTAGTGAAGTTGATTTATTAAAGTATATAATCAAGAACATTTTAAACCGATTAAATTATTTATTGTTGATCATTTTTTCACTTCATTGTAGGACAGATAACTCAATCAAAAACCATTGGAATTCGACGATGCGGAGGAAAGTGGAGCAAGAAGGCTACTTACAAGATGCTCCCAAGTCTGACCGATCCGTAGCGACCAAACCTTCTCACAAGAGCTGTACTACAGTGGACCATTTGACAACCCATAAGCAGTTTTACATTCCAGTTCAAACCCATGTAATTTAATTTATTTTTCTAACCATAACAATATGAATATAGTTAGTGTTCTACAGAAATATTAAGATTTTGTTATAGCTCAGCAGTCTTTAAAAGTTATTTTTTTTTCTAGCCAGCATTGTCTGTCGTTTAATATGAATCTATTTATGATAGTCATTTTGTTTATATTTTGTAAATAGTAGCATGTTTCTGATGTTGCAATAATGTCACAGAGAGAAAACAAGATCTCCACCTTTACTCTGAATTAGCTTTTTATTGTTTTCTTCCTTACCAATAACCCACGGTATCTGTTTTCATCTTTGTTCAAATTTATCCAAAGGTCATTTAATACTGTACAGTTATGTAAAGAATTTATTCCAATAGTTTTCAGAAATTGATTGGATGATCAGCTTCGCTCATGTTGTTTTTTTAAAAGATCAGGTGTTTCACGTAACGGCTCTCTGTGCTATCACCTTCTGAGCGAGGAAGCTCCAAAAGATCTTTTTTTCACTTTGCTTGAGAGGACATTACTTTGGATGTCACTGAAGTAGGTGTTGGCGTCATAGTCAAACTGGGGCAAATGAGCATGGAATAATGTGTAGGAGATTATGTACAAGTCAAATTACCAAGTCCTATGATTGCACAGTTTGCATAATAGTCTAAATCTGTTATCATAACATTTCATAAGAACATGTGTTGTGATAACTGTGGTTAAGCAATGATACCGGAACATTTAATGAGTGCTAAGTTCACATTATCAGGATGGTCTTGATTATCTTAAATGTCTGGGAGTGTTGAACAAACCAAGCAAATACCCATTGTTCAGGAGAGACACTTTTTCTCCCAGCAGTGTTGGTCTGTAAGCCGGTACTTTCATTCAACAACTTGGCAGACGAGGACTTTGTCTATTTTAATAGCTCCCGTGGTGAGGCTGCATGTGAAACATCTATTCATCTACATAGAACACATTTAGATTCAAGTGTCAGGAAACATAAAAATAAAATTGACTCAGTCAGTGACAGCATTGCCCTGCTTCTTATGGGTATACAAGGAATGAGAGAACATGATAAAAAGAGCTCCATTCCAGCAGTTACGGGTATGGGGATCCTGGTTTAGATCACCACAAATTATGGGGACATGGTCCCAAAAAGAGATTCTATCACTTTACGATGTTGAACAAAGTAAATTTCAACTGACCATAAAAACATTTCAACTATTGCTGAGAAATATGGATAAAGCAATTGTAAGGTGCTTCCTGAACAAGCAGGAATGTACAAAGTTATGGATGTCATGATTGAGGCTTAGATAAACCGTCACTGACTATTACCCATACGTTTCTTCGTCAAGGGAATCTACTTGCGATTGAGCAGAACACTTCATCAGAATCCTCATGGAAAGTCTGTAGCAATGCCAAATCTTCTGTGACTGGGCAATACCTTTGTCAAGCTTTTTTGTAACATCAAACTAACCAAACTGACAAGTCTTCCAGATATGACGAGTCTGGAACAAAGCATTTTTGTACATAATGTATCAACATACATTCCACCTGCTATTGTGTGTTTTCGTCTAGCGTCTGCAACAACTTAAACTATTCCCTTCCCTGTCCCGCCTAGAACAAATCAGTGCTGTTTATGTGTGCTTTCTTTCCAGTTCATAATAATGGCCATACATAATATTAGGGTTTGTTAGTCTTATTACCAACCATTGACTGCCTGGTTACAAGTCACCAGTGCAGTATTTGAAATATTGCCACTTCGGCTCTTGAGTGTACAGTGTGCTATAGTCAAACAGGTGCTATGCCTTAATTCTTGAGGCGGTTTGGGGGAATGGTAAAGCACTGTTATTCTAGTTTCAAAACGTGACTTAGTTTAAGGGCCCCCTGTTCAGAGAACCTTTTTCCTATAGGTTTATAGCTCTCATACGTTTTTCCATTGCTAGGACATGACATTATCTAATACACCAGTGGAATACTTGTGGTACTTTGTCTCTTTTCCAGTGTCAACCTTTGGATTGACTTGCAGGCTCCTGCATATGGTATACTAATGCCCAATAATGGATCAGGTTTTTTTCCCCGTTATCCAGTTTAAGGCCCAATATATTCATGGTTGGGTTGTGTGTGATGCAGTATGCCATTGTGATTTTTTTTGTTTGTGGCAGAGTACCTCTTTCCAGAACACTTGTAAGTAGCAGCAAGTCCACTACATGCATAGGGTGGATGCCTCAGGTTACCTCATCTCAAGTAGCAGTCAAATACATTGGGTATAGCACTTTGGGGCAAGTTCGGGGACATGTACCATTGGTACATTAGTTTATAATAAGTCTCTCTTTCGGATGATCTATGGCTATCTGCCTGTAAGAAGCTGGCTCTGTATATACTAAACCAAAGTAAGGTATAATGCGCACAGAGTCCAGGGAGTCCCTTGAGGTATAGCAGAGGCTATATTAGGCAGACCCTCCAGAATATCGAGAATTAGCGATTTGCAAAAAAATCGCGAAATCAGCAGTTTTGAGAAAAGTCTGCAATTTTTACTAAACTGCCCGCGAAATTTGGAAAACTCAATCCTTTTTTTTTACAAGGCATTCCAGCTCATTATTTCTGTGCCCTCTATAAAAACATTTGTACTCCTTTCATCAAGACAAGGTTCAAGTATTGTTAGAACTCGTGCCGACCTCTGAACTTAACTAACAAAAAGTTGGAAAGTTGTATTATTTCCATCTGACAAATGTTAATTAAACACAGCCGCCGCGCGCTGACCTGGGGTCAGACCTACACCAGTGCATGCTGCTAATGTTGTGACCATTCAGCCTGGATGTGTTTGCATTGTGACCTTTCTGACCTCCTTGCATTACTTTACAATCAGTGGTCAGTTTTTGAGGGACGGTCCACGGTGCCTGTCTAAGCCCCCGGAAACAGACGCGTATAGAAAGAGTTTTCCAGTAGGAACTCCCGTTCTTTGCTTCGGGGCAAATCCCCATTTGGGCGCAAAGTGTTTCAGGTCCAGATTCTGAGTCCAGCAGTTGAGGCAATCGTGCCCCCGGAGGGAAGTTGCCCTTGTAGTTTGTGCCAGATAAAACCCGATGCGCCCTCTCCGAGATTCTGCACCTGAGAGCGGGGGCAGCGAGAGGCATTACCGCCTTATCTCTATTCTAATTCGAATTTTGGAATAGTGTTTAACTGCGCACCTGGTACTTTTGGCTCTCAGAGGTATCTGTAGTTACAGGTGCCAGTTACCATCGGGATTGCGCGCGCCCTGGACGAAGATCAATGCGCTCTGACCTTTAGAAATAGAGGCTTGCACATTGCCTATCGATATGTGCTCAAACTTCTGTTTTAGTTTATTGACGGTATGCCAAGCCCTGGGACAGTTAATGGGGTTCACTGGGCAGTGCCAGGGGTTGCAGATTATTTCAGGGAGTCTGCTACACCAGTCGAGCTCGAAAGCATGCAGTTGCCACCCTCGATGAAAAAGTCCCTGTCTTCAGAAGGACAAACTGCCGAGACCTGGGCCACAATATTAATTTGCTCCTCACACGCTAGTAACCAGTGTTGTTACTCAGCCCTAGTGCAGTTTTTGCTGCCAGCTTCTGAAACAAATCTGTTTTCCTCGATAAGTTAGGAACCCACTGAGCTGTCTGGGCAGAAATCACATAAGGATTTTTTACCTGAATTTAATCTTGAAGAATCCGCAGCAGCTGTCTCTCTGCGGTTCAAAAGTTACTCAACGAGGTAGCTGCCCGTTCTGTGAAAGCCTAAGCTGGTAGATGCGCATATACACTGCAAGGGTTTATTAAACTTACACTGAAGTGAGACTCATAAACGTCAAATACTTTTAAATGACTCCAATTACATTCAAAACCTAAAACGGGGAAGGCTCAGACCCTTGATTACAGTGACTGTAATCAGGGGAAACTATTGCTTGCATACTTCGCAGCTCGTGGTGAGGCAAGGTGACAGGATGTGGCATTACAGTCAAAACTGCTGACTCTGGAACTGGAGAACTCTGTTTGAGTCTCGGCGTTGGTTCTTCATCCTGTGATTCTGGGCAAATCACTTAAACACTAAAAACATGAATATGTCCTTGTGTAAAGTAACTGGCGCTCAGGTAAAGCTCCAATCAATACCTTCGGTTTGAGTTTGCGCTATAGATATACATATGAAAAGGTTGCAGAGTCCAAAAGACCACTACTAAACTGCCCCAGCTACTCTGTGGAAACTTTGAAGAGCTTAATGATGTGAGAGGGTAAGTCTGAGGTGTCTAGCAAGGTGAGAGGTGTAGGTTTAGCCCACAAGGAAGAAGATTTCTAGTTTGAAGTCATAACACATGTTCTATGAATAGTCAATTTCTAAATTTTGCATAGAATTATAGTTTAACTTACATGCCTGAAACAGATAAAATACAGAAGGTAGGCTGAAGACAAATTCACATATGATGGACCCCTTTTCTGCAGCAAACGTGTGACTCTTGGGGAATACCCCATGCATGGCAGAATTCCATAAATGTTTTACTCCCATCACAAAACTCCTCCTGATGAGCTAATGATTACGTCTTCACCTTCAAAGGGGTTCTGAAACCAGCTTGCTTTGCAGCTCACGTTTCTACAGATCTTTCAATTCGCTCCTCTAGTCGGACCCCCCAGGATATTGCTGTAGAAGAGTAGGGTCTGCTTTCCTATGGTCACCCCACTTTTTGCTTTTTGCTTCACTGGTTTTCGAGTTAATGTGGCTGTGGGCCTGCTAATCAGACTGAAGAACCGGAGCCTTAAGGGCCCGGCGGCGCAGGGTACGCCTAAATCTTCGAGTTCTCCTGCCTGGTCGAACAGAGACACCGGACACTCCGTTGGCGTAGAAGATTGTATTTTATTAGCTGCAGCCAGCACAGTTGTCCCTGAAGTACAGAAAGTATGTTCAAAGGAGACTGCTCTCGAACTCCGTGGCACACAGGTTTATATACGTTTGCGATACACAATGAACAATCCCAAGACCTACAAATCAGACCAATGCAAAGGGTTCGGAAAGCAAAGTATTACGTAACTTCAAACAAACTTGGTTGTCGGCTGTATTTGTTACCCAACCCTTTAAGCTATTCGCAAATGAACCCACACAATCCAACTCGCAGGTGAAGAAACACATTTGTATGTTTAAGAAGGACAGTTGTGGAATCAGAGAGTCCATAAAGGAAATGGCGAAGGACAGCAGATAAGATAGCCTCAGGAAAGAATGGTGTGAACCTACAGATAGTCTGGACGGCGATTAGTTAATAACACATGGATTCTTGTGCGCGGTCAGACCCTGACACTAGACAGGGATTATTTAATGAGACATGGATTGTTGTGCTCGGTCAGACCCTGACACTAGACCTGTAAATAGAGGCGAAAAGGTTACTTAGTATGTGAATGCAGGGAAATGACAAAGAAATACCTGGCTGGCTGTGCTGCCTGAGTGAGGGCAACACAAAATGGAGGCAAGTCGCAAAATGGCAGACTAACGCGAACAAAATCGCGAAATACAGAACCTCAAGACCCACAGCCCAGCTGTTCTCTCTCTAAATTCACTTCAATGTACTTTAGGTACATTACCAATTGGATTCTGGGTCACCTTATGTGCCCCTGTACAGTGTACCATAGGTACCCAGGGCATAGGTGCATCCAAGGCCTACCAGGGGCTGCAGCATATATTTTGCCACCCCTGGCTGGCCATTCAAATCGACACAACTGGCTGATCACTCAGCTGGGGCAAGGTGGTGTAATCACCCCTTGCTTAGATATAGTATACCTATATCTAACCTTATGTCTGGACACATATGCACCTATAAGTCACTCCTATGGCAGGCCTTAACAATCCTGGAGGCAGAGTGCTTGGTTTTATGTGAGATGGTGCTCTAGCATGAGCTGAGCCTGTCTGCAGCTTTCGGAACCATGTCCTTTAGCTGTTCTGGGATATTGCCATACCATATACTCTTAAGTGCATTATAATCCTCGCGGTTAGATGCTAACTATGGTTTGGCTTTATCGAAACATGTCGAGTAAGGTGTCAAACGATTTGGAATACTACCCCCTCCCCAGTTCTGGCGACGGGGGTAGCATTCCACCCTTCTAGAGGGAGAAATCATGTTGTTCTAACTATTCCCGGTTAAAGTTAACCAGAGCCTCAGCATCACAAAATGGATGCTGCTGCCACAGACACAAATCTGACCTCCTGCTGCTGGGAGTCTTGGACAATAGGTTTCCTGCCTTGGGAGGTGCTAGCACCACCCCAGACAGGACTTTGTGTATTGGGACAGGGAGGGCTCAAAGGAAAGAGACATGCCTGGGGCACACAAGGTGTCCCATGCATAGTCCAGTTCAAACTGGTGCTGGGGTTTTCCTGCCCCAGCTCTGGCGCGAAAATGGACAAAGGGAAAGGGGTGTAACTGCCCCCTTCCCTGGTCCCACCGATAGGAGGGACCTAGCAGTAATCCAGCCCCTAAGATCAGTATATAGGTAGGAGCTGAGTCACTAGAACTTTAGATTATCCTGACTTAAACTTTGAAACAAAACTCTGGACCTTCATCACTCTACTTTGGAAGAAGGCGAGTGAAGAATCTCCCTTGTGGTCAAGGAGTGACCACCCTGCACAAGCAGGCACCATCCAGTGATCGACGACTTGCTTTTCCGCCGCCTCCCGCCGGAGCCGAGCCCAGAGCCTGACAAGAACCGGATTCCCAGACATCCAACAGCCCGATCCACAGTCCCTGCAAAGCTGAGACCGGTGGAGGCGACGTGAGACGTGGGACTGGCCATCTTGAAAAGTCTGCGACCTGCTAATTGCGCAGCCCCCGAGGCCCCCTCGAAGCTGTGCATTGGGGATTGAGAAGCCCCAGCCCCGAGCAGCATCTGCTCCGAAGATCAGCCCTGCACACTCCACGAGTTCTGCTTGGGGCCCTTTTGCATTTTCCTGCTCGACGCGTCTGCCCGGTCACTTGCCCGTTGGCTAGTGGCCATCTTGGCGACGATCCTGTGAAACTACACCGCTGGTCTGGTTGCTCCAGACTGGCCCTTGCTTCCCTGAAAAGAAGCAGCCCCTCAGACCTTGCTGGTCTGAGTAAGAAGCCTCATCGATTCCTGCGTGGGTTGCCTTTGCCAAGGCTTGTTGCCTCCAATCTTGAAGCCGACACCGCCAACAGCGAGAGCCTTCGTGGGACTGCTCGAGACTCCATCCTGGTCGTCGTCGATGACTCCCGGACTACGTGGCTGCAGAGACAAGCTTCCCATCAGCACCTGATCGCATCCCGACATCGCCTGGTTCCATCCTGGTTCCACGCTGGTCACTGGCTAGTGACCCAGACTCTGTCCCCTCTGCTTTCAGGTCCGCTACATCTTCGATCCACCCTTGGATCCACCCGGACTCTTCTCTTCTTTCTAGTTTGAAGTCATAACACATGTTCTATGAATAGTCAATTTCTAAATTTTGCATAGAATTATAGTTTAACTTACATGCCTGAAACAGATAAAGTGTTTGTTGTTTCTCAGGTAAGTACATGACTTACGAGTCGGAGTTTTGGGGGTTAGGACCAAGGTTCCCCAAGGTCTAGATGGCAATCGAGTTGCACTACCAGCGGCACTGGGGCGGCCAGGTGCCGCGTGCAGCGGCCCAATGTTAGCCAATGGGCTAAGGGGGCCTTCGGTTAGAGTCTGCTGACAAGCAGGCCACTTGGGTGCGGGAGCAAAGCTCCTGGGGTTAAGGTCAGCACTGCAGGAGCCAACAACCAGCACAGGACCGCCACTGGGGTGACCGGGTGCTGGGTGCCAAAAAGACGTTGAGACCCTGTGCTTTTCAATGCAGACCTTTGGTTCGGTGAAATGGCTTGAGGATCGGGTAGGGAGACTTCCTAAAGGCGTCTGGTGCAGGGTTGTCTTCTGGCATCAGGTTTTCTTTCCAGCTCCGGTCGCTGTCGGGGGACCCTTCAGGTTGAGGCTGCAGGCTTCATCTTGAAGCTTGCGGGAGATCGTGGACCACCAGATCCAAGGTCTGGATCACGTGGGGAGACCTCCTCGTGGTGTTGGGCCACTCTAACTCGGGCAGTGGGTATCAGGTGCAGAGTGCTGCAGAATCGCAGACTCGCCTGAATCCGGATTCTGGTCTTGGAGTTTTTCTTGAGCAAATCCAGTGCTCACAGGAGACAGTCTGTAAGGTGAGTGCAGAGCAGGTCCCCCAGTCTCTGGGGGGCTGCTGGACATGCCGGTTTCTTCGCTGTAAGCAGGTCGAAATCTGGCCTGGCCGGTAGGGCTGGGGCCAAAGCAATAGGTGTTGTCTTATTGCTGGGTTAATACAGCTATTCAATCTGTCTTTCTTCCTTGAATCTGAGAAGGCAAGATTCAGGGCGGTCCTTAAATACTCTATTTAGGGGCGTTAAAAGGGGTGTGCAGGTCGGAACCAATGGGTCCCTTTCTTGGGGTAGCTACACTAATTAAAGGATCTACTTTACATCAACCTGTAGGCATTGAGGTCAGTTGAACTAGCTGTGAAAACCTTCCTATGCTGCAGTGTGTCACCGGGAGTGCTCATACACAGTAGCAATTCAATACCTGAACAAAAGACTATGTCTAGCACCCTTTCAAAGAAATCCCAAACCATTTGGTTTTGGCTCATTCTACGGGGTTCTCAATAATATTGCATAATTCTCCTACTGTGCAGAATGCGGAGAGAGAAGGGTTGAACATAATTCACAAGAACCCAGGAATGTGTCCTAAATGAGAAACGTGTAGAAATAATTAGCCAGCAGCTGTATGCTCCACAAATGGATGTGCCAGCTGCCTAGACTTCAAAATCTGTTTTGTCAAACCACATATGGCAGTAAAGCCCGTTTGAGCTTTTGATCAAGAATGTTTTTCAAGTATTTTCCTCCTATAACACATGAAAGTCAAGCATTCCAGGAACATTGTAATTTTTTTTCCTGGGAATGGTTCAAACAATAGTGGTTTCCCCATGTCCTGCACCTTTCCAAAAGGCCACACATTAAATTGCTGTGCTTTCCCGATATTGATCTTTGCTAAGGCACGAAGGCAGGCCACTTCACTTTAACAACAATCCTTGGCACTGTGGCTCCTTTCTGTCTCCATTATCAACCATCAAACTTCTTGAGACTGCATGTGAGCCATGGAGATGTAGAAAAGTAATCCGCTAGAACACCCTACAACTTAAAGTGGAAACAATTCTGTGTCTAGTGCTTAGGGAGTTTTGCCAATTCTAGGAGTATCCAAGAAGCCGTGGTAAAACCATGTCATCTGTATTTTACCACATCAAAGTACAGCCTCTCTCTGATCGGTCACGATCCCGGGGATTCTGAACATCTTAGAGGACCTTTAAAAGTATCCCTCCAGTGAGCCAACATGTGCACTAGAGGTGCTGAATGATATGTTCATTACATTGTTGAATTTGCTATTTAAACCTATTCTTAAAACCAGAACATCGCCTGTAAAGTAGCCTTGTTTGTTGATATTACTTTGGCCTGAGGGCTCGGCAATGGGCAGGCGTGATATTCTCGTGAGCCAAACACAATCTTTCAACGAAATAAGGTGCTAAATTACATAATTCCTTATCAATAGAGTATGTCTGTTCTCATTTAGCAGTGGAATATCTATACACACATTCAGTATCGCAGGAACTCCATTTATTATAAACATTTAGTCAGTGAAAACATGCCTGTAAGCAGTAACATTTTCTACTTATTGTCTTTTTTGGTTTTAAAAAGTAAATCCAGTTAACCAACTTGATATGCAATACACTTGGCTGAAAACACCACTTAATGGCCTATTTTCAAAATGCCAAAATCAAACAAACATGTATCCTCTTATAAGCTAGGTACACGCTGCCATTTGGACACTGGTCTGTTGTAAATAGCGAAGTCCTTGAGCCAGGTACATTTAATGAGCTGGATTTAATTAGGCTTAGTTCCAGATTAAGTTCCAAGTATTTGAGTATAAGATAAGAATAACCCCACCAGGAGTGGTCTCCCTGCCACTCAGCCTGCCTGCCATCAACTGCCTCTCCACACACCAGCCAGGCACCCAAGATTCTATGATGACATCAGGCATTCCAATACCCACACCAGCTGAGCAGCAGGGAAGTCACACAAGCTAAGTATAACATAGTCCTTTAAGAAACTCCTAGGTGAGCCAGTCTTTCCGTCATGCAGTGCAGGGTCAATGAAGCTTTATTTTTCTGACTTGCCAGAGAAAGATTCCTGAGCACTGTTGACTTTCAATGCTATTCTTTTTTTCTCGCTGAAAACATGTATTTTGTAAACTTTTTTGGGCTGTATTCGATGTCTTTCATCATCTTCTATCCGCTGCAGTAATTTAAAAAAAACTTTCACCAGTTTTTTTCTTCTTCTTAGCAGTTTTCTTTCTCAACTTCCCCTGTTTGAGAGCTGTGCCGGCTCTTCGTAACAATTGCCTCCCAAAGGATAAACACTATGTCTGCCACCTTGTGACTCCATCAAAATATGTAAATACTGTCTGGAGTTGCCTTATAAGCACCTTTAGAGATTGGGTTTGTTACAGAGCTAAAGCAGGGCGGAGATGGCTTCTCTGCCTTGCTGTCCTCTGGCTTCATAGGGGTAAGAGAATGGTATACCTCCTCTTCAAGCCCAGCAACTTGATTTCCTGGTGCTCCCAGTCGACATTGAGGATTTTAGGAGTTTCTCAGTCAGTTTCTGATGGTTCCTCTTCAATGAGATCAGTCTCCATGTTGGGGCCACTAATGCAATGAAGGATTCTCCTGATATCCATATGCCACCGAGAGGCTAGATTGCAAGGTCCAGATCCTTGAGACACATCATGGGTTTTCCATCTTCTCAGGAGCTTCAGCTTTCTATCGAAGAACTCCCCTCAGTTCCATCAGTGGAGCATGACTCAGTCACCCAGAGACCAAGTGGTTGCATTTGTGTCCACTGCACCATTTCAAACAGGTAACAGTCTTCTGATGCCTCCTCCTTCCGCAAAAGAGGAGACATGGCTACTGCAGTGCATTCCAGGAGGAGCCAGCATAACCAGACAAAGAAGCATCTTCATTCTAGACGCTCTAGCAAAAGATGCCCTGACAGGTCTCACAGATCCAGACCTCAATCCTCTGAGAAGGGTCTTGCCTCTTCAGTATCAGATACAACTGGGATCTCTATCAGGTATTCAGACTTGCCACCTCCTAGAGCATATCTGGTGAATGATATGATTTTAGCCCATGAAGTTATGAATATTGAAGCATTTGCTCCAGTTTGAGCCATTGGACATTTTCGAAAATCTACTTTCAAAACCTCCGCAAGGTCTATGCTTGCTGTGGTTCTAGATCTTCTAGAACCCCCTATGATTACCTTTCTAACACCAGCGTGAAGTGGGAAGGGAAACTTCTCACAATTATGTGCGCTCAGATATACTGAAAACCATATGGTTTCTTAACAGTTCAACGCAAAGTTAATGCGGAGTAATCAAATCCTAATCCAGAAATTCTTTCAAAATGTATTCCATTGTTTTCATTCACATTGCATCAAGGTCAATTCGTAACTTGATCAATTAACATTTTTTTCAAATACCCAATGCATTTCGGGTCTATAGCAAGGACCCTTCGTCAGGGGTTTGTGGAAAAAGAATAATACAGGACCAAAATAAATACTCACTCCAATGGAGTATATTCAACAAATAATTCATAGCTTTCCTAGTCATGAATACAACCCACAGTGGGTATGTAAATATTATGATATCATAATATATGTACAGTTGTGCAACTCTAAGCAAATAAATAAATATATATATAAATAAATTCATAAATATATACATATAAATATATAAGACATAAAAACACAGTGTTGATTTCATTTTTCAAAAACCATGTTTCCTAACTTTTGAAAAAACATATATATACACATATATATACATATATATATATATATATATATATATATATATATATATATATATATATATATATATATATATATATATATATATATTCCTCAGCGCCCAACACCTGAAGTAGAAAACACAGTATGCTAATGGCGATGGCGACCACCTGTTGCAGTTCGTCGGTACCTCGTAGAACTGCAACTCCCAGAATGTCGTAATGTTCAACAGCCCAGGCAGGTGAAAGTATGGGGAGTGTTGATGTTGCAATCCATAGTTGCGGAACCCAGAGTTGTGCAGAACACGATGAGTCCACCCGCTGTCCCCTGGTTCCAAAGCCTCTCCTCGGGTCCCCTCATAACTGCCACAACCCCCACAGTAAAAAGTCCAATGTTCAGGGGCGAACTTGTGGTTCCTAATTAGTGATAAACAACTATTTATGGAGGGTCAAGGGGAATATGTTTATAGACCATCCAAACTCAGATACCCCTATTAGAACTATAAAGAACAAAAAGAGTTGGAGGGTCTGTGAACCAAAAGGCCGAGTCTACAGGGTCCTCGATAATTAGCTACACTTTTAGATTGCACTGAACCAGACCAAAGTGGTCACGAGATACTAGGTGTATGATAGATATCCTATCAGCCCACCCACTTGGCGGAGCCTCGTCATGTAGGACGTCTAAAACCAGGATGGTGTGTCCAAGCCTAGATGAATTGGCTAGACAGCACACAACTAAGGTTTCATACAGTGGAAGTGTCCATGCCACTGGGCGGTGCTGGTAAAGTGCAGTGCAAAAAGAAAGAGTGAGTGAGTGATGTTAAAATGACGGTCAAGGCAAAAGAACAACTTTTTATTGATATTCACCTGGACGTCAGATTAAAAAGAGATGCAGGACAGTGTGACAAAATCACTGTCTACTTTGCTGTGTTGTTAAATAGGCCAACATGTTTCTGCCAATAGGTGAAACTACACCGGCATTCTTCAGGGCCACTTATATGGAATGTTGCTACTGCAAATGTACACTCTAATAGTAGTATAAAAAGTGAAGATGACAGATCAAAAGTGTAAGACTGTCAGACTAATGGAGTGGTCACTAGGACCATCCTACCGTATCCTCTTGAACCTTCGGCTTTGGTTTTAGCCGAGAGGTACCGACGGAGAGAGCGGGGCCTCAATCTCCGAGCCGTTGCCCGGTGAGGTGAGGCTTGACTCCCACATATTGCTGGGACTGCATCCTCTATCAACAAACGGTTCAAGAGGATACGGTAGGATGGTCCTAGTGACCACTCCATTAGTCTGACAGTCTTACACTTTTGATCTGTCATCTTCACTTTTTATACTACTATTAGAGTGTACCTTTGCAGTAGCAACATTCCATATAAGTGGCCCTGAAGAATGCCGGTGTAGTTTCACCTATTGGCAGAAACATGTTGGCCTATTTAACAACACAGCAAAGTAGACAGTGATTTTGTCACACTGTCCTGCATCTCTTTTTAATCTGACGTCCAGGTGAATATCAATAAAAAGTTTTTCTTTTGCCTTGACCGTCATTTTAACATCACTCACTCACTCTTTCTTTTTGCACTGCACTTTACCAGCACCGCCCAGTGGCATGGACACTTCCACTGTATGAAACCTTAGTTGTGTGCTGTCTAGCCAATTCATCTAGGCTTGGACACACCATCCTGGTTTTAGACGTCCTACATGACGAGGCTCCGCCAAGTGGGTGGGCTGATAGGATATCTATCATACACCTAGTGTCTTGTGACCACTTTGGTCTGGTTCAGTGCAATCTAAAAGTGTAGCTAATTATCAAGGACCCTGTAGACTCGGACTTTTGGTTCACAGACCCTCCAACTCTTTTTGTTCTTTATTGTTCCTAATTAGTGCCCATTATACACCTCCAGTGGTTGTGTGCCTTTTCAATAGTTTTTGGACCAATATTAGCCCTCCAGTGGGCACTAATTAGGAACCACAAGTTCCGGCGTGCATTGCAAATTGACTTTACCAGAATGGCACACCGGAGGCCAGTGACGTAATTAATGAAGCACGCAGGGAACGGAGGTACGTGCCAAAAGGAGTTGTGTTTTTTTAATTGGCTTCTGATGAAAGAGCATGAATGCTCTGAAACGCGTTAGGCTAAAGGACATTTAAACGGAGCTGAGTTCCTGTTTCCTTGCAAATAAAAGATTGTTATCTGACCAGCTGGAGGAGTGTGTCTCTTTTGCAGGGCAATCTTGGTGGAATATAAATATATATATATATATATATATATATATATATATATATATATTGCTTTTCCATAAAGAAATGTCGACTCCTTGTGCATATATTTTAATTGTCAGCCCCAATTGTTGAACGCGTTTCGCCGGTAACACCGGCTTGTTCACCAACAATTTACATAAAGTTTCTTCGTTCATTTAACTTACTACAACACCATGTGATGACTACAAAATAATAAAGCTTGAAGAAAGACTGGTAGTTCATTACTAAGCATATTACGATTTAAATGTAATTAATCCATTGCGAGTGCATTTCATAGGCAAATAAATCTATGTAACAAATTATAATTTCTCAATACACAAATAAATATCTTTGTATATAAATTCACAATAAAATTCATAATGCCTTGTACACCAATTAGTTTCTGGTATAGGAGGATCGAACCCCGTTTACATTCACTAAAATTTGTTAAAGTTTCTTTCACAGTACCCGGTCTTGCCTTAGTGAGCTATTCCGGCACTGTGGTCAAATGCACATTAAACCCGGGTATAAATTTTAAACGACATTCCTGCTTAGCTCATTTTTTAAGCCGAGATTCATGGCACCCGACTGAGTAAATTATCTCCTAGCTTGTCCAAGAACAATTATTTGTGACCTCAGATTTAGAACAATTGAACCCAAGTGGGCTTCAACCAATGTATATAACGGTCTTATACTGAGAAATATAGCCCAAGTGGGCATCAACCATGATTAAGCCGCCTCTAAGGCTTTATCGAAGCCAGCACTCTTAATACCAGTCAATAACTTCATTCCCCAAAATTGAAAAGTATAAAGGAAAATAAACAAGTTAAAACCACATGACAGCGAGGACTATCATCAAAATCTCATTCTTATCAATACTCTTTTCCTGATTCTTACAAATGTGTGTGGAAATCTTTCTCCATATTCAGTCCCTCAGGGGTGTTAGTGTTGAGCATGATAATGTAATTGGACTCCAATCTCCTTAGCTTCCTTACTCTGTCCCCTCCCCTCTCACTCAATGGGACTGCATCCACCACAAGTATTCTAGACCTGTTGAGTTTTTCCCATGATTGTACTCGAAATGCCTGGCCAAGGGGTATGTTTTATCCCCATTTTTAATGGCACGGATATGTTGCAGGATTCGTTTATGGACAGGTAGGATAGTGCTGCCCACGTAACTCAGGCCACAAGGGCACTGAAGCACGTAGACCGCAAAATCTGTCTTACATGTAAACTGTCCCTTGATCTTTCTAATGTTAGATGAAAACCTCACTACATAACTGGAGGTATTCTTCCCATAAGTGCAGGCCTTACATTTGATACATTTTATAAAGCCATCCTTCCTTTTTAACCAACTTTTACTTGATTGTTTACTTTGAGCTGGTAACATATTACTAACTAGTGATTGATTTGTTATTTGGATTTTCTGAAGGTTATTAGGGGCTGACTCGTGACCACTTTCTTTAGTATTGGATCATTGGAGACAATATGCCAGTGCTTCTGTAAAATCTTCCTTACTTCAACATATTGTTTTTTGTAACTGGTAATCATTCTGCATTGATCGCTTTTTCCTTCGTCACACACGTGTTTAATACTTTTAGCCTTATTGAATAGGATTTCTTCCCTAGACTCATTACGTGCCTTATGGATAGCTGTACAAATCCAGTCTTGGGGATACCCTCTTTCTGCAAAGCGCCCTCTCTGGAATTCTAATTCTGCTTCCAAATCCTGGCTATTACTACAATTCCTTATAGCCCTAAAAAAATCCCCATAAGGAAAATTTTGCATCAAGTTGTTAGGGTGGAAGCTTGTAGCGTGAAGAAGGGTGTTGCCAACAGTCTGTTTGTGAAATAACTTTGTCTCCCCATACACAGTTACATCCAGGAAGTTTATAGTATTATCACTCATTTCACCGGTCAATTTCAAATTTAGATTATTGTTTTGTAAATTGCTAACAAAATCAAGTGCTGCTCCCTTTGACCCTCTCCAGACCACAAAGAGATCGTCAATGAAACAGTACCAAAACTTTACATTTTCATACCACTCCTTGTGCCACTGCTTCTGGACCACCTGCTCCTCTCACCAGCCCATAATCAAATTAGCATAGCTGGGGGCTAAGCAGGTGCCCATCGCAGTTCCGTACAGTTGGTGAAAGAGCTCGCCATTGAACAAAAAATAGTTGCTCTCAAGACGCATCTTTGTCATTGTCAGTAGCATTTGGGTATGGTGCCAAAATTTCAGCGGCTGCTGACCTAGATAGAACTTAATGGCATTTAACCCATCTGACTGTTTGATACTCGTGTAGAGTGTTGTGGCATCAATTGTTAATAAGAAATAATCAGATTCCCATTACAAATTGTAGATCTTCACAAAAGGGGCAAGAAAAAAATCAACATATTTGGACATATTCTCAAACCCACTTGCAATGGCCAAAATAATTGGCCTACCTGGGGGGCATTGCGGATTTTTATGAACTTTGGGTATTAGGTAAAACACAGGAGTAGTAGGATTGCTGATCTTAAGATATAACATTTCATCATTCGTGATCAAACCTCGTCTTTACCACTCTAGTTAGGCATTGTTGTAATCATTGGGTTTAGCCAACATTGCTTCTTTGCCAATCCTTGCATAATTTAAATGATTATCCAACTGGTTGTATGCCTCTTTAAGATATGGCTCTTTCACGCACAATGCATTGGTCATTACATGCAAGTTTGTTAACCAGAGAATAATACTCTTGGTCTTGTTGGGAATTTTTTCTATTCTTTTTAGCATTTATTGTTTGACACAAGTTCTTTATGTCATTCACAACTAACTCATTATAAACATCAACTGAGTCTCTGTTGGTCATTGGTGTGAATTTAGAATTTGGTCGGAACCTCGTAGGTGCTTCAACCTCAATTTCCAAACGGTTTTCCTGTGCCAGTTCCAAAGCTCGTGTACGAGTGCTTGGCATCCCTTCTGGGCTCATCAATTTGTGTACCATCCATTTCCCTGATTTCTAGCATCAGATTCATATCATCCACTGCTAGGTTGGAAAGTCCATCTGTTTCAATTCCACTTGTTGACACATCTTTCCTTTTTTGGGCTACTGCAAAAAACTTCTTAAGCTTCAGAGAGGTAGTAAATTTAAAGATGTCTACCCTTGTTTTAACATAATCGATGTCACTTGTAGGACAAAAGGATAAACCCAACTCAAGAATGTTTCGTTCTTTTTTTTGTCAGAACGACATTTGTAAGGTTGATGTCTGTGGCCTTATTCTTGTGAATTACTTGCTGGTTTTTGATTTGTTTTTCCCATTGCCGCTTGTAGTGTTTTGCCTCTTTGCGCCTGTGCCTCCTCTGCCTCCTCTGCCTCTTCCCCTTGGAGGCCTGATGTTTGCCGGAGGGCGTGGGCGGAGGTTGAAGCGTCTTTCTTCTTGTTAAAAAAATCGAATTCATCAATTACTGATGGAACTGAAGCAGCTACCCCCACACTCTGGCCTTCCTTCAAATCTGTATCCAATTCAGAGCTTTGTAGGCTACTATGCTCAGACTGTAGTTCCCGCGACTTTCCTCCTGAATAGTTAAGCCTCTGTTTTCTTAAGTTGTCAAATTTCTTGGCAAATGTAAAGATCTGGCCACGGTCATAGTCTAATTTATCCCTTAGAAACATTTGTGCCTTTCTTTCTTTAATTGTCGCTTCTAGTTTCAACAATCAATTTCATTTCACTCTTGAATTAATTCATCACCTCCTGGTCCGTCTCTTTATCCAACATTGCCTAAATCTGTTCTATTTATTCTAAGATTTTGGCCCGATCAATGTCTGCATAATTGACAAGTATGGCTAACATCCTTCTTGAAGCCTCCTAATTAGTATCTGCCCATTCCTTTAACATATTTGGATTTGGGTCTTCGTAAGTAGGTGCCACCAAGAATCAAAGTCCCCTCAGGACTCTCTTAACCTTTAGGTAGCGTGTCAAAGATTTGGCCTCCCACCACTTAGAAAGCTCTGCACGTTTCAGCTTTTCCAATCTTTTAAGTCTCGCCATTAAATCTGAGACCAGTACTGTGCTGGTTTTTGCAGTCTCTCTCTGAGTGATTGAAGTTTCATCACTAAATATTGCAAGCGCCGCCTCCTCCCTCTCCTTTACTTCAGCAGCTGACATTTTTAATATTGTTCTTACTGGATAAATCCAGGCACGGAGAACCACCAGTGACTCTGGGTATCAATACCCCAGACTTATTCAGTGTTCGCTTGTTTTCCCTCTTCCCTTCAGGGCTCTGTGCTGTGATCTTACCTTCGAGGTCAGGGTAGCTCCCAGCGGGTCCTCCGACTCCCCGAGTGCTTCCGATATCCACGAGGTGCTGCCACCACTCCACGCTGCCCTGGATGCGATCCCACTCTCCTGTATTACCTGTTGAAGGGGGCGGAGGTTCACAAACTCCTCCAAACAGCCAGGTTACTCCCTCCGCCTCCTGATCAGAGGGCGCGTCGACCAATTGTCTCCCAAGCACAGTCCGGTAACAAACTGCTTTTCCATAAAGAAATGTCGACGCCGACTCCGTGTGCAGATATTTTAATTGTCAGCCACAATTGTTGAACGCGTTTCGCCGGTAACACCGGCTTGTTCACCAACAATTTACATAAAGTTTCTTCGTTCCCTTTAACTTACTACAACACCACGTGATTAATTACATTTCAATCGTAATGTGCTTAGTAATGAACTACCAGTCTTTCTTCAAACTTTATTATTTTGTAGTCATCAGGTGGTGTTGTAGTAAGTTAAATGAAGGAAGAAACTTTATGTAAATTGTTGGTGAACAAGCCGGTGTTACCGGCGAAACGCATTTAACAATTGTGGCTTACTCTAATGGAGTGACCGCCACTGCACACGCTTAATGTTAAGAGAACCTTTTGTGATAGTTTAGCTAGACACAAGGGTATTGGAAAATCAGAATATCTATTACTCTGTTATGGACTGATCCATACTGGCAAGGCAATATATGAAGATCTATTTCCAGATTGATCATTTCATGCATTTATTACCAGTTACCAAGAGATTGAAAGCTCTTTTCAGGAGTCCAGTTCTGGCTGCATTATATAAGCATATTTAAGCCTAATATGGTTTATACTGCATAATATATATAACCTACTGGCGGTCGCCAGTAGGTATATATAGTTAGGACCTAGTTTCCATAGGAAATCCGTAACATTCTATTGGGAATAACTTTGTCGCCGGTGGACGAATCTTCGCGAATGTCTCAAAGAAGATGGCCCGCTCCGCTCCGCTTCTTCCCTGAAAGTCTCGGGTAGATTCGTCAAGTGGGGGCCGATAAAAAAGGGGGGTCCCAAAACGTGTTTTTCTCATGTTATTTTCAATAGGACTGATTCGCAGATCGCCCTTTTGTTTAAATGGTGTAAATCCCTCCAGTAGTTGTTGAGCAAATCGAATTTGAAAAAAATTATATATCTATAAGCGCGCACTGTGCGCGCACCGTGCGAGCACCTTCCCGTGCACGAGCTGCATGCTGATTTGCTGCCACTGTCTGTCAACACTCCAAAACAGAAATTGAAGGCAGCCATCTTGTGCCTCAGTAGACTGAGGCACAAAAAAGCAGAAAAACAAACGTGTAGAACACAAAAAGGGGGCAGGGTAGAAACACCCTGACCCCCTAGGCCTGCCCAGGTGGTCCCACAGGACCCCCAAGGCCAATTTTTTTTTTTTTTTTTTTAAACCTGTTTTTTTTTTTCAAATTATCCCCCGGGGGGACAAATTTGCGGGGCATAGTGATAAAGAAGTGTGGGGGGCCCCAATCCCCCCCCCCTACACTGCCCCGGGGACCGCCGACCCCAGGGAAAAGTATTGCAGCCCCCTGGCGCATAATGGAGGCTCATGGTGGGCTAGTTGGCCCCTAGGGACCCCAGTATGCAAGGGAAATTAATCCCCCAATTTAGAACACTCTACAGGGCATGTTTGCACAGTTTAACTTGGGGAATTAATTCCTGTTCAATACAGAGGTCCCCTAGAGGGAACTAGTCCAACAGGTATCTCCAGTAAGCGCCTTGGAGCTGCTCTGCAGAGTGTTGTAAAAAGGGGGCGTGCCCTCTGAACACCTGCCTGCAAAAATTTACTAAATTAGTATAAAAAAAAAATAAACATTTAAAAATTGTCATTTAAAAAACCTTCGAAATTCAATGAAAAAACCATAGGTTTCAGGCCCGATATAGCTAGGAATTAGCATTTTAAAAAACCTTGCAAATTCACTGAAAAACACATAGGTTTCAGGCCTTGTATAGTTAGGAATTAGAAGTAAAAAAACCTTTGATAGTGTTCTATTTTCATTGACAGCATGTATGAGTGAATCTACAGGTAAGTGATTAGATGTGTGTATACATCTAGGAATCACTGAGTGGGTTTTTAGATACTTGTATTGCTGTGTCAATGGATTCAAATATGACTCTGTATTTTACAGAGTGACGAAAGATTTTACTAGTGTATGTGATTGTCACGTGGATGATGTCATCAGTGATGTCATCAGTGATGTCATTTGAGATGTCACTGACCATGTCATGAATGATGTACTATGTGACATCATCAGCAGTGCGCGAAATATAGTTAGTACAACTAACTATATAAGAGCAATTTCAATGGTTTTGTATGAGTGAAATGTCCAGCTAACTATAACACCCCTAAAACGTATAGTTTTTTGAGAGAATTTCAAAAGTTTTTTTAAATGCTAATTCCTAACTATATAAGGCTTGAAACCTATGGTTTCTTAACTGAATATATATATATATATATATATATATATATATATATATACTGCCAAAGGTTACCCTTTGTGGGAAGCACTCTGATGCCGTAAAGAAGCTTTATTTGCTACAGGAGAACAAAACCACACCGATAGCTCCTGGAAGTCCAACTGCGTCCAAATCTCCTGACGCGTTTCGAAGTTTAAATGCCTTCTTCCTCAGAGGCGTGGACGAGGATGGAGGTGTGTGCCTTTTCCGGACCATTCCCTGCATTTATTACAGGAAAGCACGCCCTGAATGGGCCACTTATATATCACAAAGCTGAATGCTGGGCTTTGTAGTCCATGGCAGATCGTAGATCGATCACCGCACACTTAGATACTGCCACAGCAATTCCAAGCCCTCAGATGGGCCTCAGTTTGACGTGTCTCCATTAATCCAGCACAGCGTCCCCAACAAGAGATTCGGTAATTACCAGATTGCATGGCACCCCGTTCAATGAGGTGGTGCTCTCCCGGCGGCCGGGCCGCCGCCTAAAATGCACTCTGCAAAAGGTTGCCCTTTATGGGAAGCACTCTGATGCCGTTGTATGTAAAGAACCTTTATTGGTACAGGAGAACAAAACCACACTGATAGCACGTGGGCGGGACTATTCAGTGCTTATGAATTTGATGAGTATCCCCTGGAAGAGAAGCAGAGTTACTACTGCCTTGTTGGTAAATGTTACAAAGCAGCTGCCTGAAGATCAGTCTGTTTGTTCAAAACATCTTCTGTCTGGACTGATTCTACCATTGGTTTCCAGGTGTGTCTGGCCTATTTTTAGATTCCATTTGTTCATTTTCCTCCACTTAAGCTTTATCATACCATTGTTGGTTTCTCCACTTTTTACCTGGATGTCTAAGCATGGAATTTTCCTCAGTTTCACCAAACTCGTTTTGTCCTAAATTGGGTAATCTACATTTTGACTGTTTCATTTTTGCTGTAGACTACTGTTCATCCAGTAAACTCGCCATCAATGCTAAAAAAAATCTAAAGTACTGTAATTTGGTAATGGACAAAACAAATTTAGTTGGTGATAAATTAAAAATAATTTGGAAATTGATGACTTATAGCAGTACTTAGGCACAGGACTCTCCAATTCCTTGACTTGGTCACCGCATTGTAAATGGATGAAATCCAAGGTACTGAGCTGATTGAATGGCTTACGGTAGTTAACCATCTTTATGGGGACTTTTCTGCCCAAACTCTCATTATGCAAATAAATGGGGAAAATTGTTCCGCTGGTCTGATATGGAGCTGAACATTTAGTCTTTGAGGGTAAAACCATTTTTCTGCCCTAAAGGTTCTCATTATGAAAAAGGCTTTTGGGCTTCCCGTAGCTTAAGTGATACAAGCCAATAGAATAGAAGTTGACTGATATGCCTATGAATTTCAAGCTGCGTAGCGCCTGAAAATGTTTATTATTAAATACATTGGATTAAAAAAAATATCATTTGCTTGCTTGAGCTCATTAAGTTCATATTAAAAATATTTTTATAAGGCACTAGCTTCTAATATCTCTTGATTTTTTAAATTAGTAGTTTACTGAAAATGAAATGGACAATTTAACCATAATATTTTCTTAGGTAAAGTTGCATTTAGAAAAGAGCATAGATGAGTTAGTTATTTACATTCAAAAGAGTACATAATTAGGAGTAAGCTCCTTAGGCTTGGCAGGGGTGATATGACATCTTTACCTATTGATAAGACCAGTTCTTGTAAAATGGACAGTGATGGTTCATCAAAGCTGAATACATTTTGGTTTTATTATTTCAGTCCAGCAAAAGGGAGATATTTGCACATGTTCCTTTAATACTAAATTATTAGGATGCATATTTTAATTGTATTGTATTTTATTTTGATCATTACGAAGAGTATTTGAAACCATTGTTCGCTATGGTTTGGAGCTTTTATTCTGAATGCAATTTCAGCAATAGGGCATGTGGATTGTTTAGAGGTAACCCTTGTCCCAGGCAAATATACGACTAATACGAAGACCTATGTAACAGATTTTTATAGTTATTCATTTGAACAAATCAATACATGTTCAGTGTAACATACACATAATCCTACTTCTTCGGCAGGGGAATCTTCAATGAAGGTGTAGATTGTCATTCTCCACATCTTCCTGGAGGACCATGACCTGTTTAAGCATGGGAGTCAAACAGTCCGGCTAAGCGGTCAGAATAAACTGGTCTCCAGTTACCATTGCTGTGGGTTGATTAATTCAGCAGGGGGATTTGTGTTTTCTTCAGATAAACTACTCCTGCTTATCTGCCATGTTTTCTACCATCTAGTCTCCTTTTTCTAGTTAAACATAGCTAGAAACCCTTAGTTAAACAACATGGTTCTACATATTTTCATTTCTAATTTCATCTGGCTTTCTTTTTAAATGAAAAAGGAATACACTCAGTTAATATTTCCTACATACAGATAGGGGGGAAGGATATTCAAGTGCTCCTTGGTTTCTACAGATGGGTGAGGATATTAAATGTTGAATTCAGTGAGATTTCCATGATGGGGAACTTGGGAGAACTACAATTTCAAGTAAATAACCTTTCCTACTTTACAGGAACCACTATTTTTGCAGTGTGGGCATCCTTCCCATTAAAATGGCATTGCTTCATTCTAAGAGATCTTCTGAGATTGGCTCTCTGTTCTCTGGAGAAAGCCTTCGTTTTTTTCTTGCATGCCACAGGGCATTCTGCTTGTGTTTTTTTTTTTAAATAGTTTTAACGTGTTGTGAAAAGATGGCGTGCATGCCTTCTTACAGATGAATTGACCGGTTATGTTTGTCTCTGAATATACCACTGTCATGTTTGATGACTTGCAGTGATGGCTACTTAAGCATGTATAATTAGAAATACGGTGTTTAAAAGTAAGCTTGTGCCAATATATATATATCTCCCAAGATTTTCTTTGGTATGTACATACGAGGACAAATCTCATAATTGGCCTGAGCCAAAAAACACATAATTTACAGGAAATGTTGGTAATGCAGTAGTGGAAATTATGCAAGATTTTGCTTCCAAAATAACATTTTGGTTCGCCCTTAATTTAAAGTTAAAATAATTTTTCTGAATTTCTGACTTTGAGAGAGGCATTTCAAACTTTAGATATAGGTGCAAATAATACTGCTGGAGAACTGGTGATATAGATCAGTAGAAGGGGTATCCCATTAGCAAGACGCTGCAGTGAAGGAAAATAACACAAATGCTTTGTCTTTTGGGTAAAAGAAAATGAATAAATAAATAAAACTCTATTGCTCAAACGTTCTTACATTCTTTTATATGTTCTTACTTCTAGATCCCAGGCTACCAGTACGTGTCACCAGAAAGCAGCAGTGAAAATGTTCAGAACTCTTTTGCACTTATCCAGGTTAGATGTTAGTGTTTGATAAAATCTGTATTATTTATGAACATAACTTTATATGAAAAACACACCACACATATGCCATCAGCAGACTAAAGATCAGTGTTATTCTTGTATTTGGTACAAGTGGTATTATTTATTCTTGCAAATAAACATGTCAAGTTTATTTTACTTTTTAAATATGGGATTCATGCCTTGGCATCATTGCATTCACAAAACATTTCTTTCATTCACCAGTTTATTTGCTCTGGAAAACCTTCCAATAATACAATAATTTAATGGCTGGCAACATGTAATGTACTTTGTTGCCACTTAATTTTAATAATACACTGTTATATCTTCATCTACGATACTAATATTATTGTAAATATTTCCTTGTTATTTTTGTATCACTGCTTATTCCTTTTTTGGCTCTGAAGCATTTCAGTGCAAACCGAAGTGAAGAGTGCTGATTGCTTCTATTGGCTAATTTTAACAGCAGGTTTCTCACCTTTAGAATATCTCCAGGCACCAGACTCGATCCAGAGAACTTTAACAACAGCTCTCCGGTGTGGTGGTCGATGGTGGTGTGCATCTACCTTGGCTCTGAGCTGCATATAAACACCACCACTTTGCACTGCCATAATTTTCTTTCGTTCCATGGCTTTCAGTGCTCATTCTATGCTCTGCTTGCATCTGTTATCAATTTATTGATGCTTTCCAAAACTATTTTATACAGTGTGCTATGTAACTGCATTACCTTAATAAACCACAGGCTTCACACTGCATTGATTGCAGGAAGCAGATTTTGGTTACAGACCAGCAAGATGTGTGTTTGGTGTCTGTGCTCAGGTCACAACTCTTAAGTTGTGCATCATGTGTGCCCTCATGCACCTGAAAGCTATCCAAGACCAGAAAGTGAAACTCAACATCACTGAAGGCGATTGGAGGTTGCAGTTGAAGCACAGGTCTTGCTTTCTCTCCAACTCCAAGTAGCAATCCCAGTGTATCTGTCCCTGTTCACTTGAGCAATTCACCACTTCCTGCCTGAAGTCTGGGATTAAGTAGAATACATGCGCGAATGAAAAAAGACTAAGCAGAACTCTACAAGTTCCGCGACTCTGATTCGAAATAGAATGTATTTGGGCATCAAGATGCAAATCACACCTCTTCGAAGTCTCCAATTTAGAACTGATTCCCTAGTTTGTCTTGGTCCCAAGGTGCACCCAAGGGCCTCTTGTCAGATTACCACCGGCATGTCCTTCTTTGATGCAGTCTATCTCCCTGGGACCCTTTCCTGGAGCCATACCCACTCTGGGACAGACTTCAACGCCAGTTCATGTTGCAGTAGTGCAGAAACCATCATCCACCAGGACCTATAGAACCTTCAGTGCCAGTGCTCATGTTGAAGCCTGAACCAATGTCGGAAGAAAGTACCTCGTTTGCGGCAGTGTTGGGAGTACAGCACAGGTGCTAGATCTGCAGCTGCTAAAGAAGAAAACAAGTTTCTAACAGATATTCTCTCTCCAGGTCCAACATCATCGGAGCCCTTGCTACCATTTAATGATGCTCTCTCTGTTATTTTTATGGCTACATGGCCTAAGCCTTGTTCTTGTCTCTCAGTTAGCTGGTCATTATCCTCACGCTGTAGACTTGCATCCAGTGATCTGGACTTCCTAACCAAGAACCCTAAACCTGAATGCCTTGTTGTGCAAGCCTCAACATGCAAAGGCAATCTTAATTCATTCCTGACAAATCCTCCAGAAAGGGAATCCAAAAGGACTGATGCTTTTGGTAAAAGAAGGTGTTGTTTTGGAAGCTTGGCCCCTTGGTCCATAAGTGAACTTTGTTTGCTGGGCAGGAAGACTTGTGCTCTGTAGGGCTTGGCCACCGAGATCTTTCTCAGACAATACGACCTAGAGGACCTCAGAGACTCTCTTGCTCAGACAATACCTGATGGACAGGATGTAGCAAAGTATATCATCTTTGCAGACCTAGATGCAACAAATAGCGTTTGCCGAGCTATTGGCACTATTATCATTCTTAGGAGGCATGCTTGGATGAGGCCGTCTGGGTTCTGTGGCGATTGCACATGTTCCTAATAGATATGCCCTTTGATGGGTCCAGACTGTTTGCGGATAAAGTGCACTCTGTGCTAGAAAAAGTTAAAGACAGCCAAGCCTCACTTCATGATCTTTGGTGTTTCTGATGCACGCAAAGCAATTGTCCCATTATTTCAGAACATTTTAAGGTTATTCCTGGGGGCTGGCCGATAAGCATTGTCAGCCTTCCCAACCAGCGATACAGCAGACAGTCCAGTTCTTTCGGAGCCCTGAATGTGGCTCTAGCAGATACTGTACAGGGAAGCAGGAACAGTAGTCCTCTAATTCCTCCTCCCATGCTGCAATGGTTATCAAGCCGCTTTAACTTCTCCCCAACGGCTCATGCCAGGCTGGTGGCGAGCAGGATTTAACATTTTCTCTATGGCTAGTGATGCATTACATCACACAAATCGGTCTTTTCAAAGGAGCTACATCCTATTCTTCTTTTCCTACACACACCTTCTGTCAGCCACATGAGAACATATTTCGGAGGAGCACTTGACAATCTTGATGCAGGAGGTACATTTTTGTACTCTTCAAGGGTGCTATTGAACTGGTACAGTACTTTAAAAAGGGCGAGGGTTGCTATTTATGCTACTTTCTCATCTTAAGAAAAGACGTAGGCATCCGGCATATCCTGAAATGCCACCCATTGAATGCCTTTTTCCTGAAAGACAAATTCGGAATGTTCACACTAGTTCTGATTCTCTCTGTTCTGGACTAAGGATGCTGAATAGTATCCTTGTAGTACATGTATTTTCATATACCTATTCTGCCAAGTCACAGGCATTACCAGTGGTTCAAGGTGGGGCAAAATAATTCTTTCAGCTTGCTGTGCTCCCTTTTAGCTTCTCTCCGCCCTTTGAATGTTCACAAAAGTGATGGCATGGGTTGTTGCCCATCTTAGGAAGTTGGGAGTACATGTATTCCTGTACCTCGTCAATTGACTGCTGAAGGCAGACTTGTTGCAGTCAGTTGAAGACCACTTACAGATGATTGCCAATTGACATTGTTGGGATTCTCTATCAATGAGCCAGAGTCACACTTGAAGCCCTTGCAAGCAATTTCATTTGTTGGTGCAAGTACCGGACATGGTGGCTTTCAAGGCTTTCCTCCACAAGCCTGGGATATTAAGGATATGTTCACGATGTGTCGGGTTCAGTCTTTTGTGTCAGTCAGAATGGCTCAAAGGAATCTTGGTTTCCTGGCCTCGTTAACCCTGATTATCCTGTGTGCCCAATAGCAAATTAAGGCTCTGTAGTGGAACCTCGCATCCCAGTGGGCTCAATATCAGGGCTGACTCCCACACCATACTGGTCTCGCAGGAGACAGCTTATCTGCAGTGGTGGTTGACAGATGCCCAACTGACCTCTGGCAGGCCACTCTCTCTACCAGTCAGAGCTCTCATTGGTTACAGATGTTTCACTTCTGATTTGGGGGGTGGGGTGGTACCTAGTATTGGTAGAGATAATACACCTTTAGTCCGCATTGGAGAACCAGCTCCATACTGACCTGCTGTAGCTGGGGGCAATCTGCTTGCCCTTAAATGCTTTTCTGCCATCTTTTAAGGGGGAGGCTGGTGCAGGTTTTTACAGACCACTACTGCCATGTGGTTTTGTGCAAGCCAAGTGGAGTGGAGTCATTGGGCCCTCTGCCAGGAGTCTCAGCCTCTGTAAGTGATTGGAGCAACAGAACATCTTTCTGGTAGGCAACCACTTAGCATGGTCCCTGAAGGCCTGAAAGAACAAACCAGGTAGACTCAATCAGCCAGACTACAAATGGATTCCTAAATCCAAGCATGTACAAGGCATTTTCAGCCAGTGGGGAGGTACCTAGTTAGATCCGTTTGCAACAACAGAGAATGTGCAGTGTCAGCAGTTGTGCTCACTTGAGTTTTCCTCCAATGTACTCTAAGAGATGCCTTTTGACTGGAATGAAATGAGGGACTGCTGTGCGCATTCCCACTGTTACCTCCGTTGCCTTGAGTACTGAAGAAGATTGTCACCAATTATTTGTCTATACTTTGTGTCTGAGAGCGTGGAAAGAGAAGAGACCAGAAACTGATGTCCGCGCCGAAGGGGTGGTGTTCAAGTGTGGCTCCGCTGCTTAACTTCCAGGGCAGTATGGAGTCACACTATGCCACCTACTGGTATATGGGAGCACTGCTGTTGAAGTTCTTGTATCCATTCTGGCACCTCTTGAATGGAGCACTCTGCAGTTGGAGCTTCCACCAGAAAGACTGTTACTAGAGGTAAGTAGCGTGTTCTTATTGTGTTGCAACAGATTGATATCATGCATTGGAAATGGATTATAAACCATACTTTTCAAAATACTTTGAGATGAGGTGAGACAGTTCCTGTTGTAAAGAGGTTCAGTTCCGTGCTGCAGGCATCATTCTAGCCGTACTTCACAATCCCTGCACCCTCCATTTTGTTTCACACCTATGGTTTAGTGGCAAAAACTCTGCACTTGCACCCTCTCTGGTAAAGCATCCTCTTTTATGTAGCATGTCTAGCTTTTAAATGCCTCTATCAGTTGCCTAAAGTGACCTTGTTTATAGGATGTTGTGGATAGTCGGCCAGTTAGCTGACAATAAGCTCCATGTCCTCATTATTTCACCCTTCAAACCCCAAGAGGAAACAGCACCTTTCACACTTTGGGGTGCCTTTTTGGAATAGTCAACTGAGGTCTTCTTTAGTTCAAGTCTTACCTTGTTTAAATGCCAACTCAGGCAAACCCTTTCTAAATGCTACAGAACCTAAATCGTGAGTGCTTTAAAACATATGGAATAGTATATAAGTGTGGTATGCCCGGAGACATTCAGCAAAAGCATCCAGCCTCATGGGCTGGGCGTTTCTCTTCCTGAAGCATTACCTTGGCAGGACACTGCTCCGATTGGAGTCAAGCAGGTACATGAGGAGGCACCCAAACATTTACACAATCCGTCCTAAATCCATTGTTATTGAGAAATCCCAGGAGGATGGTGATATGACATTAAAAGTATTGGCTTAGACAGTCTGGATTACTGGAACATAGGAGGGTCAGCTGAACATTAAATATACAGAACTGAGACATTCTTGCATAGACTGTGGATCTGGTGCACTATCCCACTTGATGGCTGACTTTAGGCCTTATTCAGAGTTTGGCGAATGGGTTAATAAAATGTGGTAGATATCCCGCCCGCCATTTTCCAAGTACCAAAAGCTATAATGTACGTGTAATATGTTGGTGGGACATCTTCCATGTTTGCGTCATGTTAGTTCAAACTCTAAATAAGGCCCTCAGGCACTTCATTGTCAGTCATTACCATATAACCTCCTGTTGAACATGGCAGAAATCTCCTGAACAACTTTCAATCCCCCATCCTAGTGCAGAAAACCCTCTGCTGCTAAGTATGGCCTTCAGTGGACCCTCCAACATCGCAGGTTGCCTTTTCGACGAGATTGTGGGTACTGCTTCTCTTCTTACAGAGGTGGATTCCAACGCTCACAGCAGTAGGAGTCGTACCAGCCCTAATACAGGCAGGGCTATCAGCAACAGTCCTACCGTCAACCAGGACCTTGCATAAGACCACATTCTCAGAGCCGTCAAACAGGCCGCAAGCAGTGACCTTCTACAGGTACCAGCTGCACCATCCTGTACTTGCGAATATGTCCAATTACATCCATCGATGGCAAACCATCCCTTTTGACAGATGATTATTGGACCTTGTCACTTATGGCCAAACCCTAGAGTTTACGGAGAAACCAGCAACTAAGCCACCAAGGGGAGTGCACCCCACTTATCTTCACTTACTACAGAAGGAATCGTTCTTAATGCTTGCCAAAGGAGTACTAGAGAAAGTCCTGGTTGCCCAAAAAGGGAATGGATTTTACTCTGTTTTTTCCTTATTTGCAAGAAATCAGTAGAATGGAGACCTATCCTAGCTCAAATGCCTCCGCAATCAATCTTCCTGATGATAACTCTCTCTGACATTCCTCTAGACCTCGTAGACTCTTACTTCCATATCCCCATCCATCCCAAATACCGCAGGTATCTTAATTTCACAGTAGTTGGTACCCATTACCAATTCGAGGACCTTCCCTTCAGCCTCAAATTAGACTTTCGAATATTCACCAAGTGCATGGCCCTGGTAGGGGCAGCTCTCAGCAAGCAAAGTCATCAGGTATTCCCTTACCTAGAGGACTGGATGTCAACCCTAAGACAACCTGCCCGAGCCACAAAGGCCTGTCTATCGCTTTTTCTCAAACTGGGCCTCACAGAAAATTGGCAAAAGTCCTCTACCAGTCCCAGTCAGACTCTGACATCTGGACACAATGCAAAACAAAGCTGTCCTCTCCCAGGACAGGCAAGTGAGGCTAGCACACTCGGCTCAAAGTGCACGAAAACTGTACGTTTCTGTGAGACTGTTCACGTTGCTCCTAGGCATGATCTCTTCTGCTATAAACTTTATACCGTTGGCATGCCTCAAGATGAGGCGTTTACAAGAGGAGCTGCAACTACAATGGATACAGCCAGTAGGGTCCTTCGAAGGACATGATTTCCAATACCCCACGAAATTTCCCCACGCTGTTATGGTGGTCTCACAAACCACATCTCTCTCAAGGCCTCAGGTTTCTGCCTCTAGTACCGGATTTTATCATCACCACCGATGCTTCCATGGAGGGCTGGGGAGGCCATTTCCAAGACCTTCAAATCCATGGAAAGTGGTCGATAACTAAAAAGTCTTTCCGCATAAGTAGTTTGGAGCTCAAGGCCATTTTTCTTACACTACTATCTTTCCTCCCAAGGACTACAAAATCCTCCGTGCTGATCTGTACTGACAATACGATGAGCATGCATTTCATCAACAAACAGGGGGGAACTCTATCTTTAACACTATCTCAAGAAGCCCAGAAGTTGTGGAGTTGGTTCACAACCCACGGCATATCCTTAAAAGCTAATGACGTTTCTGTAGTGCACCACACACTAGCGACACTTTCAGCAGGACCAAGGACAGCTGCCACGAGTGGGAACTGGATCACCACCAGTTGAACAAAATGTTCTCATTGTGGGGGAAGCCAGTGCTGGACTTCTTCGCGACGAACAGTAATACCAAGTGCCATTTTTATGCCAGTCGATTCTCTCTCACAGGGATATGGGCGAAATGTCCTTTCGATGCGCTGGTCTGGGATTTATGCTTATGATTTTCCCCTTCCCACTGATTCCCAGGGTCATCACTAAGATGAAGATAGAACGTTGTGGCCTCCTGATGATTGCTTCCAAGTGGCCAAGGCAGCACTGGTTTTTGGAGCTCCTCTTCCTGTTCGAGACCAAGCCCATTTGCCTTCCACCAGCACCATCTCTCCTGACACTGAACAAGGGTCAAATATGCCATCCGGAGCTGGCCTCTCTTCACTTGCATGCATGTCCTGACATCTAGGAGTTTCGTAACTTAAATATCACTCAAGAATGCAGAGATATTCTAAGTCTGTAGCAGAAGATACGACCAAAACTTATCAGTTAAAGTGGAAAAGATTCTTTTACATGTGTCAACAAATTAGCTTGCACCTGTTCCACACTTTTCCGTAACAGATCTTGCCTTCTCTTCTTTCTCTGGCCAAGTCAGGCCTGGTTTATTCTTCAGTCAAAGTTCACCTCACTGCAATTTTAATATCTAGACGCTCGGCACAGCCTCTATCTCTGTTCTACAAGGCTCATAAAGCAATGAATTGACTCTTCAGAGCTTTCCCACCAGGGCCAGCTCCACCCGCAGAATGGCATTTCAATGTGGTCCTCGCGCAACTAGTGAAGCAGCCTTTCGAGCCCATTCTTAAAGCTTAATTATAGTTTTTTGCATGGAAATTTGCTTTTCTCCTTGCTCTCACATCTACCAGAAGGGTTAGTGAGATACAGGCCTTTACCACTAAAGAACCTTTTCTTAATTTCCTGTGAGTATCAGAAGAATGACTTCCCTGCTGTTTGAATCCTGAAAAAAGATTTGACCTGCTTGCCTTGAACCGAGGACCCCACAAGTAACTTCAAGGGTGAGTTGGCTGACCTGTTTGAGCTACTGGGACACAGAAACTCCAGGAGGCGTTTCGTGCAACTGCCCAGCTGACCACTTCTAATTGGACCTTCCCTGGACCCCCGATGCTGGCCTCTGTTGGAGTGAGTCCTAAACCCCAAGTGGTGCCTCCCAGGTCCTGGACCCTTGGCTGGTGTTGGAGTATACTGTCCATACTGCAAATGCTGGAACTTAGAAACCTTTTGCCAACTTTCCTCCAAAGAACCAGTGGTAAACCGGGATCACTGTTGAGCCTTCAAATCGACAGTCTAATTCAACTTGCTGGTTCGCCCTGCTGAAGTAGACCTGACTTCTATAAAAGATTTTAAGTCTGAGCCTGAGGGGCTTTTGTAGGACCAATGTCGAGGCCTTCCCTTGTACAGACTACTTTGTCGATGAACGGGTTGAGACCCCACTCTTTAGCAACCTCCTGTTATCGAGCCCCACATAGGATTCAGCTTGTAGCTTACCCTGCAGACAACCAAATTTCTCCAGAAACCTATCTAAGCCCAAATGCAATCTTTACACCGGGATAAACCTGATCCCTGTATCCGATCCACGCTCCATTAGAGTCCGCCTTCATTTTTGAGTTTGACGTAGTCTAGCGCGACCAGATCGCCTGTGGTTGGCGCTTAATGCTTTTTGGTGCAATTTTAAACCTTAAACTTTAACTTTTCATATCTCTGGTTCTACTGATTGGATTATTGTCATTTTGGTGTTATTTTATTTAGTAAAATGTCCTCTATTAGTTCTAATTGGTTTGGGATTTTTCATGTGTTGGGATTTCACGTTATTACTGTTAGGGTGCTGCATAAATACTTAGATACATTGCCTCTAATTTAAGCCTAACTACTTTCGTATTAGAGGGATAAACACAGAATTATTTAATTACTTTTGTGGTTCACTCTGCCGAGGATTGTGATTTCTATTTGAAGTGGATTCTCACCTCCCTCAACCAATACTCCACTTCTGTACACTGGCCCACATGCATCATTGTGTCATTTTGCATTTCTTAATTTGCGAAAAATAAGGAATCTCAAATTAAGAAGTGCAAAATGCTATGCATCATTTTTTTCGGTATTTCTTTGTGATTCGGTAAAAATCGCAATTTTTACCGAATCCCAAAGAAATACCGAATTCTTAAGTTAATTTTCGCAATTCCCATTGATTCCTATGGGCCAAAAGGCCCATAGGAGTCAATGCAAATTGCGAGTGGCACTTAGAAAATTTCATGGGTGCAGGGGGGGGGTCCAAAGGACCCCCCCCATGCACCCCTGAAATGTATTTTTCGCATCATGTTGCACACACACATGTCCTAAGGACATGTGTGTCCGTAACATGAATGTTGAAAAAAAAGCATTTTCAACATTTTAAACACTTTTTCCAAATTTACCGAGTGGTTCAACCACTCGGTAAATTTGGCACCCTATTTGCGAATTTGCACTTTTTAAAATAATGATGCATTGCTTTTAAGAAATCGCACATCTGCGACTTCTTAAAAGCACCCGCAATTTTAGAATTCGCAAACATGTTACGAATTCTAAAATTGCTTCATGCATCCCAAAAAGCACTTTTGCATTCGCAAACGGCCGAATTTAAGGAATCGCACCGTTTACGAATGAAAAAGTGCTTGATGCATGTGGGCCACTGTCACCCCACCAAAACTTCAATTCTGTATGAACATTTTTCATTCAGAATACAGTTGTTTTATATATTATAGAGTAAAAGGCATCAAAGGGTTTGGATACTTTGAACAAAATGTAAAGCACCTCACATCTACACTCGTGAGATTGGGGGAACACACCGCCTCTCCATTAGGTTCAGAATCCCTTTTACACAAAACAATAGTAGTAGTAGTACTTTATTTGATTTACATGAACCATCAAAGTATATATGCACAATACAATAAAATATATATGAAATATAAAATGTAAAGCAGCACATGTCCATATAATATTCATTTTAAAACTGTCTATTCAACTATCCCTGTATGAACTCAAAAAGAATCGGTGGTCTAGAAGCCAATATTATGGCAGACTTAACCTTAAATCATTAGAGATCAAGTAGTGCAAAAGTCATAATAAAGCCCAAGCGGCAGAACTTGAAAAAGAGCGTGAACAGAGTTATACATGGTATGATCCAATATCATATAGTTGGATTGCCATCAATGTATCTTAATGATCAATCTTATCATTTGGTCATCCAAATGGCGGTATGGTATGTCTCTTGATCATAGAGATATGTTGCCATCCCCACAAAGATAAAATGGATCAAACCCACATTCACTGAAAACAGAATATGAGTGACATGATAATTTATCAAAACTGCAATCAAGTGCAGTGCAAAAACCAGTGAAGGTGGTGAATTAAAATAGGATGATGAAACCCGCAATGGTCAACAATTTATTAGAACAAGGATTCAACTCCTAATTAAAACTAGAACAGTGTAAGGGGCAGTTTAAAGTAATAACTGCAGAAATAAGGCCAACATGTTTTTAGCCAAGCGGGAAACCAATCCCTAGGCTTTCTTCAGGGCCTCTGCTCTTGAACTTTGCTACTGCATAAATTCAATGTGAATAGCACCCATTGAAACTCAAAGATGTGACTCTAAATAACGTAAATAGGGCTTCAATGCAATAAGTCATAAGAAACCGTAATACAGGTCTAGTAATATAACCTGCTGTATACTACTCCTCCGCATCAAGGGACGTAGCTGACATCCAGCTTGACTGGGGACTGGACCTCACCTCACCTGGACCATGCTCAGGAAATTGAGGCCCGCTCTATCCGTCGTTACCTCTGGTGATTACCGAGTGTAGGAGGAGGCCCTGTAAACAATCAGTGCAAGAACTGCCCTGAGCTTAGTGCAAAAGAGCAGAAAGATCAACAGTTTTTAAAATCTCATAAAATTCTAAAAAGAATAAATTCTATAAAATCAGGGAATATTCAAAACATAAGCAGTAATCACTAGACTACTACTGTTATAATCTTGCTTCGCTTATTCAAAACGACCTGTAAAGATTTACTAAGAGCGAAGACCATTACAGGAGATGTATCACTTTTTTTGTTTTAATTCTCTGGGCTGCAAGCTATCTAGTCAATCCCAAGTTTCGACATATTGAGCTGATCCATTTGAGGCATGACCCGATGTACTCTGAACAGAAAAACGTTATGTGTGACTCAGTCAAAACCGCAGGCTGGGCAAATGCTAGAAACCGAGTTCTTGTTCCATTTATTGGTAAAAGTTCTTAGTGGAAGGGTACCTAGACCAAAGCGAACATACAGACTTTTGGCTGGAGATAGAGAAACTGTATCAAGAAATGGCTCCAAATGTGGAAAAAGCTTAAAATATAAGAACATGTTGCTCAAGGATCCATTTGACCCGTTGTTTATGTAATCTTCATGAACATATGCCCACAAAAAAAGATGTTTTTAGGCAATTGAGATCAGCTTTACAAAGAGTATTTGCAACATTTCATGACCTTTGTAGACCCATCGTTTTGAACAAATCAAAACCTAATTTGACCCAGGGTACTGTCTTTACACCTGCACCATTTAATAGGTCTATAAGAGAGTCTCTGTAGTCACGCAGTTCGGGTTTGGACCAAAGGCATACCCAATACACTAAAACTTTAATTGCTGCCTGGTCGTTAAATCTTTTTAGTCCTAGGTCGAAGTATAGTGGGATGAGAAGGGAGCTAGTTGGGACAGAAACCAACTACCTCACAAATTTATTTTCAACAGTAGCTAATGAATGGACATTGGCGCAGCCCCAGATCTTGGCACCATAGAGCGCAGCACCTTGTGCCTTGGCATACCGCTAGTAACGGTGAGACAGAGCGTGAGCTCTTTTGCTTGTACAATCTAATATTGGCAATCGATGTATGTTCGGTTAGCAGCATACTCTTGGTAAGTTGTCCTGACCATTTAAAACTCTCCATTAATTTGACCCCTAGGTAGTCAAAACTGTGTACCCCCTCTAATACTTCGCCACCAACATGGACAGCAGAGTTTTTTTACAACTCCCTTTCCGAACACCATATATTTTGTCTTATTTACATTGAGTTCCATGCTCCTGGATATACAAAATCCTAGAAACTTGTCAATTAGGAGCTGGAGTCCCGTTGATGTTTTGGATATAAGAAGAGAGTCGTCCACAAACAAAAGGATAAGAACTTTTCTATTACTCAAAGCAGGTGAGTCATTTCTACAACTCATTAATATGTCCACTACACCATTCATAAATAGGGTGAATAACGTTGGTGCAAGAACGCACCCTTGTCACACACCACACTGAATAGGGAGACTTTCTGTTTGTTCACCCTTGTTGCCACATCAAATTTGGTTGTTGCGTGGGATAAGATCAGATGCGGCTCTGAGATCTACAAACTCCACATAAAGGTTTTGTTAAAGTAGTGAGACGTATTTCCAGTATAATGTAGCAAGTTTAAAAATCTGGTCAGAAGTACTGATCTTTGGGCAGAAAGTAGCTTGAAGAGAGGGCATAATTGTATTAGAATCCACCCAATCTATCAATCTATCCAGGACTCGTCTTGCAAATATCTTCTGTACATTATCAATTTAATTGATTGCTCTATAAGTTGAGGGAGCACATGCATCACCCTTTTTATATACCGTGATGATTTCAGCTCTTCTCTAGGATTCCGGAGTCTCTCCCCCTGCTGCTGTTGCATTTGACAGTAGATTTATATAACTTGTCCCGACTTGTGACTCTGCTTTATACAGATCTCCAGGAATTGTATCCAGTCCGGGTGCCTTAACTGATTTTAAGAAGTCGATGACTTTGACTGTATCTTCAGAACTAAAGATAACTGGGTCAGCAACTTCTGTGCCAACTATGGGTGGTATTTCAATAACCGTCGCCTAGTCACTGCTCGATAACTGCTCATTAAGATCTTTTGCAGCATATAATTCAGAGATATGAGACACCTATCTTTCAGATGAAATGTGATATTGATAGGTTTTAAAATTTTGTGACCTGGACTTGGCTACTGTGCGCCAAAAAGTCAGATTCTCTTCCAGGGGATCCTCATCAATAGTCATGAGCATTAGAATATTCCGGAAACACTACAATATATGTGCCCCACACATATATAATATAATATATATATATATATATATATATATATATATATATATATATATATATATATATATATATATATATATATATATATATATATATCCGACAAAGTTGCTCTCGCAGTGAGGACACCCGCACAACGTTTAATCAACCTTCTTTATTTAGGAGGCAGCAGCAAGGAAAGATAGTCTCTTTCAACTGGAGTATCCCACGGCTTTTCAGCTGATCCGTGTGTCTTATGTTACAGGGCACAACTGCGGAACAACGTACCTGTTTGGTCTGGCACAAGTCGAGCATCAAGGAGGGCTGGTCCAGTTAACGACCCAACGGGAGCATATTAGAAAGGAGAAAGAGAGCGATAATCACTATGAATGTTACACCTGCTCAAAGAATACGAGAACCACAGTGCTCAGCGCGCACACGCCCAGTGGGGCGGGATAAATACTTTTAAGAATCACCTGAATAATTGAATGCGCGATCTTTTCTCCTTCAGATGCACCACGCCACAGATGAAGGGAAACAATATTCCGAAACGCGTATGGCGAAGATGGTGTGAAATTCACGTTGAAAGAGAGTATCTTTCCTTGCTGCTGCCTCCCAAATAAAGAAGGTTAATTAAACGTTGTGCGGGTGTCTCACTGCGAGAGCAACTTTGTCGGATATATATATATATATATATATATATATATATATATATATATATATATATATATATATATATATATATACACATACATACATACATACATACAAAGAAGCCGCTGCAGCCTTATACACATCAGAGCTGAATCATGCTGTAAGGACTTCCCATCATAACATGATAAACATGCATTAGAAATAGGGAAATAATAACAATAAAACATTTTTTGAACCTGTTTTAATGCTCAGCAGACAGTAGAAAATCCCATAAAGGACTGAAAGCATAGACAGCTCCCAGACTGCATTGCAAACCACAGTCTAAAAAGACTGAAAAGCTAACTCATAGCAACATAGAAATAAACTGACACCGTGCCTTTAAGGCACTCCTGACCCCCAACTTCCCATCATGCCTCAGGGGTGACGGTTGGGTCAGTTGTTCTTTCCGCTCCTTCAGGAAGGATCCTGGCAACACAGCTCCACTTCTTTCTGTTTTTTGACTGAAATTCTCTTCACTTTTAACAACTTTAATACCTTACTTCGACGTTTTTCATCTTTTGAAGTAAGGGACTGTCCTTTTTTGACAGTTTTGGGCATTTTAAACTGATTAAAATGCCATCTCTTTTTGACTCCTGCCCTTCTTGTAGTAAAAAGAAGGCCAAGACGGACTCGTATGAGGTCTGTATACTTTGTCTCCCTGAGGATCATGATCCTAAAACCTGTCCTCACTGCCAAACCCTGTCCAGGAGAACCCTGAAGGACAGAGAAAGAATTCGCCTGTATGGCCTGGCAGATAAATCATCTAGAGGAAGGTCTCCAAGAGGTCTAGAACACCATCTGGAAGCAAGACCTCACGTCCTTCAACTTCAGCGTCAGGCTCAGCGCTGAGAACAGATCTACTGGTGGGTCATTTATCCAAGAAAAGTCCTTCGACAGCGGGCTCGCCGTCGAGAAGAAAGAGTCATTCAGGTACGTTGTCGACGTCGAAGATCCGGGATCCCCTGCCGTCGTCAACCCGGCGACGATCGGCGTCCAGGAACAAAAGCCCTCCGCCATCGTCAACTCGGCGACGATCGGCGTCTAGGAGCGTTACCCCTCCGCCGTCGTCAACCCAACGACGATCGGCAACGAGGAGTATCACCCCTCCGCCGTCATCCACAAGGCGACAATCGGCGACGAGAAGCATCACCCCTCCGCCGTCGTCAACCCGGCGACGATCGGCGTTGAGGAGTAGAGGACCTCCCCTGTCGTCGACACTACGTTCGTCGTCGAGAGCAGGTTCACCTCCGTCATCGTAGATCCATCAGCGATCGACGTCGAGAGCCAAGAGTCCTCCGCCGAAGTCAACTCGGCGGTGATCGGCGGCGAGGATGAGATCTCCGTCGTCGTCTCGATGGCGTTTGGCGTCGAGGGCGCATACCCCTCCGCTGTCGTCTCTCAGACCTTCGACGTCTAGATTAGACACTACTCCGCCGTCGTCTCAGCAACGCTTGGCGTCAAGAAAGAGAAGTCCTCCGCTGTCCGCTTCACATTGACGCCGGGCACCAGCATTCTTCACCTACTTCTTACCGGCACCGGTCGCCGTCGAGACGACGTTCGACGTCGAGCAGACGGGAGATCCATGCAGCGTCGTCCCCGATGCCGAGAAGTCGGGTAACCAGGGAGAACGACTTCTAGAATGCGTGCTGGTTCGGCGTCGAGAGGCTCACGCCCGACTTCGAGATCTGCCTCAGTGAGATCTAGAGAGGGATCAGTGGTCCTGGTGACTGAGTCAGCCTCACACCATTCGTCCTCTCACTCTTCCAGGCGGGCTTCTACAAGATCAGCTACTCTGGAAGCTAGAAGCCATGTCCATAAGTCTCCCTCACGACAAAAGGAGGCTCCCTCTGCTGCTCGGTTGTCCCCAAGATGGCCTCTGCCTTTACATCACTGGCAGGATTCAGGGGCGACGAGGCGAATGCAGGAGTATGCCATTCCTGTTCACAGGTCTCCTCTTAAAAGGCTGGTGGAAGAAGCGAACAGGGAGAGGCCTCCCAGACATAGGGCCCACACAGAGAGGTCCCTTGAGGGAAGGCTCTATAGATCACGTTCCCCCAGACGGGAGGAACGCGCAGTCAGATCACGGGAAAGGAGGCACAGTGCTCATCGCAGAAGTTGAAGAACACCATCTACTTCCTCTACCCGCTCCTCAAAGAGAGATTATTCCCCCACGCTCTAGGACAGCCCTATCTCTAGGGTCACTCCAATAGATGACATTAATACCTACCATGAGGTTCTGCAGAGAGGGGCTCAGAAACTCCGCATCGAGATGTCTGTTCCTCAAATCACAACAACAGTGATTTTCAAGAGGCTTCATCAGAAGACTTCGTCTCGACCATTGCTTCCCTTGGTTCTAGGGATTCTTGACCCTATCATGGAGACTTTCTTTTCTCCAGCAACCATTAAGGCGGTGCCTGCTCGCATCCAAAAGAAATACAAGCTGGCTGCCTCAGACCCGGCCTTCGTGAAGACTGATCCACTTGCAGACTCTGTGATCGTAGTTGCAGCACGAAAAACACATGCTGTCACTGCTACTTCTTCAGTTCCACCGGATAAAGAAAGCAGGTTCCAAGGCTCATGGGGTCGCAAGGTCTGCAATTCTGCGGCTTCTACCCTAAAGGTCTCCAGCGCGGCTGCTTTGTTAGGCCGTTATGACAGAGCTTTATGGGATTCCTTGGAACGCTTCAAGACCAAGCTGCCAAAGGAAGACCTATCTATCGGTGCACTCTTACGCGCATGGAATATGCGCCAGGAGATCATCCTGTTGAGATTGACAGGCCTCAAACCGGATGTGCAGCAGAGAATCTTGAACCTCCCATTCTCTGGTTCCTCTCTCTTCGGCACACACGCAGACGAGGAGATGAATAGAATGAAAACCGAGCTGGACACTCTCAAGGCAGTCGGCTTGGAGAAAAAGAAAGAGTTCAAGCGTCGGTACAGACCCAACCAACTCAAGGGGCCTCAACAGAGGGTTCAAACCCCTCAGTGGTCCCAGAACAAGAACCAGGGCAAGTCCCAGTTTCAGGGAAGAAAGTCAAACAGAGGTAGAGGTGGTCACCAGCAACAATCCTTTACCACAGCGAGAGCAGGAGGGAAGTCATGAGCAGTGGCTTCCTCTGACGCTGTTGCCCACTCCAGTGGAGGGAAGTGCTTCACAACATCTGGCAGAGTGGTGCAGCATCACAAAAGATCGTTGGGTGCTGAATATACTGCGCAATGGATACATGCTACGTTTCCGTGCGCTTCCAAAGGACATCCTCCGAAAAAATCTCGTCCTCAATACTAAAGCTGCTTCGGAAGGAGGTGAAGGCGCTTCTTCAAAAGCAAGCTATAGAAGAAGTTCCTCCCTCTCAAAGAGGAAGAGGAGTTTACTCCAGTTGCTTTCTTGTCCCCAAAAAAGATCAGGAGCACAAGTTCCGACCTATCCCGGACCTTCGACTTCTGAACAAGGTCATAGTGAAGGAGAAGTTTCGCATGTCGGCCCTTCACCAAATATGTCCACATCTAAAAGTATTGGATGTGTTCGGTGGACCTCCAAGATGCGTACTTCCATATTCCGATTGCACAACGTCATCGCAAGTACCTGCGGTTTGTGGTCGGCCACAAATACTACCAGTACAAAGTCCTGCCCTTCGGGCTCAAGTCAGCTCCACGAGTCTTCAACAAGTGCATGGCAGTGGTGGCAGCCTTCCTGCACAGAAAAGGTCTCTTCGTCTATCCATACTTGGACAACTGGCTTCTGAAAGGGCCATCCCCTCTAAAAGTAAGAAACGACTTCCAAGTCTGTCTGCAACAGTTACACAATCTCGGCCTCCATGTCAACATGGAGAAGTCAGTGTAACAGCCCACCCAGTTGTTCGATTACCTAGGCTCCCTTCTGGACACAAGATTGGGAAGAGCGTTTCCTTCGGAGGAGAGACTTTCTTCAATGCGGCAGAAGTGCAGGATTCTACTCCAGATGCAGAATCCAACAGTCCAGCAGGTGGCATCCCTGCTGGGATCCATGGCTTCCTGCATCTTTCTCATCCCCAACGCCAGGCTGAGAATGCGCCTGTTGCAGCAAACTCTGCAGGACCAGTGAGATCAAGCGACAGGTCGCTGGGAAGATCGGATTGGTCTCTCCTAGGCAGCGAGATCCTCCATCAAATGGTGGACTCAGCTTCGGAATCTGTTGGTGGGAGTCCCCTTTCACCAGCCTCTTCCGGTGCAATCGGTGATGACAGACGCGTCTCTGCAAGGCTGGGGGGGCACACATGCGGTGCCTTCAGATACAAAGGCGGTGGTCAGCAAAGGAACAATCCTACCACATCAATATGCTGGAGCTGCGAGCAGTTCACCTTGCTCAGTAAGCTTTTCTACCTGCAATCGAATCCAGCTTGGTCCTGGTCCAGACCGACAACACGACCACCATGTTCTGTCTAAACAAACAGGGTGGTACACGGTCACTCCCTCTCTCCCTGGAGTCCCAGGCGATCTGGCATTGTCTACTCGCCCGGAACCTCTTGGTAGTGGCAGTGCACCTTCCAGGAGAGCAAAATATTAAGGCAGACGCACTCAGCAGACATTTCGAATATCTGCCAGACTGGGTGCTAAACGAGGAGGTGGTGGCAGACCTTTTCCATCGATGGGGTCGTCCAGCAATAGATTTGTTTGCAGACAACGAAAACAAAAAATGCCACGCCTTCACATCCAGATTCCACCGTCCAGGTACAAGGGGGAATGCACTTTTGATGGATTGGTGAGGGACATTTGCCTACGCCTTTCCTCCCCTGCCTCTGATCCCGAAGGTGGTGTCCAAGCTCATCAGATCCAACATGAAGATGATTCTGTGGTGGTACCCGGACCTTCTCCATCTGTCGGTACTTCTACACAGGAGACTACCTTGCAGGCCGGACCTACTGACCAAGATGGGCGGGAGAATCCTTCATCCCAACCTTCCCTCGCTGAACTTGACAGCATGGCTCCTGAGATCCTGCAATTTCGACATTTGAAACTGCCTCCAGATTGCATGCACATTTTGAAAGAGGCTAAGAGACCCTCCGCAAAAGCGTCATATGCGTTTAAGTGGAAGAGGTTTTTTCTTTGGTGTAGAGAGCATCACCTCGATCCTACGAAGGGGCAGGAGGATGTCATTCTTCCTTACCTTCTGTACTTAGCAAGATCTGGGTTGAAGTATGCTTCTATCGGGGTGCATTTGTCGGCCATTACGGCGTACAGGAAGTCACCTAGCCAACCCTCCTTTTTCCAAATGCAGGTGGTCAAGGACTTCTTAGAGGGGTTGAAGAAGGTTTATCCCCCTGTTCGAAACCCTTCTCCTCCATGGGAGTTGAACCTGGTGTTATCGAAGTTGATGGGCCCACCTTTTGAGCCCATTCACAGAGCCTCTTTGCAGCATTTGTCTTGGAAGGCCGCTTTTCTGGTAGCCATTTCATCAGCGCGCAGAGTAAGCGAAATCCAAGCGCTGTGTACGAAAGAGCCTTACACTGTCTTCCAACACTACAGAGTAGTCTTGAGGGCGCATCCGCCTTTTCCGTCTTTTCTCCCGAAGGTTGTGTCTGATTTTCATATTAATCAGTCCATTTCCCTTCCAACCTTTTTCCCAAACCCTGCGACCCCTGCTGAGCGGTCGCTGCATTCCTTGGACCTCAAAAGAGTGCTTAAATTCTACTTAGAGAGTACCAAGGGCATAAGGAAGATGGATCAGTTATTTGTCAAGTATGGCGCCATGAGAACTAGCTTCCCAGCCCCTAAGAGATCCATTTCCAGATGGATCGTATCCTGCATTAACTTAGCTTATCAACTGGCGAAAAAGACCCTTACTGTTGTCGCCTAAGGCGCATTCCACTAGGGGGAAAGCGGCCACAGTGGCTTTCTTGCATGATGTCCCAATGTCAGAAATCTGCAAGGCTGCAACCTGGAGATCGGTTCATACCTTAGAATCCGATTCCAGGGCTGATACTCAAGTAGGCCAAGCCTCCTTGAGGAATTTGTTTGGATAATCAACTATCTGTCCAAGCTTAGTTCTTCTAAGCTTATTGGTTGTATTACTGTTTTGCTCCTTTCCCCGCAGGGAGATGAGGTGAGGCTCGCTACTCTATTCTAATGCTTATGACTATTGATGAGGATCCCCTGGAAGAGAAGGATTAGTTACTTACTTGTAATCCTAGGTCTGATAGATACATCTGCCAGGGGATTCCTCACCTTGTGAATATCCCCTGCGCAGCAGCCAATCAGAATCTTTTGTAGCTCTCCACGCCGGCGAGGTCATGGACGACGTCACAGAGGGTACAACTCCGCTCGCGACCCCGCTGACGTCACTGGATCCATAATAGGGCCTCGTCGGCGTGATGACGTCAGTTCCCTTTTTTCCGCGCCGTCGACGCCTGCGGTTTTTTGGGACTCTCCGTAGTTACTTTGTAATTTCTGGTGTTCTCGTCTGTTCTTATCACTTCCTTTCTAAAATGTCGGGAAGAAAGTCCGGTTTCAAGCCCTGTAGAGAGTTCGGGAAGCAAATGTCTATCACTGACCCACATCAGGACTGTGTTTGGTGCTTATCTTCCGATCACGGCGTCGAAGAATGTGCGTGCTGAAGGAAGATGAACCCGAAGGCATTGAAGGAAAGGGAGGCGAAATTGTTTATGGCCAAGATGAATAATAAAGAGAAGAAGGCGAGTAAAAGAAAATCAAGATCGAGGTCTCGATCCGAATCCAGGTCGGGTTCGAAGTCTGCTTCGGGGCATTCAAAGTCGAAGAGGCATAAGAAGAAGAAGCATTCTTCAAGGCGCCACTCTGATAAAGAATCGGCGCCAAAGTCATCTTCTCCTCGGCGTCGCAGAGATGACGTTGATCCTTTGCCTTTGAATCCGGCTTCACCAGTGAAGGTTGTGACTCCCGAAGTCGAGGTCTCTCGATCTCCGACGACGGCTCCCTCGGATTCGGTTCACTCTCCGGATCTTGGTGAGGTTGAGCCAGAGCATGAGGATCAGGAGCACCCTGAGGAGGTTCCTTTATCAGCGCCGGCTGGCCCGACTCCAGGAGCACCGGCTTCAGGGACGACGCCGTTTAATTATTCTCCATTCCCGGCTCCAGGTCAGGACCCATACTCTGCCTTCCACGGAGTTTAAATCCAATCTTCTGACTGAAGTGTTGCTTTCTCCCTCATCTGTGTCTGAACCTCTATTACCATTTAATGAGGCAATTTTGGAGCCAGTGCTGGAGGTTTGGAAGAAGCCTTTGTCTGCTCCTGCGGTCTCCAGGACTGTGGCACGGAGGTATAGGGTGGCACCTGAAGATCCAGAGTTTTTGTCGGCTCATCCTTCGCCTGAGAGCATAGTAGTGCAGGCGGCTTGTTCAAAGAAATCTTCAGGGGCTTTTCCTCAGGTTCCGGCTGACAGTGATTCAAAGCGCATTGACCAGTCTGCCAAAAAGGTATTCTCATCTGCAAGCATGGCGCTAAAATCTACAAATGCTACTTGCTTGATTGGAAGATATATCCATGCCTTGATGGATTCTTCTAAGCAGTTGCTGCCAAAACTGTCTGATGAAGATAAGAAAAATTGTCAGGAAGTTTTGGATGACACCCAGGCTGCTGCTCGTTAATTTATCCAGAGCGGCCTAGATACGGCTGACTCAGTGGCAAGGATTATGGGCTCTGCAGTAGCTACGAGAAGGGGGGCTTGGTTGAAGTCTTCAGACTTTTCTTCTGATGTGCAAACTACTCTGTTGGACTTACCATCTGATGCCACAGGACTCTTTGGTAAGAAGGCGGATGCCGCTCTTGAGAGATTCAAAGATTGTAAGGCCACAGCAAGATCACTTGGCTTACAAACTCAATCTAGAGGATCTTTCAGAAGGTATAGAGGATTTGGAAAGTCGTCCTTTCGTACGCAAGGACAGCCTCGACAGCAGCAACAACAGCAACAGAACACACTATACAAGTCCTATAGGGGAAAAGGCAGAGGTCGTCCACAAGGTCGTCAACCCATCTCCTCTTATTCTACCTCACCCCCTATAACCGCAGCAAAGCAGCCCTAGATTCCCCATTCTCAATCATATTGGTCCTGTGGGGGGTCGGCTTACCCATTTTCTGCAGGATTGGGAATCGGTCACTACAGACCAATGGGTACTCAATCTTGTGGCAAATGGGTATGCTCTTCCCTTTCGGGAATTTCCTCCAAATTACCCTCCTTGCCAAGGGGCTTGCTCAGAAGAACATCTTCGTCTCCTACAGGAGGAAGTTCTGACCTTGTTAAAGAAAGGCGCAATAGAGGTGGTTCCAGAGCAAGAAAGGGGTCAGGGATGCTACTCCCGGTATTTCCTGATTCTGAGAAGGATGGCAGGTTGCGTCCAATCCTGGATCTCAGGATCTTGAACCTTTATCTGAAACCAGAAAAGTTCAAGATGCTCACCCTTGCGCAGGTTCTTCAAGCGCTGTTGGAAGAAGACTGGATGGTGCTGCTCGACTTGCAGGACGCGTATTTTCATATTCCGATCCTGGAGTCGCACAGGAAGTATCTCCGCTTCACGGTGGGTTTGCAGCACTACCAGTTTGCGGTCCTTCCGTTTGGAATTACTACTGCACCTCGAGTCTTTACCAAGGTGATTGCAGTGGTGGCAGCACGTCTCAGAAGGTCGGGAATTCCGATTTTCCCCTATCTGGACGACTGGCTGATCAAAGCAGAGTCTCCAGAGAAGGTGCTATATCATTTGCAAGAGACAACTCAATTGTTGTACAGATTGGGTTTTTCGATAAATGTACCTAAGTCTCGCCTGGTGCCCTCCCAGCGCAACCTGTTCATAGGTGCGGTACTGAACACAACTGTATGTCGTGCATTCCCTCCTCCTCAAAGGATTCACGACATACAGGAAATGATTCCCTTATTTTACAATGGAGCGGTTGTTCCAGTCCTGAAGGTCCTTCGCTTGCTCGGTCTGTTTGCTTCCTGTATTCTCCTGGTCAACCATGCACGCTGGCACATGAGGGTACTCCAGTGGTGCCTCCGCAGGCAGTGGTATCAGCACAACGGGGATCTCAGGGAGTCTGTGAGGATCTCCAGAGAAACTGCAGCGGATCTGTCTTGGTGGAGCGTGGAGGGCAATCTGTCTCAAGGAAAGCCCTTTCATCTGTCTCCATCTGTTGCCACGGTGATAACGGATGCATCCACTCTAGGGTGGGGTGCCCATCTGGGGGATCTGGAGATCAAGGGTCTTTGGTTTCCGGAGGAAAGGTTGCTTCACATCAACCTTCTGGAGTTCAGAGTGATTCGTTTGGCACTCGAGGCCTTCCTCCCTTCCCTTTGCGGTCTGTAAGTTTAGGTCCTGACGGACAACACGACCGCGATGTGGTATATCAACAAGCAGGAAGGAGTGGGGTCGCATCTTCTCTGCAGAGAAGCTCTGCGTCTCTGGTCCTGGGTTCAGGACCTCCAGATTTGTCTGATGGCAAATCATCTGGCCGGAGTTCTGAACGTGCGTGCAGACAGTCTCAGTCGGCAGTGCTCAGCCGACCACGAGTGGAGGCTTCACCCGTAGGTGGTTCGTCACGTCTTTCGGATGTGGGGAACTCCTCGGGTGGACCTGTTCGCCACTTACGAGAACGCCCACTGCCTGTCGTTCTGCATCCTCCAGTATCCGATGCAGGGAGCCTTGGGGGACGCGTTTCAGTTGAGATGGGACTCACAACTCCTTTACGCGTTTCCTCCCATACCCTTGATTCCTCGAGTTCTGAGGAAGATTCGCCAAGACCGGGCCCAAGTAATATTGATTGCTCCGGATTGGCCAAGAAGGGTGTGGTACACAGATCTTCTCCACCTCTCCTCGTGCCCGCCGCTCCGTCTCCCTCTCAGGGCAGATCTCCTCTCTGAGATGGAGGGGCAGGTTCTACACCCCCACCTCCCGACCTTGCACCTTCATGCCTGGAGATTGAATGGGGCAACCTGAATTCTTTTTCTCTCCCACACGATGTGGTGGATGTCATATTATCGGCCAGGTGTGACTCCACCAAGTCGATCTATTCCTATAGGTGGTCCAAATTTGTTTCCTGGTGTGGAGAGAAGTGTATTGAGTCCTTGAGTGCTCGTTTGTCCAACATTCTTCAATTTGCTCTTTCTTTAGCCCAGCAGGGTATTGCTGTGGCAACTGAAAAAGGCTATTTGTCGGCCTTGTCGGCATACCTTTGTTTGCCGGACCAGCCGTCTTCATTCAAGTCACCTATTGTTTTATGTTTTATCAAAGGTCTTACCAACAAATTCCCTCCAACTCCATTTATTGTACCTCAGTGGGACTTGAATCTTGTTTTGACTTACTTGATGGGTTCACCCTTTGAACCTTTACACAAGTGTCCCATGAGACTTCTGCCTTTCAAGACTGTTTTTCTTGTAGCAATTACCTTGGCAAGGAGGGTAAGTGAGCTTCAAGCTCTAAGTTCGAAACCCCCATTCTTGACCATTTATGCTGAGAGAATGGTACTTAGGACCAGGGCTGCTTTTCTGCCTAAGGTGGTAACTCCCTTTCATCTGGGGCAGTCCATTACCCTCCCTACCTTTTATCCTCCCCCTCACCCTTCCAAGGAGGAGGAGCGGCTTCACTGTCTAGACCCTAAGAGGGCGGTGAGTTTCTACCTCGATAGGACTAAAGACTATCATGTGGACGACCAGCTTTTTGTTGGATTTGCTGGCTGTAAGAGAGGAAAAGCGGTGCAGAAGCGCACTCTGTCGAGATGGATAATCCTGTGTATAAAGATCTGCTACGCCCTTGCTGGTAAGGAACCTCCTGAGGGTATAAGGGCTCACTCTACTAGAGCAAAGTCATCAACGTCTGCTTTATCTAGGGGTGTACCTGTTGAGGATATTTGTAGAGCCGCGACTTGGGCCTCCCTGCACACTTTCGCGAAGCATTACTGCTTGGATTCCGAGGTGAGGAGGGATGGCCTTTTTGCGCGCTCTGTCCTCCATGATTTCTTGGTATAGCAGAGTGGACACCGTCCTCCGGGAGTGGGGACTGCTGTGGGATTCTATTCACAAGGTGAGGAATCCACTGGCAGATGTATCTATCAGAAGAACAAGTTACTTACCTTCGGTAACGCTTTTTCTGGTAGATACAGTATCTGCCTGTGGATTCCTCACTGACCCACCCGCCTCCCCGTTGTCCACTCTTCTATACCTACTAAGTGTATATTTCTTTAACATTTTAAAATAGATGTATTTATATTTTCATGCATATTGCATCGGTTTCACACTGTGTGTGCTGTTTTAAATACTGTGTACTATGTATACTATTACTGTTATGTCGGTCCGTCCGTGTGCCTCGGGGGCACGGAAAAAAGGGCGGAACTGACTTCATCACGCCGACGAGGCCCTATTATGGATCCAGTGACGTCAGCGGGGTCGCGAGTTGAGTCGTACCCTCTGTAACGTCGTCCATGACCTCGCCGGCGTGGAGAGCTACAAAAGTTTCCGATTGGCTGCTGCGCAGGGGATATTCACAAGGTGAGGAATCCACAGGCAGATACTGTCTCTACCAGAAAAAGCGATACCGAAGGTAAGTAACTTGTTCTCCTCTTCCAGGAGTATCCTCATCAAAGTCATAAGCAACCCTCCCACCTCCCCGGGCAAAGGACTTTTCCTTTTTGGAAATATTGTTCATTCTTTGTTCCATGGCTTTTTTCAGTCTCTGCAAAGAACTGACCCAACTGTCACCCCTGAGGCATGATGGGAAGCTGGGGGTCAGGAGTGCCTTAAAGGCACGGTGTCAGTTTATTTCTATGTTGCTATGAGTTAGCTTTTCAGTCTTTTTAGACTGTGGTTTGCAATGCAGCCTGGGAGCTGTCTATTCTTTCAGTTCTTGATGGGATTTTCTACTATCGGCTGAGCATTAAAACAGGTTCAAAACATGTTTTATTGTTTTTTTCCATATTTCTAATGCATGTTTATCATGTTATGTTGGGAAGTCCTTACAGCATGATTCAGCTCTGATGTGTATAAGGCTGCAGTTGCTTATTTATATATATATATATATATCAGTGAGCAAGGGCACGGACGTGCCCGAAACGCGTCTGATGACATCGTTTTTCACCCATGAGTTGATGAAATAAATAGCAATTTGAAGAAGCTTGCCTCTGGAGTGCTATTTTGCTGTCTGCGTGCCTTTCTGTGCGGTCAGCACATTTAAGACAGGCTGGATCTACATATAATTATATATATGTGGGCACATATATTGTAGTGTTTCCGGGGTCCCGCGCATGGGCGGGAATAACCTAATGCTTATGACTTTGATGAGGATACCCCTGGAAGAGAACTAGGATTACAGGTAAGTAACTAATCCTTATCATTCATTTTAACAGTAGCAAGCATGTCTTGCCCAATTTTATCGTCCCAGTTCCTTTTGGCTAAGTTCAAGCAAGCGTTGTAATTACGCCTTGCTTTGGGAAATTAAAATCCTGGCCCCGTCCAGAACAGCTGATCTCAAGGAGCACTTTGCCTGTTTACAAGAATTGTTAAACCACTTAACCTCTTTGGCCAAGTTTGGTTTCATTTGGGCCACCTCTTTATAGAAAATCTTCTGCATCTTATTAAAAAATGAATTATGTATAGTTAATATAGGAATATTTGCTTCTCTTGACCCTACAAAATTCGATAAAAACACCAACAAACCATATATCTGTGAGTAAAGTTTTTGGTTGGATAAGTCATTTGGCCATGAAACCTTAACGCGATTATTAGCTAAAATTGGTTCTGGTACTATTGTATGACATACATTCTTTTTCCTTTTCAGGGTTTCCCCAGTTAGTGTTGAGCTCAGAGAATTATGAGCACTATCTGGATGCAAGTTCACTTTCTATCAGCTAGAAGTGACCATAATCTCACATCTAGGAGGACATAATCAATGACACTAGTATGGGATCCTCTCTTGAATGTAGGTGCTCTTTCTGGGTCAGAAATAGTACGTCCATTGCATGCCCATAGTCCTCTGCCAACCGGTATTGAAGCTAACTTAAGCACAGTGGCAGAGAGATTCTTCCTAGGCTGTCAATGATGGGATATGCTGTATTTCGTCCTCCTTATCTATTATCTCAATATATGGAGAAAGTTCATAAGAAATTATGAAGTCTCCTGCTAATACTATTTTTGTGTTTGAATATTCAATTTCATGGTCTGGCCTCTTGGCCTACGCCTCTCCTCCCATTCCTCTTCCGCAAAGAGTTCAGAGGAAGATAAAAACCGAACCATGCAAGTTGATAATCATCGCTCTGGCGTGGTCGTACCAGCACTGGTATACAGAACTGCTTCTTCTATCGCAGGTTCCACACTGTTGCCTCCTAGTATTTCCCAATCTTCTGACCATGAACCAGGGCCAGATACTTCACCCGGATCTCAAGAGCTTGCATTTGTTGGCATGGCTCCTGAATACAATGAATTCCAACGCCTGAGCATTTCTAGTGAGTGCAGAGATGTACTAGCCAGGTAGCGGGCGGAAAGTACCAACAAGACTTACCTTTTCAAATGGAAGCGCTTCTGCATATGGTGTCATCAAGAGAGAATACACCCACTATCCTCCTCTCCGGAACAGGTCTTATCTTACCTCTTACAACTAGCAAAATCGGGCTTGGCTCATAGTTCGATAAAGGTTCATTTAGCGGCCATTTTCCAAATAGAAGGTCACTTTCTTCTCCATCTCTGTGGTCCTCAAGTTATAAGAGAATTTCTCAAAGGACTGTTTCGAATGTTTCCTCCGGTAAGACCTCCACCTCCAACGTGGCAGCTGAACACTGTCCTCTCACAGTTAATGAAACCCCCGTTCGAACCAATTCACAGCACATATATAGATCCTGTCTTGCAAAATGGCTTTGCTCCTTGCCTTGACTTCTACTAGAAGAGTCAGTGAGATCCAGGCCTTTGTAATAGAGGAACCCTTTATGTAATTTAAAACAGATGGAGTTCTCCTACGCACAAATCCGAAGTTCATTCCCAAGGTTCCCTCGGATTTCCACCTGAATGAACCGGTGATATTTAAAACTTTCTTCCCAAATCCAACAACATCGGCAGAGAGGGCTCTGCATTTACTGGATGTCAGGTGTTGCTTGAAGTTGTATCTACATGACATGCAACCTTTCCGCAAGACGTCTCAATTGTTTGTTGCATACAGTGTGCCAAGGAAAGGTTTTCCGCTCTCCAAACAGAGTATATCTAGATAGATTGCAAGTGCCATAAAATTCTGCCATCACAAAGCAGGAAGACCTTTATCTGCAAGAATCTGAGCCCATTCCATGAGGGCGGTGTCAATGTCTTCAGCTTTATTTTCTGGAGTATCGCTTCCAGACATTTGGAGGGCTGCAACGTGGAAGAATAGACACATATTCACCCAAATCTACTGCCTGGACTCCGCAATACTAAATGACACAGCAGTGGGTCAAGCAGTACTTCTTCATATGTTCCACTAAGGTGAGCCACCCCTGTCTACCCTCCTACCTCTTCTTCTGTATCACATTTCCACATGTTTAACCGTTTACCATGCTTCATTTACAAGAATTCTGTAATAATGATGTCTAATATTATCATTTCGTATATTATTTGATGAATGCTTGAAGTCTTACTGCTATATATATATCTCCAAAAAAGGTGTGCCACTTACTTGTAACGCACACAATGACAAGCCGGACTCCTGTATATTTAGAAAGCGTCCTTTATTTCAGTAGGTCAGCATTTCTGAATTCCCATTAAAACGCCTGACGCGTTTAGAAGCTAACTTGCTTCTTGTTCGAATCATCAATCTCTTCCCCGAGAAGAAGAAGTTCAAGATGCTCACTCTGACTCGGGTCTTGTCTGCCCTAGACCAAGAAGACTGCATTGTAGCATTGGGCCTGCAAGACGCATATTTTCACATCCCCATCCTGCCGGGCCACAGGCGTTACCTGCGGTTCAAGGTAGGCCACTAGCACTTTCAGTTTACCGTGCTTACCTTTGCCTTACCAGTGACCCTTGGGTGTTCACCAAGGTGATGGCGGTGGTCGCAGCTCTGCTGCGCAGGTTATGGGTGTCAGTCTTCCCCTACCTCGACGACGTGGAGATCAGCGAACACTGGTCTCCGGCGAAGACGGGGAACCATACATTTGTTGGAGCTCCGGGCGATTTGTTTGGCATTGAAGGCATTTATTCCCTCTGGCAAGGGGAAGCTAGTGCAAGTGTTCACGGACAACACCACCGCCAGGTGGTACTGCCACAAGCAGGATGGGGTGGGGTCATGGACCCTTTGTCGGGAGGCCTTGCTTCTCTGGACATGGCTGGAACAGCAAGGCATAACCCTGGTGGTCCAACATCTGGCAGGCTCTTTGAACGCCAGGGTGGACAAACTCATTAGTCAATGCCTAGTGGATCACGAATGGCTTCTCCAGTTGGAGGTGACTCAAGATCTCTTTCCTCAGTGGGGAGAACATTGGTTAGATTTGTTCGGCTCTGAAGAGAACCCACAGTGCCAGCAGTTGTTTGTGCTGGAGTTTCCAAAGCAGCTATCTCTCAGCAATGTCTTTTGTCGCTAGGGGAGCTCATTTCTGCTGTACGCCTTTCCGCCCATACAACTCCTGCCCAGGGTTCTGAATAAGATCAGTAGGGACCCCTGTTACTCCGGATTGGGCAAGGAGAGTCTGGTATATAGAGCTCCTACGAATAAGCATGGATCCACCAATCAGGCTGCCCCTTCTGGGGATCTTCTGTCGCCGCAGCAGGAGACGGTTCTCCACCCGAACCTGTAAATTCTGCGCCTCCATAAATGAGCGGCAACAGTTGATAGCTTTTGACCTTCCTCCCAAAATCTGTAATGTTATTTTGGCGGCCAGGCGGCCCTCCACTAAGACGGTCTACGCCTGCCGTTGGCAGTAATTTGTATTATACTGTACAGAAAGGTCTATCGATCCTCTTTCTTCTTCTCTTTCTACTGTCCTTTTGTTCATTCTAACCCTTGCCCAACTGGGCTCTTCTTTTGGGACTCTCAAGTGTTACCTTTCTGCTCTGTCTGCTTTTTTGCTCCTGCCAGACCAGCTCTCTCTCTTCAAATCTCCCATTGTACGTAGATTTCTAAAAGGGCTGGCTCACCTGTTTTCACCTACGCCCTTTGTTATGTCGCAGTGGGACCTTAATTTGGTCCTCACCTACCTAATGTGCACTCCTTTTGAGTCTTTACACAGTTGTCCCCTCCGGCTGTTGACCATCAAGACAGTCTTCTTGGTGGCAATTACGTCGGCTCCGAGGGTGAGTGAGCTGCAGGCTTGCTCGCCTCCTTATCTTATGTCCTTTCCGGACAAGGTGGTGATTTGCTCCTGGGCATCCTTTTTGCCAAAAGTTGTGACACCTTATAATCTGGGTCAGTCTATCACATTGCCCACCTTCTTTCCTCCCTCGCATCCTTCTAAGGAAAAGGAGTGTCTCCACCGGCTGGACCCAAAAAGAGCATTGTCATTCTATGTTGACTGCACAAAAGAGTTTGGGGTGGATGACCAAATCTTTGTGGAGTATGTGAGAGCAAAAAAGGGCAAGGCAATGCAGAAAAGTACCATCTCACTGGGTTGTTCGCTGCATCAAAATATGCTATTTTCTGGCAAAGATGCAGCCCCCTGAGGGATTAAGGGTCCATTCCACCTGGGGAACACTGCGACTATGGCCTTGGTTTGGGGTGTCCCAGTCCAAGATATATCAGGTTGCAACGTGGGCACCGTTTGCAAAGTACTATTGCCTGGACGGTCGGGTCTGCAGAGATGGGCATTTTGCCCACTCGATCCTGCGGGACTTTCTAGTTTAAGGTATTGGTCCGCAGCCCAGTGTGTGATGGTATGGCTTGGGTATCTAATTCAAATGTAAGGAACCTGCAGCTAGAAGTCTCTATCAGATAAACAAGTTACTTACCTTCTGTAATGCTTTATCTGGCTCTATCTGGCTGCAGATTGCTTACAGCCCCACCCATGCCGCTCCGCCTTGCGTGTGAGAAGGTGGCCTGATATGCAGTGCTCACTATTCTAGTGAACACTATGTATCAGTCCAGCAACCCTTATTGATGATTGGTTGTAAGTCAACCTTATAGACCAGCTATCCTAGTAGCGTGGATACGAGCAGTCTAAGGCTAAAGACTCGAGAGGGCGTGTTAAGCCAGCTGTTTACCACACATATACCCCTTGAACACCAAGTGAAAGGACACCACACAAGTGTTATGAAAATAAACAGTTATTTATTAAGAATCACAACAGCCCTGTACTCTTTATGAGGACAGGGTACTAAGCACAAACCAAAACTCTTGCAAAAATACTTAAGTTAGCACAGTATATACAAATGCCCGAGGGGCACGGAAAACCATATACTTGAAAAGTGGAATGCGAAATTACTAGCAGGTAAGTACAGTACTAATAGGCTTTGGAATCGCTAGGACTTGACTATAGAATCGTTAGATTACTTCTAGGAGACCCAGGGGACTCGGGTGCAGTGTGTGCACTCTCACGCGAGATGCGGGACAAAGTCTATGGTAGCTAGGAATTGCAAAGTTAGTGTTCTCGGGCGAACCCGCCCTGGTAGGAGGAAAACGAAAGTAGATTCTGACCCTTGGATAGTGAGGCTATGCTGGGGCACCGAAATGCCGAAGTTACCTAGCCCAGGGGCTGCAGCTGCATAGGACTCAAAAGACGTCGGGAATCCTCGTTGACGGACCAGGAGCCTGGAAGAAAGAAGTTGCTGGCAGGCGACCAGTGAAGAAAGTTCGGTGGATCCAAGCCTGGATCGATGGAAGATGACACCTGAAAGCAGAGGGGACCAAGTTCGAGACTACTAGCCAGTAGTCAGTGGGCACCAGGAGGGCACCGGATGGTAGCCACCTCGACTAGGTGAGTGGGTGACGCTGTACTCGAAGATCTCACGGACCAGGAGGCGTTGTCGGCGACCAGGAAGGAGGATCGAGCTGTCCCACGAAGATAGAAGCTGTCGGCGTCGCTGGACCCAGGATTGGGCAACAAAGCCTTGGCAAATTCAAGCCCACGCGGTGGACCTAAAATGGCGTCTGGAGTGGACCAGGAGGGTCCGGGGTGCCTCTCTTCAAGAAGGAAGCAAGGGCCAGTCTGGAGCAACCAGACCAGCAGCAGTGATGTCGTCGGGCGTCGTTCAGAAGGCCACAAGCCAGCCGGCTAGTAGCCAAACAACGCGGTGCACAGCAAACAGCAGAAGGGCCCCACGCAGATCGTGGAGATGCAGGGAGGCTGACCTTGGGTGCTGGAGCTGCGCAGGGTCGGGGCTTCTCGGACCCCAAAGCACTCACCCGTGGAGGACACGGTGGGCTTGTTGTAAAGATGTCGTGCAGTCTTGGCGATCGTCGGTCCCTCGAGGTCTCGTCGCACTCACGGTTCTCAGCTTTGCTGTAGAGGTGAGTAGAGGTCAGAGGTGCCAGGGAAGCCGGGTCTCGTCGAGCTGGGTCGTCGGATTCGTGATGAAGGACTTGCAGCAGACAGCAGTGTTCTTTAGGATGGTGCCTGCGGATGCAGGGTGACTACTCCTTAGCCACAAGGGAGAATCTTGATGAAGAAATCTTGAAGTCCTTTCGCAGAAAGTCGTGTCTTGATTCCAAAGATGATCTAATTTTAACAGGGGGCCCGCTCCCATCTTTATACTAAAAAAGGGGGCTGACCCGGTGACTAGGTCCTGCCTATGGGTGGGACCAGGAGGGGGGGTGGTTACACCCCTCTGCCATGCCGGACTTCCCCAGGCCAGGGGCTGGTGTGCCCCTGGAACTGGTTCAGACCGGCCTATGCGTAGTGAGCACCGGGGTGCCACTCAGCAGTCACCTTCCTGTAAAGCCCTGCCTACCCAGGATACACAAAACCATGTCTGGGATGGTGCTAGCACCGCCCCGGACAGGAAACCCTTTGTCCAAGCCTCCCTCGCTGGAAGGACTCCCAGCAGCAGGAGGTCAGACTCGTGTCTGTGGTGGCAGCATCCATTTTGTGGAGCTGAGGCTTTAGTTAACTTTAACCGGGGTTCACAGTTACATACATGTCGTGTCCCTCTAGAAGGGTGGAATGCTAACCCCGTCGCCAGAATTGGGGAGGGGTTAGTATTCCAATTCGTATGACACCTTACTCGACATGTTTTGATAAAGCAATACCAAAGTTAGCATTTAACCGCGAGGATTATAATGCACTTAAGAGTATATGGTATGCGTTATCATGGAACAGCTATTAGGACTTGGTTCCGCAAGCTGCAGACAGGCTCAGCTCATGCCAGAGCACCATCTCACACGATTCCAAGCGCTCTGCCTTCAGGATTGTCAAGGCCTGCCATAGGAGTGACTGATAGGAATCTGTGTGTCCATTTTAGGGTTAGGTATAGGCATACTACACCTACAGCAAAGGGTGATTACACGACTTTGCCCCAGCTGTCATGCAGCCAGTTGTGTCAAATTTAGGAGGCCAGCCAGGGGTGGCATAATACATGCTGCAGCCCTGGGTACACCTATGCCCTGAGTTACAGGGTCTGATAAGGTGGCCCAGTACCAATTGGTAAATGCACCTAGGGTACATGTTGTAATTTAGAGAGAACAGCCAGGCTGTGGGTCTGATTAGCAGGCCCACAGCCAGAGAAAGTCGTAAACCAGTGAAACAAAAGCAAAAAATCTGGGTGATCATAGGATTGCAGACCCTACTCTCCTACATGACCCCCCCCCCCCCAAACTTTGGGACAATAAGCTAACCTTGACCAGGTGAGTCTTCTTGTTCTAAGTGGAAATATCTGGAGAGCCCATCGGCATTGCCATGATCAGTACCAGGTCTATGTTCCACTGTAAAGTCCATCCCCTGTAGGGAAATGGACCACCTAAGCAGTTTGGGGTTTTCACCCTTCATCTGATTTAGCCGCAAGAGGGGCTTATGGTCGGTCTGAATCTTGAAGTGAGTGCCAAACAAGTATGGCCTCAGCTTCTTCAGGGCCCAAACCACAGCAAAGGCCTCCCTCTCAATAGCTGACCAATTCTTCTCTCTGGGGGTCAGCCTTCTGCTTATAAAAGCAATGGGCTGGTCTTGACCATCAAAATTCAGTTGAGAAAGAACAGCTCCCACACCCAACTCAGAAGCATCTGTTTGGACAATGAATGGTTTGGAGTAGTCTGGACTCTTAAGGATAGGTGCTGTGCACATGGCCTGCTTTAGGTCATCGAATGCTTTTTGACAGCCTGCTGTCCACTGAACCTTTTTTGGCATTTTCTTACTTGTCAGTTCATTTAATGGTGTCACAATTGAACCATAGTTCCTGACAAATTTTCTGTAGTATCCAGTCAGGCCCAAGAAAGCTCGAACCTGAGTCTGGGTGGTTGGAGGAGCCCAGTCCCTGATTGACTGTATTTTGCTCTCCAGTGGCTGAACCTGGCCTCCACCTACAAGGTGGCCCAGGTATACAACCTGTGTCTGCCCTATCTGGCACTTGGTGGCCTTGATAGTGAGGCCTGCTGCTTGCAGAGCCTCTAACACTTTCCTCAGGTGGACCAGGTGATCCTCCCAGGTGGAGCTAAAGACAGCAATATCATCTAGATATGCTGCACAGAAGTCATCCAGCCCAGTAAAGACTTGATTCACCAACCTTTGGAAGGTGGCAGGTGCATTTTTCAGACCAAAGGGCATTACCACAAATTGATAATGCCCACCAGGGGTTGAAAATGCTGTCTTGGGCTTGGCATCCTCAGCTAACCTGATTTGCCAATACCCAGCTGTTAAGTCAAATGTGCTTAAGTAGTTGGCAGAAGCCAATCTATTTATAAGCTCATCTGCCCTTGGTATTGGGTGGGCATCAGTCTTAGTGACTGCATTGAGACCCCTGTAGTCTACGCAAAACCTCATCTCTCTCTTACCATCTTGTGTGTGAGGCTTTGGCACTAGAACTACTGGACTAGCCCAAGGGCTATCTGAGGGTTCAATGACTCCCAACTCCAACATTTTCTGCACTTCAGTTTTTATGCAGTCTCTAACATGATCAGGCTGCCTGTAGATTTTACTCTTGACTGGCAGGCTGTCACCAGTGTCAACCTCATGGGTGCACCAATTGGTCTGACTGGGTGTCAGAGAAAACATATGTCTGAAAGACTGAAGAACCTGTTTACAGTCTTTCTGCTGATGTTCAGAGAGGCTGCCACAAAAGACAACACCATCTACTGACCCATCATCAGGATTCTGAGTGAGCAGGTCTGGGAGAGGGTCACTCTCTTCCTCCTGTCCCTCATCTATGGCCATGAGCAAGCTCATGTCCTTCCTGTCGACATATGCTTTGAGCCTGTTGACATGGAGTACCCTGTGGGGGCTCCTGGGAGTTCCAAGGTCCACCAGGTAGGTGACCTCTCCCTTTTGCTCAAGAATTGTGTGGGGCCCAGACCATTTGTCTTTGAGTGCTGCTGGGGCCACTGGCTCCAACACCCACACCTTCTGTCCAGGCTGGTAAACAGTCAGGACAGCCTTTTGGTCATGCCAAGCTTTTTGAAGTTCTTGACTGGCCTTAAGGTTTTCAGATGCCTTCTCCATATACTCAGCCATCCTGGAGCGGAGACCAAGTACATAGTCCACTATGTTGGTTGCAGGCTTTTTGAGAGGTCTCTCCCATCCTTCCTGCACCAAACACAGGGGGCCTCTCACAGGATGCCCATACAAAAGTTCAAAAGGGCTGTAGCCAACCCCCTTTTGTGGGACCTCTCTGTAAGCAAACAGAAGGCAGGGAATCAGGACATCCCATCTACGCCTGAGCTTTTCAGGTAGTCCATGAATCATCCCTTTTAGGGTCCTGTTGAACCTTTCAACAAGCCCATTGCATTGTGGATGATAGGGTGTAGTGAACTTGTAGTTGACACCACATTCCTTCCACATAGCAGTTAAGTAGCTTGACATGAAGTTTGCATCTCTGTCAGAGACAACCTCCTTAGGGAATCCCACTCTGGAGAACACTCCAACTAGGGCCCTTGCCACCACAGGTGCTGTGGTGGTCCTAAGTGGAATAGCTTCAGGATACCTGGTGGCATGATCCACTACCACCAGTATAAACTTGTGCCCTGATGCTGTCTGGGGTTCCATTGGACCAACAATGTCAATCCCCACTCTTTCAAAGGGCACCCCCACCACAGGCATTGGTATAAGGGGGGCCTTTGTTCTGCCACCTGACTTACCACTGGCTTGGCAAGTGACACAGGAGCGACAAAACTCCTTGGTATCCTCATTCATGTGAGACCAGTGAAAGTGTGAGACAAGTCTGTCCCAAGTCTTTGTCTGGCCTAAGTGACCTGCTAAGGGAATCTCATGGGCCAAGGTAAGTAGGAAACCTCTCTGAGACAAGGGTACAACCAGCCTCCTGTTCATGCCAGGCTTGGGGTCTCTTGACTCAGTGTACAGGAGTCCATCTTCCCAGTATACCTTGTGGGTACCTGTGGCGTTCCCAGCAGCCTCAGCAGCAGCCTGCTGTCTGAGGGGTTCAAGAGAAGGGCAGTCTAACTGGTCCTTCCCCAGGTCTTCCCTTGAGGGTCCCCCTGAACCCAAGAATTCAACTTGATCAAGTTCAAACTCTCTAGGCTCAGTTTCCCTCAATTCCTGTAGGTCAGCCTCCTCTGAGACTTGATCCACAACCTGGGGCAAGGGGGAAGGCACAGCCTTAACCCTACTGCTCTTTTTCTTGGAAGGTGTCTGGTCCATTGTTCCAGGATCCAGCACCTGTTCAGTGGGGCATTTCCTGACCTGGTCACAGCAAACACATGTGCTGGCAAGCCTAACATTTCCATGTGAGTCCTCTGCTCCACTTCTGACCATTGTGATGACTCCAAATCATTGCCCAACAAACAATCCACTGGGAGGTCTGAACTAACTACAACCTTCTTTTGGCCAGTTACCCCTCCCCAGGAGAAAGCTACAATTGCCATACTGTGATTGGTAGTGACATTGCTTGCATTGGTCACCAGGAATTCTGTACCTGGCATGATCTGTCCAGGGTCCACAAAGTTAGGTGTCACCATTGTGACACTGGCACAAGTGTCCCTATAGGCCTGAGCCATTTTTCCATTTATGAAAGGTGTCTGTCTGTATTTGCCCAAAGTATTGGGACTTATGTCAGGGGACATATCCATATCCCCTGTACTGACAAGGACAGCCTGAGTGAGTGTACCAACTAAGTTGTCACACCCCTCAGAACCCAGGGTTAACCCTACTAAACCCTTGGGAGGTGCACTACCACTGCTGGCTGTACTAGGGGGCACAGGTGCCTTAGGGGCTGCAGTGGCAGGAGTCTGCCCTCCTCCTTTCTTGGTGCACTCACTAAACCAGTGAGTTTTACTTTTGCAGTATTGGCACCACCTTTTAGATTGGCCTTCTTTCTTCTTTTGGGGAGCCTGACCCCCACCCTCTTTGGGTTGTTGGGGACCTGTCGAAGACTTCTGGTCATTTTGTTCCCCCTTAGAATCTTTACCCTTCTGGTCTGCTTTCTTCTGACCACCTTGATTCTGGCCCTGGTTCTGTTTAACTCTTGTTCTAACCCATCTGTCTGCCTTCTTTCCCAATTCTTGGGGAGAGGTCAGATCTGAGTCAACAAGATGCTGATGCAACAACTGGTTCTGACAATTGTTTAAAATTTGTTCTCTCATCATCAAATTATACAATCCTTTATAATCAGTAACCTTACTGCCCAGCAACCAGCCCTCAAAAGCCTTAGTGGCACAATCTACAAAGTCAGACCAATCTTGAGACTGAGTTTTCTGGGTATCCCTGAACAGCACCCTGTACTGCTCAGTGGTTAGGCCAAACCCTTCAACCAGTGTATTTTTCAAGACTTGGTAATTGTTAGCATCCTCTACCCTTGTGGTGAGGAGCTTGTCTCTACCTTTACCTTCAAAGGAGAGCCACAAGATAGCTGCCTACTGACTCTGGGGAACACCTTGCACAGTGCAGGCCCTCTCCAAAGCAGTAATCCATTTGTGGATGTCATCCCCTTGTTTAAAGGGGGGCACTATCTTACCAAGGTGTTTTGTATCAAAACTCCTTTCCCTATTGCTAGGTACAATGCTGCCACCAGTGGGGACTACCCCACTTAACTGTTGCTCTCTAGCAAAGGCAAGCCTCTCTTTGGCCAGGGCAAGTTCTTCCCTTTCAATCCTCAGATTGGCTGCCCTTTCTTTAGCTTCATACACTCTCCTCTGAGGGGAAGTCATCCCTCTTTGAGAAGAGTTGTGAGAGCCATTGGTTTGAAGGGATCTGCCAGAGCCTCTTGACAGAGATCTGGCTCGTCCATTCCCAATGTTAAGCTGACCTGATAGTGGTCCCAGGGGTCCCCCAGTACCACTGTCATGTTTGCTTAAGTTGGACCTGGTTAGTCTACTGACTTCTACCTGTCCCTTGTCTGCCTCATCTCCAGAGGGATCCTCATTCTCATCCTCCTCTACATCTTCGTTCTCAGTTGAGAGGTGGATGAGGTCAGGGTCTCCTCTGGTTCCCTCAAGGGGAGGCATGCCTCCTTCTGGATTAGAAGGGCTAAGAAATCTCTCAGCCTTTCTGGCATCATAAGTCTCTAGGAGACCAATCAGAAAGGAGGTGGTGGGGTTAGCCCCTTGCTTAATCTTCCTAGAGGTACATACTTGTCGTAACTCATGGAAGCTAAGCACAGTATATCTTGAAGGGATGACCTGTGGAGGGTCAACTGACACAAGGGGAGACTCAGAGTTTCCTCCTTTGTCCGACATACTGTTTCTAGTGTGGTGTAAGTGATGCACCTACCTACACTATGTGTTTACCTACTGATCCCTTGCTAAGAGTTGCAGCCAAGGTGTGCTAGGCCTTGAGGAGCTGCAACAGCTGGTTCAGTAGAACTCAGAGTATTCTAAGCTTAGTTATATATACTAACAGTACTTATGTGATCTTTCAACAAGATATTCTTAGGATACGTGTGGTAAAACAGCAAGCTCAAATCCCAACCGCTGCTCACCAATGTGAGAAGGTGGCCTGATATGCAGTGCTCACTATTCTAGTGAACACTATGTATCAGTCCAGCAACTCTTATTGATGATTGGTTGTAAGTCAACCTTATAGACCAGCTATCCTAGTAGCGTGGATACGAGCAGTCTAAGGCTAAAGACTCGAGAGGGCGTGTTAAGCCAGCTGTTTACCACACATATACCCCTTGAACACCAAGTGAAAGGACACCACACAAGTGTTATGAAAATAAACAGTTATTTATTAAGAATCACAACAGCCCTGTACTCTTTATGAGGACAGGGTACTAAGCACAAACCAAAACTCTTGCAAAAATACTTAAGTTAGCACAGTATATACAAATGCCCGAGGGGCACGGAAAACCATATACTTGAAAAGTGGAATGCGAAATTACTAGCAGGTAAGTACAGTACTAATAGGCTTTGGAATCGCTAGGACTTGACTATAGAATCGTTAGATTACTTCTAGGAGACCCAGGGGACTCGGGTGCAGTGTGTGCACTCTCACGCGAGATGCGGGACAAAGTCTATGGTAGCTAGGAATTGCAAAGTTAGTGTTCTCGGGCGAACCCGACCTGGTAGGAGGAAAACGAAAGTAGATTCTGACCCTTGGATAGTGAGGCTATGCTGGGGCACCGAAATGCCGAAGTTACCTAGCCCAGGGGCTGCAGCTGCATAGGACTAAAAAGACGTCGGGAATCCTCGTTGACGGACCAGGAGCCTGGAAGAAAGAAGTTGCTGGCAGGCGACCAGTGAAGAAAGTTCGGTGGATCCAAGCCTGGATCGATGGAAGATGACACCTGAAAGCAGAGGGGACCAAGTTCGAGACTACTAGCCAGTAGTCAGTGGGCACCAGGAGGGCACCGGATGGTAGCCACCTCGACTAGGTGAGTGGGTGACGCTGTACTCGAAGATCTCACGGACCAGGAGGCGTTGTCGGCGACCAGGAAGGAGGATCGAGCTGTCCCACGAAGATAGAAGCTGTCGGCGTCGCTGGACCCAGGATTGGGCAACAAAGCCTTGGCAAATTCAAGCCCACGCGGTGGACCTAAAATGGCGTCTGGAGTGGACCAGGAGGGTCCGGGGTGCCTCTCTTCAAGAAGGAAGCAAGGGCCAGTCTGGAGCAACCAGACCAGCAGCAGTGATGTCGTCGGGCGTCGTTCAGAAGGCCACAAGCCAGCCGGCTAGTAGCCAAACAACGCGGTGCACAGCAAACAGCAGAAGGGCCCCACGCAGATCGTGGAGATGCAGGGAGGCTGACCTTGGGTGCTGGAGCTGCGCAGGGTCGGGGCTTCTCGGACCCCAAAGCACTCACCCGTGGAGGACACGGTGGGCTTGTTGTAAAGATGTCGTGCAGTCTTGGCGATCGTCGGTCCCTCGAGGTCTCGTCGCACTCACGGTTCTCAGCTTTGCTGTAGAGGTGAGTAGAGGTCAGAGGTGCTAGGGAAGCCGGGTCTCGTCGAGCTGGGTCGTCGGATTCGTGATGAAGGACTTGCAGCAGACCGCAGTGTTCTTTAGGATGGTGCCTGCGGATGCAGGGTGACTACTCCTTAGCCACAAGGGAGAATCTTGATGAAGAAATCTTGAAGTCCTTTCGCAGAAAGTCGTGTCTTGATTCCAAAGATGATCTAATTTTAACAGGGGGCCCGCTCCCATCTTTATACTAAAAAAGGGGGCTGACCCGGTGACTAGGTCCTGCCTATGGGTGGGACCAGGAGGGGGGGTGGTTACACCCCTCTGCCATGCCGGACTTCTCCAGGCCAGGGGCTGGTGTGCCCCTGGAACTGGTTCAGACCGGCCTATGCGTAGTGAGCACCGGGGTGCCACTCAGCAGTCACCTTCCTGTAAAGCCCTGCCTACCCAGGATACACAAAACCATGTCTGGGATGGTGCTAGCACCGCCCCGGACAGGAAACCCTTTGTCCAAGCCTCCCTCGCTGGAAGGACTCCCAGCAGCAGGAGGTCAGACTCGTGTCTGTGGTGGCAGCATCCATTTTGTGGAGCTGAGGCTTTAGTTAACTTTAACCGGGGTTCACAGTTACATACATGTCGTGTCCCTCTAGAAGGGTGGAATGCTAACCCCGTCGCCAGAATTGGGGAGGGGTTAGTATTCCAATTCGTATGACACCTTACTCGACATGTTTTGATAAAGCAATACCAAAGTTAGCATTTAACCGCGAGGATTATAATGCACTTAAGAGTATATGGTATGCGTTATCATGGAACAGCTATTAGGACTTGGTTCCGCAAGCTGCAGACAGGCTCAGCTCATGCCAGAGCACCATCTCACACGATTCCAAGCACTCTGCCTTCAGGATTGTCAAGGCCTGCCATAGGAGTGACTGATAGGAATCTGTGTGTCCATTTTAGGGTTAGGTATAGGCATACTACACCTACAGCAAAGGGTGATTACACGACTTTGCCCCAGCTGTCATGCAGCCAGTTGTGTCAAATTTAGGAGGCCAGCCAGGGGTGGCATAATACATGCTGCAGCCCCTGGCAGCCCTGGGTACACCTATGCCCTGAGTTACAGGGTCTGATAAGGTGGCCCAGTACCAATTGGTAAATGCACCTAGGGTACATGTTGTAATTTAGAGAGAGAACAGCCAGGCTGTGGGTCTGATTAGCAGGCCCACAGCCAGAGAAAGTCGTAAACCAGTGAAACAAAAGCAAAAAATCTGGGTGATCATAGGATTGCAGACCCTACTCTCCTACATTGCGGACTAATTTTGTACAGCTAGAGTTACTCCTCTTTTCAGGGACCTCGATTTGCACACAACTACGTCACTTACTTGGTGGATCCGCGCGCCTGGGTGACGCATATAAAGGCACCGCAACGTCATAACCAACTCTGCTGACGACATCACACGGAGCCAAATGGATTCACCCGACGTCACGCACAAGGGGAATTGCTCTGCAAATGTTTCTGGATCCAGCCTGACGCCTGGGAAATTCAAAGGTAAGGAATCTGCAGCTAGATAGAGTATACCAGATAATGCGTTACCGAAGGTAAGTAATTGTTCATCTGCCCTGATTTTTATCCTCAGGAGTATTTTTCATCAGAAATGCCTACACTTTTTGTGAAAGGCCCTTCTTGTGGGAAGAAAAAGGCTTCTACTTATCCACATAAACTATGTGTGGTATGTCTGCCTAATTCACCTTTTGTAAACAAATGCCCTATTTGTCAATTTTTTTCCAAAGGAGCACTTAAGAGCTGAGGGAATTTGCATTAGAGGAACGCTGGAAAAGCTCTGAGCTACAGAGGAGAGGAAAAAGCAAGGAAAGGTTGGGGTCTCTTTACTGCTTCAGCATCCTCCCTTGAAAAGGACACCCACAGAGAACATTCCCGGAAGAAGAAACATAAAAAAAGTCACCATCATCATTCCAAACACTCCTGTCATTCATCGTTCAGTGTTGAGACCTTTGGCACTGACTTGCCTGCAGTGGAAAGATTTGACTTTAGCTCCAATACATAAGGTACCGTCTTCAACTTTATCAGTGCCAATACCAAATTCCAACAACAGTAAAGCCACCACTGTCAACCTCAAACCCTGCGCCTGAACAAGTCTTGACTTCAGCACCTACCTGTCTGATGTCGACACTCTCGTTCTCATTGACACGAAACGCTACCATTTGTTGTTGAAACACTCTATGGCACAGTCAGCGTCATTGAAACTGTACCATAACTTGTCTCCATGAATGTCACTGTCACTCTTGTCGTCGAGACATTTGAAGTTGAGCAGACGTTGAGACATTTGACAGCATTAGTACAATCATTATCTACTGGAGATGCTGTTGATCCTATAGAAGAACCTGTTGCTCCAAAGAAGACAAAGCTGATCATTCCAGCAAAAGTTTATTTACAGATTCCTCTTCAACTTTCGATTTGCCACCTCCTGATGCACCAACTCCTTGTCAAGACGGTTTTATACCTTTTGCTCCATTATCGGCAAAAGGTCCAACATTACCATTGGATCCACCACTAACAGAACAAACTACACGTCCTCCATGGGCTCAAGATAGACATAGAAAAGAAGATCTCTATTAACTTCTACAAGACCATCTTCAGGAGAGACAAGTCATACACATTATCTTCTCCTTTGGCTTCTCTATATGCCTCTTCAGTTGAGGTAGTTTTGGATTTTCTTATAGATCAATCTATTACTCTCCCTGTATTTGTCCCAATCCTACTTCACCAGTGGGGAGATCACTTCACTCTTGAAATTTGAAAAGAGCACTAACATTTTATTTAGACAGAACCAAGTCTATTAGTAAAAGTAACCAATTGTGTATTTGTTAATTATGGTCCACTCTGGACATGGTTACTTCAGGTAAGCAAATCATAGCCCAATATATTGTATCCTGTATTACATGCTGCCATCAGTTATCGAATAAACCTTTACCTGGTAAACCAAAAGTACATTCTACTAAAGTTAAAGTGGCATCTGCTGCTCGTGCAATAATGACCCTCTTTCTGAAAATGTTAATTAGCAACTTCGAAATACTTTCATACATTCACTAAACATTTCTGTCGAGATGAGGACTCTAAAACAGATATTTTAGTGAGTCGGGAAACTTAGAGAAAGTATTCAATTAGGTTACCCTAACATACAGTTTTAAATAAACAAAATCACAGAAATATACCCTTATAGTTATGTCAAGTAACTGACTCTTGTCCCGGCCATGCACAGTTTTGTCATAAATTATGTCAGATGTTGCAGTGATGTTATCACTGGTGTCATAGAACATGTCATGAGTGATGTAATTTGTGAGATAACTAGCAGTGCATGGTGATGGTTTTAACGTCCCTTTAACATTTGTATTTTTTCAGTGAATTTCGACATCAAATTTTAATTTTTTTTTTTTACCATATTTAACATAAACCTTATGCCGTACAAGACCTTTGGCCATCTCCAAAGTGGGTTTGACGGCAACTCCTGGCCTGTAGCCAGACCCTGCACCCAAACCCCGCACGGGCAGCCAACCCACTGCCGTGCACGGTCTTTAGCTGTGCGCAGCGTGGGATTGGCCCAGGCAGTCCGTGCCTCGCTATGCCCAGGTGAAGGCCGCATGACCAACCGCATGCTGCATGAACTGTGGGAACCCATCACAGACACTGAGGCCCAGACCCCCTTTTTGTATTTTTTAAAATCCTGTGAGTGTCCTGAGTGAGCGTCTAGAGCGCTTGCTGGCTCCTGCGGGACACCCGCTAGATCGCGGAAATCAAAAATAAGTATTTAAATTTAGTCCACTGAGACCATCCCCTCATGGTCGGGGGGAGTCAGGATACCCACTACCCTGTCCTCTTATACTTCTTCTTTTAAAGTTCAGAAACTAAAAAATCCCTCTTGGCCATTCAGACGGCTCTATTTCTTGATTTCACACAACCGTGGGACACTTGCGAGCCTCCCGTGAACACAACGTCCAGATATTCAACGTTTTTTAACTGTAATTTCTCAAAAACTACTGAACAAACTTACTCCAGTTCACAAAAAAAAGCACGCTTTCTGGACCATGGTATAGCATTCTGCCAAATTTGGTGCAGTTCCATTCTGCCGTTATGTCTTTAGCGTGTTTCAAAAATCCCAATGGACATTGCATGGGGAAATAGCAATTTAGGAACTCCCTAATTCAGTGTTTCAGAACTTTCCAGGAATGAACTGTGGTAAAAACATTTTTGAAAGTTTTGTGAAGATTCATCAAACTGTGCAAATGTTATCAGCAAATCAAAAAAGTTCTAACTATAGCTATATATATGTTACTTGCATTATCATCAACAAAGTAGGGATATGATTGCTACCTTAGCCTGTGTTTACGACTATCCGTGGGGATCCTACGATGCTGAAGTAAATGTTACTTCATTGTAGGTATTCTTACTCCAGTCCTGAACAACCCTTCCTCCGCCTCATAAGTATATAGTAATGTTTCTTTTTGGGATACTTTATCACATTCAAAAAGAACTGAGCATCTAAGTCAACCTGCTAGTACAATGTATGCTGTGTAATGGAAATTCTGTCTCTCTTAAAGTAATGGTGTATATTTTGTGCAGCTAATGCACTTTTGACCTGAAAGGCATCTTTCCCTCCATTTTTCTCTGCAGTCACAGCAGGGATTTCAAATATTTTGTGTAGTGTATTACACCTTTCTACACTAATTGCTGCAATTAGGTTTAATATATTTATCTTAAATGAGAGTGATCCAATTTAGCACCTAGGGGCTAGGATCGATGCATACTGTGTATCTAGGAATACCCCCTATACCATCAATCTTGGAAAAATTGACAGAGAAAAACGACTTGCCATTATTTCTTGAAACTTCAGGCAATGACTGCTGGTGAATTTTGTAAATCCTTAAGTCAAAAGAAACCCCCATTGGGTAGATACTCATTCATAAACCCACACTCAGTAGAAACCCTATTTTGCCAACCGGAACACAACATGTGCATAAGGAAATCTAGCAGCAAACTCTAATCTCTATTGACAATACAAATTTAATAAGTACAAAGTTATGTATAAACAATCTATAGTATTTTTTTTAACTTGTTTTTATTGGCATTTGGTTATTTGAACATTACAAATCAAGTATTCAGACAAACAATGTATAGTATTTAATTGTAAAAACACATATAATAAACTTAGGTAAAATTAATCAAAATTCATAATAGAGAGTAATAAAGAACCTCATGAAAAGCAATATAGACTCACAAAAACTAACAAACCGCATTAAAATTGGGAGAAACAAACAGGAAAATGGTTCCTGATCCTGGAAAGAACTACTGAATCTAGCACAGATCAAATGTTATATAGAGAGCATTTTATTTCACAGTTATTATTACAAAACTAAATGACAGTTGTCTCTATAGATTTACAGTAGGCTTTCCTTCTTAGTGCATTGACGCGTTTCGATGTAGGCACTATATTTTGACCATCACCTTATTCGGGAAAGAATAATGACTCCCAGTGTGTAAAAACAATATCTGTAATAACATAAACAGAAAAAAATAAAAATTAAATGCTCAATAGTTGCTACTTCACCATCCCCCCTACATACTCATCATCTCCACATTTAAGTACATTTAGGTCTTGGTGAATAAGTGGTGGGTGTAGAATTCGGTCTTCCAATGTCCTATTCTAAGATATGAAAGATTGAAAAGGGACATACACGCTACTTGTTTAGTGTACTAAGAGAAAGACCCGAGAATAGCTCAATCTAGTAGTCCCATCTTCATACTTGTTGGAATGTTTCTAACCACCATAGAATCAATACTTATTCTGACATGGGTATTCTTAAAGTAAACTAATTGAAGATAGATGTTATATTTTATGGTCCTAATGACACATGCTAGGCATATCAGAGTGGTGTATCTCTATAGTTATCTAACTATAACACAGGGAAGATCTCTTAAGGAAAATAATTTTGTAAATCCTGCAAACTGAACACTGTCCCAGGTTCACAAGCAGGATTGGAGGACACATACTATCTGTGCTTATTCCAAAAGCATGGAACAATTTAGCAAAACAGCTGAGTAGTCAAACTGATCTAGGACTATTCAAAAGCAGACTGAAATAGGTTTCATCTCGTAATTTCACTTTGCTTTGTGCTAGCATTTATCCTCTTTCTCAAGTTGGGTTCCGGTGGATGAAAAGTGCTAGAATATCTCTTTTTAATTTTGCTTATTGCGCTACACAAGCACTATCATCATTCATATTCATTGATACTTTGTTTGACCCTGAAATGCTTAGTATGAAAGACATATGTTCCTTTATTTTCATAACTGCTAATTGATCGCTCAATTTCTTTTCTCTTTGTTAACGAAATACAATCATTATAACTTGAAAATAAATAGCAAACTGACCCATCCATCTTGCATCTCTTAAAAAATGCAAAACGGTGAAGAAAAGCATTCAGTTATGGAGACATACTTCCCAATTAGAGACGAAAAGTATGCACTAACCATTTATGACACAGACAACTTGAGGAAATAAGGGAAGGACTGTTAAGAACTTTCTATTATGCGTATTATATTTTTATTGTGTTAATTGTTGGCATTGCCATTTGACACTGCCCAAATCATATAGTAGTTTATTTAACTATTTTGGAAGGATGTTTTCACTTCCCTCTTGTAATCTTTTTTCTGTTATACAGTAATAGGGGTGCTGGCATGTGCTTATTGTTTAAGAATGTCTCTTCATGTACAGTCAAAAATCAGTAAAAGATACACAGAGACCATGTGACCGCATCACTGCTAAGTAGTGTTTGTTTTAGTGGAGACAGGATCAGGTGAATGCTACTGGACAGGCCAGGTTTCATACTGATGAGAAAAATTGAACTTTTGAGGGGAAAAGCTATTTTGCAATCGGATTCAACTGAAATCTGAGCATAAGGGAGCTCTGATCTCCACTTCAGAGCAATCTAGAGGACCAGTCTTGCTTTTCTGAGACAGTGAAAAAGATATATGTTAGTGGGGAAAAAGGTATCAAAGAGCAGACCTTTAATGGAGGCTGTGGCTCAGAGTAAGTTAGCTTCATCACATTTATTGTTGTAGGGCACATATGGCAAACTTAGGCTGCAAGATACTCGTTTCTCACCAGGGCCATAAGTTGTTTTATAAATTACTAGCAGCCAGTCCCGACCTTGTCTAGGTATGAATTGCTGCCGCCAGTAGTATATTGTTTTGTAGGATTTCGTTTAGATAGCATTTCTTATCTGTGACAGGACTGTGAAACGCTCCGATTCACAGTGCACTGCTGATGCACTTAGAGTGCGCGTTCAGTAGTGTGTGAACTCGAGTTTCCCTACTTTATTTTTCCTTGCAATATTATATAGCGTGAACTCGACAACCTGGCATGAGCACAATTTACATTACAGAAGAACACATTCATTTATGGTAGGCATGGGGAGACAAAGCGATTTGCCTGGAATCACAGGATGTTGAGCTGATGCCGAGATTTGAACATAGCTCCCCAGCTCTAAAGTTCGCAATTCTAGAACTTGTGGCGGGAGGTGTGTCTAAAAGTGTATGTCGGTGTGGCCATCAATGCATGTTTTTTTTTTATGTTTCGATAAGGTAAGTGTGGGTATAGGGGTATATGTTTTGGGGTACTGAGGTATATGTTTTGGGGTGTTTGGGTATTTTAAGGGTTCAGATATAGTTTTGGGTTATGGGGTACGGGGTAGTTTTAGGGTTTAGGTATAGGTATGGGTTTTGGGGTACAGGGGTATATTAAGGGTTCAGGGGTAGGTTTGGGGGTACAGGGGTATTTTAGGGTTCAGGGGTAGGTTTGGGTTTTGGGGTACAGTGGTATTTTTAGGGTTCAGGGGTAGGTTTGGGGGTACAGGGGTATTTTAGGGTTCAGGGGTAGGTTTGGGGGTACAGTGGTATTTTTAGGGTTCAGGCTAGGTTTGGGTTACAGTGGTATTTTTAGGGTTCAGGGGTAGGTTTGGGTTTTGAGGTACAGGGGTATTTATAGGGTTCAGGGGTAGGTTTGGGTTTTGAGGTACAGGGGTATTTATAGGGTTCAGTGGTAGGTTTGGGTTTTGAGGTACAGGGGTATTTATAGGGTTCAGGGCTAGGTTTGGGTTTTGGGGTTCAGGGGTATTTTCAGAGTTTAGGGATAGGTTTGGGTTTTGGGGTACAGGGTATATTTATAGGGTTAAGATGGGTTAGTGTTTCAGGGTGTTGGGGTATTTTAAGGAGTAAGGGTGGGATATGATTATGGGGTGCAGGGGTATTTAAAGGGAGCAGGGTGGGATTAGCACACAATATGAGACATGGCATGAAGGGCGGAACGTACCACAGGCCCCCAGCATTTGTCACGCCCCCCAGCACACGCCCACAGCACAACGCAGACACGCCCACAAGGGACTACTTTGCCGGCACGGTTCTTTTACCTTTTAAATGTATATGGTGGGCGTCTGCATAGCCTATGTTTTTCTGCTGCAACTGCCCTTTCCAACGCTGTATTGGATGTTCTCATTGGTGCTGTGGTTCCTGATATTACCCGCCTCAAATGTTTCGGCTCTCTCTTTATTATATTAGTGTGGATTCCTGCTTCCAGCATGTAAAAGTAGTAACAACGTGTTTCAGGAATGCTCGATTCTGCAAAAGGCATTATCTGGACTTGAGTTTATACAGAATGTTTTGACTAGTGTGATGGCCAACTGTATGCCAATCACTTTTCATCCAGTTGTGGCCAAATCCTGGAAAAAACTGTTACTAAGGTTTTTGTCACACTATCTGGAAGCTCAGAAAATCCTTGATGATTCCCTGATGGTCTTTCACCCCAACAGAAGTACTTAATCTGCCCTGATCGCAATTACAGACTCCCTCCAAAGGGCTGCAGACTGTAATATCGCAAGTGTCATGGGATTATTATCTGCAGTCTTCGACTCTAATGACGACTTTCTGATCTCCAGACGTTCCAATGTAGAATGAAAGGCACTGCACTCCTTTTTTTTTTTTTTTTTTGATTTATTTATAAAGAACAGAACTTGGAGGAGAGAATTCCAAAATGAATACATATCCCCCTTCTAAGTTAAATATTGATTTCGTAGAGCTCTATAGTCTTGCCATGTCTGTTAAACTTTTACCTATTAAATTAATAAAAAGTATGACTGATTTTTACACCTACCCAGATGATCCAGAACTCACCTTTCTATTAAATGGCTCTACCACTTGTCAAAAGTCCTTTATTAAATGTGTGTGTAACATCCAAAACTGGATGGATTCTAACTGCTTTAAGGTAAATATGGACAAGACTGTGACCCTATTTCATTTTGACCACTTGCTCTCTGCCTTTTTATTGTAAATTGTAAATTGTAAATTGTTGTGTCTTGTAAAGCGCCCTGCTACCCGGAGGCCTCGTAGCGCTATAGACCGCTGGGGAACCCGTCCTGGCTTTCCCTGTGAGATAGTCCCTCCTGGGGGTCTCCAAGGTGAAACCAGGCATCCCCGGCGTTTGTGTGGGGCCGTTGTGGAGATGAGGCAAGCTAATGCCCAGAGTTGCCGAGTGTGCTCCCTGGTCGGAGTAGGCACCGATGCGAGAATTATCAGTCCGCTGATCCTGGTCCAAGACCCTGCCGCGTCGGGAATCGAACCCTGGTCCCGGGCCGTTCTCTGCACTCGGGTCTGCCGCCTCTAACCAGTGAGCCACACCTCTCCACCTTTTATTAAGACATACTTGCAGTTTTCAGCTCAGCATCAACTTGCTCCTTTCATCTTCAGGAATAAAAGCAACTTCTTTCCCTTCTTTTTGATGACCACCAAAATCAGTGATTGATGCCATCATTGGGTCGAGCCTAGTCTATTGCAACTCCTTATTTTGGCATAGCCATTAAACTACAAATGGTTCAAAACAAGGCATCAGACTTATTACTGCAGCTTCCTGTTTCTCTTGAGTACCCTCTATTCTTTCCAACCTGCAATGCTTTCCCATGCACAAAAGTGAAATTTAAAACCCTGTGTGTGGTTCACAAATCTGTTTTTGGATTTGAATCTGATTTTTCAAATTCTAGTCTAGCCAAATACACACATATGGAGGAGTCTTCACTCCACCTTTGCCAGTCTTTTAACTGTTTCCCGCTTACAAAAATCTTCAGCAGATCGAAAATCGTTCTTCAGTTTAGCCACTTGGGAATAATCTGATTCCAAAGCTTACAGCCACCTCCTCCCACCATTTTGTTTAGTTTGGAAAAAAGTGTAAAACATTTTTGTTTTCCACTTTAGGTATGTTTCCTACCTATCAGGCTTTCTGTAATATCTCTGTGCCAAGAGAGCCTCGAATGTATGGCTGTACTTTATAAATATCCTAAATGACATTTGTCTCACTATGGCTGCTGAAAATAACATATGACTACAGAAAGGGGTTGTCCATTTTTGAGCTCCCATCTGTTACCAGTCTGGATCACAGCTCCAGACATTAAGTGATGTTCAACACTTTAGTTATCTGCCCTTTCTCTCAAAAAAGATAAAAAATGTAGTCTTTTGAATGCATTAGAGAAGGTCTGTTGTACTGTCATTACCATAACAAAGGCAGTAGATGCATTTACTCTCCTAAAAGGTTATGGAATTTGTTTTGAAACTTTGAAGGAGATCTTCCAGAACAAAGAGACTATTTCCTAAAAGTGATCAAGGAGGGCTTTCCTTTGTTAAATGCAGGTACTGAGTGGTAGTGACAGATCTGACCACATCACATTTCGATTTAATCATGGTGTGTTGATGTCCCACTCTTCCTCGTCAAACTTTGCTGACGTAAAATTGGATGCACAGGATAAGATCCCTCTCGATGGTATTACACTATTTAGTTCAAACAAATGCAGAAATGTCTCATCAAAAAACTGCTTCTTCGTAACTTGACCAGCTTGAACAACATTCTTCACATATACAGAAATATGATGCTAATGAGGAAGTTTAAACATGGCTATTAGCGGCAGAGGGCCAGCCCTCAAATAAATATTTTCTTCTTTTGGGTTTTTTCAGTGTAATTAGCTGAAATACATTTAAAGGAATTCTACAAACCAAAAGAATTAATTGTCCTCTTTTAGTCGTGATGGTATTTTCATTCAATTTACAGTATTTGATTCTTATGGTCTATTTAGATCTACACATAAAGAAAGTGGTAGCCATACAACAGGCTGTATAGCTGTAATGTGTTCTTTTTTTGTGTATACATCACTGCTTTTCTGGTGATATGCATCTTTTTTCCCAGGACAATATTACACCGAAGGACTGACTATTTTTCTCAACCTGCCACTTTGACCATTGATGGATGCCTCTTTTTCTTCAGTTAGTTTAAATTTCCTCTATTAGTTAATATTACTTGATAGCTTCTAATAAACTGCCTAAGACAATTCACAGGTGAAGTCAAGTCTCTTTTTCTAGAAGCTTGTACTAGAGTCTCCACAATTGTTTACCCTATGATTCCAATGGAAGACTCATTGCCTATTTGACTTTCACCCTCAAATAATTTTTAACCTGCTGTGATTCGTATTTCAGTGCATCTGCAACTATTTGAAACTCTTCAACTATACTCTGTTGATTCCTTAAAGGAATATACATTTTTGTTTCATTACTCCAAAAAAAAAAAATATTTATTAGAAACTTAGAAACTTTAAAAACACATAATAAAAGGGATGTAGTGGTTTTGGTGCAAAGCCAGATACTAAAATAAAATGACAGAGAGGGGAAAATATTCTCAGTTATCTAACCGGATTTTAATATTTTGTTATTGTTCATGCCTCAAATCCTAGATGTGTTTAAAAAACATACAAAAGACTTGCTGTTAAAAGGCAATTTGAAACAAAGCTTTTTGTAATGTGAATTGCTAAAAACTGCTACACAAATTAACACCAAACTGCAAAGGGTCTCTTCTGTGTACATTTCTGTCTTGATGGCAAATTGGGTGTGATTCCACCCTGCAGTTTTTGCTGTGAGGAGAGCAAAACTTCAAGTAGATAATGGTAATGCCACTGTTAGACCACCGAAGTAACTTTCTACTCCCTACCCCAAAAAAGTATTATTCAGATAGCATACAAATATAGGTGATTGGGGCTTATCAAAACGGTTTTCGAACAACTGATGCAGCCAATTCACAAGAAGAATATCCACAGCGGAGTCTAATTTTATAAAATCTCTTGTTAATTTTTTGCAGTTTTCATACCAACTGTGTTTTTATGGCTCCCTTTTTATCAAACTGCAATTAAGAATTTGGCGTATATGTCAAAAATTCACATAAAATTATAAACAAGAATGAACAGTAAATAAGAGTCATTATACGCGAACAATGGTACTCTATTTTAACCTTCACAGAGTTTATTTAGTTCTTTTTTTTGGCTCATAATATTGAATCCCTTTTTTCATTGCATACTATTTTTTAAGTTGAGTCAGTGAGAAGTTAGGTCTTTTTTGATTTAGGAACTACTGGTTTCAATTTTTAAAACGTGATCTAATACATGGTATGCACATGCCTAAATATAATAGTTCAACAGGATTGTAGAACAGATAATCATGAGGATGTTGGCTTTATCAGTGGAGTAGTTTAAAAATCAATATAATTTCAGAATTGTCTTCAAACGTAAAAACTATAGTGTAGAATTATTAGCAGGTTTCTTGTTGGAAAATAACCTAATGTAAAAGTTGCCAAAGCATTATCCCACTCTGCATGCTCTCCTCAGCAACCTTTTGTAAATGTGACCTTCCATATTCTTCTTTTCTTTTTTCTCTTGTTCGCTTTATAACTTCCAATTGAACAGCCAGTTTTTGATGATGATGATCCTGACAAGGAACAGAGAATAAAGGAACTTGAGCTGCTTCTTATGTCAGCCGAGAATGAAGTCAGAAGAAAGCGGGTATCATCTGTAAGGACATTTAGTGTTTCTGTGCCCCTAGATTGTGTAGGATAGCGCTATTACATTGTTGCATGTTTCTTTTTATCTCTGCTCTGTACATGCTTTGCACATCTGTCCTTTTGTTCATTATTTTAAAGTTTTTTTGTGCAAAGTCGGCACTCCTAATATTTATTGTATAAGCAAGTATTATTATTTTGTCAGAATGTTTTCCATCACTGAGCATCATGTGATACTTTTCTCTATTTTAGTTGCACTACATGTAAAATCTAGTTGCACATATAGCACCAACAATTTCTAATGTATCTTAAATGTAGGTGTTTTCAAGCAGTGCAGTATCTTAAATGTAGGTGTTTTCAAGCAGTGCATTAAGTCTCCAGGTCAAAGTTTTCGGCTGGATAAAAAGGTGTCAAGCTGCTTTATAGAGAACTAGCAGCCCGTCCCGACCGTGTTTGGGTATGAATTGCTGCCGGCCAGTAGTATATTGTTTTGTAGGATTTCGTTTTGATAGCATTTCTTATCTGTGACAGGACTGTGAAACGCTCCGATTCACAGTGCGCTGCTGATGCACTTAAGAGTGCACGTTCAGTAGTGTGTGAACTCGAGTTTCCCTACTTTATTTTTCCTTGCAATATTATATAGCGTGAACTCGACACCTGGCATAAGCACAATTTACATTACAGAAGAACACATTCATTTATGGTAGGCATGGGGAGACAAAGCGATTTGCCTGGAATCACAGGATGTTGAGCTGATGCCGAGATTTGAAAGTAGCTCCCCAGCTCTAAAGTTCGCAATTCTAGAACTTGTGGCGGGAGGTGTGTCTAAAAGTGTATGTCGGTGCTGGCCATCAATGAGAGAGACCTGTGCATTTTTCAAATGGGTGGTGAAAAAATATGAGTATGTTGCTGGAGATGTGGGCCGCCGTGCCACCAATGTACTTACCGGGGAGGGTAAACACCCATTATTCCGAAACTTTCTTTCCACATACCATCACTCCGCATACTTTCATTACGAAAGTACCATGACTCCGCAATGCCATCATAACGCATGACATTACATTTTATATGCTTTTACCACGCATACATTTACAACAAAATTCGTTGTAAATGCATGAATGGTAAAAGCATGTTTTTTTTTTAATGTTTCGATAAGGTAAGTGTGGGTATAGGGGTATATGTTTTGTGGTACTGAGGAATATGTTTTGGGGTGTTTGGGTATTTTAAGGGTTCAGATATAGTTTTGGGTTATGAGGTACAGGGGTAGTTTTAGGGTTTAGGGATAGGTATGGGTTTTGGGGTACAGGGGTATTTTTAGGGTTCAGGGCTAGGTTTAGGTTTTGAGTACAGGGGTATTTTTAGGGTTCAGGACTAGGTTTGGGGTTTAGGGTCTAGGGGTATTTTTAGGGTTCAGGGGTAGGTTTGTGTTTTGGTGTACAGGGGTATTTTAAGGGCTAGGTTTGGGTTTTGGGGTACATTGGTATTTTTAGGGTTGAGGGCTAAGTTTGGGTTTTGGGGTACAGGGGTCTTTTAGGGTTCAGGGGTAGGTTTGGGTTTTGGGGTACAGTGGTATTTTTAGGGTTCAGGCTAGGTTTGGGTTACAGGGGTATTTTTAGGGTTCAGGGGTAGGTTTGGGTTTTGAGGTACAGGGGTATTTATAGGGTTCAAGGGTAGGTTTGGGTTTTGAGGTACAGGGTTATTTATAGGGTGCAGGAGTAGGTTTGGGTTTTGAGGTACAGGGGTATGTATAGGGTTCAGGGCTAGGTTTGGGGTACAGGGGTATTTTTAGGGTTTAGAGATAGGTTTGGGTTTTGGGGTACAGGGTATATTTATAGGGTTAAGATGGGTTAGTGTTTAAGGGTGTTGGGCTATTTTAAGGAGTAAGGATGGGTTATGATTATGGGGTGCAGGGGTATTTAAAGGGAGCGGGGTGGGATTAGCACACGATATGAGACATGGCATGAAGGGCGGAGCGTACCACACACCCCCAGCGTTTGTCACGCCCCCAGCACACGCCCACAGCACAACGCAGACACGCCCACAAGGGACTACTTTGCTGGCACGGCTCTTTTACCTTTTAAATGTATATGGTGGGCATTTGCATAGCCTATGTCCTTCTGCTGCAACTGCCCTTTCCAACTCTATATTGGATGTTGTGATTGGTGCTGTGGTTCCTGAGATTACCCGCCTCAAAGGTTTGGGCTCTCTCTTTATTATATTAGTATGGATTGCCCCTTTACTCTTATAGATGGAATGTTGAATATCCACATGATGTTCATTATAGTTAATAGTACTCCTCATATTTACCTATGATTTATGGCTGTGCAGAATATGCTTTAATCCTTTCTTTAGTCAATTCCTCCTTTGTTTAAACCAGTAGCATATTGGTATACCACTGGGGAAAGTTACCAGCTAACCTTTTGTGTAGAGGTGCCCTAACTATCATGAGTTTTCCCGGAAGAGGCTTCCTTATCTTTCTCGGACATTGGGACTAATGCTGAACCTCTCAAATGAGGTTCAATAGAGTTTTTTTTCTGGCGTTGCATGCGTTTCCTTTCAGTTTGTGACTGTTGCTGCCAGTTCGTGTTTTTTATGAGTGGGGCTAAATCTGATTAGCATGTGGTTTGTCGTCTTCCGTTTTATAGAGAGTAACAAAACCATTATGAAGTGAAAAGCATCCAAAGTTTATGGAAGTTTTTTAGCTTTTTTTTTTGGCAGTCCCTTCATTGTCTTTTTCTCAACAGGAAATGTTTTCCATAGCTCAGTTTAGAAGCATATATGTGCAGTCCCTCCCATGCGTGTCTCAAGTCGCCATGATACCGGATGGTTTGAAATTAAGTCCACAGAGATTGTATGCTGTTTTTACTGAGATACCTTTTATGATGGATACATCTTCCTGCAGATTTTTTACCCAATGGATTTTATGACTGGTCCGGAAAAGCTCTTCTCCAGCATCACCATGTGGTGCTATGCGGTTTCAGCCATGACACTGTCTCCTGACATGATACTGGAGTGTAATAGGCATTCGTTGGCATGCTGACTCCAGTTCCTGTTTTTCTGCACCTCATCAATGCTGGTCTGGAACTACCTGGATGTAAACGAATTTACCCTGCATTTAACCAGTGACTTGTTCAAATGTCTGCTATACATATTTCAGGTTTCAAGCATGGTCACAGATGCAGCTAGAAGATGTCTCTTGTGTTTTATTTGACATCTCAATGTAGTGCTTTAAATCGGAGCACAACGCCACAGCTTGTGATTCTTGTGCCCTTCATGAAGCCAAAAGCCATGTGACCAAGAGGCCAAATTGTGTTTGCCGAAGATCTGCCAGGAAATATCTAAGTTATCTCATTCGCCCATAGATAAGTCACCTATGAGACTGCACTCTCACAGGAATTTCTGGTCAAAAATAAAAAGCACCGTAGGAAGTCAAGTCCTGTTCTTCCTTAAAAGATTATACTGCTACTGGAACCGTTTGGGGTCCTGTTGCTGTTTGTGGACTCAAAATGCTTCTCTGTTGGAAATTACCATCTTTTGGGTGGTACTCCCTTGGATTTTTGCCTGAACTGTTCTCAGTGGCTTTAGCTGTGCTCTCCCTTAGCATGTGCTGAAATGGTTATGCACCTAAAACACATTTAATTTACTTTTAAGAACCTAGTATATTGTACTATTCAGGGTCTGTAAATTAAATGTTAGTGGGCTGCAGTACTCGTGGCACCCACAATAGTAGCACTGTAAAGTATGTCTCTAGGCCTGTCACTGTAGCCTGGCTGTTCAGGTTTTAAACTCCCAATTTTGCCTGTGAAAATCACCCGTTTGACTGACCTAAATCTTCCCCTTAAATATTTTTAAGTCACCACCAAAAAGGCAGACCTTATTGCCCTGTATTTGAAAGTAGGTGGTGCCTATTATCATAGTCACAGCTCTGAGTGTTCACAGGGATCTCTGACTAAAGGAAGAAAGGGCCTGCCATCTTCAATTTAGGTAGAGGAGCACTGGGTGAGGGTTGCCTCATTAGCTAAGGTGTGGCCTTCGCTGCTCCCACCCACAGGCAAGGCACGAGGCATAAATGTAGGAACCCCAGTATTCTCCACCGAACACTCTTTGATCTCGGAAGAAGCACTATCTTGTTTGAAGAACCTGAAGGGAGACAGGACCGGCTTGCTTTGAACCCAGTATGGCAGAAGTGACTCCAAGGGTCATTTGGAGGGTGTCCTGTTTGAGCCACAGGCCTCGACAAGCTTCCAGAGCCTTTTCCTGTTTTCCAGTTGACCAGCCCCAAATGGATCTGACCAGGTCTCCCCTGCTAGCCTCGGGGAGTGAGCCCTGACCCCCAATTACTATCCCCAAGCTGTAGTCAGAGTGTCCTCCTCCATGCCTAAGTGAATACTTCACCAGACTTTGCACCGATACCTCTGTTGATGGCTTCACCTGATTCTATACCGGGCAGCACCTGAATGACTGCTTCCACAGACTTTATGCTGAGCAACACCTGCTCATCAGCCTGATTGGACTAGACGCTGTGCAGCTTCTGAGCAGCGCTGACAACTTAGTCAACGACTTCACTGGACCTGATGCTAAGCAGCCTGCGATCAACTCCAAGCCTCAGCAGCTGCTCTCCGACGTCGTTGAGCCCTTGATCAGGTCTAGTAAGGCTGCCTGGCTACTGAAGACTTTTTACCTCCAGAAAAGTTTCTAAGTGACATGGTAACTTTATGACCGGGACAAACCTGGGCCTTGTATCCAAGCAGCACTCCATCGCAGGCGGCCTTAAATTGTATCCTTGTCCCAGTCCTGTGTGACCAGTTGCTTGTGGTTTGTACTTAGTGCTAAAGTATTCTTTATTTTTCTAATTGGTTTGAGATTGTTCTTGTGTTGTGTTTTCGCTTTATTACGGTTTGAGTACTGCATAAATACTTTACACATTGCCTCTAAATTAAGCCAGGCTGCTCTGTGCCAGAGCTACCAGGGGTGTGCACACAGATTTGTTTGGTGACTTTAGTGATTCACACTGACAATGATTGTCATTGTTTGAGGCAGGTTCTTATCCCCTCAACTAATACTCTAGTTTATTACATTCTTGTGAGATAAAATTCCAATGCTTACACAGATGAGACTGGAGTTTGTGTGTCTATTGGCTGATCCTATGCCGATCTAGGCTGTCTATCTTGCTGTGCTGGATCTATGCAGATCAGATTATGCTCATTCTTTGCCAACCAGAAAGAAGTATATCTTTCTTGCTTGGCGACTCTGGTGGCCCCGATTCCATTGACTCCCAATGTCCCCCCTCTGTGGGCCAGAGCCTCCGCGCCTAAGAATTCAAACAATTCCAAATGTCCGTCCCTGTCCGTAAGATACCCTTTTGGCACTCACAGACCCCACTCATGGAGCTGAGTGTGATATCTTTCTCAAAGCTGTTGATGCCAGACGAAATTAGTCATGTAGCGAGTGCAAAAGTTTAGACTAACTTAAAAAATGATGCTGTGGCAGAACACCGCCCTAGGGTTTACAGATTTGCCCAGATGGAGGTGATACTTGGGTACGACACAGAAGACCTTACAATGGAATATGATAATGAGAAGACTGATGGGTTCCTTTTCCATTCTATTATTGATAATGGATTATGCTAGATTTACAAAATGTGAGCAGTCTGGACCCTTCACCAGAAGAGGACATCACTTACCCCACTGACCCTGCTTCTCATTTTTGAATATAGTACTTAAAGCGGCTTAAGCCTTAAAATTAAACTTGTTCCCCTGCGAGATGAAGCCGAAATTGTGCCTGAGATCTTGTAACACCCCTCCTCAGTGGCAAAGCCCTTGCTTCCAGTTAGTAAAGCCCTCTTGGATTGTGTCACAGCTCCATGGGAAAAACTTGTTTACGGCCCAGCAGTCCCCAGACCGATAGCCAAGTATCTTAAACCTGCTCTGGGTCATCCCTACTTTAGGTCGTCTAATCCATCACTGGAAAATGTGGTTGTCCAAACATTCTCCTCAAAGCAAAACCTGAATGCGTTTTCTCTGTCCCCTTCGGATGGAGTGCCTCTGGGCTGAAAAGTCTTTGCTTCTGGCAGCCTTGTCCTTGGCACTGCTAATGCCAACTGTCTCATGGGCCAATATGCTTGTCCCTTGCAGGAACTTGCTGAACATAGTGTTATCAGCTAGCCAGACATTGCTCGGTCCAGGGACACAGCTGTCATTCTGAGTTACCTTGGCTGGATGCATTCCATTGGAGTTTCCAGCCACGCTCCTGAATAGGCCCTTCGTTGGGAGGCAGGGAAAGCAGACTCATTCCTGGATCGTTTTAAGAACAGTAGCGCCAAACCTCTAAAATGACTCTCTCCTGCTTGCTATAGGGAGCTGATTTATGGCAAGGTGAGAACTTTCACGGAGTTAATAGTCCACTGTGGTGAGGGGACTACAGCAGTTATGACTAGGAGCAGAGCCTTCCACTTCTGCTCCTTCTCAATTAAGAAACGAGGCGCTGGCATCTCTTTTTAGGCGACACAGCCCACTCTCCTCAGTAAAAGAAAACTGCAGGTTTTCACTGCTTCAGTAAGAGTGCAGCCTGTCACTCAAAACTGCACTCTGAATTATGGCGCTTAAGCCCTAAAGGCAGGTTGCACACCTGCAGGACTCGGGAGCCGAACCTGGTGGGCGGAGTGAGCCAGTCTACTGCGTCTGAGCCCCTGAGCTTTGCTGCATCCCATCACCATGCCTCAGCGATTGTGACCCTTTTAGATTGTGCCTTTGGTTCCCTTGTGTACTCCTCAAAGTGTGGAGTTCGAGCATTCCCGCCATTAGCTCTTCACTGTAGCCTCTCATCACTGCTGCTGCTCCTGTGATCTCTCGCTAAATGAAATGTAAGATTAGAAAGTCCCGCCACAGAAAATGACAGGGACCTGATTGACCTCCTACTCACAGCGGCGGTCAAGACGGTGTTGAACAACTGGAAAGACACAGCGAAGGCCACTTTTAAAGCCGGGTTCAACTGGGTCATATTCCTGCGAGGAGCCGACACCATAACAACCAACAGCCTACCGAACTCGGGGAAGAAAAGCGAGATGTGGCTATTGCTAGACAACTACCTGTCCTCACATAAGCCACCCTGAACATCTAGACTAGGCAACACTGCATAAACCACACGCATCACCTACACTGCGACACAATGTGCCTCCTCTCTCTCTTTACTCTCTATATCTCTACACCTCTCTCTCCACGCCACCAGGGGAGCGAAAAGACAATCGGTCAGTCTGTAAGGGGTATGGGGGAAGCCTGAAGGATTGACGAGAAGAAGAAGAAGCAAGCATGAGAACATGGACAAACTGCCATAAACCAATCAATACAATGCTTGCACCCCACCCCCCCCCCTTCCCCGGGGCGTCTTTTCCCGGTCTTTTCCCATCTCCCATGTGTTCAATCTGCACCATGTAAATAAGCTTTTTATTTTCAATAAAAAATTACTGAAATAAAAAAAAAGGAAACAGTAAAAAAAAAAAAAGAAAGTCCCGCCACAACTTCCAAAGGAAATCAGTCAAATAAATGGATGAAATACCAAATGAGAAGAGATGCAGAACTTTTTCTACAGAAACTGAGTTCAAACAATGTGGTAACATGTCTGCCTGAGGCCTGGTCGCCCCTTTCCCCTGTGTTTAAAGAACTGTGATCAGTAGGAGAACTGTGTGGGACTTCCGAGACCTCTTTGCTTTGCTAATTATTTAATAGCCTCAAGTAAAATATGGAACCTTTTTTTAAATTGTGCTGATTGTTAATTCGGAGAAGCTAGTTGTGTTAACATTGGGGTGTATGTGTGAAACGCGTTATTTGCTGTAGCGTATTTATCTGAAATTACATACGAGCGTCTTGTACAAAAAAAAATAATCTGAACGTTTCGTTCTGGTAAAATTCAACTCGAAAATTTAATTTCGAGTTGATTTCCCATCACTCCCGTTCAGAAAACAGCAGTTCATGTTTGGATTTGTACTTGTGCGCTCACAAATTACCCAAACCTTCTGCTCAGGTAAAAACAAAATCTACCTAGAATGTTGCTCATGTTAAGAAATTTCCAGATTGGTGCATCTCGTGGGGAAATGTCTCCCCAAAATTACGTGATGTGGCATAATGGCGTAATATTTGTAATTTCTTATACATTTTGGGGCTCAAAATTATGCCAGCGTAATTAAAATTTTGTCACTCGCCTAGGCAACATCAGACTAGCATCTTCTGTTTCCCTGCCTGCCTGCCTGGAGCTCTCCCCTCGCCCCTAACTAGTGGTTTATGGGTGCCCTGGATATGCACCGGGAATGGGGTCCCCGGGGCCCAAGAAGGCTAGGGGAGGGGAACCTCACTCTCCTAAATAAGCAAGCCGGGCCGAAGGCGGCTGAAATGCCAGAAACCGGTCCCCGGAAGCTTGTTTCCTTCCCAGTGAAATAATTGGCTTGGTAGTTTGGTTTGCCCTGTTCCCATGATGCACTGGGCCAGGGACAGACTAATTTGCATATAGCCAGGTTCTGAGCTGGGATGGTGCAGTGAGCTAAAAAAAGGTGTTGGATTAAGCCCTGATCTCTTGACTGGGTGAGAGTATTCTGTTTAATTCAGAAACTCTGTCCATCACCACCCCCTGTTGTTTAATTATTTTGTCCACCATAAGCGTGGAAGGGTATACTCAGACGTGAGTCCCTTGCTCATTGCACCATCAGGATTCAAGGAAGCCGGGCCGAAGACGGCTGAAATGCCAGAAACCGGTCCCCGGAAGCTTGTTTCCTTCCCAGTGAAAGAATTGGCTTGGTAGTTTGGTTTGCCCTGTGCCCATGATGCACTGGGCCAGGGACAGACTAATTTGCATATAGCCAGGTTCTGAGCTGGGATGGTGCAGTGAGCTAAAAAACGGTGTTGGATTAAGCCCTGATCTCTTGACTGGGTGAGAGTATTCTGCTTAATTCAGAAACTCTGTCCATCACCACCCCCTGTTGTTTAATTATTTTGTCCACCATAAGCGTGGAAGGGTATACTCAGATGTGAGTCCCTTGCTCATTGCACCATCAGGAGTCAAGCAAGCCGGGCCGAAGACGGCTGAAATGCCAGAAACCGGTCCCCGGAAGCTTGTTTCCTTCCCAGTGAAAGAATTGGCTTGGTAGTTTGGTTTGCCTTGTTCCCATGATGCACTGGGCCAGGGACAGACTAATTTGCATATAGCCAGGTTCTGAGCTGGGATGGTGCAGTGAGCTAAAAAACGGTGTTGGATTAAGCCCTGATCTTTTGACTGGGTGAGAGTTTTCTGCTTAATTCAGAAACTCTGTCCATCACCACCCCCTGTTGTTTAATTATTGGCTCCCGCAGTATGCCCTGGAGCTCTCCCCTCGCCCCTAACTAGTGGTTTATGGGTGCCCTAGATATGCACCGGGAATGGGGTCCCCGGGGCCCAAGAAGGCTAGGGGAGGGGGACCTCACTCCCCTAAATAATGCAATTTGTCCCCTGGGGGCATTATAGGGCTCGGGGAGGGAAGTTGCGTGGCCCCCATCTACGTTTTGTCCTGTGGGATGGGGTACCCGGGGCCTAATAAGAATCAGGGAGGGGTGGCTGCATGACCCCCAGTCCGTAATAATGAAATTCTACCCTGGGGATAGGGTTCCCGGGGCCTATTTAGGCTTGGGGAGGGGAGGCTACATGCCACCATCCCCTATTATTAGTATCTGATAGAGACTACTAGCTGCAGATTCCTTAACGTAGAATAATCCCCTGGCGTGAGACTGGATCTGGAAATTTTTCTCTGCCACAGCATCTCTGCGCTACGGGGGCGGTACCACGTGATTCCTTCTTGACGTCGTCCGCGGTCGTGACGTCAGCGAGGTCACATAAGCCCCACCCCGGCGCGCCAACATCCGTTTTTTCCTTTTCCTTGTGCAACACGGACCCGGTTCGTGCTCCGGGCCTGTTTAGGCCTTTTTCCCTTTCGCTATTGCGTGTGTTTGTGGGAACAGTGTGCCGATGCCTTCAGGCTTTAAGATGTGCTCGTCTTGGAGACGGCTGATGTCAGCGACGGACCCTCACCTCATTTGCATGTGGTGCTTGGGGGAATATCACCACTCCTCTGATTGCGAGATGTGCCAGCAGTTGAAGCCGAAGTCGCCGTGGAACTTCTATCGGCTCGCTTGTCCAGATCGGCTTCATCACCTCGTTCAGCTTCTGCAGAAGGTTTTCAAAGCCGCTGTCGTCGTCGCCATATTCATTCCTATCCTGTCGGTAAGTGTCGCAGTTTGTCCCTGAGGGCTGATTCCCGGCCTGTTGGGGGCGTGGGCTCTCCGCGGGTCATGCGGCCCGCGTATGGTCCCCTTATCCACCGTTTCCGGGTGAGGGGGTGTCGAGAGCCCAGATGCAGACATATGTGGCTTCTTCTCCTTCCCCTCCTGGGAATCCCATTGCGCTGTGCGGCTCCGGCCCCAGCGCCGACTGGTTCGGATCCAGGCTCGGAGGATGTGGTGCCATTGGGGTGCGGCCCTTTGGGGGTTCCTCCTTCGGACCACGGCGCCTCCGCTTCGCCGCTAACTCCTGCGGGAGTCCCTGTGGTGTGGCTGGAGGTCGCCGGGGCTCGTTGCATCCCGAGCCCCTCTCTGCCCTATGGACAGGCGATCTTGTCTGAGACAGAGGTGATGCCGCTCTGGCGCCAGGAGCTGCTGGCCCGGGCGGCGCCACAGGGGTCGGCGGACCCCCCTCATCCCCTCATGAGTCGAGGCTGGCGGGGGACCCCTCATCCCTCCCCGGTCCCCTCTTGTCCCTCCACGCAGGCGGCTGCCTCGTCGGAAGTCGAGTGTGACTTGGCTGCGCCACAGGGGTCGGCGGGCCCCTCTCGTCCCCTCATGGGTCGAGGCTGGCAGGAGACTTCTTGTGACTCCCCAGGTCCCTCTCGTCCCTCCACGCAGGCGGCTGCCTCGCCGGAGGTAGAGTCTGCCTTGGCGCTGCCATGGGGGTCGGCGGCCCCTCTCGTCCCATCATGGGTCGAGGCTGGCGGGGGACTCCTTGTCACTCCCCAGGTGCCTTTCGTCTCTCCATGCAGGCGGCTGCCTAGTCGTAGGTTGAGTCGGCACTCTTCCTGCGCCGTCCCTTAGCCACCTCGGCTCTGGCCCAGCACCGGTCTCCTGCTCCGTGTGATGTGGCAGAGGCCTGTCCGGCGTCTCCTTTGGCGCTGGACGATGATGACGTCCTGATCCAGGTTCCGGACTCTACGGCACCAGACTGGCGTCAGGTCGTTGACTCGTCTTCGGATGCCCCCTCTTCCCCGGAGGTTGGACGCCTGCTGGTGTCGTCCTTGCCGGAGACGGGCCGCCGCATTGTGGCTTTTTTCCCCGACGTCTTCAAAGGACGGCTTCTCGCCGTCGCTGCAGCAGCGTTTTTCGGCAGAGGAACCTCAGGTCCACCACTCCTCGGCGCCTCTTTCTCCTTTCTGGACCTGGTCCTTCCCCACTCCGCTTGGCTTAGGGGATGGCCCACCGCGGGGCCCTTAGGAGGCGGGGTGCGGCTTCGCCCGCGCTGTTTCCACGGCTGTGGGAATTTTGCGCATGGAATATCCGGCTGCCCATTTCCCCGCGGATCATCTTCTGGAGGTTCTTCACCAGGGCTCTGGTGGGAGGGAGCTGCTGCTTCCCTTTGAGGGTGCGCTCCAGTCTTCTCTGATGGGGGCTTGAGGGCGCCCCGCCACGGGGATCCAGTGCCCCAACACCTTCTGCACCGGCACCTTCCTGCACTGCGTGACCCGGTGTGTCTTTCCCTCCAACCCTCTGCCAGTGGGCCCCTTTTGCGGACTGCCTTTCTCTCCCTGCCGTCGCTGTTGTCTCCACCATCACGGGAGGCCCGCTGGCTGGACTCTTCGGGGCGCAATATGTTCGCTTCGAGCAGTGCGGCTCTGCGGGCCCTTAACACCTTATGTGTGTTGACTAGGGCTATCTCTTGCTTGTGGGACTCGGCGGAGTCCCCTGGATCTGCAGCTTCTCAGGAGGGTGCTGGTGTTGATTTGCCGCACCATGCGTTAGATGGCCTGGGAGCTGGCAGCATTTATTCTTCGCTCTGCTCTAGACATCTCTGAGGTGCTTGGTCGTGACATGACTTCTTAGGTTGCCCTTCGCTGCCATGCTTGGCTTCGGGACAGTGTGTTCCTGGAAAATGTTCGGGAACGGCTGGTGGATCTTCCCTTCGATGACACTCTTTTGTTCCGCGAAACAGCAGACACGGACATCCGGAGGTTCGTGGCGGGGCTTCGGCCTCCTCCTCCTCCTCCTCCTTCTCCCCCTAAGTGACCTGTGAGTTGATCTGTTTTTTTGGAGCTGTTCTTTCGTTGGGGTGGGTCGCCCCAGTTGTGTGATCTGTGTGATTCATGTGCCTGCAAGTCCTCTCTTGTTGGGACTGTGGCTCTGTTGGCTGCTTGCCGGCCCTTCTTGACTGTGTGTTTTTGCTCTGGGTTATCTATCCAGGTTGGCCCCAAGATTAGGCCTTCTGTCTTTTTCTCCTTGGCTGCTTGACAAGCCTTTTGCAGGGGTTTTTCCCATGGTTCTTTCCGTTGTCCCCTGCTGCGGAAGTTTCTTCCTAGGAGGGTTCCCATGTCTTGGGACTTAACATACCCTATGTGGGGTAGTGGTAGCTGTTATATAGCTTGTTCTGTGCTTGGCAGTTGTGGTCGCTTTCGGGCCTCTGCTCTCTCTGGCGTTTAAGTATGTTGCAGGTGCAATTCCCTTCTTGGGGATTTGGAATGCCTTTGGCGGCGCCCGGGGTATCCTTCTCCGTGGCCAAAGCGCTGTTAGCCTGGTCTGCCCTGCTGTCTGCGGCCTGGCGTCATGGCTCTGGTTCCACGTCTTTTTGTGTTGTGTGTGCGGACCCCTCCCTGAGGTGTGTCCGGGCCCTTCTTCGCCTTCCTGCTCTCTGTCTTGGGGGCTGAGATGGAATTCTGTTCCTCCCTCTTTTAGGCGTACCCTGCCCTGTTTTCCCGGGTGCCCTTGGGCTACTCTTTCTGCTTCCGCCTGCTTTATTGCTGTCAGCGCTGTTCTGTCTGGTCTATTGACTTCTAACTGTAGTGGGTTCAGCTGCCCTCTTCGCGGGGAGTGTTCCCGGTGGGGGGGACTTGCATTCTTTCTGCCTCGTCTCTTTGGTGTCTCTAAGTTGATCTTCTTCCTCTTCCTTGCCTTGACCTTGGATGGAGTTTTTGTTGCCTGATATGGGCGTGGAGTGCTTCGGCCTCCTCTTGCCTTGCCCCTGTTTCCTCTGCGGAGTGTGGACGGGCTTCCACTTCTCTTCTTCCTTTCTTCTTCCCGTATCCCCTTGGGATCGGTGGTGTTCTGACTGTAGGGGTTCTCCTTGCCTGGGGGACAGGGCTCCTTGCCCCGTCTGTCGGACTCGTCCCCTGTGGGACCCTCTGTTATGTCCAGGCTGGTGGGGTCCTCTCGCAGACCCTCCTTTCCCGTGGGTATGGCTAGGGTATCTATTCTACGTTAAGGAATCTGCGGCTAGTAGTCTCTATCAGATGTACAAGTTACTTACCTTCGGTAGCAATGTATCTGGCAAAGACGATACTAGCCGCAGATTCCTTCACAACCCTCCCTTCCTCCCCGTTCTGCGAGGGCCCTTAGCTTGGTCTTCCGCACTCGCCTGCCTCTGGGTGCTTTGTCTTCTGCAAGTGCCCTCTTTCACTCCTCCCTAGCAGGATGCTTGCTCGGTGTGTATGCATCTCTTCCTTCCTTTCTGGTACTTGATTGGTAGGTTCATGGGTGGTCCTGCATCCCTACACCCTGGTGTTTCCAGTGTGGGGCCTTCGCATACTTCCCCTTTTTCCTTGTTTGGAGTTTCTGACTCATGTGCAGTCCTCTGAGTTGGGATCTCTTTGCTGGGCCTCAGCCCTGGCTCCTTTCAGGGGACGTGACTCTCCTTGATAGTGTTGTCTTGGGGTAAATTGTCGTTACTCTTCTGTTCTGGACTCCTTGTCCTTCGCTGTTAATGCACTGTGATTGCTGGCTTCTTTCGTCTGCTGCTCAGTTTTTCATGTTTTCTCTGTCTCCAGGGAGAATGTTGTGTTTGCCTGCATGGTTGCTTTGCAGTGGCTGTGCTCTGCTCTTCCTTCTATGACTTTCGGTGCCACAGTGCCTGGCACTTCCCCGAATGGGCTGTTCACCTCCGTTTGCTTCTTTCCTCTCTGTTTATCTGCTATTTCGCACACTGTTCACATATTCTCACAGTTTTTGTTTGTGATGACTCTGCATTGTGGCGCGGAAAAGTTCTCCGAAGAAAACTGATGTCGGCGCACCAGGGTGGGGCTTATGTGACCTTGCTGACGTCACGCACGCGGACGACGTCCGGACTGAATCACGTGGTACCGCCCCCGGCGCGCAGAGATGCTGTGGCAAAGAAAATTTTCCGGATCCAGTCTCATGCCTGGGGATAATTCCACGTTAAGGAATCTGCATCTAGAATCGTCTCTACCAGATACATTGTTACCGAAGGTAAGCAACTTGTACGATTGGCCCCGGGGGATAGGGTCTCCGGGGCCTCTTAAGGCTGAGGGAGGGGGTTCATGCACCCCCCCCCCCACCCCACCTGCCCCCCGCCTCCCCCTATTAGTGGTTTGCCTCGTTGGATGGGGTCTCAAGGGCCTCCTGAGGCGAGGGGCCATGTGCCCCCCAATTTTTTGTTGTTGCACCCTTAGGATGGGCCTCTGGAGCCTATGCATAGTGTGCATCCTGGTTGATCATCACTCTAAAGACTGCAGATACTACCAGAAGATGTCCAGGAAAGCCCTAAAAGACAGAAAATAAGACCGCAGGAAAATTGTAAAAGACAGGTCGTACATAAGACTGCACAGTCTTTTTGAGAGGCTTCAGGAGGTGACATCAGGATTATCTGAAGGGTGAGAGTAGGTGCTGTCTCTATCTCAGTTCCCTCTTCATTTCTGTGGTTACCCAGAGAGGTAGATAAAAAAGAGAAACGTGGTAGGAGGAAAAAAATGGACAGGTACAATTCAAACCTGTACACCAGTGAGAGCCTTGGTCACAGCTGAGGAAGACTACATCGAAGCCTGTGACATCAAGAGAGCATAGACAGTTGCTGTTGAGAACTCCATTGATGCTGTATTTCTTTCGATTTCAACACCTGCTGAGAGGAGTTGGCCTAAGGGCTAGGGCGGTCGACCTCAAATAAGGGGAACCGGGTTCGAGTCGCGGCAAGGACACGCAACATCCTGTGATTCTGGGCAAATCACTCTATCTCCCTGTGCCTAACAAAAATTAATGTGTCCTCATGTAATGCAACTAGTGCTCATGTAAAGTGCTCTGATACCCGATACCTTCGGGTCAAGTTCGCGCTCTATTAAACCCCCCCCCCCCCCCCCCCCCCCCCCCAAAAGAAGATCTAAGGATACCACCATTTTTTGATGCCTCCGCCAACATTGATCCCACCTTCAGTGCATAGGCCATGAAAACAGCCTTCTTCTCCAAATCCTTCAACGTGCTTCACCTGCTTCTTCCAAGATTTCAAGACCAAGTAGTCCTCTGAGGAAGAGGAGATCTTTCTCTAGAACTCAATCTCCCAGATAGTCCCTTTCACACTCCAGACTTTCCAGGCATTTCAGCAGAAGGTGTAGCTCCTCTATTGGCTATCTTAGATACGGACACTTCCCTTCCTAGTCAACATATTCCTCTGACCTTTCCCCCATCAGCGCTTACTCTCTGACGCTGACTGTCTCTTACAGCCCACCAGCAGCTTGTCTACTTTGTAAGTCAATAAACTTTCTTGAACAAGTCCTGTTTCTGAATCATCTTTAAAAACACGAACACTACAATATGCTGTGAATTTTTCAACTGCCTTGTCCTGCTCTGTCCAGACGTCATATGGGGTCACATTTCGTCTGTGACATAATTGTCAAGGGAAACGTCTCCGGATGTAGACTAGTGGCTGGGAATTTTGGCAGGCTCATCCGAAATAACATTATTGATGGTTAGGAGCTTCTCATTCTCTAGCATCCAGCTCTACAGGAAGGAACAATACTGCATTTCCCAGCTTCCAACTCTACAGAAAGTGTTATGATGCAGTCCCCTGCATCCTTCTCTGCAGAAGACAAAATTACTAGTTTCCTTTAAATGAATAATGCGGACAAGCAGACATCATGCCCAACATTAATCTCCATGGGTTATGACACCACTGCATTTCCCAGCCTGGAGGTTTACAGGAAGTGACAGTGCCTCCTACCTTTTCTCTTCTTTTATCAACTTCTCACAGCAATCTACTACAAAGAGCAGACAGAGTAGTTACCTGTTTGGACTCGAAGAATGAAGGCCACACACACTGCTTCACTGCCACCACAGTGAGCACCTACAAGATAAGATCTAACCATGTGCCTAGCCAAGCAGCCCTGAACCATACCAACAATAGCACCTAGACCACACACACATACTGCATCATTACAACACATAGACAGACCCTCAAATACATCCCACTTATTTATACCCCCACCCCCCCACCTTACTAACACACACTATCTCATGCTCATCAGTGCACATTGCCGTTCTCTACTCTCGAGACGTCATGGGTCTTGTCACCCATTTTACCTTGGGTGTATTTATCACAGAAAGATGATTTACCTCCATATCCTTGCACACTCTAGACTTTCTTGTTCATGCAGGCTACACCATCAAGCATGCTGTCAACCATGCTCAGTCCAGGAGGCCACACCATTATCCTTAAATCGGCATGATGCTAAATTACAGTCAAGCAAGCAACGTTTAACTTGATGGAGCTCATCACACACCACTTCTGATAGATACATCTGCCGTGTGGATTCCTCACCTTGTGAATATCCCACTTGCGCCAGCAACATTCGGAAATTCTTTTTTCGTAGCCTCGCGCCGACGTGGATAGGACGTCACAGAGACACGGCTCCGCACGCGACTCCGCTGACGTCACCGGCGCCTATAATAGGCCCACGCCGGCGTGATGACATCAGTTCCCTTTTTTCCGCGTCGTCGACGTTAACGGTTATCGGGAATCTCTGTAGCCTACTGGTACATTGTTGCCATTTTGTTGGTTAATTCTGCTTCTCTGTATCCTGTTTCTTCGAAGATGTCATCCAAGAAGACCGGCTTCAAGCCCTGCAGGGAGTGCGGTAAAATGATGTCCATTACCGACCCCCATGAAGACTGCATCTGGTGCTTAAGTTCCGACCATGATGTGGAGGATTGTTCTTCATGTCGGAAGATGAATCCGAAGGCCCTGAGGGAGAGAGAAGCCAAACTTCTGGTTGCTAAGGTGAAAGCTGGAAAGGAGAAGTCGTCGAGGTCTCGTTATCGAAGGGCGAGGTCGAAGTCCAGGGCGAGGTCGAGATCTGCTTCTCGAGAGAGGTCGTCTTCGAAGTCGGCGTCGGATCATGTTTCGAAGTCGAAGAAGAAGCACAAGAAGAGGAGACATGAGTCCCGACGTCGGTCTGGTAAGGAGTCGGGCTCGAGGTCGAGGTCACCGAAGAAGGTTCGTTCGAAGGTGGTTACCCTCGAAGTCTCTGAGCATGAAGGTGAGGCCTCGCCTTCTGAGTCGCGTGGGCGATCTCCGACTCCGAAAGCTTCTCCGGTTCCGAATCCGTCTCCGGCGCCGTCCCCGGCCCGTGAAGAGGAAGAGGCCCGGGAGGATGTGGATTCCGCGCCTGTTGAAGAGCCGAATCCGATCCCTCTTCAGGACCGGCCTGATGGTTTTCAGCCGCCCTTTCCTGCTCCAGGCCAGGACCCTTCAGCGTTTCTTAACGCAATGTATGGTGTCTTAAGGGCGTGGTACCCCTCTGGTGCACCTTCGGGTCCCACGGGTCCTTTGGCATTCAGCCTGGGAGTTCCTCACTCCTATCCTCCGGCTCCGTTTATGCCTTACATGCCGGCTCCGACGCCGCAATGGCTTTTCCCGGCTCCGCCGAGGTCGTCGACGCCTTTTCCGGCGTCGCCTGCTCCTGATCATCCTCGAGGGCATTCTTCTGTGCCGTCGGATTCTGTACCGGCGTCGGCCCCAAATCCGTCGAAGCCGCAGGTGGATCCGGCTGCGAGGCGTGTGAAGGAGAGATCCAGAAGGGAAGCTCAACGCCTTTTGGAGGAGCAGAGGTACATGGACTCGCAGTCTGATGTTGAAGAAGGTGAACTAGAGGAGAGCTGTTTTGGGGAGTTGGCGGATTCAGGGACTCTTGATTTCTCTCCAGAGTGGGAGTTGCCCTCAGGCTCGGGTGCTCCCTCTAAGGATATCCAGCCTTACCATCTGGTTATGAGGAAAGCTGCTGAACTTCTTCAATTAACTCTGCCTACAGTGGAGTTCAAGTCTAATATCCTCACGGAAGTCTTGCATTCTCCGAATTCTGTGGTTGAGCCTTTACTTCCATTCAATGATGCCTTGACTGATCCTATTATGGAAGTGTGGAAGAAACCTTTGTCGGCTCCTGCGGTTTCGAAGAGTGTTGCGAGGAGGTACAGGGCTGCTCCTGAGGACCCGGCTTTTCTGTCTTCACATCCTTTGCCAGAGAGCCTGGTCATTCAGGCTGCCTGTTCTAAGAAGGGTCTTAGTGCCTTTCCTCAGGTTCCTTGTGAGAAGGAAGCAAAGAAACAGGACCAGGTGGCAAACAAGACCTTTTCATCAGCTAGCATGGCATTGGAGTCAACTAATGCCACTTGCCTAATGGGAAGGTATGTTCATGCTTTAATGGACTCCTTGCGTGTCCTGGTTCCGAAAATTCCTGACGCCAACCGAAAGGATTTTGAGGAGGTGATTTGTGACACTCAGGCGGCAGCCCGCCAGGTAATTCAAAGTGGTCTGGAAACTGCTGACTCTGTGGCTCGTATTATGGGCACCGCTGTTGCCACTAGGAGGTCAGCCTGGTTGAAGTCATCGGACTTTTCGGCTGATGTGCAGGCGACTCTGCTTGATCTTCCTTTTGATGGCTCAGGTCTCTTTGGGAAAAAGGCGGATGCTGCTCTTGAGAGGTTCAAGGATTGCAGAGCAACAGCGAAGTCTTTGGGCCTCCAGATCAGGGGCGCATCTTCCAGCCGAAGGTTCAGGGGTTTTGGTCGCTCCTTTCGGAACTTCCGGCAAGGCCAGCAGCAGCAACAGCAGCAGCAGCAGAATTCAGTGTACAGATCGTACAGGGGAAAGCAAAGAGCGCGTCCTCGTGGGCGTCAGCCCTCCTCTTCCTCCACCTCTTCCAACCCCCCTGCCGCAGAAAAACAGCCCTAGATCCGCCATTCAGGATCATGTGGGTCCGGTTGGGGGTCGGCTTACCCATTTTCTACAGGATTGGGAATCTGTTACGACAGATCTTTGGGTTCTCAATCTTGTAGAAAATGGGTATGCCCTTCCCTTTCGGGAATTTCCCCCTGTTTACCCTCCTTGTCAAGGTTTTTGCTCCGAGGAACATCTGTCTCTTCTGCAGGAGGAGGTTCTTACTCTGTTACGAAAGGGTGCGATAGAGGTGGTCCCAGAGCAGGAAAGGGGTCAGGGATGCTACTCCCGGTATTTCCTGATCCCCAAAAAGGATGGCAGGCTTCGTCCAATCCTGGATCTCAGGATCTTGAATCTCTATCTGAAGCAGGAGAAATTCAAGATGCTCACCCTTGTTCAGGTTCTTCAAGCGTTGATGGAAGGAGACTGGATGGTGTCGCTCGACTTGCAGGATGCGTATTTCCATATTCCCATCCTGAAGTCGCACAGGAAGTATCTCCGTTTCACGGTTGGGTCGCAGCACTACCAGTTTGCGGTCCTTCCGTTTGGTCTTACTACTGCGCCTCGAGTCTTCACCAAGGTGATGGCGGTGGTGGCAGCTCATCTCAGGAGGTCGGGGATACCTGTGTTCCCGTATTTAGACGACTGGCTGATCAAAGCGGAGTCGTCAGAGAAGGTGCTCCATCATCTGCAGGAGACAACTCAGTTGTTGTTCAGGTTGGGTTTTTCGATAAATGTACCCAAGTCTCCACCTGGTGCCCTCCCAGCGCAACCTGTTCATAGGTGCGGTACTGGACACTACTGTTTGTCGTGCATTCCCTCCACCTCAAAGGATTCGCGACATTCAGGAAATGTTTCCTTTGTTTTACCCTGGAGCGGTCGTTCCAGTCCTGGAGGTCCTTCGCCTGCTCGGTCTGATGGCTTCTTGCATTCTCCTGGTCAACCATGCACGCTGGCACATGAGGGCACTCCAGTGGTGTCTCCGCAGGCAGTGGTATCAGCACAATGGAGATCTCGGGGAGTCGGTGAAGATCTCCAGAGAAACTGCAGCGGATCTGTCTTGGTGGAGCGTGGAAGGCAACCTGTCGCAAGGGAAGCCTTTCCATCTACCTCCATCGGTGGCCACAGTGATAACGGATGCATCCACTCTAGGGTGGGGTGCTCATCTGGGGGATCTGGAGGTCAAGGGTCTTTGGTCTCCAGAGGAAAGGTTGCTTCACATCAACCTTCTAGAGTTGCGGGCGATACGTTTGGCGCTCAAGGCCTTCCTCCCTTCCCTTCGCGGTCAGTCGATCCAAGTCCTGACGGACAACACGACCGCGATGTGGTACATCAACAAGCAGGGAGGAGTGGGGTTGCAGTGTCTCTGCAGAGAGGCGCTGCGTCTCTGGTCCTGGGTTCAGGACCACCAGATTTGTCTGATGGCAAATCATCTGGCCGGAGTTCTGAACGTGCGTGCAGACAGTCTCAGCCGGCAGATCTCTGCCGACCACGAGTGGAGGCTTCACCCGGAGGTGGTTCGTCACGTCTTTCGGACGTGGGGGTCTCCTCGGGTGGACCTGTTTGCCACTCGCGAGAATGCTCACTGCCCGTCATTCTGCAGTCTCCAGTATCCGATGCAAGGAGCCTTGGGGGACGCGTTTCAGTTGAGTTGGGGAGATCAACTCCTTTACGCGTTTCCTCCCATACCCTTGATTCCTCGGGTTCTGAGGAAAATTCGCCAAGACCGGGCCCAAGTTATATTGGTCGCCCCTGATTGGCCAAGAAGGGTGTGGTATACAGATCTACTCCACCTCTCCTCTCACCCGCCGCTCCGTCTCCCTCTCAGGGCAGACCTCCTCTCTCAAATGGAGGGGCAGGTTCTACACCCCCACCTCCAGACATTGCACCTTCATGCCTGGAGATTGAACGGGGCAACCTGATTTCCTATTCTCTCACACCTGATGTGGTGGATGTCATTTTGTCTGCCAGACGCGACTCCACTAAGACTGTCTATTCTTATAGATGGTCTAAGTTTGTTATTTGGTGTGGTGAGAATGATATTGACCCGTTGAGAGCTCATTTATCAGATGTGCTCCGGTTTGCTCTTTCTTTGGCGCAACAGGGGCTGGCGGTTGCCACAGTTAAGGGCTACCTTTCGGCGCTGTCGGCTTTTATTTGTTTGCCTGATCAGCCCTCTCTTTTTAAGTCTCCTGTAGTCTTGAGGTTTTTGAAGGGTCTTGTAAACAAGTTTCCTCTACTCCTTTTATTGTACCTCAGTGGGACTTGAATCTTGTTCTGACTTTTCTGATGGGCTCTCCCTTTGAGCCTCTTCATAAATGTCCCTTGAGGCTTTTAACCTTTAAGGCAGTTTTCCTAGTTGCAATTACCTCGGCAAGGAGGGTAAGTGAGCTTCAAGCTCTTAGTTCCAAGCCCCCGTTCCTGACCATACATGCTGATCGGATGGTTCTAAGGACCAGGGCTGCTTTTCTTCCTAAGGTGGTGACTCCTTTCCACCTTGGTCAATCCATTACCCTCCCTACCTTTTATCCTCCCCCACACCCTTCCAAGGAGGAGGAGAGGTTGCACCGTCTGGATCCTAAGAGGGCGGTGTCTTTTTATTTGGACAGAACTAAAGACTGTCGCTTGGACGATCAACTCTTCATTGGCTTTGCTGGCTGCAAGAAGGGAAGAGCGGTCCATAAAAGAACTTTATCAAGATGGATCGTTCTATGTATAAAGATCTGCTACTCTTTGGCCGGTAAGGAACCTCCAGAGGGTATTAGGGCTCATTCCACTAGAGCTAGGTCAACTACCTCTGCTTTGGCTAGAGGTGTTCCTGTGGAGGACATATGTAGGGCGGCAACCTGGTCTTCCCTCCACACTTTCGCGAAGCATTACTGCTTGGATATCGAAGTCAGGAGGGACGGCCACTTTGCGCGCTCTGTCCTTCAGGATTTCCTGGTTTAGAAGAGTGGACACCCTCCTCCGGGAGTGGGGACTGCTGTGGGACTCTATTCACAAGGTGAGGAATCCACACGGCAGATGTATCTATCAGAAGAACAAGTTACTTACCTTCGGTAACGCTTTTTCTGGTAGATACTATATCTGCCTGTGGATTCCTCACTGACCCACCCGCCTCCCCGTTGTCCACTATTCTTTACCAGAGTTATTGTAATGTAATGTATATTTATTTTGATGTCAAGGAAATGTTTCATTTGCTTTCTTGCATTTGTTTTGCACTGTGTGCTTTGCCTTGATTATTGTGTACTGTGTATACTTTGTATATATCTACTGTCATTGGTCCGTCCGTGTGCCTCGATGGCACGGAAAAAAGGCGGAACTGATGTCATCACGCCGGCGTGGGCCTATTATAGGCGCCGGTGACGTCAGCGGAGTCGCGTGCGGAGCCGTGTCTCTGTGACGTCCTATCCACGTCGGCGCGAGGCTACGAAAAAAGAATTTCCGAATGTTGCTGGCGCAAGGGGGATATTCACAAGGTGAGGAATCCACAGGCAGATATAGTATCTACCAGAAAAAGCGTTACCGAAGGTAAGTAACTTGTTCTTCTCACTCGCTGCAACTCAGTCCACCACCTTCCCCCTAGAACTTCATGGATGAATTCTCAGACCCCCTTACCTTACATTCATTCAGTACGCGGACACTGACGTCCTTGGCTACTTCAACTTTCCAGAGAGCTCAATCATGAAAAAAGACAATAGACACTCTCTTCAACCTCCTGAACACACTCGATGTGGTACAGCATGTCAACAGACTCCTAAGGCCACATCCTCTACATCATCTTCTAGACAACACCAGCTATCTATTACAGGCCTCTGATCCCCTGGACTGGACTGACCACCTTGCCTTCCTAATCACCCTGCTCGGCATCCAAGCAACTGATCTTGGTTTACCCAAAAGAGAACAATCCTTCAGAGTTCTCCATCGACGGACTAATTCTAGAACTTAACGTTTGTCCTTTCACCTCCAGGTTTGCTGTCACTACCCTTATAAACGACTTCAGCACATTTCTGGAAAATAAAATGAAAACATGTGTTCCAGGTAAAACTTGAAAGAGTAAGCTGCGCCCTTCATCACCCTGGTGGCCCAGAGATCTCACATCAGTTCACTGACAGAAACAACAAGCATTTGCAATGCAATAGGTCTAGCATTACTTAAAGTTTGAGCTATTTGCATTGATAATAACAATGCAACGCCAATAGCTCAAACATTCAGTAATACAAGACCGATTGTATTGCAAATGCTTGTTTTTTTTGTTTTGCAGTTTTATGTAGAGCAAACTCGTCCCAAAAATATCAGAGTGCTTGACAAGAGTATCAGTTACATTACAGACGGATTGGAAATTAAGCTTTTATGAATTAGAAAGAAATGTGTGAATGTACAATCGTAAATCATGCAGTTTGTACACCTAAATTGAACGTTGTTGCCTATGAACCAGGCCTGACCTATGCCTAAGTGATTTTTGTGTAAAGAGAAACTGAACCTCATAGGTTGATTATTTGTGTTTGAATCAGACCCAATTTGACACTTTGTTTTTTCAGAAACTGAGTCCTAGGAGAACCCCGCTGCACCAAGAGGTTCTAGCTGAGCCTGCTAAAATGTGGTTGGGGATTTCTGAATCCTGGGGGCTCAGAGTGAAAGAATTGCTAACATTCCTGAGAGGTGGGGCAAGGTCCCAGAGAACCCTCAGTTGCATGCATGCACGTTTACACATCTGTCAAAACCAGGAGCCCTGGGCATCATGGAGAAATTTAGATGCAACCAAAAACAAACTAGACACTGAACCGAGATCCCTCAAATTCTTGATGTTGCAGGCTCGGTGCAGTGTGGTTCAAAAGCCCGGAAATCAAAGTTTTGGGATATCCATGCCACAGGTTAAATGAAACAAGGTGTGCAATGTCTGTTGGAAGAGGAATCCCTCCTACTTTTAGAGCGGTAAATAGTAAATACATATGCAAAAGCACTTCATAGCAACGCAGCAGCCCAGCAGTAAACGGCAGCCACCAGTCAAACCCCCAAAAATTGAAAACCAACCCCCTTATTAACAAGTATTGAAAATGCAATAGGTTTCGCCTTTGATTAAGTTAAAGCCATTTGTTTTGCTAATGGTATTGTATAGCAAAGCAAAGGGCTTTAACTTAATGAAAGGCGAGACCTATTGCATTTTTAATGCTTGTTTTTTATTCTTGACGTAGCTTAACATCACCTTGTAAATTTCCCCCTTTCCGCCACATTTCTCTGCGGCAAAGGGGTGTGCAATGTGTGTTGTAGTGGGCGCAGCACCAGCCCCATATTTACAAGTTTAAGGCTGCACCAAAAACAGGCAGAGGGACACTTGCACTGCATCGTGGAATGTCTATGCCGGGTGGCCATGTTTAATGAACATTGTATTTATTTATTTACATAGCTTTCTACAGCACAAGTCAGGCCTTATCGGTTGTACCTACATTTGCAATATTGTGTTCACAGATGATATTTCATTATTAAAGAAACAGGGGTGCTGTAAATAGATTAACACGCCTTTTCTTTAAAGTAAATAAATAGAAAGTGCATCATCTGGCCAATATCTGTCAATTTAAGTATGGTGCACCATAGCGCACTGAGGCTAGCTTTTCGAATGCACTTGCCTTTGTTTGCATGAGAGTTATGCTCTGAAATACCGGTGAAAGGCTTGCGTAGGGAAGCTGACCTCATAGTAAAGTTCTAGTGCACCCGCCGTTAATTAGTTCTATTGATTAAAGCAAATTTGAATGTGAAACGTGGCAGTGTTTTTTCATGGAGCACCTGCCATCTTAGAAGGAAAATTAAACAAAAATGCAAAATGGCTGCTGCGTGGTGATGCTCGTTGACATTCTGGCTGCCAAAGCATGATAACTCATATGTTCAGATGCACGTTGACGCATATTGGCTGCTGTCAAACAGCTCAGCATTTCACACATGTGATTAGCTATTCTATTGCAGCGGGGCTTTTGAAAACATGTCCGAGCCCACACAGGGTTACAAAGCGCATTGTAGAATGTATTCATTTTGTAATTCGATGTTTTACTGGGGTGCCAGCGCGTTTTTCCAGGTCCGTGTAATGAGTCCAGTGTTGAAACACTGGCTCCTACCTGCCCCATTAGTCAGAGGCCTCAACGGCATGTTTTCCAGCCCGTGCTGCCGATGGCCTCCATCGTGTTCTTTCAATGCGTGCTTGGCAGGGAGACAGTGGCTGTGCCCCACAAAGGACGCAGCTGCCTACAGGCCCGCAGAGTGACATTGCTGTCTGTTCTCCGCCGTCCCCCCGCTCGTGGCGTAGCATATGCATTTGGTGGCCTTTTATATTACAGGCCACATTCGGAGGCAGTTGTTGAGGAGCATGATATGAGAAGCATATGCCAAGGCACAAGGAGATGACCTCATGCCCTGACGGGCTGGCTGCTCATTGGTCCAGGCCGAATCGCTTCATCCAGTCGAAGGACTGGTATTGTAGGGTGATTGGATTGCACACGTGTCGGGAAAGCGAAAGCATGCCGCCAAGCACACGCGTGTAGAACTCCGGCAAGCTGCATACACGGCATTTTTGTTGCTATGACAACGAAAGCATTGCAAGATGGCGCACACCGCCATGCGCTCGCGTGTCGAACTCTGGCAAGCTGCATAGACTGCATTTTCGTTGCTATGACAACGAAAGCATCGCAAGATGGTGTCTGACTGTCCACAGTCCCACAGACACGCGCATGCTGTTTGCTTTTGACAAATGCCAAGAGCAGCCATCTTTGTCCCTGTAAACGCGTGCATGAAAGCCCTCGGCAGAATTGATTGCAAAAGGTCCTCTCCATGGCGAGAGCAGCGCATGCGCTGCTTTTGCCACTTGAGCCCTAAATTTCCCCTCCCCCCGTAAAAGCCCGAAAACTAAGGAAGAAGGGTGCAATGGACGAAGGGGTGGGAGAGTGAACACTGGGGGAGACAGGAGTAATAGGGAGTGGGCACAGGAGTAACAGAGGAGAAGGAAATACAATTTAAACAAGCATTGAAAATGCAATAGGTCTTCCCTTTAATTAAGTTAAAGCCATTTGCTTTGCTAATAGTATTGTATAGCAACGCAAATGGCTTTAACTTAAGGAAAGGCAAGACGTATTGCATTTTTAATGCTTGGTATAGTTGTGTTTTTTAAGTAAACAAGGGGGACCCAATTGGTAGCTATGGACCATGGTTATCAGTTAATTAAAGAAACAAAGGTCCTAAGCTAAGCAGAATTATAAATTGATACTATATAGACCACAATAGGCTGCTATATACTTTCCTTGCCCAGCCGGACAGGGAATTTATTATAAATCGGATCAAGTGTTAAGAGTTTGGATACATTTAGCAACAAACAATTTATTGCAGTAAGGCACAGTCCTGCACCGTACTGGAGAGGTAAGCAAGAATTTAAAGGAAAAGTAGTAGGAAAGAAAGGTTCTTCAGGCAAAAAGAGGGAGCAATCTGGGCACTGTTTGAATCAATGTTATCAGTGTTTCCCAGAGTAGCACATACAAACAATAATATACAATGGTCAGACGTATGTCTACTAGGAGGAGTCAGATTCCTCCTAGTAGACATACGTCAGAATCTTATGTGAGATACACAGCACCTTAAACTGAATGCGTTTCTCGATGGGTAGCCATTGAAGCTTAGGGAGCACATGTGCCACCGAGCAGGATCTAGGTAGGGCCACCAAAAGGCGCGCCACCGCGTTCTGGACCCTCTGCAAGCGTTGGATGCTGGTCTTATTAGCGCCCAAATACAGAGTTACCGTAGTCAAGCCTGAAGAGTATGGACGCCTGAAAAATGGTTTGAAGAACTCTAGGTGGAAAAAAGCCAAGCAAGGGTCTCAGCCCTCGCAAGAGCCCGAAACAGACAGCGGCAACAGCTATTGTCTGTTTCTCAAATGTTAGTCCGTTGTCAAACCACATGCCCAGGTTTTTCACAGTCTCCGTAAGTGACGGAGCGGGTTTGAGACGGCCAGGCCACCACTGCTCAGACCAAAGCGGTCCTTGCCAAATAATAGGATCTCCGATTTACATGCATTTAGCTGTAAACAGTTTGCCGTCATCCAATCTGAGATAGCTAGTAAATCGTCCTTAAATTTCTCCAAGTTAACACAGCAATTTTTGGAGAAAGCAATTACCAACCGGGTGTCGTCTGCGTATGACACCAAGGACAGTCCCCTGCCTTTAGCCACCTCTGCCAGTGGCCTCGTTTATAGATTAAACAAAAGTGGGCTTAAAATAGAGCCCTGTGGTACCCCATGCCACAGGGCACATTCCTGGGAGTGGAAAGGTGGTACTGAGACCTGAAACGTCCGGTCTTCCAAAAAGGAGCGCATCCAGTCCAAAGCCCCATCCCTAATCCCAACTTCCCAGAGGCGTTCAAGGAGAATTGTATGGGACACCGTATCGAAAGCGGCGGCGATTCAGCAGGACCAAGGCCGCTGAATCTTTCACATCCAACCTACTCCGAATGGATTCCGACACTGCCAGTAGCGCTGATTCAGTGCTATGCCGAGGTCGGAACCCATGCTGTGATGAATCAAAAATACTGTGCTGTTCAAAAAATTGGGATAGCATAGAGTTGACATGCGCTTCTACCAACTTGGCCAAAAATGGTAGCTGGGATATGGGGCGATAGTTGGCCGGATCTTCCGGATCAAGAGTGGATTTTTTTATTAAAGGAATAACTTTGGCGTGCTTCCATGCTCTAGGTACAGAGGCTGATCTCAAGGAAAAGTTAACCACTTCTAGACACACAGGAGCGATCGATGAGTGGAGATGACGGAAATAGGTTGATGGAAATGGGTCAGCTGGAGAACCTGGCTTGATTTTATGGCATAGAACCTCGAATTCCAGGGGCGTCAACAAAGGGAATGATGATAAACAGTTACCCTGCACAATAACAGTAACCAGTTACACTGCACGGATGTTCCTGGCACCTGTCTCCACAATGCACATGGGACTGCGTGGCCGGCAGCCTGTGAAAGGCTGCCTGGCCGGCGTGAGGAGCGCCTGCATTGTCTAGCACCGCATTGAAGCCTGCAGGTTCGAGGAAAGACTGCCAAGCCCTGTGCACCGGAGCGCTGCACTGCCACCTAGCGGTCACAGGTGGTACTGCACCAGCCTCAATCAAACACACGAGAAAGACAGCCTGCAGTGCAAAACTACAGCAGGAATATCCAGGCCCATGCATCTGCAAAGCTGCGGAAACTAGTGGACCCCAGGCCTAGAAACAAGGCTGAGTTGTGAGGCATTTCCAAGACCCCCCGCGTAAGTATAAGGTGCAACCCACTTCACGTCAGCACAAAGTGAACTACACAGTGTCCCCAGCTCCCACACTGTGACCAAAGACAGACGGTCCCTGCAATAGACATAACCTCAGCGAAGAGAAAAACTGGCCTCCAAATGGCAGTATCAGTTACTGAAAGGAAGAGCCAGACAGCAGAGCGCATCCTGTGAGGACGGGGGAGGGGCCAACCAGTATTGCACATCGCCTCACACCTGCATCTTCACCCCAGAATGGCTTGCCACTGCGAACAGTAGCCACAGTGCCCTAAGGGTGGTGCCCAACACAGCACTGCAACACAGTTTGCACGACTCTCGCAGCATGATGGCACATACCAAGGATCAGCGGATTCCCCTGCGCAGCCAGCAGAGCAGCAGCAGCATAGGAGAAGTAGTCAGCGGCAGGGCGAATACTTCCATGCCAAAACAAAGACTCCAGAAGTCCAAGACACCCCAGGACGACACCCACTGCAGCAGTAGCACTACTGTGGACACCACACTGCTGTGACACGCATCAGAAGCATAGCAGGCACAGCAGGGACGGCTGACAAGAGCACCACATGCCCCAGTGGGTTGCCTAAACTTTCAAAGGAGAAAGACTGTTGCACGTCACCGAAGGCCCTTACAAGTTTGAAGTGTCCCCAGCTCAAACTAGCTCAACCACACTCAAGCAGCAACACCCAAGACAGCCCCTAGTAGCAAGAGAGGACGACCAGCCGCCAGACAGCAACGTCTCGAGGGAGCTGCCCCCACCAACAGCACAAGGAAGACTGATGCAGAGCCCGCACCACACGTGGCTGCCCAATGCCATCGCCAGAGAGGAGGTCGCATCACTCTCCCCGACTGGTGAACAGACCCAACCACAAACCACACCACAGGCACCCCAAGTGCCAGAAGAAAGCGTCCAAGAGCAAGACCGAGCACGCAAAGCCAGAAGTGCGCTGAAAGCAGCACCAGTGCACCTGGTGGCACATACAGCACCCAGGAGACCTCTCCACAAAGAAGCACTGCTAAGCGCAGGTAGGAGAGCACCCACGTCTCCACCGCCCCAGCGAAGCCCTGCTGTAGGCCGAAGACCACCCACGATGTCATCCCTCACACTGCCTCTAGACGGAGTTGGCCCCGACCCAAGATTGGCAAGAGCGGAGTCACACACCGCACGTGGCAGGCCGCCACAGCACCATGCGCTCAACCGAACAGCGACACACGACCGGACGTCAGGTCGCCCAGCAGGCAAGGAGCACGTCATAAAGTGACTAGTCCAGACAAGCACGCCGGAGCGAAGGCAGAAGCCAGCGCCATGACAGCGCCGCCTCGAGGTCCAACCGCAACGCCCTCAAAGAAAAGAAGAGTGACAGCCCTGTCACCCTGAAGACCGGATGAGCACAGGTGGGCTGAACAAGCCAACAAAGGGAGAAGACCGAGGACTCAGCCAGCCAAGAGCACACCCTGACACACCAGACAGCCACCAAGGCGGACCGACGTCCCTGGATACAGCCTCATAGGTGAACCAAACGTAAGCCCCAGCAAGCGCCAACCGCGTCTCATCCTAACGCTTCCCAAAGAGACCATCCGTCCCGTGCGTCGTCAGCCTAAGTCAAGCGGCATCCCTGCTCCTGTCCGCAGATGCCAAGGGTGAAGATCTACGCAGAGTGTCCATCCTCACATCGCCTCAAGATTGAGTCGGCAGTGGCCCCAAGCAAGGCAAGAGAGGATCCCCACACTCTACGTGTCAAGCCGCCACAAACACTCCAGCCCAGCAAGGCGGAGGCACATGGCTGCCAAGTCTCTCCGGACATCCAACAATCACAGCAAATCGCCACCACCTGTCATACCAAGTGACCACATGGCTGGCAACCACCATCACGCCAGCCATCAACACCTGCGTCAAACAACACCACTCCCAGAAGATCGGCGGACTGGAGTCCTGCACCGTCACCACACCAGCCAACAGAAGAAACCAGAAGTCACCTGTGAACCTGACCTACACCGAAACCGCGGCAGTGAAGGTAAGTCTTGGCCAAGACTCATCCATCCGTAAGTTGTGCGTGCAACTAAGTAATGGCTCCTCAGCGGTCCTGCAGCTGCCCCCAGACGGCACACAAGCAGCCCTCAGCGCAGCCCTCCTACAGTCCCGCAGCAACCCCGACAACGGGCCTCCCCAGGCGGGGGAGTGAGAAGAGACTTTGCCCCACCAACAGGTTTCCGGTCACGGCCAAGCAGTCCAACAGGAACAGTCGGTTCAGTAACACCTCTGTGAATTCTCACGTGGGACTCCATCCATGTTCACGACGCAACCCACTACAAGGAACTGTTAGAACCCACTCCAGACCATCACGGACGTCAGCAAAGTGGAAACCAGGCAAGGCAGCAAGACATGTCACCATCAGCGAACTGTCGGTATGCAGCGGACGTCTCCAAGCCAGCGGTCGTGTCCTGAGACCCTCAGGTGAAACTACGGGTGCCCGCCGAGAAGGTTCTGCTGCAAGCAAAGTCACCAGCCCAGGTCTGCTGTCCATCGGCCACCTGACTCTAGAGACTGATGGACCCTAGGGTAACTAGTTAACTGTTTATTTTTATCCCCACAGGTTGGACTAACACTTTGTTTGTTCCTCAATAAAGTTTGGGAGGAATGTAGTATCCTACGAGACACGTTCTAGTGTCCCGCAGGAAGTTGTCATGCCAGCCACTCCCTCGAGGGCTGGGCACACTGCACCCCCACACCCATCCATCACGGGTGTCATGAGTGACGTGACCCCGCTAATAAAAGGGCCCGGGTGCACGTGCCTGAGGCCAGTTCTAGTCCAGTACTACCCTATGTCTGCATCAGTCATTCGCTGCCATGAGGGCCTGAGGCCCAGTACTACACACTCAGCATCCTGTGATTCTATGACAACATCCTGTGATTCTATGCATATCACTTAACCCTCCCCCTGCCTAAAGGCTGACCTTGTGTGGTGATGTAATATAGTGGTAATATAAAGCACTTTTGTTTGCTCCCTAAAAACTGCAGATATAAACAGGCAGTTCTATTTGAAATGCTACAAAACTTTATATTCATTGTTTAATTTCCCTGACCTAAATTCAATACCTCTTTGCTCTCCCATCACCACTCATTACGGATATTTCTGTTCAAGTGCGCCAAAAAGGTTTCAGAAGGGCCTCAACAAAAACTACTTTAACGAGCTGTAATGGCTGCCCTTTTCTGGCTCTTTTAAGGGGAAGTGTTGGACTTGGCCTGTCTGGTAGGTCCGCCCCTGAAGTTTGGTGCTTAGTATATGTGTCCGGGGAATGGTGATTCCCCCTCTGAGTGTGTGTGTGGTGAGAGAGACCTGCCTCCCATAGGAATGCATGGGGAATGTATGTGGCCCTGGTAGTTCCTGATGCGTGGGGGCGTGCCGGGTCGTGTTTGGTATGTGTGCGCTCGTGAGGTTGAATGCTACAAGATGATGTATGCAGCATGTGTGTGACTAGAAGGGAAGTGCCACTTCTAGACTTTGGTGCCTGTGTGCAGTAGGTGTGCTGGTGTACGATTGGCTGAGGCCGGCTGGGCCTTCCCCATCAGGCTGGCTCCACCCCCTAGGGTGCGTCCAGTGCCCCTGGCCTGGCCAGTAGCATGAAATTCCTTATAACCAGTTCTGGCTGGTTCTCTCCCTGCCTGCCCCTTTTGGAGACAAAGGGAGCTCCTGTATAAAAGGGGGGTGGGCCCTCTTCTCTCTCTCTTCTTCTTCCTGCTTGGGACCCTGCCAGGGTCGTGCTGCTGCTTGGGGCTCAGGGAAGGGCGTGCCTCCCTGGGCCCTGCTCTGCTCCTGAACTACCTACTACATGGACTTTCTATAGACCCGGTTGTCTACTCTTCTAGCGCTTGGGGAGCGCTTTTTCTGCAGTCCCAGCGCCTGGGGCGCTTCACCTATGCTCCTAGCGCTCAGGAGCACTCTCTTGCTGACCTAGCGCCTTGGGGCGCTCCATTCATGCCCTCGCGCTAGGAGCGCTATATCCAACCAGACCGGTGCCCACCCGGTGTCTGCCTCGTGCTACGGAGATACTATCACCCCAGCGAGAGCCTACCTCGCTTTATCGCCTGCCCTGGTGCCTTACGAGGAAGCCTACTCCTCGTCAATTTCCCCCCGTGTTCACCGCCGCCGCCCGGGACCCTGGTGATGTCATCCCCGGGCCGCGCTGGGATTGGCTGCCGGCCCGGGATTCCCCCCAGCGTCATCCCCCGGGCCGCGCCGTGATTGGCTGCCGGCCCGAGAGAAGGAGAGAGGCCGGCCGAAGAAGGACACCGAAGCAGGAGCGGCGGGAGCCCACTCCGCGCTCCTGCCAGACCCCCGCGAAGCTGCTGATTCCCCCCCCGGGGCCCCCGCGAGGGAGGGAGCCCCGGAGCACCCGACGAAGGCGCAACAGACCCGGTGAGTGCGACGGAGAGGAGGGGGCGTCGGGGCTCATTGTCGGAGCTCGCCCCGCCCCTCCAGTAACCCGCCGGTTGTGCCTCAAGGCCCGAAGGGCCCACAGTGGTGCCGGGGGCCCCGCCTGCCCACAGTTCTGATCCCGAGCCCGCGAGGCTCCGTCACGGCCCCTGGGGCCCCCATTGATGCCGGGTCCCCCGAGGGGGGGCCCCGCCTGCCCAGTTCTGATCCCGAGCCCGCGAGGCTCCGTCACGGCCCCCATTGATGCCGGGTCCCCCGAGGGGGGGCCCCGCCTGCCCACAGATTTGTCCTTGAGCCCCAAGATGGCTCCCACGTGGCCCTGACTCCTCGAGCCCAGAGAGGCTCCTCCATTCGGCCGATTCCCCCTGAGCCTGGGAGGCTCCACCCTCACCCCTTGCTCCGAGCCTGAGGAGGCTCCCACGTGTCCCTGACCCCGAGCCTGCAAGGCTACATCCAAACCCCTCAGCGGCCCAGCACTTCGTGGGCCGCTGCCACGTTTAGGTTTGCCCCGGGCCCCTTGCAGCCCATTATGGACATCGAGACTTTAAGGCGCCCTTGCCTCAGGAAGGCCATCTGGCCTAGGGGGCGCTACTGACTATCATCAAAATGTTGCTAGGAATTCTTATGTGTTGCCCTGCTGATGGGGGCCTCTGTGATGTGCTGTACCTTGCCATTCCTTCCCTCCTGTATAACCTTGCCTCATGTATGTCTATACTGGTTAGAGTGAGTTCTATTGCTGGTTCTATGAGACCCCGGGGCGGGACGTATTCTATGCTAAGCTCCTGGTGATTGTGTCCTAGTCCTAGTCCGAGGAAGCTCCCAGTGAATATGTGTTCTAATGCTAGATCGATCATGTGCCTACTCCTGGCAGGGGCCCCTTGGCCCTGCCCTGTTCTTTCCCCTTGTAACCCCTGCCGTACCTCGAGCCCCTTGTAAGGTGTATGTTCCTATGTGTCCTTCGTAATACAAAGACTATTTTCATATATATACTTGGTGTGGAGTTCCTTTTGTGGGGGGGCCCGGGAGGTTGTTGTTGGTGGGTGCGTGCGCAAATGCTTCACACATGTCCTCCGAGATAGGCCTGACTGCCCGCGCCGCGTTACCTAGAGGGCGAGCAGGGGTCGACTTTACATAGGAGTGGTGGTCTCTGACTGGCTGTGGCGCAAGCCCTGGCCGGCCGGGGGTCCCATTTCCTACACTGGTGGCTAGCGGTGGGATCCGGACTTGTGTTTGCGCAGTACCACAACGATAACTGGCCTCCCTACAAAACTCTGCATTGTAAATGGTCGCAAAGAAAGGAGATTATTGCTTTTAAGAGGTTACTTAAATGTCTGTTCTGTGAAAAATGTATTCTGGTACGCTATGGGTTAGGTGGCCCTAGCTCGGGAGGGTAGATCAACTCCCTAGTGCAATGGGTTTTTCTGGATTCACCAGAAGGGTGGGATCCAGTGGTGGCAGCGTAATTGTGTTCAATGTGCATGGTCCCTGTCCCTTCCCTGGAGTAATGATACCTGTGCCACATGGGTCGGGTCAGGTTGCTGAAAATGTCTGTTCTGTGGAAATGTTTAATGATTAATAGAAATACCCGTTCTGTGGAGAGTTTTTTTAAGGTTACTTAAATGTCCGTTCTGTGGAAAAATGTGTGCGTATGCACTGTGAGTTAGGTGCCCCTAGCTTGGGAGGGTAAATCATCTCCCTAGTGTAATTTGGTTTTCTGGATTCACCAGGAGGGTGGGATCCAGTGGTGGTTGTGTAATTGTGTTCAAATGTGAAGGGTCCTTGTCCCTAGAGTAATGGTACCTGTGCCCCGAGGGTCGGGTTGAGGAATCAGGGGCGGTGGAAAACTGTCTTACCAGTCTAGGGGACGGTGTGTGGATGAATGTTGAGGTGCACGGAGTAATGGAGTGTAAGTTCTCTGGGATGGGGAGCTTGCTGAATCACCGATAATCCTGTCCTTCCTTACCCCGTTGAATGTGGTTGACGCATCATGTGTTCCGTATCCCGCTGGATGCGTTTTAGGCGTCAGGTGTCGCCCTGGCTGAATTTATCTTAAGTGGTATCCCTGTTGTGTTCTAGGCGTCAGGTGTCGCCCTGGCTGAATGTATGTTAAGTTGTATCCCGGACAAGGAAGACCTGCTGGCGCGGCCGCGGCTTGCCTTGGGGAGAGCTGAACACTGAGACTCCTCTTGTTGCGTTTTAGGCGTCAGGTGTCGCCCTGGCTGAATTTATCTTAAGTGGTATCCCTGTTGTGTTCTAGGCGTCAGGTGTCGCCCTGGCTGAATGTATGTTAAGTTGTATCCCGGACAAGGAAGACCTGCTGGCGCGGCCGCGGCTTGCCTTGGGGAGAGCTGAACACTGAGACTCCTCTTGTTGCGTTTTAGGCGTCCGGTGTCGCCCTGGCTGAATTTATCTTAAGTGGTATTCCTGTTGTGTTTTAGGCGTCAGGTGTCGCCCTGGCTGAATGTATGTTAAGTTGTATCCCGGACAAGGAAGACCTGCTGGCGCGGCCGCGGCTTGCCTTGGGGAGAGCTGAACGCTTAGTTCCCAGGTGGAAGACCAGTGGAGGGAGGAAGTTCCAAGACTGGTAGGAAAGTGTGTTCTGAGGGTGTTTCTCCTGGGAGAACGCGGAACCTCAGAAGTAGAGGTAGGGTGGGGCATTCTTGCCCGTGACCTCTGGCAAGCCTGAGGGTGCGGACCCTAGGTGGAAGGAACAGTGGTAGTCGTGGCTACCCTGAGAAAGGGAGTGGAGAAGGGCTATTGTGGGCCCGGGGTTACCACCCCCCACTTCGGATTAGCAGGGACCAGTGGTATCTGGATGGCTTAGGGCCTGGTCCTAGTCATGGACAACTCAGGAGTACCAGGTGGGTAGCCTGGTTGGGCCTATGTCTTCATTTTTTTTCTTTTTTTTGTTGTTGTTTTGTTTTGTTAATTTCTTTTTTTTAACTTTTATTATTTTTAGTCTGTGTATGTCTATCGGTCCGGCGGTGCGGGCCGCGTCCAAATTCTATCGCCCTGCAGCAGGGAAGTCCATCACGGTAGTGATTGGTCTGCCCTGCGTTTGGGCTGGGAGGGGCATGTGTTGGACTTGGCCTGTCTGGTAGGTCCGCCCCTGAAGTTTGGTGCTTAGTATATGTGTCCGGGGAATGGTGATTCCCCCTCTGAGTGTGTGTGTGGTGAGAGAGACCTGCCTCCCATAGGAATGCATGGGGAATGTATGTGGCCCTGGTAGTTCCTGATGCGTGGGGGCGTGCCGGGTCGTGTTTGGTATGTGTGCGCTCGTGAGGTTGAATGCTACAAGATGATGTATGCAGCATGTGTGTGACTAGAAGGGAAGTGCCACTTCTAGACTTTGGTGCCTGTGTGCAGTAGGTGTGCTGGTGTACGATTGGCTGAGGCCGGCTGGGCCTTCCCCATCAGGCTGGCTCCACCCCCTAGGGTGCGTCCAGTGCCCCTGGCCTGGCCAGTAGCATGAAATTCCTTATAACCAGTTCTGGCTGGTTCTCTCCCTGCCTGCCCCTTTTGGAGACAAAGGGAGCTCCTGTATAAAAGGGGGGTGGGCCCTCTTCTCTCTCTCTTCTTCTTCCTGCTTGGGACCCTGCCAGGGTCGTGCTGCTGCTTGGGGCTCAGGGAAGGGCGTGCCTCCCTGGGCCCTGCTCTGCTCCTGAACTACCTACTACATGGACTTTCTATAGACCCGGTTGTCTACTCTTCTAGCGCTTGGGGAGCGCTTTTTCTGCAGTCCCAGCGCCTGGGGCGCTTCACCTATGCTCCTAGCGCTCAGGAGCACTCTCTTGCTGACCTAGCGCCTTGGGGCGCTCCATTCATGCCCTCGCGCTAGGAGCGCTATATCCAACCAGACCGGTGCCCACCCGGTGTCTGCCTCGTGCTACGGAGATACTATCACCCCAGCGAGAGCCTACCTCGCTTTATCGCCTGCCCTGGTGCCTTACGAGGAAGCCTACTCCTCGTCAATTTCCCCCCGTGTTCACCGCCGCCGCCCGGGACCCTGGTGATGTCATCCCCGGGCCGCGCTGGGATTGGCTGCCGGCCCGGGATTCCCCCCAGCGTCATCCCCCGGGCCGCGCCGTGATTGGCTGCCGGCCCGAGAGAAGGAGAGAGGCCGGCCGAAGAAGGACACCGAAGCAGGAGCGGCGGGAGCCCACTCCGCGCTCCTGCCAGACCCCCGCGAAGCTGCTGATTCCCCCCCCGGGGCCCCCGCGAGGGAGGGAGCCCCGGAGCACCCGACGAAGGCGCAACAGACCCGGTGAGTGCGACGGAGAGGAGGGGGCGTCGGGGCTCATTGTCGGAGCTCGCCCCGCCCCTCCAGTAACCCGCCGGTTGTGCCTCAAGGCCCGAAGGGCCCACAGTGGTGCCGGGGGCCCCGCCTGCCCACAGTTCTGATCCCGAGCCCGCGAGGCTCCGTCACGGCCCCTGGGGCCCCCATTGATGCCGGGTCCCCCGAGGGGGGGCCCCGCCTGCCCAGTTCTGATCCCGAGCCCGCGAGGCTCCGTCACGGCCCCCATTGATGCCGGGTCCCCCGAGGGGGGGCCCCGCCTGCCCACAGATTTGTCCTTGAGCCCCAAGATGGCTCCCACGTGGCCCTGACTCCTCGAGCCCAGAGAGGCTCCTCCATTCGGCCGATTCCCCCTGAGCCTGGGAGGCTCCACCCTCACCCCTTGCTCCGAGCCTGAGGAGGCTCCCACGTGTCCCTGACCCCGAGCCTGCAAGGCTACATCCAAACCCCTCAGCGGCCCAGCACTTCGTGGGCCGCTGCCACGTTTAGGTTTGCCCCGGGCCCCTTGCAGCCCATTATGGACATCGAGACTTTAAGGCGCCCTTGCCTCAGGAAGGCCATCTGGCCTAGGGGGCGCTACTGACTATCATCAAAATGTTGCTAGGAATTCTTATGTGTTGCCCTGCTGATGGGGGCCTCTGTGATGTGCTGTACCTTGCCATTCCTTCCCTCCTGTATAACCTTGCCTCATGTATGTCTATACTGGTTAGAGTGAGTTCTATTGCTGGTTCTATGAGACCCCGGGGCGGGACGTATTCTATGCTAAGCTCCTGGTGATTGTGTCCTAGTCCTAGTCCGAGGAAGCTCCCAGTGAATATGTGTTCTAATGCTAGATCGATCATGTGCCTACTCCTGGCAGGGGCCCCTTGGCCCTGCCCTGTTCTTTCCCCTTGTAACCCCTGCCGTACCTCGAGCCCCTTGTAAGGTGTATGTTCCTATGTGTCCTTCGTAATACAAAGACTATTTTCATATATATACTTGGTGTGGAGTTCCTTTTGTGGGGGGGCCCGGGAGGTTGTTGTTGGTGGGTGCGTGCGCAAATGCTTCACACATGTCCTCCGAGATAGGCCTGACTGCCCGTGCCGCGTTACCTAGAGGGCGAGCAGGGGTCGACTTTACATAGGAGTGGTGGTCTCTGACTGGCTGTGGCGCAAGCCCTGGCCGGCCGGGGGTCCCATTTCCTACAGGAAGAATGATGGAGAGTGACTCCAGCCTATCACCCCCATAGCATAGGGATTAGGACTATAGACAGGGCCCCTGCCTTCCATATATTAGAGCATTTTCGTGTCACTTTCCTTAATGTAGGGCTTATGAATTTAAGTTAGGGGATAGATATATAAGTATTAGTCATGATTTGCCCATTTGCTAACATGTTAGGATATTTTCCATGGAGTTACGCATATTGTGGGCCCCGTAGGCCTTAAACGAGACAGACTCCATTTTGCTTTCTGCCCGGTAGCTCGAGAAGGCTTTCTAGGTGAAGTGTAATGTTTTAGTTTCAAGCTGTTGTTCGCTTGGAGAGAACCGGCTCAGGCTGGCCCTTATCGAAGGAATGTATTTTTCTCCACACCGAAGACACAACTTCAGGCCGGCCGGCTGGGAACGTGTCCTTGGTACGGGGAGGTACAAGAATTTGGTGGGCGGCAGGTTACTGGCCGTAGCTTTCCATGAAGGAACGGGCTTTGATATTAGCGAAGGTGTTAGTCAGTTTGTCAGTTAGTCCGTAGGCGGCATCTAGCCGTTAGCATCTCTGCCATTAATTATCTCATGGCGGACAGTCGCCATCTTTGAAGTCCGAGAAAGATTTAAGACCGAAACTCTCTGAGAAAGACTGAAGGAGAATTAGCGCGGAGCGCACTGACACAGAGAGAAAGAGACGGTAGCTGATAACCAGCAAGGTTCCGGTGCCCTGGAGGGAAGCAGACGAGGTTGAGCCTAGCGGTACAGACGTGTACTTGTGACGGCTGGGGTGTGACTGCAAGGCGAGCCAGGACACAGAGACGAGAAGGGAACCTAGATGACTGCTGAGCCCAGACTTCATATTAACCAGGTGATGTAAATGTAAATGTAGGTATACTTATATAGCGCAACCTGTCACCACAAAGGGCATCCTGGCGCTTGCCTAGGGAACCCGTCCTGGTATTCCCCTGTGAGAAGCCCCGACAGGGTGTCCACAGGGTGAAAGTCAGGCATCCCGCCGCGAGGGGCCGTTGTGGAGATTAAGCAAGCTATTGCCCAGAGTCGCAGAGTGTGAACCCGTGAGTCGAGGAGGCACCGGGACGAGAATTATCGAGTCCGTGGAAATTTTAGCCCAAGACCCACCGGGGCGGGGAATTGAACCCTGGTCCAGGACCGATCTCAGATTCCGGGTCTGCCGCCTCTAACCCCTGAGCCACACTTCTCCGCCCTTTTCCCAATTAGCACGCGTTCTAATCTTTACCTTTTCTTTGCAGAAATTATGTTGCATAGTAATGTGATTTGTGTTTATTGTCAATAAATATCCTAGTTCTTATAGAACTACAGTGTGCCTTGTGTTCCTGTTCAATCTTGGTAAATGCATCTCCTAGTTGAGAGTTGTTTATATGAACGGATGTGAAATCCCGATCAGGTAAATGGTGATCGAACAAAGAGGGAGTGAGTGGACCTTTGATACCAAGAATAGGAGGTACATCATATAATTTGGGAACCGTATTAAAAGTCATTATCGTAGTTTTATCCCGAGTAGACAACTGAGACATTGTCCTGATGACTGTTCATAGGAATGTGGTCGTCGTTGATATGCGGCGTTAGTGAGAACGCTGGGGAGGATTACCAGCGCGTATACCCACAAGATTGTGGCTTGCATAAGTGAGAGCGCCAGGGGGGATACTGGCGTGGAGATCTACCGGATTGTGGATCGTTTGGAAAAGGGAGCATTGGGTTCTGCAGGCCCATGTGTAGACGCACCGGATTGTGTGTCAGATCTGCCCTAGGGTAGACCGGTCTGGGTCGGGGTGGCCGCGAGACCAACTGAAGATATTGTAGAAAATCTATGCATGTGTATTGCTATTCCTCATCCTTAGGTGCGACCTGTATATATATCTGCATATCTATCCATTGTGAATACGTTCTAAGGAGGGAAGGTGAGTACGTTTTGGCTGGGTCATAGGGGCCCCTGGGGGCTGATCCCATCTAAGCGGAAAATCCAGCCATTACACGAGCCTCGCCCGAGTTGTTTGCCGCAAAAGGGACAGGAAGTCAGAAGAACCGTACTAGCCCTGATTGCTTTCTGTAGACCCTCCTCTTCTTTCAGCTGCCCTACTCCCTCGGGAGAGAAGGCTGGGAGAGGCTAAGGGTGGGTGAAAGGATCAACTGTGTGATGTCATCACCGTCGTCTACTGGCGTGTGATGCTGCTGGCCTACTGGTGAATTACTGTGTGCGCTGCTTATTAGGGGCCCGTTTATGCGTCGTCCTAGTTTTGAGAGGGTCCCTCAATGGAGCGTTGATTTCTTTCTGGAAAGTTTGCTGTGGGGATGCGAGTGCGCTGTAGGAAGGAACAGCTGGGAGGGTTATGGCGATAAGGGCTGCTAAACCATCCCATTAAAGGAGGAATGTTTCAAACAATGAACCAGCTTTATTCACACACAGAACGCTGCCCGTGACATGTGCTTAAGAGATGAGCAGTCAATGCACACGCAGAGCGCAAACAATCGACGCACGTGACTCATGAGCAGAGCGCATTGCAAATGCTTATGTTTAAAGCCAGCTGAGCGCGGCGCCGCTTCACAGACACCGCGCTCGGTTTCTCTATAGATTTTTAACTTTAACACTGAGCGCGGTGTCCTTGAAGCGGGCGCTGCACTCAGTTTTAAAGTTAAGAAATATGTAAATAATCTGAGCGCTGTGTGAAGCGGCGTCGCGCTCCGTTTCAAAGGAAAAAAAAAACAGCGCGCACACACTGTAATTAGTACCGCGCTGAAAATAAAATAAAATAGTGTTTACTGAATTATAAAGGGGGACGTGTAACTCCGCCAGTAAACGAGCCAATCCTAGTGGGCGGGGCCAAAAGGAGACTAGGTGGCCACAAGGAGGAACTAAGAGGCTTCCTTTAAAATAGAAAGCTAGCGTTTAGCCGGAAATATGAAGCTAGACAGTGGGAAGCGGGGGTGGGGCTTCAAGTCCCCTTCCAAAACCGGATTGATTTCAAGAAGCTCTTGGATGCCGAGAGCAGTGCATGCGCGCTGCTATTGCCAACCAAGACCTAAAAACGAGTTGGGAAAAGCAGTTGATAGATAATCTGACTTGAGAATGCAAATACGCTAACCAGGGATAGCCTATGTTGCCCATAAACATGAAAACGGGCACTGTGGAGAAAGAAAACATGGTGCCCGTCTACATCAAACGTATGCATGTGGCGCTGTGCTAAATATAAAGTGTGTAGTCCGAATACATACAATTTATGTGCGCTGCAAAAAGAAAAAGAAAAAAAGTACACGCATGCCATGCTAAATATAAAGCGCTGCGCCTGAATACAAGTTATGCGTGTGGCAGCTGGTAAAGTGGCTGTCGCGGTGAAAAATAAAACACTGCAATGAACAAACAGCGCAAAGAACACTAGTATGAGTAGTCCCCAAAGAACACTCAACACTTACTAGTATATGGAAACTGTAGTTGGCCGCTTCTCCTCGCCTTGTATCGGAGCACTAACCATTAAGAGACAGGAAATTAAAGCGACGCAGGCACAGCAGGCGGGATTACAGCAGGTCTTGCAGACAGTGCATTCGCTCTGCCACTCAAACTAAAAAACAAGAACCTCTGACCATCTCAAGCTACTGAAGTCTCTACGCGTATCACACTGACAACCCATCGCATAGACCAAAGCCAAGTATTATGCAAGTATCATCATTGAATCTGTCAACAGAAGCAGAACACTCTCCAATATGCCCTTGAACAATTAAGCACGCCATCAAACACCAGCCTAACCCTTCTATACCACGCTCTATGGATATGGGCAAGTGTAGTGAAAAAATAGAGAAAATCCATCAGCACCAAGCCTGCCTGAACCCTGGCTCTCAAGCGTCTGCATCTGACAGTGGTCATCCTTCAAGCCTATATCTGTTGCAAAGCCATCCACAATTCTACACTCCCTCAAAACTATTCCATTTGAAAATGTATTATGTCATCCTTGTCATCAAAGGCTTCTGTGGTCAAGCCATTGCATCCAACTTCCCATCTTAATGCATGTCCTGTTCAAGACATCTTCTCCGAAGCTCTCAAGACAGACCAGTTCTCATCCGCTTTGAACCCTGAGGACCTCACCAACTGCCATCTTTGAAAAAGCAGTTTATGCTCTATGCGCTACTTCAAGATCATATCAGTACCAAATAGTTTATGCATAGCAACCCAAACATTACACTGCAGCATGGAGACAGCCAATTAAAAAATTACTGTCAACGTCCACCCGCATCCACACCCTGAATTCTCAAACGGGATTCACTGTCAGTGTCACTTACCTACGGAAAGACGCCAGTTTGTGCACATAGGCGCTGTGATAGTCAAGAGAATCCCTGTCATCTGAGGAGTCCATAGGGGTTTGATCTTGTCCCCCATTATTTTCCTTCTGTAGATATAGCCACTTGAGACTCTAGTAATACCAATGGAATTTGCCAATATGCTGATGAATCTCCTCCGCTCCGGACTTTAAATGCCCAAAGGCTGCCTGCATCTCCTCCAAACATGAATTTCCCATACAAACCTGAAACCTAAAAAAACCCCCAAAAAAACAGCATTCCTGCTATTTACCGGTAGCGACAAGTAGTCCAAATCTGACTTTGCAAAGTATTCAAACCACCATTTTCATCCAATTCCAAGTCACTCGCATACACCCTGGCCACTGACCTTCCCTTGAAGCCAAAAAATCACGACTGCCTGGCACCCTCACTCTTCTAAATAAAGTGAAGCCTTCCCACCCAGAAATCAAATTCAGAATAGCCCTTGTGTTCTTGCATGTAGAAGGGAAGGGGCCACTGGCCTGCTCCATGGCTTCTTGGATGTCATGTTGCTCCCTCCTTAGAGCTTCTTAAATGCATAGCACACCTCACCAAGGGCCGCAGAAATATTTCTGCATCAACCTCCACCCTGATGGAACTCCACTGGGTCACCTTGTGGGCCCATATCATCATCAAAGTCAACGGCATCAACAAAGCTTTCATGACCTGCTCCACTGCCAGACATGTTCACCATCTCTTCTGGGTCTTGCCACACCCACTGCCAGGACACCATGAGTCTGGCGACAAAAAAGTGCATCTATGCACCCGATCTGGAATGACACCCCTGTATCCATTAGTACTGCCCCAACTCTCCTGCAATTTAGAAAAGAGCTGACAACCCATCTTTTTAAAGAATGCTACATCCCTTCTGTTTAGAGACCAGCTACACTTGCAGTCACATGTTGACTTTATGTATGCCCCTGTACACTGCTCTGCTGGCTTTTGGATAGGATTGTGTTTTATAAATACTACATTCATTCAGTGATGCATTCCCTTGTGCGTACATATTACCTGTCCTTTTTAAAACATTTATATTCAAAGTCCACATTTGTTATCTTTTTCAGATAACTTCGATTAAAAACGGTTAGATGTGGAACTTGTTTGACCCAAAAAAGATGGTAATGAAGCTTCAGAAGATTTTTGATGCAGCACTTTAAGGCAGCAAAATGCAGTTCATTATCTATTAGCTTGTATTTTATTTTTTTCACTTTTGGAGCCAGAATCCCCGAACAAAGGATTTCTAGATTTTCACTTTTTGGGTTTCAGTTATTCCCTTTAGGCATCTGCCATCTTTGTATAGTCTATGTCTGTTGAGCAAGGGGCCTTTTGTGAAGAAGAGCCTTCTTCAGTTGTGTTTCATCAACTATGCTAACTTCGTCTGATCAATACCCTCTAATCAAATTCCCTGTTGTGGTGGGAAAATCTCAGTGAAGAGTAAACATGGCTTATGCAGGAGTTACTTTCCTGGCAATAATTATTTTGCGGAGGGTCCATTGGTGTCTTACAAAGGCTAAAAGAGAAGGAACTTGCCTTTCAGGTTAAATTGCTCAACCGGTCTCCACAGGTCACAACGCGTCTTCTTCAGTAAAAAGTGCTATTCACATACCCAGAGTGACAGCTCCCTTAAGTAAGAACTAAATAGGTCTGCTGTAGCTATTATCAATAACCATAGGTTACATTTTTCATATCCTTGATTAAGGATTCTGAAGATGTTCCTAAATTGCATTTCTGAGTGCACACAAACCTCTTTGCAATATGTCCTGTCTTGGATCCTGCCTAAGATCTCTTGAGTGGCCAACATACCCACCTTTAATGAAGTCATAAATCGCATCCAGAGAATTAAAAATTTCAGCCATCGTGCTACAGGCACTGCTATCCCGAACCTTTAAATGTTGCAGTATGGCCCTTACTCAGGACCTTCTAGAACCTTAACACACGGGTTTTTGAGCCAATGCAAGTGGTGCAGTTTCATGCAGAGTGCGAACGCCAGGCGGAATTATGCCACTTGTAATTACAAGTGTCTCTGAACTGGAATTATAGGGTCCTCAAACTCTGGACCCTATAATTCTGACCCTGGAAACACCGGACTTTACTTTGGCACCCGAAGGACTGTGGGCTGCTGGCTTTAGCACAGTACGACCCCAGCAGCAGCATGAGTGGAGTAGACAGTGCTCCCTGCAGGCCAACTCTGACCTCTGTGCCCCCATCAGTCCTACTTTAGACACTTTGTCAGTTCAGAAAAGGTGACAAATTTTGACATTTTCTCCATGGAATGGGGAAAATGCACATTAAAGGTCCTGGTTTTTCTGAGTCCTTGTAGTTCTCTTCCAGAGGCTCCTCGTCTAGGCATTGAATAGTCCCTCCCATGTGTGGGGACACCAGAGGCACATAGTAAATATGTGTTTATATGTATATATCTGCAGCCTATAACAAAGTCTAAAAATGTCCAAATTACATTGAGTTTTCAATCTAAGTCACCCAACAATTGCCTAAATGTAATCATCCAACAATTAACCAGCTATTTCTGTCATATACCGAAAAACAACCATAAAGCGATTACACAACCTTTATTTAAAATGGAAAATGAAAGGGAATATGAGAGCTTCTTAGCCCAAAGGTTGTATTAAAAATGAACAGAGAAAAATTGGCACCGTGCTTTAAGACCTCACAGGACCCCCTGCATTCCATCATGCTTCACAGGTGACAATTAGGTCAGTTCTTTTTTCCGGCTCATACTGTTAGGATCCTGGAGCACTGACCTCTTCTATTTTTTGACATTTTGTCAGAAAGATTTCTTCAAAAAACTCCAGTTTACATCTTTATCTGAAAAATCTCGGTACCTAGAATACAGAGTACAGTTTTTCTGACAGGAAATATATATTTGTCCTGTCAGTCACACCTTCACTCTTTATGAAGTGCCCCTCTTGTGGAAAAAGAAGGTGCAGACTGATTATCACTCAGTCTGTATCATGTGTTTTCCAGAGTCCTATTGTCCTCATTGCCAGAAGTTGTTCAGGCAAACCCTGAAGGACAGAGAGTAAATAAGGCTGGGGGGTAGCCAGAATCTTGAGCATCTCTTATTTATATGCCCAAATGTCAAAGTTGTAAATGCACGGTTAACATGCCTTGATCCCATCTATCGGACATGTAGGATAGTCACTGGATAGTCACTGCTAAAGATTTTCTATTAATATGCAAAAGGCCGCCGAATGAATTTGTTTGCTATAAAATATATAAATTTTTAAAAGTTTCATTGAAAATGTATTGAATTGTATAACAAACTGCGTGCAATTTTTAAAATTTGTGGTCCTCAATTGAGTACCAAAACAAATAAAACATTTTTTGACTTTGACTTTGAAATAAGGCTGCATGCACTCCAGGAAAGGAATTTCAGGATCTTCAAGAGGCCTCAGGGAGTATCAATCTTCCTCCAAAGAGCTCTCCTCTAATCCTAACAGAGCCTCCAGAGAAAGATCTCATGAGAGACATCAGGAACGACAAACCCGATTGACATTGAGAGGCAGGATGTCGAAATCGGAGAAAATACATGTGTGTTCGCCGTCGAAAGTGGCGTCGCAACATACTTGCCACTCGACATAGAGGCACACATTACCCTCAAGGATTCTGTCGACATCCAAGCCACATCGTCACTTGACGTCAAGGTTTACATTGCCGTTGAAGCACTCGTCGGTTGGAAGATCGCCTTTGAGGCATTTGCCTGCTGGAACGCACAATTGACGTAGACACCCGTCAACATTGAAGGATGTTATGCCATCAAAGGATACACAGCGTTTATCGTTGTCAAGAACACACTGGTTGATTTAGAAAAAGCTAGAAAAGTCAGTCGATTGAGAAAGCACAGTCTACATATCGAGTGCCATTGACGTCAAGAACTCAGTCGACGATGTGCGAGGTAACCGCTTTTACCATCGGAATGAGTGGAACAAAGGTCTTTCTCACCAGCTAGACCTTCTCCTGAAACACCACTGAAACTCTCTTGCCACATATTTTGGACATTTGTAGTCTTTGTTATAGGCTGCAGTTATATATAATGTTGTTAAAAGTACTATGTACATTAATTTTTTGCATATATTTAACATATGCTCTGGGGTCCCCGCACATGGCGAGACTATTCAATGCTTATTACTATAATGAGGATTAGCCTGGAAAAGAACTATAAATACAGGTAAACAATTTGTTCTTATTCACCATTCTAGAAAGAATTGCTGGAAGTTTGTGCAGAGAGTACGCTTGAAATAGGTGATTCCGTTACCCCGGTTGCAACAGATTCCATCTAACCCTGAATGAGGGCCTGTTGACGGCTTTTCTGACACATCTTTCTTGAATATCTAAACTGAAACAGGACTCTTATATTTCTTAAAAGTAATCCAGCAAACTCCTGTGTATAAAAGAGTCCGCTGTCTTAGAAGATTTCCATATACATATTTCACCAAGCCAGCTGACATAGATCAGGTTACTTAGACTGTGCTGGGAAAACATTTTGTGGACCCTCCCCTTCACTAGCTTGAGCAATACATATTTAGTGGCACAGATTTGATGTAAGCACAAGTCGTTGTGACTCTTTGGCACATTTGACAGAGTTTCTGCCCTGCGAAAAAACTCTCAAAGTTGTAACAATGTGGTAAACAAAATGCCTTTCCTCTAACCAAATCCTTTGTGCAGCAAAGGATCCGACTGACCATAATGTCTAAGAGTACTGCCGTGGAATGTCTGACACATTCCTCCTGGCTTCAGAGCAAAAAGGCAGCCACTGAATTCGTATTACTGTTGAAAAGATAAATGTTTTATCTTCGATGCAATTCATGTTGAAACATAAGCCTGATTTAGTGCCTTCAAGTATAAATCTGTCTATCTTGTATATTCGCAGGAAAAAACCATGTTAATCTGATGTTATTGTTAGGTATTGAATTGATATTAGATTATTGTTTAAAAAACACTATTTATAGTTTACTGAAGTAATTACAACTTGCACCCCACCATGCACTGGTTATCATCTCACTCATGGCATGTAAACTCACATCATTGATTAGCATTGATATCTGCCACTTGTAGTGAATGATAACGCACAAGTTAAAGTAAGTTCACGTATCGGGAAACATGGCGGCCGCAGGCTAGAGCGGCGCGCACGCTCCTGAGAGCAGCCGATCCAGAAACCTACACTGCTACAGCTACGATCGTGATGTGAGCGGGGAAGCGGAGAAAAGAGAAGAATCGGTTCCTGAACCCATGTACTGACCGGTATCGTATATGCAGCTGTCAGTGGCTTTTTCTCGCCATTACCGACGTTGGGGTCAGGCTCGGGGATAGGGGGCGGAGTCCTCCGTGTATGCAGGCTTTCGGCTGTCGGCGGTGGAGGTGTCTGTCGGTGAAGGCTCGCAGTGAGAAGCCTTGAAGCTGTGCGTCGACCCGGTTTCTTTTCTTTTTTTTCTCCTGCTTTTGCTGCTGTGGGTTTGCGTTTTTTTTGGATGTGCCCGCCGGCAGTGCTTCCTCTGCCGATCTCCGCCTCTCGTCTGTGTTGGTGGCGGGCGGCAGCAGAGATAAGACGCGGCCGGGTGTCCGCGGCACGGAGACTCCGTACAGTGGCGGAGAGTGGTGGAGGGAGCAGGAAAAAACACCACAAGGTAGCAGATGCCGAGATAGCCGAGAGAGCAGTGGGAATTGAGAGAGAGTCGGCCGAGCTGGAGGTTCAAGGTGACATTAACACTAACGCTTGCCCAAGTAAGGTGGGATTAACTGATGCAAGGGGGCCTGCAAATAGTGACTGTAATAGAGACTGCAGTGGGGGTTTGACCAGGGAGTCTCAAGTAAGAATAACAAGGAGCAATGCTAGAACTTTAGGAAACGAACTACAGGACCCAGGGTGCACTTGGGGGGAGGTTCACAGGAAAGCACAGGAGCTTAAAAAAAATCGGAATTAGTGATAGACACTAGAAAACAACAAAGAAACAAAAATAAACTCAAAAGTAAGAACTCAAAAGCCCCTGGTGACATTACACCATCACTGCGCTCCTATTTTAGAGTTCTACCTCAAGTTTTGCAGAATACGCAGATTACGCAGGATATGGCAGCAGCAGCTATGGATAGCAACAAGCAATTGCAGAGCAAACCTGATTCATTATCAACTGGGGCCATAATCACTGTGCCATCGCATGAGGGGCAAGGGGCCGAAGCTCCGGCTATTCTACTTACACCTTTGGCCTCTAAAACCTCTACAGAGAAGGAGACTCACAGCGCAATATCTCAAGAGGGGGTGTCCCTGGAGGCATCAGTTGGAAGGGAGGCTGAACAAAACACAGCTCTAGATTTTGGTAAATCACTCGAGCCTATAGTCTCCTCCATTGCAACAATGAGAGAAGAGATTAGACAGGAATTTGCAGTCTCTAAAGTAAATCAAAACGAAATTAGAGCAACTTGTGAGGAACTAGGACATAAGATCGATGGCCTTTATGTAAGGACCGAGACTCTAGAAAGCTCTGTAGGTCTACTAACCAACAACTTGGAGTGCGCCAGGTCAAAAATATATAACCTCCAAAAAGAGGGAGAAAATATGAAAGAGCGAATAGAAGTGTTGGAAAACTTTTCTAGACGCAATAACATTCGACTTCTAAAGATCCCGGAAGGGAAAGAAAGTGGAGATCTCAAGGGATACATAATAAAAATAATAAAAGAGGCACTCAACTTGGAGGAAACGGCTGAAGAACTCGACAAGGACATCCAACGGATACATAGAGATCCGTTTCGCATGAACCCAACAAGGACTAAACCTAGGAAAGTGTTAATTAATTTCCTGACGTATACTCTTAAAGAGAAAATACTAAATTTAGCTCTGAAAGCTGGTACAATAAAAGGTCCTGACTTTTCTTTTGAGATCCGCTCTGATCTCTCAAAAACCACATTGGACAGACAGTGGGAATTGGGTCAGCGTATGGATAAATTTAGATCATACAGGGCTACGGTGCAGATGAGATTCCCTGCATTCCTTCGCATCATGTATAATAATAAGATGCATAATGTCCGTACTACACAGGACGCAGATGAGCTCTTAGAATCCATCCGAGACCATGCCTAAGCCCATGACCAGGCTCACTCTCATAAGATTTAGAAATCAAACTTTTATAAACAATTGAAAAAGAAAGTGATCACATAGGGGAACCGGTAACACAAAAGGGGGAAAAAAAAAGAAAAAAAAACCCAACACGCATAATAAATATAGATATTCACTGGAGACCATGCACAGGGAAGGGGGGGATTGAATTAAAAAACAAGCTTAAAAAAAAAAATAAAAAAAAAAAATATATATATATATATATATATATATATATATATATATATATATATATATATATATAACGAAAGGAAAATAGCACATAACTCCCGCCTACGATTATCTAAAAAAAAAAAAAAGAGCTCAAAAAAGTTAGCTATTTGAGGTTCAATCTCTTTTTTACTTGCTCGCTCATAGACTAACATATTCTTGAAAGAACAGGTAGCAGTAGTAGCTCATGGATGGGCTGTAGATGGGCGTTAACCTGGCTAAAGATTGAGCCAGAGTAAATAAGGGGGGGTTTCCCGGGGTAAAGGTAGGGGGGGTGGTGGTGGAATGGGAAAAAAAAAAATCCCCATCTGTGCTCCTATACTGCTGGTTTAAATATCCAATCATTACAATTTTTACAAAAACAGCCTTTTTCCATGCCAGGTCTAAGAAAATTCCACATAAACAGCAAAAAACGAAGGGTGACAGGGGCAAAAGCAAAATATGACAGGTACTAAATTTATGTCCTGGAACGTAAATGGTCTGCGCGTGAGGGGAAGACGTGAGCGCATATTACAATACCTGAGAAACTCACGGGCGCAGGTCATAGCGTTGCAGGAAACACACCTTCTCAGAACAGAGGCAAATACTATATTAAAAAAAATAAGTGGATTGATAAATTTTGTTCCACAGATCATAATGCTAATATAAGAGGGGTAGTGTTCATATTTAAAAAATCTGCAAAAGCAGAAATACTAGATTGCAGGGAAGACCAAACAGGGAGATGGCTAATAGTAAGAGTTTCGCTTGATGGTCAGACTAGAATTTTGGTGGGCTACTATGGCCCAAACTCGGACGACCCATCACACCTAGACGCAATAAGGACCCAATTAATAACAGCACAGGAGCCAATAATCTGGATGGGAGATTTTAATATCGTTCTTGATCCCAAACTAGATAAATCAATAAGGTCTAAAACTATTGGCTCTATTAACCCCTTCCATGCTGGTGACGAACCCCAGCCGTCATGCACTACGGTGCTCGTGTGCTGATGACGGCTGGGGTTCGTCATGGCCCGCCCGTGTTCGGCCGGCGGCCGCACACGGGAAAAAACGCGGCCGCATCAAAGGGGTTAAATCTAGAGAAACACTTAAACACATGGGTCTGGCAGATCTTTGGAGAGAAAAAGTGGGTAAAAAGTTGGGGGTGTCTTATAGGAACAGCCGGTTTAAACATAAATCTAGAATAGACTATGCCTTCTTTAGTTATTGTCTAAAAGATACTCTCGAATCAATAGAATATTTACCATCACATCTATCAGACCATTCGGCACTAGAGTTTACTCTTAAGTCTGATACCACTGCCAAACACTCTTCATGGTCTTTTGACAGGACACTCCTGCTCGAGGAGGAAGAAGTTAACTTCCTAATAAAGGAATCTATAACCTTTTTTGAAGTAAATAGAAACTCAGCAACCCCAACAGTCGTTTGGGAGACATTTAAGGCGTTCCTAAGAGGGAAAATTACTAACACAGCCTGCTATAGGCGGAAGGTATATTTCGACAAGATAAACAAAATAGAACAAGATATGAAAACTTTAGAGTCAAAAATGGTCTCGCCATCAAGAACAGCTGAAGAGCAAGAAAGACTGGCTGAATTGAAAGCCGAGTTAGAAAATACTCTGCAGGAGAGAATAAATAAGAGGTGGGAAGTGAGTAAATCCTCTCAATTTGAGATTGGAGAAAGTGCAGGAAAAATTCTGGCTTGGAAAATCAAATCTGATAAAGCCCTAAATTACATCAGTGAAATCAAGATAGAAGGTGAGCCAGAGACAAGAACCACCAGTCCTGAGATAGGGAGAACATTTCTTGAGTTCTTTCAGGATATGTATAAAGAGGATCTCCCCAACGACCAAAACGCAAGAGATAGATGGTTGGATAATATTACACTACCTACTCTCTCAACAACTCAGAGCAAATCATTAGAGTCAGACATCACACAAGAGGAGGTGAAAAAAGCTATTAGTCAAACTAAGAAAGGGAAAGCAGCAGGCCCGGATGGTTTGCCGGGAGAAATTTATAGAGCTCTTGAGAATACCATTACACCTGTGCTAACTGAACTCTTTAATGGCATTCTAATGGAAGAACACCCAATGCCGAAATCTTGGGGTGAGGCCACAATTGTTCTCATCCCAAAACCAGGGAAATCCCCATTAGAGTGCGGGTCATACAGACCAATATCGTTACTTAACAACGATTATAAAATTTTTACAACTATTATTGCCACAAGATTGGCTAGCGTTATTGGTACTGTAGTCCATCATGATCAGAAAGGGTTTATAAAGGGGCGACAACTAGCTGAGCTAACGCGGGAATTAATTGGGGCTATAGATATTGCTACTGCTTTCTCTCTGCCCTTGGCCACTCTGACTCTAGACGCAACTAAGGCGTTTGACAGAGTTAACTGGCTCTACCTAAATGACGTCTTAATATTTTTAAATTGCGGTGGAGTGTTCTGTAGAACTATCAAGCAGTTATATAGTGCACCATCAGCTAGGCTGCTGGTTAACGGGTCCCTGACGGAAGCACTTAGCATTACTCGAGGCACAAGGCAGGGCTGCCCGCTTTCCCCTCTCTTATTTGATATGTACATCAAGCCTTTTGCCCAGGTGTTAAGGGTAGAGGCTAATATTCCATCTTTTTGTTTCGGAGAGTGGGAAAGGCGGGTAGCATTATACGCAGACGACATCTTAGTGTTTACATCTGATCCAGTTAGGGCATTCCCAGTGGTCATACAACGGGCTGAAGAATTCGGCCATGTCTCGGGCTACGACATAAACTCGAGTAAGAGCGAGATTATGGCATGGAATCTACCCAACTTAGATGTTGGGATAAACATCTCAGCCTCAATGCGGTATCTGGGAATCAAAATAACCCAAGATGTGGGCAGCCTTGCACAAACTAATTTGGAAAGAATATACAGTGAAAGCAAAAGACTTATGAAATTTTGGACACATTTGCCTCTTTCTATAACAGGAAGGATAAACCTAGTCAAAATGTGCATTCTCCCAAAATTCACCTTTGTTTTTAACACTATCCCAATCGCTATGGACACAAAAATGATGGAAAAATGTCAAAGAGAAATTAACTCTTTCATATGGAGTTACAAGACCACAAGAATAGCATGGAAGAAGCTTAGAAGAAGGAGAGAAAAAGGGGGCCTTGCATTGCCGGACCTAATGTACTATTCATGGGCCTTTCAGATGTCTTATTCTAGAATGCTTCTCAAAATTCCATCTAATCTACCTAATACATCTATGTACGGGGCCATGCTAAGGGGGACAAATCTAGCAGCAGATGGCTTTATGTTTAAATTTGGAAGTCAGACATTTTTCAAAAACATAAAATTGAAAATACTACACTCATGGGCCAAAAATTGGTTTAACATCAGGAAAAAACTGGGCTTATCTTATTACTCAAATTATTTCCCAATTTGGGACTCTCCCGGTTTACCCCCATGCCTGAAAGATAATCTGTCCACTATAATAGAACAAGCAGGCATTATTAAATGGGGCCAATTATTTAAAGAAAAAAAACTGATAACCTGGGATGAGCTATATGATCAAGTAGGCCCTGGGCTTTCCAGATTTAAATATATTCAACTGGATAGCTGGGCAAGATCTGAAACCCGCATAGATAGTAACATTGCGAAGATAAGTGAAACGGAACAACAAATGGTAGAAAGACCAACTGGAGGAAGAGAAGTAGCCATATGGTATTGGCTTCTGTTGGAGGAAAGCGAAGGGGAATTTAAACTCCCGGATGAGTTATGGGGGGCAGAGACTGGGATTCCATGAGAGGAGAGGTGGATAAACTCCTTTGAACTACTGCGTAAAATTGTAAAGCCTTCTTGGCTAGTACGAAATCATATTTTCTCGGTACACCGGGCATATTTAACACCACGAAAACTCTCTGAATATCAACCGGATAAGAAATGTAATAAATGTAATTTAGCAGATGCATGTGATATACATATGTTCCTAGAGTGCCCGAACATAGCAAAATTCTGGGAAGACGTGAAAAACACTCTAAATTCTATACTAAATACATCCCTGTCAATAACCCTACCACTTGTCATCTTTGGGACGGAAGATAACATCATAGGCAAGGAGAAGTCATTTCTTTTTTACGCAATTTTATTAGCGAGAAGACAGATCTGCATACAATGGGTAGAGAAGACACCTCCTTTACACTGTTCATGGCTCACATCCTTATACGAGACATCCAAAAGAGATCTAAAAAGATCTGTAAGTAAGAGAAAGTTGACTTTCTGGGACCTCCTGACCAACTGGAGATGATCCGGGGTTTTTTTTTTGTTTGGTTTTTTTTGTTGTTTTTTTTTTTTCCCCCGGGTCCGATGATTATGCTATCTATACTCCTTTGGACCAAGGGCCAGGACAGTTCCGAGTAAGTCCGGCAGGTTGAAACATACCTAGATGGAGTCAAAAGAACGCACCCCTAACTGTTATTGCCGGAATATCTCTCCCACCAACATAACTACATCAGGTCAGCAATGTCGTGCAAGGTGGTTGGCATTATCCGTCTAAAGGGGAAGGCAGATGAGGACAAAAAAAAAAGTAAGTTCACGTACCTAAAACTGGCATATATCAGTGGTTAGCTTGTGTGTTACTCGAATACCTAACTATAACATCACTTAAAATTTTCATTTTTTCAGTGATTTTGTTTTCTTTTAATATAAGTTAAGGCCTTAGCACCTAACTAGAACGTCATTTTGACCCTTATTTCTTCAGTGAATGTTGTGTGTGTGTGTGTGTATGTATATATATATATATATATATATATATATATATATATATATATATATATATATATATATATATATATATATATATATATATATATATAGGTATATATGTGTGTATATATTTATATAAACACACATGCATGCATATGTGCATATGTATACCTGTGTATATGTATTTTAATTAAAATTATACTATTTTAAAATTAGGGGACGGTTGAGATAGTTAGTCTTAATAAACAGATGTGGAAAGAGTGTACTGTACTCCTGCAGACGTCTCACGATAACAATTTTTACTCCCTTTAAAAATACCCTATGCCTCACAGTAATAAAAACCCATCCCTTACTGTACATTTTTAACCCTCTAGTTTCACGCCTGCATGAACATTTCAATGCTCATTTATTTGAACCTACTCATTCTAAAAGGCTTTAAATTCAAGAACTTTTCCACCAACAAAATGGTTTTCAGAAGTGCTCACTTTTGTCTTGCATACAAAGGTTAGCGCTGTAGTTGTTCAATTCTCTGTGGTGACGGAGCAATTGATTACTAGGGAGTTAACTGACAGACTGGTGTTGGGTCTAATTTTCACTCTACATGTCAATGTTTTACTGAAATAGATGAACAAGATATTTGAGAACTCCTAAGAAATTTCCTCATTTGAGCTTTCTAGAGCACAAACTATAATTTATATGACAAAACCCACATTTTCTACATTTGCTGCAGCATTCAGGTGTGCAACACTTCTGTCATAAATATAGAATGTTAGCACTCTACTTTTTATTTAGAACTCTGTAGTGAAGCTGCAGTTATTCACTAGGGAGATAATTGACAGACTGCTGCTGGTGTTGAAAAACATGTTTCAGTCTCCTTGTCAGAATGTTTTACTGAAATGGATGAGGAAGCTGTTTGAGAACTCTCCGTTTTAGCTTTCTAGAGCACTAATCTAAATGTGTGCAGTGAAACACTATGGGAAGCTGCAGTAGAACACTCTGGAATCAACTGACAGGCTGCTGCTGTTGAAAGTATGTTTTACTCCAAATATCAGACTTTATTCCTGCATGGCTTAGGAAGATAGTGTGGCATCTTCACTTCGATTTCCTGCTACAGGAAGTGCCACTCGTGTAGGCATGGAGAGTTTCCAGAAATCGAAAGAATATAGACAACTTCCATTTTCTGTCTAGAAAGAACAACACCATTGAAAGAGATGTTTTTCTGATCCTCCTTGGACATCGAAATACTGAAGAGAGTGTATAAGACCAGCACAAGATATTTGCCTGTCACCCATCTGTGCACAGCTACAATAGCTGCTTTTTCTCCAGTGTTGTATCTTTAATGGATTCACATGCTTAACTCTTACCCAGTGTCATGGTGGGAGTGCAACAGTAATTATGATAAGCAGAATAAAGTAAAGTGTTTTACATCAAGGTTTCTGTAAGTGACATTGTAAAACTGGTCACATGATTTTAAGAAGAACCACACTTCAGCCAATCAGGAAGCAGCTTCTGAAGCACTCTTTCTCTCAAGGGACATCATACCTCAGATTTCTCACCACACTCCATGTGAAGGCAGTCTCCTTGAGCTCTGTTCAGTTTATCTTCTTCAAAACTGATTTTATGTCAACTTGTGAATCTCAACTGACTACACTTTTATGGTAACATATTTTAGGAGTTCATTCTGACAGCAAAGTATGCCAGATGCATCTAAAAAAGGTATTTTTCAGACCTTGTGGTTCCTGTGGAAAGCTTTGGATAAACTCTGAAGAGTTTCATAAGGAGTGCCTTTACTGTCTTCACCACACTCATAGAGCCTTTGTCTGCAAATACTGCCTTACTATTTCTGTGAAAACTTAAAAAGAAGAGGCAGCCTACTAGTTTTGCTCCAAAAATAAAGTCAAAGGTAAATCTATCCCCTAGAGATGAAGGTGAGGTAATGTCTTCTCCTCTCAAAAAGAGTCATAAAAGAAAATTCCCTGTAGAAATAGAATCCTCTCAGGAGTCCTCTAAAAAGACCCAGAGGGGCCAGGAAAAGAATCACTCTGTCAAGAGTCCTCCTGAGAGGTAGGATACTCTATGAAGAACAAACATTGGTAAAGCCAATAGTTCTGCTGCTGCCTGCCAGCCTTTTGGCAACTCTTGTTTTGTATTTCATGGTCTTTGTAAAAAATCATTGTTTGGGAAGCTGCAAGGTGGTCTTCAGTCTAAAACAAAAACATGCACTAAATGAAAAAATGATTTTTGGTTAAAGAAAATATAATTACCACAGTACTCCCACTCACTGAAAGGAACTACTTTGTGTGTGGATGTGTTCATTGTAAAAGGGATGCATGCTGTAACTCATAGAGAAGTCAGCAGTGGCTGGTATGGGCTAAAAGGAAAGAAGGAGAAAGGGAAAGAAAGGAAGAACAGAAAGACAGAAGGAAGGAAGGACCGAAAACAAGACAGGTAAAAAAGGGAAGAAGGAAAGAAAAAAGTAGGAAAGAATGAAGCAAAAAAGTAGGAAAGAATGAAGGAAAAAAGGAAAGAGAAGAATAAGGAAGGCTAGACTTAAAGAATAGAAAAAGGGAAAGGTTGTAAAGAAGGAAATAAATAAAAGAAAAGGCAAGAGGATGAAAAAAGAAAGAAACAAAGTAGGAAGGAATAAAGGAAAGAAGAAAATAAATAAACAAAACATGTTACAACTGCTGCAAATTGAACATGATAAAGGCTGATTTTTCCTTCTGGACACAGTTTATTAAAGAACCATTGGTGGAATTGAATCTAGAATAAACGTGTTCTAAAGAGTTGTTGGCTTATGAATTGACATGTATAATATTGAAGCTTTCGAATTTGTACTGCATGCATAGTAAAAAGAGAATAACATCATTCAGAACAGTTTTAAATGAATGCAATCTGTTATGCTGTGAAATACTAGCAGTCGGAGGATACTCCAAAAGGAATTTACAACAGCAGGAGACAGGAACTGATATGGCTGCAATGTACCCTGCTCACATCAAATGTGCCTTTCTATCACATCAGGCTCTATAAACAAAGGAAACACTAAAGTAATTATGAAGTAAAAACAAACATACTGAAACTGAAGGAAACTACATTGTGTGTGGATGTACTCATTGTGAAAGCAAAATACAGTCACTTAAAGTGAAGTTAACTACTGGCTGAAGTAGACTGGCCCATTGCCGGGTGCTGCAGTGGGCGGAGCCTAATTGTGAATGACACAACAACAGACCGATTGATGAAGAGACATGGCTGAAAGCCTCTTTAAGTTAGTATATTATTCATTATACATACATAGTTTTATTGAAACCGAAAGGTTTTCACTAACTAGACATAAAAAGGAATCATCTTCTTCAGCAAGGCCAGAAAAAACCAGGTCAGAGCATCCCACACCTTAATTAATGGTTCCTTCTAGTTCTGACACAAGTACGGCAACCATAGGCCCATTGTTGGTGAGACATGCATCGTCAATGAAATCGTAGACAAAACCTCAGTCAGTGGCGAAAATGCTATCGATGACAGCAGCTTAGTCGTCACAAATATTGATGGCGACTACATCGTTGGTAAAGCCGTCTACAACTATACTGTCTACAAGACCAGCACCTTTGACGACAATTTGGACATCTTCAGTAGCCGTGATGTCAACGGCTTCGTTAGAGCCTAAAATCATTTTCAAACTGCATCTTTGACGGGCCCTTCAAATAAACAATAAGACATGATTCGAATTGCAGAGAAGGGAATACTGGTGTCTAATCTGACGGAACATACTTTTTCCCACCATGGTCTCTCTTCTTCCACCTTTGCACTTACTGGATGCTGATGAGTATGAGGATGAAGGTGCCTTTGGCCTTGCTTCCCGTCCCACACAGCTTCATGTGATGTGTCAGGAGGATGATGATGATAAGTATATGTAGGGATAATTTTTCTTGCATGATCAACTGGATGCTACAAAATCCTGATCTATTGAGATATTTGCAGAGCAGTAATCTTATGATCCTTATGATGATCATGACCAGTATTAAGAGTGAGTAATGGAAGTCCCAACAGCTCTAGTCGTGGACCACCGTCAAATGCTGTTGGACTATTTCAAAAGATTTCCAGAGTCAGGTGGTTCTCTTGGACCTCCACAACCGATTCCTGCTCCTCAACACACTGCATCTCCTCATTCTCCTGTTCTATCCATTTATTAACAAGACCAGGTTTGAAATCAAGAAAGCTTGCGCCACCCAGATCTGAAAGAGACACGTTAGTGATAGATTCCTTACCTTAGAATATCCCCAGGCGTCAGACTGGATCCGGAAACTTTTGCGTAGCAATACCCCTGCGCGCCGGTAGGCGTCGTCTGCGGCTCCGCGTCCGTCGTCGGCGTCGTGAGCGCCGGGATGACGTCGTCGGAGTACTTAGACGGCGCCCATGCGCGCTGACGTCAGTTCTTCTTTTTCCGCGCCAGCTAGCGCAGATCCGGAAGAAGCTCTACCCCCAGTCACTTTTTGACTGAAAATTTTTGATCCTTTTGATCTTCTCTTTGTCGACTTCTCGACTATCGGTGCCAGGGATGCCCGGGTTCAAGCCTTGTTCGAAGTGCGGCCGACTCATGTCGGTCACGGACCCCCATCGCCGGTGCCTGAAGTGCTTAGGCCTCGACCACGACGATCGATCCTGCTCCGACTGCCGGGCCCTGACGTCGAAGGCTAGGCGGGAGCGGTCCCGCAAGCGTCTCGAGCTGAGGCAGTCGGCCCCGCGCCGCTCCAGGTCCCGGTCCCGGTCCCACGGGAGGTCGAGGGACAGGTCGCGAGGTCGGAGTCATCGACGTTCCGGAAGTGGACACCGATCGTCTGGTTCCAAGTCCTCAGGTAAGAGGCATGAGAGGTCGGAGCGACACCTTCGATCCTCCGACCCGCCCCGACCCTCGCACAATGCGGCCGGGGACTCGGGCGACACCGCCCACGCGGCTCCGCGGGAGTCGCAAGCGTCGCCGCCTGCCCCACACCTTCGGGTCCCTGGGCACGGCGCGTCGCAGGAGGAGGTCGAGAGGTACCTCATGGCCATGAGGGCCCTCCCTCCTCAGTCTGTTCCCGTGGCGCCTTCGGGCCGATCGGTTCCGTCTGGAGGTCCTTCCGGGTCGGGCGCTTCGGCCCCGACGACGTCGGGTGCTTCGGCCCCGGCGCCGCTGGCGACTTCGGTCCCGGCGCCGCACGACCTCGCTGGATCCGGCTCCGGATCCGGGACCTCGCCGGTCGACCTTACGACCTCGCCGGCGCCGTCCCTTCAGGTGTCGTCCCCGGCAGCCGATGTGGTTGCCGCCCCCAATGTCTCCTACGGTCCTACTCAGGAGTCGGAAGGGCGCCGCTGGGCGCCGATTCCGTCGGCCTTTGGAGACTTTTATCTCCACGAGGAGGCCCTGGCTGTTAATCCTGGTCTCCAGGACCCAGGTGACGAGGAGCAATGGGAGGGGTCCGAGGACCCTCTGGCACGTGATTGCCAGTCGCAGCATGACTGGACATATGAGCTTGGGGAGGCCAGTGGTATTGACACCTCGCCAGACACTGGATTTACGTCGCCCCCGACTGTGGCTTCGGAGGTGGGTTCTGCTTACAGCGTAGTGTTGACGAAGGCAGCTAAGGCCTTAAACCTTCAGCTCCCCGTCGCGGCCGTGAGGACTAATCTCCTCACCGAGGTCCTCAAACAGCAGTCAGGCTCCGCGGAGCCCCTCCTGCCGTTCAATGAGGCCTTGTGTGACGTTCTTCTGGGCACTTGGTCCAAGCCCGCCACAGGCCCTCCTGTGGACAGGAACGTGGCCAGACGCTACCGCCCGGCGCCGGGCGACCCATGCTTTTTGGCCACCCATCCCACCCCCGAGAGTCTGGTCATCCAGGCCTCAAACTCCCAAACCGCATTCCCGTCGGCCCCGCCCGACAGGGAATCCAAGAGATATGAACAGTTCGGGAAGAAGGTTTTCTCGTCTGTAAGCTTAGGGCTGCGGTCTGTGAACACCGCCTGTCTCTTGGGCCGCTACACCCACACCCTGTGGGACACGGTTGCGGAGGTGCTGCCTAGATGCCCGGAGGAGGTCCAGGCTAAACTCAGCCAAGCCCTGGCGGACGGCCGAGATGCAGCACGCTTTTCTATCCGGTGTGGGCTGGATACTACGGACTCACTGGGCAGGGCGTTGGCAACGACGGTGGCGGTTCGACGCCACGCCTGGTTGAGGTCCGCCAACTTCTCGGCCGATGTCCAGGCCACCCTCCTGGACATGTCGTTTGATGGCCGTCGCCTCTTCGGCGACAAGGCAGACCATGCGCTGGAACGTTTCAAGGACTCCAGGGCTACGGCCAAGTCCTTGGGCCTTACGGCCCTACGCCAGCAATCGGGTGCCTTTCGCTCCTTTCGTGGCCACGGAAGGGGCGCCCCACCACGTACCGTCAGCCACGCGCCGCAGAATGTTCAACAACGCGGTGGCGGACGTGGGAACCGCCGTGGCGGTGGTCGGGGCCAGCGGCGAGGCCAGTCCACACCTCCCTCAGCAGCCCCTGCCTCAAAACCTTCCTAGTCCGAGTTTTCAGGCCCATGTGACGCCTGTGGGAGGCAGGGTTCGCCATCACCTCTCCCACTGGCATACAGTCACTTCGGACAGGTGGGTGCTGCAGATTGTCCGAAGGGGCTTCTCCCTCCCCTTCGAGTCATCCCCTCCATCCATGCCACCTCAATACCACCGTGTGTCAGGGGATCACTTGCAACTTCTGCAAGAGGAGGTTTCGGCCCTCTTGGCCAAGAGGGCCATCGAGCGCGTTCCTGGGCCAGAAGTAGGACGTGGTTGTTACTCCCACTACTTTCTGGTGCCCAAGAAGGGCAAAGGGGGCCTACGCCCTATCTTGGATCTGCGGAACGTCAACGGCTTCCTCCGGACGGAGAAGTTCAAGATGCTCACTTTGGCTCAGGTCCTGGCTGCCCTGGACCCGGGAGACTGGATGGTAGCGTTGGACTTGCAGGACGCCTATTTCCACATCCCCGTCCTGCCGGCCCACCGGCGTTACCTGCGGTTCACGGTAGGCCAAGAGCACTTTCAGTTTACCGTGCTCCCCTTCGGCCTTACCAGCGCCCCACGGGTGTTCACGAAGGTGATGGCGGTGGTCGCAGCCCATCTGCGCAGGCAGGGGGTATCAGTCTTCCCCTACCTCGACGACTGGTTGTTGAAGGCGGGCTCGCCCCAGACAGTCGTCAGCCACCTCCAGACTACGGCCGACCTCCTGCACTTGCTGGGGTTCTCCATCAATGTGCCGAAGTCACACCTGTGTCCCTCTCAGAAGCTCCTCTTCATCGGAGCGGTTCTCGACTCGGCGCAGTTTCAGGTTTACCCACCCGAGCAGCGGGTTCGGGATATTCAGGCTCTGGTTCCCATCTTCCAGCCGTTATCCCGGGTCTCGGTCAGGTTGACGCTGCAGCTTCTGGGACTGATGGCCTCCTGCATCCTTCTGGTGCGTCACGCCAGGTGGCGGATGCGGGCTCTGCAGTGGGACCTGAAGTTTCAGTGGGCCCAGCATCAGGGCAACCTGTCCGATCATGTCCTGATCTCAGAGGGCACTGCGAGACAACTGCAGTGGTGGCTCACGGACCGCGACTGGGTCAGTGGCAGACCCCTCTCCCTACCCCAACCGGAGCACGTAGTTGTGACGGACGCGTCCCTCCAGGGCTGGGGAGGCCACATGGGAGAGGCGGAGATCAGAGGCCTCTGGTCTCCGGCGGAGTCCCGGCTCCATATCAACCTTCTGGAGCTGCGGGCGATTCGTCTAGCACTGAAGGCATTCCTCCCCTCTGTCCGGGGGAGCGTAGTGCAAGTGTTCACCGACAACACCACCGCCATGTGGTACTGCAACAAGCAAGGCGGGGTGGGGTCGTGGACCCTCTGCCAGGAGGCTCTGCGCCTCTGGCAGTGGCTGGAACATCAGGGCGTGACCCTGGTGGTTCAACACCTGGCAGGCTCTCTGAATGCCAGGGCGGACGAACTCAGCCGCCGGTGCATGATGGATCACGAATGGCGTCTGAACTCGGACGTGGCGCAAGGTCTCTTTCAGCAGTGGGGAGAGCCTTGGTTAGATCTATTCGCCACAGAAGAGAATGCGCAATGTCATCAGTTCTGCGCGTTGGAATTTCCAAGGCGGCACTCGCTCGGAGACGCTTTTCGTCGCGAGTGGAGCTGCGGTCTGTTGTACGCCTTTCCGCCTATACCACTTCTGCCCAGAGTGCTGAAGAAGATCAGGCGCGACCGGGCCCAGGTTATCCTTGTGGCTCCGGACTGGGCACGAAGATACTGGTATCCCGAGCTACTCAGCATGTCAGTCGATCCCCCGATTCGTCTGCCTCTTCGGGAGGACCTTCTGTCGCAGCAGCAGGGGACGGTCCTGCACCCGAACCTGTCCAGTCTCCACCTACAAGCTTGGAGATTGAGCGGCGGCAGTTGAGGCCATTTGACTTGCCTCCTGAAGTCTGTGATATCATTCTGGCAGCCAGGCGTCCCTCCACAAAGTCGGTATACGCCTGCCGGTGGAACAGATTTGTGGCATGGTGCACAGCAAAGGCTGTGGATCCTCTCTCGGCACCCCTTTCGGAAGTGCGGCTCTTTCTTCTTTCCCTTGCCCAGCAGGGCTCTGCTCTGGGCACTCTTAAAGGGTACCTTTCTGCTCTATCAGCCTTCTTGAGGCTACCAGATCAGCCTTCTTTATTCAAGTCCCCTATTGTAAGTAGATTTCTGAAGGGCATCATGCACATGTTCCCTCCTGTTCCCTTCGTGATGCCCCAGTGGGACTTGAATCTTGTTCTCACTTATCTGATGTGTGCTCCCTTTGAGCCACTGCATAACTGTCCTCTTCGTCTCCTTACTCTGAAGACTGCCTTCCTGGTTGCCATCACCTCTGCCAGGAGAGTAAGTGAGCTCCAGTCTCTTTCTTCTTCTCCACCTTTCCTGTCTGTTCATCCTGACAAGGTGGTGTTACGTACACGACCTTCCTTTCTGCCCAAGGTTGTCACGGCCTTCCACATCGGGCAGTCCATTACCTTGCCCACTTTCTTTCCGCCTCCGCATCCCTCGAAAGAGGAAGAGAGGCTCCACCGTCTGGATCCAAAACGTGCGCTCTCCTACTACCTAGATCGCACACGCCAATTCCGGGTGGATGACCAACTCTTCGTTGGTTACGTGGGCGCGAAGAAGGGTAAGGCTGTGCACAAGAGGACCATCTCTAGGTGGATCATCTTGTGTATCCAAGCATGTTACTCCATGGCGAGGAAGGAGCCCCCGGCTGGATTGCGGGCTCACTCCACTCGGGCCACGGCAATGACAACTGCCCTGGGCCGAGGTGTCCCCCTGCAGGACATCTGTCAGGCAGCCACGTGGGCCTCGCTGCACACATTCGCAAGACACTACTGCCTGGACAGTCAAGTCCGGAGGGATGGCTTCTTTGGCTGTTCCGTCCTCCAGGACTTTCTGGTGTGATATTGGTTCGCAGACCCACCACCGGGGTTGGTATTGCTGGGGTATCTATTCTAAGGTAAGGAATCTATCACTAACGTGTCTCTTTCAGATGCACAAGTTACTACTTGTGTAACGATATATCTGTAAGAGACATTAGTTAGTGATAGATTCCTTACCGACCCACCCATCCTCCCCGTTCTGCGAACCGATATCTAGGGTTAAGGTCATCCCCTTTCAGGGCCCTAGTTTCATGGCACCAGTGTTAGTTCTATCATGGCTCTGCGTATCTGGCGCGGAAAAGCTGTGTGTCAGAACTGACGTCAGCACGCATGGGCGCCGTCTAAGTACTCCGACGACGTCATCCCGGCGCTCACGACGCCGACGACGGACGCGGAGGGGTATTGCTACGCAAAAGTTTCCGGATCCAGTCTGACGCCTGGGGATATTCTAAGGTAAGGAATCTATCACTAACTAATGTCTCTTACAGATATATCGTTACACAAGTAGTAACTTGTGCAACACTCCCATCTACAACAATCCAGGATGTTTATTCTGATGAGGATGAACCGGAGAAGTGTGAAATAACTTCTGTAACCAACTGATGCTGGCAGGAATGTTATGAATATGTGGCACTGCTATCATCCCCACCAACTTCCCTGGCAAGTAGCTCCCCTTCGGATCACATTGGTAGGTTCCATGCTCTTTTGAAGAGAGCTTCTAAGAGGTTTTTATGTTCCCATTCCCATAAAGCAGGCACACTGCTTTCTCTACGATTTCAAGGATCCGGCACGCGAGTCAGTTAAAGAAATACCCATAATCGACCACATGTGGTCAGAGGGCCTGCAGGCAATGAAGAAAACAGCAATAGTGGCTGCTGTTTTGCCACGCTTGGACGAAAAGTAAAAGGCCCCAGACAATTCTATAGCTTATATTATTGGGCACCCACCTTCATATGCTATGGCTACCGAGAGTCATTTAAGAAACCCTCCAACACCCTGTTCTGTTTTTCCTGACAAAAGTATACTTCTGGATACAGTGGGCAAAAGATTTTTCTGCTATGGCGACTGCCACTGGCAGGTAAATGTGGTACAGTTAAGGAGTTTATTTAGAGTTCCTACCAGACAGCAAAATGAATAATGCAAGAGCAATAATACAAGATGGCGCAAGAACATCTGCCGAAATCATGGACACGGCAATGGATGTTTCCTCTACCATCTATCAGCAGCTTGCTATAGGGGCTGTTTTGAGGAGGCAAGGATGGCTCTAGTCAACATCTTTACAACACGAGGTTCAGGCTACAGTATTGGACATGCCTTACGAAGGAGATGCTCTGTTTAGCAAACATGTAGATGAGGTTCTCAAGTCCATAACATCTGATACAGAGAAAGCAAGATCTTTAGGGGTTTTACAGCAGTGCTGCTTTTAACCCTTTCGTGGTGCTAGAGGAAGAGGTCAATTCTCTTACAGTGAAAACGTCCAATCCTACCGATACCAGTCCTACTTTAAACCCCAACAGCTATACCTTCAGCAGTACTACCAAAAGCAGTACAGACCACCACCGACTGCAGCCTACTCAAGTCAGCCTCTACATCTGATATCCACGGCTCCGAACAGAGAACAAGACTCATCCAGGCATCAATGATGTCTTTCAGGCGCTAGGCACCTTTTTCTCAATGTCAGGTGTAGTCTGAAGAGTCTCCAATGGCTACAACTGAAAATCTATTACCACAAATTGGTGGTTGTTGGATCTAATTCAGCATGGCCCCATCTTAGAATTTATCCAGAAACTCCCTAGAAATCCAACTCCCTGGAGGTCACATCCAAATTTTTTATCTGTTAAAATTGGAGATTATCTTGCTCCTCTAGAAAGAAGCAAATGAAGAGGTTCTCTAGACCCATCGAAACACAGGTCTCTATTCTGTTTTCTTTTTTATTAAGAAAAAACCAGGACAGTAAAGACAAATACTCTATTTACTGCTGGTAAATGAAACATTCATTTTGAATGGGTACGCTGCAGGAAATGCTCCAATTACTAAACTAAATAGACTTTGTGGCATCCCTAGATCTCCAAGATCCTTATTTTCATACCTCCGTTCATCCCAAACATAAAAAATATTTAAGGTTTGAGGTCGCTGGATACCATTACCAATTCAGAGTTGTACCCTTTGTTCTCAAGGCCGTTTCTTGAATATTCACCTAGAGCATGGCCCCAGTCGCAACTTTGCTGAGCAGGAAGGGGCATCAGATTCAGGGCTCGAAAAATCCCTAAAATGGTACTAGTCCTGCAGGTCTAGTACCTTGAAAAATCTCCTCGACCTAACTGCAACCTACTTGATATCAGTCTCTGAAAGCGGAGCAAATGTGACAAGATAACAAGATTTAAGGTATCTTTATTGCTCAATCCCTTTGTGAGCATAAAAAGGCCTTTAAATCTTGTTATCCTGTCACATTTGCTCCATTTTCAGAGACAGGGGACAAAAGTTAGTTTGTATTCCTACTCGCCAGAAAGGGTGAGTAGGACCTAAAAATAGCTCGCCCTCATTAAATTTATCTCACAAATGCGAGCAGATTTTTTGAGCCCTGAGATTTTCCCATACTCTGACGGCTAGCTTATAAAAAGTCCTTCATATCACAATGCAAATTAATCCACAAAAACCTGTCTTCAATTGTTCAGACACCCAGCTCTAAAACTAAGCAAGGAAAAATCTTACCTTCAAGAGGCAAGACATCAGAAAAAAAAAACTTTCTAGGGGCAATTTTGGACACATTCTCATGCAAAGCCTTCCCTATGAAAGAAAGGATGTTGAGACTAACCAATGTAGCCACTTCTCTCTGGAAAAGAAAGTGGTTCATTTTGACTATCCAAATCATTTCTGGAACTGATGTCTGCATTCTCCTAATTCCCCGCTGTTTGCTACGCATGAGTCCATTTCAGGATGTGATAGACACACAGTAGACTCAAAGCAAAGGACCTTTTGAAGGGCGCCATTCAGAAAGAGACCTTCCATGCCTTGGCAGATGCAAGAAAACAAAAACTCATTAGGCTAAACATTTCTATAGTCACTGCCTCAATTTGTAAGGACCACAGATACGTCCCTAATAGAATGGCAAGCTCATTTAGAGGACTTTAAAGTCCATGGAAAATGATTGTCTCAGGAAACCAAAATGCATATCAATCTTTTAGAGCAAAGTGCTGTTACCCTAGGACTTCATTGTTTCTCCGAAAAATAAAGTGCTCATCAGTGCTACTTCATACAGAGCTCACGACAACGATGTACTTACCTGACCAAGCAAGGAGAAATTAAGTCACGCCTCTTGTTTAGGGTCAGACTGATTTGCATATGGCCATGTCTGAACTGGGGTGTTGGAGTGAGCTAAAGAATGATGATGGATTAAATCCAGATCAGTTGTCTGGGGGCGAGTGTTTGATTTGCTCCAGTGCTCCGTCCATCATCCCCTTTGGTATCGCTGTGTTCGCCCTAAGTTGGCAGTGTATGCCCAGACGTGGGTTCCTTGCTCACTTTGCTACTGGATTCAAGCTAGCCTGGCTGATTATGGCTGATTAGCCAGAAACGGTCCCAGGATGCTTGTTTACGGTCCAGGGAAGACATGGCTTGGCAGTTCGGGCTGGACTGTTCCCATGAGGCACAGGGTCAGACTGATTTGCTTATGGCCATGTCTAAACTGGGGTGGTAGAATGAGCTAAAGAATGATGATGGATTAAACCCAGATCAGTTGACTGGGTGTGAATGTTTGATTTGCTCCAGCGCTCCGTCCATCATCCCCTTTGGTATTGTGTTGTTTTGGGAAGCCTGAAAGATACAGAAATTGGTTCTTCAACACCAGATTTCTCTAACATGTCCCTGGAATTAACAAACAATGGGCAGACACAGTGAACAGAACATCGAGAGAGTGCCTTAAGTGGGATTTGGATCAATGTCAACATCGCACATTTTTCGAAACTTGGGAAGTCGAAATCTAGACGTGTTGTGACACATCTCAATCACAAATGCCGCTTCTACCCCAGAAGATATCCACAAGAATGATCATGGGTAAATGCCTTCCAGATAGCCTGGACAGGAATATTTGCTTATGTATTATCTTCCACTAATTCCCAGATTACTTAACAAAATGAGAAGAGAACCATGTTACATTATCCCAGTAACCACTGTGTGTCCAAGACAGTATTATTACACAGACCTAATTCTACAAACACCAGCATTTCCCGCTCAGACAAGTGTCTGGTCTTTTAACAACGATTGAAGGCCAAATTATTTATCCAACACTGGGCTTTCTAAATATATTGGTCTGGGTTCTGAACACAATGCGTTCCATCTCTTAAATATTTTAGAGGATTGCATAAAGGTCTTAGCAAAGGCCAGAGCTGAAACACCTAATGCAGCCTATAAAGCGGAAAGTACTTGTTTTTGTATTTAGTGCTCTCAGAATGACGTTTGCCTTTTTTCATCTTCGCCAGAACAAATACTGCCACATTTGTTGCTCCTAGCATGTATGGGCCTTTCTCATACTTCTGTCAAAGTTCACTTTGTGGCAGTTTTGTGCTTTAGAAGATAGTCTGGCCAATTGTTGCCCTGTTCTAGTAGACAGTTAAGTAGTTTGTGAAGGGGCTTTTCAGGACTTATCCTCAAGTGAAAAAAGAGAACACAATTTTTTTTGGCAACTAAACACAGTCCTCTCTAAGTTGATGAAGGGCTTGTTTGAACCTATTCGTAAAGCAGATCTCAAACACCTATCCTGGAAAATGGCATTATTATTGACTAACCTTTTCCAGGTTACTTAGTGAGATCCAAACTTTCTCTATAAAGGAACCATATGTGCAATTTACGTATGACAGGGTCATTTTGAGAACCAACCCTCAATGTATCCCTAAAGTCCCATCAGAGTTTGACCTGAATGAACCAATAGTCCTTATATTTTTTTTCCAAAGTCCTACCAATGCAACTTCATTTTTTTTGTGATCTCTTTGAATCTATTGAATTTTAAACAAGGGTAAGGGGTTGACAAAGCAGGTCAATATACAGTGCCATTCAGACATGGGTACAGCATGTAAAACGTTGGGCAGCTTTATTATGCTTCGGATGGTGTAGTAACATATCTAATGTTGTTAACAGTTAAACAGGCACCTGGTGATACATGGAGAATACTGTGCGCTTACACCTCAGCGCATAGGCTTCATGGTTGACTGTTCGTGTGGGGCCAACTGTAGGGTCCAGGATGTGTAATATTAGCAAAGGTACAAATGTGTTACAAAATCAATAGCTAAGGGGGACAATAAACTAAATAAATAGCCCTAAGTAAATTCCCCCGCCCCAATCAAGCACTCGTATTAGTCAATGGTACCCTTGTTCCCAACAATCGACCCAGCAAACCTTAATTGAGGTGCAGGCTAAGCATTTAAGTGCCCATCAACACATTGTATGTTTTATGTGGACTAAGTTGTCCGGTCTCCACGTCTGCCTCGCCTTCTCCCATGGCGGGGGGTGGAGGGTCTGAATCAGTGTGCAGCTTGGTTTGAAAATCATGCAGTATAGTGTCCCAGTTGGTAGCTGTAGGGAATATACATATCTCTAATTCATCCTCTCTATGTAACGCAACGCTCGCGACCTTAGCCCACAACAGGAGCAACTGCCTCCAGGCCACCAGGGGCGGAGGTTCTGTTGACCTCCAGCACCTTTTGAAAAGGCAATTAGCTGTCATCATGCCCAAATCGAGTAAAGGACCCAAGATACATACTTCCCGTGTGTACATCACTGTGCACCCTACGCAGGCAGATAATTGGATCGTCTCCCCCAACCGCCCCTCAAGTAAATAGTGAGGATTGGACAGGCCCAAAACATATGAAGGAGGTCAGCATCAGGCAGGTGACATCTGGGACAAGCAGCGTCGGTGCGTTGAAAGTAACGGTTAAATTTGGCAGGAGTGAGGTAAGTCCTTTGGTACATTGTAATATTGAAAGTTACCATTGCGAGGGACTCGAACTGGGCTCTCTCATATGGCAGCCCACTCTTTGTCTGTACACAGACAAGTCAGATCCTCCCCCTAGTGGCTTCGCAAAGGTAAAAGCGGTGTCGCAGTGTTGAGGTGCAGCAAATCTGCAAACCTGCGTGTGATGTGCCTGCCCGTCCCCATAACATGCAAGGTGCATTGAATATTCCTGCATCATATCACCCCATTTGGCACCTAAAGCCACAAGTAATGAGTTGTACAGAAGAAATTACCTTGGGGTAGGTCCTCCTCCTCCTCCTCCTCCTCCACTAGTGTGCCATAGAGCATAAGGACTCTATCCCGGTATAGGTCCCCCAGGATGTGCAAGCCAGCCTCCAGCCAGGCTGAGAGCTCTGCAGTCGTGGTAGTGGTGGCGCAGCCTCTAGGCCTGCCAAGCAGAGGTAATGCAGGTGCATAGGGAATCACGGATCGGGTGAGATAAAAACTCTGACGATAACAGCGATGCACAACGTTGAAAATCAGTGGTTCTAGCGGTTTCAGACGGGTGCAGAGGTGATAGTCAGAGGATCGCTGGGAGAGTCCAGGCCTGCGACAGCGTGGCAGTGTCTGGCAAATGTAAACCTGCCAACCACTGGCCACCCATTGGAGCTGAGAGGCAAGATAATACTGTTCCAGGTTCGGCACTGCAAGCCCACTCTGGTCAGTAGGTAAATATAGTTTTGACAATGCCACCCTGTTGTGCGAGTTACTCCAAATGAACTCTCATGATTTCCTCAAAAGAGCGAAAGAAGGTGGTGTGATGTAGAGAGGTAGGTTGGTGAAATAATAGGAGCAACCGGGAAAAAAGCACCATTTTGAGAAGGTCTATGCGGCCCATGACAGACGGCAGGATCATGCGCCAGAAGGACATCTGGGATCTGATGGCTGTTGTAGCCTCACAGGGTTATCATCAAACAAGTCGGCTGGCTGATAATTCACCCTGATTCCCAAATATTGAAAAGAGTCAGGCTGCCATGTTATGGGGACTCCAATAAGGACAAAGGAGGAATCAGGGTATGTGGGAGTGAAGGGAAACGGGTACGATTTAGCCCATTTTACCTTCAAACCAGAAAGAGACTCAAAGCGGTTGAGCGTGTGGGCTGAAGCACCAGTAACCAAATGCATGTCGTGAATGTACAGGGGAACATCATCCATATAGAGGTAAATCACATATTTGGTGCCCCCCATAGTTATGCCCCAGTCCACACCCTGGGTTCGGCTTGACGCAGAATGTAGTTCAATGGCTACAGAGAAAAATAATGGGGAGAGTGGGCATTCTGGATGGGTGCCCTGCGTATTGGGATTGGGTCCGATATATTGAATCTTTTTTGACTCTAGCGAGCGGTTGCATGTAGAGCAGCCAAATTAAGCGGAGAAAGCAACTCCCGATACAAATGAAAATGTCCATTCAAGGAAATCGAATGCTAGTACGAGGCACTCGGAGTGTGATCATCGATGCACTAAATATTTAAGGACACAAAAGAAGAGTTGCAGGTTTAAGGAGGTATTGTGAGCCGGGACAAACCTGGTCAGGGTGGAATAATGACAGGACCATCGTTGCCAGACGGTCTGCTAGAACTTTGGCCAGTATTTTTTTATAGTCTGTATTGTATAGAGCCAAGAGTCTGTAGGAGCCCAGGGATGTGGGGTCCCTGTCTGGTTTGGGTTAGGAGATAAGAAAAGCCTGATACATGGACTCAGGAAGGCAGGAAGCAGACGGGCCTCTCCGTTAACGGCATGTAGTTGAGAGGCTAGCAAAGAGTCATATGCTTTGTAGTACTTGACCAGTAGGCTATCCGAACGTGGGGATTTACCCATCGCTAGGGCCCTGATGGCCTCCTCTGTTTCAGTGAGAGCAATGTGTTTATCGAGTTTCTCCCACTGTTCAGGTGTAATGGGCAGTTGGATCATGGAGAAGAATGCGTCAATGCTGCCCTGGCTAGCGTCTGATCGTGTGGTATAGTGAGATGTAATGGTGTTTTAAATCCAAGTGCGAATAACAAATGTCCAACTCACGAAATCGGCACTTAACAGCCAGAAAGGACCTCCTCTGCTGCCGCACCAGCATGATATAGTTAGGAAAGCGCATGGCTGGGGCATTATCCACCTTGATGTCCCGTAGCTTGCGCGCCTTGCGCAAAATAGAATCACAATCCCAGTAATTTAGCAGACGGGGGAAAAAAACCTGGGATTGGCATCTGGAGGGTGTATACACGGTCAACCAGGGCCTGCAATAAGTAGTCCGATGCACGAGTTGCCCGTCGAAACTTGGCTAATGTCTGCTCAACATTATGTACTTTGTCTGCCATTTCCAGTGGTCGGCATGGAGCAATGTGACGTGTGCGGTTGCTTTATCAATTCTATTTTGAAGTTATGTGAATGTTTGCTTGAGTGTTGCTCCAATCTTCCCCACCGCCTGTAGCACTGTCTCTAGTTAGTTGCTCAGTGACAGAGATGAGTTTGTAGGCTCCGCAGCTTCAAGATCTCCAGATGGCTTCCTCAGAGCTGATGCTTGGCGTGGTGTTGCTTGTTGGACTCCCGAGCTGAGGCGTCTCATGGCCAGCTGATTTGTGTCAAGCTTTTCGGGGGCCAAAGCTGGGTGTGATGTGCTTAGTGTTCCCTGCACTCAGGCCCAGCTTTATTACCCAATGCCCATGGGGTGTGTCAGCAGTACACAAGGGTCCTCGATTAGCGCAAAGAAAGGGCACCTGTGATGCTCTAGCTGTTGGTGTCAGAATCCATGTGGAACCGGCGTCGAAATGGGCCTGCTTGTGTGCGCATTAGTATGTTATGTGGTGGTGCTGCAGCACAAGCAACCTAGGGGGGCACCCAGTAGGCGTGCCAGTCATAGAGCTTAGAGAGTGCAGCCTGATGTGGAGCTCGCGTGTGTGCACTGGAAGAAATGTTGTGGTTCCACAGCACGAGCAGCCACCTGCATATGATTAATGTTGCTGGTCATATGTGGGGGCTCAGTGACAGCAGACTGCCCCTATGTCAAACTCCAGATGAACCTCCTTGCAGACACCTTTGCATGCGTTGGGGGTGTTGCAGCCCCGCAGTTCTTGCTGCCCTATGACACCAGGCCCTATGTTCAGAGGCACAGTGGTAGGCAGCCAATGGTGTCATACCCCCACACCCGCAATCTCACAAACAGGTCAAGTCTGGTGGTTTAAAGGCTATCTCCAGATTAATAGAAGGGAGAAGGGGGAAAGCTTCTAGGTAGGCCTCAGTGCCATCAACAAACGCCAAGAGGGAATGAGGGGTCCCGCTCTATACAACTCAATGCAAGTATGGGCAACAAGGCAGTGGGGTGGGAGGGTAGCCAATTGAGCCTGTGCCAGCGAGGAAACCCAGGCGCGAGTGAAACGTTTGTTAGGTACCCTGATATCCGACTGGTGTGTATCAACAGTCAGCAGGAGGCTGTGTTTTATAGATCATGGCTTCATTTGCTTCCCATGTGCTTAACTATTGTAGCCCAGTGTGAAAGAGCGTGCATCCGTAGCCCATCTCAGGGCAGCTGCCTCTTTCAGAAGAGCTCACCAATGTCACCAGTAATGGTGGGGGCCTGAGCTTGATGTGACCCTTGGGCCTCACCCACCCTCCACGAGGCACAGCACCGGCAAGGCGGTGAAAGCAAATCCAAGAAAAAAACAGCCAGACAGAGCTGGCTCCCGTGTCCCTGCCAGGGTCACCAGCCAGGCAGTATTGCAGGTGTCTTTAGCAGGGCCCAGACACAGCGCAATCACCAAGCCCTGCGAGGGTCGCATCCCCAGTCGCATTTAAGACAGTGGCGTCAACGGTGTAATTGGAAGTGCGGTAATGGGTGCCAGACCCCATTGGGGAACCTAGCTGGGCCACAAGTGTCTAGAGCCGCACCACCCGCCCCGAGGCTGCTCCCACTTTCTGGCCAGTCCTCTACCAAGTCCAGACAGGAGAAGGCCTCTGATCACCTCCCAGCCACTGAGGTTCAAGGGGAAGATAGTGGCGTGGTGCAGTGCTGCTCTAGGCGATGCCACCCTCTGTTGTCTGCATGGCTGAGGTCGCTAACTGGATGAAAGCCAACTGTCTCTAGCTCAACGCCATCAAAACAGAAGTAATGGGATCCCCAAGCAATTCACTAGAAGACTACAAAGCATTCAGAACTCTGCAGCCAGACTCATCCTCAACTTCCCACACAGACCTCACATCACACCATACCCCAGGGTGCTTCACTGGCTCCGTATACCGAAGAGTGCTCATTTCAAATTCCTTACACACACATTCAAGGGCCCTATCCAAATTAGACCTTACATACCGGAACAGTTGCATCTCCTTCTATCAACCACCCAGACACCTCCGCTCTGCTGGACCTGCACACATCCCATGCATACATAGAACATTGCTCCTAAAGCGTGGAATCGTCTCTCACTACACATGAGACACCTCCTCTCTTCTTGTGCAAGAAGCTGAAGACCTGGATTTTCAATTAATTAATCGACCATAAGCAGGTCTAAGAACACACACCTTTAGAGCACCAGGATACCCTCGTGAATGGTAGTGTGCTTTACAAATACACATAACATACGTGCAAAACTACTGATGCCTCTGGTTTAGATTCCTCTGTCTACCATGTTCATAAAGTTGCTCCCAAATGTGCTCTGGGTGTTAAATTCTGATTCTGTGCATAGTATAATGGAATACAGCAGTTGGAAAGTAATTGTTCATGGTACAGAGCAATTCTTGCCTGTTCTTTATTGCTTTTGACCAAAATCTTTCAGAATAAACTACCAGGTGGCACAACCAGGTTTCTCTGCCTACATTATTTTTTTAAGAGTTTTTTTAGCGCGGATGTGACCCATCCTGGTATCATAGCGCTGAACAAATCGTATGGTATCATAATAGCTTCTGAAGTCCATTTGGTAACTTTTATATACCATTTCCATTGGAATACCACCCTCTTGCAAACTAGCTATTCAAAGTGGTGGAAACCAGCCTTAGCACAAAGTTCGTGGATAATGAACTATGGGAAAATCATTTATTCTCAAGTTACTTTATGATTTTAATACGATCTTTGGACAACATATATATATATAGGTTGTTAGCTAATAATGTAAAGGCAGCTGTTATTAGAAATATCAAAATGCAAACGCACAATTGTAATACAGGAATAACTGTAGTCGTAAAAGCGACATCAATTGTCTTTCTGTTTTCTAGCAATCTGGTAGCTTTTCTAGCTGGTCTGGAAGCTTCCTCATAGAAGACAGCATGTCAAATACTTTAAACAGCCTTGAGGAACAAACAAGTGAATTTTACAGTGTTGATGAGACCAACAGCACAAGTACTCAGCAAGGCTCCCCAAGCAAATTCCTCGCTGTTGAAGCAAATACCGTTTTTTCCTCTCTACAAACCATTCCTGAATTTGCGGAGACGTTGGAGCTTATTGAAGCCGTAAGTCTACCAACATTTTTACTTTTTCATGAGGTTTTTTAATGAACCGTGCAGAGCATTGGAATGTTTGTGCACCTTAATAAGCAGGTGTGAGGGAACACCTTTGGTAAATGTGGTGTGCTTCTGACGTGTTGTCATTAATAGAGTAAACTACATAGACCAGAAAATAAGGTGTATGGTCCTATATGGTGTAGCTGGTCTGGTTTTAGAAAAACAAACTCGTACACATTTGAAGCCATAGCTCTCACTGCAGCCCTAGGAATATGCTGATTGCAGTGGAAATAGAAACACAGATAATAGAATAAGGATTCTGAATCGTATGGTTTTCATTGATAATCATGAATATCATAATTCTCTGCTGCGTTCAGGGACCTTTAATCCTTACTCAACATTACATGTCTTTAGCATTATTACACAATTCATCACAGGGGGAGAAGTACACAATATGTTATTTTGTTGCTTATTGCTTTCTGGAATCCTGTGTAGCAGAGGTTTTCCAAACTGCAGGTCTTTCAAAAATGAGAAAAAGTGCCTTTTAATCAGACTACATTGGAGCCTCTATGTAAAATTCTTCATTGACCAGCAAAACACAGCCATATTGGCTGGCATGAGAGAGTTGAAAATATGTACTGCTCTTTTAGGGCTCCTGAGGCTTCTGGTGTTCATGATGCCTTGTACTGGCAGTTAGCCCCATAGAGCCAGTTCTGTTCTCTAGCTTGTGTGACTCGGTACGTTTCATACACTTTGTGAGAGAAAATTCTCACAAGTTCTTGATTTTCTGGTTTTCACTTGACGTCTTCACAGACAAACAAGTTCATTAAACATTTTTTCCGCCATTCTGATGCATCTTTTTTTTAACCCAAAATGCCACTTTTAGTCCTCAAATGTCTCATGTGGCTTGAAGAATGCTGCTTCAGACCATCAGAGCGTATGTATGGCAGGCTTTCTCTCTTCTCACTTAACTGTGAATTCTGTCAGAAAATTTCTGAAAGAGCTCTTAAAGATAAAGAAAGTATTCGCTGAGAAGAGGAAAAAGCCTGATTAGTCTTCCAGGGAACATTTCAGTTCCATTGGTAAACCAACAAGTACTTCAAATGACCCCCACAGCCAATGATCCTAGGCTGAAGATGCAAAAAAGGTTAAAAAAGACCTCCATCTCATCATTCTTAACATTGATATAACTGCTTGCCATCGATAACCATAACCTCAGCACCAAGATGCTTTCCTTCAAAGGGGTTGATGGCCACGATTCGGCTGCATCTTCATCACCATTCCTGGAAGTCTTCGAGGTTAAGGCATATGACATTACCAGTGGCATCGAGGTACACCAGAGAGCCACGGATAAACCCTCACTGTTGATACAATCCATAGTTTGGCATTGCAATAACATTTGTGGATAGCCCCAGTGTCATTAATGCTTTAGTACACATTACTGGACCACTGCTTGAAGTTGAGGCATTCAATGTCTACTATGCAAACCTATGTAATTTCAGCATCTTTGCCATTTTGGAAATATTTTAGGCTGCATGTATATGTTTTCACATATGCATATATATATATATATATGTATATATATATGTATTTTCTATATGCTCCGGGATCCCGCACATGGGCAGGGATTATTCATAGATTATGACTTTGATGAGTATACCCCTGGATGAGAACTAGAATTACAGGTAAGTAACTAATCCATCTTCTCTCACCTCAAAAAGGGTAACTGGATATGTGCAATAGATCTCGAAGATACATATTTTCACGTACAAAACGCACACAGGAAATCTGGGATTCATTGTAGGAGCGGCATACTATCAGTTTTGGTCTCGGGTCAGTTCCTCGCGTCTTTTGAAAAGTGCAATGCCGTTTTTGCAGTCCATTTAAGACATGGAGGAACATTAGTCTATCCTGACCTAGACCATTGACAGATAAAAGCCCACAATTAAGACAAGGTTCAGCAAGATTTAAACACCAAAAAGTCCCTGCTTTGCCATCTCAGACTGCAAATCAATGTGCAGAACTCGACACGATTCGGGTAATCTCTTATCTGGGAGTACTGATACACAAAAGAAGGAAAAGTGTTTCCTATGGCAGAGCGTATTTTCAATCCAAGAAAAATATCATGCGCTTTGAAAAACGACCTGTCCATCTTCATGATCAATCTCTTCCCTAGTCCATGTTTTTTTCATTTCCATTGTTACAGATGTGAGGCTGCATATGAGACCATTCCATCACTGTCTAGACAACCAGTGGTCTCAGGCATGCAACGGTTGGCAAGGCAAACACACCGTGGCTCTTTGGAAGTGGAAGCCTAGTTGTCAAAGAAGGAACCTTCGTATCACATCAGCTGGAGTCCATCTGGTTTTCAAGGACTTCCCGACTGTTCATCCCAGCTATACTGGAACCAAGGTCATTGGGTAGTGCTCTTTTAATTTCTTGATCAAAGACATTGCTTTACTCTTTTCCTTCAATTTTATTGATACCTGCAGTTATCCTGCAACTCTGGAATTGCCAAGCACTATTCATCGTTATTGCTTAGGACTGGCCCAGGCAATAGTGGTATTCGAACCTGCTGCAAATGTCACTTACAGGTTGCCTTGCAAACAGGGTCTGTTGACCATATCTCAGGAGCAACTCTTCCACCACAATCTAATGTCATTGAATGTGGTCAGACTATATGGACTTCTGAATTTGTCGCAATTATGCATGAACTTATTAAAAGAAGTTAAGTTCCCTCTATCGGGTACCATGGCATGCTGTTCTTTTAAGTGAGAGATTCTGCTAGCAAAAAGCATACAACCTAATGACCTGTGAAAAAATCTTTCTACCACATTTGCAGCATCTGTTTAGTTGAAACAGCAGTTTGCATTGATTAAGGTCCATCCCTCTACTATTACAGCAAACAGAAAATTTCCTTATTAGAGTTCTGTCTTCAAAAGACTGGTCCTTAAAGACTTTCTAAAAGGTCTTAGAAAGATCGCCATCTGTACCAAAGGAGTTAATTCTGATAGATACATCTGCCAGTGGATTCCTCACCTTGTGAATGTCCCCTTGCGTCAGCAACATTCGGAAATTCTTTTTGTAGCTTCGCACCGACGTGGACTTGGACGTCATAGAGACACGGCATCGCTCGCGACTCCGCTGACTTCACCGACGCCTACAATAGGCCCACGCCGGCGTGATAACATCAGTTCCCTTTTTTCCGCGTCGTCGACGCTAATGGTTTCGGGATACTCAGTAGCTTTTGGTAACTCTGTTACTATTTTCCCTGTTTTCTTGTTTTCTTGCTTCTTTGTCTCCCTAAAATGTCGGCAAAGAAGACCCGATTCAAGCCCTGCAGTGAGTGTGGGAAGATGATGTCCATAACGGATCCGCACCAGGACTGTATCTGGTGTTTAAGCTCCGACCACGACGTGGATGGATGTTCATCTTGCCGAAAAATGAATCCAAAGGCCCTGCGAGAGAGGGAAGCCAAGCTTCTTGTGGCGAAGCTGAAGGCCGACAAGGGTAGGAAGACTTCAAGATCCCGCTCGAGGAGGACGAAGTCGAGGTCGAAGTCAAGATCAAGATCTCGAGAGGCATCGTCTTCGAAGTCCTCGTCGGACCATGTTTCGTGGTCGCATAAGAAGCACAAGAGAAGGAGGCATGAGTCTCGACGTCATTCGGGTGAGAAGTCGGGCTCGAAGTAGAGGTCGCCCAAAAAGGTTCGATCGAAGGTGATCCCGCCGCAGTAGAATTCGGATCGGGAATGGGAGGCCTCGCCTTCGGAGTCGCAAGTTCAATCTCCGGCTCCGGCTTCTAATCCGACGCCGTCACCGGCTCGAGAGGAAGAGGAGGAAGTCCCTGTGGAAGAGGAAGAATCGGCGCATGTAGAAGAGACTGATTCGATCCCACCTTGAGAAAGGTCTGAGGTTGTTCATCCACCTTTTCCTGCACCAGTCCAAGACCCATCAGTGTTCCTGAACGCTATGTATGGCGTATTCTCAAGGGCATGGTACCCCTCTGGTGCGCCTTCGGGTCCCATGGGTCCACTGGCATTCAATTTGGGTGTTACACACTCTTATGCTCCGGCTCCGTTCATGCCAGCCCCGACTCCGCCGTTGCAGTACTCGGCTCCGCCGAGGTCGTCACCGCCGAGGTCGTCACCGGCTCGGCCGAAGTCGTCGACTCCAGTACCGGCGTCGCCCGCTCCAAGCAGACTTCTGGAGCTTCCAACTGGGCCATCGGATTCGGTACCGATGTCGGCTCCGGCTCCGTCGGAGTCGATGGTGGATCCGGCTGCGAGACGTGTAAAGGAGAGGTCCAGGAGGGAAGCACAACGCCTCATGGAGGAACGAAGGTACATAGAATCTCATCCAGACATGGAGGAAGGTGAGCTGGATGAGGATTGCTTCGAAGAGCTGGCTGATGCTAGTGGCCTAGATTTTTCCCCAGAGTGGGAATTACCATCAGGTCCAGATGCGCCTTCGAAGGACGTCCAGCCATATCATGTGGTGATGAGGAAAGCAGCAGGTCTTTTAGATTTGACATTACCAACTGTTAAATTTAAGTCAAATCTGCTGACGGAAGTACTACATTCACCGAGCTCAGCAGTGGAGCCGTTACTCCCATTTAATGAGGCTTTAACTGAACCCATTATGGAGGTGTGGAAAAAGCCGCTTTCTGCACCTGCTGTATCAAAAAGTGTGGCGAGGAGATATAGGGTGGCACCAGAAGACCCTGCCTTTTTAACATCTCACCCTTCTCCTGAAAGCCTGGTGATTCAGGCTGCGTGTTCTAAGTAGTCAGTTGGTGCTTTTCCCCAAGTGCCTGGTGACAAGGAGGCTAAGAAGCAAGATCAAGTGGCCAAGAAGACATTCTCCTCCGCAAGTATGGCGTTAAAGTCAACAAATGCCAACTGTCTCATGGGAAGGTATGTGCACGCACTTATGGACTCGATGCGCACGTTAGTTCCTAAGATCCCTGCAGGGGTGACTTTGAGGAGGTGTTGTCCGATACTCAAGCAGCAGCACGACAAGTTATCCAAAGCGGTCTGGATACTGCTGTTCTGTGGCACGGATCATGGGCACTGCGATAGCCACAAGAAGGTCAGCTTGGCTAAGATCCTCAGATTTTTCTGCAGACGTACAGGCAGCACTGTTGGATATGCCATTTGATGGAGTTGGACTCTTTGGCAAGAAGGCAGATACAGCCTTAGAGAGGTTTAAAGACAGCAGAGCAACTGCTAAATCTCTGGGTCTTCAAGTAAGAGGTTCAACGACCAGGAAGTTCAGAGGATTTGGACTCTCTTCATTTCGGACCTATAGACAAGGTCAGCAGCAACAACAGCAGCAGCAGCAAAATACCTTGTATAGGTCATACAGGGGAAAGCAAAAGGCTCGTCCTCGAGGACGTCAAGCTTCTGACTCCTTCCTCTCTTCCAACCCCCAGCCTCAGAAAAGCAGCCCTAGATCCGCCATTCAGGATCATGTGGGTCCGGTGGGGGGTCGGCTTACCTACTTTCTACGGCATTGGGAATCGGTTACATCAGATCTTTGGGTTCTCAATCTCGTAGAAAATGGGTATTCCCTTCCCTTCCGGGTAATCCCTCCCATTTGTCCTCCTTGCCAAGGTTATTGCACAGAGGAACATCTGTTACTTCTACAGGAGGAAGTACAGACTCTGTTAAGAAAGGGTGCAATAGAGGTGGTCCCAGAGCAGGAAAGGGGTCAGGGATGCTACTCCAGGTATTTCCTGATCCCCAAGAAGGATGGCAGACTTCGTCCAATCCTGGATCTCAGGATCTTGAATCTCTATCTGAAACAGTAGAAATTCAATATGCTCACCCTTGCACAGGTTCTTCAAGCGCTGCTGGAAGAAGACTGGATGGTTTCTCTCGACTTGCAGGATGCGTATTTTCACATACCAATCCTGAAGTCGCACAGTAAGTATCTGCATTTTACGGTGGGGTCACAACACTACCAGTTTGCGGTTCTTCCTTTTGGAATTACTACTGCGCCTCGAGTCTTCACCAATGTGATGGTGGTGGTGGCAGCACATCTCAGAAGGTCGGGGGATCCCGGTATTCCCTTATTTGGACGACTGGCTGATCAAAGCAGAGTCTCCTGAGAAAGTGCTCCAACATCTGCAGGAGACCACTCAGTTGTAGTACAGGTTGGGTTTTTTCAATAAATGTACCCAAGTCTCACTTGGTGCCCTCCCAGCGCAACCTGTTCATAGGTGCGGTACTGGACACAACTGTGTGTCGTGCATTCCCTCCTCCTCAAAGGATTCGCGACATACAGGAAATGATTCCTTTATTTTACAGTGGAGCGGTTGTTCCAGTCCTGAAGGTCCTTCGCCTGCTCGGTCTGATGGCTTCATGCATTCTGTTGGTCAACCATGCACGCTGGGACATGAGGGCGCTCCAGTGGTGTCTCCGCAGGCAGTGGTATCAACACAACGGGGATCTCAGGGAGTCAGTGAGGATCTCCAGAGAAGCTGCAGTGGATGTGTCTTGGTGGGGCGTGGAAGGCAACCTGTCTCAAGGGAAGCCTTTTCATCTGCCTTATCCGGTGGCCACATTTATAACGGATGCATCCACTCTAGGTTGGGGTGCTCATCTGGGGGATCTGGAGGTCAAGGGTCTTTGGTCTCCAGAGGAAAGGTTGCTTCACATCAACCTTCTGGAATTGCGGGCGATACGTTTGGCACTCAAGGCCTGCTTCCCTTCCCTTCGCGGTCAGTCGGTTCAAGTCCTGACGGACAACACGACCGCAATGTGGTACATCAACAAACTGGGAGGCGTGAGGTTGCAGTGTCTCAGCAGGGAGGCACTGCGGCTCTGGTCCTGAATTCAGGACCATCAGATTTGTCTGATGGCAACGTGTCGTGAACGTTCGTGCAGACAATCTCAGTCGGCAGTTCTCGGCCGACCACAAGTGGAGGCTCCATCCAGAGGTAGTTCGCGACATCTTTCAGATGTGGGGAACTCCTCGGGTGGACCTGTTCACCACTCACGAGAATGCTCACTTCCTGTCATTCTGCAGTCTCCAGTATCCGATGCAAGGAGCCTTGGGGGACGCGTTTCAGTTGAGTTGGGGAAGTCAACTCCTTTACGCGTTTCCTCCCATACCATTAATTCCTCGGGTTCTGAGGGAGATTCGCCATGACCGGGCCCAAGTCATATTGATCGCCCCGGATTGGTCAAGAAGGGTGTGGTATACAGATCTTCTCCACCTCTCCTCTCACCCGCCGCTCCGTCTCTCTCTCAGGGCAGACCTCCTCTCTCAGATGGAGGGGCACGTTCTACACCCCCACCTCCAGACATTACACCTTCATGCCTGGAGATTGAACGGGGCAACCTGAATTCCTTTTCTTTCCCACCTGATGTGGTGGATGTCATCTTATCAGCTAGACGTGACTCCACTAAGTCCATCTATTCATACAGATGGTCAACATTTGTTGCATGGTGTGGAGAGAAATCTATTGACCCTTTGAAAGCCCATTTATCTGATGTTCTTCAGTTTGCTCTCTCTCTGGCGCAACAAGGGCTTGCTGTTGCCACAGTTAAGGGCTATCTTTCAGCGCTGTTGGCTTTTCTCTGCTTGCCAAACCAGCCATCTCCTTTTAAGTCTCCTGTAGTTTTAAGGTTTCTGAAGGGCCTCACAAATAAGTTCCCTCCTACTCCTTTTATTGTGCCTCAGTGGGACTTAAATCTTGTCTTGACCTTTTTAATGGGTGCTCCTTTTGAGCCCCTTCACAAATGTCCTATGAGGCTTTTGACTCTAAAGACAGTCTTCCTAGTTGCAATAACCTCAGTAAGGAGGGTAAGTGAGCTTCAAGCTCTTAGTTCCAAGCCCCCATTCATGCTGAACGAATGGTTCTCAGGACCAGGGCTGCTTTTCTCCCTAAGGTGGTCACTCCTTTCCACCTTGGACAATCCATTACCCTCCCTACCTTTTATCCTCCCCCTCACCCTTCCAAGGAGGAGGAGAGATTGCATCGTCTAGACCCTAAGAGTGCGGTAAGCTAATACATGGACAGAACGAAAGACTGTCGTATGAATGACCAGCTCTTCATTGGTTTTTGCTGGTTGTAAAAAAGGAAGAGCGGTCCATAAAAGAACATTGTCAAGATGGATCGTCCTCTGCATTAAGATCTGCTACTCTTTGGCTGGTAAGGAACCACCAGAGGGTATACGGGCTCATTCTACAAGGGCCAAGTCGTCCACGTCAGCATTGTCTAGAGGTGTGCCTGTAGAGGATATTTGCAGGGCCGCAACTTGGACCTCCCTCCACACTTTCGCGAAGCATTACTGCTTGGATGCCGAAGTGAGGAGGGAAGGTCACTTTGCGCGCTCTGTTCTCCAGGACTTCCTGGTTTAGAAGAGTGGACACCCTCCTCCGGGAGTGGGAACTGCTGTGGGACTCTATTCACAAGGTGAGGAATCCACTGGCAGATGTATCTATCAGAAGAACAAGTTACTTACATTCGGTAACGCTTTTTCTGGTAGATACAGTATCAGCCTGTGGATTCCTCACTGACCCACCCGCCTCCCCGTTGTCCACTCTTCTATTCCAGAGTTACTGTAATGTATTCACTTCATGGTCAAGAAAATGTGTTATTTCAAATGTTTAACTGCATTTGCTTCACACTGTGTGTGTTACCTTGACTATTGTGTACCATGTATACTGTGTATATATCTACTGTCATTGGTCCGTCCGTGTGCCTCGAAGGCACGGAAAAAAGGGCGGAACTGATGTCATCACGCCGGCGTGGGCCTATTGTAGGCATCGGTGACGTCAGCGGAGTCGCGAGCGATGCTGTGTCTCTATGACGTCCAAGTCCACGTCGGCGCAAAGCTATAAAAAGAATTTCCGAATGTTGCTGACGCACGGGGATATTCACAAGGTGAGGAATCCACAGGCAGATACTGTATCTACCAGAAAAAGCGTTACCGAAGGTAAGTAACATGTTCTTTTGGTACTAACAAATTAATGAGCTGGCATTTAAGGTTATTCACAAGGCTTCTTTGCAGCACCTATCAAAGAAGGTGGCTTTTCTCATAGCTATTACATCGGCATGATAAGTTAGCAAAATAGATGCTTCATCGAAAGGACCATACAGAGTCTTATTCGCTAACAGGGGTTTTGATACCAAATCATTAATTCATTTGAAAAGAGGTTTCTGAGCACCACATCAATCAAACCAATAGCCTTCTGACTTTCTTTCCCAACCCATCAACACCAGCAGAAGATGCCTTACACTCTCGAGATGTTGTGCAAGTCCTTTATTTCTGTTAAGATATAACCACGATGATAAGGCAGACCAAATCTATCAGTTATAGCCACATACGTTAGGGTATTTCTACTTCTAAACAATCCGTCTCCAGGTGGAAAAAAGCATGCATTGTTTTATGTATTCATTAGCAAACAAATGTCTACCTGTTAAATCAAAGGGTCACTCCACCCGGGCCACAGCTTAGCTGAGAAATATACCTGTAACAGACATTTGTAAAGATGCTACCTGGAATTCAGTACACTCACTCCCAAATCATTATTGCTTTGATATGGATTCTAAGTCTGACTCAATAGTTGTTCAGGCAACCATGAAGTTTCTCTTTTGTCTATCATAAAGATCATAGATGATATACCCTTCAGTATTTCACCAATAGGTGTTGTATCCTATGGCCTTTCGCTTGCCATTCTATACTGACATTTATTAAAATCAATGAAGATCCTAAGATGCAGAAGAAATGGTTGCTTATTTGTAGTCCTGGGTCAGCGTTGTCTGAATCATTATTTCAGTCATAAACTACCCTCCATCCTTCCCACCTTTATTGCTTATCCATCAGAACCAGCTTGGCCGCCACGGTCTGAATTCTCTGTAATCTGTCAATTAGATATGTGGGGGACTCCCGCATTAAAGCATTGCAGTAGTCTAGCTTGCTCTTGATGACACTCCTCACCACCATTGCACGTGCCTGTGTCGGAAGTATAGGGAGAATCTTCCAGAGTACCCTGATTAGCGCTTAATTGCTCTCAACAGCCTTGTTGACTTGATTTTTCGGTGTCAACTTCTCATTGAAACAGATTCCCAAATTGCGAACTGTCTCATAGTGTACCAACTGTGTCAGAAGGGATGGGCCAGAAGTGGGTAGGAAGAGAGTATGGCACTTTCCCACCAGCACAACAGAGAATCTCGGTCTTACTGCATTGAATTGCAGAGAGTTGTTTCTCAGCCAATGTACCACGTCCTTCATTCAGGCATGGAAATTGCCCTAAATGTTTTGACTGGTCCCCCTCCAGGGATAGAATAAGCTGAGTATCATCAGCATAATTCACCAAACCTATATCATAAGACTTAATGACTGCCAGCAGAGGATGCATGTATGCATTAAATAATATAGGGCTGATTATAGATCCCTGAGGGACACTGTGTCGAATCTCAGAGAACTGTGACTGACAGGGGGTAAAGCTACTGCCGGACCTCTGCCGGACAGATCGGATTGAAGCCACTTCAACGCCCCACCCACCACCCCAGATTCCTCCAACTGTGCAAGTAGAATCTTATGGTTGACTGTGTCGAATGCGGCAGACGCGTCCTGCAGGATCAATATAGCTGATTGTCCCCTGTCTGACCGCATGCGAAGATCATCCAACACAGTCACCAATACAGTCTCCATGCCATGTCCCGTGTGCAAGCTGAATTGCACGTCCTCCAGTTTATTATTAACCTCCAGGAACTGGGAGATTGCCTTGCTGACCAGATGCTCCGTGATCTTTACTGGGTACGGTAGGAGAGATATTGGCCTATAGCTTTTAAGGCATGCTTGGTCAAGTGACGTTTTTTTCAGAAGTGGAGATACAACTGCCTGTTTCCAGCAGGATGGTACCGACCTGCTACACAGAGATTGACTACCCAATTGTCTCGGGGGCGGAAAACGTTCTGCACCCAGCTCTTTCCAAACCTTATGTGGAAGAGGGTCCAAAGGTGACCCTGGTGAGACACCTAGAGCTATAATAATGAAGTCCTCCTCAGAAGGGATAGTGAAGTGGTCTAAAAGGGTCATCGTGTCCGGTGGTATCTATCTATCTACTAATACTGGCATGTAATATATATGGAGAGTTAGGAACTCCTTGTTCTCTTACAAATGCACCTTCACAGATTTCATGCAGGTCTACCGGTAACCCGTTAAACCTAGCATCAGTGCTGACCACTTCCAGTCCTTCGACAACTTTACAGATCTATCTATCTATCTATCACAAAGTTCTTGTGTGGGAGGGATCTTATTTTTTGTACATTCAGGGCTGGCAATATCATTTACAACTTTAAAAATACTCTTTGGGCTGTTTGGAGCCTTCAAGATAATATCAGTGACATATTCCGCTTTAGCAGAGGCAATTTCTTTCTCCACCTCCGTTCTGCCTGTCTACATCCCAGTTTTAGATTTTGCAATTTATCACTGTACCATGGGGCGGAAGGTTTGCCTACCCTTTTCACCATTTTTAAAGGGACAATCTGATTGAGTTTGTCATTAATGTGTAGACAGAAGGCCGCATAGTTATCCTCCACCTGTTTTTCCGGGTCAAAAGACCCTTCCAGGTGGAATACCGTGCAAGCTATTGCCTTCTTCAGCAGACCTTTCTAATCCCTGCTTAAAAAACTCCAAGCCACCCTGGTGGCAGGACCAATCTGCCTGGGATTGTACACACCAAACTTAACCAAGTAGTGGTCGGACCAGCCCACTGGCAAGATATTCTCCACTTCCAGGAAGTCTATGCTGGCGAAGATCAAATCCAGTATGTGACTCTCCTTGTGTGTGGGCTCTTTGATCCATTGTATCAGCTCCAAGTGTGCACAGGATTGTAAAAGGTTATTGTAACCGGGGTCCAGACTGCTGCTGGCCCACAAGTTAAAATCCCCCAGAATAAGGAGTCTGGCATGGGAAAGAGCAATATTGCTGATAACATCAGTTAGATCTTGCCTTTGGCATTGAGTAGCTACCTCTGGAGGCCTATAGCAGAGAAATACCAGTCAACACATTTCTACCATGGTATTTTAAAGAAAAGCCCAGCATTTCGACACCTTCCACGTCGTCAATGTCAAAAGGAGGAATATCCCATGACTCCTTAAAAATAATCCCTTCCCCTCCCCCCACCACTAAGATGTGGCTTATGAAAGGCTTTATACCCCCGGGGACAGGCCAAGCCCAGCTCCAGTTCGGACCCAAGGTGCGTCCAAGTCTTAGTCATTAAGAGGGCATCAAAGGTATATGACTCTAGCAGCAGCTCCGTCTCTACATGGTGCTTCGATAGAGACTTAACGTTTAGCAGGCCACACCTTAGAATGCCTCAACAAAATCAGAGGCTAACCCTGCTGATTCTGCCAATTTAAACTCCCCCTGCACCACCTCCCTGCTCACCTATAGCCCCAAGTGAATCACTCGTATAGCGAAGAGTAGACTTCTCAACCGGATTCCTCTCAAGACTGGCAGCATGGCTGTCGCTGTGCGCTGCCGGTGCGCGGACGGGCTTGCCTTTGGCGCGCCGGCGGCGCAGTCACACCAGAGTGAGTATTTATAGGCAGTGCACTAACAACTAGGAGGCAGAACCCAGAAGTACAGCGGGCCAGCTCTAACAGGCGGATACTGCTGCTGGGTCAAGCCCTATGCACTATCATTTATTGAATTAGCTTGAATTTAGGGTTCCTTGAGATTTTCTTGGGACATTCTAGTGTTTTCTCCCATTCCTTATCCAATATATTATATCGGATATCTTCGGACCATTTTGTTTTTAGTTCCTGTAAGGAAACTGAAGCTTGTGTCCTAATACTGCTGTATAACCATTTTACTAGATGTCCTCCGTTTCCCATAAGGTATAACATATGGACAAGTGCGTGTGTTGGGGGCTCCTCGCCTTCTGGAGACCAAGTATTTTTCACATATCTACTAATACTGCCATGTAATATATATGGAGAGTTAGGAACTCCCTGTTCTCTTACAAATGTATTATGATCCATGTAAACACTATCAGAAAAAAGCATTCCCACGGAGCTCACACCTTCCACCAGCCATTTGGCCAGACATCTATTAGTAAGAATCCCCGTTGGCGTAGGAATCCCCAGTAGAGGTATATTAGGGGCGTATGGGCGTTGCCCCTTGGTGTAGTGGATGGCTTTTTTCCAATAATATATGGCTACCTTGAATAATGGTGGTGTCGATTGTGGGGTTCTACTATGCAGCAATATCAATGTGTGCAATGCCCCTCTCTCCCATGTGGCCCGTTTCATATCAATCTCGTGTAGCTGGCGTCCAGCCATCCAATAAGAGAGCCACTGGAGTTGACTAACATAGCAATATGCACGGAAGTCGGGAACTCCCAAACCCCCGGTCAGTACTTAGTTGTAATTTAGTAAGTCCCATACAATATCTGCCTTTAGCCCATACCAGATCAGTTAACATTGTATTGAGAATTTAAAATGTGCTTGTTGGGATAATAAGTGGCAAATTAGTAAAGTAATACAGTAATCTCTGGAGCATCACCATCTTCGTGATTGCTATTCTGCCCGCTTTGTGAGTGGTAGCGAAGTCCATAACTCGATTTGTGTTTTCAGTGCTTTGATTGCTCGCCCTAAATTTCCCTCTAACATGTCCTTAGTTTCTCTCTAAATCTGAAGACCTAAATATTTAAATGTGGTAGGTGCTATATTAAAGGACAAATGCCCAAATTGAATGTGACCGCATCGGCCGGTGTCTTTAAAGTAATAAGCATAGGACTTGTTTTCGTTTATGATGAGACCAGATAGCAATTGTAAAAGTGTAAATACCTCTGAGAGAGATTTGTGGGGGCCGCAGAGATCTTTAAAATATAACATAAGGTCATCTGCATACGCAGATAGTATATGAGTCGTGTTTCCTAGTGTAATGCCTCTGTCCCATGCCACTGTCCGTATTTGTGCGTCCAGGGGTTCGAGCGCCAACACAAACAATAGGGAGAACAATTGACAGCCCTGTCTTGTACCCCATGGCCACCACATAAGGCCTAGAAATATGAAATCCAGTACGGGCCCGTGCAGTTGGTTCCGCATATAATAGCTTCACCCAACGTATATAGTCCTGCGGTATACCAAATAGTGAAAGCGCACAAAGCATTTAATGCCAATGTAGTGTGTCGAGTGAGCTAGTTCTGTCACAAGATGTTCTGACACAGAGTCTCAAGGGGAGGGAAAAGGGAGGCAAAGGTTTAGGTGAGAGACAAGAATCAGTGACACATCAATGGAATGGCACCAACTAGGAGTTGGCAGAAAACCCAGAACACTACGGAGTGGCAACCCAGAGCTGGATTTAACCGCAAACACAAACACAAACACAGAAAAAGGAGACGTAGGTACTCGATAGCTAACCAGAAGAGAGAAGAGAGACAAAATAACAAAGGTGGAGGGACCAAGAGTTGCGTGATGACCTAATCAGCAGCAGAAAAGACAAACTGCTGCATAATTTTTTGCTAGGTAGGTGGCTGGGTAGCTGAAGAGTGTATATATTTGTGCTGCCATTTTCAACCTGGAAATGTGTCACCTACCACAAGTTAGGTATAGTTTTTCATTCTCATTCTCCATTGCCTGATTTCTACACTGAGTTCTGGCATGTCCCTACTGAGAGGACCTACATTTAATTTGTCTGTCCTGAATGTGAAACTCAGGTGTTAAAGTTCTCTAGAATATTCCCCTTTACAGCGGCTCAAGATTGAGAAAAAAGAATCCTCTACCATTTGTAGAGTGAAGAAGCTGCTTCCTCTGGGGATGAGTAGAATAGGAGTTCCCCTTTGGCCTCCACATCCTTAAAAGAACTCCATAAAGGGAACAAGGTCAACTCTAGAAAGAAGCAAGTTAGATTATGTTCAAACATCCCAAAGGACCAGATAAGCAGACTTCCGAAACACCTTACGTAAAGGAGTCTTCATGTGGTTTCCTACTAAAAACAGAGTTGAGGAGATAGGGCCATATGTATCAAGCAAAATTGCATTCGCAAATGCCAAAATTAGCAGAATTTCGGCGTTTGCGAATGCAATTTTGCCAAATGGTATGTATTAAGGCAAATTTACGTGCAAAATAAGGAATCGCAAAATTTGCGATTCCTTATTTTGCGATTGCATTTAAGGAATCTCAAATTTTGCGATTCATTAAATGCAATGTAAGAAGCAGCACAAAAGTGCAATTTGGCCTTAAGGAATCACAAATTACCACCAACTTCAAGTTGGTGGTAATTTGCGAATTCTTTCCCATTCATTCCTATGGGCCTCTAGGCCCATAGGAATGATTCGGGAGGTATTCCTAATTGCGAATCACAATTTGCGATTCGCAATTAAGAAATATGTAGGATTGACAAAATTTATTGCAAATCCTACATACATAGCATTTTGTGATTCTCAAATAGCGATTCGCAAAAAATTGCTATTTGAGAATCGCAAAATGACTTTTTGATACATATGGCCCATAGTCACCTGCGACTGCACTGTCAACAACCTTGTCAAAGACCTCCTCATCAGTGCATATGTCTTCTGTGGCCAAGTCTGGCCCGTTAATAATGGGTGTAAAGGTGAAAGGCAAATATTTGATGTCTGCTCTGCTGTGGACTGCACCTCCATCAATAAACCACAGTATCAGCAGATGCAGTTCTTTCACCAGTCCTTGCTGTGCCTCTCATCACCTTTTTGGCTAACTCTCTGTACTCCAGTTGTTCTGTTCCTTTCCAAGTACAGTGCCTCATATGCTACCTTCTAATCTCGTTGACACTGAGTCAAAAGTGCAAGGAACCTTACAGGGACCTGAAGGGCAAGAGGATGATGATCAACCTGAGTGTCCAAATCGCTTTTTAACCTCTGCACAGATGACAACCATCAACACAGCAAGTCAGAGACGAAACTGCTAAGTGTGTAGATGGTTTACAAGACTGCAGCCAGCAACCCTTTGGGGTTCTATAGGTTGTAGCTACCAATCCTTCTGAAGCTACTATCACCTTTACCTACCTTAGCAACACTCTTACACAGATGTTCGGAAAACCCTCCTCAGCAAGCCCGAGCACACCCAGATAACAGGCATTTTTTCTTCCCACAGCTAGAAGAGAGGAGACAGTCAATCTAAAGCACGGGACTCTAGATGGAAATGACTCCTTACCAGCACTGAATACTTCTTACCCCATCCTTTCTGTATCAGTGGTAGAATTGCTGCCTTCCTACCAGAGTAGTCTTCTGTAATCTTGAACTAATTGGTTCTAGACTAAATTGTTATAAACACACCCTGAAGACTGTACAAAGAGCACTGTTAACAAAGTCCAGACAGGAGAACTATCATCACCTTCTAGAACTTCAAGCAGAAATACTGCCCTTGGAATAGAAAGGAAACTTCATGCTCATACCCAAAGCCCAGTTAAACAAGACTTTTTACTCTAGGTTCTTCCTCTTTAAGAAGATATCTGGTTAATGGAGGCCCATTTTGTTTCTACAACACTTAAGCAAATTCCTCAGAAAGCAATCATTTTGTACGGTAACACTCCAAGACTTACTTCAGCTGCTTCAGGAGGGAAAATACATAACTTCGTTGAATCTCCAGTATATATATCTCAAAATCGAGACACATCCCAAACATCAAAAGTACTTACACTTCCAGGTAGCCAATTGCCGCCACTTGTTTTGAGTTCTCTCCATCAGTCTGAAATCAGCATCCTACATCATTAGGAAATGTCTAACCCAATTAGCTGTGCAGCTCAGATATTGAGGCCAGCGTATATTTCTGTACCTAGATGGCTGACTTTTCAAAAGCTAGACCAGAGAGAAAATCAAAAGTTCCATCTCCACCTGTGTAGAATTGTTCAATTGTCTGAAGGTAGAAAACCTACCTCGAGCAGCAAACAAGTGGGCGGAATCACTCAGCAGATTAGCGGGAGAATACTACAAATGCTAACTTGAGTCCACCAGTGCTGGAATTAATGTACCGGAACAGAACTAAAACAAAGCTCATATTCTTTGAAATCAAATTGAACACAAAATTCTAATTCATCACCAGCAGGCCCTGGCAACCCGGAACCAGGGTGGAAATGCATATTTAATAATATGGAGTGGAACAACCTGCTGTTTTTGTTCTCTCAACCTGATGTTCCACCTCCCAGGTCTCCGGTCACGGAAACTCCACAACCTGCCTTGCCTACGCAGACCCCGGACACTTCTTCGGATGAAGAAGTAGAAGAAGGAGAGTTACCTAATAATCCACCAATGGATCCGTGGGAGGACTACGTTATTCCCATGCCGTCTCCACCTACTCCACAGCCTTCAGACTCACCGCCTGAAGACATAGGTGGTTTCCATAATCTCATGCAGCGAGCTGCAGCTAGATTTCAGTTGCCGGTGACAGTGGAGCAGTCAGAACGTTTCCTCCATGATTTTAAAGAAGAAACTAGGAAGGTGTCAAGAGCCATTCCTATTATAGTTTTTACGGGAAAGAAGGTGTCAAGGTGAAGAAAAACCCTGCTTCAGTTCCAGCAGTGTTGCCAAGGATTGATAAAAAATATCGCACTCCTCTCACTAGTCCTGCATGCCTCATTGGACACCCGCGGCCGGATTCGGTCATCTCGCAGGTCGCACAGCAAAGATCGAAAAACCCAGCCACCCCTATCACTACACCTCCGGATAAGGAGGGGCGTCGTTTGGACCTTATTGGTAAGAAATTTTTCACCATGGCTGCTGCCTCTATCAGAGCTGCACATTCTTTAGCGATTATAGGGCGCTATGATCGCCAAATGTGGTCCGAGATGGCTGGTTTGAATAATCTAATCCCAGAGGATAAACGACAGGAGGCACGCAAGATTTTAACAGGGGGGGGACGTGCAGCGGCAGAAACCATCGACTGCGCCTTGGATATTGCTAACACGAACAGGGATGGTTAAAGGCTACCTTCTCTAGGCCCAAAGTCCAACTTAGTATCCTGGACATGGCTTATGATGGAGAGTCTCTATTTGGGAAGCACATCGACGAGGCTCTCCAGGCAATCGAGACGGATACTGACACTGCAAGATCCCTAGGTTCTTTTTCAGTACAAGAGAGTATCTTTTAGAGGTGCTAGAGGATGTGGATACTTCTCTAGAGGAAACTACTTCCAACAAGGCAGACAATATCAGCCTCAGTACCGGCAAAGTTATCAGTCTTCTTATCGACAGCCTGGAACAGCTAGTTTCTCTCGCCAAGGTAGACGAAAGCGCACAAACAATCAAGGGCGAGACACTCACAGAAAACAGTGAGATCAGCCGGGCGCCAACCTTATTTCTTTCCCTCCCTGTGGGCGCGAGGATATCTGCCTTTCAAGAACAGTGGCAGCGGATTACATCCGATCAGTGGGTACTAGACTTAGTACAACATGGTCACACTCTGGAGTTTGTCTCCAAACCACCAATAATTCCGCCCAGGGGTCCCCCTCCCCCTCGTCTTCACTTATTCATTCGATGCTCCACAAGAACGTTGTAGAAAAAGTTCCTATACATCAAAGGCAGACAGGCATCTATTCCCGTTTTTTCCTCATAAAAAAGAAATCAGGGGAATGGCGAACAATCCTAGACCTGCGCAAACTCAACAAATATCTCAAGAAGCAGGGTTTCCGCATGGTCACTCTTTCGAAAATTCTAAATTGCCTCAACGAGGGAGATTTTATGGCGTCCTTGGACATGGAAGACGCATACTTCCACATCCCAATCCATCCAAAACATCGAAGGTATCTCCTTTTCACTGTGGCTGGCGCCCATTGTCAGTTCAAATTTCTGCCATTTGGCCTCAAGTCGGCGGCAAGGATTTTTACAAAGTGCCTAGCCCCACTAGCGGCAGCACTACGCTGATCAGGGATCCAGGTTTTCCCATACTTGGACGACTGGCTAGTCAAAGGTCCATCAAATGCAGGGTGCAGAGCGACATAACAGTGTGCTGCAATCTCTTTGCATCCCTAGGTCTCACTGTCAACGAAAAGAAGTCTCAATTGGTTCCGAAAAGAATCCTACTTTTCCTAATAGCTTGTCTGGACACGATACACTGCAAGGCATTCTTGTCTCAAGAAAGACAGCTCCGTCTACAGGCATTGGCCATAAAGCTATCCAAAAGAAAGTCACTTTGGGTTCGCCTCTGCTTCACTTCTGGGAATGTGTTCCTCAGCCATAAACCTCATTCCGCTGGCACGTCTCAAAATGCGGCCTCTACAGGAGGACCTACATCTTCAATGGCAGCAAGCGACAGGCTCCTTCGAGGACATTATAAAAGTCACCCCACGTATAGTGGATGCTCTGCAATGGTGGACAGAGCTTCACAATCTAAAACAAGGACTCGCATTCTTGCAAACTCCTCCAGACTTCGTCCTGACGACGGATGCGTCCATGGAAGGCTGGGGAGGCCATCTCCAAGACTTGCAGGTGCAAGGCAAATGGTCTCAGAAACACAAGAAATGCCACATCAACAGTCTAGAGTTGAGAGCCATCTTCCTCTCTCTACAAGCGTTCCTCCCCAGAATTGCTGGGTCTTCAGTCCTGGTCGGACGGACAATACCACCAGAATGGTTTATATAAACAAGCAGGGAGGGACAAGGTCAGCTACACTATCAAAAGAAGCTCAAGAGTTATGGGAATGGCTAATGCTTCACGACATAACTCTCAAGGCGGAACATGTCAAAGGTCTGCACAATACCCTGGCAGACAAACTGAGCAGATCCTTGTCGGATTGCCACGAATGGGAGCTGGACAACACGCAATTGATCAAGGTATTTCAGACTTGGGGCAAACCAACGTTAGATTTATTTGCGACTCACCAGAACAAGAAATTCCGGTATTACGCCAGCAGATACCCACAACAGGGGTCAAGAGGGAATGCCCTGTCCATGCGATGGTCAGGGATCTATGCTTACGCCTTTCCTCAGATCCCGCGGATTCCGTGAGTGTTGCGCAAGATGAAATTGGAGAGCTGCTGTGTCCTTCTGATTGCTCCCAGATGGCCTCGCCAATATATTGGTTTCAGGAGCTCATGTTGCTGTCACAGGAGCCTCCGATCAGACTTCTACCGGCTCCAACACTACTGGCACGCAACGGGGGTCAGATACTTCACCCAGGCCCAGGCAGTCTCAATTTTTAAAGTTCACCATTCAATCTGACAATCACGAAATAAATTTCCTTGACCTTACCATCTATGAGAACTCTGGACACCTACTAACAAAACTATACCGCAAACCAGCAGAAAGGAACTCACCGTTACACTATGACAGTCATCACCCGAGGGCCCTAAGAGACAACTTGCCCTTCGGGCAATTCCTACGTATACGCCGAAACTGTTCGAACAAAGATGACTATTTTAGGGAATCAGAAGAACTCAAACAGAGACTCACAAGCAGAGGCTATCCCAAACAACTAATCAAACGAGCAAGGAAAAGGGCTTGGTTCTACCCCCGAGAAGAATTGTTGACTCCCAAGGCCGACCTAGATCGCCCAGAACAAAGAATAGTATGTGTAACTACTTTCAATACCAAAAGTAACAAAATAAGACGCATAATCAACCACCACTGGGAACTCATATCTGATGATATCAACCAAACAGACCCCCCTCTACATGCTTTCAAAAAAGCGAGAAGCATCAAAGACCATGTGGTCCGCTCTTTCCTCAAGACACCAATGGATCCTACTGTCACCACTCTGTGGAACCTACCCCCTATAGTCGGTCACTTCAGATGTGGCAGCTGCAAAGCATGTGACAGCACCATTCAAACTAAAGAATTCACCTACCGTCATCACAAGATCCTAATGAAGACGCACACTAACTGCAATTCGTCAAATATCATCTACGCCATTCTCTGTCCTTGTCTCTTGATATACATTGGCCAGACACAGCAGAAAGCGAAAGTAAGAATACTCCAGCATATGAGCAGAATTCGGTGCCAAGTGCCAGGGGCTCCGTTGGTAGATCACTTTACCACAGCCGGACATTCACCTGAGAGCCTTACATGGGTTATCATTGAAAAGGCCACACTGGGACCCCGGGGTGGGAATATCGCCAACATCCTCAACACCCGGGAGTTAAAATGGATGTACGCATTAGACTCAATTGAATCTGGGCTTAATGAACTCGATAGCTCTTTCTCCCAATTAGCCACTCTATCCTAATTACCGCTTCACCTGTCAGGGGTATGGCCTTACCCTCATGTGAGAGGTGCGTCATTTCTCGTAATTTGGGACATTGTACTAATGTATTGCTATTCCATGTTTCCTATGTAGCAAACCCTATATGTCTCCAATGATTGACACAGTCGTCACTTAATGTTCAATGTTTCTACAATCTATCGACCAGGTGATGTGGTCTTTACCCTCGTGTGAGAGGTACACCACTCTAGATCCAAGAAATGGCCTATACCCTCTTGTGAGAGGTACACCATATTTGGCTCAAATTGCATTTATAAGGGGACAAATCGCTTTTTTCCTCTTTTTATTTTGACATGATGTATTTATGATCGTCAATATCAATGTATCAGGTGCGATGCATCTCCTGCAAATTACTTCATGTTCATCACAACGTTGACCCGTGCTTTGCCTTCAATTGTCACACTGAGGTCCAGATCCTATATTTTATATTTTATATCAACAAGTTTTGACTATACGTTCCAACCAGGTGTCATACAAAGTGTATGTTACTGAACGACGCGGACAGTCTTTTCACCATGTCTATGGCTGACAAGCGGTAACTTAGCAACGCATAATAGTCTATCTACTATGCAGATACGGTCCGAGTAGATCACGTGATCCCGTTCCCTTGGTGATATCACCAAAGCCGGAACCCAACTTCGCCATTGCGATTTGGAGCAGCGATCAGGACGTGATTCACTCCGTACTTGGTAAGCATTATCGAAAATCCCTAACAATCATACCCGCTAGTCATAGTCCATTTCTACGGTTGTACGGGCCATGTCCCTAACGTTAATCTAACCCTTGTTTCCAGACGCATCTTGATTGTATTTCGAACAAACCAACCCCAGTCCCGTCGGACGTGTTTTAAATACGGCGATCGGGTGAGTGCCTTTCTTGTATGTTAAATGACAAGTTGTTATCCGGGATGTGATATGATTCCCTAAATGGCCAATTATCATTGTATTTGACAGAATTGGCTTCATCGTTGAAATCCAGGACTACGACATGCATTTTAAACAACAGAAATTTTACAATATGGTGAGTCATCTGTCTCCGGCTGACCAACCATGTGACGTACTGACCCCCCGTTTATTTCATTACGATTATATCGTCCCTCTTTGAATTTTAACCCACAGATCTACTAGATCGACCTTAATACAGACGACATCGGGTCCTGACTATACCACTTTCGTGGTAAGTTCGACATCCGATGAATGTATGATCAGTCTTGAACTAATTCAGAGGTCATTAGTCTATGACTTCAACAGCTCTGAACACCCGGAATGTTTTCTCTTATAAGTGTGTTGTCCATATCCATTGATGACGGCCAGCCTATTCCCAACTGCTCTTGACTTCAGAGATTTAAATAACTGCGACGTTTTAACGCAATGTTAAGTTTTCCCCACTCTTAGCCCTAGTAAATTTTAGGCGGGAATATGCCAATCTGACTTCATAGATTTAAATAACTGTGACGTTTTAACGCAATGTTAAGTTTTCCCATTCTTAGCCCTAGTAAATTTGGGCGGGAATATGCCAATCCCCATGTGCTGATGTGCTCTTTGTTCGTACTTAACATAGGGATAAATTACCCTACTCTAAAAACTATATTTTTACATTAAATTAGGTTTTGTGTCCCACTCTCCTTGTCCTGGTGAAGACCCTACAGCAAGAATATCACTGTCTGCATCTATGAGGGTCGAAACGTCGACAACTACCAGTCTCTTTATATCAACTCCACTCCAGACTGCCTTCATTTATGAACTATGTGGAGTATGATCTTTGCCTGAATCAGATGTATGAACCTAACGGTCCTGTTTTGTGTACAGTTTTATGTAACATATATAATTAATCGGTATATTTGCTGATTACACCAGTATCTAAAATTTCCCCCTCCTTTTTTCACTACCTCCTTACACTATCACACCCTCCCTTCCTCTCTACCACTTTGGGGCACTGCAAAAAAACCACTAATTGCTTTGAATCATTGTATATTCAATATGCTTCCACAGTGTGAATAAAACATTGTGGACTAAGTTGCTTTTTGCGTGATTCCATTTGTACCGTGTAAGCATTACTTCTATGTTACTGGGACCCCTTCTTATCACTAACTGTCCATGCGATGGTCAGGGATCTATGCTTACGCCTTTCCTCAGATCCCGCGGATTCCGCGAGTGTTGCGCAAGATGAAATTGGAGAGCTGCTGTGTCCTTCTGATTGCTCCCAGATGGCCTCGCCAATATTGGTTTCAGGAGCTCATGTTGCTGTCACAGGAGCCTCCGATCAGACTTCTACTGGCTCCAACACTACTGGCACGCAACGGGGGTCAGATACTTCACCCAGGCCCTCAATCTCTGAAATTGCATGCATGGCTCCTAACTTCTTAGAATTCCAACACCTACAAATTCCTCAAGACTGCCGGGACATTTTTAAGAAAGCACGAGCCCAGAGCTCGTTGAAGACCTATCGTCTCAAATGGAAGCTTTTCTGTTCCTGGTGTGCTTCAAACGCTTTACACCCTATTGAAGCTCAAACTGAGAAAATTCTGCCTTATCTTTTACATTTGGCTCGCTCTGGTCTTTCATTTACGTCCATAAAAGTCCATTTAGGGGCTTTATCCAGGTTCAAGAAAGTGGCTGACACTCCATCACTATGCTCCTCGTCACTGATAAAACAATTCATATGGGGTCTTTTCGGGGCTTATCCTCCAATTAAACCTTCACCACCGGAATGGGAACTCAACACGGTCCTCTCACAGCTGATGAAGGACCTGTTCGAACCGATCCACAAAGCCGACCTCAAATTCTTCACATGGAAGGTCGCCCTGCTTTTAGCCCTAACTTCTGCCAGAAGAATAGGAGAAATTCAGGCTTTCACCATCAAAGAACCTTTCTTTCATTTTTCTCAAGAGTATGTCACTCTCCGAACAAATCCAACTTTCATACCCAAAGTGCCTTCTCAGTTCCATCTGAATGAACCAGTGAAATTGCGGGTTTTCTTCCCAAATCCTACAACCCCGGCAGAAAGAACACTACATTCTTTGGACATTAAACGATGTTTAAAGTTTTATCTTCAAAGAACAAAGAGCTTCAAAAAGTCAGATCAGCTATTTGTGGCTTATGGCCAAACTACACTGGGGAAAGCGGTCACTAAAGCCACAAGTTCAAGATGAATAGCCTCTGCGATCCATTTCTACCATGTTAAAGCTAACCAACCACTACAAAGGACTGTAAGGTCTCACTCTACAAGAGCTGTAGCAGCATCTACAGCATTGTTTGCAGGAGTGACGCTCGAGAACATTTGCCGTGCTGCGACATGGAAGAATGTCCACACGTTTACAAGACATTACTGCCTGCAATCAGCAAATCAAGAGGATGCGGCAGTTGGACAAGCGGTTTTACGTCACCTGTTTCCATAAGAAAATATTCAGGTAATAATGTTTGGTTCATTTTATAATGGGTGTATACTATTCAGTATTTTTGTTGATATAAAAGAAGGGCATATTTACAGATTGTGTGTTTGTTATGCTAATATTCCTTTCCTGTAGAGTACTAGATCACTACTCTTTTGAATTTAGACATACTTTTATTAGTAGATCATTTACTCTTCACCCTCTGAGGCGGAAGCCGGAGGTTCTCTCGCTCTGTCTTTTTCCCTATACTGCCAGCAGACCTACGCTTGAGTAAAAAGGCATTTTAGGATTGTTTTAATAGTTACTCGTGTAATACTTTTCGCTTGATTTAAAAAAGCGTTTTAATTGCGAATCGTCTCCTCCTACCTCCCTCTACCGCCTGGGCCACTCTTAGCTGAGTGTTGACGCTGAGAGTTGGTCCCGGGGAGGCAAGGGTGTGACAGCGGCCATATTGGATGTGGGTGCGCCCTGATGCGCTCTAGCTGCCTACAAAAGGGGGCTTATTTCACGCGCGCAGAACTCTACTCTTCACCCTCTGAGGCGGAAGCCGGAGGTTCTCTCGCTCTGTCTTTTTCCCTATACTGCCAGCAGACCTACGCTTGAGTAAAAAGGCATTTTAGGATTGTTTTAATTGTTACTCGTGTAATACTTTTCGCTTGATTTAAAAAAGCGTTTTAATTGCGAATAGTCTCCTCCTACCTCCCTCTACCGCCTAGGCCACTCTCAGCTGAGTGTTGACGCTGAGAGTTGGTCCCGGGGAGGCGAGGGTGTGACAGCGGCCATATTGGATGTGGGTGCGCCCTGACGCGCTCTAGCTGCCTACAAAAGGGGGCTTATTTCACGCGCGCAGAACTCTACTCTTCACCCTCTGAGGCGGAAGCCGGAGGTTCTCTCGCTCTGTCTTTTTCCCTATACTGCCAGCAGACCTACGCTTGAGTAAAAAGGCATTTTAGGATTGTTTTAATAGTTACTCGTGTAATACTTTTCGCTTGATTTAAAAAAGAGTTTTAATTGCGAATCGTCTCCTCCTACCTCCCTCTACCGCCTTTGCCACTCTCAGCTGAGTGTTGACGCTGAGAGTTGGTTCCGGGGAGGCGAGGGTGTGACAGCGGCCATATTGGATGTGGATGCGCCCTGACGCGCTCTAGCTGCCTACAAAAAGGGACGGGCTTACTCCGCGTAGCGGACGCATTTGCGGACGCGCCGGATGCCCGCCGGAGTCACGCCAGAGTCCAGCCCGTCTGCGCCCGTCCGCGCTGAGGACGGGCTGGACAGCTGGACGTCTGGGCAAGCTACCTCCAACTTCCCTTATCTGAAATATGCCCCTCAGACTTTGCTCGCATTTAAACCCCCGAGTCGCATTTGTTCGCACACCTACTCCCCTGAGGACCTGCTACGCCCATTCACTTGTAGCTGTAGGACTCCTAACGTGGCTAGCCCCATCCCTTCTCCATCTAAGTTCCGACCCAAAGCATTTAATACTAATCCGGTAAACTTGTTCGAGACAGAAAGGGGTGTCCTTCTGAATGCCCGCTCACTTATCAAAAATAATGTTATATTTAGAGAATTTGTTTCCCTTAGAAAGCCCTATATGGTCTTCATCACCGAAACTTGGGCCAAGGAATCCTCTGGTCCGGATCTCATCGAAGCAATACCTGAAGGTTATTGCCTGTTCCGTCACAACAGATCTGGTCGGGTGGGTGGAGGACTCACCATTCTATGTAGGGACCATCTCCACTGCCACACGGTCGCCATCACGGACCCTAAAGACAGCTTTCAGACCCTCTCCTTTGCCATAAAAAGTGGCCACAGAACCCTCCTAAATGGTATCTTGGTATACCGCCCCCCAGGCCCTCGTACCAATTTCGGACAACAGCTGTTCCAAGTCCTTGAACCCTTCTTCGGCCGAAAAGATTTCACCATACTAGGAGACTTTAATTTTCATTTAGAAAGGTCTGACAATAAAGATACCATTTCTCTGCTGGATACTATGTCAGCCTGCGGCCTGAACCAGTTGGTCAAAGGCACCACTCACCGAGCTGGCCATACGCTCAACGGCATTTTTACCAACGATGAGAGGATATCGATTGAGGAATCCATCCATCTGTCATGGTCTGATCATATGGCCGTCCCATTCCTACTTAGGTATCCCAGTACACTGTTGCCCCCTAACATTCCGAGCAAACAGGAACTTCGTAGGAACTACAAAGCCATTTCAAATTGTTCCCTCTCCAAGTGGGCATCTAAATGGTGCCCCTCTCAGGAAGAAAGTGCCCCCTTAGCCGCAACGCAGTTTGATAGTACCCTGGCAGAAGCTCTAGACGAACTAGCCCCCCTACAACTCTGCCGACGCACCAGAAAAAGGCCCTCAGCTCCTTGGTTCTCGGAACACCTGAGACTCCTTAGACAGGAGGTCAGGAGACCGGAGCGCCTCTGGCATACAGGATGGAACCTAAAAGATAAGGAAGCTCATAAGATCTTGCTTAGAAAATACAAGGCCGAAATTATTAAAGGCAAACAAGAACAGTTCACGACTCTGACCACCTCATTGTCCTCCCCTAAAGAGCTCTTTAGGGTTGTAGATTCCCTCATAACCCTTCAATCCCCTGATCCTGTAATGGCGTCCCAAGAGCTCTGCAATAACATCGCCTCTTTCTTTCAGACCAAAATATCTGATATATACTCAGCTCTGGAACTACAAAAATCGCTTATGAGTGGGCCCCTCTCTCTAGGGCCTACAGATCCCGCCCCGACAGCACTAACTCTCTCGAGAACCTTAGACTCTTTTCCCCCTCTCTCCGTGGACACGCTTAATTATCTACTTAATAAGACCAAATCTGGCTCTCCTCTGGATGTATGTCCCCTAAGGATCCTTAAACAGTGCAGGGAAACCCTCCTGCCTCCTCTGGTGGACATTATGAACAGAGCCATGAGAGATGGGGTTTTTCCCATTCAGTGGAAAAGAGCGGTTGTAAAACCCTTCCTAAAAAAGGCCTCCCTGGATCCGTTGGTCTTAAAAAATTTCCGGCCAATCTCCCTACTCCCTGCCCCAGCAAAGATGCTAGAGGCGCACCTCAACTCGCACCTTGCCGCCTTCATTGAAAGCTCAGAATGCCTCGATTTTTCCCAGCACGGCTTCAGGAGGGATCACAGCACTGAGTCAGCCCTCACCATTGTGTTGGATAACATACGCACACGGGTTGATGAGGGCCAGACCACCCTCCTGATCCTCCTAGATCTGACAGCGGCTTTTGATACCCTCTCTCCCTCAGTACTAACAACTCGGCTGAGGGACATTGGGGTGCGTGGAGCAGCCCTGGATCTTCTCACGTCTTTTCTCAGCCATCGAGTACAAAGAGTGAAGCTGGGGGAGTATCTATCTCCATCCCTCCCTGTGCAATGTGGGGTCCCTCAGGGGTCGGCTCTAAGTCCGACCCTATTTAACATTTATGTGACCCCACTTGCCAGGCTTATTAGATCTTATGGGATGGAGATAGTTTCCTATGCAGACGACACCCAGATCCTTGTCTCTCTCTCCCACGCTAGCGCCCCGACTGCCTCCAATTTTAGATCCTGTATGGAGGCGGTCGGCAAATGGATGATCACAAACTCGCTTAAACTAAATGGAGAGAAGACAGAGGTGATGGTGTTCGGAGGGAAAGAGTAAATATGGTCTTCCAGCTGGTGGCCAGACTCACTAGGAGCCTGTCCCACCCCTACCACCTCCGCCAAAAATCTGGGGGTCATCATAGACCCTGCCCTTGACATGAACAAGCAGGTCAGCCGTACCATCTCAACCTGCTGGGGCATTATCCATATCCTGAGAAGGATTAGGAACTACCTCTCCCCCCAGGCCAGGAAACAGCTAGCCGTTGCCCTCATAGGCTCAAGAATAGACTACTGCCATGCGCTGTATGCGGGCTTGAAAAAGAGCCTACTGCAGCGCTTGCAGGTAGTCCAAAATGCCGCTGCCAGGTTCATCCTGGACCTTCCCAAGCGCTCCTCAGCCACATCGGCTAGAAAGCTGCTACACTGGCTCCCTGTCGAGGCACGGATCCATTTTAAGATCGTATGCCTGACATACAAGGCTTTGGCCAGAAATAGCCCCTCTGGTCTAGGTTCTATCCTGTCCCGCTATTCTCCCACTAGGAATCTACGGTCCTCCGGCAGACTCCTGCTATCGACCCCCCGTTTCAGAAGAGCGAAATGGGGTGGCAGGGCCATTTCCACCCTGGCCCCTACGTGGTGGAATGCTCTTCCCCTGGAAATAAGATCACTGCCCACCCTTCAGGCTTTCAAAAAGGCTCTGAAAACTCACCTTTTTGCGCAAGCGTACCTGTAGCGATGTAGCGAATTTCTTTTTGAGTTGTTCTGTTAGGCGCCTTGATACCTTCAGGTTATTGTCTGCGCATTATACATTTTACTCATTCATTCATTCATTCATTCATTTACTTTGCAATTGTTGGTTGTTACACATAAGTTTATGGGGATGCACCACAATAAGTCTCCCACCATCCGCAACCGACTTTTGCCTGGCTTACTGCTTGCTATTCTGATTCAGGCATGTGAATCTATGAAAGATACCCCAATACTGGATAATAAAATAAGTTACTTACCTGTAACTTAAGTTATCCAGTATTGGTATCTTTCATAGATTCACATGCACCCACCCTCCTCCCCGGAGAGTCAGTTCTCTAAGTTTGGGATACTCATTCCCACTTGTGCTACATTAATCTGAGGAGAACTGACTCTGCAGAGACGGTTCTAGAGGGTGCTGTGAGCTGATTGGTTGGTGCAAAGACTTTGGTCTTTTTAGCATAATGAGGTAGATAGGCTACTACAATCTAGGCCTCAGGCCTTCTCATAGGGCCTACTACTGTAATTTACTTTTGGCACTGCTTTTTTATATACCGTGGGACTCCCACCTCGGCGACGGGGGATGATTCAGGCATTTGAATCTACGAAAGATACCAATACCGGATAACTGAAGTTACAGGTAAGTAACTTGCTTTCTTCTCCTCTGTTCGCAACATGCTTCAAAAGCCTGATTCCCTCCGAGGGCCAGATAGTGACTCTCCGATTCAGTCCACGGCCCTAAATGAAGGTTCAGACTCACATGCTCCTGCAACTAAAGAAGACATCAGATTACTCCTTGCTGAGTTCTACAAAGATCTCACATCTCTTCATCAAGATTTCAGTAGAGCTGTATCTGACATTGACCAGTCATTGCGCCAGACAGACACTCGCTTATATGGTGGAGACAACAGTGGCAGAACATACCCTTGATAATATTGACAGGACGGCTCAAATCGAAAAGTTAGAGAGGGGGCAACTAACGTTGCAAGATAGGATAGGTGACCTGGAAAACCATCCTCGACGTAATAATATTCGCATTCGGGTCTGGCTGCCACCATGTTGCCAGCGGATCTCGTATCACATATCCAGACCCTCTTTGCACACCTCTTACAACTTCCAGATGAGTCCCCGGTTCTGCTTGATCATACTCACATGGTGTATTCTGCCTTCCAGCAACAAAAGAATCTAAAAGAAACACGTTAGTTATATATTCCTTACCTTAGCTTAGAATTACCCCCAGGCAACAGACTGGATCCGGAAAGTTTTTCTTCAGCAGTACCTCTGCGCATCGGAAGGTGGTGTCGGTCAGCTCCGCGTCCGTCGTTGGCGTCGTGTCGCCGGTATGACATCGCGCAGCTACTTAGATGCTGCCCTCGCACGCTGACGCCAGTTCTTTCTTTTTCCGCGCCACGCAGTGCTGATCCGGGAAGAGCGGTAGCTCTAGTCAGTTTTTGACTGACTTTTTTTTTACTTGACTTTTGTCGACTTCTTTTTTGAGTCTTCGACTCCTGGTGCACGAGGGAAGCCCTGCTTCAAGGCATGCAGTTCCTGTAACCGACTGATTTCAGTGACGGATTTGCACCGTGTGTGCCTCTTTTGCCTGTAGCGCGACCGCAACCCCAAGTCGTGCTCCGACCGCCGGTCGATGGCGCCAAAGGCTTTGCAGGAGCAGTCCCGAAAGCTGCTTGAGCGCCGCCAGTCGGCTCCACGCTACTCGAGGTCCCGGTCGTGAGGGAGGTCAAGGGACCGGTCGCGGAGCCACCACCATTCGTCCAAGTCATTGAAGTCTTCGCACTCTGGGTCGAATACGTCAAAGCATAAGAAAAAGTCAAAGAAGCATCATCGCTCTTCGACTTCTCTTCGTCGATCAGCCGAACGGACGAGGGATGCGGGTGGTGCCCCTCCCGCGGCTCCGCGTGAGAAGCACGAAGAGTCGACTCCATGTTTCCCTACCTTTCCAGGACCTGGAGTGACTCCCGCTTAGCTTCGTACGTTCTATGAGGCGATGCATGCCATCTTCGGGCGGCCCGGACCCGCCAACGCCATCACCTCCCCCACTGGCGCACCATCACGTCGGATAGGTGGGTTTTGCAGATAGTCCGACGGGCTACTCCCTCCCCTTCGAGGCTACCCCTCGAGCCATGCGCCGCATGTCTGAGGATCACCTGGCCCTTCTCCAGCAAGAAGTTACATCTCTCTTGGCCAAGGGAGCCATTGAGCGCATTCCTGTCCCAGAAGTAGGTGGTGGTTGTTATTCCCACTACTTTCTGATCCCCAAGAAGGACAAGGGCCTGCGTCCGATCTCAAGAATGTCAACCCCTACCTCCAGATGGAGAAGTTCAAGATGTTGACACTTGCTCAGGTCTTATCTGCCCTCGACCCGCAAGACTAGATGGTAGCTTTGGACTTGCTTATTTTCCCATCCCCGTCCTGACGGCCCACCAGCGTTACCTGCTATTCACGGTAGGCCACAAGCATTTTCAGTTTACCGTGCTCCCCTTTGGCCTTACCAAAGCCCCTCGGGTGTTCACGAAAGTGATGGTGGTGGTCGCAGCTCATCTGTGCCGATCAGGGGTTTCAGTCTTCCCCTATCTCGACAACTGGCTGTTGATGGCGGACTCGCCCCAAGCTGTCGTCTCCCAACTCCAGACTACAGCAGACCTCCTGCATTCGCTGGGGCTCTCCATCTATGTGCCGAAAAGTCACACCGGATTACCTCTCAGAAGCTCCTCTTCATCGGGGCGGTTCTGGACAAGTCATGGTTTTGGGTCTATCCTCCCGAACAACGAGTCCCGGATATTCATGCTATGATTCCGATCTTTCAGCCTATATCCCGGGTTTCAGTCAGGATGACCCTGAGGCTGCTGGGCCTCATGGCCTCCTGCATCCTGTTGTTCGATCATGCCAGGTGGCATATGCAGGATCTGCAGTGGGACCTGAAATTCCAGTGGGTGCAGCATCAGGGGAATTTTTCCGATTTGCATCCAGATCTCGGAGGGCACTGCACGACAATTGCAGTGGTAGCTCACGAACCAGGTTTGGGTCAACAGCAGATCCCTCTCCCTTCCCCAACCGGAACACACAGTGGTGACAGACACATCCCTTCTGGGATGGAGCGGCCACATGGGAGAGTTGAAGATCAGGGGCCTCTGGTCTCTGGCGGAGTCCTAGCTCCACATCAACCTTCTGGAGCTTCGGGCGATCCGTCTTGCACTGAAAGCGTTCCTTCCCCCTGTCCGGGGAAGAGTAGTGCCAGGTGTTCACAGACAACACCACCTGCATGTGGTACTGCAACAAACAGGGCAGGGTGGGGTTGTGGACCCTATGTCAGGAGGCCCTGCGCTTTGAGACATGGCTGGAACATCCGGGCATATCCCTGGTGGTTCAACACCTAGCAGGTTCTCTGAACTCCAGGGCGGACGAACTCAGCCGCAGGTGTATGATGGATCACGAATGGCGTTTTCACTCGGAGGTGGTGCAAGGTCTCTTTCGACAGTGGGGAGAGCCTTGGTTAGATCTACTCGCCACCAAAAACAACGCGAAATGTCAGCAATTCCACGTGTTGGAATTTCCAGCGTGGCACTTGCTGGGTGATGCTTTTTGCCGCAAGTTGAGTTGCGGTCTGTTGTACGCCTTTCCGCCTATACCACTTCTGCCCTGAGTGCTGAAGAAGATCAGGCGAGACCGGGCCCAAGTCATTCTTGTGGCTCCGGATTGGGCACAAAGAGTCTGGTATCCCGGGCTGCTCAAAATGGACATCGATCCTCCGATCAGACTGCCTCTTCGGGAGGATCTTCTGTCGCAGCAGGGGACGGTCCTCCACTTGAACCTGTCCAGCCTCCACCTCCTTGCTTGGAGATTGAAGTGTGTATGCTCGACACCACTGTAAACAACCTGATCTTCTTTCTGCATACCATGATGTGGAAGACACTCTTAATGACGATGAAAACAATATGTTCACAATTGTAACTTATTTAATGGCCTCCATAATGACGGTGGATTGGGCACTACACCAGGCATAGGCCTCTCCTCAATTAACCCTATGTACACTGAGGAGTTTGCTTCTTTTCCAAATCATTCTACGGACGGCTGAGGTGCTGAACCTTTCTGTATCCATTCAAGCAGTTAAAACAAATGTGTTGACAGAAATTCCCATCCTATGTCTGTCCAGCAATCCCAGAGGACCTCTGTACAACCTTACAGAAGCTCCTGTTGATGGACAGGATGCTGCAAAATACTCAATCATATTTCTTCTGGACACTACCTACCGCTTGGATAGGATTGTGAGTACTAGCTTGTTGCTTAGACACTACACCTGTATTCTCTCCATGGTCTTCTTATCTGACGTACAACAGTCCCTCATGGACATGCCCTTTGACAGCTCTAAGCTTTTTGTGGTGAAGACGGACTCAGCCCTTGAATGATTCAGAGAGTAAGGCCACTGCCCACTTTATGAGCTTAGCTTCGCCAGTTCAGTAGCTGACACAAGAGCAGTGTCCTTTTCGAGGGTTCGGGAAGGGCTACCAGAATAGGCAGAAACAATATGCATCTCGGCATCAACTGGTCTCCCAGTCCTTTCAAAGTCGAGGAGCAGGCCGACAGTGTCCAGGCCCCTAGGAGCAAAGAATTACCCAAACGCCAGGTTCTTTCCCTGCAGCGGCCATCTAAAAACCTCTTTATTCTGACAATTATGCATCACTAGGTGGCTGGGTATTGATGTCAGGCACACACCCAATGTTACATTAGAAGCCCATCTGCGTAAATCTCATCCAACCTTTGGTGCTCTAAAAAGAAAGATGGTCACCACACACAGCCTTCATTAGCCAATAACAGCTGTTATTGAAAATACCTTTAAACACGCTGTAATTAATAGTGCGTAACAAAATTGTCCAATGTTATGACTTTTCAATTATATTCTTTAAGTCTCTAGCCAACGCTTGCTTATTTGTTCTGGCGTTATATGCCTTCGACTGCGTCAGGGCTTAAGGCACACTGAACACAACTAATTTTAAGTTAGCTCATCAAACCCAATACATACATTCTCCAAAATATTCGTTATGATAACCTTCACCAAATTCTCCACGTGCTAATTTACAAAACAATCTTCCCTGGTGGGAACCCAATAGAAACGTGTGGAAAGTGAATCTGAATAAAATATTTCTGCTTGATATTTCAAAACAATTAAACCATAATCCAGTATCCACAAATTACATAAAAGCGTTCGTTCAATAATACACCCATTTGTGACATATTCCAAATTGCCTCTACATCACCAAGTGAAAGAAAATCGAAGAATCACCCCAACACACATGGCCTTGCCTAAATGGGTGTTCAATCATAAAAGAAAATAGCATAGTACATACCTCAAAATATATCATTTGCCACACATATCCTGAAGGTATCTAAAAAGAATTTGTATAGACCAATTGGTATGTGCTAGAAGCATAGTAAAGGAAATGTAAAAGGTGAAAAAAAAAGGAAATCCACTCGGCACGTCAAAGTCATATAGCCAAAGAAATGTTTGTGTTGATAAGTATATGTGCAAATGCAAGATCATTTTAATTTGTGCTACAAACAAGAAATCACAAATACACCTTATTTGGTCAAAATGTTGCATCACCTGTATGGTGCAACATGCCTTACGCCTACTCATAAAACTGTAATCTCCAAATCAGTAACAATGTACACTGAGTGCACACACTGTTTTAAACAAGTCCTGCCGATTGGCGTTATCCCTTAATCAGTTCAACACAATACAGAAATAAACAGTGGACCAGACCCTCACTTCATTTGTAATTCGAGATTGTAGGACGCATATTTTCACATCCCCAGACGTTGCCTGCGGTTTCAGGTTAGCCAGGAGCACTTTCAGTTCACTGTGTTCCCCTTTATCCTATCTAGTGCACCTTGCATCTTCACAAAGGTGATGGTGGTGGCCCCAGCCCAACTACAGAGCCTGGGAATACCAGTTTTCCCATACCTCGACGACCGACTGCTGAAGTCGGGCTCACCTCAGGCAGTCGTCAACCACCTCTAAACAGCAAACCTTCTAAAATCTTTAGTGTTCAATATCAATGTGCCGAAGTTACACTTGACTACTTTGAAGACTTTCATCTGAGCCATTTTGGATATGATACAGTTTTGTTTATTTCCCCCAGAATGCAGAGACCAGCATTCTTAGGCAGTGATCTCAATGTTTTAGCCTTGGTCCTGGATCTCAGTACGGATGACTGAGGTTCTTGTGGTTTTTTGCTCCTGCATCCTGCTAGGGAAACACATCGGGTGGCAAATGGGGGCTCTGCAATGAGACATCAAATCCCTGTGTGTGCAGCATCTAGGACATCTGTTAGATTGTATCCAGTTTTCAGAGGAGTCTGCAGTTGTGGCTGGTCGACTCCGATTGGGTCAGTGGCAGGCCCCTCTCCCTACATGGCGGACAAACTCAGCAGCAGGCCCCTAGCGGATCCTGAATGGCAGCTGTACCTGCAGGTGGCACAGAGCATCTCCCAGCAATGGAGAGCACTCGGGTTAGATCTTTACGCCACCACCAAGAATGCGCAATGACAGCACTTTTATGCGCTGGAGTTTCTGAAGCACCTCTGAGACTTTCCATCTAGACTGGACCTCTGAACTCCAGTAGGCCTTCCCAGCACTCACTGTTCTGACTTGAGTTCTGAAGAATATCAGGAATGACCTGATTCAAGTCATCCTAGGGGCACCTGATTGGGCCAAGAGTGTTGTACCCAAACTCCTGGGCATGAGCACCTGTGCTTCACTCCAGCTTGTGCTTTCGGAGGATCTTCGGCAGGGTACTCTGGTCTGACCAATTTGCATCTCCATGCTTTGAGATTGAGCAGTGACATTTGACCTCCTTCGTCCTGCCACTTGAGATCGGTGAAGTCATCTTGACTGCAAGGTGTCCCTCCACAAAAGCAGTGCCCGCCAGTCGTTGGGACACATTTGTGGATTGGTGCAGCTCAAATTGACCCTTAATAGGCGAAGTAGTCAGAAGTGTTGTTGTTTGTCCTGTCTCTTTCCCAGAAAAGACTTGCTTTAGGCACTCTTAAGGGCTACTTATTGTCTCTTTCAGCTTTTTTGCTGATTTAGCCTTCTTTATTCAAATCATCTGTTGTGATGAAAGTTTGAAAAGGTTTGTAACACTTGTTTCCACCAAATCCCTTTGGGATGCCTCAATGAAACTTGATCGGAGTCATCACTTTTTTGATGTGCACCCTTCTTGAGTCCCTGCACAGTTGTCCCTTGAGACGTTCGATTCAGAAGACAGTCTTTCTCATCGCCATAACATCAGCTAGACATGCGAGCCAACTGCAGGCCCCTTCTGTTTTTCCTCCTTATACTACTTTCTTCCCAGGGCAGTTGGTGATGTGGTCCCAAGCTTCCCTTTGGTGAAAGTGGTTATATCTTTTCATGTTCATGTCGGGAAGACTATCACCCTTCCAGTATTCTTGCACCACTTAACCCCGCTGAAGAGGAGAGACTCCATCATGTGGACCCTAAGAGGTCTCTGAGTTTTCATGATGATCATACTAGGGATCATTGTGGGGGTTTCCAGGGCATAGAAGGGCTAAGCAGTGGAAAAGCAGACCACTTCTTGATGGATTTTTTACTGCATTAGGATCTGCTGTGCGTTGGTGTTGAAGCAGCTTCTCAAATGCTTATGGGCACATTTCACCAGAGCTACAACTGCGATCACTGCATTAGCACATGGAGTGCCTGTCCTGGACTTTTGTCAAGTGGCTATGTGGGGATCAGTACAAACAATTCTGGAAGCAATACTGCCTCCATAGTCTGGTCCATTGAGAGGAGCATTTTGCCCGCTTGATTCTGCAGGACTTTTTGTCTGAGCCAGTTCACAGACCCGCCACATTTGGGAGGTAACACTATGGTATCGATTCAGAAGGTGAGAAATCTGCAGTTAGACACATCGATCGGAAGAACAAGTTACTCACCTTTGGTAGTGATCTTTTTGGTAGATACCCTAACTGCAGATTCCTCGCCGACTCTCCTACCTACTCTATTCTGTGAACTGGACTTTTTTCCATTTTAAAAGTTCTTAAGTCTAGAGATCGGCACACTGGTCATGCCAATCTGCTGTTGGCCTCTGCGTCTGTTGGTTTGGACAGCCTAGAAAGCAACTGACATCAGTGTACAGTGATGGTGCTTTATTGTGGCTTCGCTCATCACTTTCGGAGTGGAACAACGTTGGCGAGGAAAGACAATGCCCTCTACCGGTGTGCAGAGGAACTTCTTTAATGTTTCAGAATTCCGTCTGATGCCTGGGGAATATTCACGAGGTGAGGAATCTGTTGTTAGATAAAATATCCACCAGAAAGATCCTTATCAAAGGTGAATAACTTGTTCTTTACTTGATTTTACTTTATTACAAGCTGTACATTTGTTGCATCATTGATTTCAGACAGTCTCTGCACAGCTCTGCTTGATTGTGAGTGGGCTGGTGTGGCCTTCATTGGTTTGTGGAATAGGAGGAGCCTACCTGGGGTTCAGCCTACTGTAGAATAAGACCCAGACATGTAAATCATACTAGATGAGAACTTGTGAACATCAACAAATGTGTAATTTCTTATCCTGCCTTATGGTGTAATGCATAATCTGCTTTTCTACATAGGATCCTGTTGCATGGAGTGATGTCACCAGCTTTGAAATATCAGATGCTGCAATTTCTCCGTCTCAGCACACACCTATAAAGCTAATTCAGATTCAACATGGTGAGGAGGCTATAGAGTGCCAAATTAATGGCAACCTCGTAGCAGAGGTTAAAAACTGTTCAAGCAGAGAAGAGAGTGAGATAATTCCTTCCACATCCCCCATTATGGCCAAGTTCAGCACACCACCTACGATTTTAAGGAAAAAAAGAAAAATGCGAGCTGGACGTTCCCCTGTTAGTGAAATGAATGATGGCTCATTCAGTGATACTGGCAATATTGCACTAAAAAACACTCCAGTTAAAGCACTACCATTTTCCCCATCACAGGTAAGATGTGCCATACATTAATTTAAGGCTAAGAAAGTGGTAAAAAGTAGTTTGTTTTTATTGTTTTGTAATAATCTATAATAATACAGATGAGATTGTAATGGGAAAATCCCAGATATTTATGAAATGTATCCCTTCTTTACCACCTCTTGGTGTGACCTAAAGCTCATAAACTGGCAAGCTTCAAAGTGGTCTGCAACTGGTACCATTGCATGCCTGCAGTCATGCCAACTCCCAACATGTAAGGTTTGCGCTTACACCCTTTTCAGTTTTATAATAAACATTATGTACTGGAAACTGCTTTTTGTACCTGCACTTGAGCATTTATAAATTGCATTGTTGGATATACTCCCTTTTTACTGATGATGTAGTATTATGCCTTTCATTATTACTTAATATATATCAACTCCTGACATTTTTAATGGATTGAGTTGTTATATGTCACTCCAGGCAGATTTGAGAAATATCTGCTGTCTGCAGTTAGTGGTAGATAACCTAGAGCAGCAAATATGAGGTTTCTGCCTGAGGGCTTGAAAGGAGGACATTCTGTTATGTTCCTGCCAGATATAGCCTGTATAGTGTCAGGAAGGGTACTGGTTCATAAGCCCGGGATTCTTCCAGTCCTGGGCCTGCTTCAGAACTGTTGACCAAGAAGTTAAGACTGCTGCCTCTTAGAATCTAGTTATTTTTATGGTGATAGTTTTTTCTGAAGTCAGTAAGACTCTCACCAAATCATTACTCCTCACTGAAATGACAAGCAGTTCAAATTGAAAGGGTTTAAGACATTTCCCTACCTGCTTTGTGCCAGACTCATGGAGACTCTCCTAAACTAAATATGATTCCCATTCCTTGCCATAAAAACTCCATTCTGATAGATACATCTGCCAGTGGATTCCTCACCTTGTGAATATCCCCCTTGCTTGAGCAACATTCGGAAAATTCTTTGTAGCACGCCGGCGTGGACGACGTCATAGGAGCACGGCATCGCGCGCGACTCCGTCTGACGTCACCGACCCCATATTAGGCCTACGTCGGCGTGATGACATCAGTTCCCTTTTTTCCGCGTCGTTGCTGCTAACGGTTTCTGGGATCTTCTGCGATTCAGATAGTGACTTGGTTGCTATTTGTGTGTTACTGTGTTTTTGTTCTTCGTCGAAGAAGACGGGGTTTAAGCAGTGCGGCTCGTGTGCCCGGATGATGTCTATGACAGATCCTCACGATGATTGTTTGTGGTGCCTGGGTTCAGACCATGATGTTAAAGGCTGCCGATCCTGCTTTAAGATGAACCCTAAAGCTCTACGAGAACGAGAGGCAGAACTTCTGCTGGCAAAGGTGAAAGGTAAAGAAGCCAAGAGATCTTCGAGATCAAGATCTAGGCGCTCGAGATCCAAGCAGAAGTCTCAATCGAAGTCGAGATCGAGGGCCAGATCGGAGTCTGCATCGAGGTCGGCTTCAGGACATGCTTCGGGTTCCTCGAAGAAAAAGCTCAAGAGGAAGAAGCATAGTTCAAGGCATCATTCTGGGTCATCGGACTCGAAGAGGAAGTCTTCTTCTCGAAGGCATAAAAAGGATTTTGTGTCTCCTTCTCCTGTTTGTGAGCCTGAAGGTGGTGCTTCGCCTGCACGATCTCGAGAGAAATCTCCGGATCCGGAGTTGGAACCAAATCCGGATTCGTGTCAGTCTTCGGAGCATGAAGAAGGCGTCGAGATCCCTCGGGCACCGACTCCGGTGGATAGCCCAGAGGGTCAAGAGGAGCCGAATCCGGAGCAGCCTCCTTCGGAGCAGCCATTGGGTTCGTACCCTCCCTTTCCTGGTCCTGGGCAGGACCCCTCGCATTTTCTAAATGCCATGTTTGGCGTATATGCGAGGGCAATGTACCCCTCTGGAGCACCTGCGGGTCCCATGGGTCCATTGTCGTTTAACTTGGGTGTCCGTCAAGCATATGCTCCGGCGCCTTTAATGCCGTTTATGCTGACGCCATATCCACCTTGGCTTGGTACGGCGCCGCCGAGGTCATCGACTCCGCACACGGCTTCGCCGGCTCCGGAGCGACCTCGGGATTTGGATCGGGGTTCGACGGTTCCGGCTTCCCATCCTCCAACTGTTCCAGTTCCTCGTTCGACGCCGGCTCCGACTCCGTCGGAGTCATTACCGGATCCGACGACTGCGGTTCGTATGGAGTGGTCGAGGCGTGGAGGAGAAAGAATATGAGGACCCTGATGTGGAGGAAGGAGAACTTCAGGGGCAGGAGGATTTTTTTGTGGATCTCCATAGTGCAAGTGAGCTAGAACTATCTCCAGAGTGGGGGTTGCCTGCAGTTTCGGACGTACCCTCTAAGGATGTGGCGCCATACCATGTGGTAATTAAAAAGGTTGCTGAGCTGCTAAATTTGACTTTACCTACAGTGGAGTTCAAATCTAATATCCTCACGGAGGAATTACATTCGCCTTCTTCAGCTGTTGAACCGACTCATTCACGGAGGCTCTGACAGAACCAATTTTGGAGGTCTGGAAAAAACCTTTATCTGCTCCTGCGGTGTCCAGATCAGTGGCGAGGCGATATAGGGTAACACCTGATGACCCTGATTTTTTGTCTACCCATCCTTCGCCAGAGAGTCTGGTGGTGCAAGCCGCTTGTTCGAACAGGTCAGCAGGCTCTTTTCCCCAGGTACCTGGAGATAAAGACTCAAAAAAATTGGATCAAACTGCTAAAAAGGTTTTCTCATCAGGTAGCATGGCTCTGAAGTCCAAGAATGCTACTTCCCTGCTGGGCAGATGCGTGCATGCCTTAATGGATTCGGTAAAGCAATTAACAGCTAAGCTTCCGGAGGAAGATAGAAAGAACTTTAATGAAGTTGTTATTGACACTCAGGCTGCAGCCCGCCATGTTATTCAAAGTGGCATGGACACGGCTGACTCTGTGGCTAGGATAATGGGTTCTTCAGTGGCTACCAGAAGAGCCGCTTGGCTAAAATCTTCTGAGTTTTCAGCTGACGTTCAGGCTACTCGTATGGATTTGCCTTTTGACGGCTCTGGCCTCTTTGGAAAGAAAGCGGATGTGGCATTGGAGAGGTTCAAAGACAGCCGGGCGACGGCTAGATCTTTGGGCCTGAAACAAGAGGCTCTACCACCAGGAAGTACAGAGGCTTTGAGAGGTCCACTTTTCGTCCCTATAAACGAAGCCAGCAACAGCAACAACAACAGAACCCTTTGTATAAATCATACAGAGGTAGACAAAGGGGTCGTGCCCGTGGTCGTCAAGCCTCCTCCTCCTCTACTTCCTCCTCTAATACCCACCCCCCACCTACATCAGCAAAGCAGCCCTAGATCCACCATTCCGGATCATGCAGGTCCGGTAGGGGTTCGGCTTACTAATGTTCTACGGGATTGGGAATCGGTTACATCAGATCTTTGGTTTCTCAATCTCGTAGAAAATGGGTATGCACTTCCTTTTCAGGAGTTCCCTCCCAATTACCCTCCTTGCCAAGGTTATTGTTCTGAGGACCACCTGCTTCTCCTGCAGGAAGAAGTCCTGGCACTGTTCAGAAAGGGTGCGATAGAGGTGGTTCCAGAGCAGGAGAAGGGTCAGGGGTGCTACTCCAGGTATTTCCTGATCCCCAAAAAGGATGGCAGACTTCGACCAATCCTGGATCTCAGGATCTTGAACTTGTATCTGAAACAAGAAAAGTTCAAGATGCTCACTCTTACGCAGGTTCTTCAAGCGCTGTTGGAAGAAGACTGGATGGTGTCGATCGACTTGCAGGATGCTTATTTCCACATCCCATCCTGAAGTCGCACAGGAAGTATCTCCGTTTTACGGTGGGGTCGCAACACTACCAGTTTGTGGTCCTTCTGTTTGGTCTTACTACTGCGCCTCGAGTTTTCACCAAGGTGATGGCAGTGGTGGCAGCACATCTCAGGAGGTCGGGGAAACCTGTATTCCCGTATCTGGACGACTGGCTGATCAAAGCGGAGTCACCAGAGAAGGTGCTCCGTCATCTGCAAGAGACAACTCAGTTGTTTCACAGGTTGGTTTTTTCGATAAATGTACCCAAGTCTCACCTGGTGCCCTCCCAGCGCAACCTGTTCATAGGTGCGGTACTGGACACAACTGTATATCGTGCATTCCCTCCTCCTCAAACGATTCGCGACATACAGGAAATGATTCCTTATTCTACAATGGAGCGGTTGTTCCAGTCCTCTAGGTCCTTTGGCTGCTCGGTCTGATGGCTTCTTGCATTCTTTTGGTCAACCATGCACGCTGGCATATGAGGGCACTTCAGTGGTGCCTCCGCAGGCAGTGGTATCAGCACAACGGAGATCTCAGGGAGTCAGTGAGGATCTCCAGAGAAACTGCAGCGGATTTGACTTGGTGGGGCGTGGAAGGCAATCTGTCTCAGGGAAAGGCTTTTCAACTGCCTCCATCGGTGGCCACAGTGATAACGGATGCATCCACTCTAGGATGGGGTGCTCATCTGGGGGATCTGGAGGTCAAAGGGCTTTGGTCTCCAGAGGAAAGGTTGCTTCACATCAACCGTTTAGAGTTGCAGGCGATACGTCTGGCGCTCAAGGCCTTCCTCCCTTCCCTTCGCGGTCAGTCGATTCAAGTCCTGACGGACAACACGACCGCGATGTGGTATGTCAACAAGCAGGGAGGAGTAGGGTCACAGTAGGGTCACAGTGTCTCTGTAGAGAGGCTCTGCGTCTCTGGTCCTGGGTTTAGGAACACCAGATTTGTCTGATGGCAAATCATCTGGCCGGAGTTCTGAACGTACGTGCAGACATTCTCAGTCGGCAGTTCTCTGCCGACCACGAGTTCACGACATCTTTCAGATGTGGGGGACTCCTCGGGTGGACCTGTTCGCCACTCGCGAGAATGCTCACTGCCTGTCATTCTGCAGTCTCCAGTATCCGATGCAAGGAGCGTTGGGAGACGCGTTTCAGTTGAGTTGGGGAAGTCAACTCCTTTACACGTTTCCTTCCATACCCTTGATTCCTCGGGTTCTGAGGAAGATTCGCCAGGACCGGGCCCAAGTCATATTGGTCGCCACGGATTGGCCAAGAAGGGTGTGGTACACGGACCTACTCCACCTCTCCTCTCACCCGCCGCTCCATCTCCCTTTCAGGGCAGATCTCCTCTCTCAGATGGAGGGGCAGGTTCTACACCCCCACCTCCAGACATTACACCTTCATGCCTGGAGATTGAACGGGGCAATCTGAATTCCTTTTCTCTCCCTCACAATGGGGTGGATGTCATTCTTTCGGGCAGGCGTGACTCCACCAAGTCCATCTATTTGTATAGGTGGACTAACTTTGTTGTTTGGTGTAGGAAGAAGTCTATTGACCCTTTGAGGGCTCATTTGTCCGATATTTTGTAGTTTGCTCTTTCTTTGGCGCAGCAAGGATTTGCTGTTGCCACAGTCAAAGGTTACCATTCAGCATTTCTCTGTTTGCCGGATCGGCCATCTCTTTTTAAATCTCCAGTGGTTTTGAGGTTTCTGAAGGGCCTCACTATTAAGTTCCCTCCTTCTCCATTTATCGTGCCTCAATGGGACTTAAATCTTGTCTTAACATTCTTGATGGGTTCTCCCTTCGAACCCTTACACAAGTGTCCCGTGAGGCTTTTGTCTTTTAAGACGGTCTTCCTAGTTGCGATCATCTCGGCAAGGAGGGTGAGTGATCTTCAAGCTCTTAGTTCTAAGCCCCCATTTCTGACCCTTCATGCTGATCGAATGGTTCTTAGGACCAGGGCTGCTTTTCTGCCAAAGGTGGTAACTCCCTTCCATCTAGGACAGTCCATTACCCTTCCTACCTTCTATCCTCTCCCTCACCCTTCCAAGGAAGAAGAGAGACTGCATCGTCTGGACCCTAAGAGGGCGTTGTCCTTTTCTCTTGATAGAACAAGAGACTTTCGGGTAGATGACCAGCTGTTTGTTGGTTTTGCTGGCTGCCGGAAGGGTAGAGCGGTGCACAAGCGCACACTTTCCAGGTGGATAATTCTGTGCATCAAGATTTGCTACTCTCTGGCGGGTAAGGACCCTTCTGAGGGTATAAGAGCTCATTCTACCAGGTCAAAGTCTGCTACTTCTGCGTTTTCTAGAGGTGTACCTGTTGAGGACATTTGCAGAGCTGCGACTTGGGCCTCCCTCCACACTTTCGCGAAGCATTACTGCTTGGATACCGAAGTGAGGAAGGACTGCCACTTTGCGCGCTCTGTCCTCCAAATGTCCTGGTATAGCAGAGTGGACACCCTCCTCCAGGAGTGGGAACTGTTGTGGGACTCTATTCACAAGGTGAGGAATCCACTGGCAGATGTATCTATCAGAAGAACAAGTTACCTTCGGTAACGCTTTTTCTGGTAGATACAGTATCTGCCTGTGGATTCCTCACTGACCTACCCGCCTTTCCGTTGTCCGCTCTGCTTTACCTATGCTTATGTACATTTTTGTATATTTATGTATATGTTTGAAATGGGGTTTCTTACCTTTGCTACACACTATGTGTGTATAATTTTGAAATGTATGTACTGTGTACAATGTATTTGTATATATCTACTGTCATTGGTCCGTCCGGGTACCTCTAAGGCACGGAAAAAAGGGCGGAACTGATGTCATTATGCCGACGTAGGCCTAATATGGGGTTGGTGACGTCAGACGGAGTCGCGCGCGATGCCGTGCTCTTATGACGCAGTCCACGCCGGCGTGCTACAAAGAATTTTCCAAACGTTGCTGACGCAAGGGGGATATTCACAAGGTGAGGAATCCACAGGCAGATACTGTATCTACCAGAAAAAGCGTTACCGAAGGTAAGTAACTTGTTCATCTCAAATCCTCTCTTCAGTTCAGTATTCATTACAATCCCTGCACTGAGGTCTAATTCTACAGGTCATTGGGTGACTTGTTTAGTCCTGTTCTGTCCTTGATACTGCAGTAAATAACTTTTTCCCTAGGTACTTTATTATCTAACTGAATCCTTACAAAGTCTGAATTGATTTAAATGTTCCATTGTTTATTTCATGGTTTCTTCGACGTTTTAGCTTTTAAACTTTAACTTTGATGTAAACTTGGAAGCCCCTGGTATTGTGTCCATGTGATGATTGAGCCTCATTTTCTCATTCTTGCAAAGACTGGATATTTTAATGTGAAGATCTGTGTAATGGGTCTTATGGTAAGTAGTCTACACAATTTTGTTATTTTGCTTATCAACAAGTGCTTGACTTTGAGTGATGGGGCATACCCAAGCGGCGTTCAGTTTCAAATGGGTAGCTACCCCCTGAGTGACCAGGCCATGACACTAACAATGATTGGTAGCGGCTGATGTTAGGCTTATGGTACTGGCCTTTTTACTTTCTGTCCAGTGTGGAGATTTCCTTCTGGCTCATCCTGGCAAATACATGTTATGACTGGACCCTACGAATCCCACAGATTGTGTGTAGTGCGCATGAGGCTAATTTGGTACAAGACAGTGTGACCTGTGGCTTAGGTCGCCAATTGATGTAGGTAGCCCCCAAGACCGTAGGGTACTCCACAGAGTTTAATGGCTGTCAGTGTTGCTCTCACCACTTCCCCCTGCATATCCCTCCAGCACCTCTCTCCTGATTTCCCCCTCCCTGTAGGTTTTCTTTTTTTTTGGAAAAGGAATATGTATTTGTTGGGCTCTTGACTCGTGGTTTGTGAGTAGGATCCGTAAGGACCTTTTCTGCTCACTGCATCTTGACCAAGCTAATTCCACCTAGTTAGCTTGTGGCCTGACGAGATCAACACCGAAAAATGAAAGTGACCAACAGCAAGGTCAGTTGCTGCACACATACCATAAAACGACAGCCTACGTACTTATCCTCTGCAACCTTTGTCCTGTTCTATTAGAGGGAAATCTCAACAAACTAACCAAAGGGAGTTTGGAAGATATTACACCTCTGACAGTGACAGTACCCTTATGGCTAGTTGCCATGGAGCTGTGGCACACCTGATGTAAAGATACTCTTGGTTCCTTTTCCTCTGACAGTTTTGGGACTGAGTGGATGTTCGGATGCAGCCCAACTGCTATTGCACTGTATAAAAAAAAGCTGAGCTCTTTTGTTTATCCAGGGTTCGCCTTTTGCTTTCAGTTTTACTCTTGTTTGTATGAGAAAGTTTAGACCAGAGGCAGAGACGGGCCTGAGGAAGTTTTCCTTGGGAGTTAAGTTGTCAGCATTATATCTTTCTTCTTTGTTTGGAAAAATAATATATTGAGTTCAAATTATGAAGCTGTATAACTGATCATCTATCTTGTCGCTTTATTGGTGTAAGTTCATAGGAAGTCTCTTTGAATCAGTGCAAATAGCAGAATTCATGTGTGTAACATGACAAATAGCGTTCATCCCTTATGTTTCTCAAACAAGTCAGTGTGGTTCAACGTCTCTTGACTCAGAACCAGTTCTTTATCTTCTTTGGTCATGCTTCAAAAGATTGAGGATTATTGAAGCCAGAATCTTGTATTTTTTTATGTATGTTAATGTGGGGAACACGCATTTCTGACATCAAGGATGTGGGCTCTGCTTCAAGACATTCTCATCCTTATGGCACGTTTGAAGAATTGGCTTGGAGTTGATGTAGCACTGAGGTGGCAGTGGACGAACAGTCTTGGGTCAGTTAATTGGCATTATAGCAGCAGTCTGTACAGTGCCCTGATGGTGTAACACCTGTAAAGCTGGAGGAATGGTATTACTCCATTTTCCACCTGAGTCTGAATGACTTGTTGCATTGACCGCTATAGGTTCAATTTCTGGACCCTATGGTGAAGGTGCTTCCATCCAGCTGCAAGTTACCTGTTATTGCGCTTGTGGATGGGTTTCTGGTGTTACATGACGATGTAGGGGTTAACCGTTCCATCCGTTTTTTTTTTCATTTTTTCCATTTATTCCATTTGTTTCTGAGACTTTGGAAAAACACTGTCTTGCCGGGATTTTCTCATTGCTAACATAGTGACCTTTGCAGCCATTTTTTGAAACATTTTGGAGGCAAGTTCATATGATTTATCTATCCCCTTTGTGCCTGATATACATCATATGATATAGATATGTCTTAAAGCATTGTATTGCTGGTGGTAGATACTCATAGGTACATTATGTTTTTCCCAAAACACCAGATAGCGGGGAATCCAGTGAAATAATTACAATTGTACTTGAACCCATCCATTAGGCTGTCTACATGTTGGCTGCAGTAGAAATTCAGGTGGGGCTTGAGGGTGTCCCTTAGATCCAGATATTTCAGGCTGATGAGGCAATCGGAATCAAACAAACGATGAGAGTGATTTTAGTTTTTTTTGTTTTTCGTTTTGTTTAACATCTATAAGATAAGATGCAGATTGTTTTAATTCCTGCAATGCAATTCTTTGCATGTCGGTGGCCCAGAGAGGTCTTGTGACATCTGAATAAACTCATTCAGTGGACAGCTTTAGGGCTGTTTTCTCTAAATCTTCTGTCCTATGGGGATCTGGAAACCAGCTGCAATCAAGGTTTCAACAGCATTACCCACATGCGGCATCATGTACAGGCCTGGAATGGTTCTTAGTTCAATGTACAGTATAGTGGTCATACTTCCTTCTTTAAGTCCTCCTATCAGGGGTGTGGAATTTAATAAAATATCTACTTGTCCATGGGGCAGGTTGCTTCATCAATCTACTTGCCCTATAACAAAATCCACTTGTCCCTTTTATGCCATGTAATGCGGCGACAAATTACGGCAGCAATCTCATTATATAAGAGTTATGATATAACCTCTCTAATTATGCCAGGGCTTGTACCATAGTAGGATTGCATACTAGCAATTCCCTTATGCTGCCACGTTTCTGCAGGTCTTCATACTGGGCTGAAGGTATTGGTAAGAAATAGTTCAAGGGTTGGCATGCCCTTTTGAGTCTGTGCAAACCTACTAACATGCGTGCTGGGTTGCACCAACTCTTTTCTAATATTTTCCTGTACTGAAAAAGGTTGGAAATTTACTCTTGACAGTCGCAGACATAAAACTTCTTCCAGGGTTGGGAAAAAAGTGGTTGGAGGAAAAGTGAACTTGAAACATTAAGATTTTCACATGAGACAATCTACACATGCACATGTGCTCATGCTAAAATGCAGTTCACAAATAATTTCTAGGAGTACTATTTCTTGGCCTACTTCTGTAAATTCTTGTGAATTCATGGAAACTGTATATATGCACTTAATGCAAGGATATATACCATGATTGCACTTTTGAGACTTTCGTTAATAATTGGGCTTCTAATTAGGCCTGGCGTTAACCATGAACTATTGTGTTTAGTAAAATTCTGTCTCTCTCTCGCTCTTTTTCTCTCCGGCTTCACTGTCAGTGACAGTATTCTGCTCTTTGACAAGGAGCATATTGGCACACAAAGTAGTTTTGTTCAGTGCCCGGAACTGCTGTGGCAATGTGTGCTTTTTGAAACCAAAAACAAATTTTGCTTTTGCCAATGCTTGTTAGAATGGTGAGGGCCCAGCAGCTCCCAAGCGGATACGGTTTTACAGAAACCATGCCTGAACAAGCCACGCATTGACAAAACCAAAAGGCTGACCACCAATTTCAGACCTACTGGCTTTGCCAATGCTTGTTTATTTTTGTGTCCGATAATCGTATTTAAACTGGTTACACTGATTTTCCATTATGAATATGTTTTAGGAAATACAAGCATACATCAACATGTTGCTAAATGATGCTGCAATGATATGGTACCTAAAATCTTACAGTAGCAAAATGTTTTTTTTCCTACTTGCATTTTTTTTAAACATTTTATTTTGAAAACAAAGAATCATCACTCTTGCTTTGAAGTTTCTGCAAATATTTGCATATAATCAGAGAGCATTCTGGGCGAATTATACTTAGCCTCATATTACTAAACTTTGAAATCGTGTATACACATTTATACTGAAACCACCGTCAGTAGTGCTGGCAGAGTTTACAGTGTTTACTTTTAGTGCTCACCCTAATAATAAAGGCTTTGCATTAATGAACCATAAATACAAGCTTGAACAGCATTTAACACATGGACACAAATATTACCTTAACTGCAGACATTGCCCTTTCCTGATCCATGAAGTGATACTGTAAACTGGCAGCCAAAGGGTTTGTGCTGTAGGGGGTTGGGCCTACTTGTCCCAAGGACAAAATACACTTGAAAACTTGTTGCCCTTGACCCCAAACAATATGTCCCGGGAGTCGGGCTGTAGGAATTCCACATCCCTGTCCTATAAGCTGGTAGAAAAGCATACTTTCAGCAAATCGTTGTTTGAAAATAGAAATCTTTCAGCATCTACTACTAAGATTTTTGGCTTAATAATTAGTCTTTGGTCACTCACTGAAGGCTCCTTACAAAGGTGGATTATTTGCACCCAAAAGGACCATCCAGATCCTTTATCTAAACGTTTTTTGAAAGAAACACTGATTTTAGAAAGCTTAGTGAAATATGGAAAAAGTCTATCACCTGTCATTGAAGCAGTTAGGTTCCAGTGGTCACATTTGTTATACTCTGTTCACAAATCATGCTTTCATGCAGTGTTTTGAAGTGAAGTATATGATGCTGTTCTTCTTATCCCCAGCTTTGTTAATGTTGGTAAGTTCATTCCTTCTGTCTGTGGTTTTAAGCATTCACTATACTAGCATCTCAATATCCTCATTCCAGCTTGAGCCCCCGGCACCTTTTATCTTGAGCTGTGTCTAGGTGTGTGTTGCTAAAGTGTATTATGAAGCATGCTTCTAATTGCTAATTCCTCACCTTAAGAGTTTTCCCAGGTGACAGACTGGATCGGTGGCAACATGTGGTTCCATGATGACTTTGTATGAACCTGGAATTTTCCGATCAGACCCACATATAAACAGCAACCTGATGTACTCACATCCTTATTTTCTTTACATATACTTGACGCAGATCAAGATCTCTGTTCCTAACGACTTCTAAATTGTATCAGATCGTGTGCCTGGAACAATGTCTGCCCTGAACAATACAAGATGTAAGGTAACATAATTTAAGAGGAGGCACGCGCAATAAATGACAGTCCATTTAGCCACCAATGTATTCAAGTAACAGTTTACAAATCCAGTGTACTTTGTGATTTTTAGCTCCGTTTGTTACATGAAGTACCTCTCCTAAAGTTCCAATAGCGATATAAATTAAAGTTGGACTCCTAAATTGATATTTCAGTACATCATTGCTGTCTTAATGGACTGTCATTTATTGAGCTCCACCTCTTAAATGATTCTGTTTGATTATGGTCGTATAGGCGACTAAACTTGAAAGAGGAAGAGCACCATAGTACTTGCATTCCACTAAGATTAATAGTGTATGTGCAATGTAATGAAGCCATGGTTACCTTAAATTCTTTTTATGACTAATGTTGTATGTGCAATGCAATGAAGCAATAGTTGCCTTACATTCTTTTTAAAGTTGTAAGGTGTTCCTTGGCTGCCAGAAGCAGATGTCTGTCGAGGAACTGCACAATGTGTGCCTTTAGCAGTTGGGCTCCAGTCAAGACGAAATCATGTGATAAATGTGCCGTCTTGCAACCAAAGGCAATCCGGGAGCAGGAAATTAAAATGTTCTTCAACGAACACAAGAATGGTCGCAGTGGAATCATGGACCTTACTTCCTCTCTTAAGTCTTGACGCTGTTTGCGATCCTGTAAAAGGAGTCAGTCTATCCTATCCAAAGTCTTTTTTCCACTCAAAGTCTTCGGGTAAGTTGAAGACATGCCATGAGTGCAAGAAGACCTATACCTCATCCCACCTCTCAAAGTCGGGCAATGAGGTGCAAGCGCATCAATCAATCAGTAGATATAGCTCCGCACACACCTTCTCACTCAGATCCAGATCCAGTTGTTGGTCCTGGTATGCCTAAAATTCCCTAAACTGTCTACCCCTGCAGCAAATATCAGCTTTTATGGATGCAGTGTTGCATCTCTTTCCAAATCCCTGTGGTGCACCTTTGGGCTGCACCAATCTGGAAATGGTTTCAGTTGGACTTCCATTGGTGGGCCCTCCCTTGGTACCAGCTGACTTCGTTGGACTTGTTCTGCTCCCTGTTCCGAGCTGGCCATGCTTCCACTCTGGCCCCAGGGACAATGCTAGTCTCTGAGGCTGAATCTAGGGGCTCTGGCTCAGGGACCAGTTCCGACACCAGTCTCCAATCCTTACCCTTCATCTTGCTCCAGGCCTGTCGTGTTATGAAATCACAAAAGTGCAACCAGTCGGTTTGCTACCGAACACTCATCCTCAACCTCTGCTTCTTGGCCTTATGTTTTTTTCAACTCCAAGGCGGTTCAGGGTATGCAAAATGTTCTACACGACACTGAGATAATAAAGCGGCAGACAACCTGCTCCCACTTCACTATGCTGATGGTAGGGGAATAACTGAATAAACAAAATGCCTGCGGGGTAGATACATCCTGAGAAACTGGCATAGACTTGTCACCTTAGCAACCAACTGAAGAATGGGCCTCTTTCTCAAGGTTTGTGCGGAGGATGACAGCAGTATCCTATTTACAGTTGCCAACTGTTGAGTCCAAAGCAGACATGTTAACTGAGATCATTTAAGCTCGTCCAACTTCTTTGGAGCAACTTTTTCCATTGAACAAGACTCTTAGCCACCCTTCTGGCCACTTGGCCTAAGCCCCACTCAGACCCTCCAATGAGTCTGTTTGTTGCCAGGCGCCATAGGCCAGGCTCTGGTGATCCTTATTGTCTGAGAAGGCATCCTATGCTGTACCCTTGTGGTACAAGCATCAACACGTAGTCACTCCAAGTGATTTTTCAACCTGAAACAGAATTTTTTCTTTGGCTAGTTTAGCCTTGAGATTGCTGAATCCTATGCACCTTCTGGACAAGTACATCCATACTCTATGGGACCTGGTCAGTGAGATCTCATCAGCCGTCCTGGAAGACCTCAGGGCCTCGTTAGCTCCAAGGATACATGAAGTCCATGACCTGTTGAGGTATGTCTTGCTTGTTGGATTGGGCTACACAAACTGTGCGGTCAAAGCTAATGGTACCAGTGTAGTGCTTACAAGGCATGTCTGGATGAATCTGGATTTTCAGGGGCTATCCAGGTGTCCCTTATGGACGTGCTGTTTGATGGTTCCAGATTGTTTGATTAGAAGGCTTATTTGGTGTACAAACGATAAAAGGACAATCCAGCTACAACACGATCCTTGGGATCCTTGTGTCCTGCTAAACAACTCTGTCAACAGTGCAGGACTTTTAGGGGTTATTCCAGAGGACAAGCCTACAGACGGCACCTGCTTCCCCAACCTATGCAGCACCAGCAGTCCCAGCCAATCAAGGCAGGAGCCATGGCAGCAGCATTGGGTGGTTTGCACTAGCAAGGACCGCTCTCCTCTAAATCCTTGTCCTCTGCTGCAGGGGCTGCCTCTGTGTGCAGAATGCCTTTTTACAGATTGACAAATTCTGATAGATACTTCTAGCCACAGATTCCTCATCTTGTGTATACCTCTAAGTGCCATACTGGATCTAGAGAATTTTCTCTGCAATGCCCTAACTCGTCGATACAGTGGTATTGTGTGGCTCTGTGTATGGTTCATCATGCTCCGGATGCAGATCTGAAACTTACTCAAATTCTGTCAGGCCTCACTGATTTTTTCATAAAAACATTCCAGTGTGCAATGGACATGTCCTCTCCGAAAACTACCAATTTCAAACTGCTACAAACAGAAGTTGGTGATGGACCCCCATGAGGTCTGTCTCTGGTGCCCAAACATGATTCAAAGTCATGTGACAAGTGTGCGAAGATGAACCAGAAGACCAATTGAGACCGCAAAGGTAAATTGCAGAAGAGTGGGAAAGCACGTATCGGTCAAATTTAAAGTCCGCTTTTGAGATTGTTCATCTTTGAAGTCGAGATCTTTAGGTAAGCCAAAAAGTCAAAGAAATGCAAGAAGTCAAAGCTCGGCTCCCCTTCCTCCTGATACTCCCACCATGATGAGTTGTGCAATTTTCCAGGTATCTCCAAGCTGCAAACTCTGTCTCAGTTCTGGGAACTAGCTCCCATCTTGATGCGCCCTGACTTCCTCGGACCACGGACAAAGCTGCAACACCACCACAAATTCAAGGAAGCCATTGATAGAGTATTTGGTACCTAACTGGATACAGTATTTGGTACCTAACTGGATCCAACAGGAAAGCTTCGGGGCTATGAATGTTCAATGGCATCCAGTTTGTCTACTGACGGTAGATTCTACCCCCATGCTGACTGTCCCACTGGACCCCATTGCGGAGGCAAGCACGGCATCAGGACTGATGCCACAGCCCTGAGTGTTGACATTGGCTGCAACGCTGGCGGAGGGGGAGCCAGTAGTTCTTTCGGACTCAGAGTCGCCCACCATAGACATCCCCATTCTGATTCAGAGACCTTGCCACACCAATAAGAAATGCAGGAGCCTCATGATGATGATGATGACAAAAGCCACACCTATTAGTTGACCTACAGTATGCCAGTAGACTTGATATACCCCCTGGCACTGACTTCCATGCTCCCACTGTGTCTCCAGAGGAATCAGCCCCCCCCCCCTCCAGTTAATAGTCAAAGTTCCAGTCAACTCTGGCCTGCTCTGGGGACCCTGCCATTCCCATGCAACACCAAACTCCAGAGAGCGTTGTGGTACAGGCTTCCACAAGCAGGTTAAATCAAAATGTGTTTCCGAATATTCCACCAGACAGTCAGAATGTATACAGATGCATTTATGAAACAGATTTTCTCCTCTGGCAGCCTCGTTTTAGAACGCTAAACCCCAGCTTGCATCTGGGGAGATACTCGTATGGGATATGATGACAGAAATCTTGTCCCAGATGACGTTGGGCCCAATCTCACGACTTATTCAGGATCGCCAAGAAACAGTGAAGCACCCTAACCGATTGGGTTTGGACACTACTGACTGCTTGGGTAGGGCAGTCAGGACCAATGTGATGCTTCGGCGCCATGCTTGGATTCACTCCACAGATTTCCGAGTGGCGTTCACCAGTCCCTTATGGACATGATATTCCATAGCGTACGTCTCTTCAGAGACCAGACAGACTCATCCCTGAATCCCTTTAAAGAGAGCAAAGCGACAGTGTGCTCTCTTCGGTTGGCACCACCTATACAACAGTTTCCCCAGCAGTTTCGCACCTTTCTAAGCTACGGAAGAGGGTTCCAACAGAGATAGCATCAGACAGTGCCTCAGCATCAACAGGCCTCTAAAGCCTTATGAGGCAGAGGCCAAGGATCTGTCTTTCAGTACCCAGGCCTCCGCACTCCCCCACTTGCCTCTTATGCCACAAAGCCTCCCAAAGGACCATTTATCCATACTTTGAGGATAAGTTGAAGCTCTCTTGGCCAGGAGAGCCATAGTGAGTGTGCTAGTATCAGAAATCGGGACTGGTTGCTATTCCTGTTACTTTCTGGTACAGTAGAAAAGGACTGTGGTGTCTGACTTGTCCTCAATTTTCACCCTCTGAGCTTCCTCCTCTTGAAGGACAAGTTCAATATGCTCACCCAGGCCCAAGCCTTGTCTTTCCTAGATGCAGGAGAGTGGCAGGTGGTTTTGTTTCTGCAGGACACCTACTGCCACATCTCCATCCTGAAAGCCCACAGATGCTTCCTGCTGGGTCAGGTAAGCCAGTGGGTCACAAATGGGTGCTGCACTTGAAGGTGGCACATGACATCTTCCAGCTACAGGGACATTCCAGGCTTCATTTTTTCTCCACCTCAGTGAAAGTGTCAGTTAGAGGACGCCTTTCTTATTGATTGGAGCTCTCGATTCCTATGCGCATTTCCGTCTCTACCTCTTTTACCCAGAGTTCTGAAGAGGATCCTGAAAGACGGGGCCCATGTCATCCTAGTGGTTCCGAATTGGGTGAGGAGAGTGTGGTACACAAAACTTCTGGCCATGAGCAAATGTCCTCTGTTCTGGCTGCCCGTTCAGGAGAACCTTCTGTTGTAGCAGCAGGCCAGAGCCCTGCACTCAAGCCTTCACTACCTTCACCTACTTGCGTGGAAACTGAGCAACAACAATTAATGGCGTTTGATTTTCATTCTGAAGTAGTAGGTGTCTTCTTGGCTGCCAGGCGCCCCTCCACTAAAGCAGTTTATGTGAGATGCTGGGAGAAGTTTGTAGTCTGGTGTACCTCCCGAAATGTCTAGGCACAATTGTGTTGGTAATAGTTAAAAATGATCTATTGGCCTTTTCAGAATTTCTTCTTTTACCTGATCAACCATCTGTATTCAGATCGCCTATTCTGATGCATTTTTTTAAAGGGCTGACACATATGTTCCTGCTAAAGTTGCTTGTGATGCCTCAGTGGGACTTTATTTTGGTTCTCCCTTTAGTCATGTGTGGGCCATTTGAACCTATGCACAGTTGTTCTCTGCGTGTACCTACCCTGAAGACATTCCTCATAAAAATCACATCAGCTCATTGCATGAGTGAATTTCAGACACTGTATGTTCAGCAGCAGTACACCTACTTCTTTCCAGACAAGCTGTTTCACAGGATTTGAGCTTCCCACCACACGTTCACAAAGTACTACTGCCTGGTTAATCAGGTCAGGAGGAAGGGAGGAGCGTTTTGCCTGTTGGTGAAGAATCTGCTCTTAGAAGTACCCATCAAAAGAACAAGTTACTTACATGTGGTAATGGCCTTTCCACAGATTCCTCACTGGCCCATCCATCTCCCTGTTCTGTGGAATGGACTCATCTTGTCCTTATTAATAAGCATATCTAGAGCTCTACACTTTGACACTATCTGAATATTGAAGTATCTGCGCCCAACGGTGCGGACAGATATCAGAAAGAAACTGATGTCAGCCCGTGGAGGTGCCAGCTATATAGGAACCCGACGTCACATCCCGGGTGGAACAGATCCGACATAGAGCCGCACGACGCCACCTACCGCGGCATACAAGGGAACTTTTGCAAAAATTCATCGAATTCAGTCAGGCGTATGGGGTATTCATAAGGCGAGTAATCTGTGGTTAGATAGAGTATCCATCAGAAAGAGTGTAACCGAAGATAATGAACTTGTTCTTGATGGTACTCAGAGTTACTCAATATGTCCCTGAGTCTTTCTTCTCTGGGCCCAAGAGACTGGGTGGGGTCCCTGGACTTTCAGGACACGTATTTTCACATGCGCGACTGCAGTCCCATAGTCATTATCTGCAGTGTACAGTTGGGTTGGAATACTTACTGTTTGCTCTGCTTCCCTTTTCTTTACCTCGACCTCTCTGGTGTTCACTAAAGCGATGGCCGTGATCGCTGCAATGATGTTGTGGTTACATTTGTTCCCGTACTTTGACAACTGGATAAACAAGACAGGCTCGAAGGACAGGCCAACTTCTGATATCTATGGGGTTTTTCAATCAATGAGTTGATGTCCCACACGTAGGAATCATTTTATTCGGGCTGTCCGGCAGGAGAAGCAACACAGGGTTTGAGCTGAAAAGGTGATCTTCAAAGGGGAAGCTGCCTTTGATGACAAAAGGGCAAGCATACGTGAGAGGGACTGCTCCTTTGTCTATGTAGACAGAGGGCACTGGGGACAGCAAGGGAAAAATCCTGGTAGACTGTTTTTCCGTGGTTGCGAAGCTACACCCCAATCGCCACACACTGAGAGAGGGGCTCAGCCGTTTTGGAAGTGAGCAGACTAGAGCACTCTGGTATAGCTAGATGCCACACTTCACAGGAACTTGCCATCAGTGGGGAGTGATCCAAGAACCCCATTGGCTACTGACCGTGTGCTCCCCTACGGGCACTTTCTGGACCTGAGGCATCACTGGCCCCCAGAACTTGGATCTTGTCTAGATTGAAGAAGAAGACCGAAAAGGACGGCCCTGCTGACCGAGGACTTGCCAAATAGAGGCTGCACCGAAGTTGGACTGCACGTGCTGCTCCGTGGGTAAGTGAAAAGAGAACTGTACCTGTGGTGTCCTACTCATGGTGTAGTTGTCCCTGTAGCCCAGCCAGAAGCAGAGACTCCAACAGTCAGTCGGCTGAGTTCCTGTTCGCAACACAGGACCACAAAACCAGAGAAAGCCTGCTTGGGCAAGTTGGTAGTCCACATCACCGCTTCTCGTCACAGCACAGCCTTGGAGCTCGAGACCTGACGCTTAAAAGTTGCACCCAAGTCGGCTGAATCCAAGAGAGCCATCAGAGTAGTTTGGTTGCCCAGAGGGAGAACTAGCATCAGAAAAGGGGAACCTCTGGCTTGGCTCTGACTGCAGCCCAGTAGTTCAGCTACAAGGGACATCAACCCTTGTGGCGAAAGTCACTTCACCAGGACCAAGGACTGAGTAGTAGCCCTAGGAAATCCTCAGTTGACCACACAGCATCCTGTATCCCTTGCATCAGGACCACTCCAAAGAAGTTTGTGGCAACTGGCCAGAGAGGCTTGAACTAGACTGGAGACTGCTTACCTTGTCAATGTAACTTTTCTGTTGATGGTCTCCCTGACTGGCTCCCTACCGGAATAGGTTACCCAAAGTAACCTCTTTCACCCTTGATGTAACTTTTTGCCGAAAACGTTTTTAAGTGTCAAATTTGTGGATTAGTCAGTGCTTCTCTGCGGTTGAGTGAGAAGTCTTAATCTATTGTTTCTTTGAAAATCTTTATCTACTGTGGATCTTTTTCGTTTTGGTGTCCATAGATTCATAAAACTACAGTTTAAAAAAAAGAATTGGTGTTGGATTTCCGGAGTGTCTTGTGCATTTCTTCTTCAATTGTTTTGGTGCTGATTAAGTGCTTTACACTTGTGGCTTTGAGCAATCAGGCTTCAACAAAGGAACATCTATCCAGAGTTGAGCTAAGGTTTGACAAACAAAGTCTGATGGTCCTCAGTAGAAATGTGTTGCCTGATGTGTGCGCCCATCATTCAGACCCTCTGCAGGTCAAACTTTCAAATGTGGTGGTACTAGCTGGGCAAGGCCTTGCAGTGGGTTACAGTTAATGCTCATCTGTGTGGAAGTTTTGTGTTAACCTGATCAGTCTCCTCTATTTAAACATCCAGTTGGGATGTGTTTTATCAAAGGTCTGACTTGCATGTATCCTCTGAATCTGTTTGTCATGCAGCAATAGGACTTGAGATTAGTGTTGATATTACTTGTATGTAAGCTGTCACACTCTGCTCCGGAAGCCACGGGACAAGTAGGGGCTACTCGGCCACAACCGTGGGGGTTGAGGCCTTAACCTCTGCTGTCCTGGAGGTGACCCTACTATGGCTCTGTAGACTGGGCTGAATACAACGCTTTCTGCACTTGACACTCAGTGGTAACGTAGGCAAATGCTCACTGCTTTTTCCGGGAGGTTAGTCAGGCTCAAGAATAAATTCCCCCACCACAAACCACCAAACAGTGCAATAAAATCAAAGTCCAGCGCAGTGCTTCTCTTTTTTTGAAAATATAAGAACTTTTATTATACAAAAACATAGGTCACTACACATTCAGTTATACACAAATACCCAATTTCTTGGTGTGGGATCTTGTGCTCTCAGGAGCCTCTGCTGATTAGACTGTCACCTGACTCTAGCGGGTTACTCCTAGTAGCAAGGTCGGGGTCCATCAGGTAAACTGATGGTGCAACTCATGCTTCTTCCCCTTCACGTTGTATCTAGGTTAGCTCAAACCTGTAATCCAGCTGTCCTCCCTCCCATACACAAATAACAATTCTTTGGTGGAGCAGGCGCAAAACCCTATCTGCAGCACACAGTGCCTTGAGGCAACAACCTTGAATCTTTGCTAGATGCCCCCAAGTTACCTCTGTGATCACTGTCTTCAGGACAGGTTTCGACCCAATAATACACATGGCAATGTCACTAGCACACAGGCCACCAGCAGGAGCCAATCCCAAATACAATTGGGTCACTACAGGTGCTGGGGCCTAGTTGCTACAGCAAGGGGATGTTGCGACAATCGCGCTGCCCAACCTGGCAGTACTATGATACCTTCTGCGCCCTTGCGTCCTGATTCTCTGTCGGAAGCACCCTCCACCAGGGCCAATTACAGCAGCTCCTTCCGTGAGCCGCTCCTGCAGGGTTGGTGTTTTCCTTGCCTCGCTCACAGGCAAGATATGTTGGCACCCAGGACAGTCAGTAATCCCTTCTTAAGATTCTCCAGGCTGTGTTCCCTTGCCTCTTGGCAGTTAGCTTTCAGTGTGACTCAACTCTTGGCTGCTTCGAAGTCCCTGAGTATTCTGCAGAGTACCCCCTCCTCAGTAGAAGAGGCCACATCAACAAACAACAATGGGCTGTAAGCTCTTCTCTTCATACTGCTTTTGCAGTCTGAGGGTGGGTATTCCAGGTCTGTTTCTTGCAACCAGTTTGGGGTGGTTCCCCTTTCAGATGTCCTGGCCTGACCACTTGCCAGGCCTGGCCGGTGTCTGCAAGAATGCTCTGCCCGGCAGGACAGTCTCCATGTGGAGTGCCCAGCACAAAAGTTCAACGAGGTAAGAGCAAGGTGCACCCAATTATTTACAACCCTACTTCAGAGATCAGGAAGAGACAAGAATCTGTGCGCTTCAAAGCACTCTGCCCTGTTAACAGATTCTGCAGGCCTCACCCTGTACCGCTTGCTAACCACCAAGTGGACGCTATAATCAGTAATTCCAGTCCCAATTATCAGGAATGGCACCAGCACATCTGAGCAAAGCCAATCGTCCCTTTCCACACCATATTTTCTGGTGCTCCTCCTTCCACCTAGGAGATTCCGACAATACACATATGCTGTCATGAGAAAACCAACCTCTCCTGTATCTTGTACTCTGGTTCAGGTTTATGGCTTCCAAAATAAAACCTGCAGGTTGGCAACACTCCTGCAAGGCATACTTCTGCTTTTAGCATATGTGCACAATACCTGGAAGTTTTTGTTTAGGATTCCAGGTTCATCGTGAGCAGCAGAATTGTAGGTCAATGGGCCAGTAGACATGCACGCATATCTCTCAGGTAAAAAACCTGTCATTATAATTCACTAACACAGTACGCTGCCACCCCGTGTTCCATGCAATAAACCCATGATGAGAGTGGTATGGTTTTGACACTGAGGGTACGATTGGTGTGACCCTCCCACTTCAGGACTAGGTCAGAACCTAGTATTGTCCTCAGACTAGGCCTAGGTCAATGCGCGCACATGGGATTTCTGTGTTCTCTAGTATTGGGGTATCTTTCATAGATTCACATGCTTGAAAATCCAACACTGGATAACTGCATTTACAGGTAAGTAACTTATTTTCTTTCATGACCAAAATCAAAAAGCCGGGAGCACATGTATAGAGTTAAGGCGTGCAGGGTAGGGTGCACACTGTACATCATGCAGGGAACATTCCTGTCCCAACACATGCCATTTCATCCTTTAGACAGCTGCTTCCGGAGACTATAGACACGCAAAACAGTCTTCCTGATTGCCATCACCTTTGCGACTGCACAAGTCAACTACAGGCGCGCTCGGTGCCACTGGCCCATATCCTTCTGTTTGGATAGGGTATTTCGAGAATCCGGGCAGCCTTCTTACTCAGAGTTGTTGGATCTTTCCGTGATAACCAATCTAACACTTTGCCAACATTTTTCGCTCCACCTCATCCTACCAAGGAGGAGAATAGACTCCCTTGACTCGATTCTATAAGAGCATTGAGCTTTTACATTGATCGTACAAGCGGCCTTCATGAAGATGGGCATCTCTTTGTAGGGTTTTCTGGGGCAAATAAAGGGAAGATGGTTCATAAAAGAACCTTGCTGCAAGTCTTGCTCTGCTTAGTGGTGCCCTTGGAAGTGGGTATAAAGTGCTGCTTCAACCAGAATACGCACATCCCCATCAGAACCTACACATCTTCGCCTTTGTGTGAGTCGGTGCATGGAACGGACCTAGTGCATTGTCTTCGGAACCAGTGCACTCCCTCCGGAATCAACGCATCGTCTGCTACGGGGAGCAGCAGCCGTGCATTGCATTCAGAACCAAACACCTCGCAGGTGAAACTGACGCATAGCCGGAGTTCTGTGGAGAAAATCCATGCATCTCATCCACTGTGTGGCTCAACACTGACGGATCGATTCGGATGCACCTTGCATCTTCGTTGACAACAACGCATCCGGAATCAAGGTACTTTAGTTCCGCTGGCCCTAATGGGTCCCTGTATCTGTCCAGCGCTCCATCGCGGTCAGCCCCAGTCCAGCGCAACCAGATATCCCATTTAAATGCTTAGTGCTTATAAGCTCTATTTTACATTTATTCCTTAAAAATTCATATCTCGATTTCAGCTTGTTGGATGTTGGTCTTGTTTTAATTATAAAAGCATAATCTATTTTTCTAACCTGGTGTGGATTCTTTTCGTGGTATTATCACTGTGTTACAGTTTGTTGCACAAATACTTTACACATTGCCCCTTAAGATAAGCCTGACTGCTCTGTGCCAAGCTACCAGAGGGTGAGCACAGTATAATTTATGCTGTGTTGTGGCATACCCTGACTAGAATTGTGGTTCCTGCTTCGACAGGATGCATACCTCTGCCAACCAGAAACCCAATGTTCGAGGCATATGAGATGCAGATTGTACACTTAGCATTAGATCGCCACCTGGTGTTGGGCTCGGATGATTGCAGGTTGTTGTTGTCTTGGAAGAAGTCTTTGTTGTCACGAGATAGGTGACTCCTCCCTTGGACAATACAGCGCATGGGCATCGGCTCCATCCTTAGATTGTTTTTTTCCACCCCTGGGTTTGGATGAAAGTTTCTCTGCTCCGGCTAGATAAACACTTTTCAAGCACCTCGAAGCTCAAAAACTTCCTCAAACTTCTAAAAACTACCTTCGACATCAACTACAATAGTTTTCGACGCCATCAGTTTGATTCCGGCCATCCACGCAGGCCGTTGGGCCTATTGACGCCGTGCGGCCTACACCTCATGGAAAGAACTCTGTTCAAAAGATGCCCGGTATGGCGAGCATAGTTTCCACATGGCGATCACCACGAGGTCTGCAACCTCTGTCTATCGCCAGAACACGACGAATTAACCTGCACAGCCTGTGCATCCTTTCGATCAAAGAAAACCATCCGGGATCGGAGGGCCCGTCGACACGAAATGAGGAGATCTGCCCCGGAACCAGAGGATATCTTCACTGAAGAGGTTCCGCTCGTTCCCGAAGAAGATTCACCTGATCTCCAGATCGTATCAGAGGCAGACGACTCAGATGACTCCATTCCATCGGGTCAGCGCGTGAGTACTACTGCCCCTGCACTACATGCAGTTCCTAAACCGAAGGCAAAGGTCAGCAATCCGCCCGCTGGGCCCAGTCGAGACCGAACGCCAGATTCGAAAGCCCCGCTTTCGAGCCCTGCTCCGAAGAAAACAACTAAGCCTTCTAGTGCCTCGGCACCAAGCAAGCCACAAGTGCCGATTCCACTTCTTCCATCTGCACCAAAACCCAAAGCTAGCTCGGCACCGAAACCAAAGGATGGCTCGGCACCGACACAGAAAGACCTCTCGGCACCGAAGCCTAAATCGGCACCGAAATAAATGCCAGCTCCAAAGCCGTCCACTCCTAAACATAAAAGTGGGAAGCCATCGTCGGACGCCTCGAAGCCGAAGACACCGGCTCCCACACCAAAAACTCCTTCAGTGCTGAACCCCCACATGGCCTTATTCCAATGTGCCCGAGCCCTCGCACCTGCCTACCAAGCCAAAAACAACACCTGCGGTGCCAAAAACTGTGCCAAAGGACGTTTAAGCACCTCCCAAGGCTAAACATACAAAACAACCTCTAATGGAACTGAAAAAATCGACGCCCAAGAAGGTTGCACATGAGGAGGAACTTTTCTTGACAGATCCTCAACAAAAAAAGATCTACATCAACCCAAGAACAGGTCATGTAGAAGCTACACTTCACAAGACCAGCAGATGCACCACCCACACCTGTGGTTCCTGCCAAGAAAAAGGACTGTGCTACATCCCGATGCACTTTTCCTTTCCTATACCTCCTCCTCCTCCTTCTTCTCCTGTTCCTCTTCACATATCACCTCAAATCTCTCCTGCACATTCTCCACTTTTATCATCACATTCACCTCAACATGATGATCATGAATATGGTCTGGGTGGAGGGGATAATATAGATGAGCCTTTCTCATACCCCGTGGATGACGTTATATGGGACTTGCCAAACCCACAAAATGCGCCTGATATTCCTGACCCACATTTATACCCTTCAAAACCTTCCCCTCCAGAGGATAACATTGGTTTGGGTCATTTGTTAAACAGAGCTGCTGCTTACCATAAAGTCACTATGCATTCTGATGAGACTGAGGAGGATTTTCTCTTAGATACCTTTGAACGGTCTCAACGGTCTGTTCAAATTCTTCCCATGATTAAAGGAGTCATTAAACATGCTCCAGAGGTATTTAAAGACCCTGTATGCACTAGAGTTTTAAACCCCAGAATTGAGAAAAAATATAGACCTGCACCCACAGACACAGTCTACAGTAAAGGACACCTACCATTAGATTCTTTAGTTGTGTCCAATGCTAGGAAAAGGGCAAATTCTCAAACTTCTGGTGAAGCACCCCCACCAGACATAGAATCCAAAGTAAATGATGCGTCCGGTAAAAGAATAGCTGCACAAGCCACTAACATATGGCGTATAGCTAATACACAAGCCCTCCTCTCTTGTTACGATAGGGCCCATTATGATCAATTAGAAAAACGACTTGAACTCCTACCAGATCAATATAAAGCTCAGGTAACTGACCTCATACATTAAGGCAAGTAAATTTCAAATGCCTCAATAAAATGTGCACTAAATGTGGCAGACATCGCATCTAGAGCTGTGAATACTAGTGTCATACTTAGGAGACATGCGTGGCTACGCATTTCCGGGTTTAAACAGGAAGTGCAAACTACTATTTTAAACCAACCATTTAATCAGAACCAGTTATTGGGCCCAGAAGTGGACACTGCACTCGAAAAGATGAAGAAAGATACGGACACCGCCAAGTCTATGGGGGCTTTACAGTCCACACCTGTTAGAGGTTCCTTTCGTTGCTCCTTCTACCGAGGAGGCTCCAAACAAACTGGAGCAGACACTACAACATCTTTCAAATCTCACACACAAACATCCTCTAACAAGGGATATTTTAGAGGAGGATACAGAGGCAATAATAACAAAGGAAGAGGTCGCGGTAACAACAGCAATCAATCCTCTTCTGCCACAAAGCAGTGACTTCCCTTTGCTCCCCCAACAGCATTCCACTCCTGTAAGGGGCAGATTAACACAGTTCCTGCCTGTCGGGAACTCAATTACAACAGACAAGTGGGTGAGACAGATTATCCAACATGGCTACTGCCTAGAACTTACAGTAACCCCTCCACACATACCTCCCAGGCAGCGTTCAATGTCTACAGACCACCTGGCTCTGCTCCAACAAGAAGTTTTGTCACTTTTACAAAAGGATGCCATTCAATTGGTTCCTTTAGAAGAACAGGGAGCAGGGGTTTACATGCTGTATTTCTAATTCCCAATAAGGATGGGACACTAAGACCAATTCTCGACCTCAGGTCCCTCAATCAGTACATACAATCAGATCATTTTCATATGATCACTCTGCACAATTGCTCCCACTACTGCAACAAGGCGATTTCCTTTCAACCCTAGACCTAAAGGACGCCTACTTTCACATTCCTATACACCCTGCTCACAGAAAGTACCTAAGGTTTGTAATACAAGGACAACACTATCAGTTCAAAGTCCTTCCATTTGGGGTAACAACAGCACCACGCGTGTTCACAAAGTGCTTAGCAGTAGTAGCAGCACATCTCAGAAGGCAGCAGATACATGTCTTCCGTTATCTAGATGATTGGCTCAAAAAGCCAAGTCATTCAAACAATGTGTCCAGCACACACGTCAAACAATTCAAACATTGCACAACTTGGGGTTCACGATCAACTACACCAAGCCGCACCTGCAGCCTTCTCATGTACACCAGTATCTAGGGTCTACAATAGACACATCTACAGCTCTAGCGTATCCCAGTCTAGCAAGGATACAGAGCATTCAAGCCTTAGTCACAGTCTTCCAACAACAGCAATCTCTGCAAGCCAGAGTGTTAATGAGATTAGTAGACATGATGGCATCTTGCATCTTCATAGTACCACACGCAAGATTGAAAAAGCGCCTGTTACAAGAGTGCCTAGCCCAACAGTGGAACCAGGCTCAAGGTCAACTAACAGACCTGGTGTTGGTGGACAGCCGCACGCATCACTCTCTGCAATGGTGGAACACCAAAATCTTGACAAAGGGACGGCCGTTCCTCGAACCTGTTTCACAGTTAGTGCTCACAACAGACGCATCTCTCACAGGATGAGCCCATCTCTTACATCATAAAACTCAAGATCAATGGAACAATCAACAAAAACTGTTCCATATCAACCATCTAAAGCTGCTAGCCATATTCTTAGCACTCAAGACTTTTCAACTACAAGTACAAAACAAAGCTGTCTTAATCCGACGGACAATATGACAGCCATGTACTATATACAAAAACAGGGGGGGCGCACTCTCTTCAACTGTCCCAGCTTGCACAGAACATTTGGAGATGGGCCATTCCTCAAAATATACATCTGTTGGCAGAACACCTTCCAGGAGTTCACAATCAGATAGCAGATCTGTTAAGTCGGCAGTCACAAAAGATTCACGAATGGGAACTACATCCACAAGTTCTTCAGCCATTCTTCCAGAGGTAGGGTCATCCACACATAGATCTGTTTGCCACCCATGAAAATGCAAAATGCCCAACCTTCGCCGCCAGGTTTCCACACCCATTGTCCAAGGTCAATGCGATATGGATGAACTGGTCAGGCAGATTTGCATACGCTTTTCCGCCTCACCCACTGATTCCATTAGTAGTGTGCAAGCTCAGACAACAGTCGCTCAAACTAATCCTGGTAACTCCCACATGGGCACGCCAACCGTGGTTCACCACACTGCTGGATCTCTTTCTGGTTTCACATCAAAAGTTACAGCTCACACCCTCCCTGTTAACACAGAACCATGGAGAAATCAGACACTCAGACCCAAAACAACTGAATTTAGCGATCTGGCTCCTGAAGTCTTAGAGTTTGGTTATCTTAAGCTACCACCAGACAGTATGAACATCATTAAAGAGGCCAGGAGACCTACTACCAGAGCTTGTTATGTGGCTAATTGGAAAAGATTTGCCATTTACTGCAATAATAATCAAATTGATCCCCTAGATGCATCTATCCAAAATATCATTTGCTACCTTCTACATTTACAAAGGTGTAACTTGGCATATTCATCCATACGCCTGCACCTGGCAGCAATTGCGGCATACTTACAGAACAGAGAACATCTGTCTCTCTTTAGAGTACCTGCAATTAAAGCATTTATGGAAGGATTAAAAAGAATCATTCCACCTAGGTTACCACCTTCTCCAGTGTGGAACCTTTTTTTTTTAACACTTTATTTCCAGCTGTTCATGATAAAATAAAGCAGCTACATATAAACCAATGCAGTCTTAAGCCAATTGTTCAGTTTTCCCCCCAATAAAGTCTTGCCTTGATTGCAGAATTACATATAAGTCCTGCACAGTAGAGTTAGTAACAGAATGTCCTCGGTTATCTTTGACATATTGCATACACATATATCATATTTCCCGCATTAATGAGGAACAACAGTATGTCCTCAATATATTACTGAATTACAATAGGAAGGAAACAAAAAGAAAAATCTCAGCAACTCTCCCCCCCCCCCCCCCCCCCCATTTAACCCTCCCGTTCCCTAACCCTCCCTCCTCCTGGTGGCAGTGGAATCCTCCATGAGCTATTTCCAGCTGACCCTATCTAGTATGTACACTGTCATGTAATGAGTCCAAGTAATCTGTGCGCTCCCTCGGGTACCAACAGCTCTCATTAAGGAACCCCCGTGCTGTGTGTAGTCTCTACACTCCATCCCCTTGTGACGGGTTAAGGTCTATCTCCTCCAACGCCGCCAACACGACCTCCCAGTCTTGAGATATAGGATATTTCCTCTGACCTCGTTCCCCCTCCCTTCTTCCAGTGTGGAACCTTAACGTGGTTCTTACAAAGCTCATGGGACCCCCTTTTGAACATCTACACAAATGTGAACTGCAATTCCTCACATGGAAAACAGTTTTCCTTATTGCTATCACCTCTCTAGAAGAGTAAGTGAGATACAAGCGTTCACTATACAAGAACCTTTCTTACAACTCCATCGTAACAAAGTTGTTCTAAGAACTAATCCTAAATTCCTTCTAAAAGTGATTACTCCTTTTCATTTAAACCAATCTGTAGAGTTACCAGTGTTTTTCCAAAACCCGGACTCTGTAGCAGAAAGAGCTCTACATACCCTAGACATTAAAAGAGCTCTTCTAATCCCATTCCTGAGACGCACGGACAGGCCCTCATATCTCAAGAAATCCCCCATTACGAGGACGATAATGCAGGTATGGGACAAAGTAGCGGGGCCGAAAGGCCTTACCACGTTCCCGTCCCCGATGTCCCCCCTGTTGGAGAACCCGGAGTTCCCTCCGGGACTGGCCCCCGGGTCATTTTCGCAATGGCGAGAATCAGAATGCAAAGCGGCTGGCGATCTCTTCGACCCCGAGGGCTTTATGCAACTTCGCACGTTACAAGATTATTACAAACTTCCACAGATACAACGCTTCCAGTACTTCCAGCTCAGACACTGGCTCACAGACAAAGACGTGCAACCTCACGTAAGCAGACCCCTGACAGACTATGAAAAATGGCTCCACACGAAAAAACCTGATAGACACGCAATCACTGACCTATACCTGATGCTTAGCCCACTTCCCCTGCTACACGGTCGGCGGGACAGAACAGATGGGAACATGAACTGGGGCGCACCTTCACAGACAGGGAGTGGCAGGACATATACTTCAGAGCTCACCACACCGCCCGCAATGTAGCCAGTAAGGAAGCGGCGGTGAAAATAGCGTACTACTGGCACCTCACACCGGCACGGCTACATCAAGGCAACCCACGCAGGGACCCTAGGTGCTGGAGAGGGTGCGGGCAACAAGGGACACTCACCCACATCCTATGGGAATGCACAGAGGTTCAAGGGTATTGGGAGGAAGTGCTCAAGAGCTTCGACAAGCATTTCGACACCGAAATTCCACGATTCCCAGCATATACAATCCTTGGCCTTCCCAATGCCATCACGTTCCCTCTCAAATCTATCAGGGGCAAACAGATGGGATTGGCGATGGGGGCAGCCACCCAACATATTCTGTCTCTCTGGGGCACCTCTAGAAAACCTACTCATACGGGATGGCTCCACCGCCTGTGGTATATCATGGGCATGGAGAAGATACAGGCCTCCCTTACCCAAACCAGTGACACATTTCTAGATACATGGCAACCCCTCGTCTCTCTCCTTTCAGAGGAGTTTAATGAAATCACCTGCCCAAAATACCTCAGGGTGCTCAGGCTCCCAAGCGATTTCCAAGGGGAGCCCCGCTCACCTACCTGACCGCCACCTATCTTGCCGACACTGGGAGAATTGATATCTTCGCGAATGCCACACCGGGGAGGGGGACCTGTGGGTGGGCAGCGGGAAGGGGGGGGGAGGGGTGGGGGAGGGCTGGGTGTTCAGGGGACCGGATTAACGCTTAACGTCGTCTGCAGGGCCTCCCCAGCTTTCAAAGTCACGTTCTACACAGCTTCGATGGGCCCAACCGCTGGGGAGAGGCGGGGTACCTGTTTCTGGCGGGGCGACCGCATGCTCGCCCGTGCCGTTGTTGTGTCCTATGTCTATTGTGTTAATGCTTCAATAAAAGATTTAAACCAAAAAAAAAAAGAGCTCTTCTCTACTATATAGATAGGACTAAATCTTTTCGGAAGACAAATCAATTATTTGTATCTTTCTCTCCACCTCATAAAGGCAACCCCATCTCTAAGGGTGGAATTGCAAGGTGGATTGTAAAATGTATGCAAGTCTGCTATCAAAAAGCAAAACGTACATTAACAGTTCCTCCTAGAGCGCACGCCACACGCAAGCTAGGAGCCTCCATGGCTTTCTTAGGGAACATCCCCTTAGAAGACATATGCAAAGCAGCAACATGGTCTACAACACACACCTTCACTAAACACTTCTGTGTTGATGTGCAAGCCAAGCAGCAAGCTGCAGTAGGCCAAGCTGTTCTTAAAACTCTCTTTCAAATAACTGCAACGGATACAAGAGACCACCGCTAGGGGAGATACTGCTGTACAATCAATGCTAAGTGTACAATCTGCAGATCCTATGCCTCGAACGGAAAATGCTACTTACCAGTATGCATCTGTTCTTGGCATATAGAGCTGCAGAGTTGTACACGCTCTCCCGCCTCCCCGGGACTTGTATCCGTTCCAGTTTTTCATCTTACTTAGGTGCACACGCATGGACATCCTTTTTTTTTTTTCTTTACTTATACTAACTCCATCATTTCCCAACATGGCGAAAAACAATCTAAGGATGGAGCCGATGCCCATGCACAGTATTGTCCAAGGGAGGAGTCGCCTATCTCGTGACTACAAAGACTTCTTCCAAGACAACAACAACCTGCAATTATCCAAGCCCAACACCAGGTGGCGATCTAATGCTAAGTGTACAACTCTGCAGCTCTACATGCCAAGAACAGATGCATACTGGTAAGTAGCGTTTTCCTTCTAACAGTAGCGTTGGACTTGCAGGGTGCCTATTTTCACAAACCCTTTCTGCCAGCCCACAGATGTTACCTGTGGTTCAAGGTAGGCCACAAGCACTTCATATGCTGTTCTCCCTTACCAGCTCCCCACAGGTATTCACAGAGATGATGGCGTTGGTTGCAGCTCAGCTGTGGAGGCCAGGTGTTCCAGGCTTTCCCTACCTTGACGGCTGGTTGTTGAAGGTGGGCTCGCCCAGGCAGCCGTCGCACAACTCCAGACTATGCCGGTTATCCTGCATTCAATGGGCCGAAGTCACATCTGACTCCCTCTACGGTGCTCCCTTTCATCAGAGACACTATGAACACAATGCTGTTTTGGGCCCATCCTCTGGTGAACCCAGGATATTCCGGCTATGATTCCAATGTTTCAGCCTCTATCCTTGATTTTGGTGAGACTTACTCTGAAGTTTCTGGGATTCATGGCCTCCTGCATCTTGCTGGTAACCCATGCCCACTGGCGTATGCGGGCTCTGTGGTGTGACCTGAAGTCCCAGCGGTCGTAGCATCAGGGCAGTCTCTCCGACATCGTCCAGATCTCCGAGGGAACTGCAAAAGATCTGCATTGGTGGCTGGCGAACCATGACTGGGTAAACAGCAGACCCCTTTTCCTTCCCCACCCAGAGCTCGCAATGGTCACAGATGTGTTACTCTAGGGTTGGAGCAGCCATCTGAGAGAGGTGCAGATCAGAAGACTCTGGTCTCTGGTGGAGTATCAGCTACACATAATTTTGTTGGAGTTGATAGTAATCGGTTTGGTATTAAAGGCCTTCCTCCCTGCCATCAAGCGAAGGCTAGTTCAGATGGTCGCGGACAACACCTCTGCTATGTGGTACTGCAACCAACACGACGGGGCGGGGTCGTGGACCCTGTTCTCTTCCAGGGGATCCTCATCAATAGTCATAAGCACTGAATATTCCTGCCCATGTGCGGGACCCCGGAAATGATAACAAATTATATTAATTTAATTATATACTGTGTATTTATGTGGCTGGCTAACGAAGAAGACCGCCTGGTCGAAACGCGTCGCCAATAAACGATTTACGAACACGGACACTGGAGTGCGAGTCTTTTGTGTTTCCTGTGACTTACTGAGTAGGGAACCCTTTCTAACATACATATATATATATATATATATATATTAACTTTTATGTTTTAGTTTCAATGATATACATGCACTGTGATAGTCTGTTTTCCTTATCAGTGTGGTCACATGACCATTCAGGGAGGAGGGCGGCAGGCGGGGCACTTAAGCCCTTTATATAGCACAACAATTCAGCTATACCCTGCATGTGAACAAGGGCTGCAAACCCCGAAACGCGTCATGGTTGGTTGGTTCATGAAAAAACTGGAAAAATAAACTTACCTTGAAAAAAGCTGTGGTCTGTCTCCTGCTTCGCCGGTCTTGAGGGATTGGAGGTGGTATTGCGTAGTTCCTGCTGATACTAATACAGAAGTGCGGCTTGCTTCTGTCAACAGACCCCCCTCTCCGAAAGTGGCCCCTGAATCTCAAACCGACTTGCAAATTTTTCCGTAAACGGGATTCCTAGCGGGTGCCCCCTATCACAGCCACCGATACAAGACGGTGGTACAGCGTGGAACAGTCACTGGCAGGGTCGGACGATTCTGCTGTGTGATTGGAGTACTGCTGCATCACGTTCTATCACACGGCATTGGATAGGTGAAGAGGTCATCCAAGTACACCGCGAGCAATCCGTATATGAAGCCGCAGTAACGCTTCACGAGCGGCTTGCAGAGTGCTTTCCAGCGAAATCTGTGAATTCGTGACCAACCAACATGTCTACAGAGGCTTTCCGTGCGAGCGAAGCGGAGGCGGCACAATTGTTTGATAATATTTCCCTCACGAGCGATTCAACACAAAAGGTCCCGGCTGGGACAGATAAGAACAACGATGGGGATATCAAGACCCTATACAAGAACTTGGATAGGCAAAGGCGTTTGGAGATCACCAAATGGTGGGAGTATTACTCACTAACTAAGTATGCTGACGCTGGTCGTGTTCCCAGAGGACTCCGTATTATGCTGGCGCCAAGCTTTGACCGCCCCAACCCCATGATGCTTAAAGAATGGGGGCAAAGCAATTTGGCAGCTTCAATGAACTTGGTTCAGATACTTATAAAATATGCTGCTATCGATAGAGCTGAAATCCTTCTAAATATCTATAAGCTCAATGAAGACATCAGCAAAATTAAGGAGTCAGAAACAACCAAAAATCTTGTAGAAGCAATGAATGACCGCCTAAAGAAACACGAAGACAAAATAAAGGCGAGAAAGGTCAGTAAATTTGCTCGCGACCAGGCTGACTATGCACACGGGCAAATTTTCACCTTCACCCGGAAATACAGTGTAGCAAAACGACAGCAATATAGTGGGAATACCAAAAAGCAGACGACACCTGCTGCTGCGCAAAATGACCATGAATATGACGATGGGTTAAATAATGAAGTGGCAAGCAGAGACAAGCCATCTACATCTAGTGTCTCAAGTGATGACTCTGGCAGAGATCTACAAGCAGCACCCATTTTAAATGTGGCAGAGGAACTCGATCTTTTAGTCACAGAGAGACCGAGAACATTGCGCCCTCGGCTCGACAGTCAAGGTCAGATTATAAAACCAAAAACCAAAAAAGACGAGAACGAAGGAAACAAGCCAGAAAAAAAAGCGCAAACAAGAAAACCAAAGCGCCATGGCAACGAAGGAAATAAGCAACAAGAATTCAGTAATCATCCTTTCTAGTGTGGTTCTGGACAAAGCTGAAGAACAATTGCTCTCTTTGGGGCTTAACTTTTGTCCGGCCCAATCCTTCGACTATGCGGCAACCCGCATTGATGTTTACCCCTTTATTAGAAAATGAAACTGCGCAAGCATTTCGCCACTCAAAGTTTGAAATCAACTTCGGAAACTATCGCACTTGATGATCAAAGCGCCCCAGACGGGGTGCCAGAGGTAAGAGTTGCTGATGTCTCCACTTATCTAACACTCAATGACCTTTGCCAGGCTACTGATTCCCAGCCTATGGGTCCAGATACTGAAAGTAATACTCAAACCAGACTGTCAAAGGTTAACATTACTCAAAAAGGGGCAGGTATAACGCCATTTAAGAACAAGTCTAAATTTGTCCCTTTAATGGTAAAAGATGCCATTGACATGTTCCACGATTGTATAACCAACGAAATTAAGCAATTACATACTAAATCACGCAAAGGGAATAAAACTAACTATGACCATCAACAAGCAAACTATATAGCGCTAATGAAAAAGCTCAGCGCAAACCCAAACCTAGTCGTGAAAACGGCAGACAAAGGTGGAAACCTTGTAATTTGGGCGAAAAGTGATTATGTTGTAGAAGCTTTGCGTCAGCTCAACGATACATCCTGCTACAGCAAAGCCAACAAGAAAGAATACACTAATGCTAAAATTTCTCTGGAAAAACTTTTGAGCAAATATCGGCGAGAAGGATTGATCTCAGGAGAGGAATACAAATTTATGTATAAAGAATTTCCTGTCCTCCCTGTTTTCTACCTAATTCCCAAAATTCATAAGAACATCTTGCCTACTCCCGGAAGACCGATTATTTCGTCGATTAATAGTGCTGGAGAAAATGTGGGTCGCTACCTTGACTATTTTTTACAAGAACTGGTCACTAAGTTACCTAGTTATGTGCGTGACATTGGCAACTTCCTGTTAAAAATCAAAGATTTAGAATGGCAAGAAGATATGTTGCTCATTACATTGGACGTAGAGTCCTTATATACAAGTATTGGACACACAGAGGGACTAAGGGCCACCAAACATTATCTGGACACCCGATCTGCTGGCTTATATGAACATAACAAAGTTATTTTGGAATTAATGAATTGGTGTTTAAATAATAATTACTTTGCCTTTGGAAAAGAAGTATGGAGACAATTGCGTGGCGTTGCCATGGGTTCCTGCTTCTTCCCCAGCTACGCGTGCTTGCACGTGGGCTGGTGGGAGGAGCAGATCCTTGGCGCTACGCATGCAATATGGGTCAGAGAAAAGATGATCAAATATCTAAGGTACATTGATGATATTTTTATTCTGTGGCAGGGCAGTGAGGAGGAGGCTAATTTGTTTATAAATGAAATTAACACAAATTCCCTCGATCTCCATTTCACCTCACACATCAGTCCTTGCCAGATAGAATTCTTAGATGTACTGATATATGTGGAAGCTAATCGATTAACTTCTACTTTACACCGTAAATCCACTTCTGGTAATACCCTACTACACGCCTCTAGTCTCCATCCTAAACACACCATACATAATATCCCTCTTGGTGAAATCTTAAGAATTAAGCGTATTTGTAGCTCTACATCCGATTTTGATAAATGTGTCAATGACCTCAGAACCCGTTTTCAGGAACGTGATTACTCCAATCGGATTTTCAACCAAGCTTTGGCTAAAGCAAGGTTGAGAAGCAGAGAGAGTCTGTTACAGATGTCTGATCCTGACTCAGATAATGCTGAGTCTTCTACGCGTTCTAATACACCTATGAACACCTGTCCCAGGTTCATCACTGCCTACAGCAGTGATGAGAATGCCATCAAAAGGATTATCCAAAGAAATTGGCCTATTATTCTATCTGATAACATCCTGAGTCCTACCTTACCTGCAAAACCAACTATAACGTTTCGTAGGGCCAGAAATATGGGTGCATCATTAGATGTTAGTAGCCCAGAATTAAAACAAAAGGATACCTGGTTAAAGGCCAAATCTGGTTTTCGTAAGTGTACTCACTGTGGAGCATGTAAATTTGGTGAAAACAAGACACATTACCGTACACCATTCTGCCCTACAGAGATTCCAATAAAGGGTTGCTACGACTGCAAAACTGATTTCGCAGTCTACGTTCTGACGTGCACCTGTGGGCTACATTACATCGGTAGTACAAAAGCCCAGGTGCACGACAGAATCCTGCAACACCTTAGGGCAATATTGCATACTGATCCTTCCTACCCTGTAGCCCGCACTTTGCAGCTAGGCATAATAAAGATCTTAACTGCCTCAGGTACTTTGTGGTAGGATCAGTACTGCCCTTACGGAGAGGAGGCAACAGGGAGTTGTTATTGCGACAACTCGAAACACGTTTTATCCTAGAATTCGATAGTAAATGGCCTTAATAACACTGAAGATTTTTACAATTTTTTGTAAAGGTACTACGAATTCTCTCTAATGTCTTAAAGGATTCAGTTGCCCCTTCTCCAGTAGCAACCCTGTGGAACATTTTGCAGTCAGTCTCTGTTATGCATACCTCTCTGATTTAATGAGTAGTCAGGTTCCCTGTTGCTCATTCTCGCACCGTAGTATGGAAATGTATCTATTACCACTATTTATGACAATTAATAGATAGTCAGGTTCCCTGTTATCTATCAGGGTTTGATACTCATGACTGTTTGCACTTTATATATGTATAATAACATGAATTTTCATTTATCCATTTGTTACATAATTTTGTTCAATTTTTCAATTTGCGCCCCTCCGACCATGTTTAGATCAATGGTATGCTCACTTCTCCCTTTCTTTAATCACATTTTATCACTATTTAAATTATTTATACACTTACTGATATATTCTTTTAGGGAAAATAACATTATGATGAAATAATTGTTTTTAGAATTGCATTTTTAAATTGAATAATAGTTCCTGATTTTATGACGGGTAACTTATTGTTTTTTCATAGTGCATTCTAGCATATTTAATAACATAATGTATTTTATTATCTTTTAGAATATACAGCATGCACTTTATTTCTAGCCTCTTTGCACACTAGGCAGGGTTGCCTTAGCTTTTTTGGTTGTTAGTACTATAGCACTGTTTGGCCCTCTTTTTTCGATATAATTCGACTCCCCCATTGTTTGATGTCTATAAAGATAGGAAACAGACTCACATTATCATCAGTTTATAAGTGTAGGACATTGTCTAATGATTCATGTTTGCACGATCTACTGGATTTAACCAGTCATTACATCAGTGTAAGGAATTTATTCCGAGATTTGTTTTTATGTATAATTATCATTTATATTGGTGTACGCATAATGCATTTACGCATTAACTTGTATGTTTTAGTTTCAATGATATACATGCACTGTGATAGTCTGTTTTCCTTATCAGTGTGGTCACATGACCATTCAGGGAGGAGGGTGGCAGGCGGGGCACTTAAGCACTTCAAATAGCACACAAATTCAGCTATACCCTGCATGTGAACAAGGGCTGCAAAGCCCGAAACGCGTCATGGTTGGTTGGTTCATGAAAAATAAACTTACCTGGAAAAAAGCTGTGGTCTGTCTCCTGCTTCGCCGGTCCTGAGGGATTGGAGGTGGTATTGCGGAGTTCCTGCTGATATATTCACTGAAAAAAACATAGGTTATAGACCATATATAGTTAGGAATTAGCACTTACAAAACCTTATTTTACTCACACAAAACCATTGAAATTCTCATATATAGTTAGTTGCACTAACTATATATCGCGCACCCGCAATCCACTGCTGATGATGTCACATATTACATCATTCATCACTGATGACATCACTGATGACAACATCCAGTGACTGTATGTTTCTGTAAAGTTAAAATATGTCTTACATATTGAAGAATGAGTGGATGTATAAGTGTCTGGATGAAGGATTTAGTAGGTGCATGACTGACTGTATGAGTGAGTGATAAAATGTGTCTCACTGAGTGCATGGGTTAGTGACTAAACTGTCTTAATTTGTGAATCAATGTTCTGTAAACTGCTGCATGTGTTGATCAGTAGCTATATGAGTAACTATATGGGTTATTGATTGGTTGCCCAAGTATTTGTATGGGAGACTGAGTGTGTGTGTGGGTGGCTGGGAGGCGTATGACTCTGTGCATAGATGTGTGAGCAGTTGATTCACTAGATGTATGGGTTCAAAAGTGCATGTGGAAACAGCTGTATGGGCGGTTGACTGTGTGCATGAGTGTATTGGTGAGTGAATGGATATCTCAGTGCTACATGTCAAAGTAAGTACATATGTAAAACACAGTACATGTGAGAGTTGACATATATATATATATATATATATATATATATATATATATATATATATATATATATATATATATATATATATATATATATATATATATATATATATATATATATATATATATATATATATATATATATATATATAAAACTGTGCATAAGAGCCAGTGAATGTGTGAGTGGCTGTATGGATCATTGTGAACTTGTATCAGGGATTGTATAAGAGAGTAAATATGTGTTAGTATATGTTTGAATAAGTAAGGTGTGTATAACTGTATAGTTGAGGAAATGGAGGTGTGATTGATTCTTTGCATGACTGACTAGGTGTGTGAGTAACTCCATGGATGAGTGACAGTCTGTGACTATCTGTTTACACTGATTGTATCTAAGGTTATAGAGTTAAGTTAAGTTAAGGTTAGAGTCTGAAGAGGTTTATGGTATTATCACATGAATGATATCATCAGTGATGTGATCAGTCATGTCAAATGAGATGTTATCAGTGATTTTATCAGTGATGTCATTTGAGATGTCATCAGTGATGTCATTTGAGATGTCATCAGTGATGTCATTTGAGATGTCATCAGTGATGTCATCAGTGATGTCACTAACCATGTCATGAATGATGTAATATGTGACATCATCAGCAGTGGATTGCGGGTGCGCGATATATAGTTAGTGGAACTAACTATATATGAAATTTCAATGGTTTTGTGTGAGTAAAATAAGGTTTTGAAAAGGCTAATTCCTAACTATATATGGTCTATAACCAATGTTTTTTTCAGTGAATTTTCAAGGTTTTGTAAATGCAAATTCCTAACTATATATTCTCAAGCGGATGCCCTCAGCCGCCACTTCGAGGAACAGCAGGACTGGGTAATCAACGACAAGGTGGTCGACAACATCTTCCAGGCTTGGGTCCGTCCAAGCATAGACCTGTTCGCGGTCGACTAAAACAAAAAATGCTGAGACTTCGCCTCAAGGTACTACCGACCAGGATCGAAGGGGAATGCCCTTTTGATCAGCTGGTCAGGGGCCTTTGTGTATGCCTTTCCACCCCTGCCTCTCATCCCGAAGGTGGTGCCCAAGCTATCTCACTCGAACACCACAATGGTACTGATAGCTCCAGACTGGCCGAGGCAGTGGTGGTACCCGGACCTTCTACAACGTCAGTCTGCCCACACAAGAGGATGCCGCCTATCGCTGCACTGCAAGAGTGGGAGCAACTCAACTACATGGTGAGCGAGACGCTGTAGCCGCAAGAGCGGGCGCAACTCAGCTGGATGGCCGCCACCTGGGGAGGCCCGTTCACGCCGCCTCCCCCACGCCCCCCCCCCCCCCGGGCCGCCCCACGCCAATTTTCGGAGCAGCATTGTAGGATACCAAAACCAGTGCGGCAGTTTACTGGACATCACCTGGGTGCCATCCACATCTCAGCGCGTTCTGCTGCCTTGGGACTATTCGCACAACAGACCGCTACTGACGAGGCCTCCCCCCGCACCACCCGGGACGCCCCACGCTGTTTTTCTGAGCTGCATTGTAGGATCCCAAAAACCAGTGCGGCACCCAGGGGACATCACCTGAGTGCCGTCCAGAACTCAGCCCGTTGTGCTGCCTTGGGACTATTCGCACAAAAGACAGCTTCTGACCATTGTTGCTTTTTTTTGTCAAAAATGTTTAAATGTTTGTTACAGTTTTTGTTCCGTTCGTTATATTTAAAAGTTAATAAAGTTTTATAATCCTACTTTGTTGGAGTGCTATATATTTTTAAAAAAATCGGGTGAATGGGGCTTTGAATCGGGTTATTGTCATGTGTGGGCTTTGCAAGTGTACTGCTACAGGATCGGACATTTCAAACTCAAATGCACGTTCTTTTTCATACCTTTCCGAAGCATGGAGCGCAATAGCAGGCAGAGAAAGGGTGATGCAAGTGTTGAACACTGCCTGGCCTGGCAAGTTGCTGGAAGTGCCCCCCCCCCTCCCCCCCCCCCCGCCCGCTCCTGAAAGAGGACACACACACACCGCCGCCCCGAGTACTTCACAGATCTTTAAAAGACCATGCGCTTGTTCATGAGGCTTAAATGGTTTATCACCCCTTCTAGAACCCCTGCATCGACCCTCTGACGTTTCCTGGACGAATTACCACGTAACACAATACCAAGCCTTGTCAGCTGAAACCCCCGAGGAATCGTGGGGCATATTATCAAGGGGGTTTATCTCCGCTTTTTTGGCTTTAAAAGCCAAGAAAGCGGAGATAAAATGATCTCCCTATTACCAAGCTGTCGCTAACACCAGTTAGTGACAGCTAAAAGGAGATAGCGACCATCTTGGGCCCCGCTTTGCATGTCAGTGATATTTATCACTAATGACATGCAAAGTGGGCGTGCCAAGATGTTAGCGACTGGAAACAGTCCCTAACATCGCTATCTCCTATTACCAACTTTTGGAGATATTCGCGCTAAGCGCGAATATCTCAAAAAGCTAACACCTGCCCTGAGCAGTTCTTAGCCATGTTATCCAATGGGAGGTGGATAACATGGCTAAGAGCATTTGCTCGATAATGCATGAATATCGCTGACTTTTCAGCGATATTCATGCATTGCGGCCGTTTTTTATCGCATTTGCGATAAACCTTGCTAATAGCAAGGTTTATCTGCGATAAAAATCGCCGATGTGCGGCGATAATTTTTGTCTCTAAACAAGTTATAGACAAAAATTATCGCTAGTTGTTGGTAATGTGCCCCCGGGTTTTTGCTTGCAGAAATCGGGAAACGGGAGACTAGCACTGAAATCAGTAGTCTCACGCCTGAATCGGGAGGGTTAGCATGTCTGGATTCTCTACAGCTGGGGCCATAAACTACATCCGCAGGGCTAGGTGATAGCCTGGGACCGGCCTGGCATCTAAAATGGCTGCCGTGCACGACAAAATTGTGGCATTGGAAAAAAGGCAAGATGGCGCAGACAATGTTTATCAATAAGGATTCATTTATAACAAAATATTTTATCGCACTGACAAATTGGTGGTCAACACTTCCTGATTTCCATCGAATCGAACGTTAACAGACGTCACGCAGCAAAAAAAAAAAAAGCTCACGCACAGCCGCTGGAAGACATGTATCAACATATATGAGCCTCCTCAGCCACCCTCAGAAAACATAAGGGATTAGGATACGTCTCCCGCACCCCCTTATACCTAGTAATTTAATTAAAACGAAGCACAAAATGGCGAATTCCCGTTTCGCTACCAGTTTGCGGCCCAGTTCGCGGCCCGTGAAGCGCTTCTACCGTGAAAAATAATTTTTTTTTTATTTTCCCCACGGGACCCTTTAATAACCCCAACAACATTCCTAGGGGGTCAAGAGGGGTATACCTTGCCCCCTTTCATTAAATTCCCCCTTCGTTTTTCACCTCTTCTTCTCTCTCGATCCTACCGAGAGATAAGATGGCGGCCGCTCCGGACTGTTTAGAATGTTGACAGACACCGGGGAGCCAATCAGCTTCGCATCGCAAAGTTCCGTTTCGCGAAAAGTAAGCGGACCGGAGCGCAGCCCGGAGCGCTGTTACAGATATATATCTTGTTTTGAACGTTAATTTCTCAAAATCCACTGGAGCACATATATTGAGACCTAGCAAAGGCACATCGGGCTAACAGTCCCTACAATTTTGCCAAGTTTCGTGCAAATCCATTCAGCCGTTCGAGCTAAAAGTGAGGCCAAAGGCCCTATAGAAATTAACATGGGAAAAACGCGTTTTGGGACCCCCCTTTTTTCTCGGCCCCCCCTTGACGAAACCCCCCCAAATTTTCAGGGGCTGCTCAGAAACAAAATGTGCCATTTTCCTGAAAATTTCAGCCGATTCCATCCACAAACGCCAAAGTTATTAGACATAGAATTTTCAAAAGTCCCATAGACAAAAAATCCTAACTATATATACCTACTGGCGACCGCCAGTAGGTAATATATATGTTTTTTATTTATAATTTTTTATTATTTCCGGGGTCCCCGCTCATGGGCGGGAATATTCTGTGCTTATGACTTTGATGAGGATACCCCTGGAAGAGAACTAGGATTACAGGTAAGTAACTTATCCTTCCAGGAGGTCCTGCTCCTCTGTACAACACCAGTCGGACTATCAGAACGCCGGGGCGAACAAACAGCCATCGATGCCTCGCGGATGACGAATGGTGTCTCCATCTAGAGGTGGTGCAAGTTCTCTTACGCGACTGGGGAGAAACTTGTTTAGATCTATTTGCCACTGCAGAGAACGCACAACATCAGCACTTCTGTGCGCTGGTGTCTAAATGGAATTCAGGCCTCCTGTATGCCTTCCAGCTGCTACCACTCCTGCCCATTGTTTTCAAGAAGATCAGGAACGATCAGGCCCAAGTCATTCTAAGACTGTATACTCATGCTTTTGGGACAAGTTTGTGGCCTGGTGCACTGCTAACAGTGTTGATCCCCTCACTACACCTTTGTCTGATGTCTTATTTGTTTTATTGTTAGCCTGGCAAGGCTTTGCTTTAGCCAAAGTTAAAGGGTATCTTTCTGCCATATTGGTGTCCTTACTGTTGCCAGATCAGCCATCCCTGTTCAAATCACCAGTTGCTGCCCTTTTTCTAAAAGCACTGCAACATACTTTTCCCCCAAAGCCCTTCATTATGCCCCAGTGGGAGTTTAATTAGTTTCTTTCTTTTTAATTTTTCTTTATTGAGGGAACTATGCGTAGTACAAATTGAGAGTACATAGCATCCACAAGTAGTATAACAAATAACATGACCAGAATCATAAAGCAGCAGATAGTTATGACATATTGCTAGGGATCAAGGGTGCCTTAAGGCAATAATGAAGTCCAGCAATAAGGATCCTGTCTTGCCCTTAGGTAGCTGGAATAAGGAGTGTGGGGTGGGGTTGGTTGGGGAGAAAGACATCCCAGGAAGCATGAACCTAGGAAGGGGAGGGATTAGGCTCTATTAGAGGTTGTTCTGCAGTTTACTAAAAGGTGGAGGTCCTTGATCCCATCAGCGGTGTTTAAATGGCAGCCATGCGAGATACCAAGGGGCCTCTCTGCGTAAACCTTGGGGGTTAAATTGTAGAAAGGCAATGGTACCTGGAGACGTTGTTAGAGCCAATTACAGGTCTACGGGTCATCCAGTAAATTGTGGGTGGGGGGTGTGTCGGTAGGCAGGGGAGGGAAGTCCAGATAATGGGGAGGGAGGGGTCATGAGCCTTGAAGAATGTTACTCCATGTATCCACAAACTTGTTAAGGCTGGCTATAGTCCATTAATAAGCAGCCACCTTATGCAGTTCTTGTAGCCGCTCGCTGAGCCTTGGACATGGGGGCAACCTCCAAAGTCTCAAAGTGCAAATCTTGTCGGAGGCCAGTGCCATTGTTAGACATGTTATCCATGTGGATTGTTGACTTGTGATGACTGGGCATTGAGCAGAGCTATGAAGAAGAGCTGTTTGTGTTTTCAATTCCTGTGTTAAGGGTATTGTTCCTCTGATGAGCTGTGACAGAGGACCAATAGGCTGATACACCCCAAAGCAGATGAACATTGTCTCTTTAACAATCTGCATTTCTCCAGCGTATTGCAGTCGGGTGTAAGGAAGATCTACCGAGTTGTAGAGGCGACCAGTGCCATCGATGAAGCACCTTGAAGTAACGACATTTGAAGCCTAGCTCTCTGTGGTACTTATCATGACTAGCTAAAAGATCCTCCCAGTCATCCTCGGAGTATGCGACCTGCAGCCTGTGTGACCACCATTCCTGTAGAGAGCGTGACAGCAGGATAGAGCTCAGTCAATCTACCAATATCTGGTGCACCTCCATAGGTAGTCCATCAATGGGGAAGAGGGTGGGTTTAGCGGGGGTTTGTGGGGTACCAGGATAGTACGACGGCAACGCTGGAAGTGTTGGTAATCCCAGAAGTGACTCCTTTGTAGACCATATTGTTGTTGAGCTTCTACAGATGATTTGTATTCCCCATACTTAACTAGGTCGGAAAGTTGGTGAATACCTTTAGATTTGAAAGACGCCCAGTTGAGTTCCCTCACCCCTACCAACAGTAAGGCATTGCACCTCAGTGTGGCATGTGCATATAAAGTATGGTTTATCTTCAGTAGTTTATAAGCTGTCCTCCCTGGACAGACTCTTTGCGCCCTGCACAGTTGCTCTGTCGGTGTCTCTTGACCATTAAACAGTATTCTCAGTGGCTATTACGTCGGCCAGAGGGTGAATGAACTGCAAGCGTTTTCTGTGCATCTTCCATACACCAACTCCTTGCCAGACAAGCTGGTTCTACACACCTGTGCCTCTTTCCTGCGAAAGCGGGTGATGCCTTTCCACATTAGCCTACACATCAAATTGCCAACCTTCTTTGCTCCACCTCATCCTTCTAAAGAAAAGGAGAGACTCCATCGCCTGGACCCAAAAACAGTGCTACTGAGTGTTTGATATGTTGTTCGTTGGGTTCACCGGAGCAAAAAAAAAAAAAAGGAAAGGTTGTGCAGAAACGGACCCTCTCCAGATGGATTATGCTCTGCATCAAGATCTGTTATGTATTGTCCAGAAAGCAACCCACTGAGGCCTTGTGGGCTAATTCCACCGAAGCCAAGGCTGTGACCACTGCATTCGCTTTTGGCAATCCCTTCCTGGACATCCGTCAGGCTCCTACATTGGTATCTCTGCACATGCTTACTAAAAACTGCTGCCTTGATAGTCCGGTCCAGGGCGACTGGCCCTGTAACCCTTTGGTCTTCCAGGACTGTTCGCAGACCCTCCACCAGTGAGGTATTGCTTGGGTATCTTCTGCGATCGGTTTCTTCTATTTGGAAGCAACCTGTCTGTCCTTAATGTCTGCACATGGGTCCATTGACTTTCTAGCGTGACTCTGTGTTTCTGGTATGAAAATAAATTGATGTCAAAGCTCTGAGGTGGCCCTATATAGGCACTAGACACGTCACATCTGGTGCCAACGCTGATGCGGAGCCGATCGGCGCCACCTACTGGCAGTCAGAGGCACTGGTCAAGATTTTCCGGATCCAGTCTTCTATCTGGAAAATATTCTTTTTAAGTTCAGGTAAAGAATTTATGACTAGGTAAAGTCTCTACCATATCTAGCGTTACTGAACGTAAGTAACTTATTCTTAAAGTTTTAGCGGGATTCTCAGTTTGACTGGGAATGATTCAAACATGTGAATGTTTGAAAGATACTAACGCTGCAGAAATGTAGTTACTGGTAGGTAAGTCCGTTATTCCTCCCTACTCACCTTTCAGACAGCAGCCACACAAAAGTATGCATCAAGCCTGGAGGAGAGGACAACATCAACATAACTTTTCCTCTGAAAGACCCATTTCTCTTCCAGGGGATACTCATCAATAGTCATAAGCAGTGAATTATCCCCACCCATGTGCGGGACTCCGGAGCTTATAACAATATATATATAACTATGCAGCCTTATAAAATCCAAACTAAAAAAGGGACAAACAGCCAGAAAACAACTCAGCCATACTTGCATAGTAACACATTACGTAAGAAAGACCGTACACCCAAATGGCTTCATACAAGAATTTCTTTATTTTCCAGAACAAGGAAAAAAAACACAAGTATTTGAAGGCAGTTTGGCCCATAGGCTGCATAGGAATTACTGTCCTGAGACAGAAAATAAAACTGGCACCTCGCCTTTAAGACTTCCAAGAATCTAGGTACTTTGCCTTTAAGAACCCCAGAGAGCCCTATGTGCCCAGCATGCACCACAGGTGACAGTTAGGGCAGTTCTTTTTTCCGGCTCCTTCTGTGAGGATCCTGGAGCTTGAGCTCGACAGTTTTTAGTCAGAAATTGTTATTTTTCTTGCTGTTCACCATTTCTCCTGTGCTGAAAGAAGATTTTCCTTCTTTTTCTGACAGAAACTTGTCATCTTTTTCTGTCAAAATGCCAGCTCTCTTCAGAAATTGTCCATCTTGTGGAAAAAAGATGGCTAGATCAGATCCACACTCTGTGTGTATCGCCTGTCTTCCTTCTTCTCATTAGGTAGGCGCCTGTTATCACTGTCAGAGGTTTTCCGCAAGAACACTCCGTGATAGAGAGAGGATTCGGCTTCAGGCGGTAATGGAGAGAGGAAAAACATGTCCAGAAAGTGGCCTTGGGGATCAAGAGCCCTCCTCTCATCAGAAGCATCGACACCTTCTGCATTCTGCCTCTACAACGTCGAGAAAAAGGAACATTCCGGTTTGTTCGGTGTCGCAGCCACCGTCGAAGAAAAGGCCTGAACAGTCTCCGACGTCGAGACGGCGTAAGTCTCCGTCGTCGAGAAAGGCCTGGATGTCGAAGCGTCCTGCTTCGGAACCGAGGTATGGCCAAGATGCGGGTCTATCGACGTCGAAACATGTATTGTCGTCTAGACCCCCATTGACGTCGAGACACTCTCAGTCACCTCGCCGTAGGTCGACGTCGAGAAGCTTGCCGACGTCGAAGAGACCTGAAGACCGGTCGACGTCGAGAGTAAGACACGATTCGACGTCGAGATCACCGTGACATCAACGTCGTTCGACGTCTAAGTCACCACAACATCATTCGAGGTCAAGAGCGCCACGACGTCATGCCAGGTCGACGTCGAGGTCTCCTGTGAAGACATCGAAATCTGCACAGCCCTTGACTCCTGCAGGGCATCACCATGGTTCGACGTCGAAGGAGGGACAGTTGTCGACCTCGAGGGACAAAGAACATGCTGGGGCCTCGGAGGAGCTCGCCGGTGCATCTCGTTCTCCCTCAAGATCTTCGTCACCTGAACTTAATATTGTACAGGTTTCACTGGAGGTCTCTCCAGAAGTTGGTGAAGAACCTAGGCGGAAGAAAGCTAGGTCTATCAGCAGTATTGGTTCGGACTATTCCGGTACCTACTCTCCTTCCCGCTTGTCGAAATCTCCATTTAAACGCCTTGGAGATCTCCACGAAGATCAAGGACACCCACTGTGGTATCTTCAGGAAGAGGAACACCACCTAGATCACCCTCTCTGCGATCCCGTCGGAGACATTCAGAGGACAGATCTAAGTCGTTTCATTCTTCTTCAAGGGGGGTCCTCGAAGACCTCGCACTTGGTCTTCCTCGTCTACCAGGTCTACCAGGTCCTCTAGAAGAGATTACTCTCCTACTTGTACTTCTACAGCTCCGTCAAGAGTTTTACCTGTGGACTATCTTACTACCTTCAATTAGGTGTAATGTCGATGAACGAGCAGATTAAATATAACGATGTTGGTTCCTACTGTGTCCACCACAGTAATCTTTGAGATCCTACATCACCGTTCCTCAGCCAGACCATTACTTCCACTAGTTCCTGACATTATTGACCTTGCCACTCAGATTTTTCTAACTCCTGCAACAGTGGGGTCTGTGCCTTCATGAATAGCTAAGAAATATAAGGCCCCTGATCAGGATCCATTATTTCTTCGCTCAGATCCACCCTCAGATTCTATCATTCTGGCAGCGGCTAGGAAAACTCAGTCATCGATGTCTTCATCCTCCGCTCCTCCAGATAAAGACAGCAAAGTGATGGATTCCATGGGCAGAAAAATGTGCAACACATCGGCCTCTTTTATGAAGGTTTCCTGCGCCTCTGCTCTCTTGGGAAGATACGACAGGTCCTTATGGGATTCCCTGGGTCGTTTTGTAGACAAGATTACTAAAGAAGATCAGCAAGATTTTCGAGAAATCTTACAGGAAGGAGGTCTTGTCTCTAACCAAGTACTTAGCGCCTCAGCGGATGGGGCTGATTTAGCTGCTCACGGATACGCTCTTGGCATCGTTTCAAGACCTGCTGCATGGCTACGATTAACAGGCCTTAAACCGGAAGTACAGCGAAAGATCACTAATTTACCGTTTAATGGATCTTTTCTCTTCGGTCCTCATGCAGACGAGGAGATGGCAAAGATGAAAGCGGAACTGGACACAGTTAAGGCGGTAGGTCTGGAGAAGAAGAAAGACTTTCGTAAACGTTTTCGTTCCAATGAGAAACGCCAATTCCAACAAAAAGGTCAATCGAACCAGTGATCGTCGCAAGGTCAACAGCAGCAGCAAAGGTCTCATTTCCAACAAAGACGTCCAGGGAGGGGAAGAGGCAACAATAGACAGCAGGCCTCTACCTCAAAACAGCCAGCGAAACAATGAGCAGTTACTTCCTCTAAACGTGTTGTCCACTCCGGTACGAGGAAGTATCGTTGGTTTTCTGGAGGAGTGGCGCAAGATAACAAACGACAATTGGGTGCTAAATATTTTTTTTTTTTTTTTTTTTGTCCTCATTTGCCTTACCCCCTGCTTAGGAAGTGCCAACCACCTTGCGTGTCCCCGACCAAGAGAGGGAATCAAGAAAATGATACCCATCTCTGAAACTGGACTCCGAGATGTTTTACTGGTGGCAGAGAAGTCCCAAGAAGAAGGGGAATTTACATTCTTACGCTGACTCCATCTAGGTATGTCTCAACCTGCAGGACCACAAAAAACGTATCGGGGCCAGACCCGGTCCAAGGAGTGTTATTGGCATAATCATAGGACCCGGGGGAAAAAAAAAAAAAAAAAAAAAAAAACCCCGGAAAACTATCTCCACTGTATCAACAGATCCCAAAAGGCCAGATTACGGTTATTGCAAGCTCTAGCCATGTCCACCTTTGATGTTTCATATAAAGACGTGAGCCAGTCCGAATATGTTGGAGCAGATTTATCCACCCACCGTATGCAAATCTGCCTCCTAGCCAACAGAATAGCATAAAACAGAAAAGATCTTGCTTTGCCAGAAATACTGTCCTCAATTCCAAAGATTAGTGGCAATGAAATTACTAGTGATGTGTTCATAATGGAATTTAAGGTAGATAGCACTTCCTCCCAGAACTGACCGATGTTGGGGCATTCCAAGAACATGTGAATATCTGAAGCTCCTGGTAAATTACATTTATTACATTTCTTGTCTGGGAGAAATTTGTAAAGTCTCAGCGGTGTTATATAAGCCCGGTGTGCTGTAAACAGATGATTGCGCCTCAGCCATGATGGCTTCACCACTTTATAGAGGAGCGCAAAAGATCTTAACCATGTCTCCTCACGTTGTAAGCCCATTGACTCTCCCCACAATTCATCTGGAAGGGTGAAATCCCCATCGGTTTCCTCCAGAAGCTGCCAATACCAGAAGGCCACCTCCTTACCACCCTTAGGTCTTTCTAGTAGCAGCTGCTCCAGGGAGCTTGATTTCCCAAATAATACATCTTTGCACCGCTGGGCTCTCCCCCAGCTTTCCAGCTGGATGAATTTAAATCTAGAGAATGCAGGACCTATACGCACATGTAATACATCCCAAGGAAGTATCGATCCGTCCACCAATAACTCCCCCCATCTAGTAATTCCAGCTTCCTCTAGTGAGGAAGATAAGCTATCCCTAAGACACTCCGGTAAACCCGGGGAGTCCCATATGGGAGCGAAATTAGAATAGTAAGACAGCCCCAATCTTCTTCTAATGGCTAGCCAACCCCTAGCCCAACACTGTATGATTTTCAGTCTTATTTTCTTAAAATATTTCTGACTCCCAAATTTAAATAGAAATCCGTCAGCTGGTAGATTTGCTCCGGTTAACATGGCTTTATACATTGACACCTCCAGAAAACTCGATGGTGTTTTTAGTAACATCCTGGAGTAGGACAACTGAAAGGCCCAAGCGTAATACACTAAGTCCGGTAGGGCGAGGCCCCCCTTCTCCCTTCTCCTCCTCAACTTCTTCCACGCAATTCTAGTTGACTTATAATTCCAAATAAAGGAGTTAAGCTCTCGCTGACATCTGTCCAACATCTTCACATCAAACCCCAAAGGAATGGCACCAAATATAAATATAAACTTGGGAAGGATAGACATTTTTATTAAATTGACCCTACCCATTATAGAAAGTGGCAAGTGAGTCCAGGATTTCAATAGGCCCTTACATTCCCTGAAGACTCGATCTAAGTTAGTTTGGGCAATGGTCCCAATGTCTTGGGTGATTCGGATCCCGAGATAGCGCATAGAAGTGGTGATATTTATGCCTAACCGTGGGTCCGGAATATTCCAGACCATAACCTCGGTCTTACTTGAATTGATATTATAGCCCGAGATCTTGCCGAACTCTGCAGCCTTCTGAATCACGGCAGGATAGGACAACACCGGATCCGAGGTAAAGATTAAAATATCATCGGCATATAATGCCATCCGCCTCTCCCACTCCTTAAACCTGAATGATGGTATATTCTCGTCTGCTCGCAAAGCCTGGGCAAACGGCTCAATGTACAAATTAAAAAGGAGGGGAGAAAGCGGACAACCTTGCCTCCTACCTCTAGTGATCTTGAAGGGTTCTGTCAATATCTCATTAATCAGCAGCCTAGCCGAAGGAGCTCGATAGAGTAAGGCAATAGTTCTACGAAAGCCCTCCCCAAAGTTAAACCTTTTTAACACATCGTTTAGGTAGGGCCAATTGACCCTATCAAAGGCCTTAGCTGCGTCGAGGGTTAAGGTGGCCAGAGGAAGGGAAAAAGCAGAGGCTATATCTATAGCCCCTACCAAATCATGTGTAAGATCTGAAAGATGGCGCCCCTTAATAAAGCCTTTCTGGTCGTGATGAATAATAGTACCCAATACCTTACCCATTCTTGCTGAAAGTATTGCGGCAAAGATCTTATAGTCGCTATTCAGCAAAGATATTGGTCTATAAGACCCACACTCTGATACGTCCTTCCCGGGTTTGGGTATAAGAACAATTGTGGCCTCACCCCAAGATTTTGGTGGTGGCTTTCCTTCCCTAAGGATACCGTTAAATAGGGTTGTCATTACTTGGACGATGTTCTCCCCCAAAACTTTATAGATCTCCCCAGGGAGACCGTCTGGACCAGCTGCTTTCCCTTTTTTTACCTGTCTTATTGCTTCCTTTACCTCTACCTCTGTTATTGCGATCTCTAAACTATTGCTCTGTGCTGTTGATAAGGTTGGGAGCAATATTCCATTCAGCCACGTGTTTCGTGCCAACTGATCATCAGGCAATACTTCCCTATAAATGGTCTCAAAGAAATCATAAAAGGCTTTACCTATCTCATGACTAGCTGTCCTTGGTACCGCCTCCCCTTCCACCTTGATTTCCCTGATGTATTTCTGAGCTTGGTCCGATTTAATTTTCCACGCCAGTACTCTACCCGCGGCCTCTCCAAACTCAAAATGGGAAATCTTACTTGCATTCCATCTTTTATTAACCCTCTCTTGTAATATATTTTCTAGTTGGTGCTTTAGCTCAGCCAATTTTAACTGCTCCTCCGGAGAACCTAGAGACTGACCTAGATTGAATTCTATGCCCTTCATTTCCTGTTCCAAACTATTTATCATATCTTTATATTTTTTACTACGATATGAGGACCTATTTGTGATGCAGCCTCTCAAAAAGGCCTTAAAGGCCTCCCAAACCACCTCAAGAGAGGAGGACTCCATATTAATTTCAAAGAAAGCAGTTGTCTCTGCGGCCAGGAATTTCACTTCACCTTCTTCAAGTAGGAGTGTCCGGTCAAAAGACCAAGAAGGATGTTGCCTCCTACTGTCGGATCTAATTGAAAAAACGAGAGCTGAGTGGTCTGACAGATGAGATGGGAGGTAATCGATCGCTGTTAAAGCGTCTTTCAAATTATAAGTAAACAAAGCGTAATCAATTCTGGATGAGTGCTTGAAACGACCATTCCGATATGAAACCCCCAGTTTACTGCCTGCTCTTTCCCGCCAAGGGTCCGCCAGGCCTAGCTGAACCATAATATCTAATAGAGTTCGCCTAGACTTTGGTGAGCTACAGGCCCGCGAATTTGCTGATTTATCCAATTTAGGATTCAGTACAATATTAAAGTCGCCCATCCAAATCACCGGATCTTGAAAAAGTAGCAAATGATTTCTGACGGCGTCCAAATACGATGGATCGTCCGAATTTGGGCCATAATAGCCCACCAAGATGTACCGTTGACCCACCAACTGAACTCTCAATATCAGCCATCTCCCTGTATGATCCTCTATACACTCCAAGATTTGGGCTTTCGCAGCTCTTTTAAAAGTAAATATAACCCCCCTAATATTTGCGTTATGGTCAGTAGAACTGAATTTATCGACCCATTTCTGTTTTTTAAGTATCTCTACTGCCTCTGATTTAAGAAGGTGTGACTCTTGAATTGCAATGATTTGTGCCGGGGAGTCCCTCAGGTACTGCATTATACGCTCCCTCCTACTTCTCCCCCGTAAGCCATTGACATTCCAGGACAAATAGTGGAGAGCTGTCATATTACCACTGCTACCCCCCTCGTATCAACCTTTCCCAAAAGCTCTTGCGGGAACCTTAATATTTGCCATTTTTGGTGTTGGACAGATGTCAGAAATAACCCTTCCGCAAAATAGTAGGCAGACTTATGAGGATTTTTTGCTTTATTCCCCCTCCCCCCCTGCACCCACCCTCCCCAGGAAAACCCTCCCCTACTTACTCTGACCTGGTGGATGGCCAGATTTACACCCATAACGACTCTCCAACCTCACCTCCACCCTATTGGTACAATCTGTAGACAAACTCAGGACCAATATGGAACCTTATATTTGTAATGTCAGAGGACTCTTACAAGGTGAAGGGAATGCAGCAAGTGGGCCACACTCGTATGCACTCAAACCTTATTAGGATTATGATTTAACTAGTGTTTCACCTACACTCACTCTTGTCAAAAGATAGGTTAGGAGAAAAAATAGAGAAGGAAATTATTTTTTATATCATTACTAATAGCAGGTGTAGTTATGTATTTATTATTTTATGCATTTATTTGTTTATTATAAATCATTCCTACTCACCCCCCTTTGCTATTTCCCTTCCCCCCTTTTTTTTTTTGAGTTCTTTTTTTTTATTTTTTATTATTATTTATTTATTTATTTATTTATTTATTTTCTATGCATTTCCCTTCCTACCATGATTTTTACCTATTGTGGTTCAGGGCTATATAGACTTTTAACAGAACTAGTATAGACCAGACATAACTTGTAATGTCAGTTAACCTATATCAGACCCCACTAACCCACTATCCTTTATTCTCAGCCTGAGCCTGGGCATGGTCTCTAATAGATTCTAATAGCTCATCTGCTTCTGATGGTGAACGAACATTATGCATTTTATTGTTGTACATAATACGCAAAAATGCAGGGAACCTCATCTGGACAGTGGCGCCTACAGCTCTAAATTTTTCCATGCGCTGCCCCAACTCCCATTGCCTGTCAAGCGTAGTCTTAGATAGGTCTGATCGCACCTCAAAAGAGAAGTCCGGGCCCTGTAATGATCTAGCTTTTAGTGCGAGGTTCAAGATTTTATCCTTAAGTGAGAACGTTAGGAAGTTAATCAAAACCTTTCTGGGTTTATCTCTCCCTGGCTTTAGGTGGAATGGGTCACGGTGGACTTGCTGGATGTCATTGTCGAGCATCTCAGCTGACTCCTCCAAGTTAAGAGAATCTTTTAGGATCTTGATCACAAAGCTTTTAAGATTTGTGCCCTCTTTTCCTTCCGGGATCTTTAAGAGTCGCAGGTTATTTCTCCGGGAAAAATTCTCCAAACTCTCAACTCGCTCTCGCATACTTTCACCATCCTTCTGCAGTGCTTGAATTTTGGATCTAGCTATCTCGAGTTTAGATGACAATAGTCCCACCGAACCTTCCAAAACCTCTGTCCTTGCGCATAATCCGTCCACTTTTTGGTCCAGCATGTCACAAGATGCTCTAATCTCATTCTGATTCCCCTTAGAGACTGCGAAATCAGCGCGGATTTCCTCCCTCATTGCGGCTATTGATTTTACTAGGGCCTCCAGTGTATTCCCAACCCCTGGGCCTTCCAAATCGCCCTCACCTCCACCTTCGTCTGTTGCTGCTACATTGTTAGAGCCAACCCCCTTTTGGGGCCCTTGATATCCTTCATGGGATTGCTGGTTCCTCACTGCTGTGACATCTGTTTCATTTATAAGTGCGGGGGGCTCCGCTAACCCATTTACTAAACTGGAAACGGGGATGGCGATTGGAAGTGATATTACTACAGGCGCTGTTGTCTCCTTTGACCCACCGTCAAACTTGGGTGTTGGTGTAGGTGTTGATGCAATTACTAGTGTTGAAGCAGTCTGAACCTCTAAACTCCCTGTCCCGGCAGTCGCCATCACTGATGTAATGTCCAGTACTTGGGGTAGTACTTTAAAAAACGTGCGTAGCAAAGGGGTGATGCCACTGAGTTTCTTTAGGGGTTGACTCTTTCCCCTTTTCTGCTTTGTATCTTTAGCCAAATCACAAGTGGCAGTAGTGGAACCCCCCTGAGGTTGTCTTTTTTTTTTTAATCCCCTGCGCCCTTTCTCTGAACTCTTGTTTCCACTCCTAGTGTTCTTTAGCGCTACGGGCTTATTTCCCCCTTCAGAGTCAGATTCCCCTGCTGGAGTCTCTGACTGCCACACAATCCGATACAACAAAGTCCGCCGTGCCTACCTTGCCCTTGTCCTTCAAACGCGCTGATGTCGCCTTTGAGCCTGCTTCCGGGTTTACAGCAGCGGAATAACTTTCAGCTTGGCCCCCTCTCCTCCTCCGCTCCGCCACCACGGCTCCTCGGAGCACCCAATATTTGGGTGCTAAATATTGTCGAAAATGGATATCTACTACGTTTCAAGACTCCACCTCCTTCCATTCCTCCGAGGGAACTCTGTTCGTGTCATCCCATACTTCAAAAGGAGGTACGTAGTCTTCTGGTAAAAGAAGCCATAGAACGTGTCCCAATTCATCAGAGACGCCAGGGCATATACTCTCTTTATTTCCTGGTCGAGAAAAAGGATCCTTCTGTGGAGTACAGGCCTATTCTGGATCTTCGCATCTTAAACAGATACATACGAAGAGAAAAGTTCCGGATGCTGGCTCTACACCAGATCTTCCCCCATTTACATCAAGGAGACTGGATGTGCTCCATAGATTTGCAGGATGCTTATTTCCACATTCCAGTGTCCAGGAAACATTGAATGTTTCTCCGTTTTCAAGTGGCTTGACATCATTATCCGTTTCGAGTTCTGCCATTTGGACTCAAGCCAGCACCAAGAACGTTTTCAAAGGGCATGGCAGTGGTGGCGGCTTTTCTGCGTAAACGAGGAATTTTCATTTACCCATACCTCGACGACTGGCTTCTGAAGAGTTCCACTCCATCTCTGCTTCAGTCGCATCTGTCTTAGTCTTCACATCCTGAACAACCTGGGTCTGCGAGTCATTTTCAAGAAATCGATTCTCAATCCCACTCAGAGCATTCACTACCTGGGATCGTCGATGGACACCGTGGAAAGAAACGTGTGTCCTTCGGAGGAGAGTTTCATATCTATCAAGAAGAAGTCTCAGGAGCTTCTTCAGACTCTCCTCCCTACGGTCAGACAAGTGTCCTCTCTCCTGGGGTCCATGGCCTCGTGCATCTTCATTGTCCCCAATGCTCGATTGTACATGCGTCCTCTTCAGCAGGCTCTGGAGGATCAGTGGGCACAGGCTTCAGGGAAGTGGGAGGATCGAATTGCACTTCCCCCATCTGCCAAGGACTCCATCAGGTGGTGGACAAAGAGATTGAATCTACTGCAAGGGGTTCCCTTTCACCAAGAGGCTCCAACACAAACTATCGTGACAGACGCCTCACTGCAGGGCTGGGGTGCCCATATGAATCACCTCCAATTGCAAGGTCGGTGGTCGGACACAGAGAAGGGTTACCATATCAACTTCCTGGAGCTGAGAGCGGTCCAGCTAGCTCTCAAATCCTTCTTCCCGTCTCTGTGATCCAACTCTCTCTTAGTTCAGACAGACAACACCACAACAATGTTTTATCTGAACAAGCAGGGAGGCACCAGATCCAGAATTCTGTCCCAGGAGGCGCAAGCAATTTGGAAGTGGTTACTGGCAAGACATCTTACCATAAAGGCAGTCCATGTCCCGGGTGCCCTAAATATTCAGGCGGACTTCCTCAGCAGAGAGTTTGTAGAGGCGCACGACTGGGTGCTCAACAACGACGTCACTCAAGGCATTTTTCAACGCTGGGGTTTCCCAGACATAGACTTGTTCGCAGACGCAACAAACGCCAAATGCCCAGTCTACGCATCCAGGTTTCCCCAACCAGGTTCAAGCAGGAATGCGCTGCTGATAAACTGGTCCCAGAACTTGCTCTATGCCTTTCCCCCACTACCTCTCATTCCAGTGGTGATTACCAAATTTTACAAGACCAATTCCAAGATGATACTGATAGCTCCGGAGTGGCCGTGCTAGTGGTGGTACCCGGACCTTCTCCAGCGCTCCGAAGCTCCACCCCAGAGGTTACTTTGCTGTCCGGTCCTGCTGTCCAAGAGCCAAGGGAGAGTATTCCATCCCAGCCTTCCTTCGCTGCAGCTGACAGCATGGCTCCTGAAGTCTTGCAATATGGGCACTTAGACTTGCCAGATGACTGTATGAACATCCTCAAGAAAGCTAAAAGACCTTCCACTAGAGCTTCCTACGCTTTCAGATGGAAGCGTTTCTACATCTGGTGTTTGAATACCGGACATGACCCAGTCTCAAGACAGGAACAGGTCATACTGCCATATTTGTTATTTCTGGCTAAGTCGGGGCTGCAATTTTCCTCCATCAAGGTACACTTAGCAGCCATCACAGCGTACAGAAAATCTCCTACACAGGGTTCCTTTTTTAAGATGCCTGTGGTGAAGGATTTTTTTAGAAGGATTAAAAAAGGTGTATCCACCAGTTCGAGCGCCTTCTCCTCCGTGGGAGCTAGATGTGGTCTTAACCAAGCTGATGGGAGCACCTTTTGAACCAATACATAAGTCTTCTTTGCAGCACTTATCTTGGAAAGTGGCCTTCTTGGTCGCAATTACCTCTGTTCGTAGAGTAAGCGAATTGCAAGCTCTGTGCTGTAAGGAACCCTACACAGTATTTCATGCAAATAGGGTAATTCTTAGAACTCATCCAAGTTTTCTGCCAACGATGGTCTCAGAGTTCCACATCAATCAGGGGATCACGTTACCCACTTTCTTTCCCAATCCCTCTACGCCCCCTGAAAGGGCCTTACATTCTGTAGACCTTAAGAGGGTGTTGAAGTTCTATTTAGATAAAACTAAAGGTATTAGAAAGACGGACAGGTTATTTGTCAAATATGGTCCTATTAATACTGGTTTAACAGCCTCTAAGCGGTCCATCTGCAGATGGATAGTTTCCTGTATTTCCTTGGCCTACCAGCTAGCTAATAAAGTTCTTCAAGGAAGGCCTAAAGCGCATTCAAACAGAGGAAAAGCCTCAACTACGACTCTCCTCAGAAACGTTTCCATAGCGGAAATTTGGAAAGCAGCCACATGGCGGTCTGTGCATACCTTTTCTCGCCATTACTGCTTAAGTTCAGATACTTGGGCAGATGCTCAAGTAGGTCAAGCATCTCTGAGGAATCTGTTTGGTTGATTATTGGTACCTATTACTTTAAGATTGGCTTTATTACTAGTGCTACATTGCTAGTCCGCGAAGTGTGGGGTATGGACTTGCTATTCTATTCACTGCTTATGTCTATTGATGAGTATCCCTGGAAGAGAAGGATAAGTTACTTACCTGTAATCCTGGTTCTCTTCCAGGGGTATACTCATCAAAGTCATAAGCACCCCGCCCGCCTCCCCGGTCTAGCAATGTTTAGTACTGGTTTTAATTGTTTTTTTTATACGCCTTTACAAAAAGAACTGACCTAACTGTCACCTGTGGTGCATGCTGGGAGCATAGGGCACTCTGAGGTTCTTAATTGCAAAGTACCTAGATTCTTGGAAGTCTTAAAGGCGAGGTGACAGTTTTCTTTTCTGTCTCAGGACAGTAATTCCTATGCAGCCTATGGGCCAAACTGCCTTCAAATACTTGTGTTTGTTTTCCTTGTTCTGGAAAATAAAGAAATTGAAGCCATTTGGGTGTATGGTCTCTATTACAAGTTTTCTTAAGTAATGTGTTACTATGCAAGTATGGCTGAGTTGTTTTCTGGCTGTTTGTCCCTTTTTTAGTTTGGATTTTATAAGGCTGTGTATGTGTGTGTGTGTGTATATATATATATATATATATATATATATATATATATATATATATATATATATATATATCACTGAAAAAACCATAGGTTTGACACCAGTTATAGTTATCTGGAAATTTTACTGACATAAAACCATTGAAATTCCCACGTTATAGTTAGTTGGACTCACTATAACTTGCGTGCCTGCAATGCACTGCTGATGACGTCACATATTACATCACTCATCACTCATGACATGGTCAGTGACATCACTCATGACATCACTGATGACACCATCCAGTGAATGTGTGTCTTTCTGAAACATAAATGTTTTATATATGTATATGTAAAGGTCGATGGAAGAATAAATGTTTAAATAAGTGTCTTAATGGATGTTTTAAAAAAAAATGGATTGGTTAACTGGCTTATTAAGTGTATCTTAGTGAATACATAAATGTAAATGTACATGTATTTATATAGCGCAAATCGCCCACATCGCAAGCATCTATGGGCTTGCTTAGAGAACCCGTCCTGGTATTCCCCTGTGAGATACCCCGGCAGGGTATCCACAAGGTGAAAGCCAGGCATCCCGCCGCGAGGGGCCGTTGTGGAGATTAAGCAAGCTATTGCCCAGAGTCGCAGAGTGTGAACCCGTGAGTCGAGTAGGCACCGGAGCGAGAATTATCGAGTCCGTGGAATTATTGAGCCCAACCCCCGTCGGGGCGGGGAATTGAACCCTGGTCCAGGGCCGATTTCAGCTGCCGGGTCTGCCGCCTCTAACCCCTGAGCCACACTTCTCCACATATATTGGCGAGTATTGTTTAAATACTTAAATATTTGTATCAGTGTTTCACTTTGTGTATAGGTGGCTGCATGGGTTGGTGAGTAGCTACATGTGTGTGTATATGTGTTATTAGATTTTTTTTTAGTATCAGTATGAGTGTCTGTATGGTTTGGTGGGGGTGTTACTTAGCACATAGATGCATCAATGACTAACTCACTGTATGTGTTTTGAAGACAGCATATGCGCAGGACTGTATGGGTGGATGAGTGTGTATATGTGTGTGTTAGTGAGTGAATGACTGTCTAACTAGTGTCTTTATCAGTAACTACATATGTTTTCATCTAGTATATGTGAGTATTGATGTATATAAGTGAGTATATGTGAGAGTGAGAGATTGTAAGAGTTCCTGTTTAAATAAGTATGTGTTTCTATAAGTGATTGTTTAAGAGAGTAAGTATGTGTAAGTTTCCTTAGAAGTAAGGTGGTAGTGTGTGTATAGCTATATATGCAAATAAATGGATGTTCAATAGTTTATTTGCATGTGTGAGTATATGTGTGAGTAACTATTGGATGACTGTCTGTGTGTAACAGGATGTATAGGTGTATGACTACATATGATGAGTGAGTATATGTATGAGTGACTATATAGAACTGTTGGTGAATGAGTGGATGTGTATATAGATGGTGGAATTACTGAATTGGTTGTTGTAACTGGTATGAGTATCTCAATTTTTTTGAAAATGTTAGTTTCTATTTTTGAATATGTGTTTCAAGGGTTACATTACACTGAAAGGAGGTCTGTCACTCTGTCACAAGGATGGTGTCATCAGTGATGTCATGAGTGATGTCACTGACCATGTCATGAGTGATGTAATATGTGATGTCATCAGCAGTGCATTGCAAGCCCGCAAGTTATAGTGAGTCCAACTAACTATAACGTAGGAATTTCAATGGTTTTATGTCAGTAAAATTTCCAGCTTCCAGCTGGTGTCAAACCTATGGTTTTTTCAGTGAATTTAATAGGTTTTTTAAATGCTAATTCCTAACTATAACTGGTGTTAAACCTATGTTTTTTTCAGTGAATTTCATAGGTTTTTTAAATGCTAATTCCTAACTATAACTGATGTGAAACCTATGGTTTTTCAGTGAATTTCATAGGTTTTTTAAATGATAATTCCTAACTATATATAGGGCCTTAAACCTATGTTTTTTTCAGTGAAATTCAAAGGTTTTTTAATCGCAAATTTCTATTGCTATCAAATATAATATTTTTTATAATGAATCTTATATTGTATATTTATGTAATACTATTTTTTATAAGTATATTCTTCATTTTTTTTTCCTGGGGCGCTCCCGGTGCGCGTACCGGTGAGCGTGCCGCGAACGAAAACATCATCGTGACGTGCCGTGTCCGCGTGATACGCACGGCGTAAGCGCACCCGGAAGCACCACGCGCATACGAATGCGCTACGTAAGCGCCCCGGGTCACGTAGCATAAGCGCGTCGGGTCATGTGACCTGAAAATAACACTTTTCATTGGTTCAGAACAGTTTTGGTTTCCAAATGATGAAAGCCCGAGTCATGTGACCTGAAAATAACACTTTTCATTGGTTCAGGACAGTTTTGTTTTCCAAATGATGAAAGCCCCACCTATTTTCCTCATTCTCACTTTGTACTTTGAGTGAGGAAGACCTGTTTCCAAACCTATTAGTACCTATTTGTACTGAGAAATGCCCCGCGGGCCCTTTTATGGCCCCCGCATCAAACCTAGGGGGTCAGGGGGGGTCTACCCTGCCCCCTTTTGGTCATTTCCCCCTTTGTTTTTGCCACCTCTTGTGTCTCAATCCTACCGAGGCGAGATGGCGGCCTCTCTGGACTGTTTGGAATGTTGACAGACACTTGAGAGCCAATCAGCTTTCCGCTCGCGAACTCGCGGGGCGCGCTGGAGCGCGTCCCGGTGCGCGTACCGGGGCGCGCTTGTAGATATATATATATTTTTTTTAACCTAAATTACTCAAAATCCACTGGAGCACTTATCTTGAGACATAGCAAAGGCACATCGGGCTACCAGTCCCTACAATTTTGCCAAGTTTGGTGGAAATCCATTCAGCCGTTCGGTCTAAAAGTGAGTCCAACCGCCCTATGGAAATTAACATGGGGAAAACACGTTTTGGGACCCCCCTTTTATCTCGGCCCCCGCTTGGCGAATCCCCCCCCAAACTTTCAAGGAAGGAGCGGGGCGCAGCGAGGCAAATTTCTGAAAATTTTCGGACTGGTGTCAGTCTCTAAATAAATAGAAATTCTGCACTACCTTTGGGTCTTGCCTCGTCTTTCCAGGTGCTGGTTTTTGGACGTCTTCTACATACCGTATATATATATATATATATATATATATATATATATATATATATATATACGGTTCACAATCCTGCTCCGCTGCATCAGCAAATGGACAGAGATCCAATCCGCATCAACGAAACCCACAGGTACAGACCACTCCACAGCGCAAAAAGTAAATTCAAAGTGGTTTATTCACACGCAATCGCCAGCATGACGCGTTTCGGTCACTGCACGGTGACCTTGATCACATGCCAGACAGAACCAATGAGAATGCTTATAAAGGGTGACTAATTAACAGAAAAGCAGGGCGTACACAATGATGGAAACTGAAAAAACACTGAAATGTAGTTCATCCACAGTGAAAAACAGACCCATATTCACAACGGTTAAAACGTAAGTATATACAATTAGAAAATGGCCTAAGTACATGTAATACATTGCCAAAATTATATACAATTTCTCAATGTTTTCTTTAACCTTTATTTATATATATATATATATATTCAACTCCTTCTCACTTCAGATTGTAACTGCCGCCTGCCAGAACAGCGGGTGTCTCGTCAGAAACAGGACCTCCGAAGTCAGGTCCTTGCAACACTTCACCTCTCAAGCAGAAAAACCACTAGGTGACGAGACTGTGTGCTGGCCAAAGAATTTTATTTTCAAACAGCCCTCGGACGCGTTTCGCCTGACCAGCAGGCTTGTTCACCGAAGCTTCAATTCATTTCAATCGCCATTTTAAACAATGTGCACCACGTAAAATCATGTGATCAGAACTACTTAGGGGAAGACAGTGAAGAAAGACTCGTAGTTTTTACAAGTAGATAACACATGCATTGGCTTTTGTTGCAAATCAGCTGGAATCACACATGATTACAAAACATTTCATTGGCATGAAAGGGCACAAAATGTTAATGGATTAACTATCAACATTTTTAAGTACCAAATATCGTGCGTGCGCCGCGGACCTTTCAGCCAATTATGTGACACACACACACATATATATATATATATATATATATATATATATATATATATATATACCGTATTTTCCGGCGTATAAGACGACCCGGCGTATAAGACGACCCCCTACTTTGCCTGAAAAATTTTAGGTTTTGTGCTATACTCGCCGTATAAGACGACCCCCACTTCCAGCGCAGTCCAACGCAGTCCTGCATAGCCATTCCGGAGAATGTACGGTACCGGTATTTTGAACTTACCGTATTAGTCTAGTCCTCCTCCCTGTGGGTGAGCAGTAAGGCTTTATCAGTGGACAGTGTTACCTACCTAAGCGTTTATTTTACAAACTCAAAGACTGAACTCAAACAAATTGGTTGTATAAACAATCTTGCTTTACTCGCAATATTTTTATTTAGAACCATATGAAAAACTGTCACTTCTGGATATACCGGTACGGTACGGTAAACATAAATAAGTGCATGAAACAGTGCAAGTGGATTAAACTTCCCATAACTTTCCATAAATCCAAGGGATTTCTACAGGATTTACAACGTTCCCTTTAAAAGCCTTCAAAATCCTCCTCTTCGTCATCTGATCTCATAAGTAAGTCAATGAGATCTTGTGGTACATCTGTAAGGCAGTCATCGTATGGATCTGGTACCAATTCCGTATCAGATGATGTGGTCTCTTCTTCTGCATCCTCTTCACCTTCCCACAAATAGTCGTCCTCCATACCATCTAATGAATTTGATATGCCACACTTCTTGAAAGACTTTATTACAGTTTCTGCATCAATGTCGTTCCAGGCCTTTATAACAAAGGTGCACAAAACATCCAACTGTGGAGCACGCATGTTTCCTCCTTTTGTGAATGTTTTTTCACCGCTAACCATCCACTCATTCCACTGTTCTCGGATGCGATCTTTAAATGGCTTGTTTAGGCACACATCCAGTGGCTGCACCAACGATGTCAATCCTCCAGGTATAACTGCAGCATCTGTTTTTATTCTTGCCAGCCTTTGCTTGGTGCTCGGAGTTAAATGAGCCCTGAACATATCCCACACCAGTAGACTACGTCTTTGTAGAAGTCCACCTGGTCGCCTGCTCCATACATTATCAAGCCATAGCTTTACCCCTTCTTCATCCATCCATCCTTTCTCATTCACATGCACAAAACAACCAACAGGGAACTTGAGTTTCGGCATTGTTTTTCTTTTGAAAATAACCATTGGTCTCAGCTTTGCGCCATCAGCTGTGCATGCTAGTACCACTGTGAAACTGGACTTCTCATGTCCTGTTGTTTTTATTAAAATTGTCTTTTCGCCTTTTTGATGGACAGTTTTGTTGGCAATCATATCGAAATTCATTGGAGTTTCATCCATATTTCCGATGCTACTTAGCGCATAGCCATGTTCATTGCGCAGCCTAATAACGTAGCGATGGAAGCTATGCATTTTGGCATCAAGATCCGCAGGTAATTTCTGGGCAATTTTTGTCTTTTGCCGCAATACCAGATTATGCCTTCCCATGAATCTGGTACACCAGGATACAGTGGCCTTAAATCTGTGGCTGAGATCTGGATTAGATTTGGCCCACTGAAGTGCAACCAATCGGATTTTATTTCGGGTCACGACATAACCGCTTTGCCGATGCTCGGCCACCATGTCTGCTACATGCTTTTCAAGTTCTGGCCAATGTGGGGTGCCTCTTCTTAATGCACACTTGCCCCTTGGCATACTCCGTAATGCTTTCTCATTTGCTCTCCAGGCCCGAACCATCTTTTCTGTCACTCCATATTGTCTTGCAGCAGCACAGTTATTATGTTCCGTGGCAAAATCCACAACTTTAAGTTTGTAACTGGCTTCATATTTCCTTCTTCTTGCCACTCCTGGAGCCTTGCTGGGTTCTTGACTGCCAGCCATTTGCACTGGATGCGCTGCTGGAGCCTTGCCGGGTTCTTCACTGTCTGCCATTTGCACTGGATGTGCTGCTGGAGCCTTGCCGGGTTCTTGACTGTCAGCCATTAGCACTGGATGTACTGGTGCTGTACAGTATGAACAGGTGCAGAGGCTGTCTTCAACACCACACGTACGGTACGGCAAATACGGTATCTGGTCACCAGACTGCCTTTCCTCTTCGCAACAACCAGCCAATCACGGCAAGTGCTCTACTGCCTTCGGTAACATTCGGGAACATTCGACAGTCCCCTTTCTATGCCCACGCCCATGTCAAGGAGAGAGGGGCGCGTGCCAAAACGTGCCAAACGTGTCAACACACCGGGCGCTGCCATCTTCGGCGCTGGCTGCCCGTTACCATATACCGTATTTCGGACGTCCTGCTGCCTCGTCCTGCTGCATCGTCTGCCTGGGGATGTGCAAGCGGTTGGAGGCGCGTGTACAGCGGCAGCGGCAGTCGAGGTAAGACTCATGGCGCCATTTGCTCGCTTGTGAAGCGGTTTGACACCTTCGAGTGAAGTCCTTGCTATGAAAAAAACGCTCGCTTTCGATACTTCATGGCGCGGGGCCTGGTTGTGGACGTTGCCAGGGCCGGTGGCTGTATTTTTTAACATAAGGTGTGTTGTTTCTTGTTACATACGGTATTTCCTATTGTGAAGCGGTCTGACACCTTCGAGTGAAGTCCTCGCTATGAAAAAAAAACGCTCGCTTTCGATACTTGCACAATTCATGGCGCGGGGGCTGGGTGTGGACGTTGCCAGTGTCGGTGGCTGTATTTTTTAACATAAGGTGTGTTGTTTCTTGTTATTTCCTATTGTGAAGCGGTCTGACACCTTCGAGTGAAGTCCTCGCTATGAAAAAGCGCATGAAAACATACCATAACATTTTGTACCCGGCGTATAAGACGACCCCCGACTTTCCAGAAAATTTTAAGGGGTTAAAAGGTCGTCTTATACGCCGGAAAATACGGTATATATTGTTATAAGCTTCGGGGTCCCGCACATGGGCGGGGATATTTCACTGCTTATGACTTTGATGAGTATACCCCTGGAAGAGAACCAGGATTACAGGTAAGTAACTTATCCTTATGCACCCATAAGCATCTGGTTTCAGGGTTCTACATGCTCTCCTATTTTCAGTAGACTCTCTGGAGAAAGAGTCATTTTCTGAAGTCTTCTTGGACCTTTGAATGCAAAGCTCATCCCAGAAAGCACCCCCAGCTCTGCGTTAAATGTCATCATACTGTCAGAGCCAGAGAACTAATCAAGACCTATTTCCTGGTCTGCTTTCTGTTTCTACATGTAAAAGCGAGCTGTCCATTCTTATCACGATAAATACCAGCCCAGGGTCTAATTCTAAACTAAGAAGGGTGTTTACACAGGAAGTTAATTTCCTGGGCAACAGAGTCCTTTCTGATATGGTAGTTGGAAGCTCAGATGGACTCTATACCGCTGTAGTTTTGGAAAAAGGCTCATCGGTGCATTGCTAACCTAGAGCACCATCCACCCCGCATGGGGTATAGTGTGGGTGTTGGCTAACAGAATGCACTGAAAGGCATCTACCAATCAGTGGGACTCGAGCTCCTAAATACTGTAGATCAGACTATTTAACTATCAGATGACTCTGCGTCTACTGGTGTCTAGTAGACCACAGGCCCACTTATGGAAACCATCCCTCCCTTAGCATATGAGTGTTGGGAGTGGCAGATTGCAGATTCCCTTCACCTCTGGTCTTGCTGTATCCTACCTCCGGAATAACAAGACCATATAATCTCCTACAGGGATGAAAGCAAAGAGGCTGTAACCTCCAGCGTGATAGGAATAGGTTTATGCAACCATTGTTGTCCCATCTTCTTTGGCATGCCAGTGGCCTCCTTCACCTGGGAAGGTTATGCAGATGAAAAGAGTACCTTGGCTTTTGATGCAATTGCATACCTCGATGGTACAGGGAAGGGATCCTTCTGAAAGAATGCACCACAGTACTTTCCTTCTATGAATCTCTGGCTGGCTCTCCATCTAGACAGGAGGGTGTCCGTAAACTACTGTTTCTTCAGGTAACAGTTAAAAAAAAGTTCTTCAAACTATGATATGAATAAGAAGCACTACCTTAGACACAGTGACTAGTATAGCTAAATTGTATTTGCTTATCACCCAAAACCCTTGGTACTAGCTATGACTATCCACCCCAAATATTAAATATCACCATCAAATGCTTGTTAACAAAAATTCTTAAAGCACACTCATTTTGTATGTTCTTTGCGACCACTCAGCTATATTTTCTAACACTGTATGCAACTGACTATTACTTATGTATGACATTTTCTGTTTGAAACTAGAATTTCACTGTGTTGTATTTTACATTACTACAGGCACACTTATACAAAATGGGTAGTGAACTTGTATCTGTATCACATAAGGCTTTGGCATAAATCGATAACCTTTAACTGTGACGTATTTGTTTTCTTTTACTAGTTTTTCAATATTTACTCTGGAAATGAACAACTTAACCTTGAAAATCCATCATTTACATCCACTCCAATATGTGGGCAAAAAGTTCTTATTACAACTCCGCTTCACAAAGACATAACACCTAAAAATCAAAAGGAAAATGCTGGGTAAGAGCTGCGTTTACTCGTTGGTCTGTTGTTAACATTATTTATCTTGCCTTTGTTGTGTCTTGACGTCATGCCTGTTCCCTTTTTTGACCTGGGTTGTCAATATCTGTCTGATACACCTATTGCTTACAGTAAACATAGGATGGGGGTTGGGTCATCTCTCTTTATCCATTGTCTTATTTGGATCAGGTTCTTTCAGTCACAGGCCTGAACGATTTTTTATCTGCGCCTATATCGGCCGAGACCATTATTTCTCTCTGATTGTCATGCTGTTGTCTGTTTGGTGTATCATTCTGTCTCTGATAGGGTTTCCTGCTTTGCAATGCGTGTGGGGCTGTTTTACATCTAAAATATACACTCAGCCTTCAGTTTGTTAACTCATACAAGCATTTATTCAAAAAGACAACTTTTATTTTATGGTTTACTGTGGCATGTGCATTTTGAATGCTGCAGTGAAACCTGGCCCTCCTATTGACTATTAATTTCTTTTTAGGTCTTGCCTTGAAACAGCTCTTGCTGATTTGCCAGATTGTGTTTTTTTTTTTTTTTTGCTATGGGGGGAGGTCTGTGGTCTTCAGCCATTTTTGAGTTAAATTGTCATTCACATTTTGCTTATGCCCATGGCAGCATACAGCATAGGACAGTGTGTCAGAACACTTCAGTCATTGACACCCCTCACTATGAGTGGCTGCTTGAGGCATGTGCACATACAACAAAACACATTGGTCCTCTTCACTGCTGGGAATGATGGGTTACCTTATCCATTTTTAAAGGAAAATACATTATAACTGATACAGACTTCTAGCTGCAGATTCCTCACCTTAAAATATCCCCTGCACGCCAGTAGTTGCCATCTTTCAGCTCGGTGGCATCCGTGCCAGAAGTGACATGTGTGGTGCATGTATAGGCACTACTCCAGTAAGCGGATGGCAGTTCTTTACTTTCCGCGCCAGTCAGCGCAGATCCCCAGGGAGCTAACCCTCTTTTTTGACTGACTTTTTTTCCTCTACTTTGTGTCTAGGCATTTTTCGAAATTGCATCTCCTGGCATGCTAGAGATGTCTCCTAAGAAGCCATCAGGTTTCAAACCATGTGTTGGCTGTCAAAGATCCTCATCTGGTTTGCTTCTGGTGCTTGGAGCAGGACCACGGCTCCAAGACATGTGAGGACTGCTGCACCATGAATCCTAAGGAACTGGTTCCTGAAGTTGTCCCATATTGGATCTTTCATAGATTCACATGCTTGAATCATTCCACCATCGAGGTGGGAGCCTCACGGTAAAAGTAAACATATAAATAATAGCAGTAATACATATCATAATATTATATAATGCACTCCATAGTCATTGCAGTAGCCCATCCCTGTCCTTTTGTTAAAAAAAGAACCAAAAGTGAAACACAGCCAAAGAGGCTCTAACACCCTTTAGAACACTCCACAGAGAGGCCGGTCCCTCAGATTTTCTACCGTACGTCGTTGTGACAGTTAGTCTCCCTGAGCTCTGCTTAATTTTCTTTCATCTTTGAATTTTGTGAGTACAGAATGTCTGATTCTTCTAAACAAATGATTTTTCAATCCTTTTGGGTCATGTGGGAAGAAGAGGCTACATTGTGAAGATCTCCTCAAGGATTGTATGTATTGCCTTACCCTTCTCATAAGGTTAAAGACTGGAGGATCTGCAGGACTTTTTCTTCCAAAACCTTAAAAGACATGGAAGGCAGATTACTTATTTGGCGAGAAAGGCTGAAATCAAAGACCTCTGTGGTGTCTGATGATGAGGGCAGTAGTAGTTCCCAGGCGTCAGTCCATCTGGCAAAGAAAAGGGACAGATCTGAGGAATCCCCTAAGGGGCACAAGAAATCTTCAAAAAAAGTCCTATTATGAGTCTCAGCACATAACCTCTAAAAAAGGGAAGCTGCCATTCCCTTCTGAGGAAAAACCTGTGAAAAAAACGGCCCCAAAGGTTACCTTCAAACAGCCTAAGACTCAGTCATTGTCTGTTAAGTCCTCCTCGTCATCAAAAAAGGCATCGTTGACGGGAAAACCACCTTTGGAGTTGCCTCCTCAACATTCCTCTTATGCAATTTCATCATCGACAGAATCATCGACTAAGACTGTGCCACTCGTTGATGATAACTTCTTACCCGTCGTCGCCTACACAGTCGATGAGGCCTATGACGACATTGCCTCTATCGACATCTCTTCCGTTGACGGCATTCCTGCCATCGACGATGACCACTTCATCAATGACTACAGCTTTCTCAACATTTGTTCTGCCATCGGCTTTGACGATGACTACACCATCATTGGCAACATTAACGCTATCCGTTTCACTGTCGACCAACATCCCATCGACGCCCCAATGAAAAATGCCTTCTTCATTGCAATTCACCCCAATTTTGTAGGTTCTCCTTGACGATCCCTTAGACGAGAGGTTTTTACCAGGACCCTTCTTACATCTCTCCCCTTTGCGTCCTAGTCAGTTTTTGGAGGAATAAGTAAAATTTAAAGAGGAGAAGGATGATGATGACTATTATGGCACACATATACCATCAATCTATGGAAAGGCCATAGGTGTTGATGCCTCATCGAGAACCCCCGATACAAATGCCTATGGCGTTAGTACCAGACCTAACTATGCTGCAGGATTACCACGCTCGCTTCCCTACTGCAGCAGGTTCTGTTGAAAAGCAAACGTCTTCTCCACCTGCTTTAGATTCAACAGCACCTTCGGTACGTACAACGGAGGCTCAGGATCCTATGCCTGTGCCACAAGATCAGAGGTTGCAGAATGATGATGATGATACTGTCCCTGAGAAGGTGAAATTCCTATGGCACCTACTACAGTAGATGAGTGGGAAGACTACTTAATTCCGACACCTTCTCCGCCGGCTCCTCAAGCAGTTGATTCTCCTCCTGAGGATATTGGGGGTTTTCTTTTTTTTTTGTTAAATTTCATTATTGGGTTAACAGTTTGCAAAACATTACAGTCATCAAACCCCCCCTCCCGCCAGTCTGACTTTGACCACATTTCTAGTATGGACAACTACGTGACTATTCCCTTTCCGGTGTATTCACAGCCATTTAGCCAACAACCCATAGCTGGGCAGGCGGCAATCTTAAAATATACATTAATGTGGTCGCCAACGAATTATACCACTCTCCTCGCTCAGTAAGTGGGCTTGTCACATGGTGCAGAAGTGATCTCGGCCCTTGGAGCCTCAGTGGGGCTTCCCTCCACCCTGAAGCCATCTAGTGCTCCTGTACCTCCTCAGTGGTGTGAGTGTCTCTTTTATTGGTCAGGTATGTCTGGTATAGCCCCCAAAAATTATTTGGTCTACTAGTGGGGGGCAGCAGCTCACTGTAGTTCTCAGACTGGGTACAGCAATACAACATATCGTGCGCCCAGCGTTTAGGAGTGGGGATTGGGCCTCTCATCCAACAGCATGCCACAACCCTCCGGGCCATGAGCAGTCTCATGTCCACCAATCACCGCGCAGCCCTGGGAAGTTTTTTCGTGTACCCTAGGAGAGCAAGCGTGGGATCAGGTGTGAGGTCAATTTCTGCTATATTGCTAATTTCGGCAAAGACCTTGTCCTAGAAATCCCATATGCCAGGGCATTGCCATGCCAGGTGTAGGAAGCCTGTATCAGGGGCATGACATCTCTAACAGTTCGCAGTATCTCGAAGGCCATGCCTGCACAGTCTAGCCGGTGTGTAGTACACCCTGTTAAGAAACTTGAAGTGTACCAGCCTGTGTCTGCCATTGAGGGAAAGCTTCCTGGTGTTAATACAGCAGTATCGCCACATGTCATCGTCGATAACAATCTCCAGGTCAGTCTGCCACGTCAGCCACGCTTTTGTGTACGTGTGCTCTCTGTGCGCTTGGGACAATTTATATAGGTTAGACAGTGGTTTTTGGGGAGGATCGGCCTTAATAACATATGTGAGTTCCGGAACTTCAAGTGGTTCCGCCACATCCTCACCCAATAAGTCAGAAAGAGCGCAGCGTACCCTGTGAAACTGGAAGCGTGTCAGGAGTGGAGGAGCCTCACTATTGATTGTAATTTGTTCCCATGTTTTGGCTACCCCTTCGTGGAACAGATCACCTGCTAATTTAATGTTCAGTTTTTGCAATGCGAGGATCACTCCTTTCTCTTTATTAGGAGGTAGCCATCTAGCCCAATCCAGCGCCGCCCTGCACCAGTAAGAGGCTGTGCCAAGCGTGATTTGTTGCCGTGATTGAGTCGAGTACCCCAGTCCTTTGATCCGCCGGTTGGAAAATCATGAACGGGAGCGAAAGGGAGCTGGTAAAGAGTGTCTCCATGCGTACATGTGGAATACAGCGATCTCCATGGAGCCAAGTGTGCAGATGCACAGCCTGGGCCACTCTGTAATAGAGTTCCAGGTCTGGGGCTCCAAGCCCACCCATGGTGTAGGGCAGCGTGAGTAGTGTCCATTTGGTCCGAGGCTTTCCTCCCGCCCAGGCTAGTTTAACCATGAGTTGCTGTAGTCGTTGGAAAAAGGATTTAGGGAGGACTATCGGGATAGTCATAAATAAGAATAGTAATCTAGGCAGCACGACCATTTTCATTATGGATATCCATCCCAGAAGGGAGAGTGGGAGCCTGCACCAGGCCTCAACGTCATCCTCCAGTCTGCTAAAGGCTGTGCCGTAGTTTGCTCTAGGATATTGGGGGTTTTCATGTCATGCTATTATGGAGAGAGCTGCAAAAACAACAGTTGATGGACAGAATGCAGAACAATGTCATAAATTCACCCCAGTACAGTGATCTGGGCCTAAATCCATCGTTTTTTTGCACTCCACACCACCCCAGTTCAGACATGGCCATATGCAAATCAGCCTTGACCCTGTGCCTCATGGGAACAGTCCAACCCGAACTGCCAGGCCATGTCTTTCCTGGACCGTATTCAAGCATCCTAGGACCGGTTTCTGGCTATCAGCCGTCTTCAGCCATGATAGCATTATGGCGAGAGCAGCACATTAATTCCATCTTCACATACCTGTTAGGCAGTCTGACTGCTTCTTGTATGTTTTTCAGGACCAAAACGAAAATCTGTCTGAGCTATTCCCATCATTGATCAGATCTGGGAAGAAGGCGTAAAAATCATGAAGAACCCCTATTCAGTACCGGCAATCCTCCCCAGGATCGACAAAAAATACAAGGCTCTAGAGTCTAGACAATGCACCTGCATGCCTGGCAGGACAACCACAGCTGGATTCAGTTATTTCCCAGGCTGCTCAGCGGAGATCTAGGAATCCTTCGGTGCCTATTTCTGTGCCACCCGATAAGAATGGAAAGAGGTTGGATAATATTGGGAAAAGATTCACCACCATGGCAGGTGCTTCAGTGCGTGCAGCAAATTCCTTAGCCATACTAGGTAGATATAACCAACAAATGTGGTCTGATGTTGCACCATATCTTGAGTTTTTGCTGGACGGCAAAAAGCAAGAAGCACAGAAGATTCTGCTTGAGGGAGAAACGGCAGCATCTGAAATCATAGACATCTCTATGGATCTGGCTTCTTTAGGTTTTCGGCAACTAGCTGGAGCAGCAGTTCTCCGTTGCCAAGGATGGCTCAAGTTTACCACCTTTCGTACTGAAGTGCAAAGTAAGATCCTCGACATGCCATTTGATGGGGACGCACTGTTTGGTAAACACATTGACAATGCTGTGGTAAACACATTGACCATGCTTTACAGGAAATCAAGAAGGACACAGCTAAAGCTTTGGGAACGCTCCAGTATAAGAAGACACCTTTTCGAGGGGCCTGTGGCAGAGGGTCATATTCCTTTGAAAGGAGCTATCAGAAATACCAGCCACAGACTTACCAATATAGATATGGTTATCAACCACAACAATTGTATAGAGCCCCTCCAGCTGCAGCTTACTTCAGACAGCCATGCAGGAGAAATTAGCCCCCTCAGGCTAGAGACAATGATAGCAAGCAGTGGCGCCTCCCCAGCACCTGCAACAATTCGGCCACACATCAATCCCAGTGCCACGAATATTTCTTTGCATTTGGACCAATGGAGAAAAATCACTTCGGACAAATGAGTCCTAGACATAGTAAAGTATGGTCATACCCTGGAATTCATAAAGCTTCCTCTGCCTCTAAAGAAGACTCCACCTCATCTCAAACTTCTCAGCAAAGAAGCCATGGTTATGCTTCAGAAATGAGCTATAGAAAGAGTGCCTCACTCTCAGGTGGGGAAAGGTTTTTGTTCACGTTTCTTTCTGATAAGAAAGAAGTCGGGAGTGGAGGCCAATTCTAGACCTAAGAAAATTAAACAAATATCTAAAGAAAAAGTCCTTCCACATGGTCACTCTCCAGGAGATACTGCACCTTCTCAATCACGTGGATTTTATGACATTAGATCTGCAGGATACTTATTTGCACTTCCCTATTCATCCCAAACATCGGACGTTTATGAGTTTCTCTGTGGCAGGTGCTCATTTTTAGTTCAGAGTTCTCCCTTTTGGTCTGCGGTCAGAACCAAGAGTATTTACCAAGTGTCTGGCTCCAGTTGCTGCTCATCTCAGGCTGCAGGGCCTGCAACTGTTTCCTTACCTAGACGACTGGTTAGTGAAAGCACCGTCTTTTCGGCAAGCCTCAAGAGCAACTTTAATTTGCCTTCAAATGTTTTCTTCCCTGGGGGCTATCTCTCAATTTTCAGAACTCAGTTCTGCATCTGTCACAAAAGACGCTTTTTCTCGGAGCAGTCTTAGACACTATCCAAGGCAAGGCATTCTTGACCACAGAAAGGCAAGCACAACTCATTTCTCTGGCAACAAAGTTAAGAGGAATACATTTTGCACCTGCGAGACTGATAAAGTCTCTACTGGGAATGATGTCCTCCTCAATTCCAATGGTACCTTGCACTCGTCTCAGAATGAGACCAATAGAGGAGGAACTAAACAATCAATGGCTTCAGGTGACTGTATCGTTCGACGACTTAGTGCAAATAACTCCACTCATGCAGTCAGCTCTGCTTTGGTGGTAGCACTCCAAAAATCTCTCAATAGGGCTATCTTTCCTTTGTCGGATGCTGAATCTCCTCCTCACTACAGACACTTCTCTAGAAGAATGGGGGCTCACCTTCAAGACATCGGATATGGGGCAAGTGGTCCAAAGCTCTTTCAAAAATGCACATCAATTTTCTGGAGCTTTGGGCCACTTCTCTAGCCATGCAGCCTTTCTGCCCAAGGTTTCTTGGTTCCTCGATTCTGATAAGGATAGACAATACTACATGCATGGCCTGAACAAACAAGGAGGCACACGCTCCCACATCCTATCGCGGGAAGCACAGGAAATATGGAAGTGGCTTCTCTCTCACCAAATATCTATCAAAGTGGAACATCTCCCAGGAGTGAAGAACAATCTGGCGGATACCTTAAGCAGGACTTCTAACTCTTGTCACAATGGGAGCTGGTTCAGAAGGTTCTCGAGTACATCTTCCAGATGTGCAGCAGGCCCAACCTGGATCTCTTCGCTTCCAAGATCAATCGGAAATGCCAATTCTTTGCCAGCTGGCAGCCAGAAAAAGTTTCATTGGGAAACGCTTTTCTGATGAGGTGGACAGGTATCTTTTCCTACGTGTGTCCCCCCCCCCCCCCACCCTTCCCCTCCTTCAGTTAATTCCAAGGCTTCTGATTAAATTGAAAAGAGAGCCATGCCCATTTATTCTCATTGCTCCATGTTGGCCGCATCAACACTGCTTCATAGAGCTTCTCCTGCTCTCAGAATACAGACCTTATTGCCTTCCAGTATCACCAACACTGTTAACATTGAGCGGGGGGGCAGATTCACCACCTACATCCAGCTCCACTGCAGCTACATGCGTGGTTACTGAACTCGCTGGGTTTAAGGAATTAGACCTGCCGCAAGACTGTAGAGATATATTTCTAAAGCAAGGGCACCGTCCATGATTAAAACCTATACTCTCAAATGGAAGCGTTTCTGTTCATGGCGCCTTTGTAACAATGTACACCCTCTGGAGTCTTCTGCAGTTAAAATTTTACCTTATATGCTCTCTCTTGCTATATCCGGTCTTATCTTCACATCTGTTAAATTACATCAAGCCGCCATCTCTACTTGTAGGTGATTCGCTGGAGGTTTATCTCTTTGTTCAAATTGACTGGTAAAGCAGTTTATGAAAGAACTTTTCAGAGTATATCCATCTGTAAGAGCTCCTCCTCTGGAATGGAGGCTTAATCTGATTCTGGCGCAACTTATGAAACATCCAATTGAGCCGATTTACAGAGCTGAACTCAAATACATTTCCTGGAAAGCTGCATTATTGTTGGCTCTTACTTCTGCCAGGAGAGTCAGTGAAATTCAAGCCTTTAAAATAAAGAGCCTTACCTTCGCTTTACTAATGACTATGCTTTCCTCAGAACGAATCCTGCATTTATTCCAAAGGTACCATGAACTTTCCATCTTAATGAGCCGGTTATTCTTCAACCATTCTTTCCTAATCCTAAGTCCCCCGCTGAAAAGATACTTCATACACTGGATATAAAGAGATGCCTCAAATTTTATCTGTCAAATACTAAGATCTTCCGAACATCTGATCAACTGTTTCTATCCTATGGTGTGCAAAAGCCAAGTATGTCAGTGACTAAAGCAACAATTGCAAGATGGATTGCAGCGGCTATTCATTTTTGCCATACTAAAGCAGGCAGTCTGCTTTCTGTCAAACCTAAGGCTCATTCCAAGAGAGGTGTCATCCTCAGCTGCGCTTTTTGCTGGAGTGCCATTGGATAAAATTTGCCGGTCCTCCACATGGAAGAATGTACATACATTTACACAGCATTGCTGCCTGGATTTGGCTACGGAGGCATAAGCAGCTGGTAGGACAAGCAGTCTCATGTAATCTTTTCCAGTAAGGTAAGCCTCTGTTTTTGGAGGTTATTAATTATTAAATGCTACATTCAATGTATTTGCTTCACAAGTAATTGCTGGTTTATGTTCTCTAGATGCATAAATGCTTCTTTTTCATATTTTCATGCATATTTAGTGGCTATGTATGCACATGATATCTATTTGCCATTCATATGATACCCGCCATCCTCTAACATTAAAATTGTATAACTACCAGCTATTTTGATTCAATCATGTGAATCTATGAAAGAGCCAATACTGGTTAAGAAAACAAGTTACTTACCTGTAACTTCAGTTATCCAGTATTGGTATCTTTCATAGATTCATGCGACCCACTTTCCTTCCGGGAGAGGATTCCCTTATTACGGATATATCACGCTTGTCACTTGTGCTAGAAAATCTGTGGAGGGTGCTAGAGCCTGATTGGCTGTGTTTCCACTTTGGTTCTTTTTTCCAAAAGGACAGGGATGGGCTACTGGGATGACTATTTAGTGCATTATAGCATATTATGATATGTATTACTGATTTTATTTAAATGTTTATTTTTACTGTGAGACTCCCACCTCAATGGCGGGGATGATTTAAGCATGTGAACCTATGAAAGACACCGATACTGGATAACAGAAGTTACAGGTAAGTAACTCGTTTTCTTCCTCGACGTCGGACGACACCGCTACACTCTTGATCCCAGCGACGGAGAAGGTCCCAAGACCGTTTGCACAGCCACTCCTGATGGTAGTTGTCTCAATCAAGATCGTTGGGTGAGTCCCATTTAAAAAAAAATCCAAGAAGTCAAATCACTCTTAGACTTCCTCACCCAGGTTCATCAAACCTGTCACAGGAGAAGCGGCATTCTAAGCCTGGCTTTGTGGTGGAGCCTGTGGCAGGGTCGGCTCTGCACCTCCCTGAGTTTCCTGGCGCTAGATCGACCACCACCCATCTCCGAGAGTTTTTTAAGGCTATGTACCTCGTATTACGTGGCCTGACCCCTCTGAAGCACATTCAGGCCCAAGGATGTGGCAGGGCCCCCTGCTGGTTCTCAACAGGTAGGTTTGCCCTAGGTGCCAGTTTGGCCCCTTGGTTCTGGAGAGACGCTGCCCATGAAACTTTCTCCAGCACTCACTCCAGTGCCATCGCTCCTGGTGGCACCGGTCCCATCATTATACCCGACTCCGACACTGAGCCCCATAGGCATTGCCCGGCACTGATTCTGGTGCCTAATGGTACCATACCTTCCAAATCAAAGCCACTGCCTCTTTCTTTTGACCGCCCTTTCAAGGGTGATGATTGGTGTGACCTTTATGGTTACTTATATTCCCTAGTGACACAGAGGACAACTGGTATGAGGAACTGCCGATGCCAGTGGTTTGACACTTCAACAGACACTGGCCAGGTCTCTCCTCGTATCCTTACTACGGAGGAGGGTGCCTCTTTCGCAGTGGCGGAGCGAGGGTGGCTGCCCAGGACCTTGAGCTGCTCCTATTGGCTGTCAAGGTGAAGGTCTCGATAGAGGTTTTTCAGCCGGGAGTATCCCCTTCTGAACCTTTACTCCCATTCAATGAAGACCTTACAGATATTCTCCTTGGGGCCTGGTCTAAGCCCCGCACAGTGGCTCCTGTGCACAGGACTACTGCCTGCTGCCATCGCCTTGCTCCCGGGAACTCCAGTTCTCTCACCTAGCACTCCATCCCGGAAAGCTTGGTGGTCAAAGCCTCCACTTCTAGGATCAATCCCAGCGCATTCCCCACCACCCCACTGGATAGGAAATCCAAAAGATTGGAAACCTTCAGTAAGCTGATTTTCTCTCCGCCAGCCTAGCATTACGGTCGGTGAACACCACATGCCTTTTGGGCCGATACGAGCACACTGTGTGGGATTTGGTTGAGCAAATGCTTCCCATGGTCTCCGGGGAAGTCTGAACCATACACTCTCAATTAAATGCTGATGGGCGAGATGCAGCAAAGTTCGCCATTGGATGTGGACTTCACATGGCCGACTCGATTGGCGGAGCGATTTCATTCAGTAGCACTGAGATGCCACGCCTGCCTGAGAACTACCGGTTTCTCGGGGGATGTCCTAGACTCCCTTGTTTGGTGAGAAGGCAGACTCCACACTAGAGCACTTCAAGCATAGCAGAGCTACATCCAGCTCCTTGGGCCTATCCATGGCCGCTTATCAACCTGAATCTGCATTTCGCCCCTTACTAGGCTATAGTATGGGCTACCAACCACACCCTTTGCGCCCAGCCACCAAGGCCAACAGGGTTCCCAGGACTTTTGTGTCTGTGGCGTGGTTCCCACAGAACATGTGGGACAACCAGCCAGAGGTCTGGTCAGTCCATGAATCCTCTGGTAGCCGCAGCCTGCAAATCCATTTAGATTCTTCTCTCACCAACATGGGCACCCAGTGGGCGGCAGGATCTGCCATCACCTATCCCACTGAAAGCTGATAACATCATACAAGTGAATTTTGCAAATCAAGGAGGGCTACTCCATCCCTTTCCAAGGAACACCTCCCTCCATGCCTCCCACATTCAACCAGCTGACAGAAGCCTTGCTCCGTCAGGAGGTACTTGCTCTTTTGGCTAATGGAATCATCAAGAGGGTGTTGGCATCTGAAGTAGATCATGGTTGCTAATCCCGCTACTTTTTAGTACCCAAAAATGTCGGAGGCCTTTGTCCTATCCTAGGTTTGCACCTTCCCAACGTCTTCCTGAAAAGGATAAGTTCAAAATACTAACCTTAGCACAAGTCCCACCTGTCCTTGACCCTGGAGACTGGATGGTGGCACTGGACTTACACGATACATATTTCCACATCCCAGTCCAATCTGCCCAAAGACATTACCTGCAATTCACTGTGAACCAAGAGCACTTCCAGTTTGCATTGCTCCCTGTTAGATTTGGGAGTCTCTAGTTGGCACAGGTAGGTACTTGTGACAAATAGGGACCCTTGCATCTAGTCAGGATAAGGGGATTACGCTCCTAAAATAACCCCTGCTCACCCCCTTGGTAGCTTGGCATCAGCAGACAGGCTTATCTCAGAGGCAGTGTGTAAAGCATTTGTGACCACATACAGTAACCCAGTGACAACACTACAGATGGACACCACACAAGGTTTTATATCAAAAATAAGTATACTTTATATAGATTTACCACAAAACTATAAACATCAAAAATACACAATACTGTTACTTTAAGATGGTAGATTTAGCTCAGTTCAGTTCTTAAGATGCAACACTTTCAGTCAATGAACCTTATGTTGCTTTGCGCTTCCACGACAAGCAATGTCGCAGCGAGGGAAATGCGGCAAAGTTCACGTGCAAAGCAATAAAGACATGAGGATCTTCCAGATGCGGCACGCTTCTCCGGGGATGCGACAAGTTCTCGGTTTAATGCGTGGACTGCAGCGGCGACACCCTTGTTCAGAAGTGTAATGGCAACTGCTCCAACTACGACACTCTTCTCCCACGATGCGTGAAGCTGCCGCACAATGCGACAACTACAGCGGTGACATCCTAGTTCAGAAATGCGACGGCAGCAGCTCCGACGGCGGTGCGCTCCTCGGGGATGTGAGGCGCTTTCCTCGATGCTGTGCAGTGCGACAACTCTAGCGGTGACACCCTTGTTCAGAAGTGCAACAGCAACACACTTCCTCTAAGTTGCGGCACGCTTCTCTCGATGCGGTGCAGTGCGACAACACCCTTGTTCAGAAGTGCGACAGCAGCAGCAGCGACACACTTCGATCTCGTTGCGTCGCGCTTCCAGCTCCTTGCGACACACAGTTCCTCAGAAGGCCCACAACAGCAGCATATCTAGATGATATTGCTGTCTTTAGCTCCACCTGGGAGGATCACCTGGTCCACCTGAGGAAAGTGTTAGAGGCTCTGCAAGCAGCAGGCCTCACTATCAAGGCCACCAAGTGCCAGATAGGGCAGACACAGGTTGTATACCTGGGCCACCTTGTAGGTGGAGGCCAGGTTCAGCCACTGGAGAGCAAAATACAGTCAATCAGGGACTGGGCTCCTCCAACCACCCAGACTCAGGTTCGAGCTTTCTTGGGCCTGACTGGTTACTGCAGAAAGTTTGTCAGGAATTATGGATCAATTGTGACTCCACTTAATGAACTGACAAGTAAGAAAATGCCAAAAAAGGTTCAGTGGACAGCAGGCTGTCAAAAAGCATTCGATGACCTAAAGCAGGCCATGTGCACAGCACCTATCCTCAAGAGTCCAGACTACTCCAAACCATTCATTGTCCAAACAGATGCTTCTGAGTTGGGTGTGGGAGCTGTTCTATCTCAACTGAATTTTGATGGTCAAGACCAGCCCATTGCTTTTATAAGCAGAAGGCTGACCCCCAGAGAGAAAAATTGGTCAGCTATTGAGAGGGAGGCCTTTGCTGTGGTTTGGGCCCTGAAGAAACTGAGGCCATACTTGTTTGGCACTCATTTCAAGATTCAGACCGACCATAAGCCCCTCTTGTGGCTAAATCAGATGAAGGGTGAAAACCCCAAACTGCTTAGGTGGTCCATTTCCCTACAGGGGATGGATTTTACAGTGGAGCATAGACCTGGCACTGATCATGGCAATGCAGATGGGCTCTCCAGGTATTTCCACTTAGAGCAAGAAGACTCACCTGGTCAAGGTTAGTTTATTGTCCCAAAGTTTGGGAGGGGGGGGGTCATGTAGGAGAGTAGGGTCTGCAATCCTATGATCACCCAGATTTTTTGCTTTTGTTTCACTGGTTTACGACTTTCTCTGGCTGTGGGCCTGCCAATCAGACCCACAGCCTAGCTGTTCTCTCACTAAATTGACATGTGTACCTTAGGTGCATTATCCAATTGGTACTGGGCCACCTTATCAGACCCTGTAACTCAGGGCATAGGTGTACCCAGGGCCTACCATGGGCTGAAGCATGTATTATGCCACCCCTGGAGGGCCATCTAAATCTGACACAACTGGCTGCACGACAGCTGGGGCAAGGTGGTGTAATCACCCCTTGCTGTAGATATAGTATACCTATATCTAACCCTAAAAATGGACACACAGATTCCTATCAGTCACTCCTATGGCAGGCCTTGACAATCCTGAAGGCAGAGTGCTTGGAATCGTGTGAGATGGTGCTCTGGCATGAGCTGAGCCCGTTTGCAGCTTGCGGAACCAAGTCCTAATAGCTGTTCCATGATAATGCATACCATATACTCTTAAGTGCATTATAATCCTCGCGGTTAAATGCTATCTTTGGTATTGCTTTATCAAAACATGTCGAGTAAGGTGTCATACAAATTGGAATACTAACCCCTCGCCAATTCAGGCGAAGGGGTTAGCATTCCACCCTTCTAGAGGGACACGACATGTATGTAACTGTGAACCCCGGTTAAAGTTAACTGAAGCCTCAGCCTCACAAAATGGATGCTGCCACCACAGACACGAGTCTGACCTCCTGCTGCTGGGAGTCCTTCCAGCGAGGAGAGCTTGGACAAAGGGTTTCCTGTCAGGGGCGGTGCTAGCACCATACCAGACAGGGTTTTGTGTATCCTGGGTAGGCAGGGCTTTACAGGAAGGTGACTGCAAGTGGCACCCCGGTGCTCACTACGCATCTGCCGGCTAGAACGAGATCCAGGGGCACACCGCCGCTGGCCTGGGGAAAGTCCGGCATGGGAGAGGGGTGTAACAACCCCCCTTCCTGGTCGCACCCCTAGGGCAGGACCTAGTCGCGTACCCACCCCTTTGTTTAGGATAAAGGCAGGAGCGGGGACCCTTCCAAATTAGATCATCTTTGAATCAAGAAACTACTTTCTACGAAAGGAACTCTCGACTTCTTCTCAAGATTTCTCCCTTGTGGCTAAGGAGTAGTCCCCCTGCATCCGCAGGCACCATCTAAGAACTCTGCGGTTTGCTGCACGTCCTTCCTCAGGAATCCGACCGACCAGCACGACGAGACCCGGCTTCCCTGGCACCTCTGACCTCTACCTACCTCTACAGCTAAGCTGAGAACCGTAGGTGCGACGAGACCTCGAGGGACCGGCCATCATCAGAACTGCACGACTTCTATCCAGCACGACCGCCCAGGGATCCTCTGGTGAGTGCTTTGGGGTCCGAGAAGCCCCGACCCTGAGCAGCTCCAGCACCGAAGTCCAGCCCCCCCAGCATCTCCACGATCTGCGTGGGGCCCTTCTGCTTTTTGCTGCTCACAGCGTTGTCTGGCTACTAGCCCGCTGGCTTGTGGCCTTCCCGACGACGATCAACGACGACAACACTGCTGGTCTGGTTGCTCCAGACTGGCCCTTGCTCCCTTCCAAAAGAGGAGCACCCCGGACCCTCCTGGTCCACTCCAGACGCCATTTTAGGTCCACCGCGTGGGCTTGAATTTGCCAAGACTTGTTGCCCCAATCCTGGGTCCAGCGACGTCGACAGCATCAACCATCGTGGGACAGCTCGCACCTCCATCCTGCTCGCCGACAACGCCTCCTGGTCCGTGAGACTGCAGAGCCCAGCGTCACCCACTCACCTGGTCGAGGTGACTTCGCCCGGTGCCATCCTGGTGCCCACACAATCACTGGCTAGTGATTAAGAACTTGGTCCCCTCTGCTTTCAGGTGTCATCCATCTTCGATCCAGGCTTGGATCGCTCGAACAATCTTCACTGGTCGCCTGCCAGCAACTCCTTTCTTCAGGCTCCATAGACTGCAACGAGGATTCCCGACGTCTTTCCAGACCTATGCAGCCGCAGCCCCTGGGCTAGGTAACTTCGGCATTTCGGTGCCCCAGCATAGCCTCACTATCCAAGGGTCCAGATCCACTTTCGTTTTCAGCCTATCTAGTCGGGTTCGCCCGAGAACACTAACTTTGTCTTTACTAGCTCCCATAGACTTTGTCCCGCATCCCGCGTGAGAGTGCACACTCTGCACCCGAGTCCCCTAGGCCTCCTACTAGTAATCTGAAGGTTCAGTAACGTAGTCCTAGCGATTCCAAAGCCTATTAGTACAGTACTTACCTGCTAGTAATTTCGCATTCCACTTTCAGAGTATATGGTTTTTCGTGCCCCTCGGGCATTTGTGTAAATTGTACAACTTAAAATATTTTCGTAAGAGTTTTGTTGTGTGCTTAGTACCCTGTCCTCATAAATAGTACAGGGCTGTTGTGATCTAAATAAATACACTGTTTTATTTTCATAACACTTGTGTGGTGTCCTTTCACTTGGTGTTCAAGGGGTATATGTGATGGTATAACAGCTGGCTTAACACGCCCTCTAGAGTTTAGCCCGAAGACTGCTCGTATCCACGCTACTAGGATAGCTGGTCTAGAAGGTTGACTTACAACCAATCACCATAAGGGTTGTTTGGACTGATACAAAGTGCTCACTAGAATAGTGAACATTATATATCAGGCCAACTTCTCACAATCACCATAAAACTTTATTTCGATTCATCAACAGAATCATAAAAGTATACAGATTTATACATAGTTATCTACATACAGTTAATTTAGCATTCACGTTTTCTTGACATTTAATCTAACAGAATTAATTACAGTCCATCAGGGAAGGAAAACGGACCACCTGAGTCCTCCTATATTACCATCAAGTAATTCTTGTGTCTCTGTACTCAAAAGCTCGGAGTCTTTGGCAGTGGGCCATAAACAAGCAAATTAGTGAGTTAGCATGAGAACAAGCTTACAGTCAAATAATGAATATTATCTTCATCCGGAGGTGGTGTAGAGTGTTCTTAAAATCCATGTGGGTGCTAGACTTTATTATATCATTAGAATTGTATGCAGAACATTGGTTTTAGGATGTTAGTTAGCAGCGTTTGTGGACCCCGGATTCTTCTAAAATACTTGCCCATATAATTATACACACAGGGTTTATCTTTACTCTTTTGCAGTCTTGGTATCTTTATTCAATATGGAGGGTTCAATGGAAAATTCTCGCTATCAGAAAACTGGTTTATTGCCTCAATCAATCAATCAATCAATAGAAAGCTTTTTCGATTTTTGCATAAAAAATTATTAAAGCATACAAAAGGAAACACATATATGATTTCATGATCATGATCTTCAATGAGTAAAATAGCATTACAATAAAAGCAAGATTTTTGTAGTTTCATTCCATGACAGATTTTCTGCATTTAATTACACTTTAAAAAAAACACACACTTGATCTTGTAAAACATTTGTTATCTAAAAAGTGCAATTGTAAAAATGCAGGACGGCATTGTCTTAGACCCAATACTCTTATCATTGGCCAAATACATCTCCTACTTAGTGTTTTGTAAAGTTTGCAAAATAAAGTTACATGCCTTGTCGACTGCAAGGACGTATCATCACATTAGCAGTTACACATTCATTTAGACCAATCATTTATTGTTGGAAAAACGTATTCAATGATGGAATATTCCAAATCTAAAACGACTCAAGACCAATCTTTCATAGCCACTCATTGTTGATTTTAAATATGGTTAGACACTATAGGTAGTAAGTACCATTAGATTAAACTGTACTGATATTTTCAAAGCCTCGGCTACAAATCTATTGTTCTGCAGGTACGTTATACAACATATTTTTAAATAGTTTCTGTTAATGTACTTTATAGAGACTGGATTGTCAAAATATTCTGGATGTCCAAGATCATTCATGAAATTTTTTATGTATCTCAACCATGGGTTAGCCAGTGCCCTTTCCATCTTAAGGCTATCTTTTATGATGACACGGTTAAGAGAGCTACTTGCCAATGTCCAGATCCTATGCAACAGAAGGGGGAGTTGAAGTTTTATTAGATCCGTTATATAGGATAACCCTAATTCAGAGTGGCATACGTAGGTGGATGTACTACCAGGGACCACAAAAATAAATTTTAAGAAGGCGTTCTCCACCAGTTGTATGGGCTTAAGAATTCAGTAGCCCCACACACCTGCACTATACACAGCTGTTGTAACACATTTGACTCTATAAATATGCAAGAGCTCTACTGGGGGTCTTCTACCCAGTTTTCTTGCAAAATGTGCTAGGACGGCCATGGTCTTCATAAATAATAGCTTCCTAGCTTTAACTGCCTGTGACCATGTCCCATTCGTAATGGACGTTATTGGTAATGAGTATGTCCCTACACATTAAACTCCCCTTCCCTCACTTCATGATGAAGGTTTTTTAAATATTGTATAGGCATTTATATAGCGCACTACTTACCCGGAGGGTCCCAAGGCGCTTCGACCACTGCAAAACCCTTCCTGGCTTCCCTGAGAGATGGTCCCTTAATGGGTATCTCCAGGGTGAGACCAGGCATCCCCGGCGGTCTGGTGGGGCCGTTAGTGAAGATGAGGCAAGCTAATGCCCAGAGTTGCCGAGTGTGATCGCTGATCAGAGTGGGCACCGAGGCGAGAGAATTATCGAGTCCGCAGACCCTGGTCCAGAAACCTGCTGCGCCGGGAATCGAACCCTGGTCCCGGGCCGTCCTCTGCTCTCGGGTCTGCCGCCTCTAACCAGTGAGCCACACTACTTCACTTTAACGCCCACATTTTCCATATACATTGTAATTTGTCAATACCCTTTGGAGCCCCAATTGCGTGCGAGCCATCAGCACTGCATCATCAGTGTACAAATGGCAGTTATAGGTTGTTTATTTATTTGTGGCTGGTCCTGACACCGCTCCACCCAGGCTTGGCCCAAACTATTGGTATAGAGTGTAAATAAGGACACAGCCCTGTCTAACCCCCATTTCCACGCTAAACGGTGTAGTGCATTCGCCCTTGGCCCCATGGCGCACCCTAGCTTTTGCCCCATTATAGAGTTGTCTCAGGAAGTGTATTAGTGGAGCTTCCAACCCCATATCAGCTAGTATGTTCCATAATTTGGCATGGATTACAGTCAAAAGCTGCCGTAAGGTCTACAAAGGCCAAATATAGTTTATCCAGTATTGGGGTATCTTTCATAGATTCACATGCCTGAATCATTCCCCGTCGCCGAGGCGGAAGTCCCACGGTGGATAAAAAAGCAGTGCCAAAGGTAAATTACTGTAGTAGGCCCGAAGAGAAAGGCCTGAGGCCCAAGTACTAGTATCCTTCCTACCTCATTATGCTAAAAGGACCAAAGACTTTGTCCCAACCAATCAGCTCACAGCACCCTCTAGAACACTCTCTGTAGAGCCAGTTCTCCTCAGATTTTCACCGCACGTCATGTGGAAGGGAGTCTCCCTGAGTGCCTACTCAGTTTTTCCTTCAGGATGTCTGACAAGAGGGCTTTGTTTAGACCTTGCAGAACATGCAACAAAAAGAGAGTCAATGTTAATGATCAACATAAGGACTGTATCTATTGCCTCTATCCAAAGCATGAGGCAAAAAATTGTAAGATCTGCTGTACCTTCCCTTCAAAAACCTTAAGGGATAGGGAGGCTACAGTCCTTTTATGGCTCAAATCTTCTTCAACTGAAGATGATGACAGAGCTTTGACCTCCAGCAAGGGAGCAAGATCTCAGGACAGTTTGTCAAGTGAGGGGAGAAAACATCTTAAAACCTCCCACTCCACTTCTGGTCCTTCTCAGAGATCTCCTTAACCTTCCTCAGAAGCTTCAGCTCTTAAGGACACTAAAAAGCTATTGCTTAAAACCGTGAGTAAAAGCTGCTCTGTCTCTTCAGCTTTACCTATGTCGACCATCTCTGTTACATCTTCAGCTCTTTCGTCGACGGCGACAATTTCTACTTCATCTATCACCTCTCCTATCCTGTCAACAAGAATTTCCATTGTGACAAAGAAAACCATCGTAGACGATCCGTCGACGAAAGCCTCAATGTCGATGTCAAAACACTCATCGACGAAGGTACCGTCGACGAAGCCTCCGTCGTCGACGAAAACATCTACTGTGCCGTCGACGACTGCCTCGTCGACGAAGAAGTCAAGCCCGTCAACGATGGTTCCGTCGACGTCGAGCCCGTCGACAGTTATCCCGTCGATGTCGAGTCCGTCGACGATGATCCCTTCGACATCAAGTCCGTCGACGACGGTCCAGTCGACGTTGAGTCCGTCGACGATGCCTCCGTCGAGGATACCGTCGACGACAACTAGAATGAAGAGCCCATTGACGGAAGCTCTATCTCCTCTGCCTCGATTGACGACCTTACCACCCACAGCAGTAGAAACTGCTTCTACTAAATCTTTAGTGGCGATACAGTAATTTTCAATGCCTGTTTCTTCAAAGGGTTTCCAACTTAGATCTTTCCAGAGACAAGAATGCTCTTATATCTCGCCACTTACACCATCTCACCTCCTTGACACTTATGCTCAAGAAGAGGAGGATGACTATGATGATGATTACAATAAAGGAGCTTTTGGAATAGCTCTCCATCCTTCTGAATTGATCAGTAAGTGTCAGGATGACGAGGAAGATGAAGACTTCACTGAACATTACTATCAGGAGGACATTGTTGTTCCTCACCGCTCAGGTTACCAGAGTCGTTCTCGGATTTCAGAGTCCAGCCATCTTCCTCCTAACCTTATTCAGTACTTGCAGACCATGTTGGCTGATTATAGGCAATGCTTTCCACCGCAGCCGGTCATTTCAACACTTCAACCTTCGGTAGTTCCAGACCCTATACTTCAACCTGATATTCCAGCACCTTCATCTCCGGTTACTGAACCTCAACAGCCTGCTCTGCCTGCTCAAACTCCGGATACATCTTCTGATGAAGAAGTAGAAGGCGAGCTACCAGAGAATCCTCCTTTGGATCTGTGGGATTCTTATATTATCCCCATGCCATCTACACCAACTCCACAACTATCGGACTCACCACCAGAAGATATAGGTGGATTTCATAACCTCATGCAGCGAGCCGCAGATAGGTTTCAGCTACCAGTGACAGTGGAACAATCTGAATGTTTCCTACATGATTTTAAATAGGAAACTAAAAAGATTTCCAGAGCAATTCCAATAATAGATTACATATGGAATGAGGGCATTAAAATAATGAAAAATCCTGCTTCTGTGCCTGCAGTGCTTCCACGCATTGATAAAAAATATCGTGCTCCGATCAACAGCCCTTCATGCCTCATTGGTCACCCGAGGCCAGACTCGGTCATTTCATAGGCTGCACAACAAAGGTCTAAAAACCCAGCCACACCCAACACTATGCCATCAGATAAAGACGGACGTCGTCTTGACCCCATTGGTAAAAAATTCTCAACCATGGCTGCCGCCTCCATTAGGGCAGCAAATTCTTTGGCAATCATAGGGCGTTATGATCGCCAAATGTGGTCGGACATGGCTGGTCTGATTGACCTGATTCCAGAGGGCAAACGACAGGAGGCTCAGAAGATTTTGATGGAGGGAGAGCGCGCAGCTGCAGAAATTATCGACTTCGCTCTGGATATTGTTAACACAAATTTCAGGTAGTTGGCTGGAGCTGCAGTTCTCAGGCGTCAGGGTTGGTTGAAGGCCACCACCTTCCGCCCTGAGGTTCAATTAAAGATTTTGGATATGGCCTACAACAGCGAGTCTTTATTTGGAAAACATATTGACGAAGCCCTCCAGGCAATCAAGACGGACACTGATACCGCAAGGTCTTTGGGTTCTCTGCAGTAAGAGCGGGGATCTTTCAGAGGTGCTTGGGGCCGTGGCTACTCCTCCAGGGGAAGTTACCATCAGCAAAGCAGACAATATCAGCCTCAATACCGGCAAAATTATCAATCTTCGTTCCACCAATCCAATACGGCTGGTTTCTCTCGCCAAGGAGGCCGGAAACGCTCCAACAATCAAGGGCGAGATACTCATAGAAAACAATGAGTTTAGCCAGGCGCCAACCATATTTCCTCCCCTCCCTGTGGGCGAGAAAATATCTTTTTTCCTACACTGGTGGCAAAAAATGTCCTCCGACCAATGGGTGCTAGACCTCGTACAACATGGACACACCCTAGAATTTGTCACCAAACTACCAACTACTCCGCCCAAAGGACCCCCTCCCCCTCGTCTTCACTTATTGTTCAAGGAAGCTTATTCAATGTTCCTCAAGAACGCTATAGAAAAACTCCCAATTCATCAGAGGCGGACAGGCTTCTATTCCAGTTTTTTCCTCATAAAGAAGAAATCAGGGAAATGGCGACCGATTCTGGACCTGCACAACCCCAACAGGTTCCTCAAGAAACAGGGTTTTCGCATGGTCACCCTTTCAGAGATTCTAAGCTGCCTGAACGAGGGAGATTTTATGGCTTCCTTAGACATGGGTGACGCATACTTTCACATCCCAATCCATCCAAAACATCGAAAGTATCTCCGATTCACAGTGGCTGGCACACACTATCAGTTCAAAGTGCTCCCGTTTGGCCTCAAATTGGCTCCAAGGATCTTCACAAAGTTCCCTGCCCCGGTAGCGGCAACGTTGCGTTCTTGGGGAATCCAGGTCTTACCGTACTTGGACGATTCGCTAATCAAAGGCCCTTCAAAGAACAGTGTACAGAATGCCATTGCAACGTGTCGCGATCTCTTTGCAGCTCTGGGTCTCAATGTGAACACAAGCAAATCCCAATTACTTCCGAAAAGGATCCTGCCTTTCTTAGGAGTACGTCTAGACACAATGCAATGCAAAGCATTCTTGTCTCAAGAAAGACAACTCCGCCTGCAGAAATTAGCAATTCAAGTGTCAAAAAGAAGGTCACTTTCTGTTCGCCTGTTCGCTTCACTCCTAAGAATGTGTTCCTCAGCCGCAAATCTCATCCAATTGGCGCGCCTGAAAATGCGGCCTTTACAGGAAGACCTACATCTTCAATGGAAACAAGCGACCGGCTCCTTCGACGACATCATCAAAGTCACCCCACGCATGGTGAATGCTCTTCAATGGTGGTCGCAGCTACACAATCTGAAACAGGGGCTCACGTTCATACAGACTCCTCCAGATTTCGTTCTGACAACCGATGCGTCCATGGAGGTATGGGGAGGTCACCTCCAAGATTTACAAGTACAAGGCAAATGGTCTCAGAAATACAGACAACGTCACATCAACAGTCTGGAATTGAGAGCCATCTTCCTATCCTTGCAAGCATTCCTTCCCAGGATCACAGGGTCTTCGGTTCTGGTCAGGACAGACAATACCACCAGCATGTTCTACGTGAACAAACAAGAAGGAACAAGATCGACTACGTTATCAAAGGAAGCTCAGGAGTTATGGGAATGGCTTACACTTCACAACATAACTCTCAAAGCAGAGCATGTGAAGGGCCTCAACAATACTGTAGCAGACAAACTCAGCAGATCCCTAACAGACTGCCACGAGTGGGAATTAGACCACGCTCAATTAAACAGAGTGTTCCACGTTTGGGGCAAGCCAATGTTGGACTTGTTTGCAACACAGCAGAACAAAAAATGCCGTTATTACGCCAGCAGATACCCTCAGCAGGGATCACGAGGGAATGCTCTGTCCATGCGATGGTCAGGGACTGTGCTTTGATTTAAAATGTATTCTGTTTGTACTTTTATGGATGTTTTTAATTCAGAATAAAGATCTTTTGACTTGACTTGACTGTGCTTACGCTTTACCCCCGGATCCCGTTGATACCAAGGGTCTTGCGCAAAATGAAGTTGGAGAGTTGCCGTCTCATACTGATTGCCCCAGGTGGCCGTGCCAGTACTGGTTCCAGTAGCTCATGTTGCTATCCCAGGATCGTCCAATCCGTCTTCTTCCGACTCCAACAATGCTGTCGCGGAATGAGGGACAGATACTTAATCCAGATCCTCAATCTCTAAAATTACATGCATGGCTCCTGACTTCTTAGAGTTTCAAAACCTTCATATTCCTCAGGATTGCCATGACATTTTAATAAAGTCGCAAGCCCAAAGCACATTGAAGACTTATCGTCTTAAATGGAAGAGATTTTGCTCTTGGTGTGTCTCCAACAGTTTACACCCGGTAGATGCTCCTGCAGAGAAAATTCTTCCTTATCTACTACATTTGGCTCGCTTGGGTCTTGCCTTTTAATCAATAAAGGTCCATCTAGCGACTCTATCCAGGTTCAGGAAAGTTACTAACATTCCCTCACTGTGTTCTTCATCTTTAATTAAACAGTTCATGAGAGGTCTCACAACTGATGAAACATCCATTCGAACCTATTCACTAAGCCGACCTCCAGTATCTCACATGGAAGGTCGCCCTGCTTCTAGCCTTAACATCTGCCAGAAGATTAAGTGAAATTCAGGCATTCACTATTAAAGAACCTTTCCTGCATTTCTCACAAGATTATGCCACGCTTCGAACTAATCCACCATTTATACCCAAAGTACCATTCACAGGTCCATTTAAATGAGCCAGTGAAGTTGAGCACTTTCTTTCCAAATCCTACTACACCGGCGGAAAGAACACTGCATTCTTTGGACATCAAGCGATGTTTAAAATTCTACCTGCAAAGGACAAAAACCTTCAGAAAATCTGATCAGTTATTCATGGCTTAAGGTCAAACTACTCATGGCACTCTTTGGATGTGATTCAGGCATGTGAATCTAGGAAAGATACCCCAATACTGGATAAGAAAACAAGTTACTACCTGTAACTTCAGTTATCCAGTGTTGGTATCTTTCATAGATTCACATGCACCTACCCTTCTCCCCGGAGAGTCAGTTCTCTATTTTGGGATACTCATTTCCCACTTGTGCTTACGAAAATCTGAGGAGAACTGGCTCTGCAGAGAGTGTTCTAGAGGGTGCTGTGAGCTGATTGGTTGGGACAAAGTCTTTGGTCCTTTTAGCATAATGAGGTAGATACGCTACTAGTATTCAGACCTCAGGCCTTTCTCTTCGGGCCTACTACTGTAATTTACCTTTGGCACTGCTTTTTTATGTACAGTGGGACTCCCGCGACGGGGAATGATTCAGGCATGTGAATCTATGAAAGATACCAATACTGGATAACTGAAGTTACAGGTAAGTAACTTGTTTTCTTCCCCTGTTTGGCCAAAGTATATTTACCCATCAAAATATTAAGGTTTAATCCTTGCTAGACCTTACCAAGACTCTGTCTAAATCCGAATTGTAATTCGGATAAAATGTTTTCGTCTGCCTAGTCCTGTAGTCGGTTTAGTGTTATGCGCCCTGCCCCCTTTACAAAGGAATCTATTTGTGAAATTGGCCGGTAGCAAGTGGGGTTGTGGCGGTCACCTTTTTTTAATATAGGGACCAATATTGATTCCGACCAGGTCCTTATGAACCCCGTAGAGCAACAGGCTGCTAAAACCTGTGTTAAAAGAGACCCTCATAATAACAGATTTGATAATAAAAGATTTATGGGGACACCCTCCTGCGGGTGCCTTCCCACCCTTGCTGGCCTTTATTGCACAGTTGATCTTGTCTAGGGTAAAGCAGAGGTCGATAGGATATTTCAAAGTTGTGATTGTCTCATGAGGAATGTGTGGGTCGTTCGGGGGGCTCTCAGCTATAACCTGTTCATACACTTTTGAGAAACATAGAAGATATGGGCAATTGGCTGTGGGCAGTAGCCAGAGGCCTTACCCTAAAAGCACTGTAAACCAACAGGCTGATTTCCTCAAGTGTCTTTGCATTGCACATAAAGCCATCTATGGAGAAGCCCGCAAATACATTAAAGATCGTCTGAGAAAAGTACATCCCTGGCAGAGCCTTGCGCTCCTCCAAAGCATGCAAACTAACTCCACTGAGATTTAATCTTAAATCAAAAGGTGGCAGAGCGCTGTCGGTCCTCCTTCCGCAAATCTGGAACGAGCTACCGGCCACCACGATGTATGGTATTTTCGAAGGAAGCAAAGTGTTCATTGAAGAGTTATTATGCAATGAAATGTTAAAGATTCTGAATGTTGGGCCAAAATATTGGATGAACCTAACCCAATCTCATGTCAATAGGACATTATCATACTATGCCTCTTGCACTTGTCTTATCCCCAATAACATTTCCATTTCCTTCCATAACTGATCATGTTGCTGCAATTATGGCCTTTAGAAAGACTCCAAGTAAGGTGTCCGTTTTCAATATTCCATTATTCAAAGATTTCCTTGTGATCAGAGCACCATCTCGTTCATGGGAACTGATCGCAGATGTATCTAAATTAATGGGCCCTCCTTTTAAGCTAAGTCACAAGACTGCATTTCAGCATCTTTCTTGGATAACAGCACTATTAATAGCAATAATACCTGTTTGAAGGGTAACTTTCTGTTGTGGAAAAATGTTAATTGGGTGGTAATAAGGATGCAGAACGATTCCTGCATTCATTAGATGTAATAAGGGTACTTTGGTTCTACTTAGATAAAACCACGTTAGTGAGAAAATGTGACCAGTTATTTGGTTACTATATCTAAATCCATTGTGACCCAGCCACATCTTAACCACCTATTGCCAGGTGGATTATGACATGAAGTTTGTTATGATACCAATTGGCAGATAAAACTTTCCCACTTGAATTTGGAGCCCATTCCACTAGGGGTAAAGCCACCACAACAGCTTGACTCAAGAATGTCCATTGGCAGACATTTTCAAAGTTGCCAGGTGGAGATCAATGTATACATTTACAGAGCACTAGTACCTAAATTCAGTCTCATGCCGACGCTGAAGTGTCACTTGGACTCTGTTCAGTTATGCATGTCTCATTCTCAATTATGCTCTAGAACTTTATGAACTCATGTTTCTTTGGCCAAGAGCTGCAAGTGGTCTCTTAGATTGCTAGTCTATTTTAACGATTATCGACATCAGTGATGAGCCTACAATGCAAAAGAAATGGTTACATCTTTGTAGTCCTGGTTTTATATCCTTCGATGTCCTGAGCCACATGCCCACCTCCCTCGGCTGAGTTGTCTTGGGCATTTGAAACAACAACTACTGCTATTTGTAATATTTCTGTCTCTACTTCACTCCCCAAAAAACTGACTCTTGAGTCAACAGCCACTACAGTTCATCATGTGTAGTGAAAACTCCTATAGTCGTTTTCACAGTTTTACAATTAAAGACTATCAGGCTACACCGTTTCCTCAGTGATAGTGGTTTTTTTTGTTTTTATTTTGCTGGCAATATGGTCTTTGGGTCTTCTAAAATTCTTCCTTTGGGGAAACCCTTTGCCAGGGATAGGCGTATGAAGGATGCTGCGCATTCATTATATGGGCACCACCGCCCATTGTGCTTTATTATATGGACAAATATTTAGGAAGTGTTCCGGGGCCACCCATACAGCTGAGAGTTAATCCAACATTTATGACTTTAATGAAGATTACTACGATGCAGAACCAGAACCACAAGTAAGTAACCATTTCTTATCATCAACCCTTATCCTTACTTGGGACCGCTTTAGGAGTATTCAAGTAAATGATCTGTGTGAGTTAACATCTAATATTAGGATACTTTACTTACCTTTAATACATTTCTGATGGCTATGAAGATTCCTGCCGAATACTCACCAGCTCACATCTTGCCCATTTGAGAATATGATTCATTTGTTAGTTTTGGATTCCATTTTAATTCTTGAGTGTGGTGGGGCGGTGGCAGACATATTAACTGTGATGGCGAGCAATGGGTCATTTCAGATGAATCTGCAAGACTTTATTGGCAACACTGTTCTACACCACTTGATGCCAGGAAAACTGAGTTGTTGTGTAAAATAAGTCATCCAGCTGGGACCTGGTTCAAGTAAGTAATCTACAGAGGTTACCATAGCCCTCGCAAAGTGTAGTATGAGTAGTTTTAAAAGGCAAATCCATGTCAGATGTAAAAAAGCAACAAGGAGTAGTAGAAGCTGAGAGAGATTCTATCAGCCACCTCTCTGAAGGGTTATTTTTTTATTTGAGTCAGCCGTATTCGCCACTAATCTTCACCCCAACCCACATTCTACTGCCCCCTTTCTAAATCACACATTTTTGAAAATATACCTTAATGCTTAAATAAACATTTTCAGATAGAAGTGTGCTTTTTGAGAGTAGTATATAATCAGTGACTTGCATTGCTCTAAAATATTGGTGTCTGAAACTAGCCGGTGAAAAAGACCACATCTTTTTGCACCACCTAATCACTTATTTTAAATCAGGGTTTTATTTTCATATTACTTTCTGAATTATAGTTTTAGGACACCTACTATCAGAAGATCTCTAATGGGAACCACGCCAAGGACACCAACTCCATTTAAGAATGCTTTAGCAGCCCAGGAGAAAAAGTATGGGCCTCTAAAAGTCGTGGTATGTTTTAAATATCTGTATAGTGTTGTAATTTCATGAATTAGTTACAAAATTATAATTTTCATTATTAGTTTGTTGCAAGTTTGGGAGAGGTTTCTCTGTGTGGATACTTTTGGTTATATGGATAAGTAAAGGGGTGTATTTCACTACAAGATATGTGCCAGCTAACTATTAATTACTATCATTATGTTAATTTGCTCTTCACTAATCAAGATTGTTAACTTCCTCTCTGCTTTATCATGGGATGTTCATTGATATTCTTAAACTCTAGGAGATGCCTGCATTTATGCGGAATTGTAGAACACTACATTGATTTATTCATATGAACTTTCCAGTTCCAGCCTTTTTCTTCTGCTCAATGACCTTTATTTATGATAAACAAATTAAAGGGCCCGATAAATGTAGAGTCAAAGAAGAGTAAATACATTTTCAGCACAAGGTGGGGCAAGGAGGTACAGTAAATGAACTGGAAACGGCTCCTTCTGTCTTATACTCTTGTAAATTGACATTTTCAGATCCTGTTAATTATAAATTATCAAAGTCATACTCCTTAAATCATGAGATATATATTCTGTTAAAATTCTTAGTATAAAGGCATATCATATCATGGATACTTCTGCCTTCAGATTCCTCAATCTTTGTATCGACCCCCTTGTAAGACCTGTGATTCCATATCTTTCATAGCATTTGCATGCAGATACATGGTTTCATTGGTAGATAGGTCTAAAGATAACCCACTTAGGCGGGTTTCCTTTAGACGGACGAACGACTCCAACCACTACTTCAATGACGAACTGAAGGCATTAAAACTCTCGGTCCACCACGCAGAACGAGCCTGGAGACGACAGTACTGGCCCATCCTCAAAACCAAGTACACCTCCCTCTTGCAGTAATACAAAAAATCTATTCTGTCCACTAAAAAGGACTACATTTCTTCTAAAATTCTAGTCGCGGAGAATAAACCTAGAGAAATCTTCTCTATCATTAATAAACTTGCTTACTCCGACAGAACCACTCCCAAACCCTCCCCCTCTCAACCTCTTTGCGACTCCCTGAATTCTTATTTTCTAGATAAAATTGCCACAATCAGAGCCAATATCCTCCCCCCCTCTTCCTCCTTCCTCAACCCGCCCTGCCCCCCTATAAAGGCTTGTCTCGACGCCTTCCCTCTTTTAACAGAGGAATCCTTTCTCTCCCTCCTCCCTCTAGTCAAATCTGGGTCCCCACTTGACCCATGCCCTGCCCATATTTTCTGTCACATTTTCACGGACTGCCCGCTACCCCCGCTCACTTTTCTCAACTGCTCCCTGTCCCAGGGTGTAGTTACTCCTGCTCTCAAAACCGCTATAATCCTCCCCATTCTAAAAAAAACCTGGCGCGGACCTCTCTGTCCCCGCCAACTACTGCCCCATTTCTTTGCTCCCTTTCCTAGGGAAAGTCCTGGAGCGACATGTCACCAGAGTACTCACCACCTACGTAGAAGAAAACTGAGTCTTGGCTCCCCGCCAAGCCGGTTTTCGCCCGGCTCATTCCACTGAGTCAGTTGTGCTCTCAGGACTTGACAACCTTAAAGAGGGACTGGACACTAACACCCCCCAGGCCTTGGTGCTACTCAACCTCTCCGCCGCCTTTGACACGGTGGACTACTCCATCTTACTCTCACGTGTCGGGGCGGCGGGGATCGGGGGCACCGCTTTGGTCTGGCTGTCCTCCTTTCTAAGTGATCGCACCCAAGCGGTCTGCCTGGGCGATTTCTCAGCTGAACCTCGGAAGGTGGTATGCGGGGTCCCCCAAGGCTCCTCTCTCTCCCCTCTACTATTCAACCTGTACATAGCTCCCCTCATCTTTGCTCTTCAACAAATGGAGGTCTCCGTATATAACTATGCGGATGACCTCCAGCTCATTTTTTCTCTCTCTCACTCCCCTGACTCTAAATCTAATTTCCAATCTACAATGCTCTTCATCCGGGACTGGATGAACCACAACCACCTGAAACTAAACCCAGATAAAATAGAGTTAGTTTTGACAGGGGGTTGACCCAGTCCCTGGTCCCCCCTCTTCTGGCTTCCCTCCCTTGGGCCCCCCCCACCCCCTTCTTCCTCTGTTAAAACCCTCGGTATTAAAATTAACGACCAACTCTGTCTGCACTCCCAGGTGAGTTTGGTGCTTTCTTCCTCTTTTCTATCGCTCCGCACTATCCGAAAGGTCTCCCGCTTCTTCTCCTTCACGGCCCTAAAACTTATCGTACTTTCCATGGTTGTCTCCCACTTGGACTATGCCAATTCCCTTTACCATGGTATGCCGGCTTACAGTGTACGACGACTACAGCTGGTCCAGAATCAAGCTGCCCGTTTGGTCTTTAACCTCACTAAATCCCATCACGTCACTCCCCTCTTAAAATCCTTGCCCTTGCTCCCCATTCGCGACGCTCACAATTCAAGGTGGGCTGCCTCACCTTCCAGGCCCAGCTTGGCTCATCTCCTGCTTTTATTTCTTCGGAGATCAAACCCTATACCTTTTCCAGGGAACTTCGCTCCTCTTCTCAACACCTACTGACTGTTCCCCGTTTTCGACGTAAAAAATGGGGAGGCTCTAAATTCTCTACCCTTGCCCCCATTTTCTGGAATTCCCTTCCTGCCCAACTCAGATGCTCTACCCAATACCCGCCTTTCAGAAAAGCTTTACAAACCTTTCTATTCTCTAAAGCCTTCCCCCTATAATATCTCACTAGTCCCCCCCCCCCCCCCCCTGTTATTCTCGCTTCTCCAGGACTCAGCATACTGTAGCGCCATGGAACCGTCAGGTGTACGCGCGCTTTATAAATAATTTAAAACTCAAACAACATGTAGCCGTATATGGGTACCACCACTATGCACAGATGTTTGTTTCTTGTTTTTCTTCCTCTTAGATGCACATTGATGGGCCTGTTCCTCTGATATGATCATTAGACTTAAAATATAGGGGGGGGGGGAATATATATATATATATATATATATATATATATATATATATATATATATATATATACGTACACACACACACACACATATATATATATATATATATATATATATATATATATATATATATATAGTTGTGAATGGATCTATTGGAATCTGCTTGAACGGCCGCTGTTAGACGCCGCCGACAATTGCAGGATGTGAATGATTAAAATTCAGGGAAGTCCAGCAATTTGACGGACTCCCACAGCAATTCTATCAAGAAAAATCCTGCGGCAGACGAAGGAAGTTGAATGCACTAGCTTAACATGGAAGGAGGCTGTCTATACAGACGAATACTGGGTGGTGGCATGGTTGGCGTGACTGGTGCTGCTCGGTGTTCCAGCAAATCGGAACAGGATATTAGAAATGGGGTATCTGAAAGAAACACTTAGTGATAGATTCCTTACCTTAGAATTACCAGCAGGCGTCAGACTGGATCCGTAAAGTTTTCGTGAGCAATACTCCTGCTCCTCGGTAGGCGTCGTCATGCGGCTCCGCGTGCGTCGTTGTCGCCGAGATGACGTCTCTGGAACTACTTAGACACTCCCACATGCGCTGAGGTCAGTTCTTTCTTTCTCCTTTCCAGCAAGCGCAGATCCGGGAAGAGCAAGTCCCCCCAGTCACTTTTTGAGTTTTCTCGAGGCCTTTTGTCTCAATTCTTTTGAGTCGATCGACTCCTGGTGTCGTAGGGATGCCCGGCTTCAAGAACTGCGGGGATTCTCACCGCATGATGTTGGTGACGGACCCGCACCGCATGTGTTTCTACTTCCCGGGGTCCGACCACGACTCCAAGTTGTGCCATGACTGCCGGGCCATGGCGCCGAAGACTTTGATGGAGCGGTCCCGAAAGTTGCTGGAAGTCTCGCAGTCGGTTCCATGCCGCTCAAGGTCCCAGTCCCGGGGAGGTCGAGGGACCGGTCACGGAACCGTCACCATCGTTCGTCTGGATCTAAGTCTTCGCACTCCAGGGTCAGGTAAGTCGAAGCAATCCAAGAAGAAGTCTACAAAGCATCGTCACTCCTCGACTTCCCGTCTCGGCTGAGGGTGGTGCCACCTCGGGGCCCTGGCAGAGGATGTGACGTCGCTGCCGGCCTACTCACCCCTTTCCGGGTCTGTAGCCTGCTCAGGAGCAAGAATTTCTTGCTGCCATGGGTCGACTCTTTGGCCGCCTGGCCCCACCGGTGCGCCTTCGGGGCCCGACTTGGGGTCCTGGCCTTCCATCACCGGCGGCTTTGGCCCCGGCAGCACCGGTGGCATCGACCCGGCGCCCCAGGACCCCCCTGGATCTGGGCTTGTATCCCGGGCGACGCCGGTTGACCTTATAACAACTCCACCAACGTCGACCCCACCTCCGGCATCGTCCAGTGCTACTGCCAACGTCGGCCCCGGTTTCAGCCCCGAACCGGACATGCGTCACTCGACGCCGATTCCGATGCCGATGGGGTTATTTTACCCCCATGTCCGTCCTCCTTATTTTCAGCCTGTTTCTCAGACTTCGTAGGAAGGGGAGGACTGGGAGTGGTCTGAGGAGCCTCTCACACAGCAGTGTGACTATGATCCGGACAGGGCAGAAGGTTTGGGGGATGCCAGTGGTCTTGATACCTCACCTGGCCTTGGCATGCTTTCTCCTCCTACCGTGACTATGGAGGAGGGAGCAAGTTACGCAGTGGTGTTGCATAGGGCGGCCAAGGCCCTCCACCTTAAGCTCCCTACAGTGGCCGTCAGGACTAACCTCCTGACAGAAGTGCTTCAGCCGGCGGCAACCTCTTCGGAGCCCTTGCTGCCTTTTAATGATGCACTTTCTGACGTTCTTTTGGGAACTTGGTCCAGGCTCAACACAGGGACTCATGTGGACAGGAATGTGGCCCGACGCCATTACCCAGCTCCGGGCGACCCCCTCTTTCTCTCCCAACACCCTACTCCTGAAAGTTAGGTTGTCCAAGCCTCTGCTTCTCAGAGCGCATTCCCTGCCGCACCTCCGGATAGAGAACCCAAGAAGCTGGAGCAGCTTGGCAAGAAGCTGTTTTCAACTGCCAATTTAGGGCTGTGGTCCGTGAACACCTCATGCCTACTGGGCCGTTATTCCCACTCTGTGTGGGACATGGTTGCTCATGTGCTGCCCAACTGTTCGGAGGAGGCCCGGACAGTACTCTCCCAAGCTATAGCAGCTGGGAGAGACACAGCTAAGTTCACCCTTCGTTGTGGGGTTGATACCGCCGACACGCTGGGCAGGGCGATTTCCACAACGGTGGCGCTACGACGCCACGCCTGACTGAGAACAACTGGCTTCTCGGGGGATGTCCAGAACACTTTGATGGACAGGCCCTTTGATGGCATTCGCCTTTTTGACAATAAAGCAAATAGTTTGTTTAAGTGCTTTAAGGACTCCCATCCATGGCCAAATCCTTGGGCCTGTCGGCCACTCGCCCTCCTCCGCCTTCTGCTGTTCGCTCCTTTCCTGGCTACAGAAGGGGTGCCCCAACACTTTCATTTCAGAACCACAGGCCTGCTCAAAAACAACTCCGTCCGCAGACGTGGGAACTGCCGAGGTTCTGGGGGCCAGCGGGCGGGTCAGTCCACCTCCATCCCCGCAGCATCCACTTCAAAGCCTTCGTAGTCCGCACTTTCAGACCCATCAAATGCCAGTGGGCAGCAGGATTCGCCATCATCTCCCCCACTGGCGCAACATCACCTCGGACAGGTGGGTGCTGCAAATAGTCCGAAGGGGTTACTCCCTCCCGTTCGAGACTACCCCTCCAGCCATGCCACCTCAGTATGTCGGGGGACCTTCTTGTGCTTCTTCAGCCAAGGGGGCCATCGAGCACGTTCTTGGGCCAGAAGTAGGTTGTGGTTGTTATTCCCCTACTTGCTGGTCCACAAAAAGGACAAGGGCATGCGTCCTATCTTGTACCTCAGGAACATCAACAGCTCCCTCCGGAAGGAGAAGTTCAAGATGTTGACGCTACCTCAGGTCTTCTCCGCCCTCAACCCTGGAGACTGGATGGTAGCGTTGGACTTGCAGAATTCATATTTCCACATCCCCGTCCTGCCAGTCCATTGGTGTTACATGCGGTTCACAGTAGGGCACGAGCACTTTCACTTTACTGTGTTCCCGTTCAGCCTTACCAGCGCCCCTCAGGTGTGCACGAAAGTGATGGCGGTGGTCGCAACTCATCTGCACAGATCAGGGGTTCCAGTCTTCCCCTATAGCAACGACTGGTTGTTGAAGGCGGGCTCGCCCCAGGCAGTCCTCTCCCACCTTTAGACTACGGCCGACCTCCTGCATTTGCTGGGGTTTTCCATCAACGTGCCAAAGTTGCACCGGATTCCCTCTCAGAAGCTCCTCATCATTGGAGCGGTTCTGGACTCCGCGCAGTTTCGGGTTTATCCTCCCGAGCAGCGAGTCCGGGATATTCAGGCTATGATTTCGATCTTTCAGCCTGTATCGGTCAGGATGATTCTCCGGCTCCTGGGCCTGATGGCCTCCTGCATCCTGCTCGTGGATCATGCCAGATGGCATATGCGGGCTCTGCAGTGGGACCTGAAGTTCCAGTGGACGCAGCAACAGGGCAACCTGCCCGAGTGCGTCCAGATCTCAGAGGGCACTACACATCAATTGCAGTGGTGGCTCACAAACCGGCTTTGGGTCAATGGCAGATCTCTCTCCATTCCCCAACTGGATCACACAGTAGTGCGGGATGCGTCCCTCCTGGGATGGGGCGGCCACATTGGAGAGGCGAAGATCAGAGGCCTCTGGTCTCCGGCAGGGAGTCCCGGCTCCATATCAACCTTCTGGAGCTCCTGGCGGTCCGACTTGCACTCTAGGCAGTCCTTCCCTCTGTCAAGGGGAGAGTAGCACAGGTGTTCAAGGACAACACCACCTCCATGTGGTATTGCAACAAACAGGGCAGGGTGGGGTCGTGGCCCCTTTGTCAGGAGGCTCTGCGCCTCTGGACTTGGCTGGAACATCAGGGCATTTCCCTGATGGTTCAACACCTGGCAGGCTCACTGAACGCTAGGGCGGGCAAACTCACCAGCAGGTGCATGATGGATTACGAATGGCGTCTTCACTCGGACGTGTCGTAAGGTCTCTTTCAGCAGTGGGGATAGCCTTGGTTAGATCTATTCGCCACCGAAGAGAATACGCAATGTCAGAAGTTCTGTGCTTTGGAATTTCCAAGGTGGCACTCGCTAGGCAACGCTTTTGGTCGCGAGTGGTGTTGCCGTCTGTTGTACGCCTTTCCGCCTAAACCACTTCTGCCCAGAGTGCTGAAGAAGATCAGGCGCGACCGGGCCCAAGTCATTTTTGTGGCTCCAGACTGGGCTTGAAGAGTTTGGCATCCCGAGCTACTCAGTTGGACCATCGGTCCCCCCATCTGACTGCCTCTTCGGGAGGATATTCTGTTGCAGAAGCAGGGGACGGTCCTCCACCGAACCTGTCCAGTCTCCACCTCCTTGCGTGGAGATTGAGCGGCGGCAATTGATTCCTTTTGACTTGCCTCCTGAAGTCTGTAATGTGATTCTTGCAGCCAGGCGTCCCTCCACTAAGTTGGTATACGCCTGCCGGTGGAACAAGTTTGTGGCTTGGTGCACAGTAAAGGCTGTGGATCCCATTTCTGCCCCTCTTTCAGAAGTACTTTTGTTCCTACTTTCCTTGGCCCAGCAGGGCTCTGCTCTGCGCACTATCAAGGGCTACCTTCTGCTATTTTAGCCTTCCTCAGGCTTCCTGATCAGCCCTCTCTTTTCCAGTCCCCTGTTGTAAATAGATTCCTCATAGGCATTTCTCACCTTTTCCCTCCTATTCCTTTGGTGATGCCTCAGTGGGACTTGAACTTGGTTCTCACATATTTGATGTGCACTCCCTTTGAACCTCTTCACAACTGTCCTCTACGTCTTTTAACTTTAAAGACTGCTTTCTTGGTGGCCATCACCTCCACTAGGCGAGTGAGTGAGCTTCAGGCTTGTAAACCTCCTTTTCTGTCTTTTCATCCGGACAAGGTTGTGCTCAGAACCCGTCCATCCTTTTTGCCCAAAGTTGTCACTGCTTTTTCACATCGGGCACAATCACTTTGCCCACCTTCTTTCCGCCTCCGCATTCTTCTAGAGAGGAAGAGAGGGTCCACCGTCTGGACCCAAAACGTGCGCTCTTGTTCTACTTGAACTGCACACAACTGTTCCGGGTTGATGACCAGCTCTTTGTTGGCTACGTTGGCGCCAAGAAAGGTCGGGTGGTACACAAGTGAACTATCTTTAGATGGGTCGTCTTGTGTATTAAAACCTGTTATTCTCTGGCTAAGAAGGAGCCTCCAGTGGGGCTGCGCGCCCATTCCACCAGGGTGACGGCAGCCACTATAGCATTTGGACGTGGTGTCCCCCTGCAAGACATCTCTCAGGCAGCTACGTGGGCCTCGCTGTACACCTATACTAAGCACTATTGCCAGAACAGTCAAGTCCGGGGAGACAGCTTCTTTGGCCGTTCTGTTCTCCCTGACTTGCTGGTGTGATCTTAGTTTGCAGACCCACCACCGGGGTTGGTATTGCTGGGGTATCTATTCTACGGTTAGGAATCTATCACTACGTGTTTCTTTCAGATGAACAAGTTACTTACCTTCGGTAACGATATATCTGTAAGAAACATTAGTTTGTGATAGATTCTTTACCGCCCCACCCATCCTCCCCGGTCTGCGAACTGATTTCTAGGGTTAAGGTCATCCCTTTCAGGGCCCTAGTTTCAATGCACCAGTGGTCAGTATCTTGCATGGCTCTGCGTTCCTGGTGCAGAAAGTCGTGTAAAGACCTGACGTCAGCGCGCGAGGGCGGCATCTAAGTAGCTGCCACACCGTAATTTCGGTGACCATAATGCCAATGACGGACGCAGAGCCGTACAACGCCACCTTCCGACGCGCAGGGGTGCTCCTGATGACAACTTTCCGGATTCAGTCTGACGCCTGGGGGTAAATCTAAGGTAAGGAATCTATCACTAACTAATGTTTCTTACCGGTATATCGTTACCGAAGGTAAGTAACTTGTTCTTCATTACTATTGATGAATGGTCTTTAGAGTGTAAGGTTTTCTTCCTTTACAGGATGGTTATTCACCAGGGTGCAGAGTTTCATTTAACCCTGTGCTTTGTTGATTCTTTTGTTTTTTTCCCCTTAAAATCCATGTCTGGTATTAACATACCATTTGTTGTTTATTCTTTATTAATGTTTCAAGGATTTTTTATCTTTTTGGCACACTGTTTCTGCAACCAGTTTCTATTGTGACTCCGCGTTCTGGCGCGGAAGGTTTCACAGAAGAAACTGGCGTCTGCGTGCCAGAGGGGACTTATATGACTCCACTAATGTCATGACCTGAGTCGACGTCATTGTGAAGCCGTTTGACGCTGTCCCCCGGCGTGCAGAGGTAGTGCTGAAATATTTACTGATCCAGGCTGGCGCCTGGGGAGAATTCAAAAGTAAATGAATCTGTGGCTAGACTGTGTCTCTACCAGATATGATGTTAATGAAGGTAAGTAACTTTTACATTAATTTCATTACATCTATCGATGAGCATGACATCTTTTGCAAGTCACTCCCATATCTTCTGGCATTCAGGATGTCCCTGCATTTTTAAAGTCCTGTTGAGACCCTTTATCCGTTCTGGGATCAAAACTTTGTCGACCAATATTGTAACACACAAACTGATTGTTTGTTTTCACCTCTTCATGAAACTTGTCAAAGAATTCTTGGAGCTGTCTGTTACTAAACAAAAGCTTCACACATTGTGTTGATTTCATGTATTTTATTGAAGTGGCAGCTTTGATACTGGGGACACGTTGCACTTTTTCTTTTTTAAATTATTGTGTTTAGGGACAGCTTAGTCCTTGTGACTGGATTCATGTGGTTGTACTTCTATCGATAAAAAATCTTCTCCCCATATAAGTTGTGTTTTTGTATTTGTTTTTTTTCATTTATGTGTTTATTATTTACTGAATTTGAACCAGCCCTATCTTAAGCATTGATTTTAGGGAAGATTACTATTTTCTGGACCAGGAAGACCTTTTGCCCTGACAACCAATGTGTCACCTTGGCTGACAGAGAAAAGAATTCTCTATTTAAACCTTGCTCATTTTTTGGTAACAAGAAGATTTGCAAAGATCCTCATTCTCACTGTATTGCCTTTATACACTTCATATGGCAGCAGAGTGCGATATTTGTAAGTCTTTTTCATCTAAAACTCTTAAGGACAGAGAAAGGAGGTTGTCATTATTCCTTATGGACAAAAAGAATTTCCTCCTTTTAAAGGAGATACCCTCTCTTCTGGGGAGGGTTCAGTGAAAAGTGGCCCTCCAATCACTTCCGTGGAGGCAGCCACAAGAAGAGACTTGTACAGTTTCCTGAACATGATTTATTTGGTACAGCGCTTGCAGCCACCTCTTCTGGTAATTTGCAGGATAAGCATACCTCTAGATTCTACAGAGACGATCAACATGTAGCGAAGAAGAAGAAATCTTCAAAAGACTTATCTTCAAAGGCCTCGTCGACCAGGCGAACATTGTTGATGACTTCTACACCATCGTCGACGATGACCTTACAGTTAACAACGACCATTGTGTTGATGACGACCCTTCCTTCGAAGACTGTCATATGATAGACAAACATGCCATTGATGATTAATCTGTCAACAGTGAATTTATGACATATTTTTCATCATTAAAGGTGTCTTACCTTCAGCTCAAATAATGCCATCAGACCAAGAAAGGAGTCTCTTGATTATACCTCCATGACCGCTTACTGCCCAACTCCATTGGATGTAAGATATATCCCAGTTTTTGTAAAAGAAATGAAGGATGATGTGACCTACGACAAATTGGATTCTACAGATGATATCTCTAAATTTAATTCATTAATGGAAAGAGCTGCCAAGAAATGCGACCTACCAATGACATCTGTAGCTCATCCATATGTTCTTTATGACTTTAAAGAGCATTCTTGCAAGCCGGTTAAAACCATACCCATTATTGAATATGTCTGGTCTGAAGCATTAAAATTAATGAAGACACCAGCTACAGTTCCAGCGGTGATATCTCATCTAGAGAAAAAGTATACGGGTCCGGATTCATTTCCGGCTTGTCTCACTGGTCATACAAAACCAGATTCAGTCATTGCTTCTGCAGCTCAGAGAAGAACCAAGACAAGGATAGCAAATGCATTTATAATCTGGTCAAAAGAATCTAGTCTATGGCAGGAACCTCAATTAAGACAAATGTCCATTCTAGATCATTATGATCACCATATGTGGCATGACATGGCTCCTTTACTGTAACTCATTCCTGAAGATAAGAGAGAAGCATCGGGAACAATCCTAAAAGAACTGGAGCTTACCTCTTCCTTCATTATTGACGTAGCAATGAATATATCGAACACAGTTTTTGCCAACTTGCAGAAGGTACTGTACTAAGAAGACCAGGCTGGTTAAACTCTTCTGCCTTCCATACTGACGTCCAATCCAAGATTCTGTTTTCGCCTTTTGATAGCCTCACTCTTTTTAGCAAGATGAGGTAGATGAGGCTTTGCAAGGTCTTAAAACTGACACTGATATTGCAGTATCAAGGATTTGGAATGTCTAATTTTTGGGGCTCAAGAAGATCACAGAATTTCAGAGGAGGATTCAATCATTATTGAGATAGTGGAAGTTTATAAGATCTTCAAAGAGAATCTGGATACGATCAAGGATTCTACTTCAATCGGAACCAAAGACAATCTTTCTGGATGCCTTCAGTAAGGAAGAGAGGTTCTTCACAAGAATGAAAATATGATAATCGAAAAAAGAACGCGACTCCCAGCTCATACCCCCGTTTTCCATCTGGTTCTCAGACGTTGGGAGGGAGAATTTCCCTTTTTGCTCCTACAGAGAAGAACATAACTTGGACAAATGGATGATACAAATTGTCCAGTCAGGCCTTACGTTGAAGTACAACCAGGGACCCCCAGGTTGTCCACCAAGAAAGGAACATCATCTTCATTTGAAGGAGCTTCAAATGGAATTTCTCAAGCTTCTCTTCAAAAGAGCCATTGAAATTGTCCCCAAATGGCAAAGGAACCAAGGATGTTATTACAGGTTCTTCCCAATCAAAAAGGAGACAGGTCAATGGAGACCAATACTGGATCAGCGATAGATGAACACATTTCTAAAGAAACAGTCATTTTGGATGATTACTTTATAAAAAGTCGATTTTATGACCTCCCTGCACCTTCAGGATACATGCATCTACAAACCATACATCGGGAACACAGAAGGTACTTTTGATTCACAGAAGCAGAGCAGCACTAACTGATCAAGGCGCTCAATTTTATACTGAAATGAGTGCCTTGAATATTCATCAAATGTTTCGCCCCAGTTGCTGCTTTTCTCGGGTGAAAAGGTAACCAGGTGTTCCTATGCTCAGGCGACTGGCTTTTGCTCCTTATCTGGACGACTAGCTAAGCAATGTGCCATCCAGGGCAAGATCCAAAGATTCTACAGCTGTCTGCATCAGTCTCTTCCAGAGATTAGTGTCTCACTTTGACCAGAGAAAAAACCTTGATGGAACCCCAGACAAAGATCCAGTGGCAGTGAGTATTCCTGTAAAACAATCAATCACAGCAAGGCAATAGTCCCTGTTGGGCCTAATGGCATCATATGTAGGCCTCATTCCATTTTGCAGGCTCCGTTTGAGATTTGCCCAGCAAGAACTGGATTTACAATGGAAACAAATAGAAGGCTCATGGGAAGATACGGTCCATGCCAAAAGGTGCTTGAAGCAAGTTTTTTTGATAAACAACTTTTATTGTTTTCACACTCTAATTCAGCCACATATTTCTAAGCATAAAGCATAGGTATATACCAAAGGGAAGACTTTCCCGATGTACGAATCTGGCAGGTTACAAAATAGTATAGGTGAACATTTCCATAACTCTAAATCAGTCCCCCCAGCCACTTCCCCCACACCCTGTGATATTTCTTAGGACAACCACATGCTTCATACAATGTTTTCTCATGAGCGGTGCACTAGTCAACCCCGCTCCGCCATCGTCCAACACTCGGAGAATCCAGACTTATCCAGGAGGCAGCTATGTCCCTTTTATCAACAGCCAATGCAGTTGTGACAAACAGTTTTTCATTCCTGGACCCGTCCAGCCCATCCGTAATCTCCAGAAGTGCGTGCCTAGGATCATGGTGGACCACCCACCCCAGCACCTCCGTAAGCACTTCTTCAATGTCACCCCAGAACAGCGTCAATTTGGGACTAGCCCACATCATGTGGAAGAAGTCGGCGGGATCATGTGCGCACCTGGTGCATCCAGGGGAGGGGCAGAGTCCAGCCCGGTGAAGGCGGGCTGAGGTCAGGTAGGCAGCATGCAAATAGTATAGCTGGGCCAAGCGAAGTCTGGCGGAAGCAGTAATAGTCCTGGGGGCCATCAGGGCATCACGCCAATCCACCTCATCCAGAGTCCTCCCCACCCATTGCTCCCATTAGTGTCGGAGGCGGTCGAGCGTGGTCGGGTCCCCAGATCCCCTAGCATGATCTGCGCCTCAGGCGGGTTGTGGTGACGTAAATAATTAATTTACTCTCTTAATTTCTATGCAGGTAAGTACTTAATCAATAATAACTCAATCGGAATGAAAAAAGACAGAGTCCGTGGTGTTAGAGTTTCTTAGGGGTTTTATTCCTTAAAAAGGAATGGTCGTGACCAGGATATCATGTTCTGACCACCACAGGGGTGTCAGAAGGGATAGAGCAAACTTTATTGACATTACATAGCTTATATACTTAATTCACATCATAAGTAATGGTGTAAGAGGCGTAACAGCTGAGAGAAGACAAGATAACAGTATGCACGTGGTACTAGTACGTAATCAAGAGGCGTGAACTAGGCGTGAATCAGAGGTGTGTGCTAGAAACGTCACTGATAGGTGACGCAAGTGGGTGGCACCAAGGGGTGGTGCTAACAGAATTGTTGCAGTGTCAGCAGAAATCGGAAGCTTGGATGCGCGCGCAGCTGCATGACGTGTGATTGACGGGGTGCAGGGGACTTGACATTTACACTGACGGAAAGAGACAGAAGTCTGGCATGTCAGATCAACTTGTACTTTTATCGTATCTGATATCTGATGTTTAGGAACCATACTATCTGGGCAGAAAGGTCTCTAGGGCAGAAGCTATTCTATGCTAACTGTGGATGCGTGTATAAGCGCCTAAGTGTCTGCATGTGAAGCGTGGGGGCACGGGGCCTTCCATGGAAGCATGGTAACAGAGGCTATGAATTACTTGTATTGAGACAGGTCGGCCCTTTGGCTCTGCAGCTGGAGAGGATGTTTACTGGAGCTAGTAGGCAGGAATGCATTCTCGAGGAGCGGAACAGATAACTCGAAGGTTATAGTCAGTCTTGGCAGAAAGCAGGCTGAGCTGAGCGCGAGGGGCCGCGCTGAAAGTAAGTCAGAGTTCACGGGTACAGAGGTAGCCTGGGCAGAGGCTGTCAGAGTCAGGAGCCAAAAAGAGGTTCGATGGCAGAAATTCAGGGCCTACTCTGCCAGAGCAGGAAAACATGTAAAGTGTACTACAAAAAGACGGTGGCATAGCATACTTAGGAACGGACTATATAATCCATTCATGGTGGATCTGAAAGAGGACAAGTTAACGTTGGACGCAAATGTATTTGCGTCTTCATAGCTGGCACAGGAGGGAAGTTACATGCACTTTAAGCTGGTACATGGAGTCGGTGGGGTACGCGCTAGGGAACATAACATGACCAAAAATTTATATTTCCTCATACCCTCCTTGTTCCCTACGGACCCTTCATGAAATATCGATCCTCATGAATCGATCAGTTTGGTCTTGTAACATCATTTGTTCTTCTTTCTTTCGTTTACGTTTTGAGAGAAAACTGGAGTGTTCAATACAAGAGGTGGCACACAGTCCACAAATCGCTGGCCCACACTGCAGGCACAGGCAGCAACTGAATACTAGGACTAGGCCAATGCCTAGGAAGGATAGGATCTTCCATCCCCAAGCTGTTAACGTTGTCCAGAACCAACCGGACCAAGTCCAGGTGCCTGGATTCTGATGTATCTGATTTGCAATTTTATGGAGACGGGTGATAGCTTGATATACAGATGGTGCGTTTTGTGGTATGAAAACACAGCAACTTGACCCGATGACCTTACAGGCTCCACCTCTATCTGCCAAGATGACGTCAATAACAAGACGATTCTGAAGGACAACAACCCGCATGGCGGACTGCTCTTCTGTTAAGTTACCTAAGGCGGAGGCAGTTTCATTCACTACTGCTTCAAGTGTTCTAGTTAATCTGCGTATTAATTTACTATTCTGAACAGGTCCTAAAAAGAAAAAGAACCCTTTATTAAAATCGGTGTACTGTTCCCATGCCGTTTCGGTGTAGTCGACAAGTGGGATATCTCTTCTGGGTCTATTCTTTACTAGATTGGTATTTCTATGGTAATCAGGAGGAGCTAGAAAAACAGGTGGCAGAAGGAATGCAATGTAACAGGTACCATCCCAATCTGGAGGTAGACGTATGTATGCGGTATGACCACAAACAAAGTAAGAATGACTAATAGCTTTAAAGGATGATTTTCCATGATCACTGAATTCGACCACAGTAGTGCATTTACTATGACCTAAGTGTACTGAACCTTTCTTCTTGATACATAATTCACCAGTGACTGGCAGTACTGACATAATCGGTAGAATTGGTGTGTCTTCGGATTCAACAGTGAGAATCATGAGGCTAATTGTATAATTACCTAATCCATATACTTCATTTTCTAGATCAGTTCCTATTCTAGTGGGGAGTCCCTCCTTATCTGGGTATCAGACGTCTAGCAGGACTAAGTTCAGATTTCCCCAAACCCAGCCCCCATCGAAAACAGCAATATCAGGATCTAAGGAATTAATTATTTTAAACCATGCTCCGCAGGAGCCATTGTGAGTGAATGGGTACGGAAAGAGGGGCAGAGCTCCCTTGTAATTCTGGTAGGGAGGGAGTCGGCCACATATCCAGCAATTTGTAGCATTGTTAGTTTGATGAGAATGATGTAGCATACTAATGAATGTATTGTTGCGCAGCGCAAGTCTGTAGGAAAGCTCGTGTGGAGGTAACTCACTAAAAGTGTGTTCAGCAGATACATTATAGGCAGAATGTTCACGCTTGAAAATAGGGTAATAGATAGGCAAAACGATGCTGACAACAATAATTAAAATACTCAGAATAAACATGATTAATAGTGTCACTATACAGTGACTACGAAGTGATTTACAATATGTACGTTTCTTTGCTTCTCTCTCTCTCTCTCTATCTCGATCTAGGGGATACATGTCAGAAACTATTTAACCCATTCACCTAGGGGAGGACTTAAACAATTAAACTGTCTGACTTGCTAGATCGTAATTTCATGCGATAACTTTCTTGAGGAGTTTTTTCTCGTTCAGATTCTGTAAAGTCTTTTTGTTCGACACAGTCTTTGGTGGGGGTGGACGAGTCTCGATCAGGTTTCAGTCCAGAGAATTTTTTTATATGACTCGTGTGAACCCACCCCTTTCTTCCTTCGATTTTCACGGCCGTCCTTGTTGTGAGAAGAACGGTCTTCGGGGACTTCCAGCGGGGCTCCAGCGGACTTTTTCTGTCGAAGTTGCGAACGAGCACAATATCGCCAGGACGGACGTCGTGTGGCTTTACATCAGTGTTGTCAGGGAAGGCTGCGGCAACCTGTGAACGACATGATTGGAGTGCAGACATCAAGGAGGCAAGGTAATCTGTCAACATATTACAATCAACATCAGTAATCTTTTTCGGAATGGGCGTCCCCCACATATTCGGTGGTCTGCCAAAGACCACCTCGTACGGGGATAGCCCTGATCTCGAATGGGCGACCATTCTCATGTAGAATAGTGCCACTGGCAGGGCGACTATCCAGTCGACCCCTTTCTCCTGACATATTTTGGCAAGGCGGATCTTTAGTGTCTGGTTATGCCTTTCTACAAGGCCTGCTGCTTCGGGATGTCGGACACAATGGAACTTCCACTGATATCCCAGTAATAAAGAAACTTCTTTCATTAATGCAGATGAGAATGGCTGACCGTTATCTGAGTACACGACACGAGGCAAGCCGTATCGTGGGAAGAATTCACGAACCAGCTGCTTGGCAGTGGTCGGAGCAGTGTAATCTGGGACTGGGTATGCTTCGGTCCAGCGGGACAGAGCACAAACAACTACGAGAACATATTTAAATTCTCGACAACGGTCCATCTGGATATAATCCATCTGGAGGACTTCAAAAGGGTGATCGGGAGGATGAAATCCACCTTGCTCTACAGGGACGCTTTTACCTGGATTGAACTGACAACAGATCATGCAAGTACGCACTTTCTGTTTTGCGGCTGCTCGTAAGTGTTTATTGTTCCAGAGATTTTGCAAACTGTCTAACATCGCTTTCTCTCCTAGATGTGCAGGACTATGTGCTGTATTTATCATGACTTGAACCATAGAGTCAGGGAGAAACCATGTAGATTTTCCCTTCGTCATCCAACCTTGATCTGTCTGGATCCCTCCTAGTTCGATCCATTTCTTTATTTCTTCTGGAGTAGCATGTGTCTGAATGTCGATAACATCTAGTGTGGGATCCCTGACTGTCATACAGTTTGTCTGTTCGGTTGTCTTTGTTGTATCAGTTGTCTGAGTGTGAGTCAGTGCTGTATGTTTTGCTGTTTGATCTGCCAGGTCGTTACCCTGGGAAACAGAATCTGTGACTTTAGTATGTGCTTTACACTTCATGACGGATATGGCTGAAGGCAGATGTATTGCTTCTAACAGTGCTTGAATGAGGGGACCGTGTTGAATCTTGGCACCATGAGAGGTCAGAAAACCTCGTTCTTGCCACAGCATGCCGAAGTCGTGTACGACTCCGAACGCATAACGGGAATCAGTGTATATGTTGACATTTCTGTTCTTGGCTAGAATACAGGCTCGGGTCAGAGCGATGAGCTCTGCCGCTTGAGCAGACAGTGTATCAATACGATGTGTTTCTTTAACTTCAGTTTCGGTGGTCACGGCATACGCGGCCACTAACTCTCCTATACTTGTTCTCATACATGAACCATCCACATAAAGTGTCAGGTCTGGATTTGTCAATGGAACATCTGTTAAATCTCGTCGGGGCTTTGTTACTGCATTAATCATTTCTATGCAATCATGCGGAACTGGATCTGTCATATCTGTAGGTAACAGTGTTGCTGGGTTCAGGATACTGCAGCGTCTGATTTCTATGTGTGGCTGGAATAGTGTCAATTCGTAACCTGTCAATCGTGCTATGGTCAAGTGTTGAGTCTGGGTTCTGTTTAACAGAACCTCTACAGAGTGTGGAACTTGTACTGTTAACTGATGACCTAGAACAATTGAGTCGCTCTGTCTGATTGCTAGCGCTGTTGCTGCTACTGACTTTAAGCACGCAGGGAGTGCCTGGGCTACTGAGTCCAATGTACTTGAAAAATAAGCGCAAGGCTTATGTGAACCTGCTTGGTCTTGAGTGAGGACGGACAACGCTGTACCATCACGTTCTGTAACAAAAAGTGTAAACGGTTTGCTGTAACATGGTGTCGCTAAAACTGGTGCTTGGCATAATGCTTTCTTTAATTCCTCAAAGGCTTGTGTATGTTCCTGAGTCCAAGGGAGGGCAGGCGAAGTTGCTGCCTCCTGCGTCGTTAACTGGATGAGTGGTTTAGCTAGAAATGCATATTGAGGAATCCATTGTCTGCAGTACGAGGTGAGGCCTATGAAGGCCCGCACTTCCTTTTGTGTCTGGGGTCGTGGCATATTTACAATTAACTGAATGCGATCGGGAGTGAGCTGTCTCCCCACTTTGGACAGCAAGTGACCCAAGTATACAACTTGCTGAACACAGAATTGTAGCTTCGAAGGAGACACCTTGTGTCCCTTGTCGGCCAGGAAATGTAAAACTGTCAATGATGCTTGTTCACATTCGGGCTCACTTCGTGCGGTGATCAGTAGATCATCGACGTATTGCAGTAAAGCGGTGTTAACTGGCATTTGAACACAATCTAGTTGTCTTTTCAGTGCTTGACTATAGATGCTGGGGCTTTCTGTGAATCCTTGAGGTGCGCGGGAAAATTTGAAACTTCGTCCATTTAAACTGAATCCGAAGAGGTATTGGCTCTCCGGATCAATAGGTACACTGAAGAAAGCGTTCTTGAGGTCAATTACAGTAAAGAACGTTGCTTCTGAATCAATAGCAGTCAATAGGGAAGAGATATCGGGGACCACGGGGTACTGTGGTACAATGCATTTGTTCAGCTCTCGAAGATCAATCACCAGCCGATATACTGGCGGTGCATTGGGGTCTGTACGTTTAAGAATTGGAATGATGGGTGAATTACAGATATTGGAGTCGGTCTCTACAACCACTCCCTGGGCAATAAGCTCTTCAATGATTTTCAGTAAAGCCACTACAGCATCGGGTGGTAACTTGTATTGTCTGATTCTGGGTAGAACAACTCCTGTCTTGAGTGTAACACGGTATGGAGTGATATGCATACAACCTACGTCAGCTGGGCCTTTTGCCCATAGGTGATCTGGTACATTTTTCAATCTGACATCAAAATCTCTTAAAACATAATGACCCTTGAAATCCCGTAGAAAGAGTCTGACTCCCTCCGGGGAACAGCATATTATAGCTCCTAGAGCCTTCAGTGTTTTAATTCCTAACAGATTTTCTGGACATGATTTAGTAAGTAACAAATCTGTAACTCTGGATAATGGACCCACAGCCAATGGTACTGGTTCTGATACTTCATTTACAATAGGCTGTCCTGAAAAACCAAGGGAAACATTCTGTGAGCCTGAGAGGGGTGCCCCTGGGACTTCATTGTGACTGATTGTAGTGCGACTTGCCCCTGTGTCAATTAAAAACTTTCTGTCTTTTCCCAATACGTGACTGTGTACATAAGGACCTTCTTGATCTACAGGAATTTCAATAAGAGGCAAACCACCTTCCCTCTCTAGGCTGTTTCATGTATATCGGGGGTAATCTGGATATGCAGATTGGGCATACTGGTACATCTGTTGTGAAACTTGCTGAGTCGCGGCAATGGGCTGTGGCTGTGGTACTGCTACTGTCTGCGCTGTGTGGGATGGAGCATGCATAGGCTGTGTATTCTGCATCGGCTGTACATTTTGTGAGGTCTGTTGCTGGACCTGATCGTGTCTAGGCGGATGCGGTCTTTCTTTAGTTTTACCTGTTGAGATGTTATGTTTCAGGACTGGACATTCATGTACATAGTGACCTGGCTGTTTGCAGTAATTACATGTCCCTTTAACGGGAGCTGTAGAGTGATTTGTCTGGGCCCCACCCTTTCTCTGGCCGTCGGCTGGGACCGTCTGAGCTACTAACATTTTCATTTTTGTGTCTTTCATACGCTTCTGTTCCTGATCTTGTTCTTCCCTAATTCTGTTTTGATGATATTGTAACATTTGTAACATCTGGGATGGCGTATTTGCCTGCCAAGTACTTTCAACTTTGTACACTCTATTTTTAACTAATGGTAGGGAATTCTCGACTAGTTTTGATACAAAAAGGTGTGGATATGACTCGCTGCTTGGTTGTAGGCCACTATTTATAATGAAACATTTCTCGAATCTTGAATAGAAGTCACTAGTATCTTCATCTTGTTTCTGTTTACAGGACGAGATTGCGTCCCAATCTTCCTTTCTAGTTGTCAATAATCTTGGCAAAACCTGTACTATTAATCCGGGTAATGCTTTAGTCCTATCCCCAAGGCCTAACCCTGGGATTCGCTTGCTTTCTTCGTCTTCTATTTCCGCCCATGCTATCTTTGCCTCCCCCACCTCCCAATCTTTTTCCTTTAATTTCTCGTAAATGCCCGTGGGCAACAGTACTTTTAACATTTTCATAATATCGTCATACGTGTAATCCCCCATGAGTAACATGTCTTTGAGCTCTCTGTGAAAACCTGCAGGGTCTTTATCATGACACGGAACTAGTTTCTTCATTTCTAGCAGTTCTAACTTAGTCAGTGGTGTGTGAACATACACACGCTTCAAGACTTGATCCGCACCCATAACTGGGTGTACTTCTCGTAAGGGGTTCTGACTTTCAATGCCACTCAGGCATTGCATGTGATACGTTTTTCTTTCTGGAGGCGGGGCGGGAACATATTCAGAACTTATGAAGGTGTTGTATTTGTGTCGTTGTTCTAGAATTATTTGTATTAACTTGGTACTGAAGCCTCTCCATCTATCCATGAGTAGCGCTTCTAATGTTTCGTGTAAGGGACCTGGATCAGAATGGTTATTTCTGAACTTGATGAGGAGGTGTTGAATCATGTATACACCTGCTATTTTCTGCTCTTCTGGGGAAAGGTTCAAGAATGTCTGTGCTAACGTATCATCATGATATATGTCAGGGTTTTCGGCCCATAATACGGCTGACCGGGCTAGTTCCTGTTCATCCATAGAATTGAGTACATGGTACCCCATTCGGTCTCGAAGCCTTTTATCAGTTTCCTGGAACTGATGTTCAGAAGAATTCGGGTTTGTTAAAGCAGAGAGAAAAACTCTCTTGTTTTCCGGACGGATGCCCTTCCTAAGGTAGTTTCCCTTACCTACATACGCTATAGTATCTGTAGTCCTTCCTTGTTCTGCAAGTTCTTCTTCCTCCTCGGAGGAAGCTTTGTCATTCCCTTTCTGGTGTGCCGTTATCACTGCCCTTCTAATTTTCTGGTACATACTGGCTATGCAAGCCCCCCTGTCATGTTTTCCTTCGGCTATATTTTGACCCCACTTTGTTAGTGCATCTAATTCACTTTGATCTGTCTCGGGCCTGTCTCGTTCTCTGATTAGACAATTTATGAAAAATCGTAATATCTGTGCTTGAATGTCAACTTTCTGTTTATCCATGGCATCCTTGATACTGTCAGGGTCTTTCCCTGTCTGAACAAACTCATATATTCTATCGAGACGCTCCTTCATCCCTACATAGCATAGCAAGATATCAGTGGCAGATCTTAATCGTAGTGATGCCAATATCATTAGATCGTTTTTTCCGGGTACTGGATCATATCTACAAACTGACATATTTTCCTTTAATGCGTCAAGGCGAGGAGACTGGAACGTAGGCGTGTCCCTGAAATTAAATCTGCGTGTTAATGGCGGGGTCAGAAGACCCGCAGTCGCACCCCCTGAAGCGGATGCTTGGGCATTATCTCTCGGCGGAGTCTGGATCTGAACTTGAATTTGTCGTTTAGTAGGATCAGGTAGGACTTGTTTCGGTAGGTCAATCTTGGGTGCGGGAAGTGGCGGAGCTGGCGGAACAGGGGAGGTCTGTCGCGGTACTGGTGGAACATGATCTGGGGGCGTAGTGCCACCCCCATCCCTGTCAGTAGGCAGGGCACGAACAGGCAGATTGGTGTAAGCTGGTGCTACATCCTCTAAATATGAATTTAGGAATATGTCTTTAGTAGTCTTATGCATTACTTTAGTTGGAACTAATGGTGGCGGTAAGTTTTTCGGTATTTCTGATAGGGCCTCAGGTGTACCCTCGGCCGCGAGATACATTCCGTTTACAAGATTGTTTCGGGCACGGTCTATTTGTTCTGTTTTTACTCGGATCCCTTCAATAACTAATTCGTTTTCTTGGGCTTTTTCTGATTCTTTAAGTCTGTCTTCTCTACGGAGTGCTTTCTCAGCACGCTTATGTGATTCCTTACGCCAGAATTCTATGGCGTCTTTCTGGGATTGTCTAGCTTTCTTTTTCCATAATGCTTCTTCTACCTTCATGATGCACTCGGCATCCCATGTTCCGGTAATAGGCCATCTGTGTCTTTCGTCTAGGTGCTTGGTGTAATCGGCCCATAAATCTAGATATAATATGGCGTCTATGCCATGCTTGTGGTACATAAAGTTACCTGGAGTGTCCCTAGGGGGAATAGGAATTTCTTCCTCCAGTATCCCTTTCCTAGTTCCTATCTGCTTTAACTTGCTGAAAAACGGCATTTTGCTTACTTATTACTGAATGCTCAATCCTTATTCCTTAATACTCTTGACAGCTAATTTATACGAGAAACACAGTAATACACATTTAAACAGTCACATTCATACCACGACATTAATCACATAAGAACATTGAAGACATAGATGACTACCCCCCTATACTGGATGTACTGCTCAACAGTACAGATACACTGGTGTAACAGTGCAAAAATTCGGAATACTAGATATACTGCTAAACAGTACAGATACACTGCCTAAAAACAGTGCAGACCGGACTTGCGTACCCAAACCCGTCTAGATACGACCCAGCAATGGTACTCACCGGGAAGCACGGAAACAGAAGGCCTCGGAAAACTCGACTGGACTCGACTCGGTACTTCGGAAAACTTCGGAGAACTTCGGAAAACCTCGGAAAACTTCGGAAAACCTCGGAAACCTGGTGGGCCTCTTGACACCTCGGACCTTGCTTCTTTCGACTAGGCTCTGGTCGGGATCCTCCGCACTCCTCACCGCCTCGTCTGGGCACTGATCGCAGTCTTCGTCACCTCCTTGGGTCAGAGGGAGATGCAGGAAATCCTGCCGGTACGCGTAGGTTCCGTCTAACTGACGGCAGGGGACAGAGCTTGCAACGCACCAACCGGCGCGTGAGGTGGGGGAGGGTCCCTGTTCGGGCGCCAAAATGACGTAAATAATTAATTTACTCTCTTAATTTCTATGCAGGTAAGTACTTAATCAATAATAACTCAATCGGAATGAAAAAAGACAGAGTCCGTGGTGTTAGAGTTTCTTAGGGGTTTTATTCCTTAAAAAGGAATGGTCGTGACCAGGATATCATGTTCTGACCACCACAGGGGTGTCAGAAGGGATAGAGCAAACTTTATTGACATTACATAGCTTATATACTTAATTCACATCATAAGTAATGGTGTAAGAGGCGTAACAGCTGAGAGAAGACAAGATAACAGTATGTACGTGGTACTAGTACGTAATCAAGAGGCGTGAACTAGGCGTGAATCAGAGGTGTGTGCTAGAAACGTCACTGATAGGTGACGCAAGTGGGTGGCACCAAGGGGTGGTGCTAACAGAATTGTTGCAGTGTCAGCAGAAATCGGAAGCTTGGATGCGCGCGCAGCTGCATGACGTGTGATTGACGGGGTGCAGGGGACTTGACATTTACACTGACGGAAAGAGACAGAAGTCTGGCATGTCAGATCAACTTGTACTTTTATCGTATCTGATATCTGATGTTTAGGAACCATACTATCTGGGCAGAAAGGTCTCTAGGGCAGAAGCTATTCTATGCTAACTGTGGATGCGTGTATAAGCGCCTAAGTGTCTGCATGTGAAGCGTGGGGGCACGGGGCCTTCCATGGAAGCATGGTAACAGAGGCTATGAATTACTTGTATTGAGACAGGTCGGCCCTTTGGCTCTGCAGCTGGAGAGGATGTTTACTGGAGCTAGTAGGCAGGAATGCATTCTCGAGGAGCGGAACAGATAACTCGAAGGTTATAGTCAGTCTTGGCAGAAAGCAGGCTGAGCTGAGCGCGAGGGGCCGCGCTGAAAGTAAGTCAGAGTTCACGGGTACAGAGGTAGCCTGGGCAGAGGCTGTCAGAGTCAGGAGCCAAAAAGAGGTTCGATGGCAGAAATTCAGGGCCTACTCTGCCAGAGCAGGAAAACATGTAAAGTGTACTACAAAAAGACGGTGGCATAGCATACTTAGGAACGGACTATATAATCCATTCATGGTGGATCTGAAAGAGGACAAGTTAACGTTGGACGCAAATGTATTTGCGTCTTCATAGCTGGCACAGGAGGGAAGTTACATGCACTTTAAGCTGGTACATGGAGTCGGTGGGGTACGCGCTAGGGAACATAACATGACCAAAAATTTATATTTCCTCATTGGTCAGGGATCCCTGTGGCTTCAGAGAGGTGTATGTAGGAAGGTGGATACCGGACTATGGTTACCCCCAACTTTTTGCCTGGTGTTTTGCTGGTTTTTCGACTTAGTTGACCTGGGACCCTGCTATTCAGGGCCCCAGGCCTACTGCTCTCTCTGTAAAATGGATTCCATGTACGTTAGGTACATATCCAATTGGTACTGGGCCACCTTATCAGACCCTGTAACTCAGGGCATAGGTGTACCCAGGACCTACCAGGGGCTGCAGCATTTATTATGCCACCCCTGGCTGGCCATCTAAATCTGACACAACTGGCTGCACGACAGCTGGGGCAAAGTGGTGTAATCACCCTTTGCTGTAGATATAGCATACCTATATCTAACCCTAAAATAGACACATGTATTCCTATCAGTCACTCCTATGGCAGGCCTTAACAATCCTGAAGGCAGAGTGCTTGGAATTATGTGAGATGGTGCTCTGGCATGAGCTGAGCCCGTCTGCAGCTTGCGGAACCAAGTCCTAATAGCTGTTCTAGGATAACGCGTACCATATACTCTTGAGTGCATTATAATCCTCGCGGTTATTTGCTATCTTTGGTATCGCTTTATCAAAACATGTCGAGTAAGGTGCCATATGAATTGGAATACTAACCCCTCGCCAATTCTGGCGACGGGGTTAGCATTCCACCCTTCTAGAGGGACACGACATGTATGTAACTGTGAACCCCGGTTAAAGTTAACTCGAGCCTCAGCATCACAAAATGGATGCTGCCACCACAGACACAAGTCTGACCTGCTGCTGCTGGGAGTCCTTCCAGCGAGGAGAGCTTGGACAAAGGGTTTCCTGTCAGGGGCGGTGCTAGCACCGACCCAGACAGGGTTTTGTGTATCCTAGGTAGGCAGGGCTGAATAGGAAGGTGACTGCAAGTGGCACCCCGGTGCTCACTATGCCTCTGCCAGTTTGAACCGGTTCCAGGGGCACACCAGCCCCTGAACTGGGGAAAGTCCGGCATGGGAGAGGGGTGTAACCACCCCCCTTCCTGGTCCCACCCATGGGCAGGACCTAGTCCCGTACCAGCCCCTTTCTTTAGTATAAAGGTGGGAGCGGGGACCCCTTCCAAATTAGATAATTCCGAATCTTGATGACTTTCCACGAAAGAACTCTTGAACCTTTCAGAAGACTCTCCCTTGTGGCTAAGGAGTAGCCACCCTGCACCTGCAGGCACCATCCAAGCATCGCGGTTTGCTGTAAGTCTCTTCTCCGGATCAAGACTGCCCAGCTCGACGAGAACCGGCTTCCCTGGCACCTCTGACCTCTACCTGCATCATCAGCCCAGCTGAGATTCGTGGGTGTGACGAGACCTTCGAGGGACCGGCCATCTTCAGGACTACACGACGCTTGCCCAGCACGACCGCCGAGGGATCCTCGAGTGAGTGCTTTGGGGGGTGAGAAGCCCTAACCCTGAGCAGCTCCAGCACCGAAGTCCAGCCCCCCAGCATCCACGAGATCTGCGTGGGGCCCTTCTGCTCTTTGCTGCTCACCGCGTTGTCTGGCTACTTGCCTGCTGGCTTGTGGTCTTCCTGGCGACGAACGACGACATTTCCAACGCTGGTCTGGTTGCTCCAGACTGGCCCTTGCTCCCCTCCAACAGAGGAGCACCCCGGACCCTCCTGGTCCACTCCAGACGCCATTTTAAGTCCACCGCGTGGGCTTACATTTGCCAAGACTTATTGCCCCAATCCTGGGTCCAGCGACGTCGACAGCAGATATCATCGTGGGACAGCTCGCACCTCCATCCTGGTCGCCGACAACGCCTCCTGGTCCGTGAGACTGCAGAGCCCAGCGTCGCCCACTCACCTGGTCGAGGTGACTCCATCCAGTGCCATCCTGGTGCCCATCTAATCACTGGCTAGTGATTCAGAACTTGGTCCCCTCTGCTTGCAGGTGTCTTCCATCTTCGATCCAGGCTTGGATCACTTCGAACTTCATCACTGGTCGCCTGCCAGCAACTTCTTCTTTCAGGCTCCATAGACTGCAACGAGGATTCCCGACGTCTTTTCAGACCTATGCATCCGCAGCCCCTGGGCTAGGTAAACTCAGCACTTCGGTGCTCCAGCATAGCTTAACTATCCAAAGGTCCAGATCCTTTTTCGTTTCAGCTCTACCTAGTCGGATTCGTCCGATAACACTAACTTTACGAAATCTAGCATCCATAGACTTTGTCCCGCATCCCGCGTGAGAGTGCACACTCTGCACCCGATCTCCCTAGGCCTCCTGCTAGTAACCTGAAGGTTCAGTAGTCAAGTCCTATCGATCCTAAAGCCTATTAGAGTAGTACTTACCTGCTAGTAATTTCGCATTCCACTTTTAGAGTATATGGTTTTTCGTGCCCCTCGGGCATTTGTGTAAATTGTGCGACTTTTCGTATTTTCATAAGCGCTTTGTATTGTGCTTAGCGCCCTGTCCTCATAAAGAGTCCAGGGCTGTTGTGTTCTAAATAAATATACTTTATTTTCATAACAACTTGTGTGGTGTCCTTTCACTTGGTGTTCAAGGGGTATATGTGGTGGTATAACAGCTGCCTTAACACGCCCTCTAGAGTTTAGCCTAAAGACTGCTCTTGTCCAAGCTACTTGGATAGCTTGTCTAACGGTTGACTTACAACCAATCACCAATAAGGGTCGTTTGGAATGATACACAGTGATCACTAGAATAGTGAGCACTACATATCAGGCCAACTTCTCACAGTGTACACGGAGGGAGTGATGCAGCTGCAAATATTTGTAGAATTGGGAGTGGTGCAGGGAATACCGGATCCGTAGGTCCGCAAAGGAACTCATATGGTCACTTGCCACACGTCGCCCAGTTGAGAGATCCCTATAAGATCCCAGGAGCGAAAGCCCTGTAGGCCACTTATCTCCTTAAGCCAGGTGCTGTACCAGAGGGGGGTGCACCGGGTCAACTTGTGTGTCCACTGAGTTTGCCGCAGCGCGGCCCGCCTGGCAAGGAGCACTGAGGGCATCACGTCCGGCAGTCGGGATGGAATGGGGTCCCCATAAAGAAGGGCTTGGATGTCAGTCAGTGGCAGCATGTGCACTTCAAGCCTGTAGGCCGGGTCAGACCACTCCCCATTAAACCAATCATGTAAGGAAAGTAAGCGTGTTGCCAGGTAATACAGATATAAGTGAGTCATCCACAGACCTCCGTCAAAGGATGTGATCCTACAATTATTTAGGGCCAGGCTCCCTTTTCCCCATAGGAATTTAGAGGTCATACTGTCTAGCTCTCGGAACCAGTTCCTTGGGAAGCAGAGGGGGGTATTTTGAAGGACGTAGAGGAACCTGGGAAGAATCATCATTTTAAATAAGGCGATTCTTCCAATGGGGTTCAGAGGTAGCGTCTGCCATTTCTGAAGGTCCAATTTGGCTTTCTTAACCAAAGGAGTGATGTTAAGGGCCCAAGCCAAGTTGGGGAGCAGGGTCACCCATATCCCCAGGTTTTAAACGACTGTCGCCGGATTGGTATGTTGGACTGCCAATCATAACATTCCCTGGATAGATGTAGGGGTACCAGGACAGACTTTCCAGGGTTTAGCTGGAGGCCGGAAGCCCGTTCAAAGAACTGGCGATTCCGGAGGCAGTGAGGACCGGGCCGGGTCAGCCAGACAGATAAGGACATCGTCCGCGTAGAGGGCGATCTTGTCGGCCTCTGCATTGGGCCAGGCCCAACCCTGCCCACTCCTCACAGACCTAATTAGAGCAGCTAAGGGCTCCATCACCAGGGCGAAGAGCAGTGGAGAGAGAGGGCACCCCTGTCGCCTTCCTCTACAGACAGGAAAGGGCTCCGACAGCACCCTGTTGACTAAAACACGAGCTCAGGGGTGGGTGTAAAGGACCCGGACCAGGCTCCTGAAGTAAGGACCAAAGCCCATCGTGGCAAGAACGGTGTCCAGAAACCCCCAATCTACAGAGTCTAAGGCTTTCTCGAAATCCACCAGGAGGACCGCTAAATATGGGGTGAGCAAGTTACGTGGCCTAGGCCAGGTGCACTCGTCGGAGACAGTGCCGGGTGCCGTGGGAGGGCATAAACCCGCACTGGTCCGGGTGAACCAGGACGGTCAGATGCGGCTGGAGCCGTTGAGGCAGGATTGTGCCAAAAAGTTTTAGGTCTGTATTGATAAGGGAGATGGGGCGGTAGTCCGCGCACCTAGAAGGTGGTGCCTGGGATTTGGGAAGAACCACTATGGTGGCCAGGTCAGTCTCGGGTGGGAAGGAACCCTTGTCAACCGCCTCCTCAACAATCCAGCAAGGTATGGAATGAGGTTATCCCGAAAGAGAGCATAGAATTTTTGTGGGAATAAGTCTGGACCCGGCGTCTTGCCGGAGGCAGTATGGGTTATGGCCTCGCAGATCTCACACGAGTGATAGGACAGTCGCGATCCGCCTGGACCGTGGGTTCTAAGCGCGGAAGGCGAACTTTCCCGACTTCTAGCAAGCCCGTGATGAGAGTGTCAGGGATTTGGGCGTGTACAGTTGGCTGTGGCAGGAGGAGAAGGCGCGGGCGATCCCCGTAAGGGAGCAGTGCACCAAGCCGTCCGGGTCAACTATTTCAGGAATAATGCTGTTCGCCCTGGGATAGGTGGCCAACCTGTGAAGGAGGGAGCCATTCTTGTCACCCTACCATATACCCTGGCGACCGACGAAAGCCAGAGAAGTTTAGCGGCATCCTTGGAGAGTTGGCTAATCTCAGCGAGGAGGTGGGCAAGAAGTATCTCCCCTGGCGCATCAGCGGCTACCTACTAGTTTTGTTCAAGGCGTAGCGCCTGCGCCTCACGGGAGGAAATCTGATGCAGTTGCTCCTGCCGCTGATGCTTAAGCTGGCCCTTAGCAACACCGCGATTGTGGCCTTGCTCGCCTCCCATAGGGTACACAGGGAGGACACAGATCCGTTGTTGGCCAAAAAAGTACTGCTTGAGTTCTTGCCCCACTACCTTCCGAAACTCCTTGTCCTGGAGGAACCATGCATTCAGCCTCCATGTCGGACGCGGCGAGGAAGGGGTGGGGGGGGGGGGGGGGAGGGGGGAGGGGGGGGTTCTGAACTGAGTAAGACCGGAGAGCGGTCAGATATACCCCTCGGAAGGATACGTACATCTAGAATCATGGCACAGTCCGTCGAAGGGACAAAGATTGCGTCAATGCGTGCATGCCTGTGGTGGGCTGCCGATGTGTGAGTAAACTGTTTGGCCTGTGGGTGCCAGATGCGCCAAGCGTCGCACAGCCCCAGCGATTCGGCCCAGTAATTGTTTTGCCTGGGCGGTTCTATTATGGGACGGGGGCAGACGTGTCCAGATCCGGGGAGGAAACCGCATTAAAGTCTCCTCCAGTGAAAGTGGGGCCCAAGGGCAGTGAGGACACAAGGTCGATAGAGTTGGCCAGGGTCACTGCAAGCAAAGAAGGGGGTGACTATATGGATACTAAGTTCAGGGGGTTGCCATTCAAAGAGCCGCAAAGGGCCACAAACGTGCCCTGCGGGTCATGAATGACCTTGGAAGGCACAAGGGGGAGGGAACGCTTCAACAGGATTGCGTCCCCACGGGAACCCTTGGTAAACCCAGACTGCCACATCTGATCAAATCCGTACCGGGCCAGAAAGGGACAATGATTCCCCAGCAAGTGCGTTTCCTGAAGTAGGAGAACTTCTACCCCAAGGTGCTGTGCATACCGCAGTACAGCCATGCATTTGAAGCGGTCCAGAAGGCCATTCATGTTCCAGGACATTAGGTGAAGGGAAACCCTTGATACCGGTGTATCAGTCATGGCGGTGGGTGGTCGTACCGATAGAAGGAAGTCTCATCGGAAGTCATGGCCAGGGGAGGGGTCGCAGGCGCGTCAAACCGGGTGCCAGGATGAGACCTGAAGTGACCCAGAGGGAATTGTGGCAGGGTGTCGTGTGAGAACTGATGTAACAAAACAATAAAAGACAAAACCAGAAACAAACTGCGGGAAAAAACAATCCCAATCCCCTCCCCCACCCAATACTTCGAGAACAGAAGCATCTGTCGGACCCCCAAAGAAGTAGAAACCAAACTAAAACGCTTGGGTTGAAATGCATGGATGGACCCCTCCATATGAGCGGATAAGTAGTGTCTCGGCAAAAAGTCAAAGATTCAGAGCGAACAGTTTGCCACAGCTCCAGCCCCCACTTGAAGCAAGTTTTAATGTGGTGAAGGATCCCAACAAACCAAAATGCAGGTCTTTCTTTTTTGCATATAACAGAAAGGTTAATACTCACTACAGATACGTCCATGGAGTGATGGGGAGCTCACCTCCACAAACTTTCTCCAGAGGCCACTGGTCAGATGTAGAGAAGATGCTCCATATCAATGCGTTTTAAGCATTCCTCCCCAGATTGGCAGATCAACCAGCCATGGTAAGAAAAGAATCCTAAACATCCATATTCTACATAGCCAATATATAAACAATAAGAATGTTGGAGGAATTGAGTTACAGGTAAGTAATTAATTTTTTCTATCTAATGCCACAACAAAATTGGTCGCTCCCTAGTTTAAAAAAAAGCCTTATAAGTAGGATCCACTTTTCTTCAGAGATGATCCACATCCAGGCTCTGTTATCCAGTATTGGGGTATCTTTCATAGATTCACATGCTTAGAATCATCCTCGCCGACGAAATGGGAGTCTCGCGGTACAATAAAACATATACATTATAGTCATAATAACATCACACCATAGGCTAAAGCAGATAGCAAAGTCACTACACTAGCCTATCTTAGTCCTTTTGCAAAAAGAACCAAACTGGGAAACCAGCCAATCAGGTAGCAGCCCCCTCTAGAACCTTCCCCACAGAGAGGCAAACCCTCAGATTTTCTACTGCACCTCGTGTGTTATAAAGTCCCCCTGAGCCACGCTCAGTTTTTTCCTTAAACATTTCTTCTTGAGAAAAAGAAGGTCTGATTCCAAGAAAAGTTTGTTTTTGGCCTGTTCTTCATGTGGGAAGAAGAGATTACACTTTGAGGATCCACATAAAGAATGTATCTATTGCCTCTACCCAGCTCACAAGGTGAAGGACTGCAGGATCTGTAGAACCTTTCCTGCCAAGACCCTGAAGGATCGAGAAGGACGTCTGCTGGTTTGTTTGGAGAAGTTGAAGGCATCATCAGAGGTGGTATCTGAAGGTGAAGGCAGTATCAGTCCTCAAGCCTTTACCCCCTATCCAAGAAGAGGGATAGATCTGGGGATCCTCCTGAAAAGCTGAGTAAGACCCTGAAGAAATCTCATTCTGAGATTGGTCACTCTTCCGCAAAAAAAGAGAAATTTTTATTTTCTTCTGAGGTAAAATCTGGAGAAAAGGTGAAGGTTTCTTTGAAAATGACCTCAAAATCTCTTCCTGAGCCTCCATCGACATGTAAAACATCTTCGTCGATGAGAACATCTCCACAGAACGTGAGTGGATCTTCAGCGTCGAAGAAAATTCCGCCTGCTTAGTCGTCGACAATCCCATCGACGATGCCTCCGCCGTCGACGACGATTCATCCCTCGTCAACAGGTATCCCGTCGGCGATGCTACAAGTTCTGTCGATGGGCCCACAGTCGAAGATACTATCGTCGATGAGCCCACCGTCGACGATGATTTTAGTCTCGATGACAAGTCCACCGTCGACGACAACTTCAACCATGGCGTCAGTGACCACATCGTCGACGATGTCTTTTCCGTCGACGACATCCATGATTACAACGTCGACGATGCCGTCAGTTACAGCCATCTCGGCAGAATATGAATCGCCATCCACTTACATTTCAGCTACATTGAAGCGTAAAAAACTTGCGCCTTTACAAATTATGCCAGTTTTGAGCTCTAAATTATCATCTACCAGGCAATTTTACCATGATGTGTCTCACATTTCGCCTTTACCTAGCCATTATTTAGAGGAACCTGATGATGATGATCCCTTTGGACAGACGCATGATCCTTCTCAACTTAGAATAAAATATCAAGAGGATGACGATGAAGAGGAGTTCTATGAATCATGTGAGTCTTTAAGAGGACCCCAAGAATCGTTCCATCAAGAACCTATGGGTCAGATGCCTGCAACTTTGCTTCAAGACCTTACAGCAATGTTAAAAGACTATAAAAGCTGTTTTCCGCCAGTCGCACCTCCACAAGGAGCTCCTGCACCTACAGAGATGCAGCCTGTGACCACTGCAACACCAGTTTCTGATGTTGCCTTCACAATTGCTGCAAGATGATGACGGAGACACAGTGGCAGAAGATCGAGAAATTCCTAATTCACCCACTACTGTAGATGAATGGGATGAATATCTGATCCCAACACCAGCTTCACCGGTTCCTCTAGCTGTGAACTCCCCTCCTGAGGACATAGGAGGTTTCCATGCAATTATGGAAAGGGCAACCTCTAGATTTCACCTTTCCATGCTAGTACAGAAAACAGAGTGTTTTCTGTATGGTTTTAAAGATCTGAATATGAAAACCACCCGTTCAATCCCTGTAATTGATCATATATAGGAGGAGGGAGTAAAGATCATGAAAACTCCATTTTCCATTCCTGCGATCCTCCCTAGGATTGACAAAAAATACAAAGCGCCAGATGATGCCCATGCCTGCCTTTCTGGTCACCCTAAACCAGACTCCGTTATCTCTCAAGCTGCTCAGAGAAAATCTCGGAATCCTTCCACTCCAATAACAGCTCCACCTGACAAAGATGGTAGGCGCCTTGACAACATAGGCAAACGCTTTACCACCATGGCAGGCGCTACAGTTTGGGCTACGAATTGTTTAGCTATTTTGGGCAGATACGATCGACAATTGTGGTCGGACATTTTGCCTTAATTAGAATATCTGCCTGATGACAAGAAAATGGAAGCAAAGAAAATTCTTATGGAAGATGAAAGAGCTGCTTCTGAAGTCATAGATATCTCTATGGATATAGCTTCTCTGGGATTTGGTCAACTCGCCGGAGCAGCTACCCTTAGGCGTCAGGGCTGGCTGAAATCCACTAATTTTCGCCCTGAAGTCCAAACAAAAATTCTGGGCATACCTTTTGATGGCGACCTCTTGTTTGGTAAGCATATTGATGACGCACTGCAAGAAATAAAGAAGGACACAGATACTGCCAGATCTTTCGGTACCTTGCAGTATAGGAAGACACCTTTTCGAGGAGCAAGGGGTAGAGGTTCTTACTCCTTTCGTGGAGGTTACCAGAAGTACCAACAACAAGGGAGCGAGGGTCGTTACGGATATAACTACCAACAACAACAGCAAACCTATGGGAATCATCCAGCGGCTGCTTACAGACAACAAAGCAGGAAACGTCAGCCTCAGGGAAGAGACTCTGCCAGAAAACAGTGATAATCCTATTGCACCTGCACCAGATATGCCGCAAGCATTTCAAATTCAAGAATTTCCCAACAGCTCAAAAATTGGACGAAAATAACCAAGGACAAGTGGGTATTGGATATAATAAAATTCGGTCACACCCTGGAGTTCACCAAATTTCCCCCTCCTCATCCACCTTTAAAGAAAAACCCACCGCATCTTTCTCTACTCAAGTCTGGGGATTGGAGACCAATCTTGGACTTGAGAATGCTAAACAAGTACCTTCAAAAGAAATCCTTTCGCATGGTGACACTCCAGGAAATTCTTCAGCCTCTAGACCATGAGGATTTTATGACAAGTTTAGATCTCCAAGATGCGTATTTCTACATCCCAATTCATCCCAAGCATCGAATGTTCCTGAGATTCACTGTGGCAGGTGCACATTTCCAATTCAAAGTCCTTCCATTTGGCCTGCGCTCGGCTCCAAGAGTCTTCATCAAATTTCTAGCTCCGGTAGCAGCTCATCTCAGGCTGCAAGGCATCCAACCATATCTGGACGACTGGCTGATAAGGGCTCCATCCTTTCGTCAGGCTTCTCTCGCAACGACAAAATGCCTGCAAATGTTTCACTCTCTGGGCCTCTCACTAAATGCCCAAAAGTCAAACCTCTATCCTTCCCAAGTAATTCAATTCCTGGGAGCAAAACTAGACACTATTCAAGACAAAGCTTTCTTGTCCACAGACAGAATATCTCGCCTCATCTCTGTGGTATCAGATCTTCTAAAAAGAAAGTTTGCTTCAGTGAGAATGATCATATCTTTTCTGGGGATTTTGTCATCGGCAATTCTGCTAGTGCCTCAGACATGGCAAAAAATGAGGCCAATTCAAGAGGAGATGGACAATCAGTGGCTCCACATCTCAGGTTCGTTCGACGACATAGTTCTAGTGACTCTAGTTATGAAAGAAACGCTTTCTTGGTGGAGGTTTTCCAAGAATGTCTCTGTAGGGCTCCGTTTTCAACCTCCAATTCCGGATTTTATCCTCACTACGGATGCTTCCCTGGAAGGTTGGGGTGCCCATCTTCAAGACCTCAGCATAAGAGAAAAATGGTCTTCAGCAATGGCAAAAATGCACATCAATTGTTTGGAGCTTCGACCAATTTCCCTGGCCCTGCAGTCTTTTCAACCTCGACTCCAAGGGTCTACAGTTTTCATCAGAACCTACAACACCACTTGCATGCATTATTTAAACAAACAAGGGGGCACCAGATCTCACATTCTGTCCCAGGAAGCTCAAAACATCTGGAAGTGGCTTCTCTTGCACAATATTGCAATCAAGGTGGAACATCTTCCAGGAGTCCAGAACACTTTGGCAGACACTCTCAGCAGAACAGAAAAATCTTGCCACGAATGGGAACTGAATCAAATGATTCTGGACAAAGTCTTTTGGAAGCGGGGCAAACCAAATCTGGATCACTTTGCCACCAAGAGCAATCGGAAGTGCCCTTTCTTTGCGAGTTGGGAACCAGAGAAGGGCTCCTGGAGGAACGCTTTCATGATGAGATGGGCGGGAATTTTTGCTTACGCATTTCCTCCTTTTCCTCTGATCCCGAGACTTCTACACAAGATAAAGAAGGAACCATGTTGCATAATTCTGATTGCACCCAAATGGCCACGTCAGCACTGGTTCACAGAACTTCTCCTTCTCTCCAAATGCAAGCCATTCCGCTTTCCAGTACTGCTGGATCTGTTGACAATGAGGAAAGGCCAGATTCTTCATCCTTGCCCAGCTCAACTGCAACTCCATGCTTGGTTTCTGGATTCATGGATTTCAAGGATGTAAACTTACCTCAAGAATGTAGAGACATTCTGAATAGAGCAAGAGCCCCTTCTACATTACGGACCTATGCCCTAAAATGGAAAAGATTCTGTCACTGGTGCTGCAACAACAATTTGCATCCGCTGGAATGTTCTCCCGATAAGGTTCTGCCTTATTTATTGTCATTATCTAAATCTGGTCCCATGTTTGTTTCAGTTAAATTGCATCTGACCGCAATCTCCACATACAGACGATCCTCAGGGGCGGCATCACTTTGTTCCAAACGTCTCATTAAGCAGTTCCTGAAAGGCCTTTTTAGAACTTTCCCGCCTATTAGAGCTCCTCCTCCAGAATGGAGGCTGAAACTGGTTCTACAACAACTGATGAAACATCCGTTTGAAACCATTCATAAAGCAGACTTAAAATATCTCTCATGGAAGACAGCTCTCTTATTCGCACTCACCTCTTCCCGGCGAGTGAGTGAGATACAGGCGTTCACTATAAAACAACCATATTTGAAGTTCACCAATGATTATGTCCTTCTGAGAACTAATCCCACGTTCATACCTAAGGTTCCTACTTCATTTCATCTCAACAAACCTGTGATATTGCGGACATTCTTTCCTAATCCGTCTTCAGCGGCGGAAAAGTCATATATACTTTGGATGTCAAAAGATGTTTAAAATTCTACATATCTCGGACTGTGTCCATCAGAAAATCTGACCAGTTATTTCTCTCGTATGGTGGTCACAAGCCAGGATCAGCAGTATCAAAAGCTACTATTTCAAGGTGGATTCCAAACCCTTTATTCAATTCTGCCATTGCAAGGCAGGCCATCCATTGTCAAAGAAGCCTAAAGCTCATTCCACCAGAGCAGTGTCCTCATCTACATCATTGTTCGCTGGTGTGTCTCTGGATAAGATTTGCCGAGCTTCAACCGGGAAAAGTGTGCACACTTTCACTCTGCATTATTGCCTAGATCTGGCAACAGAGGCTGAGTCAGCAGTTTGCCAAGCAGTACTACGAAACCTTTTTATATAAGGTAAGCCTTATGATAAGAGTATATTGTCTCTTCCATTGTATATAACTAATATTGCGTACATGTATGACTTACTCTTTATGTTGGTACAGATATATATATATATGTATGTATGTATGTATGTATGTATACATCTATATATTGTTTACTGCTAGCTACTCTGATTCTAAGCATGTGAATCTATGAAAGATACCCCAATACTGGATAAGAAAACGAGTTAACTTACCTGTAACTTCAGTTATCCAGTATTGGTATCTTTCATAGATTCACATGCGACCCTCCCTCCGCCCCGAAGAGGCTTACCTTATCATTTTCGCATACTTATTGTCACTTGTGCTACGAAAATCTGAGGGTTTGCCTCCCTGTGGGGAAGGTTCTAGAGGGGGCTGCTGCCTAAGTGGCTAGTTTCCAAGTTTGGTTCTTTTTGCAAAAGGACCAAGATAGGCTAGTGTAGTGACTTTGCTATCTACTTTAGCCTATGGTGTGATGTTATTATGACTATAATGTATATGTTTTATTGTACCGCGAGACTCCCACCTCGTCGGCGGGGATGATTCTAAGCATGTGAATCTATGAAAGATACAAATACTGGATAACTGAAGTTACAGGTAAGTAACTCGTTTTATTATGGTGACTGCTTTTTGCATAAGACTTCCATCACCGCCTGAGACATCATTGTCTCCTCACAGGGATAATAAAAGTATAGTTGCTGGTTAATTAAAACAGATTACAAATGAGTGCAACTTCTTTATTTGGAAGATATTCCATATGAATGAGACTGTTCCTAATTTGCAGAAAACCTGTCAAAATCTCATAGGATCATACAGAGTTTCTTCGAGGTTGTACATGAATGGCTAATATTCACATGTTGTAAGTGCTGCTATAGATACCCCTGAATTAGCTATATCAGAGCATTGCCATGGAATTACAGTCATAAAAACTTCTTGGTCGACTTTAAGAAATTAAGCTCTTGTTAAGAATAGGAATTCCTCTTATCTGAAAGAAACAGGTTAGTTTTAGATTCCTTACCTTAGAATATCACCAGGCGTCAGACTGGATCCTGAAAGTTTTGCGTAGCAGTACCCCTGCGCGTCGGTAGGCGTCGTTTGCGGCTCTGCGTCTGCGTCGTGGTTGCCAGGATGACGTCGTCGGAGTACTTAGACGCCGCCCTCGCGCGCTGACCTCAGTTCTTTTTCTTCTTTTTTCCACGCCAGCAAGCGCAGATCCGGGAAGAGCAGTACTCCTTAGTCATTTTTTGACAAACTTTTTTTGATCTATTTTGGATCTTCTCGAGTAGTTATCGACTCCGGTGCCGGTAGGGATGCTCGCGTTCAAGCCCTGTGACGACTGTAACCGACTGATATCGGTTACCGACCCCCACCGTCGGTGCCTTTATTGCCTCAGGCCGACCATGATGACAAGTCGTGCCCCGACTGCCGGGCCTTGACGTCGAAAGCTAGGCGGGAGTGGTTCCGTAAGCGACTCGAGATCCGGCAGTTGGCCCCGCGCCGTTCGAGGTCCCGGTCCCAAAGGAGGCACGACCAGTTTGGTAAAAATCTGTTCTCTCTCACTGAGTTTCGGGCTGCGGTTTGTCAACACCACCTGCCTTTTGGGCCGTTATTCCCACTCTTGTTGGGATACGGTTGCGGAAGTGCTGCCCCAGTGCCCGGTGGAGGTCCAGGCAAAGCTAACCCAGGCCCTCGTGGAGGGAAGGGATGCAGCACGATATTCCATTCGATGTGGGCAGGATACCACGGACTCGCTAGGCAGGGCGATTGCAACAACGGTGGCGGTTCTCCGCCACGCCTGGCTGAGGTCCGCCAACTTTTCGGGCAATGTCCAAGCATCACTTATGGACATGCCCTTTGATGGGCGTCGCCTTTTTGGCGACAAGGCGGACAGCGTGCTGGAACGTTTTAAGGACTCCAGGGCTACGGCTACGGCCAAGTCCTTGGGCCACGGCCAACGCCACCAGACTTGCGCCTTTCGTCCCTTTCATAGCCAAGGAAGGGGCGCCCCCTCACGTCCATCTAGCCACAGGCCACAAACCCACCTCCAACGCGGTCGAGGACGTGGTGACCGCCTTGGCGGTGCCGGGGGACACAGGCAAGGCCAGTCCACACCCGCCCCGCAGCATCTGCCTCAAAATCCTCCTAGTCCGAGTTTTCAAGCCCATTCGACGCCAGTGGGGGGCAGGGTTCACCATCACCTCCTCCACTGGCGCCCCATCACATCGGACAGGTGGGTGCTGCAAATCGTGCGAAGGGGCTACTCCCTCCCCTTCGAGGCGACCCCTCCAGCCATGCCACTGCAGTACCACCGCATGTCGGGGGATCACTTGCAACTTCTGCAGGAGGAAGTTACGGTCCTCTTGGCCAAGGTTGCCGTTGAACGCGTTCCTGGGCCAGAAGTAGGACGTGGTTGCTATTCCCACTACTTCCTGGTACCCAAGAAGGGCAAAGGGGGCCTACGCTCTATCTTGAATCTAAGTAGCGTCAACAGCTTCCTCCGGAAGGAGAAGTTCAAGATGCTGACTTTGGCTCAGGTCCTAGCTGCCCTGGACCCAGAAGACTGGATGGTAGCATTGGACTTGCAGGACGCATATTTCCACATCCCCATCCTGCAGGCCCACCGGCGTTACCTGCGGTTCGCTGTAGGCCACGAGCACTTTCAGTTTACTGTGCTCCCCTTCGACATTACCAGCGTCCCACGGGTGTTCAAGAAAGTGATGGGATGGTCGAGCTCATCTGAGCCGATTAGGGATTTCAGTCTTCCCCCATCTCGACGACTGTTTGATGAAGACGGGCTCGCCCCAAGCAGTCATCTCCCACCTCCAGACTACGGCCGACCTCCTGCACTCGCTGGGGTTCTCCATCAAAGTGCCAAAGTCACACCTCTGTGCCCCTCGCAGAAGCTCCTCTTCATCGGAGCGGTTCTGGACTCAGCGCAGTTTCAGGTTATTCTCCCTGCCCCCCCCGCCCCCCCCCCCCCCCCCCCGAACAGCGGGTTCAGGATATTCAGGCTCTGATTCCGGTCTTTCAGTCTTTATCACAAGTCTCGGTCAGGTTGATGCTGCGGCTTCTGGGGCTGATGGCCTCCTGCATCCTTCTGGTGCATCACGCTCGGTGGCGGATGCGTGCTCTGCAGTGGGACCTGAAGTTTCAGTGGGCACAGCATCCGGGCAACCTATCCGATTGCGTTCGGATCTCGGAGGGCACTGCAATACAGTTGCAGTGGTGGCTCACGAATCGCGATTGGGTCTGCGGCAGATCTCTCTCCCTTCCCCAACCGGAGCACGTAGTAGTGACGGATGCGACACTCCTGGGATGGGGAGGCCACATGGGAGAGAGGGAGATAAGAGGCCTCTAGTTTCCAGCGGAGTCCCGGCTCCACATCAACCTTCTGGAGCTGCGGGCGATCCGGCTTGCACTGAAAGCATTCCTTCCCTCTGTCCGGGGAAGTGTAGTGCAGGTGTTCACGGACAACACCACCGCTATGTGGGTCTGCCACAAACAGGGCAGGGTGGGGTCGTGGACACTTTGTGAAGAGGCTAGCGCCTCTGGACATGGCTGGAACACCAGGGCGTCACCCTGGTGGTTCAACACCTGGCAGATTCCCTGAACGCCAGGGCGGACAAACTCAGCCGCCGGTGCGTGGTGGATCACGAATGGCATCTGAACTCTGATATGGCGCACGGTCTCTTTCAGCAGTGGGGAGAGCCTTGGTTAGATCTATTCGCCACCGAAGAGAACACGCAATGTCATCAGTTCTGCGTGTTGGAATTTCCAAGGTGGCACTCGCTCGGCGACACTTTTCGTCGCGAGTGGAGCTGCGGTCTGTTGTACGCCTTTCCGCCTATACCACTTCTGCCCAGAGTGCTGAAGAAGATCAGGCGAGACCGGGCCCAAGTTATCCTTGTGGCTCCGGACTGGGCACGAAGATACTGGTATCAGAGCTACTCAGTATCTCAGTCGATCCCGCGATTCGTCTGCCTCTTCAGGAGGACCTTCTGTCGCAGCAGAAGGGGCGGTCCTCCACCCGAACCTGTCCAGCCTCCAACTCCATGCGTGGAGATTGAGCGACGACAGTTGAGGCCATTTGACTTGCCTCCTGAAGTCTGTGATGTGATTCTGGCAGCCAAGTGTCCCTCCACAAAATCGGTATACGCCTGCAGGTGGAACAAATTTGTGGCATGGTGCACAGCAAAGGCTGTGGATCCTCTCTCCGCCCCCTTTTCAGAGGTTCTCCTCTTCCTTCTTTCTCTTGCCCACCAGGGCTCTGCTCTGGGCACTCTTAAGGGCTACCTCTCTGCCATTTCTGCCGTCTTGAGGCTTCCTGATCAGCCCTCTATTTTCAAGTCTCCTGTTGTGAATAGATTCTTGAAGGGCATCACGCATATGTTTCCTCCTGTTCCTTTCGTGATGCCTCAGTGGGACTTGAACCTTGTTCTAACCTATCTGCTGTGCACCCCTTTCGAGCCACTTCACCATTGCCCTCTTCGTCTTCTGACTCTCAAGACTGCATTCCTGGTTGCCATCACCTCTGCCAGGAGAGTGAGTGAGCTCCAGGCTCTATCTTCTAAGCCTCCTTTCCTTTCTGTCCATCCGGACAAGGTTGTTTTAAGGACGTGTCCTTCTTTCCTGCCCGAGGTGGTTACGGCCTTTCACATCGGGCAGTCCATCACCTTGCCCACCTTGTTTCCGCCTCCGCATCCCTCGAAAGAGGAAGAGAGGCTCCACCATCTTAATCTGGACCCAAAACGTGTGCTCTCCTTCTACCTTGATCGCACACGCCAGTTCCGGGTGGATGACCAGCTCTTTGTTGGATATGTGGGCGCGAAGAAGGGACAGGCGGTGCACAAACGGACCATCTCTTGGTGGGTCATGTTGTGCATCAAGGTCTGTTACTTCCTGGCTAAAAAAGAGCCCCCTGTTGGGCTGAGGGCCCATTCCACTCTGGCCACGGCGGCTACTACTGCCCTGGGTCGGGGGTCCCCTTGCAGGACATCTGTCAGGCAGCTACGTGGGCCTCGCTGCACACGTTTGCTAGACACTACTGCCTGGACAGCCAATTCCGGAGAGATGGCTTTTTCGGCCGTTCCGTTCTCCAGGACTTTCTGGTGTGATCTTGGTCTGCAGTCCCACCACCGGGGTTGATATTGATGGGTATCTATTCTAAGATAAGGAATCTAACACTAACCTGTTTCTTTCAGATGCACAAGTTACTTACCTTCGGTAACGATATATCTGTAAGAATCAGTAGTTAGTGTTAGATTCCTTACCACCCCACCCATCCTCCCCGTTCTGCGGACTGGTATCTAGGGTTAAGGTATTTCCCTTTGAGGGCCCTAGTTTTATGGCACCAGTGTCGGTCTCTGGCATGGCTCTGCGTTCCCGACGCGGAAAGCTATGTACAAGAACTGACGTCAGCACGCGAGGGCGTCATCCCGGCGACCACGACGCCTAGGACAGGCGCGGAGCTGCAGACAACGCCTACCGACGTGCAGGGGTACTGCTACGCAAAACTTTTCGGATCCAGTCTGACGCCTGGGGATATTGTAAGGTAAGGAATCTAACACTAACTACTGTTTCTTACAGATATATCGTTACCGAAGGTAGGTAACTTGTGCTTCTGACTCTGTACTTTTCATTCCACAAAGTGACTAGGAAAAGTGGATGAGCAATGAGGCAGAAATCTTAACGACTGTGGGTTTGGAGAAAAACTGTAATTTGCAAGTCATCCTTCAAGCTCCCAGACCAGTGATACTACTAATTCCAGAGTGTTTAATCCCCACTTTGGTCATACTGACCACAACAGAAACAATAAATATGCGGTCTTCATACCATCAGAGAAGTTTGGGGGTTAGAGATTTTAACAACAATCTTCCTTGATAGGGGAGTAACACTTCAGACATGACCCCCCTACTTCCCTTCCCCTCTACACCTCTCCGGTAGGGTGTGAAATGTCCAAAATCATCTTGAAGCATGGCAAAACATCACCTGCAACTAATGGGTGCTCAGTTCGTGCAAAGCGGATATGAAGTTTGGTTCGGTATGCCACTACTGCCCAATCCATCAAAAATAGCACTAAAATGCCATCCTTACTGCACAAAGAAGTAATGCTATTACTAGAACAAATTAAACCACTTCCACTAGATTTACTCTAGGTACTAAAAAAAGGGTCTAAAATAGAATCCTGCGAATTTTTGGATTTCAAGACTTTAACAAATGGGCAACTGGATCACAAAAGAGAGGTTCTGAATGCTGGCTCTCCACCAGATATCACTACAGCTCAAGCAGGGGAATTGAGTATGGGGTGTGGATTTACAGAATGCTTACTATCGTAACATTAGAAGGAAACACAAAGTCTCTGATGTTTATAAAGGTTAAGTTGCACTGTTATTACCCAGTTCTACCATTCGGACTTAAGTCAGCTCCTTCAACCTTCTCCAGGTGTGTGGCAGTGGTAGTTGCTTTTCTCCGCAAGCAGGAGATTTTGAACTACCTGGGTGACTAACATATCAAAATCGCAACCCACAGAAATCAAGTCAGAACTCCCAAGCAATGGTTCCTCTTCTTCATTTAAGAGGCCTCCAGGTGTTCCAAGCCACACTAGGTTTTATCTTACCTAGCACTTACTTTGTATGCAAATTGAGGAAAATGTTTATAAAATTTTACTATTTCGCAAAAATGTCATCAGCTGTACGCTGAAAAATTTAACGGGTCACCAAAATTTCCTCCCTACGAGGATCAATCACATCCTGCATTTTCATAATTTAATTGCAAGACTTCATGAGATCTTCTCAACAGTGCCTGGAATGGCAATGGTCTCAGGAAAGTGCAGCTGGGACGACAACCCTCTTAAATCTTTGATGAGAAACATTCTCTTCCATGCTGTTGCAGGAAGAGCTATCTGGTACAGAAGTACGTGCATCAGAATCTTCCTTTGCAAATAATTGGTGCTGATGCCCCTCTTTTGGTTTGGGGTGTGAATAAGACCACTCAACATTCCTGATGCAGACATATTCTGCTGCCCACCCTTCAGAGGCAATTGTTGCATCCCAAAAGCAAACTGTGCTTGACAGCACAACTCCTCAGTTGGTCCTGTATGGTCATTTAAACCTTGCTAAGCCTTTGCCGATATTAAGACTCTCCGCATGACCATCTTATGCTTTACTTGACAATCCCTCTTAAAAAAAATGTTTTTGAAAAAAGGTCAACCCTCCAATTAGGAAGACATCCTCACCATCGAGTTTATTCTAGTACTGAATAAACTAATGGCCCCTGCTTTCAAGTCTGTAAATAAAGCTTTATAGAAATGTTTGCTTTTCTAGTGGAAATCCCTTTTGCTGATGGAGTGAGTGAGCTTCATGCACTCAGCAGTGGAACCTGATACAGATTTTTACTAACAGGGTAGTCATAGGAAGGCATGTTTGTTTCTATCTAAAATACTATCACAGTTTCACATTAATCAATGTTTCTTTGCACATGTTTTTTAGTAACCCGTTTAACTGGCAGATTTCTTTGCTTTACTTTGAAGTAATAGGTGTTTTAAGATGATTACAACTCTATGCAAAGGGCATAATAGAGCCAACCAGCTGTTTGTCAGTTCTGAGGCTCTGCATACAGGTTTGGCCAAATCGAAACAGTCCCTTTCGAAATGGGTAGTGTCATGCATTATTCTATGCTGCCTGTCCTCTAATAAGAACTTGACAGCAAGCATGGTCGTTCTACCAGGAGAAGCATGGCTTCAGCTATATTGATGAGGAATATTTCTTTAACTAGGCTATGTAGTTGGGGCATAGAAATCGATTCATACAATCTCTAGGCAGTTCGGTTTAGACCCACGTGAATTCAGCTTGTCTAAAATACCTATTTGGTCAACGTTAATTTACGGCCCCTGCCTACAATTTCCATTATTGATTTTTGTGTTTGTGAAGTTAAGACCACAGTATATGAAGGAAAGTATTGCTTTTCTAGTCTAAAATCTATGGCTTATGATTAGCTATTGGTAACATTAATTCGGAATCTTAGAAATCTGCACAGAAGTCATAAACAGACCTGCCTCCCCAGTCTTTCTTAAAAAAACAAAATCCTGTTCTATACTATTACATCCAGGGCCATTAAAATAAACTGACTCTGAGTCACCTGTCAGTGTAAGATATGATGAGACATGAAAGCTACTGGCTTTTAAAAAGGAACAGATTGTATTTTTAGCTTTACTATATTTACTACCTGTGTATTATTAGCTTTACCATATTTACTACCTGTCTGGCTGCATTTGCCTTTATTTTTAAAATAGCAGATGAGCGTCTTTCAAAAAGAAAAAAACAATACTTTTATGAATATATTATGAGTGTTTTGGAATCCTTGCACGCAAGCAAGAATGTTCTAACATATATAAATTCAGTGACGATTTCTGCAATGCTGACCTAGGATTACAAGTAGGGCCTGATTGCGATTCTAGAGGATGGAATACTGTCCATCAGGGCGACAGAGACAATTACTCTGTCACCCTGTTCCCCAAGTTTAGAGACATCTGCCGGCCAGCGTATGTCTCTTAACATTGGCAGGAACCGCCATCATGGCGGTTCCTGTCAATATTGTAAACCTTTGATGGAAGGCTCTGTGAAACATGATGGACAGCCATAACATTTTCACCAAGTTTTATTTATTTTCAATAGCAAACTATTAAAGTGGGATATTGGGTTTTAAAAAAAGCACAACTAATGACCCCCACATCATGAGATTTGTTTTTTTAAATATATTTATTTGACTGTATTCGTCTCAAGTGATGGGCAGTATAAAAAAAAAAACTGACTGGCCACTAAAAAGGCAGATGGGTCGGATGGCTAACCTACCACAACTCTTATTCCGTTAAGCCATTGAAAGAGTATGGCAGCGTTAAAGTAGGCTTCGTCGTAGACATACTGTTTGTCCGCCCACCTCAAAATTGGGTGGGCGAAATTTGAGTGTAGGGGATAGGGTCCTCCTACGCTGCTGTTGTAATGGAGTAGTCTCTCCGCCAAACTCTAAATCAGACCCTAAGTTAATATTCTTTTGCTTTCTCTCAGTAAATCCATAAACCTCCCCCCACACAACTCCACCTATTTCCAAAAGCTGAGCGGAAATTTCTGTGAAGTCGAGATTCCTTCACTGAGTTACCTTCATAAAGTCTTTTCCGATTGGCCCTTCACTGCCTTGTGGGAAGTCTGGCAGCCTGTTTGTTGTTTTTTCATTAAAAAGTGAATCGAATATGCTGATTGATTACTTAGACATTTTAAAATGTTGCCTCTTAGACTCATGTTTTCATTTATTTAATGCTTTTTTCACATAAAAAATGTATTGTGAAAAAGCAAGTGTTCTGGGGATATTCCACTGATTATGGATTCAAATGAAATACCCATGACAGAGAACTACAACTTGAAGTAAGTAGTATTTCCTTTCAGAACATGAGCTCCATTGTCCAAGCAAATACAGAAATTGCATGTCTTATAGTAGTACACTTGGAAATGCAAATGCACAACTAATTATAATTTTTCTAATGGTGTAGTCTCAGCCTCTGGCATTTTTGGAAGAAGACATTAGAGAGGTGCTCAAGGAAGAAACTGGAAAAGACGTATTCCTCAGGGAGGACGCTGAAAGTGACTGTAAAACCTGTAAACCAGAGGTACAACTTCATCACCATATACAAATACCATAATAAATAATCATTCATCATTGATTTCCTTAGTTTGACTTGTGAATTCATCTTTTCAGCACATATCTTCAGTGAAGAAAGTCAGAAAGTCATTGGTCTTGGATGCTTGGGATAAAGAAGAACTTGGGACTCAGTTTTTCACTGAGGATGGTGTGTCAGATCTTCAGGTTTGTTTGCAAATGGTTTTCACTCTGAATAATCCGGGAGCTCCTCTGACGTTACCTAATAAATTCAAACAATTTTAAATACGAGCCACAGACCATCACCATCTTTTATCCTTAATACGTAAATTCTTTGTATAAAGTATTGTACTGGATTGTTCTTGTTTTCTGAATGCTTTCTATGTGGATTGCAGAGTTAGTGTGTTCTGAGAAGTGCCTAAAGGGAGCTACAGGGCTGCAAGTTTAGGACATGCTTCCCACCTAGCATAAACGACCAAGAAGAAATGGTGAATCCGTATTTACTCTCCTGTAGCTTGCTTACTGTGTGGCTTGGCATATAAAAGAATGTGTGCAAGAGTTCTTAAATAAATCGGACAGCCTCAGTGGTGCTTGTGGCAAGAGGAAAGCTCTAAACTGCTTGCTATACCAATGTTTACCTGGAGCTCTTATGGGCTTCAGGCACTGGTAAATCTGTAAAATAATTATTATTGTAAAGAGTCTAAAAATCTGTCACCTTCTAATCTGTGGAAAGGAAACTTAGCAGCTTGGAGACATCTGGATAGAAGTTCTTTTTAAAGCATTTGTGGTATAGAGGTCTTATTAAAGTTTTTGTTTCACAGTCCTATGGTAGATTGTTAAATATAATGCGAAGAACACTTGAATTTGCCCACCAAAAGTTAAACCTGTAGGTATTGTTTTCTGATGCTCATGGTCTGGCTAGCACCCATGAAAAAAGGAAGAGAAAACTTTGATGTACAGAAGAGCTGTCTCACAAGTAGTATTTTCATGAAGAGGTTGCAGAGAGGATCTCAACTTTGCTCTGTGTTACTCTTTTGAATATTGACAGAAAACATACTCTTGTAATAAAAAGGCTAAACAAATGAAGCAAAGAATATCATACCATAAACATGTCCAAACCCCTTTCAGAGAGCCATGATGTAAGGGGTTGTTCGGCCAAGCTGTGGGGTCCTGATTAACTGAGTACTACTCCTTTCAGCACCTGACTCTCATTGGTAGCTCAGTACAAGGATCTTAGAGAGGAAGATGGGTGTGAGGCTTAAACTAGCTCAAGACTCAAAGTACACACAGTAGCAGCCGTAAGATGAATGTCCAGCCAAATACTTCCACATTCAAGAACAAATGAGTATTGTAATGTGAGCACACAAGACAACACTCTAAATAATATCCACAATCTCTTAAGGTCGGCACACTAGCGTCATCTTCGGGAGTACCCCGAGTAAGTCTGTCCTTGTATAGTGAGGTTAGTTATTTCCCAATTGATACTGGAGGTGACTCCGAGAGGCCGCCCATGTGACACAACCAAAGTTTGGTCTTAAGAGTCAACTTTAACAGTGCTACAATCATGCAAGTCCCTAGCAGGCCTGCTTGCTTTGAACAGTCGTACCCCACTCAATGACAGCCGGCAGGCTAACCAGGGTGCATTCAGAGTGCTCTGGCCTCCTAATGCTGACGGTTCGCGAACTCTGAGTTTTTTTTTCTTGATGGCGCATCAGGCCTCCTTTAGTCTTCCGAAGGCTTGCATCTGTGTTGGACGTCCCCCTTCATGGTTCCTCGCCATCGGTAAGTGTTCCTCACACCAACTTGAAAACATTTAGACGCTGAAGCAGTACACATTCCCAGTTCAGTAAAATCAGAATTACCATACATAGCAGATATGGTAACAACGAGAGATATTTACCTGTGTCCCTGAAATTTATTGACGGTCTCCAGACTGTCAAATTTCTGCTGGCAACACTTGGCCCTCTACACAGTACGTTCAGCTTGCATGCACAATCCATGCCAGCTTTCCAGCGCACCAAGGTAGGAATTCCCCACCCCACCCTCCACACAGCCAAGCAAAATCCCTCCTGGTGACTGAGCGCCACATTTTATTTACATTTTATTTATTTTATAGAGCGCAACATATCCCTGCAAGTGTCTGCACAGAGAAGGATACCATAATTGAGAGTGGAATACAACTAAATGGGAGGTTGGAATATCCAAGTTTTTAGCTGTTTTCGAAAGATCAAGAAATTTGTTTCATTTCACAAATGCTCAGGAAGCATGCTCGGAGCTCGCAAGTTGAGTGGACTATTCTTCTACTACCCCATGAGGCAGTGTACATTTTCTGAAACCTGACTGTTCTGGAGGTAGCAGAGTGTATGCATCTTCCAGGGACATACCATGAGAATTTATTCTTAAAGTATTCTTGGCCAATTCCATGGGGTGCCTTATGTGCAGTACACAGTACTTTAAATGCTACTCTCTTCTTTAAAGTGAGGCAGTGAAGCTCCTCCAAAGCATTAGAAACAGAGCCACATTTTCGGATGTTTTTTTTCAGCCTGACGGCTGCATTCTTCCCCCTTTGCCGTTTCATGAGGAAGCCTTATTGCATGCCCAAGTAGAGGGCCTTGCAATAATCTAGTCTACATAAGACCAGAGAAATAACATTTTTCTGCAGTTCTGTTGCAATAAAGAAAAGATTTTCTGTAGCGTTTTTAGCTGATAAAAGCAATTCGAAGTGAGATTGTTATTTTGTCCGTAAAAAGTATGTTTAGAACTAAAAATGATGCCCAGATTTCTCACCTTGGAGACTGGAGTAAGAAGAGATCCCAAATTCTGTGGCCATCCTGTGTCGCTCCAGAAAGAAATGTCCTTCCCCAAAAGAAGTACTTCGGTTTTAAACAAATGAATTCCTGAACAATAAAGTGTATTTGTGCAATGCTTGTTCCCCCTATATTTCCAAAGTGGCTAGTGTAGAGTCTGTTTCCAAATTTTCTTACATGACCTCTGAGATACATGGGTCCGTTGACAGACCCCTTTCCCTACCCCACCCAGAGCTGACTGTAGTAACGGATGTATCCTTGCTGGGTTGCGGGTGGGGGCAGTCATCTGGGAGAGGTGGAGATCAGAAGTTTCTGGCAGAGACTTGCCTCTACAGCAAGTTGCTGGATTTGTGAGCGATTTGCTTAGCACTGAAGGCGTTCCTCCCAACCATCAAGGGCGAACAGGTGCAGGTACTCACGGACAACACTACTTCCATGTGGTATTGCAACAACCAGGACGGAGTGGTGTTGTGGGTCATGTGCCAGGAAGATCTGCGTCTCTAGAAGTGGCTGAACGTTCAGGACATTTCTCTGATTGTCCAGCACCTCAAGTATCTTTAAACACCAGGGCAGACAAACTCAGCTGACGTTGCCTTAGTGGATCATGAATGACATTTGCACTTGAAGGTGGCACAGGGTGTCTTCCAGCAATAGGGAGAACCCTGCCTTCGATCGATTCAATAACACAGAGAGGGCACAGTGTCCAGAATTGTGTACATTTGCTTCCCACGGTAGTCCTCCCTCGGAGATAGCTTTTGCTTAGATTGGAGCTCAGGATTCTTGTAAGCCCTTCTACCTCTACCTCTCCTGCCCACAGTTCTGAAGAAGATCTGGAAAGACCAGCCCCAAGTCACCCCAGTGCTTCCGGACTGGGCAAGGAGAGCGGGGACTTCTGGCCATGACCAATTATTCTCTGATTTGCATGCCCCTTCGGGAGGAACTCCTGTCATAGCAGTGTCGGGTCTGGCATCCAAACCTGCAAAACATGCACCTCCATGCTTGTAAATTGAACAGAGACAGTTGATGACCTTTAAGCTCCCTCACAAAAGGGTTGGTGTCATCATGGCTGCCAGGCGTCATTCACCTAAACTCTATATAGTGGATGCCAGAGGAAGTTTATTGTCTGGTGTCCCTCCTCCACCCCTCCAATAACACCCAACCCTTGAATGCGCAGTTGTCTGATATCTTATTGTTTTGTCAGTTTGACAGTTAAGAGTTAGCTTCTTTTCTTTTTACGTTCGCCAGATCAGCTGTCACTTTTCACAACACCTGTTGTGATGCATTTCTTGAAAGGACTAATTCACATGTTCCCGCCAACAACTTTTGTGATGCCACAGTGGGACTTTGATCTGGTTCTCGCTTACCTGATGTTCACTCCTTTTGAACCGATGCACAGCTTTCCTCTACACCTCTTGACCATCAAGAGGATGTTCTTCATTGCCATTATATCTGCAAGGTCAGTAAGTAAACTCCAGGCCCTGTCTCTCCAATAACCATACACCTCGTTCTTCCCAGAAGAATTGGTTTTCTGGAGGAAAATGCATTCCGGTTGAAGGTGCTCATGCCCTTCTACACCGACCACTCATTACCTGGCCACCTTTCTAGCTCACAAATCATCCCTCTAAGGAGGAGTAGCTGCTCCACCTCAGCAAAGGCCTCAGTTTTCACATTGATCAAACCAGAGATCATCAGTTGGATGATCAACTGTTAGTCGAATTTCCACAAACAAAAAAGGGGAAAGCGGTGCAAAAGAGAACCATCTCCCCATGGATTGCTTCATGTATTAGGATATGGACTAAAGAAAATGCAATCCCCAGAAGGCTCGCACGCTCATTCCACCAGATCAAAGACTGCTACTACTGCACTAGCACGCTGTGTGTAAGTCTTTGACATCTTCGAGGCTGCTATGTGGGCGTCCAGCCACATGTTCACAAAGCACTATTACTTGGAACGGCAAGTCTGACGAAATGATAACTTCGCCCGACATGTTCTCTAGGATCATTTCATCTGAGCCTTTACACAGACGTACCACCCGAGGAGGTACTGCTTTGGTATCTAATCACAAGGTGCGGAATCTAGGTTCAGGGAACAGTTACTTGCCTTCGGTAACCCCTTTCTGGAAGAGATTATCTAACCTCAGACTCCTCAATCACCCACCCTTCTGTGGAATGGACTCACATGGACCAATAATAAAATTCCAATCTAGAGATCTGAACATTAATGTATTCTGGTTTCTACCGGCAGACTTCAAAAAGTGACGTCCGCACATAGAGGTGGTGCAGATATAGTGGCCCCAGCGCCATATCTGGAGTGGGGCGGATTCATCGCGGAGCCACAACACACCACCTAATGATGCAAGAAGGAATTGCTTTCAGAGTTCTCTGGATCCTGTCTGTAGCCTGAGGGAATTCACAAGGTGAGGAATCTGCAGTTAGATGGAGTCTACCAGAAAAGGCGTTACTGAAGTTATCCAGTATTAGGGGATCTTTCATAGATTCAAGTGCTTGAATCATTTCCAGTCGTCGAGACATAGAAGTTAACAGGCCTAAGGCCTTATAATTAGTAAAATATCTAAGTCCTTATTTAAAAAAGGACCAAACTTGAGAGGACAACCAATCAGCTGACACCACCCTCTAGAACCTTCCTGGAAGGAGCTCCAGTCCCTCAGATTTTCTATCGCACTGCATGCAAAGGGAGTCTCCACTGAGCTCTGCTCAGTTTTCTCATCTTAACTTCTAAATATCCTTGTCTTCAGGTTTTCTCTTGGATTCAAGGTATTTTTCATCTATATTTCCATTGCCTGAATGAATTTCTCTGATTTCTTCATGTCTGGCACACCTAAAAAAGGCCTTTTTAGGCCCTGTGGTACCTGCAAAAAGAAAAGACCCCACGTTGATGATCCCCATAAAGACTGCCTTTATCCTGATCACAAACCAAAGGACTGCAAGTCGCACTTTTTCTACAAAGACTTTAAAAGACCGTGAGGGGAGGCTGTTATTATGGCTGCAGAGGTTTAAAGATAGGGAGGACCCTGTATCTTCTGAGTAGAGTGAAGGCTCCTCAAGATCCTCCAGAAAGACGCCTCAAAAAAGACCACCAGACGTCCCTCCAGGTCACTTCTCGCAGCAACCTCCAAAGAAGATGCATAAAAAGTCTTCAGTCGCTACTAAGAAACAATATCTGCCCTCCAGGGTGTTGCCTTCCCATCAGAGTTGGATTTCTGTCAAAAAATCCTTTCAGAAATCAGCTTCAGACCCTCTTACTCCTCCGGTGAAGGTGAAACATGCTTTTAAAAAGCCTTTCTCAGCCCCGTCGACAGACAGCTCTTCAACGGCAGTACCGATGACAAGAACTCCACTGACTGTCATCTACGAGAGCCGTCACCACAGTTTTAGACTCGTCGGTGTATATTTCATCGTCGACGACGTCTTCGTCAATGAGTCAAGCTCCTTTGTCGTTGACGATAAAGATAGTCAGAAAATTGGCATCGTCGACAAAGGTTACGACGACGAGTGCTTCGTCTATGGTGTTGCCTGCGTCGACGACGAGTCTACCGTCGACATCTCGTCGACGATTTTATACATTGAGTCGTCCACGACCTCGATGACGAGAGATGCATCTTCGATGAAGGTACTGTCATCTACGCCAATTACGTCTGGGACATCAATACCAATGCCATTTGACAGTTCCTCGACAATGGTATGAGTACCGACAACAACCTCAATCCACAACATCAAAATCCAGAGCAGGAAAACTATTTTCCCAGCAAAAATTTCAAAGAGAGACTGACACCCTCATTAACCTCTCCTACTAGGGTTAAAGCCTTGTTGGCAACTCATCTACTGGATGATGATGAGGACTCGGACGAAAACAGCTTGTTTGGGGCTGCGCAGAGCCCCTCGGAGTTGAGTGTTAAATACCAAGAAGTCTCAGAGGATAAGACCAATTCTATGACCAACATACATACTACTCTGACCAACGTCGTCAGCAGCAATTGCAGCCAGAGATGGTTTGTCTTCCTTCCGCTCTGATATCTGATCTACAATTCATACTGATGGACTACAAAAAGGTTTCCTACTTCTGCACCATCTCCCGCTCCAGCGTTTTATCCACCTCCTGCGGTGCAGTCAGCCTCCACCCCTTCCTATGTCTCTAGTGCCTGTGCATCATCTTCCATCTAGAGGTGAAGACGAAGAAGGACAAGAAGGGGAAATCCAGGATAAACAAACACGTCCAGACGAATAGGATGACTACATTATCCCTCCACCAGCGTCACCATCTCCGCCTCAAATAGACTCCCCTCCCGAGGATATTGGTGGATTTCATAATCTCTTGGAGGGAGCAGCCAGACGTTTTGAGCTTCCAATGCCTTCTCATGAATAAGACTGTTTTCTTTACGATTTCAAAGAGCCTTTTAAAAAATCAGTCAGGTCTATGCCCATTATCGACTATATTTGGGATCAAGGCATTAAGATAATGAGAAACCCAGCTGCAGTTCCTCCAGTCTTACCAAGGCTCGACAAGAAAATTCAAAGCCCCTGCTGACGCGCCTGCCTGCCTCATAGGTCACCCAAGACTTGATTAAGTTATTGCCCAGGCAGTTCAATCCATAACCCATCAGCTCCGCTTACAGCACCCCCAGATACGAAGGGTAGGAGGCTAGACAACAGCGGCAAGCGTTTTTCCACTATGTTGCCGTTGACAGTCAGAGCATCTAATTCCTTAGCGCTGCTGTGGCGCTACAACAGGCAGATGTGGTCAGACATCGCTCCTTACCTCAACGATCTCTCATAAGACATCAAGGAAGAAGCAAGAAAAGTTTTACTGGAAGGCGAGCGCACCGCTTCAGAGATAATTGATTGCGCCATGGACATTGCTTCCACTGGTTTCCGCCAGTGAGCTGGAGCCACGGTCCTAAGGAGCCATGGTTGGCTAAAGGCTACTACATTCAGGCCTGAAGTCCAGACCAAAATTCTAGATATGCCTTTACGAAGGACAAGAAATCTTCGGTAAGCATTTCGACAAGACCCTTCAGGGAATCAAAAAAGACATTTTCACAGCCCAAGCGTTCGGTACCCTCCAGTACAAAAGAACCCCTTTTTGTAGTGCACAGTGGAAAAACCAGTCAGCCTACAGGGGAGGTTACCAGCAATATTGGTACCCTTCCTATACCTCATCCAGCCAGCAATACAGGACGCAGTTCACGGAGAGACAACAGCCTGCGACTGCCTACAATAAATCTTCCTTTCTAGGGAAGGTGGGACAACAAAAGGAGTCTGTCGGACATCAGTGACCTCTCACTTCTTCCGGTTGCAATTTCTTCCCCTCACACCAAAGTAGGAGGCAAAATCTCCCATTATCTCTAAAACTGGAAGCAAATCACAACAGATCGCTGGGTTCTACAACTAATCCAATTCGGCCGTTCCCTAGAATGTATACACCCACCTCCGCCAACAGCTCCTCAACCTCTGGCTCACAAATGTCTGTGCCTGTTGCAGTTAGAAATAACATTGATGTTTCAAGGAGGAGCCATAGGACGTGTTCCCTTTCATCAAAGAGGAAAAGGTTTCTATTCCTGTTTCTTTTTAGTGCGCAAACAGAACAAGTGGAGGCCAATTTTAGATTTACGAAATCTAAACAAAGTCCTCAAGAAACAATCATTCTGCATGGTCACCATTCAGGTCTTGCAGCTTTTCAATAGGAACGACCACATGGTATCCCTGGACCTTCAAGACGCCTACTTCCATATACCAATACACAAGAAGCGCAAAAAAATTCTCAGGTTCGCTGAAGCTGGTAGACATTATCAATTCCGGGTGTTACCCTTCAGGCTCAATTCGGCCCTTAGCATTTTTACAAATTGCCTAGCACCAGTTGCGGCATATCTCAGACAACACCATCACCAAGTTGTCACGTATCTCGACGACTGGCTTGTCAAAGCTCCTTCCTTCAACACTGCAAATAAGTCTTCCAAAACCGGTCTGCGGCTTTTCATCAAATTGGGTCTCACATTAAACCCAGAGAAATCAATCCTATAGCCTTCTCGACGACTAACGTTCCTGGGAGCTATCGTAGATACTGTTCTGAAAGGGCCTATCCAACAGCAGAAAGACAACAAAAACATCTGACGTTAGCAAGCCGCATACAAAGAAGAAAGTCTCTTTCGGTGTGTCTATACAAATCCTTCCTCCGCACGATGTCCTCTTGTATTCTTCTGATACCCCACTGCCATCTAAACATGTGTCCTCTACAGGAAGCTTTAACCACTCAATGGGTTCAAATAAACAGAACCTTCAACAACATAATTCAAGTGACCGCACAAATGGTCCCCTCGCTGGTGTACTTGTCCTCATCATCTGTCTCAGCAGTTACCCTTCCTTCCACAAACCTTTCCTCCGGTGATAACAGGTGCTTCCCTGGAAGATTGGGGGGGCCTTCTTTCAGGAACTTTAGATCAGTGGTAAGTGGCGACCTTCTCAGCGGAATCTACACATGAATCTCTTGGAACTAAGAGGAGTCTTTCCAGCCCTTCAGGCTTTCCTGCCCAAGATACAAAACTCGGTAGTGCTTGTCAGAACAGACAATACTACGACAATGCACTATCTAAACAAACAAGGAGGAACTCGATCTCTCTCCCTTTCACAAGAATCTCAACGAATCTGCAACAGGGCAATTCAACACGGAATTTTGTTGAGAGCGGAGTACGAAAATACATTCGCGGATTCACTAAGCAGATTACAGACAACCTGCCACGTGGGAGTTTAACCTATATAACAGAATCTTCTCCCAGTGGGGCAGACCAACTATAGACATGTTTGCCACAAACAAACGGCAAAACCAAATGCCAACGCTTCGCAAGCTAGCATCCCCAACAGGGCTCTCTGGGGAATGCTTTTTCAATAGCATGGTCCGGCTTATTTGCCTAAGCTTTTCTGCCAGTTCCTCTCCTTCCCAGGGTTTTAAAAAAGATGAAAGCAGAACCCTGCAAGCTAATCCTAATAGCTCCAGCGTGGCCTTGCCAACATTGGTTCACAGAACTCCATCTCCTGTCCTTACTGCGGCCGATACCTCGGAAGCCGTTTCCCTCTCTTCTCACGATGAACCAGGGACAAGTTCAACACCCAGATCAAGGCTCTCTGAAATTATCGGTTTGGCTCCTGAGTTCCAGGAATTTCAAAACGTAAACATTCCTTCTGAGTGCAGGTCAATTCTGTCTCGTGCAAGAGCCGACAGTACCTACAAAACCTATTCTTTAAAAAGGAAAACATTCTGCATCTGGTGTGGGTCTGCTAAGGTGCATCCTCTCAAATCATCTCCGGAAGAAGTCTTGACAAATCTCCTCCATCGAGCGAATTCAGGTCTGGCTTATACTTCGATCAAAGTAAACTTGGCTGCAATCTCCCGTTTTCGAAGATCTTCTAAAGGCTCTTCCTTGGGGTCAAACAGACTGATAAAACAGTTTCCTATGGGTCTATTCAGGACCTTCCCTCCTGTGAGATCGCCGCCTCCAACATGGCAACTCAAAATTGGTACTTGCTCAACTTATGAAGCACCCGTTTGAGCCGATACATAGAGCTGACTTAAAATTCCTTTCGTGGAAAACTGCCATTCTCCTAGCTCTGGTGTCCACGAGAAGATTTAGTGAACTTCAAGCTTTCACAATACAAGAACCCTTAATTCAGTTTAAGCATGATAGAGTGATCCTTTGTACCAACCCGAAATTTATACCTAAAGTCTCATCGGACATTCATCTTAATGAGCCAATTGTCTTATAATCCTTTTTTTCTGAACCCTCAAACAGCAGCTGAACGAGTTTTGCATTCTTTTGACTTGAAGCGCTGCCTTAAATTTTATCAAGACAAAACGAAATCCTTCCGTAGGACTAATCAGCTTTTTGTAGCTTACAGCTTACCTAGGAAAGGTTTCCCCTTAACGAAACAGAGGTTATCTAGATGGATCTATAGTGCTATTTTCTTCTGTCACCAGCAAGCTGGCCAACCTCTACAATCAAACCTTCGTGCCCATTTCACTAGGGCAGTGTCTACATCTATGGCATTGTTTGCTGGCATGCCCCTCTCAGACATTTGTAGAGCAGCAACCTGGACGACGACGCATACATTCACTAAGCATTACTGCCTGGATTTCGAATTGATGAAAGATGCTGCGGTGGGACAGGCGGTGCTAAAGCATCTGTTTCAGTTAGGGTTAGCCTTCCTTCCTTCCCACCAACCTTTCTAATACACATTTCTCAGTTTTTTTCACTTTGTTATGCCAATATTGGAAACTGTCCATTTGCTATATCGTATTTATATGCATATTTACATGTATCTGTATGTATGTATATTTCATTCTCAAGAAATAGTTGCTGACTATTCATATATGTATGGTTTATGTAAATGACAAAATGTGCTCATTACTGCTTTTTATTCTGGTTCAAGCATGTGAATCTATGAAAGATACCCTAATACAGTATATGAAATGAGTTACTTACTTGCAACTGCATTTATCCAGCATTGGTATCTTTCATAGATTCACATGCGTCCACCGCCTCCCTTGGAAGGGCTCACTTAATACTCTCAGTTGTACCTCTGGATACGCACGGTGCTTATGAAAATCTGAGGGACTGGAGCTCCTTCCAGGAAGGTTCTAGAGGATGGTGTCTTAATGGTTGTTCTCTTAAGTTTGGTCCTTTTTTAAATCAGGGCTTTAATATTTTACTGAATATAAGGCCTTAGGCCTGTTACCTTCTATGTCTACGGTGACATTACCCTTATAAATGTACCAGGGACTCCAAACTGATGTTGGTAATGGATCCGCACCACATGTGCCTCTTCTGCCTGGAGCGTGACCACAACCCCAGTTCGTGCTTCAACTGCCGGACCATGGCCCGAAGTCGTTGTGTGAACAGTCCCGAAAGCTCCTCCAGACCCGGCAGTCTGCTCCATGTCGCTCAAGGTCCTGGTCGCGAGGAATGCGTGGTACCGATCGCAGAGCCATCACCACCACTCGTCGTCCAAGTCTTCTCATTTGGGGTCAGGTAAGTCGAACCACAGTAAGAAGTAGTCGAAGAAGCATCGTCGCTCTTCGAATTCTCCTGGTCCGTCGGCCGACGCAACGAAGGATGCGGGTGGTGCCACTCCCACAGCTCCGTGTACGGAGCCTTCAGGGTCGACTCTGGCCTTCCCGGGATCGGGTGCGACCCCTGCCCAGCTTCGTCAATTTTACGATGCGATGCATGCCATCTGTGGGCAGCCCAACTCTGCCGGCGTGCCTTCTTGGATCCAGGCCTGGATCCGGATCGGTGCCGGTCGCTATTGACACCTCCACAAGCGCTGCTTTCACCGGCACCACGGTGCCGGATCCGGTCCCGATGGCTGCTTTTGTGCCTGTGTTCCATCCTGGCCATTTTCAGCCGGATTGGCAGCCAGAGGAGGGTGAGGAAGACTAGGAGGGGTCTGGTGACCCTTGAACCACCCAGCTAGAGTGTGAGTCAGACTGGAGAGAGGAACTGGGGGATGCCAGTGGTCTGGATACCTCCCTAGACCTAGGCATTTTGTCTCCTCTTACCGTGGCTACGGAGGAGGGTGCTTCATATGCAGTGCTGTTGCATAGGGTGGCCGAGGCTCTCTACCTTGAGCTTCCTACGGTGGCAGTCAGGACTAACCTCCTGTTAGAGGTGCTTCAGCCGGCAGCGAGCTCTTCGGAGCCCCTGCTGCCGTTCAGTGAAGCCCTTACGGACATCCTTTTGGGCGCCTGGTCCAGGCCTAACACAGGGCCCCCAGTGGATAGGATCGTTGCCCGACGCCCCCGCCCGGCCCCGGGCGACCACACTTTACTCTCCCAACACCCTACCCCTGTGAGCTTCGTGGTCCAAGCCTCTACGTCCAAGAGAGCCTCCCTTACAGCTCCACCTGATAGGGAATCCAAGAAGCTGGACCAACTTGGGAAGGAGATGTTTTCTTCCTCCAGCTTGGGACTGCGGTCAGTAAACACAGCTTGTCTGTTGGGCCGTTATTCCCACTCTGTGTGGGATACTGTGGCGCAGGTGCTGCCTCAGTGCCCAGAGGAGGCCCGGACGGTGCTCTCCCGGGCTGTTGCCGAAGGGAGAGACGCAGCAAAGTTTTGCATCCGCTGTGGGCTGGATAACACCAACGCTACGCCTGGTTGGGTTCGACTGTCTTTTCCAGAGATGTCCAAACCACACTTATGGACATGCCCTTGGATGTCCATTGCCTTTTCGGGGACAAGGCAGACAGCGCGCTAGATCGCTTTAAGGACTCTCAAGGTACGACCAGGTCCTTTGGCCTCTCCACCACTCGCCCTGCGCAGTCTACCTTTGGCCCCTTTCGTGGCTATGGAAGGGGTGCCCCACTACGTCCCGCCCAGAGCCACAGGCCGGCGCAGGCTGTTCAGCCCCAGCGCGGCCGGGGACGTGGGACCACCAGCGTGGCTCTGGGGTCCAGCGAGTGGGCTAGTCCACCACAGCCCCCTCTGCGTCCGCCTCCAATCCCTCGTAGTCTGACCTTTCAGGGCCACCAAATGCCAGTGGGCGGCAGTATCCGCCTTCACATCCCTCACTGGCGCACCATCACATCGGACAGGTAGGTTCTGCAGATAGTCCGAGGGGCTACTCCCTCCCCTTCAAGACTACCCCTCCCTCCATGCCACCTCAGTACCATCGCATGTCGGACGATCACCTGGCCCTTCTCCAACAGGAAGTTTTGTCTCTTGGCCAAGGGGGCCATTAAGCGCGTTCCTTTCCCAGAAGTCGGTCGTGGTTGTTATTCACACTACTTTCTGGTGCCCAAGAAGGACAAAGGCCTGCGTCCTATCTTGATTCTCAGGAACGTCAACCGCTTCCTCTGAAAGGAGAAGCTCAAAAAGTTGACTCTCGCTCAGGTTTTGTCTGCCCTCTACCCCGGAGACTGGTTGGTAGCGTTGGACTTGCAGGATGCTTTTTTCACTTCCCCATCCTGTCGGCCCACCAGCATTACCTATGGTTTATGGTAGGCCATGAGCACTTTCAGTTTACTGTGCTTCCCTTTGGCCTTACCAGCGCCCCTCGGGTGTTCACAAAAGTGATGCCGGTGGTCGCAGCACATCTGCGCAGATCAGGGGTTCCAGTATTCCCCTACCTCGAGGACTTGTTGAAGGTTGGGGTGTCGCCCCAGGCAGTCGTCTCCCACCTCCAAACTACGGCCGATCTCCTGCATTTGCTGGGGTTCTCCATGAAAGTGCCGAAGTCGCACCTGATTCCCTCTCAGAAGCTCCTTTTCATCGGAGCGGTTCTAGACACGAGGCAGTTTCGGGTCTATCCTCACGGACAGCAAGTCTGTGATATTCTCGTTATGATTTCGATCTTTTAGCCTCTCTCCTAGGTTTCGGTCAGGATGACCCTGAGGCTGCTGGACCTCCTGCATCCTGCTGGTCGATCATGCCAGTTTGCATATGCAGGCTCTGCAGTGGGACCTGAAGTTTCAGTGGGCACAGTATCAGGGGAACCTGATACTGTGCCCACATCGAAGAGGCGCCACATCGAAGAGGCGGAGATCAGAGTCCTCTAGTCTCTGACGGAGTCCGAGCTCCACATCAATGTTCTGGACCTTCGGGCGATCCGTCTTGCACTGAAGGCATTCCTTCCCTCTGTCCGGGTAAGAGTAGTGCAGGTGTTCACGGACAAAACCACCACCATGTGGTACTGTAACAAACAGAGGGGGTGGGATTGTGGACCCTATTTCTGGAGGCCCTGCGCCTCTGGACATGGCTAGAACATCAGGGCATATCCCTGGTGGTTCAACACCTGACCGGTTCTCCGAACGCCAGGGCGGACAAACTCAGCCGCATGAATAGTCTCTTTCTGCAGTCGGGAGAGCCTTGGTCAGATTTATTCACCACCGAAGAGAACGCGCAATGTCAGCAATTCTGCACGTTAGAATTTCCAAGGCGGCGGTCGCTAGGCAACGCTTTTTGGCTCGAGTGGAGTTGCGGTCTTCTATATGCCTTTCCGCCTATTCCACTTATGCCCAGAGTGCTGAAGAAGATCAGGCGCGACCGGGTCCAAGTCATTCTTGTCGCCCCAGACTGGGCATGAAGAGTCTTGTAACCCAAGCTGCTCAATATGGCCATTGATACTCTGATCAGACTGCCTCTTCGGGGAGGATCATCTGTCGCAGCAGCAGGGGACGGTCCTCCACCCGAACCTGTCCAGCCTCCACCTCCTTGCGTGGAGATTGAGCGGCAGCAGTTGACCACATTTGACTTGCCTCCCGAAGTCTGTGATGTAATCTTGGCAGCCAGGCGTCCCTCCACTAAGACGGTATACGCCTGCCGATGGAACAAATTTGTGGCATGGTGCGCAGCAAAGGCTGTGGATCCCCTTTCTGAGGTTCTGTTGTTCCTTCTTTCCTTGGCCCGGCAGGGCTCTGCTCTGGGCACTATCAGGGGCTATCTTTTTGCCATTTTGCCTTTCTAAGGCTTCCTGATCAGCCTTCTCTCGTCAAGTCCCCGGTTATATAGAGTTTCTTAAAAGTCATCACTCATCTCTTTCCTCCTATTCCCTTCATGATGCCTCAGTGGGACTTGAATTTGGTTTTGACTTATTTGATGTGCACTCCCTTTGAGCCGCTTCACAACTGTCCTCAACGACTCTTGACTCTCATGACTGCATTTCTGGTAGCCATCGCATCTGCCAGAAGAGTGAGTGAGCTCCAGGCTCTTTCATCCAAGCCTCCTTTTGTGGCTGTACATCCCACAAGGTTGCCCTAAGGACTCGTCCATCCTTTCTTCCCAAAGTTGTCACCTCCTTTCACATCGGGCAAACTATCCCTTTGCCCACCTTTTTTCCGCCTCCGCATACTTCTAAAGAGGAAGAGAGGCTCCACCATCTGGACCCAAAATGTGCGCTCTCCTATTTGGATCACGCAAAACAGTTCTGGGTGGATGACCAGCTCTTTGTTGGCTACTTGGGTGGCATGAAAGGTCGGGCCGTGCACAAGCGGACCATCTCTAGATGGGTCGTCTTGTGTATTAAATCCCGTTATTCTCTGGCTAAAAAGGAGCCTTCAGTGGGGCTACGCGCCCATTACACCAGGGCGACAGCAGCCACTACTGCTTTGGGACAAGGAGTACCTCTGAATGACATCTGTCAGGCAGCTACGTGGGCATTGCGGCACACGTTTACAAAACACTACTGCCTGGCCAGCCAAGTCCGGAGAGACAGTTTCTTTGGCCGTTCTGTTCTCCAGGACTTTCTGGTGTGATCTTGGTTCGCAGACCCACCTCCGGGGTTGGTATTGCTGGGGTATCTATTCTAAGCTAAGGAATCTATAACTAACTGTTTCTTTCAGATTAACAAGTTACTTACCTTCCGTAACAATATATCTGTAAGAAACATAGGGTAGTTCTAATTTCTTACCGCCCCACCCATCCTCCCTGTTCTGCGAACTGATTTCTAGGGTTTAGGTCCTCTTTTCAGGGCCATAGTTGAGTGCACCAGTGGTCAGTGTCTTGAATGGCTCTGCATTCCTGGCACGGAAAGTCGTGTACAGAACTGACTTCAGGGTGCGACGGTGGCGTCTAAGTAACCTCCGCATGGTCATCCCGGCGACCATGTTGCCGACGACGGACGCAGAGTCGACCAATGCCACCTACAGACGCGCAGGGGTACTACTGATGAAAAAACTTTCCAGATCCAGTCTGACGCCTGGGGGATATTCTAAGGTAAGGAATCTATAACTAACTTATGTTTCTTACAGATATATCGTTACCGAAAGTAAGTAACTTGTTCTTTAGCACCTCTGACCATGAAGATTAAACAAGATCTAGTCAAAATTAACAACTTGCACTTATCATTGGTGAGGAGATGTAATCTCGTAAAAATGCTTATGCTCCCAAACGTTTTATATATGTTCAGTGCCATTCTATTGGAGGTTAATAAGCGCTGGCTGACCAAGCTAGAAAGTTTGTGTTCTAGTTTTGTACAGCAGTTAAAAAAAAAAAAGAAGGGAGCTAAGATTTGATACTTCCTAGAAGTCGAGGTGGGTGGGCGGTACCTAGCTTTGCGTTTTATTATTGGGTTTGTATGCTGCAGCCTCTGAGAATCCTGATTATAGACAATACTCATAATATTAACCCTGCTGAGGCACTATCTATATAGGAGCTCACATTGGGTTCTGATGCCAAGGACTGTTTATTGCGAAACCTGAAAAGGAGTAACTATAAAACGACTAGGTCAAATACAGTGAATGGAGCATTTAAGATCTGGCGACTAGTAAAGAGAAGGAACAATATCACTAAGTTTAACTGCTATACACCCTTGTGGGGTTTTGCCTTACCTGGTATATTTCATGATAACATGGGTAAAAGATTTTAGATAAGTGGCATTTCAAGAATAGGGGATAGGTATTACGGTGACCTATTAGGCTCCTTTGGTGAGATACAGGACCAATTTATTTTGAAACAAGAGAAGTTTTTCAAATATTTGTAGAGCAGAGATTTTATTACTAAACTGGAAAAGAACCAAATCTCACTTGTGGAGTATCCGGTTATAGAAGCCGTGGAACGGGGAAGCAGTTATATGACTTAGCCATGCATGCATGCGACTGAGACACTACCACGCATTCAGTTACCATACAAGTCTTTACCATGCATGCTTTTACAACAAATTTATAGTGTAAAGGCATGTATGGTAAAGGCATATGTGTGGTAAGAATGTCACAGGTAAGATATATATATATATATATATATATATATATATATATATATATATATATATATATATATATATATATATATATATATATATATATATATATATTTATTTATTTATATACTGTCGCCGGTATGTAGTTATAGTTGGGACCTAGTTTCCCTAGAAGGAGCATTTTGTTTATTGTGCCAATTACTTTGGCGCCGCTAGAAGAATCTTCACAGAATTAAATTTTCATAACTTATAGTTTAGTCAGTTCAGGTGCTGCGTCGAAAGGTTGGGGGTGATCCGTCAAGCGGGGACCGAGAAAAAGGAGGGGGGTCCCAAAACGCATTTTCTCTATGCATTTTCCCATAGTGAATTTGAAGATTACTACAGCCCAAACCGCTGAACGGAATTACACCAAATTTGGCAGAAATCTACATGTTGGCCCAGAAAGCGTGATTTTGGTGATTTGTAGAGATATTAAAGGCCCCACAAAATTTGAGATATATATATGGACGTGGATCTTAACAGTGGACTCGCCGGATCTGCGCGCAAAAGAACAATTGTGATTGCGTGGCTGCAAGCTCACAAAAAGGTTGCGCCTGCCATTTAGCCTGTCGAATTGGCTGGGGTTGGGAAAATGAGAGCGCAAAAAAACATGGGGTCAGGATACAGGTATGCTGACCCTTTAGGACAAATAGAGGGGTCTGTTCGAGATGCCTCATGGGAAAAAAAAATAATTTCGTCCGATCCACAGCGCCAACCTTGAGTCTCAGTGCAGCCCCCTGTATAAATTCTCGGAACCAGAAAAAGGATCTGTGAATGCAGAAAAAAAATGAAAAAAAGATAACACCCACTCCATCCAACCCCATGTTCTGCCTGGCCTTTTGGGTGTATGCGGCAGGGTTGACCAGGCCCTGCGCTGGTTGTATTATTACCTGTGCTAAAATAACCATAGAAATTCAAACAAAGGTTACAGGGACGATATAGTTAAGTTCTGAATTTACTCAAACAAAACCATAGAAATTCAGCATTTAGAGTTAAACTTATCTGAAGAAACTATAACTTGTGCCATTAAGTAACTTAAGGCAACGAATCATAGTTTCTTAAGCTAAGATTAACTATAAGTAGAACTGCTGAATTTCTATGGTTTTGTGCAAGTAAATTCAGAGTGCAGATTCCCTGTAACAATATATATATCAAAACAAAACCCTTTCAGGCATAGAGTGACACATAAATTATGCAAAAAAGGAGAGAACTCTGGGTAGTTCTCCAGTTTAGGTGGAAAGCAGCTCCTGTTAGAGCACTCTCAACACCAGCGACACTCTAGATCTGCTCACCTCAAATGTCTGCTTTTCTATGTAAGTCTTTAAGCATAGGATTAGCACAGTGCTATCCACGCCGAGATAGAAAAGGACAAAGTCTTTTGCCATTTCTACAGCAAAGTCTTTAAGCATAGGACTAGCACAGTGCTGTCCTTGCCGAGCTGTAAAATGACAAAAGCCATTTATCACTCCAGGCACAGTATTACAGCTTTGAATTGGTAAAATACCAACTTAAGCCAACCTGAAATGAGTAAAAGCAACCCCTGACAGTGTTTTGCTCTAATTAGAGCTCTTCAGAGAGGTATAGCTTTGTCCAGACACAAGGGAGCACCCAGTATAAGTCAAAACAAAACCCTTTCAGGCATAGAGTGACGCATAAATTATGTAAAAAAGGAGAGAGCTCAGGGTAGTTCTCCAGTTTAGGGAAAAGGGAAAAGACATACCACATCAACCTCCTCGAACTCTATGCAGTTCACCTTGCAATCAAGGCATTTAATCCTCCGTTCATGACCAACACCCTGCTGGTATGGACAATACTACCACTGTGTACTACCTGAACAAGCAGGAGGGAACACGGTCCAGAGCCCTGCCACAAGAAGTTAATACGATCTGGCACTGGCTCCTCGCCAGTAATCTGAATATAAAAGCTGCTTACCTACAAGGTGTTCAGAATGTCCAGGCAGACACTCTCAGTAGGGCTATCGATGAAAACCACGAGTGAGTGCTGAACGAAGAGGTCGTACAGGATATCTTTAGCTTGTGGGGCACACCATCCACAGACCTTTTCGCCACAGCAGAAAACTAAAAAAAGGCAGTGACTTCTCCACCAGGTTTTACCGTCCAAGGTCATTGGGGAATGCCCTATGGATTGACTAGTGCAACAAATTACTTTACGCTTTTCCACCAGTACCTCTCATCCTGGCAGTCTTATGCAAGCTTTCAACCACAACTGCCAGGAAGATCCTCATCGCAGCAGAGTGGCCAAGGCAACTGTTGTTCCCAGACCTGCTTCGCCGGTCCTTCCGTCCATAGCTCAGGCTGCCATGCAGGCCAAACCATCTCACAAAGTTCAGAGGTCAACCTGTGAACCCCAACCTCTCCTCCCAACCTTTCCTCCTTGAGTTTGGCAGCATGGTTCCTGAGATAGTGCAGTATGGCCATCTGAACCTACCTCAGGACTGTTTATACATTCTAAAGGAAGCAAAGCGTTCATCTGCGCGATCTGCTTACGCCATTAAATGGAGGAGATTTTGCATTTGATACTCTTCTACATAGAACGATCCTTCATCTTGCCAGGAGGATGTCATTCTCCCATAGCTGTTACACCTTGCTAAATCTGGTCTCAAAATATTCTTCCATCAAAGTCCACCTGTCTGCACTAACGGCATACAGGAAAAGTCCTTCTCAAACCACTTTTTTTAGGATTCCAGTTATTAAAGATTTCCTGGAAGGGTTAAAGAAGGTTTTTCCTCCGGTTAGATGTCCCTCTCCACCATGGGAGCTGAACGTAGTGCTTTCTTGCCTCATGCTTTCGCCTTTTAAGCCCATTCATAAGGTATCGCTTCAACAGCTCACTTGGAAAACTGCTTTCCTTGTGGCTATAACATCAACATGTAGTGTTCGTGAGATACCAGCCCTTTGTGCTCATGAGCCATATTCAGTCTACCACTCTTCCAAACTAGTGTTGCGTACCTATCCAATGTTCCTACCGAAAGTGGTCTCGGATTTTCTCATAAATCAGACTATCTCTTTAACCACTTTCTTTCAAAATCCATCTTCTCCAGTGTAGAGAGCCCTGCACTCGTTGGATGTAAAGAGTGTTAAAATGCTACCTGGATAAAACTAAATCTATTCTTAAATAGCAACAGCTGTTAATCAATTATGGTCCAGTTCACACAGGTCTGGCTACCCCCAATCAGTCACTCTCCGGGTGGATTGTCTCTTGCATCCTATGCTGTTATCAGCTAGCTAATACATCTCTTACTGGTAAACCCAAAGCCCACTCTACTAGAGGCAAGGCAGCCACTAATGCCTTGATGAGAAATATTCCCTTGGCTGACATCTGCAAAGCGGCTACATGGGGATCAATTCACACATTCACTACGCACTACTGCCTGGACACAGATGCTAGAGCAGATGCTCAAGTAGGACAGGCTTCAGTCGGAAATCTCTTTGTCTAACTACTTCTCTAACATGTGGTTTCTGTTGACTCCATCCGAGGGGATGTGCTTGCTACTATATTCAACGCTTATGACTATACATGGAAATCCCCTACAAGAGAAGGCATAGTTTCTTACTCTTTTCTCATAGGAGTATTTCCATGATAGTCATAAGCAATCCTCGCTTCTCCCTGTTGGGGTAGACAGACACTTTTATGCTCCGCTATTACTCAGCTGGTACAGCCTTAAAAAAACTGAGATAACTGCCTCTGACTGAGCATGGTGGGATATTGGAGGGCTCACTGTTCTTAAAGACAGTCTCCTTTTTTTAACTTTTAATGACATTCTATGGGTTACATTGCCCTGCACTTCTTTTCTGTTTCTCTCATACATAGCAAAAGGGTTTGTCAAGGTTCTTCTGCTGTGTCCTTGCAAAATTATTTATGCATTAAGTGCTTATTTACTTGAAGTCTCTCCTTTTGCCCCTTCAAAATAAAGAATTCTGACATGACCACTGTAGCCTTATCCCTTAGACTGCATTATGACTTTAAGTGACTTTTCAAGGGCTGCCTGAAGAAAGGCCAACTTCAGCACCTGAGAAGACATATTGAAAAAAAATAATCTGGGGTTCCCCGCAGGCGGATAAGACTATTCAAAGCTTATGACTATCATGGAAATACCCTCTACGAGAGAACTGGAGTGACAGGAAAGAAATTATACCTTCTTCTGTCCTGACACTTGACGCTGCATAAAAAGGTTATGGAGAATGTTACGTGTGGAATATGACTGTCAGAGACTGGAACATTACCCATTAAATTCTTAGGATAAATTGAAAAATGCTCAAGGTTTACAAATCTAGTTTTAGAGTGACTTAGTCTATGTGTGCCTTAAGTGTCAACAGTACATTCAAGTTTCTCTTTTTGTTGTTCATACTTTTAGTCTGAAAATCTCCTCACTACATCTTTATTCATGATTCCTTTGATGGAAAATCAGAGCAGGTGCCCTCTGACGCCAGAGAAAAGCAAAACCTACAGACTATCTAAAAAGAAACCAATGCCTAGCACTTCAAAAAGTGTCAGATTTGAAAAGTATGTTCAGGTATGGTTTAAATCAGTTGTTTTATGCTTTTGTATCTGTTTATCATTATTTATGTGTTTACTAATATATTACTGATACATATATGTTGGGGGGAGGGCATAGCTATTATATTTAAAGAAACTTTCAATTGCACTATGGAACACAACTCACCCATAGGAAACAAAAGCTACTCAGAGGTATGCTCCTTTATAGATATGCGGGTCAAGGTACACCGTGGATTAATCACCTTTTTTGTCCACTTGGTGGAGCTAAGGATAACACACAAACAGTACCTTATCATAGGTGATTTCTGTGTGCATTTTGATAATTCTGAGAATGAACTAGGCCAACAATTAGAGAAGGACATGGGCATGTTACAATTCAAACAATGTATTACAGACCCAACACACATAGCAGGACATACATTAGAGCTATTGTTTTCTAATATTGTGTCTACAGAAATATTAGACATTGGCAGGGCCAGATTGGCCGTAGCAGGCACCGGGCGTTTCCCCGGTGGGCCACCAGGGTGGGGGGCGTTTTTGGACCCCTGGGGGGCCGTTTGTGATACCGGTTGCCAGTTTTGCTGCAATATCGGCCCCTGTAACCAAAGCGGCTTCTGTGAGACTGGAGTTGTGCTTCAGTGTTCCCAATTTTTTTTAAATGTTTTGAGATCCAACCATCGTCTTATGACAATGTACAGACTTTTTAAGACTCTCCCAGATACTAACATACATCTGGTAACCATTGAACAATAGTCAGAAACTCAGGTATTTCATCTGATGTCGAAGGGCAAATACGGCTCCCCATTTGACCGACTGCCCTCATTTCATATATTCTTGTTTAGCTCATATATTAAGTCCTCATTTTACTCAAACGTTGAACACATCTCTCGAAGAGGCAACTTACCCATGGATTTGGAAGGAAGCAGTGCTACTACTACAGGCAAAGAAAACTGGTATAGACATGTTCATTCTCTCCAATTATCAGCCCATATCACTCCTGCACTTCCTGTCTAAGATTATAGAAAAATTGGCCAATAGCCAGCTGACTGAGCTTTTTAGAAAATAACAGGCTATTGGATCCTTCTCAGACAAGCTTTCGGGCAAACAACGGCACATGTTGCTAGCAGAATTGGATGATATCAAGTCAGTAGTTGCTGTGATCCTGCTTAACCTTTCTGCAGCCTTTGATACTGTTTCCCCCAGTTTGCTGATTAACAGATTCCATGAGTTGGATCTAAATTCACATGCTTTTAAGTGGGTGTGCTCTTTTCTAACGGATAGAACTCAGAGAGTACAACTAGGGACTTGTAGATCCAGCCCTCGTATCTCAAACTGTGAAGTTCCCCATGACTCCTAGTTGCGCCCTACTTTGTATAATGTATACGTCTCTTCACTTGCAAAGATCATCAGAAAATGGGGCTTTGAGGTTGCGTCCTACATGGATGTGACCCAGTTGATTATCTCACTGGGTGAGAATCCTGACGAGACTCCAGACAAACTTCCTGAGTGCTTCACCGAAGTAGCAGACATGATGACAAAATATTGCTTAAAACTAAATGCAGAAAAAACTGAGATCATGTTATTCGGTGGGGCGCAGCTGATCTGGGATGCCTCTTAGTAGCCGGCATCATTGGGAAAGTTGGCCTCCCCAAAAAAATCTGCAAAAACTGTGGGGGTCATCATGAACTATCGCCTTTCTATGCAGGATCATGTCAGTTGCCTGTGGCAAATGCTTTGGATCCTCATACTATTGAGAAGACATTTCATTTGGATTCCGATAGTCAATAGTCCAGGCTCTTATAATGAGCAGGCAGGTGTATAGTAATGCTTTTTTGTAGGCATGCTTACTACCTGTTCATGAGATTACAGGTAATCCAAAACGCTGCTGCCAAGTTAATTAGTTACATTGACAGATTTAGCTCTTCCTCAGCCTGTTTGGTAGCCTTACATTGGCTACCTGTAGGAAAGTGCCCCTTTCTGCATGGTCACCCCCCACTGTTTACCTGAAATCTGATGCAACCTGACTTGATGTGCCCTGGGTCCTGCCAATCAAGTTCCCAGGGCCTGTGTTCTTTCCCAAGACTGTAAGACTGTACCTTTGTACCCACAATTGGCACATCTCTGGCCAGACGTTAGCCCCTTGTAAACCAGGGATGCCCTCTAAGGACTCCAGCACATATTGGGCCACCCTTAGCGGCCCAGTACCCTAACACCCACGCACTGCCATTGCTAGCTGCGTGTTTTGGTGGAGAGAAAAGAGTTTCATGGTACACATCCCTGTGTGCCATGCCTGCAACCCACTGCCTTAGGCCTAGGTAATTCACCCCTCTAGCAGGGTGCACTAGCCCTAAGGTGAGAAGGTTACAGTGGCATGGGCATGGTACCCCTACAGTGTTCAATCCCTTCCTGAGGCATTGCAAGTGTAGTAAAGCCATAAAGAGTATAAGGTCTGGGAGTGAGTTGGTTCTTACGAACTCCACAGCTCCATAATGGCTTTGCTAAAAACTGGGAAGTTTGGTAGCAAACGTCTTAGCACATTAAACCCACACTGATGCAAGGGTTGGATTAAATGTAAAATGCACTCCTGAGGCATCTTCGAGATGCCCCCTGAAAATTGACCAGCCCTGGTGTGGTTCCTGAATGGCTGCCGCCATTTGCCACCACCAGGCAGGTTTCTGGACCCCTGGGTAGAGAGCCTCCACTCTTTAGGTCCAGAAACAAAGGCCATTCTGGGCATCAGGCCTCCTCCCCCAGGATGGGCTGGATCCACGAAAGGGAAGTTTCAAAGGCCTGCCGCATTTAGAAGCTGTCCCTGCCTTTTGCTGCCCCCAGCAACTGGCTCCCACTGGTTCTGGACCCCACTTTGGCCTCGAAAATCAGCGGACAAAAAACTAAGCTAGGTGAAGCACACATCACAGTTCCCGCCATCTTGAAGATGAGGGGGCTCAGCCAATTAGGGAGAGGCTCATGCCCCCTCCGACTGGAGGGTGGCATACTAGGGGGTGTACCCACCCCAAGGAAGGGAACTATTGGTCCCAACCTCCACACCCCTTAAACGCGCCTAAATTTAGTATGTGGGGCAACCCTGAACCTTACTTCCTCAGATTCGAGGAAGAATGAAGACCGACCAAAGAGCTTTGCTGACCCAGGAAGAAGGGGCGGAGAGCAACTGCTTTGGCCCCAGCCATGCCGGCCTGTCCAGTCTATGACCTGCCTATAGCAAGAACCCCGGAGAGTCCAGCAGCCAGCAACCTCCAGAGGAACTACCCTGCAACCGTCTCCTGTGAGCACCAGATTTGCTCATAGAAAGACTCACCCACAGAATCTGGATTTCGGTGACACATCGATTTTGCACCGACACTCCCGGCCCGATTTCAAGTGGCCCAACACCACAAGGAGGTCTCCCCAGCGATCCTGACCTGGGATCCCTCACGCTTCGAGAGAACGACTGCAGCCTCAACCTGAAGGCCCCAGTCTCCTCCCGCCCGACCGAAGCTGGTAAGAAAACCCAACGCCAGAAGACACCCCTGCACCCGAGGCCCCATGGTCTTGGGTTGCCCAACCGACAGTGTCCAGGCATCCCCCAAGAAACCAACTTACCTCTCCAGCCAGTGGTCGCCTTCAGGAAGTCTCTTTGCCTGAGCCTGCAGCAGCTTAGCACAACAGAAGAACTCCATTGAAATACACAGGGTCCCCAGCGTCCTTTTTGCACCCTGCACCCGGCCGCCCCAGTGCCGCTGGTGGTGCAGCTCCTGTGTTTGTCGTTGGTCCCTGCAGTGTGGACCTTAACCCCAGGAGCTTTGCTGCCACAACCGAGTGGCCTGCTTATCAGCAGTCCCTAGCCGAAGGCCACCTTCGCCCCGTTGGCTAACATTGGGCCCCTGCACTCTGCACCCGGTCGCCTCAGTGCTGCTGGTGGTGCAATCTGAAAGTAATTACTGTGTAATTTAAACTGTTTCCAAAGCGTATGCAAACCTGTAACGATTGCAACATCAAACACAACTGCATTTCCTTGAACAGTCTTGCATTTGAGAGTATATTTTACGTCCCTGTGCCAAGTCCTGCTTGGTTCTAAAATAAAACATAAGTATACCTTTTTTATACTTACCTATTTGGTCTGGACTCTGTCTCTGAGGGTGGGTAATCAGTCCTTGATTGAGTGAATACAATAAATGCTTAACACACCCTCTGGATAAGCCCAACTGCTTGCCCACACTACCACAAAGTGTGCTGTTAGTACTTATCTAATTTAGCATCTGCTGTATCTCTTTGAACTTCCTAGACTCTCTGCACACTATCCCTCACTTTGGTATACTATATACAAAACCAGCTTCCTACACCACCTATACGTGACAGAGCTGATTTCAAACCTTTATGCTTTGTGCATAAAGTCCTTTATAACTCAGGACCTGAGATTCTACAAAATAGAGTAGAGTTCTATATCCCTACTTGAGACCTGAGATGGCAGAACTCAGCTCTAGCAAAAACTAAACGTATAAGAAGAACTAAAACGGATGGCCGTTCTTTTACTTATTTGGTTGCTGCCCAATGGAATGTGCTACCACTTGACATCCAGCATACTGATAACCACAGCAGATTTAGAAAAAAACAAAAAACCTGACTTTTGCCCAGTTAAGGTATTCTCTTAAGTGAAGTTCTCTCGTTGGATAGGAGTGGTAACTACCTAACGCCGTGACATCCCCTAGTGGATAAGTGTTGCACTTTAGAAATACGAAAATAATAATACTACTACTAAAATGTTGTGATTAGTTGACTTTGAGGGAAATGTGAAGTTTGACCTGCAGGGCTTTTGATTTAGAGATAATGAAAACAATGTTTGTCTTCCATTTTTGTAAATTTGGGATTTAATGATACACCTTTTGTTTCAATCAGGTTATATGGCCTGGTGGAAAATAGCATTTTTGTAAATGAATACTTTCTTTGTTTTTTCTGTTTGTTTTTTTAATTTGTTTTTATTGCAGAATTATCAACAAAATTATCGATACAATACGACCATCCTCACCACTTCAGTATAAGGCGTTATAGATTCTCAAGGTTGTACACGGCACTTCAGCCCACATCCCGGAGGCCGGGCGGCTCAGCAGCGAGCACCAACACGAGAACGTCATGAATATTACAGAGTGGTTTATGGCCATCAGTCCAATGTAGTATCTGCTTTTTGCCCCCCAACAACTCCCCCCCCCTTCCCCGGTCACTCCTAGATTGTAGCGTACATCCCCTGCCGGCACCGCATGGGTCCCCAAGGACTGTGTAGCCGGACTCTGTTAATAACATCCAAATTGACCCCCCGGAAATGCCATCAATCGGGTACTCCTGACGGTCCCTGCAGCGTACCCGTAATCTCCTCCCTCGGATACTAACTGCATTACCTGTCTTCGGTGGTGGCCCACTCCTATCTGGGTGATTGTAACCACTCCCTCCCCCCTGCTGCATCTGGTGCGGGTTATAACCATGGATTCCGGACAGAATGGCACGCTATTAATAAGGAATACCTCTTCACCCCCTGGTTCATGGAAGTCCATGCGCAAGAAGCCTCTCATCCTCATCCTCCGTCAAGTAGTCACACAACGCCTATGAATACTTTCTTTGTTGAGATGTTCCCTTGGGGAGGGCACAAAATCTCTTAAACAATAAAGAACAATCAGTGGTCTCTACTCCTTGATTTACCTGAAAGAGCTGGGTGAGATTTTGCACACAATTGGCTTGAGTTCACGTTGAGAATGACATTGCTCCGTTAGAAAGCAAAACGTAATGGATAGAATTGCTGTAATAATCTGAACACTGTTCCTTTGCACCAATAAGATTTACATTTGAGACATGATTACTCTGAAAGCATCAGCAAGTTTCTGTCTTCATCGGTCTTTCACCAAAAGAAAAATCTGGACTTGATCAGAAGAGCATCTTTCCTATGAGAGTGCACTAGATGCCTCTGAAGTTGAGGAATTGTCCATCTATCTCTGTTTCCTTAGAGAGTGCTTCTTGACATCTCCCCAACCCCCATGGATTCAAAGAAATTTCACTTTTAGTTGCAGCTTTTTCATGCTTATCCAATTTTTAACCAAATTTCTTTTTATTATAGAGATGGGATCATGTCTTGCAAAGCTGCAGAGTATGCTTTCTTAAAAAGGCTGAGGACGCAGGACTTCAGTATTTCTTTTTAGATCTCGCCTAGGCAGCGTTTGTGCTGTCTCTTCAAGACATGCTGTATTCAGGATATGTGCATACAGCTCCGCCCACTTTCCGCCCATCTTTTTAATTGGCTCCTACCCCTTGTAAATAGTGACTTTTCATTGGACAATAGGTTTAGTAGTCCCTCCTTGTAACTACCTTGTCTCTTCTTGTAACCTCCCATGACGATACCCCCTGTTACATGTGTTGTTACTCCCTATGTCTTAATTACAGCCCCAAGGCACTATTTTCTTAAAAGGCTTCAGGCAGGACACACACTTGGTCCTAACCTAGACTGGCAGTGGTTACTTCACTCACAAGAACATCTCACATTTATATGAGGCTGTCTATACATTTCTCTTCCTCAGCTCCACACAGAGTACAACCTAAGCCGGAATTAATATAATAATTCTTTAGTCACATTTCAAAGCTACTATTTTTATATATGGACATAGCTAGTTAAATGTACTCGTGTTGCTGTCTTGTATGTAATGCATTATGTTGGTAGGCTGAATTTACCATATCTTCTGCAGGGTGCAGTACCATATGTGGCCAAAGGAGGTCCGCTGGGACCTCTTATGGCCACATATAGTACTGCCCCCTGTCACATGGCTAGGTAAAAAACATTGGCATTTGTAATGCCAATAACTCCAACTTTGCAGGGTGCAATACTATATGTGGCCAAAAGAGGGCCCATGGGACGTCTTTTGGCCACGTATAGTTCTCTTCCAGGGGATACTCATCAATAGTCATAAGCACTGAATAGTCCCGCCCACGTGCGGGACCCCGGAGCAATAGCCAATAATATGCATATATCTACATATATATATATAAATACACATAAAAAACTATATATATATATATATATATATATATATATATATATATATATATATATATATATATATATATATATATATATATATATATATACATATATACATATGTAGATAATGCACATACACATACATATGCAGCCTGAAATACACCATACTAGGCTAAAAAAAACTGCCATTATTGCATGCAACACTTTTACATTTGCTAAATAAAGATATATATAATACATTATATGATAATGTAAAGAAGAAACACTGCCCTGGGTTTCTATGAAACACACAACCTTTATTTTCAAAGGTAAAAACAGGCAGGATCATAGAGGCAGCTTTAGCCTAGATAGGCTGCATAGTAACAACTGAAAAACTTGGAGCCGTGCCTTTAAGACCTCCATGAGCCTCCAGGCTCCCATCATGCACCACAGGTGACAGTTAGGTCAGTTCTTTTTTCCGGCTCCTTCTGTGAGGATCCTGGAGCATTGAGCTCGCCAGTTTCTGATATTTTATCACTTTATTCTGGTATTTCTCTAATTTTTTTGTCTTTACTAGACGTCTTTAGTCATTGTTTGACTAATACAACAATTTTTTCCTGGTTTTTGACTATTTTTTCAGTCATAATGCCGGCCTTGTTTGTTAAGTGTCCGGCCTGTGGTTAAAAAAAATGGCCAAGTCAGACCCTCATTCGGTCTGTGTAGCTTGTTTACCATCTTCTCGCAAGCCAGAACTCTGCTACCACTGCAGCAAGTTGTCTAACCGAACTCTTAAGGAGAGGGAGAAGAGCAGACTTCAGTCCCTGTATGACAGAGGAGAAACTCTTCTAAGGTACCTCTGTGTTCAAAATCGGCATCGAAATCACCATCCCGGCGACCGTCGACGTCGAGACATCCTTCGCTGTCTAAGAAGATCATGCCGTCGAAGCAAGGTGAGAAGAGACATGAGCGTAGACGATCCAGGTCCGGCTCGCCTACGACTGCAAGAGAGCGGGGCTCGACGTCATCTCATCGACGTTGACGGTCGCCGCCGCGAGGCTCGGAACATAAGTCAAGGTCGCCGTCGAGAGGTGCCATGACGTCGACGTCGAACTGGCCAGCAGAGGTTTCGACGTCGAAGAACCCAAGCAAGGTGGCGTCGAGGCACACAACGTCAAGAAATCTATCGCCGTCGAGGCGCATGACGTCGACGCCTAAGAGACCATCGTCGTCGAGGAAATCGCCGCCGAGGGAATCGCCGCCGAGGGAATCTACGCCGAGGAAATCGGCGCTGACGAAGAGATCGGCGTTGAGGAGATCGTTGTCGAGGAGGTCGTCGTCGGCGTCTCCTGCACCAAAGAAGCCTAGGACGGTGTCTAAAGACCGGTCTACGGCTCATACTGTGTCTTCTGGGAGTTCCTCTTCCTCCTCTGAACTGCAGATTGTGAAAGTCTCTCCAGAGCCCACGAGGGCACCTTCACCTGTTCAGCCGGCAACTAATATCTCACCGCGCTGGCTGGGGGAGATTAGAGACTGGAAGATAAGGAAAATAAATCTTCCAAGGTCTAAGTCCAGATCTCCTGTGTCTGCAAGACCGGCTTCAAGATCGAGATCGCCTCAAAGACAGTCGGTGCACTCTCCAAGAAGACGTGAGCGTACTCCTCCGAGGAAGTCTCCATCAGTGAGGAGGCGGTTGTAGGAGAGTAGGGTCTGCAATCCTAAGGTCAACCCAGATTTTTGCTTTTTGCTTTTTGCTTCACTGGTTTACGACTTTTCCTGGCTGTGGGCCTGCTAATCAGACCCACAGCCTAGCTGTTCTCTCTCTAAATTGACATCCATGTACTTTAGGTGCATATACCAATTGGTATCTGGTCACTCTTGTAAGTCCTTGTACAGTGTACCGTAGGTACCCAGGGCCTACCAGGGGCTGCAGCATGTATTATGCCACCCCTGGCTGGCCACCCAAATCTGACACAACTGGCTGATCAATCAGCTGGGGCAAGGTGGTGTAATCACCCTTTGCTTTAGATATAGTATACCTATATCTAAACCTAAAATGGACACATATACTCCTATAAGTCACTCCTATGGCAGGCCTTAACAATCCTGGAGGCAGAGTGCTTGGAATTATGTGAGATAGTGCTATGGCATGAGCTGAGCCTGTCTGCAGCTTTCGGAACCAAGTCCTTTAGCTGTTTCCATGATAACTCTATACCATATACTCTTATGTGCATTATAATCCTCGCGGTTATTGCTAACTTTGGCATAGCATTATCAAAACATGTCGAGTAAGGTGTCATACGGATTGGAATACTACCCCCTCACCAATTCTAGCAACGGGGGTAGCATACCACCCTTTTAGAGGGACACAACATGTATTTAACTGTGAACCCCGGTTGAAGTTTAACTCGAGCCTCAGCATCACAAAATGGATGCTGCCACCAGACACAAGTCTGACCTCCTGCTGCTGGGAGTCCTTCCAGCGAGGGAGGCTTGGACAAAGGGTTTCCTGCCTTGGGAGGTGCTAGCACCACCCCAGACAGGATTTTGTGTATTAGGTAGGACAGGCCTGAAAGGAATGAGACATGCCTGGGGCGCACAAGGTGCCCTGTGCATACACCGGCTCAAACCAGTTGCTGGGGCACTCCAGCCTCAGCTCTGGCACGAAACCAGACAAAGGATATGGGGTGTAACCACCCCCCTTCCTGGTCCCACCCATAGGAGGGACCTAGTGATAGTACAAGCAGAATAAATGTAGGAACTGGTCCCATTCCAAGTTAGATTATCCTGAATTGATTTTACAAGAAGAAACTCTGGACTTCGACGTTCTGCTCCACAGAAGACTGAAGAAATCTCCCTTGAGGGCAAGGAGTGTCCCCCCTGCACCATCAAGCGGCTTCACTTTGTCGTCTTCCCTCGAGGATCCAGACTTCAGAGCCCGACGAGACACAGAATCCCAGACCTCTCTGACCTCTACCTACATCTGCAGCACAGCTGAGATCCGTGGGTGCAACGAGACACGTGGGACCTGACATCTTGAAGAAACTGCACTTCGCTTCCAGCACGACTTCTGAGGTTTCCTCGAAGAAGTCCTTTGGCGATTGAGAAGCCCCAGCCCCGAGCAGCTCCTGCACAGAAGATCAGCTCTCCAGCATCCACGAGATCTGCGTGGGGCCCTTTTGCTTGATTGCTGCTCGACGCGTTGTCTGGTCACTTGCCGGCTGGCTAGTCGCCTCCTTGACGACGATCCTTGAAATCCACACCGCTGGTCTGGTTGCTCCAGACTGGCCCCTGCTTCCCTGCAAAGGAGAAGCACCCCGGACCCTCCTGGTCCGCACCAGACGCCTTTTCCACTCACCGCGTGGGTTGCCTTTGCCAAGGCCTGTTGACGCCAAATCTGGATCCAACACCGCCGACAGTGAGAGCCTCCGTGGGACAGCACGTGCCTCCATCCTGGTCGTCGAAGACACCACCTGGTCCACGTGGCTGCAGAGTCAAGCGTCCACTCTTCAACTGATCGCGACGACAGCCTCTGGTTCCTTCCTGGTTCCACTCCAGTCACTGGCTAGTGACTTTGAACATTGTCTCCTCTGCTTTCAGGTCTTCAGCTTCCTTGATCCACCCTTGGATCATGCCGGACATCTTCCTCCTGGTTGCCTGCAGCATCTTTTCTTTCAGGCTCCATAGACTTCAACGCAGAAACCCGACATGACTTCGCACCTATGCACCCGCAGCCCGTGGGTGAGGTAACAAGAGCATTTCGGTGCTCAAGGGTAGATTGACTCTCCTAGTGTCCAGATTCACAGTCATTTTAGTCCGAACTAGTCAGGATTGTCCGTATTCACCTTTTTCTTGAACTGTACTGTCCATAGACGTTGTTACGCATCTCGCGTGTGAGTTCACACTCTGCACACACGTTCCATGGGCCTCCTATTACTTACCTAAAGTTAGGATAGTGTAGTCCCAGCGATCCTACAGCCTCTGGACAGCTCCATTCCTTCTATCGACTTCCTTATACCACTTGGTTAGTATATGGTTTGTTGCACCCCTAGGGCAACATTGTAACTCGTGCAACTTAACGTATTTTTCGTAAGAGTCTTGTCATGTGCTTAGCCCTCTGACCTCATAAAGAGTTCAGAGGTGTATGTTAGTTAATAAATATCTTGTTTATTTTCATAACAACTGTAGGAAGGGGGAGTCTCTAGTTGGCGCAGTGCAACACTAGCGACAAGCAGGGACTCTCTCTTCCTCGTCAGGGCTGAGGGTTACCGTCAAGACAACCTCTGCTTACCCTCTAGGTAGTGTGGCTTAAGCAGTCGTAGGCTAATCTCTGGGGCACATAGGGTTAAACATTTGCAATATTACACCATCACAACCAACCCACCACACAATGACACCAAACTGTATTTGTAAAAATATATATCTTTATATAAATTTCAAGCAGGCTTGTAAATACAGTTGTCAAACTTTCAATAGCGGTTCCAGGTTACTTAAGTTCAGGTTGCCACAGTTCTTTCTTAGCAATAAGCAATCTTTTGGGCCTTCTGCCCAGGGTCAACAAGGTTCAGCGTCTCGTAGCGCCTCAATGCGCTGTCCGCTGTCTCCGCTTGTTTCAAGGGGGAGATCGGGCCGGGCCGGCCAAAGCTCACGCTTCCCGCGTGGGCCTCGAGGACCAGGAGCCGTGCGAGCCTCGGTTTCAGAGGCGGCTCGCGTGGGGAGCAGATAGCGCAGTGCGAGCTCGAGTTGCAGGACGCTCGCACCGTGAGGATACCACACAGTACCTTTCAACTTCTTGTGGAGCGGGCGGCTTCCAGGGGAGCTGTCCCACGTCGCGTTGCTTTTCCGGGGTCGCTGTTCGTTGCGGCTCTCAGCCGGGCAGGTCACGGGTCATCCGGGGCGGCGGTGTTCTGTGGCGGCAGGGTCCTTTCTTCGTCGTTCGCTCCGACTCTGGAGGCGGCGGCTGTGTGGTGGCGGCAAGTGGCAGTACGGTCCCCAAGTGCAGGACGTACCCAGCCAAGGGCCGGTTGCAGCTGTGCGCTCACAGCTGAGCTGTCGGGCAGGATACGGACCAGAGGGGAGTTATCACCGGGCGGCTGTCCGTCTTCGCAGGTGGATTGACGGCTCGAAGCGCAGTCAATTCGGGAGCTTGGACCAGACGGGTCCTCCTTCGCGTTGCTCTCGGGCTCCCGGTGCAGATGCGGTCACGGTGTTCGGGCCAGCGGCGGCTGGACCTCAATTTGCTCTCGCTGTTGCTTTGGGCCCCGGTCACGTGCTTGGGGGGATGTCGATGCCTTGGATTACGGGGAGCGTGGCAGGATTGCCCAGCGCTCCCAGATTCCTCCGTCAGTACTGCAGCGATCAGCAGCACACACAGTCGCTTTCTTCAGGGTGTAGCGCCCACTGGTCCTGGGGCGCTGGTCAGGGGGCAAGTTCAGCCGCAAGCCCTTGGAGATCTTTCAGCAGAGTTTGGCACAAAGTTTCACAAAGCAAAAGTCTTCTTGTAGTCTTTCCTTCTCCTCTCCTTCTGCAGCAAGGCACCAGACACAGGCAAGAGACAGCACTCTTCCTTGTCCTTCCAGGTCCTTCTCGTCGGGCAGAGTTCCTTCTGTAGCACAAACAGGATCTAATTTACAAGGAGCAGGGCTCCTACTTTTATACTGCATTTCTTTTGTTCTTGCAGGCCAGGGGGGCCTTTGCATAGCCACTTTCAGTCCTTGAGCACTCTGGTGGGTGCAATCGGCTTCTGCTTTCAGTGTGAGGGGCAGGCGCATCAGACGCCCCACAGGAGGTGGAGCCAACATTGTGTGGACAGAAGTAGCCAGAAGTACCTTGTTGATGGGGCTTCGCCCTTCCTGGGCCAGGTGTCGGCTGAGTCATCAGTCGCTCCCCAGGAGGGTGGAGCCAGCATTGTGGTGGCAGAGCACAGCAAGATTCGGAGTCAAGAGCCACTCCTACCTCCCACTAAGGTGTAATCTGCGCATTCACCACCTGTCATCCCCCAGCCCTGTCACTCACACATCCCAGACAGTCAGATACACATACCAGCAGAGGCGGGCTGAAATGGTTAGGCAAGCAAATGCTAACTTTCTAAAAGTAGCATTTGCAAACACAGGATATTAAAATAAACTTTACTAAAATAAATATTTTATTATTCTGAGTTCAGGCATACTAAACATGACTCTCTACCATGCTCCCTGAGCCTGCTGGGATTATAGAGTGTAATAATTCCAGCAGCCCATTCTGGCCTAACGGGAGCAGGTAGCCTTCAATAGTGAAATACGAATTTAGTTGTAATTCACTACTAGGACATGCCACACACATCAGGGCTCGTCCTACCTTACACCTACAATGCACCCTGCCCGCAGGCCTACCATAGGGGTGACTAATATGCAGTCAAGGGAAGGTTCAGGGGTGGCAAGTGGGTGCACTTGCCCAGCCAGCATGACAGTACGAGACTGCACGCGGGTTCTGCAGTGGCAGTCCCCAGACACATCTTACGGCTGCTTCTGTGGGTGGCGCAACCAGCGCTGCAGGCCCACTAGCAGTATTGCCATTCACAAGCCCTGGCACTCCTAGTGCGCTTTACTAGGGACTAACAGTAAATCCAATGCACCAATCATGGACATCAATCACATGTACAATTTCACAGTAAGGAGCACTTGCACTGCGGCACGGGTCGGCCGTGGCGCAGTGCCCTGAGTATCGGAAAACCAGCAAAACATCGGAGGCACACCAGCAAAAAGTGGAAGGGAAACTCACGCCAAGGTGCCAGGTCTAGCAACAACTTGTGTGGTGTCCTTTCATCTGGTATTCAAGGGGTTATACGTGGTAAAACAGCTGGCTTCACATGCCAAAAGAGTGCTTTGTCCATGCTACCATTAGGATAGCTGGTCTATAAGGTTGACTTACAACCAATCACCATAAGGGTTGTTTGGACTCAACCAAAACCCACCCGCCCTCTCATCGGACCCAAACCAAGCTGCCATCAAACTCAAACAATGGATCACTCACAGCGCCGACGAATTAGCACCCTTGAAAAACCATCACACCAAACAAGACAGCAAAAAGGCCCCCTGGTTCAACGATGACCTTAAGAAATCCAAGAAACTATGCCGTACTCTCGAGAAAACATGGAGAAAAAACCCAACCGCCGACAACATGACCACCTTTAAGACAGCCACCCGCAAACACCACCAGCTGATCCGATCCACCAAGAAATCAGCACTCAAGAATCGACTCGACAACAGCAAGGAACTATTCAACATCGTCAAAGAATTCACCAACCCCACCGCAGCCTCAAACGACATCACTCCCTTCCAAGACCTCTGCGATTCGCTATCCTCCTTCTTCTACAACAAAATTGCCCATACACAACAGCTTCGAAAACAGTTCCAACGAACAATGCTCTCCACCCCCCTCAGAACCTAAGCCGCCCTCTAACTATCTCAGCACCTGGAACCCAATCACCACCGAAGACACCATCCGCCTAATGAATTCCATCCACTCTGGGTCACCAACCGACCCATGTCCCCACCACATCTTCAACAAAGCAGACTCCATCATCGCACCCCATCTCCTTGATGTTATCAACTGCTCCTTCAACTCTGCTACCTTCCCAGAAAGCTGGAAACATGCCGAAGTCAGCGCCCTCCTAAAGAAACCCACAGCAGACCCCTCTGAACTCAAAAACTACCGCCCACTATCCCTCCTCCCTTTCCCGGCAAAAGCCATCGAGAAAGCCGTCAATAGCCAACTCGCCACCTTCCTCGAATCCAACAACTCCCTCGATCCCTCACAGAATGGCTTTCGAGCCAAACACAGCACCGAAACCGCCCTCATCGCAGCCACAGACGATATCCGAACACTACTGGACAACGGAGAAACAGTGGCCCTCATTCTACTCGACCTCTCCCCTGCCTTCGACACAGTCTGTCATAGCACCTTCATACAGCGCCTCAACAACAGCGGAATACAAGGAAAAGCACTGGACTGGATCATCTCGTTCCTCGCCGGAAGAACCCAGAGAGTAAGACTTCCGCCATTCAAATCAGAGGCTACCAAAGTCATCTGCGGTGTACCACAAGGATCATCACTCAGTCCCACCCTCTTCAACGTTTACATGACTCCACTCGCATCCATCGCGCGTCATCACAACCTTAACATCATCTCCTACGCTGACGACACCCAGCTGATCCTTTCCCTCACCAAAGACCCTAACTCCACCAAAACCAACCTTAACGAAGGCATGAAAGAAGTAGCCGAATGGATGAAATACAGCCGCCTAAAACTTAACTCTGACAAAACGGAGGTACTCATCCTAGGATCATCCCCCTCTGCCTGGGACGACTCATGGTGGCCTTCAGCTCTAGGCACAGCACCCATACCCACAGATCACGCACGCAACCTGGGCTTCATCCTAGATACCTCACTCTCGATGACCAGACAAGTCAACGCCGTCTCATCCTCCTGCTTCAACATACTTTGTATGCTCAAAAAAATCTTCCGTTGGATCCCCTCTGAGACAAGAAAGACTGTCACCCACGCACTAGTCACGAGTCGACTGGACTACGGAAACACCCTCTACGCCGGAATTACAGCCAAATTACAGAAAAAACTCCAACGCATCCAAAACGCATCAGCGAGACTCATCTTGGACATCCCTCGCCAAAACCACATTACCGGCCACCTGAAAGACCTCCACTGGCTCCCCGTCAACAAGAGAATAACATTCCATCTCCTCACCCACGCACCCACGCACACAAGGCCCTCTACAAACTAGGGCCCGAATGCCTTAACTCTCAACTGTCCTTCTACACACCCACCTGCCAACTAAGATCCTCCAATCAAGGCCTCGCCGCAGTTCCGCGTATCCAAAGATCCACCATGGGAGGTCGATCCTTCTCCTACTTGGCGGCCAAGACCTGGAACTCACTCCTCACCCACCTCCGCCTCACACAGAACCACATATCCTTCAGAAAAGAACTTAAAACCTGGCTATTCGATAAATAATGAACCCATCCCCAAGCGCCTTGAGACCCTCTGGGTGAGTAGTGCGCTATATAAATTCTTGAACTTGAACTAGAACTAGTGAGCATCATATATCAAGCCAACCTCTCACATTGGTGTGCAGCCGTTGGGATTTGAGCTTGCTGTTGTTTTTACCAAATATAATCTTGAGATATCATTTGAAAGATCACATAAGGTACCATAGGTACATATAACAAGCTTAGAAATACTCTGAGTTCTACTGAACCAGCTGTTGTAGTAGAAAGGGAGTAGCACACCCTGACTACAACTCTTAGCAAGGGATCAGTAGGAAAACACATAGTGTAGGTAAGTGCACCACTTACACCTCACTAGAAAGCATGTCTGCCACAGGAGAGAACACAGGGGCTCCCCTTGTGGCTATTGACCCTCCACAGGTCATTTCAAGATATGCAGCCCTCAGCTTCCAGGAGATGAGACAATGGTGTACCTCCAGGAAACTGAAACAGGGTTCTAACCCTACCCTTCCTTTTCTGATAGGTCTCTTAGAGACATATGATGCTACAAGGGCTTCTAATCCAGGCCCCTCTGATCATACAGATGGGAGCATGCCCCCCCTTAGAAGGTGACCCTGAATCTAACCCCCTTGAAACCAAAGAGGAAGCTGGTGAAGAAGATGGAGAATCATCTGAGGGAGAGGTAGACATTGGTCAGGTTATAGTCAGCAGACTTACTAGGGCCAACTTAAGCCTACATGAGAATGGAACTGGGGGAGCCCCAGGCCCATCCTCAAGCAGGCCTAACCTTGGGAATAGACGAGTTAGGTCTCAATCCAGAGGCTCTAACAGATCTATTCACACCCATGTCTCTCAGGCATCTTCTCAGAGAGGGATGACATCCCCTCAGAGAAGAGAACATGAAGCAAAAATGAAGGAAGTCAATCTGAGGATCCAAAGGGAAGAACTTGCCCTTGCCAAAGAGAAACTTGCCTTTGCCAGAGAGCAGAAATTGAGTGGGGTAGAACCCACTGGTGGCAGCATTATCCCTAGAGATAAAGACAGGAGTTTTGATAAAAGACACCTGAGTAAAATAGTGCCCTCCTTTAAGGTAGGAGATGACATCCACAAATGGATGACTGCTTTGGAGAGAGCCTGCAAAGTACAGCAGGTACCCCAGAGTCAGTGGGCAGCTATACTGTGGCTCTCCTTTGAAGGTAAAGGAAGAGACAAGCTCCTCACTGTTAGAGATGAGGATGCTAATGATTACCAAGTCCTGAAAAGTGCCTTGATTGATGGGTTTGGCTTAACAACTGAACAGTACAGGTTGATGTTCAGAGACACCCAGAAAACTCAAGCTCAGGATTGGACTGACTTTGTTGATTGTGCCACTAAGGCTTTGGAAGGCTGTTTACTGGGAAGTAAAGTTACTGATTACACAGGATTGTATAATCTAATTATGAGAGAGCAAATCTTAAATAATTGTCAGAACCAGTTGTTGCATCAGCACTTGATTGACTGAGATCTGGCCTCTCCCCAAGAATTGGGAAAGAAGGCAGACAGATGGTTCAGGGCAAGGGTCAAGCAGCAGAACCAGAACCAGGGTGGTGGCCAGAAGAAAGCAGACCAGAAGGGTAATAATGAGAATAAGCAAAATGACCAGAAGTCTTCAACAGGGCCCCAACAATCTAAGGAGGGTGGGTCCCAGAAAAGAAAACCATGGTGCCAATACTGTAAAAGTAAGACTCACTGGTTTAGTGAGTGCACCAAGAAAGGCACAGCTCCTACCACTACTGCCCCTAAGGCACCTGCACCCCCTAGTACAGTTAGTAGTGGTAGTACACCCCCAAGGCTATAGTTGGGTTAACCCTAGGAACTGAGATGGGTTCTGACTTAGTCAGGATACCTACTCGGGCTGTTCTTGTTTGTACTGGGGACATGGATTTGACCCCTACTGTAAGTCCCAGTACTCCGGGCAAATACAGACATACGCATTTAATTAATGGAAAAATGGCTCAGGCCTACAGGGACACTTGTGCCAGTGTCACTATGTTGACACCAAAGTAAAGTAAAAGTTAACATTTTTTATTGCACAATTAATTAAAATCATTGCAATCTGCACATACAAAAATGATCATTAAAAATAGAAAAGTGTATTCAGATCTGTTGAAGGAGACAATAGAATTGGTGAGGTAAAGGGAAGGGAAAGCAGAGAAGCCAATGGAATGGCACTTAGGGGGTAAAAGTTCAAATTTGATCAGATGGTAGAGACAAGCAGTTAATTTCTGTGATGAATTTTACAAAGCGAGTCGCCAACTGTGGCGAGTCCCCCCTCATACATGCCTCGAGCGCTTCTTGACATGTTCTGATGCCTAAAAGAAGCCAAATTGGTCTCAGCCAGAATATTCTTTGCGCCCGAAGGCAATGGCAGATGCACAAAATGTGGGTTAAGCTTTCCTCTCCCTGGTTACAAAAACGGCACTGAGAAGAGGCTTCTTTCTTATATCCTTGCCCAAACTTATATGCCTTCAACGGAATTAAGCCAAAACGAAATCTCATCAATTGATGTTTGATATACGGCTTCATTGCTGATGCAAGATAAGATGGGAGACTTTTCGGGGCATATAGTTTGGTAGCCCAAGTGCCATGAAAAAGCTGAAGAACCTGTTGCGTGTCTGATTGATTTGATAGGATTTTAGCTTGCTTGGTTACAAGCTTCGATTTCGTTTCGTTGGACAAGGAAGAGGACCATATATCCCCCGCTTCGAGGGATTTAAGGCAGAATATCAGGTATTTATTCCATGATGTAGTTGGGTTGTTAAGCAGGAGCCATATGCAGCTCTTCAATGGGGGTTAGCTTGTTTCGCTTTCAGACAGTATGAGACGTATCTTGCACCCATAATCCAGCGCATAGAGGATAAGGAAAATTCTTTCCGAATTTGGGCATGGGAAGTCGAATTTGGCAGTCGCAAGACCCGGCGATAGCATGATGATTGTGCTCTATCTAGCCAGTTGTTCATTTTGTCTTTAAAAATTACTGCACCAAAGGAGATTGTAGGAAGGAATTTTGCATTGATCAATTTTATCAATGGGACATGGTCCTAGGAATGGAGAGCGCTCTTCGTTCTCATGAAGGCCCCCTCTAGACTATGAGCCACTGCCTGCATCTCGGTTGTGTGCACCGAGCATCTCCCTTTATGATCAATCCAGACGCCCAGATATTTATATGCAGTGACAGTATCCAGTGGTTTCCCTTCTATAAACCACATGATCTTTTTTGTATTCGCGGGAGAAATTGCCATCGCTTTGGCTTTACTAACGTTTATCTCTAGGATATTGTTGTTGCAGTACTGGGTGAGGGAATTGAACAATCTTTGGAGGCCCACCATGGTTTGATCTAAAAGAATGGTGTCATCCGCATATTGAAGAATTTGGATTTTGCTTTGACCGATTCCTGGGGGGAAAGCTCTTGATCGGGACAACCATTCGGGCAGGTCGGCGAGGTACAGATTGAAGAGTAATGGTGCAAGAGTGCACCCTTGATTTAAGCCTCTATTTGTATAAATTTTGTTGGAGGTAGACCATTTCGATGTTACTCTGACTTTAACCCAGGTGTCCGTGTGTAGGGCTATCAGTGCGTTTAATAGCGTCTATGGGATACCCCATCTTGCCAGTTTTTCCCACAATTTAGGCCGACTAACGCTGTCAAAGACTTTGCGAAAATCAATAAATCCTAGGTACATTGATTTGCCTTTTGCAGCTAGAGTTGTTTCCATCAGGTGGGCTAAGGAGATCAAGTTGTCCTCGATGTGGCAGCCTTTTCGGAAACCAGTTTGGCTGAAAGGGATCAGGTTTTTCGTTTCCACCCATTTTGTAAGTTCTTTTAGGAGGACACTTGCGTAGACTTTCCCATCCACATCAAGTAGGGCTATCATCCGATAATTATTGGGGTTGGAACGCGAGCCTTTTTTATGGAAGGGTACAAGGAAGGATTCTTGCCAGGAGGGCGGGATGGAATGTCCCAATACTGCATCCTCGAAGAGAGGAGTCAGTATCGCGGCCCATTTTTGTACGGAGGCTTTGAGCACTTGCTTAGGGATACCGTTGGGTCCGGGGGCACCACCGGAGCGCATTTTCTTTATGACGCCTACTATTTCTTCTGTTGTTATCTTGATGGTAGGGGTTGTGCCATCCTCAGTGATTAGCTGTTCGAGCATAAGATGGGTACTACTGCTGCTATTTGATATGTACGGTGCTGTGTACAATAGTTTAACATAATTCTCCCAAGCAACAGGGGAGATATTAGCTGAAGTGGGTTATTTAGTGGCCTTGGATGCCTCATTTACCCAATTCGAAAATTTCCTTTGGTCCTTAGTTTTGATTATCTCAAAGACTGTCGCCCAACGAAGCTCTTCTTCCTGTCTTTTTAGGTCGAATCTAGCCTTCCTGTAGTTTTTTCTGGCGACTGATATGTCACTCTTCAGAGATTTGTATTCACTTTCGTCGGTCGCATGGGCTCGTTGCAACTTATTTAATTTACTTTTTGTGGAGTTTATAAGATGTTTTTGCTCTAACATAGTAGTTGGGACCGGAAGGTTCTTCGAGGGGCTATTTGTTAGTTTTAATGCTAATTGGTCTCTGAATTCACTCAGTCTTGTTTCCCATGAAAGTCCTGTCGAATAGTCAGTGCCATCCAGACGCTGTTCAGAGAGAAGATTATCAACTTCCGCTTCTATTGTTTCACGATTCCATTCAGACCTTCTCAGTTTTCTTACATTCTGGAGGTTTGATTCCCTTCCAATCTGGGGAGTAATCGGGCGGTGTTGCTGCCTAAGGGCAATCTTGCATGTTAGGATTGCATGATCGCTGTCTAACGATGGTGTTCTCAAGAGCTGGCGCGCCAGTTGGAAGGCAGTGAAAGATAAATTTTGGAAAAGGTGATGGACAGAGTCTCTGAATGATGCAGAATACTCCTACCCAGTCAAGAGATCAGGGCTTGATCCATCACCGTTTTTTAGCTCACTGCACCATCCCAGCTCAGAACCTGGCTACATGCAAATTAGTCTGTTCCTGTCCCAGTGCATGATGGGAACAGGGCAGACCAAACTACCATGCCAATTCTTCACCAGAAAGGAGACAAGCTACCGGGGACCGGTTTCTGGCATTTCAGCCGTCATCGGCCCGGCTTGCTTGAATCCTGATGGTGCAATGAGCTAGGGACTCACGTCTGAGTATACCCTCCCACACTTAGTGTGGATAAAATCAATTTTGGAAAAGGTGATGGACAGAGTTTCTGAATGATGCAGAATACTCCTACCCAGTCAAGAGATCAGGGCTTGATCCATCACCGTTTTTTTAGCTCACTGCACCATCCCAGCTCAGAACCTGGCTACATGCAAATTAGTCTGTTTCTGTCCCAGTGCATGATGGGAACAGGGCAGACCAAACTACCAAGCCAATTCTTCACCAGAAAGGAGACAAGCTACCGGGGACCGGTTTCTGGCATTTCAGCCGTCATCGGCAGTGAAAGATATCCATATATATGGTAAAGTAGCCATACGGAATGAAGACATATGGGTATATGCAGCTGGTTGATCAGAGGCTAACCTTCCATTAAGAGTGCGCAGGCCGGATTGGTTTAATTTTGTTGCTAATTTTATACCATTAGGTTCCTTCCGTTGGTATTGGGACTTTATCTCCGGGATTGCCCACTCTTCATTTACTGATGATATTTGAGCGGATTGGGAGGGATCAATGTCCATTAGGTTGGAGTTGAAGTCACCCATTATCCGCCACAGGTCATTTGGGAATAAAGCTTCAAGATTATTTATTATAGGAAGCAAGTTGCTTAAGGTAGTCTCCCGGCGAATTTTTGCGGGATGTAGGTAGACGCAGCCGAGGATGATTTTTTTGCTTTATTTTTCCCTTAATATGGCTCTTGATCCCAATGCTGAGGAAAATGAAGTCACCTTCGCCGTTATAAAGTGTCTCTAGTTTTGCAACCAATGTATTCTTTACGGCGATCAGCATGGCCACCTGCTGTAGATGGAATAGCAAAGGATTCGGCTACAGTGAAATCTTCCCAGATGGTATTCTCCAGGGCCCAGGTCTCTTGAATGGCGAAGATATCATTTGACTTCCGCAGGTCCGTAGTTAATCGGCCTATTTTCTCTTTTGTTAGAGTCCGGATGTTCCAAGAGCAAATATTTAAGCAACAGGCTGAGTCATATTTTGGTTCATTTTCGTGCTGGATTGTCTGTGCACTACCCTAAAGCCTTGGAAAGCCATGACCAGTCTTGGGATTTGTTTGATTTGAATACGCATTTACGTGGTCCACCTGCTGATGTGGCTATCACTTGAAGCGGGGTATCAATCCAGGGTACTGCTTTTGATTCCTTTCTGTGGCCAAGTAGCATCGGGGGTAGCTGCTGTTTGCTCCCTTCCAAATTTAAGTCGGGACTAATGTTGTTGGTCAATAAGGGGTCAGGGGTACCTTTTAGAAGGGTCGGATAATTGATGGTGGTATAAAGTCTAGCTTGAATACCCCATTCGCTCAGTTGCTTTATGTTCTTGGATAGTGTTGCAGCTAGTTCTGGGTTTAGAAAAGTTACCAGAGTTGACTCCTTCTTCTGACCCTTAGCAGAATCTATAAAAGCCACTGTTTCAATGTCCGCTGAGTTGACACTTTCTAAGCCTGGAAGATGCTGGCATAGCTTTAAGATATTTCCCCTGTTTAGAATATCCCATTGGCCCTGTGATTCATATTCCGGGTATAGTAGTACTTTTTTGTGGTGTAGCTGTGTGGGGCGAGACTCTTGATTTTTAGTATTGACTTTGTGTGGTTGTGGCCGATTGGGGCTACAGGTTGGACGATCTGTTAGGGGTTTTTCATTACCTAGGTACTCTAGATTTTCTTGAGTAATTGGCTTTAGGATCAAGGAGCAGTTGTTTGTTAGCGTATTCCTCGTGGCTAGTTCTTGGGTGAAGGGTGTCTTGATGTCAGGTCCAGCATCCTCTAGTTTTCCGTCTATTATTAGTAGTGTAATTTCTGAGATAGAAGTTCTTTTTATTTGTCCGCGGTCTTCAATGATAGATGTATTTTTTCCGCTGGTGACGGCAGAAGGGCTTTTAATAGCAAATTTAATAGACTTATCATTTTGAATTAAGTGATTACTGCAAGATTTTTTATTGTTACTACTATTTTTAGGTGCTTTGTCCTCCTTTGAATCTAATAGTTTCTGCATGTAATTTAGAGGTGATTTCGGGTTTACAGTGATATCTTTTGTCAAGTCTGTTGATTTTTCTGGCTCCTCCGCCCGATTTCTAGGGGGGTCCCTCGTGTTTGTTCCAAGCCATTGCAATAATGCGTTGCTCTTTTTTTTTTTTTTTTGCTTTATTTAACTTCTTCAGTTTTTTCTTGTTCTTTCTGGACATTGAAGTTCCTTCCTTCTGAATTTGTTTGGTCCCAAATAAAGACGTGGAAGAACTTATTGTGGTAGGCGACTGATCGAGATGACTATTTATTGTGTCATTGAGTCGTTGTTGATCCTGTTTTAAGCTATTATGATTATCACTAGGGCCGACTGAATTGTTGAGGTTTGATTTTGATGTTCGGGAAATTTCTTGGGTTTGAAATTGAGTTGGAGAACTTATTTTCTGCGGTATAGTTTGAGACTTTGTCCTTAAATCTTCTATTAAAGTAGTCATTATTTCAGGCAGAGACTCGAGTTTTTTTATTAAAGGCTCACAAGAACAGTTGATCTGATTGTGATTTGGATACAAGATTATATTAGCAGGCAGTTCCTGACTTAGATGTGCTGCGGAGGTGTAGTTTTGGCCCGCATTATTTTGGGCTCTTCGTATCAGTGCGTTTAGCTGTTCCAGTTTAGAGTCTATACGTATTATAGAGTCTGCTAATAGTTGAAGGATAGCTATCTGTGTCTCCAGTTTGTCAGCGTGCATATGGGCAGCGTTAGCCATGGAATGCAAGGCTTGGTTGGTAGCTGCAAGAAGCATTTCAACTTTAGGCGTTCCTGGACTTGCTTGAGAAGATCTTTGTCTAAAACTTCTAAGAAGATTTTTGTTAGGATCATAGTTGAAGCAATAGTCTTTAATTCCAGTTTTAACATTGTTAAAATTTGTAGTTGAGGCTATAGGTGGGCTTACTTTGATCACCAAAGTTTGTGGACCCTGATCAGGTAATCCTAGGTTCAGACTACCTAGTGAGCAATGCTAGCAATGTCACTACCAATCACAGTATGGCAGTTGTTAACTTGTCCTGGGGAGGGGTAACTGGCCTAAACAGGGTTGAGGTTAGTTCAGACCTCCCAGTGGACTGTCTGTTGGGCAATGATTTGGAATCCTCCTTATGGTCAGAAGTGGAGTATCGGACTCATGTGGAAATGTTAGGTTTGTCAGCACATGTCCTTGCTGTGACTAGGTCACAGGCCAAAAAATGCCCTGCTGAACAAGTGCTGGATCCTGGAACAATGAACCAGACACTTCCCTAAAGAAAGAGCAGTAGTGTTAAGGCAGTGCCTTCCCCCCACCTCAAGGTGAGGATCAGCCCTCTCAGGAGGCTGACCCAAAGACCCCAGAAGGAACTGTCCTTGAGGAGCTTGAACCTGATCAGGTTGAGTTTCTTGGGTCAGGGGGACCTTCCAGGGCAGAGTTGAGGCAGGCACTGTTAGACTCCAGTTTCTTTAAGGTCACACGAGGATATTCTGGCCTTTAGACAAGCCTTTAAGACCTGGCTCTTTAGGGAAGCCTATCCTTAGATGTTCCAAGCTATCCTCCTGTTGTTGTGTTGTGTTTCTGAAAACTTCCTATAGCGCCATGAAGCCTACGGGCGTACGTGCGCTCTACAAGTCAAATTTAACATAACATAACATAGACTGTTCCTCTCTTGAACCCCTCAGACAGCAGGCTGCTGCCGAGGCTGCAGGGAGTGCTACAGGTACCCACAAGGTGTACTGGGATGATGGGCTTCTATACTCTGAGGCAAGAGACCCCAAGCCGGGTACTACCAGGAGGCTGGTTATCCCCTTGTCTCTGAGAGGTTTCCTACTTACCTTAGCCCATGAGATTCCCCTTGCAGGTCACTTAGGCCAGAACAAGACTTGGGAAAGACTTTTCCCACACTTTCACTGGCCTCATATGTCTGAAGACACCAAAGAGTTTTGTCGCTCATGTGTCACCTGTCAAGCCAGTGGCAAATCAGTTGGTACAACAAAGGCCCCCCCTTATACCACTACCTGTGGTGGGGGTACCTTTTTAAAGAGTAGGGATTGACATTGTTCGACCAATGGACCCTCCAACAGCATCTGGGCACAATTTTATACTAGTGGTAGTGGATCATGCCACTAGGTAGCCAGAAGCTATTCCCCTTAGGACCACTACAGCTCCTGTTGTGGCCAGGGCCCTACTTGCAGTTTTCTCCAGAGTGGGGTTTCCTAAGGAGGTCATCTCCTACAGAGGTGCAAACTTCATGTCAGGATACTTGACTGCAATGTGGAAGGAGTGTGGTGTAAATTACAAATTCACCACCCCCTATTACCCACAGTGCAATCGGCTTGTTGAGAGATTCAACAAGACCCTAAAAGGGATGATAAAAGGGTTACCAGAAAAGCTTAGGCGAAAATGGAACATCCTTTTACCCTGCCTTCTGTTTGCTTACTGAGAGGTCCCACAGAAGTGGGTTGGTTACAGCCCTTTTGAGCTTCTATTTGGGCATCCTGTAAGAGGACCCCTATGTCTTGTAAAGGAAGGATGGGAGTTACCTCTCAAAAAGCCTAAACTTGACATAGTGGACTATGTACTTGGTCTCCGCTCCAGGATGGCAGAGTACATGGAGAAGGCATCTAAAAACCTTGAGGCCAGCCAGTAACTTCAAAAAGCTTGGCATGACCAAAAGGCTGTCCTTACTGTTTACCAGCCTGGACAGAAGGTGTGGGTGTTGGAGCCAGTGGCCCCAGCAGCTCTCCAAGACAGATGGTCTGAACCCCATACTATTATTGAACAAAAGGGAGAGGTCACCTACCTGGTAGACCTTTGAACTCCCAGGAGCCCTCACATAATACTTCATGTGAACAGGCTCAAGGCATTTGTTGACAGGGAAGACATGGGCTTGCTCATGGCTACAGATGAGGGGCAGGAGGAAGAGAGTGACCCTCTCCCAGACCTGCTCACTCAGAACCCTGATGATGGGTCAGTAGATGGTGTAGTCTTTTCTGAAAGCCTCTCTGAACATCAGCAAAAGGATTGCAAACAGGTTCTTCAATCCTTTAGACAAATGTTCTCTCTGACCCCCAGTCAGACACACTGGTGCACCCATGAGGTGGACACTGGTGACAGTCTGCCTATAAAGAGTAAAATCTACAGGCAACCTGACCACGTCAGGGACTGCATATAAACTTGAAGTACAAAAGATGTTGGAATTGGGAGTCATTCAACCCTCAGAGAGCCATTGGGCTAGTCCTTTAGTTCTAGTGCCTAAACCTCACACCCAGGATGGTAAGAGGGAGATGAGGTTTTGTGTAGATTACAGGGGTCTCAATGCTGTCACTAAGACAGATGCCCATCCAATACCCAGAGCAGATGAACTCATAGATAATTTGGCGTCTGCCAAGTTCTTGAGTACATTTGACCTGACAGCTGGTTATTGGCAAATCAGGTTAGCTGAGGATGCCAAGGCCAAAACAGCATTTTCTACCCCAGGAGGTCATTACCAATTTGTGGTGATGCCCTTTGGTTTGAAAAATGCACCTGCCACTTTTCAAAGGTTGGTGAACCAAGTTCTCACGGGGTTGGATGACTTTTGTGCAGCATATCTAGATGATATTGCTGTCTTTAGCTTCACCTGATCCACCTGAGGAAAGTTTTGGAGGCCCTGCAAAAGGCAGGCCTCACTATCAAGGCTACTAAGTGCCAGATAGGGCAGATAGGGCAGAGTCAGGTTGTGTACCTAGGCCACCTTGTAGGTGGTGGCCAGGTTCAACCATGGGAGAGCAAGATACAGGCCATGAAGGACTGGGCTCCTCCAACCACGCAGACACAGGTCAGAGCTTTCTTGGGCCTGTCTGGTTACTACAGGAAATTTGTCAGAAATGATGGGACAATTGTGACCCCTCTTAATGACCTGACAAGTAAGAAAATGCCAAAGAAAGTTCAGTGGACAGTTAGCTGTCAAAAGGCATTTGATGACCTAAAGCAGGCCATGTTCACTGCACCTATTCTCAAGAGTCCGGACTACTCCAAACCTTTCATTGTCCAAACAGATGCTTCTGAGTTGGGTGTGGGAGCTGTTCTATCTCAACTGAATATTGATGGTCATGACCAGCCCATTGCTTTTATAAGTAGAAGGCTGACCCCTAGAGAGAAACGTTGGTCAGCTATTGAGAGGGAGGCCTTTGCTGTGGTTTGGGGTGAAAACTCCAAACTTCTTAGGTGGTCCATTTCCCTACAGGGGATGGACTTTACAGTGGAGCACAGACCAGGGACTGACCATGGCAATGCAGATGGTCTCTCCAGGTATTTCCACTTAGAACAGTAAGACTCAACTGGTCAAGGTTAGTTTAATGTCCCTAAGTTGGGGGAAGGGGGGGTTATGTAGGAGAGTAGGGTCTGCAATTCTATGGTCACCCCAGATTTTTGCTTTTTGCTTCACTGGTTTACGACTTTCCCTGGCTGTGGGCCTGCTAATCAGACCCACAGCCTAGCTGTTCTCTCTCTAAATTGACATCCATGTACTTTAGGTGCATATTCCAATTGGTATTGGGTCACTCTTGTAAGTCCTTGTACAGTGTACCATAAGTACCCAGGGCATAAGTGAACCCAGGGCCTACCAGGGGCTGCAGCATGTATTATGCCACCCCTGGCTGGCCACCCAAATCTGACACAACTGGCTGATCAATCAGCTGGGGTAAGGTGGTGTAATCACCCTATGCTTTAGATATAGTATACCTATATCTAAACCTAAAATGGACACATATACTCCTATAAGTCACTCCTATGGCAGGCCTTAACAATCCTGGAGGCAGAGTGCTTGGAATTATGTGAGATAGTGCTCTGGCATGAGCTGAGCTGTCTGCAGCTTTCGGAACCAAGTCCTTAAGCTGTTTCCTTGATAACGCTATACCATATACTCTTAAGTGCATTATAATCCTTGCGGTTATTGCTAACTTTGGCATAGCATCATCAAAACATGTCGAGTAAGGTGTCATACGAATTGGAATACTACGCCCTCGCCAATTCTGGCGACGGGGGTGGCATTCCACCCTTTTAGAGGGACACGGCATGTATGTAACTGTGAACCCCGGTTGAAGTTAAACTCGAGCCTCAGCATCACAAAATGGATACTGCCACCAGACACAAATCTGACCTCCTGCTGGTGGGAGTCCTTCCAGCGAGGGAGGCTTGGACAAAGGGTTTCCTGCCTTGGGAGGTGCTAGCACCACCCCAGACAGGATTTTGTGTATTAGGTAGGGCAGGCCTGAAAGGAATGAGACATGCCTGGGGCACACAAGGTGCCCTGTGCATACACTGGCTCAAACCAGTTGCTAGGGCACTCCAGCCCCAGCTCTGGCGCTAAACCGGACAAAGGATAGGGGGTGTAACCACCCCCCTTCCTGGTCCAACCCATAGGAGGGACCTAGTGATAATACAGCCCCCTTTAGCAGAATAAAGGTAGGAGCTGGTCCCATTCCGAGTTAGATTATCCTGAATTGATTTTACAAGAAGAAACTCTGAACTTGGACGTTCTGCTCCACAGAAGACTAAAGAAATCTCCCTTGTGGGCAAGGAGTGTCTACCCTGCACCAGCAGGCACCATCAAGCGTCCAGCGGGTTCACTTTGTCGTCTTCCCTCGAGGATCCAGACTTCAGAGCCCGACGAGACCCGGATTCCCAGATCTCTCCGACCTCTACCTACATCTGCAGCACAGCTGAGATCCGTGGGTGCAACAAGACAAGTGGGACCGGCCATCTTGAAGAAACTGCACTTCGCTTCCAGCACGACTTCTGAGGTATCCTCGACGAAGTGCATTGGGGATTGAGAAGCCCCAGCCCAGAGCAGCTCCTGCACAGAAGATCAGCCCTCCAGCATCCACGAGATCTGCGTGGGGCCCTTTTGCTTGATTGCTGCTCGACGCGTTGTCTGGTCACTTGCCGGCTGGCAAGTGGCCTCCTAGACGACGATCCTGTAAATCCACACCGCTGGTCTTGTTGCTCCAGACTGGCCCCTGCTTCTCTGCAAAGGAGAAGCACCCCGGACCCTCCTGGTCCGCACCAGACGCCTTTTCCACTCACCGCGTGGGTTGCCTTTGCCAAGGCCTGTTGACGCCGAATCCGGATCCAACACCGCCGACAGCGAGAGCCTGCGTGGGACAGCTCGTGCCTCCATCCTGGTCATCGAAGACACCACCTGGTCCACGTGGCTGCAGAGTCAAGCGTCCACTCTTCACCTGATCGCGACAACAGCCTCTGGTTCCTTCCTGGTTCCACTCCAGTCACTGGCTAGTGACTTTGAACATTGTCCCCTCTGCTTTCAGGTCTTCAGCTTCCTTGATCCACCCTTGGATCACACCTGACATCTTCCTCCTGGTCGCCTGCAGCATCTTTTCTTTCAGGCTCCATAGACTTCAATGCAGAAACCCGACACGACTTCGCACCTATGCACCCGCAGCCCGTGGGTGAGGTAACAAGAGCATTTCGGTGCTCAAGGGTAGATTGACTCTCCTAGTGTCCAGATTCACAGTCGTTTTAGTCCTAACTAGTCAGGATTGTCCGTACTCACCATTTTCTTGAACTGTACTGTCCATAGACGTTGTTACGCATCTCGCTTGTGAGTTCACACTCTGCACATGCGTTCCGTGGGCCTCCTATTACTTACCTAAAATTAGGATAGTGTAGTCCCAGCGATCCTACAGCCTCTGGACAGCTCCATTCCTTCTATCGACTTCCTTATACCACTTGTTTAGTATATGGTTTGTTGCGCCCCTAGGGCAACATTGTAACTCGTGCAACTTAACGTATTTTTCGTAAGAGTCTTGTCATGTGCTTATCCCTCTGACCTCATAAAGAGTTCAGAGGTGTATGTTAGTTAATAAATATCTTGTTTATTTTCATAACAAACTGTGTGGTGTCCTTTCATTTGGTATTGAAGGGGTTATACGTGGTAAAACAGCTGGCTTGACATGCCAAAAGAGTTTAGCCTAAGACTGCTTTGTCCATGCTATCATTAGGATAGCTGGTCTATAAGGTTGACTTACAACCAATCACCATAAGGATTGTTTGCACTGATACAAGGTGGTCACTAGAACTAGTGAGCATCATATGTCAGGCCAACCTCTCACAGCGGTCTTCACCTTCGCCTAGATCATCACATCGCCACTCTTCGAGAAGGCGCGATACTAGATCTTCTACAATCAATCAATCAATCAATCACGGTATTTGTATAGCGCACTACTCACCCGGGAGGGTCTCAAGGCGCTGGGGGAGGGGTAGGTTACTGCTCGAACGGCCAGGTCTTGAGCTGTGTCCTGAAGGAGAGATGGTCTTGGGTTCGCCGAAGGTGGGTGGGGAGGGAGTTCCAAGTCTTGGCTGCCAGGTAGGAGAAGGATCTTCCTCCGGCGGTGGTTCTGCGGATGCGTGGTACGGTGGCGAGTGCGTGGCTGGTCGATCGTAGCTGGCGGGTGGGCGTGTAGAAGGTCATGCGGTCATTGAGGTACTTGGGGCCCAGGTTGTGGAGTGCCTTGTGTGCGTGGGTGAGTCTGAACGTGATTCTCTTCCTGACGGGGAGCCAGTGCAGGTCTCTCAGGTGTCCAGTGATGTGGCTATGTCGGGGGATGTCGAGGATGAGTCGTGCGGAGGCGTTCTGGATGCGTTGGAGTCTTTTTTGAAGTTTGGCTGTGGTTCCGGCGTAGGGGTGTTCCCGTAGTCTAGTCGGCTGGTGACGAGTGCCTGGATGACAGTCTTCCTGGTTTCCGTGGGGATCCATCTGAAGATCTTGCGGAGCATTTGCAGGGTGTTGAAGCATGAGGATGAGACGGCGTTGACTTGTCTGGTCATTGACAGGGAGGAGTCCAGGATGAAGCCCAGGTTTCGTACGTGGTCCGTTGGTTTGGGAGCGGTGCCCAGGGCCGGGGGCCACCAGGAGTCGTCCCAGGCGGAGGGTGATGATCCCAGGATGAGGACTTCCGTCTTGTCTGAGTTCAGTTTAAGGCGGCTGTTTCTCATCCAGTCTGCGACGTCTTTCATCCCTTCGTGTAGGTTCGCTCTGGCGGTGGTGGGGTCGTTGGTGAGGGAGAGGATGAGCTGAGTGTCGTCGGCGTAGGAGATGATGTTGAGGTTGTGCTGGCGTGCGATGGCAGCGAGGGGGCTCATGTAGACGTTGAAGAGGGTTTGGCTGAGTGAAGATCCTTGTGGTACGCCACAGATGACTTCGGTGGCCTCGGATCTGAACGGAGGGAGGCGGACTCTCTGGGTTCTTCCGGTGAGGAACGAGATGATCCATTCCAGCGCTTTCTCTCGGATTCCGACGTTGCTGAGGCGCTTCACTAGGGTGCGGTGGCAGACGGTGTCGAATGCTGCGGGGAGGTCCAGGAGGATGAGGGCCGCTGTTTCCCCGTTGTCGATCAGGGTTCTGATGTCGTCGGTGGCGGCGATGAGGGCGGTCTCGGTGCTGTGGTTGGCCCGAAACCCGGACTGCGAGGGGTCGAGGGATCCGTTCGTCTCGAGGAAGGTGGCAAGCTGTTTGTTGACGGTCTTCTCGATGACTTTGGCCAGAAACGGAAGGAGTGAGATGGGATGGTAGTTCTTGAGGTCGGTGGGGTCCGCCGTTGGTTTCTTCAGGAGGGCGGTCAGCTCGGCGTGCTTCCAGCTCTCCGGGAAGGTGGCGGTGTGGAAGGAGGAGTTGATGGTGTCTCTGAGATGGGGTGCGATGGTGGCGTCGGCTTTGTTGAAGATTTGGTGTGGGCATGGGTCGGTTGGTGATCCGGAGTGGATGGAGTTCATCGTGCGGGTGGTGTCTTCGGTGCTGATCGAGGTCCAGTTGCAGAGGGTGGGGGTGGCGGGCGCTGGTTCGGTGATCGGGTGCGTGGTCTGTGCGTCGAAGCTGTTGTGTATGTCGGCGATCTTGCGGTGGAAGAACGAGGCGAGTGAGTTGCAGAGGTCTTGCGAGGGGGTGATGTCGTTGTTTCCGGCGCTGGGGTTGGAGAACTACAAGGTCTACAAATTCGAAAGGGGGCTATTCGCCGACACTGTCATCAACTCCTCCAAGTAGGGTTTCACCGACTGATGACGTGATTACATTTAATGAGGTTCTCTGTCGTGGAGCAGCTAAACTTAATATCGAAATGCCGGCCTTTACCACCAAGACAACGGTCATTTTCGAGACTTTGCACCAAAAGCTAACATCAAGGCCCTTACTTCCTCTGGTGCCAGGTTTGTTGGAGCCAGCGGAACACAAGTTGTTCTTAACTCCAGCAGCATTGGGAGCGGCTCCTTCTCGGATCGCTAAGAAATATAAAGCACCGGACAATGATCCGTTCTTTCTGAGGGCTGAGCCAATACCGGATTCTGTAATTGTCTCAGCAGCACGTAAGAATCAAACAGGAGCGGTGTCATCTTCTGTGCCGCCGGATAAAGATAGTGAGGCTATGGACTCAGTAGGAAAGAGAAAGTGTGCCACCTCTGCTTCCTACATGAAAGTCGCCAATGCCTGTGTTGCTGGGTCGCTATGACCGTGCCCTATGGGACTCCATGTCTCGTTTTGCTGAGAAGCTTCCGAAAGAAGACAAGCATGATTTTCTGGAGATCTTACATGAAGGTGGGCTAGTAGCTAACCAGGTGATTAGTGCAGCCGCTGATGCTTCGGACTTGTCTGCGCATGGTTACGCACATGGACTCTGTGCCAGGCGCTCCGCTTGGTTGAAGCTCACGGGTCTTAAGCCAGAGGCTCAGCACCGAATTCTTAATCTTCCTTTTAATGGAAAATCACTCTTCGGATCTCATGCTGATGATGAGATGTCACGTATGAAAACAACTTGATACAGTGAGAGCTGTTGGTCTGGAGAAAAGGAAGGATTTTAAGAAAAAATACCGTCCGTACGACAGGAGACAGAACCAGCAGAGGGTTCAAACCCCTCAATGGACGTCTCAGCTGAATCAGGGAAGATCTCAGTTCTCCCAGCGTCGTCCTGGTCGAGAAAGAGGTGGCATTTCCAGGCAGTCTTCAGGAAACAAGCAGCAGCAACAGAAACAGTGAGTTTTTGCTTCCCCTGAGCCCGTTACCCACTCCGGCGTGGGGAAGTGTTCGTTTTTGCCTGGAAGAGTGGACAAACATCACAATAGACAAATGGGTTCTGAATATTGTAAAGAATGGATATGCCATCAGATTCAAGTCCCCCCCCCCCCCCCGCCTTCCATTCCTCCTCAAAAATCTGTGACCCATTGTATTCATCTTTTGAGACAAGAAGTGTCTGCCCTGATCTTAAAGAATGCCATCGAGGACGTTCCAAAGACACAGCGACGGCAAGGCATTTACTCCCGATATTTTCTAGTACCAAAGAAAGGTCCAAACAAGGAGTTCAGGCCCATACTAGATCTCAGGTGCCTCAACCAGTTCATTCGGCGAGAAAAGTTCAGAATGTTGGCATTACAACAAATAATTCCACTTCTGCATCAAGGGGACTGGATGTGTTCCATAGATCTTCAAGATGCTTATTTTCACATCCCCATAGCCCCAAAGCATCAGAAGTTTCTAAGATTTTGTATCCAAACAAGCCACTTCCAGTTCACAGTCCTGCCCTTCGGGCTAAAGTCAGCTCCTCGCACGTTTTCAAAGTGCATGGCAGTCATAGCGCCATTTTCTGAGGAAAAAGCAAATTTTAGTCTATCCATACCTAGACGATTGGCTGATAAAGAGTGCGTCTCCGGTTCTGCTTCAACAACATCTCATGTTCTGCATACTTCAGTTGCGTAGACTGGGCCTGCACGTAAACTTCAAGAAGTCTATCCTCAATCCAACACAAAGGATACATTATCTGGGCGCACTTCTGGATTCAAAGGACGCAAAAGCGTATCCTTCGGAGGAGAGACCATCCTCCATTCTCCTCAAGTGTCAAACGCTACTGAAGACTCCTCGTCCCACGGCCAGGCAGATCTTGTCTCTTCTAGGGTCCATGGCTTTTTTGCATTTTCCTTGTTCCAAACGCCAGGTTGCACATGAGACCTCTGCAGCAGTCTCTGGAGGACCAGTGGTCCCAGTTTTCGAATCGTTGGTAGGACAAACTGTCACTACCCTGGTCAGTACAGATCTCCATCCGATGGTGGATGCAGCGGAGTCATCTGGTAGTAGGAGTCCCGTTCCAGGAGGACATGCCCAGACAATTACTGGTGACGGATGCGTCCCTTCTGGGATGGGGCACTCATCTGGGATCGCTTCAAATTCAAGGAGTTTGGTCGGAGAAAGAAAGACTGTATCACATAAACATGTTGGAACTCAGAGCTGTCCACCTAGCTCTCAAGGCTTTCTTTCCAGCGATCAAGATATCCTCCCTGCTTGTTCAAACGGACAATACAACAACGATGTACTATCTGAACAAGCAGGGCGGAACAAGATCCAGACCTCTGTCGCTCGAAGCTCAAGCAATCTGGAAGTGGCTTCTGGCTCGGGGTATGAGCATATCGGCGGTCCATCTGCCAGGTGTCCTCAACATCCAAGCGGATGACGTAAGCAGACACTTCGCAGAAGCACACGACTGGGTCTTAAAAGAAAAAGTAATAAAAGATGTCTTCCAGACCTGGGGGACACCAGAAATCGATTTCTTTGCAGACGCCGAAAATGCAAAATGCTGCGTCTTCGCATCAAGATACCCACAACGAGGGTCCAAAGGGAATGCTCTGGATAGACTGGTCAGAGACATTACTCTACGCTTTTCCACCGATTCCACTCATTCCCTTGGAGATCAAGAAACTGTACAAGTCCAAGACAGACATGATCCTGGTGGGTCCGATTGGCCACACCAATGGTGGTACCCGGATCTCCTGTATCTGTCCAACGTACCGCACAGGAGGCTACCTTGCTGTCCGGATCTGCTGACCAGAGAGAACGGCAGACTATTCCTTCCCAACCTGCCGTCCCTGAAGCTAGCAGTATGGCTCCTGAGTTCGTCCGATATGAGCACTTAGGCCTCTCCCAGGACTGTATGTACATTTTGAGAGAGGCGAGGAGAGCTTCTACAAGAAAGTTGTATGCTTTCAAGTGGAAGCGGTTTTTCATATGGTGTATTGCTGAAGGTCATGACCCAATTCGAGGTCAAGAACAGGTACTGTTACCATACTTACTTTCTTTGGCCAAAGCAGGTTTACAGTATTCTTCTATAAAGGTCCATCTGGCAGCAATAACAGCATATCGAAAGTCACCTACTCAGGTTTCCTTTTTTCAAATGCCAGTGGTAAAGGATTTTCTGGAGGGTCTCAAGAAAGTTTACCCTCCGGTGAGGGCTCCTTCTCCACCTTGGGAGTTTAATGTGGTTTTGTCCAAATTGATGGGTCTCCCATTCGAACCCAACAATAAGGCGTCCCGTCAACATCTGTCGTGGAAGGTGGCCTTCTTAGTAGCTATCACCTCTGCGCGCAAGGTGAGCGAGATACAGGCTTTTTGTTCTACTGAACCTTATCTCGCTTTCCATGCGAATAGAGTGGTACTTCGCACTCATCCGATATTCCTTCCTAAGGTGATCTCGGATTTTCACATTAACCAGTCAGTTACACTGCCTACGTTTTTTGCTAGTCCGAACACTCCAGCTGAGAAAGCTCTACACTCTTTGGACCTAAAAAGAGTGCTGAAATTTTATCTTGACAAGACCAAGAGTGTTTGAAAGTCTGATCATTTGTTTGTGAACTATGGTCCTCTGAATACAGGTTTGTCTGCATCTAAGAGGTCCATTTCTAGGTGAATTGTTTCATGCATTATGTTATCTTATCAGTTGGCACGGAAACAGCTCCCGGGCAAGCCGAGAGTGCATTCTACTAGAGGAAAAGCTGCTACGATAGCAATGCTTAAAAATGTTCCTATTCAAGAAATTTGTAAGGCAGCTACGTGGCGTTCGATCCATACCTTTGCACGCCACTACTGCCTTGATTCTGATACTCAGGCGGATGCTCAAGTTGGTCAAGCATCCCTGAGGAATTTTTTGGGATAATGTTTATTAGTATACTGTTTTAGAAAGACTGGTATTCGTCCGCAGGCTATGGGATGGGCTTGCTATTCTATTCAGTGCTTATGACTATTGATGAGTATCCCCTGGAAGAGAAGGATAAGTTACTTACCTGTAATCCTAGTTCTCTTCCAGGGGTATACTCATCAAAGTCATAAGCTACCCACCCTCCTCCCCGGGCGAATACCAGGACTATCTATTTTCTCTGTTACCCATGCTGTGATTACACTGTTATACGCCGTCCAAAAGAACTGACCTAACTGTCACCTGTGGTGCATGATGGGAGCCTGGAGGCTCATGGAGGTCTTAAAGGCACGGCGCCAAGTTTTTTAGTTGTTACTATGCAGCCTATCTAGGCTAAAGCTGCCTCTATGATCCTGCCTGTTTTTACCTTTGAAAATAAAGGTTGTGTGTTTCAAAGAAACCCAGGGCAGTGTTTCTTCTTTACATTATCATATAATGTGTTATATATGTCTTTATTTAGCAAATGTAAAAGTGTTACATGCAATAATGGCAGTTTTTTTTAGCCTAGTATGGTGTATTCCAGGCTGCATATGTATGTGTATATTCATTATCTCTATATATATATAGATATATATATATGTTTTTTTATGTGTATTTATATATATATGTAGATATATGCATATTATTAGCTATTGCTCAGGGGTCCCGCACGTGGGCGGGACTATTCAGTGCTTATGACTTTGATGAGTATACCCTTGGAAGAGAACTAGGATTACAGGTAAGTAACTTATCCTACAACTTCAACATGTTTTGGTAAAAAAAAACATTGGCATTTATAATACTGATAACTCCAACTCCAACAGATGCAAGACAGAGTACATTTCCAATGCAATAGAAGAGCTTTTGGTGTTGAAAATAACAGGTTTTTTTTTATACCATTGGCAAGAGTGCTATGCAAATATAATATCTCCACTGAAAATACAAAAAAAGTAAACTTTCTACCCATCTTTTTAATTGACTCCTGTCCCTGTCATTTGTAAATGGTGGCTTTTCATTGGTCAATAGGCTTAGTAGTTTCTCCTTAGTTCTGCCTTGTCTCTTCTTGTCAACTCCTATGAGAACACCACCTGTTACATGTGTTGCTATTCCCTAAGTTTTAATTACAGCCTCGGACCACTGCTTTCTTAAAGGGTTTCAACAGGACACAAGCTTGGTCCTCAGTAAGGCTGGCAGTGGTTACTTTACTCACTAGCACATTTCACATTTATTAAGACCTCTATTAATTTCCCTCAGCTCCACACAGAGTGCAACCTAATCTGGAATTAATATAATAATTATTTTGTCACATCTCAAAGCTGTTAGTTGCATATATGGACATAGCTATTGGAATTTACCTGTGGTACTGTCTTGCATGCAGTGCATTATGGGTAGGGTGGATTTACCATATCTTCTGCAGGGTGCAGTACCATATGTGGTCACATATGGCACTGCACTCTGCAACATGGGTAGGTAAAAAACATTGGCATTTATAATGTCAATAACTCCAACCTTGCAGGGTGCAGTACTATGTGTGGCCTTAAGATGTCCCATGGGCCCTCTTTTGGCCACATATGGTACTGCACCCTGCAACATGGCTAGGTAAAACAAAATTGGCATTTATAATGCCAATAACTCTAACTCCAACAAATGCGAGACCAATTGCTTTTCCATTGCAATAGGTCTTGCATTTGGTAAAGCTAGATCTGTTGGGGTTGAAAATGACAATTGTTTTACTTTTGCTTTTTTGTACTATTGGCAATAGTGCTATGCAATTATAATAACTCCACTGCAAATAAAAAAATTAAGTAAAAAACATTGTTATTTTCAACACCAACAGCTCTAACTTTAATCCATGCGAGACGGATTGCATTGCAAATGCTTGTTTTCCGCTGCATACTTATAGCTGCAGATTCCTCGCCTTGTGAATACCCCCAGGAGCAAGACTAGATGCAGAAAATGTTGTTTAGAATTTACTTCCGTGCAAATAGGTGGTATCATGCGACTCTCCAGCCCTGAAAGTGCAGCTGGAGCCATATATAATCGTCACCCCTTCACAATTACATCAGTTACTTTCTTTTCACACCTTCTGACACTGATCCAAAGCTTGTTCACTCGCTCGTTTGTCTTGAAAAATATTTTAATTCAGAATTTCTATGTGTACAATGGACGCTACCCCCTCAAATTACATGGTTAAAACCTTGTATTGATTGTCACAAACAAATTTCTGTGACTGACACTCATCAAGTATGCCTCTGCTGCCTCGCATCGTCACACAGCTCGTCTTGTTAAGATTGTTCTAGGATGAATCAGAAGGCAATTCTGTGAACGCGAAACCAAAGTCTACATTTAAGAATGTCGTCAGAAAGCGATGAAAAGATTTTCCCAATCGAAGTGGAGTGCTGTTCCGTTCCCACTCTTGAGGCTGTAACTGCGACAGGTCGTCTGGAAAATTCAGGTCTAAAAAGAAGGATAAGAACTTGAAGCAGGATTCTCCCGTGCCCCATCACTCATATTCTGAAAAGTTGTGCAAATGCCACTCCGTTTTGGTCACAAATTTCTACTGAAGAACCCATTACCCAACTTGTCCCAATGTGGCCTGAGTTTCCGGGGCTATTGGCAAAACTTCACAGGGGAAGGGCTTCAAGGATGCCATGTTGCTTATCATTGGCACCCTACTGATTACCTATTGTGCGCCTTTTGACATCACAAATCCGAGGAAGTATCCAGTCTGGTTACTGCCGGCAGATCCCACCCTAACACTCTGTCTCTCTCAAACTCAGCCGAAGTTGCTTCGTCCTTCAATTTTCCCTCAACCGACAGCTTCTTTCAGGCACGGACAGAAATTCTGCCATTCCTCAGAATAGAAATTCTTTTCACAACCTTTTTAGCTCAGAATCAGACCATAGCTAACATAGCCTTGATGATAATCAAGATGATGACCAAATCGATGATAATGATTACTATATAGATGTAAAGCGGGTCGGTGCGCGGGATACTTTTCCAGATACTTGGCCCATCCACCACATATACCTCGCATTTCAGACCATCGCTCATGGGGCAATTTGTCCATCCTCCAGCAAGACGTTACGGCTTTTTTGGCCAAAGGAGCCATAGAGAGGGTCCCGGCATCGGATATAGGACTGAATATTTCTTCGGGTATTTCCTGATGCTGAAAAATGACAGACGCCTCTGTTCTATTTAAGACTTTCAACCTCTCAACTTCTTTCTCAAGAAGGACAAATGCAAGATGCTCACACTGGCCCAGGTGCTATTTATCTAGGACCCAGACGCCTGGATGGTATTTTCACATCCCCATCCTACAGTTCTACAGGCAGTACCTGTGGTTCATGGTAGGTGACAGCCTTTTTTCAATTTTCTGTGCTCCCTTTTGGTCCTATCAGTGCCCCTCAGCACATACTGTTGATGACTGGCTGCTGAGGGCTGGCTTGCAGTAGTCTGTCATAAACCATCTACAGTTCATGGCAGACTTCTTCACATCTTTGGGGTTATTCATCAACGTGCCAAAGTGATGCCTGACTCCTTCCCAGAGTTTTTTGTGTTCTTCAGAGCAGGTCTGAATATGGTGCTCCTTCAGGCCTTTCAACCATCTCAACAAGTACAGGATATTCAGCCTGTGATCCTGATGTTTCAGCCTCTGACGTGGATCTCAGTGCGAGCGGCTCTGATGCTACTTGGCCTTCTTGCTACCTTCACCATACTTGGGACAATTCCAGATGACATTTGAGGGCTCGGCAGTGAGATTTGATATCTCAGTGGGCTCAGCACCAAGGAATCCTGTCTACTCCTTCCAGGTTCCGTAGGAATCTGCAGGAGATCTGCAGTGGTGGGTGCTCGACTGCAATTGGGCCAATGGTAGACCCCGCTTCTACACCATGCGGCTGATCATAGTGACAGCTGCATTGTTTCTGGGTGGGGGAGGTTGCCTTGGGGAGTTGGAGATCAGAGGACTCTGGTGTCTGGCACCCAGCACCAAATTCATCTGTTCGAGACGGATCACTGAAACAATATCGAGGTCAAGAATATCGAGTTAAAAATATCGAGGTAAAAATATAGAATACCAAAATATCGACCTCCTATCTCCAAACAGGTAAGTACAAAAATATCGAATCAAAAATATCGATGTAAAAAATATAGTTAGTCAAAATATCGAATTTTTTAAAATGCTTTAAATTAATTAAAAATTAATGAAATAATAAATATAATTAACTTAAACATACTTAAATAACCTTAAAATTAATACATAATTAATGTAAGTAAAAAACAAAATACAAATTGATTTGTTAATACATATATATCAACGTAATAATAAAAAAATTACAATATTTTTACCGTAGGATAGCGGAAAGGGTAACTTTTACTACAACCACTCCAGTGAGTGCAACAGTAGGGAAAGCGTTAGATAGCGTAGGGGTAAAAATTACTATTCCCACTCCAGAGAGTGCAACAGTAAAGAAAGCGTTGGATAGCGTAGGGGTAAAAATTACTATTCCCACTCCAGAAAGTGCAACAGTAGGGAAAACGTTGGATAGCGGGAGGGTTAAAGTTACTATTCCCACTCCAGAGAGTGCAACAGGTGGGAAAGTGTTGGATAGCGTATGGGTAAAAATTACTATTCCCACTCCAGTGAGTGCAACAGTAGGGAAAGGGTTGGATAGCGTAGGGGTAAAAATTACTATTCCCACTCCAAAGAGTGCAACAGTAGGGAAAGTGTTGGATAGCGTAGAAGTAAAAAGTACTATTCCCACTCCAGTGAGTGCAACAGTAGAGAAAACGTTGGATAGCGCTAGGGGTTAAAATTACTATTCCCACTCCAGAAAGTGCAACAGTAGGGAAAGCGTTGGATAGCGGAAGAGTTAAAATTGCTATTCCCACTCCAAAGAGTGCAACAGTAGGGAAAGCGTTGGATAGCGTAGGGGTAAAAATTACTATTCCCACTCCAAAGAGTGCTACAGTAGGGAAAACATTAGATAGCGTAGGGGTAAAAAATACTATTCACACTCCAGAGAGTGCAACAGTAGGGAAAGTAAATACTTCATATATGAATAAAAATAAATTATATAATATAATAATTAATCAATTAAAAATACAAAAAATGATAATTATTACAATAATTACCTATTAACACAAATTATTTAACAATTAATTAACTATTAAAAAATTATTACAAATTTCAACAAAACAAAACCAATAAATAAATAACAATATTTAATTATTTACAATTAAATTACGTCCAACCCTATTCCCCTATAAACCCACAACCCGCTACAGAAAATGCATTAATAAAATTAACATAATTAACAATTCAAGTATTAATTTAAATTAATTACCAATTATTTTTTAATTAATTACCAATTAAAATGTATATTTCAATTAATTCCAAATAAATACCAATTAATAAATAAAAAAATGTAATAATTATATTTTAATTACTTCCCACCCTATTCCCCTAGAAACCCACAACCCGCTACAGGAAAGACATTAATAAAATTAACATAATTATCAAATATTTAAAATAATTAACAATTATATTTTAATTAATTACCAATTAAATATTAATTAACAATTAATTTCAAATAAATACCAATAAATAAATTAACATATTTAATTAATTATAATTAAAATACTTCCCACCCTATTCCCCTATAAAACCACAACCCGCTACAGAATTATATTACGCAAAAATTAAATACCATAACATTAATTAATTAAAATAAATTATAAAATAAATATACACTTTTCACACATATACTAACATAAAAAATACTTTAAAAAATTAATATTAACTTACTTACCTCAAATTCGATATTTTTGTTGTCTATATACTGTCCATTCTATATTTTTGTAGTCTATATTCTGTCCATTCTATGTTTTTGTTGTCTATATTCTGTCTATTCTATATTTTTGTTGTCTATATTCTATCATTCTATATTTTTGATGTCGATATTAATGTAACTCGATATTAAAAACTCGATATTTTGACTGTATACAGTTCGAGATGTGGCTATTTGCTTGGCTCTAAAGGCCTTCCTCCTGGTTCAGGTTCTCATTGAAAACACACTGCAGTGTGGTACTGTAGCAAAAAGGGTGGAGTGGGATCCTTAGTCCTGTGTCTCCGGAACTGGCTGAGTCACCAAGGTATTTCCCTGGTAGCCAATTACCTGGCAGGATCTTTGAACACTCAGCTTGCATTGCGTAGCAGATCACAAATGGCAAGTTCCCCCACCTGGCTGGTCTGACAAAATTGCCAGGGCTGCTTTTACACTCAGAGGTAGCGCAGGGTATTAGCCAGAAATGCGGAGAACCCTAAGTGCTAGATGTAGATAATGAAAATTTACTGATTATAAAATACCGAATTTTACCGATTCGGTATTTTAGAACCGGTAAATGCAATGTAGATAAAAATTTGGTAAGTATTACGGAATCGGTACGATTTGGTATTTACCGAATCGGTATTTACCGATTAGGTAATTCCCATTCATTCCTATGGGCCTGGAGGCCCATAGGAATGAATGTGAATTACCGAATCGGTTAATACCGATTCGGTAAAATAGGGAAACATTCAAGGGTGGCAGGGTGTCACATTGACACCCGGTTGCACCCCTGAAAAGTGCGTGTGTGCACATGTGGCACACATACATGCCCTAAGGGCATGTATGTCTGCCACATGGCCATGTTGAAAATGCACAGATTTGCATTTTCAAAGGTATTCGTTATTTACCACCAACTAATAGTTAGTGGTAAATAAGTCGTAAAACGAGTCGGCGCCGCCCCGGGGCCAGTCCGGCTCCACTCCGGTCCCCAATGCGGTGTGAGTTGGAGGCACCCTGTCCGGCGACGCCAGATGGCGCCAACGTTCTGCCTCAGGCAGCGGCCTCTACGGTTCCACGCAGGGGTCGTGCTACAGATTCGACTTCGGACGCTCTGTCTTCTCCGGAGGCAGGCTGTATCTTGGTGTTGTCCTCTCCGGAGGCTGGTCGCCGTGTGGTATCTTTTTCACCGGCTTCATCGAAGGGCGGCTCCCCGCTTTTCCTTAGGCAGAGGTGTTCGTCGGAAGAGCGGCAGGTCCCTCATTCTTCGGCTCCTTCTGACTTCCAGGTATGGCCCTTGCCCATCCCGCTTGGCTTCGGGGATGGCCGCCTTAGTTTGCAGCCGTCGCCCATGGAAGAGCTGCTTTCTCCAACTCGGGGCCCTACGGAGACGGGTGCGGCCTTTGCTCATTCAGTGTCCACGGCTGTGGGCATCCTGCGCATGGGTGACCCAGTTGCTCATTTTCTGACGGACCATCTCTTGGAGGTTCTTCACCAGGGCTCTGGTGGGAGGGAAATCTTGCTTCCCTTCGAAGGTTCGCTCCTTTCTTCCTTGACGGGGGCTTGGAGGCATCCTGCCTCAGGGGATCCGATGCCTCAGCATCTTCTGCACCGCCGCCTTCCAACGCCGCGTTATCCGGCGTGTCTTTCCCTTCACCCCTTTGCCGCCAGTCCTCTTTTGCGGACTGCTTTTCCCTGCCTGCCGCCACTGTTGACTCCACCGTCCCGGGAGGCCCGTTGGCTGGACTCTTAGGGGCGCAACATATTCGCCTCGACCAGCACTGCCCTGCGGGCCCTTAACACCTTGTGTGTTCTGGCTACGGCCTCCTCCTGTTTGTGGGACTTAGCTGAGTCTCTTGGTTCCTCAGCATCCCAGGAGAATGTTCAGGTGGACTTACGGCATCATGCATTGGATGGCCGGGAGCTTGTTGAGTTTATTCTCCGCTCTGCACATCTCAGTGGTGCTGGGCCGAGCCATGGGTTCCTCAGTCGCTCTCCGTCGCCATGCTTGGCTTCGGGACGGAGTGTTCCCTGAGAATATTTGGGAGCGACTCATTGACCTTCCGTTTGATGGCAGCCTGTTGTTTCATGCCCCAGCTGACTCCACCATCCAAAGGTTCTTGGCAGGGCTCCATCCTCCTCCTCCTCCTCCTCCTCCTCCTTATCCTCCTCCTTCTTCTCAGTCACTGCTGAGTTGGCCTGTTTCTGGGCCTTCTTCGACCGGTTGGTCTGGCTGTGGAGTGTGTTTTCTGGCTATTTGAGTCCTCCCTTGGGACGTTGGCATTGTTGGCTGTTGGACGGCCCTTTGTTGCCTATGTGTGTGTGTTTCGCTAGAGTTGTTGCGCATAGTCGGCCCTGAGATTAGGCCTTCTGCTTTGCTTGGGCTGCTTGTTAAGCCTTCCGCTGGGGCTTATTTTTTTCTGTGGTTCTTTTGGTTTTTCCTCTGCTGCGGAAGTACTTCCGAAGAGGGTTCCCATTTCTTGGGACTTAACGTACCCTACGTGGGGTAGCGGTATCTGTTATATAGCTTGCACTCTGCTAAGGAGCTCTGGTCGCCTTTGGGTGCTCCATGGTGTTTATGTATGTTACTTTGTTTCTTGAGGTCGTGTGCGTGACCCCTTGTAGTGGGGCCCCGGGCTGTTTTTGCTTCTGGCGGCTTATGACTGTTGGTGCCTTTCTGGCTGGCGTGTTGCTCTTCATTATGGGGTGGGTTTGCCTTCTTTTCCCTGGTTCCCTTGGGCCCTATAGGCTTCTTCTTCTCCTCTTCCTGTCTTGGCATTGGATGGAAGCTATGTTGCCTTGTAGGGGAGTGGGGTGCTTCGGCCTCCCTAGCCTTTCCCTTGGTTCCTCTGCTGCGAGTGTACGGTCCTCTTCAGCCCCCTCTCCCTCCTACATCTCCTGAGGGTCGGAGATGTTCTGCTTGTGGGGTTCTTCTTGCCTGGCTGAGTCGAGGTTTTACCTGCCATGCAGATCTGGTCCCCTGTGAGACCTTCGGTTCTGTTCAGGCTGGTGGGGACCTTTCGCAGACCCTCCTTCCCTGTGGGTATTGCTAGGGTATCTATTCTACGTGAAGGAATCTGCGGCTAGTAGTCTCTATCAGATGTACGAGTTACTTACCTTCGGTAACAATGTATCTGGTGGAGACAATTCTAGCTGCAGATTCCTTCACAGCCCGCCCTTCCTCCCTGTTCTGCGAGGACCCTTGGATTGCTCTTCGGTACTCGCCTCCCGATGGGGGGCTGTGTCTCCTGTGAGTACCTTCGGGTGGCTCCGTCTGGTTGCGGTTTATTCCTCCTCTTGGTTCCTTGGAGGATGGGGCTCCTGTGCCCCGCTGCTCTGGCTACTCCAGATTGGGGGGGTTTGCCCTCAATCTCTGTCCTCCCCTCCCTTCCTTCCTCTTGCTGCTGAATGTCCTGGCCCCTCTGCTAACCTCCGAATAGGGGTCATCTCGCCAGGCCTTGCCCTTGTTCTTGGGGTTGCCCTCTATGCTGGGGTGGCTTGGAGGTTGTGTTCCTGTCTGTCTTGGGACTGACTCCCCTCCCTTGTTTCTGGATGGGGGAGGCCTGTTACATGTGTCATGGCTTTTACGAATGTTCCTTGTCTCAGGGGGAAGACTGTCTATGTACTGGCAGGATTGCTGCTCAGGGCTCTGCTCTGTTCTTTCTCCTTTCCCTGCCTTGGGTTCTGCAGTATTGACACTGCTCCTGGTGGTGTTGTTAGTCCCCATTTCTTTACCAATTTTTCTGCTCTTCGCACACTATTCTCATGCTCCCACAGTTTTTTATCTGTTGGCTCCGATTTGTGGTGCGGAAAAGTACTGAGAAGAAAACTGACGTAGGCGGGCCGGGGCGGGTCTTATGTGACCTCGCTGACGTCATGTACGTCATGTACGCGGACGACAACTGGGCGGAGTCGCGTGGTGCTGCCCCGCCCCCGGCGCACAGATATGCTGTGGCAAAAAGTTTCCGGATCCAGTCTCACGCCTGGGGATAATTCTACGTGAAGGAATCTGTGGCTAGAATCGTTTCTACCAAATACATAGTTACCGAAAGTAAGTAACTCGTGCATCAATTCAATACTAACCTAGTGGAAAGATTACATTTACCTAGAATGAGACTGTTCCCCAGCACTCCCCAAAATGAAGCTTTCACCCTTTTACTGATGATTATTGAAAAATAAATCACAGAGCATTTTGCTCTTTTCTGGGGCAAAGACACACAATTCTTTTCTCAGCAAGGAGCGAGAAAGTGTTTTAATTTTTTCTTACCCTAAGAAAGAATCAACTAGCATTGGCTCTAGGATGCGGCACAGACTCTTCCTTTCACAAAGCTTCTCTCTCTAAGAATCATTTTGAGAAGAATATCTGTACGTGCCCCAGCAGGGAGCCTAACGCTGTTTGGGTGTTTTTCTCAGCCTAAGAAATGTAAAGTGTCTGGCTCCTTGTGGGCATACAGACATTCATGCATGTGCCCTATAATGTTGACAGCTGCTATTTAAAAAATTTCTTAGCCTAAAACATAATACCTGCAACAGGCTGGCTCCTTTCTGGGGCACAGACACACAATTGTGTGCCTCAGCAAAGATCAGGAAGCTGTTTGGATCTTTTTTTCCCCAGAGCAAAAAAATCCAATAAGTGTCTTACCCCTTGCTTAGGGCACACATAACAGCCTCATGCCATTTATATTTTTTCTCAGTGTCTAAGCTCTTAAAGCGAACAGCAAACCCTGATGGAACAACTTAGTGTACTTAAACTAAAACATTTGGACCTGAGTGAGGGGTTAGGAAAAATTGACTATACCCAATACATAGCTCAACAATAAGGGAAGGGAGACAGTACAATCAAACTACTTGCCTGGTTACTGAATTCCCAGTACACACGGACCTCGTTTGGCGCAATTAGAATCTCGAGAAGTGAGGTACTTAACTCACAGGAAGACATTAATAACAAACTTTGAATATTATTGTAGTCAATATGTAGATCCCACCGCTGTTAGTCCAACAAGCATACAAGCATTCTTGCAAGCTCTACCTGGCCCCAAAATTTACCAATTACACTACTAAGAACTAGAACAGCTTATTCAAATAGATGAAATACACAATGCCATAGCACACATAGTGACCAGCAAAACCTCAGGGATGAATGGGCTTCCTTTAAAGTTTTACAACGTTATTAAACTCATGTTGAATCTGATTTGCTTACAATGTATGACGAAGCCAGAGAGTAAGGAATTTTATCTGACTTTATTAGAGAAGCGTTGATAGTAGTTCTACCCCAGCAGGGGCAAGACCACCAAAATGTGTTGTCTTACTGCCGATTATCCCTCCTTACCCTATATTATAAAATACTGCAGGAAATATTATTTGATATATTACTTACCGTTGCTGGGTCATTAATAACTTCTGACCAAAACTAATTCATACCAGGAAGAAATCACTTCCTCAATATCTGTCGTTTGTTGAACGTGATGTTGTCAGGGGAGGAGGAAGATGAAGGACGCATAGTGGTGTACTTTGACATTGAAAAGGCCATTGACAACCTCTACTGGCCAATCCTCATGGCCCTGTTCAAGAAAATGGTACTCAGTCCTGTGTTTCTTAGCTGGGTGCAATTTTTCTATCATAACCTGATCGTCAGATTCCCTTCCAGGGGATCCTCATCAATAGTCATAAGCACTGAAAATTCCCGCCCATGTGCGGGGACCCTGGAATATATATATGTATGTATATATATATATATATATATATATATATATATATATATATATATATATATATATATATATATATATATATATATATATATATATATATATATATATATATATATATATAACAAACACACCAAAAAACCAAGAAGACATGGATACACTTGAATTGACTTTAATGAACAGCAGAAAAGCAGTCCTGCAAAGAACACAGGCATTGTTAGTCCATAGGCAGCATTAAAAGCTTAACAGCATAGAAAATTAAAGTAATTGCAAGCATAAACTAGCACTGTGCCTTTAAGGCTGCCATGACCCCCAGCTTCCCATCATGCCTCAGGGGTGACAGGTCACTTGTTCTTTCCGGCTCCTTTAGTCTGGACCCTGGTTTTCAAGCTCCAGATTTTTTTTACTTTTATGTTAAAAAAGTTCCCTTTTTGCTATAATTTCTTTTATTTCGACATTTAACATCTGTTGAAGTTCGGAAATGCCCTTTTTCTAGCATAGATTTAGCTTTTTTCAGTCCGAGAATGCCTTCTCTTTTTGATCCTTGCCCCTCCTATGGTAAAAAGAAGGCTAAAACAGGTTCCCATTCTGTGTGTATCCTCTGCTTTCCTGAGGCTCATTCTCCTGAGACATGCCATCACTACCTGAATTTGTCAAGACACTCTCAAGGAGAGAGAAATAATCCGTCTTTATAGTCTCTCTGAGAAGAAAAAATATACTACCTCTAGAGGAAGATCTCATATGAGGCAGAAGAAGAAAAGGCCCAGGTCGACTTCCAAAAGTAAGGTCACAGTCAGTTCTTCTTCCGCATCAGGCTCAGCATCGAAAATGCCTCCAACGACAAAGAAATAGACTACGGCACCCCCTTCGATGGCGAGGGCATTGGAGCATCGTTCGTTGTCGAAAACTTCAAATCATAGAGGAACGTCGAGTCATACTCCAATGTCGAATCCTCCATTCCCGTCAACCCGGCGATGGTCAGCGTTGAAGAGTCTATCTCTGTTGGGGCCCAACATCGAGACATCGCTCTTCGCTACCGTTAGGGTGTTCAACATCAAAGCGTAGTCCTCCGTTGCAGTCAACTAGGCCGCTGTCAAAGGCGAGGCCTAAGTCGACTACGAAGGCATCCAGAAGGGGTTCGACATTGAGGCGTACTCCGTTGCCATCACCAAGGCGCCGCTCAAAGTTGAGGCCTCGGTCAACCATGGCGGCGTCCAGGGGTGGTTCAACTTCAAGAAGATGCTCTCCTTCACCTTCTCCCCGAACAACGTTGAGGCTCCAGTCTCAGTTGGGCACTGACGTTAAAGCAGCAGTCTCTGTCGGCGGGCATCGGTTGACTTTGAAGCAGATGTCTCTCTCGATGTAAGTATTTCAGACGGCTCCTCACGCTCCGACGTCGAGACCTAGAACTCCGTCTATGGTTTCTGTAGCTCATAGCGGCTCTACGTCGAGGCGCTCCCATCTGTCGACGTACCGTTCGCCCTCAGGAAGGCACCGCTCAGCATTGAAGGGTCCCTCTGAGTTCTGTTTCGGAGGCAGGATCTCCTCAGGTACCTCTCTTGACATCGAGAAGCTCCGCTTCGCCCTCTCTAGAACGGCAAGCACAGAAGAGCACTCCGCAGACTACTGTTCCTCCTGCACAACGAGAAGAAGGGTACAGATCTTCTAACGTTCACCTGTCTCCCAGATTGCTCCTGGCATAAAACTACTTCGACACAGTTCCAACAACCTCTGGACTATTCTATCCCTCTCCACAGATCTCCTCTGGCTCGTTTAATGCAGGTAGTGGATAGTTCCCCAACCACACCATCCAAGGGTTGTCAACGGGACTGGTCTCCATCAGGTTGGAGTCCACTTCACCCTCCTGCCACATGAGGCGTAGATCACCTTCTTGGTCTTCTCCTTCTCCACATTCTTCCAAGAGAGGTTACTCTCCCACACTAACAGAGAATCCACCCTCCAGAATATCGCCCGTGGATAACATCAGTACTTTTCACTAGGTACTGGCAAGAGGAGCACAAAAATTAAATATCGAAATGTCTGAGGAGCAGTCATCTTTGAGACTTCACCAAAGATCAGTCTCAAGACCTCTAGTGCCTTTGTTTCCGGGCCTTCTACAGCCGGTCATGGATATTTTTCTCACTCCGGCTTCTATCAAGACTGCTTCTGCTAGAATCCTAAAGAAATACAGACCATCAGAGCAGGATCCTCTTTTCCTCAGAGCGGATCCTCCGCCAGACTCTATGATAATTGCTGCTGCGAAGAAAACTAACGCAGTAGCCTCTTCTTCAACGGTCCCTCCCAACAAGGAGAGCAGAGCTCAGGACTCGTGGAGAAGGAAAGCATGTGGCTCTGCAGCTGCATCTTTGAAGGTATCTAGCACCGCAGCCTATTGAGCCGCTATGACAGGGCACTATAGGATTCATTAGAGTGGTTCAAGGACAAACTGCCCAAGGGATTCATTAGAGTGCTTCAAAGACAAACTGCCCAAGGAGAACCGCCAGGATTTTGGAGAGATCGTCCAGTAGGGAGCTCTTGTGGCGAACCAGACGATCAATGTGGCGGCAGATGGAGCATCTCTGGTTGCGCACTCTTACTCCCATGGCATCTGCACTTGAAGATCCTCCTTGTTGTGTCTTGCGGCCCTGTAACTGGAGGCCCAAAAACGCATTTTGAACCTCGCGTATCTTAAAGAGATACGTTAGTGATAGATTCCTTACCTTAGAATAAGACTGGATTTGGGTCAGACTGGATCCGGAAAGTTTGCGCTATCAGTACCTCTGCGCGTCAGTAGGTGGCGTTGTGCGGGTTTGTGTCCATCGCTGGCTTTTTATGCGGCAAGATGATGTCACAGAGACTACTAAGGCGCCACCCATGTGTACTGAAGTCAGTTCTTTCTTTTTCCGCGCCAGTAAGCGCAGATCCGATTAGAGCATGTACCTTAGTCACTTTTTGACTACATTTTTGAGACTTTTTGTCTCCTGTAAGTTTTGGTTCACTCTGGTTCACGTAGGGATGTCTGAGTTTAAGTTCTGTTGGGCCTACCGTCGCAATATGTTGGTGGTGGACCCCCACGACGTCTGCCTCTACTGCCTGGAGACCAACCACGACTCCTGGTCCTGTCTGGACAGTCGGGCCATGGCCCGAAGGCCTTGAAGGGAGCGGCACCGGAAGCTGCTGGAGGTTCGGCACTCGTCCCAGACGTTCCAGAGAACGCTCGCGGGGCCACAGTCATCGCTCCTCAGGCTCCAAGTCTTCACCCTCGGATTCAGGTAAGAGACGACACAAAAAGAAGTCGAAGAAGCATTGTCGCTCTCTGATGTCCCCCCGTCAGTACCCTGATACGGACGAGGGGGACAGGGGTTCTGCCCCTGCGGCTCCTTTGGAGCCCGGGAGTCCCGCGGCCTACCCACCTTATCCGGGTCAGTCGGCGACTCCCACACAGGTGCAAGAATTTCTTGCTATCATGGACCGCCTGTTTAGGCCTTGGGCTCCCGCCGGCACACCCTCGGGCCCCGCGGTTCCGTGTCAGGATCCTGTTGGGCCGCTGAAGGATCCAGCTTCGGCGCCCCAGGATCCTGTGCCGTTGGCTCCGGCCACGACGCCACATGGTCTAACGCTTTCGGCCCCAGCGCCACTCTCGACTCCGGCGCCGCAGTGGGTGCCATTTGCTCCTACCTGGGATCCGCATTGGGACAAGGCGCTGGTTCAGCCCCGACCGGCGGCGTTCTCTGCACCGTTTCCGACGCGGTTTGTTCCTTCCCCGGTCCCTGCCCTGCGCCACAGTCTGTACCACATGCGGTGAAGGTGGAGGACGACTGGGTGGGGTCCGAGGACCCTATTGCTCGTCAGTGTGACTCTTGAGCAGGACTAGGCGGATGACTTGGAGGATGCCGGCGACCTCAACGTCTCCTCTGACCCGGGGTTTGCCTCCCCCGCCTACAGTGGAGGAGGGCGCCACTTACACAATGGTACTCCGTCGAGCAGATGAGGTCCTCAACCTTGATCTTCATACGGTGGCCCTCAAAACTAATATCCTCACTGAGGTGCTCCGGACGGTGTCCACTTCGTCGGAGCCCCTGTTGCAGTTTAATGACGCCCTCACTGATGTCTTGTTGGGCACTTGGTCACGGCCCGCCACACGGGACCCTGTGGATAAGAAACGTCACCAGGCTTCATTGCCCGGCGCTGCTTTTCTGACCACTCACCCTACGCCAGAGAGTCTGGTCATCCAAGCTTCGACGTCCCAGATTGCCTTTCCCACTGCTCCGCCGGATATGGGCTCTAAGAAGCTGGAGCAGTTTGGCAAGCGTTGGTTCTCTTGAGCCAGCTTGGGTCGGCGGTCAGTGAACACTGCAGGCCTCTTTGGCCGCTATTCCCACACGGTGTGGGATACGGTTGCACAGGTATTGCCTTAATGTCCTAAAGAGCTCCAAGCTGTGCTATCCCAGGCTGTTGCCGAGGGTAAGGATGCCACTAAGTTCGCCTTTCGGTGTGGGCTGGACATCGCTGACTCTTTAGGGAGAGCAATTTCCACGCCAGTGACCCTGCGTCGCCATGCCTGGCTCCTGTCCACTGGATTATCGTGGGATGTCCAGAGTTACCTCATGGGCATGCCTTTTGACGGTACTCGCCTGTTTGGCAATAAGGCAGACAGTGCGCTGGAACGTTTCAAAGACTCTCAGGCTACAGCCAAGTCCTTAGGTCTCTCCACCACACGTCCGTCCATGTCTACCTTTCGTTCATTTCGTGGCAACGGAAGGGGCGCCCCTCCACGTTCATTCAGCCAGAAGCCTGCACAGACTCAACCGCAGCGCGGCCGTGGGCGTGTTGGCCGCCGTGGCGACAAAGGGGGCCTGCGTGCCGGTCGTTCCTCTTCCGCTCCCGCAGCATTCACTTCAAAGCCTTCCTAGTCCGAACTTTGGGGTGCACCCCACGCCGGTTGGCAGCAGGATTCAACATCACCTCCCCCACTGGCGTTCTGTCACTTCGGACAGGTGGGTGCTGCAAATTGTCCTGAAGGGGTTACTCCCTCCCCTTCCAGACTGCCCCCCCCAGCCATGCCACCTCAGTTCCACCGATTGTCGGGGAACATTTTGCGCTTCTCCAGCAGGAAGTCACAGCCCTCCTGGCCAAGGGGTCCATCGAGCACGTTCCTGAGCCAGAAGTAGGACGTGGTTGTTATTCCCACTATTTTCTGGTGCCCAAGAAGGACAAAGGGGGTCCGCGTCTCATCTTGGACCTCCGGAACGTCAATCGCTTCCTCCCGAAGGAGAAGTTAAAGATGCTGACTCTGGCTCAGGTCTTGGTGCCCTTGACCCGGGAGACTGGATGGTAGCGTTGGACTTGCAGGACGTATATTTTATATTTTCACATCCCCGTCCTGCCGGCCCACCGGTGTTACCTGCGGTTCACGGTAGGTCAGGAGCATTTACAGTTCGCCATGCTCTCCTTCGGCCTTACCAGCGCCCCTCGGGTGTTCACGAAAGTGATGGCGGTGGTCGCAGCTCATCTGCGCAGGTCAGGGGTGTCAGTCTTCCTCTACCTTGACGACTGGTTGTTAAAGGCGGGCTCGCCCCAAGCAGTCGTCTCCCACCTTCAGATTACGGCCAACCTCCTGCATTTGCTGGGGTTCTCTATCAACGTGCAGAAGTTGCATCTGAGTCCCTCTCAGAAGCTCCCCTTCATCGGTGCCGTTCTGGATTCGACGCAGTTTTGGGTCTATCCTCCTGAGCAGCTAGTCCGGGATATTCAAGCTATGATTCCGATCTTTCAGCCTTGATCCCGGGTTTCAGTCGGGATGACCCTCCGGCTCCTGGGCCTGATGGCCTCCTGCATCCTACATCCTGCTAGTTCAACATGCCAGATGGCGTATGCCGGCTCTGCAGTGGGACCTGAAGTTCCAGTGGACGCAGCATCAGGGCAACCTGTCCGATCCTGTCCAGATCTCGGAGGGCACTGCACGACAATTGCAGTGGTGGCTCAGAAATCGCGATTGTGTCAGTGGCAGATACCTCTTCCTTCCCCAAACGGAGCACACAGTGGTGAAAATGCGTCCCTTCGGGGATGGGGAGGCCGCTTGGGAGAGGCGGAGATCAAAGGCCTCTGGTCTCCGGCGGAGCCCCGGCTCCATATCCACCTTTTGGAGCTGCGAGCGATCCATCTTGCACTGAAGGTATTCCTTCCGTCTGTCCAGGGAAGTGTGGTGCAGATGTTCAGACAACACCACTGCCATGTGGCATTGCAACAAACTGGGCGGGGTTGGGTCCTGGACCCTATGTCAGGAGGCTCTGCGCCTCTGGACATGGCTGGAACATCAAGGCATTACCTTGGTGCTTCAACACCTGGCAGGTTCTCTGAATGCCCAGGTGGATGAACTTAGCGGCCGTTGCTTGAAGGGATCACGAATGGCGTCTGAACTAGGCTGTGGCGCAAGGTCTCTTTCAGCAGTGGGGAGAGCCTTGGTTAGATCTATTCGCCACCAAAGAGAACGCGCAATGTCATCAGTTCTGTGTGTTGGAATTTCCAAGGCGGCACTCGCTAGGCGACGCTTTTCGTCGAATGGAGTTGCGGTCTATTGTACGCCTTTCCGCCTATACCACTTCTGCCCAGAGTGCTGAAAAAGATTTGGCGCGACCGGGCCCAATTCATCCTTGTGGCTACGGATTGGGCACGAAGATACTGGTATCCCGAGTTACTCAGCATGGCGATCGCTCCCTCGATCCGTCTGCCTCTTCGGGAGGATCTTCTGACGCAGCAGAAGGGGACGGTCCTCCATCCGAACCTGTCCAGCCTCCACCTCCTTGGGTGGAGATTGAGCGGCGACAGTTGACTGCTTTTGATCTTCCTCATGAAGTATGTGATGTCATTCTGGCAGCCAGGCATCCCTCCACTAAAACGGTATACGCCTGCAGGTGGAACAAATTTGTATCATGGTGCACGGTGAAGGCTATGGATCCCCTTTTTGCCCCTCTTTCAGAAGTTCTTCTGCTCCTCCTTTCTCTGGCCTGGCAGGGCACTGCTCTGGGCACTGTCAAGGGTTATCTCGCAGCCATTTCCGCACACGTTCCCTCCGGTCCCCTTTATAATGCCTCAGTGGGACTTGAATCTTGTGTTGACTTATTAGATGTGTGCTCCCTTTGAGCCGCTTCACAACTGTCCTTTACGTCTTCTCACCTTGAAGACTGCTTTCCTGGTTGCTATCACCTCTGCCAGAAGAGTGAGTGAGCTCCAGGCTCTTTCTTCCAAACCTCCTTTCCTTTCTGTTCATCCGGACAAGGTGGTGTTAAGGACCCGTCCTTCTTTTCTCCCCAAGGTTGTCATGCCCTTCCACATCGGGCAGACCATCACTTTGCCAACCTTCTTACCGCCTCCGCATCCTTTAAAGGAGGAAGAGCGGCTCCACCGTCTGGACCCAAAATGTGTGCGCTCCTTCTATCTGAAGTGCACACAACGTTCCGGGTGGATGATCAACTCTTTGTTGGCTACATGGGCGCCAAGAAAGGTTCGGCTGTGCACAAATGAACCATCTCTCGGTGGGTCGTTCTGTGTAGTAAAGCCTGTTACTCCTTGGCTGAGAAGGAGCCTCCTGTAATGCTGCGTTCCCATTCTATCCGGGCGACAGCAGCCACTACTGCTCTGGGACGGGGATTCCCTTTGCAGGATATCTGACAGGCAGCGACGTGGTCCTCGCATACCTTTACCAAGCATTACTGCCTTGCCAGCCAAGTCCGGAGAGATGGCTTCTTTGGCTGTTCTGTTCTCCGTGACTTTCTGGTGTAATCTTGTTTGCAGACCCACCGCCGGGGTTGGTATTGCTGGGTTATCTATTCTAAGGTAAGGAATCTATCACTAACGTGTCTCTTTCAGATGCACAAGTTACTACTTGTGTAACTATATATCTGTAAGAGACATTAGTTAGTGATAGATTCCTTACCGCCCCACCCATCCTCCCCGTTCGGCGAACTGATTTCTAGGGTTATGGTCATCCTTTTTAGGGCCCTAGTTTTATGTACCAAATGGTCCGTATCTTGCATGGCTCTGCGTTCCTGGCACGGAAAGTCGTGTACAGAACGGACGTCAGCGCTCATCGGTGGTGCCTGAGTAGTCTCCGTGACGTCATCTCGGCGCATACGACGCCAGCGACGGACGCAGAGCCGCACGATGCCACCTACAGACGCGCAAAGGTACTGCTAGCAAAAACTTTGCTGTTCCAGTCTGAAGCCTGGGGATATTCTAAGGTAAGGAATCTATCACTAACTAATGTCTCTTACAGATATATCGTTACACAAGTAGTAACTTGTGCTTTCAGGGAATTATCTCTTTGGCTCACATAAGGATGAAGAGATGACCAGAATAAAATTGGCGCTGGACACTCTAAAGGTGGTGTGTCTAGAGAAGATCAAGTAATTCTGGTGCCCGTACAGGCCCTATGATCGCAGGTCTTTCCAAAAGAGGGTTCAAACCTCTCAGTGGTCTCAGAGGCAGTGTCACCAAACCAAAATGCACTACCAGAGACGTTGGCCTTCCTGGGTTAGAGGCACACCGCCAAGAACACTGCCAAGCAATGAAGAACCGCTTTCTCTGTTGCCATTACCCACTCCAGTGGGAGGACGTATCACCTACCATGTGCAAGAGTGGCTCAGCATTACAAATGATCAATGGGTGCTGAATATACTGCAAAATGGATATGCTCTTCTTTTTAGGTTTTTACAGCATTCCACTCCTCCGGTGGAAACGAGCTGTCGCCAGCTGTCACTGTTACAGCAGGAGGGGTCCACTCTCTTACAAAAAGCTGCCATAGAAGAAGTTCCTCCTTCACTATGAGGAATGGGGGTTTACTCCAGATACTTCCTGGTACAAAAAAAGGCTAAAAAGCAGGTTTCAGACCTATATTGGATCTTTGCATCCTCAACAAAGCCATCTCGAAAGATAAATTTGGTGTGATAGAGCTCCATCAAATATTTCCTCATCTCTATCGATAGACCGTCAGGGCGCATACTTCCATGTTACAATTGCTTTGCGACACCGGATGTTTCTCTGCTTCATGGCAGGCTCCAAGCACTATCAGTACAGAGTCCTGCTGTTTGACCTGAAGTCTGCCCCTCTGTTCAGCAAGTGCATGGCATTAGTAACCGCTGCTCCACGTTGCCAAGGACTGTTTGTCCGTACCTCGAAGATTGTCTCCTAAAGAGTCAGAATGTGAAAGACCACTATTGAATCTGTCTTAATTTGCTACAGCGGTTTGGCCTTCAGGTCACCAGCCCTTAGTTCAGCATGTTGCATCGCTCCTGGAGTCGATGGCACCTTGCGCTTTCCTAGTCCCCAATGCTAGGCTGAGAGTGAGACCTCTGCAGCAGGACCTGGAAGACAAATGGGGTCAGAAAACAGCTCGATGGGACGACTAAATACTACTTCCGCATGCTGCGAGATCATCCATCCCATGGTGGACTCCTCAGAAAAATCTCCTGGTGTGAGTGCCCTTCCACCAACCTACTCTGACACAATCGCTGATCACAGACTTCTCCCTGCAGGGTTGGGGAGCACACATGGGCCCTCTGCAGACTCCAGGCCGGTGGTCGAGCAAGGTTCAGGCACATCATATCAATATGCTGGAGCTACGGGTAGTGCATCTAGCTCTCAAGGCCTTCTACCTTTCCATACAGTCCAAGTCCATATTGGTCCAGGCGAACAACACGACCACTATGTACTATCTAAACAAGCAGGGAAGGACCCGTTCTCGCACTCTGTCCCTGGAGGCTCAGGGGATCTAGCTTTGGATCCTGTCCAGGCAGCTTTCAATCACAGCAGTCCATCTGCCAGAAGAACAAAACTCTCAAGCGGACTAGCTAAGTTGTCACTTCGAAGATCAACTTGACTGGGTTCTGCACAACAAAGTGGTGGCAGACTTCTTTCATCAATGGGATCAGCCAAGCATTGATCTCTTTGCAGACAATAAAATCAAAAAATGCTGCGACTTCGTGTCAAGGTTTTACCAGCCAGGGTCAAAAGGGAATGCCCTTTTGGAAGTACGCTTTCCTCCTCTTCCTCTCATCCCGAAGGTCATAACCAAGCTCTCACACTCCAGAGCGAGGATGAAACTGATGGCAACAGACTGGCCACGACAGTGGTGGTACCCGGACCTGCTGCATCTCTCTGAACAGGAGGCTTCCGTGCAGACCTGACCTACTGTCCAAGATAAACGGGAGGATCCATCACCCCAACCTTCCCTCGCTGAACTTAGCAGCATGGCTCATGAGGCCCTCCAGTATGGTTACCTAGGGCTTCCTTAGGACAGCATGAACATCTTGAGAGACTCTAGACTGCCTTCCACAAGTCATTCCTATTCTTTTAAATGGGAATGGTTCTTTATGTGGTGTGTGCAAAATGGGTTCCAACCTACCAGAGGGCAAAAGGAGGTAATTTTACCATATCTTCTACACTTGACAAAGTTGGGTCTAGAATTTGCTTCCATAAAAGTACACCTAGCTGCCATTACGGCATACAGAAAGTCACCTACTCAACCTTCTTTCTTTCATCTTCAGGTGATTAAGGATTTCCATTATACAAACGAAAGAAGTATCTGAGGGTCAGAGAGAAACTACAATCCTACTGTGAAAACATCAAAAGGAGTGTTATGAAATGAACAATTTAATGTGACTATGTGTCATGCTGCACTCAAATTCTCAAATTTGAAAATAGTGCCCATCAGCTCCCGCCCGGTACCGCCCTACATCATTTGGGCTCTCCTTACCCAGGAGAAGGTGCAGTATGTCTATCAGTGTAGTATTGATAGAACAACAACTTCAGAAGAATCCAAAGTTGTGCTTAGAGTACCGGAAAGTTATTTGTTGTGGGTAGCTGAATTACAGTGCCAAAATTAAATTCGTGGAAAAAGTGCAATGTTAAAATTAGGTCATTATTGAGTGGATAAGCGAAAATTGTATTAGGTTCCCTCAATACTCCTAATATTAAAATGTGAGAAAACAAGCAGATTTAACATAATATCTGCCAGTCAGTAGGGTCAACATGTTTCAGCAATTGTGACTCTAAATATGTCACTGCTTTCTTCGGGACCTAGATGTAAATGGCTACTGTACAAAAAGGAAAAATATCACCTGTATATTTTTCTCAAATTCGTTCAATCTTCTCCCCTGTGCTTGGTGAAGGGAAAATAAAAACACACACAAATACAAGTGAAAAACACAGTAGAAACGTAGAGAGGCATACACAATTTATTTAGCCATACATTTTAGATACCTAATTATATCTATAGAGATGGTCACGATATCACCATTTTCTCAAAACTAAATTTCTAGCCACCTTACCTAATTTAGTAGGAGGAATAGCATCACCCCACCTGGCTGCTGCTCAGGTATGAGGAGCACCGCTCTAGTAAAAACACAAAACACGACACCTAAACTCACACCGACAGGCCACGCATCTTTCACAGACTCAGTTCGGTATTTATATTTAATTGACTTTAGATGTATTTGGGTGAAAAACATATCAATCGGCTCATGATCAGCCTCATATAATGCTGGTTTAACATCAAAAGAATTTCATAGCGACGCTGTTTGTTTGATGTAAATCAGCATCCACTCTTTGCTGTATTAGAGTATGTTCCGCGTGCAGCTTCGTAAGTATAAATGCGCGGGGCTAGGAAATCGTTCTAGCGCGTGTGTACGCATACCAAGCTGGAGCTCGACTTTAGTAAACTACAAGCTCGATTATGATAATATTTAGCGAACAAACGTTTCGCCCTAGCGAGTTGTTATTGCACATTCATTCGGGTCCCCAGCCGGAAACCCAGAATATATTGTTATATTGCGCACCAATTGGTCAACAACCATTAACCGGCTCTCACCTTCCCGTCGGTACACCAGGCGTCCCTCTGGGCAATCTGGGGGGGGGGGCGCCGGTGTACTGCCAGAGCGCCATTTTGTACTTCACGATGTCACGTGACATTTCGAGCACGTGACTTGGGAGACTACAAGCCGAACCCAGAATCATGGGAATTGTAGTTTTTCAAGTAATAGAAGTAGTTCTTGTGAATGTCATGTGACAATTTGATCATGTGGCTTCAAGAACTACGAATAAAGCTTACAGATATGGGAATTGTAGTTTTGTGTAAGCGTAAGTAACAATCCTTTTTTCCGGGCTAGTTTATTTTTGGGTGTAAATTATTTATCTGAAAGAGACACGTTAGTGATAGATTCCTTACCTTAGAATATCCCCAGGCGTCAGACTGGATCCGGAAATTTTTGCGTAGCAATACCCCTGCGCGACGGTAGGCGTTGTCTGCGGCTCCGCGTCCGTCGTTAGCGCCGGAATGACGTCGTCGAAGTACTTAGACACCGCCCATGCGCGCTGACGTCCGTTCTTTTTTCCGCGCCAGCTAGCGCAGATCCGGAGAAGCTCTACCTCCAGTCAATTTTTGACTGAACTTTTTGATCTTTTGATCACTCTTTTTTGTCGAGTCTTCGACTCTATCGGTGCCGGTAGGGATGCCCGGGTTCAAGCCCTGCTCGAAGTGCGATCGACTGATGTCGGTCACGGACCCTCATCGCCGGTGTCTGAAGTGCTTAGGCCTCGACCATGACGATCGAACCTGCTCCGACTGCCGGGCCCTGACGTCGAAGGCTAGGTGGGAGCGGTCCCGCAAGCGACTCCAGCTGAGGCAGTCGGCCCGCGCCGCTCCAGGTCCCGTTTCCACGGGAGGTCGAGGGACAGGTTGCGAGGTCTGAGTCATTGAAGCTCCGGGAGTGGACACCGGTCGTCAGGTTCCAAGTCCTCAGGTAAGAGGCATGAGAGGTCGGAGCGACGTCATCGGACCTCCGACCCACCCCGACGCTCGCACGATGCAGCCGGGGGCTCGGGCAACACCGCCCCGCGGCTCCGTGGGAGTCGCTAGCGTCGCCGCCTGCCCCACACCTTCGGGTCCCTGGGCACGGCGCGACGCCGGAGATCGAGCGGTACCTCATGGCCATGAGGGCCGTCCCTCTTCAGTCGGTACCCGTGGCGCCTTCGGGCCCAACGGTTCCGTCTGGAGGTCCTAACGGGTCGGGTGCTTCGGCCCCGGCGCCGCCGGCGACTTCGGTCTCGGCGCCGCAGGACTTCACCGGATCCGGGGCGTCGCGGGTCGACCTTACGACCTCACTGGCGCCGTCCCCACAGGTGTCGCCCCCGGCGCCCACTGTGGTTGCCGTCCCCAATGTTTCCTGCGGTCCGACTCAGGCGCCGATTCTGTCGGTCTTTGGAGATTTTTATCTCCACGAGGAGGCCCTGTCTACTAATCCTGGTTTACAGGACACAGGTGACGAGGAAGATTGGGAGGGGTCCGAGGACCCTCTGGCACTGGATTGCCAGTCTCAACAGGACTGGACATATGAGCTTGGGAAGGCCAGTGGTCTTGACACTTCGCCAGACACTGGATTTAGCTCCCCTCCGACTGTGGCTTCGGAGGCGGGCTCTACATATAGTGTAGTGTTGACGAAGGCAGCTAAGGCCTTAAACCTTAAGCTCCCCGTCGCGGCCGTGAGGACTAACCTCCTCACAGAGGTCTTCAAACCGCAGTCAAGCCCCAGTGAGCCTCTGCTGCCGTTCAATGAGGCCTTGTGTGACGTTCTTGTGGGCACTTGGTCCAAGCCCGCCACAGGTCCGCCTGTGGATAGGAACGTGGCCAGACGCTACCGCCCGGCCCCGGCGACCCATGCTTTTTGTCCACCCACCCCGAGAGTCTGGTCATCCAGGCCTCCAACTCCCAGACCGCATTCCCGTCGGCCCCGGCCGACAGGGAATCCAAGAGATACGAACAGTTCGGGAAGAAGATGTTCTCGTCTGTTAGCTTAGGGCTGCGGTCTGTGAATACCGCCTGTCTCTTGGGCCGCTACACCCACACTCTGTGGGACACGGTTGCGGAGGTGCTGCCACAATGCCCGGAGGAGGTCCAGGCTAAACTCGGCCAAGCCCTTGCGGAGGGCTGAGATGCAGCACGTTTTTCTATCCGGTGTGGGCTGGATACAATGGACTCACTGGGCAGGGCGATGGCAACGACAGTGGCGGTTCGACGCCACGCCTGGTTGAGGTTCGCCAACTTCTCGGCCGATGTCCAGTCCACACTCCTGGACATGCCGTTTGATGGCCGTCGCCTCTTCGGCGACAAGGCAGACCATGCGCTGGAACGTTTTAAGGACTCCAGGGCTACGGCCAAGTTCTTGGGCCTCACGGCTCCACTCCAGCAATCGGGTGCCTTTCGCTCCTTTCGTGGCCACGGAAGGGGCGCCCCCCCCATGTACCTGGCAATGGCTGGAACATCAGGGCGTGACCCTGGTGGTTCAACACCTGGCAGGCTCTCTGAATGCCAGGGCAGACGAACTCAGCCGTCGGTGCATGATGGATCGCGAATTGTGTCTGAACTCTGACGTGGCGCAAGGTCTCTTTCAGCAATGGGGAGAGCCTTGGTTAGATCTATTCGCCACAGAAGAGAACGTGCAATGTCATCAGTTCTGCGCGTTGGAATTTCCAAGGCGGCACTCGATCGGAGACGCTTTTCGTCAAAGTGGAGTTGCGGTCTATTGTACGCTTTTCCGCCTATACCACTTCTGCCCAGAGTGCTGAAGAAGATCAGGCGCGACCGGGCCCAGGTTATCCTTGTGGCTCCGGACTGGGCACGAAGATACTGGTATCCCGAGCTACTCAGCATGTCAGTCGATCCCCCGATTTGTCTGCCTCTTCGGGAGGACCTTCTGTCGCAGCAGCAGGGGACGGTGCTGCACCCGAACCTGTCCAGTCTCCACCTACAAGCTTGGAGATTGAGCGGCGACAGTTGAGGCCATTTGACTTGCCTCCTGAAGTCTGTGATATCATTCTGGCAAGAGAAATGCGGTACACAAGAAGATGCCCCAGTGGGACTTGAATCTTCTCACTTATCTGATGTGTGCTCCGTTTGAGCCGCTCCATAACTGTCCTCTCCGTCTTCTCACATTGAAGACTGCTTTCCTGGTCACCATCACCTCTGCCAGGAGGGTGAGTGAGCTCCAGGCTCTTTCTTCTACTCCACCTTTCTTATCGGTTTCATCCAGACAAGGTGGTGTTGCGTACACGGCCTTCCTTTCTGCCCAAGGTTGTCACGGCCTTCCACATCGGGAAGTCCATTACTTTGCCCACCTTCTTTTCGCCTCCGCATCCCTCGAAAGAGGAAGAGAGGCTCCACCGTCTGGATCCTAAACGTGCGCTCTCCTATTACCTAGATCGCACACGCCAATTCCGGGTGGATGACCAACTCTTTGTTGGTTACGTGGGCGCGAAGAAGGGAAAGGCAGTACACAAGAGGACCATTTCGCAGTGGATCATCTTGTGTATTCAGGCATGTTACTCCATGGCGAAAAAGGAGCCCCCTGCTGGATTGCGGGCTCATTCCACTCATGCCACGGCAACAACAACTGCCCTGGGCCGAGGAGTCCCCTTCCAGGACATTTGCCAGGCAGCGACATGGGCCTCGCTGCACACGTTCGCAAGACACTACTGCCTGGACAGTCAAGTCCGGAGGGATGGCTTTTACTGTTATACAGCTTTGAAAAAGTCACTTCAGTGACCAAACATTTGTTGGCTATTGACTGTCATCGAACATAGGTATTTGGACTTACTGCGACTTTTCATCATTACACTGTGCAGTGTTTACACTTTTTTTCTGTAAACATGAAATGAAAGTAATATGTTTATGGCTGGACTGTTAACCTGTTAAGAAAAGATTTTGTCTCTATATCTTAACCTGTGAAAAGGAAAAAGGTATTTCAGGAAATATTAAATTGCATTTTATTTGGAATAAACCAACTTGTTTGTGGACAGATTTATATTAGAAAATATTTGACCCAAGGGCTTCGGTCCGATGTGCACTCACATCTAAGGCAGTAGGGTGTGGTATTACCCTTAGTGGCACCATTACTCATACAGATACTATATACTTAGTTTATTTGTACCATATGCCCACTAAATTGTATATTTTATGCAGTTCGACTTTTTTTTCTCTACTACTACCCTCTCCTGTTGTATAATATGTGAGGTACTAAGCAGTGCATTGTGGAGGCGTAAGTTATAGTTAGCTCAGGTAATTGTAACTGCTGAATTTCATTGGATTTGTACGAGTGAAATCTGAGCCTAACTATAACGTCCCTGTAACTTTGTGTTTTTGTGTGAATTTCTAGTATTTCCTTAATTCTATTTCCCAACTATAACATCCTTATAACCTTTTTCTCAGCCACCCCGAAATTTTCAAGACAGCTGCTGATGTGAGTGGCAAATGAGTTTTGAAACTTTTGTGAGGATTCGTCAAACAACGCCAAAGTTAGTGGCAAATTAAAAAAACGATTTTCCTATGGAAACTACATCCTAACTATAACTCCCTACTGGTGACTGCCATATATATTAACCCCTGCTTTATATTGTAATACAATTGCAAGTCACCAAGTTGTTCCATGACAATATGGAAGAATGAGGCCAAAGGCAGAGTTCCTTTATAAGGTCATGGAAGTCTGGGGTGACTTGCAATATCCTTTTCATTTACGATGGGGGTACTTTATTCCTTATAATACATGATCACATCATCACCTTGCCCACGAACCATTCAAATCCTTAGTGCGTAACTTTCATTAGAAAGAGAGAGTATATTTGCCAACATGAAGCATGAAAATAGAACCTCTAATGTAAAATGAAATACATCAAAAAGGCTGTTAGAGATGTGTTGCAAAAAGATATTAGAATCAGTTTAATATCAGTCAGTTGTTTTTGTTTAATGAAAAAGAAGGCGCAGTAGAAAATGCAAAAAGATTTTAACTTTTCTATAATTAACTAGGAGTGCAAGGAATAGTTGCCTTAAATATCTAATTTCTCCTTCCAACTAGAAAAACAGTAGAAGAAAGAAAAGCTGTCTATGGTAGCTGATAGAGACTATTAGTTGTAGATTCCTTACCTTAGAATTTACCCCAGGCGTCCGTCTGGATCCGGAGATTTTTCATTAGCAGTACCCTGGCGCTTAGGTAGGTAACGTCAGTCGGCTGCGGTCCGTCATGGGTGCCAGGATGACGTCACGGAACCTATATAGACGCCACCATTACGCGCTGATGTCAGTACTTTATTTTTCCACACCAGCGTAAGTGCAGATCCAGAGAGAGCTACCACTCAACTTCTTTGTCGAGTCTTAGAACTCCCGGTGCGTCAAGGATGTCCTAGCGTAAGGCCGGCTCCTGCCACCAGATGATGTCTGTGACTGATCTGCATCTCATGTGCCTTTGGTGTCTGGAGCGTGACCATGACCCAAAGTCATGCTACAAATGCCGGGCCATGAACCCGAAGGGTTTGCGGGAGCAGTCCCGAAAGCTGTTGGAGGAGCTCACACTCTTCATCACACTCCAAGTCGTCAGGGAGGTAAGGTAGGCAAACACATGAAGAAGTCGAACAAAGCACAGGCGTTCTTCTCCCCGTCCGTTGGCCGACATGACATGGGACTCTGAGCGTCGTCCCTCGAAAGCTCTGTCCCCGGTGGCGCCTTCTGATACAACTCTGCATCTCCCCACTTTTCCAGTAGCCGGAGCACCTTCTGCTGAGGTTTCAAAAAGTTCTAGGAGGCCTTGTACCTCATTTTTGGGCAGTCCGACTCCACTGGTGCGCCTTCAGGCCCCCAGAAGTCGGTTAGGGGCCCTAGGCCTTCGCCGCCAGTGGCTTCACCCCAGACTCCAGAGGGTCCCGTGGATCATTTATCTGATCCGGATCAAGGTCGGTTGATCTCACTCGACCTTCCCAAGTGTCGATCCTGACGTGCTCCCGGTCAGCACTGTCACCATCCTCATCACTGAAGTGGACATGGAGCTGGACCGACGTCGGTAGGGACTTTTGTCTCTGTGTTCATCCCAGACATTCAATTTGTGCCAGAAGGTAGTGAAGAGGAATGGGAGGGACAGGTGGGCACTTTAAATGGCCAGCTTGAAGAACCGGAATGGCCGATGGACCTGGGTGCGGCCAGTGGTCTGACACTGGCTTGTTTTGTCCCCCTACTGTGGCAATGGAGGAGGTGGCTTCCTACGGTGTGGTGTTGAGGAGGGCAGCCAAGGTCCTCTGCCTCAAGCTCTCTTTGTTGTCAGTCAGGACTAACCTCCTAAAATAGGTGCTTCACCCTGCGGCTTCCACTTCAGATCCCCTTTTGCCATTCAATGAAGCCCTCACAAATATCTTTCTAACACCTGGTCCAAGCCCACAATCGCCCACCGTCACCACCCTGCTCTGGGCGCCCCAACCTTACTGACACAAGGTGCATTCTCTTCTGCTCCCCCAGATAGGGAATCCAAGGAGCTGGATCATCTTGGAAAGTGTATGTTTTCTTCCTCCAGCTTGTGTTCGGTGAATGCCGCTTGCCTCTTGGGCCGGTACTATCATACTATCTGGCATAAGGTTGCGCAGGTGCTGCCTCAGTGCCCAGAGGAGGCCTAGGCAGTTCTCTATAAGGCAGTTGCGGACGGGAGAGGCGCAGCCAAATTCACCATCCGTTGTGAACTGGATACCACTGACTCACTAGGCAGAACGATTGCCACCTTGGTAGCTCTTAGACGCTACTTCTGGTTGAGGATTCTCGGGCTACGGCCAGATCATCCTTGAGCGTCGTGGCTACCATCCGCCCCCCCTCAGTCTGCCTTTTGTGGCTATGTAAGAGGCGCCCAGCCACATCCTGTCCAGCCTAGCCATGAGTCATGCTAGCTGTCCAACCTCTGTGTGACCGCGGACATGGGACCCAGTTCCCTGGTGGGTCAGGGAGCCTGCGGGCAGACTAGTCCACCATTTCCTCCTTGCCAGTGCCTCAAATCCCTCCTAGTCCGACATTTCAGGCCCATCATCGGCCAGTCTGAGGCAGGATTCTCCATCACCTTCTTCACTGGCAGTCCATCACTTCGGGCAGGTGGGTTCTGCAGATAGTTCGAAGGGTCTACTCCCTCCCCTTCGAGACTACCCCACCCTACATTCCACCCTCATACGACTGTGTGTCGGAGTATCATTTGGCGCTTTTTTATGAGGAAGTTCTGGTTCTCTTGGCCATAAAGAGGGTACCTGTCCCAGAAGTAGGACAAGGTTGTTACTCCCGCTACTTTCTGGTACCCAAAAAGGACAATGGCCAGCTTCGTATCCTAGATCTCTGGGCCCTCAATTATTTCCTTCGGAAGAAACTAAAAATGCTCACCTTGGCCCAGGTCCTTTCTGCAGTCGACCCAGGGGACTGGATGGTAGCGTTGGACTTGCAGGAGGCTTATTTCCATATCCCGTCCTGCCTGTCCACAGACGTTATCTATGGTTCACGGTGGGCCACGAGCACTTTCAGTTTACCGTGCCCCCCTTTGACCTTACCAGTACCCCTCAGGTGTTCAAAAAGGTGATGGTGGTGGTCGCAGCTCATCTGAGCAGAGCAGGGTACCAGTCTTCCCCTATCTCGACAACTGGCTGTTGAAGGCTGGCTCGCCCCAGACTGTCGTCTCCCACCTCCAGACTACGGAGGACCTCCTGCACTCGCTGGGGTTCACTTTCAACGTGCCAAATTCACACCTGATTCTCTCTTGGATGCTCCCTGTCATAGAGACGGTTCTGGACACAGTGCCGTTTCTGGCCTTTCCTCCCAAGCAGTGAGGGATATTCAGTCCATGGTACTGATGTTTCTGTCTATAGCCGGATTTCGGTGAGAATGACTCTGAGGCTGCTGGGCCTCATGGCCTCCTGCATCCTGCTGGTGTATCATTCCGGATTGCATATGTGGGCTCTGCAGTGGGTCCTGAACTTCCAGTGGGCGCAGCATCAGAGGAATCTTTCTGACTACAGGTCTTGGAGAGAACTGCGCAACAGCTGCAGTATTGGCCAACGAGGAAGATTGGGTCAGAGGCAGATCCTTCTCCCTTCCCCAACCAGATCTAATGGTGGTGATCGATGCGTCACTACTGAGATGTGGCGGCCACCTGGGAGAGGCAGAGATCAGAGGCGTCTGGTCTCCTGCGGAGTACGTATGTTGGAGTTTCCAAGGCGGCGCTCGCTTGGCGATGCTTTTCAACGCAAGTGGAGCATCAGCCTCCTCTACGCCTTTCCACCTATAGCACTTCTGCCCAGAATGCTGAAGAAGATCAAGTATGACCTGGATCAAGTCATTCTTATGGCCCAGGATTGGGTATGAAGAGTCTGGTATTCTGATCTGAGCATAACCATCGATCCTCCAATCAGACTGCCTCTTAGGAGGATCTTCTGTGGCCGCAGCAGGGGACGGTTCTTCACCCGAACCTGTCCAGTCTCCACCTCCTTGGATGGAGATTGAGCGGCGGCACTAAACAGCTTTCAAACTTCCACCCGAAGTCTGTGATGTAATTTTGGCAGCTAAGCGTCCCTCCACTAAATCGGTATACTCCTTTAGATGGAACAAATTTGTGGCATGGTGCGCAGCAAAGGCTGTTGATCCCCTTTCTGCCCCCTCTGTCAAAGGTTCTCTTGTACATACTTTCTTTGGCCCAGCAGGGATCTGCTTTGGACAACCTTAAAGGTTATCTTGTAGCTATCTCTGCCTTTTTACGATTTCCAGATCAGCCTTCTTTATTCAAATCTCCCATTGTTAGTAGGTTCTTTAAAGGCCTTACTCACTTGTTTCCTCCATCTCCTCTCATAATGCCCCAATGAAATTTAAATTTTGTTTAAACCTTTCTTACTTGTGCTCCCTTCGAGCCTCTTCATAATTATCCTCTCAGGCTGCTGACTGTCAAAACTGCTTTCCTTATTGCCATCACCTCCGCTCATGGAGTTAACAATCTTCTGTCTCTATCTTCCAGTCCTTATCTGTCTGTCCATCTGAACAAAGTGTTGCTTCGAACAAAAACTTTGTTACTTCCTAAAGTGGTCCCACCCTTTCATGTGGAACAATCCATCACTCTGCCCACCTTTTACCCGCCTCCGCATCCCTCCAAGTAGGAGGAGAGAATCCACCGTCTAAATCCAAAAGGTGTGTTGTCGTTTTATCTTGCCAAAGGCTTCCTTGTGGATGATCAACTCTTCATTGGCTATGTGTGCGCCAAAAAAGGTCGACTTGCAAGAAAACGGACCATCTCTCAATGGGTTGTCCTCTGCATTGTCCTCTTCATTAAAAGATGCTACACTATGCATTGGCGAAGAAGGAACCTCCTGTGGGGCAGCGACCTGGGCATCCCTGCACACTTTTACCAGACACTACTGCCTGGAAAGCCAAGTCTGAAGGGACGGGTAATTTGCCCGTTCAGTCCTCCTGGACTTGTTAGTGTGACTTGGTTCGCAGGCCCTCCTCCGGGGATGGTATTGCTGGGGTATCATAAGGTAAGGAATCTACAACTAATAGTCTCTATTGGATGAACAAGTTACTTACCTTCGATAACAATGTATCTGGTAGAGATATATTAGTAGTAGATTCCTTACCGTCCCACCCATCCTCCCCGCTCTGCAACCTGATTTTAGGGACTCCCCTAAAGGGCCCTAGTTTTGACACACCAGTGGCCAGTGTCTTCCATGACGTATTAAGAACTGACGTCAGCGCTCATGTGTGGTGTCCATATAGGTCCTGCAATGTCATCCTCGGGCCCACGACGACTGACTCGGAGCTGACTGACACCACCTATCGACGAGCAGGGGTACAACTAATACATGTCTCTACCAGATACATTATTTCCGAAGGTAAGTAACATGTTCTTTTATTCATTTAACAGCTGTGTTAATAACTGTCCTTAACCTGACCTGACTAACTCCTCCTGCTGGCTCTGGCAGAAGGCATTGTGACTTCAGAAATCCACTGTAATAATTTATTACAGTTCATTTCTAACACAATTTCTTCCTAATCGGCGACTAGGTGTGTCACAAGTATATATGACACATTATGCTGTGCAGTACTTTATTATGTTTAGCTTTGTACTAGAAAACTTTATTCATGTTGGGGTGTTTTACAGAATCTAGTAGGTTGCCACAATGCATGCTAGGAGTTCTTTACATTAGCCAGGGTCTTCAAAAATACTAAGTGAAGTAAAGTGTGAATACTTTATGGACGGTGTGTAATTGCGAATTCGCCTCAGGACTGTCTTCAAATATGGTAAAAAGTACAGCTTGAGATTGAAATGTGTGACCTAAAATATATTTTATTACAATGAAACATATTGACAACGTTAATAAACTTGAACTTTTTATTTCAGTCAAATGGCGAGTGGGAAACAGTGGTTTATGGAAAGACAGAAGATCAACTGATCATGACTGAACAAGCAAGAAAATACCTGAGCACCTACACAAGCAGCAGCACTTCGAGGACCCTCGTCCTCTGACCCTCCTCTATGTTTTTACAGACGTACTCTGCACTAAAAGTTGGGCAAAAGTTTTTTTTCTTCAGGAGTTTTCATATACACAGATCGCCTGCCATAAGTAATTTCATAATTCTCAAATCTTCTGGATTGACTTAAAGTGTTGTTCATGCCTTACAGTCCTGAATACTTCCGGTCAAAACAGCCTCGGCACAAAGCATGTAAGAACATAATTTGTACTTCATTTTCTGCATGACACCATCAATGAAGGACAAAGGCTAAATGACCTTGCTGTTATCCATTAGTGACAAATTAATACATTCTTCGACCGACAAATGAAAGTCGCAGGCAACATAATTTTAAATAGAAGCAATAGGTGATGTCTTTTAATAACCAAGTTTCAAGACCTGTTACAAAAGCAAATATGGAAATCCTCTTCTAGGGGTTAATGTTCACAAACTTCACACTGTCTTTTGACCGCTGCCAAACTTAAACTTGGTCTGATTGACATAGAAACCGGGGTACATTGAAAAAGAAATCTTTGTTAACATCTATTTTTCTGATACTTTTTTCTCTAGCCTTTTTTAGAACATGTACTCATTTTGTAAACTATGTAACATATTTATAAGAACCTTTTATAATTGCCCAGTTGTGTTTTTGCTTATGTGCTCATATGCCTTTGTGGCAATATATCCTATAGAGAAACACAGTTGAAAGGAAAGGAAGAGTTGAAAGTTGCACTACTTTTTTGTTTAATGAATTCTGCGAAAGAAGAATACAGTGACTACAGTGTTATTATATATTTATTGAAGAATGGTACAAGTGGTGTAGTGATTAAAAGCTTACATTGCATTTTTTATTTTAGTGATGTGTCCTAATTAAAGCTATGTAAGACTGCCAACAAGTTTGAATGTATTGTACAGTTTATAAGAGCATAACAACTTTTTACATTTGATGTGTTTTTAATTTATTTTTTTTAGCTTTAATGTAGATATTTATACATAAGTACATATATTTCTATGGATGCGCTTGTGTCTTTCTATTGTGGTGTCCAGAAGCCATGGTTGTTACCTGTTTGAAATGTTAGTGACCAATATTCCTTAACTTTTTCCACCCATTGCTTGTTTACTAAACAAATCTTTGCATAATAGTCGCAAAATGGTGAAGATAATCTTTATTGTCTATAATCTCAGACATAGGAAATGTATATTTTGCAGGGACATAAATTGCACTGTATTCCCCCGATCATGTATGTATACTGTGGGTAATAAGCGCCACATTGCTAAATTATATTTAAAAAACTAATTTATTACAAGGATGTCTTTAACTAATATTTTTTAAATGCACATGCACTGTATATGAGTTACAGCCAATGCCTAGAAATGTTTTTATTGAACCTGAAAACTGTTCACCACATATTTGCGCTAAAGAAGTCATCTAAACTTATAGTTTGGTATTATATAGTATATATTTCTAGGTCAAGGCGTATTGTTATGCCTGCTAAAACCTTTGTCTTTTTAAGCCATTGATTGCCCTTCAACAGGTTCCAACAGTGGCTTCTGTTGCCTATTTTTAGAAATTGCACTTGATTTATTTTTGAAGGAAAGTCTTGGTTTTGCTTTTAAAGGAAGTGTTTTCTGTAGTAGCTGCAGAGTATAATGGTGTGTTTGTCATCTTTGTACTGAGTGGTAGCTAGAATTCTATACTGTAGGCTCTTATTTATACACCTGGTACTCTTCCTCTCCACCCCGAGAAGTGCTGCTTTGAAGGCAGCAGGATCGGCTTGCTGCTATGAATAGATGGAAGGCATGAGTATCTTATGCACTGTGTGAGAATAGCTAAAAATTGAATGATGGCAAGTTCTTACATTAACAATATGGGATCAACCTTTACTATGTTGAACCAGTTGGTATGGCTTAAAAGAACAAACACTTTGTACAGAAGCTCACTTGTGCATTCACAAGGTTTTCCATATCCAAACCAAATGATTGGTCACTCTTTTTTGAAAAGCGCACTCGTTTATTTTGTTACATACTATCAATTGGAATTGTATACGTTTTGCCTATTTTGTTATACATGTCTTAAACAGTACATACTACAAGCTGAAAATGAATTTGAAACATGCTTGTATAGAAAAGCGTTGTGATTGCATTAGGTTGTGTATCATGCTAGTAACCGTAGTTTCCCTTTAAAACCAGAACTGTTAAAAAGAAACTTTGTTGCCAAACTATGACTTTGTATGGGTTGATCCCCCTTGTTAAATGCTTATCTTTTTGTTGCTTTTGTGCGACAGTTATAAACTTTATAACGCCAGTTTAAAGATCTTTGTAAAGTTTTTATTTGTGTACATGTTTGTGTGGGTGTGTGCATTTACGCCAGTATGTGTCTATGCACCTTCAAATTGTATTTAACTTTTAAGATGTAATACAATACATATTGTTCATGTAGCAGCTAATTGTGCATGAAACTGGGCATCAGATTCCTAGAACACTATTTTGTTAAGTGTATATGATATACATGTACAATAAGTATGTTAAGTTTTATTATTCTCTAGTCGAAGAGAACCTAATTTAACAACATCACCATCTTAGCTGCAGATGTTAAATACCAAATACAAGCTTGCTTTAAATGTTTGCAATGTTGATGCCTTGTGTGAAACCACGCTAAGCCCAGCTTTGTTTACAATTTTGAACATTAGTTTGTGGTATTGTACTCTAAATCAAACTAATTTATACTGCATTTCTCAAAAATAATACGGCATGATCTCATCTCAAAATGTGTCAAGGGAATAAAATATTCCTTCAAAGTCTTGGCTAATTTATTTATTGAAAGTACTTCAGTACACTAAAGAATGCAAGGAAGTAACACAGCAGAAACATATTTATACATACATGTATCATCTAGGGTACTCCCCTGTTTATACAAGAGTTCAAACTATAGTTTTACTGTGGTAGAACAGAGGTCTCCAAACCTTTCAGTCTGAGGGCCACATCTTATATTTTACAAATGTTCATGAGCCGAAAAATAGCACATTTACGTCTTTTAACTTTTTTCATTTTTCCCCTTTTCTTTCCTTGTCTTTTCTATGATATATTTTTGTATCTTACCTTCTTTTCCATTCTCCATTCATTCCTTCTTTCCATCATTCTTTTCTTCTGACAATTCCTTTCATTTGTGCTTCTTTCTAGCTTTCTGTCCTTCATTATGTTCCTGTTTAATTTTCTTCCCTATTTTCCATCTTTACTCCTTCCCATATTTCTTATCCGTCTCTTTTGTCCCTTCCTTTCTTCTTACCATCCTCCTGTCCTTCCTTCTCCCCATCCCTCTTTTTATTATCCTTCCATTTATTAATCTTCCTTTCTTTATTTCCTTCCATCAACCTTTCATCTGTTTTTAATTCTTTGCATTATTTATTTCAATTTTTCTGCCTTCCTTCTTTATCTTTTCTGTTTTTATCACTTCCTTCTTTTCTTCTTGCTACCCTTCTTTCCAAACTTAATTTTTAATTTCCTTTGTTCTCCTTTATTTTTATCCCTTTTTTCTTCCTTAAATTATTTTGTTGTACCTATGTTCTTTCCTGTTTCCTTTTAATTTTTCTTTGTTCATTCCTTATTTGCATTTCTCTTTCCTTCCTTCATGCTTTCTGCATTTGCCTACTTTAAAAACTTCTCTCTGCCACCAAACCGCTTTGGGCCTAGTTTCTATATGCGACTTCAGAGCGATTTTGGGCCCTGTCATAGCAGCCGGACCCAGTACAAGATAGGGCAGAGCACTATAATGTCAGCAGTAGTTTAAAAGGAATTACCATCCTACCGTTCAGCTTCTGAAAATGGATTGCTCCTTGCGCCCACAGATTCAACAAACAAGGTGCTCGTATCTCTCAAGCCTGGTTCTGCCGATTGACTGGCGTTCCACTCCTGCTTTGTCCTTCTGTTTTACTCCTCGCTTTCTGCAATAGAAAACAGATTCTTACTTTTACAGTGTAAGAGTCTATTTTTTGTTTCTGTTGCAGTGCATTTTTTTAATCGGTCTGTCCTATTGCCATTTCTGCTATCTTTCAAACAAGAACAGTGAAAAAATTGAAAGCTGCCTAGAATAATAAATGTTTTGTTTGTCCTAATTCTATATTAAATATAGAATTAAGGACAAATAAAAAATGTATTATTCTAGGCAGTTTTTCTTTTTTTCCATCTTTGTCCTATTTTAACACCTTGTGGCTAAAACTGGTAAAGCATCCAGCTATTTCTGGTGCTCTTTGGTTAGGGATAATGCTTAAAGTAATCAATCAGTATGAAGCCAAGGAGGCCAGCAGCGTATTATCTGCAGGCTGTGTAAAGTCTTGCAGCGGGCCATAGTTTGGAGACCCCTGTTATAGAACAATAAACAACACCTTTAAGATTGAAGCTAGGATTGGATTGCTGTCCAAGTGGGTCTAAGTGTCTTTTTCGTCAATGGTACTTGTTGCCTCAAGCTAACAAAAGCATTGGCTTTTTCCCCAGTTGTTCCTTTTCTCCGGGGCTTAATTTGAAAATTACAAGTGTCTCAGTGGTACTGCCCACTGTACTGTGACCCCTCCCATTGATTTTGGTGCTAGCCATCAGTGGGGACAGTAAGTCTGCCTCCCATCTTTCCCTGGCTGCGGATAGATCAACCGTGCCATCTGCTTTTAGTGCTTTATATATGCGTGAGATTAGCCACCTGCTGGATCCAGGGTCCAGCAGTAATGGCAGGGAGTGTGATTCCTTTGTTTCCTCCGGGAACGAGGTACATATGTTGCGAATCGTGCTCAAGATGTTTGTGTGATACAAAAAGTGGCCCTCTGGAACTTGGAAGCATTCTTTTGCTTCAGCGAAAGTCAGGAAGGTCCTGTTTTGGTACATGTTTCAGGTCGTCACGCACCCCCTTTTGTACCATTTCATAATGTCCATGGCTGACTGGATTCATTGGAATCCTTGAAGCCATTTTAGTGGAAGTTTGCCAGCGTAGGGAGCCCTGTGGATGACCGGGGTGACCGCCAGCTCCCAGGACTCTGCTACCCGTCGTATTATGTGAGGGCAGTCCTTGATGACTCGTGATCTCATCATAAGGTACCTCAGTAGTTTTGTTCCGCTACTCCATTCCCACAGTAACTCTCCACAGTGCGCTCGTCTATACACCATTGTGCTGCATATTGAAGTGAGCCCGCTATGTAATAAAGTCTGAAATCTGGGAGACCCAGACTCCCTGAGTCCATGTCTAATTTGAGTATCTCGAGTTTTACTCTGTTGCGTCCCCCAGCCCATACTAATGATATCAGGAGACTGTTCAGGGTATCAAATGTAGACTTTGGTATGGTTTTCTGCAATATGTAAAGGCAGCATCACAATTTTTGCCAAGGCCACCCGTCCAATTACTGAGAGACGGAGCCTATTCTAGAATTGATTTGACTCTTTCAGGCCAGTTATTACCCTACCCATATTTAATGTGTATTGAAGTACCAGCTGATGGTCTACCTGTATACCTATATATCGAAAATGGCTACTTTCCTAACTGAACCCCACCTCAGGAAGGTCCTATGCTTTAACAAGTGTGAGAGCCGCCAGTGGGAACATCGTTGTTCTCCGACGATTTATATGCAGGCCAGACGCCGTTCTGAAGGAGGTCAGTATCTCTGAGAAGACAGGAATGGCCTCCTCCGGTTGGCGCATGTACAGGAGTGCATCATCTGCTTATAGGGGAAGTACGTTGGGGATAGTGGGCATCTCTGTTGCATGCCTATTTCAATTTGCTTTGCCTCTGATATCAGGCCTCCGGTCCGCACTCGAGCTCTTGGCTGATGGAAAAGCAGTTGGACCCAGGGCATACATTTCCTGCCTAATACCATTCTCTTCAGTACTTTCCATAGATATTCACATCTTAGCATGTTGAATGCTTTCTCAATGTCTAGGGCGACTACTACTGCCTGGAGTTTACTATTGGCTACTCAGTGTAGCCGACAATTGTCTTATGGTCATTTGCGTTGCCCCTCCCTGGTATTAACCCTCACTGGTCTTCACGAATCAGGTATGTTACCACCCTACCCAGTCGCATGGCCAGGACCTTAGCAGGTAATTTTGCATCCACACCCAACATGGACAAAGGTCTGTAGGAACCCGAGTCATTTGCGTCACTGCCAGGCTTAGGAAGTATGTCTATCTGTGCTTCTCGCATAGATTGCTGTAGACTTCCCATCTGTTTTGCCTCCTGCAGTGTCTCAAGCAGACGTGGGAGTAGTAACTCAGCATATGTTTGGTAGAATTCCACAGGGATTCCATCTGGGCCTGGCGATTTACTGTGGGCCTTACTTTGTAGAGCCTCCCGCAGTTCCTCTAGTTGGAGCTCTGCATCTAGGCTCTCTGTCTGTTGAGTGAGGCGGGGAGGGGTATATCAACTAGATTCTCCCCACCCATAGTCAGCACAGACACCGGGGTTTCATGGTATATCCTAGCTAATTAATGAACATCACAGAGTTGACGTCTGCCTGTGTGATGGCCATGGCTCCATCTGGGCATTTGAGCGGGAGTATCAGCGGAGTGGGACATTCCCGCTTCAAGAGCCAAGCTAATAACCACACTCTAACCGGTCCCATATCTCCCCAACTCGTCATTGTGCTTGTAAAAGAGAATCGCAGTCTGGGTCTGATGCCTGCCTCCCATGTTCCAATTTTGACAGCCTATCCTCCGCTGTGGTCAATTCTTAATCTAAGCTTCTCGTACCCCCTATTCTAGATAAGCATCCCTCCCTCCCCCCCCCCCCAGATGACCACTGTGAGTGTATCCCATTCCACCCCTCTGGTGTCTGTGGTCGACCAGTTTGTATCTAAGTAACCCACTGTGGCCTCTCTGAGTTTGCCGCGGAATATCAAGTCGCACAAAGTATCTGGTCGCAAGCGCCACAATGGGACCCTTGGTCTGTTCCGCTCTGGTCCCCACTCCAGCAGTACCGGGGCGTGAGGTGATTGAAAATGGACCGGCAATTTAGTTAGTGTTGCTGCTCCGCAGGCCTCCCTACATAGCAGGAAATGATCAAGCCTGCTAGACGCCTCACGTGCCGGTGTGTAACAAGTGCAACTCCGCTCGCCCGCATGTGTTTCGCGCCATATGTTGATACAGTGGGAGGCGGTCCATCACTTCCCTTAAGTCTGCGGACATGTGGGGTTTAGTGTGCAGCTTTGGAGGGTGTCTGTCCATTTTGCCATCTAATACGCAGTGAAAATCCCCCGCCCATATTACTGGCATTCCAATATAAGGGAGTAGTTTCTCTATGGCACAAAAAAACTCATCATCATCTATATCTGAAAAAAAAAAACATAGTGATAGATTCCTTACCTTAGAATTACCCCCAGGCGTCAGACTGGATCTGAAAAGTTTTCGTCAGCCGTACCCCTGCACGTCAGAAGGTGGCGTCATGCGGCTCCGTGTCCGTTGTTAGCATTGTGGTTGCAGAGATGCCGTTGCGGCAGCTACTTAGATTCCGCCCTCGTGCGCTGACGTCAGTTCTTTCTTTTTCTGCCCCAGCAAGAGCAGATCCGGAGAGAGCGGTACCCCCAGTCATTTTTTGACCAGGAGTCGATCGACTCCTGGTGCCGTAGGGATGCCTGGCTTCAAGTGTTGCGGGGATTGTCCTCTTTGATGTCTGTAACAGACCCGCACCGCGTGTATCTCTACTGCCTGGGGCGCGACCATGACCCCAAGTCTTGCCCCGACTGCCGGGCCATGGCGCCGAAGACTTTGTGGGAGCGGTTATGAAAATTGCTTGAAGTCCGGCAGTCGGCTCCGCGCCGCTCAAGGTCCCGGTCCCATGGGAGGTCGAGGGACCGGTCGGGGAGCCATCCCTATCGTTCGTCAGGATCGAAGTCTTCGCACTCGGGGTCAGGTAAGATGAAGCATCACAAGAAGTCAAAAAAGCGTCATCGCTCACTGACTTCCCGTCGTGGCTAAGGGTGCGGGTGGTGCCTCACCTGCGGCTCCGGCGGAGCCTACGATGTCGGCGTCGGCCTTCCCGGGACTGTCGGGCCCCGCCGACGTGTATTTGGACCCTGCAGGTTCGACTGGGTGCCCTTGCTCTTTATTTTCGGCAGCTCCAGCATTGCTGTCGGCCCTGGCGCTGCAGGGCCCCCAAGGATGCAGGCCTGGATCCCGGTCGACGCAGGTTGACCACGTGACACCTCCACCGACATCAAACCTTCTGGCACCACCTCCAACGTCGCCTATGGCACCGGACGACATTGCCCCCGGTTTCAGCCCGGTGTGGACAAGGAACCGGAACGGCATCACTTGACACCGATTCTGATGCCGATGGGACCTTCCTTTCCCTATGTCCAGCCTCCTTATTTTAGGCCTGTTCATTAGCCTTCGGAGAAAGGGGAGGACTGGGAGGGGTCTGAGGACCCTCTCACAGCTCAGTGTGAGTATGACCTGGACTGGACAGAGGAACTGGGGGATGCCAGTGGTCTGGACACCTCTCCTGACCTTGGCATGCTCACTCCTCTTACCGTGGCTACGGAGGAGGATGCAAGTTACGCAGTGGTGTTGCGTAGGGCGGCCGAAGCCCTCTACCTCTAACTCCCTACAGTGGCCGTCAGGACTAACCTCCTGACAGAAGTGCTTCAGCTGGTGGCTACCTCTGCGGAACCACTGCTGCCTTTTAATGAGGCACTTTCTGATGTTCTTTTGGGCACCTAGTCCAGACCCAACACAGGGGCTCCTGTGGACAGGAACAAGCGGCGATGCCATCGCCCGACCCCGGGCGTCCCCTTTTTCCTCTCCCAACACCCCACCCCTGAGAGCTTGGTTATCCAAGCCTCCACGTCCCAGAGCGCATTCCCTACTGCACTCCCGGACAGGGAATCCAAGAAACTGGAACAGTTTGGGAAGAAGATTTTTTCTTCCGCCAGTTCAGGGCTGCGGTCTGTGAACACTGCATGCCTCTTGGGCAGTTATTCCCACTCTGTGTGGAATACGGTGGCGCAAGTGCTGCCTCAGTGTCCGTTGGAGGCATGGACAGTGCTGTCTCAGGCTATTGCTGTGGGGAGAGATGCAGCAAAGTTCACAATATGATGTGGCCTTGACACCGCCGACGCGCTGGGCAGCGCTATTTCCATGACAGTGGCGGTCTGCCGCCACGCCTGGCTGAGGACTACTGGCTTCTCGGGGGATGTCCAGAACAGCCTGATAGACATGCCCTTTGATGACATTCACCTTTTTGGCAACAAGACAGATAGGGCATTGGAGCGTTTTAAGGACTCGCGGGCTACGGCCAAGTCCTTGAGCCTTTCGGCCACTCTCCCTCTCCTCCAACACATTCGCTTCAGAGCCACAGGCCGCAGCAGTTTCAGTGCGGCTGCGGATGTGGGACCCGCAGAGGGAGACCACCACTGCCCTAAAACCTTCCTAGTCCAGTCTTTCAGGCCCATCAAACGCCAGTGGGCGGCAGGATTTGCCATCACCTCCCCCACTGGCGCACCATCACTTCGGACAGGTGGGTTTTACAAATAATCTGAAGGGGCTACTTCCCCTCCAACCAAGCCACCACAGTACCACCGCATGTCGGGGGATCATTTGGCACTTCTTCAACAGGAAGTCGCAGCCCTTTTGGCCAAGGGGGCCATCGAGCACGTTCCTGCACCAGAAGTAGGACGTGGTTGTTATTCCCACTACTTTCTGGTGCCCAAGAAGGACAAGGGCCTGCTTCCTATCTTGGACCTCAGGAAAGTCAGTCGCTTCCTCCAGAAGGAGAAGTTCAAAGATGCTAACCCTGGCTCAGGTCTTGTCTGTCCTGAAGACTGGATGGTAGCATTGGACCTGCAGGACGCATATTTCCACATTCCCGTCCTGCCGGCCCACAGGCATTACCTGCGGTTCACGGTAAGTCATGAGCATTTTCAGTTTACAGTGCTCCCCTTTGGCGGTACCAGCGCCCCTCAGGTGTTCACGAAAGTGATGGCGGTGGTTGCAGCTCATCTGCGCAGATCATCTGCGCAGATCAGGGGTTCCATCTTCCCCTATCTCAACGACTGGCTGTTGAAGGCGGGCTCGGCCCAGGCGGCCTTCGCCCACCTCCAGACTACGGCTGACCTGCTGCATTTGCTGGGGTTCTCCATCAATGTGCTGAAGTCAAACCTGACCTCTCAGAAGCTCCTCCTCATCGGTGCTGAAGTCAAACCTGACCTCTCAGAAGCTCCTCTTCATTGGAGCAGTTCTACATACAACGCAGTTTCGGGCTTATCCTCCCGAACGGCGAGTCCAGGATATTCAGGCTATGATTCCGATCTTTCAGCCTCTATCCTGGGTTTCGGTCAGGATGACCCTGAGGCTGCTGGGCGTCATGACCTCCTGCATCCTGCTGGTAACTCATGCAGATAGCATTTGCAGGCTCTGCAGTGGAACCTGAAGTTCCAGTGGGCGCAGCATCAGGGGAACCTGTCCGATTACGTCCAGATCTCGGAGGGCACTGCACAGTAGCTTCAGTGGTAGCTCACGAACCAGCATTGGGTCCAAGGCAGATCCCTCTCCCTTCCCCAACCGGAGCACACGGTAGTGACGGTTGTCCTTCCTGGGGTTTGGGGGGCCACATGGAAGAGGCGGAGATCAGAGGCCTCTGGTCTCTGGCGGAGTCCTGGCCCCATATCAACCTTCTGGAGCTTCGGGCGATCCGGCTTGCACTGAAGGCATTCCTTCCCTCTGTCAAGGGGAAAGTAGTGCAGGTGTTCACAGACAACACCACCGCTATGTGGTACTTCAATAAACAGGGCGGAGTGGGGTCGTGGACCCTATGTCAGGAGGCTCCGCGCCTCTGGACATGGCTGGAACATCAGGGCATTTCCCTGGTGGTTCAACACCTGGCAGGTTCACTGAACGCCAGGACGGACAAACTTAGCTGCAGGTGCATGATGGATCACGAATGGCGTCTTGACTCTGACATGGCGCAAGGTCTCCTTCGACAGTGGGGAGAGCCTTGGTTAGATCTATTCGTCACGAAGAGAACACGCAATGTCAGCAATTCTGCGCGTTGGAATTTCCAAGTCAGCACTCAATAAACAACGCTTTTCATCGCAAGTGGAGTTGCGGTCTGTTGTACGCCTTTCCGCCTATACCACTTCTGCCCATAGTGCTAAAGAAGATCAGGCACGACTGAGCCCAAGTCATTCTTGTGGCTCTGGACTGTACTCGAAGAGTTTGGTATCCCGAGTTACTCAGTATGACGATCGATCCCCCACTCCAACTGCCTCTTCAGGAGGATCTTCTGTCGCAGCAGGGGGCGGTCCTCCACCCGAACCTGTCCAGTCTCCACCTCTTTGCGTGGAGATTAAGCGGCGGCAGTTGATTCCTTTCGACTTGCCTCCTGAAGTCTGTGATGTCATTCTGGCAGCCAGGCGTCCCTCCACTATGTAACGCCTGCAGGAGGAACAAATTTGTGGCATGGTGCACAGCAAAGGCTGTGGATCCCCTTTCTGCACCTCTTTCAGAATTTCTTCTGTTCCTTCTTTCTTTGGCCCAGCAGGGCTCTGCTCTGGACACTATCAATAATTACCTTTCTGCTAGTTCGGCCTTTCTCAGGCTCCCTGATCAGCCCTCTCTTTTCAAGTCCCCTGTTGTAAATAGATTTCTCAAAGGCAATTTTCATCTTTTCCCTCCTATTCCTTTCGTAATGCCACAGTGGGACTTGAATCTGGTTCTTACATATTTAATGTGAGCTCCCTTTGAGCCTCTTCACAACTGTCCTCTTCATCTGCTTACTTTGAAGACTGCTTTCCTGGTTGTCATCACCTCTGCCAGGAGAGTGAGTGAGCTCCAGGCTCTTTCTTGTAAACCTCCTTTTCTATCCAGACAAGGTTGTGCTCAGAACACGTTCATCCTTTCTGCCTGTCACTGCCTTTCACATCTGGCAGACCATCACTTTGCCCACCTTCTTTCTGCCTCGCATCCTTCTAGAGAGGAAGAGAGGCTCCACCGTCTGGACCCAAAACGTGCACTATCGTTTTACTTGAACAGCACACACCAGTTCCGGGTGGATGACTAGCTCTTTGTTGGTTACGTTGGAGCCAAGAAAGGTTGGGCTGTACACAAGCGGACTATCTCCTGATGGGTCGTCTTGTGTATTAAAGCCTGTTATTCGCTGGCTAAAAATGAACCTCCGTTGGGGCTGCGCGCCCATTCCACCAGGGCGATGGCTGCCTCTAAGGCGTTGGGAAGTGGTGTCCCCTTACAAGACATCTGTCAGGCAGCTATGTGTGCCCCGCTGCACACTTTTACTAAGCACTATTGTCTGGACAGCCAAGTCCGGAGAGACGGCTTCTTTTGCCTTTCTGTTCTCCGCGACTTCCTGTTGTGATCTTGCTTCGCAAACCCACCACCGGGGTTGGTATTGCTGGGGTATCCATTCTAAGGTAAGGAATCCATCACTATGTGTTTTTTTCAGATCAACAAGTTATTTCCCTTCGGTAACGATATATCTGTAAAAAACATTAGTAGTGATAGATTCCTTACCGCCCCACCCATCCTCCCTGTTCTACGAACTGATTTCTAGGGTTACGGTCATCCCTTTCAGGGCCCTAGTTTCAAGGCACCAGTGGTCAGTATCCTGCATGGCTCTGTGTTTCTGGCATGGAAAGTTGTGTATTGAACTGACGTCAGCGCGGAAGGGCGGCGTCTAAGCAGTGGCCGCAACGTCATCTCGGCGACCACGACGTCAAAGACGGACGCACGACGCGCAGGGGTACTGCTGACGAAAACTTTCCGGCTCTAGTCCGACACCTGGAGGTATTTCTAAGGTAAGGAATCTATCACTACTAATGTTTCTTACAGATATATTGTTACCAAAGGTAAGTAACTTGTTCATTTGGGGCATATATGTTCACAAGGCATGCCTCCACGCCATCCAACTCACCATGCACCACCACATATCTGCCGTCCACGTCTGCCTCATATCCCATAATTTGAATGGGACCTGTGGGGCCACCCAGAGTGCCACACCCCTGGCATTTGTGGAATAGGTGGATGCAAATAGCTGCCCTCTCCATTTATTGTGGAGCTTCAGCATCTAGCAAATGTGTCTCTTGCAGCATCGCTACTTGAGTGCCCTGCCGTCTTAGGTATGTTTGGACTCTGTAGCGTTTAACAAATGAATTTAGCCCCCTCACATTCCACGTTATATTTTATATTGCCCCATTTCTCACAGTCTGCAACGCCCTATCCATTGCGTGTGCAGTCTGCATTCTGCCACCATCGCTGCCTTTAACAATCATGAACTGACCAATTGAAGTGACCCACCCACCGGGTAAAGACGGCATCAAGAACTTGTGCATCCCCACATATTCCCCATTCTTACCACTCCCACCCCATCTTCAAAAATTACAAATTTCCATCAACACTAACGCATCACCAAGCCAGCATGGTACACCAACGGCACATATACATCCTGAATCTCACCATGCCAACACACATTCCACATGCAGCCATCCATGATATATTTCCCACCTAGTTGGGTTGACTCACGTCACTGGACGAATGCACGTCTGTCGATTGCACCTTCCCAACCTCCGTCTCCACTCGCACACATACATACAACTACACATTCAATTAGCCCCCTTGTTCACTGCAATTAGATATGACAAAAGAATACACAACTCATCGGGACAAGGATAGAGAGAAGGTGAAGACAGGAATAGGAGGAAAGGAACAGTAGCACAAAAGTGAGATAACGAGAAATGGGGAGGGAAATTTTCCGCCTGTCTGTTGGCAGTGCCCATCTCAGTCCATCCACTGTTCGAATCTGGCGGGCAGTGTTTATTGTTCTTGGCCCATATAGAGCGCATGTCCAACTGTCAATGTCCTACGTTCTCCAGGTCTGTATCTCATGCAGCCCTCTCGCCCTTGTTGTCCCAAGCTGTGTGGCTGCTTCAAGGGGTGAGGTATCCTCTGCCATGTCCCCCATGCTAGCTTCCGAACTTGAGGCTGTCACCACCTCTACCAGGGCTTTGCTGCCTCTAGCTCGGCTTGTTGCATCTATCTGTCAATTCTGGGAGATCTCTCTTCACGGCCAGAATCTGTCCTCACTACTTCCATTGATCCATCCTGGCATTTGACCACTCGCTGTGTTGATCTCAAGGCTTTTTCGAACTTCCTGTTGCGACCACAGGTTTCCCCTCCCTTTGGCACCTGAGGCCCCTTGTGGCGGTCTTCCCCGGTAGATCGTTTTTCGTACCCATGGACTTACAGCCAGTCCTATGCAACTTCCATGGTCATTAAGAAGTGGGCTTGATCCTCATGGAGGACCTTCAGTTTTGCGGGGTAACTGAGCATGTACTGGAGATTCATCGCCCGCAGCTTCTGTTTCACTAAGGTGAAGGATGCTCTCTGTTGCTGCACCGCGCGGGTGTTATCTGGGAAAATAGATATTACATGATTTCCAATGGCTGGGTCTCCCTCATGTCTAGCCGACTTGAGGATACAGTCTCGTCCCTATAGTTCAGGATCTTTTCAGTCATGATCCTAGGGAGAGCCACCAATGAAGGTGGTGTCCCCAGCGCCTGATGCGCCTGCTCGATGATGATCGCAGAGAGATCCGCTTTGGGACGTGCCTGTTTGATCCATCATTCGAGGAACAGTTCCGGGTTTTTACCATCTGCGCCCTCCGGGAACCCTACAAAGCGAAGATTGCACCTTCAGGAGCGCCCTTCTGCATCATTGGCCCGGCGTTCAAGTGCTGCTATTTTCCTAAATAGATCTGTTAGGGTTGCCTTTAATGTGGAGACTATGTAGCTTGCGGAGGCTTTGTTCTGTAGCTATGGATCTTTCCGCAACTGTGTGGAGATCGGTCAGCAGCAACCCAGCGTCCAGAGATATTGCATCTATTTTTGCCTGAAAGGCTGTGCTAGAGGCCTCAATTGCTGTGAGGATTTGAGCTCCATCGGGTTCTGGCTGTGTGGCGTCATTCTCCAATGGTGCCTCGTGTTGGGTGCAGAGTTTCGTGGCACCACCCTGCGCCTTGTAGTGATCCATCTTCATTTGCTGGACTCCTCTTTGCGGCCTGTCTTTGCCCATGTTGAAGGCACTTTGGTGGGCTTTGGGACTCTGCCAGTTACTGTGCATTTCTGCGGTGTTGTAGTCTTCTCAGTCCGCCGCGGTATTTAGCTCAGGTCCCTTGCCCCAGGTGTGGTCCAGATGAGCTGCAATGCCAGGGCGTGGGATCACACTGATTCCCTTCTGTGTGTAGACTGTGTCAGGTAGAGGCCTTAGGCCCTCAGTCAGTGGCTGGTCGGTGTGCCACTAGGCCTAGTGTGACAGATTAAATGTGTGGGCCCGCCCAATGCAGAAGCCAGCACTCACTGAGGTCATTGGTCTCGACGCTGCTGTCCTCTGTTGAGCTGAAGTACTCCTATCATGACAGTGTAGATGAGCGGTTCCTGGGTTGGCCCCAGGGGGGAGGTGGCTTATCACTCAGACATAGGCGTTTTGGGGGAGGAGGATGGCTATGATCGCACCACCCGTGGGTCACCGTGCCCCATGCCCATGGGGCCTGGCGTGTGTTTTTGAGCGCTGGTTTCCCCCACTCTTGCTCCCTCGGGCCTGGAGCTGCCCAGGCCTTTCCGATGGGGGAGGGGAAGAATCCATCCTGTGTCCGCATCCGCAGCAGATGTCGGGAGTTCCCACTAAGTCTCTCATCTACTGCATACTGGGTCCTCTGGGGCCACACGCCATTCCGTTGCACCGGGCCACCTTGCCTCTCTGCTTCTGGCGCGGCCTGGTGAGGGTGCAAGCGGCCTTCCCTGTGCAACAACCCCGCTTCAAGGATGTGCAGTTTAGGCTTCACAGTCGTCAGGGTCCCGCTCCACTCACTGCCACATTGACCCCACGTGCGCCTCATGTGTCTTTTTCCTGTCAAAGGGCGTTTTCAACCTCTTCTAGCAGGTCAGATACACAGCTCACCCTCCTCTGTTATTGGGCAGCATCAGTTCTAAAGGTGGACCACCCGGGGGGGCACCTCCAATCATCACACCTGGGGGGGGACGGGGATAATTGTGCATCACACAGCAGTAGCCCCCTCTTAGCGTCAACCCCCATGAGGTCGCAGTGCACCGATTCCCACTGCGGGGATAAGAACCAGCAGGCCACGCCAGGCCCGTGTCTCCCTTCCCTGATGGCCTAGAGCGCTGCTCACCCACCCACCTCTGATATCGAGTGACATCAATCTGTAGAGGGGGCCAATGGGGGAGGGCACTTCTGATTGCCTTCTGAGGGGCCTAAGGAGACTCACCGACCGTGACACCTGGCTCAGCTTTGCTAGCTGCCTTCTGGCCACTCCCAGCCTTCCCCCGCCTCTCTGGGCCCGGCGGGATGAGGATTGTCAAGCGGTCTCCCACTCGAAACCGCGCTGCAGGAGCGACGATAATCCCCTCTCTCTACCCCCGCACAGACTGCAGGCCACGAAGGAAAACCAATGCACTCTACAGCCTGGGCCAGGAGAGAGGGAAGGGTAAAAAATAACGACCCCAGGGAAAGGGGAGGTGAAGCAGGCTTGTAGACCCAGGGATTCTCCTGACAGCTCTCTTTAACCTCGAGAGTATACACGGAACCTCGCACCCTGCAGAGGAAACATAAACAGAAAACAAGCACTGATAAATATTCCCTCTAACGTCAATCTCTCTGTGCACAGTCAATTACCAACATAAAACACAACCGCTCTCCGTTCTTCTTACCCAATAAAAGCCTTAACAGGACCGCATAGGAGACCCCGTTTTTCTGATGCAATGCGGAAGTCTTCAAGAAGAAACGCCCATCCGGGTTTGTTTTCTTTGCAGAGTGCTTCACCTTTCTTTATCGGGGAAAAAGTCCTTGGACTGAAAAAACCCCGTTCTGAATTCAAGGAGTGTAAAACAAAATCCCCACTTCCCGACAGCTAGAAAAAACCCGTGGCCACGTAGTGCAAAAACAGAAAAATAAAACGTCAGCGTTCAGCTGGTTCGTTTCATGAATCCAAAAGTCTCTCACAAAAGCGCCTGTAAATCAAAAAGCTCCCGAAAAGGATAGCACCGGTTAGGATGCAATACTAGTGCGCAGCCGCGCACTTGATTCCAATCACAAGATCTCCGTCCGGAAATCCCCAAACACGTCCTTCCAGGTCAGAGTGAAGCCTCACTCTGACAAACACCCGAATAGTCAGGAATAGCAATGAACACGAACTCAGCCACACGATCAGGTACTAGGATCCCCATTAGACAACTGACCGGAAACAAAACCAAGCACTGAAAGACCGGTCCCACGGCCTTAAAAGCGATCACATGGGAGGGAAAGGGGAGGGGTGTACCTTTGAACATGTGCACAGAGAGAGGACTGAGCGCCGTAAATCCTAAATCCCAACAGTACCTCCCCGCAAAGGCCTCCCTACCGGACGGGGCTTGGAAGGGTTACGTAAATGGAAAAGTCTTACCAATCTAGGAGCATGCACCCCACTAGCAGCCTCCCATGTTCGATCCTCTGGGGGATATCCCTTCCAGTCTATCAGATACATCAGCTTCCCATTCCTCCTCCTGGAATCCAAGATTGCACTGACCTCAAACTCCTCTACCTCACCTATCAACACAGGGGGAGGAGGGGGCAAAACCTGAGAGGTGACTACATAGGGTTTCAGAAGGGAGGTGTGAAAAACAGGATGGATCCCATACTCATCAGGTAACCCCAACTTCATTGCTACTGGATTGATTATCTTGAGTATAGGAAATGGACCCACAAACCTCGGCTGCAATTTACGTGACCCCCCTAATCTCAGGTTCTTGGTGGAAAGCCACACCTTATCTCCCACCCGATAGGAAGGCGCCGGGACCCTGTGTTTATCTGCCTGCTTCTTCATGTCAACCTTTGCCTTTTCTAGATGTTCCAATGTCGTATTCCAAATCTGAACCAAAGACAGTCCTAAGGCAGTTACCGCCGGTACCTGGCCCGAGGGCTGAAAGGGAATCGCTCGGGGATGAAACCCCATGGAACAAAAGAAAGGGGTCATTCCCACCGCTGAATGCACACTGTTGTTGTAGGCGAATTCAGCCAGCGGGAGAGCCACCACCCAACTACAAGCTAAAGATGTACCCAGACACCTCAAATACTGCTCCATGGTCTGATTGGTGCGTTCCGTCTGTCCATCCGACTGAGGATGATATGCGGAGGACAGACATAACTTCATCTTTAAGGCCGCACACAATTCCCTCCAAAAATGAGAGACAAACTGAGCCCCCCTATCGGAAACAATGGCCAGGGGCAAGCCATGCAGGCGTACCACGGAAGACAAAAAGATCGTGGCCAATTCTCCTGCCGTAGGCAACTTGGCCAAGGGAATAAAATGTGCCATTTTAGTGAAGGAATCCACTACAACGAGAATGGTGGTAAACCCAGACTCCAGAGGCAGATCTGTCACAAAATCCATACTTATGGTTTGCCAGGGAGCCCGAGGGACAGGGAGAGGATGCAGCAATCCAGAGGGTTTATCATGTGTTGGTTTATTCACGGCACACACAGGACAGGCCTTTACGTACGACTTCACGTCACTTGCCACGGAATTCCACCAGAACCACCTCAAACAGAATTCCATGGTCTTGGTGGAACCAGGATGCCCAACCAGGGAAGAAGAATGACACCATTCCAATACCATGTCCCTGAGTTTAGGGGGAATAAACAGTTTGTCCTCATGATACAACAACCCAGTTCTTAGGGACATCAAGGGTTGAGACATCCAAGGGGTAAGATCAATCTCTGCCAGTTCTGTTCGGACCAAGTCATTAAAGTCATCAATGGAAACGCTACCTACTATTCTCTCAGGGGCGATAAAGGTACACTTCACGTTCTCACTGGGCAGGCCTAGATGTTTCACATGGATACGGGACAATGCATCTGACTTCACCTGCTGCGCAGCAGGCCTGTAAGTAATGATAAAGTCGTACTCATTAAAAAATGAGACCCACCTCATCTGCCTAGGGGTTAGGGCGCGCGCTGACCTGAAGAATTCTAAGTTTTTATGGTCAGTGAAGATGGTGATCGGATGCCGAGCGCCCCATAAATAATGGCGCCACTCCTCAAAGGACAACTTAATGGCCAGCAATTCACGCTCCGCCACGGTGTAATTCCTCTCGGCGGGCAGCAAGGTCTTGGAAAAAAAGGCGATCGGATGCATCTCTCCGTTCTCCGCATTCCTCTGAGACAACACCCCCCCTACAGCACACAAGGAAGCATCAGCCTCCACAAAGAAAGGCAATGAAGGGTCAGGATGAACCAAAACAGGTGCCGTAGTGAACCTCTCAATTAACAGATTCACAGAGGCTTGAGCATGGTATGACCACACAAAGGGCACCCCTTTCCGTAGCAATACTGTCATGGGAGCTATAATCTCGGAAAAGTGCGAAATAAACCGCCGATAGAAATTAGCGAATCCAAGTAAAACTTGGATATCTCTCACACACGTCGGCGCTGGCCAAGAAGTGATAGCTTCTATTTTCTTGGGATCCATCATGATCCCCTTTTCGGAAATCACAAATCCCAAGAACTCCACCCTAGGTGTGTGAAAGCTACACTTTTCCAATCTAACATACAGCTGATGTTCTTTTAGGCGCTGCAAGACCTGCCCTACATGGACGACGTGTTCCTCAACTGTGGTGGAAAACACGAGGATATCGTCAATGTAGACTATGACGCTCAAATCCAAATATTCCCTCAATACCTCGTTAATGAAAAACTGAAAAGCAGCCGGAGCGTTACAGAGCCCAAAGGGCATCACGCAATACTCGTAAAGGCCGAATTTGGTCCGGAAGGCAGTTTTCCATTCATCGCCTTCACGGACGCGGATGAGATGGTACGCACCCCGGAGATCTAACTTGGTGAAAACCGTTGCATGCTTTAGTTGATCAAGCAACACAGGTATTAAGGGAAGAGGGTACTTGTTCTTAATCGTACCCTTATTGAGCGCTCTATAATCTACACAAGCCCGAAGTCCACCTTCCTTCTTCGGAATAAAGAAGATAGCCGATGACACGGGCGAGGAAGAGGGACGTATAAACCCTTTCTCCAACATCTCCTCTATATACCCCTTCAAGTGTAGTTCCTCAGGGCCCGATAAAGCATAGACACGACTACAAGGAAGCGTAGCCCCTGGCATCAAATCAATCCGGCAATCAAATGACCGGTGAGGGGGCAGTTCTCTAGCTTTCCCTTTATCGAATACATCGCTAAAGACCGAATAGGATTCAGGGACTCTCAACTCATCACCCATCTCCCCGGAACTAGCAGCGCAAGACAAGGGAGTTACCCAATCGGTTGCTACCTTGTAACAATTTTGCAAACAGTGAGCAGAATCAAGGGTCACTGTTCTTCTTATCCAGTCTATTTTAGGATTATGGGTCTGCAACCACGGTACTCCCAGAACCACACCGAAGGACGGGGCATCGATCAAATCAAATCCGATTTCCTCCGAATGACCATTGTCTCCCACCATACAGAGGGGTTCAGTCTGACGGGTGATTGTACCCGATGACAACTCCGTCCCATCGATAGCCCTGACAGGTTCAGGTTGCTCCTTGTAAACCCAGGGAACTCCAATTCTCTCTGCCAACTTGATATCCATAAAGTTCCCCGTGGCCCCGGAGTCCAACAGAGCAGATACTGGAGCCCGATGATTGTTTGAAATCACCAAACAGACAGTGATAGTAAAATGTCGGGGGACCCTCTTCACTATGCCAGGTATTTGATACGGAGTACAAGGAACCACAGAGTCCACATGCCGATCGTCACGATGCACACAAGCCACCGCCTTACGTGGAGATTCTTTAGAAGGCTTCACAGGACAATCTCGGGCATAATGGCCCGCCTGGCCACAATACAAACAAAGGTTGTTAGATCTACGCCTTTCCTTTTCCACCAAGGGCAACGGGCCTCTAATACCACCTATCTCCATCGGTTCGGGGGTCGACTTCAAATCCCCCCCCACTCCCCGTGACTCACTCCGCAAAGACAGGGGGCGAGGCAGAAAGGGTCTAGGTCTTTCTCCCTTCCTTTCCATCAACCTGTGATTTAACTTCACTACCAAATCAATGAACTCAGTACAATCCAAAGGAGGATTAACCACCTGAGAAACCACATCCTTTAACTCCTCACATAATCCTTGATAGAATATGGAGGTACGTTTATCCACAGGCCAATGGGTTTCCGACACTAATCTATTGAAGGTAGATATATACGTAAGAAGTTCTTGTTTGCCCTGCCGTAAAGCCATTAATTCTGCGTCACTGGCCTGCATAAACGCATGTTTGGCAAACAAGGCATGCATCATGTCCTTAAACGTATCATAATTAGTCAAAGCAGGATCATTGTTCTCCACCAAAGGCACGGCCCACGTAGCCGCAGTCCCGGCTAAATAAGAGATCACAAACGCCACTTTAGCGGAGTCATTAGGGAAAGCTGCGGGTTTACATAAAAAATGTAGATGGCATTGATTCATAAACACCGCGAACTTATTCGAGTCACCAAAGAAACGTTCAGGAGCCGCCAAAGGGACAGGAGTAGGGGTGTGAACATTCACTGTCATGGGAGCGGGGCTGGAGCTAGTTCCCCTCTCGAACTGAAAAGTGGCCGGGTGTATAACAGGTTTTCCTGCTCCCCAACTCCCCTGATCACGGGACCTAGCTACATCCAATTCCCTACGTAATCCCTGATTCTCATGTTTCACCTCCTGCAATTGTGTTTGTAAGGCCGTGATGGCCCCCATCAACTCCTGCATAGAGGGAACCCTCTCTTCCTGCGCCTTGTCCTCATTCTTATCTACGTCCATCCTCGCTCGGGCAGCGCAACTATTCGTGGGCTTGGTTTTTTGTCAAGCGGTCTCCCACTCGAAACCGCGCTGCAGGAGCGACGATAATCCCCTCTCTCTACCCCCGCACAGACTGCAGGCCACGAAGGAAAACCAATGCACTCTACAGCCTGGGCCAGGAGAGAGGGAAGGGTAAAAAATAACGACCCCAGGGAAAGGGGAGGTGAAGCAGGCTTGTAGACCCAGGGATTCTCCTGACAGCTCTCTTTAACCTCGAGAGTATACACGGAACCTCGCACCCTGCAGAGGAAACATAAACAGAAAACAAGCACTGATAAATATTCCCTCTAACGTCAATCTCTCTGTGCACAGTCAATTACCAACATAAAACACAACCGCTCTCCGTTCTTCTTACCCAATAAAAGCCTTAACAGGACCGCATAGGAGACCCCGTTTTTCTGATGCAATGCGGAAGTCTTCAAGAAGAAACGCCCATCCGGGTTTGTTTTCTTTGCAGAGTGCTTCACCTTTCTTTATCGGGGAAAAAGTCCTTGGACTGAAAAAACCCCGTTCTGAATTCAAGGAGTGTAAAACAAAATCCCCACTTCCCGACAGCTAGAAAAAACCCGTGGCCACGTAGTGCAAAAACAGAAAAATAAAACGTCAGCGTTCAGCTGGTTCGTTTCATGAATCCAAAAGTCTCTCACAAAAGCGCCTGTAAATCAAAAAGCTCCCGAAAAGGATAGCACCGGTTAGGATGCAATACTAGTGCGCAGCCGCGCACTTGATTCCAATCACAAGATCTCCGTCCGGAAATCCCCAAACACGTCCTTCCAGGTCAGAGTGAAGCCTCACTCTGACAAACACCCGAATAGTCAGGAATAGCAATGAACACGAACTCAGCCACACGATCAGGTACTAGGATCCCCATTAGACAACTGACCGGAAACAAAACCAAGCACTGAAAGACCGGTCCCACGGCCTTAAAAGCGATCACATGGGAGGGAAAGGGGAGGGGTGTACCTTTGAACATGTGCACAGAGAGAGGACTGAGCGCCGTAAATCCTAAATCCCAACAAGGATTATCGCTAATCGTTTTTAGGGGACCTGGTGGGTCTCTCCAGTCGTGTCCGGCAGCTCTCTCCCTCTCTCTTCAACTAGGAACGTCAGAGGATTCTTGTTTAGGCTGGATGGGCAGGATATTTAAGGATTCTTATCAGCGGGCTGTGAAGCTCCCTAAGCTGCGTCCGCTATGGTCGCCATCTTGGCCACGCCCCCTCAATGGCACATACTTATTGTTTATGATTAATACTTCCAACTGCAGATTCCTCACATTGTGAATGCTCCCCAGGCGTCAGAATAGATTTGGGAACTTTTCAGCATAGCCCCTGTGCGCCTTTAGGTGGCGTTGTGCAGCTCTGCGCTGGTTGCGGTCCAGTCCAGAAGTGTACCACAGGAAAGTGTAGTGCCTGAGACTCCTTAGCCTGAGCATCTGTCTTCCGATCAGGCTGCTACTTCTGTTGTAACAGAAGGACAGTGTTGCATCCAGGCATGCACTCTTTGCTTCGCCGTGCTTGGAGATAGAGCAACAACAATTGACCTCCTCCATCTGCACCCCAACAGCATTGCCATCCTGGCAGCAAGACGTCCTTCCACTAAATCAGTGTATGTAACCATTGGGATACATTTTTGGATTTGTGCAGTACCTGACAAATTGACCCCTTACAGGCAAAGTTTTCTGAAGTTTTGCTTTTTGTTTTGTCTCTAGCCCAGCACAGACTTGCTTTGGGCACAGTTATCAGCTCTTTTTGCGGTAGACAGATCAGCCTTTGTTATTTAAATCACCAGTTGTGATGAGTTTTTTAAAGGTTTCCTCCAAAACCTTTTGTGATGCCCCATTGTGACTTCAACTTAGTCATAGCATTCTTGATGTACACCCCTTTTGAACTGCTGCACTGTTGTTCCTTGAGACTTCTGACGTTAAAGACGTTCTTTCTCATCACCATAACATTGACTAGGCATGTGAGTGAACTTCAAGCACCCTGTGTAAATCCACCTGATATCACCTTCTTCCCTTATAATTTGGGCTTGAGGACCTCAGCTTCCTTTTTGCAGGAAGTATTCACTCCTTTTCACTTTGGTCAGCCTATCACCCTCAGAGCATTCTTTACACCAGCTCATCCCTTTAAGGAGGAAGAGAGACTCCATTGCTTGGATCCGAAAAAAAGAATTGAACTTCAATATGGATCGTACCAGGGAACATCAAGTGGACCATCAGCACTTTCAGAAGGTTTACAGGCTCATTCCACCAGGGCCAAAGCTGCTACTTGTTCGCTAATACACGGAGCAGAGTGGCTGTACTGGATATCTGTCAGGGTGCAATGTGGGCTTTGGTACACCCCTTCAAGAAGCCTCAACAGTCTAGCCTGTCGAGACCACGCAAACCACCAGAGCCAAAATCCTCCCTGCATCATCTTGCTGACCATGAGTGGCATCTTCACTCGGAGGGGGTCCAGACACACAGGTGGACTTGTTTACTGGTTCAGGAGAATACACATTGCCCAACGTTCTATGCCATCCAAAAGAACGATGGGTTGGAATGCTACCCCAAGCGATTGCCAGTCGATAGACTTATTGCATGCATCGTCCCTTTCACCTTTCGTTTGTTTGAGGTAACACCCTAAGTGGCCACGGGTATGCTCAGATGTGGGTCCCTTGCTCACTCTTCCACTGGAACCAAGCTGCACCCCACTGAAGAGGCCCAATCAGGGCGAACATGGTCTTTCGTTGCTTGTGTTACGGTTCAGAAAGGACTTGGCAGTTTGATCTGTACTGTTCCTATTGGAGCAGGGTCAAGACTGATTTGCATATAGTGTCACATGGTTACATTAGGCCTGGTAATAAACACCATTTTCCAAGCTCATGTTTTTAAGTTGCCTTCTTTTCTTAAAAATTATGACATTTGACACATTCATTTGCGTGCAAGTGCAGGATAATATTCTCAAACAAAGCTTTGCTTACACTTAGACTTTGTAGGCACACTATCAAATACCTTGCACATACTATACAAGAGCTAAGTTCATTAAGCAAAATGTTGTTCTTTGATATTCGCCATTCTGCGTCAGCCGAAAAAAACAATATCGCATGACTGTGGCTTCGGCTTGGGAACATAAATGATGTTTATTATGTATACAACATCAATCCTTTATTTCATAAAGAGCAGTGCACTTGAACAAACAACTTTTCAGTCTCTTTATATTTTCTTTCAATCCTTTATTTTCAAATCCAAATGAAATTTCACTAACAGGCAGCCAATGCGTTACGTTCAACTCGGCAACAAGCCAAGAGAATTTCTTCAGGGCTCTTTAAATCAACGACAAGGACTCAGTAATCATTATCCGTGGTTGGTTCACAAACTGGAAAAATAAGTAACCATTCGGCGAAAATCTACCTCCAACTCAGCATCGGGTCCACTCAGTGTACCAGTAATTGTATAGATGAACAAAGGGATGAGTTCCCGCAATCAATATTTGTAATCCCCAGTGGGATAACCTCTGCCTTAATAACCGGTCACCTACACCTCCCAAATGACATCAGAAGGCTGGATTTGAAAATATAGGATTGAAAGAAAATATAAAGAGATTGAAAATGTGTTTGTTCAAGTGCACAGCTCTTTATGAATCTGTGACCAGTGGCACCGAAAGGCAACGGGTGCCGAGAAGTGTGCACAAACCATTACTTTAATAGGACTGTAGCACAGTCATGAGGTGCTTTTCTACAAGTCTGTTGCCTAAGCTTTCTTGTTGGATTTACCGAACATCAATCCTTTGTTTAGTGAGAGCAGCAATTTGCTGGCACTGAGAGGTCAACCACATACCGGAATTCCAGGCCATCCGATTTCTGTTTACCTTATGTGAGGAATGCAGCCCAGCTCTCTGTCAGGACGAGCAGTCTGATGACACTTACCGTTAGGTATGGAAAGTTAGATCACCCTACAGGGTTTCGTCAGATTCACTCCTTCCATAGGCATACTAGGTCAGGAAGTGTTAGGGGGGAGTATAATAAATTACAGTACTTGTTTACAAGCATATATTGTCTGTAATAAGCTAAATGGTTGAACTGGTTATCACTTTCACCATTCTCATATTGCTAATCACATTCGGGTTCCTTCGATTGATCATTGCAGCTCAAGTATTTTACTCACAATGCTTCAATTAATATTTAAATGCTTTACTGTGTATTATTTTTCAAATATTTATGCATTTTCAGTAGTGAACAACATATCATCATCCAAATTAGAGCATTGGTACAGCATGGACGATCAGAAAAACTCATTTTACAGATCACAGTGTTATAAGATACAATAGTGCAGATATACACAGACATGGCAGTTATTGAAAGTGCATTATGCAGCAGCATCAGTCAAAGCAATCTTACAAATCATAACGGGCATCAAATGTCAGTTATCGATAGTAGATAAGATATTTCGGGGCTTGGACGTTGTAGGCAGTTCCTCCGCATAGCATGTGAGCTGATCCCGACAGTAAGCCAGATCTTGTAACCATAGTTTAGTGGTAGGTACAGGCCTGCTTCCCCAGCATATGGAGACCCTGTGCTTCGCCAATAGCAGCGCTATGGCCACAAACTTCCTATTAGATGCCTTCATCTTAGACACAATACCCAACAGGCAAACTTGTGGGCTACACTCAACCGGTTCCTCAACCATCAGGCATAACATTTGCGTGACTGAACTCCAGTATTCATGCACTTTGGGGCAATCCCAAGCTAGGTGACAGAAATTGGCACCTGGCGCGCAACAGAGTTTACGATTTTCAGTGTCCCGCAACCGATATTTATGAAGCTGAGCGGGAGTGTAGTACAACTGATGTGAATATTTAAAGTGCACCAACCGTGAATTGCCATTCGCCGTCAGCTGACCCGTTAAGCGGCAGCTATCAAACCAATCATATTCAGACAGCGGAGTGGGTAGCCTGGCATTCCACTTAGCTAACGCAGACGTGCCCCCAATAGTTACATCCCTCTGTGATGCCTGGTAAAGTCTAGTGACCAGCTTGGCTCTGGATCTGGTGGTATATATAAGTTGTAGTGCTTCTAGTGCCAATGGCTCTGTGGGAAATTGTGGCTAGAGTGCATGCATAGCGGAGCGCAGCCTAGTGTAGACAAAGAGGTGCATTGCGGTGACAGTACCCTGGCGTTTATATTTTCCGAAGCTATAAATTGACCTCCAGGGAATACATTTTCCATTGTGGACATCTCCATATCTTTGAGGGTCTTTAATGTGCCAATTTCCCCAATGACAGAGAGTTCTGAGTGATGCAGCAGTGGCATGCTAGATGCGTAAAACAGCAATTTCTGCGCTCGCTTGCCCAGTTCATGCCAAGCCCCAGATATGGTTTGTACAGTGTTGAACTCCCCTTTTTCAAAGACTGTGTGCCTGTTGACGATCATGGCTTTAAGCGGTATTGGGCCCGCCTCCACTGCCACATGCGGAATGTACGCTGGGTCATGCTGCCAAAAGTAGGCGTAATGAGCCTGCGTGCAGAGATAGTGCCACGCTGTATATGAATCTTCTCCGATAGTTGCCTGTTAATTCTGACCCGTGCTACAGGATTGGTATGCAACAATTTTAGCCAATTAGTTCAGATAAATGGGACACCCATGCGATGTAGAATGGTAAGCATATATGACCAGGATATCGAGTCGAAAGCTTTTGCAGAGTCAAGAAGCACCGCTCCTGCCGGTAAAGTGGGCTCCAAGTTATGTGATGTAGATCGGGGTGGGATGAACCCCAATTGGTCAGGGAGCACCATAACGGGAAGAAGTAATTTCAGTGTAGTTGTCAATACCTTTGCTAATATTTTTATGTCTGTGTTGATTAGGGATAAGGGTCTATAAGAATCGCATCTATTCGGCGACTTCTCAAGTGCGTGACTACTAGTGCCTCGCGCAGAGTTGGTGACAGACACTCAGTCTTGTATGCCTCCTCATATAATTGAAGGAGGCATGGGGCCAGTGGTCGATATATTCTTTGTAAAACTCGACTGGCAATCCATCAGTGCCCGCAGCCTTCCTATTTGGCAAAGCAATAATAGCATCCCACACTTCACCCAATGTGAGCGGATGCTCAGGAACTTTTGTTGCCCACTTGATAGCCAAACCAAAGCAACATCGTACAGATATTGTTCGAGCTCAGGGATATCTGCAGTTTGCCGTTGAGCGTACATCCCGGCATATTAATCCGCAAATGTTTGCATGATAGTAGGCGTGTCATAATGTGTGTCATCATCTGCGATGATCGCCCGAACCGTATATGCTTTAGTATGAGGTTCCAGTATGCGATTAGCTAATGTTCTCCCCGGTCGGCCACATTCCCCATAATATCGCTCTTTGCACCGGCATGATAGATGGTTGATATCTTCATCAGCCACTTCGTTATATTCTATAATTTTCCCTTTGATAAGCGCTAGCGTAGTGGGAGCCGCCTGTTCGCCATATATGCGTTCTAAATCCTGCAATTCACGCTCAAGTGCTGCCATGGTGCGACATAGAGATTTTAGAACCCCGGCTTGAAGACCAATACATGCCCATCGAATTTTCACTTTGAAGGCCTCCCAAAGCGTCTATAAGGCCTCGTGAATCCCCTCTTGAAAGACCTGATCTAACAGCGAGGACTATTGCAGTCGCCATTGAAAGGGAGGGGGGTGTGAATTGGTAGAATCATGTTAAGAAACACTGGAGAGTGATCCGATAGTGTTCTAGGCAAGTGTTTAATCTGTATACTCCATGTGTAGACTTCCTGCTTGCCCAGCCAGTAGTCTATGCGCAACCAGGACTGTCGTGCATATGAATGACATGTGCCCTCTCTAGCGTTTGGGTGTCTCAATCTCCAGATATCTGTGAGTTCTTATGACCACATTCCAACACGCACTGATGTAGCAGCTCTCCGGGGTGGGGGATCTGCCGTAGTCACCCGATCCACTGTATGATCTGAAAACCACATTAAAATTAGCATATAATAGGTGAGGAAGACAACTTATAGAGCTTACTCCATAGTGCATCAAAAATTGCGGGGTTATCAACATTAGGTCCATACAGGTTCACAATGGCCAGCCGCTTGTTATAAAGCGTACCCTGCACTATAATATATCGGCCTTCCTCATCTTCGTCTACATGTGTCGGCACAAAGGGAATACCTTTCTTTACAAGTTTATAACTCCCCGTACATACGAGAAATATGATATTATAAGATAATACTGCCCAGGTTCTGAGAGATACTGGGTTACCCCGTAGTAACTTACATTACGAGGAATATGAGGCAGCCAACCGTACCCCTGCCCATCTAGTGGCTATGTACGAGACTGGTAAGATGTGTCTCCTGCAACAAGGCAATTTGGATATGGTGCCGGTCGAGGTAAGAAAACACCTGTCGTACTTTTTTAGCATTATTCTCACATTCCAACTTGTCCAGGAGATTGTAGAGCGTTTGGAGTCAGCCATGTCTGTAAATTCTGTTGATAAAGTCTGCGTTACTGTCTAGGAAATACATGTCATACAGCACAAATCCTGCCAGCATACCATAACCAATGCCATCATAGTAGAAAAGTGTTCCCCAACAGACCCCCCCACCCACTTCAGCGTTGGAACCATACCGTGAGTAACCCCCACCCCCATAGAACAGAACAGTAAATAACCATTAGCATCCATGAATCGCATTTCATGAAAAGTACGGAAAAAAACAGGAGCTCCAGAAAGGGCCCAACCAAAAAACAGAACTGTTTGGGGAATTCCCATACTCTGGGTCGTTTGCAGCCCCCATCCCCCGTATAAACAGGGTGGGTCGAGATAGGTATAGATAGGCTAACCAGCCTCCGGCCTAGCGTCAATTAGCAAAGTTACATAGCAAAGAGCGCACATTGAGACAATATCATTCATTAAGTAAATGCAATAGCGACATAACAACAAGATACAATGTGCAGTATAAGCCTTGTGTTCATCCCTCAGAGTCGGAGTCCACCCCCTCTCTGGCAGTGCCTCCTGTTGCTCAATCCGATGTACATATTGAAGCGCTTCCTTAGGTGTCATGAAAATACGTGCCTTCCGGGCTTTTTGAATCCGTAGACCGGCAGGGTAAAGCATTGCGTATTGAATGTGTAGCTCCTGCAATTTCTTTTTGACTGCTTGAAATTCTCGGCGAGCCTGTTGCACGGCGACGGTAAAGTCAGGAAAGAATTCCACCTTCATTCCTTGGTAGTCGGGCTTGCCCTTTTCTCTAGCCAGACGTAGTGCTGTGTCCTGGTCCCGGTAGTTCAGAAGTCTGGCAATTATGGGACGAGGCGGGGCACCTGGGATTGGAGCAGCTAATGAACGGTGAGCCCTTTGAACAATGAGCACCTTTGAGAAATGTTCAGCTCCAGCAAGGTTGTAAGCAGCGTTTCAACATACGTCTCCATGGGCCCGGTGTTGGTGGATTCTGAAATACCAGTTATACGAAGATTGTTTCTACGAGAGCAGGCTTCAATGTCCTCATTCTTCGCTCTTATTACCTCCAGCAGCTTCTCCATGTTGGTACATGATGTGCTGACGACCTCCATGCCATCCTCGGTGGTCGAGATGTGCTGCTCTGCCTCCGCGATCTGTGATCCATGCTTGTCGATCTTAGTGGCCATGGTATCCATACATAAGTTCAGGTGATCAATTTTGGCGTAGATGGACTGTAAGATTTGTTGCATAGTTAACATCATACGCTCCAGCTTTGTTGTCGTTCCGGGATCAGGGTCATTGTCCGAAGCGTTTTGGGGTTTGAGATTTGGTGTGTTTCTTGGATTCAAAGTGCAACTTGCTCTGCTGCTTGTCCGTCCTCCCCATGGTTAGCTGCTTACACTTGCCAATGTAGTCGACTGGGGCGCCACGTGGAAAGCAGAGCACAGGAGAAACGGCCCGTCCCGGAGTGAGTCAAAAGCAGTGCATGCAGCTGTGGCCTAGCACTTTGTTCACTCCCAGCGCCAGTAGATGGGCGAGATGTGGGCTGCAAGAGCTAGCAGCATGTTGGATGTGGCTGCGTTGGTGGTGGATATACACTAATTTAATTTAATTGCGGGTTTTATATAGCGCTAGGAATCGACTCCCGGAGGAGTATCTCCGCGCTTCGACCGCTGGGGAACCCGTCCTGGCTCACCCTGAGAGATGGTCCCTAATGGGTATCTCTAAGGTGCGACCAAGCATCCCCGGCGGTCTGGGGGGGCCGTTGTGAAGATGAGGCAAGCTAATGCCCAGAGTTGCCGAGTGTGGTCCCTGACTGGAGTAGGCACCGAGGCGAGAATTATCGAGCCCGCTGACCATGGTCCACGACCCTGCCGCGTCGGGAATCGAACCCTGGTCCCGTGCCGTCCTCTGCTTACGGGTCTGCCGCCTCTAACCAGTGAGCAACACCACTAATACTAGTGGTATTAGGTGTTGCCACTACAGTGGGGTACAATTCTTCGCTCGCTCAGGAGGTGGGTTGAGCAGTACACACCGCTGCTGAAAACACAATGCAGGTTCTAGCCCCTGCAGCGACGAAAGCCCATCCAGCAGTGCCCCAAGGCCTCCAACGGGCGCAGTATAGGAATGCACCATGCAGTGCCAAGATGCAATGTGGCTGTCAGCAGGGGTGCTGCGTTCGCATTTCAGTTGAAGCTTCCGTAAAACAATATTTAAGTAGAGATCCGCGTGGAGTCAGACCCGCCGCCACACCCCCAGGGAGGCCGTGCCGCAGACTCATTGTGGCAGCCACCTATGCCGATGCTTCGATGCGGGAGCAGCCAGTTACCGCTGTCCGGGAGCTGCAGGCCGTGCAGAGAAGCGTCTCAGGCCACCAGAAGGCTGCAGATCGTTCGGTGCGCAGAGGTGCATTGCTTGCAGGGCCGCCGTCCCCATGCCGCCAACGCAGGCCACAGCCTCCGCAGCAGGTAGGGCCGCACAGCGAGTGTCTCACCTTGATAGTCAGAGTCGCGAAATGGCTGCCGCATTGAAGGATCTAAATTTCTGAAGGCCGGACTATACTTACCGATAGTCCAAGGATATATATATAAATATATCAGTAATCACAGAATAATAAGAAAGTCGGCAATTGAGAAGGTCGAAGATTCCCTCACCTGGTGCACTCAGGCCGATCCCGACTTCTCCACTGCCGATTTCTAGACAGACCGACACAGTCTGTGTTTCTCTCAGGTTAAGCCGTAGGACTCCGGCGTAGGGTCTTCGGCAGCCGGGAGCGATACTGGATTAGAGGGCGGACTCTCCACTAACGGGTGTTTTAAATAAATACTTCTCGTCCACCCATCCGGCCAGAACTCCTCCCTGTCCCTTCTGCTCCTGATTACAGGAGGTGACGACCCTAACGCGGAGTCCCGGTGGAGTCCCGCGGAGTCGTCAACTGAAGGATCTAAATTTCTGAAGGCCGGACTATACTTACCGATAGTCCAAGGATATATATATATATATAAATATATCTGTAATCACAGAATAATAAGGCAGTCGGCAATGGAGAAGGTCGAATCGTTTATTGAATCCAAAATACAAGCCCTAACAGGAGAGCCTCGGTCTACACGACCCATGGAGGTGCGCAGAGGAGACTAACGAAACACACATAATACAAAGTATATATACGTTTTACATATTCTGGTTAACACCCAAAAAGGAAGTTCACAAGTTGTCCGTCAGTCAACAGGAAAACCCATTTACAGTTCTTACTATTTGTCAGTGGCTAAGCTAAAAGCTATTCCAAGGGTAGGTCAGTGAGGTGCCCTTCTGGTCTATCTTAGACCCGGGGAGTACAGAAACGGGCCCTGCTAGAATGTGTGCATCCTACAAGAAGGGCAAGTGTGACCTTGGGTTTCCCTGAGCCATGTTCGAACGGTAGGAGAAGCAGACTTAGCAATATAGCCTGGTTTCGTATCCTGCGCTATACCATGTAACTTCTGAGACATATTACATGAATGAATGAAGGGAGATGAAACAAGGTGGCCCTGACTATATGAATAGGTCTGAACGGACCTTCATAACCTACCATTAAATTAACATACAATATTTGTTTCTTCACGATTATGAATACGTATATGCGGTTATATGGTGCATAGTGGGACAATCATAATTATATATGATTTTATATCTCAACAGACGGCCCTTTTGGCCCACTATGGCCAATATAACTACACTACTCTACTCTACAAATACCCCTTCATCGATCTGCATAAGATCTGCTACTTCCTTTTGAATCATTTGTTTCTCTACCTTCTTTTGTCGGGCCAGGGTCAAAGAAGACGTTAGTTTGGTAGCACAGAAGGTACAGGATGCCGGGCCACAATGAAGGCATAAGCAGCAAGTGAAAATTATTCCAAATACCCCTGCTAAGATCATGAATATTTTCCAGCCCCATGTAGCTAAGAGGCTCCAGAACAGCCCACTGAGGGACCAGGTACCATTCTCTTCATGTAGTTTGCTAGCTAATAGATGTAATTTTTTATTAGCAAGGTGTATGGTAGGGGCCGAATCAGGTATGTAAACACAACAAGAGCTGCAGATCACACGACAAGCTCCACCTCTATCTGCCAGGATGATGTCTAATACCATCCGATTTTGAAGAGAAACAAGCCTCGTAGCCTGAAGCTCTACAGTGATGTTAGCTAATATTTCAGTCGTTGTTTGGACTACATTTTCCACAATTCTAGACAAGCGCCTTATATTCCGACTGTTAAAAATCGGACCCCAAAATGGAACCAGGCCCTTTGAAATATCTTCGAACTGTTGTAGCGAGGTATCTGTCTGGTCAGTTTTACCAGTATTATAGCTTCTAATAGTCCTATTAGTTTCTAAGTCTCTCTTCATCAGCTGATGAGTCCTATGGTAATTAGAAGGGGCAACATAAACAGGAGGGTAAAGAAAAGATAGGTAACATCATCCTGCCCATCCCCGTGAGAGCCAAGTATAGGCATTTTCCCCACAAACGAAATATACATTAGGGGGAGTGATCATCGGGGGAGTACTATCAGTTTGCAACGTGTAAGTGTAATTACAGGTACTACTCCCTACCTTAATGTGACCTCACCCCTTAATACAAAACAAAGAAGTGGAATTTATAATGGGGACTGGCAGAGCTCTATCATTTGTAACATTACGTTCTTTAAAATGTTGAAAATACAAAGTGGAATTAAAAAGCTCAAAGTCCTGCATCTCTTCTTGTAACAAGGTATTATTTTTAGAGTCTGTATATACATTCATGCAAGCATTTGGATCCAAAGAACCCTGACCTTTATCTCCTTCAGCGTCAAATCCTTGGTGTCTCTCTATATATTTTAAAATAGCTTCATAATCTCTTTCAGAATATATTTTGGGATTTACAGCATAGTGGGAATACATCAATGATAACAATTGCCACCATGCCTCGCAACTAGCTAAATACGATAGAGGGAGAGATATAAATAATTCATGTTGATACATAACTGATGGCAACAAACCACAAACCCAGCAGTTAGTTTTGTTTGTGGTACTGTGAGTCTGGTGCAACATCTCTATGAATACGTTTTTTGAATAAGTCTCCCTATGCCTAGCCTTATGCGGGGGCAGAGAATAAAATTGATGTTCCTCTGGGGCAGGAGTAGTTTTCAACAAATTTACAAACTGGATATTGAAATTCTAAGTATACAAACACACACATCATAATTACAGTAATTAAGGCAATTAAAACAACGAATGCCACCTTCACTCTGGTGGGCCATCCGGAAAACAATTGCATATCATGAATCCGGCACCAAGGGGCCAGTGGTCTTTCATCCTCCATCATAATTCGACCAAAGGGAAACATACTCTCTAAAAGTCCAAATCTATCTCGGTCCCTTGCTAAAAGTCCAAAATTAATCTTTGTATCCACAAAGCACGCCAACCACCAGAGGGTTTCTTCTTCCCAGCAAGGGATCTTCTCCCTGTGTCCATTTTTTTTCTTTTAGAGCCTCACAGGCAGACCCTTATCTCTCATCCAAGGAAAAAGCAAACTTTCAAATTCCAAAAGCACGATCGCGGCCCTTATTTTAGTCTTTCTTTCTGAACAGAGCTTTTTACACAATGTTCCCAGTTCTCCACGAGTTCAGTCCAGTGTCTCGCTCAGCACCCCAATCACTCTGCTAGATGTTTTTTATCATGATGTCTCGTTCTATTTTCCTTCATTAGCGAGTGGGGTACCCCGCTGTTTTCGGGGCCACAGATCGTATCGACAACGGCCAGGTTGCTCCTGGTCAGAAAACAATTCAGTGGCATGGGTAACAGGCCTGGTCACCTCTCGTGCTGCCTCGGGACTAGCAGTTGCTTCTGATTGAGCTATTACACCTTCTCCTTCAGGCAGCACTGCACTCGATCGCCCTTTCTCTCGAGCATCCGAAAAGGGCACAAAGCTCCGAATCAGTTCTCCTTCCTGACTCGGCACTCCGTCTTTGTCCTGTCGATCAGAAGGCAGTGGTAGTGGGAGGCGCTTGACGTGGCTCGTATGTATCCAGTGTTTGCGGCCATGCACATTCACCGCCGTCCTCGTCACCAACAGAATCTGGTAGGGACCAGACCACCTGGGCTCCAAACTCGATGTTCGCTGATAATTTTTCACCAGTATCCACTGGCCAGGCTCCAATCGATGTCCAGGACCCTCTGGTAGTGGCTGCAATGTGTCCGATACCTGTTGATGAATAGAACGCAGATCTTTAGTCAACACATAAAGGTAATTTGTCATCAATGGATAATCAATATCTCTAAAGGATCTAGGTCTAGGGACTCCCCACACGTTTGCAGGATGGCCAAATGTGATCTCATAAGGAGACAGGCCAGTCCTTGTATGAGGAGTCGTTCTAAGAGATAGCAGAGCTATTGGGAGGGCATCAGGCCACTTTAGTCTAGTGTCGCCACAGATTTTGGCCATCTTAAGCTTCAGTATGCCGTTATATTTTTCAACCAGCCCCGCAGATTGTGGGTGCCTAGCCGCATGAAACTTTTGTCTGATTTGCAGGACATCACAAACACATTGTACACGTGTAGCATTAAAGTGGGGTCCGTTGTCCGACCAGATAATTCGGGGCAAACAGAATCTAGGAAAAAATTCCTTAATCAGAACTTTGGCAGTGGTAATTGCAGTAGCATCTTTGGTGGGGTAGGCCTCAACCCATTTACTGAAAGCACACACCACCACCAGTACATACTTTAAAGTATTTACACGTTCCATTTGTATGAAATCTATCTGTAAAACTTCGAAGGGTAAGGATGGCGGGGCAAAATTGCCACTCAAAACAGATTCTCTACCTCCCGGATTATGTCGTAAACACACCGGACAATATTTCACAATGTGGGCTGCTGTTTTATCAATATTAGTGTTATTCCACACCGGATCTAGTACTGTGCTGATTCCTTTAGCACTGATATGGGCCGGTCCGTGTGCCATCATAACTACTGCATATACCATTGCATTAGGGAGCAACCATCGCTGTTTCTCAGATAGGTCTATCCAGCACCCTTTCTCATCTAATTTCCCAATTTCCTGTTCCCACTTCTGTATTTCTTCAACAGTTGCTTCCTTCTGTAATTGTTTTACACTTTCAAGGGTATTATCAAATAGGGATGTTTCAGTGGGCCATCGGGTAGATGCACTAGAGAACATAGGACTTCCTTTAGCCTGAGCTCTCTCGTTTGCTACTGAATCGGCAAAGGCATTCCCTTTTCCAATAGAGTCTACAACCTTCTTATGTGCACTGCACTTAATGATGGCTAACTTCTTTGGTAAGGTTAAAGCAAATAACAATCGATCAATCAAGGGACCATGCTGAATTTTCTGGCCATGAGTAGTAAAGAAACCCCGCTCCCTCCACAGCCTTCGAAACTATGGGCGACGCCAAAGGCGTACTGGCTGTCTGTGAAAATATTTACTCTTAGACCTTCACCCATTTCACAGGCTCTTAACAAGGCTATTAGTTCAGCTGCCTGAGCTGAGTGATGTGGAATCCTTGCGGTTTCCACTACAGTCTTCAGAGTGGTGATGGCATACGCAGCTGTCGCAGTGCCATCTGGCAACTTAAAACAAGAGCCGTCCACATATAATTCCCCATCTGGTTCAAGTAGAGGGGTGTCAGTTAAATCCACACGTCCTTTTGTTTCTTCTTCTGTTCTGAACACACAATCATGGACATCAACTCTTTCATCTTTCTCAGGGAGAGGTAATAACATAGCGGGATTCAAAGTAGTGCATCTCTTAATAGTAATATGGGGGGGCAAACAGTGTCAATTCATATCCTGTCAATCTAGCACTCGTGAGGTGTTGCGTTTTGGTCCTGTTTAAAAGAATATCCACATTATGCGGTACCATGACTGTGAGATCAGTGTTAAGGACTATTCCTTCCGACTGTCGGATGGCCAATGCTACTGCAGCAGTGGCCCTCAGACAGCTTGGGAGGGCTCATACTACAATATCCAAAATCGAAGAGAAATATGCACAGGGTCTCTGTTTCTCCCCAAAAGTCTGTGTTAACACTGATAATGAACAACCGTCTACCTCATGCACATAAAGTGAAAAAGGTTTCCGGTAATCTGGGGTTCCCAACACCGGTGCAGAACAATACTGGCGCAGAACAAAGAGCAGACTTTAAAGACACAAAGGCTTCTTGACATTCATCCGTCCAGGGCAGGGGTTCATGCACATCTTTGGTTGTCAATTGCAACAAGGGTTTAGAGAGAAGTGAATATTTAGGAGTCCACTGGCGACAGTAAGAGGTTATGCCAAGAAAAGCACGAACATCACGTTGTGTACGAGGGACAGACATGTTAGTTATTACAGATATTCGCTCTGGAGTCAATCGTCTCCCCGCTTTCGACAGAAAATGACCTAAGTAGGTCACTTCCTGTCGACAATATTGAAATTTAGAAAGGGACACTTTATTTCCTTTCTTGGCCAAATGGTGTAACAATTTTACCGTAGCCTCCTTGCATCCCTCCTTAGTATCGGAAGCCACTAGTATATCATCTACATACTGGATGATGGAATTTCCGGCTGGCAGAGTCAATTCATCAAGGACTGCTTTGAATGCCTGACCATAAATACTGGGACTCTCAGTATAGCCTTGAGGAGCGCGTGTAAATCTGAAACTTCGGCCAGCTAATGAGAATCCGAAGATATGCCTTCTATCTGGATGAATCTGGATGCTAAAGAAGGCAATCTTTAAGTCAATTACCGAAAAATATTTGGCCGTGGGAGGAATCATGGTTAAAATAGCAGTTATATCAGGTACCACTGGATACTGTGGAACCACAATCTTATTAACTGCTCAAAGATCAATCACAAAACGGTAGGTGTTCTTATAATCTGGAGCACCATCAACTGGTGTTTTCTTCAAAATCGTCAAAATCGGGCTGTTACAAATATTAGCTGATGTTTCTTCCACCACCCTCTTTTGAATAAGGTCCCGAATAATGTTTAGCATAGCCCGTTCCCCTTCAGGTGAAATTTTATATTGTGGAATGCGAGGCAGCTGTGCATTAGGTTTCAAAGTAATGGACACAGGGCTTTCTTTAACAGACCTACATCAGTGTCTCCTGTCGCCCACAAAGTCTGAGGAATTGTAGAGAATTCAGGGGGTAAATGCTCATTTTTCACAAAATATTGAGCATCCTGCAAAGAAGGTTTCTGCATTGTCAAATATACACCATCCGGTGAGCAGTAAAACCGAGCATGTAATTTTTTAAAGATATCTAAACCCAAAAGGTTCTCACCACAGTTAGATGTTAACAAAAAAGGCGACTGTATAGAAATAGGTCCTTTAGTTAAAGGCAGAGGCTTGGAAATGGGGCTTACCACTGGTATTCCAGAGAACCCTACTGATACATTTTTATGGCCAGACAGAGCCGCCTCTGGGACCATGGTATGAGCAATTGAACTATTCATTGCTACAGTATCCACTAGGAATTTTCCTGATGCACCCAACAGTTCCCCTTGTATATAAGGTCCCTCTTGGTCAATTGGTACTGTAATGTGGCCCCCTCTCTGTCCTTGGCTGTCTCATGCATAATCTTGTTCATCGTAGTCATCATCCATGAAATTCTCATTATAGTACTGCCTGTTCTGTGGATTATCAAAATAATTTTTCCGGGAATCCTCATCTTCTCTCCGCATGCTATTTCGATCAATATTTCCCCGGCCCCGGCCTCGTCCCCTACTGGGAACATTTCTTGCCATTAACAACGGGCAGTCCGCTCTCCAATGCCCCTCTTGTTTACAATATGAGCATTGATTCAAACCAACATTCGGGGGACCTCCTCGTCCTCTGACAGTCCTTCTTTGGAAGGAACCGCGCCCAGTTCGTCCTGAATTCTGTCCTCTACTAACTTGTTGCATCAAGACTCTAGTCTTTAAATCTTTTGTTTTCTTCTCCGTCCTTTCCTTATTTTCATTCTCTCGGTGCTCATAATACTGAGCCATACTAAGGATCACAGATGGAGTGGACGTAGACCATGTACTCTCGGCCGCCTGAAGGCGTGCCATAATCTCTGGTAACAAATTTGTCACAAATCTATTTACAAACAACCGTATCCCCCATCCGTGGATAAATCTTGCCCACTAAAATCTATAAATGTTTTCTCAAATTTGGTGAAGAAATCCGAGACCCTCTCATCCTTCTTCTGTTTACAAGCAGCTAACTTATCCCAATCTATTTTCTTAGGAGGCAGGAGTGTTTGCATGTACGTAATTATTTTATCTGGTACTGCTAATATTTCATCTCGGGGTTTTTCCCCAGGCTTTCGTTCCTTATCCCAATTTTTTAATTGAACCCACGTTCCACCTAACTCGGAATATGATCCGTATCATGTTTCTGTCTCCAGATATCGACCGGGATCAAAAGGCCAAAGAATAACTCAATATCGGATATAGTCATGATCGCAGAGTTGGCAGCTTTGCCCAATTCTTTGTAATAAGCAGTGGGATTCTTACGAGGGTCGGGGAGCTGTGCTTTCAAGGTAAGGACCTCGCTTCGTTTCCAAGGGGTATAAACCCATTGTTCCTGAAGCCTTGCGTCCTCCCTTGGCCTAGTTACATTGCCCCTGTTATCCCGAAGTTCAGGTAATTCTGGAAAGAAAAACGGATGTACTTCTCTCATAGGATTCTTTGTTCCCCAATCGGCACATCTCCGATGCATTCGCTCTCGATACTGCAAGAGAGTTACCACATTCTGATATACTTCATCGGCCTGCAGGTGGAATTTGTGGGCTCTTTCTCTTATATCTTTTAAAATCTGTGGGGCTAACCCCTCCTCAAAACACTGTTCCCATAGCGAAATCAACCGAATCGCCATATTTTCTAAAGCTAGTTGTTGCGCAACTGGCTGGTAATCTTTCATAGTACTCCAAATATCCTCCATTGTGTAAATAGCATTCCGCATCCATTGGGACGCCTGGTTTACTATAGTTTTCCGTTCTTCCATACCCAGCGAAGATCTGGTATAAACCCGTGGGTCACTCAGATCCGACCCCAAACTTTTAGGGGTTGTGTCCAGGGTAGCCAAAGCTCGAGGATCTATAATGCTTCGAGCCGGAGGGGAGAGAAATATTGGACTTGATATAGACGGAACAACCGAATCCGGTTGTAATGAAACCAAGGGTGAAGTAGATGGTCGGAGCGAAGGAGGGGGAAGCAGCGCACCCCGTACAGACCCGTCTAACGGGGCTGTAGCCATTGCTCCTGCAAGATCCTGTGTGGGAGGCGCTGGCGGAAGTGGAGGCGGAGGCGCAGGCGCAGCCGCAGGCCCTTAGTGATCCAAACGGGCCAATGGCACCGCTGGGTATAAACCCTGTGGGGCATAAGGAGGAGGTGGACGAGCTTCTAACAACCCTTCTAATTCATCTCCAGTATCGGGTCGAGCCACATAACTTTTGTCTGTTTCTAAACGAAACTGTCTATCCATTTGGGCAATATTCTTCTCCATTTTTCCTTTATCATAAGCTGTAGCCTTTTGAGTTATAGTCTGTCCAGATTTAATCCTTCCCAATTTCTCTTCCCTTATTCGCCGTCGTTTAGCCTCCTTTAACCATAGGTTCAAAGAGTCAAACATGGACTGGCGACTTTCCTTCATAAACATTTTATTCTGTAAATACGTTATTTTGTTTTCATCAAACGACCGTGTGAGGGGCCATTGACATTCAGCATTATCTCTCGTATATTTGTTCCATAATGTATTAAATAAAATTGGTGTAAGACCATGCTTAACATACATATCAAAACTGGGGCTTCCTTCGGGAGGGGCAGGCTGTCTTTCTTCCAGCCGAGCACCTCTCCGACAGCAGCACCCAAAACATATTTTACTAAAACAAGGCATGATAACAATAATATCCCAAGTATTATAAGCTTTCAATCGCTCCTTGCATACGGGCGCGCCCTCCTCACAATTCACTCACTTATACTCTTCCTTTTTGTTCTCATACAAGATGCCGCAAAAACTGTGTCAGGGTTTCATACATGAGCTCTATACAAAATCAAATACAAATGACATGTCTTTTTAATACGAACGGAGACCGTCGACTCCCGTTCGGGAAATCAAATTCAAAAGAATTCCAGACCAATCTGAAGTTCAACCACAGATAAGTCACTCGGTAGAAAGACCACAAACCCACTTCTTAGATATCCCCTTGTCGTATTCTGGTTGGGCCGGTGTTTCGGGGCACAAGGCTCCAGAACCCTAGCTTACCCAGCTGCTCCCAGGGCTTCTCCTGAGTGAGTTTGGCCGAGCGAGCACCCCGTGCTTCGCAAGGTACCAAGTGCAATTTTGACAAATCCCAAAAGGTGTCTGCCTGTGCAGCCCCTGCACCGCAACACCAGACCCTTTTCCTGATTCCCTCGTGGTCCGGCTTCCCCGGCCACGGACAAACAAACAGTTACAATTTCCAAATGGACACTTCCTTCAAGTATCCGTTTCCAATCTTAATCAGAAGATTCACTCACCTGGTGCACTTAGGCCGATCCCGACTTCTCCACTGCCGATTTCTAGACAGACCGACACAGTCTGTTTTTCTCTCGGGTTAAGCCCGTAGGACTCCGGCGTAGGGTCTTCGGCAGCGGGGAGGGATACTGGGTTAGAGGGCGGACTCTCCACTAACGGGTGTTTTAAATAAATACTTCTCGTCCACCCATCCGGCCAGAACTCCTCCCTGTCCCTTCTGCTCCTGATTACAGGAGGGGACGACCCTAACACGGAGTCCCGGCGGAGTCACCAACTGAAGGATCTAAATTTCTGAAGGCCGGACTATACTTACCGATAGTCCAAGGATATATATATATATATATATATATATATATATATATATATATATATATATCTGTAATCACAGAATAATAAGGCAGTCGGCAATGGAGAAGGTTGAATCGTTTATTGAATCCAAAATACAAGCCCTGACAGGGAGCCTCGGTCTACACCACCCATGGAGGTGCGCAGAGGAGACTAACGAAACACACATAATACAAAATATATATACGTTTTACATATTCTGGTTAACACCCAAAAAGGAAGTACACAAGTTGTCCGTCAGTCAACAGGAAAACCCAGTTAAGGTTCTTACTATTTGTCAGTGGCTAAGCTAAAAGCTATTCCAAGGGTAGGTCAGTGAGGTGCCCTTCTTGTCTATCTTAGACCCGGGGAGTACAGAAACGGGCCCTGCTAGAATGTGTGCATCCTACAAGAAGGGCAAGTGTGACCTTGGGTTTCCCTGAGCCATGTTCGAACGAGAAGAGAAGCAGACTTAGCAATATAGCCTGGTTTCGTATCCTGCGCTATACCATGTAACTTCTGAGACATATTACATGAATGAAGGGAGACGAAACAAGGTGGCCCTGACTATATCAATAGGTCTGAGCGGACCTTCATAACCTACCATTAAGTTAACATACAATATTTGTTTCTTCACGATTATGAATACGTATATGCGGTTATATGGTGCATAGTGGGACAATCATAATTATATATGAATTTATATCTCAACAGCCTAGTGTGTCGTAGGGCCAGCAGACTGCAGTGTAGAGTCGTCTCGCAATGCACCGCGGGCCAGTCAGTAGGTAGGCGGGTCTATGTCGCCGGGTGGGCTCCCTGCAAATGAATCACTGTGCCGAGGAGAGAAGGTCAGCAACCAGTGTCCTCCGGGGCCGCCATCTTGTACCGAGCGATGTCTGGTGAAGTTTCAGCTGTCAGGAGCGTCAGATATCGAATTTAAAGATCACAGAGCATTCCTCTTGGACTCAGGAGTGTTTGCTTATTGATTTCAGCCGTGGATGGTGCCAGATTTAACGGATGTTAGACGGATTGTAATCCCACCAGCAGAGCAGCACTAATGTGCGGCCATCTTGTTGCCGGCTCTCTAGTGCCTCCCCCCCCTTTACTGTGTATTTCATGTGTATCTCTGTGGGTATGCATAAGTAACTCAGCCAAAGGATTCTATATCTGCTACCACGATTTCTTTGGGGAGTCAGGGTTGTCATGTTCTGAGGTTGCACAATCCATTTGTTCCCTTGTCAGTTTAGGGGTACAGATGGTGCACTGTGAGCGAGCAGGATTAAGGCTAACATATCCAAATGGTGTGCATGGAGTCAGTCTCCCACAGTTCTGATGGTTATGTTGTCAACAAATACTTGGGAAATTATAAGCCGTATGACATTAGCTGGGTCTAATCTGAGGTGGCATGGTGGGCAAAAGAACGATGGGTTGGAATGCTACACCGGGCTATTGCCATTGGTTCTAATTATTCCAAGCATCCTCCCATCATCTTGTGTGTAGGATGGTTAGAGGCCATGGAAAAAATGTTCTAAATTAGATTGTTGCACTGCGGTGCTTCAGACTGATTGTTGTTTCTTTGTCTGAGCCTCTAAGGATATGGGGGGAAATGGATGAGAACTGATGTCAGCTCACCAGGACTGGAATGCTTTGGAAAAGTTTACAGATCTAGTATGGTGCCAATGATATTCAACAGCTGAGGATTATACAGTTAAATTAAGTACCCACCAGAAAGATTGTTAAAGGTAAGTAACTTTTTCTTCTGGAAGACTGCACACAGCTGTATCTCCTATTGAGTCACATCTATTACGGATCACGTTCTCTGGGACCCTCAAGGCCTTTTAAGGCTAAAGGATGCAAATGTTGATCACAACATGGCACTTTAAGTACTTACTTTGGCGTTTTGCCAAATCCTATGAGCATCAGGTGGCAATTATGAAAAATCATAATGTCAATTTTTGATAGACATCTGTAAACCTGGTACTTTGAAGATTTTTTTTCTGCAGAAAGAGTCTTTTGGACAAATGTTAAATACCTCAGTAACATCAATAATGATTTGCTTGTAAGAGCAAATTGGTTTCACCTAGATTAGTGGTTCTTAACCTCTTGACTTCTGTGGACCCCACTTAATCATGACTGGAACCTGGGGGCACTCAGTGAATCATTATTTTAAACCGAAGACCCCCGATGCGTCGTTCCTGGAAGCCGGGGACTCCAGCCTAGGCATTTGTGGTGTTTTGAACCGCTAAACAGTGCACCAAAATTACAGAAACAAGCATTCATCAAACAAATACACAAATGATTAAATATTCACAAATATAAAAAAATATCTTAAAGAGGCATCTAGCTGCAGATTCTTTACCTTGTGAAGTCTCCCCTGGCGCTAACCTGGATCCGGAAATTTTTTAAGCAGCACCTGTGCGCGCCTGGGGGCCGCGTCATAAGACTAGATAATGGTGTTGACTCAGGTTGTGACGTCAGTTGAGTCATATAAGTCCTCTACTGCATGCGGATGTCAGTTTCTTTTCCGCACTGCAATGCGAATCCGGAGAAGAGATTCCTCAGGCCATTTTCTGGCCTACCTCGACATATGTGTTTTGGGTGGATTGGAACAGTGTGTTCCTCATGTGTTCAGGCTTTAAACCTTGTGGGTATTGTTCACAACAGATGTCTGCTACAAACGCTCATTCCTTTCTTCCTTAAGAGCATTTTGAGTTTTCCTTCCCATATACTTTGATATGCTGTTTATATATATATATATATATACATACATATATATACATACAATTCCACAATGCTCCAAGCTTTAGGATGCATTCCCCATCTGCAAACCTCCGGTATATTGGGTTGCAACAAAGACCATCATTGCATGAGTTCAAATATTATGCCTTACGCATTTCAGACAATCATTCTGTCCTTGGTCACAGGCTGAGTGGCAGCAAATAAATGGCAGAGACTAAGCATCACATCACCAGTTTCTTTTATTGCCCACAGCTGGGGAGCTCACATGATCAAAAAATTGCCTTCTGGGATATGTAGTCTCTATAGCACCAGAGTTCGTAATAAGGACTCACGCTGTCATCTCAAAATTACAAAAAACAATATCGCCATTAGTGGGCTTCTCATGTGTTGAAGCCTCTGTTGCACAACAGTAAACGCCCAGCAGAAAGGCCGATGTCAAGGCTCCTCATTTAGGGCCCCTCGGGCCGCTGTAAGTCCATGCGGTGGTGCAATCCCCTCGGCAGAGCAGCCGGGTATTCAATACAGTTCCACAATGCTCCAAACTTTAGGATGCACTCCCCAACTGCAAACCTCCGGTATATTGGGCTGCAACAAAGACCATCATTGCATGAGTTCAAATATTACCCGATAGAAGAGAAGGAGAAAAATATTGGGAAACATCTGACGTGCCTTTTTGAATACTGTGTGTACATCTTGGTTTGTCCCTGTTCTAAGAAATATGTGGGGAGCACTATGTTCCCAGCCAAATCACGGGTCTTACAACATATGAGGGCCATTAATAACAAGGATCAAACCTCACCTGTTGCTCGTTATTTCGAAGAACACCACAACAGCAATCGCAATCTTCTTACATTTTTTGTGATAGACAAATTGCCCCCCATGAAGAGAGGAGGGGATAAAATTCGCAAATTGTGACAGCTGGAAAATAGGTACATCATTGATTTAGATACTTTTATCCCTGGTGGCCTGAATTCTGAGGAGGAAATGATATGGCACCTTGGTGAATAATATCTCATGTGAATAAGACTTTCTGTTGGCTTCCTATCTGTAGGATATTACTGTGCTTTTTTAACCCATCTGAACTTTGTCCATCTGAGTCTCCTGCGAGATACTGTTACAATTTTTAATGGTTTTGTTTAATATAATTTGTTTTCACTGTATGTCATCCTTATAATTGTCTGGTATATAGGGGCACTATTATGGAACACTGAATATATGGCATACAACAGGTGGAGCTAGGGGAATGGTTCTGCAATTGGATTGGCTTGATCTTTTCTCTCCCTTTTTTTGCCTAGGATTTGCGGAGAAGAAAGAACCCAGAGTTGGTCCCCATCTGATTTGCAGCATGGATTATCTTCTTGATGCTGCCCTACTCTCACTGGGGAAGTAGGATGTAATTTTTGGTATTTGGACTCACGTACTTGTTTTTGATACATCGCTTACTTAGCGACAGGCACCCACTGGGGTTTCTATGGAAGTAATATTGAAGCACTTGCTCACAAAATGTATATGAATTGTGGTCGCTTAGTATGTATTATATATTTGATATATTTGACAAGTGACAATGAACTGGATTATGATGTGAGCCCTACATTGCCTAAGATATGCTATTATGCGGTGGGATCTCTGGCGGTGGTACTTTTCCACGCTAAGCTTAATGTACTGATACATGATATAACTTACTTCGCACTATGGCCAATATACATGGGAAGGTGTAATATATTTACCTTCTTCTAAGCGATATGACTAGCAATACTTTTACCTGTATATTTACACCACTTCAAGATGGCCGCCATAGTGGATGTTCCATGTCCTATGTTTATTTCCTCACTCTGCGAGTCACATGTGTATTTTGTGTTACTGTAACTTTATTTAAAACATTCAATTCGGATTGCAAAACCACCCGTGACCAAGGCGAGTGTGTCGCCGAAACGCGTTGGGTTTGTTCCATATTCCGAACTATCATGCCGGAATGAAATGAATAAATACTTATCTTGAGTACATGCTTTTGTCTGAAGCAGTAATTGAAAGGACTGGACTTGGAGTGCATTGGCACAGCTTGTGTTGTGCTTGGTGAAAGCTACATGTTATACAGGGCAACCTCCATCCCTGGCTTGCACCGCAGTCATGGAGTCCCGGTGTCTATGGGGGGAAGGGAACATGGATATATATATATATATATATATATATCCAACTGGTTTTTGGATATATATATATATATATATATATATATATATATATATATATATATATATATATATATATATATATATATAATCTTCTGATTTACAGTCAGATTCCTGCTCTGTCAGGTGTACCTTGCGGTCAAATATACCAACTGGATTCCTCTTCTTAAGATTTCCAGCGGTTGGGTTGTTCTTCATCTTGACCTACTGGGCCAAGTGTGGTCTTACGTGTTTGCTGTTGGCATGGTTTCATTTTCCTGTTGTTTTCTTTCAGGATTATGGTACAGCCTCTCAGAATATTTTTGGTCAGCTAGCATTAACTTTTCTTTCTTTTTCTTCTTCAAATTTGTGTTATAAAGGTATCATGTGTTGTTTTTTGCAGCTCCATTATATCTATGCGTGCATATTGGAATATATTTGAGTGTGTGTATATGTTATGTACATATACACAGGTATATGTGTATCTGTGTGGAAACATCACTAACCCTGCATGCAAAACAATGCATGCCATTACAACGTAGTCATTACATCGACCACGTTGTTACATCATATGCCATTACAACGCAAGACTTTATAACGACTTTCTATTGGGGCAGAAGGTGTTGGATTTTAAATCCAACACCTACCCACCTGTTGCACAGACAGGAGTTGGAATAGTAAATTATACTATTCCAACATCCAGCACCCCCTACAGCAAGTTGTTGTAATGACTTGCTTTGTAATGCTATGCGATGTATCAACGCGGTCGTTGTAATGACCGCATTGTAATTGCATGCTTTATATCGTGGCCTATTCGTATCTGTGTTTATACATAATTTAGATATAGCTCTGCCATATACAAACATGCGAGCTATAGGTTATATTTTTGTGAATCTTATTATGTGATGCAGTTTGCTTCTCTTTCAGTTTGCTTCTGTTTTATGTATGGCTATGTTATACCTTGTAGGAGTGTGTGTGTGTGTATATATATATATATATATATATATATATATATATATATATATATATATATATATACATATATATTCACTGAAAAACCACAGGTTTCAGGCATGTTATAGTTAGGAATTAGCATTTAAAAAACCGTAGAAATTCACAAAAAAAAACATAGGTTTCAGGGACGTTATAGTTAGTTGAACATTTGACTCATATAAAACCAGAGAAATCCGACTGTTATAGTTAGTTGAGCTAACTATAACTCGCGCACCTGCAATGCACTGCTGATGATATCACATTTTACATCACTCATGACATGGTCAGTGACATCACTGATGACATCTCAGATGACTTCAGTGAATGTGTGTTTCTGTAAAGTTTAAATATGTTTTATATATATATATATATATGCCAAGGTGTATTGAAGAATGAATACATTTACAAGTGCATAAAGGAAATATTTTGTAGGTGCATAACTGACTGTATAAGTGAGTGATTGAACATGTCTTACTGAATGCATGGGTTAGTGACTAAACTGTGTGAAAGTCTGTATTAGTCTCTTTATTGGTGTGTAAGCAACTGCATGGGTTGCTGAATAGCTACATGAGTGTCTATATAGGTTATTGATTTGTTGTCCGAGTATCTGTATGGGTCCCTGAGTGTCTGTGTGGGTGGGTGGGTGGGTGTATGAGTCTGTGCATAGCTGTCTGAGAGTGTGATTCAGTGGTTGTGTGGATTAAAAAGTGCATCTGGGAAGGTCTGTATGGGTGAGTTAGTGTGTCTATGGGTGTGTTGGTGAGTGAATAAATGTCTCAGTGGTATATCTGTGACTAACTACATATGTTTCAAGCCACTATATGTGAGTGTTGGAGTATAAAAATGAGTATACGTGAGACTACGTTATTTGAAGAGTGGGTGTATAAATAAGTGTCTGCTTTTATCAGTGATTGTATAAGACAGTAAATGTGTTAGCATGTGTATAAATAAGTGATATGGTATGTCTAAAAATAACGAAGTTGGTGTGTATAACTGTATACATGATTAAATGGGTATGTGATTGGTTCTTTGCATTACTGACTAGGTGTGTAAGTAACTCTATGGATGAGTGGCAGAGTTTGACTGCATGTGTAGATGTATGAGTGCATATTATAGTCCTGTATTGATGAGTAACTACATGTATAAGTGGCTGGATGTGTGCAGACCTAGGAAATAGTGAGTGCTCTGTAGTATATGGCATTCTTCTGTGTATGGTTTAAAAAATAGTAGTTAGCATTTCAGAATCTGTGTATCAACGTTTATATTGGAGCATTAGTATATGCATCAGATTGTCACTTGGATGATGTCATGAGTGATGTCATCAGTGATGTCATTTGAGATGTTATCAGTGATGTCATCCGTGATGTCACTGACCATGTCATGAGTAATGTAATATGTGACATCATCAGCAGTGCACTGCGGGTGTGCGAGTTATAGTTAGCTCAACTAACTATAACAGGTGAATTTCTCTGGTTTTATATAAGTCAAATGTTCAACTAACCATAACGTCCCTGAAGCCCTTGGTTTTTTACAGATTTTCTAAGGTTTTTTAAATGCTAATTCCTAACTATAACGTGCCTGAAACCTATGGTTTTTCAGTGAATTTCTAGGGTTTTTTAAATGTTAATTTCATATTTCAATGTTTCTAAAATCTATATTTTTTTCAAATATTTTTTCAAATATTTTGGAACTCTATTATACTTCTTTTTTTTTTACTTTAAAAATGATGTAATGTTTTATATCTTCCCCAAAAAATATGTATATATATATTTTTTTTGGGGGGGGACTGCACTCCCATAACGGTAGAGTACCAAGCTCGATCACCACGCGAATCCTATCCGCCATATTGCTAAACTCATAAATGATTAGCATTTCGTATCCCACGACTTTGTGGCTCTGCGTCCCGCGTAACATCATATACGCATGAAGTCACCCCAGCTGCTACTTTGGTATCCGACGGGTACGCAGTACCAATCCACGTGTTACATCATGTACGTATGGGGTCGCGCCCGCTGCGCATTGCATATGCAATGAGTACACGCTGCCAGGCCCTGTGTTATGTCACAGACGTATAGTGTCGCGCCGGGTATGCCATTCCCTCGTTTTGTTATTTTTTCGTCTCAAAAGTATATCTAAGTACCTTTAAACAGTATATGAGAGCAAGCGATAATTAAAATATTTTAAACATTTATATATTTTTAACTGTAATAAACTTATATTATGATAAATATATTTTGTGAAACTTGTGTCGGGTGCGGCCTCCTTGCGCGCTCGGTGCGTGATTGCCATGTGACCATAAAAAAAAGCATTTGATTGCTTCATACCAGTTCCCATTGTAACAGTTGGACGCGACCCCACCAATTTTTCTCATTCTCTCTACAGCGTTTGATGAGAGACACCTCTTCTACTTAGAAAGCTTTTTTGAAAAGTGTTATCCTGTATACACATATCTTATACTACACACAACATGCAATGATCATCTTGATCAATATTCATGGTCTGTACATTAGCCTTCCACGTGTGATTGCCATGCATCTCAAAAGTTCCATCAAAAAACAAATTTATGTTACACAATGCCCCTGGTGTGTGTGGGTGTGCACATTATTGTGCTCCCTTTCGGCCTGGGTATTCGTGGCTCTAAGAAGTATCAGGAGCCACGGGCAGAGTGCACATCCTAGATCACATGTGACAAACAGTAAACAGCAATGCGTAGATTTCTTTAGCTGTACGCTCTGTAGTCAGGCTTTACAATATAGTAGTGTGTTATATGTGAGACTTTCAGATTCACATTTAACATGCATTGCTTGACTGTAATGATGTTATCACTGTGTATTACGTAGCCTCACTGCTGATCCTCCCTCCATCTGAGCACATTCACATGTGTACGCTTCGTGATAGCAACACTTTCAATAATACCGCACACCATTGACATGTGTGTCTGCGCATATCCACAACCTTGACAAGACATGTGATGTTTGCCCTTCAATCTTTTCAAACACCATCTCATTAGCGATAGTTGCCGCCCTCCCAAAACATGCTACACTAATTTAAATTGCATACTCTGCGAGGTCAAAAGTACAAAAGAAACACATATAAGTACACTTCCTGGCCAGGCAGGAACTGAACAACGCCCAGGTCCCCGGAATATTTATTCACACCCCTACGCTGGCCTGGCGTACGCAATCCCAGCCCACTTCGCGTACGTATAAATAGGGCAACCACAACGCCACATGTCCCTCTTCCACATGTCCCCCTTCCACACTGCCTCAGGTGATATGGCCGCATCCACCTCGCATATCACAATGGGCAATAAAAACAAGCATTGGCATAGCCAATAGGCCTCGCTTTTGGGACCTTATAAGTATTTAGTTATGCAGCACAATACCCTTGGTGCAACAAAATCAACTGTTGCATGGCTAAACACTATAAGGTCCCAAAGGCTAGACCTATTGGCTATACTGTGATAGTCAGATCATGTTGTATCTTTGGCAGGGCTTTTGATTTTTTTTTTACTCCCATTGTTTTATTATTTTTCTTAATTTGTTTATTTCATTGGCCTGACTTCTGGGTTTCACTTGCAATTTGGGGGAATCACTAGCTGCTTCTTCCATGATAACTCTTTGTCACTGCTCGGATGGTACAGCCTGCAACGACTATCAAAGGTTTTCAGCATTCTCTGCCTCACAGATGTCTTGACAGCAGATGTACTAGACAATTTGAAATCATATCATAATCGTTATTTCAGCTAAAAGCCATAAAAGAACAAATACAAATTTAAACAGAATAAAAATACATATAAAGTAAATCGGGCAATTGGCATCGAAGAGGTCAATTGCCAGAAGTTCAAGTTGAGATATAGTTCAATACAAGCAATACTATCATGAAACAACTAATTACCACCAATAAAAGTTTTGATAAAAGTCAGTGCAGCTGGTGTGGGATTAGGAAGGAGAGAGTGGGCGAAAACCTATACCAGATGATCTAAGTGTGCAAAGACTCTTGAAGTGTGTGCTTCGGAAGAAGGGAGTGGGTGAAGACCTACACCTGAGGAACTGAATGTTTGACGACTCTTGAAGTGTGGGCCTCTTTGTTCCAGTACTCTGAAACCCAGATTACTATTGAACTGTGTTCATTGCCAATGTTTCAGCAGTGGAAAGCACATAAGTCCAGGAACACCTCAAATGTACTCCGGTTCGGAATATGTAGGTAATCCTGCTCCTCTTTCTGTGGCCTAGCTCCTGGTTCCTAAAAGCACCCTTGTCCTTACATAGTGCCCTGGGTAGTGTGAGGGGATGTTGCGTTCCCTGAAGCGCTGGTGACCTCTGGGCAGGATGGTGGTCTGCGAGTGTACACCTTGTCAAGTGACACTCCTCTTTGTTTTGTGTGTGGGTCCCTTCAGGCAAATGTGCGGGTGAAACACTGAGACACCCGTGGAACAAAAAGATGACAGCTCACAGCATGTGCTCTTCGGCACCGGGAAAAATTATATCGCTTTCCATCTTGTTGTCTTAATAGGCCCTGCATCAAAGACCTTCAACTGTTTGGATTTGCACATAAAAACAATTACAAGGAGCAAATTGCAGTCCTAGTCCTGGTTATCACGTCTGGAGATTGTTTTCAGACAAGCCCCTTTGTCGTGCAGAAACAGGGCTGCCCTGTGAGGAGAAGATGTTACCAGTCCGTCCAGATTTCTGCATCGTTGGCAGTCGTCCAACAAACCCAGACAAAAACGACACCAGGTTAGTATTCCATACTGAAAGTGGAGCCCAGAAGACGCTGTCGGTAGTGGCGTCCCTTAGAGAATCACACATTCCACAGCGTATGCAGGGCTGCACTGCGAGTGGAGCGGGCACTGTGCACCCTGCCTGCTGTTCACAGGGCACAGGCTTGCGACCTGTACTTTTATCGATCCTTAGAGGAGCTCTGGATAAAGTATCAATTTAAATGTTAGGTTCTAGAGTAGACCTTCTCACTATGTGCGGCTTTGACTTGATGTGATAGCTCAACCCTCACTCCAAATGTGTGATTCTTATTTGCAAAAAGCTAACAGCTGAGAAACCTTTATAATGCTGTTTGCTGATCATAGGAAATCTAGGAATTGCATTTTGGTGAATAGCAGAGTCGAAACAATTCAAAATACCTGGTGAATGAGGGTGAGATTAATAGTATATCAAAAGGCTGCGTGCCAGCACAGACACATTCGAGTTTGCTTATCTTAGAACAAGTGCACTGGACTGCATGCAGAGTTTGCGAAAGACGTCAGAAAGGGAAATCGAAAGAAAGACGCCCATCAACTCCCCCGCCTTAATGTTAACTCCTTCCTACGTTACTTTGGTTCTGCTGAAAACAAAGAAGGGGGACTTCATACACGAAACTATCACACAAGGTTGAAACTACAAATGTGGCCATCTTAAAGACACGGCGCCAACAGATTCTTACTGATAATTGTCGGGTAAAGAAACGAAACACAGCAACATTTTGTAAAATGGTTTCCTTTTCTTTATGCCCAACATCAGTACTTTGCTGTTAGATTTTATTAAATCATAAGGACTAAAAGTGACAAACATATAATAAGCATGCCTCCGTTTTACTAAGTCAGTTAACAAACGCCCAGAGCGGAGCTTGGAGCAACAAACATGCTGCGAGTGTGGAGGTTGATGTGGGGGGAAGGTAAGGAGCAGCAGAGTAGACAACACTCATGGGTCAACACTTTTGCTACGTGTGTGCTGAGTGAAGTGGGGGTGGGGTAAATGAGAAGTACAGGACAGCACTCGTGCTCTAAATTTGTGAGAGCAGCACTGTGATAATGTGCAAACAACAGGCAAAAGAATCAACACATGGGTATATAATTTATCATTGGTATTGTAGATTAGCGATAACAAGCATTGGCCGCGAGACGCGATCTGTGGTGGGGGAGGGGGAGAAGCGGGAGTTGTGTGTGAGCGCACGCGCAAAAGGGAGTAACAAAGCCCGGGAGTTGTGCGTGTGCACGCGCGCGCATGCATAGCAAGCTTCACTCCAACTAAAAAAAATAACATGTCTACGTGCCTGGGAACAATGTCAACAGAAACTAAAACATTGCCTCTTGCGAAACTAAAACGCGCTTACCTCGAAGTAATAAAAACCAGATGGCGCCTCGGACGGTGAGAGGCTGCAGCAGCGCTCCGAGCGCGTGAAGCTGACGAGGAGGGAGGGGGGTAGGGGAGGGGATTCACGCGAGAAATCCAGATGGCTGCTGTGCACGTCGGGCGTGCTTGTGCGCGTAACAGCAAGCTGGTGGACGGCAAAAGCCTGTGGGTAGCACTTTGGAAACCCACTTATTAAATGTCTCGCCAGGGGAGCGCATGCGCTGGCTCAGGCGAGACCTAAAAAAGGGCTCCATGAGGTGTACACCATCCTGGCAATGAACACTGGCTCTAAATTGTGAGCCCTACTGCCCGTTGTCTTCAAAAGGGATCCACGAGGTGTACACCATCCTGAAATCATCACTCCAGCTGAATTGTGAGCACTGCTGTTCGTACTTTTTGCTCACACAACAATGACTGCAGGTGAGCAGAGCGGCCTGGGTGCACAGGGCCTCCAATTGAGCGTGGTGCGGCTGGAGGGGTGGGGTGCATCAGCCTTGCTGCGCAGGTGCAAACAAGCGATGTTGCAGTGCGTAATGATGTGATCTCTGACCTTATTCAGTCTCATCTCTGTCTCATTTTAAAGACCTGCTGGATCGCACTGTAGGCCTGAGCCAGCGGGCAGCGCTGCCCTACAGACACCTGTTGAGCGCGGTGCTACAGGATGGGTGGGGTGCATCAGCCTGAGTGCGCACGTGCGAATAAGAGATGTTGCCGTGCGTAATGATGTGATCTCTGACCTCATTCAATCACATCTCTGTCTCATTTTAGGGATCTGCTGGTTCATACTGTAAGCCTGAGCCATCAGGCAGCACTGCCCTACAGACACCTGGTTTTAGCTTTTAGGGCACTGTAGTGAGCTCGTTACTAAGTGTACATGCACAAAGCCTTCCGCCACTGCAGTACATGCGCACATTATTCTTCTACCATGCGCTCTGATCCTTTCTATGTGAACCTTCGTATAACATATTATTATTTAACCTTGTGAATTCTCGTGCACCCCAATTCCTCTTTGAACAACAATTACCACTAACAGTTGGTAGATCGTACTTCAAAAACAAAGGATTCACTCAACTCTTGTTTTCTATCAAGCTTGAAATAAACCTTCATTTACCTCCAGACGTTTCCACCATTAAATTATTTCACCCTTTTCAGACACTGAATTGATTGGCTCAAGATGGCGAAGCGGGAGCACACCCCGTGATGATGCCCTGGGCTTTCTGACGCTTTCCATCATGGTATCCAGACACCGCCCCCGACCGGAGACCTGCTCTCCTACCGTACAAATGTACCCCGGACTCGGAGCTTCCACCAACACGTCGTGGGACACACCGGTGGTGGCAGGTGAGCAGTGAAACCTTGTTGTGCAGGACCTACAATTGAGCTTAGTGCGGGGGAAGGGGCTGGGGTGCAATACCGTGGGTGCACAGGTGCATGCAAGCGATTTTCCTGAAGCTAATAATGTAGGACTATATTATCATAGAACGGCGATAACATTATGGCCGCTTTAGCGGCAGGAAACTGCTGCTAAAGCGGGAATAATGGGCGTGATAATATGCCCTTGTGAATTCCCATAGAAGCCCAGGTTCACAGCAGAACCTGGGCTTCTATGGGAAATCACAAGGGCATAATATCAAGCCCCTTATCGCCGCTTTAGCTGCAGTTTCCTGCTGCTAAAGCGGCAATAATGTTATCGCCATTCCTATCAATCAATCAAGCAAGAAATTTGTATAGCGCGCTACTCACCAGGAGGGACTCAAGGCGCTTGGGGGAGAGGGGTCCGCTACTGCTCGAACAACCTGGTCTTAAGTTGCTTCCTGAAGGAGAGGTGGTCTTGGGTAAGATGGAGGTGGATGGGGAGGGAGTTCCAGGTCTTGGCTGCCAGGTAGGAGAAGTATCTTCCTCCCATGGTGGCTCTTCGCATGCGTGGAACAGCGGCGAGGGCGTGGCTGGTCGATCGTAGCTGGCGGGTGGGAGTGTAGAAGGTCAGGCGATTGTTGAGGTACCTGGGGCCCAGGTCGTTAAGGGCTTTTTGTGCGTTGGTGAGGAGACGGAACGTGATTCTCTTGCTGACGGGGAGCCAGTGCAGGTCTCTCAGGTGTCCGGAGATGTGGCAGTGTCGGGGGATGTCCAGTATGAGTCGTGCGGAGGCGTTCTGGATGCGTTGGAGTCTTTTCTGCAGTTTGGCTGTGGTTCCGGTGTAGAGGGTGTTTCCGTAGTCCAGTCGGTTGGTGACGAGTGCCTGGGTGACTGTCTTCCTGGTTTCGGTGGGGATCCAACGGAAGATCTTTCGGAGCATGCGTAGGATGTTCAAACACGATGATGAGACGGCGTTGACTTGTCTGGTCATCGAGAGGGAGGAGTCCAGGATAAAGCCCAGGTTGCGTGCGTGGTCCGTTGGTTTGGGTGCACTGCCCAGGGCAGGGGGCCACCACGAGTCGTCCCAGGCAGAGGGTGATGATCCCAGGATGAGGACTTCCGTCTTGTCTGAGTTCAGTTTCAGGCGGCTGTTCTTCATCTACTCGGCTACGTCTTTCATCCCTTCGTGTAGGTTGGTTCATGCGGTGGCGGGGTCGTTGGTGAGGGAGAGGATCAGCTAGGTGTCGTCCGCGTAGGAGATGATGTTGAGGTTGTGTTGGTATGCGATGGCCGCGAGGGGGCTCATGTAGACGTTAAAGAGGGTGGGGCTGTGTGATGATCCTTGTGGTACGGCACAGATGACTTCGGCGGCCTCGGATCTGAACGGGGGGAGGCGGACTCTCTGGGTTCTTCCGGCAAGGAACGAGATGATCCACTCCAGTGCCTTCTCTTGGATTCCGACGTTGCTGAGGCGTTGTACTAGTGTGCGGTGGCAGACAGTATCGAACGCTGCGTATAGGTCCAGGAGGATGAGGGCCGCTGTTTCCCCGTTGTCGAGCAGGGTTTGGATGTCATCAGTGGCTGTGATGAGGGCGGTCTCGGTGCTGTGGTTGGCTCGTAAGCCGGACTGTGAGTGGTCGAGGGATCCGTTTGTCTCGAGAAAGGCGGCAAGCTGTCTGTTAACGGTCTTCTCGATGACTTTGGCAGGAAACGGGAGGAGCGAGATGGGGCGGTAGTTCTTGAGGTCGGTGGGGTCTGCTGATGGTTTCTTCAGGAGGGCGCTGAGTTTGGCATGCTTCCAGCTCTCCAAGAAGGTGGCGGTGTTGAAGGAGCAGTTGATGATGTCCCGGAGTTGGGGTGCGATGACGGAGTTGGCCTTGTTGAAGACGCGGTGGGGGCATGGGTCGGTTGGCGATCCGGAGTGGATGGTATTCATCGTGCGGATGGTGTCTTCGGTGCTGACCGGGGACCAGGCACGGAGGGTGGTGGTGGGGGGCGTTGGTTCTGTGGTTGGGTGCATGGTCTGTTCGTCGAAGCTGTTGTGTATGTCTGCGATCTTGCTGTGGAAGAACGAGGCGAGTGAGTCGCAGAGGTCTTGTGAGGGAGTGATGTCGTTGTTTCCGGCGCTGGGGTTGGAGAGCTCTTCGATGATGCTGAAGAGTTCCTTGCTGTTGTGTGCGTTGTTGTCTAGTTGATCCTTGAATGCTGACTTCTTGGTGGTGTGGATCAGCTGGTGGTGTTTGTGGGTGGCGTGCTTGAGGGCGGTCATGTTGTCTGTAGTCGGGTTTTTTCACCAGGCTTTCTTGAGGGTACTGCAGTTCTTATTGGAGTTATTGAGGTCGTCGTTGAACCAGGAGGTTTTCTTGCTTCCGGGCCTGCTGGTATGGTTTTTCAGGGGTGCGAGGTCGTTAGCGCAGTTGGTGATCCACTGTATGAGGTTGTTGGCTGCTTGGTTGGGGTCCGTTGATCTGGCTGGAGGGTGATCTTATTCCAGCTCCTGCGGGGAACCTGTTGCGGGTGGAGGTGAGTCGTGGTCTTTCTGAAGCTGAAGTGGACGCAGCTGTGGTCTGTCCAGTGGAGTCCGGTGGAGTGGCTGCAGGAGATGTACTTGCTGGAGGAGAAGACTAGGTCAAGCTCGTGTCCGGCGTAGTTGGTGGGTGTGTTCACCAGTTGCTTGAGTCCGAGGTTGGCGAGGTTGTCCAGCAGGGTGGTGGCGTTGTTGTCGTTGTTGTTCTCCAGGTGGAAGTTGAGGTCCCCTAGGAGGATGTAGTCAGCGGAGGGGAGGGCGTGAGGGCTGATGAAGTCTGCGTTATCTTTCCTGAATTGTGTGCGGGGTCCTGGGGGTCTGTAGATGAGGGTGCCTCTGAGTGTGGTCTTGGGGTCGGTGTGTATCTGGAAGTGAAGATGTTCGGCGGCTGTGAGGGTGTCGTCGTAGTTGGTCGTGATGCGGATGGTGTTCTTGTAGACGATGGCGATGCCTCCTCCTGTCTGCTTGACGCGGTCCCTCCGGGTGATCTTGTATCTGTCCGGGATGGCGATGGCGATGTCGGGCGCTGAGGAGGCGTTCATCCAGGTTTCCGTGAGGAAGGCGACGTCTGAAGATGTGGTGTCGAGCAGGTTCCATAGCTCCACGGCGTGTCTGTGGACAGAGCGGGTGTTGAGCAGGATGCACTTCAGGTGGTTGCTGTTGGTGCTCGGCTTGGCGGGTGCGGGTGCGGTGCCGGTCCGGATGTAGGAGAACTTGCAGGATTGGCAGGTGAAGGGTCCGTGGTTGCGTCCTGGGGTGGCTCGGTGGCAGCCGGGGATCCGGCCGGTGTTGAGTGCGTTGAGGGTGGCGGCGTCGTACATCCGGCGGGTGGGATGGCATCTGCAAGGGCCGGGAATCTGACGCTGGGCGCGGCCAGGCACGGACGGGCGCAGACGGGCTTGCCTTTGGCGCACAATCGGCGTGCCCGCTGCGCGTACGTGTGAACTCTGCCATAAATGGAGAGTGGGGGGGGCGTTGGATTTCGCGGTGGATCATCTTGTGTATTCAGGCATGTTACTCCATGGCCAAAAAGGAGCCCCCAGCTGGATTGCGGGCTCATTACACTCAAGCCACGGCAACAACAACTGCCTTGGGCTGAGGAGTGCCCTTACAGGACATTTGCCAGGCAGCTATGTGGGCCTCGCTGCACACGTTCGCAAGACACTACTTTCTGGACAGTCAAGTCCGGAGGGATGGCTTCTTTGGCCGTTCCGTCCTCCAGGACTTTCTGGTATGATTATTGGTTCGCAGACCCACCACTGGGGTTGGTATTGCTGGGGATTCTATTCTAAGGTAAGGAATCTATCTCTAACGTGTCTCTTTCAGATGCACAAGTTACTACTTGTGTAACGATATATCTGTAAGAGACTCACCCATCTTCCCCGTTCTGCGAACCGATATCTAGGGTTAAGGACATCCCCTTTCAGGGCCCTAGTTTCATGGCACCAGTGTTGGTTCTATCATGGCTTTGTGTATCTGGCGCGGAAAAGCTGTGTATCAGAACTGACGTCAGCGCGCATGGGCGGCGTCTAAGTACTCCGACGACGTCGTTCCGGCGCTAACGACGCCAACGAAGGACGCGGAGCCGCAGACGACGCCTACCGACGCGCAGGGATATTGCTACGCAAAAATTTCCGGATCCAGTCTGACGCCTGGGGATATTCTAATGTAAGGAATCTATCACTAACTAATGTCTCTTACAGATATATCGTTAAACAAGTAGTAACTTGTGCTACAGGAAAACAAGACACCTAAAACAGCCACCAACAAGAGCAGACAGCAAGGCAACCGTCTTCTCCAGCACAGTGTACAAACTCCGCAAGGTACCCCTCATGACAGCCCTACATTCTAACATTACATACTTAGATTCTAGTACTACATTCTACTATGACTTACATTGGAATACTACATAGAGCACATGACTTTACAACAATGAGCTCATGATTTCATCCACGAGTCTTGACACCGATAGGGGTGAGTAGTTCGCTTCCCACTCCCTGTATTGTATAAACGCAAACTAACACTACTTCCACAGCTATGCTACAGCGCCCAGAGCACATCATGTTACAGCAATGGCCTCAAAATTTAGGCTCACGGTTTAAACCCCAAGTCTTCACACCAGTAGGGGTAAGTAGTTCGCTTCCCACTCCCTATATATTATAAACGCATACTAACACTACTTACACGCTTATACTACAGCGGCTAGTATCCTACAGCGTCCAGAGCCCATCAATTTACACCAATAAGCTCGGTTTGATCCCCGACTCTTCACACCGGTAGGAGTGATTACTTCGCTTCCCACTTCCGGTATAGTATAAACGCACGGTACCGGTCATTAGTTTGCTTCCCACTCCCTGTATGGTATAAACGCCTACTAACACTACTTGCACACGTATACTACAGCGCCCAGAGCCCATACCTTTACAGCAATCACCTCTATTTCATTCCCAAATCTTCACACCGGTAGGCGTGAGTACTTAGCTTCCTGCTTGCGGTATAGAATAAATACACAATAGCGGTCAGTAGTTCGCTTCCCACTCCCTGTATGGTATAAACGCCTACTAACACTACTTGCACACGTATGCTACAAAGACCAGACCACATCACTTTACAGCAATGACCTCACAGTTTAGGCTCTCGGTTTCACACCAGAGTGTAGCATTATATCATATCAGCAACATGTCACTCTCAGCAACACTGCACTTTCAGACCGGTAACAGTGACTACTTCGCTTCACACTCCCCCACAGAGGCTCCAGTGCTCCTACCCAACTTTTTTTGTCCTTTTTTTCCCTTACTCGCTTCAACGGAATCACAAAATGGCAGCCAAAACGTCCTATTTGCAACCACTCAAAGAGCTCGTAGTCCATAAGCAGCAAGCTCCTGCTCGTAACGCCTCAGCCAATCAGATGGCAGAATCCCCAAATATCGGTATCTGTAAATTTCGATATTTCTCAAAAACTACTGAACGGATTTACACCTAATAAACAAAAGCGTGCTTTCTAGACCAAAACCCTTCTCCTTGCCAAATTTGGGGTAATTCCGTTCACCCGTTCGACCTGTAGCCTTCTCTAAAGTTTCCTATGGAAATGAACATGGAGAAAACACGTTTTGGGATCCCCTTTTATCTCGGCCCCCCCTTAACGAATCACCCCCAAACTTTCAACATAGGAGCTGAAATGGACAAAGAATTAGTTTTGCAAATGTCATGAAGATTCATCAAACGACTCCAAAGTTATAAGCAAAACAAAAAATGCTCTTCCTATGGAAACTCGATCCTAACTCTATAACTACCTACTGGAATAGTTCCTTAATTCTTTTAAGTTTCTAAACTTCTCTCTATTACTGTCTTTCTAATTTTCCATATAAACGTTTTTTTTTATATTTAAGTACACATAGAAGTCAGAAATGCAACATATTCTATCAACACACTTTCTAGAACATTCTAAACACGTGGAGGTTAAAAGTTTATCAATTTTTTTCAACCTAACGATATTTTTTTGCAACATTTTCTTGAACATTTAACTGCACGTGCACGTTAAAAGTTCACGGTTGTTTTAAGTTCAAACACTGCATTCCAAATGTAAGTAGCAGGTATGGTTGAGTTGATCAAATTTTATCCTATAATATGTACTCCACGTTCAAACTGCTTTTTCTTAACCAATCACAAAGATGCTTTTCCAAAAAACGAATGTGCACTCTACTTTTAAAAAACAATGTTTTTCATCTCCCAATCGGGTACCGTTTTGTATGTGAAAAGAAACTAGTTCCCCATCTTTAAACATATCTCTTATTCTACGAAGAAACTGCATGAGCTACAGACATCTTTCCATGCCTTCCAGCCATGCCTTCAAAATGCTAGTGTGGATCGTAGGACATAGCCATGTTTTCTGGTGCAAGAGGTATGCAGAACAGAGACATGTTGACTTAGACCTCGGTTTACAAAATGTGGACATTAAATGCTCTGGACAGAGAGGATTGAAGTGGCACTAATTGTTGCCTTTGGTTAAAACCTGTTTGCATCTTCAACACCCTGACCTCGTGATTGTGCACTGTGGTGGAAACGACCTAAGCACATTGACTGGGGTAGGTTTGGAAATGCTTAATGCTTATGAAGGACACCTTTGGACAATAGATGTTACTTTTGCCTCAAACTGTCTTTGTATATTCCAATATATGCCAAAGACAGAAGTGGAAATGGTCCAAACAATTTTGTCCTCAGATTGAAAAATCTCGGAAGAAACTCAACAAAGCTGTGTCTGCATATCTCAGAGACCACAAAATGGGGTCCACCTACAACAACAACATACGTTTTGATATGGTGGATATCTACAGAAGTGATGGAGTACACTTCACAGATCAGGGAAACCGAGTTTTCCTTAATAACTTGAAGCTGTGCATCCGCACTTATATGTAGCTCCAACTAATGAACACAAGGGTTCTTTTTAGGAGCCACCCTATAACTTACGATTTAGACCCGCTATTTTAGGGCCAGATAACGGCAACTCCCGGACCCTCGCCTAAATGTATTCTCAACACAGCTGTGGAGCATCAGGTGGACCATCTCAGTTTGCAGCACAGAGCTCTCGCTTTGATCCCTGGCTCTACTCACCCATAGGGGTGAGTAATTTGCGCTTTACAAATACTGTATTGATTTACCTTTGCACTCCCTATACAACACCACCTAAGCACCATATACAAGTTGGACAAGTGTGGCACAGCGCCCAGAGCACATGACTTCACAGCATAGCACACACAGTTTAGGCTCACGGTTTCATCCCCGGGTCCAGCAGCAGCTCAATTTAACAGCATGACACTCTAGGCAATACCTCACTTAATTTCTGTACCCCGCACTTTCAGACCGGTAGGGGTCAGTAGTTCAACGGCTTTACACCGAGTCCGTCAGAAGATCTGCTTTCGCCCCCAGCGCCATCAGACCCGTAGGAGTGAGTAGTTAGCACTTCACAAATACCAAATGGATTTGATACGCGTGAATTTACCATTGCACTCCCTAAATAACACCCCCTAAGCACCATACACAAGCTACAATGTTCGAAACAAAAGTTCATCTAAGTAGCTATAACTACATGCTCACACTACTTGGACAGGTGTGGCACAGCGCCTAGAGCACATGACTTCACAGCATATGACACACGGTTTGGGCTCACGTTTTCATCCCAGAGTCTGGCAGCAGCTCAGCTTAGAAGCATGAGACTCTAGACAGGACCTCACATATATTCCGTACCCCAGGACTTTCATACCAGTACGAGTCAATAGATCATCCTCCTAGATATAAAGACATGCTGACACTACTTTCACGATTCAGAAAAGGGGGGGTGATGAACAGAGTGTCTGAATTAAGCAGACCACTCTTACCCAGTCCAAAGATCAGGGCTTGATCCATCACCGTTTTTTAGCTCACTGCATCATCCCAGCTCAGAACCTGGCTACATGCAAATTAATTTGACCCTGGCCCAGTGCATCATGGGAACAGGGCAGACCAAACTACCAAGCCAATTCTTATACTGGGAAGGAAACAAGCTTCCGGGGACCGGTTTCTGGCATTTCAGCCGTCTTCGGCCCGGCTTGCTTGAATCCTGATGGTGCAATGAGCAAGGGACTCACATCTGAGTATACCCTTCCTCGCTTATGGTGGACAAAAACGATTCAGAAAAGGGGGTGGTGATGAACAGAGTGTCTGAATTAAGCAGACCACTCTTACCCAGTCCAAAGATCTGGGCTTGATCCATCACCGTTTTTTAGCTCACTGCACCATCCCAGCTCAGAACCTGGCTACATGCAAATTAATCTGACCCTAGCCCAGTGCATTATGTGAACAGGGCAGACCAAACTACCAAGCCAATTCTTATACTGGGAAGGAAACAAGCTTCCGGGGACCGGTTTCTGGCATTTCAGCCGTCTTCGGCCCGGCTTGCTTGAATCCTGATGGTGCAATGAGCAAGGGACTCACATTTGAGTATACCCTTCCACGCTTATGGTGGACAAAAACGATTCAGAAAAGGGGGTGGTGATGAACAGAGTGTCTGAATTAAGCAGACCACTCTTACCCAGTCCAAAGATCAGGGCTTGATCCATCACCTTTTTTTAGCTCACTGCACCATCCCAGCTCAGAACCTGGCTACATGCAAATTAATCTGACCCTGGCCCAGTGCATCATGGGAACAGGGCAGACCAAACTACCAAGCCGATTCTTATACTGGGAAGGAAACAATCTTCCGGGGACCGGTTTCTGGCATTTCAGCCGTCTTCGGCACGGCTTGCTTGAATCCTGATGGTGCAATGAGCAAGGGACTCACATCTGAGTATTCCTTCCACGCTTATGGTGGACAAAAAGGATTCAGAAAAGGGGGTGGTGATGAACAGAGTGTCTGATTTAAGCAGACCACTCTTACCCAGGCCAAAGATCAGGGCTTGATCCATCACCGTTTTTTAGCTCACTGCACCATCCCAGCTCAGAACCTGGCTACATGCAAATTAATCTGACCCTGGCCCAGTGCATCATGGGAACAGGGCAGACCAAACTACCAAGCCAATTCTTATACTGGGAAGGAAACAAGCTTCCGGGGACCGGTTTCTGGCATTTCAGCCGTCTTCGGCCCGGCTTGCTTGAATCCTGATGGTGCAATGAGCAAGGGACTCACATCTGAGTATACCCTTCCACGCTTATGGTGGACAAAAACGATTCAGAAAAGGGGGTGGTGATGAACAGAGTGTCTGAATTAAGCAGACCACTCTTACCCAGTCCAAAGATCAGGGCTTGATCCATCACCGTTTTTTAGCTCACTGCACCATCCCAGCTCAGAACCTGGCTACATGCAAATTAATCTGACCCTGGCCCAGTGCATCATGTGAACAGGGCAGACCAAACTACCAAGCCAATTCTTATACTGGGAAGGAAACAAGCTTCCGGGGACCGGTTTCTAGCATTTCAGCCGTCTTCGGCCCGGCTTGCTTGAATCCTGATGGTGCAATGAGCAAGGGACTCACATCTGAGTATACCCTTCCACGCTTATGGTGGACAAAAACGATTCAGAAAAGGGGGTGGTGATGAACAGAGTGTCTGAATTAAGCAGACCACTCTTACCCAGTCCAAAGATCAGGGCTTGATCCATCACCGTTTTTTAGCTCACTGCACCATCCCAGCTCAGAACCTGGCTACATGCAAATTAATCTGACCCTGGCCCAGTGCATCATGGGAACAGGGCAGACCAAACTACCAAGCCAATTCTTATACTGGGAAGGAAACAAGCTTCCAGGGACCGGTTTCTGGCATTTCAGCCATCTTCGGCCCGGCTTGCTTGAATCCTGATGGTGCAATGAGCAAGGGACTCACATCTGAGTATACCCTTCCACGCTTATGGTGGACAAAAACGATTCAGAAAAGGGGGTGGTGATGAACAGAGTGTCTGAATTAAGCAGACCACTCTTACCCAGTCCAAAGATCAGGGCTTGATCCATCACCGTTTTTTAGCTCACTGCACCATCCCAGCTCAGAACCTGGCTACATGCAAATTAATCTGACCCTGGCTCATTGCATCATGGGAACAGGGCAGACCAAACTACCAAGCCAATTCTTATACTGGGAAGGAAACAAGCTTTCGGGGACCGGTTTCTGGCATTTCAGCCGTCTTCGGCCAGGCTTGCTTGAATCCTGATGGTGCAATGAGCAAGGGACTCACATCTGAGTATACCCTTCCACGCTTATGGTGGACAAAAACGATTCAGAAAAGGGGGTGGTGATGAACAGAGTGTCTGAATTAAGCAGACCACTCTTACCCAGTCCAAACATCAGGGCTTGATCCATCACCGTTTTTTAGCTCACTGCACCATCCCAGCTCAGTACCTGGCTACATGCAAATTAATCTGGCCCTGGCCCAGTGCATCATGGGAACAGGGCAGACCAAACTACCAAGCCAATTCTTATACTGGGAAGGAAACAAGCTTCTGGGGACCGGTTTCTGGCATTTCAGCCGTCTTAGGCCCGGCTTGCTTGAATCCTGATGGTGCAATGAGCAAGGGACTCACATCTGAGTATACCCTTCCACGCTTATGGTGGACAAAAACGATTAAGAAAAGGGGGTGGTGATGAACAGAGTGTCTGAATTAAGCAGACCACTCTTACCCAGTCCAAAGATCAGGGCTTGATCCATCACAGTTTTTTAGCTCACTGCACCATCCCAGCTCAGAACCTGGCTACATGCAAATTAATCTGACCCTGGCCCAGAGCATCATGGGAACAGGGCAGACCAAACTACCAAGCCAATTCTTATACTGGGAAGGAAACAAGCTTCCGGGGACCGGTTTCTGGCATTTCATCCGTCTTCGGCCCGGCTTGCTTGAATCCTGATGGTGCAATGAGCAAGGGACTCACATCTGAGTATACCCTTCCACACTTATGGTGGACAAAAACGATTCAGAAAAGGGGGTGGTGATGAACAGAGTGTCTGAATTAAGCAGACCACTCTTACCCAGTCCAAAGATCAGGGCTTGATCCATCACCGTTTTTTAGCTCACTGCACCATCCCCGCTCAGAACCTGGCTACATGCAAATTAATCTGACCATGGCCCAGTGCATCATGGGAACAGGGCCGACCAAACTACCAAGCCAATTCTTATACTGGGAAGGAAACAAGCTTCCGGGGACCGGTTTCTGGCATTTCAGCCGTCTTCGGCCCGGCTTGCTTGAATCCTGATGGTGCAATGAGCAAGGGACTCACATCTGAGTATACCCTTCCACGCTTATGGTGGACAAAAACGATCCAGAAAAGGGGGTGGTGATGAACAGAGTGTCTGAATTAAGCAGACCACTCTTACCCAGTCCAAAGATCAGGGCTTGATCCATCACCGTTTTTTAGCTCACTGCACCATCCCAGCTCAGAACCTGGCTACATGCAAATTAATCTGACCCTGGCCCAGTGCATCATGGGAACAGGGCAGACCAAACTACCAATCCAATTCTTATACTGGGAAGGAAACAAGCTTCCGGGGACCGGTTTCTGGCATTTCAGCCGTCTTCGGCCCGGCTTGCTTGAATCCTGATGGTGCAATGAGCAAGGGACTCACATCTGAGTATACCCTTCCACGCTTATGGTGGACAAAAACGATTCAGAAAAGGGGGTGGTGATGAACAGAGTGTCTGAATTAAGCAGACCACTCTTACCCAGTCCAAAGATCAGGGCTTGATCCATCACCGTTTTTTAGCTCACTGCACCATCCCAGCTCAGAACCTGGCTACATGCAAATTAATCTGACCCTGGCCCAGTGCATCATGGGAACAGGGCAGACCAAACTACCAAGCCAATTCTTATACTGGGAAGGAAACAATCTTCCGGGGACCGGTTCTGGCATTTCAGCCGTCTTCGGCACGGCTTGCTTGAATCCTGATGGTGCAATGAGCAAGGGACTCACATCTGAGTATTCCTTCCACGCTTATGGTGGACAAAAAGGATTCAGAAAAGGGGGTGGTGATGAACAGAGTGTCTGATTTAAGCAGACCACTCTTACCCAGTCCAAAGATCAGGGCTTGATCCATCACCGTTTTTTAGCTCACTGCACCATCCCAGCTCAGAACCTGGCTACATGCAAATTAATCTGACCCTGGCCCAGTGCATCATGGGAACAGGGCAGACCAAACTACCAAGCCAATTCTTATACTGGGAAGGAAACAAGCTTCCGGGGACCGGTTTCTGGCATTTCAGCCGTCTTCGGCCCGGCTTGCTTGAATCCTGATGGTGCAATGAGCAAGGGACTCACATCTGAGTATACCCTTCCACGCTTATGGTGGACAAAAACGATTCAGAAAAGGGGGTGGTGATGAACAGAGTGTCTGAATTAAGCAGACCACTCTTACCCAGTCCAAAGATCAGGGCTTGATCCATCACCGTTTTTTAGCTCACTCCACCATCCCAGCTCAGAACCTGGCTACATGCAAATTAATCTGACCCTAGCCCAGTGCATTATGTGAACAGGGCAGACCAAACTACCAAGCCAATTCTTATACTGGGAAGGAAACAAGCTTCCGGGGACCGGTTTCTGGCATTTCAGCCGTCTTCGGCCCGGCTTGCTTGAATCCTGATGGTGCAATGAGCAAGGGACTCACATCTGAGTATACCCTTCCACGCTTATGGTGGACAAAAACGATTCAGAAAAGGGGGTGGTGATGAACAGAGTGTCTGAATTAAGCAGACCACTCTTACCCAGTCCAAAGATCAGGGCTTGATCCATCACCGTTTTTTAGCTCACTGCACCATCCCAGCTCAGAACCTGGCTACATGCAAATTAATCTGACCCTGGCCCAGTGCATCATGGGAACAGGGCAGACCAAACTACCAAGCCGATTCTTATACTGGGAAGGAAACAATCTTCCGGGGACCGGTTTCTGGCATTTCAGCCGTCTTCGGCACGGCTTGCTTGAATCCTGATGGTGCAATGAGCAAGGGACTCACATCTGAGTATTCCTTCCACGCTTATGGTGGACAAAAAGGATTCAGAAAAGGGGGTGGTGATGAACAGAGTGTCTGATTTAAGCAGACCACTCTTACCCAGTCCAAAGATCAGGGCTTGATCCATCACCGTTTTTTAGCTCACTGCACCATCCCAGCTCAGAACCTGGCTACATGCAAATTAATCTGACCCTGGCCCAGTGCATCATGGGAACAGGGCAGACCAAACTACCAAGCCAATTCTTATACTGGGAAGGAAACAAGCTTCCGGGGACCGGTTTCTGGCATTTCAGCCGTCTTCGGCCCGGCTTGCTTGAATCCTGATGGTGCAATGAGCAAGGGACTCACATCTGAGTATACCCTTCCACGCTTATGGTGGACAAAAACGATTCAGAAAAGGGGGTGGTGATGAACAGAGTGTCTGAATTAAGCAGACCACTCTTACCCAGTCCAAAGATCAGGGCTTGATCCATCACCGTTTTTTAGCTCACTGCACCATCCCAGCTCAGAACCTGGCTACATGCAAATTAATCTGACCCTGGCCCAGTGCATCATGTGAACAGGGCAGACCAAACTACCAAGCCAATTCTTATACTGGGAAGGAAACAAGCTTCCGGGGACCGGTTTCTGGCATTTCAGCCGTCTTCGGCCCGGCTTGCTTGAATCCTGATGGTGCAATGAGCAAGGGACTCACATCTGAGTATACCCTTCCACGCTTATGGTGGACAAAAACGATTCAGAAAAGGGGGTGGTGATGAACAGAGTGTCTGAATTAAGCAGACCACTCTTACCCAGTCCAAAGATCAGGGCTTGATCCATCACCGTTTTTTAGCTCACTGCACCATCCCAGCTCAGAACCTGGCTACATGCAAATTAATCTGACCCTGGCCCAGTGCATCATGGGAACAGGGCAGACCAAACTACCAAGCCAATTCTTATACTGGGAAGGAAACAAGCTTCCAGGGACCGGTTTCTGGCATTTCAGCCATCTTCGGCCCGGCTTGCTTGAATCCTGATGGTGCAATGAGCAAGGGACTCACATCTGAGTATACCCTTCCACGCTTATGGTGGACAAAAACGATTCAGAAAAGGGGGTGGTGATGAACAGAGTGTCTGAATTAAGCAGACCACTCTTACCCAGTCCAAAGATCAGGGCTTGATCCATCACCGTTTTTTAGCTCACTGCACCATCCCAGCTCAGAACCTGGCTACATGCAAATTAATCTGACCCTGGCTCATTGCATCATGGGAACAGGGCAGACCAAACTACCAAGCCAATTCTTATACTGGGAAGGAAACAAGCTTCCGGGGACCGGTTTCTGGCATTTCAGCCGTCTTCGGCCAGGCTTGCTTGAATCCTGATGGTGCAATGAGCAAGGGACTCACATCTGAGTATACCCTTCCACGCTTATGGTGGACAAAAACGATTCAGAAAAGGGGGTGGTGATGAACAGAGTGTCTGAATTAAGCAGACCACTCTTACCCAGTCCAAACATCAGGGCTTGATCCATCACCGTTTTTTAGCTCACTGCACCATCCCAGCTCAGTACCTGGCTACATGCAAATTAATCTGGCCCTGGCCCAGTGCATCATGGGAACAGGGCAGACCAAACTACCAAGCCAATTCTTATACTGGGAAGGAAACAAGCTTCCGGGGACCGGTTTCTGGCATTTCAGCCGTCTTAGGCCCGGCTTGCTTGAATCCTGATGGTGCAATGAGCAAGGGACTCACATCTGAGTATACCCTTCCACGCTTATGGTGGACAAAAACGATTAAGAAAAGGGGGTGGTGATGAACAGAGTGTCTGAATTAAGCAGACCACTCTTACCCTTTCCAAAGATCAGGGCTTGATCCATCACCGTTTTTTAGCTCACTGCACCATCCCAGCTCAGAACCTGGCTACATGCAAATTAATCTGACCCTGGCCCAGAGCATCATGGGAACAGGGCAGACCAAACTACCAAGCCAATTCTTATACTGGGAAGGAAACAAGCTTCCGGGGACCGGTTTCTGGCATTTCATCCGTCTTCGGCCCGGCTTGCTTGAATCCTGATGGTGCAATGAGCAAGGGACTCACATCTGAGTATACCCTTCCACGCTTATGGTGGACAAAAACGATTCAGAAAAGGGGGTGGTGATGAACACAGTGTCTGAATTAAGCAGACCACTCTTACTCAGTACAAAGATCAGGGCTTGATCCATCACCGTTTTTTAGCTCACTGCACCATCCCAGCTCAGAACCTGGCTACATGCAAATTAATCTGACCCTGGCCCAGTGCATCATGGGAACAGGGCAGACCAAACTACCAAGCCAATTCTTATACTGGGAAGGAAACAAGCTTCCGGGGACCGGTTTCTGGCATTTCAGCCGTCTTAGGCCTGGCTTGCTTGAATCCTGATGGTGCAATGAGCAAGGGACTCACATCTGAGTATACCCTTCCACACTTATGGTGGACAAAAACGATTCAGAAAAGGGGGTGGTGATGAACAGAGTGTCTGAATTAAGCAGACCACTCTTACCCAGTCCAAAGATCAGGGCTTGATCCATCACCGTTTTTTAGCTCACTGCACCATCCCAGCTCAGAACCTGGCTACATGCAAATTAATCTGACCATGGCCCAGTGCATCATGGGAACAGGGCCGACCAAACTACCAAGCCAATTCTTATACTGGGAAGGAAACAAGCTTCCGGGGACCGGTTTCTGGCATTTCAGCCGTCTTCGGCCCGGCTTGCTTGAATCCTGATGGTGCAATGAGCAAGGGACTCACATCTGAGTATACCCTTCCACGCTTATGGTGGACAAAAACGATCCAGAAAAGGGGGTGGTGATGAACAGAGTGTCTGAATTAAGCAGACCACTCTTACCCAGTCCAAAGATCAGGGCTTGATCCATCACCGTTTTTTAGCTCACTGCACCATCCCAGCTCAGAACCTGGCTACATGCAAATTAATCTGACCCTGGCCCAGTGCATCATGGGAACAGGGCAGACCAAACTACCAAGCCAATTCTTATACTGGGAAGGAAACAAGCTTCCGGGGACCGGTTTCTGGCATTTCAGCCGTCTTCGGCCCGGCTTGCTTGAATCCTGATGGTGCAATAAGCAAGGGACTCACATCTGAGTATACCCTTCCACGCTTATGGTGGACAAAAACGATTCAGAAAAGGGGGTGGTGATGAACAGAGTGTCTGAATTAAGCAGACCACTCTTACCCAGTCCAAAGATCAGGGCTTGATCCATCACCGTTTTTTAGCTCACTGCACCATCCCAGCTCAGAACCTGGCTACATGCAAATTAATCTGACCCTGGCCCAGTGCATCATGGGAACAGGGCAGACCAAACTACCAAGCCAATTCTTATACTGGGAAGGAAACAATCTTCCGGGGACCGGTTTCTGGCATTTCAGCCGTCTTCGGCACGGCTTGCTTGAATCCTGATGGTGCAATGAGCAAGGGACTCACATCTGAGTATTCCTTCCACGCTTATGGTGGACAAAAAGGATTCAGAAAAGGGGGTGGTGATGAACAGAGTGTCTGATTTAAGCAGACCACTCTTACCCAGTCCAAAGATCAGGGCTTGATCCATCACCGTTTTTTAGCTCACTGCACCATCCCAGCTCAGAACCTGCCTACATGCAAATTAATCTGACCCTGGCCCAGTGCATCATGGGAACAGGGCAGACCAAACTACCAAGCCAATTCTTATACTGGGACGGAAACAAGCTTCCGGGGACCGGTTTCTGGCATTTCAGCCGTCTTCGGCCCGGCTTGCTTGAATCCTGATGGTGCAATGAGCAAGGGACTCACATCTGAGTATACCCTTCCACGCTTATGGTGGACAAAAACGATTCAGAAAAGGGGGTGGTGATGAACAGAGTGTCTGAATTAAGCAGACCACTCTTACCCAGTCCAAAGATCAGGGCTTGATCCATCACCGTTTTTTAGCTCACTGCACCATCCCAGCTCAGTACCTGGCTACATGCAAATTAATCTGGCCCTGGCCCAGTGCATCATGGGAACAGGGCAGACCAAACTACCAAGCCAATTCTTATACTGGGAAGGAAACAAGCTTCCGGGGACCGGTTTCTGGCATTTCAGCCGTCTTAGGCCCGGCTTGCTTGAATCCTGATGGTGCAATGAGCAAGGGTCTCACATCTGAGTATACCCTTCCACGCTTATGGTGGACAAAAACGATTCAGAAAAGGGGGTGGTGATGAACAGAGTGTCTGAATTAAGCAGACCACTCTTACCCAGTCCAAAGATCAGGGCTTGATCCATCACCGTTTTTTTAGCTCACTGCACCATCCCAGCTCAGAACCTGGCTACATGCAAATTAATCTGACCCTGGCCCAGAGCATCATGGGAACAGGGCAGACCAAACTACCAAGCCAATTCTTATACTGGGAAGGAAACAAGCTTCCGGGGACCGGTTTCTGGCATTTCATCCGTCTTCGGCCCGGCTTGCTTGAATCCTGATGGTGCAATGAGCAAGGGACTCACATCTGAGTATACCCTTCCACGCTTATGGTGGACAAAAACGATTCAGAAAAGGGGGTGGTGATGAACAGAGTGTCTGAATTAAGCAGACCACTCTTACTCAGTACAAAGATCAGGGCTTGATCCATCACCGTTTTTTAGCTCACTGCACCATCCCAGCTCAGAACCTGGCTACATGCAAATTAATCTGACCCTGGCCCAGTGCATCATGGGAACAGGGCAGACCAAACTACCAAGCCAATTCTTATACTGGGAAGGAAACAAGCTTCCGGGGACCGGTTTCTGGCATTTCAGCCGTCTTAGGCCTGGCTTGCTTGAATCCTGATGGTGCAATGAGCAAGGGACTCACATCTGAGTATACCCTTCCACGCTTATGGTGGACAAAAACGATTCAGAAAAGGGGGTGGTGATGAACAGAGTGTCTGAATTAAGCAGACCACTCTTACCCAGTCCAAAGATCAGGGCTTGATCCATCACCGTTTTTTAGCTCACTGCACCATCCCAGCTCAGAACCTGGCTACATGCAAATTAATCTGACCATGGCCCAGTGCATCATGGGAACAGGGCCGACCAAACTACCAAGCCAATTCTTATACTGGGAAGGAAACAAGCTTCCGGGGACCGGTTTCTGGCATTTCAGCCGTCTTCGGCCCGGCTTGCTTGAATCCTGATGGTGCAATGAGCAAGGGACTCACATCTGAGTATACCCTTCCACGCTTATGGTGGACAAAAACGATGCAGAAAAGGGGGTGGTGATGAACAGAGTGTCTGAATTAAGCAGACCACTCTTACCCAGTCCAAAGATCAGGGCTTGATCCATCACCGTTTTTTAGCTCACTGCACCATCCCAGCTCAGAACCTGGCTACATGCAAATTAATCTGACCCTGGCCCAGTGCATCATGGGAACAGGGCAGACCAAACTACCAAGCCAATTCTTATACTGGGAAGGAAACAAGCTTCCGGGGACCGGTTTCTGGCATTTCAGCCGTCTTCGGCCCGGCTTGCTTGAATCCTGATGGTGCAATGAGCAAGGGACTCACATCTGAGTATACCCTTCCACGCTTATGGTGGACAAAAACGATTCAGAAAAGGGGGTGGTGATGAACAGAGTGTCTGACTTAAGCAGACCACTCTTACCCAGTCCAAAGATCAGGGCTTGATCCATCACCGTTTTTTAGCTCACTGCACCATCCCAGCTCAGAACCTGGCTACATGCAAATTAATCTGACCCTGGCCCAGTGCATCATGGGAACAGGGCAGACCAAACTACCAAGCCAATTCTTATACTGGGAAGGAAACAATCTTCCGGGGACCGGTTTCTGGCATTTCAGCCGTCTTCGGCACGGCTTGCTTGAATCCTGATGGTGCAATGAGCAAGGGACTCACATCTGAGTATTCCTTCCACGCTTATGGTGGACAAAAAGGATTCAGAAAAGGGGGTGGTGATGAACAGAGTGTCTGAATTAAGCAGACCACTCTTACCCAGTCCAAAGATCAAGGCTTGATCCATCACCGTTTTTTAGCTCACTGCACCATCCCAGCTCAGAACCTGGCTACATGCAAATTAATCTGACCCTGGCCCAGTGCATCATGGGAACAGGGCAGACCAAACTACCAAGCCAATTCTTATACTGGGACGGAAACAAGCTTCCGGGGACCGGTTTCTGGCATTTCAGCCGTCTTCGGCCCGGCTTGCTTGAATCCTGATGGTGCAATGAGCAAGGGACTCACATCTGAGTATACCCTTCCACGCTTATGGTGGACAAAAACGATTCAGAAAAGGGGGTGGTGATGAACAGAGTGTCTGAATTAAGCAGACCACTCTTACCCAGTCCAAAGATCAGGGCTTGATCCATCACCGTTTTTTAGCTCACTGCACCATCCCAGCTCAGAACCTGGCTACATGCAAATTAATCTGACCCTGGCCCAGTGCATCATGTGAACAGGGCAGACCAAACTACCAAGCCAATTCTTATACTGGGAAGGAAACAAGCTTCCGGGGACCGGTTTCTGGCATTTCAGCCGTCTTCGGCCCGGCTTGCTTGAATCCTGATGGTGCAATGAGCAAGGGACTCACATCTGAGTATACCCTTCCACGCTTATGGTGGACAAAAACGATTCAGAAAAGGGGGTGGTGATGAACAGAGTGTCTGAATTAAGCAGACCACTCTTACCCAGTCCAAAGATCAGGGCTTGATCCATCACCGTTTTTTAGCTCACTGCACCATCCCAGCTCAGAACCTGGCTACATGCAAATTAATCTGACCCTGGCCTAGAGCATCATGGGAACAGAGCAGACCAAACTACCAAGCCAATTCTTATACTGGGAAGGAAAGAAGCTTCCGGGGACCGGTTTCTGGCATTTCATCCGTCTTCGGCCCGGCTTGCTTGAATCCTGATGGTGCAATGAGCAAGGGACTCACACCTGAGTATACCCTTCCACGCTTATGGTGGACAAAAACGATTCAGAAAAGGGGGTGGTGATGAACAGAGTGTCTGAATTAAGCAGACCACTCTTACTCAGTACAAAGATCAGGGCTTGATCCATCACCGTTTTTTAGCTCACTGCACCTTCCCAGCTCAGAACCTGGCTACATGCAAATTAATCTGACCATGGCCCAGTGCATCATGGGAACAGGGCAGACCAAACTACCAAGCCAATTCTTATACTGGGAAGGAAACAAGCTTCCGGGGACCGGTTTCTGGCATTTCAGCCGTCTTCGGCCCAGCTTGCTTGAATCCTGATGGTGCAATGAGCAAGGGACTCACATCTGAGTATACCCTGCCACGCTTATGGTGGACAAAAACGATCCAGAAAAGGGGGTGGTGATGAACAGAGTGTCTGAATTAAGCAGACCACTCTTACTCAGTACAAAGATCAGGGCTTGATCCATCACCGTTTTTTAGCTCACTGCACCATCCCAGCTCAGAACCTGGCTACATGCAAATTAATCTGACCCTGGCCCAGTGCATCATGGGAACAGGGCAGATCAAACTACCAAGCCAATTCTTATACCGGGAAGGAAACAAGCTTCCGGGGACCGGTTTCTGGCATTTCAGCCGTCTTCGGCCCGGCTTGCTTGAATCCTGATGGTGCAATGAGCAAGGGACTCACATCTGAGTATACCCTTCCACGCTTATGGTGGACAAAAACGATTCAGAAAAGGGGGTGGTGATGAACAGAGTGTCTGAATTAAGCAGACCACTCTTACCCAGTCCAAAGATCAGGGCTTGATCCATCACCGTTTTTTAGCTCACTGCACCATCCCAGCTCAGAACCTGGCTACATGCAAATTAATCTGACCCTGGCCCAGTGCATCATGGGAACAGGGCCGACCAAACTACCAAGCCAATTCTTATACTGGGAAGGAAACAAGCTTCCGGGGACCGGTTTCTGGCATATCAGCCGTCTTCGGCCCGGCTTGCTTGAATCCTGATGGTGCAATGAGCAAGGGACTCACATCTGAGTATACCCTTCCACGCTTATGGGGGACAAAAACGATTCAGAAAAGGGGGTGGTGATGAACAGAGTGTCTGAATTAAGCAGACCACTCTTACCCAGTCCAAAGATCAGGGCTTGATCCATCACCGTTTTTTAGCTCACTGCACCATCCCAGCTCAGAACCTGGCTACATGCAAATTAATCTGACCCTGGCCCAGTGCATCATGGGAACAGGGCAGACCAAACTACCAAGCCAATTCTTATACTGGGAAGGAAACAAGCTTCCGGGGACCGGTTTCTGACATTTCAGCCGTCTTCGGCCCGGCTTGCTTGAATCCTGATGGTGCAATGAGCAAGGGACTCACATCTGAGTATACCCTTCCACGCTTATGGTGGACAAAAGCGATTCAGAAAAGGGTTGTAGCAGGGTTTCCATTCTCCCACAGAACTGTGCATAGAGATCTAGAACCTCAGTGAGTTAGGATGATCCAAAACTCATCTCAGTATCAGAAATCCCCTTACCTAGCTAGCTACAGTGTCTCATGGATCATTATGAAATGATCAATGTCTTAGACAAACCAGAACATGATCTTTAGAATACCTCAGGAATCGTGGAACACATGAACACTCTTTCGTTCTATAATCATTTCAAACCAAAACTGAGAGTCAAAGAACACACGTGCAAGTTTGAAATATTTATTATTCAATGCAAGGTTCTCAAACGCAGTATCTTGTATAATACCAAAATGCAGATTATCGAAATCAGAGTTATCAGCATAGTCACTAATCCATAGTAAGCAAAAGGTGATAGCATGTTACAATGTAAAATCTATAGAAACCTGTATCACCTATATTTTGCGCACCCTATTTAGCATATTATATTATATCTAAGAAGGTCTCATTCGGGTTTTAGCAGGGTGGGCCCATACCTCTAAATGTCAGTAGGAGTAGATCACATCAACAGCTACCAGCTCTCTTCATGCCCAGCACCAAGTGTGTTGATTCATTCCCTGTAACTCTATCTTAAACCCGCGTAGAACCCAATGTTGGCAGCAACATTATTAGTGTTATGTCTAATGTGGTGCGAGGATCAGGCCTCCCAGCAACCTTGTGTTAGGTTATTCTTAGAGTGTGCAGCTCTCAGTGTGCAGACAGTTGTACCAAGTGTACCAAGCAAAACTGATAGCATAGTAATAACATATTATTCTCAAATAAATCACATCACCGCTTCTAGGGTGAAAGCGACAACAACAAGTCGGTGTCGTGTGCAAAACTGAAGCCGAAGGAAAAATGGCTGTTAGACATGTAATACACTCATGCTAACTTAACGCAATATATGTAACGAAGTATCCATATGACACCCCCCCAATGATCCGAGCACCGTCAAATATAAGGGAAAGGCAATACTAAATCAAATACATAACATGAAAGCAAAGTTCAATAAATTTGAGCTAAACTAAGCTAAAAAAATATGTATGAATGCATATGTATGAATGCCTACAGTGGCCTCAAAAAAATAAAACTTTTGCGATCAAAAGTCATTGCCAGGTCTCCAAAATATGAAATGTAGGACCAGGCCGCATCAATTCAAATGTTTGTAAGAAAAAACAAGGCACTTATCCGATATCCAAAGTCATGTGCCATATCAATTTCATTCTCTGCGACATCTCATGATTGAATTCTCCATCATCCGAACACAGTTCATCCGTCCAATTCAGCAAGGGGAAAGTCATGTTCCATAGCAAAGCAATCCTCCCAGTCATCTCACGATTGGACAGTATATGCAAAGTAAGCTGCAACAGCCTCCAGTATGAAATCACTGCCACCATCCGAAAATAGTTCAGCAATCCAATTCAGCAATGGGAAAGAACATACGTGCTCCTCCAGCATCGGATCCTCCTGTAACGTTAGAGGACAACTTGGTGGGTTCACCAGAACGCTGTGTGTCAGAAAGGCATGCGCCGCTGCAGAGATCTCCCATTGACCCAGTACACCATTTATCGCTGCCAAGGCCATAACTCTTTCGCCAGAACAAATCAACTTGTGAGCCACTACGGGGCGCATTAGCTGATCAAAATCGACGTCAGGAGCGGTCTTCAAGCATAAACACAAATCAATGGCCCAATCGAACTCGCAGCTCAGGCAATGAAACACAGGTTGGACACACGTGAAGTCGGTGAACCGAAATGATAATCTATAAGCCGTGCTCAATGCTGCAAGCGGCAATGTTCCATAGTAATTAAGCATCCGATTACGACACAGTGTCAGGAGGCGTTGAACGGCTTCTTGCGCAGGATGGGCATCCATGTTTTATAAAGAAAAACAATAACAAAATGCCCGCAGCCACAGCTAGTAAAACCGGTAGTCCACCAAACAAACTTGAAAAAATAGAATGGAAAAAAGTGGGAATGATACCAAAAATCTTCTCAAATGTGGTCACGAGGCCACTGCTAACCAATTTAAAAAAATGTGCGAGCCCAGTCGTGGAAGATGCATTAAAGATCTGGTGCACCAGCTCACAGAAATTAAACGGTAAGTCAGTATTTAAAAGTGCCTGCACCTCTGTGCGTGTGTTAGCTATGTGAAGGACATAATTTTCCCGGGCCGAACTCAGGGTCACTTGTTTTTGAGACAAAAGGGCCCTTATTCTGCTTAAACCATTGAACTTCGCTTTCAAGGTTGGTATTCGTGGCCAGATGGAGACATCTGAAGACCCATGCGTGGGTGGGTATAAAACGTTTTTGCAACACACCACACGCTCTGATACAGTTACCACATAAGCTACACCAATTAATAACCCACAACATACCTCGTTGTTTAAAAGCAAATAACTACCATTTGTCAATAATGTAAATGTGGGAACAACTGCTGGAACTGGCGTGCCTTTTAAAACACACGCTAAATTCGGCCGGTCCTGATTACAAGAACCGTGTAACTGGATGTGTCTGCATATTAATGAATGGTCAGGTGACTGTGTGCATTCCTCACCATTAAGATTTACTTCTTTTCCATCCTTCAGACATCTGTATGTGTATGGTAATGACCACGCCTCATGGAGGAATGCATTGCCTAGTGGTTCATATCGTCCTATAGCAATATACCGCATACAATTAGTACATTTGTATAAGGGAAATGGTAATGTGATTACTCCATGAATAAGCCATGTAGCAGTAGTGGTTTCAGCAACAGAGAAAGGTAAGGATTCTAGCCTCTCAATATGTAACATAGAAAATGATGCATCACGCATTGAAAGCAGGCGTTGCTTTTCAGTCAAATTAAAAGGGGCAAAAAGGGACGAAACGTTCAATGAGCTCCAGGGAACTTGACCAGATTTAAGTGTCTGTAGGGTCCATGCAAACTGCATTACAGAGCGTAATTGATTCTGACCATGGTATAACGTGGACACTTCATCTTGCACAATATCAACAACAGAAGAAACAATATTATCCAACGTGTAAATTCTGGAAGAAAGCATGTTAATACTGTTATCGACCACCGCAAGCACTTTTTCCAAATTTGCTTGATCAATAGCTCTCAGGCGTTTAGCCGCCTCAATCTGTGAAAAATTTCCAAATCTCATTGTACACAGCATAAATCCAGCGTTTAGACCTACCCTTAGCCGGGCCTTTTATAAAATCATTCAGCTCTATATTCTCATTCAACTGGGACAGATGCAGTTTAACTGCAGCCAATGTGGAATGTTGTAACCAGTTCTGACACAATTTGCCCACTGAATAAGTAGTAACAGTGTGATCTGTTTCAAAACGGGGATCTGGCCTGATTTGTGTAAAACCTTCAGACAAACCCAAAAAACGACGTTGGCAAGAATCAGAGCTTCTTTGCCACAAAAGCCACCCCTCCGGATCAAAACTGGTAACATTAAAGGAGGAATTGTGCAACAGCGCTTGTATCTCACTTATGGATAATGTAGTGAAATTATTCCAACCTGAATATTCTTCCAAATCAGGGATAGTTGGTGCATTTAATCTTTTAGATGTAACCAATCCAAAGCATGTTGTCTGGGAAATGGTAGAATTTGAAAACAACATGTGATTCGGGATGAGACATGCACGATGCAAAGCCTCAGTGCCTTGTACCTGCCAATCTTTGGTACCCCAAACCGATTTAAGGTCAATAACCTCCTTCCATAACTCATAGCCATCTATAGCTAACCTGTCTAGAAAGGACTTCGAATACAGCAATTTTGTATCGGTAAGTCTAACTTTGGACATGAATTTCAGTGTCACTTTAAAATAAAACGACTCAGGATTCGATTGATTAAAGTCTGTAAAATAAGTGTATTTTCCCAGAAACGTACTAGAGCTCCCTTGTAAGGGAGCAGGGCAATGTTCCCACTGTGTGTAATTCACAGGAACCCTCCTGGAACTTGTTTTATGTAAGAAATGATTTCCATAATGTTGAAAGCAAAACAAATCACCATAATTAACAGAATCTAAGTACAAATCATCAGCATCAAAGGCCGCATAATATTTCAAATCAGAGAACAATGCTTCCACGGCCTGAAGATCCCAATCATCAGAACGAATATTTTGTTTAATCACATCCCCCATGTTTACTCTAAGCACATTCGGAACATTAATAACTTCTGTGGGGCCATGAATCTGAAACCTAACCGCATCCCACACAATCCCATCAAGGACAGGCCAAGCAGTAATTTCTACTGTATTTAAGTCTCGTTTTAGCCTGTGTGCTGAATGTGAGGAGGAAAGAGGGGCCAATGTTCCATTAAGGTACTGAATTCCTGTTCTTTCTTTGACATAATGGCCATCGATCAGGCGGAAAAAATAAAACACAAAACCAATTGACATAAAAAGATAAAATGAAAATAGTATCAGCCAAACATATGTCCAAGGGGGAATTAAAAAATGTTTTTTAAATGGTATATTTTGCAATAGTCGATGGTTTCTTTGAAAGTTCCGAATCAGAGTCAAAAGAGAATCTGGACTGGTTAGCCAAACGAGCTTGTAAATCAGGCATTGATAAATCAGCAGGATATGCATAGGTCAGCTCATCAATGTTAGTAACAGAAATAGTATTTAATAAAGGACTGGATATAGCAGGCATCTCGAGGGACACCTCCTGTTCTGCACCAGATGTAATAGCCAGCACAGAGTTCCTCACCATGGAAGGACAGGATACAGCCGGTGTCATGCTATGAAGAATCGGCCACCCTGTGTGCCTTGACATTATCAATAGAAATAAATCTGTTTTCCTTACGACCTGGAAGCGGTGGTAATATGACTGCTCTTGTGCCCTTCACTCCAAGAACTCGAACTGGTGCTCGATATGAGGGACCAAACTCTTTCTTGTTATCGATCTTCTCACGAACCAGTTCTCCAACTTGGGGTAGCCAGCCAACTACCGGGATCTGCAACGCATCATCCGACGTGGAGGGCAAGTGTTCCTTAGCAAGACTGTCTCTGGTCTTTTGTAGATCCTGTAAAACATTGCAATGTTCATCTACGTCAAAGGCCGCGGCCTGGGCCTGGCAGTCTAGACCATCGAGGTCAGGGACGTACATCTTGATACCAAAGAGCATTTCGTATGGGGTCCGCCCACCCAGAGACCTTCTAGGGAGATTATTAAGCGCACGCTGCACGCCATAGAGGTGGGCCAGCCAGTTTCTGCCAGTGCCTATAACTCGAGCTGTCAAAGATTGCTTTAAGTCACGGTTCATTCGTTCAACTACACTATTGCCCTCAGGCTTGTAGGGACTCGAAAACTTGACTTGGACCCCCAACGAAACCATAGCATCCTTGTACGCCTTAGAGGCGAAAGCCGGACCCTGATCCGAATGGAAAGTACCACAGGCAAAAATTCCCTCAAAGACTCGCAAATCCTTAATGACAGTCCGTGAATCGGCGCTCCGATGTGGCCATACCCACACAAAGCGTGTGCATGAGTCAACTGCTACTAAGATGTATTTATACGCAGTATCAGAAGAAAAAGGACCGCAGTGATCCAAGTAAACGCAACTAAGCCGTTTATTAGAGATGTACAACTGTGTCTGAGGCGGACGCGCAGCAGTTGAAGGCTTAATCTGCTGGCAAATGTCACATAGAAGGACATAATCGCGCGTCTGTTTATACAGTCCCCGCCACCAGAACCTTTGTTGTAGCTGAGTTACAGTGGCTGAGACGCCCGCATGCGCAGACGCCACACCTTCATGAGCCGCTGTAATCAGAGAAGCCCTGCGATCCGAGTTGGGAACCAGACGTTCGCCAACATCAGGAATTTTCACATAAGGAACCTTATCGGGACTTAAGTGGTATGTGTACTTCGAAGGGAATCCCGCAGGATATTTACCTCCCTTCTCCGTGGCAGCAACAGCCGCCAAGATGTCATCATCTATTTTGCTTTTGGACCTCGTGACTGCTGCAACTAAGTATTTTGATACCGCAGACTTCGCTGCCTCATCAGCAAGCGAATTTCCAACAGCGTGGACCCCCACGCGCTGATGGCCGAGAGTATGAATCACAAACACGAGCGGCAGCTTCTCTTTAAGTTCCGCCACTCGGACCCAGATCATTTTATGTTTTATTGTGCTACCTTTGGAATCACGAAAATCATTCTGGATCCAAAAGAACAAGTTCTCATTGTAAGACTGGACACAGTAGTAAGAATCACTTACGATTAAAGTCGTCACACTAGGATCAGCGTACTCCAATGCAAGCATCAGAGCCCGAAGCTCTGCTAATTGTGCGGTGCAGTCTCCTAGTGTTTGCGTGTGCACTACACTGGACTTGAACTCATCGTTCACCATGGCACCGACCACAATGGCGCATGCGGAAACGTAGGCATGTTTAGAGCCATGCGCAACCTGCGCCGAACCATCAGTGTAAATGATGCAATGGAAATCCTCCAACGGCCGCATCGCCAAAGGAGCAGGATGAACAAATTCATACTGCAAATACTCCTGCGACCGTAAAGCGGCGTCAAAAATAAACGTGACATCCTGGGATGTCAAGGATGTAGCCCACTGAATCCACCGAGGGTGCAAAGCTTTAGAATTTGGCACACTGGCTTTCGTGACTGCCTCTAAGGCAGGACACGGGGTAACAACCAACATGCGTTTTCCTTGCGACAGGGCACGTTCCTTAAGAATTGCCATCTGTACAGCCGTTAAAACTTTCTCCACAGTGGAAAAACGCAGTTCAGCCGAAGTGTACAAGTGTGACTTATAAGCAATAGGTACTGTATCCCCTTCATTAAAAGTCAGGTACGTGAAACCCACCGCCCCAGGGATAATTCTTATCACAAGGTTGGTCTGGTTATCACGAGTCTGTAAGTAGTCAGATGCGAGCAAATCAGCCTGCAGTGACTGCAGAATCGCCGAATGCTCAGGCAGCCAGCATGATTTGGAAAAAGATGGTTGTATCAAAGCATACAAAGGCTTGATACGCTGGGCATATTCCGGAATGTAAGTTCTCCCAAAATTTACAAAACCCAGTAAAGACTGTAATTTTTTCAGCGTTGTCGGAGAGCGCAACTGCGCGCACTTCTCCAGGAAGTGAGGAGCCAACCCCTTTCCTTCGTGGTTAAGTTCATAACCCAGAAACGACACTGTGTACTCCGCAATGTGTGATTTTGCAAAGTTAAACTTGTAACCCATGTCTGCAAAGTTACAAATTATGCTGTTTACTCGACACAGATGCTCCCAAAGTTCGTCGTCTGTGAGATAAATGTCATCCACATAAGAACAAGCAACTGGATCGAAGCTCTCCAAAAGAGAGATTATGCGGGCGCAAAATACTCCAGGACTATTCTTATAGCCCATAGGGAGCCGTTTAAACATTTTTTGTACACCGCCGCACGTAAAACTGGTCCATTGGGAACTTAGACCATCTAATCTGTGTGCATAAAAACCATTGGAAATGTCAAGCGTGGTTTTGAACCGTTTACGCTCAAGACTATTCACTAGGGCAGAGCCGTGAGTATTCTGTACTGCACAGTTACGGCAATGCGAGTTCAAATGCCGATAATCCAAAACCAGACGATATGAGCCGTCCGGCTTGTTCACAGTAAAAAGGGGGTTATTCATTGGTGACACACACGTTTCAATTACACCTTGATATTCCAATTGTTCAAGGATAGCCGCGACAGAAGCTTTAGCTTCACGCCGTATGGGATACTGAGGTTGTGGCTGCGGCTGAGACCGTAAAGGAATCTCATGGCTAGGGGACAATTTATCCCAGCCACACTGATTTCGGTACACAGCCGGCGCAAGCGCCAGAGCCCACTCTTCTGCAAAATGCAGCGCTTCCACTCTCGATACAGTGTGCGCGAAACTGGGGAGGATCACCTCCTCCCCTCGCGGAGCTGCGAGAACAAAAGGTGGGGGCCAGTCAGCCTCCGAAAGCAAAATGTCATAGTGTAGACGAAAGATTTTCCCAAAATACCCCTTTTACAGTTCGCTGCATGTCACCTTCTATTAACGGGACAATTTCAAAAAGTCGTTCAGGGGGAGCAACATGTGTATCAGCCGTTTCAATCACAACACAAGTGTCAGTCGCTGTCACCTTCAACAGTGGACGGAGGGCCTCTCTCACTATGGTAATCTCCGCCGCGCTGTCCAGCAAGGTCAGAGCCCACGTCAGATTCCGAAGCCGCGTTCTCACTATCTGGGGCATATCGATGCGCCGTTAAGGCTGCGACCTTCTTCTTTGCAAACTGCGGTCTCTTGGGCGTAGAGTCGTCCCGCTGATCTCCTTCACCTCGCGGGCGGGGCTGACCACGTCCTTGCTGGCCACCCCTGCCCCTGCCGCCCCCTCCACCACCGGATGACGGAGCCGATGAGTCCTGAAAGGAACGAGGAGAGCGTTGGTCAGAAGCCTGAAACCTCTCAGGCGATTTAATCATGAACTCGATCCGACTGCGCAGGCAGCGAAGGCGCAGGACCAGAAACCTGTGTCTGTTGTTGTTGTTGTTGCTGCTTACCCTGATTCTGCTTTTTCGGCCAATTTTGTTTTTTGGACTTGAGTTGCCCACCCGTTTCCGAAGACTGTCCCTGGGGCTGTTTCTTCTCCTTCTCAGAAAAAGCCTTTACACCCTTAGAAGTGCGGCCAACCATTTTATAAGCCGCCACAATAATCCTTGCTAACTGACGGGGTTTATCGGCATCGGGAACTAACGCCAGAGCGTTGGCCACCTGAAAGTTCACTGCGTCCCCCTTGACATTCGCAAGGATTAGTTCGCAAACCACATCAAAGGAGCCACTCAGGCGCATACCCAATTCAACCGCCGACTCCGGTCCGTGATCATCTTGAACACGTTTAAGGACCGCAGACAGGTTAGACACAGTTGGGGTGCCATAGCACCTCGAATAAACCGCTGCAAAAGTCTTACCCCATGTTTCACAGTCAACAAGTTCAGGGGCTAAATCTTTCGGCAAACTAAGCGTAAGAATCCGGTGTTTTTCACCAGGAGTCGTATTAGGAAACACAGCCTCCAGCTGGTCGAATTTCTCGGCAAGCCAGAAAGGAAAATCATCCTTATCCTGGGGCTTCTTGCCCATTACGGAATTCACCATGACAGGACTGATTTTCAAACCAGCCTGTTCCGCTCGAAGCTGCGCACCCGCAGGGGCTGCGCCTTGAACATTACGACCAATGTAATGGACAAGCGCCCTAATCACTTCAACCGCGACTTCATGAAGACGCCGCAGGTCACCCACATTACAAGTGGCGCGATTAGGATGAGGAGTAAATCCACCCAAAGCGGGCCAACTTGTGCCCGGAATGGACAAAGGACCTAACCTCGGAGTGGTCAAAGAATGAGGTAGGGTGCCACCAAACTCCGTGCTGCCAAACATCTATAGGTACTTCCAGTGCCCTGTACGGAGCATAAGCCACCGGTACTGCCGAGGCAGTGTATGAATGGAACACACCAGAATTAGCGTCCACTGCCGGAAATGTCAACCATGAATAAAACAATTCGTACGGGTACGCATGTTCCGCACTCACTACTAGAACCACAGCTAAGCCATCCACAGGGACATTATATGCCCTCAAGTGGTCACGCACCGCAATGCGGCTATGCTGCGGGATGTCCACGGCCATGTTAGCACAGGAAGAGAAAAAAGACAAAGAACACTTTGTAGCACAACTGGGTAGTAAGTCAAAGAAACCGTTTCAGAAGAATTCAAGCTTGAAAAAGACCTATTTAAAAAATAGGTAGGTTTTTCCGACACCACCGTTTACCGGAAATGGGAATGAAGGGGTTAAGGTTTAAATGATATACTACTCGAGTGTCATGATATAAGGCCAACAACGTACGGGCGCCATGTAGCAGGGTTTCCGTTCTCCCACAGAACTGTGCATAGAGATCTAGAACCTCAGTGAGTTAGGATGATCCAAAACTCATCTCAGTATCAGAAATCCCCTTACCTAGCTAGCTACAGTGTCTCATGGATCATTATGAAATGATCAATGTCTTAGACAAACCAGAACATGATCTTTAGAATACCTCAGGAATCGTGGAACACATGAACACTCTTTCGTTCTATAATCATTTCAAACCAAAACTGAGAGTCAAAGAACACACGTGCAAGTTTGAAATATTTATTATTCAATGCAAGGTTCTCAAACGCAGTATCTTGTATAATACCAAAATGCATATTATCGAAATCAGAGTTATCAGCATAGTCACTAATCCATAGTAAGCAAAAGGTGATAGCATGTTACAATGCAAAATCTATAGAAACCTGTATCACCTATATTTTGCGCACCCTATTTAGCATATTATATTATATCTAAGAAGGTCTCATTCGGGTTTTAGCAGGGCGGGCCCATACCTCTAAATGTCAGTAGGAGTAGATCACATCAACAGCTACCAGCTCTCTTCATGCGCAGCACCAAGTGTGTTGATTCATTCCCTGTAACTCTATCTTAAACCTGCGTAGAGCCCAAAGTTGGCAGCAACATTATTAGTGTTATGTCTAATGTGGTGCGAGGATCAGGCCTCCCAGCAACCTTGTGTTAGGTTATTCTTAGAGTGTGCAGCTCTCAGTGTGCAGACAGTTGTACCAAGTGTACCAAGCAAAACTGATAGCATAGTAATAACATATTATTCTCAAATAAATCACATCACCGCTTCTAGGGTGAAAGCGACAACAACAAGTAGGTGTTGTGTGCAAAACTGAAGCCGAAGGAAAAATGGCTGTTAGACATGTAATACACTCATGCTAACTTAACGCAATATATGTAACGAAGTATCCATATGACAGGGGGTGGTGATGAACAGAGTGTCTGAATTAAGCAGACCACTCTTACCCAGTCCAAAGATCAGGGCTTGATCCATCACCGTTTTTTAGCTCACTGCACCATCCCAGCTCAGAACCTGGCTACATGCAAATTAATCTGACCCTGGCCCAGTGCATCATGGGAACAGGGCAGACCAAACTACCAAGCCAATTCTTATACTGGGAAGGAAACAAGCTTCCGGGGAACGGTTTCTGGCATTTCAGCCGTCTTCGGCCCGGCTTGCTTGAATCCTGATGGTGCAATAAGCAAGGGACTCACATCTGAGTATACCCTTCCACGCTTATGGTGGACAAAAACGATTCAGAAAAGGGGGTGGTGATGAACAGAGTGTCTGAATTAAGCAGACCACTCTTACCCAGTCCAAAGATCAGGGCTTGATCCATCACCGTTTTTTAGCTCACTGCACCATCCCAGCTCAGAACCTGGCTACATGCAAATTAATCTGACCCTGGCCCAGTGCATCATGGGAACAGGGCAGACCAAACTACCAAGCCAATTCTTATACTGGGAAGGAAACAAGCTTCCGGGGACCTGTTTCTGGCATTTCAGCCATCTTCGGCCCGGCTTGCTTGAATCCTGATGGTGCAATGAGCAAGGGACTCACATCTGAGTATACCCAGCCACGCTTATGGTGGACAAAAACGATTCAGAAAAGGGGGTGGTGATGAACAGAGTGTCTGAATTAAGCAGACCACTCTTACCCAGTCCAAAGATCAGGGCTTGATCCATCACCGTTTTTTAGCTCACTGCACCATCCCAGCTCAGAACCTGGCTACATGCAAATTAATCTGACCCTGGCCCAGTGCATCATGGGAACAGGGCAGACCAAACTACCAAGCCAATTCTTATACTGGGAAGGAAACAAGCTTCCGGGGACCGGTTTCTGGCATTTCAGCCGTCTTCGGCCCGGCTTGCTTGAATCCTGATGGTGCAATGAGCAAGGGACTCACATCTGAGTATACCCTTCCACGCTTATGGTTGACAAAAACGATTCAGAAAAGGGGGTGGTGATGAACAGAGTGTCTGAATTAAGCAGACCACTCTTACCCAGTCCAAAGATCAGGGCTTGATCCATCACCGTTTTTTAGCTCACTGCACCATCCCAGCTCAGAACCTGGCTACATGCAAATTAATCTGACCCTGGCCCAGTGCATCATGGGAACAGGGCAGACCAAACTACCAAGCCAATGCTTATACTGGGAAGGAAACAAGCTTCCGGGGACCGGTTTCTGGCATTTCAGCCGTCTTCGGCCCGGCTTGCTTGAATCCTGATGGTGCAATGAGCAAGGGACTCACATCTTAGTATACCCGTCCACGCTTATGGTGGACAAAAACGATTCAGAAAAGGGGGTGGTGATGAACAGAGTGTTTGAATTAAGCAGACCACTCTTACCCAGTCCACAGATCAGGGCTTGATCCATCACCGTTTTTTAGCTCACTGCACCATCCCAGCTCAGAACCTGGCTACATGCAAATTAATCTGACCCTGGCCCAGTGCATCATGGGAACAGGGCAGACCAAACTACCAAGCCAATTCTTATACTGGGAAGGAAACAAGCTTCCGGGGACCGGTTTCTGACATTCCAACCGTCTTCGGCCCGGCTTGCTTGAATCCTGATGGTGCAATGAGCAAGGGACTCACATCTGAGTATACCCTTCCACGCTTATGGTGGACAAAAACGATTCAGAAAAGGGGTGGTGATGAACAGAGTGTCTGAATTAAGCAGACCACTCTTACCCAGTCCAAAGATCAGGGCTTAATCCATCACCGTTTTTTAGCTCACTGCACCATCCCAGCTCAGAACCTGGCTACATGCAAATTAATCTGACCCTGGCCCAGTGCATCATGGGAACAGGGCAGACCAAATTACCAAGCCAATTCTTATACTGGGAAGGAAACAAGCTTCCGGGGACCGGTTTCTGGCATTTCAGCCGTCTTCGGCCCGGCTTGCTTGAATCCTGATGGTGCAATGAGCAAGGGACTCACATCTGAGTATACCCTTCCACGCTTATGGTGGACAAAAACGATTCAGAAAAGGGGGTGGTGATGAAAAGAGTGTCTGAATTAAGCAGACCACTCTTACCCAGTCCAAAGATCAGGGCTTGATCCATCATCGTTTTTTAGCTCACTGCACCATCCCAGCTCAGAACCTGGCTACATGCAAATTAATCTGACCCTGGCCCAGTGCATCATGGGAACAGGGCAGACCAAACTACCAAGCCAATTCTTATACTGGGAAGGAAACAAGCTTCCGGGGACCGGTTTCTGGCATTTCAGCCTACTTGGGCCCGGCTTGCTTGAATCCTGATGGTGCAATGAGCAAGGGACTCACATCTGAGTATACCCTTCCACGCTTATGGTGGACAAAAACGATTCAGAAAAGGGGGTGGTGATGAACAGAGTGTCTGAATTAAGCAGACCACTCTTACCCAGTCCAAAGATCAGGGCTTGATCCATCACCGTTTTTTAGCTCACTGCACCATCCCAGCTCAGAACCTGGCTACATGCAAATTAATCTGACCCTGGCCCAGTGCATCATGGGAACAGGGCAGACCAAACTACCAAGCCAATTCTTATACTGGGAAGGAAACAAGCTTCCGGGGACCGGTTTCTGGCATTTCAGCCGTCTTCGTCCCCGGTAGCTTGTCTCCTTTCTGGTGAAGAATTGGCTTGGTAGTTTAGTCTGCCCTGTTCCCATGATGCACTGGGCCAGGGACAGACTGATTTGCATATAGCCAGGTTCTGAGCTGGGTTGGTGCAGTGAGATAAATAACGGTGATGGATCAAGCCCTGATCTTTGGACTGGGTAAGAGTGGTCTGCTTAATTCAGACACTCTGTTCATCACCACCCCCTTTTCTGAATCGTTTTTGGCCACTATAGGTGTGGCAGGGGATACTCAGACATGAGTCCCTTTCTCACTGCACCATCAGGATTCAAGCAAGCCGGGCCGAAGACGGCTGAAATGCCAAGACCAGTCCCCGGTAGCTTGTCTCCTTTCTGGTGAAGAATTGGCTTGGTAGTTTAGTCTGCCCTGTTCCCATGATGCACTGGGCCAGGGACAGACTGATTTGCATATAGCCAGGTTCTGAGCTGGGTTGGTGCAGTGAGATAAATAACAGTGATGGATCAAGCCCTGATCTTTGGACTGGGTAAGAGTGGTCTGCTTAATTCAGACACTCTGTTCATCACCACCCCCTTTTCTGAATCGTTTTTGGCCACTATAGGTGTGGCAGGGTATACTCAGACATGAGTCCCTTTCGCACTGCACCATCAGGATTCAAGCAAGCCGGGCCGAAGACGGCTGAAATGCCAGAAACCGGTCCCCGGTAGCTTGTCTCCTTTCTTGTGAAGAATTGGCTTGGTAGTTTAGTCTGCCCTGTTCCCATGATGCACTGGGCCAGGGACAGACTGATTTGCATATAGCCAGGTTCTGAGCTGGGTTGGTGCAGTGAGATAAATAACGGTGATGGATCAAGCCCTGATCTTTGGACTGGGTAAGAGTGGTCTGCTTAATTCAGACACTCTGTTCATCACCACCCCCTTTTCTGAATCGTTTTTGGCCACTATAGGTGTGGCAGGGTATACTCAGACATGAGTCCCTTTCTCACTGCACCATCAGGATTCAAGCAAGCCGGGCCGAAGACGGCTGAAATGCCAGAAACCGGTCCCGGTAGCTTGTCTCCTTTCTGGTGAAGAATTGGCTTGGTAGTTTAGTCTGCCCTGTTCCCATGATACACTGGGCCAGGGACAGACTGATTTGCATATAGCCAGGTTCTGAGCTGGGTTGGTGCAGTGAGATAAATAACGGTGATGGATCAAGCCCTGATCTTTGGACTGGGTAAGAGTGGTCTGCTTAATTCAGACACTCTGTTCATCACCACCCCCTTTTCTGAATCGTTTTTGGCCACTATAGGTGTGGCAGGGTATACTCAGACATGAGTCCCCTTCTCACTGCACCATCAGGATTCAAGCAAGCCGGGCCGAAGACGGCTGAAATGCCAGAAACCGGTCCCCGGTAGCTTGTCTCCTTTCTGGTGAAGAATTGGCTTGGTAGTTTAGTCTGCCCTGTTCCCATGATGCACTGGGCCAGGGACAGACTGATTTGCATATAGCCAGGTTCTGAGCTGGGTTGGTGCAGTGAGATAAATAACGGTGATGGATCAAGCTTTGGACTGGGTAAGAGTTGTCTGCTTAATTCAGACACTCTGTTCATCACCACCCCCTTTTCTGAATCGACACTACTTTCACAGCTGTACTGCAGCGACCAGGGCACATGACTTCACAGCATAAGACACACAGTTTGGGCTCACACTTTAATCCGGAGTCCCGCATCACCTCACCTTAGCATAATCACACTCTAGGCAATACCTCACTTAATTTCCATAGCCCAGCACTTCCACACTAGTAGGGGTGAATACTTCGCTTCGCACCCTCTCCATAGCACACCCTAAACACCCCACAGAGGTTACAGTGCTCCTACCCTCCTCTTTCCCAATTTTTTTGCCCTTTTTTCCTTTACTCGCTTCAACAGAATCACAAAATGGCAGCCAACACTTTCTAGTTGCAACCGTTAGCAGCCAATCAGCAGCAAGCTTGTGCTCGTAACGCCTCAGCCAATCAGATGGCAGAATTCTCAAATATAGATATCTGTAAATTTCGATGTTTCTCAAAAACTACTAAACAGATTTACACCAAATAAACAAAAGTGTGCTTTCTAGACCAAGACCCTTCTCCCTGCTAAATTTGGGGTAATTCCGTTCACCAGTTCGACCTGTAGCCTTGTCTAAAGTTTCTTATGGAAATTAACATTGAGAAAACCCGTTTTGGGACCCCCCTTTTTTCTCAGACCCCCCTTGACGAATCACCCCCAACCTTTCAACATAGGAGCTGATCTGAACAAAGAATTAGTTTTGAAAATTTCATGAAGATTCATCAAACGACGTCAAAGTTATAAGCAAAACAAAAAATGCTCTTCCTATGAAAACTCAGTCCTAACTATAACTACCTACTGGCGACCCCCAGTAGATAATTATGGGTATGGATCTATATATACACTGAGCACATGCTATATAGATTTAGAGCATATTGGATCAATATTTATAGCATATTCATATCTGCATAATTGCCATCTTTTCATCTCTATGGGTTTAACGTGTTGTGTGCCCCTAGTAGCGGTTATTTTGTCTAATAGTGTTTTTTCCAAGGACAGGCTATGATTTGCATCAGTCCTTGTTCTTATTTTGGTCTTACCGACTTAGTGACAAATGCTTTTATTTATCCTTGCTCTATTGTGGATGTGTTCTGGTAGCCTTTTTTTCTGGGTTCCTCGGGACAGGTTTCCCTCAATACTTTTTTGCTGACAGATGGAACTGTAGTTTACATGGCATTTGCTATTCTATTGCCTCTGGTCCTCCTAGTCCATACTCTCACTTCACCCTTTGGGGGTCATGTACTTTTCTCATATTGTTGTGTTTTAACACAGTATATATTCGCTACCCTTGGGACACAGCTATTCTGTGCCAACAGGGTTGTTTTTAACCTACATTGTATGTGGTCCTTGCCAAACTTTATAAGGAGCCCCATGCTCCTGTTCATCTAATTTCTACGCACGTCTGGTCTCTTTTTGAGCTTCGATCGCCTGGTTCTCTCTGAGAGTCTTTGTAGGATTAGTTTGCAGACCTTCCTCCAGGTGAGGTATAGCTATGGCATTTAATTCAAAAGGTACAGAATCTGTGGCTAGATGTCTTTATCAGATGAACAAGTTACCTACCTGCGTTAACGCATAATCTGATAGAGACTTCTAGCTGCAGATTTCTTAACCTCGAATTTCCCAGTCATCAGGCTGGATCCGGAAACTTTTGCTGCGCAATACCCATTGTGCGCAACATCGGGTGGTTCAATTCGGTTCCGCGGGACGTGTTCGGAGGCGTCAGCATCTGTTATGACGTTGCGCTTTTTGGCAAGCTTTATCTGATAGAGATACCTAGCTGCAGATTCCTCTACTTAGAATATTCCCCAGGCGTCAGACGGGTCCGGCAAACTTTGCGCAGCAGATCCTCTGGGCGCCGGGGAGCAGCGCCGTACAGCTCCACCCTGACGTCGTCCATGGACGTGACGTCAGCGGAGCCATATATGCCCACCCGGGCGCGCCAACATCAGTTTTCATCTTTTCCGCGTCACAATGCGGATCTTGGAAACCAGCAGTTCCTGGACTACTTCGGGCCATCTCGACACCGTTGGTGTCATACCGGAACAGTGTGTAATGCCCTCCAGGTTCAAAGCCTGTGAGGCCTGTGCGCGTCAGATGTCCAGCACTGACCCATACCTTATTTCCATATGGTGCCTTGGTGTGCACTACGATTCCAAGCAATGCGGCGACTGTCAACAGATGAAGCCGAAGTCCCTTCGGGAACACAGTATGATGCTGTTGGCCGCGCAGCTGTCCGGCCCAGCTTCTTCTTGTCGCCGCTCTCCCAAGGCCGCTTCCGCGACCAGCGCCCTAAAAAAGGTAATTGGAGCCACAAGCGTCCACTGAGGTTCACCTCTCGTAGGCGTGCCACTGGCGCCCACTCCTCTTGTACGGGGTCAGCTACGGGTGCCCGGAGGTCACCTCCCCCATACCCTCCTTTTCCAGACATTGTAACGACGCGCGCCCAAATGGTGGCCTATTCCCGGGCTCTTCAGGCCTACTTTGAGCCCCCCTCTCTGCCTGGCATGCCTTCGGGCCCCACAGAGGCTGAGGGTGCTCAGGCCAGGCCCTCATTGGCGGATCCTTCCCCGACCAGGGTTGTGTGCACCGACTCCGACGCCGAGGCGACGAAGCTGGGACGTGGCCCAGACTGTCCTGGTCGCTTTTTCACACTCCGCCAGTCAACGCATAGCCCTGTGCGGCTTCCTGCGCAAACAGCGGAAGCGGCGTTGGCGATGTGGCAACGCCAGGCTCTCGCTGCCAGTCAAAGCATAGCCCTGTGTGGCTTCCTGCGCGGACAGCAGGGGTGGCATCAACAGCACCGAGCTTGGAGCTAGGCTCCACATCAGACAAACCCACACCTAGCTCTAAGCCTGAGCCCAAGTCTGGGGCAAAGCTTCAGCTGACGCCGGTCGAGGTTGCGTCCCTCGTGGAGACCATCAACGTACAGTTGACTCTAACACGACGCCCGCTGCTGCTGGCATCTCCGCCGGTTTCCATTCATTCATCGACACTGGTGTCCATGCATGGGGTTGACCTTCCTCCGAATTCTTCGTTTCTGTCTCCTCAGTGGGGTAAGACGACACTGGTATCCGGTACAGCCTTTTTGGATGCTGCTACTTCCCCTCTTCGCGAGCCACTGGTGCAGTCCCTAGTTTGGAATGGCCTTCGGGTCATTCCCCAGCCTCGCTCTTTATGGCAACTGGGAGAATTAGTCTCCAACCGTCTCCTACAGACGGCCTCTTGTCCCCTCCTAGGGTGACTACTGAGCTAGGGGCTGCCTATGCGTGGACTATCAACCGGGCAGCTGCTATCCTCTGCTTTCAGCCTCCTGTAGTACCCCTCATTCATGATCCCTTAATGGATCTGCTTCATCTTGAGCCCATTACCGTGGTGCCCTTGCTACCCTTTGGGGTGCTTTATTAGAGGTCCTGCATGGCGCATGGGCACAGCCCTCTTCCGGGGCCCCAGTTGATCGGGCCATTGCTGGTAGGCACCGTCCTGCCCCGGGGGATCCACTTTGTCTATCCCTCCACCCTACTGCTCAGGGCATGGTGATTCAGCTGCCCTTTGGGTTACAGTACTCCTCCACTTTGCCCTTGTTTCCTCCCACCTGGGAATCCAGGTGGCTGGATGCATGTGGAAGGCAGCTTTTTGCTTCTTCTAGCGTGGCCATCCGCGCTTTAAACAACACATGTGTGGTTGCACGTCCATTCTCCACACTCTGGGACTCCGTGACTAACCTTATTCCTTCCATTCCGGTGGAATTGCACTCAGAGCTTCTCCGTCTTGTTCTTCACGGCAATGAGATGGCACATTTTTTAATCAGCTCCCCCTGGATACCACAGACTCTGTGGGCCGTGCTCTTGCACGGTCGGTGGCTTTGTGCAGCCATGCCTGGATGCGTGACAGTCAGTTCCCTGATAATACATGCTGTTTTACTGAATAGATCTTTTTGGGTCCCAAGCGGACTCGGCGATTTTCAGGCTTCTTTCAGGGCTGCCATAATTCTGCTGTGTCACTAGCTGACTTCTTCTTGGTTGCGGGTCTTTCCTTACGACCCAGTTTTTATCAGAGACGGTTGGTGTCCCTGTATTGTCTGTACAGCTGTATGGCTGGTTGGTTTTGTTTTCAGTCGTCTGACTGTCTGTTTTGCCAAGGATGCACCCTTCTTGCCAGGGGTTAACCCTTGCCCTATGTGGGGTATTGGCTGGCAGCAGATGTCTGCATTCACCTTTGTTCGCTCCTGTGGAGTTTTCATTGTGGGTGTCCCTCTGGGATTCATATACCCCCCTACTGCGTCCCATACTGTCGCATCGCTGTGTTGTCTGTGGTGCTTCCACTCAAGCATCCAAGGACCGGTTTCTGGCTATCAGCCTTCTTCAGCCTGGATAGCTGGACTCCAGTGATGTGGAGAGCCTGGGACTCACGTCTGAGCATACCCAGCCCACTCGGGGTGAAAATTGCAAAAAACACAGTTGATGGACAGAATGCAGAACAATGTCTTACATTCACCCCAGTACAAAGATCTGGGCCTAAATCCTTCGTTTTTTTGCACTCACACCACCCTAGGTCAGACAATGGCTATATGCAAATCAGCCTTGACCCTGTCCCTCATGGGAACAGTCCAGCCCGAACTACCAAGCCATGTCTTTCCTAGACCGGAATCAAGCTTCCAAGGACCGGTTTCTGGCTATCAGCCTTCTTCAGCCTGGATAGCTTGACTCCAGTGATGTGGAGAGCCTGGGACTCACGTCTGAGCATACCCAGCCCACTCGGGGTGAAAATTGCAAAAAACACAGTTGATGGACAGAATGCAGAACAATGTCTTACATTCACCCCAGTACAAAGATCTGGGCCTAAATCCATTGTTTTTTTGCACTCCAGACCACCCTAGGTCAGACAATGGCTTTATGCAAATCAGCCTTGACCCTGTGCCTCATGGGAACAGTCCAGCCCAAACTACCAAGCCATGTCTTTCCTAGACCTGAATCAAGCATCCAAGGACCGGTTTCAGGCTATCAGCCTTCTTCAGCCTAAATAGCTTGACTCCAGTGATGTGGAGAGCCTGGGACTCACGTCTGAGCATACCCAGCCCACTCGGAGTGAAAATTGCAAAAAACACAGTTGATGGACATAATGCAGAACAATGTTTTACATTCACCCCAGTACAAAGATCTGGGCCTAAATCCATCGCTTGGCAGTTCGGGCTGGACTGTTCCCATGAGGCACAGGGTCAGACTGATTTGCATATGGCAAAACTGGGGTGGCTGAGTGAGCTAAAGAATGGTGATGGATTAAACCCAGTCCAGTTAACTGGGGGTGAGTGTTTGATTTGCTGAAACTCTCTGTCCATCATCCCCTTTTGTATTGCTTTGTTCGCCCTAAGTTGGCAGGGTATGCTCAGACGTGAGTCCCTTGCTCACTTGGCCACTGGATTCAAGATAGCTTGGCTGAGGAGGATTATGAATGCGAAACCGGTCCCAGGATGCTTGTTTCCAGTCCAGGGAAGACATGGCTTGGCAGTTCAGGCTGGACTGTTCCCATGAGGCACAGGGTCAGACTGATTTGCATATGGCCATGTCTGAACTGGGGTGGCTGGGTGAGCTAAAGAATGGTGATGGATTAAACTCAGATCAGTTGACCTTTGAGTGAGTGTTTGATTTGCTCAAACGCTCCGTCCATCATCCCCTTTTGTATTGCTTTGTTCGCCCTAAGTTGGCAGGGTATGCTCAGACGTGAGTCCCTTGCTCACTTGGCCACTGGATTCAAGCTAGCCTGGCTAATGAGGATTATGAATCCGAAACCGGTCTCAGGATGCTTGTTTCCGGTCCAGGGAAGACATGGCTTGGCAGTTTGGGCTTGACTGTTCCTATGAGGCACAGGGTCAGACTGATTTGCATATGGCCATGTCTGAACTGGTGTGGCTGAGTGAGCTAAAGAATGGTGATGGATTAAACCCAGATCAGTTGACTGGGGGTGAGTGTTTGATTTGCTCAAACGCTCCGTCCATCATCTTGTTTTGTATGGCATTTTTAATGTGGCGGATTCGTGAAGCTGGTTCTCCCTGAACTCCGCTCTGCCTGGCGTCTAGGACCTGTGAGTTGGTTCTGAGTACTCCCTGGTTAGGCTTGTCTTTTCTTCTAAATTGTCCTGCGACGGTACTACTCTCTCTCTCTCTTACGGACTGGAGGCAAACGCTGCTTATAGCCTGGACTAGTCCCACCTTCTGTATAATGTGGGAACTTTTGAGCATACCCTAGTCCCTGGGTTTGGCCGGATTTCGGCATCCTCTTAAGGCTTTTTCTGCCCCATGTTTTTTCTAATGGCTTGTGTGGGCTTTCCTGCTTTGGTTTTGGCCCTGTCCTACTACATCACTAGATCTTCTCTGGTGTTTGTGGCCGTTGCCTTCTTGCTCTTGTGCGCATCTCAGCTGTTCCTGCTTTCTTGCTTCCTGGTGTTCTTCTGGCCGCGTATGAGCATCCTTCTGGCTGTGTATGGGCATCCTTTCAATATTCTCACACATGACTGGCTGGCGAGGGCCTCCGCAGTTCTCTTTCTCTGTGGTACATGTGGGGGAGGTCTGCCCTCTCTCCACCATACCACTTACCAGTCTTTGGGTTGGCATGTCGACTTCCGCATCCTGCGGTTCTTTCACGCCATAGGTTCAGTTCTGCTTCCTGCGAGGTGCTGAACCCCATTTTTCAAGCCAGTTTCTTTACTAGGTGTGTTTTTGTTCCATGTCGGCCTGTACTGGGCAGGGTTTGGTATCCTGCTGCCTTCGTATCTTACAGGAGCAGGTTCAACAGTGTTTTACGCTGTTCGGGTTGTTTAGCTGGGGCTAGCTCTGGCTTCTTGTCGACAACTTTGATCCTGTAGATTCTTCATGCCTCTTGCTCGTCTTCTTTCAACGTCGGCATTTTTCAATCAGGCACAAGCATTCTGGTTTGGTGTTTTCCTTCTCTTATCCCCTCTACATATGGGAGTTTTCATGCTATTCCGGATGGGCTGTGGTGCCCTACCCACCCCTTGATTCCCGTTCTCTTCGGGGCATAAGGGTTAGGTTGTTGACTGCGCTGTCATTCTGTCCCCACTGTGTTTCGTCCTTTGGTTGACGATACTCTTTTTGGTCTTGTTATTGACGGCTAGGTTCTCTCTGAACCTTAGTGGGGTTTAGTTGCAGTCCCGCCTCCTCTATGGGTATGGCTTTGGTATATATTCTAAGTTAAGGAATCTGCGGCTAGATGTCTCCATCAGATGAACAAGTTACTTACCTTCGGTAACGATGTATCTGGTAGAGACATAGTCTAGCAGCAGATTCCTTAACTTATAATATTCCCCAGGCATCAGCGACGATCCAAGAATCCGTTGCCCCCCCTTACAGCGCCCCATGACATGCAAGGCGGCTCGACAATATTGGGAAACGCTTCTCTACCATGTCAGCTCTAGCAGTCCAAACTTCAAATTCCCTGGCGTTATGTGGCCGTTATAATAGGTAGCTGGGGTCAGGTGTGGCTGTTTATCTGGATAGAATTCCACCAGAGGTCAAGGAGGAAGAAAGGAATATTCTACTAGAAGGCAGGCATTCCACCTCGGAAAGTATAGACGGCGCTATGGATATTGCTTCCACCGGTTTTTGCCAGCTAGCTGGAGCTGCAGTTTTGAGACGTCAAGGGTGGCTGAAAGCCACCTCATTTAGGCCTGAAGCACAAGACAAACATTTTAGACCTACCTTATAAAGGGTAGGAATTATTTGAAAGTCACATTGATGAGGCTTTACAAACAATTAAGAAAGACACAGAAACAGCTAAGTCTTTGGGTACTTTATAGTACAAGAAAATGCCTTTTCGTGGTGCCCGAGGCAAGGGTCATCCATCCTACAGGGGAGGCTACCAGCAGTTTCGTTACCCAGCTTATTCTTCCTCCACCCAACAATACAGAAAGAAATTTTCTCAGCACCAACTGCCTGCCTACAACAAGTCCTCTTTCAGAGGAAAAACAGGACAACAGGGCAAGGACACCAGTCGCCGTCATGACATCTTTCTACCAGCCTCTGCCCCGCCCATTCCACCAAAGGTGGGCAGCAAAATATCCTTTTATTTTCAACAGTGGAATGAAATCGGATCAATGGGTTCTACACCCAATACAATTTGTCCACTCTCTAGAATTCATAAAAATTCCTCCACCAAATCTCCGCTACCTCGTGTTCAAAATCACCTGCTTCTGTTGAATCTGGAGGTTACCACAATGTTGACGAAGGGAGCGTTCAAGCGCGTTCCCGAGTCAAAGAGGAAGAGGTTTTTACTCCCATTTCGTCTTGATTCGCAAGAAGTCGAAGAAGTGGAGACTGATTTTTGATTTAAGATACCTGAAAAAATTCATCAAGAAACAGTTGTTCCGCATGATCTCTATCCAGGATGTATTACGTGTCCGCAACGGAAACGATTACATGTCATCTGTGGATCTCCAGGATGCATACTTTCATATACAAAAAACACAAGATAAAAGGTCAAGGCACCCTAGACCTGCACTGGTTTTACTAATGTTCTAGGTAATATAGGCAGAACGGTGGTAGTGCGCGAACTCGGAACCTGACCTCCCTAGCTCCCTTAATATTTTGGAAAACCAATATTAATACCACAAACAAAAATGCTCAGCACTGAACAATATATTTAGAGTATCAAAGACTAGTATAGTCCAATTTTTGAGAATGCAGTCTAATATCATTCACAAATATAGTAAATACGTTCCCAAAGCCCTATAAATTTGCTAAAGACTTAGTTTTAAAACAAAGTCTTCAGCAAATGTATTGGGCGTTGGGAACGTATTTACTATGTTTGTGATTGATATTGGACTGCATTCTCAAAAAGTGGACTATACTACTCTTCGATACTCTAAATATATTGGTATGTGCTGAGCATTTTTGTATATACTTTCATATACCAATACATCGAAAGCACAAGTAGTTTCTCAGGTTCACGTTGGCCGGCTGGCACTATCAGTTCCGATTATTGCCATTCAGATTCAAATTTGCCCCTCATATCTTTAAGAAGTGTGTAGCGCCTGTTGCAACATACCTCAGGCAGCAGCCTCATTAAATTTTTCCTTACCTCGACGACTGGCCTATCAAGGCCCCTACTTACGAAGCAGCAATGACATCTACCAAAGCCGGTCTGCAGCTTGTAAAGAGACTAGGTCTCATTTTGAATACGGAAAACACGGTCATTCCACCCTCCCGGCGGCTAACCTTCCTAGGTTTATAATCAGAAGGGGGAAAGGATCACTGGTCCCGCTTAAACCTTGGGCTCACAAGTCAAGGACCTGGTATCTCCCAAACATATATGACTCTCATACACGTGTATATTGATAGTGATGGTCTCTCTTTTGCGGTATATACTGTGTCCCCGCTTTTCTACATGTGCGTGCGTAATCATTGAGTCATTTTTTGTCTTGTGCACCCTCCACCAGGAGGTTTGCCTTAAGGTTTAAGGCAGTAGTGATCGTGGAAAGTGGGGGGTAGTGGTGTGATTAATAAAAAATCCGGAAGGCCAGACAAGAACACTTTAATAAGTCTGGGTTCGGACTATAGTTAAAAATTACGGATGCACTTTGCGAATTGATAAGGGATTCTAGTGCATTGCATAGGTATTGTTAAAAAGAGGTCAACATGTTTCAGCCTTTGGTAGTCAGTAGATCTATAGGCTTTCGTCAGGACCAATGGGGATAAGTGAATAGTGAAAAAACTGTGAGAAGAATAAAGGAATATTGACCTGATTCTTCGTGACTTTAAGGTTTCATTGTACCTGCAAATGTAAAAAACACGCACACAGACAGCGACAAAATAGGGAGAAGGGGTATGGAAAAACACATAATTATGTACAATAGTACCTTAATTTTTATATAAGGAACTAGAAAATGGCAATACTTCCCGTCATACTCATTTCGGGCGTCAACTCTTCCATTCTCATGCTTCGTTTCGACTTATATTGAGGTGCCCATAGTTCTGACAATAATACTGTAGTGAAGTGCTCATAGTTCTAACAATTTCACTGTGCGTGGTCTATCGTGAAATACGCTAAACAGTGCGGATGTTCTGTGTCACTGCATACATTCTGAGTATTCCAAGGATGTGGTTATGGGGGTTAAAGGCGTGCTAATGGTGCCAATGAGGTTTTCCACGAGTCGTTGGTTTAGCGTGGCTGCATTCATGCTCAATACGCTGCGCGCGCTCTTTAAAATGCGCATACCTTGTCTTATTTCGGAAATTGCTCCCTCGGGGATTTAGGCTGATCGAGAGAGGCCTTACTGCAAGGTATCAGAAAGGGGGAGTTAGCGAGTGCGCTTTATTTACTTACGGTTTCCCGTTTCTTGAGTGCGTCTAGTTTTACCCAGTACCTTAGTGCCTTCTTACTCGGTCCCGGCAGCATGTGCTGACTCTGCCTGTCCTCACCCGGAACTACAGGGTGATGCGGTTCCTGGTCGATTTTAACTCCGTGGCGGTAAAAATGAAAGAAATACTTCAGCAATAGGTGCCGAAGGTCTCTTTTGGATTAAACCCACCGTTATTATTGGTAATTAAAGGAGTGCATAAATAAAGAAAAGTATATAAAGGAACCGTTGTTATTTTGTTTTCAAAAAGTGAGAGAGGCTCATGAGTTATTGCGCTTAAGATAGAATGCAGAGATTTTGTTTGATGGGTCTTTTTTGAACTACAGTATTGGGCTTGTTTTTGGGATCACTAGTAGAGTACATAGTTTGTGATCACCAAGGATGGGCAGAGATACTCGGCCATTGTGGTACCCTATTTAGGTGGATTGTTGAGAGTTGAAGTCTCAGATCATCTGTTGAGAGATAACCATGGAACAGAATCGTTCAGGCCCAAGGTATCTGTTTTTAACCTGTGAACCCAACGTTGCTCTTTCTCGAACAGTATGTTTTCCGCGTTTCTGTCGATTGTCTCAAGGCTTTCCAGGATCACCCAGTGGAGATCATTAACAGTGTGTTGTTTTTCTTTATAGTGTGATGACATCTTGGTTGTGCTTTTCTGACAGTTAACATTACTCCTGTGTTCACTGAGTCTCTGTTTCGCTTTCCGGCATGTCATCCCAATATACCTCATGTTGCACGGGCATGTGATCATATATACCACGTGGCTGGTGTTACAGTTGGTGTGTCTTTTCAATTTCCATAACATGTTTGGGAGTAATTGCAATTCTTTTGTTGCTTTTGTAGTAGCACAGGCTACGCAGGAACCACAAGGATAGTGTCCAGTAATTGGAGGATTATTCCAGAGGCCTGGTTGTTGTTTCTTTTTTCTTGGTGGAGGTCCTGTGTTGACCAGCAGATCCTTGATATTGGTGCTCCTTTTGTTCGCAAATCATGGTTTTGGCCAGGGCAGGGTGTTTGATCTAATAATCTTCCAGTTGCGCTTGATTATTTTCTTCACCTGATTTGTTATTGGGCTATACGTTGTTACGCACGTAGTCCTGTCTTCAATCTGTTTTGGGTGACTTTCGAGGAGAGATTCTCTCGGTTGATTTCTGGCTCGTTTCGCACAGGAGTTTATTATTCTTTTTGGGTAGTCTCTGGTTGTTAGTTTCTCACAGAGATCTTTTGCTTGCGTTTTATAGTCATTTATTGAGCTGCAATTTCTTCTCAGCCGTAAAAACTGGCTGTACGGAAGGTTTTCCCTTAGCGGGCGGGGGTGAAAACTGTTGAAGGATAGTAGACTATTTTTTGCAGTGGGTTTGAAAAACGTTCTTGTTTGTAGGCTGTCTTCCTTGGCAAAAATGGTGATGTCCAAGAAATCCAGGCTCTGTGCATTGGATGTGAATGTGAACTTGAGACATTCGTCCTGATCGTTCAGCCACCTGTGGAAATCTGTTAGTGACGTATTGTCCCCTCTCCAGATTAGGAAAATATCGTCGATATATCTCTCCCAGAAGAGTATATGACGAGAGAAGGGGTTATGTGCGTTGTGTACATAGGTCTGTTCAAAAGTGCTCACATACAGACCTGCTACGCTAGGCGCAAAGGTGCTGCCCATCGATGTTCCATGTTGCTGGAGGTAGAGGGTGTCCTTGTATTGGAATTTTTTTTCCATAAGGGCCAATCTACAACATTCCAATACGAAATGTCTTGGGGTCCGGTGTGGCCAGTCAATGTTAAACAAGATGGTTTCGAGAGTCTCTAAAGTTTTCTGTTGCGGAAGGCTTGTATAGAGACTTTCGACGTCCAGTCCTACTAGAAGCATACTGCTTTCCGAGTACTCGAAGTTTTGTAGCATATTGATCAAGTCTCGTGTGTCTTTTAAGTAAGTAGGAGTGGCTTGGACCAGTGGTCTCAAGTACTGGTCCGCAAATTGCGATAGTGGCTCTAAGATAGAATTGATCCCCGAGACAATTGGTCTTCCTGGTGGTGGCATCTTGTCTTTGTGCGTCTTGGGCAGAGAATAAAAGTAAGGCGTGACTGGTGTTCTTGTTACTAAATAGTCCGCCTCTTTCTTTGATATCCAGTTGTTACATTCTGCTTCCTCAATCATTAATGATATTGTTCTTTGTAGGCGCGCTGTTGGGTCGGTTGTGATCACTTGATAGAATTTAGTGTCTGCCAGTAGGTCCATGCATTGTCTATCATATCCTTCTGTTGTGAGCAGGACAATCCCTCCGCCTTTGTCCGCAGGCTTTATGACTATGTCATGATTGTCTTTTAGTTCTGTCAGAGCAGCTTTTTCTGCTTTTGTTAGATTCTGGAAAGTTTTTTGAGGTTGATGATTCAATTCTTCAACTTCTTTCATGATGGCCTGTTCAAATGTGCTTATTTCAATGGGGATTTGTGAGTTAAGCGGGCAAAAGGTAGATTTTCTTTTTAGAGTTGTATCTCCTTCTTGGGGTTGTTGTTCTCCTTTGAAAAAAGCTTTCAGTTTCAGTGTGCGGCAAAAGTTGGCGAGTTCGCATTTCGTTTTGAAGACGTCTGTTTTTGGGGTTGGCACATACCCTAATCCTTTGTTCAGGACACTGGTCTGGTTCTCTGTGAGTTCTAATCCTGTCAGGTTGACTATTAGATTGTCGGCCCTTGTCCTGTGTTGGCTTTGGTAACGCTCCTGGTTTGGACCTGTCGAGCTTGGTCGGACCAGGTCACTCCTTTTTGTCTTGACCTTCGATTGTTCTGGCCATTCCCTAAAAAAGGACAGCTTTGTTGATAGTTTTGGGCCCCTTGTGGTGGCATTTGTTGATTCATGGGTACTTGAAAATATGGGTTTGGCCAACCTTGGAACTGGGGATTAAATGGGTGGAATGGTATTCCTTGCATGTTCTCTTGGAAAAAAGGGGGGCGCCAATAGTTGCCTCGGCCTCTTCGTTGTCCTCTTTTATTCCTAAAGTTCCCACGGCCTCTGATTGTTGTTTCATCTCCGCTCTGATCTGAGCTATTGTCTGAAGACATACTGGTTGTGTCCGAATTGTCATTGGGTTTGTAGTCTTTGCTACTATAGGGGTGAATGCGTTCCAAAGAGAATCTTTTTAGTTCTTTTGCCAACTTTTGCAATTTAGTCTGCGTTAGGTATTCCTGACTGTCTTTCATTTCTTTATTAATTTCGTCAAGACGTGTTTTGTAGATGGTTATGTTGATTGTGTTGTTCAATTTTGTTTCCAAGATCTCAATCTTGACCGCGAGTTCATCCGTGAGTCTGGTTGCCGTTTTTATTATTAATACCAGGTAGTCTCTGGTACATTTCCAGGATATGAAAGACCAATCCTTCCTAAATGCCAGGTCTTTTAAGAAAATCCGTGGTGCATTCGTCACCCATAGACCTCTTGGTGCAGCATTAACTCGGAGGTACTCGGTCATTATTATCCCGTGCACTGCTGTTCGTACTTGCTCTTTCTTTAATTCGCTTAACTCGTCCCATTCTGCCGTTGAGGACAGAGTCTGGTTGAGGTCACCTTCTATGAGTAGAGGTGGTCTTGCCAAGATTTCATCATAGTCTTCAGTTGTATAACTGAGTCCCAAACTTCCTGCCATGTTGATAAGTTTTGTAGGCAGTATAGTGTCAAAGGCTTTTGTTAGTGCCTATGCGATTTTCTCCCACAGCTGTTCGCTGCTTGACATGTATAATCATGGGGGTGGGGGAGGCAGAGTGAGAATCCTTTCAGTCTCCGTAGGTAACTTTATAATCAGAAGGGGGAAAGGATCACTGGTCCCGCTTAAACCTTGGGCTCACAAGTCAAGGACCTGGTATCTCCCAAACATATATGACTCTCATACACGTGTATATTGATAGTGATGGTCTCTCTTTTGCGGTATATACTGTGTCCCCGCTTTTCTACACGTGCGTGCGTAATCATTGAGTCATTTTTTGTCTTGTGCACCCTCCACCAGGAGCTTTGCCTTAAGGTTTAAGGCAGTAGTGATCGTGGAAAGTGGGGGGTAGTGGTGTGATTAATAAAAAATCCGGAAGGCCAGACAAGAACACTTTAATAAGTCTGGGTTCGGACTATAGTTAAAAATTACGGATGCACTTTGCGAATTGATAAGGGATTCTAGTGCATTGCATAGGTATTGTTAAAAAGAGGTCAACATGTTTCAGCCTTTGGTAGTCAGTAGATCTATAGGCTTTCGTCAGGACCAATGGGGATAAGTGAATAGTGAAAAAACTGTGAGAAGAATAAAGGAATATTGACCTGATTCTTCGTGACTTTAAGGTTTCATTGTACCTGCAAATGTAAAAAACACGCACACAGACAGCGACAAAATAGGGAGAAGGGGTATGGAAAAACACATAATTATGTACAATAGTACCTTAATTTTTATATAAGGAACTAGAAAATGGCAATACTTCCCGTCATACTCATTTCGGGCGTCAACTCTTCCATTCTCATGCTTCGTTTCGACTTATATTGAGGTGCCCATAGTTCTGACAATAATACTGTAGTGAAGTGCTCATAGTTCTAATAATTTCACTGTGCGTGGTCTATCGTGAAATACGCTAAACAGTGCGGATGTTCTGTGTCACTGCATACATTCTGAGTATTCCAAGGATGTGGTTATGGGGGTTAAAGGCGTGCTAATGGTGCCAATGAGGTTTTCCACGAGTCGTTGGTTTAGCGTGGCTGCATTCATGCTCAATACGCTGCGCGCGCTCTTTAAAATGCGCATACCTTGTCTTATTTCGGAAATTGCTCCCTCGGGGATTTAGGCTGATCGAGAGAGGCCTTACTGCAAGGTATCAGAAAGGGGGAGTTATCGAGTGCGCTTTATTTACTTACGGTTTCCCGTTTCTTGAGTGCGTCTAGTTTTACCCAGTACCTTAGTGCCTTCTTACTCGGTCCCGGCAGCATGTGCTGACTCTGCCTGTCCTCACCCGGAACTACAGGGTGATGCGGTTCCTGGTCGATTTTAACTCCGTGGCGGTAAAAATGAAAGAAATACTTCAGCAATAGGTGCCGAAGGTCTCTTTTGGATTAAACCCACCGTTATTATTGGTAATTAAAGGAGTGCATAAATAAAGAAAAGTGTATAAAGGAACCGTTGTTATTTTGTTTTCAAAAAGTGAGAGAGGCTCATGAGTTATTGCGCTTAAGATAGAATGCAGAGATTTTGTTTGATGGGTCTTTTTTGAACTACAGTATTGGGCTTGTTTTTGGGATCACTAGTAGAGTACATAGTTTGTGATCACCAAGGATGGGCAGAGATACTCGGCCATTGTGGTACCCTATTTAGGTGGATTGTTGAGAGTTGAAGTCTCAGATCATCTGTTGAGAGATAACCATGGAACAGAATCGTTCAGGCCCAAGGTATCTGTTTTTAACCTGTGAACCCAACGTTGTTCTTTCTCGAACAGTATGTTTTCCGCGTTTCTGTCGATTGTCTCAAGGCTTTCCAGGATCACCCAGTGGAGATCATTAACAGTGTGTTGTTTTTCTTTATAGTGTGATGACATCTTGGTTGTGCTTTTCTGACAGTTAACATTACTCCTGTGTTCACTGAGTCTCTGTTTCGCTTTCCGGCATGTCATCCCAATATACCTCATGTTGCACGGGCATGTGATCATATATACCACGTGGCTGGTGTTACAGTTGGTGTGTCTTTTCAATTTCCATAACATGTTTGGGAGTAATTGCAATTCTTTTGTTGCTTTTGTAGTAGCACAGGCTACGCAGGAACCACAAGGATAGTGTCCAGTAATTGGAGGATTATTCCAGAGGCCTGGTTGTTGTTTCTTTTTTCTTGGTGGAGGTCTTGTGTTGACCAGCAGATCCTTGATATTGGTGCTCCTTTTGTTCGCAAATCATGGTTTTGGCCAGGGCAGGGTGTTTGATCTAATAATCTTCCAGTTGTGCTTGATTATTTTCTTCACCTGATTTGTTATTGGGCTATACGTTGTTACGCACGTAGTCCTGTCTTCAATCTGTTTTGGGTGACTTTCGAGGAGAGATTCTCTCGGTTGATTTCTGGCTCGTTTCGCACAGGAGTTGATTATTCTTTTTGGGTAGTCTCTGGTTGTTAGTTTCTCACAGAGATCTTTTGCTTGCGTTTTATAGTCATTTATTGAGCTGCAATTTCTTCTCAGCCGTAAAAACTGGCTGTACGGAAGGTTTTCCCTTAGCGGGCGGGGGTGAAAACTGTTGAAGGATAGTAGACTATTTTTTGCAGTGGGTTTGAAAAACGTTCTTGTTTGTAGTCTGTCTTCCTTGGCAAAAATGGTGATGTCCAAGAAATCCAGGCTCTGTGCATTGGATGTGAATGTGAACTTGAGACATTCGTCCTGATCGTTCAGCCACCTGTGGAAATATGTTAGTGACGTATTGTCCCCTCTCCAGATTAGGAAAATATCGTCGATATATCTCTTCCAGAAGAGTATATGACGAGAGAAGGGGTTATGTGCGTTGTGTACATAGGTCTGTTCAAAAGTGCTCACATACAGACCTGCTACGCTAGGCGCAAAGGTGCTGCCCATCGATGTTCCATGTTGCTGGAGGTAGAGGGTGTCCTTGTATTGGAATTTTTTTTCCATAAGGGCCAATCTACAACATTCCAATACGAAATGTCTTGGGGTCCGGTGTGGCCAGTCAATGTTAAACAAGATGGTTTCGAGAGTCTCTAAAGTTTTCTGTTGCGGAAGGCTTGTATAGAGACTTTCGACGTCCAGTCCTACTAGAAGCATACTGCTTTCCGAGTACTCGAAGTTTTGTAGCATATTGATCAAGTCTCGTGTGTCTTTTAAGTAAGTAGGAGTGGCTTGGACCAGTGGTCTCAAGTACTGGTCCGCAAATTGCGATAGTGGCTCTAAGATAGAATTGATCCCCGAGACAATTGGTCTTCCTGGTGGTGGCATCTTGTCTTTGTGCGTCTTGGGCAGAGAATAAAAGTAAGGCGTGACTGGTGTTCTTGTTACTAAATAGTCCGCCTCTTTCTTTGATATCCAGTTGTTACATTCTGCTTCCTCAATCATTAATGATATTGTTCTTTGTAGGCGCGCTGTTGGGTCGGTTGTGATCACTTGATAGAATTTAGTGTCTGCCAGTAGGTCCATGCATTGTCTATCATATCCTTCTGTTGTGAGCAGGACAATCCCTCCGCCTTTGTCCGCAGGCTTTATGACTATGTCATGATTGTCTTTTAGTTCTGTCAGAGCAGCTTTTTCTGCTTTTGTTAGATTCTGGAAAGTTTTTTGAGGTTGATGATTCAATTCTTCAACTTCTTTCATGATGGCCTGTTCAAATGTGCTTATTTCAATGGGGATTTGTGAGTTAAGCGGGCAAAAGGTAGATTTTCTTTTTAGAGTTGTATCTCCTTCTTGGGGTTGTTGTTCTCCTTTGAAAAAAGCTTTCAGTTTCAGTGTGCGGCAAAAGTTGGCGAGTTCGCATTTCGTTTTGAAGACGTCTGTTTTTGGGGTTGGCACATACCCTAATCCTTTGTTCAGGACACTGGTCTGGTTCTCTGTGAGTTCTAATCCTGTCAGGTTGACTATTAGATTGTCGGCCCTTGTCCTGTGTTGGCTTTGGTAACGCTCCTGGTTTGGACCTGTCGAGCTTGGTCGGACCAGGTCACTCCTTTTTGTCTTGACCTTCGATTGTTCTGGCCATTCCCTAAAAAAGGACAGCTTTGTTGATAGTTTTGGGCCCCTTGTGGTGGCATTTGTTGATTCATGGGTACTTGAAAATATGGGTTTGGCCAACCTTGAAACTGGGGATTAAATGGGTGGAATGGTATTCCTTGCATGTTCTCTTGGAAAAAAGGGGGGCGCCAATAGTTGCCTCGGCCTCTTCGTTGTCCTCTTTTATTCCTAAAGTTCCCACGGCCTCTGATTGTTGTTTCATCTCCGTTCTGATCTGAGCTATTGTCTGAAGACATACTGGTTGTGTCCGAATTGTCATTGGGTTTGTAGTCTTTGCTACTATAGGGGTGAATGCGTTCCAAAGAGAATCTTTTTAGTTCTTTTGCCAACTTTTGCAATTTAGTCTGCGTTAGGTATTCCTGACTGTCTTTCATTTCTTTATTAATTTCGTCAAGACGTGTTTTGTAGATGGTTATGTTGATTGTGTTGTTCAATTTTGTTTCCAAGATCTCAATCTTGACCGCGAGTTCATCCGTGAGTCTGGTTGCCGTTTTTATTATTAATACCAGGTAGTCTCTGGTACATTTCCAGGATATGAAAGACCAATCCTTCCTAAATGCCAGGTCTTTTAAGAAAATCCGTGGTGCATTCGTCACCCATAGACCTCTTGGTGCAGCATTAACTCGGAGGTACTCGGTCATTATTATCCCGTGCACTGCTGTTCGTACTTGCTCTTTCTTTAATTCGCTTAACTCGTCCCATTCTGCCGTTGAGGACAGAGTCTGGTTGAGGTCACCTTCTATGAGTAGAGGTGGTCTTACCAAGATTTCATCATAGTCTTCAGTTGTATAACTGAGTCCCAAACTTCCTGCCATGTTGATAAGTTTTGTAGGCAGTATAGTGTCAAAGGCTATTGTTAGTGCCTATGCGATTTTCTCCCACAGCTGTTCGCTGCTTGACATGTATAATCAAGGGGGTGGGGGAGGCAGAGTGAGAATCCTTTCAGTCTCCGTAGGTAACTTTATAATCAGAAGGGGGAAAGGATCACTGGTCCCGCTTAAACCTTGGGCTCACAAGTCAAGGACCTGGTATCTCCCAAACATATATGACTCTCATACACGTGTATATTGATAGTGATGGTCTCTCTTTTGCGGTATATACTGTGTCCCCGCTTTTCTACACGTGCGTGCGTAATCATTGAGTCATTTTTTGTCTTGTGCACCCTCCACCAGGAGGTTTGCCTTAAGGTTTAAGGCAGTAGTGATCGTGGAAAGTGGGGGGTAGTGGTGTGATTAATAAAAAATCCGGAAGGCCAGACAAGAACACTTTAATAAGTCTGGGTTCGGACTATAGTTAAAAATTACGGATGCACTTTGCGAATTGATAAGGGATTCTAGTGCATTGCATAGGTATTGTTAAAAAGAGGTCAACATGTTTCAGCCTTTGGTAGTCAGTAGATCTATAGGCTTTCGTCAGGACCAATGGGGATAAGTGAATAGTGGAAAAACTGTGAGAAGAATAAAGGAATATTGACCTGATTCTTCGTGACTTTAAGGTTTCATTGTACCTGCAAATGTAAAAAACACCCACACAGACAGCGACAAAATAGGGAGAAGGGGTATGGAAAAACACATAATTATGTACAATAGTACCTTAATTTTTATATAAGGAACTAGAAAATGGCAATACTTCCCGTCATACTCATTTCGGGCGTCAACTCTTCCATTCTCATGCTTCGTTTCGACTTATATTGAGGTGCCCATAGTTCTGACAATAATACTGTAGTGAAGTGCTCATAGTTCTAACAATTTCACTGTGCGTGGTCTATCGTGAAATACGCTAAACAGTGCGGATGGCAAAAGAACTAAAAAGATTCTCTTTGGAACGCATTCACCCCTATAGTAGCGGGGACACAGTATATACCGCAAAAGAGAGACTATCACTATCAATATACACGTGTATGAGAGTCATATATGTTTGGGAGATACCAGGTCCTTGACTTGTGAGCCCAAGGTTTAAGCGGGACCAGTGATCCTTTCCCCCTTCTGATTATAAAGTTACCTACGGAGACTGAAAGGATTCTCACTCTGCCTCCCCCACCCCCATGATTATACATGTCAAGCAGCGAACAGCTGTGGGAGAAAATCGCATAGGCACTAACAAAAGCCTTTGACACTATACTGCCTACAAAACTTATCAACATGGCAGGAAGTTTGGGACTCAGTTATACAACTGAAGACTATGATGAAATCTTGGCAAGACCACCTCTACTCATAGAAGGTGACCTCAACCAGACTCTGTCCTCAACGGCAGAATGGGACGAGTTAAGCGAATTAAAGAAAGAGCAAGTACGAACAGCAGTGCACGGGATAATAATGACCGAGTACCTCCGAGTTAATGCTGCACCAAGAGGTCTATGGGTGACGAATGCACCACGGATTTTCTTAAAAGACCGGGCATTTAGGAAGGATTGGTCTTTCATATCCTGGAAATGTACCAGAGACTACCTGGTATTAATAATAAAAACGGCAACCAGACTCACGGATGAACTCGCGGTCAAGATTGAGATCTTGGAAACAAAATTGAACAACACAATCAACATAACCATCTACAAAACACGTCTTGACGAAATTAATAAAGAAATGAAAGACAGTCAGGAATACCTAACGCAGACTAAATTGCAAAAGTTGGCAAAAGAACTAAAAAGATTCTCTTTGGAACGCATTCACCCCTATACTAGCAAAGACTACAAACCCAATGACAATTCGGACACGACCAGTATGTCTTCAGACAATAGCTCAGATCAGAGCGGAGATGAAACAACAATCAGAGGCCGTGGGAACTTTAGGAATAAAAGAGGACAACGAAGAGGCCGAGGCAACTATTGGCGCCCCCCTTTTTTCCAAGAGAACATGCAAGGAATACCATTCCACCCATTCAATCCCCAGTTCCAAGGTTGGCCAAACCCATATTTTCAAGTACCCATGAATCAACAAATGCCACCACAAGGGGCCCAAAACTATCAACAAAGCTGTCCTTTTTTAGGGAATGGCCAGAACAATCGAAGGTCAAGACAAAAAGGAGTGACCTGGTCCGACCAAGCTCGACAGGTCCAAACCAGGAGCGTTACCAAAGCCAACACAGGACAAGGGCCGACAATCTAATAGTCAACCTGACAGGATTAGAACTCACAGAGAACCAGACCAGTGTCCTGAACAAAGGATTAGGGTATGTGCCAACCCCAAAAACAGACGTCTTCAAAACGAAATGCGAACTCGCCAACTTTTGCCGCACACTGAAACTGAAAGCTTTTTTCAAAGGAGAACAACAACCCCAAGAAGGAGATACAACTCTAAAAAGAAAATCTACCTTTTGCCCGCTTAACTCACAAATCCCCATTGAAATAAGCACATTTGAACAGGCCATCATGAAAGAAGTTGAAGAATTGAATCATCAACCTCAAAAAACTTTCCAGAATCTAACAAAAGCAGAAAAAGCTGCTCTGACAGAACTAAAAGACAATCATGACATAGTCATAAAGCCTGCGGACAAAGGCGGAGGGATTGTCCTGCTCACAACAGAAGGATATGATAGACAATGCATGGACCTTCTGGCAGACACTAAATTCTATCAAGTGATCACAACCGACCCAACAGCGCGCCTACAAAGAACAATATCATTAATGATTGAGGAAGCAGAATGTAACAACTGGATATCAAAGAAAGAGGCGGATTATTTAGTAACAAGAACACCAGTCACGCCTTACTTTTATTCTCTGCCCAAGACGCACAAAGACAAGATGCCACCACCAGGAAGACCAATTGTCTCGGGGATCAATTCTATCTTAGAGCCACTATCGCAATTTGCGGACCAGTACTTGAGACCACTGGTCCAAGCCACTCCTACTTACTTAAAAGACACACGAGACTTGATCAATATGCTACAAAACTTCGAGTACTCGGAAAGCAGTATGCTTCTAGTAGGACTGGACGTCGAAAGTCTCTATACAAGCCTTCCGCAACAGAAAACTTTAGAGACTCTCGAAACCATCTTGTTTAACATTGACTGGCCACACCGGACCCCAAGACATTTCGTATTGGAATGTTGTAGATTGGCCCTTATGGAAAAAAATTTCCAATACAAGGACACCCTCTACCTCCAGCAACATGGAACATCGATGGGCAGCACCTTTGCGCCTAGCGTAGCAGGTCTGTATGTGAGCACTTTTGAACAGACCTATGTACACAACGCACATAACCCCTTCTCTCGTCATATACTCTTCTGGAAGAGATATATCGACGATATTTTCCTAATCTGGAGAGGGGACAATACGTCACTAACAGATTTCCACAGGTGGCTGAACGATCAGGACGAATGTCTCAAGTTCACATTCACATCCAATGCACAGAGCCTGGATTTCTTGGACATCACCATTTTTGCCAAGGAAGACAGCCTACAAACAAGAACGTTTTTCAAACCCACTGCAAAAAATAGTCTACTATCCTTCAACAGTTTTCACCCCCGCCCGCTAAGGGAAAACCTTCCGTACAGCCAGTTTTTACGGCTGAGAAGAAATTGCAGCTCAATAAATGACTATAAAACGCAAGCAAAAGATCTCTGTGAGAAACTAACAACCAGAGACTACCCAAAAAGAATAATCAACTCCTGTGCGAAACGAGCCAGAAATCAACCGAGAGAATCTCTCCTCGAAAGTCACCCAAAACAGATTGAAGACAGGACTACGTGCGTAACAACGTATAGCCCAATAACAAATCAGGTGAAGAAAATAATCAACCGCAACTGGAAGATTATTACATCAAACACCCTGACCTGGCCAAAACCAAGATTTGCGAACAAAAGGAGCACCAATATCAAGGATCTGCTGGTCCACACAAGACCTCCACCAAGAAAAAAGAAACAACAACCAGGCCTCTGGAATAATCCTCCAATTACTGGACACTATCCTTGTGGTTCCTGCGAAGCCTGTGGTACTACAAAAGCAACAAAAGAATTGCAATTACTCCCAAACATGTTATGGAAATTGAAAAGACACACCAACTGTAACACCAGCCACGTGGTATATATGATCACATGCCCGTGCAACATGAGGTATATTGGGATGACATGCCGGAAAGCGAAACAGAGACTCAGTGAACACAGGAGTAATGTTAACTGTCAGAAAAGCACAACCAAGATGTCATCACACTATAAAGAAAAACAACACACTGTTAATGATCTTCACTGGGTGATCCTGGAAAGCCTTGAGACAATCGACAGAAACGCGGAAAACATACTGTTCGAGAAAGAACAACGTTGGGTTCACAGGTTAAAAACAGATACCTTGGGCCTGAACGATTCTGTTCCATGGTTATCTCTCAACAGATGATCTGAGACTTCAACTCTCAACAATCCACCTAAATAGGGTACCACAATGGCCGAGTATCTCTGCCCATCCTTGGTGATCACAAACTATGTACTCTACTAGTGATCCCAAAAACAAGCCCAATACTGTAGTTCAAAAAAGACCCATCAAACAAAATCTCTGCATTCTATCTTAAGCGCAATAACTCATGAGCCTCTCTCACTTTTTGAAAACAAAATAACAACGGTTCCTTTATACACTTTTCTTTATTTATGCACTCCTTTAATTACCAATAATAACGGTGGGTTTAATCCAAAAGAGACCTTCGGCACCTATTGCTGAAGTATTTCTTTCATTTTTACCGCCACGGAGTTAAAATCGACCAGGAACCGCATCACCCTGTAGTTCCGGGTGAGAACAGGCAGAGTCAGCACATGCTGCCGGGACCGAGTAAGAAGGCACTAAGGTACTGGGTAAAACTAGACGCACTCAAGAAACGGGAAACCGTAAGTAAATAAAGCGCACTCGATAACTCCCCCTTTCTGATACCTTGCAGTAAGGCCTCTCTCGATCAGCCTAAATCCCCGAGGGAGCAATTTCCGAAATAAGACAAGGTATGCGCATTTTAAAGAGCGCGCGCAGCGTATTGAGCATGAATGCAGCCACGCTAAACCAACGACTCGTGGAAAAGCTCATTGGCACCATTAGCACGCCTTTAACCCCCATAACCACATCCTTGGAATACTCAGAATGTATGCAGTGACACAGAACATCCGCACTGTTTAGCGTATTTCACGATAGACCACGCACAGTGAAATTGTTAGAACTATGAGCACTTCACTACAGTATTATTGTCAGAACTATGGGCACCTCAATATAAGTCGAAACGAAGCATGAGAATGGAAGAGTTGATGCCCGAAATGAGTATGACGGGAAGTATTGCCATTTTCTAGTTCCTTATATAAAAATTAAGGTACTATTGTACATAATTATGTGTTTTTCCATACCCCTTCTCCCTATTTTGTCGCTGTCTGTGTGCGTGTTTTTTACATTTGCAGGTACAATGAAACCTTAAAGTCACGAAGAATCAGGTCACTATTCCTTTATTCTTCTCACAGTTTTTTCACTATTCACTTATCCCCATTGGTCCTGACGAAAGCCTATAGATCTACTGACTACCAAAGGCTGAAACATGTTGACCTCTTTTTAACAATACCTATGCAATGCACTAGAATCCCTTATCAATTCGCAAAGTGCATCCGTAATTTTTAACTATAGTCCGAACCCAGACTTATTAAAGTGTTCTTGTCTGGCCTTCCGGATTTTTTATTAATCACACCACTACCCCCCACTTTCCACGATCACTACTGCCTTAAACCTTAAGGCAAACCTCCTGGTGGAGGGTGCACAAGACAAAAAATGACTCAATGATTACGCACGCACGTGTAGAAAAGCGGGGACACAGTATATACCGCAAAAGAGAGACCATCACTATCAATATACACGTGTATGAGAGTCATATATGTTTGGGAGATACCAGGTCCTTGACTTGTGAGCCCAAGGTTTAAGCGGGACCAGTGATCCTTTCCCCCTTCTGATTATAAAGTTACCTACGGAGACTGAAAGGATTCTCACTCTGCCTCCCCCACCCCCATGATTATACATAACCTTCCTAGGTGCCATTTTGGACACCATTCCAAACAAGGCGTACCCCACATTAGCAAGGCAACAGAGACATATCCTTGGTGAAACTTGTCAAAAAAAGGTGGTTTCCGCATGATCTCTATCCAGGATGTATTATGTCTCCTCAACTGAAACAATTGCATATCGTCTATGGATCTGCAGGATGCATACTTTCAAATACCAATACATTGAAAGCACTAGAAGTTTCTCAGGTTCACGTTGGCCGGCTGGCACTATTAGTTCCGATTATTGCCATTTGGGCTCAAATTGGCCCCTCATATCTTTAAGAAGTGTGTAGCGCCTGTTGCAACATACCTCAGGCAGCAGCATCATTACATGTTTCCTTACATCAACGACTGACTTATTAAGGCCCCTACTTACGAAGCAGCAATGACATCTACCAAAGCCGGTCTGCAGCTTTTCAAGAGACTAGGTCTCACTTTGAATACGGAAAACACGGTCCTTCCACCCTCCCGGGGGCTAACCTTCCTAGGTGTCATTTTGGACACCATTCGAAACAAGGCGTACCCCACATTAGAAAGGCAACAGAGACATATCCTTGGTGAAAATTGTCAAAAAAAGGTGGTTTCTTTCCGTACACCTTTACAAATCTCTCCTGGGCATGATGTCCTCCTACATTTACCTCATTCTTTTTTTTTTTTTTTTGGGAAAACCTTTATTTACCAAAACAAGTACACCGCTATTCAGCCGTACATCCCGGAGGCCAGGCAGCATCATATTGCAACTCGGAAACATGTACAAAAACAAGGCACAGGAGTGGTCAGGTTTAATTTTTACAATAGAAAACACTAAAATAACAATAAATATGACGCAAGTCAACAAAGAGAAAAGGAAAGAGAGAAAAAGAGGAAAGAGCAGAAGAAGAGGACAAAAAAGGAAAGGAAACAAGGCTGAGGACAAAGAGGTCATTCTAGGCATATATCACGGGGAGGGGCGGGGTTCGCACATCCCATCAACAACAGGATACATAGCAGTCAAATGGTCGGGGAGCAGAGATTCAGGTTACAAAGCATGGAACCTTGGGAGGGGGAAATTACGGAGACAGGCGGATCTCAGGCTGTGTCATCTCCGGGGGTGCACAGATGTCTCCCCTGTATGAGTTCCACGCTCCCCATATCGACCCCCACATCCTGGGTTTGCCCCGAGCCAAGTAAACAGTCTTTTCTCGGAGCATGCACCAATCCATGTTGGCCTTCCACAGGTCGACAGTGGGGGTCGCGGACGCACCCCATTTCTGGGCAATGTCCCTTTTGGCTATCATGTTACCCAGGGTAACCCATCGGGTCTGAGCTACATTGTAGTCGTTCGGGCCCCAAATGTTCAGAAGGCAGCGCCGGGCCTCAGCAGGCAGGGTCACGCCGGTAACAGCTCCCATCACTCCATGCACGCGCCCCCAATACGAGGCAATCACCGGGCATTCCCAAAGTATGTGCATAAAAGTTGCCACAACACCACATCCTCTCCTGCACAGTCCATCCTGAGAAAGTCCCATGTGTATCAACCTTGGGCCCGTGACATAGACCCTGTGGAGTATCTTCAACTGAACGAGTCTCAGCCTGGCCGAGATCGCCACCTCCTTAGGGGAAGAAACTGCGGACTGCCACTCCTCCTCATCCATCTCAATTCCGTCATTAACCCAGAGGTCTTTCAGTCTCACCAGCAGGTCAGTCCGCACATTAATGAGTTTTTTATAGGTCAAGGAGATGGCGCTATCCGGCATATGGCCGTCTAACACCCTGTCTTCCAGCGGAGATGACTCAGGCACTTTCTCCCCCATGGGTATAGAAGATGTGAGAGCGTGCCGAAGCTGTACGTAACGGAAGTATTCCGTGGTACCCAATTGGAACTCGGCCTGCAGTGCTTCGAAAGATTTAACCTCCCCCCTAGCCATCATATTGTGACGGCGGGACTAGGAATAGGCAGTAGACGTGTTCTGGTAGTAGTTGATTTTATTTTATCGAATAGGGTATCGGTACAAGTCTTTCTGACAGCTCCCTTTCTAGGTGAACGGCTCCTGTCGGGACGGGTCTTCCGTCTGGTTCCCTCCTCCTTCCTCCTAACGGGGCTCCTCCTCCGACTGCTGGGCTCTGGAGGCTCCGTGAGAGGACAAGTAAGTGTTTCGGCGTTTACAACCACGGTCTTTGAGGGGGGGGGGTGTGAGGGGCGTGAGGGGAACACACAGTGCTTCACTGGCTATGCTAGGGTATGTGCCAGACTCGTGCCAAATGTGAGTAGGGAAACTACAGGTGGTCTTTACAGGTTTAACTAGTAGTGCGGCGGCCTTTACGCCTCCACCACCCCAGGAATCGGTCCCGTACCTCTGCTAGCCGTACACCTCCTGGCGCACGGCTGGGCGGCTCACGGTATGGCCTCCAGGCTTTGCAGGTCCCGTCTCTGGTTCTCCGGCGCTCTCTGCTCCAACCTCCGTTCTTGGGGAATCTTGCTCCGTTTCCTCCGCCGGCGTCTGTAGGCTCTCTGGCGTCTCGGTTTCCTCCAGGCTCTCCTCGCTTAACCACTGCTCCGTCCCGATCCAAGTCTCCTCCTCCTGTAACCACCGCTCGGCTCCTCCCCAGTCCGACTCGCTGCTTCCCGCCTCTCCGCTCTCCTGCACTCTGTCCGCTCCTCCGGTGAAAAAACACACCTGGTGATTATCGGAGCCGCCTTTTACCTGTTCTTTAGGCTCCTCCTCCATCAGAGCGTCGGTCCATTTAAAGGGACCCCATCCTTCCTCCTCGTCGCAACTATATCTCTCGCCTGCTGACCATCCAGGATTGAGGGGAGGCTGCGGAGACAAGAGGGGGGGGTCAAACAATGTTAAAGGTGGACCCTCCTCCTTATCCGACCCCGCTCCCCTGTTACACACCATCCCCCCTGAACACTTCAGTTCGGGAAGTGGATTGCTGGATAAAAAGTCTGCTCCAGTATTGTCGACCCCTTTCTTGTGATGCACACTAAAGGCATAAGGCTGTAGAGCAAGAAACCACCTCACGACACGGGCATTGTTCGACTTGTTACGGGCCATCCAAAGAAGGGGGGCATGGTCCGTATAGAGTGTGAACTGACGCCCTTCCAGGTAGTACGCCAGCTTCTCCACGGCCCAACGTATGGCTAGACATTCTTTCTCGACCGTAGGATACTTGAGTTCCCGCGGGAACAGCTTTCTGCTGATGAACAGTATCGGATGATCACCTCCGTCGTCCCCCACTTGAGACAGCACGGCCCCTATACCATAGTCGGACGCGTCCGTATGTAGGGCAAAAGGCCGTGTGAAATCCGGGGAAGCAAGGATGGGGGTGGAGGTGATGGTCCTCTTCAGGGAAGCGAAAGCATCCAACATAGAGGAAGTGGGTGTCTGTAGCATCGACTGTTTGACTTTAGTCTGTAGGGCGTCTGTTAGGGGGGCGGCCAACTGGGCAAAGTCAGGAATGAATCGTCTGTAGTAGCCGATTAGCCCTAAAAAAGCTCTGAGTTCTTTCTTTGTACTCGGGAAGGGTGTTTCTGATATGGCCCTCACTTTCTCTACTTGCGGCTCAATCCTGCCATGTCCCAGTACATAGCCCAAGTACTTTACTTTCTGAAAACCTATGCGTGATTTTTTTGCGTTGACTTTCAACCCAGCTTGCTGGAGCGTCTCGAACAACGTGTGCAGGTGTTTCAGATGTGAGTCCCAGTCAGGGCTAAAGACGACTATATCATCAAGGTAAGCAGAAGTAAATGATGACATATCCTTCAGTACTCGGTTCATCAATCTTTGGAAGGTGGCAGGAGCCCCATGAAGGCCAAAGGGAAGAACGGTGAATTCGTACCGGCCTGATTCCGTGGTGAACGCGGTTTTATGCCGGTCCTCCTCTTTTAGGGGGACCTGCCAATAGCCTTTAGTAAGGTCGATGGTACTTATGTATTTAGCCTCACCCAGTTTCTCTATGAGTTCGTCTATCCGGGGTATCGGGTAAGCATCAAAGCTGGAGATATCGTTCAGCGCTCGGAAGTCCATGCAGAACCTTCTCGTTCCATCAGGCTTTGGTATCAGCACAATGGGGCTTGACCATTCGCTGTGTGATGGTCTTATCACTCCGAGTCTAAGCATCTCTTCTACTTCTTGTTGTATCCCGGTCCTCCTGGACTCCGGGACTCGATATGGTTTGATTTTTACGATTTTACCCGGCGCGGTATGGATATGGTGTTCCGCCAAATTGGTTTTTCCAGGGAGGTCTGAAAAGACCTCTGCATGGTGTTGTAGCGTTTTCTCCATCTGTCGTTTCTCCTGGGCTGTCAGCTCTTCGTTGACCACTAGACTAGAAAGGGTTGACTTGTGGTCAAGTGGGTTCGAGTTTGTGAGGTGAATCTCTGCTGGCGGTCGTCCCAACCATTTTTTTAGGATGTTGATGTGATACACCTGTGTGCTTCGTGGACGTATTTTTAGTCTGTAGCTAGTATTTCCAATTGTTTCTACGACCTCGTAGGGCCCACTCCATTCCGCTTTAAATTTCTGGGTAGACGAAGGCAATAGTACTAGAGCCCAATCACCTACAGACAGTTTTCTCCATTTTTTTCCTTTGTCATATATTGTCTTTTGTTTCCTCTGACTTTTCTCCAGGTTGGCAAAAGCGAGGTCTCTTAACTTTCCCAGTTTGGACCTCAGTTGTCTCGCATAATCCAGGGTTTTGGTTACCTCTTCGGGAGTTTCCCGCTCCCAGGCTTCCTTAGTCATGTCCAATAGGGACCGGGGTTGTCGCCCATAGAGGAGTTCAGACGAGGAAATCCCCATGCTGCTCTGTTTTTGACCCCGGATGACATATAGAGCCAGTGGGAGCACTTGATCCCACTCAGTGCCGTTTACTTCTAGCATTTTCCGGAGAGTGGTCTTCAACGTCCGGTTGTACCGCTCCACTAGACCATCCGTTTGGGGATGGTATACGGCTGTCCGGATTTGGTGGATGTGTAACAGGGCACATACTTCTTTCATGAGCCGGGACACAAAAGGGGTACCTTGATCGGTTAGTATTTCTTTCGGAAAGCCAACCCGTGAAAACAATTCCAACATTTTGTCGGCGACGTTCTTGGTGGTGGTCGCTGTCCGGGGGAATGCCTCTGGAAACCGGGTGGAATAGTCGACGATGACCAATACATATTGGTGACCCTTCTTAGTCTTGGGGAGAGGCCCGATGAGGTCCATTCCTACCCTTTCGAACGGTACGCCGATTATTGGGAGAGGTTGTAAGGGCACGGCAGGCGGCCGGGTCATATTCCGTTTCTGACAGACTTCGCACTCCTGGCAATACACCATCGAGTCTTTGTATATACCGGGCCAGTAGAAGCATTTTAACAAATTTTGTGTTGTTTTTTCGGCTCCTGTATGGCCTGCCACTAAGTGGGAGTGTGAGTAGAACAATACTTGTTCCCGAAAAGATACTGGGACCAATAACTGTTCTGGGTCGGTCTCTTTTCCTTGCCTGTACAGAAGGTCATTTTTAATGAAAAACCGTGGGTACCGTATGGGGTTTTGGCTCTGATTCTGGTGGGCTACTTCCCAGGCATTGAATAAAGTAGCGTCGTTTGCTTGGGCGAATTGGAAACTTCTATCCAAAATCCAGGGGTCCGGGGAGGCAAAGGCTGGCACATTCCTCTTATTCCCAGGGGTGTCTTTTGATGCAGTCACTGGGGCAAGGCTTTTTTTGAACATGTCCAGAAACTCGGGGTTGTCAGTCCCAATGATTAGATCTTCGGGCAGAGATGTCAGCACCCCAACTTTGACTAGTGACGGCCTACCTGTTTGGGGAATCAGAGGTATTATCGCCACGGGGTACTGTTTCACATCCCCATGAACACACCGGATGTAAACCTTTTCTCGGGGAAGGAGCTGTTGGGGCAGTACATGGTGGGCCTGGACAACGGACTGACGACATCCCGAGTCTAGCAGTGCTTTTACCGGGTTCCCATTGATCATTATACTCACTCTATAGGCGTGTCCCATCTCAGCGGAGTATAAGACGGTCCGGGGTAGATATCCGACCTCCATGGGCTCCTCCTCCTGTTTCCGTCGAGGACAATGACGGACTATGTGTCCCCAGGTCCCACAATCAAAACACTGTGGCCCACTATGGGGTACAGGTTCCGGTTTCCAGATACGTGGTTTAGGTGCTTCCGGCATCCGTCCAGGTTTCTTCTCCGTTTTGTAGGGATGCTTCTGCCTCTCTGTGTCCCCTACCAGCGGGGGTTTTTGGGGAGCCCGGGAAAAGGTATTGGCCATTTCTACGGCCTGTAGAGTGGTCAGATTGTGATGTTGCTTTAGCCACCTTGTGTCGAAAAGGGAAGAGCCTCGAGGAATTGCTCGAGATATATGCGGTCCATGATCTCATCTTTTGAGCTGTCGTTGGGCCGTAGCCATTTGTCCGCAGCCATTTTCAGGCGGACAAATAATGTTTTTGGCGTCTCCCCGGGTACGCCTCTCTCCTTCCTGAAACGGATCCGATAGGCCTCTGTATCAAGGCCTAGATGGTCCAAGATGATTTGCTTTATGTCCGCGTAGGACGTGTCTCCTCGAGGGTTAGCCATCTGGTAGGCGGCTTGGGCTTCCCCCACCAGTAACGGGGCCAAGAAAAAAGGCCATTTCACAACGGGCCATCCACAGGCCCTAGCAGCTCGTTTGAAATTTAGTAAAAAGGCGTCCGGATCTTCCCCGGGCTGGTACTTTTGTAGGGACACTCCTCCTATCGTATGGGGTATCCCTCCCACAGCCACTGATCCTGTCGTTACGGGAGGGTCCAGAGTACGAGTTACCACGGCAGCTTTAATGACTTCTCTGTCCGCCTCAGCTGCCAGGAACTGCTGCTCTGCAATCTTCTCCAGGCGTTCTTGACCTTGCACAAGGGCTTTCACTAATTCTTCCATCTTTGGTTGACAGACGGATGGGTTGCCCACATTCTCCACCACTGTGACGGCGGGACTAGGAATAGGCAGTAGACGTGTTCTGGTAGTAGTTGATTTTATTTTATCGAATAGGGTATCGGTACAAGTCTTTCTGACAGCTCCCTTTCTAGGTGAACGGCTCCTGTCGGAACGGGTCTTCCGTCTGGTTCCCTCCTCCTTCCTCCTAACGGGGCTCCTCCTCCGACTGCTGGGCTCTGGAGGCTCCGTAATGCTCGCCCTCGCCGGCCACCAAGAAGAAAAGAAGTGAGAGGACAAGTAAGTGTTTCGGCGTTTACAACCACGGTCTTTGAGGGGGGGGGGTGTGAGGGGCGTGAGGGGAACACACAGTGCTTCACTGGCTATGCTAGGGTATGTGCCAGACTCGTGCCAAATGTGAGTAGGGAAACTACAGGTGGTCTTTACAGGTTTAACTAGTAGTGCGGAGGCCTTTACGCCTCCACCACCCCAGGAATCGGTCCCGTACCTCTGCTAGCCATACACCTCCTGGCGCACGGCTGGGCGGCTCGCGGTGATGGCCTCCAGGCTTTGCAGGTCCCGTCTCTGGTTCTCCGGCGCTCTCTGCTCCAACCTCCGTTCTTGGGGAATCTTGCTCCGTTTCCTCCGCCGGCGTCTGTAGGCTCTCCGGCGTCTCGGTTTCCTCCAGGCTCTCCTCGCTTAACCACCGCTCCGTCCCGATCCAAGTCTCCTCCTCCTGTAACCACCGCTCGGCTCCTCTCCAGTCCGACTCGCTGCTTCCCGCCTCTCCGCTCTCCTGCACTCTGTCCGCTCCTCCGGTGAAAAAACACACCTGGTGATTATCAGAGCCGCCTTTTACCTGTTCTTTAGGCTCCTCCTCCATCAGAGCGTCGGTCCATTTAAAGGGACCCCATCCTTCCTCCTCGTCGCAACTATATCTCTCGCCTGCTGACCATCCAGGATTGAGGGGAGGCTGCGGAGACAAGAGGGGGGGTCAAACAATGTTAAAGGTGGACCCTCCTCCTTATCCGACCCCGCTCCCCTGTTACACATATCTACCACCTTTGAGATACCGATGAGGTCCCATCTGTCGAACCCTTTGGAGTGCCACAGTTTCCCAAGCAGGTCGGAATCGTACAGGGGAGTAGCCATAGTGAGTTTGCCCTGCCAACCCAAAGTCTTGGTCACCGCCCTCCAGAGGTGCACCGCCGTCTTAGTAGGTCCAGTCAATTTCCGATCCAGAGATCTAGAGTACAATGCCCTGTAGTAATTCCCATCATTCGTAAGCCAGCGATCCATGGCGTATCCAGGATTGACCGCCGGACCGTAAAAACCGTGGTTAATCGCCGCCAGCTGAGACGCCCAATAGTAGCGGCGCATGTCAGGCAAGGCGATGCCTCCATCGTACCATGGAATAGTCAGCTTGGCAATAGAGATCCGCGGCCTGCCATCCCACAGCAGGGTACGCTGCAGGCTCTCAATCTCTCCACAGTACTTAGCTGACACTGGGTCTTGCGTATTCTGGAGTGCATAGAGGAACCGTGGCAGGGACATCATTTTAAACAATGCTGCCCGGCCCAGCAAAGATATCGGCAGTTTCTTCCAGCCCTCCACGTCTTGCCGCAACCTCACCAAAGGAGGGAGCAAGTTCTTAGTGTAACGAGCACGGGCATCCTTTGAAATATAAATGCCCAGGTACTTGAAACCATGTTGCGCGATCTGTATAGAGCAGCCTCGAGGGAGGCGCGGAGTATCTCCACACAGCACGTAGAGGGAGGACTTGGACCAATTAATGACCAGGCCCGAGTAACCACCAAAAGTGCCAAGTAAATCAAACACCACAATCAAGGACCGGCAGGGAGAAGTAAGATATAAAAGGATGTCGTCTGCATAGAGCGATATTCGATCTTCAAAGCCAGGCGACCACGTGATGCCTGCAACATCGGGATGCACCCGGATCCAGGCAGCCAACGGCTCAAGTGCTAGAGCAAACAGGAGCGGCGACAGCAGGCAGCCCTGTCTAGTGCCCCTGCGCAAGGCAAACGAGGCAGACAGTCGACCGTTCACCGTCACATTGGCAAGCGGGGAAGAGTAGAGGAGCCGGACCCAGCCGATGTATTCAGGGCCAAACCCAAGTTTAGTGAGCACAGCCCAGAGGTAATTCCACTCAAGCGAGTCGAATGCCATTGTCGCGTCGAGCGAGGCAAGCACCGTCGGCTTCGTGAGCTGGTGCGCCCGCGCCACTACCGCATGGAGCCTCCGGAGATGAAGAGCTGTGTTACGGTGCGGGATGAAACCGGACTGGTCCGGATGAACCAGGTCCGTGATTACTCCCACCAGCCGGTTAGCAAGAAGCTTCGCCAAAATTTTCGGCTCGGCGTTCAGCAGAGAAATGGGGCGGTAGGAACGGCATAAGTCTCGAGGCTTCCCTTCCTTGTGAATGACCACAATAGTGGCCAGTCGTTGATCAAACGGGAGCTCACCAGCCTCTCGGGCCGCCAGGAACATATCTCTCAAAGGAGCAGCAATGGTATCAGCCCTGAGCTTATACAGTTCCACCGGGATACCATTGGTACCAGAGCGCAGCGACCTGATCGCCAGTGCTACCTCCTCAGCCGTCATGCCCCGGTCCATATCCTCCCTCTCCGCGTCAGACAAGCAAGGGAGCTCGATCTCCTCCAGAAAGGAGGCCGAGTCCTGTTCGGACCGGTCGGAAACGGACGCATAGACCGTCTCAAAGTACTCCGCAAACGCCTCGGCAATAGCAGCTGGGTCAGTGACGACGAGTCCGTCGTCACCCAGGATCTCTGGTACCACTCGGGACGCCAGGTCCTTCTTATCCAACCAGGCAAGAAGCTTACCCGCCTTATCCCCAGCGTCATATATCCTGCCCTGCTGTTCCCTGCTCGTCGCCTTAGCTGCATCAGTAGCAGTGGCCCTCAGTTCCGACTGCTTCAGGGCAAGAGCATGGAGCAAATCTGGAGTCGGTCCCAGGGCCAGCTGGGAGTTCAGATCAGCAATATCCGACTCCAGCCGAACCAAGTCTTCATCCCGTCTTCTGCGAACCTCGGCTATCAAGGAGAAGGCTTCCCCTCTGAGAACAGTTTTGAAGGCCTCCCAAAGGGAGACGGCCGAGTCGACAGAACCCGAGTTTTCAGCAAAGTACAGATCAATAGACTTTGCCAGGAGGTCGCGGGTCTTGGGGTCACGAAAATACCAGGGGTTAATAGGAGCCACTCTCGATGTCGCCACGATTTGGAAGTCGAAAGACACCCAAACCAGGGAATGGTCAGAAATACCCCTGGCCATGAGACGAGCATTAGAAACCGACTGTGCTTGGGCCGCTGGGGTCAGGACATAATCAATACGGGAAAGACTACCGTGGGCCCCGGAGTGGAAAGTATATTGTCTCTGAGCGGGATGGAAAAGTCGCCAGCAATCAACCAAGCCCATGGTGGCAATGAAGTCTGAGAGCCAGGACTGTGCACTACGTAGATCTCTGGATGGGAAACGATCCAAGTCACCTGAAACCACAGAATTAAAGTCCCCCCCCCCCGAATCAGCAGTCCCTCCGGGAGTCCCAAAATGGCGCCACTCAGATCTTGAAAAGTGGACGTTTGCAGCCCCGGGGGGACGTAAACCGAAACTAAAACCAGAGTGCGCCCCTCCCACTTGCACACCACTGCAACGTATCTGCCCCTATCATCAACCAGGGTGGACTCCACCTCTAGGGGAAGGGACATGCGCACCATGATGCCCACCCCACGGGAACCCGTAGAGAAGCCCGAATGGGCCACCATTTTAAACCCTCTCCTATTCAAGGCCCTACAGGTGTTACCAACAAGATGAGTTTCCTGCAAAAGAACGATGTCAGGGGCACAGCGTTTAAGCATCTGCAGAACAACACCACGTTTAATGCGATCCCCCAACCCATTAACGTTCCAGCTTAACAAATTCAATGATTTACCCCCCATCATCAAGGACGCCCACCCCCCTCAACCCCCCCCGGAATGCAGCCCACGAGCAAACATCATCAGAACAATAAAACCTCAGCCATGACGAGTTAGGAAAAAATAGAGCAAACAAGAAGAACACGTTCCAACTACCCCCCACCCTGCACCCCTGCATTAGACTAGAAGCCACCCCAACTAGCAGTGTGCCTGTCGCCCCTTAAACTAACCTACAAGAAGCCCCTAGAGGATAAAAGAGACATCCTATCCTGCGCCGTCACCCTCCATATCAAAGTGCAGAAGTGACAAAAACAAAAGAAACAACAGTCAGAGTCGGTGCCAGCCGCAGCAACCCTCCCAGAAAAAGTCTCAGGCAGATTATTCATTCCTGGGAACCTGATCCTCCTGCAGCACCCTCCGCCTGGTCATCCGGCTCGGTCCTTTGTTGAGGCAAAGTGTCCAACCAGTCCCCTGCCGCATCTGGAAGGTCAAAAGACACTGTCCGGTTTCCATGCTCGATGCGAAGTTTAGCGGGATAAAGCATGGAGTAGCGCATCCCCAACTCCCGAAGCCGCCTCTTTACACCAGTAAAACTTTGCCGGCGCTTCTGGACAGCCTGAGTGAAGTCAGGGAAAAAGTTGACGTCTGCATTCTGGAACCGTAGAGGGCCAGCGCTCCTCGATGCCTGCAAAATGGCGTCCCGGTCCCTATAATTAAAGAGTCTCGCAATGATGGGGCGAGGGGATGCACCCGACTTCGGCGGGCCACCCGGGATCCTGTGAGCCCTCTCGACTGAGAAAAACTTGCTCAGACCTCCCGGCGCCAAGTTCTTAACCACCAACTCCTCCACAAAGAGCTCGACCGACCCTTCCTCGGCCTTCTCCGGCACCCCCGTAATGCGGACATTCTGGCGCCGCGCCCATCCCTCGAATTCGTCAAGCCGACGCACAAGCATCCCATTAGCCGTTTTCAGATCACGGACCTCAGTCTGCACGTCCGACATATCGTTGATTAAGCTCGATGTTTTGAGGTCCAGGGACTTCACCTTATCATTTGTCTTGCCTAGATCAGCTCTGATGAGATTAAGTTCGATCTTTAGGGTATCCACTTTGCTGGACAGCGCCTCGTGTAGACTATGCATCTCAGCCTTCACACCAGCAATGGCACCCATCACGTCCCGAAGCGTGAATTCAGGATCCTCAGGGGACACGTCCCTCAACGAGTCTTTAGTTCGGCCCGTCATAACCGGTGACCCCTTAGATTGAGAGAAGCGTTCCGGAATAGTTGATTGGGAATGAGTCAGCTTCCTGCTGACTCTTGGAGGCTTTCCTTTGTCCGAGTCCCCTCTGCCCGCCATTGTGAACTGCTATGGCAGGATAGTCTGGGGGAGGGGCAGGACACCAAATGCAACTTCAGTCGGTACCAGAGATACGGCAATGGGAGCCCCAGAAACCATCAAAGGGAGAGTGCAGCGAAGAGAGTCCGGGCCAGCTGGTCCAGGCCGCCTGATAGGCCCGATCGGGAAGTCCCGCGACAGGCCACCACTCGGTCCCAACGGTGTCAGCCAATGACGCAGGCGGGGTCCGCCAACTTCACGACGGCATAACTCGGTCCGGGAAGATCGGATTTCCGATCTGAGAACGGGCGCCGCTTCAGCACCGGCTCAGCTGATGATTCCCACCACAATGGGACAGGATAGGCGACAGGATCATTGCGGAGGATCGGGAGGTCTTCGGAGCTCCGAGCTCACGCGGCCATCTTGGTTGCCCGCGAAGCTCCTCCCCCCATTTACCTCATTCTTCACTGTCGCCTACACATGCTTCCTCTTCAGGATTGGTACACAGAACGTCACCAACTCTCAGTGCAGTCTCCGATCACCTCAAGCTGATTCCATCTCTATTGACGATGAATCAGGGACAAGTATGTCATCCAAATCCCAGTTTTCTGAAATTATCATTCTGATGGATACATCTGCCTGTGGATTCCTCACGTTATGAATATCCCCTGCACCAGCATTCCGCAGAATTTTTTCCCCAGCTCTCTATGCCGATGAGGTTGTCACAATGCCATGGCTCCGCATGACTTCACCGGAGCCATAAGAGGACCATGTCGGCGTGGTGACGTCAGTTCCCTTTTTTCCGCGCTGTCTACGCTAACTTTTTTCTGGGACTCTCCATACTTCGTCTGGATACTTTGTAATTTCGTTTGTGTCTCTTTCTCTTTTGACATGTCTGCCTTGATGAAGTCAGGTTTTAAGCCCTACCGGGAGTGAGGTGGACATATATCAATTACTGACCCCCATGAAGATTGCCTTTGGTGTTATCTTCAGACCACGACGTCGAGGGATGTTCTATGTGCAGGAAGATGAATCCTAAGGCGGTAAAGGAGCGAGAAGCCAAGCTTTATATGGCCAAGGCAAGAAAAGAAAAAAGGGGTCGGAAAAGGTCAAAGTCCAAGTCTTCGATGTTGCACGACTCCAAGAGGAAGCATAAGAAGAAAAGACATGCTTCTCTGCGCCGATTCTCAAAGTCTGTGGTGTCGAGGTTGCCTTCTCCTGCTTGACGTCGAGAAAAGGACTTGGTTTCTCCTTCCATGTCTCCTCAGGTGACTGCGGATCAATCTCCTTCATATAAGGGGACTCCAGAGCAGGCGACGACGCTGTGATTCCCACCGACTCCAGAGGGTGTGTCGAATCCGGCTAACACAGAGATTCCTTCGGCTCCAGCTGTTCCACCTGTGGCGCCAGCTGCTCCGGCTCCAGAGGTACCTCGTTCGGATCTCGAACCGGCTTCGCACCCTTAGTTTCTGACACCGAATTTGGATCCCTCGCATTTTTTGAATGCGATGTATGGTGTGTTCACCAGGGCCACGTACCACTCTGGAGCACCTTTGGGTCCCATGGGTCCTTTGGCATTTTGTTTGGGTGTGCCTCAGCAGTATCCCAAGGCCCCCTTTGTGCCATTGATGCCAGCGGCGCCGTCCTGGCACTTTCCGGCTCCAAGGATGTCGACGCGTATGGTCAGTCCTCGGCTCCATTCCGTGAAGCTTCTCGGATTCGATCGGACCCGACTATGGTAGTGTATCCACCTTCGACGCTGCTCCCGGAGCTGTCGACGGTGCGTGTGGTGCTGCCGATGCCGGAACCAAAGATGTGCTCGAGGAGAGAGGCGCAGAGATTATTGGAAGAGGAGCAGTGCCAGGCTGAAGAGAGGGAGTAAGCATAGGTGTATGACACTGAAGATGTGTTTGAGGACTTGTGTGAAGCAAGTGGGCTTGACACTTCTCTTGAGTGGGACTTTGAATCTCAAAAGGTTTCTCCCTCGAAGGCTGTTGCTCCTTATCATACGGTTATTAGAAAGGCTGCAGAACTTTGGAATTTGCATCTTCCTGTGGCGGAGTATAAGCCTAATCTTCTCACCAAAGTGCTTCATTCTCCATCTTCAGTGGATGAACCACTTTTGCCATTTAATGATGCACTGACTGAGCCAATCCTCGATGTGTGGTGCAACCCTCTTTCGGCTCCTTCGGTTTCGAGGTCAGTTTCAAGAAGGTATGGACCTGCTCCTGGAGATCCGTTTTTCTTTTCTTCTCAACCCTCTCCTGAAAGTCTGGTGGTGCAGGCTTCTTGTTCAAAGCAATCTACAGGGGAGTTTTCGCAGGCTCCCGCAGACAGTGATTCCAAGAAGTTGGAGCAATCTGTGAAAAAGGTTTTTTCATCAGCCAGTATGGCACTGAAGTCTACCAACGCCACTTGTCTCTTGGGCAGGTATATTCATGCCCTCATGGACTCTGCAAAACAGCTTCTTCCTAAGTTGTCTGAGGAGGACAGTGGGAATCATACTGAGGTGTTGGTGGACTCTCAAGCTGCGGCTCGCCAGGTTATCCAATCTGGTTTGGATACGGCGGATTATGTTGCCAGAGTAATGGGATCATCCATTTCAACAAGTAGGCATGCATGGTTAAGACCTTCTGGGTTCTCTCCTGACGTGCAAGCTGCTCTTATTGATTTGTCATTTGATGGGTCCAAGCTTTTTAGTGAAAAGGCGGACTCTGCCCTGCAAAGATTTAAGGACAGTAACGCAACGGCAAGGTCTTTGGGTCTGCAGACTCAGACAAGAGGCTATGGATATACACAATACCATGGCTTTGGGATGTCCTTCTTTCGTGGGTTCAGACAGCCTCAGCAACAGCAGCAGAACCCCTTGTATAAGAGCTACAGGGGTAACGGGAGGGGTCGCCTTCGTGGAGCAGGGCGTCAACCTTCCTCCTCCTCCTCTACCTCCCCAACCCCTCCTGGTAATGCAGGAAAGCAGCCCTAGATCAGCCATCCTGGATCATGTAGGTCCCGTGGGAGGCCGGCTTACCCATTTTCTACAAGATTGGAAATTAATCACTACGGACCTTTGGGTTTTAGATGTGGTAGAAAATGGGTACGCCCTTCCCTTCAGGGAATTCCCTCCTCCTTACCCTCCTTGCCGAGGGTTTTGCAATGAGGATCATTTGCTTCTCCTTCCGAATGAAGTTCTTACCCTGTTACAAAAAGGTGCGATAGAGGTGGTTCCAGAGTAGGAAAGGGGTCAGGGTTGCTACTCCCAGTATTTCCTGATCCCCAAGAAGGATGGCAGGTTATGTCCTATCCTGGACCTCAGAATCTTGAATCTGTTTCTCAATCAGGAGAGGCTCAAGATGCTCACTATAGAGCAGGTTCTTCAGGCGCTGCAACAAGAAGACTGGATGGTGTCCATCGACTTGAAGGATGCGTATTTCCACATCTCAATCCTGAAGTCGCACAGGAAGTATTTCCGTTTTACGGTTGGGTCGCAACACTACCATTTTGCGGTCCTTCCGTTTGGTCTTACTACCGCACCTTGAGTCTTCACAAGGTGATGGTAGTGGTGGCTGCCCATCTCAGGAGGTAAGAGATTCCAGTTTTCCCCTACCTGGACGACTGGCTGTTGAAGGCAGAGTCTCCAGAGATGGTGAATCATCATCTGCAGGTTACAACCCAGTTGTTGTACAAGTTGGGGTTTTTGATAAATGTGCCCAAGTCTCATCTGGTGCCCTCTCAGCACAACCTGTTCATAGGGGCAGTATTGGATACCACTGTGTGTCGGGCATTCCCTCCTCCTCAAAGGATTCTCGACATTCAGGAAATGATTCCCTTGTTTTATAATCGAGCGGTTGTTCCGGTTATGAAGGTCCTTCGCCTGCTCGGTCTGTTCTCTTCCTGCATCCTGTTGGTCAACCATGCACGCTGGCACATGAGAGCGTTCCAGTGGTGTCTCCGCAGGCAGTGGTATCAGCACAACAGACAGTGCTTAATTTGTAAAATTTGAAGTGCAGGTGCTCAAATGTTTGTCGGAGACCACACATACTTTTCTCTGGCTCCACCCACTCCCTCCACTGGCCCCACCCACTTACTATATTAGCTCCACCCACATCTTCTTCGGTCATAGTCAGGGCAGTAATAATAATAACCCTTTTTCATAACCCGGCTGCACCCTTCCATGTGAACATACTGTGAACTGTGGTGCACAGCCCCTCAATGTAGGCTTCCAGGCCTCCCACATCATACCAGGCGAGGCCACAAATTGTTTGTTGAGGGTCAAATAATCCTGGAGTCCCTGAGCCAGTCCATATGTGTGAAACACCGGTCTGTGAGGTGCCACACGTTGAGCCTCCACACTGGACTAGGTCCCACACTCAGAGCCAAAGTGTGGCATAACTGGGGTGTGGTCAGAGATACACCTGGGCACAATGAGGGAACCAGACAATTGAGTCAGATCAGTAGCAGGGAGTAACAGTAGGCCAATTTGGGATCGTATCTTGTGTGTTGCCAATAGGTGAGTGTAAAACTGGTCATGGGGGTTCCATGTCCTCACGTGTCACACAGCACCAGGTCTATGACCCATTCTATCAGATCTGTCAATGTCCCCCTCCTGACCCACTGGGCCCTGTAGAGCCCACCACTGAATTCAGCGCATCTTTAAAGTCACACCTTTCCCTAGGGTAATTTAGTATCACATCTCACACTTGGTTCTGGCTGGAGGGGGGGGGAAATACGCTCTAAGGGGATGGATTGGGCAACCTTCAAAAGGGTACCTCTACCACCACATATCTACCCAGAGAATCTTTCGTCACTTGGGATACCACCAGGGGGTAGGTTATGTACGCATCCTGTGGAGGTACAATACAGTGGGCAGAAACATGTACACCTGACCAAATGGGTGAATCATTCCTCTGCACTTTTAATTAAGCCCATCAGGGGACAGGAGTAGAGTTTATTAGGGCACCAAAGAGTTATTTTTAGTCGTTCTGCATCTCTGTACGTAGCACTGCAAGGTTATTTTATCCACGTTTTCCAAATATTTCCCCCATGCCACAAGGCCTTGTTTGATATAGTACTTCACCACACAACATATGGACATTTCTGGAGCCCCCATTCCTAGCAGGGCTGTGGCCCACCACCAAGAGGCGGGAGGAGAATCCTATGATGAAGCCTGCCACCAGGCTGGTGGGGGGGGGGGGCTACCATCTTTAAAGGAAGACCGTTTAAGCTCACAAAGCCCACTTATCCATTCAGTAATTTACAACCCACCCTGTGCAAAGGGTACCCGCTGTCCCCTCGGCCCTGGGAGAGTAACCCTGAGTGTACCCCAATAAACCCCTTGCTGTAGTTTAGTAATGTGAGATCACAACTGATGGACACGCCTTTCAGTAGATAACAGGTCTCACTCACTTCTTTCGGTAACACACCATCACTTAGACATGACGTCATTGACATACGATGTCACACCTGTCTTCTGTTAACATAATTCAAGGTGTCATGCTATGAAAACCTGCACATAGACAGAGGCTTCCAAAGCTCTCCTAAAACATTGTAGAAGCTTTATTCTTTAGCATCAATAAATGGACATTTTACAATCTGCTGATGATGCCAGCTGCACGAAAGAGTGCACGAAAGGGTGTTCATGAGCAGAGGGCTATGGTGGTGTGAGGGCTTAGGGTGCGTGAGGGTCGGGGAATGAAGGGGGCTTGTGAGAGAAGTGTGTTTGTTTCCAGCTGGGAGATGTTCGCCTCGCAGTAGAAATTTTATGAGTTGTATGCACAAGAGCGTCCTGAGCTGAACGAGCGTGCAGACTGAACCCCTCTCTAGAGGTGACCTAGCCAGAGAGGCCATTGATTGGATGGGCAAAGAGAATGTTACTTGCTTGTCTACTGCCATGTGCCTCATAGAGAGATCCCTAGTTAGCATCACTCTCACTCCTTGGAGGTGAATTCTCGACAGAGAGGCCAGTAGTGGAAAGGGCAGTAGGTCTTAAGTGCCCAGTGCCTCAAGAGAGCAGTGGCTCCCTGGTTGCGTGTGCGTGTAGTGTCAGGCCCCAGGTTGATACGCAATAGGATCACTACAACTCTGGAGCTTTTGGTGTGTCCTGCTGCTCCTGCATGCCTCAACTGCGCAGCTTTATTTTTTAAATCATGATTTGGCTGCCGGCTTACGCCGCCTACCCCAGGCCATCATGAACAGACCAATCAACCTAATGATAAAAAAAAACAGTAATCACTGTCACGGCGCCTGCGGCCTGCCAGGCCCTGCCTCGCCTGCGCAGCTTTATTTATAGGCCTCGCACACCCCTCGTTACCTGTAGCTTTTCGTGTTGGTGATGCTCCGGCTGCAATAAAATGCTGTGCTTAAGGCACTCTGTTGTTTTGTGGCGCCAAGTCTGCGCTATATGAAACACTTCAACTAAACGAATGTATGGAAGATCTAAAATAAATAAATGAAAGCTTTGCGTCATGCGTTCGTTTGTTCAGTATGTTAATGTACTCGCTGCGGTGATCTGGGCTCTATCTGTTCCTTGCCAGTACCCCTGTTTGACTCCGCGTTTTGTCCCTATGAGTTCACTGTGTGGTGGGATATATTACTTTTTAATTGTATACAGTTCTGCAAAAGTGCAAATTGCCACAGCAAGCACCACTCAAGAAAACAAGCTAGTATTACTATTTCGGAACAGATCCTTGCTGGACCTCCCCGACTCAGAATGCCCACTTCTGGCTAAGCGAAGCAGTTTCTGTGTTTTCCCACAGATTGGTAAACTATTTCATCTAACGGGTAGGGAAGCAAGGTGGCTGAGCACACGTTTCACATTCAGACACTGGTGACACACCCAATTTCAGGGTCTCAAAGGAAAGACCTTGAATCTCATGCTGCCTTAATGCACAATACAGCTCAGTGGGTTGAGAGCCCACTCAGTGTGCCGACGGTCACACGTCTGAATACAAACAGGGCAAACTCAGAGTAACAAAGTAGTGTTCAGCAGCGTTGGGTGAGGGGAGTTGATTGAATCAGATCACAGTGTAAATGTTTCCAGGCAGCTTATCCAGCGCAGGGAGATGCAACCGGCTTCAAGGAGCATGAATTGTAAAACGTGAAGAGCCAGGCTTGCTTTATCTGCAGTCGGGGTGAAACCGGCAGGAAAAAATCTAGTGGAATTATTTCTCAATGTAAAGAAAAGCAACATACCAGGTCCCGACTCCCGCTACTTTGAAGGGCGGCGTTGAAGTAGTTCATCAACCACCAGTGGATACTCGGTGGTCGGTGAGGTGCGGCCGTGCGGGTATGCTGGGGGCGGGCGTTCCTTGGCAAAAAAGCAGGAAATGCGCGCGCGTTTAAATCTGCGCACATGTCGCTGCCTCTGCCGCGCACAGCCCCAACCGCCGCAGAAGAAGACCGGCAAAGGCGCCCTGCCCAACTCAGTGTCCCGCCCACTGAGCCGAGTGGGCTGGCAACACTGATTTGCGGCCGGAGAAGTGAAAGTGAAGAGAAATTGAGAGAATGTGAGTCAATCACGTGACGTCACGTCGTCACTATTTAAGACACACAGTACGTGTTTTACTTCAACAACCAGTACGACAGTAATTTAAACTAAGCATTAGCAAGTTACAGCAGCAGCACTTACGGGACTACAGCAGGCGCAGCGCAGCACAGCACAGCACACGCTCTCTGTGCTAGTGCCACGACTCATTATCAATTACTGACGGTGCTAGGTAGACGGTGCACTTAATGAGCGTGACTGTAGACCCGGCCCTGATAATTAGGTGCCGGTGCTAAGCACCGGCAAGCTCCGGCTCAAATTAAGCCCTGACAACAGAGAGCTCAGGGAGTCAGTCGGGATCTCCATAGAAGCTGCAGCAGATCTGTCCTGGTGGAGCGTGGAGGGCAATCTGTCTCAAGGAAAGCCCTTCCATCTTCCTCCATCGGTAGCCACAGTGATAACGGATGCCATTGTTTTTATCTTTATATTTAGATGCTTTTTAATGAATTATTGAAATATTTGTCATTGTGTATGATTTCTGGGCCATGTATGTGATAATGTCATTGTTTTTATAAAAAGGAATTTTTTTTTATGTATAATACTCAAATAAAAATATATATTTTTTTATTTTAACCTGCTTTGTTTGTTAGTACACTGAAGCTCTGTTCATCAATTTCCTTTGTTTAAACCTGACTATAGACAGGTATTTTGTTGCCTAGGAATTATTATTATTGAAAGTATTGTTACCCTGTCCTAGGAACATTCACTAGACTCAGGGGGTCCCTTTTATTATTTTGAGTTCAAAGCCTCCTTTTCTGACCATACATGCTGAAAGGATGGTACTCCGGGCCAGGGCTGCTTTTCTGCCTAAGGTGGTAAGTCCCTTCCATCTAGGACACTCCATTACCCTCCCTACTTTTTATCATCCCCCTCACCCTTCTAAGGAGGAATAGAGGCTTCATCGTTTGGATCCAAAGAGGGCGATTAGTTTCTATTTGGATAGAGCAAAGGACTTCCGTCAAGATGATCAGATCTTTGTTGGACATGCTGGTCGTATGAAGGGCAAGGCAGTGCACAAGCGCACTTTATCCAGCTGGATCATCTTGTGTATCAAGATATGCTACTCCCTGGCTGGTAAGCAGCCTCCTGTAGGCATTAGAGTTCATTCCACCAGAGCTAAATCATCTACTTCTGCTTTGTCCAGGGGTGTTCCTGTGTTGGACATCTGTAAAGCCGCAACTTGGGCCTCCCTCCACACTTTCGCGAAGCATTACTGCTTGGATTCCGAGGTGAGGAGGGACGGCCATTTTGCGTGATCTGTTTTGCAAGACTTTTTGGTATAGAAGGGTGGACACCCTCCTCCGGGGGTTGGACTGTTGTGGGAATCTATTCATAAGGTGACGAATCCACAGGCAGATGTATCCAGCAGAAGAACAAGCTACTTACCTTCGGTAACGCTTTATCTGGTGGATACAGTATCTGCCTGTGGATCCCTCACTGACCCACCCACCTCCCCGTTGTCCACCCTTTTATACCTTAAACAGGAGGTATTGGTTATTTTGATGATTTTATGTAGCCATACTTTATTACCTCTATTTGTCTATATGTGGACTTATTTGAGATGTGACCTTTCTTTGCTTTCTTATTTCAATTTAGTCTAAGTGTATTTGTGTGAATACTGTGTATTATGTATGCATTGTCTCCATGGTCAGTCTGCCCGTTTTGCATCTGTGGCGCGGAAAAAATGGGTGGAACTGATGTCATCACGCCAACGTGGTCCTATATGGCTCCGGTGACATCATGAGGAGCCGTGTGCAGAGCCATGGCATTGTGATGACCTCGTCGGCGTGGAGAGCTGGGGAAACATTTTCCGCTGAATGCTGGCGCAGGGGCTATTCATAAAGTGAGGAATCCACAGGCAAATACTGTATCCACCAGAAAAAGCGTTACAAAGGTAAGTAACATGTTCGCCTGGCTCCTGAGCCCCACGAATTTCAACATTTAAAGATCCCACAAGAATGTAGACGTGCTTGATAGACCACGAGCAGATAGCACTAACAAGAATTACTCACTCAATTAGAAGAGGTTCTGCATTTGGTGCACATCGTCTAACGTCATCACCAGAGGATATTTTGCCATATCTCCTGCATTTGGCGCGTTCCGGCTTGGCTCATTTATCAATTAAAGTTAATATAGCTGCAATTTCCTGTTTCCGAAGATCAAACAACGTTCCATCTTTATGGGCCAGTAGACTGCTAAATCCGTTCCTCAAAGGTCTGTTTAGAATTTTTCCACCAGTTTGGGCCCCTCCCCCTACATGGCAGCTAAACAGAGTGCTTGCTCAATTAATGAAGCACCCATTCAAACCTATTCACAAAGCGGATACAAAGTTCCTGTCCAGGAATGTTGCTCTCCTATTGGCTCTTACTTTAGCCAGAAGGGTTAGCAAACTCCAGGCTTTCACTACCCAGGAACCTTACCTACAATGGAAACATGACAGAGTTATTCTACTAACAAACCCTAGGTTTATCCCTAAGGTTCATTTGGACTTTCCCCTTAATGAGCCGGTTGTTTTGAAATCGTTTTTTTCAAATCCACAAACTTCAGCTAAGCGTGCCCTGCACTCTCTAGATGTCAAACGGTGCCTAAAACTATATTTGGACAGAACAAAACCTTTTCGTAAATCAAACCAACTATTTATAGCCTACAGTGCACCTATAAAAGGATTTCCTCTCACTAAACAAAGCATATCAAGATGAATATCGAGTGCTACTGTTTTTGTCATCAACACGCGAGCCAACCTTTGACAGTAAAGGTCCATGCTCACTGCACCAGAGCCATGTCCACATCTATGTCACTGTTTGCAGGTGCAGGTGTGTCTCTTCCAGATATCTGCAGAGCAGCAACCTGGAGAATGCTGCACACATTCACTAAACACTACTGCCTGGACTCTGAGATTATGCGAGATGCGGCAGTAGGACAAGCGGTTCTCAGGCATCTTTTTCAATAAGGTGAACCTTTTTTCATCTATTCCCACCGTCCTTATTCTAATGCACATTTTCTGTGATATTTCTGTATGTATACATTTATTTATATGTATATATTTATATTTTGGTTTATATATACCTATGAGTATAACTATTTCTTTATATATGTATTTATTCAGTAGACAATGAATTTTCTTTTCTTTATGTGTGCACAAAATAGTATTTTGCGATGCCCACACATTTTGTCTATTGAATGAAAATGTGTTAATTACTTCTTCCTACTCTGATTCACGCATGTGAATCTATGAAAGTTCAAATACTAGCGTAAGGAAATAAGTTACTTACCTGTAACTGTAGTTCTCCAATATTGGAATCTTTCATAGATTCACATGCGACCCACTCTCCTCCCCTGAAGAGGCTAACCTAGAGTTCTCGGGTTTTTCTATTTGCATGCACTTGTGCTTTAAAATCTGAGGGACTGGAGCTTCTCTCAGGAATGTTCTACAGGGTGGTGCCATTTGATTGGCTGTTTTCTAAGTTTAGTCCTTTTTTACATAAGGACAGAGATATGTCACTAAATAATAAGGCCTTGGGCCTTAGGTTCTATGTCTAATTGGACATTACTTTTAATAATACCGGGGGGCTCCCATCTCGACGAAGGGGAATGATTCAAGCATGCGAATCTTTGAAAGAATCCAATACTGGAGAACTACAATTACAGGTAAGTAACTTATTTCCTTGTGAGATGCGTCAATTCTGGGATGGGGCAGCCACCTGGGAGAGGTGGCGATCAGGGGACACTGGTCTTCAGCGGATAGATTCGATTGGCATTGAAGGCATTTCTTCCCTCTGTCAAGGGAAAGCTAGTACAGGTGTTCACGGACAACACCACTGCCATGTGGTACTGCAACAAGCGGGGTGGGGTCGTGGACCCTCTGTCAAGAGGCCCTGCATCTCTGGACGTGGCTGGAACAGTAGGGCATAACCCTGGTGGTTTAACATTTAGCAGGTTCTCTGAACGCCAGGGCGGACAAACTCAGTCATCGATGCCTAGCGGATCATGAGTGGCGTCTCCAGTCGGAGGTGGCACAAGGTCTCTTTCAGCAGTGGGGAGAACCTTTGTTAGAATTCGTTCACCTCAGCAGAGAACGCACAGTGTCAGCGCTACTACGCGCTGGAGTTTCCAAGGGCGCTATCGCTCGGAGACACTTTTCATTGCGAGTGTAGCTCAGGCCTATTGTATGCCTTTCTGCCCATACCACTCCTGCACAGGGTTCTGAAGAAGATCAGGAGTGACCGGGCCCAAGTCATTTTTGTGGTGCCGGACTAGGCGAGGAGAGTCTGATATCCAGAGCTTCTAAGAATGAGTATCGATCCTCCGTTCAGGCTTCCCCTTGTGGAGGATCTTATGTTGCAGCAGCAGAGGAGGGTTCTCCACCCAAAACTGTCAACTCTGCGCCTTCATGCGTGGAGATTGAGTGGCAACAGCTTTTGACCTTCCTCCGGAAGTTCCTGACCTTATTTTGACAGCCCTCCACTAAAACGGTTTACACCAGCCTATGGCAGAAATGTGCTTATACTGTACAGAAAGGTTCATTGACCCTCTTTCTGCTTCTTTCTACTAATCTTTTATCCATTCTAACCCTTGCCCAGTAGGGCTCTGCCTTGGGTACTCCCACGGGTTACCTTTCTGCTCTGTCTGCTTTTTGGCGGCTGCCAGACCAGCCCTCTCTCTTTAAGTTTCCTAGTGTAAATAGATTTCTAAAAGGGCTGGCTCACTTGTTTCTACTCACACCCTTTGTTATGTCTCAGTGGGACCTTAATTTGGTCCTTACCTATCTAATGTGTGCACCCTTTGAGCCTTTTTCACAACTGTCCGCTCCGGCTGTTGACCATCAAAACAGCCTTCTTAGAGGCGATTACATCTGGCAGGAGGGTGTGTGAGTTGCAGGCATTATCTTGCTCGCCTCCTTATCTTATGTCCTTTCTGGACAAGGTGGTGCTTCACACCAGGGCATCCTTTTTGCCAAAGGTTGTGACTCCATTCCATCTGGATTTCTCCATCACTTTGCCCACCTTCTTTGCTCCCCCGCATCCCTCTAAGGAAGAGGAATGTCTCCTCCGACTGGACCCAAAAATAGCGTTGTCTTTCTACCATGACCGCACAAAAGAGTTACGGGTGGTTGACCAACTCTTTGTAGGGTATGTGGGAGTGAAGAAGGGAAGGGCAGTGCAGAAAAGGACCATCTCTCGCTGGGTCGTTCTCTGCATCAAGATCTATTATGCCTTGGCAAAGAAGCATCCCCCTGAGGTATTTAGGGCTCATTCCACTAGGGGAAAGGCTGCAACTACGGCCTGGACTCGGGGTGTCCCAGTCCAAGACATTGGTCAGGCAGCTGTAACCGGGAGTACAGGGGGGAGTACGCTAAGGGAGCGCCCCTGTACATGAGATCATGCTTCCAACACTGGAATCGGCATTGGGGGTATGATTCCAACATGTTTGATACCAAACATGACAGGGTTTGGTGCAGCCACTATATAGTTAGGCATCTCGTAATGATTGATGTCCACTATATGTATTAAAATGGCTGACCGCACTTCCAAATCCTGGAGAATCAACTCTGGGATTTGTAGGGGTGCCCTACTCATGCAGGGACACCCTTACACTGATAACCAAGCACTCTGCCTTCCGAACTGAAAGGCCTGCCAGAGGGGTGACATAGGTTTTAAGTGTAAGGAAACTTATATCTGTCATGAGCGGTGCAAGCCCCAACTTACACAGGCTTCAGTGGCAGGCCTAAAGTCACAATTTGAGTGATGTCTTATGGGTGGCACAATACATGCTGCAGCCCATGGGAGACCCCTGGGGTACACTGGCGTAACACAGTCCCCTGGATCCCCTGTGGTGCTGGGGGGGCCCGAGCTACAGGGAGCCCCTCAGCTCAGTACTCTGACCTATGAGCTCCTGATTAAATCCGGAGCAGGGGCCCCTCCATGTACCTTACATGGGGCCCCCCCTCAAGTTTTGTTACGCCACTGCTGGGGTACCCTAGTACCATATACTAGGGACTTACAAGGGTACACCAGTAGCCAATTGTGGAGGTACAGAAGTGCTTACCAAAGTCAAATTTAGGGAGGCAGCACAGTGACTGGGGTCCTGATTAGCAGGATCCTAGTCAGACTAGTCAAAAATACAGACTGACATCAGCAAAAAGGAGGGGGGGGGGGGTAACCATGAAAGCAGATCCTACTTTCCTACAGAGTACCCAGCGAGTTTGTCAATGTTCTTTCCCCAGATATGACCGTGTGCATGTACCTTGTCTCTTGAAGTTGTCCATCTGAATTTACTTTCCTTTCACCTTATTTTCAACTGCCAATCTTTCTTGACCTTTCCTTTCTATATTGTAACATTCTGGTTGTTGTCTTAGGCTGGGTGGGACATTTCTGCTTCCGGACCCGCGGAGGGTGCACGCCATATGGTGTATCTAGGATACGTGCTGAAACTCTAAATAGGATTCTACGCATTAGGGAGCTTCGATTTCCTGGTCCTGATAGGCATCGTTAAAGAACTCTACGTGTCCCGCCAGACGTTGCCAGGGACGATGCCCCTTGACTCTAGCTTCTGAATTTATTTTGGAGCAAAGCGAATACTCGGATAACGCTGTTGGCTGGACTGAGACCGTCTTTACCAGCTCTGCTTTACACTAGTGACAGATTTGCGAGGTTTATGTCTGCCAATTCTACTCCTGCTACAGTTGCATTTTTATGAGTCCTACTGTGCTGTGTACACCCGCAAATTATTGAGGTGTACTGTGCTCATAGATATGCTTCGTCAGCCCCGACTGAAACTAGGACTTATTTGATAAAGTGGTCTTTGATTACAATTTGGATCTTAACTACTTCGATGCTGATGACGGAACCGCTCCGTCATCAGCTGCGGTTGGGCTGTGCTGATGACGGAGCGGTTCCGTCATGGCCCGGCCGCCGCGCCTGCGCGGCGCTGATTTCGCGACTGAGCGGCGCGTTCTATTAGGCGGGCGGGGCCATGACGGAACCGCTCCGTCACGAGCACAGCCCAACCGCGGCTGGTGACGGAGCGGTTCTGTCACCAGCATGCGGCCGCCGCGCGGTCGCCCCGCCCTCTTAGCGCTGCGCAGCGATGGGGTTAAGAGACTGTGGCGACTAATGGATTCATGATATGCGCCCTGATGAAGGAATTCTTTAATGACTTTTTTCCGAAGCGCGCGTCAGCGCTTTTCTTCCTATGTATGATGAAATTATGCTCCGTTTGAGTTTGAGTGTATGTATTGTGTGGTAGTGAGTTAGTGGTTGATTTTTGGAATGACTGAATAGTTTTTACCGTTTAATAGTGTTCTGGGCTGATGTTCTTCTCCTACTGTATGATTCAAACTAAATGAAATTTTATATGTAATAAGATGATCAAAATGAATTCTTCTGTGCTTGTCATAATGTGAGCATTTTTTTAAATTACTATACAAATACATTTTGAAAAATAAAACAGCTGTTCTGTGGGTGTTATGGGTTGGCTTAATATTTGGAACCTTTGTGTCCTTTTTATATATTGGGGATGCCCCTTTCCATGTTTTTGAATATTCAATTCTCCCTGGTGGGTTGTTCTCCTTGCCTTTATCAATTTTAGGTTTTCAGGGTCCCTCTTCTGTTTTTTGCATTTAGGCTAGGTGGGATTACATTCAGTCTCTGTTATCAAGAAATCCTGGGAACATACACCCTGCCAGGCTTGAGCGAGCGTTCACATGTTTTAACAAATGTTGTGTTGTGGTTGGTTCTAGCTTTCTAACTGCCTATATCACAGAATAAACACTAGCCCATCCTGACAGTAGTTGGACTCGCTTGTATTTTTGGCACCAGCCTAGAAGTACATTTGTCATGAACTGGTTCCTGCTGGTTGCGGATTCACTCAAGGGGTGCAGTAGGCTGAGGTCTTTAGGAAAACCGTGTTGATGCACACTGGCTTGCAAGAAGTGGAAGCTGTAATGTTCCGTGTGAGGAAAGGAGCTATGAGGACATTCTAGCCTAAATGGCCAGGAGTGTTCCAAACGTCCTGTGTGTAACCAGAGGTCAATGACTTGTAGATAATCATTAAAGGACTGAGAATGGTGAGACTGTATCACCCCTGACTCGCTCTGTACCACCACTGATGTAGCATCGCCCTATCTGTTTTATTTCAAACTTCAGTGTCACAGGCTTTTCTTCTGTTCCAGCCTTGTGTTAGTGGCTTGTTGGCTGCGGCTGGTCAGTCGGGTTCTAGAACAGTTTGAACAGCGTGTTTAGACCCCACCATACCAATGTGTTAGCTTGGCGAGCCTACATCTTTCCCGACACACTAAAGATCACCCCTGGCCTAGCGGGAGTCCTCAACTCCCTAACTTTCATTCCAGGGACATTCAGCGTTTTCATCTTCATCCTATGTCTTAGGTTTGCTATGAAACCATTTGAACTAAGTCCTAACTGTTCGAAAGAGATAACCTTTTCAAGCCACCCTTGTACCCTAAATCTCATTTACCCTGCCACAGCCGCAATGTCTGTGGTTTTAGTCCATGCCCCTGGCCCTGTCAGTGAATAAAGAAATGAATGATTGAGTGGCAGTCACCTCGCTAACTGGTTTCTTGGCGCTAGTCTAAATACTGCCTACTCAAATAGATTTTACTTTTTTCCTTAAGCCTATGAAGCAAAGATGAATGTGAGTAGCCAGTTTTGAGAGACAGGCCCATGACATTTAGAATAAATATTCGTAGTGGGATGAAAAACGGGAGCTAATGTAGGTGCAAGCGCCAGAAGTCTCCCTATATTGAATGGACAACAGTTGACCTCCTAATTGTTTTTTCTTTTAAACATTTGCCAGTCGTGATATCAATTACTAGGCACCTATAGCCCTGTAATTTTAACAGAGACATGCAAACTGGCTCATTCATATGCTAAAAATATCATCATGGACTTGGGCAGCAACCATGTTTGGATGATTATTTGGTTTTGGGTTACTAAGTGTTTGGCACTGACTTTTCAGGTACTCTTCAACTGACAGCCTGCATTGACATTCTCCCACTTAGTTTTCTAGCCAAAGTGACAGAGGACAAGGTCCGACATATACCCACGTGGCACATTGTTGGACTCAGTGGTGCACTTCCATCGCATTCAAAGTTCAAGGGGGCAGATTTACAAGCCCCTTGTGCCACTTTGCGCCAATTTTCCCATGTTAAAAGTGGATTGTAACTCTGCCCCAAGATATTTCCAGAGTAGACCGCACCCCGTCCCATATACCTACATTGGCATGTGGCCTCATGGTATTTTAAAATATCACTTTACCAAGTGAGTATTATAACGGTGTTGTGTCTCACCCCAAAGGTACTTCCATTTGACTGTGCGCATCATTCAACCAAACCGTCTTTCCTACTTTGACTTCATGGCCTACTCTTTTTTTATTTAGACTTGCACCTCTGACTTGACATTGATTTTGAGCATTATACCATGGTATATGAGTCGCAAACTTTACCACTTCGGATCTCTAGGCAGAAACATTTTCAGTGTCATGGTATAGATGCGCTTCATATGGTTCCAAGACTGGCATTGAGGGTTGCTGTAGAACTGTTGAATAGCATCTGATAGAGGTTTCTAGCAACAGATTCCTTACCACAGAATATTCCCCAGGCATCACACTGGATCTGCACATTTTTGACAGTACCCCTGCGTGCCAGTAGGTGGTGTCGTTCAGCCTTGGAATCCGTGTCGTCTACGCCAGAAAGGAAGTGCGCTGTGCCATAGGCGGCATCCCAACAAGCTGATGTTACTTTTCTTCTTGTACCAGTCAGTGCAAATCCATAAAGAGCTTCCCCTATTCAATTTTTGACCTAGTTTTTCCTTAACTTTTTGTCGAAGCTTTCTTGAGATTTTCATCTCCTGGTATGTTAGAGATGTTGATGGAGCGGTAATTTCTTCTGGTAGTTTCTCAATGCAAAACCTTCATGCTACCTCTAATTTACCGCTCAAAAGGTGTTGGGCCCTTCACACCATGTATTACCTTCAGGAGACTTGAAATAAAGATGAACAGTCAAAAATGCAATTATTATTTTAAGCCAATAAAGAGAGTTGTTGAGTATTTAAAGGGTTTTATTTTCTAGTCAAAAGTTCATTTTTCTCTGACCCTTTATTAATTAGTAAAATATCAATCAGGTTACAGAATTTGGAAAACAGGAAAAATAGCATTAATACAGAACATATTACAGTCTGCATATAAGCATTACATATAGGAAATAAATTGTGGTGCAAAATGTCATTCAAAATTCTTAAAGAGTTTCTAAGAAAAAATAGTCTTGCAAGGCTAATCAAAAATCAAATAGTTTGCAAAAATCTCCCATTAAGAGAAATAAATGCATAAGTCAAAAAAATCTTTTCAGAGCTAATTAATTAGTCAAAGCATAAACCTATAGTTTAGCATCTAAATCTAAAAAGCCTTTCTATCTGTTTGGTGCCCTGTGCATCTCTGTGTCTAAAAAGCAAAACGGAGCGAGGCAGCCCGCCCTTCACCAGACCTGCAGTGCCAAGATATGACGTGGAAGCAAGAAACCTCCCCCTGACACTCCTCGGACGCCACTCATCCCTTCAGCAATCTCCCGGGACGTTTCTCGTACCTAACCCATAGAATGAAGCAAAGCCTAAGCCAAAATGAGCAAGAAGCCAGCTGAGCTAAGAAAGCCAGCCCCTCCTCCGGAGAGGTCAGAATTTATACACAAAATTTTGGCAGACTACACAAAATGTTTCAACTTCAGGAAAACCTGTACGTGATTGGTCAGTCATGATGGCATGAGTTTGCACAACCCTGACTCATTCTAAAAAAACCTGACTTTACCAGTTTTAACAAAAGAAGCATACATGAATAATACATTTATAAACATTTGCAACATTTACTAGGGAAAATGTTTCTATAGTTCCTTCCTTCCTTTCACAGTGCAGTCAGATGGATACTTTTGTTAGCTGGTACATTGGCACAATCACAAGAATGTACAGTTCAAGCTGTCCTTGACTCCTTCGGCAGTTTGAGTCAAGCTGCCACAGTCTGCGCATGCTCTCTTCTCTTTCAAAGCAAGCCATAGCCTTGCTGGTTTCACAGGCCGCCATTTAATGGTACGCCCCAAAATAAAACAAACACAAAGATAATATTAATTTCATGTAAATCAGCCCATTATGTTTCCCAACTCTATACTAATACCCCTTATAAATGTTTACCTAGCCAAGCTACTAGTGTAAAGCAGCTTTTCTATTATTTATGACAACATGCAAAATAAAGGCGCAATGTGCAACAAAGAAAAAGAGGTGTTATTAACTGAAAATATTTATCAAAATGTGCAACAAGTCAAAGTCTATTAAGACAGGAATAGTAAATTTAGACTGCAAGGGATGAGCTGGGAAGAGAGAACACATTCTATTAATCTTCAAAGCTAAAAAGGTCACTTTTCTCTACATTGCAAAAACACATGTTAATTCAGCAAAAGCATTGCAGAGTGAATAGGCCTCACTTTCATATTTTTCATGTGCCATGTTTTTAACTTGCACCAAAAGGTGCGTGGAAATTTAAATGCAGTCTGTCTGAAGCACAAAAAATAAAACAATGCCTGACTGCAGATGAAATCTGCTCCATCAATGTTTCCTAAAAAACTAAAAAGGCTTTGAACCGTGTGGTACCTTTCACAGGCAGATGTCTGTGACAGATGCACACTTGGTTTGCCTATGATGCTTAGAGCGGGAGCACGATTCCAAGACCTCAGAGAAATACCGCACCATGAATACTAAGGCCCTGAAGGAACAGTCCCTGAAGCTCGACGCTGCTCGAGGTTGGATGACCCTGCGTCACTGTTGATCCTGGTTGCGAGAGAGGTCCTGGTACTGCTTGCAGAGCCACTTCCAATGATCGTCCCGATCCAAGTCATTGGTTAAGTTTCGCAAGCAGAAGTAGTTGAAGTGCCCTTTGACTTTCCCAAGCTGGTCCAAGCCATCGGACCATGCACAGGAGCATCAGCACTCTAGGCCTCACTCCACAGTGAAGCCTGAGCCAGGGTCTACTCGGCTCCTCCCTGAGTTTCAGGAGCTGGAGAGATGCCCACCCAACTCAAGGAGTTTTATAGGGTCATGCACTCCATATTTCGCACAAGACCACAATCTCCCTCAACACCAAGTCCACTGCTGTCACTCCGGGCGTTGCTGATGCTTCACGGCAGTGGAGGCCCCATCATCAAACTGATCCCTACATGGAGTTAGATGGGTGCTGGGTGATGCTGGTGCCGACTGGTACCATCCTTCCGAAATAGAGGCCGTGCCTTTTTCTTTTGACAGGCCTGGAGAGGGGGACAATTGAGAGGTGTCTGAGGACCCTTATGGTTACCACCATCCCCTTGATGAATCAGAGGACAACTGGTACAAGGAACTGGTGGATGCCAGTGGTTTGTACACCTCACCAGACACTGGCCTGGTCTCTCCCCCTATTGTGGCTACAGAGGTGGATTTCTCATTTGCAATTGTGGTGTGGAGGGCAGCTGAGAACTTGGACCTACAGTAGCAGTCAAGACTAACGTCTTGACTGGTGTTTCAGCTTCGAGTTGCCCCTTCCGAACCATTACTCCCATTCAACAAAACCCTTACAGATCTCCTCCTTGGGGCCTGGTCCAAGCCATGCACTGGGCTCCTGTACACAGGACAATTGTCTTCCATTATCACCCCACTCCTGGGAACCACAGTTTCATCACCTAGCATCCCAACCTGGAGAGCTTGGTAGCTGAAGCTTCTACTTCCAGGATCAATCCCGGTGTGTTCCCTACCCCTCCACCATATAGTGAATCCAAAAGGTTAGATACCTTTGTCAAAAGAATTTTCTCTTCCACCAGCCCTAGCACTGCGCTCGGTGAACACCACGTGCCTTTTGGGCTAATAAGCCCACACTGTGTGGGATTCGGTTGCGCAAGTGCTGCTTAAGGTCTCTGGAGGAGGCCCAAGATATTGCTGACTAGCCAGATGCAGCACAGTTCACCATCGGATGTGGACTTGCCATGAGCAAATTGCAGTGGCTCTTAGATGCCATGTTTGGTAGAGAACCACTGGCTTTTCAGGGGATGTCCAAGCTTCGCTCTTGGACATACCCTTTCATGGCTCTTGCCTCTTTGATGAGAAGGTAATTCAGTGTAGGACAGCTTAAGGATAGCAGATACAGCCAGGTCCTTGGGCCTATCCATGGCGCATGCTAGCTCAGTCCGCCTTTCTCCTCTTCCATGTCTACGGTAGGGGCTACCAACCACGTCCTTTCCTGCTCAGCCACCAAGGTCATCAGGCTTTCCAGCCTTTTCGTGGACGTAGTTCACACAAACAATATGGGACCACCATCCAGATGTCTGGTCACTATGACAGATGCATCCCTCATGACCTGGGGCTACAATCTGGGAGCGGTTAAGATCAGAGTAATCTGGTCTCTGGCGGAGTCTGGGCTTCACATCAACCTGTTGAAGCTCCGGGTGATCCGGTTGGCAGTGAAAGTCTATCCCTTCGATCAATGGAAGGCTGGTACATGTGTTCACGGACAACACCATCGCCATGTGATACTGCAACAAACAGAGCAGGTGGTGTTGAAGACCCTGTGTCAAGAGGCCCTGCCCCTCTGGACATGGTTGGAACGTCAAGGCATTTCACCTGGTAGTTCAACTCCTGGTGGGCTCTCTAAACATCAGGGCAGACAAACTCAGCTTTCATTGCCAAGCAGATTATGAATGGTGTCTCATCCGTAGGTGGTGAAAGGTATCTTCAAGAGTGGGGAGAGCCTTGGTTAGATCTGTTGGCACCGCAGAAAACAGGCAATGTCAGTTGTTCTGTGCACAGGAGCTTCAAGGCGGTTCTCACTCTGTGATGCTTTTCGTCTCAAGTGGAACTCTGGCCTCCTGTACGCTTTTCTGATGATACCACTCCTGCCCAGAGTTCTTAAGATCATGAAATGACTAGGCCCAAGTTAATCTTGTAGCTCCGGGTTGTGCATGGAGAGTATGGTATCTCAAACATGACCATGTTCATGCATCTGCATATACTTTAAAGGATGCATGCGTATGCAAATGCTATGAAGCATAATCTGATGCCTGGAATGATGCTTCTGTTGGACCATCTGGTTCGCTTTCAGGAGCATATCTGCCTAAGGAGTTCCTGGATGTCCTTTCTTCAGACACTATAGACCATGATAACTCTGCGGTGCGTTTGTTACCCTAGCATAGCCTGATCTTTTATTAGGTGGTTAAAGAAAAGCACTGGGCTCAGACCATAGAACACACAACACATTTTTATCACAAAACTGGTTACTTGGTGCAAGGCTCTCTTTACAATGTTACCATATGATACGCAAAAAAGCACATTGTTATGTATCCTAACGGGTTGACCTGGTAATGGACAGCATCCTTTCTGATGACTTCTGAGGGACCTCTAGTAATGACCTGAGGTTCTGTTCTTATTCTGCCTACTTCAGAGGGACTTCTGGTAATGGCCTGTGCTACTGCATCCTTGTACAGCTGGCACCATAAGAAGCAGATAAAGAAATCACTGTTGGATTTGTATGGAGAGGGGTATAGTGCCATTAGCACAAACACTATCAACCTCATTCAGGCTCTGGAGGTAGTCCTATATTGGCAGGGCTGCTTCTGCCAAAACCAGTTTCAAACCCCCACACTTATAGGCAAGAAAACACCTGATTGTGTGCTGCTGACTCCACTGGTTCATCTGCCAGCGGACCACTTCCTGGAGTGCATCATTAGTCTGTAGGTCCACTTGTTGCAGATTTTCTCTGCATGACTGCCCTGCCAGTTATGGTCGACCTGGTCGACTGGCCCCCATACAGGGAAGACTAACTGTGTGGCAGAACCATTCTGTTATTTCCCCAGAAGCTAATCTTTACAGTGGGAGTTAATTTCTGAACAACGAAAAAAATACCAAGCCTGCCCCATAACATTTCTAAAGACTCTACTTCTTCTGAGCCTAAGCGTGAGCGAAGGCGTCACAAACTTTGGCATCTAAATGACACAAAAAATGTTGTCACATAAAAATTTGATAAACGCTATTTAATATGCAAACTGTTGAATATCTTTAAAATAATGTATTTCATTAACATAAATTATGTTTTCTAATAATTTGGACCTCTGAAATTATGCATTGTTGTGGCGTATTCTGCCTAATTATGTATTTGCAGCATTTACCAAATAATCCATGATCTGCAGTTTTTAACAAAGTATTTTGTACCTAACTCAAACGGATCAAAAGCTACTAACCAGGCAGAAACGTGTCTTGACGCACAGTTGAAGGCCCTTCACAAAGGTTGACTGTTCACCTTCCACTTGCTTATTGATGCGTTTGAGTGCTAAATTAGTACAAATTAGGAAAACCGTTGTCCATTAACATGAGTGCAAGTAAATTATAGAAGTACTGCTATCACAAAATGTGCTGCATCACATCACATAATTCGCCTTTTCTTGCCATGAGGCCTCAAAGAAAGGTATTAGTTTTTCATGAGAGAGCAGGGCTCTGCACGAGGTAGAAAAGTTGGGGGTGAGTGGCTGCCCAAAGAGACTGAAAGTGAAGATCCAAGCACTGTTACAGGTTTTAAAAACAGCCGGCATGTTTGCTTTGGGCACTTTGAATACTAGCAGCACTCACTGATCAGGCTGGTTACTGAATGTTTACTATGACGCCAGTTTGAGGAAAAAGTGCAGCGAGTGCTGTTTTCATTTTTTACAAAAGACGAACTATTACCTGTATATATTTTAAAGCAAACATGCTTTTTTTCAGATTGACAAAGGCTACACTTGCCGAAACGCGTCACTGACGCCACACCCCCTCTTGAGAGATAGATCTTTTTGAAAGTAGAAAAGAGGCTTGAGTATATATATATATATATATATATATATATATATATATATATATATATATATATATATATTCTTTCCATCACTTGGCCTCAGGGAGAGCGTGCTGTCTCACAGCGGGTGCAGGATGAGAGGTCAGGCCAGTCCTCGCAAATATTTTTAACCCAATTTCTTCTTCACAATGAAGAGAACAGCACACCAAGGTCAGCAGTAGCAGTATTTGTGTTTTATTCTTTCAGTAGCAGTGCAATTTCCACACCCAACCATCACCAACGCGTTTCAACCCCCACGGGTCTTGCTCACGGCATGTGAGTCCTTTCTTTGTGTTACAATTTATAGTTCCCCATGTTAGCCTATTAGGAGGCATTATGGTACTTGTAGTTCAATTTGTTTATTTCACCATTAGCGGATTTGTTTTTTGGTTTTAAAAGCGAGAGTTCTTGGGTATCATTTTTATTTTTACTTTTAATTTGACTCACTTTCAAAAATCGCCAGCTGTAATAATTTCGAGTGATAGAGCTTTTATTCTTGATATCTAGATCACGAGGTTTTTGGTAGCATTTTTGTGTCTCAATGTCGTTGGTGTTGCTATAATTTCCTTTCTTTGTTTGTTTGTTATTGGGTTTGTTTATTGCCTGTTTATTAGTATCTCTCGACATTGTTCAATTTCAAGTTAATGCGCAGTAAATGGCTTAGTGCCCGACAAAGTAAGTTATTGATGTTGGTTATTGCTATCCGCCTCACGATCAGTTTAGTTAGCCAAAATGTACATGTAGGTCCTCATCTGCGTTCAAACCATGGGGAATTTCAGTTTTGAATCTCACGATCATTTTCGATTCGAGTCTCCGTAGTTTGAGAGTCCTGTCACCCCCTCTTTCATTTTTTGGGATGGTCACCAGTCCAAAATATCTGATTTTCTTCCACGATTTTTCTGTGTGGCTTTTAAGATGTTTAGCAATGGCGTAGTTCATGTCATTATTATGAATCGCTCTTAGATGCTCCAGGATGCGTTTCTTTAGGGGACAGATCGTGCTCCCTATATAACGGAGTCCACAGTGGCATTCAATGACATATACCACGTATCTTGTGTCACATGTTATTTTCTCCATGATTGAAAAGGGTTTTCCCAAAAAGTCTTTTATCATCCGAGTATTTTTCCCTATTTTACAGGCTTCACATTTGTTGCAATGCACAAATCCTTTGTTTTTATCCGTTAACCAATCTGTTTTTCTTTGTGATGTCATAGGGCTCTTGACTAGTTTGTCCTTTAAAGAAGGAGCTTTCCTGTATGAGACATCTCATACAGACTGGTTAATGGATAAAAACAAAGGATTTATGCATTGCAACAAATGCAAAGCCTGTAAAATAGGGAAAAATACTCGGATGATAAAAGACTTTTTAGGAATACCATTTTCAATCATGGAGAAAATAACATGTGTCACAACATACGTGGTATATGTCATCGAATGCCACTGTGGACTATTGTATATATATGTATAATATCAGTTGATTAGAGCACTATTTTGTTTTTTATTTTCAGGTGGTGGCACACAATTTTTGTTGAAAGTGGTTTGGATTTTGCCTATATAAGACGTTTTGGGCACAGACATGTGCAACCATTTGCCCACTGGGGCAAAACCTTCCGTGCCGTTTGATGATGCTTGGACATTATGTAAACAACCGTTGCCCACTTGGGCATTATGCTAAAAATATTTTTTGGTTTACTATGAAGTCTTTTATTTTTTGCAACGTTGTATATAATCCTAACGGACTTCTGTGGCCACAGCATGAAATGAAGTGTTTAAATTGGCATTATATCTATATCTTTGACTAGACTAAAATGGCGGAACCACAATGTATCATTTTCTCACTTTAGTGTAAGTCCTATGTTGATGTCTATTCACAACAGTATATTTAAGTGTGTCTACTGTGTAGCTTCTTTAGCGTGATCAAGGCGTCAAGTCGAAACGCTTTGCCGTGCAGTTTATATGATTAAACTTTCTGCAATCTATGTGAGGTGTCCGTGGTAATCTTTCTCGAGTGAGGAAGTGTTGGTGTGATATATATATATATATATATATATATATTCCAGTACTCTATCTTAAGAATCCACTCAGCAGACAGGACTCAGATAGACAAGCGCGGACCCATTCTTTCGTGCTTTTCAATATTTATTTAAAGAAAATTCGCCACGCATCAGTATGCCGCCATGACGCGTTTCGGTCCGACCTGGACCTTGATCACATGACGCGTTACTCATGGACCCATGCCATATTTAAAGTGACAGGTAACAAGTAATTGTAAACAGCTGTTGCATTGCACAATGAAACTGAAAAACAGACTATGCAACGAACACAATGCATATAAACCAGACTGCTAATGGAATATATATGTACAATAATCTTGATAGAATGTACAATTAAAATCAAGCGTATTTACAAGTGATTTCATAAATATACACCTATATATTGATACAAAAATATACATATAAGTCTCAGTAGAAAAATATATATATATACACATATCTAAATAAATAAAGACATTTTAAAAGATGGCTCCCCAATGATGTAAGGAGCCCTCCTCATATAATCATTGATACATAACCAAATCGATGGTTAACAGCTATAAATATTGTATCAAACTCCAAAAGCAGTCTTAAATATGCTGTTTACATTAATATAGCCCAAGTGGGCGAACACCTTAAACTAGGCAAAAGGGTCCTGGGATATATAGATCGATGTTATCAGCTGCCTGAAATGTATAGGCGAAAAATAAAGTGATAACATTATTGTGAAACAGTGAAACAAAAGAAAATAGAATAGGAAACCCCAGAATACTCTCTTCTAATACTAGAGATAACCAACAGTGTGTTTCGTGAATTTAAAATGAGTGAATACTCGAATTCATATTGTAGCACAGATGTATATTCTCGAGAGACATAAAGAGAGGCATCATTGGAGATTCAGAAATATGTCAGAGTAGTGAAATTAATTTTCCAAACCAATGTTTAAAGTATATCAAATCATACAACGCCCATCAAACATGTTGAACACAGCATTAGATCCAGAGACAGAGAAATTGAGCAATTAGTTCATATACAGGTATATAAGTCCTCCGTGGTGTTAAGACCATTTGGGACTTTGGAATTAAATTCCAGAATGTACCTAGTTTCCAGCACTCTCAAGGCACTGTCCCTGTTGCCACCCTTGCGAGATGGAGGTATGCAGTCTATGGCAAAGTACTGAAGCAGAGTGTTATCGCTATCATGCTTGGCTTGGAAATGCCGTGCTACAGGATATGCTTGATCTTTGTTGTTGATGGCCCTGAGGTGTTGCAGGATCCTCATGTGCACGGGTAGCTTAGTACTGCCAACGTAGCGCAATGCGCAGGGACATTCTAACACATACACGACGTATTCAGTTTTGCACGTAATACGTCGCTTGATTTTAACGGGGTAAGGCAAGAATGGAGTACTGTATTCCTTCACATTTTTCGCATGTTTGCAGGCTTTACATTGGAAACATTTGAAAAAACCTTTTTGCTTGGACAGCCAATTAGAGGGGGGTCTAATTTCAGGATTGCATTTATCCAGACAGTTCCCCATGGATCTAGCTTTCCGAAAAGTTATCAGAGGGGTAGGATTGTCTCTAAGCAAGTCATTGCCTATGACAGGATCCTTCAACAACAAATCCCAATGCCTCCTGAAAATCTTTCTAATGACCGCTTCTATGTGAGGTGTCCGTGGTAATCTTTCTCGAGTGAGGAAGTGTTGGTGTGATATATATATACATCAGTGATGTCATCAGTGAAGTCATTTGAGATGTCATCAGTGATGTCATCAGTGATGTCACTGACCATGTCATGAATGATGTAATATGTGACATCATCAGCAGTGGATTGCGGGCGCGAGTTATAGTCAGTCCAACTAACTATAACTTGGGAATTTCAATGGTTTTGTATGAGTAAAATGTTCAGCTAACTATAACTGGTGTGAAACCTATGGTTTTTTCAGTGAATTTCAAAGGTTTTTTAAATGCTAATTCCTAACTATAACAAATGTGAAACCTATGGTTTTTTCAGTGATTATATATATATATATATATATAACCTACTGGCGGTCGCCAGTAGGTAGTTATAGTTAGGATCTATTATCCATAGGAAATCCGCAACATTCTAATTGGAATAACTTTGGCGCCGATTGACGAAATCTTTGCGAAATGTTCACTTTTGGCCAGCTCCGGTCTGCTCCTATCCTGAAACTTTCATGGTGATTCGTCAAGCGGGGGCCGAGAAAAAAGGGAGGTCCCATAACGCGTTTTCCCCCTGCAATTTCCCATAGGACCTTTAGCTGCAGCTACAACCCGAACTGCTGAACGGATTACACCAAATTTGGCAAAGAGATAGTCCTTAGTTCAGACTCGTGCCTTTTACTTAAATGGTGTAAATCCGTTCAGTAGTTCCTGAGAAAATGACTGTTAAAATCATTTATATATCTATGGCCTCGGAGGGTCCGCGTACCCTAAGCGCAGCCTAAATGCACCCTCCCGTGCACGAGCTGTATTTTAATGGGCTGTCAACACTCCAAATCAGGAAGTGTTGGCAGCCATCTTGTGCCTCGGTAGAACCGAGGCACAAGAAACCCAAAAAAACCATCGCAAAACGCGAAAAGGGGGCAGGGTAGACACAACCTGATCCCCAAGGCCTGGTCAGGGGGTCCCACAAGGACCGCCAAGGCCACATTTTCGTGCAGGAACCACGCATCTAACCGATTAAAAAAAAAAAGAGAAGAAATGCGGTCTCCCATTGGTAAATATGCTAATTTGCCCCCGGGGGCATTATCAAAAAAATAGTATGGGGGTCCCAATGCCCCCCACACTGCCCCGGGGACCACCACCCCTGGGGCTCTCGCTTAATATATGCGGGGGGCTCACAGGGCCCCCCGCAGCCCTGGGGACCACCACCACCCAGTGCTTGTTTAAAATGGGTGGGGGGCTGTCAGGCCCCCCAGCCCCGGGGACAGCCACCCCCGGGGTTCTTCAAAATATGGGAGAGGGGGGCACATGGCCCCCCTCCTGGAGCCTTGTCTAGGCCCTGGGGACCGCCATCCCCCAGGGCCGGCTCCTGCAGTGTCCCGGGTGCCCACCCCCGGGACACTGTAGTTTGCAATAACAGGGCGGGAGCCTCACAGCTCCCACCCTGTCACTGCAAACTGCTTTCCTATTTGGAAGAGAGAGCAGGAAACCTGCTCTCTCTTCCAAATAGGAAATCAGATTGCTTTTCCACAGGGGGAGCAGCATGTTAGCTGCTCCCCATGTGGAAAAGCAATGCCGACTCCCGCAGTGTGTTATGAAATCACTATTACAAGTATACATTTATTCATAAAGTCACTCATACAATCACTGAGTCTTATGTATACTTATTTATATACAACTGTCACATACACTGTCTCTTATATTTCTAGTTTGTTGGACATGTATCATTGAGAAATATATTTACTCATCACCACACTCATAAAGAGATTCACTCACCCAAACAACTGTTTCCACATACAGTCTTAACCTCACATATCTACTAAATCAACTATTTACACATCTTTGGACAGTCACACACCTCCCACCCAACCGCACACACACATTCATTCACTATCCAATACAAATACTCACTTCACTAATTAATAACTAATATAGACTTTCACATAGCTAGTAACCAACTTATGTAGTAGTTTACACAACAAAAGATAGGGTGATACAGGTATTCACACAGTTTAATCACTTTCCCATATATTTAGTGAGACACTTTAAATTCGTCACTTAGACAGTCAATCACATTGCTTCTAAATCCTCCATCCAGACACTTATACATTCACTCAGTCTTCAATGCATATTGCTATATATATAATACTTATTTAAATATCAAACCAAACCACATTCACTGGATGATGTCATCAGTGATGTCATTTGAGATGTCATCAGTGATATTATCAGTGATGTCACTGACCATGCCATGAATGATGTAATATGTGACATCATCAGGAGTGGATTGCGGGCGCGCGAGTTATAGTAAGTACAACTAACTATAACGGAGAAATTTCAATGATTACCCCAAATTTGGCAGGGAGAAGGGTCTTGGTCTAGAAAGCACGCTTTTGATTATTTGGTGTTAATTCGTTCAGTAGTTTTGGAGAAATATCGAAATTTACAGATATCGATATTTGGGAATTCTGCCATCTGATTGGCTGAGGCGTTACGAGCACAAGCTTGCTGCTTATTGGATGCGAGCGGTGCAAGCGGTTGCAACTAGGAAGTGTTGGCCGCCATTTTGTGATTCTGTTGAAGCGAGTAAGAGGAAAAAAGGGCAAAAAAGTAGGAAAGAGGAGAGTAGGAGCGCTGTGAGCTCTGTAGGGTGGTTAGGGTGTGCAATAGAGGGAGTGTGAAGTGAAGTATTTACCCTTACCGGTGTGAAAGTGGTGTTTTGCCAAGAGTGAGATAGTGGTGAGGTGAGGTGGCGGTAAACTCGGGGATGAAAGCGTGCGCCTAAACCGTGAGCTGAGTGCTGTAAATTGATGTGCTGAAGTATTTACCCCTGCCTATGTGAAAGTGCTGTTTTGCCCACTGTGAGATGGTGCTGAGGTGAGGGGCCGGTACACTCAGGGATGAAAGCGTGCGCCTAAACCGTGAGTTGAGTGCTGTAAACTGATGTGCTCTAGGCGCTGTAGAATATTGCCCACTGTAGTACCGCTGTGCAGGGGGTGTTAGTATGGTTTAGACTATAGCGGGAGTAGGAAGCATACTACTCACTGTTACCACTCTGAAGACTCAGGGATGAAATGTACGTCGTGAGCTGATTGCTGTAAAGTGATGTTATGTGGGCACTGTAGGATACTGGCCGCAGTACCATACCTGTGTAAGTAGTGTTAGTATGCGTTTAAACTATATAGGGTGTGGGAAGCGAACTACTCACCCCTACCGGTCTGAAGACTCGAATGCAGTGTTTTAGCAAGCAGGAATAAAGAAATAATTGTGAAGAAAATGCAGAATGTTGCAATGTCACAGAAGACAAATGGTGAAATCAGGTGTGTGTAAGAAAGTGCCTGTGTGTAATAAAGCGATGGAGTTTGAAAGTTATATAAAAAGTGTCTTTATTTAAGTGCCATAAATGGACCCACTTGTGCAATAGCTAAGGCATCCAGCTAAGGCAAACTCTAAGCTGTTTTGCTGGATTCAAATGTAAGCTCCTGTATCACTGAATTCCACATTACATGCTACAGTTCTATGTGACATCAACCATACCTATTATATAAATAAAGGTAGGATACGATTACCACATGTATCGTTTAAGAAAACTAAGAAAAAAAAAGATTTAGCAAAATGTAATCATCACACTTTTTAGGTACCTGGTACTGCTTTTTTGTAACAGAAAATTATCAACAGTAGAATAGTCAGGAATCTGTTGTACAGTAGATTCTATCTGGTGCGTGTCAGAATTTGTAATAGTTCTACCCACATTGTAACTTTGAGGAGGCATCCAAACATTGCGCTTCTGAGAAGCACATTCGGTACCCTTCTGGTCAAACCATAAATTATTGTCTTCAGCTCTTTCAAAATAAGAAATCTTGTGCAGAGAGCTAAGGCATTGGGCTGAGGCAAACTCCAACCGCTTCTGCTGTATTGAAACGGAAGCTCCTGCATCAGTGAACTCCACATTACATGTGACATGAATAATAGCTATTAGACATGAATGACTAAATTATATAATGAAAATAAAGGTAGGATACGATTACCACACTGTGCCAACCAGTTCCTAAAGAATGTCGTGTTTTTTTTATCTTGATCACCAGCTTGCGAGCACAGGCTGAAGAAGAGTAAATTTGTGTGAAAGGGCTTTGTGGATAACAGGCAGGCAGAGAGAGACATATGCACAAAGAATAGACATATGGATGTCGGGTTTAGGCTAATTTAGCACGTAAATAGCGTATTTGCATAGGCCATACATCATCGAACCCTGATTAGAGTGGAGACGTAAGGGGCAAAATTGAAAACAGAGTTCAAATGTGTGAGCATACTTAGAAAGTAATTATATGAAAATAATTAAATGTAAGTGTATTAAAAAAAATTTAAGGAAAAAGTCAAAAAAGTTGGAAAAAATCAATCCAAGAATAACATGAATTTCTTACAAGTCTTGGAGACTGCAGTCTGGAAGTTTTTCAGCCGCTTGAGATGCGTAATGTCCCAAGAGGTCATTGTTGCCAACGTGTGAGAAAAGCGAAGCGATCCAATTCATATCCTCGAAGGGACAGTAATGTTCCTCGAATGTTGGAGCAGCAATTTGAATTGGCAGGCAATCTGCGATGTTGTTAAAGGTCGCACGTTGTAGGAGATCTTTCGCGGCTGCCCAGAAATCCCATGTCGCCACGATACTTTTTTGCGTTGCATTCACCATTGCTCCACTGCCTGAACAATCAATTTCATAGTTTTCAAGATTCTTGATCACTTGCTGGAATTCGGGAGCGATTGTTGAGATGTTGGCAAGGCAGAGATCCATTTGCCAGTCGAATGGGCATGTTTTGCAATAAAAATATGGTTGTACGCAAATTGCATATGTGTACATAAATGTCATGTTGTAGCTGGCTCCGATAATAGAGAGAGGCAGGCAGCCGAAAAGTTGTTCAATTCTTTGACAGTATTGATGTATCTTCGCGTAGAGGCGTATTCTATCGGACATTGTTGTTAGCACGTGGAGTGCAGCCATTCTTTAGAAGCAAAAATAGTAGTAGGTTGGCCGCAAAGAGAGCGAGAATTATGGGCACTGTTCCTGTTATTCCATAGATGATCAAATAAATTAAGACTGGTATTATACCAATAACGGTTTGAAAGAGTGTGAGATGGCCGGGGAGACTGTGTTAAAAAAAAGTGCGCCAGACCTTGAGTGTGAGATGTGTTGAAAATTGTGTAACAATTTACAAAGTGCAATTGGAGGTTCGTATTTAAAAGGGACTGTATTTTACTTGAAGTTCGTGTTGTCTGCAGTCGATAAATTTCTTTTGCAGAAGTGAGGGACACTTCTGTTCTGAACAAAAGCTGTTTCACTTCGGTTAGTTTGATGAAGTAGGTTTTGAAGGTCAAGTTGAAGTTTGGGAGTTGTTTTGTGTGGGTGGGAATAGACATTGCCACCGGAAGTTACTCCGTTTGAAACAGTAAGGACAGACAGTATGCCAGCTCATATGCTGTAGGAGTGCATGTTATTGAGAAGCAGATAAGTGCTGTTAGAAAGCTGTGTGAATGTTGGGCTGATTGTGGGAGTTGGCGTGGTTTTAAGAAAGCACTCAAGATTGGGGGCTGTAAACTTAGAAGCTTTGTGTAGTTGGACATTCGTGGTCGCACTTTTCACTTGTGAGAGAAAGTTCTGTATCCTCTTTATGACAGCGATATGTAAATGGGAGAACCCACTGCTCATGAATAAACGCGCTACCTTATATAATGACATGCAACATGACAAACAGCATGTTCACCTAGCAGACACAACAACACTATGTACTCTGGGAACCGTGGCTAGCCATGTATACAAACCAAACATGGCATGGCATCTCTGCCACACAATGCAGAATGCGGGGAGAGATGGGAGCAAAGTATGTGCAAAGGTGGGAAGTGATTTTTGATTATAAAAGTATACAATGCGAAGTGTTGAGGGGATGTGCCGGACAGACTTGAGTATGCAGAGCGCAGACATGTACATGTGAACACACACTTATGGTCTATTGAGTGAAGTAGACAGTGGATGCAACCATGATAGTACAGTCAGTAGGGAAGATTACGAAAACATAGCGTGTACGTGCCCCCTCCCTCCCCAATTCTTTAGCGTAGTGGGCTGGCTCGGTGTACGCAAGGCTAGCGTAGGGTTATGAATAAAAGGCACGTTTCTGTGGGTGTGGTTTTGCTCAGGAATAGCGAACGTGCCTGGCAGGTCTGCGCAGCTTACACCGCCATGAGGTTGAACCCGTGAGCGAAGGTGGGTGGGTAAATGATGCTCTCAGCCTGCTGGTATCCAGAAATCGTCATGGTCGCTGCGACGCACATATGCCCCACAGTTCACCTTTCGCTACCGCATTATGTGAAAGAGGGCCCACCACGTGCCGGCGTAAGCTCCTGGGCCGAGGTCTGTGAGGTCGGAAGGTTCCTGAGATCAACAATGGCTACTGCGCCACAGGCACACAGCACCCAGCCTAAGGCCAGGCACGGTGGAGTGCTCGGTATACTACTAACACAGTGGTCCAACACGTACCAAAAGTGGAACGGTGTTTTGATACCATAGTGGATGATGTTAGAACTGTATCTGAGAGTGGAGATGAAGGTACTCCCTTCGACCAGGTGCAACCAACTCTAGGTCCCAACAGTGGAACAGTGTCTTGATCCCACAATGAACGGTGTTAGAACTGCATCTGAGAGTGGAGATGAAGGTACTCCCTTCAACCAGGTGCAACCAAGTCTAGGTCCCAACAGTGGAACGGTGTCTTGATTCAACGATTGCTGATGTTAGAACTGCATCTGAGAGTGGAGATGAAGGTACTCCCTTTGACCAGGTGCAACCAACTCTAGGTCCCAACAGTGGAACGGTGTCTTGATCCAACAATGGACGATGTCCGATATTACCTCCTGCTTGCTTTTCACAGAACTCCCTCCATTGAACTGCATCTCACACTCTGTGCTTCCGTAGTTAACTGCTGCACATGATTATTGGGCTTGGCTGACGGCAGTCGCTGGTCTACACCGCGGTACAGCAGGTCCGAACAGTGAAACAGGGTCTTGATTCTATTATTGCGGATGTCAGAGGTTAAAGTCTGTGATAATTTCTGTGTACCCCCTCTGACAAGGTGCAAGTGCAACCAACTGTAGGTCCCAACAGTGGAACGGTGTCTTGATCCCACAATGGACGATGTTGGAACTTCATCTGAGATGGAGATGAAGGTACTCCCTTCCACGAGGTGCAACCTACTCTAGGTTACAACAGTGGAACGGTGTCTTGATCCCACAATGAAAGATGTCCGATATTACTTGTTGCTTGGTTTTCATAGAACTCCCTTTGTTGAGGTGCATCAGACTCTGTGCTTGCGTTGCTATCTGTTTCACATGAATATTGTGCTTAGTTGACACTAGTCGGTGGAGTGCACCGCGGTACAGCAGATCCAAACAGTTTGTAGAGTTTTCTTTGATTTATGTTTTTGTATTTTGTGAATAGGAAGTGAGAAAAAGTATTCATTGTTGTCTGTGTGAGTACTGCCTTCAATTAACACTGCAGATAGCAGTGTTCACAATTCAGATCGAGTCGCTATTGTAGATCACGCAGTCCTGTAGGAAAAGGCATTGCTCCAGTGCGCTCTGTCTGCACCATGCATAAGTATCATTATAGGCTCCGCACACGCTTTTTTTTTGGTTTGCGTATGAGAAACTGGGAAGCTCAAGTCAATGCCACGTGGCTGTGGGCCTTTGCTGAACGCTCTCTCTGGCCTACACTGCAGACAGAAGTGGCCACATTTGAGATTGATTCGGTATTGTAGATGACCCAGTCCTGTAGGAAAAGACATTGCTGCAGTGCGCTCTGTCTGAACCACTCATACGCATCATGGCTGGGTCCGCACATGCTTTTTTTGTTGCTTCGCGTACTGTAAACTGTGGACCTCAAGTCAATGCCATGTGGCTGTGGGCCTTTGGTGACCGCTCTGTCTGGCCTACACTGCAGACAGCAGTGTACACAATTCAGATCGAGTCGCTATTGCTGACGATGTAGAGTTGATGGCAACAGACATTGCTCCTAGTCCGTTCCACCTGCAGCACGCATCATCATTGGCTGTGCACATGCTGAATACTTTTGATGTGGCTATGTGAGTGCACTAGAACTGATGGAGCGTTTATGATATAATTTATATATATATTTTTTTAATTTTTAAAACCTTTATTCAAAAACAGTGCACACAGCTATTCAGCCTGACATCCCGGAGGCGAGGCAGCATTTCGAGTCAGGGAAACAAAAGTGCAAGAATTGGTACAGCAGAACGATTGTGGTTGATTTTAAGTTTTTATAAGAGAAACACAGAAAAGATAAAGAAAAAGAAAAGGAGCGCCAAACCTGGCACAAAGACAGAGGCAATGAAATGTGAGAAACAGTGAGGCATTGTGAGGGGGTCAGGAGGGCATAGTGAGCACTGGTATGACCAACGGAAGGGAGTACTAGGAAAGGGAAGGGAGGAAAACACAGGATAACAACGTAAAGTGTTACAGTTGGTGTCTCAAGCTATGGTGACAGGTGTTCCTCCCGCGGGGCGGGGTCTGGGGGTACGCAAATGTCCCCTCTGTATGCATTCCAAGCCCCCCACAGTTTCTGCCACTTTTTAGGTTTACCCCTGGCAACATACACGCTCTTTTCCCGAAACATACACCAATCCATATTGGCATTCCACTGTACAACCTTCGGAGCCGCTATAGCTCCCCACTTCTGCGCGATGTCCCGTTTAGCTACCATGTTGCCAAGGGTCACCCATTGGGTCTGGGCCACGTTGTGATCTGTCGGACCCCAGATGTTAAGGCGGCATCTCCTGGCTTCCGCATGCACCTCTACCCCAGTCACCTCACTCATGATCGAGTGCACGCGTCGCCAGTAGGAGGCTATTGCTGGACATTCCCACAGGATGTGCATGAAAGTGGCGAGGGCGCCACAGCCACGCCTACAAAGTCCATCGACGGAGTAGCCCATGTGCACAAGTCTGGGACCAGTAACATAAACTTTGTGCAAGATTTTGAGCTGCACCAGTCGGAGACGGGAAGAGATAGCAACCTCCTTAGGGGAGAATACCGCACTCTGCCAATCTTCATCATCAATTTCTATCCCATCCCGTGTGCACTGGTCCCTCACACCCAGGAGGAGGTTGGTACGGGCATTGATGAGTTTTTTATAAGACAGTGAAATGGCGCTGTCCGGCATATGGCCGTCCAGCACCCTATCTTCCAAAGGGGAGCTGTCAGGAATCGCCCCCTCCTCCGGTTTGGCGGACAGCAATGCATGCCTTAACTGAGCATACCGGAAGAATTCCGCCTCACCCAGCTGGAATTCTGCTTGTAACTGGGCAAAAGTCTTAACCTCTCCACGCAGCAACATATCTTCCACCCTGGAAATGCCAATCAAATCCCACTTATCAAAGCCCTTGGTATGCCACAGTTTGCCCAGGATGTCCGAGTCGTACAATGGGGTCGACTTAGTCAGTCTATCCTTCCATCCCTGAGCCTTGGTGATTGCCCTCCAAATATGGACCGCGGTTTTCGTTGGACCAGACATCCGCCTGTCGAGAGACCTCGAGTAGAGCGCCCTGTAGTAGTTCCCGCCGCCCAGGAGCCACCGATCCATGGCGTATCCTGGGTTGTTCTCCGGACCGTATAGACCGTGGTTGATAGCCGCTAACTGGGAGGCCCAGTAATACCTTCGCACATCAGGTAGCGCTATCCCCCCATCGTACCACGGTAGCGTAAGCTTCGTGATAGCGATGCGAGGGCGGCCGTCCCAGAGTAGGGCGCGTTGCAGGCTCTCGATCTCGCCGAAGTATCGAGCTGGGACCGGATCCTGGGTGTTTTGCAGGGCGTAGAGGAACCTGGGCAAGGACATCATTTTAAACAACACCGCGCACCCAAGCAGGGAGAGCAGGAGTTTGCGCCATCCCTCCACGTCACGCCGGAGGCGGAGAAGAGGGGGAAGCAAATTGTGCTCATAGCGCGCTTTTGAATTAGTGGAGATATAAATCCTCAGATACTTGAAGCCCTGGCTCGCCACCTGTATGCCGCAACCCCTTGGAAGGCGCGGCGTTCCCCCTTTCAGGACGTATAAGTGCGACTTGGTCCAGTTAATGACTAGGCCGGAGTACCGACCAAAAAGTCGCAGCACGTCACAGGCCACAATGAGGGATTTGCAGGGGGAGGTGAGGTACAGTAGAATATCGTCTGCGTATAGAGAGACTCTGTCCTCGAAATCAGGGGCCCATCTGATACCATGTAGGTCGGGATGGGTCCGCAACAGGGCCACAAGTGGTTCAAGCGCGAGTGCGAACAGGAGGGGCGACAAAGAGCAGCCCTGCCTGGTGCCCCTCTGAAGAGCAAAAGTCGCTGAAACTCGGCCATTGACAGCCACGTTAGCCAGCGGTTCGGCATATAAGAGTTTGACCCACCCCACAAATTCCGGGCCAAAACCGAGCTTCGCCAACACTGCCCACAGGTAACTCCACTCGAGGGAGTCGAAAGCCATCGTGGCATCTAATGACGCCAGGACAGCCGGCTCCTCAAGCGTATGGGCCCTAGCCAGGGCACCGTGAAGTCGACGCAAGTTAAGAGCAGTGTTGCGGTGTGGAATAAAGCCCGACTGGTCCGGGTGCACTAAGTCGCCGATGACGCCAATCAAACGGTTGGCGAGCATTTTGGCAAGAATCTTAGGCTCTGCGTTCAAAAGAGAGATAGGACGATACGATTGGCACAAGTCTCTCGGCTTCCCTTCCTTGTGGATGACCACAATGGTGGCCAACCTCTGGTCAGGGGGAAGTAGGCCCTTCTCCCGCGCCTCCAGGAACATATTGCGCAAATGTGGGGAGACCACATCCGGTTTAATCTTATACAATTCTACCGGAATGCCGTTGGGACCCGGCGCCTTGCCAGACCTCAATGAGCGGATTGCAAGTGCAACCTCATCCACGGATATGTCCCTGTCTAGATCGTCTCGATCCGCGTCTGATAAGCACGGGAGATCGATGTCAGAAAGGAAAGCAACCGAATCGGCCTCAGACCGGTCCGAGACAGAGGCATAAACGCCCTGAAAGTAATCTGAAAAGGACGCAGCAATGGCGCTCGGATCAGTGACTAACACTCCATCCTCTTCCAGTATCTCAGGGACGACGCGGCTGGCCCTCTCTTTCTTATCAAGCCAGGCCAGCAACTTCCCGGCCTTGTTGCCAACGTCGTAAATCCGACCCTGCTGTTCGCTACCCAGGACGAGGGCAGCGTCAGTAGCAAGGTCACGGTACTACGATTGTTTAAGGGAGAGGCTATGTAACAGGGCAGGCTCGGGACCCGCCTCTAATCGGGAGTCTAACTCCATGATCTCCGCCTCGATATGCACCATGTCAGCATCTCTGATTCTACGGGCCTCCGCTATGAGAGTAAAGGCCTCACCCCGCACGACAGTTTTAAAAGCCTCCCACAGAGTGGCAGCCGATGTAACCGACCCCACATTCTCCGTGAAATAAAGGTCGATAGCCTTAGCCAGGAGACCACGAGTCTTGGGGTTCCGAAAGTACCACGGATTGACCACCACAGGTCGCTCCGACATGACAATATTAAAGTCAAATGAGACCCACAGCGGGGAATGGTCTGAAATGCCCCTCGCCAAAAAGCGGGCCTCGGAGATCGCCGGTGCGTGAGCCGCCAGGGTAAGGACGTAATCGATCCTGGAAAGGCTACCGTGAGCGCCAGAATGAAATGAATATTGGCTCTGGGTGGGATGCAGGAGTCTCCAACAGTCGACCAACCCCAGTGTCTCAAGAAAGGTGGGCAACCACAGTTGAGTGTTACGGAGGTCTCTAGGCGGATGTCTATCCAAGGATCCGGAGCAAACCGAGTTAAAATCACCCCCCACAATCAACAACCCTGCGGGCAGATTCAAAATGGCGCTACCAAGGTCCTGGAAGGTGTTATTCTGCAAACCCGGAGGAACATAAACCGAAACCAATGTCAGGGCACGCCCCTCCCAGCGCCCCGCAACAGCGGCGTACCGCCCCCTCTCGTCAACCATAGTGGAGTCAATCTCAAAAGGAAGGGACGTACGCACCATAACACCCACCCCCCGGGACCCCGAAGAGAACCCCGAATGAGCCACCATTTTAAAGCCCTTCCGATTGAACTCTCTACACGTGTTCCCAACTAAATGCGTCTCCTGCAAGAGAACAATATCCGGCATATGTCTTTTAAGCAATTGCAATACCACCCCTCTTTTAATACGATCACCCAAGCCATTGACATTCCAACAAAGAACTTGCAATTTCCTACCCCCCATCATCATGTCCCAAGTCCCACCCAACCCCCAAAAGCCTCAACGACAAGTGAAACAGAGCAGAGCATACGACCCATTGCCTAAGAGATAGAAGAAGAAAACAAAGAGAACACACATAACCATCCCCAACACCACCCCCCACCCTGCACCCCTGCAGCAGACTAAAAAGCCCCCCCAACCAGCAGTGTGCCTGTCGCTCCATAAACTAAACTACAAGAAAGACCCTAGAGGAGTAAGGAACCCCCGCAGTCCCCCCTGCCACCCTCCATGTAAAAATAGGATAAGCAAAAGTGCAAAAGCTTGGCATTATCAGTCACAGTCGACGGGCACACCAACCGCTAAAGACAGTGCGAGAAGCACTATTCTTGAAGATCAGGGCCACCAGAGGCACCTTCGGAGTGTTCCTCGTGTTCTTCTCGGCGGTGTGGCAAAGTGTCCAGCCAGTCACTCACAGACTCAGGCATGTCAAAGAACAGGGCTCGGCCATCACGCTCAACTCGCAGTTTAGCGGGGAACAGCATGGAATACTTGAGCCCCAAGTCCCTGAGGCGCCGTTTCACCCCCGCAAAGCTTTGACGCTGTCTCTGAACGGCCCTGGTGAAGTCCGGGTAGAAGTTCACATCAGCATTCTGGAACTTAAGAGGCCCATGTCGCCTCGAAGCCTGCAGAATCACGTCCCGATCCCTGAAATTGAATAATCGGGCGATGATGGGTCTCGGCGCGACACCCGTCTTTGGAGGGCTGCCAGGTATTCTGTGGGCCCGTTCCACTGAGAAAAAGTGGCTGAGTCCGGCTGGTGTGAGATGGGTCTTCACCAAGTCCTCCACAAAAAGATCGACGGCCGCTTCCTCCGCACCCTCCGGTATTCCAATAATGCGCACGTTCTGTCGCCTGGCACGTCCTTCAAAGTCCTCCAGCCGTCTCGAGAACTGGTCATTAACCGACCTCAGGGTGCGGACCTCCGCTTGCAGGTCCGAGACATCAGTCGTGAGGCTGGAGGTCTTGATGTCGAGGGATTTTACTTAATCGTTAGTTTTGCCCAAGTCGGCCCTGATCAGGTTGAGGTCGATGGCCAGGGTGTCCACCTTATGTGCCAGGACCTCGTGCTGCTTATGCATCTCAGTCCTGATGCTTGTGATAGCCCCCATGATGTCCCTTAAAGTGGGCTCCGACCCTTTGGGCGAGCTCGTGCGTACGGAGTCCTTAGATTGAGCCACTACAGAAGGCGAGGTCCTTTGTTGGGCATATCGGTCAATCTTATTTGTCTGGGGTTGGATTGTCTTTCTGCTAGCCCGGTTCGCCGTCCTGTCGGGGTCACCCCTGCTGGCCATGATGGGTTCGGAGAGAACAAAGGGCGACACAGCGAGGACACAGTAGGCACTTGTGTAGGCACGAGGTGTAGCTTCCACGAGGGCCAAGTCAGCAATAGACAACTCCGCAGCTACGTACACTCCGCGACCGCCAGCAGGAACAGGAGATGCTCGCTTCGCATATCAGTCATGCTTCGCGTCGTCTCGATCACCAGCCGCCCACGGAACAATGGCGCATCCCTGGCACAAAGTTCAACATGACATAACTTTGCCTAGAAATGTCGGATTTGGAAGCGGAAAGCGGTTCCCGCGTCCGTGACCATTCGCCAATTGGAATCCACAGCTGTGGACCAGGATTTCCTCCAGGATATTTGCGGAGGGTCGGAGGGTCCGCGGAGCTCCGAGCTTACGCGGCCATCTTGCTTGCCCGCGAAGCTCCTCCCCCATGATATAATATTTTTGTGTATTATTTCAGATCTATTGATTGTGTCTTTGTATACCACAAGTTGTGGTTGTTTTACAATAGGATTTTTTCTGTATTATTTCACATCTACTGTCCCTACCTTACTGCAGCACAAATTATTGATTCTTTTAATATTGAATCTTTGTGTGTGATCCAATAATTACTGTTAAATATTTTTCATTATCGATTGCTTTCAAATACACATTAAAGTTATTTAGATATAGTTTTGAGACAAAAAAATGAGGGAATGGCGTATACGGCGCGGCACCGTACATCTATGACGTATCACAGGGAGTGGCAGCGTGCACTCGTCGCATACACAAAGCACAGAGGGTGCAACCCCATATGTATAGGACGTAATGCGCTGCTTGGTAGTGTGTACCCGTCGCATACCTATTTCCTAGGTCTATACACACATGCAGTGACTTATACATACAGTTACTCATCAATACAGTACTATAATATGTACTCATACACCTATACATACAGTCACACTATACTACTCCTCAATAGAGTTTCTCACACACCTAGTCGGTCATGCAAAGAATGAATTACATACTCATTTACTTATGTATACAGTTATACACATCAACTGAGTTATTTATACACACACCACATCACTTATTTATGCAGATACTAACACATACTTACTGTCTTATACAATCACTGATACAAGCAGACACTAATTTATACACCCACTCTTTAAATAACTTACTCTCACGTATAATCATTTATATACTCCAACACTCACATATACTGCCTTAAAACATATTTAGTTACTCACACATATACCAATGAGACATTCATTCACTCACCAACACACTCATACACACACTAACTCACCCATACAGCCCTTCCCAGATGCACTTATGAATCCATACAACCAGTGAATCACCCACTCAGACATCTGTGCACAGAGTTACACCCCCCACCGACCCACACAGACACTCAGACAACAAATCAATAACCTATATAGACAGTCATGTAGCTACTCACCAACCCCAAGCAGCCTCATACACACACACCAACTGAGAGACTAATGCAGAGTTTCACAAAGTTTAGTCACTAAGCCATGTATTCAGTAAGACCTGTTCAATCACTCAGTTTTACAGTCAGTCACGCACCTGCTAAAGATTCCTTTCAGGCACTTATAAATCCACTCATTCTTTAATACACCTTGGCATAGATATATTTGAAAAATATTTAAACTTTACAGAAACACACATTAAGTGGATGATGTCATCATTGATGTCATTTGATATGTCATCAGTCATGTCACTGACAATGTCATGAGTGATGTAATATGTGACGTCATCAGCAGTGCATTGTGGGCGCACGAGTTATAGTAAGCTCTATACCTGGCGAATTTCTCTGGTTTTATATGAGCCAAATGTCCAACTAACTATAACGTCCCTGAAACCTATGTTTTTTCCTGTGAATTTCTAAGGTTTTTTAAGTGCTAATTCCTAACTATAACGTCTGTAAAACCTATGTTTTTTCAGTGAATACAGAACTGGGCGCTGAAGAAGGTCTGACGACCGAAATGCATTCGCCACTGCTGGCATCCTCCTTAATAAAGTCAGCTGTTCCATCAGAACTCCCCTCCGGCCTCTGTCTTCTTTTTGTGGAAGGAAGAGTTTTCGTCACGTTTTCTGCGCTAGCCAGAGGTGCAGCACGGAAGGCCCCTGCCAGACAAAGAGACTCGACCCCAAAACTGGCGTTCCGCTGTTCCAGCGTTTTCAGAGTTGAGGGATCAACAAGGGTCGGAGACCGCCAGGAACGTGATGCAGGAATTCGAGGAAGGGGGTATTTTATCTCCTTAAGCAAAAACGCCTCGCATTTGGCAGCTGACTCGCAGTTTCTGCATTGGGGAAATGGCCATGGCAGGAGTGAGGGGACAAAGAGGAATGACTGCAGTGTTGGGGGCAGTGTGAACAGTCCCTGCCAACTCACCTGTGACACGCACGGATCTATTTTCTTGAGAGTCCACCCCCACGCCACCAACCTGGTCATTGCTGAGACTGTGCATGCTGGGAGATGCAGTTCCGAGGACTGAATTTGGAGCTGCTCAGGTGAGCCTACAGCTTTAGGGGGAGGAGCATGAGTGCAGTCAAGTATTTCACGCAGGATGAGTTCCACTTGAAAAGGACACAGAACTGGGCGCTGAAGAAGGTCTGACGACCGAAATGCATTCGCCGCTGCTGGCATCCTCCTTAATAAAGTCAGCTGTTCCATCAGAACTCCCCTCCGGCCTCTGTCTTCTTTTTGTGGAAGGAAGAGTTTTCGTCACGTTTTCTGCGCTAGCCAGAGGTGCAGCACGGAAGGCCCCTGCCAGACAAAGAGACTCGACCCCAAAACTGGCGTTCCGCTGTTCCAGCGTTTTCAGAGTTGAGGGATCAACAAGGGTCGGAGACCGCCAGGAACGTGATGCAGGAATTCGAGGAAGGGGGTATTTTATCTCCTTAAGCAAAAACGCCTCGCATTTGGCAGCTGACTCGCAGTTTCTGCATTGGGGAAATGGCCATGGCAGGAGTGAGGGGACAAAGAGGAATGACTGCAGTGTTGGGGGCGGTGTGAACAGTCCTTGCCAACTCACCTGTGACACGCACGGATCTATTTTCTTGAGAATCCACCCCCACGCCACCAACCTGGTCATTGCTGAGACTGTGCATGCTGGGAGATGCAGTTCCAAGGACTGAATTTGGAGCTGCTCAGGTGAGCCTACAGCTTTAGGGGGAGGAGCATGAGTGCAGTCAAGTATTTCACGCAGGATGAGTTCCACTTGAAAAGGACACAGAACTGGGCGCTGAAGAAGGTCTGACGACCGAAATGCATTCACCGCTGCTGGCATCCTCCTTAATAAAGTCAGCTGTTCCATCAGAACTCCCCTCCGGCCTCTGTCTTCTTTTTGTGGAAGGAAGAGTTTTCGTCATATATATATATATATATATATTCAATGAAAAAACCATAGGTTATAGGCCATATATAGTTAGGAATTAGCATTTACAAAACCTTATTTTACTCGCATAAAACCATTGAAATTCCATATATAGTTAGCTAACTATAAGCGCTAACTATATATCGCGCACCCGCAATCCACTGCTGATGATGTCACATATTACATCATTCATGACATGGTCAGTGACATCACTGATGACATCACTGATCAAAACAACCAGTGATTGTATGTGTCTGTAAAGTTTAAATATGTTTCACATATTGAAGAATGAGTGGATGTATAAGTGTCTGGATGAAGAATTTAGTAGGTGCATGACTGACTGTATGAGTGAGTGATTAAATGTGTCTCACTGAGTACATGGGTTAGTGACTAAACTGTCTTAATTCGTGCATCAGTATGTTTGTTGTTGTGTAAGCTGCTGCATGTGTTGATCAGTAGCTATAAGAGTGGCCATATGGGTTATTGATTGGTTGCCCAAATATTTGAATGGGAGGCTGAGTGTGTGTGGGGGTGGCTGGGAGGTGCGTGACTCTGTGCATAGATGTGTAAGCAGTTGATTCACTAGGAGTATGAGTTCAAGAGTGCATGTGGAAACAGCTATATGGGCGGTTGACTGTGCATGGGTGTGTTGGTGAGTGAATGGATTTCTCATTGCTACATGTGCAAGTAAGTACGTATGTAAAACACAATACATGTGAGAGTTGAGATATATAAATAACTGAACATAAGACCCAGTGAATGTGTGAGTGGCTGTATCGATCACTGTGAGCTTGTATCAGGGATTATATAAGAGAGTAAATATGTGTTATTATATGTTTGAATAAGTAAGATGTGTATAACTGTATAGTTGAGGAAATGGAGGTGTGATTGATTCTTTGCATGACTGACTAGGTGTGTGAGTAACTCCATGGATGAGTGACAGTCTGTGAGTGTCTGTTTATACTGAGTGTATGTAAGGTTATATTAGAGTCTGAAGAGGTTCATTGTATTATCACATGAGTGATGTGATCAGTGATGACAAATGAGATGTCATCAGTGATGTCATTTGAGTTGTCATCAGTGATGTCATCAGTGATGTCATTTGAGATGTCATCATTGATATCATTTGAGTTGTCATCAGTGATGTCATTTGAGATGTCATCAGTGATGTCATCAGTGATGTCACTGACCATGTCATGAATGATGTAATATGTGACATCATCAGCAGTGGATTGCGGGTGCGCGATATATAGTTAGCGCTTATAGTTAGCTAACTATATATGGAATTTCAATGGTTTTATGCGAGTAAAATAAGGTTTTGTAAATGCTAATTCCTAACTATATATGGCCTATAACCTATGGTTTTTTCATTGAATTTTCAAGGTTTTGTAAATGCAAATTCCTAACTATATATCCACTATAACCTATGGTTTTTTCTGTGAATTTCATTGGTTTTTTAATAGCAAATATGAAAAGCTTTAAAATGTCAAGTACGTGATAGATAAAAACATTTTCGTATTTATGCACGCTGATGTGCTTTGAACGCTGCCCCCCCCCCCTCCCCTCTTTTGCCTTAGTAGTACTCTCTCTTTGCAGATACAGAAGGGTAGTTAACGCAGGCCTTTACCCCCGTTGTAATCCGTCGTACCTCCTTGTCTCTCCATTTGATTGATTGTTGTCCAAGCATTTACTGTTTTAGAATTGGTTCTCTTTGGATCATTCTCTATTTACAAACAAGCACAAAGTCGCAATACTCTGTTTAGTCTTTGCAGATAGTGAAAAATCGTGTAAAAAAATAAAAGTAATCGAGCAAAATCAGTAGGCCACTAATTGGATCTCTTTTTGACCTCGCTAAAATAGAAATATTAGGAACAACCCTTCTTGAGAAATACGAAAATAGTGAGATGAACTGAGCTCCACACCATGAGGGCTGCAAGACAGCTCGGCTCCATCACCCATCCCGCACAAAATAATGACAAACCCTATGCAAATATTAAAAATATAGACAACACACCAGCAAAGAAACAGGGTAAAACATTTTATTAAAAAACTATTTACATAACGTTGGTTTATAAGATGATGTCAGTAGTGGACCGATGTGTGAATAGATCGAAAACAGCACAAGGCTCCAAGATCCGGATAGCAAGCTCCTGGATGTTGGGTGCCATAGTTTAGAGTTCTGAATTTCAGCCTTTTTCAATGCCTGTGCTTTGTTGAATCAAAATGGCGGCTTGACACAAAGCTGACTCAAGCGTTGTTACTGATGCTATGCAGACCAAAACTGGTTTTCAGTTTGTACATTTTTCTAGATTTTTCAATCCAAGTTTGGTTGACTTTGTAGAACGATGGCTTCAGATTTTCAACATACGGTGTGGTGGCGCTGACTGGGAGGGGGCGCTTCGCTCCTGCCCCCTCCCCAAGTAAGATTTTCATACGTGAAAGTACGTTAATGGTTTTGGTCCCTGAGATGCTTCGATGTCACTACCATTCTCAAATAGCATAAGTTCTAGATGTTGGGTGCCATAGTTAAGAGTTCTGAGCAGCGCTTGTAACACTGTCTGAAGCTTATTTCCACCTACTGCAGCTTCACTATTCTCAAAGTAAGTGAGTGTCGTTTGTGGACCTGACTGCATTAGAAAACAATGTGATATGTTACCTTCCTAAACAGCTTGACGGAGGCCCCTGAGGGGCGCTGTGATGGCCATGGACTCGGAGAAGACGCTTGGCTCCGACACCCTCCCCAAGTCTTATAGCACTGGTGTAGCCTGAGATCGCCCCCGACATAGGCGGCCGGCTCCCGGGGTCCGGCGGTACTTTTTGCCTTTTGATGACTCTTCAATTCTGGACCTTGTCCCACAATCCGTTTGACCTGAAGACAAGCTGTAGTGAGGCGCCCCTTTATCGTTTTAGTTGCCATTCCGCCCGCTTTTGCTACACTGTGCCTCTTCCGCCATTCAGCTGTTTTCCGCCCGCTCTTGCGACTACAGCGTCTCGCTCACCATGTAGTTGAGATGCGCCCGCTCTTGCGGTGCAGCGATAGGCGGCTGCCACAGGACTCTCAAAATGGCGGCCGGCTCTTCGGTTTTGGGCCTGGTCCACTAAAATGGCCCTGGGACACCTTGGAACTCGGACGCTTGTCTGCTAGGGCTTGGGTCCCATTCTCGAAAAGCGTCCCCTCAGCCGTGAAGATTCTACAAAAGTCTTGGGGGCCTCCGACTCCCGCAGGCTTCTGGTGGGGAGCGGCTGCCATGATTGCTCGTGGAATGGCCACGACGGAGCTACGAGATGGTAGTGGTCTCATGCTGACGCCAGCTTTAGTCTGAAACATCCAGAAACACTGTAGACTACCAATTCGATCAGTTCCGGTAGCGCCCCAACATGACCCGGAAGAGAAGAACTTGCCCTCCCCTCTTTGACTGATGGTTCTTGTTGCCTGTCCCCTCTGTTGTCATTTAACAGAACTTTTTGGACTGCTGAAAGGGGTTGTGTTCTGAACGCTGGTTGGTGGAGACATTTAGACTATATTCTTGACCTACGTTGTCGCGTAATGCGTTTTATGACACGCCGCGTTAGCGCACCCGGAAGTGATCCGAGGCGCGGCGCGCAGCGCGTAACGTAAGCATAACAGGTCATGTGACTTGTTAATAAAACATTTCATTGGTTCATTTTACTTTTGTTAATTTAATGATGAAAAGCTTGGTCATATGACCTAAAAATTACGCTTTTTATTATTTTCGAACAATATTTTTTTTTCAAACATATGTTATAATATTCCAGGCTAATGTACTTTCCCGGAAAATTTACAACTGTCTTGCAAGTAAAATATATTCCTTTTTCGAGAAAAAGGGCGTTTCTTCCTTCCATGACGGAGCCGTTGAGTAAAAGAGATTCGGCCTGCTGTCTTAGTCGCCGATACGCCTGATTATCAGATTCTTATCGATCACTTTATGTTGCAGACATGAAAAACACAACTGCCCTTGACCATTTATCTTTACTGCGTTCCTACATATTATACCTTTTATCCGTCATGTAATTGGACTGCTTTATTTCACTTGCCTTTTACTGATTCGAAAACAGTCACTAAAAGTAAAAACTTTACAAATGAAAATACTACTACCGTGTTTTGTTTTAAAAACCTTTATTGTGAAAATGTCAGTATACAAATACGGGCCTATAACCACGTGGGCCGGCCACGGAGCAAACTCAAATCGTATATGATGAGGAGACATTTACACTGTAGAAGAACGTAACGAGCGGGCCATTAGGTGACAAGAACAAAGGTGTCTAACAGTTGCGGAATCGGTGGACGTACATTTTGTAATTAAAATACGACAGGGCCACTTACAATAACATTTTCTAGATATACATTTGCGGGCAAAGAGTTACGAGTCCCATTTATACCGGCGCCATTTTGGGCGAGGCCGGGCAGGTCCAAGATATAGTCAAAATGTCTCCACCAACCATCGGCCAGACCAGAACCCCTTTCGGCCCTTTATGTTACAAGATGGTGTCTTCCATTCAGAAAATATTGGTGGCAGCATTTTGAAAGGAAACAGAAACAGCCGTTCTCCTAGTGAGTTTCACATTGTTACATTTAGGAAGAATGTTGAAGAGTAGTATGTGGAAAATCTGAAGCCATTTTTCTACAAACTCTCAATCAGACTTGGATGGAAAAAAAAACCTGAAGAATGTACAAACTGAAAACCAATTTTTGTCTGTATAGCACCAACAGTAACGCTTGAGTCAGCTTTGTGTCAAGCCGCCATTTTCATTCAATCAATAGCGTCCCCCTGCACACATTCAGGGACCTGGTCGTGTCTTCAGATGAAACGCATTGTAGGAAAAGAAGCAGAAAGGAAAAGGAAAAAAGTTCCGCCGGACCTAGTGAAGCTGCAGCAGGTGCAAATAAGCTTCAGACAGTCTTACAAGCACTGCTCAGAACTCTCAACTGAGGCACTCAACATCCAGGACTTGCCATTCGGATCTTGGCGCCTTGTATTTTTGTTTTGTTTTTGATGGAGGGGAAAGAACAAAAAACAGACATTGAAAAAGGCTCAACAGTGCAGGGCGCCTTGTGCTGGTTCCGACCTATTCACACATCGGTCCGCTACTGACATCACCTCATAAACCAACGGGGCACCCCACGCCGACTTTCGGCGCAGCATTGTAGGATGGCCACACCAGTGCGGCAATTTGCTGGACACCACCTCGGTGCCATCCAGATCTCGACGCGTTCATTCATTCAATAGCGTCCCCCTGCACACATTCAGGGACCTGGTCGTGTCTTCAGAAGAAACGCATTGTAGGAAAAGAAGCAGAAAGGAAAAGGCAACAAGTTCCGCCGGACCTAGTGAAGCTGCAGCAGGTGCAAATAAGCTTCAGACAGTTCTACAAGCACTGCTCAGAAATCTCAACTGAGGCACTCAACATCCAGGACTTGCCATTCGGATCTTGGCGCCTTGTGCTGGTTCCGACCTATTCACACATCAGTCCACTACTGACATCACCTCATAAGCCAACGGGGCACCCCACGCCGACTTCCGGCGCAGCATTGTAGGATGGCCACACCAGTGCAGCCACTTGCTGGACACCACCTCGGTGCCATCCGGATCTCAGCGCGTTCGAGTCACTGTGCCGGAAGAGTGACCGGAACTCAGCTGAACACGCCGTCTTTCGGCGCAGCATTGTAGGATGGCCACACCAGTACGGCAATTTGCTGGACACCACCTCGGCGCCATCCGGATCTCGGCGCGTTCGAGTCACTGTACCGCAACAGTGACCGCAATTCAGCTGGACACGCCGTCTTTCGGCGCAGCATTGTAGGATGGCCACACCAGTGCGGCAATTTGCTGGACACCACCTCGGTGCCATCCGGATCTCGGCGCGTTGTGCTGCCTTCGGCCTATTCGCACATCGGTCCGCTACTGACGCCGCCTCACGTGCCAACGGATTTTCTACGCTTTTTGTAGCCCTATGTCGCATAACAGGTCATGTGACTTGTTTATAAAACTTTTCATTGGTTCATTTTACTTTTGGTTTCCTAAAGATGGAAGGCTTGGTCATATGACCTAAAAATAACACTTTTCATTGGTTTAGAACATTTTTTTTTCCCAAACGATGAAAGCCCCACCTTGTTTCTGGATCATTCAGACTGAAGCTGGCGTCAGCATGAGAGCACCACCATCTCTTGGCTCCGTCGTGGTCATTCCGCGAGCAATCATGTCAGCCGCTCCCCACCGGAAGCCTGCGGGAGTCGGGGGCCCCCAAGACTTTTATACAATCTTCACGGCTGAGGGGACGCTTTTCGAGAATGGAGCCCAAGCCCTAGCAGGCAAGCGTCCGACTTCCAAGGTGTCCCAGGGCCATTTCAGTGGACCAGGCCCAAAACCGAAGAGCCGTCCGCCATTTTGACAGCCATGTGGCAGCCGCCTATCGCTGCACTGCAAGAGTGGGAGCAACTCCACAACATGGTGAGCGAGACGCTGTGGCCGCAAGAGCGAGCGCAACTCAGCTAGATGGCCGCCACCTGGGGAGGCCCGTTCACGCCGCCTCCCCCCCCCCCCCCCCGGGCCGCCGCACGCCAATTTTCGGAGCAGCATTGTAGGATACCAAAACCAGTGCGGCAGTTTACTGGACATCACCTGGGTGCCTGTCGTACATGTTGTGTCAGCCATGTGACACTGGACACAGACCGCTACTGACGAGGCCTCCCCCCGCACCACCCGGGACGCCCCACGCTGTTTTTCTGTGCTGCATTGTAGGATCCCTAAACCAGTGCGGCACCCAGGTGACATCATCTGGGTGCCGTCCAGAACTCTGCACGTTGTGCTGCCTTGGGACTATTCGCACAACAGACCGCTACTGACGAGGCCTCCCCCCGCCCCACCCGGGACGCCCCACGCCAATTTTCGGAGCAGCATTGTAGGATCCCTAAACCAGTGCGGCACCCAGGCGACATCACCTGGGTGCCGTCCAGAACTCTGCACGTTGTGCTGCCTTGGGACTATTCGCACAAAAGACAGCTTCTAACCATTGTTGCTTTTTGTGTTAATAAATGTTTAAATGTTTTTAGTTTTTGTTCTGTTCATTATCGTTAAAAGTTAATAAAGTTTTATAACCTTAATTTGTTGGAGTGTTATCTATTTTTTGAAAAACGGGTGAATGGGGCCTTGAATCGGGTTATTGTCATGTGTGGGCTTTGGAAGTGTGCTGCTGCAGGATCGGACATTTCAAACTCAAATGCACGTTCTTTTTCTTACCTTTCCGAAGCATGGAGCGCAATAGCAGGCAGAGAAAGGGTGATACACGTGTTGAACACTACCTGACCTGGCAAGTTGCTGGCAGTGCCCCCCCGCCCGCTCCTGAAAGAGGGCACACACACACCGCCGCCCCGAGTACTTCACAAATCTTTAAAAGACCATGCGCTTGTTCATGAGGCTTAAATGGTTTATCACCTCTTCTAGAACCCCTACATCGACCCTCTGACGTTTCATGGAAAAATTACCATGTAACATAATACCAAGCCCTGTCAGCTGAAACCCCCAAGGAATCGTGGGGCATATTATCAAGGGGGTTTATCTCCGCTTTTTTGGCTTTAAAAACCATGAAAGCGGAGATAAAATTATTTCCCTATTATCAAACTGTCGCTAACACCAGTTAGTGACACCTAAAAGGAGATAGCGACCATCTTGGGCCCGGCTTTGCATGTCAGTGATACTTATCACTAATGACATGCAAAGTGGCGTGCCAAGATGTTAGCGACTGGAAACAGTCCCTAACATCGCTACCTTCTATTACCAACTTTTGGAGATATTCGCGCTAAGCGCGAATATCTCCAAAATCTAACACCTGCCCTGAGCAGTTCTTAGCCATGTTATCCAATGGGAGGTGGATAACATGGCTAAGAGCATTAGGTCGATAATACATGAATATCGCTGACTTTTCTGCGATAATAGCAAGGTTTATCTGCGATAAAAATCGCCGATGTGCGGCGATAATTTTTGTCTCTAAACAAGTTATAGACAAAAATTATCGCTAGTTGTTCGTAATATGCCCCCGGGTTTTTGCTTGCAGAAATCGGGAGGCGGGAGACTAGCACTGAAATCAGTACTCACACGCCTGAATCAGGAGGATTGGCATGTCTGAATTCTCTACAGCTGGGGCCATAAACTACATCCGCAGGGGTAGGTGATAGCCTGGGACCAGCCTGGCATCTAAAATGGCTGCCGTGCACGACAAAATTGTGGCATTCGAAAAAAGGCAAGATGGCGCAGCCGCTGGAAGAGATATATCAACATATATCAGCCTCCTCAGCCACCCTCAGGAAACATAGGGGATTAGGATATGTCTCCCGCACCCCCTTATACCTAGTACTTTAATTAACGAAGCACAAAATGGCGAATTCCCGTTTCGCTACCAGTTTGCGGCCCAGTTCGCGGCCCGTGAAGCGCTTCTACCGTGAAAAATCATTTTTTTTTTATTTTCCCCACGGGACCCTTTAATAACCCCAACAACATTCCTAGGGGGTCAAGAGGGGGATACCTTGCCCCCTTTCATTAAATTCCCCCTTAGTTTTTCACCTTTTCTTCTCTCTCGATCCTACCGAGAGACAAGATGGCGGCCGCTCCGGACTGTCACGCAGCAAAAAAAAAAAAAAAGCTCACGCACAGCCGCTGGAAGAGATGTATCAACATATATCAGCCTCCTCACCCACCCTCAGGAAACATAGGGGATTAGGATACGTCTCCCGCACCCACTTATAACTAGTAATTTAATTTACGAAGCACAAAATGGCGAATTCCCGTTTCGCTACCAGTTCGCGGCCGCGCTTCTACCGTGAAAAATCATTTTTTTTTTATTTTCCCCACGGGACCCTTTAATAACCCCAACAACATTCCTAGGGGGTCAAGAGGGGGATACCTTGCCCCCTTTCATTAAATTCCCCCTTCGTTTTCCACCTCTTCTTCTCTCTCGATCCTACCGAGAGACAAGATGGCGTCCGCTCCGGACTGTTTAGAATGTTGACAGACACCGGAGAGCCAATCAGCTTTCTGCGCGCAAAGTTCCGATAAGCGAAAAGTAAGCGGACCGGATCGCTGCCCAGAGCGCTGTTACAGATATATATCTTGGTTTGAACGTTAATTTCTCAAAAACTACTGGAGCACATATATTGAGACCTAGCAAAGGCACATCGGGCTAACAGTCCCTACAATTTTGCCAAGTTTCGTGCAAATCCATTCAGCCGTTCGAGCTAAAAGTGAGTCCAACCGCCCTATGGAAAAATGAATGGGAAAAACGCGTTTTGGGACCCCCCTTTTTTCTCAGCCCCCCCTTGACGAAACCCCACCAAATTTTCAGGGGCTGCTCAGAAACAAAATGTGCCATTTTCCTGAAAATTTCAGCCGATTCCGTCCACAAACGCCAAAGTTATTAGACATAGAATTTTCAAAAGTCCCATAGGGAAAAAATTCTAACTATATATACCTACTGGCGATAGCCAGTAGGTAATATATATATATATGTATATATATATATATATTATATATATATATATATATATTCACTGAAAAAACCATAGGTTTCACACCAGTTATAGTTAGCTGGAAATTTTACTGATATAAAACCATTGAAATTCCCACGTTATAGTTAGTCGGACTCACTATAACTTGCGCGTGCAATGCACTGCTGATGACATCACATATTACATCACTCATGACATGGTGAGTGACATCACTCATGACATCACTGATGACACCATCCTTGGGACACAGTGACAGACCTCCTCTCAGTGTAAAGTAACCCTTGAGACACATATTCAAAAATAGAAACTGAAATTTTAAAAAAATGGACATACCTATATCAGTTACAACAAGCAATTCTGTACTTCCACTATCTATATACACATCCACTCATTCACCAACAGTTCTATATAGTCACTCATACATATACTCACTCATCATATGAAGAGATACACCTATACATCCTGTTACACACCGACATTCATCCAAAAGTTACTCACACACATATTCACACGTGCAAATAAACTATTGAACAACCATTTATTTGAATATAGAGTTATACACACACTTCCACCTTACTTCTATTGAAAATTACACATAGTTATTCTCTTAAACAATCACTTATAGAAACACATACTTATTTAAACAGGAACTCTTACAATCTCTTACTCTCACATATACTCACTTATATACATCAATATTCATATATACTAGATTAAAACATATGTAGTTACTGATAAAGACACTAGTGAGACAGTCATTCACTCACTAACAAACACATATAGACACTCATCCACCCATACAGTCCTGTACATATGCTGTCTTCAAAACACATACAAACAAAGAGTCAGTCACTCATGCATCTATGTGCTAAGTAATACCCCCGCCAAACCATATAGACACTCAAACTGATACTAATAAAAATATCAAATAACCCATATACATACGCATGTAGCTACTTATCAACACATGTAGCCACTTATACACAAAGTGAAACACTAATATATGTATTTAAATATTTAAACATAACTCACTAATATTTATTTTTCAGAAAGACACATATTCACTGGATGGTGTCATCAGTGATGTCATGAGTGATGTCACTCACCATGTCATGAGTGATGTAATATGTGATGTCATCAGCAGTGCATTGCACGCGCAAGTTATAGTGAGTCCGACTAACTATAACGTGGGAATTTCAATGGTTTTATATCAGTAAAATTTCCAGCTAACTATAACTGGTGTGAAACCTATGGTTTTTTCAGTGAATTTAATAGGTTTTTTAAATGCTAATTCCTAACTATAACCGGTGTGAAACTTATGTTTTTTTCAGTGAATTTCATAGGTTTTTTAAATGCTAATTCCTAACTATAACTGGTGTGAAACCTATGGTTTTTTCCAGTGAATTTCATAGGTTTTGTTAATGCTAATTCCTAACTATAAGTTTCACTTTATAAATAATTGCAAAAACAACAAGTGATGGACTGAATGTGGATCAATGTCACACACTCCCCCAGTCAAAAGATCTGGGCCCAAATCCATCGTTTTTTTGCACTCCACACCACCCTGGGTTAGACAATGGCGATATGCAAATCAGCTCTGACCCTGACATTGATCCACATTCTGTCCATCACTTGTTTTGTTCACTTTATAAATAAGACTGTTAGCACTCTAGTTGTTCTTTTTAACACTCTGGTACATTCTGTCATTGGGCTACAGTTGGGCTACATCTAGTTGAAATTTGGGCTACATTTACAATTTTTGGTCTCTGGTGGCCATCTTTGGGCTACATTGGGCTACTTTGGGCTACATTTTTTTGGGGGGGAGCGCTCCCAGAGCGCGCCCCGGAGTGCGCCCCGAAAAGCGTATTTCTGAAAAGCGCCCCCTGGCGCGCTCCGGGGAGCGTCCCGTGAGCGCCAATATCGCAAACGAAAACATGATCGTGACGTATCGCGTAGCCGCGACCGCGTGATACGCACGGCGTAAGCGCACCCGGAAGTACTCGCGCGAATACGATCGTGCAACGTAGGCGTCTGACACGCTTACGCGGCGCGCCTCTGGCCGCGCCCCGCGGCGCGTCGCGTAAGCGCGTCTGGTCATGTGACCAGAAAATAACACTTTTCATTGGTTCATAACAGTTTTGGTTTCATAATGATGAAGCCCATGGTCATGTGACCTGTAAATAACACTTTTCATTGGTTCAATAATTATTTTTTTCTAAATTTAGAGAAACCCACCCATTTCTCTCACTATTGATTGCACTTGGAGAAAGCAAGAGGTGTTTTGTGAATTTTGAACTCATACTTTCCTGATCTACAACAATGACTGCAAGGGAGTCCTCCAGCAGTGATTCAGATGGATTTGTGCAAGAGGACCCTCCTCACCAGAAAACAAAGAACCACTTCATCTGGAAATTTTATGACATCCCTGAAGGACAAAAAAAAGTTAATGCAAGTAAAGTAACTTGTAAAATATGTGGAAGTATTTTATCCAGAGGCAATCCTCTAAAAAAATACAGCTTTTGGAAATGCCAATTTAATTAGGCATGTCAAAAGAAGACACCCCAACAATTACTCCAGGGAGAGTGTCAGGGAGCTGGCAGAGAAGGCACGAAGAGATGGCAGCAGCACCTCCACTGGTGGAGCAACACCTTCAGGTTCAACACGTGCAAGAATGGTCCCTAACATCCAGCCGGTATTTGCAGGAATAAAATTTTTATGCAAGGACTGTGACGAACTACTCTGTTACGGGGAGCAGAGCGTTGAACTCATTGCAATAAAGAAACAGGAACACCAATGCTCTCCCCGTCCCTAAATTTTCTCATTTTTTTGCTCCTGTTGAGCATTTTCTGAATCCCTGTTTTTGTTTTTCCCCTGAAAAAAAACCAAAAAAAATATAAAATCGTTTCAAAAAGTATAAAAAAAATATAAAACAACAAAAACAAAAAAAAGTTCTTTTAAGAACTACCTCCAATTTATAAAAAAATGCTATTTTTTTTAAAAAAAAAATTGTCATTCTTTTTCTCAATCGTACGCTCACGGGTGCGCGTACCAGGCGCTCCCTCGGCGCAAATTAAAAAAAAAATTTTTGGGGGGCCCCGTACGGCTTTTTTATGACCCCCACATCAAACCTAGGGGTCAGGGGGGGTGTACCCTGCCCCCTTTTGCTCATTTCCCCCTTTGATTTTTACCACCTCAATCCTACCGAGGTACAAGATGGCGGCCGCTGCGGACTGTTTCGAATGTTTACAGACACCCGAGAGCCAATCAGCTTTCCGTACGCAAGTCGCGTGGCGCGCTTTGAGCGCTCCCCTGCGCGCGTACCGGGGCGCGGCTATAGATATATATATTTTTTTGAACCTAAATTACTCAAAATCCACTGGAGCACATATCTTGAGACATAGCAAAGGCACATCGGGCTACCAGTCCCTACAATTTTGCCAAGTTTCGTGCAAATCCATTCAGCCGGTTAAAAGTGAAATCGACCGCCCTATGAAAATTAACATGGGGAAAACGCGTTTTGGGACCCCCCTTTTATCTCGGCCCCCGCTTGACGAATCCCCCCCAAACTTTCAGGGAAGGACCGGAGCTTGACGAGGCCATTTTGAGGAAATTTTCAAGCAGATTCGTCAACCTGTGCCAAAGTTATTCCAAATAGAATTTTGAGATTTAACATTGAAAAAAATCCTAACTATAACTACCTACTGGCGACCGCCAGTAGGTAATATATATATATATATATATATATATATATATATATATATATATATATATATATATATATATATATATATATGTATGCATATATATATATATATATATATAGATATATATAGATATATATATATATATATATATATATATATATATCCTCCAAGATGCCCCAGATCGTAGAAAACGCCACTCCACAAGGGATGATTACACAAATCTTTTATTTCAGCGCCACAAACACAGCCCCAGCTGATATTAGTCATTTTAAACACATCAGGAGTTAAAACATTTGGGTAAAAATCACGGAACCTACTGGAAGGTTTAATTACGGACTTCATTTCCCGGCATACCATTCACTGGAGTGTGTATGCTAATTAGCTGAATGGCGTGATGTTCAAATCCGGATTTTACCTGTCTCCCTGTCCCATGATTAAGGTGCAGTGGCATCGAAACGCGTCGGGACTAATATCAGCTGGGGCTGTGTTTGTGGCGCTGAAATAAAAGATTTGTGTAATCATCCCTTGTGGAGTGGCGTTTTCTACGATCTGGGGCATCTTGGAGGATGAATAGACGCGGCAAGCTCCAAGCCGCGGGAAAACGCACCGCTGTAAACTGGAAACGGATCTGCAAGGCTGTGCACCATCGCAGCCTGTCAGCACAAGGGATTGCTAAAGGAACCACAGAAACAGCCCTGAAGCCCACTGGAGGGCTTGGAATATTTTAAACACATCGGGAGTTAAAACATTTGGGTAAAAATCACGGAACCTACTGGAAGGTTTAATTACGGACTTCATTTCCCGGCATACCATTCACTGGAGAGTGTATGCTAATTAGGTGAATGGCGTGATGTTCAAATCCGGATTTTACCTGTCTCCCTGTCCCATGATTAAGGTGCAGTGGCATCGAAACGCGTCGGGACTAATATCAGCTGGGGCTGTGTTTGTGGCGCTGAAATAAAAGATTTGTGTAATCATCCCTTGTGGAGTGGCGTTTTCTACGATCTGGGGCATCTTGGAGGATGAATAGACGCGGCAAGCTCCAAGCCGCGGGAAAACGCACTGCTGTAAACTGGAAACGGATCTGCGAGGCTGTGCACCATCGCAGCCTGTCAGCACAAGGGATTGCTAAAGGAACCACAGAAACAGCCCTGAAGCCCACTGGAGGGCTTGTAACATTTTAAACACATCGGGAGTTAAAACATTTGGGTAAAAATCACAGAACCTACTGGAAGGTTTAATTACGGACTTCATTTCCCGGCATACCATTCACTGGAGAGTGTATGCTAATTAGGTGAATGGCGTGATGTTCAAATCCGGATTTTACCTGTCTCCCTGTCCCATGATTAAGGTGCAGTGGCATCGAAACGCGTCGGGACTAATATCAGCTGGGGCTGTGTTTGTGGCGCTGAAATAAAAGATTTGTGTAATCACCCCTTGTGGAGTGGCGTTTTCTACGATCTGGGGCATCTTGGAGGATGAATAGACGATGCAAGCTCCAAGCCGCGGGAAAACACACCGCTGTAAACTGGAAACGGATCTGCGAAGCTGTGCACCATCGCAGCCTGTCAGCACAAGGGATTGCTAAAGGAACCACAGAAACAGCCCTGAAGCCCACTGGAGGGCTTGGAACATTTTAAACACATCGGGAGTTAAAACATTTGGGTAAAAATCACGGAACCTACTGGTAGGTTTAATTACGGACTTCATTTCCCGGCATACCATTCACTGGAGAGTGTATGCTAATTAGGTGAATGGCGTGATGTTCAAATCCGGATTTTACCTGTCTCCCTGTCCCATGATTAAGGTGCTGTGGCATCGAAACGCGTCGGGACTAATATCAGCTGGGGCTGTGTTTGTGGCGCTGAAATAAAAGATTTGTGTAATCATCCCTTGTGGAGTGGCGTTTTCTACGATCTGGGGCATCTTGGAGGATGAATAGACGCGGCAAGCTCCAAGCCGCGGGAAAACGCACCGCTGTAAACTGGAAACGGATCTGCGAGGCTGTGCACCATCGCAGCCTGTCAGCACAAGGGATTGCTAAAGGAACCACAGAAACAGCCCTGAAGCCCACTGGAGGGCTTGGAACATTTTAAACACATTGGGAGTTAAAACATTTGGGTAAAAATCACGGAACCTACTGGAAGGTTTAATTACGGACTTCATTTCCCGGCATACCATTCACTGGAGAGTGTATGCTAATTAATTAGGTGAATGGCGTGATGTTCAAATCCGGATTTTACCTGTCTCCCTGTCCCATGATTAAGGTGCAGTGGCATCGAAACGCGTCGGGACTAATATCAGCTGGGGCTGTGTTTGTGGCGCTGAAATAAAAGATTTGTGTAATCATCCCTTGTGGAGTGGCGTTTTCTACGATCTGGGGCATCTTGGAGGATATATATATATATATATATATATATATATATATATTTTACCTACTGGCAGTCACCAGTAGGTAGTTATAGTTAGGACCTATTTTCCATAGGAAGTCCGCAACATTCTATTCCAAATAACTTTGGCGCCGGTTGGCAAATCTTCATGAAATTTTCAAAACTTGTGGGGTGATCCGGTCCGCTCCTACCCTAAAAAGTATGGAGGTGATTCGTCAAGTGGGGGCCAAGAAAAAAAGGGGGTCCCAAAACATGTTTTCCCCATGCAATGTTCCATAGGAAACTTTAGCCACGGCTACAGCCCAAACTGCTGAATGGAATTACCCCAAATTTGGCAAATATGTAGCCCTTGGTTCAGAAAGGTGCCTTTTTTTAAATGGTGTTAATCCGTTCAGTAGTTGCTGAGAAAATCAAAAGTAAAAGCACATATATATCTACGGCCACACAGGATCCGAGCACCCTCCGGATGACAAACTGTATGCTAATTGGCTGTCAACAGTCCAAACCAGGAAGTGTTGGCAGCCATCTTGTGCCTCAGTAGAACTGACGATTTACAAAAAGGGGGTGGTGATGAACAGAGTGTCTGAGTTAAACAGACCACTCTTACCCAGTCCAAAGATCAGGGCTTGATCCATCACCGTTATTTATCTCACTGCCCCATCCCAGCTCAGAACCTGGCTATATGCAAATCAGTCTGTCCCTGGCCCAGTGCATCATGGGAACAGGGCAGACTAAACTACCAAGCCAATTCTTCACCAGAAAGGAGACAAGCTACCGGGGACCGGTTTCTGGCATTTCAGCCTTCTTCGGCCCGGCTTGCTTGAATCCTGATGGAGCAGTGAGAAAGGGACTCATGTCTGAGTATACCCTGCCACACCTATAGTGGCCAAAAACGATTTACAAAAAGGGGGTGGTGATGAACAGAGTGTCTGAGTTAAACAGACCACTCTTACCCAGTCCAAAGATCAGGGCTTGATCCATCACCGTTATTTATCTCACTGCCCCATCCCAGCTCAGAACCTGGCTATATGCAAATCAGTCTGTCCCTGGCCCAGTGCATCATGGGAACAGGGCAGACTAAACTACCAAGCCAATTCTTCACCAGAAAGGAGACAAGCTACCGGGGACCGGTTTCTGGCATTTCAGCCTTCTTCGGCCCGGCTTGCTTGAATCCTGATGGAGCAGTGAGAAAGGGACTCATGTCTGAGTATACCCTGCCACACCTATAGTGGCCAAAAACGATTTACAAAAAGGGGGTGGTGATGAACAGAGTGTCTGAGTTAAACAGACCACTCTTACCCAGTCCAAAGATCAGGGCTTGATCCATCACCGTTATTTATCTCACTGCCCCATCCCAGCTCAGAACCTGGCTATATGCAAATCAGTCTGTCCCTGGCCCAGTGCATCATGGGAACAGGGCAGACTAAACTACCAAGCCAATTCTTCACCAGAAAGGAGACAAGCTACCGGGGACCGGTTTCTGGCATTTCAGCCTTCTTCGGCCCGGCTTGCTTGAATCCTGATGGAGCAGTGAGAAAGGGACTCATGTCTGAGTATACCCTGCCACACCTATAGTGGCCAAAAACGATTTACAAAAAGGGGGTGGTGATGAACAGAGTGTCTGAGTTAAACAGACCACTCTTACCCAGTCCAAAGATCAGGGCTTGATCCATCACCGTTATTTATCTCACTGCCCCATCCCAGCTCAGAACCTGGCTATATGCAAATCAGTCTGTCCCTGGCCCAGTGCATCATGGGAACAGGGCAGACTAAACTACCAAGCCAATTCTTCACCAGAAAGGAGACAAGCTACCGGGGACCGGTTTCTGGCATTTCAGCCTTCTTCGGCCCGGCTTGCTTGAATCCTGATGGAGCAGTGAGAAAGGGACTCATGTCTGAGTATACCCTGCCACACCTATAGTGGCCAAAAACGATTTACAAAAAGGGGGTGGTGATGAACAGAGTGTCTGAGTTAAACAGACCACTCTTACCCAGTCCAAAGATCAGGGCTTGATCCATCACCGTTATTTATCTCACTGCCCCATCCCAGCTCAGAACCTGGCTATATGCAAATCAGTCTGTCCCTGGCCTAGTGCATCATGGGAACAGGGCAGACTAAACTACCAAGCCAATTCTTCACCAAAAAGTAGACAAGCTACCGGGGACCGGTTTCTGGCATTTCAGCCTTCTTCGGCCCGGCTTGCTTGAATCCTGATGGAGCAGTGAGAAAGGGACTCATGTCTGAGTATACCCTGCCACACCTATAGTGGCCAAAAACGATTTACAAAAAGGGGGTGGTGATGAACAGAGTGTCTGAGTTAAACAGACCACTCTTACCCAGTCCAAAGATCAGGGCTTGATCCATCACCGTTATTTATCTCACTGCCCCATCCCAGCTCAGAACCTGGCTATATGCAAATCAGTCTGTCCCTGGCCCAGTGCATCATGGGAACAGGGCAGACTAAACTACCAAGCCAATTCTTCACCAGAAAGGAGACAAGCTACCGGGGACCGGTTTCTGGCATTTCAGCCTTCTTCGGCCCGGCTTGCTTGAATCCTGATGGAGCAGTGAGAAAGGGACTCATGTCTGAGTATACCCTGCCACACCTATAGTGGCCAAAAACGATTTACAAAAAGGGGGTGGTGATGAACAGAGTGTCTGAGTTAAACAGACCACTCTTACCCAGTCCAAAGATCAGGGCTTGATCCATCACCGTTATTTATCTCACTGCCCCATCCCAGCTCAGAACCTGGCTATATGCAAATCAGTCTGTCCCTGGCCCAGTGCATCATGGGAACAGGGCAGACTAAACTACCAAGCCAATTCTTCACCAGAAAGGAGACAAGCTACCGGGGACCGGTTTCTGGCATTTCAGCCTTCTTCGGCCCGGCTTGCTTGAATCCTGATGGAGCAGTGAGAAAGGGACTCATGTCTGAGTATACCCTGCCACACCTATAGTGGCCAAAAACGATTTACAAAAAGGGGGTGGTGATGAACAGAGTGTCTGAGTTAAACAGACCACTCTTACCCAGTCCAAAGATCAGGGCTTGATCCATCACCGTTATTTATCTCACTGCCCCATCCCAGCTCAGAACCTGGCTATATGCAAATCAGTCTGTCCCTGGCCCAGTGCATCATGGGAACAGGGCAGACTAAACTACCAAGCCAATTCTTCACCAGAAAGGAGACAAGCTACCGGGGACCGGTTTCTGGCATTTCAGCCTTCTTCGGCCCGGCTTGCTTGAATCCTGATGGAGCAGTGAGAAAGGGACTCATGTCTGAGTATACCCTGCCACACCTATAGTGGCCAAAAACGATTTACAAAAAGGGGGTGGTGATGAACAGAGTGTCTGAGTTAAACAGACCACTCTTACCCAGTCCAAAGATCAGGGCTTGATCCATCACCGTTATTTATCTCACTGCCCCATCCCAGCTCAGAACCTGGCTATATGCAAATCAGTCTGTCCCTGGCCCAGTGCATCATGGTAACAGGGCAGACTAAACTACCAAGCCAATTCTTCACCAGAAAGGAGACAAGCTACCGGGGACCGGTTTCTGGCATTTCAGCCTTCTTCGGCCCGGCTTGCTTGAATCCTGATGGAGCAGTGAGAAAGGGACTCATGTCTGAGTATACCCTGCCACACCTATAGTGGCCAAAAACGATTTACAAAAAGGGGGTGGCGATGAACAGAGTGTCTGAGTTAAACAGACCACTCTTACCCAGTCCAAAGATCAGGGCTTGATCCATCACCGTTATTTATCTCACTGCCCCATCCCAGCTCAGAACCTGGCTATATGCAAATCAGTCTGTCCCTGGCCCAGTGCATCATGGGAACAGCGCAGACTAAACTACCAAGCCAATTCTTCACCAGAAAGGAGACAAGCTACCGGGGACCGGTTTCTGGCATTTCAGCCTTCTTCGGCCCGGCTTGCTTGAATCCTGATGGAGCAGTGAGAAAGGGACTCATGTCTGAGTATACCCTGCCACACCTATAGTGGCCAAAAACGATTTACAAAAAGGGGGTGGTGATGAACAGAGTGTCTGAGTTAAACAGACCACTCTTACCCAGTCCAAAGATCAGGGCTTGATCCATCACCGTTATTTATCTCACTGCCCCATCCCAGCTCAGAACCTGGCTATATGCAAATCAGTCTGTCCCTGGCCCAGTGCATCATGGGAACAGGGCAGACTAAACTACCAAGCCAATTCTTCACCAGAAAGGAGACAAGCTACCGGGGACCGGTTTCTGGCATTTCAGCCTTCTTCGGCCCGGCTTGCTTGAATCCTGATGGAGCAGTGAGAAAGGGACTCATGTCTGAGTATACCCTGCCACACCTATAGTGGCCAAAAACGATTTACAAAAAGGGGGTGTTGATGAACAGAGTGTCTGAGTTAAACAGACCACTCTTACCCAGTCCAAAGATCAGGGCTTGATCCATCACCGTTATTTATCTCACTGCCCCATCCCAGCTCAGAACCTGGCTATATGCAAATCAGTCTGTCCCTGGCCCAGTGCATCATGGGAACAGGGCAGACTAAACTACCAAGCCAATTCTTCACCAGAAAGGAGACAAGCTACCGGGGACCGGTTTCTGGCATTTCAGCCTTCTTCGGCCCGGCTTGCTTGAATCCTGATGGAGCAGTGAGAAAGGGACTCATGTCTGAGTATACCCTGCCACACCTATAGTGGCCAAAAACGATTTACAAAAAGGGGGTGGTGATGAACAGAGTGTCTGAGTTAAACAGACCACTCTTACCCAGTCCAAAGATCAGGGCTTGATCCATCACCGTTATTTATCTCACTGCCCCATCCCAGCTCAGAACCTGGCTATATGCAAATCAGTCTGTCCCTGGCCCAGTGCATCATGGGAACAGGGCAGACTAAACTACCAAGCCAATTCTTCACCAGAAAGGAGACAAGCTACCGGGGACCGGTTTCTGGCATTTCAGCCTTCTTCGGCCCGGCTTGCTTGAATCCTGATGGAGCAGTGAGAAAGGGACTCATGTCTGAGTATACCCTGCCACACCTATAGTGGCCAAAAACGATTTACAAAAAGGGGGTGTTGATGAACAGAGTGTCTGAGTTAAACAGACCACTCTTACCCAGTCCAAAGATCAGGGCTTGATCCATCACCGTTATTTATCTCACTGCCCCATCCCAGCTCAGAACCTGGCTATATGCAAATCAGTCTGTCCCTGGCCCAGTGCATCATGGGAACAGGGCAGACTAAACTACCAAGCCAATTCTTCACCAGAAAGGAGACAAGCTACCGGGGACCGGTTTCTGGCATTTCAGCCTTCTTCGGCCCGGCTTGCTTGAATCCTGATGGAGCAGTGAGAAAGGGACTCATGTCTGAGTATACCCTGCCACACCTATAGTGGCCAAAAACGATTTACAAAAAGGGGGTGGTGATGAACAGAGTGTCTGAGTTAAACAGACCACTCTTACCCAGTCCAAAGATCAGGGCTTGATCCATCACCGTTATTTATCTCACTGCCCCATCCCAGCTCAGAACCTGGCTATATGCAAATCAGTCTGTCCCTGGCCCAGTGCATCATGGGAACAGGGCAGACTAAACTACCAAGCCAATTCTTCACCAGAAAGGAGACAAGCTACCGGGGACCGGTTTCTGGCATTTCAGCCTTCTTCGGCCCGGCTTGCTTGAATCCTGATGGAGCAGTGAGAAAGGGACTCATGTCTGAGTATACCCTGCCACACCTATAGTGGCCAAAAACGATTTACAAAAAGGGGGTGGTGATGAACAGAGTGTCTGAGTTAAACAGACCACTCTTACCCAGTCCAAAGATCAGGGCTTGATCCATCACCGTTATTTATCTCACTGCCCCATCCCAGCTCAGAACCGGCTATATGCAAATCAGTCTGTCCCTGGCCCAGTGCATCATGGGAACAGGGCAGACTAAACTACCAAGCCAATTCTTCACCAGAAAGGAGACAAGCTACCGGGGACCGGTTTCTGGCATTTCAGCCTTCTTCGGCCCGGCTTGCTTGAATCCTGATGGAGCAGTGAGAAAGGGACTCATGTCTGAGTATACCCTGCCACACCTATAGTGGCCAAAAACGATTTACAAAAAGGGGGTGGTGATGAACAGAGTGTCTGAGTTAAACAGACCACTCTTACCCAGTCCAAAGATCAGGGCTTGATCCATCACCGTTATTTATCTCACTGCCCCATCCCAGCTCAGAACCTGGCTATATGCAAATCAGTCTGTCCCTTGCCCAGTGCATCATGGGAACAGGGCAGACTAAACTACTAAGCCAATTCTTCACCAGAAAGGAGACAAGCTACCGGGGACCGGTTTCTGGCATTTCAGCCTTCTTCGGCCCGGCTTGCTTGAATCCTGATGGAGCAGTGAGAAAGGGACTCATGTCTGAGTATACCCTGCCACACCTATAGTGGCCAAAAACGATTTACAAAAAGGGGGTGGTGATGAACAGAGTGTCTGAGTTAAACAGACCACTCTTACCCAGTCCAAAGATCAGGGCTTGATCCATCACCGTTATTTATCTCACTGCCCCATCCCAGCTCAGAACATGGCTATATGCAAATCAGTCTGTCCCTGGCCCAGTGCATCATGGGAACAGGGCAGACTAAACTACCAAGCCAATTCTTCACCAGAAAGGAGACAAGCTACCGGGGACCGGTTTCTGGCATTTCAGCCTTCTTCGGCCCGGCTTGCTTGAATCCTGATGGAGCAGTGAGAAAGGGACTCATGTCTGAGTATACCCTGCCACACCTATAGTGGCCAAAAACGATTTACAAAAAGGGGGTGGTGATGAACAGAGTGTCTGAGTTAAACAGACCACTCTTACCCAGTCCAAAGATCAGGGCTTGATCCATCACCGTTATTTATCTCACTGCCCCATCCCAGCTCAGAACCTGGCTATATGCAAATCAGTCTGTCCCTGGCCCAGTGCATCATGGGAACAGGGCAGACTAAACTACCAAGCCAATTCTTCACCAGAAAGGAGACAAGCTACCGGGGACCGGTTTCTGGCATTTCAGCCTTCTTCGGCCCGGCTTGCTTGAATCCTGATGGAGCAGTGAGAAAGGGACTCATGTCTGAGTATACCCTGCCACACCTATAGTGGCCAAAAACGATTTACAAAAAGGGGGTGGTGATGAACAGAGTGTCTGAGTTAAACAGACCACTCTTACCCAGTCCAAAGATCAGGGCTTGATCCATCACCGTTATTTATCTCACTGCCCCATCCCAGCTCAGAACCTGGCTATATGCAAATCAGTCTGTCCCTGGCCCAGTGCATCATGGGAACAGGGCAGACTAAACTACCAAGCCAATTCTTCACCAGAAAGGAGACAAGCTACCGGGGACCGGTTTCTGGCATTTCAGCCTTCTTCGGCCCGGCTTGCTTGAATCCTGATGGAGCAGTGAGAAAGGGACTCATGTCTGAGTATACCCTGCCACACCTATAGTGGCCAAAAACGATTTACAAAAAGGGGGTGGTGATGAACAGAGTGTCTGAGTTAAACAGACCACTCTTACCCAGTCCAAAGATCAGGGCTTGATCCATCACCGTTATTTATCTCACTGCCCCATCCCAGCTCAGAACCTGGCTATATGCAAATCAGTCTGTCCCTGGCCCAGTGCATCATGGGAACAGGGCAGACTAAACTACCAAGCCAATTCTTCACCAGAAAGGAGACAAGCTACCGGGGACCGGTTTCTGGCATTTCAGCCTTCTTCGGCTCGGCTTGCTTGAATCCTGATGGAGCAGTGAGAAAGGGACTCATGTCTGAGTATACCCTGCCACACCTATAGTGGCCAAAAACGATTTACAAAAAGGGGGTGGTGATGAACAGAGTGTCTGAGTTAAACAGACCACTCTTACCCAGTCCAAAGATCAGGGCTTGATCCATCACCGTTATATATCTCACTGCCCCATCCCAGCTCAGAACCTGGCTATATGCAAATCAGTCTGTCCCTGGCCCAGTGCATCATGGGAACAGGGCAGACTAAACTACCAAGCCAATTCTTCACCAGAAAGGAGACAAGCTACCGGGGACCGGTTTCTGGCATTTCAGCCTTCTTCGGCCCGGCTTGCTTGAATCCTGATGGAGCAGTGAGAAAGGGACTCATGTCTGAGTATACCCTGCCACACCTATAGTGGCCAAAAACGATTTACAAAAAGGGGGTGGTGATGAACAGAGTGTCTGAGTTAAACAGACCACTCTTACACAGTCCAAAGATCAGGGCTTGATCCATCACCGTTATTTATCTCACTGCCCCATCCCAGCTCAGAACCTGGCTATATGCAAATCAGTCTGTCCCTGGCCCAGTGCATCATGGGAACAGGGCAGACTAAACTACCAAGCCAATTCTTCACCAGAAAGGAGACAAGCTACCGGGGACCGGTTTCTGGCATTTCAGCCTTCTTCGGCCCGGCTTGCTTGAATCCTGATGGAGCAGTGAGAAAGGGACTCATGTCTGAGTATACCCTGCCACACCTATAGTGGCCAAAAACGATTTACAAAAAGGGGGTGGTGATGAACAGAGTGTCTGAGTTAAACAGACCACTCTTACCCAGTCCAAAGATCAGGGCTTGATCCATCACCGTTATTTATCTCACTGCCCCATCCCAGCTCAGAACCTGGCTATATGCAAATCAGTCTGTCCCTGGCCCAGTGCATCATGGGAACAGGGCAGACTAAACTACCAAGCCAATTCTTCACCAGAAAGGAGACAAGCTACCGGGGACCGGTTTCTGGCATTTCAGCCTTCTTCGGCCCGGCTTGCTTGAATCCTGATGGAGCAGTGAGAAAGGGACTCATGTCTGAGTATACCCTGCCACACCTATAGTGGCCAAAAACGATTTACAAAAAGGGGGTGTTGATGAACAGAGTGTCTGAGTTAAACAGACCACTCTTACCCAGTCCAAAGATCAGGGCTTGATCCATCACCGTTATTTATCTCACTGCCCCATCCCAGCTCAGAACCTGGCTATATGCAAATCAGTCTGTCCCTGGCCCAGTGCATCATGGGAACAGGGCAGACTAAACTACCAAGCCAATTCTTCACCAGAAAGGAGACAAGCTACCGGGGACCGGTTTCTGGCATTTCAGCCTTCTTCGGCCCGGCTTGCTTGAATCCTGATGGAGCAGTGAGAAAGGGACTCATGTCTGAGTATACCCTGCCACACCTATAGTGGCCAAAAACGATTTACAAAAAGGGGGTGGTGATGAACAGAGTGTCTGAGTTAAACAGACCACTCTTACCCAGTCCAAAGATCAGGGCTTGATCCATCACCGTTATTTATCTCACTGCCCCATCCCAGCTCAGAACCTGGCTATATGCAAATCAGTCTGTCCCTGGCCCAGTGCATCATGGGAACAGGGCAGACTAAACTACCAAGCCAATTCTTCACCAGAAAGGAGACAAGCTACCGGGGACCGGTTTCTGGCATTTCAGCCTTCTTCGGCCCGGCTTGCTTGAATCCTGATGGAGCAGTGAGAAAGGGACTCATGTCTGAGTATACCCTGCCACACCTATAGTGGCCAAAAACGATTTACAAAAAGGGGGTGGTGATGAACAGAGTGTCTGAGTTAAACAGACCACTCTTACCCAGTCCAAAGATCACGGCTTGATCCATCACCGTTATTTATCTCACTGCCCCATCCCAGCTCAGAACCGGCTATATGCAAATCAGTCTGTCCCTGGCCCAGTGCATCATGGGAACAGGGCAGACTAAACTACCAAGCCAATTCTTCACCAGAAAGGAGACAAGCTACCGGGGACCGGTTTCTGGCATTTCAGCCTTCTTCGGCCCGGCTTGCTTGAATCCTGATGGAGCAGTGAGAAAGGGACTCATGTCTGAGTATACCCTGCCACACCTATAGTGGCCAAAAACGATTTACAAAAAGGGGGTGGTGATGAACAGAGTGTCTGAGTTAAACAGACCACTCTTACCCAGTCCAAAGATCAGGGCTTGATCCATCACCGTTATTTATCTCACTGCCCCATCCCAGCTCAGAACCTGGCTATATGCAAATCAGTCTGTCCCTTGCCCAGTGCATCATGGGAACAGGGCAGACTAAACTACTAAGCCAATTCTTCACCAGAAAGGAGACAAGCTACCGGGGACCGGTTTCTGGCATTTCAGCCTTCTTCGGCCCGGCTTGCTTGAATCCTGATGGAGCAGTGAGAAAGGGACTCATGTCTGAGTATACCCTGCCACACCTATAGTGGCCAAAAACGATTTACAAAAAGGGGGTGGTGATGAACAGAGTGTCTGAGTTAAACAGACCACTCTTACCCAGTCCAAAGATCAGGGCTTGATCCATCACCGTTATTTATCTCACTGCCCCATCCCAGCTCAGAACATGGCTATATGCAAATCAGTCTGTCCCTGGCCCAGTGCATCATGGGAACAGGGCAGACTAAACTACCAAGCCAATTCTTCACCAGAAAGGAGACAAGCTACCGGGGACCGGTTTCTGGCATTTCAGCCTTCTTCGGCCCGGCTTGCTTGAATCCTGATGGAGCAGTGAGAAAGGGACTCATGTCTGAGTATACCCTGCCACACCTATAGTGGCCAAAAACGATTTACAAAAAGGGGGTGGTGATGAACAGAGTGTCTGAGTTAAACAGACCACTCTTACCCAGTCCAAAGATCAGGGCTTGATCCATCACCGTTATTTATCTCACTGCCCCATCCCAGCTCAGAACCTGGCTATATGCAAATCAGTCTGTCCCTGGCCCAGTGCATCATGGGAACAGCGCAGACTAAACTACCAAGCCAATTCTTCACCAGAAAGGAGACAAGCTACCGGGGACCGGTTTCTGGCATTTCAGCCTTCTTCGGCCCGGCTTGCTTGAATCCTGATGGAGCAGTGAGAAAGGGACTCATGTCTGAGTATACCCTGCCACACCTATAGTGGCCAAAAACGATTTACAAAAAGGGGGTGGTGATGAACAGAGTGTCTGAGTTAAACAGACCACTCTTACCCAGTCCAAAGATCAGGGCTTGATCCATCACCGTTATTTATCTCACTGCCCCATCCCAGCTCAGAACCGGCTATATGCAAATCAGTCTGTCCCTGGCCCAGTGCATCATGGGAACAGGGCAGACTAAACTACCAAGCCAATTCTTCACCAGAAAGGAGACAAGCTACCGGGGACCGGTTTCTGGCATTTCAGCCTTCTTCGGCCCGGCTTGCTTGAATCCTGATGGAGCAGTGAGAAAGGGACTCATGTCTGAGTATACCCTGCCACACCTATAGTGGCCAAAAACGATTTACAAAAAGGGGGTGGTGATGAACAGAGTGTCTGAGTTAAACAGACCACTCTTACCCAGTCCAAAGATCAGGGCTTGATCCATCACCGTTATTTATCTCACTGCCCCATCCCAGCTCAGAACCTGGCTATATGCAAATCAGTCTGTCCCTTGCCCAGTGCATCATGGGAACAGGGCAGACTAAACTACTAAGCCAATTCTTCACCAGAAAGGAGACAAGCTACCGGGGACCGGTTTCTGGCATTTCAGCCTTCTTCGGCCCGGCTTGCTTGAATCCTGATGGAGCAGTGAGAAAGGGACTCATGTCTGAGTATACCCTGCCACACCTATAGTGGCCAAAAACGATTTACAAAAAGGGGGTGGTGATGAACAGAGTGTCTGAGTTAAACAGACCACTCTTACCCAGTCCAAAGATCAGGGCTTGATCCATCACCGTTATTTATCTCACTGCCCCATCCCAGCTCAGAACATGGCTATATGCAAATCAGTCTGTCCCTGGCCCAGTGCATCATGGGAACAGGGCAGACTAAACTACCAAGCCAATTCTTCACCAGAAAGGAGACAAGCTACCGGGGACCGGTTTCTGGCATTTCAGCCTTCTTCGGCCCGGCTTGCTTGAATCCTGATGGAGCAGTGAGAAAGGGACTCATGTCTGAGTATACCCTGCCACACCTATAGTGGCCAAAAACGATTTACAAAAAGGGGGTGGTGATGAACAGAGTGTCTGAGTTAAACAGACCACTCTTACCCAGTCCAAAGATCAGGGCTTGATCCATCACCGTTATTTATCTCACTGCCCCATCCCAGCTCAGAACCTGGCTATATGCAAATCAGTCTGTCCCTGGCCCAGTGCATCATGGGAACAGGGCAGACTAAACTACCAAGCCAATTCTTCACCAGAAAGGAGACAAGCTACCGGGGACCGGTTTCTGGCATTTCAGCCTTCTTCGGCCCGGCTTGCTTGAATCCTGATGGAGCAGTGAGAAAGGGACTCATGTCTGAGTATACCCTGCCACACCTATAGTGGCCAAAAACGATTTACAAAAAGGGGGTGGTGATGAACAGAGTGTCTGAGTTAAACAGACCACTCTTACCCAGTCCAAAGATCAGGGCTTGATCCATCACCGTTATTTATCTCACTGCCCCATCCCAGCTCAGAACCTGGCTATATGCAAATCAGTCTGTCCCTGGCCCAGTGCATCATGGGAACAGGGCAGACTAAACTACCAAGCCAATTCTTCACCAGAAAGGAGACAAGCTACCGGGGACCGGTTTCTGGCATTTCAGCCTTCTTCGGCCCGGCTTGCTTGAATCCTGATGGAGCAGTGAGAAAGGGACTCATGTCTGAGTATACCCTGCCACACCTATAGTGGCCAAAAACGATTTACAAAAAGGGGGTGGTGATGAACAGAGTGTCTGAGTTAAACAGACCACTCTTACCCAGTCCAAAGATCAGGGCTTGATCCATCACCGTTATTTATCTCACTGCCCCATCCCAGCTCAGAACCTGGCTATATGCAAATCAGTCTGTCCCTGGCCCAGTGCATCATGGGAACAGGGCAGACTAAACTACCAAGCCAATTCTTCACCAGAAAGGAGACAAGCTACCGGGGACCGGTTTCTGGCATTTCAGCCTTCTTCGGCTCGGCTTGCTTGAATCCTGATGGAGCAGTGAGAAAGGGACTCATGTCTGAGTATACCCTGCCACACCTATAGTGGCCAAAAACGATTTACAAAAAGGGGGTGGTGATGAACAGAGTGTCTGAGTTAAACAGACCACTCTTACCCAGTCCAAAGATCAGGGCTTGATCCATCACCGTTATATATCTCACTGCCCCATCCCAGCTCAGAACCTGGCTATATGCAAATCAGTCTGTCCCTGGCCCAGTGCATCATGGGAACAGGGCAGACTAAACTACCAAGCCAATTCTTCACCAGAAAGGAGACAAGCTACCGGGGACCGGTTTCTGGCATTTCAGCCTTCTTCGGCCCGGCTTGCTTGAATCCTGATGGAGCAGTGAGAAAGGGACTCATGTCTGAGTATACCCTGCCACACCTATAGTGGCCAAAAACGATTTACAAAAAGGGGGTGGTGATGAACAGAGTGTCTGAGTTAAACAGACCACTCTTACACAGTCCAAAGATCAGGGCTTGATCCATCACCGTTATTTATCTCACTGCCCCATCCCAGCTCAGAACCTGGCTATATGCAAATCAGTCTGTCCCTGGCCCAGTGCATCATGGGAACAGGGCAGACTAAACTACCAAGCCAATTCTTCACCAGAAAGGAGACAAGCTACCGGGGACCGGTTTCTGGCATTTCAGCCTTCTTCGGCCCGGCTTGCTTGAATCCTGATGGAGCAGTGAGAAAGGGACTCATGTCTGAGTATACCCTGCCACACCTATAGTGGCCAAAAACGATTTACAAAAAGGGGGTGGTGATGAACAGAGTGTCTGAGTTAAACAGACCACTCTTACCCAGTCCAAAGATCAGGGCTTGATCCATCACCGTTATTTATCTCACTGCCCCATCCCAGCTCAGAACCTGGCTATATGCAAATCAGTCTGTCCCTGGCCCAGTGCATCATGGGAACAGGGCAGACTAAACTACCAAGCCAATTCTTCACCAGAAAGGAGACAAGCTACCGGGGACCGGTTTCTGGCATTTCAGCCTTCTTCGGCCCGGCTTGCTTGAATCCTGATGGAGCAGTGAGAAAGGGACTCATGTCTGAGTATACCCTGCCACACCTATAGTGGCCAAAAACGATTTACAAAAAGGGGGTGTTGATGAACAGAGTGTCTGAGTTAAACAGACCACTCTTACCCAGTCCAAAGATCAGGGCTTGATCCATCACCGTTATTTATCTCACTGCCCCATCCCAGCTCAGAACCTGGCTATATGCAAATCAGTCTGTCCCTGGCCCAGTGCATCATGGGAACAGGGCAGACTAAACTACCAAGCCAATTCTTCACCAGAAAGGAGACAAGCTACCGGGGACCGGTTTCTGGCATTTCAGCCTTCTTCGGCCCGGCTTGCTTGAATCCTGATGGAGCAGTGAGAAAGGGACTCATGTCTGAGTATACCCTGCCACACCTATAGTGGCCAAAAACGATTTACAAAAAGGGGGTGGTGATGAACAGAGTGTCTGAGTTAAACAGACCACTCTTACCCAGTCCAAAGATCAGGGCTTGATCCATCACCGTTATTTATCTCACTGCCCCATCCCAGCTCAGAACCTGGCTATATGCAAATCAGTCTGTCCCTGGCCCAGTGCATCATGGGAACAGGGCAGACTAAACTACCAAGCCAATTCTTCACCAGAAAGGAGACAAGCTACCGGGGACCGGTTTCTGGCATTTCAGCCTTCTTCGGCCCGGCTTGCTTGAATCCTGATGGAGCAGTGAGAAAGGGACTCATGTCTGAGTATACCCTGCCACACCTATAGTGGCCAAAAACGATTTACAAAAAGGGGGTGGTGATGAACAGAGTGTCTGAGTTAAACAGACCACTCTTACCCAGTCCAAAGATCACGGCTTGATCCATCACCGTTATTTATCTCACTGCCCCATCCCAGCTCAGAACCGGCTATATGCAAATCAGTCTGTCCCTGGCCCAGTGCATCATGGGAACAGGGCAGACTAAACTACCAAGCCAATTCTTCACCAGAAAGGAGACAAGCTACCGGGGACCGGTTTCTGGCATTTCAGCCTTCTTCGGCCCGGCTTGCTTGAATCCTGATGGAGCAGTGAGAAAGGGACTCATGTCTGAGTATACCCTGCCACACCTATAGTGGCCAAAAACGATTTACAAAAAGGGGGTGGTGATGAACAGAGTGTCTGAGTTAAACAGACCACTCTTACCCAGTCCAAAGATCAGGGCTTGATCCATCACCGTTATTTATCTCACTGCCCCATCCCAGCTCAGAACCTGGCTATATGCAAATCAGTCTGTCCCTTGCCCAGTGCATCATGGGAACAGGGCAGACTAAACTACTAAGCCAATTCTTCACCAGAAAGGAGACAAGCTACCGGGGACCGGTTTCTGGCATTTCAGCCTTCTTCGGCCCGGCTTGCTTGAATCCTGATGGAGCAGTGAGAAAGGGACTCATGTCTGAGTATACCCTGCCACACCTATAGTGGCCAAAAACGATTTACAAAAAGGGGGTGGTGATGAACAGAGTGTCTGAGTTAAACAGACCACTCTTACCCAGTCCAAAGATCAGGGCTTGATCCATCACCGTTATTTATCTCACTGCCCCATCCCAGCTCAGAACATGGCTATATGCAAATCAGTCTGTCCCTGGCCCAGTGCATCATGGGAACAGGGCAGACTAAACTACCAAGCCAATTCTTCACCAGAAAGGAGACAAGCTACCGGGGACCGGTTTCTGGCATTTCAGCCTTCTTCGGCCCGGCTTGCTTGAATCCTGATGGAGCAGTGAGAAAGGGACTCATGTCTGAGTATACCCTGCCACACCTATAGTGGCCAAAAACGATTTACAAAAAGGGGGTGGTGATGAACAGAGTGTCTGAGTTAAACAGACCACTCTTACCCAGTCCAAAGATCAGGGCTTGATCCATCACCGTTATTTATCTCACTGCCCCATCCCAGCTCAGAACCTGGCTATATGCAAATCAGTCTGTCCCTGGCCCAGTGCATCATGGGAACAGGGCAGACTAAACTACCAAGCCAATTCTTCACCAGAAAGGAGACAAGCTACCGGGGACCGGTTTCTGGCATTTCAGCCTTCTTCGGCCCGGCTTGCTTGAATCCTGATGGAGCAGTGAGAAAGGGACTCATGTCTGAGTATACCCTGCCACACCTATAGTGGCCAAAAACGATTTACAAAAAGGGGGTGGTGATGAACAGAGTGTCTGAGTTAAACAGACCACTCTTACCCAGTCCAAAGATCAGGGCTTGATCCATCACCGTTATTTATCTCACTGCCCCATCCCAGCTCAGAACCTGGCTATATGCAAATCAGTCTGTCCCTGGCCCAGTGCATCATGGGAACAGGGCAGACTAAACTACCAAGCCAATTCTTCACCAGAAAGGAGACAAGCTACCGGGGACCGGTTTCTGGCATTTCAGCCTTCTTCGGCCCGGCTTGCTTGAATCCTGATGGAGCAGTGAGAAAGGGACTCATGTCTGAGTATACCCTGCCACACCTATAGTGGCCAAAAACGATTTACAAAAAGGGGGTGGTGATGAACAGAGTGTCTGAGTTAAACAGACCACTCTTACCCAGTCCAAAGATCAGGGCTTGATCCATCACCGTTATTTATCTCACTGCCCCATCCCAGCTCAGAACCCTTGCTCATTGCACCATCAGGATTCAAGCAAACCGGGCCGAAGACGGCTGTAATGCCAGAAACCGGTCCCCGGGAGCTTGTTTCCTTCCCAGTGTAAGAATTGGCTTTTGTAGTCTGGTTTGCCCTGTTCCCATCATGCACTGGGACAGGAACAGACTAATTTGCATACAGCCAGGTTCTGAAACTGGGATGGTGCAGTGAGCTAAAAAACGGTGTTGGATCTAGCCCTGATCTCTTGACTGGGTGAGAGCTTTCTGCTTAATTCAGAGACTCTGTCCCTCACCACCCCTTGTTGTAAATATTTTTGTCCACCCTAAGCGTGGAAGGGTATTCTCAGATGTGAGACCCTTGCTCATTGCACCATCAGGATTCAAGCAAACCGGGCCGAAGACGGCTGTAATGCCAGAAACCGGTCCCCGGGAGCTTGTTTCCTTCCCAGTGTAAGAATTGGCTTTTGTAGTTTGGTTTGCCCTGTTCCCATCATGCACTGGGACAGGAACAGACTAATGTGCATACAGCCAGGTTCTGAAACTGGGATGGTGCAGTGAGCTAAAAAACGGTGTTGGATCTAGCCCTGATCTCTTGACTGGGTGAGAGCTTTCTGCTTAATTCAGAGACTCTGTCCCTCACCACCCCTTGTTGTAAATATTTTTGTCCACCCTAAGCGTGGAAGGGTATTCTCAGATGTGAGACCCTTGCTCATTGCACCATCAGGATTCAAGCAAATCGGGCCGAAGACGGCTGTAATGCCAGAAACCGGTCCCCGGGAGCTTGTTTCCTTCCCAGTGTAAGAATTGGCTTTTGTAGTTTGGTTTGCCCTGTTCCCATCATGCACTGGGACAGGAACAGACTAATTTGCATACAGCCAGGTTCTGAAACTGGGATGGTGCAGTGAGCTAAAAAACGGTGTTGGATCTAGCCCTGATCTCTTGACTGGGTGAGAGCTTTCTGCTTAATTCAGAGACTCTGTCCCTCACCACCCCTTGTTGTAAATATTTTTGTCCACCCCAAGCGTGGAAGGGTATTCTCAGATGTGAGACCCTTGCTCATTGCACCATCAGGATTCAAGCAAACCGGGCCGAAGACGGCTGTAATGCCAGAAACCGGTCCCCGGGAGCTTGTTTCCTTCCCAGTGTAAGAATTGGCTTTTGTAGTTTGGTTTGCCCTGTTCCCATCATGCACTGGGACAGGAACAGACTAATTTGCATACAGCCAGGTTCTGAAACTGGGATGGTGCAGTGAGCTAAAAAACGGTGTTGGATCTAGCCCTGATCTCTTGACTGGGTGAGAGCTTTCTGCTTAATTCAGAGACTCTATCCCTCACCACCCCTTGTTGTAAATATTTTTGTCCACCCTAAGCGTGGAAGGGTATTCTCAGATGTGAGACCCTTGCTCATTGCACCATCAGGATTCAAGCAAACCGGGCCGAAGACGGCTGTAATGCCAGAAACCGGTCCCCGGGAGCTTGTTTCCTTCCCAGTGTAAGAATTGGCTTTTGTAGTTTGGTTTGCCCTGTTCCCATCATGCACTGGGACAGGAACAGACTAATTTGCATACAGCCAGGTTCTGAAACTGGGATGGTGCAGTGAGCTAAAAAACGGTGTTGGATCTAGCCCTGATCTCTTGACTGGGTGAGAGCTTTCTGCTTAATTCAGAGACTCTGTCCCTCACCACCCCTTGTTGTAAATATTTTTGTCCACCCTAAGCGTGGAAGGGTATTCTCAGATGTGAGACCCTTGCTCATTGCACCATCAGGATTCAAGCAAACCGGGCCGAAGACGGCTGTAATGCCAGAAACCGGTCCCCGGGAGCTTGTTTCCTTCCCAGTGTAAGAATTGGCTTTTGTAGTTTGGTTTGCCCTGTTCCCATCATGCACTGGGACAGGAACAGACTAATTTGCATACAGCCAGGTTCTGAAACTGGGATGGTGCAGTGAGCTAAAAAACGGTGTTGGATCTAGCCCTGATCTCTTGACTGGGTGAGAGCTTTCTGCTTAATTCAGAGACTCTGTCCCTCACCACCCCTTGTTGTAAATATTTTTGTCCACCCTAAGCGTGGAAGGGTATTCTCAGATGTGAGACCCTTGCTCATTGCACCATCAGGATTCAAGCAAACCGGGCCGAAGACGGCTGTAATGCCAGAAACCGGTCCCCGGGAGCTTGTTTCCTTCCCAGTGTAAGAATTGGCTTTTGTAGTTTGGTTTGCCCTGTTCCCATCATGCACTGGGACAGGAACAGACTAATTTGCATACAGCCAGGTTCTGAAACTGGGATGGTGCAGTGAGCTAAAAAACGGTGTTGGATCTAGCCCTGATCTCTTGACTGGGTGAGAGCTTTCTGCTTAATTCAGAGACTCTGTCCCTCACCACCCCTTGTTGTAAATATTTTTGTCCACCCTAAGCGTGGAAGGGTATTCTCAGATGTGAGACCCTTGCTCATTGCACCATCAGGATTCAAGCAAACCGGGCCGAAGACGGCTGTAATGCCAGAAACCGGTCCCCGGGAGCTTGTTTTCTTCCCAGTGTAAGAATTGGCTTTTGTAGTTTGGTTTGCCCTGTTCCCATCATGCACTGGGACAGGAACAGACTAATTTGCATACAGCCAGGTTCTGAAACTGGGATGGTGCAGTGAGCTAAAAAACGGTGTTGGATCTAGCCCTGATCTCTTGACTGGGTGAGAGCTTTCTGCTTAATTCAGAGACTCTGTCCCTCACCACCCCTTGTTGTAAATATTTTTGTCCACCCTAAGCGTGGAAGGGTATTCTCAGATGTGAGACCCTTGCTCATTGCACCATCAGGATTCAAGCAAACCGGGCCGAAGACGGCTGTAAGGCCAGAAACCGGTCCCCGGGAGCTTGTTCCCTTCCCAGTGTAAGAATTGGCTTTTGTAGTTTGGTTTGCCCTGTTCCCATCATGCACTGGGACAGGAACAGACTAATTTGCATACAGCCAGGTTCTGAAACTGGGATGGTGCAGTGAGCTAAAAAACGGTGTTGGATCTAGCCCTGATCTCTTGACTGGGTGAGAGCTTTCTGCTTAATTCAGAGACTCTGTCCCTCACCACCCCTTGTTGTAAATATTTTTGTCCACCCTAAGCGTGGAAGGGTATTCTCAGATGTGAGACCCTTGCTCATTGCACCATCAGGATTCAAGCAAACCGGGCCGAAGACGGCTGTAATGCCAGAAACCGGTCCCCGGGAGCTTGTTTCCTTCCCAGTGTAAGAATTGGCTTTTGTAGTTTGGTTTGCCCTGTTCCCATCATGCACTGGGACAGGAACAGACTAATTTGCATACAGCCAGGTTCTGAAACTAGGATGGTGCAGTGAGCTAAAAAACGGTATTGGATCTAGCCCTGATCTCTTGACTGGGTGAGAGCTTTCTGCTTAATTCAGAGACTCTGTCCCTCACCACCCCTTGTTGTAAATATGTTTGTCCACCCTAAGCGTGGAAGGGTATTCTCAGATGTGAGACCCTTATTTATTTATTTATTTATTTAATTGCTTATATCGCGCCAGAATCGACCTAAGAGGTATCTCCGCGCTTTGCTCGCAGAAGTTCTGGAATATGTTGACTCTGTGGAAACCACAGGGAAGGTTATGCTACCTGAAACAAAAGAGTTTTTAAGGCCTTCCTAAAACATAGATGGTTGTCGTTGTGTCTTAGGTCAGATGGAAGTTTGTTCCACATGGTTGGGCCTATGAATGATAGGGCACGTCCACCTTGTCTGGCTTTTTTTATAGTGGGGATTTCCAGTAGACATTGGTTGCTGGACCGCAATAGACGTTCAGGTTTGTATGTCTGAAATTTTTGTGCCAAATATCTAGGGCCTTGCCCATAAAGGCATTTGTGCACTAAACAGCAGATTTTAAACGTAACACGTTGTCGTATGGGCAGCCAATGAAGGTGTCTTAACAGGGGTTTTGACGGGGTCCTTGCGGGAGCATTTAGAATTAGTCTGGCCGCCGTATTTTGGACCACCTGCAAACGATTTAACGCCTCCTCATTGGCTGATATGAGGAGGCCGTTGCAGTAGTCGAGGCGACTTATCACCAGGGCCTGTACAAGGGTCTTCCTGTGATTATCAGGCAGCATAGGGAAAATTTGCCTTAACTGGCCAATTGTTCTAAAACAGGCTCCTGTGACATAGTTAGCATGCTCCTTTAAGCTCAAGTTCTGATCCAGTTTCACCCCCAAGTTCTTAACAGTTGGCTTTGGGCATGGGACGGGGCCAAGATCTAAAGGCCACCAGTCGGGAGACCAGAGCATGCTCGCTTTCCCAAATAGCATTACCTCGGTCTTCCCGACGTTACACTGGAGGCAGTTGGTAGCCATCCAGTTGGAAACTGCTCTCATGCCCTCGGCAAAATTGTTCTTCACATCGGGCGTAAGGGAGTTGAAAGGAAAAAGCAGCTGGGTGTCATCAGCATATGACACTGGTGTGAACCCAAACTTTCTCACAATCTCTGCAAGGGGGGCCACATACACATTAAATAATGTGGGGCTTAGGCATGAGCCCTGTGGCACCCCCTTAGTGAGTACCCTCGAGGTGGAGCGATAGGGTCCCATGCTAACAGATTGTGAGCGGCCTGAGAGAAAACTCTCCAACCAGGACAGTGCCAATCCTCCAATACCCACTCTCTGTAATCGGCCGAGAAGAATCTCATGAGACACAGTATCAAAGGCCGCCGACAGGTCTAACAGCACCAGAATCATTGATCCTCCTCTATCCTGTGACATCTTGATGTTATCAGTCACGGAGAGGAGTGCCGATTCTGTGCTGTAGTTGGGCCTTGCTCATTGCACCATCAGGATTCAAGCAAACCGGGCCGAAGACGGCTGTAATGCCAGAAACCGGTCCCCGGGAGCTTGTTTCCTTCCCAGTGTAAGAATTGGCTTTTGTAGTTTGGTTTGCCCTGTTCCCATCATGCACTGGGACAGGAACAGACTAATTTGCATACAGACAGGTTCTGAAACTGGGATGGTGCAGTGAGCTAAAAAACGGTGTTGGATCTAGCCCTGATCTCTTGACTGGGTGAGAGCTTTCTGCTTAATTCAGAGACTCTGTCCCTCACCACCCCTTGTTGTAAATATCAGTAGAACCGAGGCACAAGAAAACAGTAAAACAAATGTGCAAAACGCCAAAAGGGGGCAGGGTAGGAATACCCTGACCCCCCTAGGCCTGCTTAAGGGGTCCCACAAGGACCCCCAGGGCCCCCAAAACATTCTTTAAAAAAATGGCAAAATCTGTGCAGGTTGCGCGGATCCTGCAGAGAAACAAAATGAAGCGCGGCCTCCCATGCTTCGTTGATGTTTAGCCAGTGCTATGTAATGGGGGGCCCAGAGTGGGGCTTTGTAAATTATTTCCTGCCGACCGCCACCCTCCGGGGCTTTAAAAACAATTGAGTGGGGGGCTCAAAGGCCCCCCCAAGCCCCGGGGACCGACACCCCTGGGGCTTTATGCCAATGTATGCGGGGACTCACGGCCCCCGCAGCCCTGGGGACCACCACCCCCTTGGGCTACAAATAGAAATGGGTGGGAGGCTCAAATGCCCCCCCAAGCCCCGGGGACCGCCACCCCCGGGGCTTTTTAAAAATATGTGGGTGGGCACTGAGCCCCCCAGCCCCGGGGACCGCCACCCTCCGGGGCATTAATTTTAAAATAATTAATCCTGTGTGGGGGGCCTGAGCCCCCCCACATGACCCAGGGACTGCCACCTCCCCGGGCACTAAGTATTATAATTGGGGGTCCATGACGGACCCCCAGCCCCGAAGACCACCACCTCCCTGGGACTTTTGTACTGTTGGGAGGGGGGCCTTGCAGCCTCCCTCCTGGAGCCCTGTCATGGCCCTGGAGACCCCAGCGCCTGCTCCTGCAGTGTCCTGATGTGCCCACCCCTGGGACACTGTAGTTTGCCATAGCAAACTGCTTTGGTATGTGGAAGAGAGAGCAGGAAACCTGCTCTCTCTTCCAAATATAAAAAACGGATTGGTGTCAGTACAACGCGGATTTTTACAATGCATTCCGTTACATCGGAATTTTTACAACGCAGGATCCATTACATCGGATGCCATTACAACGCATGGCATTACATAGCAGATGCTATTACAACGCATGGCATTACATCGTAAGTATAGGTAAGTATACCTTTTTAAAAAATTTTTTATTAAGTTAATTTAATTAATTTAATTGAATTAATTTAATTAAAATACATTTTAAAATAGCCATTAATTTAATTTTATAAAATAATATCTATTTAATAAATGTAATTTTAATACAAAATGGAAATAATTTAATTTAATTAAAATAATGAAATTAATTTAATGTACATATTTTTTAAATTGAAATTAAATTAAATTAATTGAAATAATTTATTTAATTTAATTAATTTAAAAATGTAATTAATGTAATAAAATGTATTTAATTTATTAAATATATTTTAATTAATTTAAAAATGGTAAATATAATTTAATTATCCCTAAACACAAACCTACCCCTGAACCCTACAATACCCCTGTACCCCAAAACCCAAACTCTGCCCTAAAACCTAAAAACACCCCTGTACCCCAAAACCCAAACCCTGCCCTAAAACCTAAAAACACCCCTGTACCCCAAAACCCAAACCCTGCCCTAAAACCTAAAAACACCCCTGTACCCCAAAACCCAAAACCCTGCCCTAAAACCTAAAAACACCCTTGTACCCCAAAACCCAAACCCTGCCCTAAAACCTAAAAACACCCCTGTACCCCAAAACCCAAACCCTGCCCTAAAACCTAAAAACACCCCTGTACCCCAAAACCCAAACCCTGCCCTAAAACCTAAAAACACCCCTGTACCCCAAAACCCAAACCCTGCCCTAAAACCTAAAAACACCCCTGTACCCCAAAACCCAAAACCCTGCCCTAAAACCTAAAAACACCCCTATACCCCAAAACCCAAACCCTGCCCTAAAACCTAAAAATACCCAAACACCCCAAAACATATACCTCAGTACCCCAAAACATATACTCCTATACTCATACTTATTTAAAAAATTACTTAAATTAATATATTTAATTTATAATATTTAAAAACATAAATAAATATTTTTATTTATAATTAATAATAATTAAATCAATTATATAATATTAAATAAAATACAAAAAAATTATATACTTACCAATACTTACGATGTAATGGTATGCGTTGTAATAGCATCTGCTATGTAATGCCATGCGTTGTAATGGCATCCGATGTAATGGATCCTGCGTTGTAATAGCTGCGTTGTAACAGCATTACGACGTAAAAGTTGCGTTGTAAGTGTAACATACCAGAAAAAACGATTGCTTTTTCACATGGGGAGCTGCATCTTCACAACTCCCCATGTGGAAAAGCAATGCCGGCTCCCGCAGGACGGGGGAGCCGGCCGGACGTGGGGGTCCCCAACGGAGAGGGCCAGCCCCGGGGGATGGGGTCCCTGGGGTTAGGGTCACTGGGGCTATTAGTGCCTGGAATTTAAAAAAGAAATTTTTGATGTCATGAGTGATATCACTGACCATGTCATGAGTGATGTAATATGTGACGTCATCAGCAGTGCATTGCGGGCGCGCGAGTTATAGCTAGCTGAACTAACTATAATGGGGGAATTTGTACGAGTGAAATGTCCAACTAACTATAACGCCCCTGAAACCTATGTTTTTTTCAGTGAATATATATATATGTGATCAAACCACTCCGGTGGTGAAACGCGTTATGGCGGACTATTAAGAAATAAAACGCTACTGCTTGCACTTACTCTGGGCTCGTGTCTGCTTCTTCGGTGCTTGCTGGAAACCCTTCGTTGCACCTGATCCTTTCAAGCGGCCTCTATATATATACACACATATATAGATACACACACACAAATATTATATATGCATGTATCTATCCACTTTGGATAGATCCTCACAACCCTGAGTCCATTTGGCAGTGGTGGGCGGTCCAGGTGAGGAACCAGACGACGTCCAAATTTACTTTTCTCTAACCAAACTAAAAAGAAATGCGCACTCTATAGTTGCTGTAACATTACTATTTGATCCAAAACTCCAGATAACATAAAGATACCATGCAGTGATTCAGTGATTGAAGGGTTATGCCGTAAAAAAACACATTGTTCACAGGTGAAGAGTGTTCTCCTCCAAACATAAATACTACAATGTAAGTTTCATGGAAAAAGGGCTATAGAGCGGAAAATGCCGGGTTTTGCATAGGCATTTTGAAGTGCATCAAACCTGCTATATGAAAACTGTTGTTATCATCTAATCCAGTATATTGCACTTTCTGACCAGGCGTAAACCACTCATATCACAAAATAACAAGTATTGATCATAAATCTACAATAAACAGATTGAGACATGGATAATTAAATTACAAAAGATGGCGTCGGCCATATTGGGAGTCCCATTGCCCCAAAGTAAAGACATAATTCAAGGCAAGTCAAACATAAGTCCAGTCTCATTTAACCCAAGTGGGTTTGCCCAATTCTGTTTTTGCCCTGATTAGTCATTAAATGTTTTAGACTACACTTATAATTCCTACCACTCTCTATTTCAATAATGCAGTACTGTAGCTTACAACACATTCTGATGTCTCTGCCAATTTCCTTGTGTACAAAATCATATACAGAATGTTTTAAGTATTCAACCCCATGACCTGCGTGAGAGCAATATCAGAACCACAATGCCCAAGTTGGCAAAAATATAGAAAAACGATCTCTCAGCTTAAATGCAGAAATTGTCAACATTATTCCATCACATCAATAGCCCCGCGTGAAAGAAAAAGAAGGGGAAAACAAAATACACAATTAAAACCAGTTTAAAAACCTGGGAAACTGAGAAACAGAGAGAGGACAGCAGAAAACGTAAAGCATATCTATTACAGCATACATATATCAAAATGGGCTGTCCACCCATTTTTTAACCCTAATGGGTATATAGGTCTTCATCCATGTCAATCGCCCTTAGGGCTTTGGTATCCAATTCCAGGATGTATCTGGATTCTAACTGTCTCAAGGCTTGTGTTCAATTGCCCCTCCCCCTCCCTCTTGGTCTGTGGCACCATATCAATGGCACACAATTTCAAAAGAAATGTTTTGCCGCAGGCTACAGTTTGTCACCATTTTTTGATAGCCCTCAAGTGCTCTAAGATTCAAACTGCATTTATGGTGAGAAATTGAGAGAGTGGAGGGAACAAGGCATAATTGAGTGGGATGCATTCAAATTCTTGCATTGCGAATATCCTAAAGTACCTATTCCTACTCCTTAAGAATCATTAGGATTCCAACACCCCTCCAGAGAGGCCTACTGTCTCATCCGGGGTATCATTGTTGGGAAATACCTCTAAATAAATTGATTTATTTTGGCGTCCCTTTGTTACACCATTACCTTCTTATCACTAAGACTTTAGAGAGTTTCTTACACAGATTGAGGACCTATATTGAGAAGATGACTTCCTACTTCTCACCTTGGATGTGATACGAGCATCAGGCATGAGAATGGCATACATTTCTGTAGACATTTTTTTGGAAGGCAGGTGATTATCTCTCCTGTTCCATACTGAAATGATCATAGACATGATCTGGTTTTGCCTAAATAACATCTTTTTGTGTTTGATGATTACAGGCAGATCCAAGGTACAGTGATGGGCACCAGTTTTGTTCCCACTCTCTCCAATCTCTTTATGGGAGGGTGGGAGGAGCCCTGGATGAAATTAACACCCATGCAATCTTGTGGATCATGTATATTGATGATCTGTTTGTTGTATGGAAAGGCAACGAATCCTAAGGAAGCCTTAGGATTCGTTAATAGTCTTAATGACAGTTAATGGAACTTAAAATGTACTAGCCATATCAGTACAAGGGAAATTTACTTTTTGGTCATCAAAACTATAGTGATTAACAACAGATTAACCTCCAGATTACATAGGAAAGCCACTGCTGGCAATACGCTGTTACATGTGCAAAGTAACCACCCCAAAGCCCTGATACAGAGTATCCCCTTTGGTGAATTATTACATGTGCACCAAAATTGCAGCACACAAATGTACCAATATGGTGAAGAGATTCAGAGAGAGGAGGTAGCACTAATCCTCATGAAATACAACTATTCAAAAAGTTCCGAGGATGAGCAGGGAGGAACTTCTCATTCCCAAGATACGCAGTGAGGCCACTTTAACAGCTACTTTTAGGTTTACTATCGCTTACAATCACAAGGAGAGTGAATTAAGATGCACTCGGGGAAACATTGGCAGATACTGCTAACTGAGAATTGTCTGGCAGAGATCATGGATAACTACCTGAGAATTATTTACAGGAGGGGGATGACCCTCACAGACAGACTCAGCAAAAATGACATTACCAAAGTCCATTCTGTATTGTAGAACGCAAGAGGGGGGGTTGTTACCTGTAACAAATGCGGAGCGTGTAAAAACATTTCTTATTTTGAGAAAATCCATTTTCCTTTACAAGGGAGCCATTGCACTCACTTGCATCTCTGATTTTACTGTTAATGTTCTGGCTTGCCCATGTGATAAATGATATGTGGGAACTACAACTTAGGCTATCAAACATGGTGACAAACGGTACCCTTTGGCACGGCATTTCTCACAAAATCACAAAGGAGGCAGTACACTTTTGAGATTCTTTGCCATTGATAGTTTACCACAGACGGGGGGCAATAGAAATACGAGCCCTGAGCCAGTTAGAATCCAAATACATCCTGGAATTGAATACCAAAGCCCCAAAGGGTTTGAATATTGATAAAGGGCTATATACCCATTTGGATTACACATGTGGGGGACAGCCCATCTTGATGAATATACATGATAAATTAGATATGCTTTACTTTTTCTGCTGTTCTCTTTCTCTGTTTCCCAGGTATTAAAACTTTTTAATTGTGAATTTGTTCACACAGGACTATGGATCTGACAAAATAATGTCTCTAATTTCTGCATCTGTGCTAAGAAATGGATTTTCTATACTTTTGCCCACTTGTAACTCTGTCAGTCTAAAGGTAACTAGAAGATATTGTGAATAATAAAGAGCTATACATTAAACTAAGATAATCACGGTGAAGAAGTGAAATACAACAGGTACATTTGTGATAATGGCAAGGAAGAATAGTGGAAAACCACATCCATATATTTAAATGCTCATCCGGGGGGAAAAAATGACAAAAGATAAACAAAAAATGCATGATTGATGAATGCTCAAAAGTGCATTAACAAGAAGAAAAATCAAAAAACCAAAGACCCAACAATTCAATATTATAGGCACGCATCAGTAATGAATAAAATTATTGAAATAAATCATCATAATAAAGTAATCGCTAAAGAAAGTGAAACACTAAAATACTGAGAAAATGTCGAAGATGAACAAAGACTATATTTACTTTCCCGAATTCTGACTCAATGAATATTACGTGCAAATGAGAACATGCATTGGCAAAGCAAATAGTTCTACAGTTGGCCACAAGCCTTTAGGCAATTCTTGTTTTGTCTTGTCATGGTTTTTGTAAAACGTTATTGTTTGGGAATACGTTGGGCCAATATCAATCTAAAAAAACAAACACACATAGTACTCCCTGACACTGGAGGGAACTACTCTGTGTGTGGATATATTCCTTGTGAAAGGGCAGCATAAATTGCATTGAAGTCAGCCAAGGGCTGAAGTGGGCTGATACATTGCTTCCTAATACATGCTGCAGTGGGTGAAAGAAGAATGTGACAGAAACCAATCACAGATTAATGGCTAAAGTCTGGCTGAAACCCCTATAAGTAAACTATATTATACACATAATTTTATGTAAAATCAAAAGGTCTTGGCTAACATAGACCTGACAAAGTTATCAGTCTGGCATTGGTGGCAAACCTCTACAAAGAAAGAAAGAAGTCTGACCAGAAAAAAAGGCAAAAAATGAGGCAGGGAAGAAAAAAGGAAACCATGAGGAAGGAAAGAATGAAAGAAAGAAGGAAAAAGAAGAGCGAAAGAAGGAAGGAGAACTGAAGAGGAGGTAATAAAGGAAGGAAAAAGAAAAAATGTAATGAGAAAGAAAGCAAAGGAAAGAAGGCAAGAACAGGAATGAGAAGGATGAAAGAAAGGAAGGGAAGACAGAAGGAAATATGGATGGGAAGACAGAAGCAAAAAAAGGAAAGAGAAGGAAGAAATGAATGACTGAGAAGGAAAAAAGATAAGAAAAGAGGGGAGGGAAGAAGGAAGGAATGGGAAGGACAAAAGAAGGAAAGAAAAATATAAAGAAAGGAATGTAAGAGAAAAGGACAAAGAAAGAAAGAGAGAAGTGAAGAGAAGGAATAAAAAAGAATGCAAGATAAAGAACATACAATATGGAATGAAAGAAAGCAAGCAAAAGTAAGACAAAACAAATGCGAAACAACAAGAGAAGAAAAGAAAACAGAAAAAAGATGAAAGGAAGAAGGTATAAATGAAAGCAGGAAAGGAAGAGAGAAGCAAAAGGAATTAAATAAGGCTAGATTGAAAGAAGAAAGAAAGAATAAATGGTAAAAAGAGGATAGCAATACAGAACAATTTCAAAGAGACATAATCTGGTATGGTGTGAAATAGTAGCTGTCAGAACACATTTCAAAAGAGAGTTACAACAGCATTGACAGGACGCTTGATCTGATAAAGATGGAATGTGCATCAGAAGAGTCCTGCTATCAGAGGAGGCTCTAAACAAAAACGCCACACTATAGTGATTATAAAGTAAGAATAAAAACACTTGTACTGAAGGGAACTAGCTCGAATATGGATGTGCTCCGTGTGATAGAGCAAAATGCAGTCACTCAAGCTTACATTAACAAGTGGCGTAAGTAGTCTGAACCACTGCCCCATGTTATATGCTGTAGCGGGCAGAAACAAAATGTGAATGAGACAACAACAGACCAGTGGATAAAGATCGGTAGCTGAAAGCCCCTGTAAGTAAATATATTATACATATTTTAGTCAAATCAAAAAGTCTGGGCAAACTTCAGGCCTAAAATGGCATGGTGTTGCACAAACGAAAGCAAACTGCAGTGGTAGTCGTCTTTTTCATCCATTGGTGACATGATGGGTGATAATGTTTTGGGAGAATTAGGGAGCGAAACAGCAGTGAATACTTTTTTGTATACCTGTGAGAAAGGTCCAAGCAAAGGACCCAAACACGTCAGGTTTTGATTAGTCTCTTTTTTGTAAATAATACATTTCATTAGCAGTTATAACCAAACAAGTGTTGGTACTTGTTGAATTTCTGCATAAAGGAAGTTGTGTGTTTGTGTACGGAAATATATATCACTCAGTGGCATTCGCCATTGAACATATATTTTTTGATATGCCTATTTATTTTGAACTGATAGACGGATCTGTACCAAAACTGACCATTGCTTGGCATAGCCACCTATAATCAAGCATGCCAGTATTCATGAAGATCCCTTCAAGGGGATAAAAAATAAAGGTGTGAAGTCAAGAAAACTATCTTTTCCCATTTTACCTCCTGTGGGAAATTTTGCTCACACCTACAGCAATACCGCTCAACAGATTTACACAAACCTTGCATGAAGGTATACATTTACTCTGCCAGAGTTCATGCATGTTTGTGGTGTAAATCCATTCATTTTCTGAGATGTAAGCATTTAGAAAGGTGAAAGACCAGCTTGAAACTTTTAACACGTTTCTAGATCTCTGCCATTTAAAATCAAAATTCAGAAAATGTGAGCCCTGCCAATCACATTTGAATTATTTTATCAAATGTGATTGGCTGATAATGGGCATTTGTTTTTGGCCATCTTCAAATTCATGATTTAAAAAATAAAAAAAACATGTTTTGCCATGGTTAGAGTGGGGATAACCATGAGAGGTGCTCTACTCAAGGGCCAAGGTCATGCACAGTAGAGCTTGGCTGTCACTTGGCAGTTGGGTGCTGAACCTGGTCATAAGCAAAGGCCTGTAGACAACGCTTTGACATGCACAGCAGCAGTAAGCTTTCACGGTGGGTTGGGTAATTGGCCTGGTGGCACACACTGGCAACCTGCACAGGGCCTGGCCATAGGTAATCCCCAGCTGCACATGGCCAAAACATGTCAGCCATAGAGGTTGACAATAAAGGGAATTATGAAAAAGAAATCGACATTCACTGAAAAAATACAGTTACAAACAGAAACATGCAAAACGAATGAAATTCACCGGTTACGGTTAGAAACGCACAAAACACACTAAAACTCATGGGGCCTCATTTATGAGAAATGACTCATCGCTGCGTGAAAGCAGCGATGCGTCACTTCTCAGTGCGCACTCCTTGCGACATTCCTGATGCGTCATATTTAATGTATGACGTGTCATGTCGCAAGTGGTTACAGATGCGTCAGTTTTTCTTTTTTTTTTTTTTTTTTTTTAAATCTTTTTATTGAAATGTTTTACTATTATGTACAGGGCACGGCAATATTAATAGAAGAAAAAATGCATCACATTGAAAGAAAACAGCAGATAAAGCAACAACAGGCATAATAAAGGAAGCAACATCCCGTTAGGGCAAAGGAGTAAAATAATTTGATCCATAATATTATTCCAAATTGTATAACCTAAGGCTAATCAAACAGAGTTACCCTTCTCTAATGTTTCCATAGAATCAATTATATCTCTCACATTATTATCAACATAACAGTTTATACCTCATATGTAATCCTGATTCAACCGAATTTCAGGCAGATCTCAATTTTAAACTATTAGATCATCCTTCCAGCGCGTAATAGGATCCCATATTATCTTGCCCAGCTTCCTCCCCCTTTTTCCCTTCCTTGCATAAATCTCTTTCTCACCATTGTATGTTGTTATTAATTTAGCCAACCATTTATGGAAGGTAGGTGGTATAGGGTCAGTCCATGCCGAGGCTATGCATAATATCATAACAGATATTGCTACAAATAAAAATTCCCTCCCGCTAAATGATCGTACGTCCTCCAGATTAACTCCTAGTAATATAGTTCCGGGGGTTAACACAATTTCAGTTCCTAAAATATTATTTATGAAGCGTTCAATATCTTTTTTTAGTAAATCTAGATGAGGACACGTTGCAAATACATGTTGTAAATCAGCATCAAAGCTTCCACACCTATAGCACTTAATACCCACTGTGCCTCCCCATTGAGCTATTTTAGCGGGCGTATAATATAAGTGATATATCGTTTTATAATGTTGCGCCTGCAAGGGTGCTGAACATAACAAAGAATATCCCTTTTCTAGAGAGATACCAAAACTATCACCACTTATATTAAGATTATCCTTCCATTTTTCACTCCATTTTTGATGGTCATCCTGTTTTGATTTTAGCAGTTCAGCATAAAGCCTTTTAATTGTGCAATCTTCCCCTCTTTGAATTACTTCCATAATTGGATTGCGCCTGAACCCCAGAGCACCTCCTTTTTTTGTTCAAGAGGAAACTCCTGACTTGTAAGTATTTAAAGAATTGCCAAGTTTCTAGGTTAAATCTAGCTTGTAAGTCTGAGAATTGAAAAATCCCCTGGTCCCCCTTTACATCCCCTATAGTTCTAATTCCCCTGTTTTCCCACTCAGCGAAAGTGAGCCCCGAAAAAATATCTTGTGGAAGATTTGGGTTATGTGAGAGTCTGGTGTACACATTGTATTTCCCCAAACCTATTCTTTTAGAAAAACTTTTCCAAATTTCATATGCTGCTATGAGCGTCTTAAACTTTGTCCTCTTGTAATAGCTAGCCTCTGTAAATTTCAACAAAACATCCTTCACTTCCATTCCCAAAGTTAGTCCATAAATTGCCAGTGTTCCAAATTTGCTCCACTCTTCTGATTCTTCCCCTCCCAGTATGCCAGTCATATTTTGTAGAGCAGCCGCCCAATAATAAAATTTTAAGTCTGGAACTCCCCAGCCTCCCCTTTCTCTCAGAAGTGTCATGAATCTAAGGGCTCTTCTCGTTTTCCCCTTTGCCCAAATAAATCTATTGATTATACACTCTAGTTTTTTAAATATTTTAACTTCAAATAATAAAGGTATTGCTCTAAATAAATATAAAAATGTTGGGAGTATCAGCATTTTTATTATATTTGTCCGCCCCACTATTGACATATGCAAGTTGTCCCACCTATCCAGGTCTTTCTCTACTTTCTTAATCAGAGGAATAATATTCTTTTCTACTAACACATCCAGATCTGACAAGATAATAACCCCTAAATATATGCCTTCCTGCGTCACTCGATTATCTATACAGGGAGTAAATGAATTTTTTATTATCTGCGTTTTAGACTTATTTAATTTATACCCCGATATCTTTCCAAATTTCATCGCCTCGAATTCCAGATATTCTATGGATTCAGAGGGATTTGGAGTAATTACAGCAATATCATCTGCATAAGCTAAGATTTTACATTGCCCGATGAATGTTGTTAGGGGTACAATCATCTCAGATGTCTCTATTCTACGGATTAATGGATCCATGTATATAGCAAACAATAGCGGTGAGCAAGGGCACCCTTGTCTAGTACCTCTTTTTATTTGAAATTGACCCGTGTTTCCACCATTCACCCGTAAAGTTGCTACCGGATTTAAATAAAGAGTCTGTAAGGCTTTAATAAATCCTTGTTTAATGCCTGTTCTTTCCAGAGCATACCAAAGATAGCCCCAGGAGACCCGATCAAATGCTTTTTCTGCATCAAGTAACATTACTGCCATCGGGTCTCCTGTGACTGAAGTAACATCGAATAGAGTTATTACTTTGCGTATATGGTGGGTAGTTCCTCTCCCTGGTATAAAACCGTGTTGGCAACTACTGACTATTTTATGAATAACTCTTGCAAGCCTTGATGCCAATGCCTTGGAGAACACTTTTACGTCCGCATTCAGTAAAGTGATGGGTCTATAAGATCCTGGATCTTCCGGGTTTTTCCCTTTTTTTAATATTACTACCACCTCAGCACTCCCCCATGACTTGGGTGCTGATTTGCCCAGCTGTGCCAGTTGCATAACCTTCATTATCTCTTCTGCCAACAGGTCCCAAAACACTTTGTAGAACTCTATAGGAATTTGATCAGGGCCCGCTGCTTTACCAGAGGGCAGATTCCGTATTGCCTCCTTAATTTCTTCTGTCTGCAAGACCCCCTCTAGTCCATCTGCTTCATCCTCCTCGATTGTATCTATAGGGATCTCTTGAAGATACTCCTTCATTTCCTCATTATCTCTTTGAGAATCTCGCCCCTCTAATTCATCGTCGTACAACTTCTCATAAAAAGTCCTAAATACTTCCCTTATTTCATTCGACTCTGAGTGCACCGTACCCGATGTATCCCTGATTTCTCTAACTATTCCCACAGCTTCTTGTTGCATTGTCCGAGTAGCCAAGATTCTCCCTACTGACTCACTCAATTCGTAACACTTCTCTCTTTTAGTATTGTAAATTTTCGCTGCTTTGCTAGCGATTTCGCCCTCTGCCTCACCTTTTGCTTTCACTAGTTCTGTCAAAGCCTTATCCATATCCCTCCCCGTCAAAACACAGTTTTCTAAATTCTCCTCTGCCGTAAGAACCTTCTCAGCTAGCTCTAAATTCCTCAGCTGTATTTGTTTCCTTTTATAAGAATTATAACTCTTTGTTTCCCCTCGTACCCCAGCTTTGAAAGTATCCCAGACCACTCCCATTTCTGCTGTGTCCCTATTAAAAATAAAAAAATCAATAATCCATTTATTCATATGTTCTAAATATTTATCATCTTTTAGCAGCTCTCTTTCGAAGGTCCAATTTGTATATTGTCTAGTGCTTATTTTTGTTGCCGTTGTAAGTACTAAGGGGTTATGATCACTAAAGATCCGTGGCAGCCTATCAATCTTTGAATTCGATATAGTGGTACTTGAAACAAAAAAATAATCTAATCTTGCACATGTTCGGTGCGGAGCCGAATAATATGTAAAGCCTTTGTTGTCCAGTCTCTTTTTCCCCCATACATCTGAGAGAGCATTGTTTAAGACTAAGCTATGTAGTGCCTGGTTGACTTTCATTTTCCGGCCTTTATATTTCCCAAAGGAACCCAATCCTAATCCATCTGCTCCATTTATATTAAGGTCACCTCCCAGTATAATTTTTGGTGCCCATGTTGCTAGCTCGACATCTAAGAATTGAAAAATCTCGGGGTCATCCTCTGTTGAGCCATAAACGGTTACAAGCGTAGAGCTTGGCTGTCACTTGGCAGTTGGGTGCTGAACCTGGTCATAAGCAAAGGCCTGTAGACAACGCTTTGACATGCACAGTGGCAGTAAGCTTTCACGGTGGGTTGGGTAATTGGCCTGGTGGCACACACTGCCAACCTGCACAGGGCCTGGCCATAGGTAATCCCCAGCTGCACATGGCCAAAACATGTCAGCCATAGAGGTTGACAATAAAGGGAATTATGAAAAAGAAATCGACATTCACTGAAAAAATACAGTTAAAAACAGAAACATGCAAAACGAATGAAATTCACCGGTTACGGTTAGAAACGCACAAAACACACAAAAACTCATGGGGCCTCATTTATGAGGAATGACTCATCGCTGCGTGAAAGCAGCGATGCGTCACTTCTCAGTGCGCACTCCTTGCGACATTCCTGATGCGTCATATTTAATGTATGACGTGTCATGTCGCAAGTGGTTACAGATGCGTCAGTTTTTCTGACGTATCTGTAAGCGTAAAAGAGACGCATTGCTGGAGTGTGTCACAAAAGTGACGCAACTCCAGCAATGTGTCCTTTCACATGGGGCAAGCCTGCGTCAGTCTTACGCCTGCTTTGAGGCAGTCGCAGGATTTTGACGCAACAGTGTCCTAAAAGTGACGTCGTGAAATCTCATAGATTTCACTGCGTCCCTTCTACGACACCGGTGGCGTAAAAGTGACGCAGGGGCTCATAAATGAGGCCCATGGTCCCTAGTATTCTGAAAGCTCCATTTTGCCAACTGCTTAGGAACAAAAGACAGAGTGTCTATAGAAAAACATGGTAATACAGGAAGCAGCACTACATGGATATTCTTTTATATACAGTACAGGCCTTTGTTAATCTGCTGCAAACCCTCCTACTTGCTATAAGTAAAAGTAAAAAGAAGGCTTATTGCTTTCTGTTTGTATTAATTATGTATCAACATACTCATTTTAGATATTTTGAAGCCAATTCACAAAGGCACATAAGAACATGTAAAAGATGACGTGTTTAGTATAAACCTTTTGCACATGTTTACATATTCTTTTATGGCGAACAAAGCAAAACTAAAGGGGATAATGGATCTGGGTTAAATCCATCATCATTCTTCAGCTCACTTCGCCACCCCAGTTCAGACATGGCCATATGCAAATCGCCTTAAGTTGGCAAGGTATGCCCAGACGTGGGTCTTTTGTTCACTTTGCCACTGGATTCAAGATAGCCTGGCTGAAGACAGCTGATTAGCCAAAAACCAGTCCTAGGATGCTTGTTTGCGGTCCAGGGAAGACATGGCTTGGCAGTTCGTGCTGGACTTCCCATGAGGCACAGGGTCAGACTGATTTGCATATGGCCATGTCTGAACTGGGGTGGCGGAGTGAGCTGAAGAACGATGATGGATTAAACCCAGATCAGTTGACTAGAGGTGAGTGCTTGCAATGTTCAACACTCTGTCCATCATCCCCTTTGGTTTTACATATTCTTTTATGCCTTCTTATGTTTTGTACTCTATTATTATTCATATTTCAGTGAGTAGGCATTCTTATAGCATGCCTCTCTTAGTGTCCCAGATTCCTTTGGGAACTGGAAAATTGGGAGTCGTTGGAGGATGGATCAAGGAAGGCTGCATCTCTTTTCCTCTCCATTCCTCCGGTGTTTCAATTGGAATAAACTTGTGTTGTACTTATTCAGGTCCAATCTTTCATTACAATTTGGCGACAAGCTTCGTTGCAATACCAAGGATTCCACAGATATACATGAACATATTTATTGCTGAGGACGAAGATTCCGCACTGTGTGGGGGATTGAATTGTTCAAGGAGGATTATCAGCACATGGATAAGCACACCACTGGCATTGGAACGTGATCGACGAGTTGGCAATTTATGGTATTTTCTTACTAGTGTCATTGTTTGGGAAGGAGACTGTTTGGAGAGGAGTACTGTGCCGGCATCTTTTGAAACTGCACTAACGTTCCAGCTGTGTCAGTGTGCTGCAGCTCTTCCCACGGGCTCAAAGGCAGCGTCAGTTACGTGCTGGGGATGCACAGCTTTGTGTAAAGGTCATGTTGCGAGGTAACGCACCGTCAAGGCATGCTGCCATCTTTAATTTGCATTAGTCGGAATTTTAGGTATTTACATGTAAGCCACCAACTCGATTTGTCGGCAGTATCATAGTGAGAGTAAAACATTTGCTAGCATTTGCTCCAAGAATGTTCAATTCTATCAAGGATTTGGAGGTGAAGATTATGCTTTCTCTTTCTTTACTGTAAAATTTCAGCAGCCAATGAAAACTTTCAACACAATACAAAAACGACATTTTCCATAATGCAATGGTGCATATCTACCAATCACGGTCTCTCTGTCCCTATAACTAGGACCTTCCACATGACCATATCCTCTTTCTTTGCCTTAAATAAGCAATGTCCATAACATCTGCAACCATCCAAGATCGACAGCTCTGTAGGACGGACTTCAACGGGCGCTCACACCTTAACCAGGACACAAAGTATCAACTCAGACCAACAGTGTAACGAAAGATCTCTCTCCTTTCTGTTGTGCGCCTGAAACAGAAAATCGACCCATAATAACTGTGGAAAATGCCCATACAGAAGGGCGAGTAATAAATTACAACTGTAATGATAATTACCTATTGGGTGGGATAATCCTCGCCTCCATGTCCTTAATAGAATTGGATATTCTTGGACTGAATGCTAGCAAATCTTTATTCTGTTACAGGACCGGAGGCTTCGGATCATGCTAATTTAATGCTTCTCAAGAACAACAGATTCAATAACTCCCACAGGTTTGTGATAAAATTGTTTAAACGTAGAATCAGAAGACCAATCAACTGATTTCATTATATCTTGAACACTTGAACCCAACATATCTGACTCAGACGCCATAACGCCTGTTACAGAATGAGCACCAAACACTTGTGTGTCAATGCCAGCTCATGCCATGACTGATCTCAACCATCTCTCAATAGTGGCAGATGTAAAAGACTTGAAAGGTTTTTGCAAGGCTATTAACCCCTTCCAAGCTGATGACGAGCTGGGCTCGTCATGGTGTAGCCTCCTCGTACACTGATGACGAGCCCAGCTCGTCATAAAACAATGAAATATAGCAAATCCCAGCACAGGAGGGGAATTGCCTTAGCAGCCATGGGGTTAATAGTCTTGTACAACCCTCTGGCCGGGTACACTCTTCATATGCCTTCAGCCATTTAACCACACACAATTTATCATTCAATGGAAAAGCATTATAATAAATAAAAGTGGAAACAGAGAAGCATGGCCAATTTGGCTTATAATTGTTTCTTTGATAGCTGTAGGTTGTCTAGCCATCTGTCAAACAGGTCTAGGATTTTAGAAACATCCAATGACACAGAATACTTAGCCTTAGGGGCACTTGCCACCCGGATTCATTTGAGCAGTTTACAAATCAATGCATCCCCACCAGTCTACCGTCCACCTGTTTGTGTCCTGCCAACATGGCGGATCAAAATGTATTCACACACCTGTATGATAAACCTTCTAAGCCTTTTTCAGAGAGAAAATTATTCACCTGCGCTAGCTCTGCCTCCATGGGATCCACATGCTTTTCCAAGCACCAACCCTACCATCCTTGCCATGCCGAGGAGTACTGCTTCCTTGTGGAAGGAGCCCAGGCCTTTTGGATGAAGTATGAAGCTGTCTGCAAACTTTCTGGCAACGTCCATTGTTGCCTGAAAGCATCCAGGCCATCAGGGATATCTGCCTCGGCAGTACAAGAGGGTGCCGCTCCCCCTGAGGTCCCTTGAGCATCTTCAGAGAACACAGAAGAAGGAGTGGACAATCGCATGCCAACTCCAACTGCATGGGAAACCAGTGTTGGGCCTTCAAAAGGAGGGTGACCATAAGGATCTCCACCTTCTGGTGGGAGATCGGGTTTGTCACCCTGGGAATAAGCACAAAGGGAGGAAACGCATAGTTCGAGGTCTAATACGTTCCATATTAAAAGAACGCAGAACGAGGAGGCATAAACTAATTAGTGCATTGCACAGCCCAAAAAGAGCCCAATTGGGCTACTCACGCCTGCTCTCACTTTATGTGTCGTGCACAAGCGTGGGCCTGCACAATTGGCGGGAGCAGAAACCGGCTCGCCCCAGCACCAGGCGGCCTCGCCTGGTCTGGCCGTACTATGTACAAGGGCAAACACCGGCAGGAGTGGGCGCCGACTCACGACCTTTTCGCAGTAAAGCTGTCCGCTTGCTGCTGGGGACTCTGGCTACAAGTCGATCAAGTACCGCATCCTAAATAGCAAATATAATTTTCTGGTTTCGCAAAATCACATTGCAATACAATAAAAACCTTTACACTCGCCCAGCGAGCGAACAGTATTCAACAATACAGAATTAAGCAAATTATACAAGACAATGTGAAGAGCACTTAACTCGGCTGTGAGCAGCAAAGAAAGAGGATATGGTCATATGGGAGGTCCTAGTTATAAAGACAGAGAGACTGTGATTGGTGGATGTGCACCATGGCATTATGGAAAATGTAGTTTGGTTGTATTGTATTGAACGTTTTCATTGGCTGCTGAAATTTTACATTAAAGAAGGAGAAAGCATAATCTGAAGCCTCCAGTCCTGTAATTGAATTCAAGTCAAGTATGGTGCTACTTTTTACAGTCTGCAATAATTAGGCAAAGTACCTTCTTGGAATTATATATTTTTCTTTTGCATTTTTTTGGTTTTTTAGGGGCACAGAGTGTAAGCTCATTTCGTGATTAAATTAGATAGTGGAATTGTCTCCTCTCTGGTGAAGAAAAAACACTTATCAAGTATTTGTGGGGCATTTTCCACTGGCCTCAGCGAACTAGTCCCACTTTAGGCTAAAGAAGGGACACTGTAATTTTCAAACAGCAACACAAAATGGCTCTCTCTCCAGCCACCCCAAGCATTTTGGCCTGCTGGAGGAAACCCTTGTGTGAAATGGGTTGAGTGGAAAGCCTACTTTCTAAATGTTCTTGAAACTATTGACAAAGAGGGGAAATGGCTATGGCACAGTAAAAGATTTCCTTGTATTGTGTGGGGCCAGAGGATTTAATGGATTATGAGCAAATGACAAAAACACCTGGGGGAAGTGATGTGAATGTTTTTCAGAAGGCCCTCAAAGCTTTTGATAACCATTTTGTGTCAAAAGTATGTATGGGAATTGTGGAATATACATGTTTTCGGTGAAAACAAGAAATTAATGAAACAGTGGATGACTATGTTGTTGCATTCAGAAAGCTTGCAGGGGACTGCAAATTTGAGGAGCAGCTGATTATAGACCAAGTGGTCATGCACACTAGGGTTCCAGCCATTCAGCAAAGGCTAGGATCAGTGAAGATCTAAAAGATATTTTAGCTATAGTGAGAAAGGTGGATTTGTCCAGCCGCAGTGCCAAGGCTTTGAAAACAGAATCCAAAGATTCTTCAGAGGAGATAACTAAAATTAAAGGTAAAGGGCTCATTAAATCTCCGAAAGAGAGAACCAAAACCCAAGAATCAGAAAAAAGAGAGAACTTTAGATGTTATTGTTGCGATAGTGGTTCGATAGTGGTTCACATCTAGCGTCCAGTAAATTTTGCCCTGCAATCAAACAGAAATGCTTGGCTTGTGGAGTGTTACGTCATTTTGCCAAAGTTTGTAAGTAAAAGAAAGGTTACAAAGTGAAGTGGGAAGATGGAGGTAGTTTAGGTGAATTACGAAAGCAAAGTGAAGAAACTCACTATTTATGATTCTGAAAATGATGCACAAAGTTTAGAATCAAAAGAGCTGTTTATCCTAAATGTCAATGTCAGAGTTAGGTGTGGTAGAAAGGCACATTTGATTCTAATGACTATTGGGGGTGTAGAAGTACACATGTCTGCTGATTCTGGGTCCCCATACACTATTTTCAATGAAGATATAGGGAGGACAACATTTGTTAAACTTTTAGGAGAAAAACTGATGGAACGCGACATTCACCCTGAAGGCTTTTCTGGTGGAAAGATAGATATGGTTGGGTATGGACCTTTGCCATTCCGTTTTTATGGAAAATTATAGATCTCAAAGAAAGGTTAGGTTGGAAGGATCAAGGAGAGTTGGATACTGTTTTGAATCACAATAATCCAGAACCAGTCATGATAATAGCTTAAACTGAGATTATTGGAGCAGAAATGTTGAAAAAAAAATTACTAAAGTGTTTAGTGGTGAGATAGGAAACGGAATAATTTTGAACATTGCATAGTTTTGAAAAAAGGTGCGTTTCCTAAAGTACATAAAGTAAGGAACATACCAATCTTGCTGAGGGAGGAGGTGGGAAAGGAATTAGAAAAATGTATCAATGTAGATATCATTGAACACATCGATTCCTCTGAATGGATTTCTCCAGTAGTGGTAGCAAGATGGAGTAATGGAAAGATTAGTTTGTGCATCGACCATCGTCATGTGAACAATAATAATGTTGTGCATACATTTCCACTTCCAAAAATCTCAGAAATGTTAGCCTTAGTGAAAAATGCAAGGTGGTTCTCCACAATCGATTTCCCGGCAGGTTATCAGCAGATCCAACCGTGTGAAGAACGTAAATCATATACAGCTTTATCACCCCATAGGGAGTTTCCAATACAAAAAAATGCCCTTTGGGTTGGCATCAGCACCTGCTATTTTCCAAAGACTCATAAACCAATTATTCGGGAAACACAGGAACGCCAGGTGTTTCTGGGAATTATATTTTGGTGTTTGGCAAGGAGAGGCAAGAGCATGATAAGATGTTGGTGGAGGTTCTATGTATGCTAGGTATTCTTGGAACTAGTGTTTTGCCTGTTAAGCATTCAAAGTGCAAGTTTACAGTGCAATCTGTGAAGTACTATGCGGAGAAAGTGTTACCACTAAACCATCATTGGTGGAAGCTATCCAAAATACTCCACACCCAACTAGTAAAGATGAAGTGAGGTAATTCCTTGGCGTAATGGAAGTTTATTCTGAATTTGTGAAGGGCTTTTCAAATAGATTGTTTAATATAAGACAATTGTTGAAAAACAAAGTGAAATTTCAATAGCCAGAAGATTGCAGAAAATAATTTATAGACATAAAAAGAGCTATCAAGGAAGCTCCTGTATTGAAATGTTTTGACCCTGAGTTAGAGAATGTAACTTTTGATGTTAGTAATAAAGGGTTGGGAAGTGATCTCACAGATAAATCCAGAGGGCAAAGAAAATATAATTGCTTACGCTTATTGTGTGTTGTTTCCTGCAGAAGAGACATTTCTGTAATTGAAAGAGAGTCTCTTGCTTGTGTTTGGGCCCTGGAGCATTTTATATTATTTGTGTGGGGAAGGCAATGCAAAGTACCCTCTGACAATATACTTTTAGTACAACTATTGACTTCTAAGGGTTTTTTCAGTGCATCTACAAGAACAGCACGAATGTCAATGAGACTTCAGGATTTTATTTACAAAGTTGAATATGTGCCTGGTAAAAAGAATGTGTTAGCAAATTTCTTATCATGTATGCCAACTGACATCCTACAATGTCATGAGAATGATTGGGATGATTTTCAAAATGTGTTAACTCGTGATCACGGAGTAGCACGATTGAAAGAAGAGGAATGGAAAAAGCAATATTCTTTGGACACAAATCAACAGGCACTCATCAAATTTGTGGAACAAGGTTTGCCCAAGAAACACCTTGTTCGAAAGGTTTCATGTTTTTTTGGGAAATAAGAAGTGAGTTATCTGTGATACTAGGGGGTGTTCATAGAGGTGATAGAATAATTCCTCTTACCACATTAAGAAACAGTATTGTCAAAATATGTCATAAGATCACGGTGGTATTGTGTTGAGATAGAACCAGACATTTGATGTTTACAACTCACATATTTATACTTTGAGTCACAGAGTGGTAAAGTGATAAGTCCATTATAGGGTTTTTGATCCTTCTACCTGCTGTATGTATTGTACTAACTTCCAGTTTCATTCCACCTGTAACTTCCAGCAGCAGGCGGGTTCAGTTTGTATTAATGGAGAGGAGTCACTCTGTCCCCTTTTGTATGCTACGACCAAATGTTGTTGTTTTAGCCTTAACTGCCACTCCCTTCCCAAACATCAACTTCACTTCTTTCATTTTCTTGTAGATGTTTATCCAGATGTGGTCTTCTTAACCGAAACCTGGCTCCATGATGGGTCCATGCCTGATGTCATTGCCGCACTCCCTTACAACTTTGCACTGTTAGGCATTAATAGATCCCTTAAAATAGGTGACGGTGTTGACATCATCTTTAAGAAGCTCTACAATTGTAAAATTGAGGAACTTCTGATTTCTAATTGCGAAGCTCTATTTTTTTCCATTCCCTTCTCTCCTAAATTCACATTCTCCGGCGCACTTATCTACCGCCCTCTCTAGGGCCTTCTAACAATTGGAGCCCAGCTCTCCCTGACTCATTGGCCCTTCTTATTCTTCATGTGGCTAACTTTTCTGTACTTGGTGACCTCCATCTCTATTTATTTATTTATTTATTTTGAGGGTTTTAGATGGCGCGAACAAGACTCTTACGAGTATCAGAGAGCTTTACAAGTCAAAAGTAAGAAGAAAACAAGATGTAGCAAAACAAGAAATAGGTGAAACAGCGATACATACCTTATACATGTACAAATCAGCTATCTTGAAAGACAAAATGACAACTATTGAGCACAGAGACATAGATAGGTATAATATACAGAAAAACTAGCAAAACGGTCAAAGTTCACGTGAATTGAGCCATGAGGATCGCTGTCAATTCTTTTTTTAATGAGGCAGAGGACGAGTTCGTTCTTGTTTTAGTGGGCAAAGCGTTCCAAATCCTAGGAGCCATACCAGAGAATGAACGAATATAGTTTTTTTTCTTGGCAAATCGTTGTGGTTTTAGAAGAAGTGCTTCCAGCATAGAGCTCCAGTTTCTGAGCTAGGTAGTGCAGAAATTGTGGTGAAGGGAATTGTGAGTCATTCAAGCGATTTTAAGATGAATTCTAGCTTCAAATGGTAGCCAATTGAGGTCTCTGAGGTCAGGGGATATGTTAGAGTTTCTCTTTGAACCTGTGATGAGTCTCGCAGCTGAGTTGATATTGGCTCTTAGTAGGGCTGTTGATGACCTTGGAAGGCCGCATAGGGTTACTGCCCCATATTCCTCTCTAGGTATTATTAGGGCTTGAACTGCTTGTTTGAAATCGAAAGCTGGCAGAAAGAGTTTCAGTTTTCGCAGGGTCTTCAGGTGGAAGTTGGCTTCTTTTGTGGAAGCGCTGATATGTGTCTGCATCTTTAAGTTGCTGGGCCTTCCAAGCGTTATCCCTAGCGATTTCGCTGAATCGACAATGAGCGGATGACCTTTGAGAGCTGTTAAGTGCTCAGCCAGTCTAAGATAATGGGAGTTTTGTTAGGTGGGGGGGGGGATTAGGAGGAATTCCATTTTGAGGGAGTTTAGTTTCAAATGATTTTCGGCCAGCCATGTTTGAGTTTTTTGTAGAGTAGAGTTGATTGATTTGATGTCATCAAGTGAGTGGATCTTGATGTAGATTTGGGTGTCGTCTGCATACATATGGAAGTGGAGAAGATCGGTAAGAGGTTCCATTAAAAGGTTGAAAAGGGTCTGTGAGAGGGAGGAGCCTTGTGGAACTCCAAGTGTTACTGGCATGGGATTGAACAGGGATTGGTTGACCTTAAATCTTTGGGATCTGTTTTGAAGGAAGGAGGCAAACCAGTTAAATACAGTATCAGACAATCCCATTCTGTGTTTCAGGAGTTCAAGCAGGTTGTTGTGTTTGACGGTGTCAAATGCTGACGATAGGTCGAGAAGGATAAGTAAGCAAGCTTAATTTTGGTCCAGAATCTTTAGAGCGTCGTCAATTACATGAGTCATGGCTGATTCGGTACTATGACCTGCTCGGAATCCTGATTAAAATTGGTTAAGCAAGTTGAATTGATCAATGTGACTGTTCAGCTGCATATTAACATATTTTTCCAGGAGTTTTGCTAACATAGGTATGTTGGAAATCGGCCAATAGTTTTTTAGGTCCGAGGGGTTAGCTGTTGTTTTCTTTAGGATCGGCGACACCTGACCCATTTTCAGGATATCTGGAATTATTCCTTGAAGGAGGGACGTATTTATGATATTGGTCCAGAGAGGTAGTAACAGAGGAATGAAGTCTTTTCAGTAATTAGCCGGGAGCGGGTCTGAGAAATGGTTGGAGGGTTTCAGAAAGGTTAGTGTCTTTAGTATAGAGTCTTCACTGTAAGTGTTGAAGTGGGACCAAGTTGCGCTGTTTTTGAGTTTGAATTTAGGGAGGATGCTAATTTGAGCACCAACCAGGGTCAAAGATGAATTCTTATGCATATCTGAGATGGATAAGAGGTCCTTGAGTAGATCTGATTTTATGGATTCTGTTTTAGAAGCAAAGAAGGAGGCAAAGTCTTCACAACTGGGTAGAATAAGAGGGATGGCCTTCAGGAGACTAGGTATGCTCTTGGTTTGGATTTTGATAAGATCGAAGAGCTTTTTGGGTCGGTTCTTGGCTTGGTCAAGTTGCGTCCTGAAGAAGTCAGTTTTAGACTTTCTGATTTTTCTAAAATAGGAGTTTATGAACAGTCTTAGAAGCTTAAGGGTGTCAGCAGAGGGAGCGGCTCTCCAACGCCGTTCAATTAATCTGAAAGAGCGTCTGTCTTCATTTATCCTCCCGTCATTCCAGGGTTTTGAGTCTTTTAAGGAGGCTCTTTTCAGTTGGAGTGCGGCAAAGTTATCAAGAAGGTTGTTCATGGAGTGAAAGTAGTGATTGGTCAATCCTGGACATCATTTAGTTCTTCCGGGGGCCTAGAGGGTTTGAGTTGGATAATGCTATAGGGATAGAGCCGACGTTTTTCATGTTTCTCTTCCAGATCTTAGATCTCAGGGGTTGTGTTGGGAGACGTTTAACATGTTACAAGATTTGAAAAGTAATAATGTGATGGACAGACCAGGAGCAAGGGAGGATCGAGTCAAGCAGTGTGGAGTCCACTTTAGAAATTACTAGGTCGAGAATTGCACCTTTGTCGTGTGTAGGGCTGTTACATATTTGGTTGAGATTAACCCCTTCGACGCTGATGACGAGCTGGGCTCGTCATGGCGTAGCCTCCTCGCACGCTGATGACGAGCCCAGCTCGTCACGTAAAGTGCGATTTACGAAAACTCAGCCAAGATAGGCGAAAGATCTTCCTCTCATATGGGCAAGATTGTCTCTGGGAACAGAGAACAGAGAGGCTTGCTGATCTCAGTTGTTGAGTGAGCAGATAAGGTTTGACCAGAATTTGTATGTATGTATGCAGGCTGAATTAAAGTGGTGAATAAATAGATAAAACAAAACACAAAAAGTAGCAAAGGCAATAGGACTCTCCCTCTACCCATATAACATAAATGACAAGAGCAAGGCTCACTGAATTAAGCACTCATTCTATTTATATGGGCTTTGTGAGAAGCTGGAGTTGGTGACCGGGGCTGGCATACAAGAACCTTGGCATGACGTGCTCCACAGATGCTCTCAAATTAATATTCTGGGCAATCGGGAAATGGCCAGTCTTGTTGTATAAGTCACCAATCAATATGCCATGGAGTCCTGAAGGGCAGCAGCGTTCTACAAGGTGGTTCATTCTTATATAAAGAAGGGCTGTACGCTGACAAGGGTTAGTAGAATGCCATAATTCACTATGAGGATGTTATGAATTGCTTGACCTCTGAGGCGGAAGCCGGAGGTGTCCTCACGCTCGTATTTTAAAAAATTGAAATTGTGAATTACTCTGTATTTTTTTAACTTGTGCACCTACCCCCAGCCAATGCAACTACTTCCCCTGCCAAGCAGGCACCCACATTCAGCGGAACATAGCGCTGTTGGGAAAGGGAATCGGCACACGGACGCCATCGCTGGGAAACGCGAGGCCACGCCCACACGATAGGCCACGCCCACCTCCCACCCTATGTAAGCGCTGATCAAGAGCGCCGGCCATAGAATTGCTTGACCTCTGAGGCAGAAGCCGGAGGTGTCCTCACGCTCGTATTTTTAAAAATTGAAATTGTGAATTACTCTGTATTTTTTTAACTTGTGCACCTACCCCCAGCCACTGCAACTACTTCCCCTGCCAAGCAGGCACCCACATTCAGCGGAACATAGCGCTGTTGGGAAAGGGAATCGGCACGCGGACGCCATCGCTGGAAAACGCGAGGCCACGCCCACACGATAGGCCACGCCTACCCTCTCTCTCCATAAATGTGTGTCCCACGCAAGCGCAGCGGACGAGCGCAGCGGGAGCGCCGTTTGCGCGCCGAAGGCGCGCCTAAGGCAAGCCCGTCTGCGCCCGTCCGCGACCAGACGGGACCAGGGGCCACCCCCCCTGCCTCTTCCGTTCCTCTGGCCAGGACTTACAGCCCCGCTGCTCTACGCCGCATAGGAAGCAGAGCCACTGTCTTATGTACCTGCACTTTTGCAGCCACATCTCTCCCTCCTCGTTGCTCTGAATGCAAACACTCCTTCCGAAACACCCTGGCAGGCCCCTCGGTACAGAAATATTGCATGTTGGCATTAAATTGTCGATCACTGCCAAAGCACAGCATCCAAATGTCCATGCTGCTAGAGGACCGCAAGCCAGATGTTATTTTTTTAACAGAGACCTGGCTATCCACTCATTCTGACCCAGACATAGTCGCAGCTATACCCAGTGGATACCACATCGTTAGATCGGACAGACCAGTAGGAAGAGGCGGCGGTCTGGCTATTATCTACAAAAACCAGTACCGTTGTCGCACCACAGCAGAAAGTATCCCCGAGTGCGAAAGCATGGAATTCTGCATAGAGTTCAACGCCAACACCTCCTTCTCGGGCACGTTGATCTACCGTCCCCCTGATCCAACAAAACTGTTCCATAGGTCACTCCCGGAGATCATAGCGAAAAGAACTTTATCCGCGGCTAATTACACGGTCCTAGGAGACCTGAATCTTCACTTTAACTCCCCCGCTGATAATATTGCCAAGGAGCTAATAGACGACCTTGGAGCTCTTCAGTTGTTCCAGCTGGTCACAGCTCCAACCCATGAGAAGGGCAATCTGCTCGATCCAATTTTCAGCAGCTGCAGCGACCTGAATGTTGACTCTCCTATCCACCTCCCATGGTCAGACCATTTTTTGATTCCGTTTTCTTGGGCCATCCACAAGGTCCCCCAGTTACCCCCCCGGACAACAATCAGGAGGAACTGGTCAAAACTCCAGCTGGATTCCTGGATGCACAGCCTGGACTCTACCCGCCCGTCTCCCTGCTCAAACCCCAGTGTAGCAAACGAAAATTATGTCAGCTGGATCACTAACTCATTAGATACGATCCTTCCCCTCCGGAGATCCTCATCTAAGAGAATGTATAAATCCGCGCCCTGGTTCTCCGACTCCTTAAGAGAACTAAAACGCTGCTGCAGGCAACGAGAGAGAGCCTGGCGCTTAGACTTTCTCCCGGAAAAAAAGGTAGCCTACAAAGAGGCGATAAAAGCTTATAGAGATGGGATTAGGACGGCGAAAGCGACCTTCTACTCTGATAAAATCCTAGAGGCTAAATCTAAGCCCAGGGAAATTTTTCAGATAATAAAACACTGCTCAAGTGTCACTACCGCCCCCCCTCCGAGCAAAACTCAAGACCAATGCAACGAGCTTGCGGACTTTTTCCACAACAAAGTCCTGAAAATATATTCCACCTTCCAAACGGGAGCCACAGCTCCGGAGATAGCTGACCCACCCTCTCCCAGAACTCTCCCTCCCCCAGAACAGTCAACCCTCGAGCACTTCCCTCCCCTAGACCTCGATACCCATGGCAAAATGGCACGCCAAGTTAAATCGGGCTCCCCGCGTGACCCAGCCCCACCAGAAGTTCTGATACAAGCACACAAAGCCACCCTGCCTGTTATCTTGGAACTTCTAAATACATCTATAGCCTCATGCGCTGTTCCTACAGCATGGAAACAAGCCATGGTACGGGCGTTGCTGAAAAAGCCTAACCTGGACCCCGATGATCACTCCAACTATCGTCCCATTTCACTCCTCCCTTGGGCTGGCAAGGTGTTGGAAAAATACATAAATGCCCAGCTGGTCCAGTTCATTGAAAATCACTCCCTACTGGAGGTATCCCAGACAGGTTTCAGGCCGAAACATGGCACCAAAACTGCCTTACTAGCGGTCGCCGAGGAATCCCGAAGGGTCCTGGATCAGGGAGGATCAGTGGCAGTGATCCTCCTTGATCTAAGCGCCGCCTTCGATACGGTCAGCTATACCACCTTGCTGAACCGTCTCCGGGACATCGGAGTCTCAGGCGACGCTCTAAGGTGGTTCGACTCCTTCCTGTCCGATAGATCCTTTCAGATCTTCGATGGCAATATAACATCAACCAGCAAGCCTCTCAGTTGTGGAGTACCACAGGGCTCCTCTTTGAGCCCTGTGCTATTCAATGTCTACATGAAACCACTGGCCGGGATCGTCGAACCGTACTGCATCAAAATTGTGTCGTACGCCAACGACACTCAGTTAGTGGTTTCATTGGCTCAAGATAACATCAGTCAACCCCATGGAGGCCTGCTGAGCTGCCTAGAAGATGTTAAGGAGTGGATGACCAGCTCCTCCCTCAAACTAAATGGAGACAAAACAGAGCTCTTGCTTCTAGGCCCAGCCTCGCCAATACCTTTTACTTCCCTCTGGCCCCAAGCTCTGGGCACTCCTCCCACCCCCAAGGAAAGCGTCAAGAGCCTAGGAGTGTGGCTGGACAGGAAACTTTCCTTTGCCACCCAGGCTACTAAGCTGTCCGCCACTTGCTTTGGCATCCTTAAAACTCTAAGGAAAGTCCTTCCACTTCTACCTCTAGAAGCCAAGAAAGTGGCAGTACAAGGCCTCATTCAGTCCCGCCTGGACTCAAATAACGCCCTATATGTAGGGGCTCCCGAGATGACTCTCCGGAAACTCCAGGTGGTGCAAAACTGCGCAGCACGCACCCTGCTACAGATTCCACAAGCCCAGTCAGCCAGACCTGCATTAAAAAGTCTTCACTGGCTACCAGTCAAGCACAGGGTGACATTCAAGGCATTGTGCATTGCGCACCGGGCCTTTTGGAAAACAGGACCCGCAATCAACAGCAACCTTGTCATCCCCTATCACCCAAATAGGAACCTCCGCTCCACCGAGGCTTTCCTGGCAGTGGTTCCTAGAGTGAAGAGAGCTAGATCCAGGGGCAGGTTGTTCTCACTGAACACAGCTAAACTCTGGAACACCCTCCCCCTCTCACTCCGTTCCAACCCGGACCTGCTCGCATTCCGTAAAAAGCTGAAGACTTTATTATTCGCCAAAGCCTCCGAGCTCTAATCTGTCACTCAGCGTGTCTCTCTAATTCTTACTTCAGCGCTTGGACGCCCTTGGGCAGCAACTGCGCTCAATAAATCTATTTCTAATTCTTCTAATTCTAATTCTAATTACTTCCATTCAGTTGTGGGTTTGGATGGAGCATCTTTCCTTGCTCAGTACCTGCCCAGAAGACCGCCTGGATGTGCAGTTGTGGTATGTCCTTTGTGGGCTCTTATCTCTTTGGAAATAAACCTTTGTGAACCTACCTCATCTTCCCATTTGGCGATTTTCAACAAAAGGTAATGTTTTATAACAGTCCTGTAGTTGGATGGGCACCATCCTCCTTTACTTCCAAGGAGCAGCCCCCCTTTTACCTCCAAAGGCTGGAACTAATTTTACTTCTTGTTGCCAGATCTCCTGCTCCTAGTGGCACCCACCAAGTCCTTTTGTGAACCCCTTCATTCTGCCTTAGGATGTTTGCTGAACACCAGAACAAGAACACATTTTTTTCCATGTAGTACTAATGGGTTTCAGGGCAGTAGGAGCTCTCTCAGTAATCTCTGGCTTGATGGTCGCCAGCAATACCCTTTGACGGTAGGACTGTCACCCCTTCAAGTTGACATGGTGAAGTGAACATCAGCCCAAATGGAAAGGTTTATATGACCAATACATTGTCAAGCTGTCGGTAAAGACAATCTGATTTCGAAATAAAAGTTAACTAAATGTGTCACTTCGGTGTCATGCCTGGATGAAGTTTACAAGCTTCTTGGCGTATGTCCAATCATCCCTAATGTACATGCCATTTATGGCTCTTGCCTTTTTGGCAACAAAGAGGATTTATCTCAGTAAATGTTTAGAGAAAGCAGGGCCACAGAATGTTCCTTGGGTCTTTCTGCCACCACCAGACAATTCTACCCACAACTTTGCCTCCTCTGTGGCATTTTTCATGGTTTTCAGTTTTGGCAATGCCGAATCTCTTCGCTAGCTCAGTAGGCCTTTCAGCCCTTTGTGGCCAAGGTTGGGGTTCAAAAAGACAACAAGGACAATGGGCAGCTCAGTCCCTCACCCCTGCTCCAGCTACAAAACTGGTTTAGTGTGTCTCTAACAGCACACATCCACCCTGTCAGAGGCAGGCTCTGATATTTCCTTCAACAATGACAGTTGGGTCCTCTAAATTGTACATTAGGGCTACAACCTCCCATTTCTCTCCACCCCACCTCAACTTCCACCACCATCAGGGCAGCTGGAGGAGGACTACCTGTCCATCTTACAGCAGGGAGTGCAGGCTCTTTTGGCCAAAAAGGCCTTAGAGAGGATGCCGTCCACTGAAGTAGGAACTGTGTGTTACTCACACTACTTCCTAGTGCCAAAGAAGTACTGAGGCGGTTGTCCTATTTTAGATCTTTGCCCTCTCAACACCTTCCTGTGGAAGGACAAATTCAAGATGCTCACATTATCCCAGGTCATGTCTGCCCTATGCCCCAGAGACTGGATGGTGACGTTGGGCTATAGGATGCGTATTTCCATATCCTCGTCCCTCCACAAAATCAGTGTATGCCAGTCATTGGAATAAATTTGTGGCGTGGTGCAGCATTCAACAATTTGACCCACTACAAGTCAAGTTGACTGAGGTTTTTTTTTGTTTGTTTGTTCCCTTGACCCAACCCGGAGTTCAATAAATCTACACTCCCTGTAATATGCTCACTCACTGTGTTGGTTACTCACTACTTTCTAAAGGGGTGTAACTTGTCCTTGCGCAAAAAGGGCAGCTGTTGATTCTTGTACTTTGTTCTATTTGTCTCGATGGGCCTGTCTATGCTAGGCAATATTTTAAGCTCAAATTTCATATGTATTGACCTCCCTGATTGTTTTTTACTCATTTTTATAAGGTAGCACTCAAAGTTCTGTTGATGTTATGTTGTCTATGTTTAGACATGCACTCTGTGTTTAAATTGTATATGCACTGTTCCCTCTGATTGATATTTTTTATGGATTTTTATAAAGCATCTCTCTCATTGGTACTTTTTCCCTCCCTGTTAAAAGTGGAGTGCAGGCTTGCCCCGTGGTATGGGGCGGGTTGCCAGGGAGCTGTCTTCCACCAGGTCAACGCTGCACCCTACCCTGCACCGCATAGGGTGATTGTTGTTATTGGTATGATTTAAATGTCAAACTAATTTCTTGCAATATGTTGGTTTTATGTGCTTTTACAAATTAATGCATTGATGACAAATGTGACTGTCTTTTTTAAGTCCTTTTCGATTTTTACATTATGAAACTTATATGATTTATGTTTCTAGAATTTGTGAATGTGATGTATATGTGATTGAAGGCTTTTTATTAAATAGAATTTATAAGTGTTACGATATCCTGCTAAATTCTGCTCCCGTTGTTTCTGGTTTGACGTATGTGAGTGGATGTGGAGTGTTTGTAAATAAATGTACCCAATGGGCATTATCCATTTTGACATTTAAGTCATACTTGGTGCCCTGTCCCTTTTGGTTATGTGTGGCCTCTCTCATTGTATTTGAGGTTATTGGTATGATCTATAAAGCAAATCCTGTTAGGGTTTGTCCCCCATTGCACAGCGTATGTAAAACCCGGTGGGGGTAATTGAAAAAGTAAACCAATTCAACTTTCAATTCATTATGTTCTTTACTTCATTATTGTTTCTTGTGTCCAAATTTTCAATCATTTGTACAATTCAATTCAATTATTCATTCCATTAGTCTGAATATCCCAAAGCATTTTAACATAGATCCGTATGCATTTCATGCTATCCATTAGCACTTCATCAGGGGAAATTTCTGTAACAAAAATTAATAGGTCTGATTATAAAGGGCAGTCCTCTGTAATCTATTCCAATTAACATATTATCAGTATTTCGTCATTCAACCAAAAATAATCAACAGTAATAAGGGTAAAAGTTTGGTTAGTCATATTTCTTCTTGCAGAAAGGTTATAATTATTTGATCAACAGCCTTTTCAAGACCTGCTCTATTAACAATTTTCTTATGTGAAAAGACAAATAATAATCAGTGTTCATAAGTGTATAAACATCCTTACCAAAAGTAAAAATCTGTTCTAATCTTATTGCGCATCCAAATAATTTTCGTGTGTAAAGTTAGACGTTCACGGTTACATTAAAAAGCATGTATAGGTATTTTTAAACTATTGTGTCGGTTGCGCGGTGTTCCATAAATGCTAGACAGTTACGAAGTAGCCAGAATATCCTATCAGTGTTCGCGTGGGTAAACGGTCACGAGTTCCGTGATACACTATGAACTCCATCCACTCCGGATCACCGACCGACCCCTGCCCTCACCACGTCTTCAACAAGGCCGACGCTGTCATCGCACCCCACCTGCGGGACATCATCAACACCTCCTTCGACACCGCCACCTTCCCTGAGCGCTGGAAACACGCCGAACTCAGCGCTCTCCTCAAGAAACCAACAGCGGACCCCACTGAACTCAAGAACTACCGCCCCATCTCGCTCCTCCCGTTTCCAGCCAAAGTCATCGAGAAGACCGTCAACAAGCAGATGGCCGCCTTCCTCGAGACGAACGGATCCCTCGACCCCTCACAGTCAGGCTTCCGAGCCAATCACAGCACCGAGACCGCCCTCATCGCCGCCACCGATGACATCCGAGCCCTGATGGACAATGGAGAAACAGCGGCCCTCATCCTCCTAGACCTCTCCGCGGCATTCGACACTGTCTGCCACCGCACCCTAGTACAGTGCCTCAGCAACGTCGGAATCCAGGACAAGGCGCTGGAATGGATCATCTCCTTCCTCGATGGAAGAACACAGAGAGTCCGCCTACCACCATACAAGTCAGAGGCCTCCGAAGTCATCTGCGGCGTCCCTCAAGGGTCATCTCTGAGCCCCACCCTCTTCAACGTCTACATGAGCCCCCTCGCGGCCATCGTACGCAAACACAACCTCAGCATAATCTCCTACGCCGACGACACCCAGCTGATCCTCTCCCTGACCAACGACCCCGCCTCCGCCAGAGCCAACCTGCACGAAGGGATGAAAGAGGTAGCCGAGTGGATGACGACCAGCCGCCTGAAACTGAACTCTGACAAGACGGAGGTCCTCATCCTGGGCTCTTCACCCTCCGCCTGGGACGACTCCTGGTGGCCTCCCGCCCTGGGCACCGCACCCAAACCGACAGACCATGCACGCAACCTGGGCTTCATCCTGGACTCCTCCCTCTCCATGACCAGGCAAGTCAACAACGTCTCCTCGGCGTGCTTCAACATCCTACGCATGCTACGAAAGATCTTCTGGTGGATCCCCTCCGAGACCAGGAAGACCGTCACCCAGGCCCTCGTCACCAGCCGACTGGACTACGGCAACGCCCTCTATGCCGGTACCACCGCCAAGCTCCAGAAGAGACTCCAGCGGATCCAGAACGCCTCAGCCAGACTCATCCTCGACATCCCACGAACCAGCCACATCACCGGACATCTGAGAGACCTCCACTGGCACCCCGTCAACAAAAGAATCACCTTCCGCCTCCTCACCCACGCACACAAAGCCCTACACGACCAGGGTCCGAGCTACCTCAACAGCCGAATCAACTTCTACGCTCCCAATCGCCACCTCCGATCAGCCAACCACGCCCTCGCCGCCGTCCCCCGCATCCGAAGAGCGACTACGGGAGGAAGGTCCTTCTCCTACCTGGCCGCCAAGACCTGGAACTCCCTCCCGACCGACCTGCGCCTGACCCAAGACCACCTCGCCTTCAGGAAGAAGCTGAAGACCTGGCTGTTCGAGCAGTAGCGGCACCCCCCCCCAGCGCCTTGAGACCCTACGGGTAGTTAGCGCGCTATATAAGTGTCACTGATTGATTGATTGATTGATACAAAGCCCCAGTTTCCTTCCCGGTAAGTTTTCACACAGATGCCATAGCGGTAACTGTCTGTCTTAAGACACAGCACGCCAAGATGAACTTTGACAACATAACGAGCCTGACCGATTCAAAAGCTCAAACATTAGCTTTTTCTAGCGACGACGAAACAAAGATAAATGGCCTGATTAGAGAGGACACAGCTCCTCTGACCAATACTAAGAGTAAAGAAAGTAACATTAGACAACTATTGTACCTCCTGAAAAAAGAATCCAACCAAAGACTGCATGCGAGCACACTAGTGAGGTACCACCGTGCCCAACGAATCCGTCGGGGACTCAGAGTCCCACTAAAACCACTACTGTGTAAGAACAATGCTCGCTTTGTTGAAAAGTGGTACAAGATCTTGAATAAATGCTCCCTTGATCTTATTCTTTTAATAATTGAAGAAATATCCAAAATGATTTGGATGCGCAATAAGATTAGAACAGATCTTGCACGTTTGAGCTAGGCTTACGATGTCACACTTTTGGTAAGGATGTTTATACACTTATGAACACTGATTATTATTTGTCCTTTCACATAAGAAAATTGTTAATAGAGCAGGTCTTGGAAAGGCTGTTGATCAAATAATTATAACCTTTCTGCAAGATGAAATATGACTAACCAAACTTTTACCCCCACCGGGTTTTACATACGCTGTGCAATGGGGGGCAAACCCTAACAGGATTTGCTTTCTATATAATTTTTAAACGCGTGATGGAACAGAAAGCGAAGCCCCAGCTGCACGCGACAAAGTGACAACCGAGTCTACAACGCGGTGCATGTCTTACCCTATTATTATTGGTATGATGCCACAGTACTTCTGCTATGTTTTATCCTGGATTTCATAACACCGGGACGGGTTACATGTAAGAGTAAATTTTGGGGCATATTACAAAGGGCCCTATTGCCGCTTTAGCAGGAATTTTTCCCGCTAAAGCGGCGATAATTGCATCGCCCTATTACCTAGCTGTCGCTAACACCAGTTAGCTACAGCTAGTAGGAGATAGCGATCATCTTGGGGCCCGCTTTGCATATCAGCGATATTTATCGCTAATGACATGCAAAGTGGGCGTGCCAAGATGTTAGCGACTGTAAACAGTCGCTAACATCGCTATCTCCTATTACCTACAATGGCGTACTTTTGGAAATATTCGTGCTAAGCGCAAATATCTCCAAAAGCTAACGCCTGCCCAGAGCAATTCTCAGCCATGTTATCCAATGGTAGGTGGATAACATGGCTAAGAGCATTAGCTCGGTAATGCATGAATATCGCGCACTTTTCAGCGATATTCATGCATTTCGGACGATTTTTATCGCTTTTGAGATAAACTTTGATAATAGCAAGGTTTATCTGCGATAAAAATCGGCGGAGCTCAGCGATAATAATATTGCCGCTAACGTGTTAAGCGATGATTATCGCTTGATCTTGGTAATAGGCCCCTTTGTTCCTTATCTGCTCCATTTAAATAAAACAGGCATATTACCAAGGGCCTTATCGCCGCTTTAGCAGGAATTTTTCCCGCTAAAGCAGCGATAATTGTATCGCCCTATTACCTAGCTGTCGCTAACACCAGTTAGCGACAGCTAGTAGGAGATAGCGATCATCTTGGGGCCCGCTTTGCATGTCAGCGATATTTCTCGCTAATGACATGCAAAGTGGGCGTGCCAAGATGTTAGCGACTGTAAACAGTCGCTAACATCGCTATCTCCTATTACCTACAATGGCGTACTTTTGGAAATATTCGCGCTAAGCGCAAATATCTCCAAAAGCTAACGCCTGCCCAGAGCAGTTCTCAGCCATGTTATCCAATGGTAGGTGGATAACATGGCTAAGAGCATTAGCTCGGTAATGCATGAATATCGCGGACTTTTCAGCGATATTCATGCATTTCGGCCGATTTTTATCGCTTTTGAGATAAACTTTGATAATAGCAAGGTTTATCTGCGATAAAAATCGGCGAGCTCGGCGATAATAATATTGCCGCTAACGTGTTAAGCGATGATTATCGCTTGATCTTGGTAATAGGCCCCTTTGTTCCTTATCTGTTCCATTTAAATAAAACAGGCAGAGTACAATAGTGTGTTCAGTTCTGTTGATTAAACTTTTGTTATGGTTGTTTATGGTTTTAATTAACTAAAAAACTATTTTTTGATGGAGGAGATGCTTTGGGCAATGTTAAAGGCTATTAGTCATCTCTTTCGGCTTTTTTGCATTTGCCAGATCATCCTTCTTGAAGTCTCCTGTTTTGATGAGAGTTTTGCAAGGTTTGCAATATTTGTTTTTGCCAACACCTTTAATGATGCCACAGTGGGTCTTCAACTTAGGCCCTTATTAGACAGTAAACTGCCCGACAACCAGGCGACAATTCGACCTCTGCATTACTATGTAACCGTCAGGCTGGCAGTTGCAAAGTACTCCTTTTCACTGCGGCTTGTGCTGGAGCCCAGAAAAAGGGCTGCAGCACAAGCCACTGTGAAATGGAGCACTTCCTGCTCGTCCATGCATTGTGTGCCATGCACTATGTGGTGCATGGCACACAGTGCATGGAAGTGAGTGGAGGCACAACATGTGCCCCCTGGGCCACTTTACAGCGGGCCACGACGGATGGGGGCCCTGTTTGGGGCCATCAAATTCCATTTATGACAGCCTTTTTATGGCGGTCTTTCCGACATGAAAAGGCTGTCGGAATGGGATGTCATAATCCCAACGGCGGTGCCTGCCTCGGCACCGCCTCTATTTGGGACTACAATTCTGACCGCCGCTCCATCTTGATCATTGATCCTGGTGGATGCAGCAGTCTTCCCTCTGATAGCTGTGGGTCCACCCGCTGGTATTGTAATTTAAAAAAAAAAAAATTATTTTTTATTTCAAGTCGTTTTTATTAAAGAAACAAAAGGAAAATAAACAATAAAGAATACTAAAAATACATAAGATACAGAGTACATTGGCTGAAGTTGAAATCAGGCAACTGACAATAGAAAAAGCTCGAAATTCAGGGATGAATACATGCATAATATCATAGAGGGATTACAGCCATGATCATGGTATAAAATAAGTAAATATAAGAAAAAAATGCAGAATACAGATATAAACTACAAATACAGAGTACCGAATACCAAATGCAGAGTGCAGAAATAGTGCATATCCTATATCAAAGATCGCGGGCATATTTCAGTATTACTTTGAAGGGATGACAAGGATGCAGCAAGATCTTTTTAAGGTAGAATTATACTCCACATACAACAGGTCAATAGTCAGTGGTTGGAACAAGTACCAGTGAGCTTGGGTATTGGCAGGTATGTATGTTCCTTTTGTCATAGAAGCAGTTACGAAGGATGCGCGTACGGCGGGTCAAAGGAAAAGGAAGAGGCATTGAGGGATTTCCAAAGCTTCTTGTTGGAACCACGCCATGGAGAGGAATGTAAAGCACTGTTGTCTGCTCCTCTAATGCAAGATACCCACTCTTGCCACATCCTAAAGTAAACTTCGGAGGCGTTCTTCCACTTACATAATATCACCTTACATGCCAGAGTTAGTAATTGTCACAAATCAAAACAGATTGGATACCTTAGGAATCAGGCACAGCGGGAGCGATGGAGATGCTAGATTCGCACTTCCCCAGGAGCGGTACCTCAAGTGAGTAAAATATATATATACATTCCCCAGAGAGGACCTCACCATGGGAAGGGGAAAAGTGGATAAACAAAATATAAAGGACTGGCAGCCAAAATTCATCTACAGCATGTGATGACAGGTGAGGAACCTCACATTAGGTCTGTATTCTGTTTCCTGTATAAAGACACAAAGAAACACTCATAAATACACCCCTCTACTCTACTAGCAATGCTATATGTATAAATGTGTATAGATGCACTCACTGGTATAAGCTGCCTCAAACATCCAAGCAAAAAAGGCATCAAAAAAGGAAAAAATAAAGTAACGGTAAAAGAAACAAGCGCTACCACTGAACAACCGTTCTGAGGAGCAAGGTCTTAGTTATCAATGGCAAAAGTCACATAAGAAGGAAGCTACTTAGCTCATGAATGTTGTCTCTTCCTGTCTTGATATGTGAGTCCACAAGTCGAGAGAGTTGTTTGGAACCAATGCTTCTTGTCTCCAATGTACACAATCCGAGCCACTCAACAGCTCTATGGTTACTGGAAATATCCCGCAAATTGCAGTGCCAGAAATAAACAAATGGAATAAGAAAAGTCAATCTGTACCTCGGAGGCAGAGAGCGTCTCACTCGGCTCTCCAATGCGGCTCCCACAGCGCGGCTCTAAGGTGCAAAGGCCAATTCGTACTGCAGAAGCAGAGAGCATTTCACTTGGCTCTCCAACGCGGCTCCCACAGCGTGGTGCAGGGAACTATATCCCATTAGCAAGACACAAAACCACTCCGATTTCGAGTTCAGGTCCGATAACGCAAGGAAAGGCAAACACTCCAGGTGACAAGCACAGAGGGCTTCCTGTGAGGGGCAGATATAGGAAACAGAAGCGCGGTGGAAAGTAGAGAAAGAGGACAGACTACATAACAGGAATTCTGGGAGATGTAGTCTAAGGGTAATGCACCTAATTCGTGACAGAACCCCCTCTCAATGACCATCGTCTCGGTGGTCCACCAGGCTTAGTAGGGTTCAAGGTGTGAAAACGCCTCAGAAGCCCCGGACAATGTAGATTGGTGCGCGGTTCCCAGGAGCGTTCCTCAGGCCCATACCCTTTCCAATCGATCAGATGTTTAAGGACACCCCTCACCCTTCTGGAATCGAGCGCAGCCCGCACTTCATACTCTACATCCCCTTCAATTTCTATAAGCTGAGGTCTCACTGAAGCTCTGGTACCCTGCACATATGGTTTCAGTAGAGACACGTGGAACACAGGATGTATGTGCCAAGAGGAGGGAAGTTTTACCTTCATGGCTACTGGATTAACCACTGCAACAATGGAATACGGACCAACAAATTTAGGTTGTAAACGAGTATTCCCCTTAAACTTCAAGTATTTGGTACTCAGCCACACGTTATCTCCTAGGGAGTATACTGGCTCAGGGGTTCGTTTTCTGTCTGCTTGTATTTTGTCGCGATTTCTGGCTGCCTCCAGATGCTCTTTGGCATTCTGTACAATAGAAGTGAGGCGAGCATGCTGTTCTTGAATGGTGGGATGGGTGGATAGACTCGGTTGTTCAACGGGTAGAAAATTGGGATGATACCCGTTAAGGCAAAAGAAGGGCGAACACCCCAATGAGGAATGCGTAGCGTTATTGTAGGCGAATTCTGCCATCCACAACAGCGTTCTCCATTCCTCATCCTGCTGGAGGATAAAATACCTTAAATACTGCTCCAGAGTTTGGTTAAGCCTCTCAGTTTTGCCATCGGTCTGCGGATGATAGATTGTTGACAAACGAGCATCGATTTTCATAATGTCACACAGAGCCTTCCAAAATTTAGAAGTGAACTGTGTTCCTCTATCCGTAATAAGAACAGAGGGAACACCATCTAATCGTACCACATTTTGCAAGAAGACTGTGGCTAATTCTCCTGACGTGGGCAACTTAGTTAACGCTATGAAATGACCCATTTTGATTAGGTGGTCTATAACCACTAGGATGGTGTTGTTGCCGAAACTGAGAGGCATTTCCACAATGAAATCCATGGATACCGTGTGCCATGGTGCAGAGGGTATCGGTATGGGACGTAGTAATCCGCTGCTTTGATGATGTTGTACCTTAGCTTGAGTACATATGGGGCATCCGGCAACGTACTCTTCGATGTCCTTCCGAATCGTCTCCCACCAAAAGTATCTGGAAGTGGCCTGTAGCGTTTTTTGAACTCCCGTGTGTCCACTTAAGGAGGAATCATGAGTCCATTGTAAGATTTGAATCCGTGTCTCTTCCTCAGGTAGGTACAATTGCTTATCCCTAAAGAGCAACTTGTCTCTCAATGTTCACCATAAAGGTTCTTTGGCTATCCAGGATTGCACATCCACGGCTTCATTAGTCTCTTCAACATGCTTCAGAAAATCAGAGGAGCATGTGATTGCTGCAGCTGATGGTGTGAAGGAGGCCTATTGTAGAATGATGGGAGGGTCTTCGTTATCTGATGATTGTTCTTTCAGCATGGATTCCGGTCTTGAAAGGGCATCGGCTTTACCGTTTTGCGAGCCTGGACGGTATTTAATTATAAAATCGAAATCTGAGAAAAACAGAGACCACCGTAACTGTTGTGGCATTAAAGCTTTCGCGCTTTTAAGAAAAAGGAGATTCCGATGACCAGTGTAAATCTCCACTGTATGTCTGGCCCCTAAAAGATGGTATCGCCATTCTTCGCACGCCCTCTTAATGGCCAGCAGTTCTTTATCTGTGATGCTGTCGTTTATTTCACTGGAGGACAATTTCCTGGAAAAGTATACCACAGGATGAAGTTGGCCTGTTTCGGGGTTTCTTTGCGACAGTATGCCTCCTATGGCGTAATGAGAGCCATCCGTCTCCATCACGAAGGGCTGACTGGCATCTGGATGTCGTAGAATGGGGGCTGTGACGAAGCGGGTCTTCAAGGCTTGAAAGGCATGTTCAGCGGGGTCAGTCCACTTAAAGATAGTTCCTTTCTTCAACAAATGGGTTAGTGGCTGTATGGTCTTGGAGAAGTCTTTAATGAATCTCCTATAGAAGTTTGCGAAGCCCAGGAAACTCTGCAAGGCCTTCACACAGGAGGGAGGTTCCCACTGAATGATGGCTTGTATCTTCTTGTGGTCCATCCGAAACCCATTCGGGCCGATGACGTAACCCAGAAACTCCACTTCTGTGATATGAAAGAAGCACTTCTCCAATTTGGCACACAGCTCATGACGCTGCAATCGTTCCAAAACTTCCATTACATGCTTGACATGTGTGTGTATGTAATGGTCTTCCCGCGTAGTGGAATAAATCAAGATGTCGTCGATATAGACGATGCACGAGACATCCAGCAAGCCCCTCAACACCTCATCCATAAAGAATTGAAATGCCGCAGGGGCGTTGCACAGGCCGAAGGGCATGACCTGATACTCGTAGAGCCCGTATTTGGTGCGGAAAGCAGTCTTCCATTCATCTCCGCTGCGGACTCTCACAAGGTGATACGCACCCCGCAGGTCCAACTTGGTGAATATTCTTGCGTCCTTGAACTGGTCCAACAGGACTGGAATCCGAGGGAGAGGGTACCTGTTCTTTCTGGTTACTCTATTGATTGCTCTATAGTCTATGCATGTTCGCAATCCCCCTTCCTTCTTAGAGATGAAAAATAGCTGTGACGATGCAGGGGACGTAGAAGGACGAATGAATCCAGACTCCAATAACTTCTTCAGATATTGTTGCAGGTAGGTATTCTCTGCCTCTGTAAGGGCGTATATCCTGCTACAGGGAATGCTAGCTCCTGGTTCCAGCTCTATTACACAATTGTATTCCCTGTGAGGGGGTAACTTACTGGCTTCTTTCTCGCAGAAGACATCCTGGTACCTCCCGTAAACCTCCGGAAGAGTAGTGACGGCGTTAACCCTCAATATTCTCCCTCCGCTTGCTAGTGTACTGGCAGGAGTTTCCATCCTGATTTCCTCATGCATGTGAGTCAGGGTACAATGTTCTGCACAGTAATCCGAGCTGAGGATGATAGTACGAGCTGCCCATTTAACTATAGGGTCGTGTTGCGTTAACCACGGCATCCCCAAGATCAATTTGAACTGAGGAGTGTCGATTAGATCAAAGGAAATATGCTCATAATGATCTTGTCCTACTTGAATGACCAATTGACAAGTATGATAACATACTGGCCCCGATGTTAGATCCGATCCATCTATGGCTTTCATGGCTTCAGGTGTTTCCTTCTGAATGCACGGGACTCATATTCTCCTAGCATATTGTAGATCGATAAAGTTGGCCGTAGCTCCTGAATCCAGCATTGCGTGTACCATCACGGGCATTTCTCCTGGCCATTTTATGGTGACATACAAGTTCATGTAGGGCGCTGACGGTTGCATTGTGTTCGCTACCGCGTGATAGACCTCTTTCTCTTCGTCTTGCCTCAAACAAGGGGTCTCTAGCTTGTTTGAGCATTCTCGTTTCCCGAAGCACTAGAGGGATAATCCACTGCAGGTATGTTTCTTGCACTGTTGGTTTTTGATTTGCAGTCTTTAATAAAATGCCCCGACTTCCCACAATACATACAGAGTTTCTGATTGCGTCTTCGGGTTCGTTCCTCCGGACTCAAGGAGCCCCTAACCCCTCCTATTTGCATCGGTTCGGTAGTATAGGTCGATGATGTACCTTCCAATACAGTTCTAGGTTTGGATGTCGGAAACCGCACCTCATATCGATGTTTATCACGTTTTCGTTCCTGTAGTCTGTGATCCAACTGGACCGTAAGGTCTATGAGCTCCTCATACGAAGTAGGCATATGTACCACCTGGGCCAGAACGTCTTTTAGCTCCCCTCTCAATCCTTGGTAGAACAAGGAGACTCTCTTTTCGGATGGCCAATCAGTTTCAACAACAAGACGGTTAAAGTTAGTGATATAGGACAAAAGGTCTTGTGATCCCTGTTTGAGTGTGATAAGTTCCTTATCTAGGGAAAGCATATGAGCCTTGCGGTCAAATAATTTACGCATTTCTTCACAAAACTCATCATAATTAGCTAATACTGGATCATTTCTATCGATCAGCGGGAACAACCAAGTTGCCGCGTTGCTTACCAAGTACGATAACATAAATGCCGTCTTAGAATGATCGTCGGGAAAGACAGTGGGTTTACACATGAAGTGCAACTTACACTGTCCCAGAAATGTGCCAAATTTCTTTAGGATCCCCTAAGAACCTTTCTGGTGGTGCCAATGGTAATTGCACTGGTTGAATAACCTGTATGGTGGAAGGACCTTGCACTCCCTGAGCTATGGGGGAAGGAGTCTGTACAGGGGGTGGCAATGTTGCAGCCCTGATGTAATGGGCTCCTCTAGAACTGGTGGGACTAGCCCGAGCTATTCCAGCAACCTCACTCCTGAGAGTATCCATTTCATTCCTCATCTCTTGATTCTCCCCTCTGAATGTGTCTACTGCCAACCTTAATGCTGTAAGGGTCTCCAACACTGTAGTCATGATTGTATTGGTGTCCATCGCTCAGGCCGTAATGAATACGTGGGCTTGTCACTCTGTCACAAATTAAAACAGATTGACTAACCTTAGGAATCAGGCACAGCTGGAGCGATGGAGATGCTAGATTCGCACTTCCCCAGGAGCGGTACCTCAAGTGAGTAAAATATATATATATACACTTCCCAGGGAGGACCTCACCAAGCGAAGGGGAAAAGTGGATAAACAAAATATAAAGGACTAGCAGCCAGAAATCATCTACAGCATGTGATGACAGGTTAGGAACCTCACATTAGGTCTGTATTCTGTTTCCTGTATAAAGACACAAAGGAACACTCATAAATACACCCCCTACTCTACTAGCAATGCTATATGTATAAATGTGTATAGATGCACTCACTGGTATATGCTGCCTCAAACATCCAAGCAAAAAAGGCATCAAAAAAGGAAAAAATAAAGTAAAGGTAAAAGAAACAAGAGCTACCACTGAACAACCGTTCTGAGGAGCAAGGTCTTAGTTATCAATGGCAAAAGTCACATAAGAAGGAAGCTACTTAGCTCATGAATGTTGTCTCTTCCTGTCTTGATATGTGAGTCCACAAGTCGAGAGAGTTGTTTGGAAACAATGCTTCTTCTCTCCAATGTACACAATCCGAGCCACTCAACAGCTCTATGGTTACTGGAAGTATCCCGCAAATTGCAGTGCCAGAAATAAACGAATGGAATAAGAAAAGTCAATCTGTACCGCGGAGGCAGAGAGCGTCTCACTCGGCTCTCCAACGCAGCTCCCACAGCGCGGCTCCAAGGTGCAAAGGTCAATCCGTACCGCGGAAGCAGAGAGCGTTTCACTCGGCTCTCCAACGCGGCTCCCACAGCACAGCTCAAAGGTGCAAAGAACTATATCCCATAAGCAAGACACAAAACCACTCCGGTTTCGAGTTCAGGTCCGATAACGCAAGGAAAGGGAAACACTCCAGGTGACAAGCACAGAGGGCTTCCTGGGAGGGGCAGATATAGGAAACAGAAGCGCGTGGAAAGTAGAGGAAGAGGACAGACTACATAACAGGCATTCTGGGAGATGTAGTCTAAGGCTAATGCACCTAATTCGTGACAGTAATAAGGCCAATAATTGACGGTCATTGTCATTGGTCATGTTTGGGTCCAGGGCACCCAGAATGACATAGACAAATTCTCTTGGAGGTTTGATCTTTAAAATATGTTCTATGCAAGTGAATATTTTCTCCAAATATTTTCCTAACGAAGAGCAATGAAAAAGCATGTGTGCTAGATCTCCTGCAACCAAATTACAGTTCCAACAATTGGGGTTGTCTTTTAGTTGGAGTTTAAATAGCCTTTGCGGAGTCCAGAATACCCTGTTGAGTAGCATATATTTGGTTTGTGACAATATCGGGGAGACTTTGTTCACAAGGGCTGTGGTGTGAATTTTGTCCCAATCAAATGTAATCCCCGTTGTGTTGAGCTCCACCTCCCACCGTGATTCATTGTGTTTCTGGGCTTTCCCCGGCAAAGGGAGGAGAAGTTTGTATACCTTTGACACAAAGTGACCTGTCGCTTTAATACGTGCCAATTGTGGTTTAAGCCAAGGTTCTGAGGGTTTGAGAGAGCGTGTGGATAGGAGATTCTTTAGTTTGACGAAATCATAGAAGTCCATCAGTGTAAGGTAGTGTGTTGCTTGGATCGAGGAGTAAGGTAGCGGGTAGTGCCCGTCATAGAGGTCGCTCACCATGTTAATACCCTTGGCAGACCAGTGCTCCCAGTTGAGGGGTGCCCCATTTAGTCTAAGGGCGGGATTATGCCACAATGCTATTGAGGTGGTGTTTTTTACCCTAAGGCCAGTCGTGTGAGCTTGGTCCAGCCTTAAAAGGGCCCGTCTCGTGTTCAATAAGATGTATTTTGAGTGAGGAAGATGTGTCAGGTCCATGGTAAGTAGCGCAGGGAGGGGAACATTGCCAACAAGGGATTTCTCTATCTCTACCCAAAGCGGGACATACATTGAATCTTCAATCAACCAGTGTACACCTTGTTTGCACAAGAACGCTGTTTGGTAATTCCTAAAGTTGGGAATACCCAGGCCGCCTTTGTCTTTAGCTAATTGCAGCTTCTTCATTGATACCCTGGGCTTCTTCCCTTGCCACAAGAATGTACCAAAGAGTTTATCCACCTTGTGTAAAAAGTCCTCTGAGAAAGTCATTGGAAGCATACTCGCTAGATAGTTCATCAGCGGGGTGTGGACGGCCGTATCAGTGATGGTGTCGAGCTGCTTCGTAAGATCTGCCCAGAATGTTAGGTTGCATGTGTTTGGGGCATAAACGTTTGTAACGTAGAATTCGGTATCATCTTTAAGTAATTTAGCTGTGATCCACCTCCCTTTAGAGTCAGACACATAGGAGATTAAGTCTACATTGGATTTTCTGGCAATCAAGGTTACCACACCATTCTTTTTTGCGATTGCTTCCGACCCTACGACCTCTGTATAGAATTTATTCCTAAGCATGTGGAATTGTTTGGCTTCTAATTTGGACTCCTGCAAAAGGACAATATCACCCTTCTGCCTATGCACGTAGTCTAGGATTTTCTGACGCTTGACCGGCTGGTTGAGGCCTTTCACATTAAGCGAGAGGATTTTCAGATTGCCTACCTTCGTAACTCCCATGGGCGTATCAATTGTGGACGACGTCATGTGAATACAGAAGAAGATACATGTTCAGAGGAGGGGCCTGGTATTGTAATACCTCAGTCGGACGGAGGGTCTGTCGGTTGTCCGACCCCCATCGTAATGATCCCCTTAGTTATTTCTATTACTATGTGCACCCCTTTAGAGCCTCTGCATTGTTGTCCATTAAGACTTCTGAAGTTGGAAACAGACTTTCTTTTTCTTGTTGCCAAACATCGGCGAGGAGTATGAGTAAACTGCAGGCTTTCTCTGAACTCCCCTTATATTGCAATCTTCCCAGATAGGTTGGTTTTAAAGACCCAAAAGTGGCCATTCCATTTTATGTCTGGCAGGCTATCACCCTACCTGCATTCTTTGCCCCTTCTCATCCGTCTTTGGGAGCAAGAGAGACTTCATCATGTGGACCCCAAGAGGGAACTAAGCTTTTATATTGATTGCACCAAAGAACATCAGGTGCACTATCAGCTCTTTGTGGGTTTATCCAGAGCAAAGAAGAACAGGGCAGTGCAAATGGATTGTCCTGTGCATAAAGATCTGCTATGCACTGGTGAAAAAGTAGCCTCCAGATGGTTTACAGGCACATTGCACCAGAGCTAAGGCTGCTCCCACTCCACTAGCATGTGAAGTGCTTGTCCTGGAAATGTGTCAGACAGCTGTGTGGGTGTCAATACATACGTTCACAAACCACTACTGCCTCGTTAGTCCGTTCCTTTGAGGAGGCATTTTGCCTGATTCATCCTACAATATTTTTGGGGTTTGAGCTAGTTCATGGACCCACCACTTTGGAAGCCACTGCTGTGTTATCTGCTCACATAGTGAATAATCTGTGGTTAGAAGTATCCATCAGAAGAACAAGTCACTTACCTTTGGTTACAACCTCTCTGTTGCATACTCCTCAGAGCCTTCACCGACCATCCAACCTCCCCGTTCTGTGAACTGGGCTCTTTGCCATCTTAAAGTTCTGTATTCTGGTCATGCCAATCTGCTGATGGGCTCTACGTCTGAGGGTGTAGGCAGTCTAAGAATGCAACTGACATCTGATCGAGAATTCTAGCTGCAGATTCCTTACCAGCCTGATGCCTAGGAAATTCAAAGGTAAGGAATCTGCAGCTAGATAGAGTCTCTACCAGATAATCACTTTTAGAGCGGAGCAGCATTGACGCAGAGCTGAACGACATTACACAACGGCATGTAGGAGTGCTGCTTAAAGTTTCTGAATCCAGTCTGATGCCTGGGAAAGATCCACAAGGAGAGGCATCTTTGGTTGGATAGAGTATCTACCAGAAATATTGTTACAAAAGGTAAGTAACTTGTTCACCACCCTCAGACAAATGAAAGCTCTGGATACCGCTGCTGGGGTTCAATAAATCTTTAAAAATTATTTTTTTATATAGTGCTTCATACTGCCCTTCTACCATTTCTAAGTGCAGCACATAACAGGTATTACTATTACTCAAATTAATTGTACTCATTTTACCAACCTTTGAAAGATTGCAAGCTTTTACAACAGGCACACTAACCTCTTCAAGGGCCTTATTTATAAAGGCCTTGCTTCAGTTTTGCGCCGCCGGTGCGTCACTTTTTGTGACGCACCAGCAGTGTAAAAAATGCGCCTTGTTGCGCCATATTTAAAAAGTGACACATCTAGGTAGATGCGTCACTTTTTAAACCCCTGCGCCACATTATACCTGCGTCAGGTATAATGTATGCAGAGGGGGCGTTCCCCCGCAAAAAGCCCCGTAATAGTGACGCAGTGAAATCTATGAGATTTCACTGCGTCACTTTTAGGACGCTGTTGCGTCAAAATCTTGCGCCTGCCTCACAGCAGGCGTAAGACTGACGCAAGCCCTTTCACATGGGGCTTTCCCCATGTGAAAGGGCGCATTGCTGGAGTTGCGTCACTTTTGTGACACACTCCAGCAATGCGTCACTTTTGCGCTTACAGATACGTCAGAAATACTGACGTATCTGTAACTCCTTGCGACATGATGCGTCATACATTAAATATGACGCATCAGGAATGTCGTAAGGAGTGCTCAGTGAAAAGTGACGCATCGCTGTTTTCACGCAGCGATGCGTCACTTTTCATAAATGAGGCCCCAGATATTTTACCAATATAAAAGTATGAGAACAGCAAAAATACATAGAGAACTCCGCAGAGTCTCTTAATCCACTGAGCTATCTCACCAACTGATGCCCTTGACCAACAGATTTAACCTGTAATATAGCTCAGTGGGTTAATAAGTCTTCGAAGGGCACAGGTTTAAAGTCCAAAACTTTTCATCCTTCTAAGCTTTCTAAAATATGGACCACCACTTGGTGGCTAATAATCACCTAACAGTGCTGCTTTAACTGCAAGGCTGTGGAAACAAATTGCATGCAAAAACAATTGGTGGCAAAGCCAATAGGTCTAGTCTTAATGTGCTAACACATGGAGAAACAATAATAGCACATGAAAGCCAAACAAATCTAAGAAGCGAAAGACAGACTAGAATGAAGGTCCCCTTGCTTTCATTAAAGTCCTACTTTTCTTATATGTTAAATGGTAGTCTAATGACAAATGGCCCTTGATTATAGACCTTTTGTTTCTATGACACAAAAAGAAATGAAGAACTATAATAAGGGTGGAGAAACAGAAAGGGGTAGAAGAGAGGAATAAGAGCAGCTGTGGCCCGTGCAGGTAAGAGCAGTGGAGCCTGGTTGGAGGATTCGAAAGACAACTGCGAGGAAAAATGAAAAAAATAATTAATTTCCCCTCCTCGTCGTCTCCCGAAATACACTCTCTAACTGCTGTCTTTTAAAGAGGCCAGGCATGCCATGGGATCACGCCAACATGTCATACAAAGTCAAATAGTAGAGCCCACAGGAAGCCTGACGAGAACACATGGCAGCCCACAGATAAGACCCGCAATCACCTGAGTTGCACAAGTCCCAAAAAAGAAAGAACATCATAGGGGAGGAACCTCTGGGGAGATAAGGTAAGAGAGAAAAGCAAGACCTGCAGAGGGTTGTAAAAAAAGCTGGACTTCGACGTCCTCCATGAGTGCCCCTTAGGTAAGACTACAGCAGGCTCTGAACCCCACACAACTGACCTGTGATCTTTCCTATCGTGTTCTTCATCTACCGCTCCCAGGACAAAATAACATGATCTCAAATCTCCATGAATTAGATTAAAAAAAACTGGCACGTCTGTGAAGTCTTTGTGACTATTCATTTCTGTATGGGGCATTGCTGGAGGACTGACTGCAGTTGAGCCAACATTCTAGTCAAAAAGATGCGTGGCGTCCTGCTGTGGACAACCTTCTGCCTGGGAGCATCCAAGCAGAAGCCTAGAGCGCTTCTAATGTGCCAGTAGGCTGGCAGTGCACTCCCTGGAAGGATGTAGCATTGAATCTCCCCCCCCCCCCCCTAGCATTCTCTCCTTTGTCACACGATGGTTTCTTATGAAAGAGACAAAATAATGTGGCTAAGCCGTCCCCTCAGAAATCTGAGTTTCAGGATTAACTCAACATTTTTTTAATACCATTGTTGTGCAGGTGGCGTTAGTTTCCTGCTTCACCCTGCAGCAGTCTGCTACATGTCTTGTGGATTAGGTATGGGTGGGTCAAGCCTTGTTCTGAAGTGAGCACCACTTTCAGTTTTCCAGAGACATGACGGCAGTCATTATACTGTGGCATATGTGTTTATACACATGGTGAGTGCCTGCGCTCCTATGAAATATCAATAAATAAAATGGGATTAGGAATAGGAAGGGGGGGCTCAGGAGGTCAGCGAGGTGACTGATTCGGAAGGGGAAACAAGGGGCAGAGGAGAGGCCCCAGGGTTGGCAGGTTCTTTCTTTTTTACGTGGTTAGCTGGGCACTGTAAGAAAGACTGTCACAACGCCGCAATCCAGTGCACCAGGACCCCTGGGCCAAGCTAGGTACCACCAAACTGTTCAGAATCCCTACCCCAAATGTTAGGACAGCCTTAGAGGTTCCAGCTGTGTTATAAATACCTGTAGACCAAAGGGGCCCTTATGTAAACTGCATCACCAATAGTATACACACCAATTTATTAATATGAGTAAAAGTCGCTCAGCCTTCAGTTTTCTGAAATGCATTCTTTACTTCTCTCTGGCTTGACCATAGATGCAGTAAATATTTTCAAATAACAAGTTACCGACCGCATTACAGACCCCATGTCTACTTCTGCAGAAACTATTAGTGATAAACATTCCTTTTTGCTGAGACATGCTTCTCTGACAATCTGGTGGGCAGAAGTATTGTCTGCAAGTTGAACAGCATTGTGTTTTGTAGCCATGGGGTGGTGTGCTTGAACATTAGTCAAATACAAAAAAAGATGGTACTTGCATTATTATGTGAAAGCTTGAATTGCTCAGAGAAAGCAGAACCTGTTTTTAGGTCCCCTGATTTAAGAGATTTGTTTTTGTGGGTACCATCCACACTGTGGTCCCTGAAGTCAACAATGTTTGATTAATCTCCTCCTCAACGGAACCACTAAAGGTGAAGGTTGACCCACAGAAGATAGCCAGAATACCCTAATGCCCATTAAAATCTGAGAGTGAGGAAGGCATCTGTCTTCTAATAGTCAATTTGATTAAGCAAGAAGTTCTAGTACCTATTGTTAGTAGGTGTAATACAAATCTTCTCCCGATATGCAAGACGGGGAAAGCAAATGTGCACGGGTTCATAGAGGACCATAGGGCAATAAATAATGTGGTTGCCCCAAGCTTCCAAATGGTACCCAGCCCCACTACGATTCTTTCTTGCATCCCTCCCAGCATCCAACAGTTTACTGTGGTTGCTCTTTGTTCTGCTTTCTTCTTTATCCCTATATATGAGGAGAGTCAGTATCCCTTCTTGTTCACATTCAAGGGTCCCAGCTTTCATGGATTCAACCCCCTCAAGGATTTACAGAGTCTTTAATCTTTTCACAAGTCCTAAGGAAAGACTTGGACATGTTGCTTTTTCCCAGGATTCTATTCTAATACAATATGTAGATAATTTATTGTTTTCATTTGTCACTCTAGATGAGTGCAAGGAGTACTCAAGTCTACCTCGCCACTGAATTGGCTAAGGAAGAGCATAAGGCTTCAAAGGATAAATTGCAATTTCGCCTTCCCAGACTGCGATATGTTGGCCACAACATTTCTGCTGGGAAGTATCACTTGTCCTCTGCAAGAGTTGAAGCCATTATTAAATTGCCCTGCCCTATAACTGTTTCCCAGGTTCATACCTGTTGGATAATTTAAACAGTGGCTTTTGGATTATGTTGAAATGGCCAAGACTTTACAAGAATTTGGTCGAAAAAACACCCCTGAACCCTTGTGAAGCTGAAAATATATTTGTAAAAATAAAGCAGACACTGACTTCTACATTCACTTTACGGCTCCTTGATGATGCTAAACCATTTGCTTTCTGTTGTCATGACCAAAGTGTATTTCCTCTTGGGGTGCTGATACAAAGCCATTGAGATCAGAAAAGGTTCATAGCCTATCTCACCTTGTTGAAGCCTCTGAAAATATTGCTCTAAGTACTCCACTAACTGTTCATGTGCCCCATTCTGTGGTTGCACTGCTAATCACTACAAAACCTCAGCTATTCTCCTCCTGTTGTTGTCTGCCTCTCCTATTAATTTAGTCCATTGTCCCGCTTTGTCCCCAACTTCTATGATGCCTACCAGTGAAGGTGGATTTCCAGAGATCCTCAATATTGTATCTTAACTATTGCACAGATTACTGAGACACATATTTATTTAACTTATGTGCCCCTCAATTAATGTGACATAATGTTTGTTCAGCCAGAAGCCTGCACAGAACCAACCTTAGCGCAACCACGGACGTGGTTCCCACCGCGGCGGGACAGTGGGCCAGCGTGCGGGTCAGTCCACCTCCACTCCCGCAGCATCCACCTCAAAGCCTTCCTAGTCCGAGCTTTGGGGCACACCCCATGCCGGTGGGTGGCAGGATTCGCCATTACCTACCCCACTGGCGTTCCGTTACCTCAGACAGGTGGGTGCTGCAAATCATCCGAAGGGGCTACTCCCTCCCCTTCGAGACTGCCCCTCCAGCCATGTCACCTCAGTTCCACCGCATGTCGGGGGACCATTTTGTGCTTCTCCAGCATTAAGTCATGGCCCTCTTGGCCAAGGGGGCCATTGAGCCTGTTCCTGGGCCAGAAGTAGGATATGGTTCTTATTCCTACTACTTTCTGGTCCTCAAGAAGGAGAAAGGGGGCCTGCGCCCCATCTTGGACCTCAAGAACAACAACCGCTTCCTCTGGAAGGAGAAGTTGAATTTTAATTTGTACTTGTGAAGCGCACTTATACCCCAACCGGGGTTTCCTGGCTCTGTACGCATACCGCTGTGGAACCCTTCCTGGCTTTTCCCTGTCAAATATCCACTCCTGGGCACCCCCAAGGTGAAGACAGGCATCCCAGCGCTGTTTGGGCCGTTGTGGAGATTAAGCAAGCTATTGCCCAGAGTTGCAGAGTGGGACCCATGATTAGAATGGGCACTGAGGCAAGAATGATCAGGACCGAGGAAATTGAGCCCAAGACCCGCCGAGGCGGAAATTGAACCCTGGTCCCGGGCCAGACCTCTGCATCAGGGTCTGCCGATCTAACCATTGAGCCACACTTCTCCAAGTTCAAGATGTTGACTCTGGCTCGGGTCTTGGCTGACCTCGACCCTAGAGACTGGATGGTAGCATTGGACTTGCAGGACGCATATTTTCATATCTTCGTCCTGCCAGCATACCAGATTTACCTGTGGTTCACGGTAGGCAAAAAGCACTTTCAGTTTGCAGTGCTCCCCTTCGGCCTTACCAGTGCCCCTCCGGTGTTCACAAAAGTGACGGCCGTGGTCGCAGCTCATCTGCGAAGATCAGGGGTTCCAGTCTTCCCCTATCTCGATGACTGGCTGTTGAAGGCAGGCTCGCCCCAGGCAGTCGTCTCCCACCTCCAGACTCAGGCCGATCTCCTGCATTTGTTGGGGTTCTCCATCAACATGCCGAAGTTGCACCTGAGTGCCTCTCAGAAGCTCCCCTTCATCGCAGCGGTACTGGATTCGACGCAGTTTCGGGTTTATCCTCCCGAGCAGCGAGGCTGGCATATTCAGGCTATGATTCCAATCTTTCAGCCTCTATCCCGGGTTTCAGTCAGGATGACCTTCCGGCTCCTAGGCCTAATGGCCTCCTGCATCTTGCTAGTGCAACTTGCTAGATGGCATATGCGGGCTCTGCAGTGGGACCTGAAGTTCCAGTGGGCACAGCATCAGGGCAAACTGTCCGATCACGTCCAGATCTCGGAGTGCACTGCACAACAATTTCAGTGTTGGTTCACAAATTGCGATTGGGTAAATGGCAGATCCCTCTCCCTTCCCCAACACAGTGGTAATGGATGCGTCCCTCCTGGGATGGGGCGGCCACATGGGAGAGGCGGAGATCGGAGGCCTCTGCTCTCCATCGGAGTCCCGGCTCCATATCAACCTTTTGGAGCTTCAGGCGATCCACTGAAAGCATTCCGTCCCTCTGTCCGGGAGAGTGTAGTGCAGGTGTTCACGGACAACACCACCGCCATGTGGTACTGCAACAAACAGGGCGGGTGGGGTCATGGACCCTATGTTAGGAGGCTCTCTGCCTCTGGACATGGCTGGAACATCAAGGCATTACCTTGGTGGTTCAACACCTGGCAGGTTCTCTGAATGCCAGGGTGGACGAACCAGGCCGCCGGTGCATGATGGATCACGAATGGCGTCTGAACTCGGATGTGGCGCAAGGTCTCTTTCTGCAGTGGGGAGAGCCTTGGTTAGATCTATTCATCACTGAATGCCCAATGTCATCAGTTCTGAGCATTGGAATTTCCAAGGTGGCACTCGCTCGGCAACGCTTTTTGTCGTGAGTGGAGCTGCAATCTGTTGTACGCCTTTCCGCCTATACCACTTTTGCCAAGAGTGCTGACGAAGATTCGGCGCGAAAGGGCCCAAGTCATCCTTGTGGCTCCGGATTGGGCACGAAGATACTGGTATCCCAATCTACTCAGCAGGGCGATCGATCCCCCGATCCAACTGCCTCTTCGGGAGGATCTTCTGTCACAGCAGCTGGGGAATGTCTTCCACCCGAACCTGTCCAGCCTCCACCTCCATGCGTGGAGATTGAGCAGTGACAGTTGACAGCTTTTGACCTTTCTCCTGAAGTCAGTAATGTCATTCTGGCAGCCAGGCGTCCCTCCACTAAGACAGCAAATGCCTGCAGGTAGATCAACTTTGTGGCATGGTGCACAGCAAAGGCTGTGGATCCCCTTTCTGCCCCTCTTTCCGAGGTCCTACTGTTCCTTCTCTCTATGGCCTAGAAGGGCTCTGCGCTGGGCACAATCAAAGGTTATCTTTCGGCCATCTCCGTCTTTCTAAGGCTTCCAGATCAGCCTTCTCTTTTTAAGTCCCCGCTTGTTAATTGTTTCCTCAAAGGCATTACACACACGTTTCCTCCTGTGCCTTTCATAATGCCTCAGTGGGACTTAAATCTTGTCTTGACCTATCTGATGTGCGCTCCCTTTGAGCCACTTCATAACTGTCCCTTACTTCTTCTGACTCTAAAGACAGCTTTCCTGGTAGCTATCACCTCTGCCAGAAGAGTGAGGGAGCTCCAGGCTCTGTCTTCTAAACCTCCTTTTCTTTCCGTTCATCCGGACAAAGTGGTTTTAAGGACTTGTCCTTCTTTCATGCCAAAAAATGTCACGCCCTTCCACTTCGGGCAGACCATTACTTTTGCCCACCTTCCTTCCGCCTCCGCATCATTCAAAAGAGGAAGAGAGGCTCCACCATCTGACCCAAAACGTGCACTCTCATTCTATCTGAAGCACACACAACAGTTCCGGGTAGATGACCAACTTTTTGTTGGCTACATGGGCACCAAAAAAGGTTGGGCCGTGCACAAACAAACCATCTCTCGGTGGGTCATTCTGTGCATCAAAGCATGTTACTCATTGGCTAAGAAGGAGCCTCCTGTGGTGCTGCATGCCCATTCTACCATGGCAACGGCAGCCACTACTGCTTCGGGACGCGGCCTTCCCTTGCAGGACATCAGTCAGGCAGCTATGTAGGCCTCGCTGCACACATTTACCAAGCATTATTGCCTTGACAGTCAAGTCCGGAGAGACGGCTTCTTTGGCCGTTCTGTTCTCCGTGACTTTCTGGTGTAATCTTGTACGCAGACCCACCACCGGGGTTGGTATTGCTGGGGTATCTATTCTAAGGAAAGGAATCTATCACTAACGTGTCTCTTTCAAATGCACCAGTTACTACTTGTGTAACGATATATCTGTAAGAGACATTAGTTAGTGATAGATTCCTTACCGCCCCACCCATCCTCCCCGTTCTGCGAACTGATTTCTAGGGTTAAGGTCATCCCTTTCAGGGCCCTAGTTTCATGGCACCAGTGGTCAGTTTCTTGCATGGCCCTTCATTCCTGGTGCGGAAATTCGTGTACAGAACTGACATCAGCGTGCATGGGTTGCGCCTAAGTAGTGTCCGTGACGTCATCTCGGCGCCGCACAACACCACCATCCGACGCGCAGGGGTACTACTGACGAAAACTTTCCGGATGCAGTCTGACGCCCGGGGATATTCTAAGGTAAGGAATCTTTCACTAGCTACTGTCACTTACAGATATATCGTTACTCAAGTCGTAATTTGTGCGTCAAACATATTTAAATAAAAATATATGCTTCATGGATAAATACATCTAAGTGGAAAACAAACGCATTTAATATTTCAAAAATAATTTAAAAATATTGAAATCAAAAATATTTTACATTAATAGACTTACAGTAACTCAAAAATACCAACAAGCAAAAAGAAATCCTAAAAGAAACATGATTAATATTAAACTATTTATTAAATAATCTACTCCGCTTCAGGAAAGCCCTGAAGACCAGCTTGTTCCGAACATCGTTCAGCCCAGCCTAGGCATTCCACCTTCTCTCTCTCCTGGATGTTATGTTCTGTGGTCAAAGTGCCCTGAGACCTGTAGGTGACCCGGCGCTATATAAACCCATAATAACAATAACAATAACAAATAAAACAAACAAAAGTAAAACAATAACTGAAAAAAAGTTATATTAAATACACTGATCAACAAATTAACAATTAGCTAATAAATAATAAATAGTCAACAATTAATCAATTCGGGGAGGAGCTACACCGCGAACCAAGATGGCCGCATAAGCTCCCGGCTCCGCCGACCTCCGCCGGCGACCCGTCTATCCTGTCGTTTATCCTCTACCCACGCCCTGTGCCTGGATGTATGAAGGTTGCCTGATGCCAACGGTGCTTTCCCGGATTTCTTACCTTATTCAGCGACGAAGTTATGTCGTGTCCCACTTTTGGCCTACTCCCGGGCTGCCGCCGGGACCTCGATTTTTGAATCACCCGAGAGGGACCTCATCAACATCGGCTGTGAGACCGCGATTGTGGCCGGTCTTCCAGGTCTGAATAATTCTTTCCACTCTTGACTCTTGTCCTTGTTGATGGATGGTGCCGGAGAAGAGACACTGTGACGTGCTGCGCTCCTCCTGCTCCGCGGCTGTGGGTTGTGTGCCTGACCCTCGTTTCCCGGTCCGGGGGCTGACGGGCTGCACCCACGGCCGGTGTCTGTCTTGAGTGTGCCAGTTCGGGGCGCCCTTGTTGTTGCGATCGCCAAATGCGTGCCTGGAGCCCGGCGCTGTGGGCTGGAGATTATGTCCCCCTCCGTCCTCTGGGCCCCGGGATGGAGGGGATGGATGGCGCACATTCATTGAGATCCGTAATGGCAGCCATTGGGGCGCTCCGCTCGCAATTCACCAGCGCATGTGTCTCCCTGGCGACGAAATTGGATGATGTCTGCTCGCGACCGGCCACGGATGCTGCAGCGCCTGCACAGAACTCTGAGATCCAGACGAGCGATTTGACCCTCCATCTGCAGGGGCCCGAGCGGCAGACCGACTTCGCTCCTTCGAGAGTCGGCCTCACATTTCCTTCATCTGCTACAGTACATGGTCTTCCCTCTACGTCTCCTATCCGATGGTGTATCATCGTTGGATGTCCTGTTCTTCATTGCCGAGTCTCAGGGTCCCGTCGAAGGGGATCGCCATTTTCCTTTGTTCCGGCCCGTCTGCATAACGGATGCTGCCATTTTGAGACCAGACTTTGCTCCACCTTCACTGCCTTGGTCCGCCATGGACGCTTTGACTGCCTCTGGTCCGATGTGGCTTGGTCGAGATGTGCTCCGGAACGGATTCGCACTGGTCAGGGCTGACTTTGACTTTGAGGTTTTCTTGCTCCTCGCCACTGCTTTGGACCTTCTGAGACGCTCTCTTGGTTTGCAACTGTTATGACTTTGGCGATAGATCTCCTCGTGAGGCTTGTAGGGTTGACTTCTATTTCCCTGGGGTTGCTCCGTTTATTTTTGCCGGGACTACACCGAATACCTCACCGGGCCGGGGGTAGGAGGGGGGGGGGGGGGGGGGGTTCCTGGTGACTGTCCTCCTTGTGATAATGCTGACTGCTTTTGCTTTATTGATGATGATTGTGCTATGGGGGGGTCACCGCCGGCGGGGGGTATCAGGTGTCCGGGGGCTTGTTTGAATTTCTCCTCCTCCACTTCTTCTTATATTTTCCCTTCTGTGGGGCAGTTCCGGGGCGACAGGCACGCTGTTAGTGGGTTAGGCCGTAGCCATTACAGGGGTGCAGGGTGGCGGGCGCGGGGGAGTTTGTTATTTTAGTTTGTTTTGTTCTATGGTCCCTATCGCTCTTTTCCGGCTTTGGGAGGGTTCTTTCCTCTTTCGTAGGGTTAGCTGTCTCTTGGTCTTGCGCCTTTCTTTTTTCTTTTTTCGGCTTCTTGACAAGCCTCTGTTTTTCTGTTCTTGGGGGGTAGGCTCTCTGGGGTGATTTTTAGAAATGTGGATTATTGTAATGTGGTTTATTGACCAGTATTATCGCTGTGGCTGCCCGGATTGCATAGTCGCTTTGGTTATAGCCTATCTCCGACTGTAATTGGGGTAAGTCCCAATCGTCTCCTTTGTGCTCCTATCCTGTGAGGTGCGATGTCCTTGTTGTTGCAGCCCCTGCTCTTTTTCTAAAATTTAAAAATGAAAACCTCATATCCTGTTTGCGAGCCCCACAACCGCATCTGGTATACCTTGATGTATCCTGTTTACTGATTGGCTTCAGTTTCTCCTGTTTTTATTGATTGTCTTTGCGGCCGGCCATGATGGTTGTGGGCCTGCGCATGTATCTCCTTCTTTTTTGAATAAAGGTTTAAAAAAAAAAAACAATTAATCAATTAAATAACGTATAGCATTATCAACTAATCTTCATGTAAAAAAGAATTATAAATTGAAAATAATAATTTAGCATATCAATAACCTCCCATCCTAATCCCCTATAAAATGAACAACCCAGCACTAAATTAAAAATGAGTAATACAACTTTAGAAAATTGAAATTTCAAATTAAAAATCACAAACTATACTAAAATATTTAAAATAACAATTAACCAATTAAATATTTAAGAAAATTAATTACCAAATAATTATTTAATTAATATAACCACGTCATTAAAAATAAAAATCTATTATTTAAATTTTAAGTCGCTTCCGATCCTAATCCTTCACAAACCCAACAATCACCGCTAAATTTTAAATTACTAAACAAATGGAAACTAACTAATTACACATAAAAATTATAAACTATACTTAAAAATAAATAATTATTGTAATAGAAGTATCTAAAAAATTATATATTACCTAATGCATAGTTTAAATTAATTAAAAAATTATATTGAATGCAACTGTATTAAAGTACACCATATTATATATATTTTTTTAAAAACTATTTAATACACCTAAACGATATTCTTACCTGTTATAATCTGTCCCACAATGTTGTTTGTCTTAATGATATTTTTGACATGCTATTCTTGAAGTACAATATTTTTTCCACAATACTGTGGTCATTCACCGAGTAGACCGCAGAAAGAGCATTACCCACTGTTGAGGTATTGTAAAGCCCATCCAGGCCAGGCTGACGGGCCTCCCTGAGAGCCTGTCAGCAGAGCTCTGCTTGTCTGCTTTGACTGAAAGCAGAAAGCACAGCTGCAGGGGCGAAAGGAAGGCAGAGAAGGTGGCGCGGGTTGGTCAAGGATTGGAGGTACGGTTTTTTTTTAGCTTTGGAACATCTCACCTATCAGAAGAAAAATAGGAGAGAGCAAGGGACCAAGAATGTAAGCTTTTAAGGGTAATAGCCAGACCATCGTTATAAGGAATAAAATGCCCTTTGCCTTCAACCTTTCTCAGAGAAGAGGTTTTACTGTTACCTAATTTAATGGTACTCACACAAGTAGAGCGGCTTCTTATAATGGAAAATGATAACAAATGATTTTTCTTGCTTGCCAAAGAGAATATGCAATACCATGTCTTAACTGATCAGGACAGCTGTAGCAGACCTTGGCAGGGGGGAACATAAGATTATCGCTTGTGTGCGCAGACATCAGGCATGTATTTAAAGTGCTCTATAGAAAGAGCGTGCGCTTTAAATCGAATTATGCATTGTATTACTTCAGGGTGAGGGGCACGCGCCAGCTAACAAGCGCCGCGTGAGGCGAAACAAAAGGCTGGTTTTTCAAAAACGATTAAGATTAATATGCAGGCCACGAAACAGAAGGGCTGTCGATTTCACAGGGGCTTTCATTCCCTAAGCATTTCCACCCTTGCACCAAAGGACAATTCGAAGTAAGGCTTCACGTGCATGTATTTCACACCAACTAGGGCCTGCTTGGTTCTGACTGATGTCCCATTGTGCTCCTTCAATCCACCCCCTGGCCGGTTTGTATTCACAAAGTAACAAAAGAGAGCTCTTCTAGGCCCGGGCATGAAGGGGTGTTGGGAAACCCAACGTTAAAAAGTGACGTTGATCATTAAAGACCCAATAGACATAGATATATGTTTTCTATATATTTTTTCACATTAATCATGTTTCTCATATTACCGTTTTCTTAAAATAAAAAAAAACAGTCACATCTAGAAGGCATTGACTTGTTTGTATGTTTGTACTGTTCAGTAAAGATGAATGAATGTCATTTTCATCTTCGTTCATAAAGGTGAATAAAGTTCAAAATGCATGTCCGTCAAATAATAACATATCTAGGGGCACCTTTACTAATATTTTGAGCCTTTTCAATTTTGGTACCCCCACAGTAAAGGAATCTCTCGAATAGGCGAGTGGATGAGCAGAGCGAAGCAAGATTTGGTGAGGATATGGGGGTATATTACCAAGGGCCTTATCGCCGCTTTAGCGGGACTTATTTCCGCTAAAGCGGTGATAATTTTATCGCCCAATTATCAAGCTGTCGCTAACACCAGTTAGCGACAGCTTGTAGGCGATAGCGAGCATTTTGGTGTCCGCTTAGCATGTCAGCGATAATTATCGCTAATGACATGCTAAGTGGGCGTGCCAAAATGTTAGCGACGGAAAACAGTCGCTAACATCGCTATCGCCTATTACCTACAAAGGCGAAGCGATGGAAATATTCGTGCTAAGCGCGAATATCTCCAAAAGCTGACGCCTGCTAATACCAGTTCTTAGCCATGTTATCCAATGGGAGGTGGATAACATGGCTAAGAGCTGTTTCACGCTAATGCGTGAATATCGCTGTATTGTCAGCGATATTCACGCATTTCGCCTGATTTTTATCGTTTTTGAGATAAACCTTGCTAATAGCAGGTAATCTCAGCGATAAAAATCGGTGAAGCGCGGCGATAATTATTTGGCCGCTATCCCTACTTAGCGATAAATATCGCTGTTTGTAGGTAATATGCCCCCTTATTTCTCTAAAAATAAACATATTTTGTCAGGATAAAATGGTGCACAATAACACCTTTAAATGCACTACTGGTATTGATTGGTTGACCGATGTGACGTTGTATTTTCTTTTTTCTTTTTCCCAGAGACTCCTGGAAGCATCGCTCAGCAACGGGCTGTTCTAAAGGGTTTTGATTTTGATACATTGGACAGATCAGCTTTAGTAAAGAAACTGAAAGGGATAATCCTCCTTGACATACAATTGTAGACCCTTTATTAGGTGATCTTATAGCTAAATACCGTCTACTTCCAGAACCGAAAAATATTGCCTCTGTTTCCCTAAATCCAAGTATTATTCCTCACATATTTCTTAATAACATAAGGTGGCCACTGTGAGGAAAAAAAGGTCACACAAATTTGCATGAACAGAAAAATTATCATTTCATTTTCTTTGGGCTCACAGCCCATTTCCCGGATCACAGTGTCGTGCTGCTAGCAAAAGCTTTACCTGCCGGTGTTGTGAGAGAATTATTAAACACGCATCGGCAGAACAACAATAGCAGATTACATGACACCATATTGAAGGAAAGAACCCCAAACCACTATGAATAGCAGCCAACAGAGTAGAAGGGCTTGGCCAATGAAACGCGTCCATTCCTCCCCTGGAGTATCCTTCCAAATCTGTTGCTCTAAATGTAATGAGTCCAATATCTCTCTTACACCCTTAGGGACAAATTTATGAAAGGGCTGCTTCCATTTTGCACTACGCAGTGGGGTGCAAAATCGATGCAACCCTTAAAATGCGATTTATCGAGCCATGCAAGGCACCCTTTCATGGCCCTGAGTGGCTTGATAAATCCAGGGTGATGCAACACAGCATAAATCGCTATGTTGCATTACTCTGACCCAGGGACACCTTCCACTGGTGGTGCATGGGTGTTCCCACGCAAAACCCATGGATTTTGATACATTTCCAGATTTGCCATAAGTGGTAGACCTGGGAAAGCGCCAAAACTGCTACGCCTTCCCAGGTGAGGTGTAATGGGGAGGAATATGTTGAATTCTTCCTTTTTTTCCTCTTTCTATGTGTGCTGCAAATGCAGCACACATGGAAAGAAAAAGGCAGCACACATAGAAAGAAGAAAATGCCTCTCAGGATTGTTTTTGTGCAGGAAGGTCCCCCTCCCTGCGCACAACATAGGCACCATGGTGCAAGAGTGCCTGAATTGGTGCTAGGCATCACACTGTGCGCGAGTCCTGGGAAAACGTAGGAATGCTCTGGATTATGTTAAATATGACACATTTCTGCCCTTTTCCTGTCAGGCAGTGCGGAAAAGTGATGTTTTGCACTACCTGTCATATCTTTAAGTATGCTCCTATATTCAGGAACCTTCAAGCATCCACAGTGAGAATGTTCAAATTCGTTAAGATTCATAGCCAATAATGGACACCCATGTATGGGATATCTGGTACCCCAAATATTTAAATGACAATACCTTTCCGGACCTTTTCCTATAACCATACCATTCATATTTTGTATTCTGTGGCTTTTTGCCAAAGTTCACCTTCGTTGGCATCATTCCATTTGCCTATTCAGCTGTTTTGACTAGCAAGAAGCATCGAATCACCAGAGGCGTTTTAAGGCATAGACAAAGTAGACAATTGCACAGGACCCAGCACTACCCTTGAAATGTGATCTTTCTCTCTGTCTCGCCTCTCTCTATTTCTCTATCTCAACTTCTCTCTCTCTGGCTGCCTACCTTAACCCAAGACACTGGGGACGATATGTTCAAGGAAGTGTCGGAGCGTGTCGTTAGACACCTTGGCTCAGCGACACGCTCCACCACTTCTGATACGCAAGACTGCACCATATTTACAAGAATGTGGTGCAGCCTTGCGTTTATCCCTGCGATGTGCTAAGTTTAGCAACTTTGCGCCAATGCAGGCACCCTTTTACCACAGTGCAAGGGTGTCTGCGTGCAGGGGAGGATTGTTTATGTGTAGGATGGTGTCCCTTCCTGAACATAAACAATCCTAAAATGCAATTCTAACACTTTCATGTTTGCTGCTTCATGCAGCACCAAGAAAGTGACAAAATTGCATTTTTTTTTAAAGATGTGTTTAAGTGCAGGAAGGGACACTTTCCTGTACATAAACAAACCATGGCATTTTGCTTTTACCATGGGTGCTGCACAAGGCAGCACACATGGAAAAAGCAAAAACGAGGAGAAACAATGCATTTTTCTTTGTTTCGCCAACTTAAGACCAAGGTTTTCCTGGTCTTAATTTTGGCGCTGCCTCCTATGTACTCCACCCTTGTACTTAGGGGGCAGCGTCAAATACAATGGGTGTGGCGGTGGAACGCCCACCACAACACCCACTGCACGTCCCTTTCACGCTACCCATAGCGCGAAAGGGTGCCTTATGTACAAGGCAGCGAACATTTGGCACAGGGCACTATCGCCACCACAACATCCGTAAAAGTGACGTTGTGGTGGTGATAGGACTTGTACAAGGCCCTTGGTTCTCTCCACCCAGTGTCACCTAGGATTTGGAGCAATGAAGAGCAGGAAACATGTTGTCTTTCTGCAGTTTTTGTGTGACACCGCTTCTAAAGGTCTAATGCATAATTAAATATTGTTAGCATCATGTGTGCATGAGGAAACAGAAACTCAGTAATACAATTCAAAATTGTTCCGAACAAAGGGACACAAAATATGTCTTGTCTAGGACGCAAAACATTTTAGGATGACTCTAGTTTGACACAGAAAATTGTGTTAATTATGTCACTTGGTATACCAATGGCTGGCCCCGTTGCCAGACTCTCTTTTGCACCTTTTTTGCCTTCAGATAGAAGCAAATGAAAGCAATAAACTTGAATAAGTTCATCGTCCAAGTTTCTTGGCAAGTACTGTATCAGAAGTATCAAGTTTGTATTCAAGCTTATACCTCCAACAAGGTTTTTATCAGCATTTTTAAAATTAGTAACGGAGACAGAATTCTGAAGCTAGATGGTTGTCTAACTGCGGAGCCCCACACCTTAGAATCCTATGAAACAATATATACCCCCTGGAGAAATTGTTCAAAAGATCATCTTGATGCACGTCTGAGGCACAATCAGAACAAAATGGCAGTGGACGCAGAGGTGTAAAGAGACGGGTACAAAGTGATGACTAAACTTCAATAGGTTAAAATCCCATCAGTGCTCAACACTCAGGCTGTAGCACCTCACAGTACGAATGATTGTGGCTTAGATCAGCCTAAGCTTCAGATTAGCAGAGGGCACAGGGGTAGGAGAGGGTACAGACCCTGACGCTGTTTGGCTGACGACAGAGCAACATAGGAGAGGATCAGGCACTGTGGAGAAGGGAGCTGATGGAACCCTCTGTAATGATGCGCTATTGCCATAGGACGAAAGGGACTCCCAAATATTGCATGTGAATTGATTAAATGATTGGAAGACTACCGAGGAAAGACTAGCTTTTTACGTAATTGAAAATTGAGAAATCCAAATTTGACATCTGAAAATATGTGTTTGGGTAAAACTGGATCTCAAATGGGATGTGATGTGATTGGAATGATTAAAGAGAAATGGATGCACAGTGAGGAGTATTATTTCAACAATACATTCAAAATCAAGTAAATCTAGGAAGCATCTCACACTCAACCTATCAGTGCACAGCCACCAACTTACTTGACAGGACTTACAGAAACACGGCCCTGAAACTTTCTTCTGATTGGCAAAACGAGCAATAATAAGGCACTGTGCACACTCTTTTTCCTGAGGATTGGTGAAAATAGATCAAGACAAAGATAGAGAACATATAGTGATAAAGGACACAAAAAATGGTCTGAAATGATCCAAATCAAATCCACAATTCATCATTATGTAACTTTATTGCAATCACAAAGATCATAAAAGTACACAGCACAAGAAAGATAAAATACAGAGTATAAATGATTTGTTTTAAATAACATAGGTAACATAGAATAAGTTAAAAGTGAGAATGCTAAAAAGTAATAAAATGTAAAGTGCATCATAATATATATTTGGAGCGCTTGACCAATAGTGCATGCCAGTATGTGGAAAGGCCATAGGCCATTACTCTGCATGTGTCAGTGGTCAAAATTCTCAGCACCTCCAGACCGACCAGTCTACATAGCGGAATTATCAATTTTTTCCTCCGTGATTTGTAATATGGAAAAGAAAAGAGTAAGTGCACAATGGATTCTGGGCTAGCATCGCACGCAGGACAAAGATCATTATTAAAAGCATTACAGCCTCACTTTATACAAAACAGTTTTGTGGGTAGGCTCTTGTAGCAAAACTGTAAAAATAGCTTATGTGCCAGAGGGGGGACTTTTTCATCAATGGTGTCCTCAAAACCGGAAATAGGTTTAAAATTGAAAAATTCATGAATCAAGCATCCCTCAGTTTTTGCCAAGTCTTTTTCTGATATAGCTTCCCAAAACATCACTTTCAGCCTAGCCCTTGGAGTGGAGGCTAACATTTCTGGGTTTAACCAAAACCCCTCTATCCCAAGCCTCGCCAGTAAATCTCTCAGAGAACTGAACCAAGGGATCAAAGTTACCTGGGAGAGTTTCAAGAGGCCAATTAGTGCCTCTCGATAGGACATACACTCGTCCACGGACCACAGCCTGTGCCAGAACACCTAAGAGGTTTGTAGTTCAGTTTATGGGCCAGCTGTTTATGAGCAAGGACCAGGCAGAGGGTAGGTCTACCAGAAATCTAAGAAAACGATTTTCAATGGTAGACAAACAATTACTATTGCCCGTGCCCCAGAGTTCTGCTCCATACAGGACCCCCTCTAGAACCTTGGTATTGTAAATTTCTAAAGCTGGTGCTAACTGCCTGAACAAGGTTTCCCTGTGTATTTTTGTAATGTAAGCGGTCTGGTGAATTAATCGTAGTTTCACTTTCTCGATGTGGGCAGCCCAGTGTTTTGTCGGGGTCAAACAAATGCCTAAGTAATCAAAAGCGTCAACTAGCTCCAGTTTGCTACCACCAGCTAACACAGGTCTTTTGGAAGGTTTGGCCATTCTTCTCGTGAAAATCATGTATTTAGTTTTGGCCTCTTTTAGCACCAAGCCCCGCTCATCACAAAACTTAGTGAAATCATTCAAGAGTTGTTGTAGACCCTGCGGGGATTTAGAAATTAGGAGCGTGTCGTCAGCGAAAAGGAGAGCAGTTACTCTTCTTATTCCGATTTTTGGAGCATCACACCCATCTTTATCAAAAAAATTGACCACCCCGTTAATAAAAAGAGTAAAAAGTGTGGGGGCTAAGACACATCCCTGATTAATCCCGCGCTGGACTGGGCAGGTTTCTGTAGCTTTTTTTGTTCTCTCCCCCCCCCATCTCACCTGTGCTGTGTTAGATAAATGTAATCTGATTAAATCTTGGTAAGCCCAACTCTTTCAAAACTCTCCATAGGCTAGCTCGCGGAACTAGATCAAACACAGACCGTAGATCAACAAAGGCTACGTAAAGCTTCCCTCCCTTAACTGCCAATGAGGCTTATAGGCCTATAAATAGCCGGCTTTGCTCTGTCCCCCTTTTTGTAAATGAGGAATATTTCTGCTATTTTCCAAGAAGGGGGATAGGAGTCACAGACAAAATTGAGTTGGTGAGCAAATTTAAGTAAGAGCACTACAGGGCTATGCCCTCTCTACACAAGTCGTTAGGAATTCTATCAGGGCCTTGGGCGCGGGCTGGAACACACAAGAGAATTGGTGCTTGCGTTTCCTCTATAGTAAAGTGTAGAGGACCACCCTCACCACCAGACGCCTCCCCCAACCACTCACTGGCTTCCTCAGCTACCATGTTGCCAGATTCATTAAGGGAACCATAGTGGTCTACCCACTCCTCAGGCTGGACTGTAAATTCAAGGGCTCTCTTGTTCCAGTTGAGCCCTATATGCAGCTTTACTCCAGAAGGTCTTAGAATCTTGGCTAGCAGTGCCCTCTGCAAGGAGAACCACAGAGAGCCCTCCCACTCCTTTGCTGTCTCGATTGCCTGTCTATACTTGGCTCTACATACCGCAACCTCAGGACGTGCTCTCCGTATTTCGCTGTCCTGCACTCTTGGTTGTACCCGGAAACCTTGGAAGCTGGCCTCTGGTGAACACAATTTCCTGCCTTTTTTTTAACATTAAGCCGCTGGCTTAGCGTATCCCTGATCTCAGTGTATAGTGCCACATGGTGAGATCCCAGAATCTCTACAACTGTGAAAATAGGGTATTGGGCTAGCTCCTCTACAACCAGCTGAACTTTACCCTTGGCTGCGCCTATGGCCCCCAGATGTTCCTCTACCCAGTCCCATCTGATCGATCTCTGATTGTTCGTGATTGAAAGGTGGCCCAGGTCAATGCTACCCCTAATGTCAGGTTTGAGAGGGCCCTGTTTGATAAAGGTACGGGCAAGGGCATTATGGTCACTGTCAGCTATTTCGACCACTACCATATCTTTGACTAGGTGCCACAGTTTAAGGGAGACCAGACAGTAGTCTATTCTGCTTTCGTGACCAGGTCTGTTAAAAGTAAAGTCCCCTTTTGGGTCAAAATTAGTTCTCCTGTTTGTTGCTCTCAGCTCGTGCTGCAAGTGAGAGCCAGCACCTGGGCTCCACCCTTTGTCCACCTGACTGTAGGGAGACCTAACTGTGGTATTTACAATGCACAATACCACTCCTCAGTCATATCTGGCGGGATGGGGTTGAGGGGTTCAAATGTGCAGTTAAATTCGCCCACCACTAATATAGGGACATTATCTGAGAATTGGGACAGGGTGAGGTCTACTGTGCGAATCATATTAGTTTCCTCCAAACACTGCACTACTCTGTTATATACGTTGAAGATTCTAATTTTCCAACCACATAAGACAGTAAGCTCAAATGCTCATATGTCTTGAGAATCGACATGCAGGAGCTTAACTTTAGACCCCAGTGCAATTTTAATCCATACAGCTAGCTTACCCGAGGGTCTACCTAACTCCTTCCTAGTGGCATTAATAGCATAAACAGAAAAGCCACTTCTGTGTGGGGTATACAAGCTCCATGTTTCCTGAAATAAAATTACATTATAGGAGTCCGCGAAGGAACACCATTCTGAATCAATTAAGAGCTTAAAAATCCCAGCCACATTTCAGACAAGAAACCTTAGAGAATGGTCAACAAAATCACCCCCTTCCACAATCCCAGACGTGATGGCAACCATACTGCTATTCGCATCCGCAGCAATACACTCGCAATGGGCCTCAGGGGTGGTAATTAAGTCCGAGGATGTGGAAGATTCTGATAATCGTGTGTTTTGTAGTGGACCTGGAGGGACTCAGTTGTTGGCTAGTGTCATCTGGTCCTCGTGCAGGAGTCAACTTTGCCCTCTCAATTCATCCATATTGAGTGAGGGGAATCCTGGTGAGGTGGGCCAGGGAGGCATCAACATTGGCCTACTAGGGGGCCTAACTGGAGGACTATATCTGATAGAACTGTGGGAGTTCCCAGGGGGGATTGTGCGTGAATCGATCAACAATAATCCAGTAATCATTCCCTGATCAAAGAAACGGACTTTGATTGTATTCCAAGGTGACCCTGGAAGGGTAGTCTTTTTTACAGACTTGATATCATCTCTGATGATTGAATAACAGTGTTGGGTGGACCTAAACCAATGGATGACCTTATTTTTAAGTGAGTCCTAATCTTCATGTCTAACCATGGTAGTTTAGGAATCTCTGTGAGGTAGACCACAGCGCGATTACCCCGTTCACTGGGTCTGGTGTGGACACCATCCTCTTTACTGCTACTCCCCCTCCCCCATGAACTAACTTATGAGTGCTCCCTTCATCCAGTGACCTTACCTCTGTCTATAATCGCACATCCACCCCAGCCTTGGCCAGCATCTAGCATATTTCCTGACATTAAGTTAGGTATGTTAACAGTGCTGTTATCTCTAATACTGTGGGGGGGGGGGGGCGGGGTAGATGAGTAAGCCTGGTTGTAGTAGCTGTGTCTGGAGGTTTGGTAGTACCCAAGCTGCGATGTCCCGAGCACCTATCTTCAACTCCTTTTTGTCGCTGTGATCGGGAGGGCTATTGAAGTATCGGATAGAGCCACCTTCCCGCTATTAACCCTATCTGCTAGACTTTCAACCTTCACTCTAGGTGCGACAACCTCATCTCTCAGTGACTCAATTAATGCTTTCATTGCCTGTATCTCACCAACAGAGATTTTACATATTTTTTCAAGATCATTTGTCCCAGCCCCAGCCCCTGCCCCAACTTCCTTGTTTACAAGGACATCAAACCTATTTTGACACTCAATTTGTGTAATCAATGCTGCAACGGGAGAACCTCTCAACTCATTGCAGATTGGTTCGGGCTCTAGGTCAGATGACTTTATGGCAGGACCCTTAGTCCGGCATATAGTGTTTTTTTTTTTTTTACATTTTATTGTCATTTCGTTTTCATATATATTGACATGTTCATAAAACAATAAACAGTAAACATCTCCATCTTGAGCTTAGTGTGTTTTTTAAACATATGTGGTATTAGCTCAGCAGTCCTTTTTGCTGGTGGCAGTTCAGGGGAGACGGCTAACGTAGCTCCAAGATTATTCTCAGCACTAATAGGGCTCACTGATTGGGAGAGGGGGCATGGTGTGCCAGAATGGGCTAGATCGTACATTCAATACCTTCCAAGCAGAGGCAATCCGAATATCCTGTACCGGCAGTAGTTGAGAGTGCTTAGGTTAAGCACAGCACTACGTGCTGCAACAGCCAACAGGAAATCGTCAGCAGCCCTCGTGCAGCAAAGGATGCTCGGAACTGTGGTCCCTGGCCCCCGGTGTCTCTGTTTCGCGTCCTGCACTGCGGGGTGTCAGGCCCTTTTTGGGCGTCTTCAGGTGCGGCAGGAAATCGTTAGCTGCCCTCGCACCGCAAAGGATCTTGGGAACTGTGGTCCCTCTCCCCCGGTGTCTCTGTTTGGCGTCCACAATTGCCATACTCATCCATCAAAAATAAGTCTGATTCTGCAGCAGAATTAATTCTACAGAGGCTCACTTCTATACACGAACTAACACAGGAAACAAAGACCCATACCGATCTAGTGGCGATAGAAATTGTGGGTAATCTGGAAACACTTTTGTGAGCTCTCCTATATAGCTAGTGAAGCTGAAATGAGAGTAGGAAGCATAGAAAATCAGATGACACAAATTAAAAAAACCTTAAGGGCTTAGTTACAAGCCCATTGCGCCACTGATGTGTGACATTTTTGATCGTACCGGCGGCGCAGTGTGCCTGCCCATATTTGCAAGGCCATGTAAAGCCATCCTGCATGGCTTTTCGTGGCCTTTTAAATCGGGCCCCCTTTCGCACATTACTGTGCGTGAATGGGGTGTTCCATGGGCTTTGCTGTGGGTGTTCCCACACAACAACCATGGAATCTGATGCATTCCCAGATTTACATGGTTTTGCAAACGTGGAAAAACATCAGATTCCTAAGTCTCCCCAGGGCAGGCGCAACGAGGAGAAATACCTTTATTTCTCCTTGTTCTTCCTTTTTCCATGTATGCTGCTCTTTGCAGCACACATAAAAAGAGGAAAACATCTCTTGTGCCTGTTTTTGTGCAGGAAGGTGTTCCTTCGTGCCCAAAAACAATTACCCCTACAGCGCAGACACCCTTGACCATGGCGCAAGGGTATCTGCATTAGCGCATGGCAGCCCATTGTGCACCAGCGCTGGGGAAAAGGACAGGAATGCACCATATCTCATAGGTAACGTTCATTCCTGCCCTTTTTTGATGCAGAGGCACAAAAGAGTGATGCGGCGGAATAGATCAAAAGTCTGAATTCTCACCCAGATGGAAACCTAAATTATTCCATCGTCAAAAATACATTTTTGGAGAAATCAATTATTTTATTTACAATGGCACTCACACTGTTTTTTAGTTCAGATGCATATCACTCCACATCTATTTTTCACAAACACATATATCTGTCTTTGAAAAAATCCCAATTACAAACATTTACATCAAAAACATGAATACAAACAAAAAGAATGAAACAAACCAAATAAATACATTTTGATTCAGCAAATTGAATCCTTACTGCCCTAATATTCGCATAGCTGCGGGTGACCAATTATTTCACAAACAACTATGATTCGCAGCCTGTGTAGGAAGATAGCCCTCTCAAATACACTAGCTAGGGGACACCTAAAGCTCAACCCTATTTCTATTATAGGCTAGTGTAGGCAATTCTTCTTTATAAATCCATGTCACAATGATATGGGCTTCTTTTCAATGTATAGTCAACGCGTTTCAGCCCATTTCGTCTGGGCCTCATCAGGATTAGGGACTTAAGGAAACCTAAAACATAAAGTAAATGTAATCCCCCTTATTCACATATAAACATATTTATAAATATATACACATATATAGAACTTTTTTACAAGAAGAAGCACTGCCTCGCTGCTTGAAGAAAAATCTAACAGCTATACGAGTATCTTAAACATGTGTTCTGTGGACAACAGTCGAGCTAAAAGTCAAGACAAAAAGAAGAAGAAAAGGGAAAAAAAGGGAGAAAAAAGAGAGAGAGGGAACTTACTCTTTCTCTAATTTAAAAAGACTCTATAGTCCCACCTAGTGTATAAATCAAAATGTGACCAATAACATAAAATTACAATAAAGAATAATCAAAAGACGAAGGTCTCATTACTGTTATATTCTAAAGGCTACCATCATTATAGGGGCTCAAAAAAAGAAAGAAAAGATAGCTAACATCATGCTCTACTCAAATGGAACACCACCACACGTGTCCTGATTAAACTATCTTCTTGTGTGTTCAGTCCATTTCTCCAAGAATTCATACATCGCCGGTACCACTGCTTCAATCTAGGTACGAATGACTCTGGGCTGCACCTCAACTTGTATATAGACTGACAATCTGAAACAACATGTCCCAAAAGTTTATATAAATATGTGGGCATCTTTGTATATCGCAGATCTCAATGCGTGCATGTAGGAAGGGGGAGGCTCTAGTTGGCGCAGTGCAACACTAGCGACAAGCAGGGACTCTCTCTTCCTCGTCAGGGCTGAGGGTTACCCTCCAGACAACCTCTGCTTACCCTCTAGGTAGTGTGGCTTAAGCAGTCGTAGGCTAATCTTTGGGGCACATAGGGTTAAACACTTGCAACAGTACACCTTTACAACCAACCCACCACACAACGAGACCAGACTGTATTCTGTAAAAATATATATCTTTATATAGATTTTAAGCAGGCTTGTGAATACAGTCAATGTACTTTATGAAAACGGTTGCAGATTACTTAATTCGGGTTACCACAGTTCTTATGCAGTTCTCTTGAGGCCCGTAGGCCGGTGTTAACCAAAGTTCTTTGTGGAGCCGGCGGCTTCCAGGGGATCTGTCCCACGTCGCGTTGCCTTCCCGGGATCGCTGATCGTTGCGGCTCCTCAGCCGAGCAGGTCACTGGTCATCCGGGGCAGCGGTGTTCTGTGGCGGCAGAGCCCTCTCTTCGTCGTCCGCTCCGACCCTGGAGGCGGCGGTTGTGCGGCGGTGACAAGTGGCAGTACGGTCCCCAAGTGCAGGACGTACCCAGCCAAATGTCGGTGCAGCTGTGGGCTCACAGCTGGGCTGTCGGGCAGGCTACCGACTTTGCGGATTCTCGTAGGGCAACTGCCCGTCTTTGCAGGTGAGTGACTGCTCGCTATGCAGTCACCTCGAGAGCTCGGACCGGACGGGTCCTCCTTCACTTTGCTCTCGGGCTCCCGGTGCAGTTGCGGTCACGGTGTTCAGGCCAGCGGCGGCTGGTCCTTACTTTGCTCTCGCTGTTGCTTTGGGCCCCGGTCACGGTGGTCGGGAGGACGTTGATGCCTTAGAGGAGATTCCTCTGTCGATACTGCGGCGATGGTCAGCACCCGCAGTCGCTTCCTTCCAAGGGGGTTAGCGTCCACTGGTCCTGGGACGCTGGTCAGGGGGCAAGTTCAGTTGCAAGCCCTTGGAGATCTCTTCAGCAGAGTTTGGCACAAAGTAAAGCAAAAGTCTTCTCGTAGTCTTTTCTCCTGTCTCTCCTTCAGCAGCAAGGCACCAGACACAGGCAAGAGTCAGCACCCTTCCTTGTCTCTCACGGTCCTTCTCGTCGGGCAGAGTCCTTCTGTGGCCCAAACCGGATCTAATTCTCAAGGAGCCGGGCTCCTTCTTTTATAGGCCAATTCTTTTGTTCTCGCAGGCCAGTGGGGCCTTTGCATAGCCACTCTCAGTTCTGGAGTACCCCGGTGGGTGTACTCCGGCTTCTGCTTTCAGTGTGAGGGGCAGGCGCCTCAGACGCCCCACAGGAGGTGGAGCCAGCATTGTCCGGACAGGGGTGGCCAGAGTACCTTGTTGATGGGGGCTTCGCCCTTCCTGGGCCAGGTGCCGGCAGAGTCATCCGCCGCTCCCCAGGAGGGTGGAGCCAGCATTGTGGTGGCCGAGCACAGTGACAGTTCGAGTCAAGAGGCACTCCTACCTCCCACTAAGGTGTAATCTGCGCATTCACCACCTGTCATCCCTCCAGCCCTGTCACTCACACATCCCAGACAGTCAGATACACATACCAGCAGAGGCGGACTGAAATGGTTAGGCAAGCAAATGCTGACTTTCTAAAAGTAGCATTTGCAAACCCAGGATACTAAAATAAACTTGACTACAAGAAATATCTCATTATCCTGAGTTCAGGCATACTAAACATGACTCACTACCATGCTCCTTGAGCCTGCGGGGATTATAGGGTGTAATAATCCTCGCAGCTCAGTCTGGCCTAATGGAGCAGGTAGTCTTCAATAGTGAAATACGGTCTTGGTTGTAAGTCACTACTAGGACAGGCCACGCATCTCAGGGCTTGTCCTACCTTGCACCTACAACGCACCCTGCCCGCAGGCCTACCATAGGGGTGACTAATATGTAGTCAAGGGAAGGGTCGGTGCTGGCAAGTGGGGACACTTGCCCAGCTAGCGTGACAGTACGAGACCGCACGCGGGTTCTGCGGTCGCAGTTCCCAGACACATCTTTACGGCTGCTTCGGTGGGTGGCGCAACCAGCGCTGCAGGCCCACCAGCAGTATTGGCATCTACAAGCCCCGGCACTCTCTCGTGCACTTTACTAGGGACTAACAGTAAACCCAAAGAACCAATCATGGATACCAATCGCATGTATAATTTTACAGTAGGGAGCACTTGCACTGCGGCACGGATCAGCCGTGGCGCAGTGCCCTGAGTATCGGAAAACCAGCAAAACATCGGAGGCACATCAGCAAAAAGTGGAGGGAGACTCACGCCAAGGTGCCAGGTCTAACATGTGTCCCCTCCAGCTGAAATGTGGGGGGAACTACCCTTCCCCAGGGAGTTCCACATCACTAAGGCGGAAAAATCTGGACAGACCGTCAGCGTTGGCGTGATCGGTGCCAGGGCGGTGTTCCACCGTAAAGTCCATACTCTGTAGAGAAATGGACCACCTCAACAGTTTCGGGTTCTCACCCCTCATTTGCATCAACCATCTGAGGGGCCTGTGGTCCGTCTGAACTCGGAAGTGAGACCCAAACAAGTAGGGTCTTAGCTTCTTCAGCGCCCAGACCACAGCAAATGCTTCACGCTCTATTGCACTCCACCTACTTTCCTGTGGAAGTAACCTCCGACTTATGAAGGCTACGGGTTGGTCAAAGCCCTCCTCAGTCATCTGTGAAAGAACAGCCGCTACACCATGCTCTGAAGCGTCTGTTTGCACAATGAACTCCTTGGAGAAATCGGGGGCCAGGAGCACGGGCGCCGTGCACATGGCAGTCTTCAGGGTGTCGAAAGCCTTCTGACAGGTGTCAGTCCAAATCACATTCCTGGGCTGCTTCTTCGAAGTCAGCTCTGTCAAGGGGGTCACGATCGTGCCATAGCCCTTGACAAACCTCCTGTAATACCCAGTGAGCCCCAGGAAGGCTCTCACTGCAGTCTGGGTCTTGGGGGGTTCCCAAGCCAGGATGGTTTCGATCTTGGGCTGCAAGGGGGCTACCTTGCCACTCCCAACTTGGTGTCCCAAGTACACCACTGAACCCTGCCCAATCTGGCACTTGCTTGCCTTGATTGTGAGGCCTGCTCTGCGCAGGGCCATCAACACTTCCCAGAGGTGTCGCAGGTGTTCGGGCCAGGTGCCGCTGAACACCGCGATGTCATCCAGGTAGGCGGCACTGAACTCGTCCAGTCCAGCCAACACCTGGTTGACCAATCTCTGAAAGGTGGCAGGGGCATTCTTCATTCCAAATGGCATAACCCGGAACTGGAAATGCCCATCTGGTGTAGAGAATGCCGACCTCTCCTTTGCCCCATCGGTCAAGGCGATCTGCCAGTAACCAGACGTTAAATCAAACGTGCTGAGGAACCGGGCAGCCCCTAGCCGATCAATGAGCTCGTCAGCTCTGGGGATGGGGTGCGCGTCAGTCTTCGTGACTGAATTGAGTCCTCTGTAGTCCACACAGAACCGGAGTTCGGGTGTGGCTCCCGGCGCAGCAGCCTTCGGAACCAAGACCACGGGGCTGGACCAAGGACTGCTGGAAGACTCAACCACCCCGAGGGCAAGCATCTTGGAGACCTCCTCCTTGATGCAGGCCCGTACCCTGTCAGTTACCCTGTAAGCCTTATGCTTCACAGGTAAGCTGTCTCCAGTGTCCACATCATGGACGCACCAATCTGTGACACTCGGAACCAGGGAGAACAGGTCTGGAAACTGCCCCAGCAACTGGCGGCAGTCCTCCTGTTGTTCGGCGGTCAGGGAGGGTGAGAGGTTAACTCCATCCACTGACCCATCCTTCTCACAGGCCACCAAGAGGTCAGGAAGAGGCTCCGACTCCTCCTCCATTCCGTCATCGGTTGCCAACAACATGCCCACTTCGGACCTTCGCAAGTGGGGCTTGAGGCGGTTGACATGTAGGACCTGCAAAGGGTTCCTGGGCGTCTTCATGTCCACCAAGTATGTCACGGGGCTCTTGCGCTCCACAACCTCAAATGGTCCTGTCCACTTATCCTGAAGGGCACAGGGCTCCACTGGGGCCAAGACATACACCTCCTGTCCAGGCTGAAGCTCGACCAGAGTGGCATTCTGATCGTACCACCGCTTCATTTCCTCCTGGCTCGCTTCCAGATTTGCCTCGGCAAGTTGTCTGAAGCGTCTGGTTTGGTTTCTGAAGGCCAGCATGTAGCTATATACATTCTGGGGAGGTTTCCTGGGAGATTGCTCCCAGCCTTCCTTTACCAAACTCAGTGGTCCTCTCACGGGGTGACCGTACAGCAGTTCAAAGGGGCTGAACCCTAGGGACTTCTGTGGTACCTCGCGATATGCAAAAAGCAGGCATGGCAAGAGGACGTCCCACTTACGCCTCATCGGACCTTCCAGGCCCATGATCATGCCTTTGAGGGTTCGGTTGAATCTTTCAACCAACCCGTTACCTTGGGGATGGTAGGGTGTAGTGAACTTGTACATTACGCCACACTCCTGCCAAAGGGACTTCATATATTTCGATATGAAATTGGTCCCCCTGTCGCTCACCACCTCTAGAGGGAATCCTACTCGTGAGAAAATTCCCATCAGTGCACGCCCCACCACGGGAGCCGTCACTGTCCTCAGAGGGATGGCTTCAGGGTACGGGGTGGCATGGTCCACCAAGACCAGGATGAACCTGTTGCCCATGGCTGTCTTGGGGTCCAGAGGCCCAACGATGTCAATACCCACTCGCTGGAATGGCGTACCGACCACAGGGAAGGGTTGGAGGGGAGCCTTGTTCTTCCCTCCCGTCTTCCCACTTGCCTGGCAAGTTGGACAGGTTCTTGTAAAGATGAGGCGGAGGCAGGAACTTCAATTGGAGATTTATTCAGGAAAAGAGAGCCGTCCAGCATGAAGGGGAGACAGGGCAGCTGCAACTGCCAAACAGGGAACATTGGGGGAGAATGCACAGTACATGAAGAACCCACAGGTGACATCATGGAGTTCCAATAAGTATTGCATAATACAGATCACCAGTATTGCGTAATACAGATCACCACACACCTCCCCCCTTTCTAAAGGAAAAACAAGAAAAAACAAAAATGAAAGATGAATTAGATGTAGTCACGAAATCTGTTAGGTCTGACAGTCAACCTTGAGCTTCTTCTAAGACCATTGTCAATTGGAACACTCGGGGTAGGAATAGTTGCACGTGAAGCGCGAGAGGGATCTCTGGCAACACGAGAAGTGCTCCACCAATTACCATTAGACAATTTGACAGCATTTTTGCGAACCTCCACAACTTGTTGGGAATCAAGAAACTTGGAAAAGCCTTTCTTAACAGTGACAGGATTTTTGATCCTGACCCAATCTCCAGCATGAATACTGTGGAAAGACCTCTTGGAATGTCCCGTGTCGCAAGGCAGAGAGTTGGAAGATTTTTTGTTGGCGCAATCCCATGCCACTTCCAAGTCACAACCTTTGTGGAGACTTTTGACCATCCAAAAGGGAAGAGCTTGAGAAGAGGCTTTCCTTCCTCTCATCAATTCAAAGGGGGAAAAAACCTGTCGCAACATGTGGAGAAATTCTATAAGACCATACAAGATCTTTTACAGCCTGAAAAATACAGCTATTGGATTTGAAGGCGGCCTGCACACATTCAACAATAACTCTATTGAACCTCTCGGTTTTGCCATTGCTCTGAGGGTGATACAAGGGAGTTCTGGTATGTTTGATACAACAATTATTCAAGAAAACACTCATTTCCTTAGAGATGAATTGGACCCCATTGTTGGGGAGGATTTCTTCCGGACAACCCTCCCTTAGGAAAATTTTGGTCAGACAATCAATAACACTTTTTGAATTGGGAACATTGATAGGTTCAACCTCAACCCATCTGGAGAGGTGATCGACAAGAACCAAGAAGTACTTTGAGGTGTTGGGAAGAACATGGAATGGACCCAGAAAGTCCAGGCCAATTTTTTGCCAAGCCCTGCAGGGTGGGGGAACAACAGAATCACAAACACCTTCCAAAATAAGGACTTTGTCACTGGTGTTACAGCGTGTGCAAAGTTTGATAGCATCCACAATTTGATTGTCCATTCTTGGCCACCAGAAATTCGATCTGACATTTCTTTTAGTAATGGTGGCACCTAAATGGCCAGAATGAGCATCAGCAATAATCTTTTCCCGATAAACAAAGGGAGGAATGAATTTATTGCCCCTAACAATTTTGCCACCTTCCAAGGAAAGTTCGGAATTGATTTTCCAATAAATTTGGAGTTCAGGAGAAAGGGATTTTTCTTTGGGCCAACCTTTCTGAATGAAGGAGACAACATCCCTAAGTACAGCATCATTCTCAACAGCATTAACCCAATCATTCTCAGCGAAAGAAATGGAAATTTGTGAAATGTTGGCCACAAAACACTCTTCAATCTCTGTTTCCCACTCATTTTCGTTAGGCTCTTGTATGGGTAACCTGGAAAGACAGTCAGCACGTTTGTTCTTGCCCCCAGGAATGTAGATAGCTTTAAAGTTGAATTCTAACAGTTTGGTGGAGAGTCTAGCCAACCGTGCGGTTGTGCGTTTGACGTTTCTGCCGGATAGAATGTCTACGAGAGGTCGATGATCAGTTTGAAGGACAAATGGTCTGCCCCATAAGTAGGATTTAAACTTTTCAACACTCCAAGCACAGGCCAGCAGTTCCTTTTCAATAACAGAATATTTACGCTCGACAGGACGGAGAGTCCTGGAGGCAAACCCCACAGTAAATTCTTTACCATGGGCCATTTGTGAGAGAACAGCCCCAAGGCCATATTCACAGGCGTCAACAGTGACAAAAGTTTCTCTGTTCCCATTGAAAGGTTGAAGAGCGGGAGCTTTGGTGATGTGTTCTTTGATGAGCTGAAAACCTTTTTCACACTCATCAGACCAGCTGAAGGTGGCACCTTTTTTGAGTAGGAGTCTAAAGCATTCAGTGGTCTTGGCGTAGTCTCTCATGAATTTGGAGTAGAACTCACAAAGACCGAGAAAGGACAGAAGCTGTTCTTTGTTGGAGGGGGCAGGAGCCTCAATGATACTCTTGACTAGACCTGGCCTGGGTTTAATACCACATTCAGAAATGGTATGGCCAAGGTATTCTACTTCTCTGGTTTTGAATACACATTTACTCTTTTGAAGGGTTACACCTCTTTTTTCCAAGATGTTGAAAACTTTGTCAATGACCAAGTTGTGTTCATGTTCAGTTTGAGTGAAGATAAGAATGTCATCCTGGAAGACAACAACATTAGAGAGTTCCTCAAACATTTCAGACATGATACGCTGGAAAACAGCGGCGGCAGACGCCAACCCAAAGGGTAGACGGCGAAACTGAAAAACTCCATCAGGAGTTACAAAAGCCGTGAGATGACGAGAGAGGGGATGTAACTCAATTTGGTGGTAAGCCGCCTTTAAATCAAGTTTAGAAAACCAAGTGGATGAGCCCACTTTAGCTATCAAATCCTCAATGCGAGGAAGGGGAAAGCCATCGACCCAGATAGCTTCATTGAGACTGCGTAAGTCCACACACATCCTGAGATCGCCAGACCTTTTTCTGGCAAGAACAATGGGAGAAAGCCATAATGTGGATTCTACCTTTTCGATGATTTCTTGCTCGCATAATGACTTAAGGTGTTTGGACAAATCTTCTCTAATACTAAGGGGAACATTCCTAAGCTTGTGTTTGATAGGAGAAACACCATCTTTGACCTTGATAAAGTGTTGAAAATTGGTAATCTTGCCTAAGCGATCTTCAAAAATATTTTTATATTTGTGCTCCCAGAATTCACTATTAAAGATGTTGCAAACAGGGGTAGAGGATGCAGGGGAGAGATTGCATCCTTCAATGAATACAGGGTTGGGTAAACCAGGTTTAATGGTGATACCAAATTCTGCCTGATGTATGAGTCCTAGGACATTGATACCACGTTTGGCAACATAGACCTTCCCCTTGATGGATTTGCCGAAAATTGAGATTTCAGCCAAGAAATAACCTAGAAGGTTGATTCTGCTTCCTTCAAAGGCCACAGAAAGGACATCAGGAGGAAGTAAACATTTATTTTGCCAAAGGTGAGAATATTTCTCATAGGAAACAATAGTGATACGAGCACCTGTATCGACCAGTAGTAGGATATGGTGATTATCAATAGTGGCATCAACTTCAGGATCAGGGACAAGAAACGTACGACTGAGAGTATCATTGTCTTTCACTACAACAACATATTCCTGATTGGTCACATCACATTCGGAATGTTCAGAGTGTTCAGACAAAAACTCAAGGGGATTAGGATCTTGAGAGAAATCATTTTCACACATGACACTACGTACATTGCCTCTTCTACCTCTCATGCAGACCCTAGAAAAATGACCATTTTTTCCACACTGAGTACATTGTTGATTGGCAGCAGGACAATTCTTAAAATTGGAAGCATGGTAAGAGGAGCCACATCTATAACAGAAAGTACTTTGGCTGAATTGTCTATTAGGTGTAAGAGGTCTTCTAAAACTAGTGTTTCCCATTCTTTTGAAATAACCACGAGAGTCACGAGGAGTGAAATTAGGAGTCTTGGTGGGAAGAGGCAACCTAGTGGAAACAGCACCAGAAATGGAAGTGTTAGAAAGAGAAACTTCTAATTGTTTGGAGTCTTCTAAAGATGTTTCAATACTTTTGGCTATATCGATAGCCTTGTCGAGAGAAGGATCTTTGCAGGACAGTAATTTCCCTTGGATTTGTTTACAGGAACAGCGAGCAACAAGTTGATCTCTAATAAGTTGAGAGGTGAAATTGTCAAATTCGCATTTAGACGCAAGTATTTTTAAAGCAGTAACAAAGGTGTCAATGCTTTCTTCGGGTTTTTGAGCTCTGGTGAAAAATTTGTAGCGATGTACAACCATGTTTTTAGTCTTAACAAAGTACTTGTCTAATTTGGCTATGGCTATCTCAAATTCATCAGGGGTTTCTCCAGTGGGTGGAACATAAATTGGAAGATGATCAAAAACATTTTGCCCTTCCACACCAAGATGATAGTACATTAGACTCTTCTTCCTTTCAGCACGGTACCTAAGACCGTCGATTGCTCCTAGGTAGGCCATGAAAGATCTCCACCAAAGCTTCCATTCCAGGGGAGGATCTCCAGGAGTCTGAAGAAATGGAGCAGGGGGAGATACGTTTTGCATGGCAAGATCTTCTATTTTTTCCTATGTAAGAAGTGCAAGGAAGCAAACCGTAAAATAACAGTGAAATTTTATGATAATCAAAAGAAAAAAAAAATCCTTGTAAATATGGTAGTGTAAATGAGTAGGTGAACTTTGTTAAGAGCAAAAAAAAAAAAGTGCATATGATGTGCCAAAGCTGTGCACATCAGCGAGTACGTATGATGTGCCAAAGCTGTGCACATCAGCGAGTAGATGCAGTGCTGAGAAGCTGTGCACGTCAGCGAGTAGATACTGTGCACATCAGTATATTGAGGGAAAAATGTAAGCAGAAGCTGTGCACGTCAGCGTGCTGTGCACGTCAGCGTGCAAGGATTGAAGAGCTGTGCACGTCAGCGTGCAGAGATTGAGTACTTGAGTATGTAAATATCGGTGTAGAAGGTATAATCTAGTATAGGCTGTGCGCATCAGCGCGAAAATGTAGATGTTCTTCTCTTCTTTTTTGAAGAAAAATTAGCTGTGTGCTTGAGCTGTGCGCATCAGCGCGAAAATGTAGATGTTCTTCTCTTCTTTTTTTTTTTAAAGAAAAATTAGCTGTGTGCTTGAGCTGTGCACATCAGCGTGATAAAGTGAAGAAGGAGCTGCGAGCGTCAAGCGGAAGAAATCTCAGAAGAAGCAGCCAGGATTGAAATTGACGCGAAGCCTTTGTGACGTAGAGCGCTGAAGATGCGGAAGAACGTCGTGGTGAGGTGATTGACACGGAGGAGAAGCGTCTCGACGTGCAGGTTGCTATGGCAACAAAGTGCGTGCTGGCGCTGGGCGGAGATGAGAATTCGATTACGTCATCATTACACGGCGTAGCTTGTGGGAGGAACAACAAGCGGTGAGGAAACACGCCAAGGAGGTAATGGACGATCGCAGGCAGCGCTTGGGCGGTGAGAACACACGCGGTGCAGGAAATGAGGAGTGAAGCAACGCGCGGTGCCGGTAAGAACAAAGTCAGTCAGCAAAATAGAATCAAGTGAACAGTTTGATGGTGCGCTGCATGGCACGTAGCGAAGCTCGAAACTGACGATAGCCGGCAAATTGTAACAAAGATCCTTCTCTCGACAAGGCTATCGATATAGCCAAAAGTATTGAAACATCTTTAGAAGACTCCAAACAATTAGAAGTTTCTCTTTCTAACACTTCCATTTCTGGTGCTGTTTCCACTAGGTTGCCTCTTCCCACCAAGACTCCTAATTTCACTCCTCGTGACTCTCGTGGTTATTTCAAAAGAATGGGAAACACTAGTTTTAGAAGACCTCTTACACCTAATAGACAATTCAGCCAAAGTACTTTCTGTTATAGATGTGGCTCCTCTTACCATGCTTCCAATTTTAAGAATTGTCCTGCTGCCAATCAACAATGTACTCAGTGTGGAAAAAATGGTCATTTTTCTAGGGTCTGCATGAGAGGTAGAAGAGGCAATGTACGTAGTGTCATGTGTGAAAATGATTTCTCTCAAGATCCTAATCCCCTTGAGTTTTTGTCTGAACACTCTGAACATTCCGAATGTGATGTGACCAATCAGGAATATGTTGTTGTAGTGAAAGACAATGATACTCTCAGTCGTACGTTTCTTGTCCCTGATCCTGAAGTTGATGCCATTATTGATAATCACCATATCCTACTACTGGTCGATACAGGTGCTCGTATCACTATTGTTTCCTATGAGAAATATTCTCACCTTTGGCAAAATAAATGTTTACTTCCTCCTGATGTCCTTTCTGTGGCCTTTGAAGGAAGCAGAATCAACCTTCTAGGTTATTTCTTGGCCGAAATCTCAATTTTCGGCAAATCCATCAAGGGGAAGGTCTATGTTGCCAAACGTGGTATCAATGTCCTAGGACTCATACATCAGGCAGAATTTGGTATCACCATTAAACCTGGTTTACCCAACCCTGTATTCATTGAAGGATGCAATCTCTCCCCTGCATCCTCTACCCCTGTTTGCAACATCTTTAATAGTGAATTCTGGAAGCACAAATATAAAAATATTTTTGAAGATCGCTTAGGCAAGATTACCAATTTTCAACACTTTATCAAGGTCAAAGATGGTGTTTCTCCTATCAAACACAAGCTTAGGAATGTTCCCCTTAGTATTAGAGAAGATTTGTCCAAACACCTTAAGTCATTATGCGAGCAAGAAATCATCGAAAAAGTAGAATCCACATTATGGCTTTCTCCCATTGTTCTTGCCAGAAAAAGGTCTGGCGATCTCAGGATGTGTGTGGACTTACGCAGTCTCAATGATGCTATCTGGGTCGATGGCTTTCCCCTTCCTCGCATTGAGGATTTGATAGCTAAAGTGGGCTCATCCACTTGGTTTTCTAAACTTGATTTAAAGGCGGCTTACCACCAAATTGAGTTACATCCCCTCTCTCGTCATCTCACGGCTTTTGTAACTCCTGATGGAGTTTTTCAGTTTCGCCGTCTACCCTTTGGGTTGGCGTCTGCCGCCGCTGTTTTCCAGCGTATCATGTCTGAAATGTTTGAGGAACTCTCTAATGTTGTTGTCTTCCAGGATGACATTCTTATCTTCACTCAAACTGAACATGAACACAACTTGGTCATTGACAAAGTTTTCAACATCTTGGAAAAAAGAGGTGTAACCCTTCAAAAGAGTAAATGTGTATTCAAAACCAGAGAAGTAGAATACCTTGGCCATACCATTTCTGAATGTGGTATTAAATCCAGGCCAGGTCTAGTCAAGAGTATCATTGAGGCTCCTGCCCCCTCCAACAAAGAACAGCTTCTGTCCTTTCTCGGTCTTTGTGAGTTCTACTCCAAATTCATGAGAGACTACGCCAAGACCACTGAATGCTTTAGACTCCTACTCAAAAAAGGTGCCACCTTCAGCTGGTCTGATGAGTGTGAAAAAGGTTTTCAGCTCATCAAAGAACACATCACCAAAGCTCCCGCTCTTCAACCTTTCAATGGGAACAGAGAAACTTTTGTCACTGTTGACGCCTGTGAATATGGCCTTGGGGCTGTTCTCTCACAAATGGCCCATGGTAAAGAATTTACTGTGGGGTTTGCCTCCAGGACTCTTCGTCCTGTCGAGCGTAAATATTCTGTTATTGAAAAGGAACTGCTGGCCTGTGCTTGGAGTGTTGAAAAGTTTAAATCCTACTTATGGGGCAGACCATTTGTCCTTCAAACTGATCATCGACCTCTCGTAGACATTCTATCCGGCAGAAACGTCAAACGCACAACCGCACGGTTGGCTAGACTCTCCACCAAACTGTTAGAATTCAACTTTAAAGCTATCTACATTCCTGGGGGCAAGAACAAACGTGCTGACTGTCTTTCCAGGTTACCCATACAAGAGCCTAACGAAAATGAGTGGGAAACAGAGATTGAAGAGTGTTTTGTGGCCAACATTTCACAAATTTCCATTTCTTTCGCTGAGAATGATTGGGTTAATGCTGTTGAGAATGATGCTGTACTTAGGGATGTTGTCTCCTTCATTCAGAAAGGTTGGCCCAAAGAAAAATCCCTTTCTCCTGAACTCCAAATTTATTGGAAAATCAATTCCGAACTTTCCTTGGAAGGTGGCAAAATTGTTAGGGGCAATAAATTCATTCCTCCCTTTGTTTATCGGGAAAAGATTATTGCTGATGCTCATTCTGGCCATTTAGGTGCCACCATTACTAAAAGAAATGTCAGATCGAATTTGTGGTGGCCAAGAATGGACAATCAAATTGTGGATGCTATCAAACTTTGCACACGCTGTAACACCAGTGACAAAGTCCTTATTTTGGAAGGTGTTTGTGATTCTGTTGTTCCCCCACCCTGCAGGGCTTGGCAAAAAATTGGCCTGGACTTTCTGGGTCCATTCCATGTTCTTCCCAACACCTCAAAGTACTTCTTGGTTCTTGTCGATCACCTCTCCAGATGGGTTGAGGTTGAACCTATCAATGTTCCCAATTCAAAAAGTGTTATTGATTGTCTGACCAAAATTTTCCTAAGGGAGGGTTGTCCGGAAGAAATCCTCACCGACAATGGGGTCCAATTCATCTCTAAGGAAATGAGTGTTTTCTTGAATAATTGTTGTATCAAACATACCAGAACTCCCTTGTATCACCCTCAGAGCAATGGCAAAACCGAGAGGTTCAATAGAGTTATTGTTGAATGTGTGCAGGCCGCCTTCAAATCCAATAGCTGTATTTTTCAGGCTGTAAAAGATCTTGTATGGTCTTATAGAATTTCTCCACATGTTGCGACAGGTTTTTCCCCCTTTGAATTGATGAGAGGAAGGAAAGCCTCTTCTCAAGCTCTTCCCTTTTGGATGGTCAAAAGTCTCCACAAAGGTTGTGACTTGGAAGTGGCATGGGATTGCGCCAACAAAAAATCTTCCAACTCTCTGCCTTGCGACACGGGACATTCCAAGAGGTCTTTCCACAGTATTCATGCTGGAGATTGGGTCAGGATCAAAAATCCTGTCACTGTTAAGAAAGGCTTTTCCAAGTTTCTTGATTCCCAACAAGTTGTGGAGGTTCGCAAAAATGCTGTCAAATTGTCTAATGGTAATTGGTGGAGCACTTCTCGTGTTGCCAGAGATCCCTCTCGCGCTTCACGTGCAACTATTCCTACCCCGAGTGTTCCAATTGACAATGGTCTTAGAAGAAGCTCAAGGTTGACTGTCAGACCTAACAGATTTCGTGACTACATCTAATTCATCTTTCATTTTTGTTTTTTCTTGTTTTTCCTTTAGAAAGGGGGGAGGTGTGTGGTGATCTGTATTACGCAATACTGGTGATCTGTATTATGCAATACTTATTGGAACTCCATGATGTCACCTGTGGGTTCTTCATGTACTGTGCATTCTCCCCCAATGTTCCCTGTTTGGCAGTTGCAGCTGCCCTGTCTCCCCTTCATGCTGGACGGCTCTCTTTTCCTGAATAAATCTCCAATTGAAGTTCCTGCCTCCGCCTCATCTTTACATTAGATAATGTTCATAAAATCAAACCGCTTTGCTTGATGAGGTTGAATTGTAGGTAGCAGTGACAGCTGAATAACAGCTGACCATCCTCAGTCGCCAATGTAAAGATGAGGCGGAGGCAGGAACTTCAATTGGAGATTTATTCAGGAAAAGAGAGCCGTCCAGCATGAAGGGGAGACAGGGCAGCTGCAACTGCCAAACAGGGAACATTGGGGGAGAATGCACAGTACATGAAGAACCCACAGGTGACATCATGGAGTTCCAATAAGTATTGCATAATACAGATCACCAGTATTGCGTAATACAGATCACCACAGTTCTGCAATAAGCATCTGAGCTCTTATGCATTTGGGGCCAGTAAAAGTGGGTGACAAGCCTGTCATAGGTCTTGTCCATCCCCAAATGTCCTGCTAAAGGCACATCATGAGCCAGACCCAGTAGGAAGGCTCGGAACTTCTGGGGTACCACCAGCACACGGGCTGACCCAGGTTCAGCAGCCTTAGGCTCCGAATACAGGAGGTCGTTCTCCCAGTACACGTAATGTGTTTTGGCCTGAACACCATTGGCCTGGTCTGCAGCCTGCTGCCGCATACCCACGAGAGAAGGGCATTCTTTCTGCTCCCTGCAGAATTCCTCCCTGGAGGGTCCTCCTTCTTGCTGCCAATGGGTCAGCTCAGGCAGGTCCCCCAGTTCGGCGATCTGTTCCCCTGTAGGCTCCAGGGCATCCCCCTCAAGGTCTGCCTCCTCCTGGACCGTAGGAACTTCAGGGGCCGGTTTCCCGCGCCCCCTGCGTCTTCTCCCTAAGGCCGGTTCCTGGGCCTCTCCATCAGGCCCCAGGACCTCTCGATCACCCCTACTGGCTGCCATCGACCGGGTGGTCACGCACGCCCAGTCAGGCAGACCCACCATCCGCAGGAGAGTCGTTTTCTCCACCTTTTCCCAAGGGGAGTGCTCCAAGTCGTTCCCTAGAAAACAGTCAACAGGCATGGTTTTTCTCACACAGACCTGCAGAGTACCAGAGACCCCCCCCCCACTCGAAGGGAACTTGAGCCATCGGACACTGACTCTCAGAATTATCAGCGTTGATAACCCTAAAGTAGGCATGGGGTACAACCTGCTCCTGAGACACCAGGTGCTGCCTCACTGCAGTCACACTGGCTCCTGTGTCTCTAAGAGCCTCGGCTTCCCTACCATTGATGATCACCACCTGCCCATATTTTTTAGTGTTAGAGGGCAGGTAGTTCGTAGGGATCATCTCGCTGTCTCCTAACGAGACCAGGGTCATGTGAACGGGATCTCCACCCCCCGGGACCATCATTTCTTCTCCCAGGTGAACGCTAGTCACCTGTCGGGGCGGAGCACCAGTGGGTGCGGGTTTTCCAAATAGGCGACACTTGGGGTCACTGGTTATGTGCCCAGGCTCGCCACATTTGAAACAATTGAAGGGCCCCTTTGGAACAGGTTTACCTGTCGGGGCCCCATTCTGCTTCGGGGGTGGGGGAGGCTGAGAACCCTGCTGCGGATTCCCTTGGGAACTACTTTGGGGGCCTTTTTGGAACCCTTTCTGTTTTCCCCCCTTGTCCCCCCCCACTCTTCTGCTGGGGACCCTGCCCACTCTTGGCGGAATCTCCCACGGGACCCTTGTGGACCCTGGTGCTGAGCCAGCGGTCCGCCTCCTCAGCAAGCTTCCTCGGGTTGGACAGCTTGCTATCGATCAGGTGTTGGCGTAACTCAGGAAAACAGTGATCAGACAAGTGCTCCCATGCAATTAAATCAAAGAGACCTTGAAAATCATTAACTTTGTTACCTTTCACCCAACCATCCAGCGCTCTGCAAAAGTAAGTCACATACTCCACATACGTATTCCCAGGCCGCTTAGTACATCCCCTAAACTTCTGTCTATACATTTCAGGGGTAAGCCCGTACCTGTTCAATAAAGCTTCTTTCATGTGGGCATAGGATCTCTGATTCTCAACGGGCAAATCTAGCAAGGTATCTCTCCCTTCGCTAAGGAACCTTCCCCACAACCCCGCTCCCCAATCCTTGTCAGGGACCCGGTGGGAGGACATGGCTACCTCGTATGCCCTAAACCACTGTCCTATGTCATCCCCCTTAAAGAACTCCTTAACTACGTCCTTCGGGATGTGCACTCTTGACTCTACCTGCACTGGCGATGTGCTGCCACCAGAGGGAGGACGATCCAAGTCTCTCTCCTTGAGACTTATCTCCCTCATTTTCACTTCATAATCCATCTGGTGCTTTCGCTCTTCCAGCGCCATTCTTTTGGTTTCAAGCTCCAGCTGGATTTTCAATTCTGCCAACTTTCTTTCGTGATTCCGGGTTTCCTTCCTGTCCGCCAGCTCCTCTGGCGACAGGCCTTTACCAAAGCTGTGCTCGCTGTCTTGCCTTTCGAGATCGATCAGATCCCCAAGTGCATTCTGCTCCTCCGTCGCATTCTGCTCGGCGAGGACATCTTGCTCCTCCGGGGTTTTCCGGGACTCGATCCAGGCTTTCAGGGCCTTGGAGAGCTGGGTCTTGCTTTTGCAGCCAGCGTGCGGGACCTTGAGTTTCTTGCAAAAGAACTTCAGTTCGTCCCTGGAATATTTATCCACTTTGGTGGGGTCCCATTCCACCTCCAACACCTCGGAGGTCGTGGACTCCGCTCCATCCAGGCTCTTTGTGCCCGGCATGGTTTCTGTACTCGGGATCTTCTTTCGGCAAAATTCAAAAAGCAAAGTCTGTGGCTAAGTAACTGGACCGTAATCCTTGTGTAGTGGTCAGAAGCTCAGGTATAGATATCGCAAGTGTAAATTCGAAATCCTCACCGCTGCGTCCAATGTAGGAAGGGGGAGGCTCTAGTTGGCGCAGTGCAACACTAGCGACAAGCAGGGACTCTCTCTTCCTCGTCAGGGCTGAGGGTTACCCTCCAGACAACCTCTGCTTACCCTCTAGGTAGTGTGGCTTAAGCAGTCGTAGGCTAATCTTTGGGGCACATAGGGTTAAACACTTGCAACAGTACACCTTTACAACCAACCCACCACACAACGAGACCAGACTGTATTCTGTAAAAATATATATCTTTATATAGATTTTAAGCAGGCTTGTGAATACAGTCAATGTACTTTATGAAAACGGTTGCAGATTACTTAATTCGGGTTACCACAGTTCTTATGCAGTTCTCTTGAGGCCCATAGGCCGGTGTTAACCAAAGTTCTTTGTGGAGCCGGCGGCTTCCAGGGGATCTGTCCCACGTCGCGTTGCCTTCCCGGGATCGCTGATCGTTGTGGCTCCTCAGCCGAGCAGGTCACTGGTCATCCGGGGCAGCGGTGTTCTGTGGCGGCAGAGCCCTCTCTTCGTCGTCCGCTCCGACCCTGGAGGCGGCGGTTGTGCGGCGTTGACAAGTGGCAGTACGGTCCCCAAGTGCAGGACGTACCCAGCCAAATGTCGGTGCAGCTGTGGGCTCACAGCTGGGCTGTCGGGCAGGCTACCGACTTTGCGGATTCTCGTAGGGCAACTGCCCGTCTTTGCAGGTGAGTGACTGCTCGCTATGCAGTCACCTCGAGAGCTCGGACCGGACGGGTCCTCCTTCACTTTGCTCTCGGGCTCCCGGTGCAGTTGCGGTCACGGTGTTCGGGCCAGCGGCGGCTGGTCCTTACTTTGCTCTCGCTGTTGCTTTGGGCCCCGGTCACGGTGGTCGGGAGGACGTTGATGCCTTAGAGGAGATTCCTCTGTCGATACTGTGGCGATGGTCAGCACCCGCAGTCGCTTCCTTCCAAGGGGGTTAGCGTCCACTGGTCCTGGGACGCTGGTCAGGGGGCAAGTTCAGTTGCAAGCCCTTGGAGATCTCTTCAGCAGAGTTTGGCACAAAGTAAAGCAAAAGTCTTCTCGTAGTCTTTTCTCCTGTCTCTCCTTCAGCAGCAAGGCACCAGACACAGGCAAGAGTCAGCACCCTTCCTTGTCTCTCACGGTCCTTCTCGTCGGGCAGATTCCTTCTGTGGCCCAAACCGGATCTAATTCTCAAGGAGCCGGGCTCCTTCTTTTATAGGCCAATTCTTTTGTTCTCGCAGGCCAGGGGGGCCTTTGCATAGCCACTCTCAGTTCTGGAGTACCCCGGTGGGTGTACTCCGGCTTCTGCTTTCAGTGTGAGGGGCAGGCGCCTCAGACGCCCCACAGGAGGTGGAGCCAGCATTGTCCGGACAGGGGTGGCCAGAGTACCTTGTTGATGGGGGCTTCGCCCTTCCTGGGCCAGGTGCCGGCAGAGTCATCCGCCGCTCCCCAGGAGGGTGGAGCCAGCATTGTGGTGGCAGAGCACAGTGACAGTTCGTGTCAAGAGGCACTCCTACCTCCCACTAAGGTGTAATCTGCGCATTCACCACCTGTCATCCCTCCAGCCCTGTCACTCATACATCCCAGACAGTCAGATACACATACCAGCAGAGGCGGACTGAAATGGTTAGGCAAGCAAATGCTGACTTTCTAAAAGTAGCATTTGCAAACCCAGGATACTAAAATAAACTTGACTACAAGAAATATCTCATTATCCTGAGTTCAGGCATACTAAACATGACTCACTACCATGCTCCTTGAGCCTGCGGGGATTATAGGGTGTAATAATCCTCGCAGCTCAGTCTGGCCTAATGGAGCAGGTAGTCTTCAATAGTGAAATACGGTCTTGGTTGTAAGTCACTACTAGGACAGGCCACGCATCTCAGGGCTTGTCCTACCTTGCACCTACAACGCACCCTGCCCGCAGGCCTACCATAGGGGTGACTAATATGTAGTCAAGGGAAGGGTCGGTGCTGGCAAGTGGGGACACTTGCCCAGCTAGCGTGACAGTACGAGACCGCACGCGGGTTCTGCGGTCGCAGTTCCCAGACACATCTTTACGGCTGCTTCGGTGGGTGGCGCAACCAGTGCTGCAGGCCCACCAGCAGTATTGGCATCTACAAGCCCCGGCACTCTCTCGTGCACTTTACTAGGGACTAACAGTAAACCCAAAGAACCAATCATGGATACCAATCGCATGTATAATTTTACAGTAGGGAGCACTTGCACTGCGGCACGGATCAGCCGTGGCGCAGTGCCCTGAGTATCGGAAAACCAGCAAAACATCGGCGGCACATCAGCAAAAAGTGGAAGGGAGACTCACGCCAAGGTGCCAGGTCTAACAGTGCACAAATAGGATAAAATAGGGTGAAGTAAATACAAACTGTCGGGTAGCCAAGCTCTTAAGTTCTTGGCATGCCTATGCGGTCTTTTAACTAAATGATGTAATCCTCTTCGCGCAAATAAGGACACTCACACGACTCTGATTCAGTAGCATAAAAGGTCACTTTTATTACTAGGACAGCCAAAGACAGACCCCGCAACATTATCTTTATTCAACAATACCTTGTACGCTTTCCCCAAAACCTTCTTCCAATTGTATACATTTCCATTCCCCAATGCTTTATTCTTTTCCATCAATCCATAACTTGTTTTCCATATCACCAGATTATTTCCATTTTTCCTTTTCCTTTCCCACCTACCCTCCCAACCCCTCCCCATAGAGAAAGGATGAATCCGCTCTAGATTATCCTATCCCTTAAAACACGCCACCCAGGAAAACCTTCGAGCTTTCCTGCCCCACCCAAATTCTCAACCACCCAACCGAATCAATGCGCTTACATTCTTTCACTTTTGATCAAAGTTTTTTTTTTTATATTTCTTTCTGTGAACACCATAAATCAACACACCACAAGTTATCCAAAACATCACGTAGTTCCATGAGGTAGTATGCTTGCCCCATCTGTGACAGATGTACCCCATCACTTCGAAATAAATGAAGCATTTCGCTAGAAAAATGCTCATGAGCCAGTACCGTTATTCCCATAGCTGTGCAGAAATTTTTAGAGCCCTGTTCAACTTGCGGCGAGCTTTCTCCACAGCCGCATGTGCCCGTGCACCTCTCCATTGATGTCTATACACAAATTCAGTCCAAACCACCCGGTACCCACCCAATTGGTTTTAATGAACGCTAAATCCAGCTTCATTTGCTTAATGAGCGTTAATCCAGACAAGTCCACCAGATCGTTTTCGCCCAGGTGTATTATTAGCAAGTCTGGTATTCCCCAAGCCGCAGCTAACTTGGAGAGCAAGGGCAATAAATCCTTCCATTTCATTCCCCCCACACCTTTCCATAACACCTCATGGTCTGTGCTATACAAACCTAAACCTCGTCCACAAATTTGCTGTTCAGCAAAAGTTGCAGCCCATTTAACTATGGAATGTCCAATAATCCAAGTCCTCTTTTTGCGAGGGAAATCCAGAACTTGACCTTTAATACAAAAACCAACATTACTATATAAACTCAGCGACCATTACATTACAATTGCACATATCTGTAGCAACAGTTAGATTTCCAACGCCCTATGCGTTGTAATTCCTTCTTCCGCAAACCCAACTTAGCAGCTTCCATAGCTGCACCTATTCTAAAGGAGTGTGTACCAAAACATTTTGGATTTACCCCCACCAATGCCAGAGTTTTTCTCAGGACCGCCAAAAATTGAAAACAAGTCAACTGATCCCCTTTCTTATGACAAAATATGATTCCATCACGAAACACTGCAGATTGTAGAAAGACCTCCCACTCTTCAACAGGGCAACAACCCACCACCCCACTCCTTCCCAAACTCACCAACATCCCCTTCCCCGTTTGGTCTGTCTTTGACTGTCTCAACTTGATCTGTAACCTCCTACCCCCCATAATATGCACATCCGACGTCTGCATCCCAACTTGGTTCCTTAGCCCCAGTAGTTCCGATATACGAAACGCCCCAAAGAAAAGCCACACCATACATAACCTAAAGCGTACCAACTCCCATGTACTGTAACAACAACCAGGCACTACTCCTAAAATCCGCCGCAACAAATCAAATGTAATGGGATCCCTCAACTGTTTTTCATGAAACTTGTGTTTTCCAAAACCTTTCAACATTTTCTTCAAAAGGAAACCTATCTGAACTACTTTCCCCAACAATAACTGGCTGTAAAATGAAATACCTGCAAGCTTGCCTGAAATCGTCGTATGGGACAAACCTTTGTCCATTAAATATAATACAAACTCTAACATAAACTGTTCACTGTCCACTGCTGTACCGCCTTCCCCCGATCCGAAGCATAGCACAAAAAGTCAGACCACGCTTGCTGATAACTCCGTCTCATGGACTCCGCTATAGATTTTTCAACCAGGTCTGCAATCCTTATTCCCCCAGGTCCCAAATGTGCAAAGGGATCGTTGTCTTGTTTCTTTCTGCTCTGGGTGCCAACTCCCGGAACCTCTGCCAATTGCAATGAGATAAAGCGTCGGCAATTGAGTTGGTTACCCCAGGAATATGCTTTGCCTTAAAAACAATATTCAACTGCAGGATTCGCAACATGAAAGCCCTCAACAAATGTAGAACCCTCACATCTTTTGCCCGTTGCCATTGACCAAACTCACCACCGCCATGTTATCCACATGGAACAACACACAGAGATCCTTAAACTCCTCACCCCGGGCGATGCAACGACCTTGCTCCAACCAATGAGCCGGCCAAGGCTCCGCACACCACCGTCCCTCCCAGAACAATCCAAAATCTTGGGCTCCAGAAGCATCTGAGAAAAGTTGTACTTGCCAGACCGTGTCCTCATCCACAAAATTGACAGACACTCCATTAAAGTCATCCAAAAACCTCAACCATATAAGCAAGTCCTCCTTTATTTTGTTCGTCAATCTTATGTGATGATGGGGCTAAGAAGCCCCCGCCATCGCAAAACCAAGGCGCCTGCAAAAGGTTCTACCTGCTCTAACCACTCTGCATGTGAAAGTGAGGTAACCCAGAAGACTCTGGACCTGACGTAGTTGTAATTTTCTCATTCCAACTATTTCTTGTAGAAAAGACCTGATCTCTTGCACCTTGGCCAAGGGCAAATGAGCCACCATTTCTGCGGTATTCATCTCTATACCCAAGAAACCCAATGACGATGTCGGACCTTCTATACAACGATCTGAAACTAAATCTAGAAGGCAACTATTGTCTAACACTCCGATATCTGACAAGGATTCAATCACCGTAGTTTCCAAATATTCAACATCAAGTCACAAATTCAAACAAATTATCAGAAAACACTGGGAAATCCTAAGGATAGAGCCTGACTTCAACAAAATTTTCGATACTCAACCCACCTTCGCATTTACCAGAGCAAGAAACTTAGGAGAACTCTTGAAAATACCTCAAATCAATATTGAACACAAAGGAACAGTCCCATGCAGAAACTGTAACCACTGCAATAGTGTTATTCAAGGGACTACAGTTAACCACCCAATGAAAGGTAACAAAATCAAAGTTAGAGCTACCGCGACTTGCGACACTAGCAACGCAGTTTACATGCTAAAATGCCCATGTGGCAAAATTTACGTCGGACAAACTCAGAGGAAACTAAAAATAAGACTTAATGAGCATAAGTCTAACATAAGGAACAAACAACTCAAATCCACTGTAGCTCAACACTTCATGGAAGCAGGCCATGGCATCAGCCAGTTACGATATTGTGCTTTGGAAACAGTAAAACAACAAGAGGGCAAAGACAATCACCTTGAACTCTTGAAAAGAGAAAATTACTGGATTTTTACATTATGCAGCATGAAACCATTCGGCCTAAATGACCGAATGGAATATCTATGTTACCTTTGAACTGCTTGGATTCCAGCTAATGACTCCTTACAATCGCTGAGTGGTTAACTCGTTATACCATCTACAGTTATAATAATATTACTTAGATCAATTTACGTTTTTCTTACATAGGCTAATACATACATAATGTATCTTATATTATTGCTCTTATCGTTATCATTTAAAGAAGTATGATTTTGAAAGCATTATGATACCGTATCCATGTCTATGCATGTCACATCACACTATTTTTCAACTACCCCTCACCGCTTTCTAACTATCTTTTTCCTTCGGGTTTACTCTTTTTACACGTCCCCTTTAAGGCTGCACTCCAACGTCACCCTTTACTCTTTATCTACTTCCGGATTACTACCTCACTCGAACCCGGTTACAGCTTAAACTGTCGGCGTCTATGAGCTTGATCTGCACTTTCACGGTAAGCGCTTTATCCACCGAATGTTTTGTAAGGCATATATTTGCCAATTAAAGCATGAACTTTTCTAAAACTTCTGCGCAATTCACGCGCTTTTCACCATACGCCCGAAATCACGTTGTTTTACTAATAATTTTTTTACGATAAGCATTTTAGTCACTGAATGACATGCTAAGTACACGTTGGCTATCCAAAGCACGAGCACCGTTAAAACTTCACCGAAATACATACGCTTTCCATCACGCGTTCTAAAACTTTGTTATTTCACCTATCCTTTCTCCGTTTTCGATAACCCTCAAGCAATTATACCGCACACCAGAACAGACCGCTGCATGTTCCTTCTCCAGCACCAGTACCCGCTATCTTAAATAATCACGTTCTTTGAGCATGTTTAGGCACAACTATTTTGTTGTTGGTTATCATGCATGAGCTAGCCTATGACCAGTTAATACTTCATGTAAAATATTAGTATTTCTTCGTTTACAGAAAGATATCCCCAGATGAAGGCATAATTGGAATGCCGAAATGCATTGGGATCTTATGAGTGCCAAATATGATAACTGAATATGAATAATGAAACACACTTGTGAATGCAACAAGCAATGAATATACATGAATAAATATTCAAACAACCATTTTGGAGTAAAGTTATAATCTTTTGTGAAACCTTTATACAAGGACTTTCTTGGAACCCAGAGGACATCTCTCAGTGTTGAGAGTGCAACCCTTTCATTTTTCCACGCCTCCAGACAGAAGGCGATACTCTGGAGATCCACACAAACTGTAAAAACGCTTAAAAAACGCTGTGCGCCCAGCAAACAAATCCCCTTTCCAGGACCTTCCATCTTGTCTTTCACTAACGGCACTCCAAACTCACCTGCCATATCCTGAAAGCAAGCCAAGACCTTATCGCATTGACCAGTATGAGCCTCACCAACAAACAAAAAATCATCCAAATAGTGGCAGACTGCTGCATGCCCAGAACGACGAATAACACACCATTCCAGAAATTTGCTAAAGGTTTCGAATAGGGAACAAGAAATCGAACACCCCATTGGTAGAATACGGTCCACATAGTATGCATTGTCAAAATACATTCCCAGAAGCTCAAAGTCCATGGGATGAATGGGTAACAAACGAAAAGCTGCCTGAATATCGCATTTTGCCAATTGCGCTCCCGCACCAGCCTTGCGAACCATCTGTAAAGCATCATCAACTGATGCATAAGACACCGCCGAATCATCCGACGATGTAAAGTCATTTACTGACTGCCCTTCCGGCCAGGACAAATGAGGAATAAGCCGGAAATCACCCTGGGCCTTCTTCGGAATGACTCCCAGAGGCGATACCATCAAATTTGGCAAGGGGCAGTGTGAAAAAGGACCAACTATTCTACCCAATTCCAACTCTTTCTGCAATTTGCTTCCTACCACATTAGGCAATTCCTTCGCTGAATGAGGTTATCGGCCCAGCGCAATACTCTAGGACCTTGATACCCAATACGAAAGCCTAACCGGAAACCCCAAATCAGTTTAACTGCCGCCTCGCTATCCGGGTATATCTCCAGGCACCGCATCATCTCTTGCAGCCTAATTGGGGTAGGAGCATTTTGGAATAAGTGGTGGCAGAGAACCTCGCCCCCTCTGTCCCCTCCCATGTTCCCCTTGCTGTTGATTAGGAAAGGACTGGAAGATGGCATGTCTACCCCCACACTGTGCGCATTCGTGTTTGAACCTGCAACACAGGAGCCCCGATTGAAACCCCAACACGCTCCCGTGGTAGGCAATTGTCCTCTCCCCAATCCTCCCGCCCCCACTGTGGCGGGACGCTGCAGAAAGGGCCGATAAGTTATTGGTAAACCACTGGCCATATGTATCGTGTTAGAAGCCGAGTGCCCAGACAACCATTGCAGCCACAACTCTTGGTCCACCTCTCCCCACGGCTTATCATGAAAAAGACTCACCCTAGCCCGAAACTCTTCATCGTAATTCAACCAAGCATATCCCCCCGCCTGTAAATGTGCCCTTCTGATGATATCTATGTATTTAAAAAGTGAAACTGCCCTTTCAGGATAACGCTCACAATAAACACTGGCGTAAATAATGAAAGCAGCCGTCCAATTCTCTATTGTTTTTGGCACCTTAGGGCGACGAGACAATTCCAGCTCCTCCTCCTTAGAACCTTCCCTAGCTTGGAGGTCTCTATGTAAAAGGCGAAAAATATCCACATAATCGTGGCTCCAGATCCTTTGCCTCGTTCTCTGTGACAAATGAGTGCCCAATGGCATAGCCACCCCCATATAATACAATTTCGTATGGCCACTCCCTGGATTCTCACTGTGTAAAGAGCTGCTTACTGATGACACCAGGCTCGCCCCCCGCCCCCTCTTTCTGACCCCCAGACACCGCAGTTGACTGCGGCGTGTCCCGCTCTCCTGACACCAACTCTTGACCTTTTGTCAACACCTCATTTCCACCCTCCACAGGCCCAGAGCCTGAGCCGCCTGCTAAAGGCCGTGTCCACGCAGCCCACCAGTCTGCCTTACCTGCTGGTAGCTGGGAAGCCCTCTGATGAAATTCTGTCAGACCATCACGCTGATGATGTCCGCCGTGCTTCATACGCTCTGAAGAGAGAACCGCTCCAGATCTCTGAAATACACTAGCAGAGGTGAGATGCCCGTCCCCCTTCCCTCCAGACACCTGGCCGTCCGAATCAGCATCCACCTCTGAAGACACCCAATCTCTTGGATAAATTTCATTTTCTTTATAAAAATCATCATATTCGTCTTCATGCACATTTCGTAACTCAGAACTTCCAAAACTCGTGCCTGGCATAGAGCCAGAACCAACGTCGACATCATGATATGTTACCTCAGGCACAGGCCTCCGTTGAAAGCGCCTGGCCGATGGCCCAGAATCCGCATCAGATTCGCTTAGAGAAACACGCCCCGCCCCCAAAGCCGCACTTTGCTTCGCTGTGACAGGAAAAGAACTCTGTACCTCAGACATGGGCCCAGAGCCCGCCACAAAGTTCCCTCCGCTCCAGCGAGGAACCGCACCATACCTACCTTTCACCTGTTCCGCCGAAGTACCAGAAAAATGATGTTGTCACACATCAGCATGGTTCACCCAAACCCATTGCCCTTGTTGTGGACCAAAACCAGAATCAAAATCCACCCATGGGTGGCGAGGCGGGAGCCTAGATTCCGGAAACAACTCAAAACTTTCGCTATCTTTGCAGCCAACCCCACTCCCCAACCGACCCCCCTCCCAACCAGAATTTTCCCCAGTTTGCTGCTCCCATAAAACACCCTCAACCACTTGATAGTCATACGAAATACCAGAGGAATGAGGCTCCTCAGAACCAAAGCCTGCGTCATTCAAAGCCCTCAGGGGGCCTCTAGGCTGATGTAATACAACCTCCTGACAGTCTGAAAACGCACTCGGCATATGTGGTTCATTCGATGCCAATTCTTCACCCATGGCGCCTTCACACTCCACCACCTCCACTTGACCAAAGTCTTCCTCCTCGCTGTCACTGGAATAGTCTACTAAATTATTCTTCTGACCAACGAAAGAGATCTGTGGTGCAATGTCGACTCTACCGCCTACTTTAGGTACAGCGTATGCTGCTTGAGATATTCCTCCTGACACTGCCGTTTCCAAATGCAGCATAGACACAGCTGACACCTGTGACGATTTGACAACTCCAGAACTGTTCTCACTGAAATGTGCATCTTCGCCTAACTGGACATGACGCACTCTAGTATCTAGCGCAAGGCAGGCTCTACCTCCTCGCCTTCCTGCCCGTTCCCTGGCTTGAGGTGTAAAGACCAGCCGGCTCCCCCTCACAACACACGCAGCTGAGGCTGAGGGTTTCTAGCCCTCGGCTACTCCTGGCCAAAGATCTCTCTCTTCTCAGTCGCGCAGCTGGCACTGTCTCCGCACACAAAGTCTCTGTGGTACTACCTGCTACAGACCTGCAAGCAGCAACAGCTCGACCAACCCCTTCCGCTGCTAAGCGACGAGGATGCTTCACTTCGACAGAAGTTTCCACCACAGCACCTGGCCGTAACAAATCGGTACGCCCAACAGCCACAAGGGCTCTTATCGCTTCTCTGGCAATATCTTCTGCTGACATGGCTCGAATATTAAAAATTCTGCCGAATAAAAAAGCAACGGAATGTAAATAACGAAAAGCTGACAGGAATTCCTCTCAGCTGGCCGTCAAAAACACGACGCCACCGCTCCTTCACTCGCATCGAGTGACGTCGCCCTCCCTCTCCATCCCTGTGCCTGGACAGCCCCTCCCACCCGCCCGAACATCCAATCAGGTCTCATGAGGATAATCCCATTGCGCGAAATACCCCAGGGGAACACCGGCTCGTGCCAAGTTCCCCTGGGACCCATTGTCCACGGCCGTTAATATATCAATTGCATTTACAAAACAAGACACGGATACATGGCAGCATACAAACCAACATAATGGCATTGAGTGCTCACATTGCTTACAGATTATTCAAAAAACTTAATGCGGGCTTATCTAATGGACGGATTCTGATTAACTGAGTCCTCTCCACAACTCTACTAATGGCGCCAAGGTAACAAGTTTCCGGCTAGTAGCATCACGACATAATAAGCTGACGCGCTCACTAAACAAAGAAAACGGACTCCGGACGACTCTCTACAATGGAGTCCTTTTATAAAATGATTAACGGAGGGGAAAGTAAACTAATACATTCCCAATGTGTATATATAGAGTCACTATTCCGGAATGCCCAGTCCACACGCATAACTGTACCGGCCAGAATAATAAAATCCTAATCCAAGGATACACTATTATTGAGATATGCTTTAGTCGCATGAATACTATAGTGAATACACAAAGATCATAAAAATAATAAATAAAAAAACATACAAAGCAAGTAAACAACGTGAATCAAAATCCCAATACCGAAAAGTATGAGTCCAAAAAGTGAATTAGCTCTATGTTGTCCCTCACAATATTTGTCAGAAATTCACATTTGTCAGACTTTATGTTCATTTGATACAAAAAACATTTTATTTATACACAATAATACTATCAGTTACTGCATCATATAAAAAAAACATTGCACAATAAAAAACTTAAAAACAGTATTGGCACAAAATAAAAAAACCTACTGGATTTGCACCTATATTGCTACAGGCTGCTAATGATACACACAATCACTTATGACCAGCATAATGAAGACATAATGAAGACAACACGACATGTAGGACCTAAACGGGGACTACGACAAGTTGTTTCTCAGGTAATCGCACAACCGAAGGGGCGAAAAAACCTTCTTTTTTTTTCTTCTAATATATCGTTAGGAAAGCTAATACAAGATTTTTTCTGTTCCGCTACAGTATAGCGTTTAATGCAAGGTTGACAATACCAACTTTTATTTGAAAATGAGAAGGTGAACTACGGGTAATTCCAGGTAATTGCCTATAAATAGGGCACAAATTTAAAAATAAAAATTGAGATCAGTGCAGTATTAAAGCCATTTAACATGCTCAAATAAGCCAGTAAGAACTGTCAATGTGGGTTAACTTTTAAATGCAGTACCATACAGATAACAGATAAACGTATGGGAAGGACGATACGAAAACCGGACAAGACGCGGGTGTGCTCGTTAGCAAACGGAACAAAACTTTGCATGTACAAGCCAATTTAACTACGGCAGGTACTAATTTATATACACAGCAATAAAGTAGGGGAGACAATTCTAGAACTGCAATAATTGGAATTTCATGTATACCTCAGGTGATTTCGAAATTAGCCAAGTATAGGAGTCTCAAGAATTGACCCCAAAATACGCAGAACCTAACAACGGAGATAAATAGTCATTTAAGAATTTCAGAGACCGTGGGGGCGAATATACTGGGGTGAGACCACATTGGGGTAACATGGGAATATATCCCTGAATCTAATTAATCCCAAGGGTAGTAGTGCAAGTACAATTAGTGTAGACACTCTGAAGGGGGTCTAGGAGGACTTGAGAAATGCAAAGTAAAGCAAAGAAAAAAGTGAAAAGTTAAAGTGCTTTGAGTTACTTGCATACATAGAGATCAAAATAATGATCATGCCTTGTAAATTTGCTTTGTAAATAGGGAGAAGAATCACAGCATCTCCCACAGAGTTAAGACAATGAAAATCAACAGTCTTGATAAAGATGGATAAAATTGTATGAAAAACCATCGAAACGCGTCAACGCTCTTTTTTCAGGCACAATCAAAAACAGCGATACGTAATTGGTTAAATACTGATGTTTACAAGGTGTGAACAAACGTATCTGTAATTGATGAATTTGATGTGAAAACTGTAACTGACAATTATTTAGGTCCTACATGTCGTGTTGTCTTCATTATGCTGGTCATAAGTGATTGTGTGTATCATTAGCAGCCTGTAGCAATATAGGTGCAATTCCAGTAGGTTTTTTATCTTGTGCCAATACTGTTTTTAGGTTTTTTATTGTGCAATGTTTTTTTTATATGATGCAGTAACTGATAGTATTATTGTGTATAAATAAAATGTTTTTTGTAACAAGTGAACATAAAGTCTGACAGGTGTATTTCTGCACGTTAGGGTTGTATAACAGTGTGTCAGGGGAAAATTCCTCTTTTCTGGTTTGAAGTACCTCATTTACCCTGTCTTTGTAAAGGGTCCCTCTCATATCTTTCACCAGAAATTCATATTTCACATTCCAAAACAGAGAATTCTATGTAAGGACAGGAGGCTCCGATTATGCTTTCTCATTTCTTTTAATAGAAATGCTCAGCAGCCAATCAGAAAACAGTATATAAAAGGAAACTACAATACCCATGAACACCAGGGTATCACATGACAGATCATAGAGACACCAAGTATAAAACGTCACCCAGGGAATACCACATCCTCTTTCTTTGCTGCTCCGCAGCCAGTTAAGTGCATCTCTCTTATTACTGTTTTGATAATTGTTTTTGGTACCTTGTTTATGTATTGAGCGTTGCCTGCAATCGCCGCTTTGCTTAGCGCTTTGTTCACGCATTGCCTTTGTGTGCTCTGTCCTTGTTGGTCTGCTCCGTTGCAGGTTTGAGATTGCGGTTTCATCGACGTTTTTGTTTTCGACTGCTTGAGTCGCTGGGAGTGGAGTTCACCTTTCCGGGTCGGGCGCTTTGCGCCCGCTCCTTCTTTTGGCCTGTGGAGTGGGAGACTGGGGCTCGGAGGCTTGCGTGCTGTGCGCGAGTGCTCCGACGTTTGCTTTTGCGGGCGGCTGTTTTCCGCGCATGCGCGGGGGCATTTTTCTTTCATCTCTCTGTTTCCCTCACGGAGATTAGTCGGAAAACGGCGCATTTACTCGCCTAAAGTCCACTGCCTGCACATTTAGCCCCAAATTACGCCCAGAGCCTTTGTTATTGCTTTGGGCTGTATAATTTTCATAGGCTCTGCCTAGAGTGCCATATATATTTATTTATTTGAAAGCACGCCCTCCCTCCACTATTTATTTATTTCTTGGATACACAGGTTTCTACCTGTACTGTTTTGGCTTGCTTTGGGGTTGGTCACTCCCCCTGCATTGTGCCTTTGGCATTTCTATTTACATCTCCTCTGTGGGCGCTTGATTATTACACTTGGCGTAGCTAAGGAGAGTTATTATGAGGACGATTATTATTATCATGATGAGGACGCCTCTGGCTCCATGGAGCAGGACTTGGTTTAGGCATTGGACCAGAGTGTTCAACAGTCCGTCAATAAAGGGCTTGTTCGCGCAATTGCTCCCTTGAAACGTCATCTTTCCAATTACGCGCAACAACAAGGTTGGTTGCCTTCTTCTTCAGGTCGTACCTCTTCCTTCAAGTCCCTTGTTAAACCCCACAAGTCTGCTTTTCAGAAGTTGGTGAGGGCTCTGTCCAGTGATTGTTCTGCGGGCAGGTTCTCCAAAGGGGCTTCAACGTCACAAGTTTGACAGACTGATACGGATGAGACGCATTCTTCTTCGTCTTCAGACCAAGATGGATCTCCTTCAAAGAAAGCTCGTAAGGAGAACTATGTTGATGCTCCAACGCATCCTCAGCTCCTCACATTTGAGCCATCTGATATTGTTCACCCTAATTCTTCCTCTTGGCTTCCGTCCCCAGCTGTGGCCGAATATGTTCAAGCTCATATTCGTCAACCGTTTGCACAGGATGTCCGAGCACGCCTCCATTCTGAGTGTCCACGTCCAGACTTGGCTGATAAGTTGGCCGACACTCCGGAGGTTGATCCCACTATGGTGACATACCTTAAGAAATATGCTAGGTATCCCAAAAAAGGTATTGACAGGGCATGGCGTTCCTGTCAGGATAAAATGTTGGACTTACTGGGTCCTCTTACAAAGATCTTGGACCTGGGGTTTCAGGCCAAGGAGTCCTCAACTCTGGTCGATCCTGACGAGTTGATTGAATGGTCCCAGAGGGCTATTTGTCAATTGGGAAATGCCAATTGCGCAATGTCTTGCGAGCAGCGCCGCGCTCCATCCTTCTAAAATTGGATCCAAAATTGGCAGAACTGTCCTCGTCCGAGTTGGGTCAGTTGGCCCAAGGCTTGTTGTTTGGCCAGCCTTTCCTAAAGGAGTTACCCAAATTTGTGGCTACCTTCAGTGGGCTGAATAAGGCTCAAGCTTCCTTTAGAAGAACTTTCGCCCGTTTTTTGCTCTGGCCGGACGTCACAGGGGACGGTCGTTCGGCCGAGGCTCTAACCAGAATTCCTAACGGGGATTCCAGTCCCAAAGAGGTGGAGGACAGGATTCCGGTTACAATAACAGGACCAACTTCTACCCCTCTCACAAAGGGAGAGGTCAATATAAGAAGGGAAGATACGGCGGTGGCCAAGGGGGACATCGGGATTCCAACACTTCAGGTGAGGCTGATACCAACTTCGGAAGTTGTATTGGGGGGCAGGATTCAATTGTTTCTACCAAATTGGCGTCTGATCTCAAACGATGCATGGGTGGTAGAGACTGTTCAGGGTTACAAGATAGAATTCTACCATCCCCAGCGTCAGTCTCACCCACCTACCTCCCTGGTTTTTTCCATTCAAGATCAAAGGTTAATTTCAGCGGAGATCGATTCCCTTCTGAAAAAAGGGGCAATTCTTCGGACGTCCCGCCATCTCCAGGGTTTCGCAAGCACGGTTTTTCTGGTCCAGAAAAAAGGGTGCGGGTCAAGGTTGGTACTCAATCTCAGAGATTTCAATGGAGGGGTGGTTTATCGCCACTTTAAGATGGAAGGGATTCACCTTTTGCGAGATCTTCTTCGGGAAGGGGACTGGATGGTTCGTCTCGATCTGAAGGACGCGTATTTGTCAATTTCGATTTACGGTCCCCATCGTCAGTTCCTGTATGGCAGGGGAATTGGTTTGAATACAAATTTCTCCAGTTCAGCCTCTCATCGGCACCTTGGTGCTTCACAAAACTTCTGAGGCCTGTGGAATCCTTGCGTGCCCGAGGTGTTCGTCTGATTGTCTATCTGGACGACATTCTGCTCATGGCAGATTGTCCTCAGAAGCTGATGACACACTTGGAATTGTCCATCACTCTCTTACAGTCTCTGGGTTTTCTGGTGAATCCTCAGAAGTCTGTCTTCCATCCTTCTCAGGTGATAGAATTCCTGGATTTCCGGGTTGATTCCCTATCTTGTCAACTCCTCTTGCCCAATCAGAAGATTCGTTCCATCAAGAGGGAGTTAACTTCTGTTATATCCAGACAGAGTGTGTCGTTGAGGTCTGTAGCTCGGATTGTCGGTCTGTTGGCTTCCTCGATTCAGGTGATTTTCCAGGGCCCTCTTCATTACCGGGCACTTCAACGTTTGAAGATTCGTCATCTCCAGAAAGGCCTTCGCTATTCAGATCTGGTCCCTCTTTCAGAGGAAGCGAGGTGGGAGATGCAATGGTGGTTGGACCACATGGATCCCTGGAATGGACGAGCCCTGTTCGGACCGTCCCCGGAGGTGGTGATAGAGTCCGAAGCCAGCCTGTGGGGCTGGGGAGCCCATTGCGGTCCATTATCGACGGGGGGTCGGTGGTCTCGGGAGGAGTTGTCTCTCTCTATAAATTGTCTGGAGCTCCTAGCGGGGTCTTTTGCGATCCGTTGTTTGTCTCCTCGCCAGTTCAATTGTTGCATACTTTTCCGCATGGACAATGTTTTGGCGGTTCAATATGTCAACAAGTTGGGAAAAACGTAGTCCAAGATATTGGCGGAGATTGCCAAAGATTTTTGGCACTTTTGTCTCCAGAGGAGGATCACAGTTATTGCAGAAGATCTTTCCGGTCGCAACAATCTGATTGCGGACTGGAACTCGAGTCATCTTCTGGACTTCAGCGATTGGCAGCTTCACCCTCGAATGTTCAGCTCTCTCTGCCGTGTTTGGGGCTGGTGTCAGATCGACCTGTTTGCATCTCGCCTCAACGCTCAGCTTCCCCTGTTTTTCAGCTGGAGACTGGATCCGGAAGCCCTGGCCATGGATGCATTTCTGCAGACCTGGCCATCGCTCCTGTGTTACGCCTTTCCCCCATTTATGATGATTCCCAGGGTCTTGGCGCGCAGAGCGCAGTTTCAGTCGGAGCTGATTCTGATCACTCCTCTGTGGAGGGCTCAAGCTTGGTTTCCAGTTCTCCTGCAAATGTGTTGTGCTGTGCTGCTCCAGCTTCCCCAACGTTGGAATCTATTGCTGGACCCTCTCGGCAATCCAAATCCCCTGATAGAGTCAGGCCATCTTCTCCTAGTTGCGTGGCGCATTTCGGGAAACGCTGGCAAGTCTCAGGCCTTTTGCGAGACGCTACCAGATTTATCAGTGAGGCTTGGTCACCCAACACCCACAAACATTATGCAGGGTCTTGGAAACAATGGTGTGATTGGTGTGCTCAACAGGAGTTGGATCCAGCTTCAGCTGATGCCTCTATGATCATTAATTTTCGGGCTTCCCTCGCCTCCTCCGGTCTTGCTTATCGAACGGTTAATAATTTCCATTCCGCTATTTCAACGGGTCATATCCATATTGATGGCAAACCTGCGGGTGAACATCCTTTGATTTCTAAGTTGCTTAAGGGTATTCGCCTGGTGAAACCACCTTGTCCGAAATACGTGGCCCTATGGGATGTTTCCATTGTTTTGCGATTCTTGGCGGCCTGGCCTTCCAATTCTCTTTTATCTCGCAAACAACTTTCAGCTAATTTGACTATGCTTTTATGTCTTGGCTCATGCAAACGTGTGTCTGATGTTCGTGAACTGGACCTGGCAGGTCGCAGTTTCAGGCCTGAGGGTGTTACTTTTGCTATTTCCAGACGCACTAAAGGTAATACGTCTTCTGTCACTTATCCATCTTTTCCCAATAATCCCAAACTTTCCGTGGTTCAATGTGTAAAGGATTATGAGGTGAGTACTGCTCTTTTTCGACAGGACATGCAAGGTCAATTGTTAATTGCTTTACAGAAGCCTTTTCGTCCTGTCACCCCAGCTACGTTGGCCTGTTAGGTCAGATGGCTCATGACTGAAGCTGGTATTGATGTCTCCATCTTTGGTGCACATTCCGCACGAGGGGCTATGGCTTCTAAAGCTTTTTCAATGGGAGTGACTTTGATGGACATCATGAAGGCCGCTGATTGGGGGGCGTGGCTTGGATGCCGAGGAAGTAGGCAGCGTGAGCCCGGAGCTCCGCGCCCGATCCCGGCTAAAATCCTGGTAAACGGCGCGTAATCCGGCAGACCAAGAACGCTCTGGAAGGCGAGAGCATCGGTGGGGCGACGGGACCCCAGGGCTTAAGAAAATTGCCGTTCTACAGCTTCGGAATCCGATTTGGAGCACTGACCGAAGAGCGAGAGGATTCGTCCTAAGATGGCGGACTGAAACCAAGCCGTCGCTACTGAATGCTGCGGAGGCTCGGCGTTCTACTCCACGGGTACACCGCCAACACACGGGCGCCGCCGAAGGTCGTGTTGAGGAGCTGCGGCGGCGGAGACAGCTGATAGAAACCCCTAACACCCACGGGGAGGCATCGGACGGCGGCTGTCGGGCCTCTCCAGAAGCGAAAGTAAGATGGCGGCGTTCCCGGGAGTCGATAGCTGAGGGACCCGCATCGCGGGTAACCTGGGGAGACCGAGAAAGATCGGTGCGCTGCACAAGGAACGCTAGCGAGTAAAGGGTTTCCATTGAAGGCAGTAGAGCGGCGACCTGCCCAGCATGACACAGCCGAGGTGCAGCCGGGAATCTGGAGGAACCACCAATTGCGCACAGCACGGACCCACAGAGTGTGAAGTCGGGCACGCCTAGCGCTACGAGACCTCAGAGCCCCGAGCGGAGCACACGCTTTATAGGGTCGGGAATACACGAAGCCCTGTGTCAGAGCGGATGAACGATCGGAACTGCCCCTATACAGCGGACGATATAGACGATCGGAGAACGGCCCAAAAAGAGACACGGGGGAAACGAAACCGAAACGCAGGCCCATGACGCATGGGAGAGACTGTGGTGGTGGATGAGGGTAAGCAGGGACCCCTGATCACGAAAGGAGGAGCTGCATAGGAGTCGAGTGCCCACGCTTAGTAGTATTGGAGCCGATAGGTCTGAGGGTCTGAGAGTGCCGAGCAGAGGGCAGCGGCAGAAGTGGCCAAACTCAGGCAAATGCCCCAGTGAGCATCGAAGTTAAGCATGGCAATGGACTATTAGAGATAGCGCAACCCCTATTCCCTGGCGGAACGTGGTCACTGCAAAGATTGAAAGGAGGCATAGGGCGCAGTAGCTGACTAGCCCCAAACGAACAGTGCTGATGTGATAAGGAGCCACCCCCGATATGGTTACTCCCAGGTACAGTGCGCTGATCGGAGGCTGAGACAGTGGGGGCTGACAGGACCTCGGAGCCTGAAATCTGTGGGGCCATCGGGAGTTTGTGACAGAACAGTTGAGCCCTCACCTTGAAACAGTGAGAGATCCCCCCTCCCCCCAATTTCTGAGTTATCAAGGACAGAGGCCGCCGCCAGCCGAACTAGGTGCGATGGGGAAATCAAAAGGAAAAGGGGATGGAGCCACTAGCTCGGAGACGGCAGATGGTGTGGAACAGGGCCCTACAGAATTACAACAAATGCAAGACCGTATATTGGAAGCTATCACGGCTACGAAAGAAGCTCTACGACAAGACATAGCTCAAGTAGCAACAGGATTGGGACTCCTACGCGCGGATCACGATAAATTAAAGGATAGAGTCAAGAGCACAGATATCACCCTGAAAGAGATAGTACCAGAGCATAAATCTATGGAAGGGCGTTTAGGGGATGCTCTAGACCGAATACTGGCGCTGGAACGACGAGCGGAGGACGCTGAAAATCGCAGTAGGCGTAATAAAGTACGCTTGGTCTGCCTTCCAGAGAATAAAGAGGGTGATGACATGATGGGATTTCTAGACAACTGGTTGCGAACAGAAGTGGCGCCAGAGGGGCTTTCACCTTTCTTCACACTAGAGCGGGCGCACCGGGTCCCGGCCAGACCTCCTGCCCCGGGCCATCCGCCTCGTCCGGTGGTGATAAAACTGTTGCACTATAAGGACAGGGACTGGCTGCTGCAGAGGGCCAGGGAAGCGGGCCCCTTCCAGGTGGACAACAACAACGTAACATTGTTCCCGGACTTCACCTTTGAAACGCAAAAACTTCGGGCCTCCTTTTTGTCTCTCAAGCGTGAGCTGCGAGTGGAGGGTATCAAGTATTCACTACTCTTTCCGGCCAAGCTCAGAGTCGTGGTGGACGACAAAACACTCTTTTTCCCCACATCAGCAGACACCTACAAGGCCGGTACGGACGGAGCACAAGTCAGAGCTGAGGAGGAACAGCGGAGACATCTGATCAGGAAATCACAACGGCTCCAGAAGCGCCGACAAAGGACTAAGAAGCCAACACCATCACAGACAGAGGAAGAGAGGAAGGCACCACTACAAGCGGTGGTGGACAGACCTCTCAGAATTTGGTGGTGCCAAGGGACCAGTGGTAACACCACAAACTTCGGAATAAATTGTAGAAGCTTGAGAGGTACGGCGTGCAGAACTGGTTTATATGAAGACCATGGGGGGACCGGGGCCACCGGATGCAAAAACTGTGGAGCAGAAAAACTGAGACTCATGAGTGATTATGGGGGGATTGTGGGGCGGAGGGGATGGGATTGTGATAGCCACCCTCGGAGTTGTGTCACGCCCTGTTGGCCCCTAAAGTCACCGAAGTAGAGACTGCGGAGTTAAGGGTTTGCGATTGGGGTAGTTGACCCATTTGTTGTAGTTTGGATGGGAGCTGCTTTTGTAAAGGTGGGTCCTGTTCTGGGGGGGCGGCTGCCGAGAGTAGTTGGGGGGGATCGAGGCGAGGGGGGTGGGGTTTTGGGAACTGTTGCATGGGGGGGATGAGCCAAGGGAAAACTGCCTTATGCGCCTGGAAGCAAACTGTTGAAATTGTGCATTGGTTAGTGAGAGACTATGGCTAGCATTGGGGTACTGAAATGTGTGACCTGGAATGTGCGGGGGCTACACACTATGGCGAGAAGGCACAAGGTGCATGCTTATTTGGTCCGTAGAGGAGTTCAGATTGCACTATTGTAGGAGACACACCTGACAAAACAGGAGGGCATAGCGCTACAGCGAAGGTGGAGAGGACAACTATTCAACACTACATACTCTGCATTCGCACGAGGGGCGCTGATATGGATTCGGGCGGGGGTTCCCTTCCAAGTGACCAGACAAGTAATAGCCCAGAGGGCAGATTTGTGGCCATAGAAGGGAAACTCAGGGGCAGGGACATAGCACTGTGTAGCGTGTACGTGCCTAATATTGATCAGTCAGCTTTTCTGACGAAACTCTCAGGCACTCTGGCGAGCTACTTAGCAGGCCCTATCGTCATGGGAGGAGATTTCAATCAGTGGCGGACACTACATTAGACAGGTCCCACCCACCATTGGGAGCATCACCGGTGCATAGACTAGCGAAGCGTAGGTTAGAATGGCAGAAGAGATGGGAATTAGTGGACGTTGGAGCGCATTGCACCCCACAATGAGGGATTATTAATTTTTTTCCAATCTACACGATCTTCACGTCCGGCTGGACGTGTTTTTGTGCTGCTCGCTCGTAACTTCTTCTGTGGCGAACCCTGAATACTTGACCCGCACGTTGTCTGACCACAACCCCCTACTGTTGACACTTAGCTGGATGACTGAGGTCTCTCGAGTCCCGACCTGGCAGCTACGCCCAGATACCCTAGACGATTTACTGTTCAGAGAAGCTCTGGGTGAGAGAATCACACAGTACTTTGATGAGAATACTGACACTACGACCTCCAGGGCGATGGAGTGGGATGCCTTCAAGGTTGTCATCAGAGGCCATGGCATAGGGGCCTATGCAGGAGCCCGCAAAACGCTCTTAGACGACCTAGATAGGGCCCAGAGAGAGCTGCGAAAAGCTGAGATGGCGCGCCCTAACCATCCCAAGCTCCAAGAAGTGGTTAGTAAAGCCAAGGAGGCAGTGGCGGTTGAGATGGAAAGGCTGCGGAGCTTTGATTATAAGGTCTACCTGACGAAGGCGCATGCCGAGGGGGACAAGGCGGGAACGATGCTTGCCTGGCGAGCTAACCCGACTAGGTGTAGCCACCCGATCTTGGCAATTGAGGAGGAGGGGGGAAACACCTACAATACCCAAGCTGAAATATTGGATAGATTCCGGGAGTACTATGAAAGGTTATACGAGAGCAGGGCGGAAGGCCAGGAATATGAGATTGACACCTTTTTGGAGGGACTGCAATTACCGCGGCTGGAACAAGAACAAGCAGACGACCTGGGTAGAGACATTACACTAGGGGAGATAGGGGGCGCAGTGAAGCAGATGGCCCGGAACAAAACCCCAGGGTTAGACAGCTTGCCCATAGAGTTTTACAGTAAATACCTGGTGAACTTAGCCCCAAGACTCCAGGCGGTCTACAATGAAGCTAGGTCGAAAGGGAGGCTGCCTCACTCCATGCGCGAAACTCTAATGATCCCGCTTCTGAAACCGGGTAGGGAGAGTAATACATTTCCTCCTATCGTCCGTTGTCCATGCTGACAACAGACTATAAAATCCTGAGCAAAATATAGGCCAAAAGACTGCTGAGCCACATGACGGAGCTGATCCATTGGGATCAATCTGGCTTCATCCCAGCGCGGGACACTACCATTAATATACGCAGACTGATACGGCTACTCGGGGACCCAATGTCGGGGACAAGCATGCCTTTGGTGCTATCAATTGATATCGAGAAGGCCTTTGATAGTTTGGAATGGGACTACCTTTATAGGGTAATGCAACGATTCGGCCTGGGGGATAAGTATATTGGCTGGACCAAAGTGTTATACACGTCGGCGAAGGCACGGGTCAGGATATGCTCCTTGATCTCGAGCCAGTATCAAGTGGGTCGTGGCACTAGGCAGGGGTGTTCGCTATCCCCTCTGCTGTTTGCGCTGGCAATGGAGCCTTTTGCAGCGGAAGCACGGGCGGGGCGTTATTATAAAGGCCTAGTATACCGGGGGAACCCGCAGGCCATTTCGCTATACGCGGATTACCTCTTACTGTTTCTGGAGAATGCGGATGAGGACCTGGAGGGGGCAGAAAGACTTCTAGAACTCTTTGGTAGGCTTTCAGGCTTAAAGGTCAACTGGGTCAAATCCTGCGTATTCCCATTACGAAAGGTGGGGGAGCGACCTGCTAATCTCCAGGTACTCAAATGGGAACCTACATGTCTGAAATACCTGAGAGTATATGTATAGCATTCGGCGGCAGATATGCTAGAGGGCAATGTAGGCCAATGTATTAGAGCATTGAAGGGAAGCATGACCTTCTGGGCCACTCTTCCGCTCTCGGTGACAGGCCGTATATCATTAATTAAAATGATAGCACTACTGCGTCTCCTTTACTATTTCCGCACGTTGCCGGTGTGGATACCGGGCTCGATTATTCGGCAGTTGAGATCTTTGCTGATATCCTTCCTGTGGGGTACAAGCAGACGCAGAATAGCGTTAGACCTGCTGCTTAGACCCAAGGATGAGGGAGGCATGGCAATGCCGGATTTTGAGTTTTATTACTTGGCGGCTCAGTTGCAGGTCTTTACACATGAGGTGGCGAGGGTGTATCGAGGTTCGGAATTAGAAAGGGATGGGGCACCCCCAGGCATGTGCTTGCCTACATCACACTAGAGCAGAAGCTCCTCCTCAGAGATCTCACCACTGAGGAGCAGACATTTCGGCTTTGTTGGAATCGTGCATGGAGGAGGGCAGGAATACGACGTATCTACGCACCAGAGATACCGCTGGGTATGGTGACAGCACTCCCTCACGGAGGTGACTGGTCACAGCTGCAGGGATGGGAGGATGCAGGACTACAAATGTTAGGTGACTTATATGAGGAAGGGGTACTGCTCCCATTCCAGACCTTGCAAGATCGTTTCGATCTGCAGAGAGGAGACTATTTGATGCATACTGCGGTGATTAGAGCCATGCAGGCGGATTGGGGAGAGGGAATGCAGGAGCCCGCCACATCCATGGCCTGCCAATATACGATGATGGCAGCTGGCACTTATAAAGCAGTGACCTGTCTATACTCTTGAATGCTACGAGAAAGATTAAAACCACCGCTGAAGCTGAAGGCCAAGTGGGAGCTGGATCTCCAGATGGAGATTCCTGACACTACTTGGGCGCAACTGCTGAAGCGAGCAAGGAAGAGCACGAGAAATGCAAGATTTTAATTGATACATTTCTATATTATTCATAGGGCCTACCTCACACCGGGGAAAATTGGGAAATATTTTGGAGGGATAATGCAGCTTGCCCCAGATGCAGTATAGCGGAGGCGGATTTGGAACACATGCTATGGGATTGTCCGCATTTACAAGACTACTGGCGGGAGATTGGAGAGACATTGAACACCGTAACGGATAGGGAGCTACAATACACTAAGGCGGTAGGAGTGCTACACTGGTTCCCACACACACCTAAGAATAAGATAACTAGTAAATTTATAGATATGGGATTGATATTGGCTGAAAGAGAAATCACTAGGAATTGGAAATCAAAAAAAGGGCCCACATATAAGCGATGGTATAATGAATGTCTTAAATGGGCGGCGTGCGAAAGCACACTTAGATACCAACTAGCCCGACGCACTCCTGACGAAGGGGCACTGGAAAGGGCGACAGCATGGGAGGCGCTGGTGCAAGCGCTTCGGGATGGCACTGGGGAGGAAGAAGAGGAACACGCTGACTCAGAAACTGAGGAACCCACTGGCACACCAGGCACACACGCTTTATAAATGACAGGTTCCTCCTGACTGCGGTCATACATGTACACTGACTGCGACTCCAGGCGTAGATGTAGGCATTGGGTGAAGAAGAGGGGGGAGGAGGGAGTTGGGTAGTTAGGGAAGGGGAGAGGTTTGGGGGGGAGGGGAGAAAATTGTAAAAGCAGACTGCAGAAAAATTAGCACAAGAACTTAAAATGCTCAGGGGCTGATGTGAGGGGCGGAGAATTGCTTGACGCCGCCCGACCTCCGGGTTGTGGGCCCATTGGCTGTGTAGACGGATCGCCCGGGCTAATAATTGTTAATGTTTATGGTAATGTAAAGTGCTTATGAAAGTATCATATCTGTAAGATTTGGATCTGCAATAAAAACGATGTTAAAAAAAAAAATGAACGCCGCTGATTGGTCGTCTGATTCTGTGTTCAAAACCTTTTCTTATAAACCAATTGCACATATTTCTTCTGTTGTGGTGGATCAGCTTTGAACAAGCATCATCGGAGCCTCCTGTCCTGACATAGAATTCAAAATCTGCGAACATATGTGACAAGAATTTTCAATTCTATTAAGGACATGGAGGCGAGGATTATCCCACCCATTTCTGCATTTTGCATGTGTTACCTTATTCTTGATTATTGCCAATTGCATATGGTATTTTGTTTATTACTATTCCTTGTTCCCCCCCCCCCTATTTTTCTTGGTCTTCCGTGCACAACAAATGTGTATTACGGCTCTATTTTTCTTTTCATGTTCTGACCCTAGTTTATATCCAGCCTGGTTCGGCCTGCCTGGCGGTTGTCTTCAGTTTCCAGTTGTCTACGGCTGCCTTCCTTTTCTTCCTCTCTATGGATTTCTGGTGCTGCTGGTTCCTTCCTTTTGATCTTCGTATTGGACTGCCTGTTTTTTGTTTTGAACTGTTTTAGTCACCAAAGAAAGAGGATGTGGTATTCTCTGGGTGACGTTTTATACTTGGTGTCTCTATGATCTGTCATGATCTGTCATGTGATACCCTGCTGTTCATGGGTATTGTAGTTTTCTTTTTATATACTCTTTTCTAATTGGCTTCTGGGCATTTCTATTAAAAGAAATGAGAAAGCATAATCCTCGCCTCCTTGTCCTTAATAGAATTGAAAATTCTTGTCACGTATGTTCGCAAATTTTGAATTCTTTTATATACATATACAAATATATATATTCTCCATTCCGCCGTCTCACCTCGCTCTGGAGTAACAACCAGCCAGGGTAAGTAACACTCGGACACGGACCAATAAAGTTTCCTTTTCTCCTTTATTAATTAGTGCAGGTAAAGTCCATGACGTTTCGGCTCCACGAGCCTTGTTCACATGACAATGTTGTTTAATCGGTGTCAACCTTTTAAAGTGCCAGTGATGATTGCATTGACGTCACGTGTGAGTGCTCAAGGCAAGGACATAGAAAACAAACTATGTTGGAGTTTTCAATGACATTAAAAAAACGGGTAACTCGGCTTGTTTTGTACACATATATCAGTAAAATACCAAAAATATATAAAAGCGGGGGTCTAATACATGGTATTAAAAACTGTATATACATATATGCAACTATACAAATTAAATGATCCTGGAATGCATTAACCTTGTTGAGTTCATGGTAAAATACATGTTATACTCAAGGTTACAGACATTAATATTAAAGTCAATTTAAATAAGAAAACATCACAGGTGTCCCCCTGCTCAAAGTGTAGGATGTTAGATTCATTTAATCAGGTTCTAAACACAATATCATAGTAGTATCAAAAATAAAGTGCAAGTGCTTCTTTTGGTAATCTACCAAACGGTGCAAATGAGCCCATCAGATGTGCAAATTTCGCGTCAAATGTGCAAAATAGCAATTTGGTGTGCATAATCCGCAATATGTGCAAAATATGAAGATCTAACTACCATCCAGTTGTGTTAACCAAGTATCTACATCACTGATAATCGATAAGTTGAAAAACCTGTGTACATAAATTAAGCATCCTAAAGTAAAAAAACCTTAGGAGGTAAATACCCATAATATGCATCTCTCCCTCTAGCAAATATCGGGGGAAGTATTGGAATACAGTCTTAATTAAGCATCCTAAAGTAAAAAAACCTTAGGAGGTAAATACCCATAATATGCATCTCTCCCTCTAGCAAATATCGGGGGAAGTATTGGAATACAGTCTGCCACCCTGTACCCAATGGTTTATATCTCTACCCTCCAACAATAAAAAACATATATATTTCTATGGACCTGCTAAATAATCATAAGTGAATAAATACTGTAAATAATACTGACAGACTGACTGGGATTAAGGACCCAACACAGTCCGAATGTTGAGTACGTGTACTCCAAATTTAGCAATGATTTCATATAGATAGCAGCACATTCAGATTAACATATATTTCAAATCCGGTCCCCACTCCACTATGTTCCCACACAGTATCTCCCAGCCAGTTGATTCCTGTAGAGGAGAACTGATGTGGGGAATCCCTGCATAATTAAAAGCAATCATGACTTTCTACTCAAGGTAAACATGTATAAAGGTCCTCCGTGATATTCAGGCCCATTGGTGACTTGGTATTGAGCAGTAAAATGTATTTGGTCTCAAGCTTTCTCAATTTCGCATCCCTATCTCCCCCTCTCTTGCTACTCATGAGTGAGTCAATCACCCAGTATCTAAGATCACTGTTGTCACTTCGGTGGCATTCTCTAAAATGGCGGGCCACCGGGTAGGTGTTGTCACCATTAGTGATGGCCCGCAAATGTTGGAGAATACGTATGTGGACAGCATTTTTTGTGCTGCCCACATATTTCAATGAACAGGGGCATTCCAAGATATACACCGCATATTCGGTTTTACATGTTAAAACCTGGGTGATGGAATGTTGAATATTGGTGAACCCATCCCTGTAAGTTTTTGTGTTGTGTCCATGGAGGCAAGCTTTACAGGTCTTACATCTGTAAAAGCCTTTGTTTTCTTGCCACCAGGTAGATTTTACATAGGGTTCAGGGTTAGTAACCACCAAATGATCTCGCAGCGATGGTGCCCTGCTAAATGTAAGGGAGACTTGTTTGGGGAGACTGTTACCTATAACAGTATCATGGGTGACCAAGGGCCAGTGTTTGTTAAGGATTTTCCGGATCTGTTGGTGTTGTCTATTGTATCCCGTGATAACTCGAAAACAGTTATTATCAGCTGAGGCTTCAACTGATGTATTATCTGGTTTGTCTTCCTGCCTACTGCTGTTCCTAGTAAGCAGTTCCTCCCGGGAGAAAACCATGGATTTATCCTTGGCCCTTTGTATCAGTTGGCTCGAGTAACCACGCTCCAAAAAGTGGGTAGTGCTTTGGTCCTGTGCCCTTTTCAAATCAATAGGATTGCTGCAGATACGTCTTAATCGAAGCATCTCACCATAGGGGATGCTGGATATTAAATGTGATGGGTGTGCACTAGCCGCATGTAATATGCTGTTGCCAGCAGTGGCTTTTCGAAAGATCCTATATTCCAACTGGCCGTCTCTTATGTACAATTCAGTGTCAAGAAAAGTTACACTGTCCTGACTTAACGTTGCTGTGAATTTCAAGTTCAATTCATTGTTATTAATATCTTCAATGAACTTCAATGCATCCACCTTACTCCCCCACCAGATCACCAAAAGGTCGTCAATGAAACGAAACCATGCAACCAAATTGTTGCGAATATTGTGACGGTATTCGTGACCCAGGACCAGCTCCTCCCAAGCTCCCATGTGCAAACATGCGAAACTTGGGGAGAAGCTGGCCCCCATTGCCATGCCCTGTAACTGGCGATACAATTGTTGATTAAAGAGAAACACATTGTTAACAAGGCAGAATCTCAACATATCCAGAAGCATTGCATTGTGATCTTGAGCATCGGAACCCCTTCTGGATAAGTAATGTTCAACCGCATTGAAGAAAAAATATATCTTTGAGTGCATTATATTATGTACAAAGCATAAGTCATACAGTGCAACGGAAACATGCCTCAAAATTTCTGGGATAACTCCCTGTCAGTACTATTTGGATAAAGAGAATATATGATCAATTCTCTTATGAAGACCTATGTCCCAGACTATGGCGTAAGTGGATACTATTCATACTTCTAAGGGATAATGTTTCTCAAAGGTAGATAGAAAGATCATTTATTAATGTATCAAAGCCCACATTTCATCCTTGTCGTTTAGGCCTGTCACTGCTGTGTGGTATTTCTCGATTAATCTTGCTTCAAGCCTGTCAAATCTTGCCTGAATACTTGCTTGGGTCACCTTTTGCAATGTAATCAACACTGACCATTGAATATCATTTTCAGTATGTCCATGGTTACGGTAGTGCTCCACCAGTGGAGCCCCAGTGGTTTTGCATTTTATCCGCGATTTGTGTTGAAGGATTCAACTATTTATCGGTTGAGTTGTCTGACCGATACAGTGTTTGTTAAATGGACATGCAACACATTAAATCACATTCTTTGTGTTGCAATTGGAAAAAGTCTTTTGAATATGTTGCTGTCCATTAATCGTGACTTCTTTTGAGTCTGCTGTGAGCGTATTCCTATCAGTTGGCTTAGGGTATAAGCCAACTTCTAGGATACCTCCTTTTGCTTGTACCCAAACGTCGAGGAAGTACATTTTCTCTTTGTTATTTTTTCGCCCGGTTGTGCAGTTGTCCCGAGCTGTTGCCTAAGATTCTTACCCTTATGGAATGCAAAAAGTGGTTTCGGCAAACCTAGATGGCTTACCATCCTCCAGTTGTTTAAAATAATCTTTTTAACTCGGTTTGCCTTTGGGTTGTATGTGAGTACGCATATCAAGGGCGAAATATCTGGTCTATCTTTAGGCCCCAGTAAGTCCTGTCTTGGTGTGTACCAAGCTCATTTTAATGTTGTCTTAACTAATTTACGGGGATATCCTCTCTTCACCAGTTTGTTGTTTAATACTTTGCATTGGTGAAGTAATCATTTTTATTGGTACAATTTCGCTGTATTCTCAGGAATTGCCATATGGCAGATTTTCCTTGAGACTACGGGGATGGTTGTTTCGAAAAATGTAGAAACATATTCCTATCAGTTGGCTTAGAGTATAAGCCAACTTCTAGGATACCTCCTTTTGCTTGTACCCAAATGTCGAGGAAGTAAATTTTCTCTTTGTTATTTGACATCGTGAATTTGAGATCAGCCGATCTCGCATTTAACCAGTTATAAAAATGTTTCAAGGTATCTTCGTTGCCTTCCAACACCATAAAGATATAGTCTATATAGCGACACCAATATTGAATACAGTTCTTAAATGAATTGGTGTCGCTATATATCCAATGCTTTTCAACTTCATGCATCACAAGGTTCGCTATTTCTGGGGCGAAGCTACAACCCACGGCTACTCCCTTCACTTGAAGGTACAGGGAATCTTTAAAAGCGAAGAAGTTGTCCATAAGGCAGATGGTAGCCAAAGAGACTATAAAGTCATTTGGTACTTGATGTGGTTGATCTCTTTGTTCTAATGTATTTCTCATAACTATCAATGCTTCATCAAGCGGAATATTCGTATACAGTGACTCTATGTCAAAGCATACTAAAAGTTGTTTGTCACTGTCTAAAAGAGAGTTTGTATGTATGTATGTTCTTATATAGCGCTTGATTTTACCCTTGGGGCATCTCAGCGCTTGCCTTGGGAACCCATCCTGGTTTTTCCCTGTGAGATCACCCGTGCTGGGCATCCCCAAGGTGAAAGCCAGGCATCCCGCCGCGGGGGGGGGCCGTTGTGGAGATTGAGCAAGCTTGTTGCCCAGAGCTGCATAGTGTGAACTTGTGCTTAGAGTGGGCACCGAAGCGAGAATTATCGAGTCTGTGGACAATTGGGTTCAGGACCCTGCCGCGTCGGGAATCGAACCCTGGTCCCGGTTCTGACCTCAGCTTCAGGGTATGCCTCCTCTAACCAGTGAGCCACACTTCTCACAGTTCTCTATTTTATTTTTAAAATCCATAGTATTCCAGACGTATGAATCTGTTTTTTTTAACAAAGTCAATCAAAAAAGTGTCAATTTATTTGGCATGGGGCTCAAGCAAGGAACCACAGGCCGAAATTATTGGCCTTCCTTCAAGGTTATCAACGCTCTTATGGACTTTAGGCAATACATATAAATTAGGTGTTTTGTAATTATCAATGTTGAGAAAGTTAAACTCATTTTTACAAATCCAACCTTCATCTAAGGCTTCAGTTGTCAAATGTAATATTTGTTTTCTTAGTCTGTCGGTAGGATTAATGTCCAAAGGTCTGTAATGGTTGGTGTAGGCCAGTTGTCTTATTACTTCTTGCTCGTACTTATCCTTGTCCCATAAAACGATCCCACCTCCCTTATCCGCTGGCTTAATTACTAAAGCCTGATTGTTAGATAAGTTCTTCGAGCTGCTCTTTCTTCTATTATGCAGTTGTTGTTATAAAAAATCTTTTTCCCATTCAACGAATCTAGTTCTCGTAGAACTTGATCATCAAACGCCAAGATTTTAGTTGGCATTATGAAAGTTTCTGGACAAAAACGCATTTTGATTTTTAATCCACTGATATTAGTTGTTTATTCACTGGTCTTATCTAAGAAAAATGTTTTAGTCTGATCTTGCGTAAGAATTATAACACCTCAATTTTGGTGTCTACAGGGTTCTGTAGAGTCGTAGGGACAAAGGACAGGCCCTTGGACAACAAATCCATTTCAGTCTCTGTTGGAAGGTAGTTGGACAGGTTATATACCGTGATAAATTCGTCGTTAGTATTGGTCGTTTTATGTGTTACCAAGGTCTGTACACCCGTCTCCTTGTTCTGAATGTGCCCTGATCTGAAGTTGGATATTGATTGGGGTTCTGATTCAAGTTCCGTCCTCTCCATCTCTCCCTCTGTTTCTGCCTTTGTCTAAAAAAGTTTGTTGAGCTCTTGGGTAAGGAAAGTATGGTTGATAGCTGGTATAGGGACCTGAATCTGAATCTGATGAAGTATCCGAAAAAGTTATGAATTTTCTGCGGGAGCGTCCCTTATATTGTAAATTGTTTACGCAGAGCAGCAAGATTTTGTGCAGCCTGACCTGTGCCAAAACCTTGTAAATGAGGCCTTCAGATGTCACCTCTACCAAAGTTCTTGAATTTGAAAGGTCAGTTATGGAGATCGAAGACAGGAATCACAGAGAGAACCTGAGACTTTTTGGCCTTCCCAAAGGTGCAGAGTACATGCTCATTACTGCATGGAGATACCTTGGAGCTTATTTATGAGCCACTGAGTCCCTTTTGTGTCACCGTTAGTTCATTTTTTGTGATGCATCGGTAGCATAAATAATGCGCCATATTTACAAAGTGACGCATCTAAGCAGATGTGTCACTTCGTAAACGACTGCGCTACATTATACCTACGTCAGGTATAATGTATGCAGGTTGGGCATTCCCCCGCAAGAAAATGTTATAGGAGTGGCTCAGTGAACACTATGAGATTTCACTACGCCACTTCTAGGACACCAATGCATCAAAACCTTTGCCAGCGTCATGGCAGGCGTACTGGTGACGCAGGTCCTTTCACATAGGGCTTGCCGCATGTAAAAGGACACATTGCTGGAGTTGCATCTGTTTTCAGACACAACCCAGCAATGCGCCACTTTTGCGCTGTCAGATACGTCTGTAATACTAACGTATCTGTCACTCCTGGCGACATGATGCGTCATACAGTAAATATGACGCATCCATCTTCTCATAAACGAGGGCCCATTTATTTTGGGTATTAATTTTGACAAGAACTTTGAGATAGAACACATCGCAAAACGATAAAAAGATACCTTTCTAAACACTTTTGTTTATTAAAATTTTTTAATATATATTTTTATTAACTTTATTAAACAGAAAATGTTACGAAAGAATGAGACCCGACGTGGGCCTACTATTGCAACCTGTAATGGAGTGAAATAGTTGATCAACACACATCAAAACTACAAATAACACATAAACTACATCTTTCTACCTCCCTCCTCTCTCCTTACAATACACATTACCACTAATCAATGTATTTTAATAAATGTAATTTGTCATACCTTGATGGAGCTCTCCCTTGCATCTGATCCGTAGCGCGACGATCCCCGTAATGACTAAAGTTAAGTTTACGCGGCAACGTCATCTCTTACTGTAAAAATTTTAAAAAGGACATTTTCTACCATTGACTTCAATTGAAAAGTGTGGGAAATGTTTCCAAAAATGTTATAAAAAATGTTTTTGTACATTAAAAATTGCAACTTTATTTTTTAGAAATTATATGAAATATCGAACTTTTTGGGGATTTTTTTATTTTTTATTTGCTAAAAATAACAATATTTTAAAAGTAAATAAAAACGTTTTATTAATAAATTAGATCTCTTGTATTTATTTCTTCATTTTAAATTTAATTAAATTAATATATGCAGTTTTCAATATTTTTTAATAATTTACACGATGTCTAATTTTTATAATGTTTTGAACTTTTATAATTGTCTCAATAATGTTCCAATACCTATGTAACTTTTTTATTACTCTTTTTATTGCTAATTTTATTTAAAATTTCTTACAAATATATAATTTAATTCGAATAATTTCCATATTTATTTTGCATTTTCCACATCTTTTGCTTTTAAAACAAACTATCAATTCATCACAAAAAATATTTTTTCAATAACAATTAATCAAATATATGTACTAAAACTTAGTTTCGAATTCCATTTAACTTTTTTCGCAAAATTTTAAAGATAACTATTTGATGAAACATACTCTAGCATTAATTTTAATACCTGAGTATTGTATTCATATATTATATCCCTCCATTTTATTTCTCTCTATATTATCAAAAATGATAATAAAATACTTTCATAAACTGTCTTTAGTTTATTTTAAAATATATTATTATTAAACTTCTCCCAGATAAAATTTTAATATCTCAATATACCTTTCTAAATATTTATTTCAATAATATACTAGTACTTATTTTAATACCTACGTTTTTAAAATAATAACTAAACATAAAAAATATTTTTCAAAACATTTACCTTTTTTATAATTTATTATCAATCTTTTCTCCCTTATAATATTAATGTATTTCATAATATATTTTTTTTTATAAATAACAGTCTCCTATTTTTTAAATAACTGAAAATTAATAACAATTTCCTCAACAATTGTTTATTGAAATATATAATTTTTTCTAATTTTAAATAATACTCTATTTTTTATCTGAAAATGTATAATAATTTCCTAAACAATTGTTTATTGAAATATATAATTTATTTAAAAAATTCACTTTTTTTACCTATAAATTATTTCTTTTGTTAATAAATACTTTAGTATTAATTGTAATTAGCGCAATTCCCTTACATGCACACATTTTGACCTTTGCAGCCATCCAGGTCCAGCCACTAAGGTTCAGCTCATCAGAAAAATGTGTGTGGGTTACAAGAAAATGTATACCTGGGTGAGCACAGGTAGGTTTTGGAATCATTTGAAACACTTCTGTGTAAAGTGTGGAAAAGTATTTAAAAGACCTACCTGTGCCCACCCTGGTACAAGGATTCTTGTAACCCAATAAATCTTTCCTGATGAAACGTAGAGTGTGCTCCTATGTTAGAGTCACCAACAATTTGAAGTTCTTATTGCTTGTAGTTTTTCTTGGCATCATCCACCCCGGGAGGAGGAGGGCTGTGTTGACTGCCATGCATGGCCAGGGTCTCCAGACTGGCCAGGTACTTGGGTGACGTGGTCTTGTAGCCTTCTCCTGGTATCTGCGTATATCTAGGTGGTCCGTCTGAATCTCTTCATAAAATGGAAGCTCCGCCATGTTATGGTTATATGCCTCCATGCTGCTGGCTAGTGATGGAGTCGCATTGCAGTGACACCCGCTCCCTCCTGTTGTGCAGCTTTGCGGACATTAGTGCCGGTGCCTCTACTCTAATCATTCACGGGACAGGAATGTCATTAGACCATGAACATCTAGGACCAGGCCGAGTCCATAGTGATGAAAGCTTGCACTACCGTTGTCGGTAGTTTTTCTGCCTCCGCACCTCCTTATTCCAAAGGTGCTATGGCTCAATTCGTCCTGAGGAACAGAATATTTTTGGGCGAATCGTGCACCTGGAGTCCGAACAACCGAGTACGATGCATTCACATGCTTACAGACTCGGTTCGCTCAGACTCCCATTGAACTCTATAGGAGCCTGTATACTGGACACGTAGACAGGCTCCCATAGCAAAAAGGGGTGGGTGCGGAAAAGAGTACACCCTGTGGCGGGCACCCCATGGTGCCTGCCAAACTGTGCATGCATAGGAAGGGGGACCCATGGGTACCCCCACTGGTCTGAATCGGAGGGCTCCAAATGATGGGGGGGCCTGCTAGGGCCCCCAAAAGTACGATTCCGGCAGCTTTTTTGAACCTGACATACCGAACCGTGAAGGCTGTCCGAATCATGCATCGTACTTGCTCGCTCGGAAACAGAGTCCATTGAGCTGTACGAAGCTTCTGCGTGCAAGTCGTACGGATGGGATCGGGTTGGGAGACGATTCGGTTGGCGCATATGCGATCTTTGGATTGTACTTGATCGTTCGGACCTGTGTACAATTCGGTCGGAAAAAAGTGCTACAAATCGGATCCGGAAAAGCCAAATCCGATTCACAGACCTTCTGAGTGAGATCGGAATCGACCCCTTAGTTGCGTGGCATAGCAAATTTAAGGTTAACTGTATCCACAAAATGCACAGCAGGCATGTACGCAGATTGTGCTTGCAAAAGTGTGTTTCTGTCACTATACATCGTCTCGCTTTGTGTTAATTCCCTCGGAAAGGTTGGTTGCATCATGCTGTGTAATTCCAATTTTTCTTCCTTTTTTTCAAGAAAGAGTACCTAAACTGTTTCCTCGCTCGCACACAGAAGAAGACCTGGCATCCTTGTTCGAGGTCTCCAAGAAACTGTATCAATGGATAATGTTCATGAGTGGGCTGGAGCAGGAGACCGCAAACTGACCACTCCAAGGGTGGCTTACTATGTACACTACACTTTCTGCCATGGACTGACAGTAGTAGTACAATTAGGGCCTCTGTGATAGCCAGCAAATGCCTTTTCAGTCTTTAATATTTGTCATTTGCGGCCGCCGTGCAGGGAGAGGGGAAACCACCGCATCCAGCATCCCTTGCTGGTTTGGGATGCCGCCTACCACTAGATACTTTCGCGCCCGGAGACGCATAAAAAACAGCTGACCCCCCTGCGTCGCGGTACCGCGCGCGGGCAAAGCCCGGGCAAAGGGCGGTTCCTCTGTGGCCCTCTGAGGCCCGAGGAGGCCGGGACGGGGCTACCCCCCTTGGCTCTATGTTAAGAGGAGGTAAAGAAAGACACTTGCTTCTTTTTGGTTTTCCACCTATTGACTTTGCCTTTCTCCAAGGACATTTTCTCTTTCGATCTTTATGATTTGTTGATAACTATTTTGTTACACCCAAACCACACTATGACTCACAAGGGGGATAATATAAATAGTTCAACAATGTCCATTGCTACAGAAGTCGATAAAGGCGAATCTCCCCAGCTCATACATAATAGATGGACCAAGCAATTGCCCTCACAAACAGTAGACACAGACCAAGCTTTCCCGTGGTTAGATGAGTTAAACATCCTGTGTAAAACAACACATGTTTTAGTTGAATCACCGCTTCCTGCCGAAAGCTTCTGTGTATTACCCGATACTGATAGCCCCCTGCAACCCCTCCCTTCATCCAAAAAAGCCTACATTGAAAACACCCAAAGGATTGCATTTCCCCAGTTCTCATCTGTTAAAAGGAAACGTAGTGGGGTCAATAACATTGGGAACCAATCAAAACTCCAAAAATTGTGCTTAAGCCCCACAGTTCCAGTCAGTAATTCTTCCACAACTCCTGAGGTTGTCGAGAAATTAGTCGTTCTAGCATCTCCTACACAGCTGGATCTATTATCCCTTATTGAACAACTGGTCAGCTCTATTATATCACCACTAATAGAAAAAATAAACACACTAGGGGACAGGCTGACTGGAATGGAGGAAACCATCAAGTCTAACCTGCTAGCCAATAAATGTTTTGTAACACCTAATTGTTCCCATCCACCTTTTACTCCCAAAGACCCCAAGCCAATTATGCAAGACAAAAGGGTTCCAACCCAATCAATAGTCCCTAACGCACCAGCCCCAATAACTCGCAAAACTTCTTTTAAACCCGTTTTGCCGCAGCGTGCTGCTCCTAGAGCACAGTATAATAAAGTTACTCCTATCCAACTCCCACCGGAGGCAGCTCCTTTTGTGTGTGTCCTCGCGGGAGTACCAGTACTTACACCTGGGAAACCCGAGAGACAACATGACCTGCTGAACAAGGTTACATTTTGGCTGACATAAAACAGACCCCTGCCACCTAACCTCGAGGGTACAATAATGAGTGTTAGAAGGGAGGGTTGGCTGGGTTCCCTCCCAAAAGATATTGCTGGTGACCTAGTACTCGTCAGATTTAGGCAGAGACACATTGTCCCGTATCTGCGTACCTGTGCACCCCAAGTGGGAAACGGCCCAATCTTCGTCTGGGATTTGCATGACTTTTACCCTAGAATGCCGTGCATCCCCTCATCTAGTCTAAAGGTAGGGTGCAACATGTTAATGGGCAGAGGACTCCATGTATCGAGCGGCCGTAGCTTTCCCACTTATAGCCGACAGGAATCATTGTTTTATAGTCCTAAGTATTGGAACCCCTATTAAATGCTGTTTGATTTAATCTTAACCTGTGAAAAATACGCTATAATTAAGATATTTATCCCCACAGGTTGGGCAAAAGTTTTTAACTTGCAGATATTATGTGTTATTTTATGTATGTTTTTATTTATAACTGATTTTAACTGTACGCTTTTATGATTTTTAAACCAAAATCGAATAAAGCTATACTGACTGACATTTAGATGTTACTTCTGAACAATTCACAGTTATAGCAATAAAATGATTCTTTTTATTGCACACACCACAAAATGAATTATCGATGGGAGCTTGGTATGTAGGTGCTATTGTTAGCCAACTCATTGTGGGGCGATGCTCAAACCGCCGAGCTGTATCACTAACCTGTGATAATATGTAACAAGGAAGGAGGGTAACAAAAATAGTTTTTCTGCCTTGATTTCCACGATCGCACATTTCTTTTATTTGTCATATGTATGAAATTGTATTAGAGCAAATGGTCACCGTATATTTTGATTAATCACACCGCTTGTATTCTTGCGGTAGAATCCTAAGCCATTATCGTGTATAAATTAAAAATAATTGTGAAGTTGAATATGACTTAAGGCCTTACTAGGAAACTGTTACCTCTTAAGCTGGATGCTGTGTGTTTTTCAGCCAAGTACTTACTTGTGGAATATGCCTCCTTTCAATGCATCCTTTTTCCCAGCAGGAAACTACAAAGAGGTCTTTACAATGATCGCGGTGTAACAACGCATACCATTACCCCCCAAGTCGTAACAACGACTTGCCCTGCGGGGGGCACTGGATGTTGGAATAGTATAATTTACTATTCCAACTCCAGTATGTGCAACAGTAAGGAAGATGTTGGATTTTAAATCCAACACCCTCTTAAACGATGTTTACCTTTTACAAGCCCCTAGGACCTCATGACCAAAAAACACTCCACAGCTGAAGGGAAAATCCCTTTGATATGCTACTTAACTCTAAGGTAGCTTTGTCCTAATCCACTATGCAGTTGGTGGTATTATATCATTTATATTAGATGATGACCAGCCCTTTCCAAAATTAAGAAAATAACCCCCTGCTTTTTTAAAAGAAAGTCTACAAGCAGATAACTAAAGTAACAGTTGTTAGTGCATATTTTACCTCTGATTGCTTATTAGAATTTCATTGGTAAGAAAGGAAGACCAAGTAATCTCTGCACTATCTCAAATGCACTAGAAGAAATGTTTTAGCATTGTTCACAATCAAGCTATTCTGGTGAATTCTTCCAGAGGTCGGTTGGTCATATAAACCCTTGCCACCTACAAAGTTTCAGGCTGAGATTGAACATATTTGCCAGGGCTGGCCGTTGCTTCCAGGTTGGCCCCATTCACAGTTCTTTCAGCCTCGTCTTGATGTTGCTATTTACAAAAATCTACACTACGCTCTAAAATTGTATTTTAACAATTAATAACATTTATAAAATAAAAGAACAGAACCTGCATTGGGGAAAGAGCAAGCCAATAAAACTGGCTCAATGCTGACAAAGAGACTGTGACAGAAGGAAACAACTAGGAACATCACAACTCTTGTTGGAAGGGAGGGGCGCATGCTGAGTACAAACTCTGATAAGTTGAGAGCCTTTAGAGACGGCTAAGCATGCTTACATAGCAAATCCCCATTCCAAATAGCTAAAGTGGACAACTTCCTTAAGGGAGCCTCCCTCCCAAAATTAACTAAAGCTTTTAGAGCTAGCCTGAAAGAGTTAATTACCCCTTAGGAGATTTCACAGGCAATCACCAACCTACATCCTGATAAGTTACCGATAGTCCGACCAATAGATTTTGCGTTGATTCCACACTTGGGGCCCGATTTCAACCCCATCCGGAAAGCACTCCATACGGCTCAGATCCAGAGGGCTTTCCAGACGAAATGTGCTCCGGGTGTCCAAGCGAGCGAGTACAATGCATCTTTAGGCATATGGACTCGATTCGCTTGGACTTCCATTGAAGTCTATGTGATACTGCGTACAGACGTGTACACAGACTCCCATTTCAGAAAATGGGTGGGTGGGGAAAGCGTACACCCTGTGGCGGGCACCCCATGGTACCCGCCACACTGTGCATGCTTGGATCGGGGGCATTAATGGGCACCCCGTGACCAATTCGGAGGGCCCCAGGTGAAGGGGGGCCCGCTACGGCCCTCCGAAGTACGCTTCCCATGGCTTTTTCGAGTCTGAGGCTCCGACTCTATCCGGCTGATCGACGCATCCATCTTACCTGGTCGTTCGGAATTCAGACCTATTGTGATGCATGAGTCGACCATGTTGTAGTCGTCCAGAGGGCTTCGCTGATGAGTACGATTTGCTCTGCGATATTCACATCGTACTTGCTCGCACGTACAGCGGTACGAGTCATTTGGAAACCGGGGCGGAGAATCGGACTCGCTCGTTACAGATCCGGTGTGTAACCCTTCAGAGCGAGCTCGGAATCATGCCCTTAGTTGGACTGTTTAATTACTTTCAACAGTCTCTCTCAGTAACACAGTTGAGGGCCAAGTCATCCCTCTTATCAACAAAGCCAGAAAACCCAGGGATAAATGTGAGGTTCTATCGCTTGCCCTATAGCACTCTTAAACTCAGATGCAAAGCTCTTTTCAAAAGTCCTGGCTAACTGTCTAATTCCACACATGCCTTAACTTGTTGATCTGCAACAATCTGACTTCATCTCAGAGACAAGCAGCAGGCAGTGTCCGCCGGGTGCACCATCTGATCCAAAAAGAAAGCGTTAGAAAGATCCTCTTGACTGTCCTGTCACTAGATGCTGAAAAGGCATTTGACAGTGTCAGCTGGGTGTTACTTTTTCAGGGACTAGAATCGATTGGTCTGGGCACACTCATGTTAACATAGATAGCAGTCAACTACAAATATCCAACTGCAGAAGTCCTTATGAATGGCTTGTGGTCTGAGTTAGGTATGGGCGGAAAATCCGTTTCGCTCGCGGATTTTGCGGATTTTCGGGAAATTCGCAATCCGCGAGATTCGCGAATCTCCCGCAAAATCCGCAAATCCGCGAGCAGCGGATTTTGCTCGCACTGCTCGCACTGTTCGCGTGAGTTCGCGGCTTCCCAGTACAACTTCGCGCCCCGCGAATAAGTGCTAAATTGCAGAAATACGATCTTAGCAAAACTGAAACTACTTGCCAGGTTCAAAAGTTCAGGCTCATCATTAGTAGCCATTTCCTGTAGTGCTTCCTGAGGGGCCCCTCCAGAGTTCAGTTGCCAGTTGCAACTATTATGTGACCCTGCTCTGAACCTCAGAATAGTTACACATATGCCACAAAGGTCCTGAATTACAGCTAAAGGAGACAAGCAGGAGCCAGGCTGGAAGTTAAAATCCATTAATCAGCCCCTAATTCATTATTGTCAGTTGGGGCAGGGCAGGTGTTGTAACTAATTTTGCAACAATGAAAGCACTTAGCAAGTGCAAAAGATCACTAATCAGGGCGCACTAAGGAAGCAGGTGCCAGCTAAAAAAATATTCTGTGACACATTAATCAGCCCCAAATTAATTCAGGTCACTTGAGGCAGGGAAGGTGTGCTTTGCTTTGCCGAAAATAATGTACACTGGACAACCAGAGGGTGTGGTGATGAAACAGAGGGTGGCATGGGTGGGCCAGAGGGTGGCATGAGTAGTCAGAGAGTGGCAGTGGTGACAGAGAGTGGCAGTGATGAAGAAGAGTGTCCCAAACAGGCTGGACACGTAGAAACAACAAGTTCGCAAAACTTGCGACCCGACAGGTAAGTTCGCAAATTGCGAAATTGTAAAAACCCTCGCGAACTGGCAGAAACACGGGCGAACACAAAAAAAAAAAATCCGCAAATTCGCGGGAATTCGCGGATTTTGCGGATTGCGAGTTCGCAAATCCGCAAAATTCGCGAACGCGAGATCCGCAAAATTCGCCCATGCTTAGTCTGAGTTAATATCATTAGTGACGGGGACAAGCCAGGGGTATCCCCTCTTGCCATTCTTGTGTGAGCTGATGATCTAGCCTCTCACAGCCATAGTTTGCAAAACTAGTATATTAGGGTAATACCATTTGGTGGTAAACAGCACAAGACACAATTGTTGGCTGATGACGTGTAACTTACATTGATAGAACACTCAATCCCCAAAGCTATTAAAATACTGAAAACCTATGGTAAAGTTTCATGTTTTAAGATTAATTTTGAAAAATGAGAGATGCTTAATGTAGGAACACTGTCAAGGATAAGGGACCAAATAGCCCTAGCGACCTCTGTGTTCTGGACAAAGGGGAAAATCAAATACATGGGAATCTACATTATTGCCAAACACTGACTCTTATATACATCAAATCAGCAATATTTGTATGGAAATGAATATTTTAGTAATTCACGCAATGTTTAAAAACTGATTATTATAAAACTAAAACTGTTTAATAAAGTTTTAATTAAAAAAAGGAAGTCAACACATCTGTGAGTCTTAATTTTAACATGGTGTTTGATTGTATTTTGTGCTTTGAACAAATGTTAAACGAAAGACTCAGAAATTTTTCATTAAAAAATACAAACATTTCTATGAGTCTTTATTTCACCATTTTCAGCCCACAAAATGCAGTCATAAAAACAATCACCTTGCATTCCAGCTGAAGAACATAAAGCTCCAGCTAGGAGTGATTAATAAATGTGCGGCTCTTCCTATTCACTTTTTACACTTCGTAAATAGTTTTGTGGGTGCCCCAGGGTCCACCTGGGAAACCCGCATTTTAAAATTTGTTTAACGGCAGCAGGGGAGCCCCAGGCCCCGTGGCCCCATTCGGCTCCCTAAGGTCTACTCATAGTGGATACCAGCGGGGGCAGGCATGTTTTTTCCTTAGTGGGTGCCCACCCAGGGCCACCACAGCTCTGGGGTATGCCCGCCCACTCCTAGTTAGGTTACCACAGTGTCTAAGGGTGGGTTCTCAGGGACATGGTTAGGTATTGGCCCAGGGAGATGGAGTCCAGGTATTGGCCCAGGGAGATGGAGTCCCTGGGCCCAATACTAGCATGGGAAGGGGGGCGACGGTCCCCCTCCCCTTTTTAAAGGAATTCAGCCCTGGGGGGTCCCATGGGTCTCGGACAGATCAGGGACGGAAGCGCATGCCGAAACATGGCACCGAAACTGCCTTACTAGCGGTCGCCGAGGAATCCAGAAGGGTCCTGGATCAGGGAGGATCAGTGGCAGTGATCCTCCTTGATCTAAGCGCCGCCTTCGATACGGTCAGCTATGCCACCTTGCTGAACCGTCTCCGGGACATCGGAGTCTCAGGCGACGCTCTAAGGTGGTTCGATTCCTTCCTGTCCGATAGATCCTTTCAGATCTTCGATGGCGACATAACATCAACCAGCAAGCCTCTCAGCTGTGGAGTACCACAGGGCTCCTCTTTGAGCCCTGTGCTATTCAATGTCTACATGAAACCACTGGCCGGGATCGTCGAATCGTACAGCATCAAAATTGTGTCGTACGCCGACGACACTCAGTTAGTGGTATCGTTGGCTCAAGATAACATCAGTCAACCCCATGGAGGCCTGCTGAGCTGCCTAGAAGATGTTAAGGAGTGGATGACCAGCTCCTCCCTCAAACTGAATGGAGACAAAACAGAGCTTTTGCTTCTAGGCCCAGCCTCGCCAATACCCTTTACCTCCCTGTGGCCCCAAGCTCTGGGCACCCCCCCCACCCCCAAGGAAAGCGTCAAGAGCCTAGGAGTGTGGTTAGACAGGAAACTTTCCTTTGCCACCCAGGCTACTAAGCTGTCCGCCACCTGCTTTGGCATCCTTAAAATTTTAAGGAAAGTCCTTCCACTTCTACCTCTAGAAGCCAAGAAAGTGGCAGTACAAGGCCTCATTCAGTCACGCCTGGACTCAAATAATGCCCTATATGTAGGGGCTCCCGAGATGACTCTCCGGAAACTCCAGGTGGTGCAAAACTGCGCAGCACACAACCTGCTACAGATTCCACGAGCCCAGTCAGCCAGACCTGCGTTAAAAAGTCTTCACTGGCTTCCAGTCAAGCACAGGGTGACATTCAAGGCATTGTGCATTGCGCACCGGGCCTTTTGGAAAACAGGACCCGCAATTAACAGCAACCTTGTCATCCCCTATCACCCAAATAGGAACCTCCGCTCCACCGAGGCTTTCCTGGCAGTGGTTCCTAGAGTGAAGAGAGCTAGATTCGGGGGCAGGTTGTTCTCACTGAAAACAGCTAAACTTTGGAACACCCTCCCCCTCTCACTCCGTTCCAACCCGGACCTGCTCGCATTCCGTAAAAAGTTGAAGACCTTATTATTTGCCAAAGCCTCCGAGCTCTAATCTGTCACTCAGCATGTCTCTCCAGTTCTTACTCCAGCGCTTGGACGCCCCTGAGCAGCAACCGCGCTCAATAAATCTATTTCCATTCCATTCCATACCCCCATCACCATTTAAAAAACACTTGGCCCCAGGGGATGGAGTTTACAGGGCCCTATTGTGGCTCAGGGAGGGGAGACGCATGTCCCCTCCCCTTTATTTGTTACGCATGCCCTGGGAAGGGGTCCCCGGAGCCTTGTAGAGGCTTGCGGAGGGTAGCCACCTGCCCCCTTCACTTTTATTAATATGTTGTACCCCTAGGCCTTCATCGGCTTGAGGAAGGTGCACCATGCACACTACCCTCCCCAAGCATTTACATGTATTGACCCGCAGGGTCCTATTATTATTTCTTTTTAATGGCAGGCTCCATTTTTGTTTTTTTCTTGCAGAGTACTGCGGATCGCGGCAACAAACAAAAACATATTTTTGGCTCCCTAGAGGGGCAAGGGTGGCAGGGTATCCCTACCCTGCCCCCTTATTTTTTTATAAAAACTATATTCAGGACAGGGGACAAAGTCCCCAGAGACCTTTAATGGCTGCCGCAACATTTGTGTTCATGTTGCGGCTAGCCAGCTGGAGTGCTTGTAAGAGCAAGGTGGCCTAAGGGTAAGAAAGCTCCATATGCCAATAAGAATGTTTAATTTAATTTGAGTCCCTCAAACCCAACCGTCCAAATATACATATATTTTTACAACACAAGTCCTGTGAATACGTTATGATAAGTCAATACTGAAGGTTTTCAAAGATAAGGAAGACACATTTATAATTAATGAAACAAGGTGGACTCAATATAGATGGTTTCTTTCAAACGTAATGTATTAGGCCTTCCTTACTGGAAGGGTGACATCAAGACAAAAACAACCAGTCGACATGTGTTTCGTCAAGCGAGCAGTTGGCTCGTGACTCTTCAGGGCTGTTGGCGGTATAGAGTGTAACAGTTTGTATAACCGGTGATATTTACAACCCGGCATGAACGGGTCAAATGCGCAGTGTTATCAAGGAAAAAGTATAAAGAAAGTGGATGACGGACAGGTGCAACCATCGTTCTGGCGATCTGTGTAAAACGCCAATGTGGATAGACCGGTGGTGTCTCTCTTCCGTGTAGGTTCTCCTACATGGAAGAGAGACACCACCGGACACCAGGCCCTGCCCCTCCCTTCACCACTGTGCAAACGCACCCATGTTGTAAGTTGGGGAATTAATTCCCCTTGAATACTGAGGGTCCCTGGGGGCCAACTAGCCCACCAGGTATCTCCAGTATGTGCCAGGGAGCTGCGTTTCAAAGAGGTGTTCAGAGGCCACGCCCCTTTTTACACCGCTCTGCAATGAGGCTCCGTGGTGCTTACTGGAGGTACCTCATGGGATAGTTGGACCCCAGGGACCCTCAGGATTCATGGGGACTTTATCCCCAAATCAAAAGGTGCCAGTGGCTTTACCACATGTCGGCACAGTGGCGACCATGATGGACTGCCGTAAGCAAAGTATGAGTAAATACAGAAATTGAGAATTCAGCACATTAAACCAGCTGTACATGTGTGTCCACAAACAAAATAACAATGTGTGTCCTGGTACATAACTGTACATAGTCATCTAATCGAAAGACCGGTCTCGCAAGAATAAGTGTGTTGTTCAACCCCAGCTGAACAAGATGGCAACCATGTTAGGGCCAGTGTCAGCCTATCGAATCTACCGCGAGTGAGGGACAAGGTAACATGTTGTGCACAGTATGTTGTCTGAAAGACATTACAGTGACCAAATGCACAAAATAAAATAACCTGAGATCGTATAAAGGCACAAAATACAGGCAAATAAAAACTAAACATGTACACACAATTAGCACTGTAAATACGCAAAATTATAACGGAGAGAATAGCATATTGAGGGGAACGCAAGTAGCTGTCTGAAAGAAAAGTGGCACAGATGTGTGATCTCCCATGGTGATGGGGGGGAGGGGCACATGCCCTCAAGACTGTTGAGACATATGGTGGTATAATTTACCAGTTCAAATGTCACCTGCTCTGACTTTTGCACCCAATTGTATTAGGGGTTGTAATTAAGAACAGCGATTGACGTGGCCTGAACCCCAATACAAGAACTATAAGCACATCTTCCATTTTCTACCTGTTCTTTCAACTGTTGAGGCATATTTTGATTGGCATAATCAAAAAGAACTCACAATTGTCACCATAATAAATGCATTCAATTATCCCGCAATTGAATTTTGGACACAGTAGCACATACCGCTTGCAATGACAATTATGCATGACAGTTCCATCACGAACCGTACCTCACTGTCCCTTAATTTACCGAAGCTAATTGTTATTCATGGGTACTTGTCTGTATTGTCTATGTGTTGTTTTACCCGCCACAGGTATAAAAAATTAGAGGAAATCCTCCTCATATCTATATCGCACCTTAGCGAGTGCGTCACATACCTAGTCGCATATATTCTATAGACCATGTTCTAAATCACTTTTCTGCTTGCTACATAACATTGCAAACGTGACAAACAAACGATCTTATCACAATTGTTGCTGTTATTATCTCATGTCAAAGGAACATATGTTTTATGTTGAGAATTAAGTGGCATTCATATGCTTTTCTCTACAGTGTTATCCCTGATGAAGGGCTTGAAGTGCAGCCCGAAATGCATTGGACACTATGTATAATAATGATGCCTCATTGATGAGAATGTGAGATTACATAAAGAAACTGAACATGCTCTAATGAATTTTTGTTGAAAAAAAAGAGAACGTTTATAAATAAACCAAGCAACAATATGAACTAAATTGTGTGGAATCCTCTGACTACTCAAGAGGAGAAAAAAGTGTTCCCAAGGGGATGGTCCCTAAATCACTTTTTCACATAGAGGTCCTGAAGAAAGCCAGATAAATATGAGGCCTGGCTGAAACATGCTGACCACACTGTATATGGGAGACCATAGTCACGTTCACACACATCCGCCGCCTTGCTTTTAATACTGCCAAGGACCCATCAATAAAATAACCCTTGTGGGTAGTGGGACCCAAGGACAGTTTTGTAACTTATACTCACACACTATCACTGCACACTCACTAACAAATACCCGCTACGCTGTAAACAGACATCACAGCCCACCCGGGGCAGGCTCGGTGCCACCAGGTGGGGCCCGGTGATGAAGCATGCCACCAACTTTGATTATTCACATTATTCCAGGGGAAGACAGCTAGCTTTCCTGTTCCTCTCTCTCTCTTTGATACTTATATATTTTTATGGGCGTCATAGAAATGGTGGCTTTTTGTGACCAGTTAAGTGTAATAATTATTGTTGTGCTATAATTAGGTTTTTATGCAGTGATGGTTTATCCTCCAGAGTAGAGGCTTTTGTACCTGCATGCCAATCATTTATGATATTTAGGTTCTACTTAACGAGGATGTACATCTAACCATATAAGGGGCAAGGTGTTACAGCTTAGAATAATGGCTTTCAATGTACAATGAAAAGTCCTTTGGCATCCTTAAATTTCATGTGATGCATGCCTGCTGGTAATAGCCCACTTTGGGTTTGAGCAGTACATGATCTATTTTTTGACTGTATTTAAAATTTTAGTTATGAATTTGAATAGACCGTGTGATTTGACAATTTCTCGAACTCTGAGACACTGTATTATAGACAGTAAAATTATTTATATGATTGCTATTTGATCTATTATGTTTTTGTAATTTAGAATTGCTATATGCGGCTTGCCCAGTCATTTGACAACTTTTGAGGCTTAAGTTTGGAGATCCAACACTTGTTGTCTTGTATTTAACCATAACTCTTCAGTATTTTATATATCGACTGGCAAATCATTGGCTAATTGCATCCATAGAATGCTATGGTTGGCAAAAATTAAAAATGGAATTGTACAGATAGATGTCAGTGGGGATTGACACAGGTAGTGTTTCTTCCATGTTTATGCTCAACACGTTAATGCATAAATGGAGAGTTTGGTATGTCTCTCAGTGTGTGAAAATGGCTGGTTACACAGCTGCAACGTGTTCATGCCAAGCCACACTTGAATAAAGGCTTCTTGTAAAAATGTGATCCTTTGCGGTGTCCGGCCTGTTCTTTTATATTTAGAGCAGGCAGTGGAGGAATATATCAAAGTGTTACTATATTAAAATTAGGGAGGCATTAAGTGATTGACAAGTTGGTAGGCTATGTAAACAGTTATAACAAGGAGATGGTGTACTTATGCAGACATCCCTCTCTTTAACAATGTTTAGCCCCTTTAAAAATATATTATGCCTCAAATTACAAAAAATGATTACCTCCCTTCACATTTGTAATCCATTGTTTTCATACCAGCATTAACATCTCATTGCGTATTGCTCCTTTACTTCAGCCTGCTACTCAGGAATGGCTTTAAATTCAGCCGCTCCTTTTCCAACACAATAGCATTCAGGAGTGCCTCACTTTTGTCTTGAAGTCAATATGGTAACTCTAGTTGCTCATTAGCACTCTCTGGTGCCACTGCGCATGATTACTAGGGACTTAACTGATAGGTTGCTGCTGTGCTGCAAGTACATGACTCTGCATGTCACTATGTTTTACTGAAATGGATGAGAAAGGTATTTGAGAACACATAGGAGCTTTTCCCTAATTTTAGCATTCTACAGCACTACTCATAAGTTCCATGACAAAAAGAAGCCCTAGGTTTGTTCATTTTTACAGTATCTTCTATAGGAAATGCATTACAATTTTACAGTTATGCCTTCAAGATGACATTCAATTTTCCCATAAATATGAAATGTTAGCACTCTAGTTGTTCATTACAACTCTGTGGTGAGCTGCAATTGATCACTGAGGAGTTAACTGACAGACTGCTGATGGGACACACCGGAAGTGCATTTTCAGCATCCCAGAATGTTTTACCGGCATGGATGAGGAAGATTTTTGAGAATGTATATACAATGTGTCCTCATTTTCTTATTTCTAAAGTACTAACAAAAAGATCACCCTTGTTTTGTTCTTTTTCTCTTCTGTAGGAAATGTTGTCAGTTTTACAGCGTTGATATAACCTCACTTTAACCTCTATTATTTCCATACATTTCTGTTTTTTTTTATCATATTGAGTCAATGCCCCTACTGTGAACAGCCTGTGTCCATGTACAGTGGGACGGTGGGCTGTAGCGCATGGCCTTCAGCAAGGCCCTATGCCCAAAATGCTGGGCGCAGCAAATCCGCCACTGTGAACAACTATTGGCCATTTGCAATGGGGGTTGGCCACAATGTCTGGCCTCTGGCCTAAGCCTACCATAGGCAACCAAATCAATCCACAGCTGTGGACAGACTTCATCCGCAAAGGCCCACCCCAGTGGGGATGCTCAACACCCTACAGGCAATCAACCCACATTCTTTTATGCAGGTCCTGGCACTGAAGCTTCATCCGCAAAGTACCTTGGTACTGTGCAAGGTTCCTCGAGGAAGCTTACCTAGATACCTTGGGAGTGAAGCTTGAGTGGATGCACCTCATGGGAGTGCTGTGCTGAGTCCCATAGTAGTACCCCGCAGCACAAAAAATAATAATTTAAGCCCTTGAGCAAGTGGATGTCACTATTGGCCCTCCCACAGAAGAGCCTAATAGTCAGTGTGTCTCTACTCCTCCCGCCTTGGTGTAACTATAATTCCCGCCTTTGCCGTTCCCTGCTTATAGCACATCTGTTAAATTACTCATGACATGTTCAATGACAGCATAGATAACATCATTGATGATATCTGAAATTACATCATTTATGACCACACTGTGCAGGGCTGGGGTGCGAGTTATAGTTACTTGATGGTGAAAATTATAGTTACTTCAGATCACTATAACTGGTGAATATCAGTGGTTTTTTTTTACTTTAAAACTGTATGTTCTGAGTGACATTTACACTCAATTATGTCTCTTTAATCCTTGTTATTTTCAGTCAATATATATACAAATATATATATAGATATGGGTGTGTGTGCACTTTATGTATTTTTAAATGGCAGTACACCCCCCTTGCCCCTTTTTCTAAAATATGCACAGCCTTAAGATGGTAAAAAAATATTTACCCAATTACTCAAAATACACCCCTAAACTCAAGGAAACCAAGCTCGCCTAGCATATTTAAACCTCCTAGCATCCCATACATAATGACACCTACACAAATCCTACCCCTAAACCCACCCTATGATAATATACAATTTTAACTGTAGTAGGCGTTGGTTGACTAATAATTTTTGACCCAATTACAGATTAATATCAAACTTGCCAATATCGAAAACCAATCAGCAAAGTTTTGGCATCCCAAGTATGACAACCCCTCCCCTAGAAAAAATAACAGTTAAGTGGAGGTGAAAGAGTGTGGCATTTCTAATTGTAGCACCCAGAGAAAATTTTGCCGAAAGATAGAGCAAAGTGTGCAGTGAAAGTACAACTTTACGCAGAAGGTGTGCTTCTTTATTTGGTATAAAACCGTTAAATATTTTTTTGAGTTATTCCATTTAAAAAAATGTGCTGATGGTATTTATTGTATATCTGGTCAGCTGAAAAGCCATTTGTTAATGTGCTTATAACTATGCCATAGTTTGGTGAATATGCCTGACATTTGGCAGACACTTAGCTCCTTCAGATTACTGTTGGTATTTCAAAATATCTGCATATACATTAAACGGGGTCACTAGAAAGGAGGGTCAAAAAGTACTGATTTGCCAATAAATTCGTCACTGGGCTAAATCTACATAAAAGTTTGCAGAAGTTAAGGAGGATTTGTTTGTATTTTTGAGTCATTCTTTGTTTCATACAATAAAGGAGGCGTTGTTAAAAGGGGACTAATAACATTTTATTATGCTTATAACTTTGGTGCTGTTTGATTAATATGCGCCAAGTGTGGCAAGTAGTTAGTGACAGATACCCAGGGCAAAAACATTAGGTTTCATGAAGATTCAATTGGGAGCAAAGTTAATGGAGGGGGGGGGTCAAAATGTTTTGGGGTTTACTGTCAGAACACCAGTGATGTCACTGACCATGTTCTGAGTGATGTAATATGTAAGGTCATAAGCAGTGCATTGTGAGGGCATGAGTAATAGCTCATCTAACTATAACTGCGGAATTTCTCTGGTTTTGTAGGAGTGAAATGTCAGCCTAACTATAACATCCCTGTAACCTTTGTTTTTTTCAGTGAATTTCTAAGGTATTTTTTATTTCTATTTCCAAGCTATAATTTCCCTGTAACCTTTGTTTTTTTCAGTGAATATATATATATTGTTTTGACTAAATCATATCATCTCACAGGCCGGCGTACTTGCTCCTTCGGGGTTGGAGCGTATGAGGGGACCCTAGGAGCCTGAAGGATTTAGCTTGGCACACAGCACTTCGCCTTGCAAGATGCCTGCCCACATGGATTCATTTCTACTTCCCCACACAACACCGTCCCAATAGTGAAGCATCTTGGGAGTTGCAGTGCCTTCAGCTCTGCTTAAGGTGTGATCACATGATTGGGGGATGGTGCCTGTTCTCACCAATGAGAGGACTTCAAGACCAATTTAAGCGAGGGTGAGACTGTGTTCCTTCTCAACAGCGGAATCTGAGGAAGGCTCTACCAGCCGAAATGCATCATGCTTACCTGTTGCTCCAATAAAGTCTCCGAACCGGTTTCCCCGTGTGGCCTCTTCCTTTCTTTCCGAGGGAGGCTCCTGCTGCATTTTCCACATCTGTCAGAGGTGCGCCAAGAGGCCCTGCTCTTTCAAGTTGGCTGGTTGTCACTCTGGTTCCTGCTTTTGCAGTTTCTTGTTTTGGTCGTCCGGGGTATTGGACCGGCACCAGCCCACCTCGGAGTGTGAGTTCTGCATGGGCCGCCAGCAGCGGTGGCTTGTGACTGCACATGGAGTTTTGACTAAATCATAGTCATCTCACGGCCCAGCGAACTTGCTCCTTTGGGGTTGGAGCGTGTGCGGGTACCCAAGGAGCCTGAGGGATTGTAGCTTGGCACACAGCGCTTTGCCTTGCAAGATGCCCGCCCACATGGATTCATCTCTACTTCCGCAGACAACACCGTCCCAATAGTGAAGCATCTTGGGAGTTGCAGTGCCTACAGCGTGCTTAAGGTGTGTGATCACATGATTAGGGGATGGTGCCTGTTCTCACCAATGAGAGGACTGCAAGACCAATTTAAGCGAGGGTGAGACTGTGTTCCTTCTCAACAGCGGCATCTGAGGAAGGCCCTACTGGCCGAAATGCATCATGCTTACCTGTTGCTCCAAAAAAGTCTCCAAACCGGTTTCCCCGTGTAGCCTCTTGCTTTCTTTTCGAGGGAGGTTCCTAATATATATATATATATATATATTACCTACTGGCGGTAGCCAGTAGGTAGTTATAGTTAGGACCTAGTTTCCATAGGAAATCCGCAACATTCTATTGGGAATAACTTTGGCGCCGGTTGATGAATCTCCGCGAATTTCTCAAAGAAGATGGCTCGCTACGCTCCGCTCCTTCCCTGAAAATCTCGGGAAGATTCGTCAAGCGGGGGCCGAGAAAAAAGGGGGGTCCCAAAACGTGTTTTCCCCATGTTAATTTCCATAGGACGTTTAGACACGGCTACAGCCCGAACCGCTGAATGGAATTACACCAAATTTGGGAAAATGGTAGGGTCTGGTACGCAGATCACGCTTTTGTTTAAATGGTGTAAATCCCTCCAGTAGTTGCTGAGAAAATTAAAGTTAAAATCAATTATATATCTATAAGCGCGCACGGGGCGCGCACCGTGCGCGCACCTTACCGTGCACGAGCTTCATGCTGATTGGCTGCCACTGTCTGTCAACACTCTAAAACAGAAATTGTTGGCAGTCATCTTGTGCCTCGGTAGACTGAGGCACAGGAAAGCAGAAAAACCAAGGTGTAGAACTCAAAAAGGGGGCAGGGTAGAAGCACCCTGACCCCCTAGGCCTGCTCAGGGGGTCCCACAGGGACCCCCAAGGCAAAAAATTTTTTTTTTTTTTGAAAAATCGCGGGGTGATCCTCAAATCCCCTTCCCTCACCATCTTTCCTTTTCTTTTACCTTCATTCCCCTTACCCTACTCCATGTATCTCTCTTTGTCCCTTCCCTTAGATATGTCCATCCTCACTCCCCTTCTGTCACTCCTCCTCCTTTACTTTCTTTTCCATACTGCTCTTCCCATATTTTTAATTTCCCTTAACTCACTACCCTACCTTTAGACACCTTGGGGCAGATTTACAAGCCCCTTACACCTGTTTTGCGCTGCCGTTGCGTCACTTTTGTGACGCAGCGGCGGTGCAAAAGATGCGCCATGGTGCGGGCTATTTACAACGTGACGCATCTGGTTCTGTCATGGCCCCGCCCGTTCTTCAGATCATCAGCACAGGCGCGAATCTCTTTGTCCCTTACTCTCCTTCCTTATGCCCATCCTCACTCCCCTTCTGTCACTCCTCCTCCTTTAATTTCTTTTCCATACTGCTCTTCCCATAATTTTTAATTTCCCTTAACTCACTACCCTACCTTTAGACACCTTGGGGCAGATTTACAAGCCCCTTACACCTGTTTTGGGCCGCCGTTGCGTCACTTTTGTGACGTAGCGGCGGTGCAAAAGATGCGCCATGGTGTGGGCTATTTACAACGTGACGCATCTGGTTCCGTCATGGTCCCGCCCGTTCTTCAGAACGTCAGCGGGCCATTACGGAACCACTCCGTCACCAGACTGAATACATATATGAGTGACTGTATATAATATATGAGTGACTGTATATGTCTGTTGATGAATAAGTGGTTGTGTATATAGATCTTCAAATTACTAAATAGGTGTGTTCTAAGTGGCATTGGTATGGCTATTGTATTGAAAATGTTATTTTCTATTTTTGAGTGTGTGTAATAAAGGTTATATTAGGGTGAGTGAAGGTCTGCCACTCTTCCACAAGGATGATGTCATCAGTGATGTCATTTGAGATGTCATCAGTGATGTCATGAGTGATGTCACTGACCATGTCATGAGTGATGTAATATGTGAAGTCATCAGCAGTGCATTGCGGGCGGGCGAGTTATAGTTAGCTGAAGTAACTATAACAGGGGAATTTCATTGGTTTTATATGAGTAAAATATCCAGCTAACTATAACATGTGTCAAACCTATGTTTTTTTCAGTGAATTTCATAGGTTTTGTAAATGCTACTTCCTAACTATAACGTGTGTAAAACCTATGGTTTTTTCAGTGAATTTCATAGGTTTTTTAAATGCAACTTCCTAACTATAACGTGTTTAAAACCTATGGTTTTTTCAATGAATTTCATAGGTTTTTTGAATTCTACTTCCTAACTATAACGGGTTTAAAACCTATGGTTTTTTTCAGTGAATATATTACCTACTGGCGGTCGCCAGTAGGTATATATAGTTAGGATTTTTTCTCTATGGGATTTTTGAAAATTCTATGTCTAATAACTTTGGCGTTTGTGGACGGAATTGGCTGAAATTTTCAGGAAAATGGAACATTTTGTTTCTGAGCCGCCCCTGACAATTTGGGGGGGTTTCATCAAGGGGGGGCCGTGAAAAAAGGGGGGTCCCAAAACGCGTTTTTCCCATGTTAATTTCCATAGGGCGGTTGGCCTCACTTTTAGCTCGAACGGCTGAATGGATTTGCACGAAACTTGGCAAAATTGTAGGGACTGTTAGCCCGATGTGCCTTTGCTAGGTCTCAATATATGTGCTCCAGTGGATTTTGAGTAATTTAGGTTCAAAAAAAGATATATATCTGGGCGGAGCCTAACCACACATCTGATCTGATTGGCTGTCAGCACTTCATCCAAGAAGTGTTGGCAGCCATCTTGGGACCAATATACATGATAGCACCTCATTAAAAAGCATTGTAGTTAATAGAGGGTTTTAGGACTTTAGTTACATTATAAATCATTTGTTGATGGTACCATACTCGTTTTAGGAATTGTGGTGGGTTCTAAGGTGATTTTACCATGTGAAAAAACCTTCTGCTGTGATATCATGAATATTGTTTGAAAGAAAACTAATATCTCATGATTTTCCCACAGTGGTTTGGAAGGGGATCTATAAGCTAAACTGAAAGCATATTTTCTGTAAATTCACATTATCTTTCTCAGTCATGTGAAAATGAAGTCTGACATTCTCAGTAAAACATGTACATCCAACAAGGACAGAGACTGTCAGTTGATTACTTTGTGTTCTACTGCAGCCTCCTAGAGTGTTCTAAAGAACAACTAGAGCGCTAACAGTCCTACTTATTACAAAGGTATGGCACACCTGAAGCCATCTTGATTGGAATAAAGTGGTAACTCTTAAAACATTTAATTTAAAAAGAAACAACATGAGGGGGTATATTTTGCCATAGAAAGTATGATTAGTGCTGCATAATGAAAAATTAGGGCACATTTTGAGTGACTTCTCAAATCCTTTTCTATTTCATTAAAACATTCTGACATGCAGTCTCCCAAAATGGCCACCAGAGACAAAATAGCCCAAATGTAGCCCAAATATCACCCAGATGTAGCCCAAGTATAGCCCAATGACAGAATGTCCCAGAGTGTTCTAAAGAACAACTAGAGCGCTAACAGTCCTACTTATTACAAAGGTATGGCACACCTGAAGCCATCTTGATTGGAATAAAGTGGTAACTCTTAAAACATTTAATTTAAAAAGAAACAACATGAGGGGGTATATTTTGCCATAGAAAGTATGATTAGTGCTGCAGAATGAAAAATTAGGGCACATTTTGAGTGACTTCTCGAATCCTTTTCTATTTCATTAAAACATTCTGACATGCAGTCTCCCAAAATGGCCACCAGAGACAAAAGAGCCCAAATGTAGCCCAAATATCACCCAGATGTAGCCCAAGTATAGCCCAATGACAGAATGTCCCAGAGTGTTCTAAAGAACAACTAGAGCGCTAACAGTCCTACTTATTACAAAGGTATAGCACACCTGGAGCCATCGTGATGGGAATAAAGTGGTAACTCTTAAAACATTTCATTTAAAAAGGAACAAAATGAGGGGGTATATTATGCAATAGAAGGTATTATTAGTGCTGCAGAAAGAAAAATTAGGGCACATTTTGAGTGACTTTTCAAATCCTCTTCTATTTCATTAAAAAATTCTGCCATGCAGTCTCCCAAAATGGCCACCAGAGACAAAAGAGCCCAAATGTAGCCCAAATATCACCCAGATGTAGCCCAAGTATAGCCCAATGACAGAATGTCCCAGAGTGTTCTAAAGAACAACTAGAGCGCTAACAGTCCTACTTATTACAAAGGTATGGCACACCTGAAGCCATCTTGATTGGAATAAAGTGGTAACTCTTAAAACATTTAATTTAAAAAGGAACAAAATGAGGGGGTATATTTTGCCATATGAATTATGATTAGTGCTGCAGAAAGAAAAATTAGGGCACATTTTGAGTAACTTCTCAAACCCTCTTCAATTTCATTAAAAAATTCTGACATACAGTCTCCCAAGATGGCCACCAGAGACAAAAGAGCCTAAATGTAGCCCAAATATCACCCAGATGTACCCCAAGTATAGCCCAATGACAGAATGTCCCAGAGTGTTCTAAAGAACAACTAGAGCGCTAACAGTCTTACTTATGACAAAAGTATGGCACACCAGAAGCCATCTTGATTTGAATGAAGTGGTAAGTCTGAAAACACTCAATTTAAAAAGGAACAACATGAGGGGGTTAATTTTGCCATAGAAAGTATGATTAGTGCTTCAGAAAGAAAAATTAGGGATCATTTTGAATGCCTTCTTGATGGAACCAAAGTAAACAAGCATTGAAAATGCAATAGATCTCGCCCTCGTTTAAGTTAAAGCCATTCTGTTTGTAATGCGGCCTTACCAGACAATTATCTGGCACTCCACTTCAATAGGGAGGGAGCCAAAAAAGGAGGGAGAGTAGCTCTTCTCTATCAGGCCCGCCTCCGCGCCGAAAGATTTATATCAGAAACCTTGGGGGGCGCAGAGATTATGGGAGTAAAGCTCAGACAGGGGGCGGCGTGCGTGGTGTTCCTGGTGGTATACCGTCTGCCGTGGGCTTCGCCAGATGTCCCGGTGCTGTTTACCAGACTAGTTCAGGATTTACGTTCCAGATATGATAAAATGATTGTTGTCGGAGACTTCAATTACCACTGGGAAAAATCCCCTAAAGAGGGGCAAGCACTACAAATTGAGGAGGCAATTTCCTCCTTGGATTTCACTCAACAGGTGAAGGGACTGACACATGAGAAGGGACATATGCTTGACTTAATCTGGACCACTATGCCAGTCCAGGGCGCTACAGAGATTCTGCCATGCGCCTGGTCTGATCATTCCTTAATAAGAAGTAAAATTCTCTTGAACGGCCATCCGTCCAAGTCGGGGGAAGGTTGGAAAATGGCCCGGAAATGGAGAAACCTTGATGGGGAGAAAATGATGTCTTTCCTAGAACAGTCTCCTTCAATAAAGGAGCAGGGCGCCAATATTGATGCCCTTTGTGGACACCTCCACCATAAATTGGGGAGAGCCATTGAGCTGGTAGCACCCCTTCGTAGGGTGAAGAAGGTGGAAAGGGGAGCTGGGGCCCCTTGGTATAATGACTCCCTACGTGACATGAAACGTGGGGTAAGGAGGAAAGAACGTGCATGGCGGAAAGAGTATGACGCCACTGCCAAGAAAGACTATATGTCTTCCCTGGCGACCTACAAATTAGCCATCCAAACTAGGAAGGCGGCCTTTTTTGAGGAAAGAATAGTTGCAGCTAGGAATCCACAGAAGGAAATCTTTCGGGTTCTGACAGAGCTCAGGACAAACAAAGAGCAAAGCACTGAGTTCACCCAGGAGGATTGTCAGAGGTTCCAGGACTTCTTTGTGGATAAGATTTCCGATAATCTGGGAGAAATCGCTGCAACTATACCCCTCGATTGTCCTTGCCCACCTGACTATACTGTTCCGCCGGACCTCATTCCGTTAGTTGAGTTCCCCTCAATTGTAAAGCAGGAATTATTTACGATCACGGACCGAGTTAAATCCGGTTCATTGGTGGATCCATGCCCGCCTGAAGTATTTAAGTTGGCACTACCAGGCATCGAGGAAGAAGTCTTGCACTTACTGAACACTTCTCTCTATACAGGACAGGTTCCTCTAGCTTTTAAAGAGGCTCGCCTGATTCCTCTACTAAAAAAACCTGGATCGGACACAAAGTGTTTGAAGAACTTCCGTCCCATTTCCCAGTTGCCCTTTTTGGCTAAGGTGATCGAGCAGCATGTGTTGGTATCGCTCTCAAAACATCTAGAGAGCAACAACCTGCTGGAGGCCAATCAGGCAGGGTTCCGTGCTAACCATAGCACGGAACTAGTCATGCTATCAATTCTGGATGAATTGAGGAGTCGGGCTGATATAAAAACACTGAGCGCCCTGGTACTACTAGATCTCTCCGCGGCCTTTGATACCGTGTGTCATGAACAACTTTTGTCGCGGTTGAGGTCTTTTGGTATCAGGGGCACAGCTCTGGCATGGCTCACATCATTCCTGCAGGGTAGGACACAAAGAGTGCAGTTGGGGGACTTGCTTTCCACCTCCGCGCCCATCACCTGCGAGGTCCCACAGGGCTCTGCCCTGTCACCCCTACTTTTCAATATCTATCTGCAGCCACTAATCGCACTCCTGAATTGGATGGACTGCCTAGTATATAACTACGCCGATGACACCCAGATAATCATCCGGCTGGATGAAGGTCCAGGAGCGTCTACCAGGCTGCAACATATACTTAAAGCCACGGTTAATTGGATGTCCAAAAACTCCTTAAAAATTAACCCGGACAAGACGGAAGTGTTGCCCATTTCCATCTCGGGCAACCCCTGGAGCGAGAAATTCTGTCCTGTAGAGCTGGGTGTACCACCGAAACCGGCGACTGCAGTTAAAAGTTTGGGCCTGTACGTGGATGAAAAACTCTCCATGGAAAAACAAGTCACTACGGTAGTGGGCACCTGTATTGGCTTGATGCGACAACTGAGAAAAATGTCTGCACTACTTTCTTTTTCCACCCTGAAACAGGTGGTTTCAGCTATAATCCTGGCTAGGCTGGATTATGGAAACTCTCTGTACATAGGGCTACCCCAGCGACTGCTGGATAAGTTACAGGGGGTTATGAACGACGCAGCCAGGCTGATTTACAAGAAACCCAGGACGGCCCACTCATCCCCTCTGATGCAGGAGCTACATTGGCTCCCGATTCGGCAGAGGGTTGTATTCAAAGGACTGTGTATTGTACATAAGGGGCTGTATGGGAATGCACCAAAATATCTGAAATCCCGCCTATCCCCATATACGCCGAGCAGGACTTTGCGCTCATCAGATGCTACTCTCTTATCCCAACCACGGTTTAAATTGGCCACGGTGGGGGGACGTGCTTTTTCTAAAACACTCCCAGCTCTGTGGAACAAACTGGCCCCAGAACTAAGGAAGGAATGTAATTTGCTAGCCTTCAGAAAAAAGTTAAAAACTGTTCTGTTCAAGCAAGCATGGAGCAGCCACTAGGTGCACTGCTAAGATCAAGTAAAATGCCATGCCCCACTAGGTAACCTGGATAATCAGCGCTTAGAGACCCCGGTGGTTATAACGCGCTATATAAATTAAATAAATAAATAAATAAATAAATAATGAGGTGGCTTTTTAGCTTTGCTTTTATTAGTGTTTTTTCAACTTTCATGTAAATAACATGCATCTGTATGCATATAAGTATATGTATGCATGCATTTATGTTTGTATTTATATAGAAATTCACTGAAAAAACCATAGGTTATAGACCATATATAGTTAGGAATTCGCATTTACAAAACCTTATTTTACTCACACAAAACCATTGAAATTCCATATATAGTTAGTTGCACTAACTATATATCGTGCACCCGCAATCCACTGCTGATGATGTCACATATTACATCATTCATGAAATGGTCAGTGACATCACTGATGACATCACTGATGACATCTCAAATGACATCACTGATGACATCTCAAATGACATCACTGATGACATCACTGATGACATCTCATTTGACATTACTGATCACATCACTGATGATATCATTCATGTGATAATACGATGAACCTCTTCAGACTCTAATATAACCTTAGATACAATCAGTGTAAACAGACACTCACAGACTGTCACTCATCCATGGAGTTACTCACACACCTAGTCAGTCATGCAAAGAATCAATCACACCTCCATTTCCTCAACTATACAGTTATACAAACTTTACTTATTCAAACATATACTAACACATATTTACTCTCTTATACAATCCCTGATACAAGTTCACAATGACCCATACAGCCACTCACACATTCACTGGCTCTTATGCACAGTTATTTATATATGCCAACTCTCACATGTACTGTGTTTTACATATGTACTTACTTTGACATGTAGCACTGAGATATCCATTCACTCACCAATACACTCATGCACACAGTCAACCGCCCATACAGCTGTTTCCACATGCACTTTTGAAACCATACATCAAGTGAATCAACTGCTCACACATCTATGCACAGAGTCATACACCTCCCAGCCACCCACACACACACTCAGTCTCCCATACTAATACTTGGGCAACCAATCAATAACCCATATAGTTACTCATATAGCTACTTATCAACACATGCAACAGTTTACAGAACAACAGACATAATGATGCACAAATTAAGACAGTTTAGTCACTAACCCATGCACTCAGTGAGACACATTTAATCACTCACTCATACAGTCAGTCATGCACCTACTAAATCCTTCATCCAGACACTTATACATCCACTCATTCTTCAATATGTAAGACATATTTTAACTTTACAGAAACATACAGTCACTGGATGTTGTCATTATAAAATATATTTTTCCTTTAAAAGTATACATTTTACAGCTTTTGATATTTGCTATTAAAAAACCATTGAAATTCACTGAAAAAACCATAGGTTATAGACCATATATAGTTAGGAATTAGCATTTACAAAACCTTGAAAATTCACTGAAAAAACCATAGGTTATAGACCAGATATAGTTAGGAATTCGCATTTACAAAACCTTATTTTACTCACACAAAACCATTGAAATTCCATATATAGTTAGTTGCACTAACTATATATCGCGCACCCGCAATCCACTGCTGATGATGTCACATATTACATCATTCATGACATGGTCAGTGACATCACTGATGACATCACTGATGACATCTCAAATGACATCACTGATGACATCACTGATGACAACATCCAGTGACTGTATGTTTCTGTAAAGTTAAAATATGTCTTACATATTGAAGAATATACCGGAGAGGTTTGAAATAAAATCTCCTTGCCTGCAACCATTGGGTCCGTGTCTTCATGTCCACTGGAGTGTGGTTTTTTTGAAGATTGGTTTGTTCATATATATATATATATATATATATATATATATATATATATATATATATATATATATATATATATATATATATATATATATAACTCTCAGAAGTCCTTTCCCTCAAAAGGAACAACAGCACTCCGGGGGTGGTGAAATTAGCAGCGGTCTTTTTTATTTAATGAAAAGTCAACAACAAACGCGTTTCGGCGTCAGCCTTCGTCAGTGTCAATGACACTAGGCACATGACTTAATTTTAAAGCTCCTTCATGGTGACAGACATAGGTAAAGGACTAACCCAAGTCTAATACAGGCACCATCTTGTAGTGGATACAATGCGCACATTAACACATACAATTACCCTTCAAATAAAGAAATCATACCGTGTATCAGTTAGAAAAACAAGTGGTAAATGCAAAAATAATAATTATACAAATTATATAATGTGACAACATCTAGCCGTGGATTGGCATAAGTCCTTTCATTATCAGTCTGTCCCTATAAGAATGAAGCTTAAATCAGCATGACAATCAAAAGAGCGAATACACTAATGAATATATACATATATATACACAAAAAAATACACAGAGAAATGTATATACACTAAATGGCTAACCTGACTCAGATATCTTACTTCATTTTATCTTGAGAGCCTAAGGTAAAAATAGATGATAGCCATAATACGTCTTATCTCTGTCAAGCGGGGTTAAACAAATACCCCTACATTCATCTCTTCCATATGAAACAGAAAAAATTAAACAAAAGTAGAAAAAAGAAGAAAAAGGAATAAGGTAGAAGAAGAAAAGGGAAGGTGGAAAGGGGAAAAGAGAAAGGGGAAAAGTTTCAGACAATTAAAGAACTATAGAAGAGACGAACAATAATGCTGCAATATATATAAATATGTACATATGTAAACAAATGTACATAAGGTGATGAATAAACTCTGTGAACTTATAGCAAAGATTCTTTTTCTTAACCCCTTCCATGCTCATGACGGAACGGTTCCGTCATGAGCATCGGTTGAGCTGTGCTCATGACGGAACCGTTCCGTCATGAGCCGATAGGCTCATTAGAACCTTCAGCACAGCGCGAAAATTCGCACCACGCTGAAGGGGTTAAATCATATACATTCATGTTCTGAGATCGTACTACAGACTTGTCTCTAACATTGAATGCTGTTCAGATACATCAACCTGGATACCAATATTATATATATATATATATATATATATATATATATATATATATATATATATATATATATATATATATATATATGACGCTCAAAATCCTTCCAAACTCAGTAGAAGAACGAGACAGCACTCAAAGGGTAGAATACTTTCAACACGCTAGATTTTGTTTAGCGGAGGGGGACACACAGACGCGTTTCGGCGTTCTGCCTTCGTCAGTGTGTGTTTACACTGCATTTTCTCTCGACATTGTTTTTAAACATTATTCTGTCACTCCCACATCCTTAGGACATAAACAGAAAAAGGGGACTCACACCATACAGAATAAGGGCGGCCATCTTGTAGTGTTTGTTATGATTACAAAACAGATCAACATCATACATATAAAAGATGTAGAAGACATTTAAGCCCACCGATGGGCAGATGACGTATTCTGACTATGGTATATATAAAATACATAATCCAAATTTGGAGAAAGTAATCCAGCCGTGGATCGGCTAATGTCCCCTGTCAAAATTAATGCAGTCCATCAAATTATAAGACTTCAAGTTCAATAACATTTCTATTGAAGTTACTTATAACTAAACTGTGGGAATCATAGGGTTGGATGCTTTACGTATGGCAGCAGAAAACTCATTAGATTATTTACAAATCTAAAAATCACAGTTCATCTATAAAAACAATCTCTGGGAACAAGAGAAAGAAAGTGAAATAGTAGTCTCCCAACAATCCGCTATGAGGATCCAATCAAAATTAATCAATGGCAAATCGTGAATCATGATTCAAAATCCAAATCAAATCAAAAATCCATAAACCATGTTGCATTGGTGCTCGTGGGGTTTGATGTTATCATTATGTGTTGACTCACTTTCACATGATTAAATGTACAGGGATTATAAATAGTCCAGATTGGATTGTCATCAATAACGGACACATTCTAGATATAAAGAATTATATATATCACATAATCCCAATACCCGCTCTTAGTCTCCAGATTATCGTCACATGAAAGGAATGAAAATATCTCCTCACTTTGAGCTATGCAACATGATACAAATACATATAGCATGGTTCCTTCATCTGACACATATGAATTTTCAACTTTCAACCTAAGTGTATGCTGTTATAGGGTTTCTCTATTATAGATGTCACAGGATAGGTCTTTTCGCAGCTTTCTGAAAACATGTGACATCTCAGATCCTCTTGATCATATTGTCATAGAGTGGTGGATCTTAATTTATTTCCCTAAATGAAAGGCCATCTCCTCCCCACTATTGAGACCTTTAGGATGTTTTGTTGAGAGGTCTATGATGTATCTAGACTCTAGTCTCCTTAACCTACGTAAACGGTCACCGCCACGTATATTGGGAGGCACAATGTCTAAACCGAAGTATTGGAGTTTACTCCGGTCCTGTTTATGGGCCTCTGCAAAGTGGCGAGCCACCGGGTAAGCCTGGTCCACTTTATCAATGGCTCTTAGATGCTCGAGTATTCTTAGCTTGAGCTCCTTAATAGTGCTCCCAATGTAGCGTAAGCCACAAGGGCATTTTAGACAGTAGACGGCATACTGCGTACTGCAGGTGATAAATTTATTGATGTTCATTTTTCTACCTGTATCAGCTATAATGTACGAGAGGACCCGTTTACTACCTGCGCACGCTTTGCAGCGGCCGCAGGGGTAAAAGCTTTTTTGCTCCCTTAAGGTGTTGATTCTTTGGGGCAGTTTTTCAAGATGGCTGGTCACTAGCATGTCGCCTATTGATCTGGCTTTACTGAAGGTCAGGAGAGGGTGCGTTGGTAGGTCTTCTTTAAGCACATTATCCGTTAGGAGAATGTGCCAATTCTTCCTAAGCATACCTCTTAGGTTTTCAGCTCCTGATGAATAGGGAGTTATGACTCTGAATTTTCCTTTGTTGTCACCCGTAAGTCCTCTGCGTCTACCCTGCTCAGGATTATTGGTCAAGAGAGTGTGTCTTTCAATTCTCCTAACTTTATTCAGGGTGTTATTCAGTAATTTATCACCATAACCCCTGACCCTGAACCGGGATACACACTCCGAAGCGGCCGCCTCGAAGTCAGAGTCTTTTGAGCAGTTCCTGCGAAGCCTGAGTAATTCCCCATAGGGTATGCTATTGATCAATTGGGGGGGATGACTGCTGCTGGCAAAAAGTGTGGAATTGCCAGCAGTCTCCTTTCTGAATAGGCATGTGTGGAGGTGTCCTTCTTCTACATATATCTTAAGGTCCAGGTAGTCCGCTGCCACCGGACTAACTGTTCCCGAGAAATGAAGATTAACTGTATTCCTGTTCAGGACATTGATGTATTCATATGCTGTATCGCATTCACCACTCCATACCAGGAACAGGTCATCGATGTAACGATGCCAGCAAATGACCTTTCCCTCTTTTCCTCCCAATACACAGCTCCTGGGCACCTGCTCCTCCCACCAGCCCACGAACAAGTTCGCGTAGATGGGGGAAAAGCAGGTGCCCATCGCCGTTCCAGACTTCTGAATATACAGTTGATCCTCAAACAAGAAGATATTGTGGGTCAAACAGAATTGTACGAATTCAAGAATCATGGTGTTATGTCTTGAAAAACGTAACTAGCGTTGTTCTAGTGCATACTTAACAGCCTCTAGTCCATGTTGATGTTCAATTATGGTATATAGACTAGTGATGTCTAGTACCATCAGCAAATATCCCGGTTCCCACACAAGGTTCTGTAATTTCATCAAAAAGTCTTTTGTGTCTCGCACGTAGGATTCCAAAGTTGATACCAAAGGAAACAGGGTGTTATCCACAAAGCGAGACATGTTCTCTGTGAGGCTCCCATTGGAGGAAATAATTGGGCGACCGGGTGGGCAGTCACGGTGTTTATGCAGTTTCGGGAGGTGGTACGATGTAGGAGTCATGGGGCAGTTAGTTCGCAAGAACATATGTTCGTCCTTGTTTAGCATCTGGAGATCATACCATTTTGTAATCAATGTATCATAGTCTTTGATACTTTGCTGGTAGACCTCATTAGTACATTTACTGTAAAATTTCTCATACGAGAGCTGCTTCAGAGCTTCCTGTTTGTAATAATCTCGTGTCATTAAAACCACGTTCCCGCCCTTGTCTGAGGGTTTCACAATAATGTTTGTGTCTGCCATTAAGGTCTTCAGTGCATGTCTTTGTTGTTCCGTGATGTTATGATTCAGTTTCTGATGGTTCGCTCTTCGGTATTTCAATAGATCATTGTTCATGGCTTCAGAGAATACGTCTACTGCATCCCAAGGGGACTGAGGAACAAGGAACAAAGATAGATACCGGTTTGAATCCACTTGTATCTCTTTCTTGTTCTATACCTTGCATTTCAGCTCTTTGAGCTGTGTCTAATTGGGCAAGGTCCTGTGTCTGTTCCAGTTCTAGGTCATCCAGTGTCTCTATTGTACGTAGGTCCCTGACGCTTAAGGCATCCGTTGCGGTAATCCTGGAACCTTTATTCCCCTTGTTCTGTAAATGCGGTCGCAGTTTGAAGTATTTATGTAATTTTAACTTGCGTGTGAAACGGAACAAGTCTATTTTAGTCTGGGTGTATTCCAACTCATTGTTGGGACAAAATGTTAATCCGAGGCTTAGGACTTGTTCTTCCTCAGTCGTAAGCTCTCTGCATGTTAGATTGACCACGGTTAGATTCGTTTCTTCATTCCCGATGTTATGGGTGTCAGAGGTGTTGGCAGTATTGGCAGTGTTGGTGGTGGGTAGCACTACTTTTTGTTGGCACGATTCCGCTTCGACCAGCGGGATGGCCACGTGCCGCCTCTGCCTCTTGTTCCCCCCACCTGCCCTTCTGGTTCTCCTTCTTTTCCTGTTTCTTGGGTATTTGCATCCGGTGGTTTGTTCTTCCTCCCCGAAGCCAGGAGCTCTTTATTACTTCGTACTCCTCTTAAAAAGGGGTCTTTTTGCTTTTCTCAGTTGTCTTCAGTCCTTTATTGCCTCTTCGTTCTTCCGGGTCTGATTGGTTTCCTTCTGAATCATTCTCAGTGATATCTGATTCAGATGTCACTTCCCCCATTTCGTTTCTTGTGCCAACACCATCATTTCCTATTTTCTGGAGGGCTTTTCGTGGAGCGTCAAACTTCTTTGCATATGTGAGTACGCGTCCAGTATGGTAATCATTTGCGTCCCTCTCATATTTCTCCTGTTTGCGGAGTCGGATTTTGGCTTCATACTTCACTAGCCGAGCTTTCATCTGTTCTCTCATCTGTCCAATTGTTGTTATCAGGCTAGGTTCCGTTTCGCTATCCAATTCAGTATTGATTGCTGCGATGTCTGCCAATGCTCGTTCTCTGTCGCTCCATGCATATTTAACAAGTATCTTCAATGTCCCTTCACAGTATTGTGCGGTATGTTCGAACCAGTCGGTTAGCAGCTGTGGGTCTGGGTTCTCATATGAGGGTACTGTATGGACCCTCAATCCTCGTGGTACCCTCTCTTCTTCAATGTAGTTGGTGAGACTAGTCGCCTCCCACCATTTGCGGATCTCCCTTTCATGGAGTCTCTCTAGTTTAGTCAGAGTCACTAGGAGTGGATTGCTGGGCGTTTCTACTGCCGGCATTGCTGTTGTTGCGGGCGTTTTTTCTTGCCTTTTAAACATGCCCTTTGCTGCTGCCTGGCGTTCTGCATCAGAAAACATGTCGAGTTCGCACCTGTCCTGCACAGTTTTAGGCTTTTGCTGTGTCTATCGTGGACTCGTGCAACACTTGTGGCCCCTCCGCAAGTGTAAGCGTGTTGATTATTTCTGCCCTTCTATCGTCTTGCCCATTTATTCGGAAACACTCTGTCATGCAGCAATGGGAATGAACGATTTCAAGAATATTTATTCTCACCCGGAGACGTCTTCCTCGGGAAACACTTGGCGTCCGCTTCGCGTACTCCTCCGTATTCCGTACTCGGGTTCAACCTCCCATTTCGGATAAGGCGGTGCGCAGTCAAAAAACTTTCCAACGCTCCTTTCCCACGAGAACGGCTGCTCACCCGTCGGCGGGTTCTGTCGGCGGTTCGTGGACACCACCACACATGACGCTCAAAATCCTTCCAAACTCGGTAGAAGAACGAGACAGCACTCAAAGGGTAGAATACATATATATATATATATTACCTTCTGGCGGTCGCCAGTAGGTAGTTATAGTTAGGATTTTTTTCAATGCAAAATCTCGACATTCTATTGGGAATAACTTTGGCGCCGGTTGAGGAATCTGCCTGAAAATGTCCTCAAATGTGCCTCGCGGCGCTCCGGTCCTTCCCTGAAAGTTTGGGGGGGATTCGTCAAGCGGGGGACGAGATAAAAGGGGGGTCCCAAAACGTGTTTTCCAATGTTAATTTCCATAGGGCGGTCAACCTCACTTTTAGCCCGAACGGCTGAATGGATTTCCACCAAACTTGGCAAAATTGAAAGGACTGGTAGCCCGATGTGCCCTTGCTATGTCTCAAGATATATGCTCCAGTGGTTTTTACGAAAATTAACTTTGAAAAAATATATATTGGGCTACATTGGGCTATATATATGTTAGAGCCCAAATGTAGCCCAATGTAGCCCAATGTAGCCCAAAGATGGCCACCAGAGACAAAAAAAAACAAATGTAGCCCAAATATCAGCCAGATGTAGCCCAACTATAGCCCAATAACAGAATGTCCCAGAGTGTTCTAAAGAACAACTAGAGCGCTAACAGTCTTACTTATGACAAAAGTATGGCACACCTGAAGTCATCCTGATTGGAATAAAGTGTTAACACTTAAAACATTTAATTTGCAAAGGAACAAAATGAGGGGGTTCATTTTGCCATAGAAATTATGATTAGTGCTGAAGAAAGAAAAATTAGGGCACATTTTGAGTGACTTCTCAAATCCTCTTATATTTCATTAAAAAAATTCTGATATGCAGTCTCCTAAGATGGCCACCAGAGACAAAAGAGCCCAAATGTAGCCCAAATATCAGCCAGATGTAGCCCAACTATAGCCCAATGCCAGAATGCCCCAGAGTGTTCTAAAGAACAACTAGAACGCTAACAGTCTTACTTATGACAAAAGTATGGCACACCTGAAGTCATCTTGATTGGAATAAAGTGGTAACACTTAATACATTTAATTTGAAAAGGAACAAAATGAGGGGTTTCATTTTGCCATAGAAATTTTATTATATTAAAATGCAAGGCGTGTAATCATGGCGTAAACTGTAGTAAGTACAGATTGGGCCTTTCCAACAGAATGGAAAAGATAAAGAGCAAATATACATGCAAGACTGATTATGCTATCTACGTCCTCGAGTGCCCGTGCGGGCTTCGATACGTGGGCAGCACAATCAACGAAGCCTATAAAAGGATATTACAACACCTGTGAGCGATAAAAAATGCGGACAGGGCTTATCCTGTAGCCAGGCACTTTGAAATAATGCACAATAAGGACACAAAAGGACTGACATATTGTGTAATTGACTCTATTCCAGCTAGTCAAAGAGGGGGCAATAGACTCAATAAGTTGAGGAGGCTTGAATCACGTTATATAATCAAGCTAAATACTAAGCAACCTAACGGTCTGAATATTGAAGAAGATTTGCATAGACATTTATGATTCCAGTTAGTCGGTAACGACAAGTAGCACCTGCTGTAAATAATGTTGATATTTATTTTGATCAGGCACAATTTTGTGGACAGTACTTCTTATAATGTGAATTGCACTTGGCAGTCAACAACTGTTTGAAAATGATCGTAGTGCCAGTTTGTTTATAAATTTTTAATCTATATGTTTGCTCACTTGAGCACTATTAGAGTCACTTATACGGTGCAATTGGTGTATGTGCATGTAAAACTCAAAACTGCGCAATAATGAAAAAGCTTCTTTTTAAGCATGCCGATAAGGTTGATTGTTAATGGGGAGTATAATATCCCAATTGTTGGGAACATTATGGTTTATTCTATGATGGGACAACCACTTTAACATGATTCGGCAGGCCCACGTGGGCGGGATTGTTTGGTATTTGATATATGCAGGAAGCGAGAGCAGTATGTCAATGCTCAGAGTGCATTTTTAGAGTCGCTTGTTAGTGTCAATAAAGTTTTGTTGACATTGAGTTGGATTTTAGTATCACATGCACCGTATAATTTAACAAACATATAGCTATGCTCAAAATAATGAATTGATACGCACGATGCATTTTTTTAAAATGTATTTATTTAAGTTGAGGCAAATGTGTAATACGACATTTACGATCAAAGCAAATTGAAAGTCTGTCTTTCCTGTCGATTGACAGGTAGTCCCGATGACGTTGTATGAATGTTTTTTCTTTAAATAGTGGCCGCGCGCTTTTCAAAACCGTAACCAGTGATCAAGGCTACTGTGTAGTCGAAACGCGTATGGCAGCGGCTAAATAAAGAAATCCTTTGAAAATCTCACACGGCGTGGTCGTTTAATGGAGGTGTAAGCGAGACTCAGTTCAAGGAGTCTCTTGGTGACGACGCAACTCTCGATACGGTGGAAGCAGTGAATGCTTGGGCATTTGGAACATATATATATATATTTTCACTGAAAACCCCATAGGTTTCACACCAGTTATAGTTAGGAATTAGCATTTAAAAAACCTATTAAATTCACTGAAAAAACCATAGGTTTCACACCAGTTATAGTTAGGTGGACATTTTACTCGCATAAAACCATTGAAATTCCCACGTTATAGTTAGTTGGACTCACTATGACTTGCGCGTGCAACTGCTGATGACGTCACATATTACATCACTCATGACATGGTCAGTGACATCACTCATGACATCACTGATGACATCTCAAATGACATCACTGATTACATCATCCAGTGAATGTGTATCTTTCTGAAGAATAAATATTTTTATATATGTATATCTAAAGGTTGATGGAAGAATAAATGGGTAAATAAATGTCTAAATGGATGTTTTTTTTGTGTAAAATTGATTGGTTAACTGACTTATTAAATGTATCTTAGTGAATACATATATTAACGAGTAATGTTTAAATATTTAAATATCTGTATCTGTGTCTCACTTTGTGTATAAGTGGCTGCATGGGTTGGTGAGTAGCTACATGAGTGTGTATATGGGTTATAAGTTGTTTTTTTCAGTATCAGAATCAGTGTCTGTATGGTTCAGTGGGGGATATTACTTAGAGCACAGATGCATGAATGAGTGACTCACTATTTGTATGTATTTTGAAGACAGCATGTGTGCAAGACTGTATGGGTGGATGATTGTGTGTATGGGTGGGTTAGTGAGTATGTGTTTTTATAATTGATTGTTTAAGAGAGTAAATATGTTTCCGTTTCTGTAGAAGTGTGTGTAGTGGTGTGTATATAGCAGTATAATCAAGTAAATGGTTTATTTGCATGTGTGAATTTGTGTGAGAGTAACTATATGGATGAGTATTAGTGTGTAACAGGATGTATAGGTGTATGAGTACATATGATGAGTAAGTACATGCATGAGTGACTATATAGAACTGTTGGTGAATGAGTGAATGTGTATGTAGATGTTGGAATTACCTAATAAGTTGTTGTAATTGGTATTGGTTTCTCCTTTTTTAAGAAAATGTTAGTTTCTATTTTTGAATGTGTGTGTCAAAGGTTATTTTATGCTGATAGGAGGTCTGCCACTTTGTCACAAGGATGTTGTCATCAGTGATGTCATTTGAGATGTCATCAGTGATGTCATGAGTGATGTCACTGACCATGTCATGAGTGATGTAATATGTGACGTCATCAGCAGTGCATTGCACGCGCAAGTTATAGTGAGTCCAACTAACTATAACGTGGGAATTTCAATGGTTTTATGCGAGTAAAATTTCCACCTAACTATAACTGGTGTGAAACCTATGTTTTTTTCTGTGAAATATATATATATATATATATATATATATATATATATATATATATATATATATATATATATATTAAAAAAAATTCACTGAATAACCATTGGTTTCAGGCACGTTATAGTTAAAAATTAGAATTTGAAAAACCTTAAAAATTCACTGAAAAAAACCACTGGTTTCAGGGACGTTATAGTTAGTTGGACATTTCACTTGTACAAAACCAGAGACATTCGTCCGTTATAGTTAGTTCAGCTAACTATAACTCACGCCCCCACAATGCACTGCTGATGACATCACACATTACATCATGCATGACATGGTCAGTGACATCACTGATGACATCACTGATGACATTTCAAATGACATAATTGATGACATCACTGATGACATCATCTAGTGACTGTGTTTTCGTTCAAATTTAAATATGTATTATATATATGCCAATGTGTATTGAAGAATGAGTGGGTGTCAAAGTGTTTGAATGGTGGATTTAGTAGGTGCATGACTGACTGTTTAAGTGAGTGATTACATGTGTCTTACTGAATGCATGGGTTAGTGACTAAAGTGTGTGAATGTCTGTATTAGTCTGTCTGTTGTTGTATAAGCTGCTGCATGGGTTGGTCCGTAGCTACATGAGTGTCTATATGGGTTATCGGTTGGTTGCCTGAGTATTTGTATGGGTGCTTGGGTGTGTGTGTGTGTGGGTAGGTGGGAGGTGTGTGACTCTGTGCATAGATGTTTGAGTGGTTGATTCACTGTGGGAATGGGTGCAAGAGTGCATGTGGAAACAGCTGTATGGGTGGGTGAGTGTGTGTTTGGGTGTGTTGGTGAGTGAATGGATGTCTCAATGGTACATGTCCAAGTAATTACATATGTAAAAGGCAGTGTATGTGAAAGTTGAAGTATATAAATGATTATACGTGAGAGTCTGTAATTGTGAGAGTACTTGTCTCAGTGATTGTATAAGAGAGTAAGTATTTGTTTGTTTCTGTTTGAATAAGTGATGTGGTTTGTGTATAACTGTATAGGTCAGTAAATGGAAGTGTGATTGATTCTTTGCATGACTGACTAGGTGTGTGAGTAACTCTGGATGAGTGGTGGTGTGTGAGTGTCTGCATAGGTGTATGAGTGCTTATGATAGTGTTGTATTGATGAGTTACTGCATGTATGAGTGATTCTATGGGTACATGAATGGATGTGTGTGTAGACCTAGGAATCAGTGAGTGTGTATATAGTAACTGGTATTGGTGTGTCGTTGTTTTTGAAAATGGTATCCTGTATTTTACAGTGAGTGTATCAAAGGTTTTATTAGAGTATGAGGAGGTGGATCAGATTTTCACATGGATGATGTCATCGGTGATGTCATTTAAGATGTCATCAGTGATGTCACTGACCATGTCATGAATGATGTAATATGTGATGTCATCAGCAGCGCATTGCGGGGCGCGAGTTATAGTTAACTGAACTAACTATAATGGCCAAATTTCTCTGGTTTTGCATGAGTGAAATGTCCAACTAACTACAACATCCCTAAAACCTGCGGTTTTTCAGTGAATTTCTAAGGTTTTTTTAAATGCTAATTTCTAACTATAAAGTAATTGAAACCATTGCTTTTTTCAGTGAATTTCAAAGGTTTTTTAAATGATAATTTCTAACTATAACGTGTCTGAAACCTATGTTTTTTTCAGTGATTTTCAAAGGTTTTTTAAAATGCTAATTTCTAACTATAACGTGGCTGAAACCTATGTTTTTTTCAGTAAATTTCTAAGGTTTTTTTAAATGCTAATTTCAAAATATAACGTGGCTGAAACCTATGTTTTTTATTTGAATTTTTAAGTTTTTTTAAATGAGAATTTCTAACTATAATGTGCCTCAATCCTATGTTTTTTTTATTGACTACATATATACATATATATATTTTTTTAAAGTTAATAATAATTTCTAGTTAGGAAAATTATAATAATTCTTTCTTTTTTTTATTGTCATACAGAAGATGCGCACCCGTTGCACACCCTACTCAATGCCTGTGCACATTCTCGTAGCCATTTTGAAAAGTCACGCGGGAGTCGTGACTTCGGCGTAATTTGTAAAGTATGAAAGATCTTTAAATTAATTATGAATACAAGTTTTGCTTTTAGTGTTTGTCTAAATGTATTTATAAAATGATTTTTAAACTATTATTTTCAATATAATCTGTACGAAAGTAAATTTACTGTATGCACGGCATATCTGCTTAGTGTACGCAACCCCTCCCTGCACTTATTTCCGGGGTCGCACCGTGATCGTGCCGTGATCGCGCCGGGGTCCCAACTTCAGTGGTTTTAAAAACTTGAAAAAATGACTATTGAAAGTTTGAATATGATATTAGACTGTGCAGTTTTGCTAATATACTTATTAAAAGTAAATAGAAATTTCTATTTATAGTGTGTAATCATGTATATGATATTTCGCGGTTGCGCAAAGGGTACAAGATGGGTGCACGCACCCTACCCGACTTCATGTCATCAGAGGACAAAAAGAATCTGATTGGTTGAAATTAATTTCATTGTGAAAGAGGGAGGATCCATCCTTCTGATACTTCCCTTACTTTTTGCCTTTCACATAGAGAAGACCCGTTTTCTTTTTTTATTTCAAATCTTTTTTATTAAAGTCCAAGAACATAAGATTACATAGAAAAAGAAGGCAGTCATATAATACAATAATTAGCTCGCATGAGAGGTACGATGAACAATGCATGGATAAGTACAGTTAATGCATTCAGCGGGAAATAATAAGATGCTAATGACATAATACACCCGTGGAAAATACACAATCGATCCATGTAATTGTAAAGCAGAGAGAGCATTGTATCAGATATACGTACATACAATCTCTGTCTTATGGAGCGGAAATCACTAAGAAGACAAAGAGGAAAGAAGAGGGGAAGAGGTTAGACGAGGAGAGGGGGAGAGAGAGATCGAGTAGCAGCAACAAGGTTTGAAGAAACCGCATGAGACGGGACATACGTCATACATACCGGAAGTAATGCCCGATGTAGCAGCAGCGACCAAGACCTGTTTTCTGCTTCACTTTATTATTATAGCTTTTTTTGTGTTTCTTTATTTTTTATTCAACAATGGCTTCCAGTCTTGCCTCAGTTGATCCTGTTACCCTAGAGGAGGAAGAGACGGTGCAGCAGAAGAAAAAAAGAAAAGAAAGCATCGTCTGGGCCTTTATCAGTGTACTGGAGGGTGAAAAAAGGTTACTGCAAGAAAAGTTACTTGCATAATTTGTAGGAGAGTGCTGTCAAGAGGCTGGGATAAAACGTATTTTTGCGGTACGAGCAGTATGAAGAAGCACATGGAGACCGTACACTCTGTGCACCTCGCAAGAGAGGAGAGAAAGAGACAGTTAAATGCTACTGCCGAAGAAGACCCAAATAGTAAATCTCCTTCACAACAGGTTCCATCTGCTCCAAGGCCTCACATTGTGCCTTAAATGCAGCAGTTAGTTGCATTAAGTACGACACCCAGCTGTGTGTTGGAGAACAATGTATTGACGTCATCTCTGCTACTCTTAAAGCACATAAATTTAAAAAAGAAAATCTTTATAATGTGCTTTTGTTTTTGTCCAAGAGATCATTCCCTGTTCTTCATTTTTGCCTGTTGTTTTTAAAATGCAAAACACAAAAAAAGTAAAAAAAGGTAAAAAAAATACTAATTTTTTTCAAAAGTGTTCAGAAAAAAAAACCTTTTCTGATGGGAAACACATCTATTGATAAAAAAAAATACTTAAGTGATTGTATGGGAGTATGGACAGTGTGTGGGTGATTGCAGATTTGCAAGGGTTCGATATAGTTACTTTATGAATGTTGGGTAGTGACTGGATGACTAGAGTAATGCAAAGAGAGTGCATGGTGAATTTATAAGTGCTTGGATATTGGCGGAGTGATTGGATAAGTAAAGGATGCTGGATGGGTGATTGAAGGAGTGCGTGGGGAGTGACAGGGGGATTGCTGGAGTGCATGGGTACTACCTGGGTATTTGGAGGAGTGAATCAATAGTGTGTAGGTGGTTAGAGGTCTGCATGTGTAGTGCATGGAGGAATGTAGCAGTGCATAAGTTAGAGCCTGAGTCTTTGCATGAGTACATGGGTAGTGGCTGGATGATTAGAGTACTGCAAAGAGAGTGCATGGTGAATGTATAAGTGCTTGGGCATTGGCAAAGTGATTGGATAAGTACATGGTGCTGGATGGGTGATTGCAGGAACACGTGGGAAGTGACAGGGGGATTGTTGAAGTGCATGGGTACTACCTGGGTAGCTGGAGGAATGAATCAGTAGTGTGTAGGTGGTTCAAAAGCTGCATGGATAGTGCACAGAGCATTGTAGTAGTACATATGTTAGTGCCTGGGTCATTGCATGAGTACATGGGTAGTGACTGGATGATTAGAGTAATGCAAAGAGAGTGCATGGTGAATGTATAAGTACTTGGGTATTGGCGGAGTGGTTGGATAAGTACATGGTGCTGGATGTGTGATTGCAGGAGTGCGTGGGAAGTAACAGGGGGATTGTTGGAGTGCATGGGTACTACCTGGGTAATCAGTAGATGGTGCTGGATGGGTGGTTGGAGGAGTGTGTGGGGAGTGATAGGGGGATTGCTGGAGTGAATGAGTACTACCTGGGTAATTTGAGGAGTGAATCAGTAGTGTGTACGTGGTTAGAGGTCTCCATCGGTAGGGTATGGAGGATTGTAACAGTGCACAAGTTAGTGCCTGGGGCATTGCATGAGTACATGGGTACTGACGGGATGATTAGAGTATTGCAAGGAGAGTACATGGTGAATTTATAAGTGGTTGTGTTTTTGGATCAGTACATGGTATTGGCTTGGTGAATGGAGGAGGGCATTGAGAGTCACCGTGTGATTGCTGGACTTCATAAGTATTCCCTGGGTAAATGGAGGAGTGAATCAGTAGTTGGTTACAGGACTGCATGGATAGTGCACATATGATTGTAGCATTGCATGTGTATCTGCCTGGGTCATTGCATGAGTACATGGATAGCGACAGGATAATTAGAGTACTGCAAGGAGAGTGCATGGTGAATTTGTAAGTTCTTAGGTTTTGACAGAGTGATTGGATAAGGACATGGGGCAGGCTGGGTAATTGGAAGAGAGTATAGCTAGTAACAGGGATATTACTTAAAGGATTGTAGAAGTGTATGAGTTAGACCCTGGGTAAATGCACACGTCCATGGGTACTGACTGGATGATTAGAGTACTGCAAGCAGAGTGCATGGTGAATTTCTAACTGCTTGTGTTTTGGCGGAGTGATTGGATAAGTACATGGTAGTGGCTGGGGGATTGGAGGAGTGCACAGGGAGTGACAGTATGATTGCTGGACTACATGGGTACTACCTGGGTAATTGGAGGAGTCAATCAATAGTTGGTTACAGAACCGCATGTATACTGCACATGTGATTGTAGCACTGCATATGTTAATACCTGGGTCCTTGCATGAGTACAAGGATAGCGGCAGAATATTTACAGTGCTGCAAGGAGAGTGCATGGTGAATTTAAGAATGCTTGGATTGTGGCAGAGTGATTGGATAAGGACATGGGACTGGCTAAGTAATTGGAGTAGTGCAAAGATAGTAACAGGGAGAGTACTAAACTGTATAGTAGCACTGAAAGGATTGTAGAACTGCATGAGTTAGTGCCTGTGTAATTGCATGAGTACATGGATACTGACTGGATGATTAGAGTACTGCAAAGAGAGTACATGGTGAATTTATGAGTACTTGTGTTTTGGCGGAGTAATTGGATTAGTACATGGTACTGGCTCGGTGATTGGAGGAGTGCTTTGAGAGTGACAGTGTGATTGCTGGACTGCATGGGTACTCCCTGGGTAATTGGAGGGATAAATCAGTAGTTGGTTACAGGACTGCATGGATAGTGCACATATGATTGTAGCACTGCATATGTAAGTGCCTGGGTCATTGCATGAGTACATGGATAGCGACAGGATTCTTAGAGTGCTGCAAGGAGAGTTCATGGTGAAGTTATAAGTACTTGCGTTTTGGCAGAGTGATTGGATAAGGACATGGCACTGGGTGAGTAATTGGAGGAGAGCATAGGTAGTAACAGGGAGATTACTAAACTTTATAGGTAGCACTTGAAGGATTGTAGAAGCGCATGAGTTAGTGCCTGGGTAATTGCACGAGTACATGGGTACTGACTGGATGAGGAGAGTTCTGCAAGGAGTGTGCACTGTGAATTTCTAACTGCTTGTGTTTTTTCGGAGAGATTAGATTAATACATGGTACTGGCTCGGTGATTGGAGGAGTTTATAGACAGTGACATTGGATTGTTGAACTGCATGGGTACTCCCTGAGTAATTGGAGGAGTGAATCAGTAGTTAGTTAGAGGACTGCATGGATAGTGCACATGTGATTGTAGCATTGCATGTGTTAATGCCTGGATCATTGCATGAGTACACGGATAGCGACAGGATACTTACAGTGCTGTAAAGAGAGTGCATGGTGAATTTATGAATGCTTGGATTGTGGCAGAGTGATTGGATAAGGACATGGGACTGGCTAAGTAATTTGAAGAGTGCATAGGTAGTAACAGGGAGATTAGTAAACTGTACAGGTAGCACTCAAAGGAGTGTAGAAATGCATAAGATAGTGCCTGGGAAATTGCACGAGCACATGGGTGCTGACTGGATGATTAGAGTACTGCAAGGAGAGTGCATGGTGAATTTCTAACTGCTTGTGTTTTGGCGGAGTGATTGGATTAGTTCATGGTAGTGGCTGGGGAATTGGAGGAGTGCACAGGGAGTGACAGTGTGATTGCTGGACTGCATGGATACTACCTGGGTAATTGGAGGAGTGAATCAATAGTTGGTTACAGGACTGCATGGTAGTGCACATGTGATTGTAGCATTGCATGTGTTAATGCCTGGGTCATTGCTTGAGTACATGCATAGCGACAGCATACTTACAGTGCTGCAAGGAGAGTGTATGGTGAATTTATAAGCACTTCGATTTTGCCCGGGTGATTGGACAAGGACATGGCAGACTGATTAAAAGAGTCCATGGGGAGTGACAGGAGGATTACTGGACTGCATGTGTAGTGCTCCGGAGATTATACCACTGCATGAGTTAGTGCATGAGGCATTGCATGAATGCATAGGTAGTGCTTGCATACTAACTGTGACTGCACAATATAGAATCAGTAATTCTTTTCTCGAGTACTTATAAAATCACATATTCACTACCTTTTCACTCCTGTAATCAGTCAAGCACCTCTCAATAATTCAGTAAATATGCATACAACTATATAAATACTATCTGAACACATACATGAGTCATTACATACTATCTAGTTAAATAGATAAGTACAACATACCAGAAACCGTAATATGTGGTGGTTTCGTTTTGAGCTACATCTTCACCGTTAAATCTGGAAATATGCAACATCATTAAACTGTACGTCTCAACAGACTTAAGAAAGAAGACTAATTAACAACCCCTTTTATGAGCATTTCTAAAACCACACATTTATCATACATCTTTACCATTGTATCTAAAATGATGTGGCATCATTCAACTATACCTTTGCTCAGACTACAAAAAGAAGCATAATTAACAACACCTTATTTCACCATTCTATCTTAAAACATATGGCATCATTTAACTTTACCTTCTGTACAAACTAATAACAGAACCTTAATTATTAACACCTTATATGATCATCTTTCAAACAGCACAGTTGTGCTGCATTTTACCAAACTATCTATAAATGTGCAGTATCATTAAACTATACTTTTGTAGAGAAGCGAAAATAAAGCCTAATAAACTACCCCTTATATGAACATCTTTCAAAATACACATTTGTACTGCATCTTCAACCAAGTATCTAAACATATGAGGCATCATTCAGCTATACCTTTGAACAGCCTTAAAAATATACATATTACTGTACAGACTGTTTTTAAAAAAACTTCAAGTACAATGAAACTAATTCCAATATGCATCTCTACATTTTATAATATATTTCAAACAACACAGTTTAAGAATAATGTCAAATCTTTTTTAAATAAACCTCAACAATATATAACTCAACTTGCAAATAAATCTGTTGAATGAAAAATCTCACACACTCTGACAGGATTTTCTTTTATACACAGTCAATATAAATCATAAGACTCTGCGAGGTGAAACCAGTAATGGCAAGGTTTCGCTCTTTTTTTCCATACAAATACACATAAGCAACAAATGACATTGGTTCCCAGAGATTTTCAAATTGTAAAACACATTTCCATTAGTCATAGATAATAACCATTTTCAACTGACTTCTTTATCCCTTCTGCTTAATGGCAGTTTCCATAGCAACAGCGCATGCAACATTCAACTTAACTGACAGGTCACAATTTCACCATATTTTCAAGTTCACCACACAATGTTGCAAATGCAAACAGCAGGTGTGGTTACGCTTTGCAAAACATGACCTTATCCTTTCTGCTGTACCTTTCAAACATTTTTACTAACCAAGAAGAAACTTGCTTTTTAAACAAAGTAAAATGCACCCTATATTTGAATGTACAGTGTTCTTAAACAGCCAATCAAAACTCTACTTTCTTTAAAACAGAATCTTGTCCACCATTTTAGATATCTCTCATTCTATCAACTGACTACCTCAGCTACAGACATATTTTCATTACCTACAGTCATCACTTCAAGATGCTTTTAGTGTGGATTGTTGGGCATAGCTATGTTTTCTTGTGCAAAAGGTATGCTGAACGCAGAGGTATCGACAAAGACCTAACTTTGCAAAATGTGGACATTAAAGGGATTGGACAGAGAGGATTAAAATGGCACCAATTGATGCATGTGGTTAAAACCTTTTTGCATCTCCAACCCCCTGGCCTCATGATTGTGCACTGTGGCGGCAATGACCTAGGCACATTGACTGGGGTAGGTCTGGAATTGCTAATAAAGGACACCTTTGCAGAATTGATGTTGCTTTTCCCCCAAACTGCCTTTGTATACTCTAACATATGCCAAAGACAGGAAAGGAAGTGGTCCAATCAATTTTGTCCTCAGATTGAGAAAGCTAGAAAAATGTCAATAAAGCTGTTTCTGCTTACCTCAGAGTCCACAGAATGGGCTCCATATATAACAACAATCTATGTTTCCATATGGAGGGCATCTACAGGAGTGACGGAGTACACTACACTGATGAACGGAATAGAGTGTTTCTCAACAACCTAAAGCTCTGCATCCACACTTACATGCAGCTGCAAGAAACTCATAATAAACACAAGGGCTCTTTTTATAGCCACCCAACATATAACCTAGGTTTATGTTAAAAAAAATCTTAATTGCTTTTGCTTGGAGTCGCACACCCAGCGTGACTTAGAGCTGCACACCCATTGTGTTCACACTAGGCAGCCGCTCTGAGCACCGCACACCCCTCGCGTTCACACCAGAGGTTGCACTGGGAGCCGTGCACCCCTCGCGTTCACACCAGGGGGCCGCGCACCCATCGCGTTCACACTATGGGGCCCCGCTAAGAGCCGCACACCCCCTGCGTTCACACCAGGGACCGCGCTGAGCGCCACGCTCGGGTTGTGACTCTCAAAAAAATTCCCAAAACAACTTCCACTTTCATTCATCTACATTCACCCCGGGGACCCATCCCTCGGGGCCTGCCCAAATATATATATATATATATATATATATATATATATATATATATATATGTATATATATGTATATATATATATATATATATATATATATATATATATATATATATATATATATATATATATATATATATATATATATATTTTTTTACAAAAAAAGGAGGAGGGGGGACTACCATCCCCCTCCCTGCCCATTTTTGGCCCCGGGAAACCTATCCTTCGGGACCAGGCCTCATGGTTGGGGACCGTGGGGGGAGCCCCAATGCCCTCATGGTCCCGCTGGCTCCCTGCCTCCTGCAGGAGCCGGCATTGCTTTTCTATAGGGGGAGCTGTTGACATTCAACTCCCCTTGTGGAAAAGCATTCTGCTTTGGATTTTGGAAGCGAGAGCTGGAAACCTGCTCTTGCTTCCAAAATCCAAAGCAGTGTTTGCTATGGCAGGGTGGGAACCATGCTCCCACCATGCCATAGCAAACAGCAGTGTCCCGGGGTGGGCACCCCAGGACACTGCAGGAGCCGACCCTGGGGGTTGGCAGTCCCCAGGGCCATCAAGGGCTCTAGGAGAGGGCCCCCTCCCAATGTGTTTAAAGCCCCTGGGAGGTTGTGGTCACCGGGGCTCGGGGTCCATAACGGACCCTTGCATTTTCATTTTAGTGCCCTAGGGAGGTAGCGGTCCCCGGGGCGTGTGAGGGGGCTTGAGAACCCCCACACAGAGGTTTGATTTTTTTTAAGAGCCCCAGGGGTGGCAGTCAACAGGGCTGCGTACCCTCCCGCATATCATTAATATAGCCCCAGGGAGGTGGCGGTCCCCAGGGCTGCGGGGGCCCCCACGGGCCCCCGCAATTATAAAATATACATTGGACAATGCCCCTGGGACCTGGCCCACCCAGGGGCCTCATTAAATGAAGCACAGGAGCCTGCGCTTCACTTTTTAAAAATAATTTTGGTGGGATTTGCGACCCCAGCGCGCATTCCGCCAAAATTATTTTTTTTTAATGCTTTTTTGGGCCCTGGAAGTCCTTGTGGGACCCCGTGAGCAGGCCTTGGGGGTCAGGGTGTTTCCACCCTTCCCCTCCTCCTGGTTTGGAGTGTTGGCAGCCAATCACAGTGAAGCTTGTGGTCGGGAGGGTTCGCGAACCCAATGTGGCCATAGATATCGGAACTTGTATTTTTTTATTTCTCAGCAACTACTGAACAGATTTAGACCATTTTAAAAGAAGGTCGCTTTCTGAACCGAGCACTACCTTTTTGCCAAATTTGGTGTAATTCCGTTCAGCAGTTCAGGCTGTAGCCTTGGTTAAAGTTTCCTATGGGAAATTGATTTTCCAACTTTTATTTTTTGAATTTCTCAGGAACTACTGATTGGATTTACACCATTTAACAAAAAGGACACTTTTTGAACTAAGGGCTACCTTTTTGCCAAATGTGGCTTTAATTCCGTTCAGCAGTTCAGAGGGTAGCCGTGTCTAATGTTTCCTACGGAAAATAACATTTGAAAAACACGTTTTAGGACACCGTTTTTTCTCAGCCCCCGATTGGCGAATCACCCCGAAACTTTCAAGACAGGAGCTGACCGGAGCTGATCGCTAGTTTTGAAAATTTTCGCGAAGATTCGTCAAACGGTGCCAAAGTTATTGGGAACACAAAAAACGGTTTTCCTATGGAAACTAGGTCCTAACTATAACTACCTGTATTTTTAAAGCTGCAATCTCACTGGATTCCCACAGAACTCCTGCTGGTTCTCTACTTTTTTATTTAAAAAGTATTTTGGCTAGAGGAGGTCCTTCTGGGTTTCCCCACAGGGCCAAGGGGGTAGGGTGTCCCTACCCTGCCTCCTTAAACAGTGGACTAAGTGCCTGATTCCTGTAATGGCTTAGCAGGGGTGTGGAATTTAATAAAATATATACTTGTCCATGGGGCAGGTTGCTTCTTACATCTACTAGCCCTGTAACAAAATCCCCTTTCCCCTTTAGTACCATGTAGTGCAGCATCAAATTATGGCAGCAATCTCATTATATAGGAGCTCTGATATAGCCTTTCTGATTATACCAAAATGTGGCCGGAAGCTGGGTCTTGGTATTGAAGGCGTGCTTTTTGTGATTTGGTATCTCAAGGTACATATTTGTATTTCTGGACGATTGGGTTTGAGGTACTTTTGATGGAGTCCCTCAAACCCAGTTTCTTAAAAAAGAGCGTTCTGAAAGGCTGAGGGGACTTTTTTTCCCAGGGGCCAATTTTCTCCCATGGAAACACACTCCAGTGGGAGCGAGCGCTCTGATTGGCTGCCTGAAATATATAGAAAACTGTTGCAGGAAGCAGCAGGGATGTGAAATTGATTGGCTGCCTGAAATATGTAGAAAACTGTTGCAGGAAGCAGCAGGGATGTGAAATTCCTATAGCCCGACGCCCATTTGGTTTCAAGGGCATCAAGTTTTCAAGTGTATCTTGTCCTTGGGTCAAGTAGGCCCATCCCCCTGCAGCACAAACCCTTTGGCTGCCAGTTTGTAGTACCACTTTATGGGTCAGGGAAGGGCACTGTCTGCAGTTAAGGTAATATTTTTTGCTGCATGTTAATGCTGTTCAAACTTGTATTTATGGTTCATTAATTGTAAGCCTTTATTATTAGGGTGAGTACTCTAAGTAAATGTTGTAAGCTCTGAATGCACTACTGACAGTGGTTCCAGCATAAAAATGTGTACAAGTGTACACGTTTTCAAAGTTTAGCAATATGAGGCTATGTATAATGCTCCCAGAATGCTCTCTGATTTGATGCAAATATTTGCAGAAGCTGAAGACAAGATTGATGATACTTTGCTTTGAAAGTAAAAGGTTCATAAAAAAATGAAAGCAGGAAAAAAACATTTTGCTAAACTACTGTAAAATTCCAAGTACCATTTCTTTGCAGCATCATTTAGTAACAGGTGTTGATGTATGCTAGTAGTTCCCAAAAATATTCATAGTGGAAAATCAGTGTAACCAGTTTCAATAGGATTATAGGAAACAAAAATAAACAAGCATTGGCAAAGCCAGTAGCCCTGAAATTAGTGGTTAGCTTTTTAGTTTTGTCAATGTGTGACTTGTTTTGGCATGGGTTTGTAAAATCGTATTGGTGTGGCAGCTGCTGTGCCCTCACCATTAAAACAAACATTGGCAAAAGCAAAAATGGTTATTTGGTCTCAAAAAGCACACACTGTCACAGTAGTTACTGGCACTGAACAAAACTACTTTGTGTGCAGATATGCTCCTTGTGAAAGAGCAGAATGCTGTCACTCACCGTGAAGCCAGCCCATACAGAGAGAGAGAGAGACAGAATTTTAATAACCACAAAAGGTCATTGTCAATGCCAGACCAAATTAGGGGCCCAATTATAAAAGAAAGTCTCAAAAAGTGCATTCATGGTATATGTCCTTGCATTAAGTGCAGCTATACAGCTTTCGTGAATTCCCAAGAATTTACAAAAGTAGGACATGAAATAGTACTCCTAGAACATATTAGTGAACTGCATTTTAGCATGAACAAATTTGAATGTGTAGATTCTGCGAAAATCGGAGTGTTTTCAAGTTCACTTTCCCTCCAAACATTTTTTTCCCCAACTCTGGAAGAAAGTTTACGTCTACCTTTGTCAGGTGTAAATTTCCAACATTTCTCAGTTTAAGAAAAGATTAGAGAGAGTTGTTGAAAATCCTTAAAACATGCAAGCTAGTAGGTTTGCACAGACTCAAAAAGCCATTCTAACCTTGGATATTTTGCTTACCACTACCTGGTAGCTGAATTATGTGTAGCCTAGAGTCTTCTGGTCAGTTGTGCATTGATTCCTGCATAGAGTGAGTTGCCTTAGTCCATCTTGCTGGTGATGAGAGCCTGGGTTATGTTCTGCGGGTGTTGAAGGGAAACCACTTGAAAATCTATTTGACCATTTTGAGTGTGTGGAAACAGGAGGTGGAGACTGCACATACTTGACCTATCACAGCGAGTTGGTTGTTGACTATTATTCTGAGGTTCTCCACAAAGGTGGTAGGGTTAAAATATGTGTATCAATTCACGATATACTCAGGGGCATATTATCAAGAAATATTTTGCCACTTTAGCACACATATCGCCGAAAAAGCAGCAATTTTTTTATCGCACTATCAAGAAGAGCACGCTAATATGCTTTAGCACTTGTTTTCTTGAGATAGCTGCCGTTTCTTTTTTGCTTTGCATGTTAGCGATATTTATCGGTAGTGACATGCAAAGTAGGCCTTCCTCACCAATACTACATGAAAACAGTTGCAAACACAACTTCGCACTATTAACAATACGGCACCAGACCTGCGAAGCAATTAAAAAAGCTGCGCTAACCGCGGTTATGGCACAAATTTAACACCTGTTTTGTGAAAAATAAATACAAACTTGGTGAACATTATCGGCGCCATCTTGCCCCTTTCCAGGCCCATTCGTGCGCGTAAGCGGCAGCCATTTTGAGCACCATGGCCTCCCTGCCCCTCACTAATAGCCAGCGCGTCTCTCTCTCTCTTAACCTCGCAAGCATTCCCCCGCACGCTGACAACCCCCCCGCTCTCTCATGCCTTGGGTCATAAACCCCTCTCCAGCGCAGCTTCACCACGAAACCCCATCCTGTTCCCAGCGCGACACCTCCCTTCATTCCTTTCATGGCCTCAAACCCTTTTGATGCAAACCCCCTTTTCCTGTGTCCCCGTTTGTCTTCCTCGTTCCCAGGCTGCCACCTGACCCTGCGGATACTGTTTATTACCCCGTACAGTAGGAAGCTTCCCCTCCCCATCAAAAGACCCCCGAACCGATCAAAGCCCCCACCCCATGAGATCCGATCGACCCCACGCATTCCGTGAATCGGCGGAATGCCCTGCTGTGCGACCACCATCACCTGTTGTGACCGGGGTGGGGAATCCAACTGTAAATGTATGTGGGAACGGGTCTGGAGGGGAGATTCCGAGGATGTTCTTTCAAGTATTAAAATATTACGAGAATGTGTTATGTGCAATAAAGGTCGTAAACTCTAGTATAAGAGGCCCGGCCTCAGAGATGTGGTTAGAGCACCTCGTGACGATACTTGCTGTCTGAATTGATGTGTTCTCCTCCGGAGAGAGTAAAATCCTCGTTTCCCGCCTTCCAGTCTCCAGCGCCTGCTTCTTCATTGATTAATATTGGTGGGTCATAGAGGCGATACCGCCGGGCAACATAAAAGGGTCTTTGGTTACCGGTTGTCTTTGGAACCCTTTTTAACAATTGGCGCCCAACGTGGGGCCCATCAGCGACTCGTGGATCCAGTGGGAGAGGTCCTGACGACAGAGTGAACGACTGCAACGATCGGAAGGTACCCTGTCCGATAGACCCTCGTCTGACAGCCGATCATCCGAACTTCACTGGTTCCGAACAGACCTCTCTCGAGTGATCTGCGGTCCTGACTGGGAACCATCAGGAGTGCCACGAGAAGTACGAAGAGAAGAGGACGATCGGGCGCTGGATTCGGAAGACGAGAAACTGTCCATGCGGTCCGGGTAAGGTCGTGTAAACACGACGAATTGCGAAAGTGATAGATAATTGAAAGAAATTGATAATTGTTGTGAAAATACTAGTATTACTCTTTGTTAATTTATTGGAGATTCGCTGTCTGCAAACGGAGAAACAACAGGCTCTCCCTTTATAAACAGCGAAGGATAGGTACGCACCCGTCGGACCTATTTTTCTCCCCCACTGAACAATTGCCCCTTCGCCCCATTGATTAACTGTTATAGATTGTTTTCTGGAGATTCTCTGTCTGAAAACAGGGAAGATTAGGTCCCCTCTTTACAGATAGTGAAAGGGTAGGTGACGCGAACCTTTGCGAGCCTACTTATTCTCCCCATTGACCATATTGATTTTTTATTTTTGACCTAACGTTGATTGATTGCTCAGAATTGGTTCATGAGGTATTCACTACGTGCAAACAACGTAGAATAGAAATATTCTGTCTAGTCTTTGCGCGCAGTGATAAGATAGGTAGTGCTGATTATTATCCCATTGTGATCCGTCATGCCTGTCTTCTCCCCACTGGTCAGTAGCCTGTTTAACCCGGACCGCTTATTAGAGATGAACCATCCGGCTCCGCTGGAAGGCACCCCTAATAAGGACATGTTCATGAAGCATGGATTAATTGCTATAGCCTATAGTGAGCTGTGGCATAAATATACGAAAAAGGATCGAGAAAGACAGTGGCCACTGAGAGGATCCTTTGATCTCGACAAAATAGAAACAGTAGAAATAGCCCTTCGTAGGAATGAAACAACACCTATTATGCTCGATAGTCTCGGTATGTGGCGCAAAGAAGCCACGCAACGAAGGGAAAGCGACGAATTTAGAAAAGGTGAAGGGACACGACGGACAAACCTCCAAACGTCTAGTAGGCAAAGGGAAGGGCCAGCGATGGCACAGCCCCGAGGAGTAGACATGAAAAGCGAATGGTGTAAGGGGATGTGCCGACAAGCCAACCCCGGAACACAACGACCTGAAGGTAATCCCCCGACATTACGCACAGGACGGACAGATTTAAAACAAAACCAATGTGCTTTCTGTAAATGTCTTGGACACTGGAAAGCCCAATGCCCGACTCTGCAAAGCATAGGTAAGAATGAAGGGGTGACAGAAAGGACGGACCGACAGAAAGGAAAAAGACGTGAGATAAAAACCAATCAGACTAGTGCAGACAGAACAGGCAGGACCACCCCGTTCGATTATGCTCGGTGGCACAGATTTCGTCAGACAAATTTTAACGACATGTTGGAGTTCTGGGACTGATTGCTCTCTGTTGCTCCCCCACTCTGAAAAACAAACACAACTGCAGGTCAGTGTAAACAACCCCCCCGTTAGAGAAAAGATTCAAGAAAGCCAAGCGTCTATTATATAACTTAGGATTTAATTGCGGTAAAACACACAACCAACAGTAAATAGAATAACTAGTAGAACTCTCTAAAAAGCAAACTTGACTAATAGGAAAAATACAAAACATGTTATGCTCACTCCGGAAGTCCTCGAAACGTAATGGCCCTTTCGATGGTCCCGCCCACCCGAAACACATAGCACGTGCGGGGCGGGGCCTGCCAGCAACCATGGGCCAAAAAGAGATCGCTGGCGAGAAGGTACTGGAGACTCCACCAAGCAGGCAATGAAATGGTCTTCCCATACTGCCCTTCCAGGGATGGCGTCCCCCGGGCCGCGAGTAGGGAGGGGGCGGATGAAAATGACCCCCTCCCTCATATCTCCTGGTCCGGCCATCACGAATTCCTCCATCGAACGGATGCAGGGTGGGCAGGGAGGAAGAGGCGACGCGGACGAGCCTCTTCCACCTCCACAGGTAGGAGGCTTCCCTGCCCTGGCCCGACGCCGATGTCCTCCAGCCGGGCGACGGCCATATACCTACGCTGCACAGGAAATATAATGTCCGGCTGGTATATTTCCGCAACACAGGACATACAATGCCCGACTCGTATATTTTCTCAGTACAGGACATACAAGACCCGGCTGGTATACTTGCGTAGTACAGGACATACAATGTCCGACGGGCATATTTACGGAGTACCGGATGTACAGTGGTCCCCCAAGAGTCGGAATCAGGGGTGTAGGGTGGTCATCATGTGCGCCCCTGATTCCAAGAGACGGCGTAGGATGCACCGGGAGAGGAAGACGGCACGGTGAGCCTCCCTCACCTCCCCAGATGAAGGCTCCACTGCTGCACCCTGGCGCCCCGAACCAAAATGTCCTGCTCCAACCGCATGATGCTCTGTTTTTCGCCATCACAAGAAGTTTTCCTCCGCTCCTGATGGATACGGCAAAGGTTGCTGCAGGGCCTCAAAATGGCGTCTGGGCCCTTAAAAGGCGGGTCTAGGCCGCTGGAGTAACTTTGTCCGAAATTGCAACTCGGGCGCTTGCCCACCTGGGCGCAAGCCCCCACCATCGACAAAACATCCCCTCGACTTTGAAGATTCTACCAAAGTCCCAAGAGCCCTCGGCCCCTTCAGGCTTCCGGTGAGGAACAGCTGCATTGATCTCAAATGAAATAACCACGGCACAGCAACAAGATGGCGGTGCTCTCGTGTCTGCATCAGCTTCCGTCTGAACCACCCAGGAACATTATGGGCTAACAAACTCGAGCAAGTTCCGGCTGAACATCAACATGACCCGGTAAGAGAGACTTTACCCCCTCCCTCTCTTGATTGACGGTCCACACCACCAGCCCCTTTGTTAGCACAGTTTTCTTTTGGACTACCGAAAGGGACTCTGGTCCAACCGCCAATTGTCGGGGATATTTTGCCCCTGATGCTACTTCCGGACTAAACCGGCCTCGCCCAAAATGGCGCTGGTATCAATGGAACTTACGGGTGCCTCATGGTGTTCCTTAGCTAATGAAACTTGATGTACTAAGATATATATGTATATATATGAACCATTGCGCACTCAATGTTAAAGGGAGGAGGGTGCACGTGGCAAACATTTAAGAAGAGGTTCTGTAAAAATGTTGATTTCAATGAACAATTTATTTTTGATATTTGTTGTAACTGATACATAACGTCGCTCATGATGCACGCCCGCGGTTTGCATTTAGGAAATGTGATTACGATGAGCTTGACTGTGTTTCCATCTATGAACTGAAATGCCCCTGATTCCTTCGTCACGCAATGAAATGTTTTTGGTTACTTACAAATAATTAATTAGACCTTTTTCCATGTTCTTGTACTACAAAATAACCCCCTACTGTATGTGCTTCCATCGACGACATGTCAGGCCAAAATATGAATTGCGCTCTCACCTTTTACGTACTGAATAACTCTACAAATAAAAGTCTTAGAAGCTATGGATAGGCTCCGCGTACTTTTGTAAATACGGGTATCGGTGGGAGGGTTTTTCTGTGCGCAACTGTTCTGCTCTCTTTTTAAGGTTATCCGAGAAATGGTTGTTCGGCCCTGGGTTGATGGTCAAAACGAAGGTATGATACGCTGCTTATGAAGAAGGACCTCGACTTCAGAGAATGGGTAAAGTAAAATGGTGTGATTGATAAATTGCTATAAGGATATGGTGGTCGAAGGTACTAAGGTACAGGGTTGAACAAAGAACTGGTATGCCTTAAGAACATCACAGCTTTGGGAATGATTTTGGGACCCCGATGACCGGATACATCTACGAAACCGGGTACCTCGCGCTAGGCACCTCTGATTCCTCTTTTTAGCGTTTTTCACTACACACGATCCTTAACGCCATCCTCGAACCTCCCCATGAACCACCTATCACATTGCCTGCCCCCATGACTTTAAGAAACCAGAACCCTAAGGGATTATATCCCGAAGAGACAAGTACGATTATGTGGTAAGTAAAGGATTTTCGTGCCCTTACATTTGATGTGTTCGAATGTTGTCCCCCTACCCCCCCCTTTTTCTCCCCCTTTTTCCCTCTGCAGGTTACATTAGAATCCCGATTAGAGTATCATAAGGGATCTGGAACCACGTCACGCCCGATGCATGAAGACGGACTAGCGCTACAAAATGGCACAACAAGGACGCTCTCACGACCTTTTTACCAAATCTAACGCTTTTCTGTCCCAAAACTGCATGCTTCCCACCTCCTAACACAGACCCGAAACGTCTAACGTTGGGTAACGCACTGAATAGCCCAAACAATACACGGTCATTCTCTATGTCACACGTGTACTGTTCGGCCTATTGTCTCTCTCTCTCTCTCTCTCTCTCTCTCTCTCTCTCTCTCTCTCTCTCTCTCTCTCTCTCTCTCTCTCTTTCTCTCACTCACTCTTCCACCCCTCCACACTTCCCCTCTTCCTAGCAACTGGCACCTAATTGGCGAACCTGGTGCACCTCCTGATTGGCCCCAAATACCACAAGTATTTGTGCAAATCTGTCCTAAATAAAATTGTATTGGTACCACGTTACTACCTCTCCTTTTCTACTAAAATATGGATGAAATTTAAATTGGCCGATAGGAAAGGGACAGGTAAGACGACTAAGGTTCCCTAAATTTGACCCACTCTCAGGGAACTCTTTGTCAGTGGCTCCTATGATAAAAATGTGTCTGTGGTGATGCGACCATCCCCATTGAAAATTGTCTCCGTACCCCAAGCTGTAAGAAATGATCGAGACACCCCCATCTACCCAAAATGCCCCCAGTTTGGTATCCATCAGATCCCTCCTTCCCCGAGGATAAGTTTAATAATTATTGCAAACCACCCCTCCCGAGTTTTTGTAGTAACCAGGTTGCGAGGATTTATATAGAAAGTTAGAAGGATGTGTGCAAAGTTGAAAATTAGATTGAAAAACGAAAGAACTTGTTGCAGTAGGCATGGTTGAAAATAAGATGTTTTTATGTAATGCAGACTCGTTTAGCCTATGTTCATCCCTCAGAAGGATGCTTATCAGACTATGGTGAATAGCACGTTGCACTTTTTGTAAAATACAAGGCCCTGAAGACTAGCCTAGCCTTGCAAGACTCGTACTAGGGAAATGGGTCTCTGCCAGAAGAACTGACATCTACTATAATAGACATATGACAAATGAACGTAATAATCATCAAAGCGTCAAAGAATTAGCCAACAAAAGGAAGTTGCAAGGAATCCAGCAAACCCATCATCAATTGTTTATACATAAGCCGCAAAAATCTCAAATGTAGCGAGTGCTTACGCTAGTCGCTTGGTGTTGGGAAAGAAAATAGATTCATGTAATTACCTTTTTCTGCAAAATCTCTAAAGACTGTCTTTTCAACACTCATTTAAGGATATCACTGTCGGAGGAGAAAGAGACCGGATGTGGGAGCACGCGGCCTGACTGCGGATTGTGGAACGTCAGCAACGGAGGCCAAGGCGAGACCACGGCAGTAAGGAGTCGCAGGACGGGGCACTGTTTCAAACAAAGCTAAGGAAAGGGCTGACCTGAAGCCCCTGCTCTATGATCAACGTGTGCCAAAAAGCCCCCGCTCTCTGAACATGGTCTCGGACTCGCCTGACGCAAAACTCTCCGCCCCCCCCCCCTGATCTGTTCCCGACTTGGCCTTGCTCCATCCCCTCTTCCTCCGACCTACCATAAGGACTGTTCACACCTGCACCTTTCCACCCGAACTCCCAAGTTCCTCCAAATCCTACTGAGCTACCCAGAGAAGAGTACTCCCTACATCAGAAGGGAGGGAGCTCCGACTAAGTAGACCACGAACTGTGTTAAATCCCAGAACGGTGACCTAGAACTCCACCAAGGGTCGCCCCCGAAGAAAAGATTAACAAAGTCTGTGGTTCTGCCCGCTACCAAGCACCTTGGAGATGATGGAAGCAACAGGAAATGCCCACCACAGAGACTCAAGAAACGAACTGATCTCACAATTACCCCCAACGACTCGATCCACATGAACATTTCTGTTGATAGGTAATCCAGGTGTTCAACAGTGCCGACAGAAGACGACAAAAGGACAACGAAGAACTCTGATATTTTTACTGTATCTCCTTTCTCTCCCAATCACCATTGGACTGACTATGCACCCACCGTATACAAAAAGGACTTATTTATATGATAATTTACCAGTTCTTATTCTATGATCTGTACCCAACGCCCTCGCTACGTGATTCTAGTCTGATATTGCATTACGATGACTTTTTCCTGCAACCAACTTAACAATGAACCCGCCTACTGACTGATGAGATTTTTCAATATGATGTTTATAATGTGATGTTTACGTACAGTTCTTTCACCCAAGTCCCCTCTCCCTTACTTATGATCACTGCATATAGGGGTAGATAGGAAATAGGCCAGCAAGATGTCTTGGAAATGTTAAAGGGAGGACTGTGAAAAATAAATACAAACTTGGTGAACATTATCGGCGCCATCTTGCCCCTTTCCAGGCCCATTCGTGCGCGTAAGCGGCAGCCATTTTGAGCACCATGGCCTCCCTGCCCCTCACTAATAGCCAGCGCGTCTCTCTCTCTCTTAACCTCGCAAGCATTCCCCCGCACGCTGACAACCCCCCCGCTCTCTCATGCCTTGGGTCATAAACCCCTCTCCAGCGCAGCTTCACCACGAAACCCCATCCTGTTCCCAGCGCGACACCTCCCTTCATTCCTTTCATGGCCTCAAACCCTTTTGATGCAAACCCCCTTTTCCTGTGTCCCCGTTTGTCTTCCTCGTTCCCAGGCTGCCACCTGACCCTGCGGATACTGTTTATTACCCCGTACAGTAGGAAGCTTCCCCTCCCCATCAAAAGACCCCCGAACCGATCAAAGCCCCCACCCCATGAGATCCGATCGACCCCACGCATTCCGTGAATCGGCGGAATGCCCTGCTGTGCGACCACCATCACCTGTTGTGACCGGGGTGGGGAATCCAACTGTAAATGTATGTGGGAACGGGTCTGGAGGGGAGATTCCGAGGATGTTCTTTCAAGTATTAAAATATTACGAGAATGTGTTATGTGCAATAAAGGTCGTAAACTCTAGTATAAGAGGCCCGGCCTCAGAGATGTGGTTAGAGCACCTCGTGACGATACTTGCTGTCTGAATTGATGTGTTCTCCTCCGGAGAGAATAAAATCCTCGTTTCCCGCCTTCCAGTCTCCAGCGCCTGCTTCTTCATTGATTAATATTGGTGGGTCATAGAGGCGATACCGCCGGGCAACATAAAAGGGTCTTTGGTTACCGGTTGTCTTTGGAACCCTTTTTAACAGTTTAAAAGTTGACTTAACCATCTTTTGTATTGGAGGTGGATTGTGTTTTTAAGTTCACACTTGCCTATTAGCAAGCTTTTCATTAGAGCGTACTAATTATCACTTGGTTTTTCACGCTATTGCTGCTTATCGACGTATATCGCTGAATTTGACTTCGCCTCTGATCAAAGTGTTGCTAATACGCCGCTAACACGGCGATATCAACCAGCGATAGACGGCGATAAAAGAAATTGTGCCAAGCGCGATTTGCAATTATTTTCGCATTTAGTTGATAATATGCCTGTGTTTGCGACTGTTTTCTTGTAGTATTGGTGAGGAACGCCTACTTTGCATGTCATTAGCGATAAATGTCGCTGACATGCAAAGCAAAAAACAAATGGCGGCTATCTCAAGAAAACAAGAGCTAAAGCATGTTAGCGTGTTCTTGTTGATAGGGCGATTTTCAGCGATATGTGCCGCTAAAGTGGCGAAAGATTTCTTGATAATATTAGCTTTAAGCTCTTTAGACCTCAATCAATAGAAATAGAATACACAATACAAACACAGTAAATTAATATTTAATGAGCTCATTGAAAGCGTACTGCTTGGGAGGATCGCTCATATAATAAAGCACGTCATCAATGTGTGAGGTGATGTCCTTTCAAAAGAAACACACAAATGTACATCAAAAACTGTCCCCAGAAGGGTGACAGCACCATAATAACATTTTACCCTTTATAGTACTGGAAGTACCCTGTGTAGTGTGGCCTAAGTGTACCTTATCACACTCACTCAAGATCTCTGTATCACCAGATCTACATCACTCCTGTCAAATACCAGCTACACAGCAGTCTCACACCACTGCTTGCAGCCTCACACTATCATATTACCAGCTGACCACACGCCTCTCTTCACGTCACATCCTTCATTTCAGTGGTTCCACTTCCAACGTAGTTCTGTAGTTGATAACAGCACCTTAACAGAAATGTCACCGCCTTCAGCTGCATGTTCCACCAAACCTCAGTTTCTTTATTATATCGTCATTGATCACTACAAACCACTTATTCTTCAAATCTTCATTTTACAGCATTCAGATCCCCAAATTTCTCAGTATCAAAGCTTCACTTTGTCACCACACTCTTCTTTTGCAGTATTACCAGGTCACTACACAGCGCCACACATCACCATTTCCTTCACAGCTCATCCCACCCATCACGGATGTTATGTTACCTAATTCTAAAATCCTTTGTGTATATTGGGAGTGGATCGTGCTCTTTTGACAAAGTCATACATGCTCAGATTTTTGGATGACCCACGCAGTGCCTGGGTTCAAGCACATATTCTGTCTGCCTAAAAATAACTTTTCTTTTCGTCCAATGCTCTGTAACCATCCACCAGTATCAACGCTTTCACTCATGCCCACACATTTAACGATGCAATGAGTACATTTGCCACTGGGTGTTGGTTATGGGGACAGAAGTACTTGTATGTGTGTATGAATCCGAACTAACATGTCGCACAAGAGCATATAGCTACTGTGCCACAAAAGAAATACAAACACTTGAAATGAGCCAGCACTGTTGGCTTTGTCAATGCACGTTTTTATTCATGCTACTTAGCTCCTATAAAATGACGTTAATAATTGACCAGAGACCATTCCAAATCAGGTTTAAGACCTTAACTCCAAACCTCAAATTTTCTGGCTATGGGCTGGATGTCCATACAGCTGTCGAGCGCGTGTGCTCACAAATAATATTAACAACGTTTTAAATAATCTAAGCGTACCCACTTCCAAACACTTATTTATGTTTAAAACGCTTGTTTTAATATCAATGTGTGCTTTCTTTCTTAGCCCTTTAATGCATGCATCTGTTTTTAGTACGGACATTTGTTTTAGCGAACTTTCAATTTGTGTTGTTTGTCTATATTTCAATGTCATCGTTGATCATTTTTATCCAGATAAAATGCGTTAAATCCTCGTAATACAACATTATTCCTAGTGACGGCTGGCTGGACAGTAGCCTGATCCTCCCCTCGGTGGGTAATGGATTGGGTTTGATTGCTTGACAGAAGGACAATGGGGGATAAACAATTCCATTTGCGGCCCTGAAATCCCCCATCTGTTGCGTGCGCTCGTGCTTGGGGAGCGCCCGCGAGGAGACAGATGAGCACGCCAGCCAGCCCGGATGTTAATGGCGTCACTGGCGCGCGCGGAGCATGTGGCCTTATAAATCAAAAACTAATTGCACGTACGGTTGATTATATTGCCATCGCGCTGATCATTTCCAACACTGAGGGGTTCTCCCACAACAATGAGTTGGAGTGACCTGGGGCGGGGTTCTATACAGTGGAGGCGGCGGTCTCCTCGTGTCACGCTTGAGAGGCAGAAACCCAGGGGAATAGTCTGAAAATGCGCACTTTTTTGGCTGCAGAAATACAGCATTGTCCATGTGCATATTGCGGGTTTATGTTCTATAAGGTTAACCATTATAATAGTTTGCTCAAAAGTGTTGCTTGAATGTTCAACATAAAATAAAAAAAAATATATATATATATCCATACTAATAATATAAAGAGACAGCCTAAACTTTTGAGGCGGGTAAACTCAAAAAGTACAGCACCAATCACAACACCCAATAAAACCTTGGAAAGGGCAGTTGCAGCAGAAGGACATAGGCTATGCAGACGCCCACCATATACATTTAAAAAGTAAAAGAACTGTGCCAGCAAAGTAGTCCCTTGTGGGCGTGTCTGCGTTGTGCTGGGGGCGTGACAAACACTGGGGGCTTGTGGTACGCTCCGCCCTTCATGCCATGTCTTTTATCGTGTGCTAATCCCACCCTGCTCCCTTTAAATACCCCTGCACCCCATAATCATAACCCACCCTTACTCCTTAAAATACCCCAACACCCTTAAACACTAACCCATCTTAACCCTATAAATATACCCTGTACCCCAAAACCCAAACCTATCCCTATACCCTAAAAATACCCCTGTACCACAAAACCCCAACCTAGCCCTGAACCCTATAAATACCCCTGTACCTCAAAACCCAAACCTACCCCTGTACCCTAAAAATACCCCTGTACCCCAAAACCCAAACATAGCCCTGAACCCTAAAAATACCCCTGTACCCCAAAACCCAAACCTACCACTGTACCCCAAAACCCAACCCTTACTCCTTAAAATACCCCAACACCCTTAAACACTAACCCATCTTAACCCTATAAATATACCCTGTACCCCAAAACCCAAACCTATCCATAAACCCTAAAAATACCCCTGCACCACAGCCCAAACCTACCCATCAACCCTAAATACCCCTGTACCCCAAAACCCAAACCTAGCCCTGAGCCCTTAAAATACCCCTGTACCCCAAAACCCAAACCTACCCCTGAAGCCTAAAAATACCCCTGTACCCCAAAACCCAAACCTAGCCCTGAACTCTAAAAATACCCCTGTACCCCAAAACCCAAACCTACCACTATACCCCAAAACCCACACCTACCCCTGAACCCTAAAATACCCCTGTACCCCAAAACCCAAACCTAGCCCTGAACCCTTAAAATACCCCTGTACCCCAAAACCCAAACCTACCCCTGAACCCTAAAATACCCCTGTACCCCAAAACCCAAACCTAGCCCTGAACCCTAAAAATAACCCTGTACCCCAAATTCCAAACCTAGCCCTGAACCCTAAAAATACTCCTGTACCCCAAAACCCAAACCTAGCCCTGAACCCTTAAAATACCCCTGTACCCCAAAACCCAAACCTAGCCCTGAACACTTAAAATACCCCTATACCCCAAAAGCCAAACCTACCCCTGAACCCTAAAAATACCCCTATACCCCAAAACCCAAACCTAGCCCTGAACCCTAAAAATACCCCTGTACCCCAAAACCCATACCTAACCCTAAAACTACTCCTGTACCCCATAACCCAAAACTATATCTGAACCCTTAAAATACCGAAACACCCCAAAACATATACCTCAGTAGCCCAAAACATATACCCCTATACCCATACTTACCTTATCCAAACATTTAAAAAAACATGCTTTTACCATTCATGCATTTACAACGAATTTCGTTGCAAATGTATGCGTGGTAAAAGCATATAAAATGTAATGCCATGCGTTATAATGGCATTGCAGAGTCATGGTACTTTCGTAATGAAAGTATGCGGAGTGATGGTATGCGGAAAAAAAGTTGCGGAATAATGGGTGTTTACCCTCCCCCCGTAAGTACATTGGTGGCACGGCGGCCACATCTCCAGCAACATACTCATATTTTTTCACCACCCATTTGAAAAATGCACAGGTCTCTCTCATTGATGGCCAGCACCGACATACACTTTTAGACACACCTCCCGCCACAAGTTCTAGAATTGCGAACTTTAGAGCTGGGGAGCTACGTTCGAATCTTGGCATCAGCTCACATCCTGTGATTCCAGGCAAATCGCTTTGTCTCGCCGTGCCTACCACAAATGAATATGTTCTTCTGTAATGTAAATTTTGCTCATGCCATGTTGTCGAGTTCGCGCTATATAATATTGCAAGGAAAAATAAAGTAGGGAAACTCGAGTTCACACACTACTGAGCGCGCACTCTTAAGTGCATCAGCAGTGCACTGTGAATCAGAGCATTTCACAGGCCTGTCACAGATAAGAAATGCTATCTAAACGAAATCCTACAAAACAATATACTACTGGCCGGCAGCAATTCATACCCGGACAACGTCGGGACGGGCTGCTAGTATATATATATATATATATATATATATATAAATATATATATATATATATATATATATATATATATATATATATATATATATATATATATATATATATTTTTTTTTTTCCAATAATAAAGTCAAACCAAAGGTTACAGGGACATTATAGTTAGGTTCAGATTTTACACACAAAAACATAGAAATTCAGCAGTTATAGTTATCTCAGGTAACTATTACTTGTTCCCTAAGGTAACTATAACCAGCACCCCTACCATGCAGTTTTGTCATCAATAATTTCACTGCAAATGTTGCAGTGATATTATCAATAATGTCTTTCAAGATGTCGTGAGGACATTGACATAGGCGTTTGGCGAAACGTGTCTGTTTGCACTCCAAATTCGTTAAAAGAGATGAGAATCCTCTCCTCCAAGTGCTGAGCATTTTTCTTTTGTGGAGCATAAATTTATAAATTGAATAAAAAAGTAAAACAGGGACGTTAAATGTAGGTTCAGGTTTTATACACACAAAACCATAGAAATTCAACAGTTATAGTTATCTCAAGTAACTATAGCTTGTGCCCTACGGTAACTATAACCAGCACCCCTGCCACGCACAGTTATCTCATCAATAATTTAATTGCAGATGTTGCAGTGATATTTTCATTGATGTCATACAAGATGTCATGAGTGATGTAACATGTGGTGGTAATTAGCAGTGCAAGGTGAGGGCGGGAGTTAGAGTTACCTTACGGCACAAGTTAATTGTTAAAGTTTTACTTTAGATTCTCCAAAAGTAAGGATGGCGTATATTGGGTCTGGATGCTTTCTCCATAACTTTGCATTGTGGTTTTTTTCACAGTTTGAGTTGAGTACCATTGGTACACCGAGGTCAGGAATTAGTCCCTTAAGTAATGACAATGGTTGATCCCATAACGGTGAACTGCGCTATTTTTTTAATGTCTTGGACTAGATATCAGTGCTAAATTTATACACATTTTGGACAAGGTTGCAAGGCAAGGGATAGAGATTGTAATGCTGCAAGACTCAGGGACAAAATTTACTGCCAGAGTAGCATATATTCCAGATGCCCCATTTAGAGTCCATAGAGTCCATATAGGCTTTAACTAAGGCAATTGGACTTGCAGCTTTTTGGTTGTAAGTCTTTACAAACACAATTCCACCCCGCCCACCTTTTGAGATTCAGAGTCCCGAGGGAATTGCTGCAGGTAAAGAGGTAACTTTTGTGGGTGAGAGGCCACCAACTAGGAAGTAAATGGAGCACCTGAGTAGACCCTTGGTGTGGTTAGTCAATAAAAAGTGATCTAGAAGTTAAACTGTTCTGTTCCCAATTTGACCCTCTAAGAACATGACTGACAATGTATTTGCTGGAGTTCCTACGTGTCTGTCGTAGGAGTGGTGAGATCAATTCAGGATTCATCTATCAGTCTGGAGGATATGCATAACGCTATCTTTGGTCTGCCTAAGCCTGTGCCCTGTCAGGTTACAAATGTACTTTTGCAAACTCTATTTCTAAAAGTTTGTGTCTATTTCTGAAAGTTTTTTAGGGGAGTTTGTGTGCCTCATATAGAACTCAACTCAGATCATACAACCCTAGGCAAGATTTGTCAAACTACTGCCACACTTTGTGACACTGATTCATAAAAACAAGCACTGGCAAAGCCAACTGGTATCACCTTTTGAACCTATTGGCTTTTTTAATGACTTTTGGCGATGCTGTACAGCCTGTACCATGGCCTAAAGGAAAGAAAAAAAAGCTGTTATGATTTTGCTGGCAGTCATTTTCCAGACATGCCCATGATTCATGATGGCTGCTCACATATGCATCATGTATGTAATCATGCATTTGTCACCATGTATGCGTGTGCCTGATTCTGGGCGTCAAAGAATTGAAAACAACTCTTTTTTTTGAGGGGGGGGGGGTAAAAGCAGTGGGGCTGGCAGCAATTTGCCGTTTGGTCCTTAAAAAAGCCAAATGATTAAAAAATATATTGCTGCCTGGGCTTTGGGTCAATGGAGGAGCGGATCGAGGGAGCAGGTGGGGAAATGTTAAAGTAAAAAAAAAGGAGGGTGGTGGCGGTAGGGAAAAGGTAGCACACAAGGAAGCACAACACAGAGGTCAGGAGGGAAAAGCACATGAGGGAATGAAAAACATGCGCTAGTGAAGATGCACAAAAGCGAGAAGTCAACAATGAGTGTGGAAGGGCGGGAGAGAAGCACACGGTGAGAGACATCAATGCAGTGTGTGGTGGGGGGAAGAGATGCACCAGAGGGAGACAGCTGGAAAACAACTGAGAAAAAAAAATCCCTAATAGTGAGCAGTGGAAGGATAGAAGCCAGCAAATCAATGAGATCGTAAAGATGATATAGCCCAGAGGAAAAGCACAAGATGGACAAGCCTGAAATAGGGAAAGCCTTTGAATAAGAAGCAAGCAATTGAGAGTGACAATAAAGCTAAGCAATGAGTGGGCTGTAAGCCCCAGTAAGTGTTTACAAAGCTCACAATAGGTCTTTTCCAACCAGACAGGAACTACTGACAGTAGGTCGAACCTAACTATTTGTGAATTGCCATGTCCTCAGCAATCCTCCATAGCCTTTGCAAACTGCTTGATGCTCTCACACATGTAAGCATGCCCTGAGTATGGTTGCTATACTGCTAGAAGACAATCACAGGTACTGAATGGCTTTTTAATGTGCTGTGCGGGAAAAGAATGGTGTTTGACACAGATATAATGACAATGAGTAAGGTAATGTATTCAGTCCTTAAGGCTATGGTCCTCACAAATGGGAGTTTCTGATGGATACATCTGACCGTGGATTCCTCACCTTGTGAATATCCCCTGCGCCAGCATCATTCGGAAATTTTTCATAGCTCTTCACACTGACGAGGACGACGTCACAGAAGCATGGCTCCCCTCTCGGCTCCACTGACATCACTGGAGCCATAAGAGAGCCTCGTCGGCGTGATGACGTCAGTTCCCTTTTTCCGCGCCATCGACCCTAACGTTTTTTTGGGACTTTCCGTAGTTTTGTTGCTACATTGTGTTTTTGGCTTGCTTCTCTTGTTTCTTTTCTAAAGATGTCTTCAAGGAAGTCAGGTTTCAAGCCCTGTAGGGAGTGTGGGGGCCATATGTCCATTACAGACCCCCACGAGGATTGTGTCTGGTGCCTGTCGTCGGATCAAGACGTTGAGGGTTGTGCTTGCTGTCGCAAGATTAATCCGAAGGCGTTAAAGGAGAGAGAGGCCAAGCTGTTCATGGCGAAGATGAGAAAGGAGAAGAGATGTCGAAGAAGATCGAGGTCGAGAACATCAATTTTGTTGGATTTAATGCCTCACACACCCTTGCAGGTGTCATGCTTCATCATCTGGGCTGCTCCTCATTGGGTCGGCGGTGCAATACCCAATGGGCTCACCTCTAGGAGGGGCACTTTATCAGAGTTAAAATAAGGCTGGGAGTACCTATGAGAAACTTTATTCTGGGGGGTCTCCTGTCTTAATTAAAATGTGTGATAACCAGCACTTGATGGAATGCAATGTTCCTATTTCAGTGCCGGTCAGTGTGTGTTTGTACTGGTCAACATGTTTCTCGCGTTTACGTTAATTCACTCGCGATTCTTCAGGACCTTATGCAACAATATATTTAATCTGTCTACTCTAGAGGACCTATATAAGTATCCAATAGGCTAGTCTGAATGTCACAAGAAAAAGGTGCTTATTGTGTTCATGAATCCGTGATGGGCTGGATCTACCTATTCTGTAAAGGACCCAGGCATCATCAGTACCCGGCGGTCTGCACAATAGTTTATTAGGCTTCCATGAGGTTATGGAGTTCGTAGCCTCGTGCGCTGCCAGCAGGACCTACCCCCGCCCACATAGTTACATCCATGCTCTAATGGACTCTGCGAAACAACTTGCTCCTAAATTGTATGAGGAGGACAGACAGAATTTTAATGAGGTCTTGGCGGACACTCAAGCAGCTGCACGTCAGGTTATTCAGAGTGGCCTGGCCACTGTTGCCAGGATTATGGGATCTTCGGTTGCCATGAGAAGAAGTGCTTGGCTTAAGTCATTGGAGTTCTCCCCGGATGTGCAGGCAACACTTCTTGACCTCCCTTTCGATGGTTCTGGGCTCTTTGGAAAAAAGCATATGCAGCCTTAGAGAGATTCAAGGACAGCAAAGCCACAGTGAAGTCTCTGGACCTACAGGCGCAGCCTAGGGGTTCCTCTTACAGGAGGAGCATAGGTTTTAGAAGGTCGTCCTTTCAGACCTACAGGCAGCCTCAGAAGCAGCAGCAGCAAAATAGCCTGTATAAGACCTACAGAGGCAAGAACAGAGGTCGTGCATGAGGTCCTCAGCCCTCCTTCTCCTCCTCCTCAACCTCCCCCTTCTTGCCACAGCAAAGCAGCCCTATATTCACCATTCTGGATCATGTTGGTCCTGTGGGGAGTCAGCTTACCCATTTTCTGCAAGATTGGGAATCGGTTACTACAGACCTTTGGATTCTAAATCTTGTGGAAAATGGGTATGCTCTTCCCTTTCGGGAATTCCCTCCAAATTAGCCTCCTTGCCAAGGGGTTTGCTCAGAGGACTACCTTCTTCTCCTGCAGGAGGAAGTCCTCACATTACTGACAAAAGGTGCGATAGAGGTGGTTCCAGAGCTGGAAAGGGGTCAGGGATGCTACTCCCGATATTTCCTGATACCCAAGAAGGATGAGAGGTTATGTCCAATCCTGGATCTCAGGATCTTGAACCTCTTTTTGAAGCAGGAGAAGTTCAAAATGCTCACCCCTGCGCAGGTTCTTCAAGCGCCGCAACAGGAGGACTGGATGGTGTCCATCTACTTGCAGGATGCGTATTTTCATATTGCAATCCTGAAGTCGCACAGGAAGTATCTCCGTTTTACGGTATGGTCGCAACACTATCAGTTTGCGGTTCTCCCGTTTGGTCTTACTGCTGCACCTCGAGTCTTCACCAATGTGATGACAGTGGTGGCAGCCCTTCTCAGGGGGTTGGGGATTCCGGTTTTCCCCTATGTGGACGACTGGCTGCTCAAAGCTGAGTAGCCAGAGAAGGTGCTTCATCATCTGCAAGTGACAACCCAGCTGTTGTACAAATTGGGTTTCTCGATAAACGTGCCCAAGTCTCACCTGGTGCCGTCTCAGCTCAACCTGTTCATAAGGGCGGTACTGGACACTACTGTGTGTCGAGCATTCCCACCTCCACAAAGGATTCTTGACATTCAGGAAATTATCCCTTTGTTCTACAATGGAGCGGTCGTTCCAGTCCTGAAGGCCATTCGTCTGCTCGGTCTGTTTGCTTCCTGCATTCTGTTGGTTAACCATGCACTCCAGCACATGAGGGCGCTCCAATGGTGCCTCCACAGGCAGTGGTATCAGCACAACGGAGATCTCAGGGAGTCAGTCAGGATCTCCAGAGAAGCTGCAGCGGATCTGTCTTGGTGGAGGGCAATCTGTCTCAGGGAAAGCCTTTCCATCTACCTCCGTCGGTGGACACAGTGATAACGGATGCATCCACTTTAGGGTGGGGTGCTCATCTGGGGGATTTGGAGATCAAGGGTCTTTGGTCTCCAGAGGAAAGGTTGCTTCACATCAACCTTTTGGAGCTGCGGGCTATAGGTTTGGCGCTCAAGGCCTTCCTCCCCTCCCTTCGCGGTCAGTCGGTTCAAGTCCTGACGGACAACACTACCGCCATGTGGTATGTCAACAAGCAGTGAGGAGTGGGGTTGCGTTGTCTCTGCAGAGAGCCTCTGCGTCTCTGGTCCAGGGTTCAGGATCATCAGATTTGTCTGATGGCAAATCATCTGGCTGGAGGTCTGAATGCGCGTGCAGACAGTGTCAGTCGACAGTTCTCTTGCCGACCACGAGTGGAGGCTTCATCCGGAGGTGGTTCGTTACATCTTTCGGATGTGGGGAACTCCTCAGGTGGACCTGTGTGCCAATCGCGAGAACGCTCACTGCCCGTCATTCTACAGTCTCCAGTATCCGATGCGGGGAGCATTGGGGAACGCGTTTCAGTTGAGTTGGAGCTCTCAACTCCTTTACGCGTTTCTCCTATACCCTTGATTCCTCGGGTTCTGAGGAAGATTCGCCAAGACCGGGCCCAAGTCATTTTGATCGCACCGGATTGGCCAAGAAGGGTGTGGTACACAGATCTACTTCTCCTCTCCACGCACCCTCCACTCCGTCTCCCTCTCAGGGCAGACCTCCTCTCACAGTCGCAGGGGCAGGTTCTATACCCCCACCTCCAGAGCTTACACCTTCATGCCTGGAGAGTGAACGGGGCATCCTGAATTCTTTCTCTCTCCCGCCTGACATGGTGGACGTTATACTATCGGCCGGACAACACTCCACCAAGTCTATCTATTCCTATAGGTGGTCCAAATTTGTCCATTGGTGTGGGGAGAAGTCTATTGGCCCTTTGAGGGCTCGCTTATCCAACATCCTTCAGTTTGCTCTCTCTCTAGCCCAGCAGGGTTTTGCTGTGGCTACTGGGAAGGGCAATTTATCGGCTTTATTGGCTTGCCGGATCAGCCGTCTTTGTTCAAGTCACCCATTGTGTTAAGGTTCATTAAGGGCCTTACTAACAAGTTTCTGCCCACTCCCTTTATTGTGCCTCAATGGGACTTAAATCTTGTCTTGACTTACTTGATGGGTTCTCCCTTTGAGCCCTTGCACAAGTGTCCCTTCAGACTATAAACAGTATTTCATGTTGCCATTAACTCAGCAAGGAGGGTAAGTGAGCTTCAAGCTCTGTGTTCGAAACCCCCGTTCTTGACCTTTCATGCTGATAGAATGGTATTCAGGACCAGGACTACTTTTCTGCCTAAGGTGGTAGCTCCCTTCCATCTGGGGCAGTCCATTACCCTTCCTACCTTCTAACCTCCCCCTCACCCTTCCAAGGAGGAAGAGCGGCTTCACCGCTTAAAAGGGCAGTGAGTTTCTACCTCATTAGAACCTAAGACTTTTGTGTGGATGACCAGCTCTTTGTGGGCTTCATTGGCTGCAGGAAAGGCAGAGCAGTGCACTAGCGCACCCTTTCCAGGTGGATTATCTTGTGCATCAAGATCTGTCACTCTTTGGCCGGTAAGGATCCTCCAGAGGGTATAAGAGCTCACTATACCAGAGCAAAGTCTTCTACATCTGCCTTATCTCGGGGTGTTCCTGTGGCGGACATTTGTAGAGCGGCAACTTGGGCCTCCCTCCACACTTTTGCAAAGCATTACTGCTTAGATTCTGAGGTGAGAAGGGGCGGACATTTTGCACATTCCGTCCTACAGGACTTTTTGGTATAGAAGGGTGGGCACCCTCCTCTGGGAGTGGGGACTGCTGTGGGACACTATTCACAAGGTGAGGAATCCACTGGCAGATGTATCCACCAGAAGAACAAGTTACTTACCTTCGGTAACGCTTTTCCTGGTGGATACAGTATCTACCTGTGGATTCCTCACTGACCCACCCGCCTCCCCGTTGTCCACCCTTGTATACCTGCAATGTTGATCATTTCTATCTGTTACTTTCAATGGAAGTATTTTATTCTGTTTTCTTTGCTGCACTGATTTCACACTGTGTGTGTTGATTTGAATACTGTATACTGTTTATATTTGTGTCGGTCCGTCCGTGTGTCTCGAAGGCACGGAAAAAAGGGCGGAACTGACGTCATCACGCCGACGAGGCTTTCTTATGGCTCCAGTGATGTCAGCGGAGCCGCGAGCGGAGCCGTGCTTCTGTTACGTCGTCCTCGTGGAGAGCACCGAAAATTTCCTAATGCTTCTGGCGCAGGGGATCTTCACAAGGTGAGGAATCCACAGGCAGATACTGTACCAGAGTGTACCAGACAAGAGTGCCCGAGATGGACATGGGGAAGAGGATCAACCCAAACAGGTTCTGAAAGTTCAGACAGAGAATATGCACCCCTTATCTGCTGTACCTGTATAACAGGGGGAACACCTGACCGACTTATTGTTCCAGTTCCAGGTTGTCTTTGACCAAGGAATGCGTGCTCCACAGAGAACTCTAAGGACTACTGCACAACAGGAGCTGAATTCCACCTGACACAAAGCTTCCCTGAGGTGAGGGGATATCACCTGGAGTCTGATCTGGAGGAAGAACTATCTCCCTGTCCTGGAACACCTGGAGAATCCTGTCTGGGAGGAGAGGGTAGGAGCAAGCCAACCCTGCATAAGGAGCTGATTACTAGCATTGGCAAGAGCAGTTGACCATGGTTCTACGGGTCTAACAGAGACTCCTGAAAGTATGACTGGAGTGCTCCTGTCATGACGCCAGTCACCATTGCTGCAGCAGTAATGCACAGCACTACCAAAGTGTACCTGAGCAGATCACCTCGTCGAGACCTCCTGTTGCATTATGTGGAACTTGCCTATGTGTATACAAAGATGAGATTATGAGATGAGATTAGGAGATTATGGTTCATGTACTGCACAACCTATTAGGCAGATAATTTTTAATAAGTGATTAATCTTCTTTTATGACTGTAATCATCTACAAGCATGGCAAAAAGGAGTACCCTCTGTCATAGGATACAATTCACAACTTGAGTCAGTGCTATCCCCTGCAAAGAGAATAATCCCTTCATTCCCTGCCAAATAGTACCGTAAATCTACTTCTTATTATTGCATGAATTCACAATTGTTATCGTTAATCACAGTTTCCTTGTTTCATTTATATTTCTTTTTCTTATTTACACTTCCATGTTGGCATTAATCAAACAAAAATCGATTTTTTTTCCATCCGTTATCCAGCATTGCATTTGCAAATTCAGATGATTTGGCAGTGACTTCAGTCATATTTAAATTGAATTTCAATGCATTTCATTTGTTCCTACATCAAGAGGTGCAATTCCTGTGGAAAATAAACTGCAGTCGAGACTGCAATTGGCGGTTGAATATGTATGCAGGAAGAGAGCCATGACAAAAGACTCCATCCACTATCAGGAGGAGGTGGATACTGGATGCAATTGCAAGTGGCCCAGTAGCATATGAGCTTCTCCTGGCCAGTGTACACAAGTGCATAGAAGTCTCAAATGTAAAATGGTCACAAGGAAAGAGGCTGCTGCAATGTTATGAAAAGGAGGAATCATATTCCAAGAGAGCAGCCATATTTTATTATGGTTTATCTGGATAACCAAAGCCATTGGGGGAAAAATGATGGACTGGACTGGACACCGGCTTGGATTAATTCAAGCATTCCTTTTATCACTTTGTTGCAATTGCTACTACTAGCTGATGCCATTGATTGCAGGATTGCGATACGGTGAAATGAAGTATCGCCAAACTTCTTGTTCGTTGTTTATTTAATAAAAGACTTCTGATAGACACTTAGGGCCCCATTAGGATGGCGGGCGGATCGCCCCCGCCAGGCCGGCGGTAGCCACCGCCGGCCTGGCGGGGGAGATACGCCCGCCATCCGTGTTGGAAGGACTCCCGCCATGGCTGGGGGGTCCGCAGCGGACGGAAAGACTGTCCGCCGCTGTTCCGCCCCTGTCGCCTTGCGACCGGGCGGAAATGGTTTCAATATGATGGCGGTGTCTATCAGACACCACCAGCCATATTAGTATGAGCATATTCCAATGCCTTTGCCGCCACGGAAAGGCATGTGGAGTCTGCATTGGGGGCCCGTTGCGGGTCCCCAGGGACTCCGGGGCAGTTGGGCGTGCACATGGGGGGTACCTATGGTACCCCCCTGCAGTTCCATGCACTACATGGCAGGCACCGTGCTGTGTCTGCCATGTTGTGCATTGAAGTGCACAGCATGCCTTCCTGGCATTGTGGCGGGCGGTGCTGAGTGCACCGCCCGCCACAATGTCAGGAATGCTGGATGCACCCGCCACTGTGGCGGGCCCATCCTAATTGCAGGCACGGGACCCCCGCCCTTATGACGGGCGGTCCCTTGTACCATGAGGATGGCGGGTGGGCAGAGTCTGCCCGCCATCCTAATGGGAGCCTTAAAGGGAACTCCGTTATTTCCACCTTCCTGAGTTCTTGCTACAAGCAAGATAGTTGAATCTGTGCAGTATATATAAATCTTCTAATTTATCTTGAATTAATATATAGTGGTTTATGTGTACTCTGAGGCATTTGTCTTCATCGTCGCTTCTATGTTACTGTGTCTCTTATTTTGCTTTATTCCCACTAAGTGTAGTTCCCATATTCTTGTATCTCTATACCATAGAAAGATCTCTTTTTAGGTCTCGCCTACGTTGCGCGCATGCGCTGCATAGGCAAAAAGACTTTTTCCGATCGCTTTGGCTTTTCAGCCAAAAACGTGCACGCGTACCATTGCAATCAATGGCAATGTGTACTTGCGGGAGCAAGTGCCGCCATATGGCAGCAATTATCGGTCCCGCAATTGCAGGCCCCCCACCCCCCCTGCTGCCGCGTCTCCTCCTACTGCCGCACAAGCTTGTTGTTTTTGCACTCCGTCAACAGTGCTCACCTAATTAAATCTGATATCTCGGGATGAAGAAAAACAATTTGCTATGCTCTATTGGAAATGCCCTTAATGAGTTTAGATGTCTTTTGTGTAGTAAGCGAGAGGGTGTATTTTAACGTAGATCTGACAAACACTGAATAAAACGTCTGGTGAAGAACAGTTAAACAACTCTGACCAGTCCAAGCCAGTGAGGTAACGACCGAACATGGAGTCATTCATTAGTCGGAAAGAGAAAGCAAGTCTTCTGAACTGTAAAAAAGCCAGCTTGTCAAATGAGGCCTGGGCATCTGTCAAGGATTCAGACGCTCCACCTTGATCAGCCCGACAGAGTGATGCATTTTCTTTAACAAACACCAGTCTCGTTTTTTGTGCCTTCGTTTTAGCATTTCTCAGGGGCAGAATCCCCTTTCTTCCGAGGCTCTTTAGAGAGTGAAAGAAGCTTGTTAACATGCTCAGATATTGTGACTGCTGATACGCTTTGACTACTGGCCGGTGGTAACGGTGGAAAAGGCGATCCGTGTTATAATTGCTCTATTTTCAGGAAAGGGAGAATGTTAGCCTGGTGTTTTAACATCTACGCAGAGAGGGAAAAAAAGTTTATATTTTTAAAACAGAGGTAAAATATCTTCTTTTTCAAGACCGGCTACTTTTATACAAACCTGTTTTTCTTGATACTGCTAAAACAGTTTCATGAAGTTAGTTTTGAAAAGAAATTTTAAAAAACAACTGTATTAAAATGTATTAATAAAGATCTATCTAGTTTGATCCTGAAGCTGAAGCTATATGAAAGAAGCAGGTTGTTAGAAAACGGATGGACTTTTATTGTGGGTTAGGAAACCCTTGTGATCAGCAAAAATAGTCTCATATTTTTGACAGCTGTCTCCTGCTTTGCAATTATAGAGAGTGATTTCATTTTCGGTACCAGGTACAAGCACAACATTGTGTAGTTTTTTCTGATTTACGCTTGTCTGAAAATCTATTTTCATTTCCATAGTGCAGTGGTCTTAGACCTTTCATATCACCTATAGTGGAACAAAATGGCGTCATTATTGGAGCTGTCTGCCTCCACCATGATTGCCCCTGAGACATTTCTCCCTATCTTTACCAGTCTTCACTATCATTCTACCCAACGCCCTAAGTAGGCTGATCCCTCTAATCTTTTTCTACATGCTATGTTTGCCCCTTTGTCATTTACTGCAGCGTGTCCATAAGTTTCCATACCTACTCTGCCATGACCAACCTGGCTGCTTCTGTTAAGCTTTCTGATACTCTTGCATTTGCTCTTAGACTATTTCTTCTTTCTGTGATCCAGCTCTTCTTCTCAGGCCTTTCAAGGTGCTGTTTCCTCGGACCTTCTTGACCTGCACTTTTTGCCCCTATCCGTCCCTTGTCACTGTTGGCTATTCTGCAAATCCCATCCTCTTTTTACTCCCTGCAGTACCGTGTTGGATCTCTGAACCCTGCTGAAACCCCCTGCCTCCTGCTTCCTATTAGATAACCTGGTCATAGGCTGCTGTGGTTATATGACATAGATACCCATCAAGGAACATGATTGGATGGATTGAATCGCGTCACATGACCTATCAGGAACCTATATAAAACCTGTGCACTTAAGTATCCCATTTCATGTGACCCCCATGAGGTGAACCCATAGTTGAATCCTCCTAGGATCTGTACGAAGCAGTACCCCAGCCCCTTCATTGCTTTTCCCACCCAACGTGAAGACAGGAAGAAAACTCATTAGCAAGAACTGCAAAAAACATACCCATTTTCTCATTTCTTATGCGAAGGGGCCAGCAACATATGTTTAATTTTTTAATGTATCCATATAAAATCTGTTGTTATACAATGCATGAAACTAACTTTATAGAGACGGGCACCTACACATTCTGCACCACAGAACAGTCACCTTTTTGGGAGGTCTACTAGAGACAGAAGTGCTGGGTCACACATTCATCACAGTTATTCTCCTCGAAATTGAGGGCCATATTTATGAGAAAGTGGTGCAGCACAGGACAGCATAGGGCAGTGCAGCAAGTCACCTTGCTCAGCTGCGTCTCTGGGAAAGGGCAGAAATGCTTTGTATTTAAGGTAATCCGGTGCATGCCTGTCCTTTCCCATGTGCCGGCGCACAATGGGCTGCCTAGTGCCAATGTAGTCACTTTGGATCATGGTGCAAGGGTGCCTGCATTGCATGCAGAATTATTTTTGTGTAGGAAGGGGCACCTCCTGCACAAAAACAATCCTAAAAGGCGTCTTCCGGAAAGAGGAAAAAACAAGAAGAAATAAAGATATTTCTCATCATATGTCTCTCATGGGAGGCAAATCTATTTCCGCATGCCCAGGATTACCTGTTCTTGTAAATCTGGGAATGTGTCAAACTCCATGGATGTTGCATGGGAACACCCACGCAACACCCATGGGAACGCCTCCCTGACGCAAAGAAATGCAATGCAGCAATTTCTGAGTGTTATATTACTCGAGATTTATGAACCCACGCAGGCTCACTCAAGGTGGACTTGCGTGATTTCATAAATTTCATTTTTTATTTGTGCAAAGGGACTTATAAATATGCCCCTGAGTAACCATTTTCACTCCTACTTTTGCTTCATCTAAGATGCCTTGTAGGTCTTTTCCCTTTGAACTGTGTTACTCGATGTCTTTCTTGAGGGTTGCATCCTGGTGACTTGCTAATCTGCTTTTCATTTTGTATAATTAGTGTTTGTTCTTGTTACCCATGGTCCGCTCGTTTTTTCGTGCCGTAACCCTGCCGCTGCGTTCCCTGAAGCCCCCCCTTTGCTCGCCCATTTGCTCTCACTCCCAGCCTCCCAGCTGCTCCTCCCTCCCACCTCCCCAGGTTAAGACGGCCTGACTGTGCGTTATCTGAGCCTATTACCAGGGTCACTGGAATTATGCAATTGTGTGGCCGCTGCAATTTCTGCATAATTGTACGTTTGCCACATTTGCCACATCGTTCATCATCTGCAGCATAATTGCAGATTTTAACATACAACATTTTTGTTTCTAGCTCTAATAGTTCAAAAGTTTAACAAAAATGTAGCAACACATGTTGCCACATGGTGAAGGCCCTTTGCAAATCTGGAATGGCCAACTTTCTGTTGCTTATTGCTAAATTTGGGTGTTATATTGGTACTAATGGGGTGCTACCAATGCCCAGACAGTGTTGACAAGTTTAACAAGCATTGGCATAGCCAATAGGTCTCGCCTTAGGTTCCTTATAAGTGTTTAGCCATGCAACAGTTGATGTTGTCGCACCAAGGATATTGTGCTGCATAACTAAATACTTATAAGGTCCCAGAAGGGAGAACTATTGGCTATGCCAATGCTTGTTTAAAGTGTTTCATAAAGGAGATGGTTGTGGGTGTGGCATGCATCCATCATATATTCCACATTGATCTGCCAAGTATGCTAACAAAAGGCCCATGAGAGGGTGACATGCTGATCCGACAACTGTGCCATGGTTGTAAACTTGGATCATTCCTCCAAGGTGCGGATTGACTATTTATTGTTGCTAAGGTCATGTGTGCTCCCTGAAGGGGCAGACACAGTCCTACAGCATGACTGATTAGGGATTTGGTTGGTTGAACACAGTGACACATCACTGTGGAATTAGCATGTTTAGGCATTGCCTGGATGTCTGCACATAGGGTAGGTAGTTGACCTGTGCGTATATTTAGGTTTGTGGATGCAGTGCCTGCCCTCCATTTTGAATACTCAGGTGTGTGTCAAATATGGAAAAGTGACATGTATACATAATTTGTATATGTGTCAAATGGGTTAAACCAAGCCAGTAAATAAGTTCTGTGTGGTACTTCTTGCAGAGGGTATGGAAAGGTAAGTGCTATGATTTGGTCAGTGATGTAAATGGCATCATTAGGAGAATGAATATGCTTCTTGTGCCTGCTCCTATTGGTCCTCTTTTGAGATAGTGCTATTGTGAATTAGCAGGTGTTGGATAAATGTGTGTGCCCCCTTACCGTGATCAGTGTTGAGTTTTTACGGGGTTATGCCCAAGTAAAAACTACCCGGCCTGGGTCAATAGTACAGTACCTTTATATAAGTGGTCGGAGTAGTTAAAAAAACATTCAAAAATGCATCAAAGGTCTATGAGCATGTGAAGGTCATGCTCATAGACCTAAAATGTACTAATTGAAGATGTACTTATGAGCAATGTATTTTGAAACTAACTGACCTTTACAGGCTGGAAAGGTTTACTTGTATATAGTGTGTATTGTATTTATGTCACAAACACCTTTACCCTGTCCCTCACTACCACTGCCCCACTCTTTTCTTTTCCACTCCCTACACCTATGAGCACTACCAAATAAGGAATGTACATTGAGCCATCTAATGCTTTGAATGACAATTGCATAAAATGCGGCGGGAGTTTAATTTAAATTCTTGCTTTTGAATTTTTCTTTACTTTTGGTGCTCTGTTCTTATGTATTCTGTTCACACTTTGATGCATTTTTGAATGTTTTTTGAGCTACTCCGACCACTTATATAAACGTACTGTACCCTTACCGTGATCAGGCACACCTATGCACTGAATGGGTAGATTCTGGCTGCCAGTGTGAACATAGTAGGTATGTGAGAGAGTTTATGAGTAGATAAGCTTGCCCGGGTCACAATGATGTGGAAGCGTAGTTTGAATTGATTGAGACTTGGTAGAGAGTTGTATAGGAAGGAAACTTTCAAAGAGGATGGTGTTAGGCTCCTCTTGGGGTGCACCCCTACTGAAACTGTAACTTCCCCATGAAAGTAATTTGAGACATATGCTCTTGCATAGCTGCTTTCCTCAGTTCTCTTCTGATTCATCTTTTATTTCCAACCCATTTGGCATAAACCAGAGACAATAAAGCTTTGTATGGTCCTTTCAACAAAAATCATAACCCCACTAGTTCCCAGATGTATTAACCTAGCATCATAAATTACAGATTCTTAAATAAAGGTTATCGAATCATAGGACACGTTTAATACATCCTTTTCACCCAAAGACTGAATAAGTGAAAAAGCCATTGAACACAAATGAGTCAAAAGTTCCCTGGATGCAACATTATCATCATTAATATTATCACTTAAGTAGCACTTTCAACACGTGGGAGCCTAAACACTGGACAACATGGTGAACAGATGAATGAATCAAGTTAACAAATGCAAACTATTTCAATATCTTTCGATTATTAGATTGCTAAGTCTGTATTACACTACAATGATTTCAGTAAGACAAATTAGGTACCAATGACACATTGTTCTTTTAACCTATACCAAAAGTCGTTGATTGATGATCAACCTCTTCATTGTCCTCCAAAATAGTTATGTGGGAGGTGTAATGATAAAGTCCAGTAGCCGAGATGTAGATTAAGTAGGTTTACTTAGTTTTATTTGTAGGGTATAAAGTTCCTGTAGAGGAGCCCCACCAGAAGCAGCCTCTCTGCTGCTCAGCCCATACTCCAACTGTCACACCTCACCTCACAGGCACCCGAGCATTCCATTTCTCATCACCACATCAGCATTCCATGCAGCACATTCACACTGGCTGAGCAGCTAAGGAGAGCCCAACAGGATAAATACATATACAGGATTCTCCCCTTTATATAACACAAAAATGAAACTTCAAAATGGAATATGGTATTGACAAGAAGAACCAAAAAAAACTGCTAAGGTACACAAATGAAAGATGCACGGGAAAATATACAAGAGAAAATGAAGTAGATGCAATAGATAAATATACAAGATAAAAATGAAGAAGATAGTATATCACACACCCTCCCCCTCTCTAAATTTCATAAAATATAGCATAAAATATGGCAGAAGAAACATGTTAGCTGAACGACACAATGGCACCTATGACTACCACCAACCACACCCCCTGGCCAGAGAGGCATGAGAGGAGGCACAGCACAACACGATCTAGCCGCATGAAACGACTGGCACACACATGTATTACATAAAAGTAATGGATGTAGTACATCCGACTAAATGTACCCAAAATCAAGGACGAGTGGAGTACCCTGTAGCAACAGGTAACACTCACACCCAACCAACATCCTTAAAGTAAGGACAAGAAGGGAAAACTGTGAAAATGGGTGACTCCCACCCAGAAAGCTGCTCCTCATGTAAGGGCAGCAAAAACAAGTGCGAAAATGGGTAACTTCAAACCATACAGCCGCTCCTTACCTAAGGGCAGAAAACAAAACGTGTAGCACCTGGTGACTTACACACCGTCCATTCGTCCCTCATGTAAGGGTATGAAATGTGATCTGAAGAAATGGGACTAATACCCATTTAGTCACCGGTCATGTAAGGGTCTGTAAGGAAAATAGTAGAAATGGGACTTTCAATCATTTCCATCCCTCATGTAATGGTGTGTAACGACTATCTTAGAAATGGGTGACTACCACCCCCTTAGTCATCCCTCATGCAAATGGACAAAAGCTACACAAGAAAATGGGCAAATACCACCCATAACATAATCCCACGTGTAAGGGATATGTAAACTTCAATGTAATAATGTGGCGTAAGATGTAATGTAAAACATCAGCATAACTCAATAGCGTAAAATATGAACATACAGCAATATATATATATATCTATATCTATATATATATATATATTACCTACTGGCGATAGCCAGTAGGTATATATAGTTAGGATTTTTTTCCTATGGGACTTTTGAAAATTCTATGTCTAATAACTTTGGCGTTTGTAGACGGAATCGGCTGAAATTTTCAGGAAAATGGCACATTTTGTTTCTGAGCAGCCCTTAAAAATTTGGGGGGGTTTCGTCAAGGGGGGGCCGAGAAAAAAGGGGGGTCCCAAAACGCGTTTTTCCCATGTTAATTTCCATAGAGCGTTTGGCCTCACTTTTAGCTCGAACGGCTGAATGGATTTGCACGAAACTTGGCAAAATTGTAGGGACTGTTAGCCCGATGTGCCTTTGCTGGGTCTCAATATATGTGCTCCAGTGGATTTTGAGAAATTAACGTTTTAAAAAATGTATATATCTGTGACAGCGTCCCAGATAGCGCTCCAGATTGCGTACTTTTCGCGTCACGGAGCTTTGCGAAGCGATGCTGATTGGCTCTCCGGTGTCTGTCGACATTCTAAACAGTCCGGTGCGGCCGCCATCTTGTCTCTCGGTAGGATCGAGAGACAAGAAGAGGTGAAAAACGAAGGGGGAATTTAATGAAAGGGGGCAAGGTAGACCCCTCTTGACCCCCTAGGAATGATGTTGGGGTTATTAAAGGGTCCTGTGGGGAAAATAAAAAAAAAATGATTTTTCACGGTAGAAGCGCTTCCCGGTTCGCGAACCGGGCCGCAAACTGGTAGCGAAACGGGAATTCGCCATTTTGTGTTTCGGTTTAATTAAATTACAGGGTATAAGGGGGTACGGGAGACGTATCCTGACCCCTTATGTTTTCTGAGGGTGGCTGAGGAGGCTCATATATGTTGATACATGTCTTCCAGCGGCTGTGCGTGAGCGTTTTATTTTTTTTGCTGCGTGACGTCTGTTAACGTTCGATTCGATGGAAATCAGGAAGTGTTGACCGCCATTTTGTCACTGCGAGTAAATATTTTGTTAAAAATAATTGTTATAAATAAATCATTATTGATAAACATTGTCTGCGCCATCTTGCCTTTTTTGCAATGCCACACTTTTGTCGAGCACAGCAGCCATTTTAGATGCCTTGACCAGACCCACTGTCTGCACGCCGCCGATCCTCAGCATGGCTCCCCACCCTCGCAAGGATCTCCCCCACGCACTGGTCACCCCCGCTCTCTCTCTCATGCATGGGCTAGAAACCTCCTCCCATCTGCGCTGTTCTTCTCTGAGAATCACACCCTGTGCCCGCCCGACACCTGCCTTTCACCCTATTCACTACCGCACCCTCTGACACTCCTCTTCCTCTGTGTCCGATTGTCCAGGCCCGTCCCAGGCTATCACCTAGCCCTGCAGATGTAGTTTATGGCCCCAGCTGTAAAGAATTACCCCTCTTCAAAGAAGTTACAGTAGATCAAGGCCCCCACCCGATGAGATCCGTCACACCACACGCATTCCTACTATCTGATAACCATCCTGTATTGTGATTGGGGAGGGGATTCTCACTGTGAGGGTGTGTGGGTCCGAGCCTGAAGCGGAAGATTCCAGGGATGCCTTTTTGAACATCAAAGTTTTTACAATTATGTGTCACATTAAAAATATATAGCACTCCAACAAAGTAGTAGGATTATCAAACTTTAATAACTTATAAATATATACAACGCAACAAAAACAGTAAATACATTTAAACATTTTTTGGAAAAAAGAAGCAATAATGGTCAGTAGCTGTCTTTTGTGCGAATAGTCCCAAGGCAGCACAACGTGCTGAGTTCTGGACGGCACCCAGGTAATGCTACCTGGGTGCGCACTGGTTTTTGGTATCCTACAATGCAGCTCAGAAAAACGGCGTGGGGCGCCCCGGGTGGGGGGGGAGGCCTCGTCAGTAGCAGTCTGTTGTGCGAATAGTCCCAAGGCAGCAGAACGAGCTGAGATGTGGATGGCACCCAGGTGATGTCCAGTAAGTTGCCGCACTGGTTTTGGTATCCTACAATGCTGCTCCGAAAAACGGCGTGGGGCGCCCCGGGGGGGGGGGGGGGGGGGGGGGGAGGCGGCGTGAACGGGCGCCCCTTTACCGTTTCAGTTGCCATTCCGCCCGCTTTTGCTACACTGTGCCTCATCCTCCATTCAGCTGTTTATCGCCCGCTCTTTCGGCTACAGCGTCTCGCTCACCATGTAGTTGAGTTGCGCCCACTCTTGCGGTGCAGACACAGGACTCTTAAAATGGCGGACGGCTCTTCGGATTTGGGCCTGGTACACTAAAATGGCCCTGGGACACCTTGGAACTCGGACGCTTGTCTGCTAGGTCTTGGACCCCATTCTCGAAAGCGTCCCCTGAGCCTTGAAGATTTTACAAAAGTCTTGGGGGCCCCCGACTCCTGCAGGCTTCCGGTGGGGAGCGGCTGCCATGATTGCTCATGGAATGACCACGACGGAGCCACGAGATGGTGGTGCTCTCATGCTGACGCCAGCTTCAGTCTGAAACATCCAGAAACAAGGTGGGGCTTTTATCGTTTGGGAAAAAAAAATGTTTTAATCCAATGAAAAGTGTTATTTTTAGGTCATATGATCAAGCCTTCCATCATTAGGAAACCAAAAGTAAAATGAACCAATGAAAAGTTTTATAAACAAGTCACATGACCTGTTATGCGGCATAGGGCATAGGGCTATAAAAAGCGTAGAAAATCCGTTGGCACGTGAGGCGGCGTCAGTAGCGGACCGATATGCGAATAGGCCGAAGGCAGCACAACGCGCCAAGATCCGGATGGCACCGAGGTGGTGTCCAGCAAGTTGCCGCACTGGTGTGGCCATCCTACAATGCTGCGCCGAAAGTCGGCGTGGGGCGCCCCGTTGGCCTGTGAGGTCGCGTCAGTCAGTGAGGGCTGTTTGAGGATCTGACTGCATTGGAAAGCAATGTGATGCTGTGCGTCGCCCCCAAGATGGAGGCTCCTCGGCTGCAGTGGGGCGCCCCTTGGTGTTTCACTCGCTATCCAGTTGAGTTGCGTCCGCACTTGCGGCTACAGTAGGCCGAAGGCAGCACAACGCGCCGAGATCTGGATGGCACCGAGGTGGTGTTTAGCAAGTTGCTGCTCTGGTGTGGCCATCCTACAATGCTGCGCCGAAAGTCGGCGTGGGGTGCCCCGTTGGCCTGTGAGGTGGTGTCAGTAGCGGACCGATGTGTGAATAGGCCGGAACCAGCACAAGGCGCCAAGATCCGGATGGCACCGAGGTGGTGTCATAGTTGAGAGTTCTGAGCAGTGCTTGTAACACTGTCTGAAGCTTATTTGCACCTGCTGCAGCTTCACTATCGCCCTGGTGTGGCCAAAGATCGCCCATGACATAGGCGGCCGGCTCCCAGGGTCTGGCGGAACTTTTTTCCTTTTCCTTTCTGCATCTTGTCCCACAATCCGTTTGACCTGAAGACACGACCAGGTCCCTGAATGTGTGCAGGGGGACGCTATTGATTGAATCAAAATGGCGGCTTCACACAAAGCTGGCTCAAGCGTTGCTGCTGATGCTATACAGACAAAAATTGGTTTTCAGTTTGTACATTCTTCAGGATTTTTCCATCCAAGGCTGGTTGAGAGTTTGTAGAACAATGGCTTCAGATTTTCAACATACTACTCTTCAACATTCTTCCTAAATGTAACAATGTGAGACTCACTAGGAGAACGGCTGTTTATCTTTCCTTTCAAAATGCTGCCAACAATATTTTCTGAATGGAAGACACCATCTTGTAGCATAAAGGGCTGCGTCAAGGGTGGTATTGCCCAAAATGGCGCCGGTATAAATGGGACTCGTAACTTCTTGTTGTGTACTGGTTGCACAACCTTGATATCACGAGATACGTATGCAGTTTTGAAGCACATGGCGGGCGGGGACGAGAATTGATTGAATATTTCGACATCCCTATTGATATTAAGTTCTGATGTGTTATTGATTACTGTACTATTGAAAGTTCGAATTAACGTCACCCATGGTACTTGCCCGCAAATGTATATCTAGATAATTTTATTGAAAGTGGCCCTGTCGTATTTTAATTACAAAATGTACGTCCACCGATTCCGCAACTGTTAGACACCTTAGTTCTTGCAACCTAATGGCCCGCTCGTTACGTTCCTCTACAATGTAAATGTCTCCTCATCATATACGATTCCAGTTTGCTCCGTGGCCGGCCCACGTGGTTATAGGCCCGTATTTGTATACTGACATTTTCACAATAAAGGTTTTTAAAACAAAACATGGTAGTAGTATTTATATTGGTAAAGTTTTTAATTTTAGTCACTGTTTTCGAATCAGTAAAAGGCAAGTGAAATAAAGCAGTCCAATTACATGACGGATAAAAGGTATAATACGCAGGAACGCAGTAAAGATAAATGGTCAAGGGCAGTTGTGTTTTCCACTCCTGCAACATAAAGTGATCGATAAGAATCTGATATTCAGGCGTATCGGCGACTAAGACAGCAGGCCGAGCCTCTTTTACTCAACGGCTCCGTCATGGGACGAAGAAACGCCCTTTTTCTCGAAAAAGGAATATATTTTACTTGCAGGACAGTTGTAAATTTTCCGGGAAAGTACATTAGCTTGAAACATTATAACATATATGTTTAAGAAAAAATAATGTTCGAAACCAATAAAAAGCGTAATTTTTAGGTCATATGACCAAGCCTTTCATCATTAAAATAACAAAAGTAAAATGAACCAATGAAAAGTTTTATTAACAAGTCACATGACCTGTTATGCTTACGGTACGCGCTGCGCGCCGCGCCCCGGATCGCTTCCGGGAAGCTGCGCTTCGCGCACCGGAGCACTTCCGGGTGCGCTAACGCGGCGTGTCATATAACGCATTACGCGACAACGTAGGTCCAGAATATAGTCAAAATGTCTCCACCAACCAGCGTTCGGAACACAACCCCTTTCAGCAGTCTAAAAAGTTCTGTTAAATGACAACAGAAGGGACAGGCAACAAGAACCATCAGTCAAAGAGGGGAGGGCAAGTTCTTCTCTACCGGGTCACGTTGGGGCGCTACCGGAACTGATCGAATTGGTAGTCTACAGTGTTTCTGGATGTTTCAGACTGAAGCTGGCGTCAGCATGAGAGCACCACCATCTCGTAGCTCAGTCGTGGCCATTCCACGAGCAATCATGGCAGCCGCTCCCCACCAGAAGCCTGCGGGAGTCGGGGGCCCCCAAGACTTTTGTAGAATCTTCAAGGCTGAGGGGACGCTTTCGAGAATGGGACCCAAGCCCTAGCAGACAAGCGTCCGAGTTCCAAGGTGTCCCAGGGCCATTTTAGTGGACCACGCCCAAATCTGAAGAGCCGGCCGCCATTTTGAGAGTCCTGTGGCAGCCGCCTATCGCTGCATCGCAAGAGCGGGAGCAACTCAACTACATGGTGAGCGAGACGCTGTAGTCGCAAGAGCGGGCGGTAAACAGCTGAATGGCGGAAGAGGCACAGTGTAGCAAAAGCGGGCGGAATGGCAACTGAAACGGTAAAGGGGCGCCCCACTACAGCGTGTCTTCAGGTCAAACGGATTGTGGGACAAGGTCCAGAATGGAAGAGTCATCAAAAGGCAAAAAGTTCCGCCGGACCCCGGGAGCCGGCCGCCTATGTCGGGGGCGATCTCAGGCCACACCAGGGCAACACGACTTGGGGAGGGGGCAGGAGCCAAGCGCCCCCTCCCAGTCCGCGCCATCTCACCGCCCCTCGGGGGCCTCCGTCAAGCGGTTTAGGGAGGCACGGCATCACATTGTTTTCCAATGCAGTCAGGTCCACAAACGGCCCTCACTTACTTTGAGAATAGTGAAGCTGCAGCAGGTGCAAATAAGCTTCAGACAGTGTTACAAGCGCTGCTCAGAACTCTGAACTATGGCACCCAACATCCAGGACTTATGCCATTTGAGCATGGCAGTGACATCGAAGCAACTCAGGGACCAAAACCATGAACGTACACTCACGTATAAAAATCTTACTTGGGGAGGGGGCAGGAGCCAAGCGCCCCCTCCCAGTCCGCGCCACCACACCGTATGTTGAAAATCTGAAGCCATCGTTCTACAAACTCTCAACCAGCCTTGGATGGAAAAATCTTGAAGAATCTACAAACTGAAAACCAGTTTTTGTTTGCATAGCATCAGCAGCAACGCTTGCTATCAGAGTGCATGAGTTTCATGCTCGATCGATTGAGCTAGCCGGATCGGGCAACAAAAAGTATAAAATAGTTATGTAAATAGTTATTTAATAAAATGTTTTACCCTGTTACTTTGCTGGTGTGTTGTATATATTTATAATATTTGCATAGGGTTTGTTGTTATTTTGGGCGGGGTGGGTGGCGGAGTCGAGCTGTCTTGCAGCCATCATGGTGTGGAGCTCAGTTCATCTCACTAGTTTCGTATTTCTCATGAGGGGTTGTTCTTAATGTTTCTATTTTAGCGAGGTCAAAAAGAGATCCCATTAGTGGCCTACTGATTTTGCTCGATTCCTTTTGTTTTTTAAAACGATTTTTCACTATCTGGAAAGACTAAACGGAGTATTGCGAATCTGTGCTTGTTTGTAAATAGAGAATTAACCGAAGAGAACCAATTCTAAAATAGTAAATGCTTGGATAACAATCAATCAAATGGAGAGAGAAGCAGGCACGACGGATTACAACGGGGCAAAGGCCTGCGTTAACTACCCTTCACTATCTGCAAAGAGAGAGTACTCCTAAGAGAAAAGAGGGGGTGGGGGCAGCGTTTCAAAGCACATCAGTGTGCATAAACACGAAAATGTTTTTACCTATCACGTACTTGACATTTGACAGCTTTTGATATTTGCTATTAAAAAACCATTGAAATTCACTGAAAAAACCATAGGTTATAGACCATATATAGTTACATATAGTACACTTATACATCCACTCATTCTTCAATATGTAAGACATATTTAAACTCTACAGAAACGTACAGTCACTGGATGATGTCATCAGTGATGTCATCAGTGATGTCACAGACCATGTCATGAATGATGTAATATGTGACATCATCAGCAGTGGATTGCGGGTGCGCGATATATAGTTATTGCAACTAACTATATATGCGAATTTCTATGGTTTTGTGCGAGTAAATTAAGGTTTTGTAAATGCTAATCCCTAACTATATATGGTCTATAACCTATGGTTTTTTCAGTGAATTTTCAAGGTTTTGTAAATGCTAATCCCTAACTATATATGGTCTATTACCTATGGTTTTTTCAGTGAATATGTATATATATATATATATATATATATATATATATATATATATATATATATATATATATATATATATATATATATATATATATATATATATATACATACATACATATAAGTAATTTCTGCCTGGAAGGAAGAATCAGGAACCCAAGGGGGACGGGTGGAAAAGAATTTATTAATGCAGGTTCCGCTCCGGTGGCGGCGAATGCATTTCGGAAAATGTTCCTTCTTTAGCGCCCTGCACCGGACCCAAATGCCTCCGAGTGAGTCTTGCTGCTTAATGAACCAAGTTCCATCGGGTCCGCTCCTCCCCCTTGCCGATGACGTTTACCTGCTGCAGTTTTTTCCAATCTTCAAACTACAGCAACAATAATGCCATGTGGTAGCATTATCGGTAAGTGAAAATAACGGGGAGGGAAGGGATGAGTTCTCTGTTGTGGTACCCGGTAGTTCACAGGCTCGATGACACCATCTGCTGATCCCTGCATCACAAATTCTTCCCTCGAGTCCCCTTTATTGCCACTTCCACCAATGGTGGGAGTCAATTAAACACGGGCTCGAGTGCAAAGAGCAAATGGCCCAAAAGAGGTGAATGCCTCTATTGCTTGCTTTCCTCTTAACATCAGGGCGAGTACCAGGCTTATTCCGTTTTGCGAAATTAAAGGTTGGCCGTGAGGCGTGCCAGTTGTTTCCTGGACCCAAAGCGTGGCACAGGTGTCCTGTACTGCGCTGCTGGCCAACACAGGTAACATGAAAGTAATTTCTGCCTGGAAGGAAGAATCAGGAACCCAAGGGGGACGGGTGGAAAATAATTTATTAATGCAGGTTCCGCTCCGGTGACGGCGAATGCATTTCGGAAAATGTTCCTTCTTCAGCGCCCTGCACCGGACCCAAATGCCTCCGAGTGAGTCTTGCTGCTTAATGAACCAAGTTCCATCGGGTCCGCTCCTCCCCCTTGCCGATGACGTTTACCTGCTGCAGTTTTTTCCAATCTTCAAACTACAGCAACAATAATGCCATGTGGTAGCATTATCGGTAAGTGAAAATAACGGGGAGGGAAGGGATGAGTTCTCTGTTGTGGTACCCGGTAGTTCACAGGCTCGATGACACCATCTGCTGATCCCTGCATCACAAATTCTTCCCTCGAGTCCCCTTTATTGCCACTTCCACCAATGTCGGGAGTCAATTAAACACGGGCTCAAGTGCAAAGAGCAAATGGCCCAAAAGAGGTGAATGCCTCTATTGCTTGCTTTCCTCTTAACATCAGGGCGAGTACCAGGCTTATTCCGTTTTGCGAAATTAAAGGTTGGCCGTGAGGCGTGCCAGTTGTTTCCTGGACCCAAAGCGTGGCACAGGTGTCCTGTACTGCGCTGCTGGCCAACACAGGTAACATGAAAGTAATTTCTGCCTGGAAGGAAGAATCAGGAACCCAAGGGGGACGGGTGGAAAAGAATTTATTAATGCAGGTTCCGCTCCGGTGACGGCGAATGCATTTCGGAAAATGTTCCTTCTTCAGCGCCCTGCACCGGACCCAAATGCGTCTGAGTGAGTCTTGCTACTTAATGAGCCAAGTTCCATCGGGTCCGCTCCTCCCCCTTGCCGATGACGTTCACCTGCTGCAATTTTTTCCAATCTTCAAACTACAGCAACCATAATGCCATGTGGTAGCACTATCGGTAAGTGAAAATAACGGGGAGGGAAGGGATGAGTTCTCTGTTGCGGTACCTGGTAGTTCACAGGCTCGATGACACCATCTGCTGATCCCTGCATCACAAATTCTTCCCTCGAGTCCCCTTTATTGCCACTTCCACCAATGGTGGGAGTCAATTAAACACGGGCTCGAGTGCAAAGAGCAAATGGCCCAAAAGAGGTGAATGCCTCTATTGCTTGCTTTCCTCTTGACATCAGGGCGAGTACCAGGCTTATTCAGTTTTGTGAAAATAAAGGTTGGCCGTGAGGCGTGCCAGTTGTTTCATGGACCCAAAGCGTGGCACAGGTGTCCTGTACTGCGCTGCTGGCCAACACAGGTAACATGAAAGTAATTTCTGCCTGGAAGGAAGAATCAGGAACCCAAGGGGGACGGGTGGAAAAGAATTTATTAATGCAGGTTCCGCTCCGGTGGCGGCGAATGCATTTTGGAAAATGTTCCTTCTTCAGCGCCCTGCACCGGACCCAAATGCCTCCGAGTGAGTCTTGCTGCTTAATGAACCAAGTTCCATCGGGTCCGCTCCTCCCCCTTGCCGATGACGTTTACCTGCTGCAGTTTTTTCCAATCTTCAAACTACAGCAACCATAATGCCATGTGGTAGCACTATCGGTAAGTGAAAATAACGGGGAGGGGAGGGATGAGTTCTCTGTTGCGGTACCCGGTAGTTCACAGGCTCGATGACACCATCTGCTGATCCCTGCATCACAAAGTCTTCCCACAAGTCCCCTTTATTGCCACTTCCACCAATGTCGGGAGTCAATTAAACACGGGCTCGAGTGCAAAGAGCAAATGGCCCAAAAGAGGTGAATGCCTCTATTGCTTGCTTTCCTCTTGACATCAGGGCGAGTACCAGGCTTATTCCGTTTTGCGAAATTAAAGGTTGGCCGTGAGGCGTGCCAGTTGTTTCCTGGACCCAAAGCGTGGCATATATATAAATAGAAAATAATATAGGCAACACACATACTGTTGTCACTCTGGATGACACACACCAGAAATGAACTACACAGAACAGAAACTGGTGGTCGTCTCTTATCAGATTTAGCAGGTTATCTTTAATCTGAGTTGATGTTTTGTAGTCAATATTTTTCCATTTATTTTGCGAGCCTTTTGTTTCTTTCTGGGGTCTCTTTCCTTGTACTGCATGATCAAGAGTCTTCTTCATGTTTGGGTTACAACATGTTTCCCTTTCGCTTGATCTTTCATTTGTGGCACTTTTTTGTAGTAACACACAACTTTTCTTTTTTTTGTCTTGTTTCTAACCCAAATTTATTTTTAATTATTGAAAACCATTTAAACTGACATTATACCATTAAAATAGATACCTAAATATTAACACTTACATTTCTCTTAAAAAACAAAACAATGAGAGGAAAGGAGTTGCAAAACTTTAAAGTGATATAAAATCACATTTCATGATTCATCATGAGCATTGGGCAGATTTAAAGTTATTAATAAGGATTCTAGTCAAAGGGCCACTACATGTAGCCTTATACAGAGTCCAACCATTGCCTCACTGGGCCATAGTTTGGCAATCTGGCACCTACTAAGGACATTCAATAGGCTAGCCATTTCGAACCTCTAGTAGCCCATGAAGTAATTCCACCAATAGTGAAATTGTGGCGATTCTATGGCTAACCCGTTCCTGGCCATACATCATTTTCAGATTTCTATTGCCTTGAATACTACGCATTCATGTTGTGGGAGTACCTCAGTTGAATAGCCCAGTATGATTATTTTGGTGGATGGGATCAATCTGGTCTGAGCAGAGTATCAATGTCCATAAATATAGTTTCGCAGTGCTCTTATAGCTTACTACACACAGCAAACAATTTGACTAGATCAACTTCCTGTTCTTCACAAACAAACATGATTTGAGTATAATCGGCTCCCACAATGGCAGAGTTTTTTAGATGTACAATATAGATTACATATAAATATTTAATGCTGCATCTTTAAATTGGGCATGTTATCCAAAACTGGACCATTAGAAATACCATCTCTCACTTCTGAAGCATATCCCTATTCCCAGCTTCTTTGTTCATCTACTAGCTGTGTGTTGCAAACAGTACTCCTTTTTAATGTGAAACAGGTTATATAAATGCCTTCTTAAACCCTTTATGTTGGTACACCCCACAGGATTTAGACTCAAGAACTCCAGAATCTGGGGCGCTAGTGAGCCTGTAGCAAGATGGCCGCACGATAGAGCAGCTCCGCCGGCCAGGCGTGCAAAATCCACCCAAAACCCGCCCTTCCAGTGTACAAATACTGAAACTGAGCCTCTGATGATGCCTTTGGCCACTATATCAACTTTATGAGCGTGAAATTTTGAGATCCGGCCCTCCTTCACTTGTGGAATTGACCCCGTGACTCCTGCGAAGAGGGCCGTGTGGCACTGCCGGTGGCGCGAAATCGTGGCATGGACGCCGTAAACATTGAGCCAGTGGTGAGTCTTGGCTATGGTGCGGATCGGACCTGCCGCATGGTCTGCTGGGCCATGCTGACTGGCGCTGCCAATGGTGGGACTGCACAGCTGAAGCCACGGTCACTGAGTAATTGAGGAAGCCTGTCGACCCCGTGGTGCTGCCTGACATCAACACGGCTCCTGGCTCACCTCGCTGGGAGCCCGGAATTGGACAAAGACACGCTGAGCCCCTGACTGCTGTCTGCGGGGCCTGAGTTGAATCAAGGCCGTGGTGTGGGCCACTGGGCCAGGCTGCTTGTGGCTGCCTGCAGTGATGCGCTCCGGCGGACGCTGCTGCAGGGGACGCAAGCTGGCCTGTCACCTAATATATTGCTGCTAGCCCCGGGTGCATGCACCTAGCCCACCTCATCAAACATGGATAGCTGGACAGGGGCCCGAACAGGCGCCAACCAGCTGACGGTGCCCTGCGAGACCTGGGGATGCCTTACCGCGGCACCTGTGAGGTGAGCTCCCCGGCCTGGAACTGCACACAAGATAGCGGGCTGTCGACCACACGCTGCAACCAGGGAGTGGGGGGATGCCAATTTAGCCTGCAACACTCATTTACAAGATGCTGACTTCATCACCTCCACTCCCACCTGAATATCCGCCTCATCCAAAATATACCCCTGCCTGATCAGTATAACAGAGAGCTGCAGGAACTATCAATATGCATGGACTGCATGCTTATGGGTGAAGGTTCAGGAGTGCGAACAGCTATAGCGGCCATTGGTGAAGCTGTGGACCAACTGTATGCCCACATTGGCCTTTCCCTTGCTGTCTCCCCTGCGGTCCTCTTGGCTGAGGGCTGCGCAACTAGTGCAGACAGGCATCCTCAAGCATGCTATCAACAACCAGTCATACCTTGTCGCCACAATGGGCAAACCCGAGAATGGCCAACCATGCCTCAGATTGGTCCTCACAGACACCTTAAATCAGCGTATAGAGATAATGGAGACAAAATTAGACAAGCAAGCTGCTAGAATCTCAGAATCGGAGCAGCGGATTTCCACGGTGGAAGATAATATCCAAACCACATCCCACAGATGCTCTGAAATGGAAAAATTGCTAAATATCATCCAGGCCAAGAACAAGGACTTGGAAGCGCGCTTGCGGCACAGTATTGTACGCATAATGGGCATCCCAGAAACTACAAATACTGGCAGGACATTGGAAAATCACCAATTTTTAGCTGTCTCAGAGCCGGGAATCAGTGGATGACCTGGAGCCATCTCAAATTGAATGCTTCAAAAACTGAAATACTCATGTGTGGCAACTGGAAACATTACAACCCGTTTGTCGCATGGCCTGATGAACTGGGATCACGGCCTAAAGTATCGAAGGAAGTAAGAAACCTCAGAATCACCATGGACTCCAAGCTGTTGATGAATACCCAAGTGGATAAACTAGCAAGATTAAGCTTTGCTACTATAAAAACGTTGTGACAAATTTTCCCTCATTTTGGATTTCAACACAAGGTCCAAGCTACCATCTCCCTTGTTCTGTCTAAACTCGATAATGCCAATAGCCTCTACCATGAATCACCTTTAACGACCATGAAAAGACTACAACGGATTCAGAACTCGGCTGCCAGACTAATCTTGCATATCAAACCGTAAGACCATATCTCCCCTGCCTTGAAAGCCCTGCATTGGTTACCGGTTGCCAGAAGATCCACGTTCAAGCTGCTTTGTATCACCCACAAAGCAATACATGGAATGGGACCGCTCTTCATCAGGAATAAAATCACCAAACACATTCAACAAAGGAATCTCCGGGGCATGGCCAAGCAGCATGGCCGACAGGACGTGAGCTCCACCAGCTCCGTCCCGAAGACCGAATAAATCCTGGTATTTCTCCTGCCCGGACCCTCTCGTTCCCGGGAAAGTGCGTCGCAGGGGTGGTGAGAGACCCGCCGATCCCCTGTGCCTGGGGGACCGGACCCGTGGTCGGCGATCCGCCGCGACCTGCGGCCTGGCTACTCCTGAAGGCGGCGCCGGCGTGCTTTTTCACGCGGCACCGCGGCTTTGGCCTACTCGCTGGACCGGACGGCGAAGGGAGTGAGCAGCGACCCCAGCCTGGGCCTGCAACCTGGTGCCCGCCTGCTGACTGCTGTGGGATCCTTGACCCGGGACCGGGAGATGGCGGTGCCGGAGGACCGAGGCCCTACTGTAATGCGGTGAGGAGGGGAGTGGGACGGGGGTGTTGGCCATCTCACGCGGCCTCGCTGGGCTGAAGTGCGGAGGGCCCCCCCCCCCTCTCTGATTACTAGCGATGCACGATCGGAGGACGGAGCGCCTTCATCTGGAGGTGGGGGCTGTGGAACCAATCTGCCCTGGCCCCCCCTTGTGGCGCGGAGGTGCGTGTGGGGGCCCTGGTCTGCTGTGATTCTGCCGGGGTCCGACCACGCTGGATCTGCCACTCTTGTGCCCCCTCCCGCTGGCTAGTGTCCTGTGCCCTGGGGCAGATCGGGATCCCTGACACTTGTGGGACACCGGGGGAGCTCACGGAGAGGTGCGGCTGGACCTGTTGACGAACGGCGCCCCTCCCCCGGCTGTCCGCCATTTTGGAGTTGGTCTTGGGCGGCCTCCTTGGGATCGGAGGTGGCCGGAAGAGGAATCTATCTGTGCCCCGCTCTGCCCTGCTCTTTGGTAGAGGTGAACCCGTGACACTGCGCTCTGGTGGCTTCTGAACTGTGACCTGCGTTGCCTACTGTGATCTTAGTCTTGTATACCCGTGCACTGCTTGCCCATTCTCCCTTCGGCGCTGTGGTGGCGCGCACTCTACCCTGCTTGGGTGACTTCAGGGAGGGCCCCACTGAGGACATTGATCCCTGGTGCAACAGCTATGACGGGCCGGACTGGCCGTGGCCCTAAGGCTACCCAACCCAACACGATCACACAGTACACTACCCCTCGTCTGCCACCGCAGAGGATTACGCGCCAAACGGGCGCTGGAGATGGGGATGAGGAGTCACCGGAGCCGTCCAGAGCGGAACTTCTTAAGGCTATACAGGGTTCGCACCCTGCCCTGGAGCGCCAGATTGAGACGGTGTCCGTGGATGTGAACCTTTTGAGGACTGACCTTCGCAAGGTGGCGGATAAAGTCTCGGACGCGGAGGGCAACATCACTCAGCTGCAGGGGGAGGTAGCGTCCCTACAGAAGTCACTCTCTCAGCTTGCCTCGACTACCCGAGCATTGGAGAGACGCGCCGAGGATGCAGAAGGTAGGGCGCGCCGAAGTAACATACGGGTCCTGGGGGTCCCGGAGCGGCTGGAGGCAGGGAACCCTGAACGATTCCTGGAGACCTGGATCCGTGAGCATCTCTGTCCGAACGGTTTGTCCAGTGTCTTTATTGTGGAGCGGGCCCACAGAGCCCTGGTGCCCCCTCCGCGTCCTGGGGAGGCCCCTAGAGCCCTCATCGCAAAAATCCTAAACTATAAGGACCGGGACTGCATCCTCAAGGCGGCGAGAGAATCGGGGCCCCACACGATCGAGAACAGTCGCATTTCAATTTACCCCGACTATACCCAGCAGGTACAGGAGCAAAGGAAATCCTACTTGGGGGTCAAACAGAAGTTGCGCGACATGCAGCTACAGTACATGCTTTTATACCCCGCTAGGCTCAAGGTGCTCTCCCAGGGCCGGGCACACTTCTTTGAGACGCCAGCAGAGGTATGGGAGTGGCTCGAGATCAGAGGAGATGATCTGCCCCCGGGTGAGAGAGGGGGATCGCGTGAAGTGTGGGGGACCAGACCGCAGAGACAACGGCGTGGCAGGAGGAATCGCCGTTCTGGATCCCGTGGTCCTCCTGAGACTCGGCCCACGGTGGGTCCGGATGGGGCCATACTGATGGAAGCCTCGCCTGAAAGGACTGAGTCACGTTTACACGGTGCGGCTGCACCTGATGGCACTTTGGTCCCGGATACCCTGCAGGAGACGCCGGTGACCATGGACTCTGCGGCCCCGGTGGTCCCGGAAACTGCCTTGCAGACCCTAGACTTGGAATGATCCTTGCCCTGCCTACACTGACTCTGCCGTGCGATTGCTGTTATTGTATAGTTCCTTGTAGCCCGGCAGCTCCTTAGATCTCTGCTCGTTCTGAGTGGATGTTGTGAGTGATTGTTCACTGACCGATGCCTTGCACTTGCCGACTGGGTTGCATGTGCACCGAGGGAGGGGGCTTGTGAGTGTGGGCTGCTCCTCCCGCATTGCTGACTCAGGGGGGGAGAGGTGTCCGGGTTCGTATGCCGGATTCGTTGGGTCTTTCGGGGAGCTGGGAGGGGGGGGGGGGTTGGGTTGTTCTGTTGTGTGTGTGTGTGAGTGGAGAGTGTTGAATGGGGTGGCTGTGCACGTCCTGGCACTGGCGGGGGAAGGGCGGGGTGGCGTTACTGGTTGTTGCTATCCTATTGCTCGTGGGTGGTGGGGTTTCGGGGGTTCCAGTCAATTTTTCGTCTGTTGGGGTTGTTGGGGGGCGGGGTTTGGGGTGTGACACTGATGACACTGGCATTTGGCGCATGTTGCTTCTGCTTAGCGGGGCGCTTGCTTTGTGCGATGCATTTTTGAACTTTTTTGTGGCAAGGGCCTACTGGCGACAGCCTAGGCTGTGTGTTAACTGTTGCCCGGCTGGGCATGAGTGGTGGTCATGGGGTTTAAATTCTTGACGTGGAATGTGCGTGGCCTGGGTACGTGCACTAAGAGACACAGGGTCCTCACCTTCCTAAAACGCCATGGGATTTCAGTTGCTTGTTTACAGGAGACCCACTTGGATGATGATGGTGCGCAGCGACTGGCCAAGAAATGGAGAGGCCAGCTATTTCATTCCTCCTACTCTACATACGCTAGGGGAGTCCTAATCTGGGTGGCCCCTGGGGTTCCATGCGCTGTCCAATATATTGATGCGGATGTGGAAGGCAGGTACATATTGGCGAAACTCAGATTGGACGATAAGGTCCTTCTGGTCTTTAATACGTACGCGCCGAACATTGATGACCCGGCATTTTTCTCCCGGATGCAGGATCTAGTAGCTCCTAGCCTAGACGCGCCCCTCCTTTGGTGCGGGGACTTTAACTGTGTGCTATATCATGAACTGGACCGTAATCCACCCCGGGCGGGAACTAAGCCCCGTATGACGGCGTGTTTGCGGGACGTGATGCATAATATAGGGGCGATTGACGTCTGGCGCGCGTGTCACCCCACACAGAAGCTTTACACTTGTTATTCCCCGACCCATGGCACTCACAGTAGGCTAGACAGAGTGTTGGCGGCCAATCTCCCCTCCTCTCTCACGTTGACGGTCACACACCAGGCCCGATACCTATCGGATCATGCTCCGGTCACATGCGTGGCGCAATGGCCTGACCGGACGGAACGTCCCCGCTCGTGGAGACTTCCAACTGATCTGCTCCAAGATCCGGTGGCCCGGGATCATGTGGCGACGTCCCTCTCCGATTATCTGGAACTTAACTGGGCGGGGAGTGACTTGTCTTGCTCCACTAAATGGGAGGCACTAAAAGCGGTCGTCCGCGGTGCGTGTATGGGCCTGACGTACGGGGTCAGGAAACAACTACTATCAGACTTACAGACTGCGGAGGCTGAGCTCTTGCGTGTCCAAGCCCGCCCTGACCCGGACGACTCGGATCGGCGCGTGGAGGGCCTGGCCCTTGGGTCGATCCATGACATTCTCACGAGGCTTGATCGCTTTACGCTGGGCCAATATAGACAGAGACTGCATCGAGAGGGGGATAAATCTGGCCGCTTGTTGGCCTGGATACTTCGCCGGGAGTTCCTGGCTGAGCGTATAGTAGCCCTGCGGGCGCCCAATGGCGATATGGTCCACTCGGAAACTGCTGTACTCACGGTTCTGCGGGACCACCTGAGGGCTGTGTATGAGTCTGACCGGTCTATAACTGAGGAGGTCTACCACCCATACCTCGAAAACATTGGCTTGCCGACCCTCCCAGAGGCAGCGGCAAAAGACCTTGATGTCAAACTGACGCTCGGTGAAATATCTGCGGCGATTGCCGCCCTCCCACGAGCCAAAACCCCTGGCGGGGATGGATTCCCTGCAGAGTTTTATCATACGTTCGGGCACACCCTGGCCCCCCTCCTTTTACAGGTTTACAATGAAGCCTTACGCACGGGTGACCTCCCACCCACCTTGAATCAGGGTGAAGTTTGTATGATCCTGAAACCGGGCGGTGACAGCACAGACCCCGCGTCGTATCGTCCTATCACTTTGATTAACTCAGACGCGAAAATCCTGACCAAACTGTTGGCCAATCGCCTTGCCCCACACGTACCTCAGCTCGTCCATCCAGACCAATGTGGCTTTGTCCCTGGTCGCAATACGGCAATGAACCTACGCCGCCTGAACCACGTATTGCACGAGGTCCGGGGGCGAGACACTCCCCATGTGCTGGTCTCCGTTGACCTAGCTAAAGCCTTTGATACAGTGCATTGGGGTTACCTGATGCATGTACTTCTCAAGATGGGATTTGGTCCCGGCTTTCGAGAGTGGATACGGATCTTATATAGAACGCCCCGGGCCAGGGTGCGTCTGGGTTCGGCCCGCTCTGATGAATGGACGTTGGGGAGGGGTACCCGACAGGGCTGCCCATTGTCCCCCCTTCTCTTTGACCTCGCAATTGAGCCCCTGGCCATATCAGCCCGTAAGGAGTTACATGAATGGGGTATTGTGGTGGGAGACACTACTAATGTCATCTCCCTTTACGCCGATGACGCGCTTTTCTACCTGACCTCTCCGCTGGAGGCCCTCCCCGCTCTGTTGCGCCTCTTGGACCGCTTTGGTGCGGCCTCGGGACTGCGCATAAATGTTAATAAGTCCCTGGTGTTCCCACTGACTCCTGACGATCTCATCCCGACGCCGGATTCTCACTGTGCGGGCCTCCGGTGTGAACGTCTGGCGTTCCGGTACCTGGGTATTCAGGTGGCCGCTTCTGATGAGGCTCTCTTAACCCATAACATGGACAGGATTCTTGTGGCCCTCCGCAAGTCCGTTGTATTCTGGAATACGCTCCCTCTCTCCCTTATGGGCCGTCTGGCAGTTGCCAAAATGGTGATGCTCCCTAGAGTTCTATATGTGCTGCAGAATACCCTATGCCCGTTGCCCCCCCGGGTGTTCCGCACACTGAATTCGCTCCTTACATCTCTTCTCTGGGCGGGCGGTCGCAGCAGAGTTGCGTTGCGCACTGTGACGCAGTGTTGGGATGCGGGAGGCCTTGAGGCCCCGAGATTTGATTTATATTACTATGCTGCACAACTTCTCCCGGCGGCCAGATGGTTTGCTGACACTGAGAACTGGGAGTTAGCATTGTTGGCGGGAGTGGCTTCGGACAGGGTGCTACAGGAAGCTCTAATGCAGGGTGGGGGCGCCGACGACGCACTGCCCTATGTCGTCAGGCATACGGCCCGCGTTTGGCAGCACTTCGTGGAACGCGTTTTGCGACGTGCGCCATTCCATAGGGAGCTCTCCCTTTGGATCCTGGCCCCAATACTCAAGATGGAGGCGAACATGTCTTTTCGAGAGTGGCGCATGGGCGGTTGCGAGACACTTGCGGATCTCTATCCGGACGACTCGTTTGTGTCGTTTGAGAGAGCAGCGGACTCATTTGGATTGCGTGAGGGCCAGTACCTGCATTATGGATGTCTCCGGGATGTAGCCAGGACGACATGGCCCCAATTCCCAGAGGCGCCCGAGCTCACTAATACCCTGGACATCATCTTGTCCTGTGGCAGAGGTAGGAGACTGATTTCCCTTCTTTACTCGGCAATGCGCAGGGACTCGACTCCCCCATTGATGCCTGCTTGGAGGGCTTGGGAGACGGACCTGGGGATTGAATTGGATCCAGCCCAGAGGAAGCGCATAGGAATGTTGACTCGTAAAGTCTCTTGTAATGCGCGTTTCAAATTGATACATTTTAATTTCCTCCATCGCACATATATGACACCTGCCTCCCTCCACCGTATCCCCTCGGACAGGAGCCATAATTGCCCGAGGTGTAGGGCTGAACGGGCGGGATTCCTTCACCTGGCCTGGGAATGCCCCCTAGTACAGGACTTTTGGGTGGAGGTGGTGGCACACATTACCCGGATTACGCACCTTGCAATCCAACTGGAACCGCTTCACTGTCTGCTGGCGCTAGTGCCCAAACCCAGGAAGAGGGGTCTGTCCTACAAATTACTGCAACTCCTGTTGGTTCTGGCGAGAAGGCGGGTGGCCATTACTTGGATGGGACAGAGGGCGCCTGAAATCTCTAGTTGGTTACGGGACGCTAGGGAATGGGCCCTAGCGGAGGAGACACATATGCAGAGCACACGCAGGGATGGGAAACTCCAGGATGACTTACTCGCTTGGAGGGCCATGTGTATCGAGGGGATGGAGGAGGATGACTCTGACGCTACCAGCGCGGAGCTGTTCTCCTCTGCTTCCTCGGAGTCTGATGATGGTGGGGAGGGATCCGGGGTGCAGTGTCTTGAGGTGGTGTAGCAGTCCCCTGAGTCATGCCGATATTCCTTGTTGCGTACAATTGTTGATCATTGTGATTACCATCGACCACATTCTACTATGAGGATCGCTCTGTAGTAGGCCCTTGCCTATCTCTCCTTATGTGATTGCATCAATGCCACAAATGCCATTCATGGGGTTCTTGTTCTTGTTATGTTATGTTTTTGTTTGGATTGGTATAGCACCATGTAAGAAAATTGGCGAAGGTATTGATATTGCCCAGGGGATTCTGGGAGCACAAGAGCAAATTCCTTCATTGCTTTGCAGGTTTAACGAGGTGCCGCCCTGCCCCCGGGATGTGGGCCGCACCTAACTGTGTACCTTCTTTTTGGATCTGACCTTCCGGGTCCATATGTGTTAACTGCTTTGTCATTTGTATAATTTGTGCCTCTTTATTTTCTTCGCCACCAAAAATAAAGTTAAAAAAAAAAAAAAAAAGGAATCTCCGTTCTAAAGGAGCATCTCGCCTCAAAATCCTACCATACAAGAAAAAAACCATGGGTGGCACATCCTTCTCTGTTCAAGCAGCCAAGCTATGGAACTCTTTACCCCCCAACATAAGGTCCACCGACAACCACCTTATCTTCAGAAAACTACTCAAGATTTGGCTCTTCCCATAAGCACCATACGCAAACAGAAATTTCCAGCATATCCCTCTGTATATTTTTTTTCACTATAGATATGTACCTATCTTTGTGTATTGCTTTGTATAAACATGTAAAATAATGATGTTGTTGAGAGAAAAAATAATAATAATAAATACATAAAAATCATCTTTGGTCTACATGTACATACTTCCATTGTGCATCTATGTACCTTCCATGTACTTGGATCTGTGTGTCTGTTACTTTTCTCCTGAAAAAGCATATCCAATGCACTACCCTATTTCTCATCCTGTGCCTATATCAATAACGTTAACCTAAATATACTTACCTCCTTTATGTATCAATATACTGTCAATGTAATTATGGATCTAAATATTTATCACTTTCTTCTAATTTAGCATTTCCAATGACCTACCCTATTTCTCAGCCTATACTTCGCTCGATATATCTTCTAGCCCAACCTTCTGACTCATCTCAAACTTCTTCTACTACTCCTTCCAATGCACTAACCTATCTCTCATCCTATACATCTATCAATATATCCTCCACATCCACTCTCTCATTCATCCCAAACCCCATACCACTACTATGACTGCCAAAATAACCCTTTCTACACTCTCTCCTTCTCTACCCCTCCTTGCATCATCTGACACCTCTTTTACTATACCGATCCCCTAAAACAAACCTTTCTAAACTCTTTCCTCTGAGTCCTCCCCTCCAAAACTCATTTTTACTCATCCAAAAGCCTCCTCCTATTGCTGGGACCTAAAAAAAATATGTTTTTTAAAGAATTATTTCTTTTATCCCTCCACTATCCTTTTCAATCGAAATTAACAGACTAACATGCTCACTTCTCAAATTCCATATTCAACTATACTAATATACTACCCAAATAACTGAATAACATATCCACTACTCAAATTACTTCAGATTTTTTTACTATACTAATTTTCAACAGTAATCCCGAGTGGTGTGCTACTGGCCAGAAAAGCGCTTCAACACCCATCAGGGATAACAAGTGCTATATGAATGCAAATCTTTCTTCCCCTTTTATCCCTCCGCTATCCTTTTCACTCTAAGCAACTGACTAATATCCACCACTAAAATTACTTAATATTTCACCATATTAATTCACCACTAATCCTTTGTAGGCTTCCTGAATAGCGTGTGTCAACAAGCGCTATATAAATACAAACCTTTGTCCTCCTCTATCCTTCTGCTATTATTCCAAATCCAAATAACTGACTAACCTACCCACCACTTAAAATGTACTTGCATGTTTCACTATACTAATTCAACACTAATCCTCTATGGGTCCCGGAGTAGCGTACTACTCGCTGAAAAAGCGTTTTTACGCCTCGTCAGGGGTAGTAAGCACTATATAAATGCAATTACAATACAATACAATAGAACAGATGATTAATGATCTTTTTAGTGGGGAAAATCTCCCATCCCTTCTGGTGGTGGAGCACGGCCATCGATCGCTGGTGGCGAGACTGCCACCGGGTGCGTTGCCACGTCCCGTCATTGCCAAACACTTAAATTAAAGTGACCGCAACGCGATTCACTGCATGGCCAGAGAGAAACAAGAGCTCAACTACCGGGGCTTTCAACCCACCTTTTACCCTGATTTCACGGCGATGGTGCAGGCAGCCAGGAAGGAATACGCGGCACTGAAGAAGCAGCTGCAAAGAGCGAACATCACCTACGGTATGCTATATCTGGCCAAACTACGTATTGACCACAAAGGATGCTAGGAAATATTCAACAATCCGAAAGCAGCACAGGAATTTCTAAAATGGATCCCAAGGACAGGACGCGCACAGAGGGCCCAGGATGCAGGGGACTTAGATTAACCAGTGACATGGTCCCTGCAACACACGCAGGCACTGCAGTTCTGCGCTACATGAAGGCCGGCTGAACTTCTCGCTAGCACGAGCTTGAAGGAATAAAAAAAAACACATGGTCCCTGTTGTCTGACTTGTCTGGCCACCTCCGCAAGGAGGGAGACCGGGCTCCTGATGACCCCCGACAGGAAATCCCCATCTGCATCAATGAGTATTGTTTATTGTTGGGTTTTTGTGTTTTTTCTGAGATCATGTCCTCAGCATATTTGGGATGCTGTTGGGGGTGGGAAGGGATGGGGGTGGGGTTGAGAACTGGGATTGTTGTGCTTGGCTTGCTGTTGCTCACGTAGCTCCCTCTTCATTGGAATACGAATCCTCCTCATGCCTGTGCACCAGGACGCTTAGCTAGGTGACATGGGTGGGCATAAGAATATGAATCTTTCATTTTTGAGTGTGGACTGAACTCCCCCAAGAAAATCAGACAGGTAATGGCTCACTTAGATAGGCAAAATATTGCAGTCACAATGCCTCAAGAAACCCACCTGACACGCCACACTGACTCCAGGGTGGGCTCCCACTGGGTGGGGTTCTGACTTGCATCCTCCTACTCTTCATACACAAGAGGGGTACTCACTAATAAAAAAGAAGTGCCCCGTTTACAGAAATACAGTGTGCTGTTGATGAAAATGGTCACTATGCCCTGGTTGTTGGAAATAGCATGGGTCACTTGTCACTTTAGTTAATGTTTACGGTCCTAATACGGACGAGCCCAGGTTCTTCGTTGGTATAATCAAAGTTATGATAGACTGGCCAAACTCAGAGATCATATGGGGTGGAGACCTAAACACACACCTAGATCCCCACAAAGACAAATCCAGCCAAAAAGATGGACACTCCCCTAAGGCAGCACATGTCATAAAAGACGGGGTGCTCGAATTTGATCCTGTGGATACGTGGAGAGTGCACCATATAGATGGGCTAGAAGGCACACATGCTTCAACTGCATACGGGAGCTGGTCACAACTAGATTATTGGCTGCTGGGAAGAGGGGCAAACTCCTGGGTGACAGACATTGGTAGATTACCTAGAACCCTATCAGGCCACAATCCAGTTAAGCTTACATTGCAGATACCCAGGAGTGTTCCTCGTCAGTTCACCTGGAGGTTCAAGTCAGAGGCCTTACTGGACCTGATCTATAAGGAAACGGTCAGGGAAGCCACCTTGCAATACTTTGCTATTAATAAAGGTTTGGTTAGCGAAGCGGCCACACTATGGGAGGCTTTTAATGCTACCATAAGAGGCACTTGCATAAGTACAGCAGCAGGCATATTGAAAGACATCAGGGGGCGAATTGCCAGGGTTTAGGCGGAACTGAAACACCTCAAGAAAGAGCAAGAGATAAAATCGCAAGCTGGTGCTTCAGCGAGAATTAAAGAACTGCTGCTGAAGCATAATGAGCTGACTGCAGACGAGGTGCAATATTTATCTAAAAGGTATTCTGCCCGGAAATAAGGCCTGACGGTAAGACCCAGTCACAGCCTAGCTACGAAAATTAGGGTAGGAACGATCAAAACTCTATACTAAAAATCACTGACAACACATGCACAGATCACTGCTCACCACAGGACATAGCCACACATTTTCAGGAGTTCTATGTGGACCTATATGTATCAAGGAACGAGTCGGACCCGGGGAGCTCGACAAGTACCTGGACGACATTGCGCTCATTTGGTTGTCGGACGGACAACGCGAATACTTATGTCAGCCAATCACTGCAGCTGATATACACAAAGCGATCTGTGCCCTCCCGAATAGGAAGGCCGCGGGCCCAGATGGGCTCAGGTTCAAATTCTATAAAGAAAATGCCAAGGAGCTCACACCATACCTGTTAGATATGTATGAGGAAGCCTACAAAAAGGGCAGACTGCCACCCATGCTCAAGGAAGCCTTAATAATCACCCTTCGATAAAAGGACAAATCACCATCACGCTGCGAGTCGTATCGACCGCTTTCCCTAATCAATACTGATCCCACCACGCCGAAACGGCTAGCGGATAGCTTACCGGTGCTAGAACCATATATCAGACACCTACTGGACGTGTCTTTTAGCACTAAGACCGTGCCCAAAGACTGGAAACAGGCGGTGGTTCTACCTCCCAGGAAGAAACCTAACATCAGCTTCGAAAAGCTGGAGAACCTCCGGCCGATCTCCCTTCTGCCCTACCTGGCCAAAGTGGTGGAAAAAACTGTAAACCTGCAGCTGATGGATTTCGTGGAAGAGGCTGCCCTACTACACGATACCCAGTTTGGTTTCCGTCCCCGCCACTCAACGGAATCAGCGCTTCTGATGGCTGTGTAGACCCTACGTCGGGGGGTGGATGAGGGTCATACTATGGCCCTCATCCTATTGGACCTGAGTGCAGCATTCGACACTGTAGCTCATACCACCCTGCTACAGTGTCTGAATAGTGGAGGGATATCTGGAGCTGCACTCGAATGGATCCAGTCCTTCCTGACGGGGAGAAGCTTTCAGGTTCGCCAGGGCGAATGTTATTCCAGGGATATTGGATTGGGCCAGGGCGTACCCCAGGGATCGTCCCTGAGACCCACCCTATTTAATCAATATGTCTCCCCAGTGGCCCCCATTGCTGAGGGCCATGGTCTGCACATAGTGTCCTACGCCGACGACACACAGCTGGTTATCTCCCTCTCGCGAGCACCCGGTCTTGCGGTGGACAGTTTCAGAGCCTGCATGCAAGACCTTGCAGCCTGGATGTCCACCAACTGCCTCAAATTAAATGGCAGCAAGACCGAGGTGCTCGGAGTGGGGGGGAACCCATCTGTCTGGTCGTCGGCGTGGTGGCCTCCATGCTTAGGTGAGGTTCCAACACCCTGTCAAGAAGTTCGGAACCTTGGAGTCTGGCTTGATGCTGACCTGTCCTTTGGACCTCAGATAGGCCGTGTGGCGGGTGTCTGCTTCAGCGTCCTGAAAAGTCTACGGAAGGTCTTAGATCTCCTTCCTACGTCAGCCCGTAGAACGCTGGTGCATGCCCTCGTCACATCACGCCTGGACTATGGCAACTTGCTGTACCTGGGAGCAACCAGCAAGGCAATAAATCGCCTTCAGGTGTTGCAGAATGCGGCAGCCCGCCTCATTCTAAAATTTCCCAAAAGATCGGCCTCCAAAGCTGCCCTTCAGGCTCTTCATTTGTTGCCAGTGAGGAGCAGGGTCGAGTTTAAGGCCCTCTGTACCTGCCACCGCATCCTTACTGGGAAGGCGCCAACACCGCTCCAGAACCTGGTCACCAGGTACGTACCCATGCGCGCCCTTCGCTCCTCCTATGGAGGCCTATTAAAGGTCCTGAGGATAAGGAGGGCACGCTTGGGAAGTAGATCTTTCCGCTACCTGGTGGCGAAGAGCTGGAATGCCCTACCTCTGGACCTCCGCCTGGAGTCATCTGATCCTAGCTTCTGGAAGAAGCTAAAAACATACCTATATACACGGTAACCGAGCAGACTCTATGATCCAGTCGGCGGGAGTTCTTCTGTTTTAGCGCGGGGACACGCCATCTGAGCGTACAAAGCGCTTTATAAAATTCCCTTATTATTATTATTATAAGATATTGGCCAAAATTCTGGCTACCTTTGCTGCCCACAATGGTTCTCCCGGACCAATTGAGGTTCATGCAGGACAGGTCCACGTAACATAGTCTGCGCTCGATATTTGCCATGTTCCATCTCCTAGACCCAGGCTTACAGGCTGTTGCAGTCATGCTGGATGCTGCCAAAGCATTTCTTTCTATAAAATGGGGCTACATATTCAGTATACTGCGGAGAATGGGGATACCCGAGCTCTTTTGTCGATGGGTCTGGTTACTGTATACAGGCCCAACGGTGAGGGTACGTGTGGACGGCCTGACACTTGAGCCCATACTCATTTGCAGAGGGACGAGGCAGGGTTGCCCCCTCTCCCTCTTATTTTTCTCTGTGGTACTTGAGCCACTGGCTTGCATCATTAGGCAGTGACACAGAGAATCAGTGCTGCGTTTTGCATTGCGACACATAGGCATTCGTCTATATGCCGATTATATGGTACTATTCATCCGAGAACCTCAGCTCTTCCTGGCACCTCTGCTCCACGAGTACACCAAGGTTAGGGCGTTTTTCTGGATTTGCATTAAATTGTGGCAAATCCCTCATAATATCCTTAACCGAGTGCACGGCCCGCATGACCAGCAATTTCCGCTACCCTGGTCCCCTGACCCAGTGAAATATCTGGGAGTGTGGGTGCATTGGGACCCAGAGCTGGTAATGGGGGAGAACTACGGAAAAGCTTATACGAAATGGGAACAATTAGTGTCCAGCTGGAAAAAATTGCCACTCTCCCTGGCTGATCGCATTGCCTTGATCAAAATGATTGTACTGCCGCGTTTTTTATATTTGTTCTGCAACATCCCCATAACTCTGCCCAACCAGTTTTTTTGAGACATCCGTTCGCAGCTGGTACGACTTGTGTGGGGTGGCAGGCAACCCAGAGTGGCAAGGGACTCACTCATTCTGGACTGTAAGAGGGGAGGTTTTAATGTGACCTGCATTTATATTATTTATGTGCCCAGACGCAATATGCCCATTATTGGTATGGCCACCACGACTATATCCTGCATATTACAGTAGAAGATGGGGATACAGGGCCGGCTTTAGCGCTGGTGGCACCCTGCGCGACAATGTTTGTTGAGAACCCCCCAATGACCACCCCTGTCAGGGATTCCCTCACTACCATCCTGCAACAGTGCCTCTCGAGTCTCCATAACAACTCTCTCACAGATGCATTAAATTAGTTTTATAGCACCACTGAAACCAGTGTACGCCGTCAGAGCCTTTTACATCCCACATCTTACACAGAGACAATCAATCCAGCGGCGTAGCTAGCCTTTTGGCTGCCCGTGGCGGTCACTGGGGTTGCCACCCCACAGCGGCCAATTGAAGAGTGAGGGGGATTGCAGCCCCGAGACGGCAGGTAAGAGCAGGGGGAGGCCACCTCACCTAAAACTCGTGCCACCTCTGGCTTACTCCCCTCCCCTTTTACCCCCTCCTATGCAACTGAATCAAGTAAACATGTGTAAATCAGTGTATGGGAAACGTTATATAAGACAGAGGACAACAATAGGAGTCATGCCATCCATACTTGTAGGCAGTATAGTTTAAGAGTGCTTGGTCTGGAAAAGCACAAACTTAGAATATAAAACTTAACACTGTGGTTGGGGGTTCTCTTTAATAATAAGAATTGATATCTGCCCAAATGAACCAATTTTGCAACATTAGGATAATGAAAGACTGGGGAAAAAATCATAATGCTCTAACCTATACCATAGAGTTTTCATGCAGTTAATTGTTCACTGTTCTACATTAGGATTTTAACTTATAAACTGCAAGTAACAATAGAATCTCTCTAATGAAAGCAGTAACCTACTGACTTATTTACATGATATGCTCTTTGTGATGTGCATGGTACACGTTCTTTGCAGCAGGCATATTAACCTTCTGATGAATGAAAATTTCCACTAGACAAAACTCCAGTCTCTCTCCTGAAAGAACATTAATCACCGGAGTGGTCGTGACATGTTTATTGTTGCCTGAAAATTGCTGGAGGCAAAGAATGCAGCAGCAGGTGCTTTTAAAACCATAAGATGTGTCGCACCGCACAGAGCCAACCCTGCCTACAACTTCCTTTGTTTCAATTCACAAACCGAAAGTGAATTGCACAAAATTGAGCTTGCGTAGAATATCTCTGGTAATCAAGGCGGTAAGAAGCCATACTGAGGGTGCGAGTAGAGAGCAGAGCTCGGCTCTATGTGGCTAGATCAATTAAATGAAACACCGGAACATGCACGCAAAACCTTTTATTTTATTTTCTGGCCCAAAAGCAAACTAAATATTTACTGCAGCGCATGGGTGGGCATAAAAAAGTGCTTCCTGGTCTGTGTGACACTGTTATCTCTCTTACATTTCTACGAAGATTAACATTATGGGAAAGAAAGAGGGACAACAGTGTTCAATAGTGCAGGCTTTTATGCAGTGCGATTAGCGCCGTTTTCAGATCACAAATGGCGCCCCCCCCTGACCTTGGCACCCGGTGTGGTGGCACCGCTCGCACTGCCCAAAAGCTGGCACTGTGCACACCCAATCCCACTACACGGCATCCTGACTCACTCTAGAGCTGAAATAAACACAATCGACTGCACGATCGCCGCCTGGCAGGCCCTAGGCCGCAAAGCAGCTAAGCTTCCCCTATATGCTCTGATGCTCTCTCTAGTACATCATGCAACCTTGTCTGTCCCGCAGGAAACAGGCGATCTGTCCACACTAAAGCATGCTGGCATCACAAAAATGCAAGATTTATACCCAAATTGCAAATTTTTACCATTGAGGACATGTTATGTTATTAAATTATTTATTGAGCGCACTATCACTGATTAGTTTCTTGGCGCTAGGATCGACAGTAACAAAGGTCAGGATGAAGGTGGAGAGTTGATTAAAAAGCTTGTCTAAAAAGCCAGGTCTTTAGCGCTTTCCGGAAAGATAGGAGATCTTGGCAGTGCCGGATCTCCGGGGGAAAAGTATTCCATAAGCAGGGGGCAAGTGTTGCAAATCTACGTCCACCAGCACGTTTAAGTTTGAAACGGAGAGTCTGGAGGAGTCCTTGGTGAAGTGAACGAAGGTTACGAGGAGGGACGTATCTGGTGATCAGTTGGTTGATGAATTTAGGGCTTTTGCCATACAGACATTTAAAGATCAGGCAACCTGCTTTAAAAACACAACGTTGCGTGACCGGAAGCCAGTGCAGTTTGATGAGTAGGGGAGTAGCTGCCTGCCACCTTGGTTGTTTTAGAATCAGCCTTGCGGCATAGTTCTGAACCATCTGGAGACGCTTGAGTAGATAATTTGGAAGACCCAGGTAGATGGCATTTGCGTAGTCCAGATGGGACAGACCAGTAGCGATCACAACCTGGGAGGTTGCTTCCAACGTTAACAATCGCCGGACCTTCCGAATTTTTTTTTAGCTGAAAGAAGCATTTGGAAACCACCTGGCCCACTTGTACTTTTAATGAGAGATCACTATCCACGATGACTCCAAGTGTTTTGGCCGATGGTGATGGCGCTTGACCCAAATCTGATGGCCAGTAGTGGGGACCCCAGTGCTTGGCGCTGTCCCCCGTCAGTACCAGTTCGGTTTTACCTGGATTTAATTTCAGCTGGTTTTGGTCCATCCAGGATTTAATAAACCTCATGGTTGACTGAAAATGGGTGATGGAGTTTTCCGAGTTATCGATGGTAAAGAGTAGCTGCAAGTCGTCAGCATAATTGAAAACTCTCACCTGTTTGTCTCTGAGGGTTTGAATCAGAGGGAGCATATATATATTGAAAAGGTGAGGTGACAGGGAGGAGCCCTGTGGCACTCCACAAGAGATTGGCTGTTTAACACCGGTTAGATCTCCCAGGCGCACTGCTTGGGAGCGGTTCTCCAAGAAGGACCTCAGCCAGCGTGCCGCCGTGTCCCGTATGCTGGCCTGTCCGACAAAGTCGACCAGGATATTGTGGTCGACCGTGTCGAATGCGGCAGACAAATCTAGGAGCACCAGGGCCTGGGGGGAGCGTCTATCTACGCAGTCTCGGAGAAAATCCAAGACTGTGGTGACCACTGCCTCAGTTGAATGTGCTGGCCGGAATCCAGCCTGGTGGGGGTCAAAACAGGAAGATTCCTCCCAAAAATTAGAGAGGCATTTCGCCACGTGGGCCTCCAGGACTTTTGCCAAGTAAGGCAATAAAGAATTGGGCCGATAATTTGCCTTACAGGCAGGGTCAGCCCCCGGTTTTTTTAATAGAGGTATGACCGTGGCTTCTTTAAAGGCAGATGGAACTATGCCCGAGGTGAGGGAGTCATTTAGAAGTGCCAGGGCAGGGGCTGGATAGGCGGAGAAACACTCTTTTAAGATGCGAGGAGGGCAGATATCCAGTGGTGAGCCGGATTTGATTGCCATACCGAGTGTGATTGGGGTCACTGGTTGTGGAATGCTAGTTACATACATGCTAGACATACAGTACATACAAAACAAAAGCTTGTTGTTCATGTTCACGTATCACAGATTACGGATGGCCATCCATGCCTGGTATCGCACCTACCCTGATGAACCACCGACACTGCACACACTACAACTGATTCGCCACAAACTAATTACTAAACTATATAGTGCGGCTCGGGATGAAATCCCGTTGGACACCAATGAAAGCCTTGACCGCTGGAACGATACAATTGACCCTCCCCTTACAGTAGCAGATTGGAAATATTGATGCCGATTATCTGAAGCCCTCACCTCAAACGGCAATATGCGCATTATCCATTTTAAATACATGCACCGGGTATATCACACACCTGTCCGGTTACATAAATATGGGCTCAGGGACACTGACTCCTGTACAAGATATGAGGCACGTGGGGCGGACTTCATGCATCTGGCATGGGGCTGTCCGCGCACCTGTAAGTTCTGGTCTGCGATTATAGATCTCCCGCAGGAAATGACCACTGTCACTATACAAGGTACGCACCATGTCTGCCTGCTGGGTCTGACTCCCAATCTGAAAGGTGCAGTGGGTAAATTTGTAAATATTGCGCTGCTGCTTGCGAAGAGTGTCAATGCACTGGAGGGATAGGACATTTCCGCAGCTGGAGTGCTGGATCAAAGATCTAGTATATTGCAAGGAGAACTTGGTAACATATGCTGAAGAACTTCCGGCGACTTCACGCCCCAAGGACATATGGGCACCACTCATGGACTACCTAGGACATAAAGACCGGCATGACTAGGCGTGTGGCTTGGGCTAAATTCCAGTCCATAATGTGCCATTTCCATGTGTAGCCTAAAATGTTATCTGTGCATAGGGAGGATGTAATATGCACTGCAAGCCATGAGTTGTTTGTTTCTATCTTTTTTTGAAAATGCAAATAAAATAAAATTAAAATAAAAAAAGAACTCCAGAATCTGTACATACTTTAAAACCTTCCCCCTTCTTATTACTACCATACAGTAAGTCAAAGACTTGATTGCTCCTGTAAAGTTGCCCTAGTGATCATATTTTTTTTTACAATTGTATTTTGTATTTTCAAGAAAAGAGCAATGGATATGACACACAGTAAAGTTCCATTTGAAGCAATATGCAAGATAAAAAGAAAATGGGCGGCGCAGATCGTATACTTATGGTTACAATGAGTAAGACTATTGAAACACAACCCAGCTCAATTAGTACATTGGATAAAAAGAAAACCCTCCACATCTCCTCCTCAAACAATCCAAAAAAGGGGGGAGAAGAGAGAGGGGAGAAAAAAAGGGAAAAGCAAAAGAAGCAGGCCTGATCATCAAAGTGGGAGTTGTGTTCCTGAAAAAAATCACTTCAGAGTCAGAGGAAGACATTATGTGAATATAGGATGCACATTGTGGTCTGAACGTTGTCATATGGAGCCCTCCTGCCCATAGCAGGCGCTTGATGTGGGCGGTGAAGGGGCTCCATATGATATCAAAATTAGCTACTTGATCGTGAATGATAGCAGCCAATTTTTCGATATCGTAGATGGGCCAAACCTTCCCCCACCGCATGTTGAAAGAATGAGGTAGCGGTGGGGGACTGTGTACACACAGTCACACCGCTAGGAGCATGTGGGAGTATAAACAACTTTGGGGGGAAAAAGTCTATCCGCCCAAGCCACCTAAGAGAATCATGAGTGCATCTATTTGCAGTAGAACATTCATAATGGTGTATTGTGCACTGGATCTCTACCTAGGATGTCTGAATCAGTGGGCAAGGCCACCATGTATGTAAACACCCCTTCCAGCACACAGCTGAACCTCCGAATATCTTGGCAAGTCCAACAGGTGTGAGATAACAATGGGTCAATATTTTATATGCGTTCTCCTTGTAACGAATGCAGATTGAGGATTTAGCCGCTCTTTCCCATATGGCTCCCCATATGCCTCTACGGCGGACGTTGTTGAGATAGGGGACTCCATGGGTATATCGTCGTGCTGGAGGGCTAAGTGCGCAGGGGTCTGCCTGCCCGCCTGCCCAGTGAATCACCTGACTCAACCTATAAATGTCCTGTCAAGTCTGGGCAAATGTAATACCTAGGTCTCCACATGGTTGTAAGTTTCCGTCATCATAGAAGTCTTGAAGAACAGGAGAGCGGCCCTGGACCCATATGTAGGAGACTGGATTAGTCTTGCCTGGAATAAATTCAGGGATCTGTGCAGAAGGGGTGAGTCGAAAGGGGTAGGTCAGGAATGTCCTATGCTGTTGCACCTCCCTCCAGTAGGCTAAGAGTGTTGATGTCAGAAGCAGTTATTGGGGACCTTCCGTCTCAGATGATGTTGGAAGCCTTAGCTGCCCTTATCGTGGGGAGGGGGAGAATGCTTGCTCCACTTCGACCCAGGGTTTTCCTTCAGGGTTGTGGTTCCTGTTGAGGGAGAGGAGAAGCTGTGCACCTAAGATATAGGCTGTGACATCTGGGAAGCACAGGCCACCTTCTGATACTGGTCTGCTCAAGATTGCTCATACCACTCGCTGGGATTTACCCCCCACACAAAAGCAAGCATTTTTGTGCTGATGTGTATACGATTGATGGAGGGATGATCAGTGGAAGGGTCTGGAGAACATAGGAGAGCTGAAGCATATCATTCATTTTCAAGCTATTAAGTCTGTGCAACCATGAGATCTTTAGCTTCCCCCGGTGATAGAGATTCTTGAAAAGGGAGGAAAGGAGTGCAGCAATGTTACAGGAGTATGTATCTTTTGTACAGGGTGGTAGGTAATGGCTGATGTCTCCCATTGAAAACCCCCCTGCTCAACAGGATCCCTGAAGCATTCTGGGAATTTTCAACACCCATGCCCTGCGCCTTGGAGAAGTTGATCTGAAAAATCGATATCTGAGAGAAGGAATCCAACTCCCCCATTAGGGCCGGGAATGTGGTATCACGATGCATTATAAAACCGAGGATGTTATATGCAAATAGTCAACTTGTGTTCTCTGCCATTGAACATCAAGTCAGTGATTGCTGGAATGGACAGAATTTTGGCTACCAATGGTTTCATTATGAGGGCAAATACTACCCTTAGTATTTGCCCTCATAATGAAACCATTGGTAGCCAAAATCTGGTGCCCGAGTGAACCTTATTGGTGGGGAGAAGGAGACAATAATTTTGAGTTTAGCAGTGGGTTTTTAGAAATTGGCAAGATTAAAAGCCTTCACCTTGGGCCCTAGGTGGATCTCATAGAGGACCCTGGGGAGATAGCTCCAGTCAACTCTATCGAACGCTTTCTCAGCATCGAGGTAGAGGAGGGCTATGGGTTGTTCCCGCCATTCAGCCACCTCCATAAGAGTCGCTGTCAGCCGTGCGTTGTCGTTCACCTGCCAGTTTGCAAATGAAGCCAGATTGAGTCTGAACAATTAAGGAAGGCCAGGCTTGGTGCAGGCGGGCTACAGGGAAAGACGCAAATAGTTTCACATCGCAATTTAGCATTGCTATGACCCTTTAGGAGTAGTATTGTGTAGCAGATTTGCTGGCTTGAGAATGAGGGTGATATGAGACTCCAGCTGAGGCATCCGTAACCACTCCAGAGTTAAAAAAAAGAATTAAACACCTTTACCAGGAGCTCTATCAAGAGGAAGGTGTAGGCTTTGTAGAAGGTGGCAGTGTAGCCATTAGGGCTGAGTGCTTTGCATGAGGGGAGGTTGCTGATTTCTACCCGTACCTCTTCTGGGGGTGATATTGTCCTCAAGGAGGCGCAACTCTATGGCTTTACCGTGAGAGGTAGAGGCGCGCAGGTAATCATCTTGACTCTGAGCATCAAGTTGTTGGGCCTGGTAGATGGTACAAAAGTAGCTTTGGAAGACCTTGAGTATCTCGTCTGTCTCCCGATGGAGGCAGCCAACATCAACTGCTATTTCCCTAATGTGATTGTGTATGAAGCGTACTCATATCTGTCTTGTCTCCTTTTTCGTAGTACTTTTGATTGATATATAGAGCAACTTCTTGGCTACTGTTTTCTTGACAAGATGTTCGAGCTCATCTCTAAGCTTGTGTAAGTCTCTCAGTGTCCTATGGGAGCCCCCCTCCCTATGTACCACTTCTGCCTGTTGTATCTGAGTCTCCAGTTTTGTTGTTGTGTGGGAAATTAGGAGCATATTATCTAGGAACGGCATTAAAATTATCGCCGCTTTAGCGGCAGGAAACAACTGCTAAAGCGGCGATAATGGGCTTGATAATATGCCCTTGAGAATTCCAATAGAAGTCCATGTTCTAGTGTGAACATGGGCTTCTATTGGAATTCTCTACAGCATATTATCAAGCCCATTATCGCCGTTTAAACTGGCGATAATTTTATTGCCGTTCCTTGGTAATATGCTCCTTAGTTCTCCCCAGAAGACTGCTTTTGCAGCGTCCCACAGGATTGCCAGTGACACTTCCTCAGTGTAATGTATGGCCTCTCTAAGGTAGTCATGTAGGACCAGATCTCTGAGCGCTACTTTGCTGAGGACCCATGACCTGGGGAATAGCGCGGCTTAAAGTCAACCAGGCTTGGGCATGATCCAAAATGGCACTAACATCGATTTTGGTATTATGGAGGTGGACTGGGAGACTAAGACATAGCTGAGTTGGGAATATGCCTTGTGGACACTGGATTACAACGTATAGTCTTGCTCTTCGAAGTCGTGGTGTCGCCAAGCATCCACAAGGGCAAAGTCTAACATTCCCTGGGCCAGGGGTGTGCGTGTGCAAGGATTGTCTTGTCTGGGGTGAGAACTGTCAAATCAGAAGTCTAGAGCGATATTGAAGTCACCACCTAGTACTAAATACCTTCAATGGAAATGGCAAAGCCCTCATAATAGGTCGGTCCTAAACTCCTCCCTGTCCCCATTGGGGCCATAAATCAATGCTACAGTCAGCTGAGTGGAGCAGAAATGATCCCACATGCCTATTTGTCACCCTTTGTGGTCTCTGTAAGTACTGTCTATTTTAAAGGAAAGATCTCAGCAGAGCAGAACAGCCACTCCCCAGGATTTTAGAGTAGAGCAAGAGTGGAATTGTGTGGGGTACCAATAAGAGTGGCACCCCTTAGTATCAGCTCGGAGGAGGTGCTTCTCCTGTAGGAGTACCAAATTGACCTTTTTTGCGGCGCAACCAATTCATGAATGCTCTACGTTTGAGCGGGGTGTACAAGCCCTGTATGGTGAAGAAAGGATATAAAGAGTGGTGATGAGTAAGCATATTTGTAGGCTCCCAAGACATTCAGAGCCGAGCTGCACGGGCCCGGCTCCTGCCTATTGGAGCAACGTGTGATGCACATGGGTGTCAATAACAGTAAAAAATTAACAAAGAAGAGAAACATCAATGGTAAATGCGGAGTGCTAGGCAGCTGGGAAGCAACCGGATCACCACCCATCAAGAAAACCAGATAAACCATATACTTGAACAGGCCTAAAGGCCAAAGGCAAGGAAAGATATAAAAGAGTACTCTTAAGAGCAATAACGTATTGATGGCTAATGATCATATTTGAGTCAGTCACCAGGGGTGGACATTACCATCCCTGAATATCTTCAGTACAATTGTGTTCTCCCAACATGCTGGTTGACTAGTGATATTTGGAATATGAAGGTTTTTGTGACACTGTTTCCAAATGTGAATACAAACTTCACTCAGCTCAAATCCTTTACTGATTACATTGGATTTTCTTTAGCTCACAGGGTTTTTTTATGTTACTTCTATCCTTATTGTGAAGCTGTATCCAACCCTATGATTCACTTTGTTCCTGTTGCTTTTAACTTCCCTTTAAACTGAATTTTACTCACCTTCGACATCCATTCAGAATAATCCAGCATGACTACATTTTGCTAAGAATAATAGGGTTTGAGATAACTCCTCTTCATTTTCAAATACTAATTATCATTATATGCCCAAACAGAAAATCCCGACCATCAAGTATAGGTTTCTCTAGATCAAGGAAATATAAAATCCATCACTCTAGTTCAACACTTTATCTAAACTTTTTTTATATCCTAACATTTTTGTTTTCAAGTCCTCTGAAAAAGAAAACACTTAAGGCCCGATCTCAATGGGCCGCTTTGTACACCTAGGAATAGGGAGGCATGCGCAATTTGCACACTGTGGGCCTGGTATGAAAGATAGCATGCTTACTGTCAGTTTTTATCTACACACAGTGGCCACACGTCCACACCAAACATTGGCAGCTACATCTCCCTCAAAACAGTAGTTGGAGTTTACCAAAGCTTTCAGCTCTTGCACAGGCATCCCTGTGGCCCAGCCAGCATCAGCGACTTTAGCTGAGCCAGTGTCATCCTAAGGACATGGGGACCACGGGGAAGACATATTCTGGAAACCCCAATATGGAACAATTTATTTTAATTTTATTCCCCATTTCCTGCGACCTCAAGCTTGTCTGATGCCAAACAATACTAAATCGGGCTATACAAAAACAGTTTAAATATGTCTTACCCAGGACCCCAAAAACCCTCAAGATGACATGTGGTAGAAAGACAGAGGTAGAAGGCAGGAAGGGGGAGAGGGATAGAGAGATAAAATAGACAGTGGTCAAAGACAGATTACCAACTTTCCCCGGGGGACCATTGGAAGGTGGAGGCCCTTAGCAATTGCCCACTTTGCCCATGTCTTAAAACATCTCCGATCTGAGCAGACGGTCCAGTGGAAACCTCAGCAGCTCTGAGCAGCGCCACTTGCAATTTGGGATAAGCTTAGCACCAGAAACAGAAAACAACCATTTAGTAGGCCTGGGCATAATATTCTGTTCTGTTTAAAGAGTTTTTCCTACTCCCCGCTCCGCATAGCACGCAGAGTTTCAAAAAAATCCACCCTGCATAGCAAAGCAGAAATTTTACTTAATCATGCTAGCCAACATTAAGGGGTCTATTATAATGTCGGGCGGATCGCCACCACCCGTATGGCGGTGGCGCGATCCGCCCGCCATTATACACCACCCGCCATACATTTCCCCCTCCGCCATATTACTATGGCGGGGGAACCCCAGCGGACGGAAAGACTGTCTTACGGTTTTCCGCCAGTCGACCGGTCAACCGGGCTTAACAGGGGCTGGATATGGTGGCGGTGTCTGGAAGACACCGCCATCCATATTAGCATACAGCCGGATTAGTGCCTTTCCATGGCGGTGGTTTCTTCATCACCTACTATGGTATAAGGTGGTGGTTTGACCCGGTCGTGGACGGGCAAACTCCAGCGCTTCGTAAGCTTCCCACTCATTCATCCTTGTTCATGGTGAGCCCCCGTCAACTTCATGGTACGCAATCGGCCCATCATCTCCTAGTTAGGGTACATCTAGCAGTATTTGATTTCGGGCCTCCGCCCTATTTCCAGACCGTAATCCTCTGATAACCCCATGTGTCAACACTGCTCTCTCAAAACTTGCCCACTTGTGGAGTTCCAACAGCCACCTACCTGCCCTAGGGCCCTCAGTGGTCTTTCAGTCTATTACCAGCAGGCACCTGGTGAGTATAAATCTAGATGTGATGGTGTTTGCTTCAGTTCTAGTGAACTCGCCCAGCAGACCGATCCCTGGTAATCTTGCCATCGACCTGTCTGTCACCAACGTGATTACCTCAATACTTCCACATGACCCGGAATCTTCCTGGATACCAAAAAACTGCAAAGAAACCCAAGGAAACAATTAGTATTCTATGTGATCTAGCCGAGGCTCATACTGATGCTACTGAAGCCTTAGCAACAAAACTATATAAGATCTGAAATTCTTGGCCTAATTAAAAATTGTTGATTAAATGTGCAACATGATATCCTGATCTGCGTACTAAGGACAAACTACTAACAATGGACATCTTTCATGAATCTTGCCCAATGGAAGAATAGACAACTAAAGACCACCTGAAAAAGGAACTCCTACTACTACTACCTACCCTTCTGCACTTTTGGTAAACAACCAAACTTCAATAATTCACCAAAACTCACCTCATATGAAGATCACTTCAGAAATCGGAGTCACTCACAGAGACTACACAAACCATATAGATATGAAAAATATAAATCAATTACAGTTATACTTCATGGCAAACTCTCTACGGTAATTTTATTGGCAAACCTAGTGCCAAGCTGTGCTTAAATGTTTTTTATTAAACTGCACATCTTCAACAGCCAACAATCTGTCAACAACTACCTTAATTCTACAATACAATTAGAGAATTCTCTTCTTTTTTTTTTTGGAAAACCTTTATTTACAACACAGTAGTACACAGCTATTCAGCCATACATCCCGAAGGCTTGGCAGCAAGACTTTATGCAGTGTAAAATGGTGCACACAGAATACAATACAGAATCACATGAGGTTTATTTTATAGTATAAGAAGAAAGGAAACAGTAGAACAACGGAAAAGCACCTATAACGGTGCAAGAGGGCAAGGCAAAGGAAATGAGTACGGCATCGCCCTACTTCAGGGCAGGATGGGCCAACATATGGAATAGGATACATGAACAGGTCACATGCTTAGGCATCGAAGGGAGGGAGGAGGCAGGACATTGTGTATAACTAAGTCTGTTGGACTCAGGGGCTAAGGGGACATTTGCTCTTCCAAGGGCGCTGCGTCCGGCGGGAGGCAAATATCACCTCTATATTCATTCCAGGGCCCCCAAATTTTATTCCACTTTTTGGGCCTACCCCTGGCAACATACACAGTTTTCTCCCGGAACATGCACCAGTTCATGTTAGCCTTCCACGTCTCCACTGTGGGGGGCAGAGCCGCTCCCCATTTCTGTGCAATATCCCTTTTAGCCACCATGTTGCCTAGGGTGACCCATTGAGTTTGTGAACTGGTGTAGTCTGTGGGGCCCCATACATTTAGTAGACAGCGCCGGGCTTCAGCGGGCAAGTCAACTCCCGTCACTTCACCCATCACTATGTGTATACACCTCCAATATGCAGCCACCGCCCTACATGCCCATATAATGTGCATGAATGTCGCTAGGGAACCACACCCCCGTCTACAGAGACCATCCTCAGAGTGACCCATGTGGACCAGTCGGGGGCCAGTGACGTAAACCCTATGCAAGATTTTCAGCTGCACGAGACGCAGTCTGGCCGGGATTGCCACCTCCTTCGGAGACGAGATCGCACACTGCCAATCCTCGTCGTCCAACTCAATCCCATCACGGGTCCACTGATCTCGCACCCCTAGCAAAAGGTCCGTACGAACGTTAATGAGTTTCTTATAGGTCAGTGAGATAGCGCTGTCGGGCATATAGCCGTCCAGCAACCTGTCCTCCAGTGGGGAAGATTCGGGGATCGTTTCACCTTCCGGTTTAACCGCCAGGAGGGCGTGTTTTAACTGAGCGTACCTGAAGAACTCCCTTTCCCCCAGCTGAAATTCCCTCTGAAGTGCCTCAAATGGCTTGATCTGACCCCTGGCCATCATATCTTCCACCCTGGAGATGCCTATCAAGTCCCAGCGGTCAAACCCCTTTGTGTGCTATAAGTTACCCAGCAGGTCGGAGTCATACAGTGGAGTCACCATTGTGAGTTTGCCTTTCCATCCCTGTGCCTTCGTCACCGCTCGCCAAATGTGGACCGACGTTTTAGTGGGACCTGTCATTCTTCCATCCAGAGACCTAGAGTACAGAGCCCTGCAGTATTTCCCATCACCCAGGAGCCACCGGTCCATGGCAAAGCCCGGATTTACTGCTGGCCCATAGAATCCGTGATTAATGGCCACCAGTTGAGACGCCCAATAATACCTGCGGATGTCAGGCAGCGCAATCCCTCCGTCATACCACGGGAGAGTCAGTTTGGTAATAGCGATGCGTGGTCTGCCATCCCAGAGTAGGGCCTGCTGGAGGCCTTCAACCTCTCTGAAATATCCAGACGGGGCCAGATCATGGGTATTCTGAAGCACGTACAGAAACCGGGGTAGGGACATCATCTTGAACAATGCCGCCCGTCCGAGCAAGGAAAGCGGCAACTTCTGCCATCCCTCCACGTCACGCCGAAGGCGCGCAAGAGGGGGGAGCAAGTTGTTCGTGTAGCGCACTGTGGGGTCAGTAGAGATGTAGATGCCCAGGTATTTGAACCCCTGTCTCGCAACCTGTATGTTACTGTCCCGTGGGAGTCTCGGGACCTCACCCCTCAGGACATATAAATGAGACTTCGACCAGTTAATGACGAGTCCAGAATGTCTACCGAAGGTACCCAGGACGTCACACACAACAATAAGGGACATACACGGCGAGGTGAGGTACAGGAGAATATCATCTGCGTACAGAGACACCCTATCCTCAAAGCCCGGGGACCACTTGATTCCCCTAATGTCCGGATGGCCTCTCAACCACGCCGCTAGAGGTTCCAGTGCCAATGCAAACAAAAGAGGGGACAGGGGGCACCCCTGCCTGGTGCCTCTACTAAGGGCAAATGGAGCCGATGCGCGGCCGTTAACCGCCACCTTGGCAAGCGGGTTGGCGTATAGGAGCTTGACCCATACAATGAACCCCGGACCAAACCCAAACTTCTCCAGCACCGCCCACAAATATGGCCATTCAAGGGAGTCGAAGGCCATCGTGGCGTCCAGGGACGCCAAGATGGCCGGCTCCCGAAGGGTGCGGACCCTCGCGAGGGCTCCGTGAAGTCTCCTCAAATTGAGGGCGGTGTTACGATGTGGAATAAAACCCGACTGGTCCGGGTGCACCAAATCGACTATCGCTCCAACCAGCCGGTTGGCTAGCACTTTAGCCAAGATCTTGGGCTCAGCATTCAGTAGCGAGATAGGACGGTACGACCGACACAAATCTCTAGGCTTCCCTTCCTTGTGAATGACCACAATGGTGGCCAGCCTTTGATCGGGGGGAAGGGCACCCTACTCCCGCGCCTCAAGGAACATAGCCCGCAATGGCGAAGCAACGAGGTCCGGTTTAATCTTGTACAGCTCCACTGGGATACCGTTGGGTCCTGGAGCCTTGCCGGATCGCAGGGAGCGTATCGCCTGAGCGATCTCGTCCACCGCGATGTCTCTATCCATGTCTTCCTTCTCAGTATCCGACAGGCACGGGACCTCTATGTCTTGCAATAAGGCCCCAGAGTCTTCTTTCGACATCTACGGAGGCTGAGGTATAAACGGACGAGTAGTATTCCGCGAAGGCAAGAGCAATAGTGCTAGGCTCAGTGACAGCCACGCCACCTTCCCCCAATACCTCCGGGACAACGCGGCTAGCCCTCTCCTTCTTATCCAGCCAGGCAATAAGTTTACCGGCTTTGTCCCCAACCTCATAGATTCGCCCCTGCTGCTCCCTACCCATGGCCTTCGCCGCCTCAGTAACAGTGGCACGATACTCCGACTGTTTGAGCGAGAGCGCGTGCAGGAGATCCGGCGTCGGGCCGCCCTCCAATTGGGTATCAATCGCTGCTATGTCGGACTCGATAGTCACCACGTCCACGTCTCTGCGTCTCCGCACTTCAGCAATAAGGGAGAGCGCCTCCCCCCTCAGAACAGTCTTGAATGCCTCCCATAAGGAGACAGTGGAGGCAACCGAGCCCATGTTTTCGGAGAAGTAGAGCTCCATGGCTCTGGCCAGGAGTCCACGAGTCTTGGGATCATGAAAGTACCACGGGTTTATCGGAGCCACCCTCTCGGCCACTCCAACATCAAAATCGAACGACACCCAGACCGGAGAGTGGTCCGAGATGCCCCTCGCCATCAGTCTGGCCTCCGAGACCGCCGATGCGTGGGCCGCCAATGTCAGAACATAGTCAATCCTGGAGAGCCTACCATGAGCCCCTGAATGGAACGAGTATTGGCGATGGGTGGGATGCAGCAGTCTCCAGCAGTCAACAAGTCCTAGGGTGTCAAGAAAGTCAGGAAGCCAGGTCTGCGCACCTCGAAGGTCTCTGGATGGGTGCCGATCTAATGTCCCCGAACCCACTGCATTGAAGTCGCCTCCCATAAGAAGCAGCCCCTCGGGAAGACCTAAAATGGCGCACCCAAAATCTCTGAAGGTGTCCGTCTGTAACCCAGGGGGGACATAAATTGAAACTAGAGCCAAGTTACGCCCCTCCCACCTCCCCGTTACTGCGACGTAGCGTCCTCGCTCATCGACCACCTTCGAGTCAATCTCCAGGGGGAGGGTCAGGCGCACCATAATCCCCACCCCCCGGGAACCCGAGGAGAACCCCGAGTGTGCCACCATCTTGAAACCCTTTCTAGTAAGTGCGTAGCATGTATTCTCCACCAAATGCGTCTCCTGCAACAGTATTACATCCGGCACACACCTCTTAAACATTTGCAGTACAATACCCCTCTTAATACGGTCCCCCAGCCCGTTGACATTCCAGCTTAGAACATTCAATTTCCTACCCCCCATCATCGAAATCCCCACCCATCCTGCCCTCGACGGGCTCCGCCATTACATTAACAGAATCATACAACCAATTGCCTTGCCAAAAAGGAAACAGAGAATAAGGAAATTCAACCCAAGAACGAAAACAAAGAACCCGTCCGCCCCCCACCCTGCACCCCTGCATCAGACTAAGTAGCCCACCCAACTCGCAGTGTGCCTGTTGCCCCTAGAAAACTAATCTACGAAGAGCCCCCGAGGAGAAAGGAGGTGACCCTATCTCCCCCATCCTCCAAATAGAAAAGTACAGGGGAAGCCCCTTATGAGTACAGGAGTACCAAACCAAACAGCTGATGGTAGACCCATTGTCCAAAAAAAGAAGTCCTGTAGCCAATCCTCATTCCTGCCGGTCTTGGCCGCCAGTGGCTTCTTCCGATCGTTCCTCGGTGTCTTCACGTCGCTGGGGCAAGGTGTCAAGCCAGTCCGACACCACCTCCGGCAAGTCAAAAAACAAAGCCCGGCCGCCATGTTCGATACGCAATTTGGCAGGAAACAACATATTTTACTTCATACCCATGTCTCGCAATCTTCGTTTCACTCCCATGAAACTTTGTCTCCGTTTCTGCACGGACTGGGTGAAGTCCGGAAAGAAGTTGATGGCAGCGTTCTGGAACTGCAGTGGCCCACCGCTCCTTGAGGCCTGTAAAATGGAGTCACGGTCCCTAAAGTTAAACACGCGGGCGATGATAGGCCTTGGGGGGGCACCTTCCTTCGGCCGACCCCCAGGCATCCTGTGTGCCCGCTCCACGGAAAAGAACTTACTAAGTCCTTTAGGGGCTAGATGGTTCTGGACCAGGTCTTCAACGAAGAGGTCCACAGCCGAGTCTTCGGCCCCCTCCGGCACACCAATAATGCGGACGTTCTGCCACCTGGCCTGACCCTCATAATCCTCAAGCCTCCTCGCAAAAAGGTTGTTGGCCGACTTCAAGTTACGGACCTCGGTTTGCAGATCCAAGACGTCCGTGGTTAGGCTAGAGGTCTTGATGTCGAGCGACTTGACTCGCTCGTTCGTTTTGCCCAAGTCCGCTCTGATCAGGTTGACGTCAATCGCCAGAGTGTCCACCTTGTGCGCCATCACTTCGTGCTGCTGGTTTATCTCGGCCTTCATGCCTTCAAAGGCGCCCATTATGTCGCGGAGCTTGGGTTCTTGAGCCTCAGGCGACACCTCCCGATGCAAGTCCTTGGGTCTCGTGGAGGCACCAGGCGAGCCCCTCGGCTGAGCGTAGCGCTCCATGTTGTTCGACTGCGAGTACGTAGTCTTCCTGCTGACCCGAGGCTGTGTTTTGTCTGCGCCACCCTTACCAGCCATTGTTGGTCCCCGGGCCACCTTGCCAGTCAACACAACGGGCCTCACCAGTTCACCTGCGTTTGGGACGATCTGTCCCGCACTCCATCTAGCATACGCTCACTCCGCCACTACGCTAACTTCGTTGTGAGCCGGAGCAGTCAGAGCCGTGCCTCGTCACCTCTGTCTGGCAATGTCGCAATCACAGGCCCCGGCTTGAGTCTTGGTCTCCCGGCAGTCCACAAACTTCCACACGGTGTAACTGCACCCAGGAGTGTCGGATTTGGAATCGGACAACGGGATCCGTGTCAGCGTCGGTTCATCTTCTATATTTCACGAGAATCTGAGAGGATATGTGACAGGATTAGTACGGAGGATCGGAGGGTCTTCGGAGCTCCGAGCTCACGCGGCCATCTTGGTTGCCCGCGAAGCTCCTCCCGCCGAGAATTCTCTTCTTAAATGGAACCTGGCTTTCCTATTCAACATATCCCCTCCTGTTCAGATCTGGCATGATGCCACAGGTTCACTGGGTTGGAAAAACAAACTGACCATGGCCACCCCGCTGTGGGACTCCGAAAAGCTTGGCAAGTTCTGGAGAATAAAAGATTTCGATAAGTGGAATCTTATAGGAATCTCCATGGTCAAGGATATCTGGGGGAAGGGGAGAATTAAATTGTTTGAGGAAATGCAGGTGGAGTATGAACTAACAAATACTGAATACTTCCGCTATGTGCAGGTTCGTCACTCCCTTCTCTCAACACTACCCGGGGACATGGAGCCCCCAGAGGCCTCCCCTCTGGAATATAGGATACTGGATGGCCACCTTCCTGATAAAACAGTCTCCTTGATATATAAAAAACTGATCAACCACAGAGCTGACCCCCTTGAGGCGCAAAGGGACAAATGGATGCAGGATGGGATAGAGCTAGATGAAGAGGACTGGCAGACAGCAGTATCATCCCCAAGGGAGGTCGCAACCCCAGCTCGTCTGAGATCGGTTCAGCTTAAAATTCTGCATAGCGTTTACCTCACGGGACCCCGACTAGTACGTATGGGACAGTCAGATGAGGGGTTATGCAAACGACAATGTGGTCTCACAGGTACCTTTATGCATATCATCTGGGAGTGTGAACACATCACCACATATTGGCGCAATATACATGACACTCTAAATAAAGTGCTGGGGGTCTCCCTATCACCGGAGGCGAGGAGGTGCCTACTGAACATCTGGGAGCCTACCGACTTAAATACCTAATGGACGCAATGGGCTACTCTGCGCTTCATGTTAGCTAAAAGAAATATAGCTCAATTATGGGGAGCGGAGCAACCTCCTACTCTGTAAGTGTGGGAAAACAATTTAGATTGGTGTATGATTATGGAGAAAACTACATATCTTGCGAGGGGACGCCCTCGAAAGTGGTCGCTGGTTTGGGGACCCTGGAATAGTCACAGAGGAGAAATTTGTACGCCACCCAGGAATGCTGCTCTTGATGACCCTCCCTCCCCGTGAAGTTCCCTTACAGTTGTAGGTATTGCTTATTCTGTGACCACCCTGCGCATGTTTTCTTTAATAAAAAGAACTATTAAAAAAATCATATCCCCTCCTACTGGTTCCTCAAGGATACAGTTTCTTTGTAATGATAGCGTAGGCAAAAAGAGTGGCGGTGGGGCCATAATATGTGGAGACAATTTAAACTGCACTGAAAAACTCCATTGGTGATCCACTCCTTCAAATTTCTCTAATCTTGCACTGAAGTGACTTAATCTCACCAGATTAGTATCACCCTCATTGAAATGACGATTATTTTGCAGAAGTACGGATTGATCTCACCTCAAAACACATTATTATCCTCCAAAGATCACTTACTTTGAATAATTCCAAGTCACACTTGAATGACAACAAAGCTATGCCCAAAGGGCACTGCCTTCATACCTACTAGACAAAGACCTAACTCAGTTGTTACAAAACCTCAACCTGGTTATTACTAATCTTAAATGTGTAACTGTTGACAATCCAATCTAAGCTGATTTGTCTAACCACTGGATAATCAATTTCAATGGATCCTTTCCAAAACCATCTTGAAAAAATTAACTAAAACAAGAATTTCTAAATGATTGGTAGCCCCCCTTCTAAACCACATAGAATCAAGGCATACCCTCTCTTGGGTGAACATGGAAGAAAGCTATACATGTACTCTGGTGCCAATGACTTACATTTATATCACAAGGCTGTCCAGGGGGATTCTTTTTTAAGTTTTGCATGCAAGTCATTAGGGTAACCAAGGGCTAAAAAACTAAAATGCAGTATAAACATCTGACCTACTCAATACAAAAGCCAGCTTCCTAAAACTTCACAACTGGATACAATCAGCAAAACATCTAACGAAAACTATGAGCAATTGCTACAACCAAAACCATGCACCTCTCTAATTCTGACTAAATCTCAGAGGAGTGCAATGTGGACCTGACACATTTCTTCAATAAATTGGTCCAAGGTATCAGAATTCCTTCTGCCAAAAATGAACTGTACACTGGGAAATCCTTTATCCTCATCAAGCTTAGAAACATCACTATACATAATCCAATCAACTAAGCTATCATACTATCCTGAGAACCTAACCTTGCAGATTAATCAACTCCTCTCTTCTCCCTCTCTGGTTAAAGATTAGTACTGCCTCCTTCAACCAGGACCTTATTCAAATCTCCATACTAGTAAAATAAAAATGTTTAAGGCTTTACACTAGCCAATAAACTCAATTTAGATGTTCACATAAATGCCACTGCATAAGGGGCTAACAACAAAAATAAAACTTCTTAAATCTATTAAATCTTTTATGCTGAATGATTATCTAAATTAGGTCTAACCTTGACATAACATCATTTGAAACAACATTGACTCACCAAATGATCTTCAAAATAATGTTGTTTACAGAGATATTGCCATCCTATACTTAATTAGCAATAACACAAATATCAATGGCAGAAATGTCACCATAAATAAATCTAAGTTTAACCATATTGAACATACAAATATTAAAAACAAAAAACATACTCTACTAATAAATTAAACAATAACAAACATATTGAAACACACAGTTCTACAATAAAATTGTTAAAATAGGTAAAAAAATAATATTTCAAACAAATGAAAAAATATATAAACGTTAATACACAAGAAAAAATATTACAACACATAATATAGTTAACCACAATAAATTATACTTCATAAATATACTAACAATACAATGATAAAAAATTCACACATTTGAAATAAAGACGAAAAATTGATTAGTAGCATCCAAAAAAGGTAATAACTGGATAAATTAAAATTAGACACAAAGTAACCAATAACATTTACTGTAAAACAAACCAACCAATATAAAAATTACAGTAAACAGAACAGTATCTAAAGAACATAAAAAGTCACTAATCTTCACGGAAAAAACCTAACAACTGCAAGAAGATAACCAAGAAGAAAGACTTAGAAAAAACAAGACAACTTCACAAGTAAGTTTAAAAATGATAACAAATACAATGTAACCTTAAATATTTTCAAAACACAAATGTATTAACAAATTACTAAATTCTTTCTTTTACTATCCATATTAGTCTTTAGAAACTAAAGGACCACTTGAGAAAAAGATACCCATTCACACTGAAAATGTGAATTCCACCTTTGGACACCTGGAAAAAGGCACTTTGAATGTAAGTAAAATAAAAACAATTATAATAATGAAACAACTAAAATACCACTACCCCCAAAAACATACAACTAAAATCACCCCCCAGAACTAAGCAAATTTGTATTTTAAACATGTACCTATTACCAACATTTTCTCACCAACAGTCCCATATTTCGATGACATCAAATACAAAAGGAAGACAAGCAAGTGCAACCCAAAGTAACACATACATAAGTATAGAAGCTAAAAGGTTTAAGAGCATATCTTAATACTTTTATCAATAAAAAGAAGCTTTTTAACATATTAAATATGTTTTTAATTATACTACTTTCTTACAGAGTGGCAGAAGAGGCACATATGTTACATCACAGAAAGACAATCAACTGCTTTCATACTTGGGATGCACATCATCCAGAAAAGCACAAGCACCAAGAATGTGAATTGGAAATGTACTAAATATTATTCAGCCGCTCGTTATTGGAGCACTACAACCAAAATCGATATTTTATGTAAACGTTCGAGAACACAACCAACACCCAAATATAACGTTTTGGATTGAAAAGAGGCAAGCTCCTCATCCACGCACACAAAGCACTCCACAAGACCGGCCCAGCCTTCCTCAACAGATGGCTCTCTTTCTACTTCCTCAACCGCCAGCTACGCTCCGCCGGCATCTCACTTGCCACCGTCCCGCGCATCCGAAGAACAACCACCGGTGGGAGATCCTTCTCCCACCTCACTGCCAAGACACGGAACACCCTCCCTCTGAGCCTACGACAGACCCAAGACCTGCTGACCTTCAGGAGGATACTCAAGACCTGGCTGTTCGATTAGTAGCGCCCCGCCTCCTCTCCAGCTCCTTGAGACCGTTGCGGGTATGTAGTGCGCTTTACAAATGATTAATTGATTGATTGACCAAAGTATAATTTCCAAAGAACCCACCAGTGAAATTTTGAAAGGCATAGTCCCAAGGGTATCTGAGCACGTTATTGGTCAGCTATCTGAAATTTCTACAATAAAACATCTTAAGTCACATCCTGAAAAGTCACTATGTCAAAACCCTGCTGCCTCTAGAAAATACAATGATATGCAGAATCCATAACACCTAACCAGTACACATTACGAGGAACCCTTCCTTTGTGGACTACTTTGATGACACTTGGGTTGGGAGATCACACAGCTCTGGACACGAATGCCATCCCAAATTCCAAATACCAAGGTGGAATGTTTACGACTGCACTATCGATCAACAAGCCAAAACCAATAACACAGTAATTGGATAGCAAAATGCCTTCCAACCCATATTAGGAGGAACTCAACCAACACTCTACAAATTCATAGAAACCCTCCAAAAAGAACAAAGCTACAAACAATTAAGGATAGAACAATCAGTAAACCAGCATAGTCCTAGGCACAGGTGGTGGGGGTATAACAATGGTATGGAAGTCTCGTTTGGATTACAATTGCAACGGTCAACACCAGTGTAATGTTGAAAAGTTGTTTAATGAAGCAACGACTGAATTGAAACAAACAACCAGCCGACATGTGTTTCTTCACTAGGTAGGAATTGCCCTGTGACTCTTCAGGGCTGTGTGGCATTTGTTAGGAATTGGAGAGCAGATCCCACAGAGCCGGTGACAATTCCAACCCGGCCAGGAGTGCGTGGTAGACTGGATAATATTAGATGGGGTGTGATGTAGGGGCACCCTTGTGGATTGCCGGCACGTGGTAGTGCCGCGTGTGGATGAATGATGCGGGCGGGGGGTGGAAGCCGCGGGCGTGTACTGTCCATAGTCTGTGAAAATCGTCAGGACGGGGCGGGTACGCCGATCAGTAGGTGGATGCGTGTAGGCCCAGGATTGGTTAATGAGATCGTCCAGTGTCTGGTGGAGGGGGGGAAGGCTCGAGCGCTGTATGGCGGCGGGAGATTGGGAGCCTAGGAGGAGAGTAATCATAGTGATTCACGATGCTTGTTCGTGCTGGAAGGCGGGTACGCCTGCCGGGTGGCTGGGAGGATGCCGCAAGACACTGGTTTCATGTAGCTGCCGTAGACAGAAGACCTGTAAAGGGAAAAGGGCATGCCTCGCAAAGCGAGCAGCGCATGCATCCTGCTACTATAGGCTCAACCTAAAAAGAAAAGTTAAAGTAACATTTATTAAGAGTAGATAGTGGGTAGTGGGTCATGGGACCACTGCTTACTGCTTACTCCTAAAAAAAAAGAAAATTCAACTTTGTCAACTTTCATATTCCCTTGGGGATCCCTTCACGTTTGCGAATGGCCTACAACCACCTTTGAGGAGGTGGTAAAATATTAATGTTTTTTTACCAGATTTCAGCCAAAGAATATGAATACATACCAGCCCAATTTAGTATTTGGAAGGGATGCTCTAAACACGATCCCTTCCAAATACCAAATCAGTATTTGGTTGTAGACCCAAAGTGCGAATCAGTAACTTGTTAGAAAATTTCAATTTGGGTTTCATTCATAATAAAAACCCTTTTGTATGTCACAAATGGTTTGATTCTGCACATTGGGCCATTGGCAAATGCAAAAAGGCTTGATACATCTGGCCCATGGTCTTTAGATTACAGATGGGAAAGGATTTTTCCTGGCCTTTTGAGAACTATCATCTTAAAATTGTGTAAAAAGAAAGGCTTTTGTCAATACAATTTGAAAGCCAAATCTTCAATGATCCACAGTTTCCTTGACTGTTTCTTCTGGGAGAGAGGAAGAAAATTCTTCACCCACTCTTTCTAAAAAATGCATATCGGAACAGGCTACTGCCCTAAACTTATTTTTTCTCTACATTCTGATCAAATAACCTTTTCTCTCGGCCAATTTTGAAGCAAACACTTCTACTGACCCTGGTTTGATCCGTTCCTGTCATGGGCACTGGGCCCAGCCACACCAGTAGGATAGCATTTTTATCAAACAAGTGGGGAAACACTAGGAGGTAGACATGTTGTGGCTCCCTGCAGATCCCAGAAGTTTACTTCACAGAAAAGCAAGTAAAATGTGTGGTTTTGGGCAGAGTTTATGGTTTGCAGGGCATTGTGGTAAGAAGCCTTCATGGGATTCATGCAAAGTACACCACCCTGAATTCTCCTGGGGGTCTAGTTTTCCAAAATGTCTGGGTTTGGTAGGCTTACCTGGGTGGCTCCCTGCCTGGACCCAAATACCCCCACTACCCCATGGCAAATTTCTCCATGTTTTATTATGAGGTCTTTTGTGTTGCGAATGTTAGGATCGGCCTCTCGCATGGGGCTACAGTTTTTATCAGCACAAGTGGAGGAATGCTGAGTGGTAGGAAATGTGTTTTTCCCCACAGAATCTGGACCTTTCCTTCAGAAAATGGTGAGGTGAATGCATGATTTTAGGCTGAGTATGAGGTTTGCAGGGCATTGAGGGTAAGAAAACATTGTCAGACCAACGCAAGGCACACCACCCTGGTTTCCCCTGGGTGTCTAATTGTCTAATTTTAGAAGTGGCTAGGTTTATTTGGTTTCCTGGGTGGCAGTGCACAGTCCCAAGTAGTCCAACCATTCATCTTGGCAAGAAGGAGGAAATTTGGATATACTCCTACTCTACCTCTCTAAATGTCAAACCTACAACCAAAAGAATGAATATTTCCTCTTGCTTGGCATGGAATCGGGGCTCTGCGCTAGCCTGGAGTGCAGAAAGGCTGTTGAGGTTTGAGGGCTGGAGGATAAGCCCAACACCAGGGTGGTCCACCCACACACCATATTTTTTCTACAACAATAACATTTATCCATGGTGTCTAGTTGTTGACTTTCTGGGGGGGAGATTGGGGTCATACCCCCATTCACCCATAGGGGTATCAAAAGGTATAATGAACCCCAGAGCAAGGGGAGCACAGGCCCATGTCCAGGAGGTCAGCTCCCCTTGCTGCAATCCTATCCTTGGTGGGTGGATCCCTGCTTGGGGATTGTCCTCCTGCAGTGATCCACTAGCAAGAGATATCATTGGAAAGAGCACATTCTCCATGTTCCAATGATACCTCCCGAATGCAAATTGGTGCTCAGGGAGCTAAGATATGCCCGAGCACTGATCTAGTGAAAGTGAAATAAGGCAATTGGCGAGGAATGCGGGAGGTGTAGTCATAATTAGGATCTACTTTCCAACAGAAGAGCGTATTTTGGTTTGCTTTGATAAATGTCATTGAAACGTTCCAAAAGCAAATTCCATCCACTCCAGCTCCATGGAAAGAATCGGGGTGATCAGTTGAGTTGGGGGCCAAGAAAAACAAGGAGGGGGCCTAAACGCAATTTTCCCATTTGCAAAATCTTAAAATGATAGCAGCTAATTCTCAAAATATGGGACAGATACTTAGTAATAAATGTCAATATAGAAGATTATACATCAAAAAGACTTAGATCAGCTAGTTCCACTCAAGTGGGCAACATAAGTCAATGTCTTAGTCTTTTCTCTTTCCTTAAAATTAAATTCTTACTGGACGCTTCATCTTTTTCAATTAATATCACATTTGACTCTATACATTTTCAGATTAGCTCAAGAGCAATATTGCGCCCTTATTCCTAAAAAGGAAGGGGCAGATTTACAAGCCCCTTGCGCCATTTTTGTGTCACTTTTAACATGAAAAAAGTGACGCAAAATTGGCGCAAGGGGCTTGTAAATATGCGCCAAAATCTCTATGAATGCTTCTTTAACAGTACCACGTATTACCAAGTATCTTGAGATTTTGAGAAATAATTGCCATCATTTTTCAGAGTTTGTATAGATCGAACGATTTAGTGTAAATATATTGTGTCTTTCTTTCCCTTTATTTAGTTCTATTTATCTTTCTTCGAATATTGGTGAACGTAAATGCATGCATGTGTTCTATGTCTATAAACTACAGGCACATCCCTTTGTCGATTTCTATTAACTGAAGACTGTTTGTATCTGGTTTGCGCAAGGTCCCTCTGACCGAAATGCGTTACTGTTTCTTTGGGGGTCTGGTGGTTCAACTCATGCATCTATACTACTATCATAAAGAGAGAACACAAACCTTTGAGCCAGGTAAACTTGGGAACCACAGCGCCAATCCACACACTCGATACATCGTAGAAATTGTCAGGGTGTGCAGATGGACATAGGCTATAAAAAATGTAAAATAAACATAAATTTAAAAATATAAGTTTTAAAAAAAAGCAGTGCCCTGAAAGTAGTGCCGGCCGCGACGCTGCGCTGGCCGCGACGTAGTGCTGGCCGCGACGTGCGTGATGACGAGGAGGAGCGGCGGACATGGAGCGGCGGTGAAATGAGTGCGGGGAGAAGCGGCAGCTCAGGTGCGTCATGACGAGGAGGAGCGGCGGACATGGAGCGGCGGTGAAGTGAGGAGTGCAGGGAGAAGCGGCGGCTCAGGTGCGTCATGACGAGGAGGAGCGTCGGACATGGAGCGGCGGTGAAGTGAGGAGCGCGGGGAGGAGCGGCGGCTCAGGTAAGGTAAAGGCACACATTGGAGTCGGGGCGGGAGGGTGTCGGGGTGGGAGTGGGTGCGCACACAAGGACGGGCGGGAGCCCTTACTGCATGCAAGCCTCAAATGCTGCCCCCAGCCCCCAACGGCAGCTAAGGTAAGGTAAAGGCACAAATTGGAGACGGGGCGGGAGGGGGTCGGGGCGGGTGCGTACAGAGGGTCGGCCGGGAGCCCTTAGTGCACGCAAGCCTCAAATGCTGCCCTCAGCCCCCTTCTGCCCCGAGCAACGCTGGGGCGGGCTGCTAGTTTCAAATAAAGAGGACTATAATCACCATACACCATTGCTGTCTTTGGAGAGTTGTACCAACATGTGGTGATACTCCATTAACGAGTTTGTATATATGTCTGTATGTATATAAACTATGGCCGGAGTAGGGTAGATTTGAATACATTTATTAGGAAACTAAAGTTAATGAAATTGTATTATGAGAAATTAAGCATTAAGTAAACCGAGCAAGGAATCAGGACCAATGAGAGTAATTTATTAATATTGAACGTGGATCTTATGAGGGAATTGATTGCTGTGGAACAGGAAAGCAGTGGAGCACAAATTGATGCAGAAGAGACCTTAATTTCGGAATTAACCACATTGATTATAGAGGAAGAAGGGGGATCGAATGTCAAGGGTAAATCTAAGTTTGTTCCTCAAACCCCACATGATGGTATTGATACCTTGTCTGAATTCATGATCAAGGAACTAAAGGCACTACATTGCAGGTATATTAAAAAGAAGAAAACTTGCGCAGAAAGTTTCCATCCACTATCATTTATCAAGAATATACCTTTTGGATAATTATATAGAGCCAGGAGAGTCTGTAGCACAGAAACAGAGAACCTAGAATTAGAAAAGGAGAGGCTAACACATTTTAAACAACAAAGATATACCTGTGGAGTTTTGAAGGGGGCCTCAGACCGAGTAAGAAACTGTAAACGAGAAACTGCACTGGTTAGCAAGAAAGCCAGCAAACCTAAGGAGACAGATCACAGGTTTATAACGGCATACAATTGTCAAGCCCTACAGGTCAAAGCAGCCCTCAACACGAATTTACACGTAATTAGAAGTAATTCACTCATAGGCCAACGAGGGCAGTGATGCCCCTTGATCAGTTTCAGATGAGTGGGATCATTTAGCTAAGAGTGATGTGAAAACCACTGTAGGCAAGGTAACCTGGATGAAGCCATGTTAGGGGTTTGTGAAATGTAATAAATGTAAGACTTGCAGGCAGGGAGAGAGCATCACCTCATATGACACGCCAAAGGCAGATTAACATGCAAGAGCACTTTTGTATCGCATATGCTCACATGTCCAAGACCTCAGAAATATGTAGGCAGTACTACACTGCCTTTGCATAAAGAAATATTGCAACACATAAGAGTAATAAAGAATAATGACGTAACTTCAGAAAGAGATTAAATGAAACCGAAATATAGTGGAATAGGACAGATACATAAAAGTATGAGGGTGCGGAGGCTGGGAATATGATTTGAGGTAATTGGAGGCCAGGCTGATTTTAGAAATTGACTTTAAGGAACCGAATGGCATAAATGGTGCCAAAGAATGACATGCTTTTTTTATAATGGAATACTCATAGCTTCTGAATTCTGACATTTGATGCTGTATATAGGGGAACTGAGATTATTGTTTGCTCTTTAGATGATTTTGTCTTCTTTGTATATTCACATCTGGTATATGAAGGACCGCAATTGAGCAGCCGCGGTCGGTAGTGGGAGTAGCTGCCGATGTTCAAGTACCCGTTTCTTGGCCGGGTGTATTGTGCTGCCAATGTAGTATTTATTGCACAGGCATTTAAGTGCATATACCACATGATCAGTCTGACATGAAAACATTTTCAAGATTTTAAAAGGTTTACAGTGGCTTGAAAGTTTAAGTTCTTTGACATTTTGCTATATTTTTAAGGCTTTGCATTTCCCAAATACATAAAAGCCCTGAACAGGATTTTTCTTGGCTGCTACTGGGATAAGGGTCTTGCAGATCATATCCTTAAGGGATTTTGGTCTCCGGTATGTTATTTGTGGATGTTCTTGGGTTCCTCCCGCTAAATCTTTATCGGTTTTAAGGACATCCCAAAATTTACCAACTGATTTTTTAACTCCCCACGCTTGTTGGTGGTAATCAGTGATACATTTGGATGTCTCTGCTTCAGATTGGGTCTTATTCTCTTCCTTTTCAGCAATCAAAGTGTTTCTATCCCTTTCACTTACTGACTTAACAGCTGTCTCAATGCATTTCTTGCTGTAACCTCGGATATACGACCTGTATTGTGTCGCAGGATCAACCCTTCATTGAGGCCCTCCCTGGGACCCGCCCACATCGGTACAACCGCAGGACAGCCGGCTGTCCTGCGGTTGTACCGATGTGGGCTGGGTAGGTGATTACATGCCTGTTGCCAGAAGCAAGTAAGGTGCCATCCACATAGCTCTGGCCCCACCAGGTCAGCCGGTGGGATTACCGACCAGGGACTGCGGTCCCAGGGAGGGCCTCAATGAAGGGTTGATCCTGCGACACAATACAGGTCGTATATCCGATTCCCTTAAGTACTGGGGAATCCACTAGCAATTTGATGAGCATTCTGGTCCTGATGAATTGCCTTAGAGGCATGAAACATGTCGACCATACCTGGACTGAGGGTTGAATGAGGCTTGATTACCCTAACCGTCACGCCTCAATACCCCTCATTTTTTCACGCATTTTAATAAGGCAGTGAGCCATGTCATTAAAGTTTTCCCTAATGGACTCTACTGACCTTTTTTAAACCTCACTCACGCTCACTATTGCACTTTTCTTCCTAGGTCCCTCACACACATGCACCCATTGGCAAAGGAATAAAAGACCTCCGCTAAAGTGCAGCACCTTGTGCTGCCCGACGGGCATTGCATCGCCAGCCTGCCGCAGGAGCAGGAAGCCAATGATGACACTGGACAATCATCGGGTGGGATGACAACAGTCATCCAACCTTTGACTTGTGTGAGGCATCCTTAATTCCGCAAAGGGATTATCACATTCCCTGTTCTGTTACACTCCTTGAGAGAGAGGTTCTATTGAGTTACTCTAGTTAATCCCCTGTGGGGAACTTTGTACAACTTTTGTTGATTTCTACGTCATAGGACATGTACATTGGACCCCGTTAAAAATTGTCCACGTCCTGTTCCCCCCTCTTAATATAAGACATGTTTGTGCCATATCTATTACCATCTCAGTATGGAACAGATGAGATATCGATCTATTCCTAAGAAAATGCCTACATGCCCTTATTTCCAAATCGTGTGGGATGCATGTATATAGACTATTGGCGTCTAAGGCCATGAGGAGCCAATCTGGATTCCATTTAATCATCTTAATTTTACACAAAAAATCCCCTGAATCCTTCAGATACGCACGGAGTTCTTGCACCAATAGCTGAAGGAAAAAATCCACATATCTGGAAGTATTTTCCCAACAGCTACCCCTCGAGGAAACAATCAGTCTTCCTGGGGGGTTAGTCATGTTTTTGTGTAGTTTAGGGAGTAAATAGAGAGCTGGTATCTTAGGATGTTTACATTTAAGAAATTCAAATTCTTCTCTTTCAATCAAACCCCTTTCCCTCCAATCATTCAATCATGAAATTTGCCCAATTGGGCGAATGATGAAATTAATTTGGACATTAAGAGACAATGGCAGTAAGATTTGTGCATTTCCAACAAGAAACTGTTATTTTTGGTATTTTAAATTTTTTGGGGGGCTAGGAGCGTGAATTTTGCCCACTGGGGCGAGTGTACTAATGATTTTTTGATAGCAAGATGAATTGGTCACAACAATGGGGCTATACCAAAAGAATATGGTGTTCTGGCACATGGACTAGTACTTCTTGATATATCCTTAGAAGTTATTTTGGATACACCTTGTGCCCACTGGGGCTTATTTTAAGTGCTGCTATAAAATGTGAGCATAAAAGAACCTAATGTAAAATCACACATGACTTTGATATATGCACTTATTTAAATTATGGGGACATTGCTTTCGTTTTTGCCCTCTATATATGCCATTTTTATTCATAGTACGCACATTACGCCATGTAAAAGGTTAATATGAGCTAGGACAAGACGCTCTGAAATTTCCAAGTGTACTTTTCTAATATGTATTATTTTGAATGTAACTGTATCCTTTGCACAATGACCAAGTGTATCTGTCTTTAGCTCCGATATGCTAAAAGATACCTGAAAGTCTGTTCACAATGTTCACACGCTGGGTGAAACCATGTGATGTTTATTTAAATGCTCTAAACATACAAACTCGCACTCGTGAACAAGAAGGCAAGTCCTTCGAAATGCATCGAGTTGAAGCGTAATTGAATAAACACGCTTTATTGAACAGAGCGTCCTGAACATTGGTTTTTGTGCTTAAAAACAAGAAACCGATCTGATAGATGTATATATATATATATATATATATATATATATTATGGTCACCTCACGGCCCAGCAGAACTTGCTCCTTCGGGGTTGGAGCATATGCGGGGACGCAAGGAGCCTCAAGGAGGATAGCTTGGCACACAGCGCTTCATCTTGCAAGACGCCCGTTGACAAGGATTCAGCCTTTCTTTTCCACACCCAACACCGTCCCATCAGTGAAGCATCCTGGTACTTGTAGTGCCTACAGTGCTGTTTGCGGTGTGTGACCTCATGATTGGGGGAGGGCGTTGCTCTCACCAATGAGAGGACTGCAAGAGTAATTTAAATGAAGGTGAGACTATGTTCCTTCACAGCAGCGGCATCTGAGGAAGGCCCTACTGGCCGAAATGCATCATGCTTACCTGTTGCTCCAATAAAGGCTCCAAACCGGATTCCCCGTGTGGCCTCTTCTTTTCTCTTCAAAGGAGGTTCTTGCTGCATTTCTCCGCGTCTGCCAGAAGCGTGTTGAGAGGTCCCGCTCTTTCAAGTAGACTGGCTGCCATTCTGGTTCCTGCTCCTGCAGTTTCTTGTTGTCCGAGGTATTGGACCGGTGCCAGCCCACCTCGGAGTGCGTGTTTTGCATGGGCCGCCACCAGGGATGGTTTGTGACTGGACATGGAGGTTGATTTGTTATAGTCACCTCACGGCCCGGCAGAACTTGCTCCTTCGGGGTTGGAGGGTATGCGGGGACGCAAGGAGCCTCAAGGAGGATAGCTTGGCGCACAGAGCTTCATCTTGCAAGACGCCCGCTGACAAGGATTCGGCCTTTCTTTTCTCCACACAACACCGTCCCATCAGTGAAGCATCATGGGACTTGTAGTGCCTACAGCGCTGTTTGTGGTGTGTGACCACATGATTGGGGGAGGGCGTTGCTCTCACCAATGAGAGGACTGCAAGAGTAATTTAAATGAGGGTGAGACTATGTTCTTTCACAGCAGCGGCATCTGAGGAAGGCCCTACCGGCCAAAATGCATCATGCTTACCTGTTGCTCCAATAAAGGCTCCAAACCGGATTCCCCGTGTGGCCTCTTCCTTTCTCTTCGAGGGAGGTTCTTGCTATATATATATATATTACCTACTGGCGGTCGCCAGTAGGTAGTTATAGTTAGGATTTTGTTCAATGTAAAATCTCAAAATTCTATTTGGAATAACTTTGGCACCGGTTGACGAATCTGCCTGAACACTTCCTCAAATTTGCCTCGCGGAGCTCCGATCCTTCCTTGAAAGTTTCGGGGGGATTCGTCAAGCGGGGGCCGAGATAAAAGGGGTGTCCCAAAACGTGTTTTCCCCATGTTAATTTCCTTAGGGCGGTCAAACTCACTTTTAGCCCGAACGGCTGAATGGATTACCACCAAACTTGGCAAAATTGTAGGGACTGGTAGCCCGATGTGCCTTTGCTATGTATCAAGATATGTGCTCCAGTGGATTTTGAGTAATTTAGGTTAAAAAAAAGAATATATCTATGGCAGCGCCCCGGTACGCGCACCGGGGAGCGCTCCGGACGCGCCACGCGAGGAGCGCACGGAAAGCTGATTGGCTCTAGGGTGTCTGTAAACATTCGAAACAGTCCGGAGCGGCCGCCATCTTGTGTCTCGGTAGGATCAAGACACAAGAGGTGGCAAAAAAAAGGGGGAATGACCATAAGGGGGCAGGGTAGACCCCCCTGACCCCCTAGGTTTGATGTGGGGGCTATAGTAGGGTCCCGCGGGGCAAATAAAATATATATTTTTTTCGATTTGCGCGGGGGGGCGCCCGGTACGCAGGGAGTGCACCGGGAAGCGCACAAAAGAGAAATATTTTATAAATGGGAGGTAGTTCTGAAAAGAACTTTTTTTTAAATTATTATTGTTATTTTTTATTTTTTTATTATTTTTCTGAACATTTTTTTGTATTTTTGAACAATTTTATATTTTTTTGTGTTTTTTAAGGGAACAAACAAAAAACAGGGAATTGGAAATGGCTCAACAATTGTGGCTCAACAGGAGCAAAAAAAAAGAAAAGAATTACTGCTTCCTTTTCTTGCTGCATTGGTGGTTGTCCACAGCATTATTTATTAAGGTGACACTAAGTTCACCATAACATAACGTTTTGCCACAGAAAATGCAAACTATTTTTATGGTGCCAAATTTTTGTTGTATATTTGGCACCATTTGGCGTCCTTCAGGACCAGAAAGTGAGTCTTCAGTAGAGGAGGTGCTGGCCGCAGGGGGTGGGTTGTTCTGAAGTTCCTGTACTTCAGCCTGGGCTAAGTTATTGGGATGCCACCTTTCCATGTGGCGGATCATGGTAAAATTACCAAATGAATTTTTTGTTTTGGGATTGCCCCTGGAGAGGACTCTGCCACAAAATTTGACAGGTGACTTTGGGGGCGTTCACCTTTTTCTGGCCTTCAGGGAATGAAAAGAATTGCCAAATAAAGTGCACTTTAACGTGCCTTTGCCTTGGTTCTTCAGGCAGGAAGCGCCTTGGTTGTTCTTCCTCCTCCTCTTCTTCCTCCTCTTCTTCTTCTCCAAGGAGCTGTGGTGGTGGACCTTCTTTTCTTGGTGGTGGTGGTGGTGGTGGGGGTGCACCAGCTGCAGCTACAAGTGATGCCATTGCACTGATCAAAAATAGCTCTTGCTCTCTCAATGAAGAAAGTTAGAATGAGGAAAAAAGGAGGGGGCTTTCATCATTTGGAGACAAAAATGATGAGAACCAATGAAAAGTGTTATTTTCAGGTCACATGACCCGATGCGCTTACGTTACGCTCTCCGGCGCGCTTACGTTATGCGCACCAGGCAGCGCCGCGGAGCGCTTCCGGGTGCGTTTACGCAGCGCGTCATAAGACACATCGCGCGGCAACGCGATACGTCGCGCTTACGCGACGCGCCATAAGACGCATCACGCGGCTACGCGATACGTCACACTTACGCGACGCATCACAATCATGTTTTTGTTCGCGACATTGGCGCTAACGGGACGCTTCCCGGTTTGCGCACCGGGGCGCTTCAAATGACTACGATCTTCGGGGCGCTCAGGGAGCGCTCCTGGGTCAAAAATTAAAAAAAAAAAAATTGTTTAAAATACAAATAAAATATAGGATTCAATCATTTTCAAAAATATTACATTTCATAGCTATAGAAATTTGCTATTAAGCAAATTTTAAAATTCAAAGAAAAAAACATAGGTTTGGGGCCTTATATATAGTTAGGAATTAGCATTTAAAAAACCTATGAAATTCCCTGAAAAAACCATAGGTTTCACACCAGTTATAGTTAGGAATTAGCATTTAAAAAACCCATTAAATTCACAGAAAAAATCATAGGTTTCACACCAGTTACAGTTAGATGGAAATTTTACTGACATAAAACCATTGAAATTCCCACGTTATAGTTAGTTGGACTCACTATAACTTGCGCGTGTAATGCACTGCTGATGACGTCACATATTACATCACTCATGACATGGTCAGTGACATCACTCATGACATCACTGATGACACCATCTTTGTGACAGAGTGACAGACCTCCTTTCAGTGTAATGTAACCCTTAAAACACATATTCGAAAATAGAAATTAACATTTTCAAAAAAATGGAGATATCCATACCAGTTACAACAACCAATTCAGTAATACCACCATCTATATATACATCCACTCATTCACCAACAGTTTTATATAGTCACTCATACATTTTTTTGGGAAAATCTGTTTATTAGCATAGTGGTTCGAGCAACACTACAGAATTATCAGTAGAGTCCAAAGCAGAGTGAGTCGTGCTCTCATTGACATAGTACCAAGTGAATCATCATACAGTTTGTTTTTTGTTGTATTATGAAACAAGTAAACAATCCCCTTAAAAAACCTGAAAAAACCCCACCCTCCACCCGCAAAAACCCTCCCCCCGACACTCGTAGCACATGCATTGATAAGTCTGATCGTGCTTGGCTGTACCCTTGGGTCCGTTCTTCACAGTAGTAGCACTCTATACAGTTAGTCATGGACAGCAGTAGTTGAAGCACGGGAAGTCCCGTGACATTGTCTAGTGTACCACCTGTGGTGCGGCACATGTGTGCCCGGTATGGCGGGACTCAGTCCAGTGCTATGGCATCGACTCTACAGACTCCCCATCTCCCTCCGCTTCGAACATCCCCAATAAAGCAAACCAATCCAGTGAAATCGGTGTTTTTCTGAGGCCTCTGCATTCTTCACGCTGTAGCGCTACCCCCTCCGCTTTGCCCCACCGGGACACCTCCGCTTTCCACAATTCGGGATCAGGTGGTTTGGGTGACTTCCACCTCATCGTAATTGCCCGTTTAGCCAGCAGTATGGCCTGGTCAGTGAAGCGTGTCGCCACACTTCTAGCGCGTGCCGTGGGTCCCAGCCCCAGTAGCGCATATTCCGGAGTGAGCGGGCGTGGTAGGGCGCCTGCGCTGGTGAGGGATTCGTTGACAGTGGTCCAGTAATAGCCCAGTTTGGGGCAGTCCCACAACATATGGAGTAGTGATGCGTCATCCGCGGTGCATCGGGGACAGGTGTCCACTGCATTAGGGAACATTGCGTGTATGTGGTGAGGTGTTAGGTAAGCCCTATGGAGGAGCATGAGCTGGATGAACTTAAATTTAGGGTTTCTGACTACCTTCTTGGGAAATTGGAGAATATGTTCCCATTCCTTGTCCCTTAGCGGTCGTCCCACATCACCCTCCCACCTCACCCTGAGAGGTAGGAGCGGGAGTGCTCTCCCCGCTCTGATGCTAGCAGTCAGCCATTTAGTCAGGTGGCTCCCCGTCCCCATGAGATACAGCGTCGTTGGTAAGGGGTTCCTGGGCGGCTCTACCCCCTCGTGCACCCATTTCCCAGCAACGTAATGGCGGAGGCCGGCATGTAGGAGGAAGGATCCCCCTAGGACGCCATGTGCAGCCCTAAAGTCTCCGAAGGACAGCATCCGCCCTTCTGCAAAGAGGTCCCCTATGGTTGCCACCCCATTGTCAAGCCATGGTGTGAGTGCGTGTGTTGTGAGCGGGCCCATCTCCAACGGGATACCTAGCAGCGGGATTGTGGGGGCATAGGATGTCGCCGGTGTAGTGTATTTCAGCGCTTTCCGCCAGTATCGGACAGCAAGCCGAAGGAGCGGGGGAGTATTCCTTGGTATGTCCGAGCGGGGCAATAGCAAGGCATGAATCTTCCCTCTGTAACGGTCTTCCTCCGTCATGTCAATTTCTTGTAGGTTCCGACCAGCCAGCCAGTACGCTAGCCATTGCAACTGACATGCGAAGTTGTAGGCCCTGAAGTCCGGCACTCCCATGCCACCGGCTCCAGAAGTGAGCTGCAACTTGGCAAGGCCTATGCGCCGCCGCCCTGAGCCCCATATGAGTTCGGTGAGGAGTGTATCTAGCGATTTGAACGTCGATGCAGGGATCAGAAATTGCAAGTTGGTAAAATAGTAAATGAGGCGGGGGAGCATCACCATCTTGGAGATAGCTATTCTGCCGACCACTGATAGGGGCAATGACAACCAAAATTGAACTTGCGATTTGAGAGTTCTAATAGCACGGCCAATGTTGCCATCTAGCATGGCATCGGCATCCCTGTAGATCTGTATCCCGAGATAGCGGAAGGTGGTATCTGCTATCTGGAAAGCGTGCAGTGTGAAGGGTAGGGGAGTGAGTGGACCAGGGGCGGCAAACGCGAACCCGTAGCACTTGGATTCGCTTATAGTGAGGCCCGACAAGTGTCTGAAGTCCTTGAATATTTGAGCTATAGGAGCCAGGTCTCCACTCAGGTCGGAGATGTAGGATAATGTCATCGGCATAGGCGGACACCATGTGGGTAGTCGCGCCCCGTCGAATGCCGCAGCGTTGAGCCACCGTCCTAAGTTTACAGAGTAGCGGTTCAAGGGCTAGGATGAATAGGAGTGGGGATAGTGGGCATCCCTGTCTGGTGCCCCTGGCTATGTCCACTGGCCAGGAGATGTATTTGGACGTGCGCACCCGGGCAGTGGGGCGGGTGTATAGTAGTTTGACCCAGGCGACATATTCCGGTGGAATCCCAAATCTTGCGAGCGTAGCAAACATGAAATCCCACCTTACGGAATCAAAGGCCTGTTTCAGGTCCAAAGAGATGCAGCCTTCAGAGCCCATGTCTGCCGGGTCTCGCAGCATCAGTTGGGCGAGCCTTCTGAGGTTCATGGCCGTGCTCCTTCCCGGCACAAACCCGCATTGGTCGGGGTGGATCAGGTGCAGGATATGCTGCGCCAGGCGCATTGCTAATACCTTACTTAGAATTTTGGAGTCGGTGTTAAGGAGGGATAAAGGCCTGTAGTTATCCAGGTGCATGCCATCCTTGCCCGGTTTTAAGAGAGAGGTTATTAAAGCCTGTAGAGAGGACTGCGGCAGCATGGCCGTCTGTCGCGCCTCCAGGTAGACAGCGTGTAGGCGCGGGGCTAAGAGGTCGATGAACGTAGCGTAGAACTCAGCCGGCAGGCCATCCGTCCCAGGGGCTTTGCTCCTCGGGAGAGCACGTATTGCCTGCCTGATCTCCGCTATAGTAATAGGTCGCTTCATGTCCTCGCTTTGCCTAGTGGTGAGTTGGGGTAGGTCTAATCCCCTCATAAAGTCTTCTAGCGCAGCCTCGGGGAGACATTGGTGGGGGCCATAGAGTGTAGTGTAATAGTCCCGGAATGCGGTATTTATCCCGGTTTGGGTCGAAGCCAGTACACCGTCCTGATCGAGTATTTCTAAAATCGGGTGGTTCATTGGGATGTCACGTATAACACGGGCCAGCAGGGGGCCCGACCTATCTGCCTGTGTGTGCTGTCTGTTATCTAGCAATCTCAAATCTTCCAGCAGTGTAGCGTGTTTAATGTGCGCCTCTTGCAATGGGGTGAAGTGTGTGTTTGTGCCCGCAGCTTCGCTTTCCAGCATTGCCAGAGTACCTTCCACTTCCTTTAGATCACCATTCACCTCCCTCCTCCTGCCCACCCGGGAGGCCATCGCTTCCCCCCTGATGAAGACCTTGAAGGCGTCCCATTCAATTCGCCTAGAACTGGCGGTGTTAGTGTTTGTGTTAAAGTAGGTCTCAACAGCGTCCGTCATGGACGACCTGAAGACCGAGTCTTCAAGCAGTTCCGTGGGTAATCTCCAAGTTGGAATAGGGGCCAGCACCCGGCCCCATTGCCAGGAGAGCTCGACAGGATTGTGATCCGAAAGGGTCTTCCCCATATGCTGGGCTTGGACGACTGACCCCAGTAGGGAGCGAGAGCAGAATATGCGGTCTATTCTGGTGTGCAGGTGGTGTGGCGGGGAAAAGAAGGTATATTCCCTATCCAAAGGGTGCATGCTGCACCACGCATCCGCCAAATCCCAGCCCACCGCCCATTGCGCCAGTGCATCTGCCTGTTTCCTGCTTTCCGTGGCATGCAGCGGGGGATGGGACCTGTCAAGTGCAATATCTAACACAGCGTTGAAATCCCCACCAATCATCCACTGGTGATCTGCCCAATCTGCGAGCACCCTATTGACATCGACTAGAAAATCCAATTGGCCTGAATTCGGCGAATACACACAGCCCAAGACAACAGTATCCCCATCCAACAGGCCCTTCACAAACACATATCTGCCCTCCCTGTCAAGTCTCTGCTCAATCGGCTTAAAGGGAACTGAGTTGCGGAGCCAGATAGCGGCCCCCCTTGAGAACGCTGAGTAGGACGTGGCAAAGAGTTGACCCTTCCATTTCTTCCTCAGTTTTGTACCCTCCGCGCAGTTCAGGTGCGTTTCCTGTAGGCAGGCTATCATTGTCCCCCGGCGGTTGAGCTGGGCCAGGATCCTATGTCTCTTGTGGACCGAGCCCATGCCCCGCACGTTCCAGGTGCACAAGCTATAAACGTTAAGCGGCCCCATGACTGAGCTTGTAGTACGGCCACGGTGGGACCGTGAGTGACCATGCCAAGTACTTCGTGCTGTAGGATGAGAGTGTCGTGCAAACAGTTAACCCCTGAACATCGAGGTCCCCGTGCCAACGAGCTCGGGATCCAAACCAAGGTGCCCAACGTGGGCAAAGTTTAAACAGTTCCAAATGCATTCGGTGGGGGGAGTGGGCCACTCTTGCCTGACTTGTACTGGCTGGCGGTGGTATGGCAGCCCACTGTAGTATAGCCTGCTAGCAACCCCCCATTACATAAGGAGAAACTCTGTACATACATTACCACCCTGGCTTCGTTCGTAGTGTGAGCCGCTGGCGTCAGAAGTCCTCTGCTACCTGCGCCGTGATCTTGGGAAACAATTGTAGGCTGTCCGCCGACCCCGACACTTCAGTGTGCGTGTCAGAGGCACTGGCCTGGCCCCTGGCGATTTCCGCGTCATGAGCGGCGAGGGCCTCCTCTGTCAGATGCACCACCGATGATCGCTCCGTCTGTTGGTCCGCTGCGGCCTGTCCCCTCGGAGGTGGGCGTGTTGTGGTGGTTCGTCCAGCTTTGGAAGCGTGACGACTCCGGCCTGAGGGATTCCGTTGTCTGTCGCTTCTGGTATCCTCAAAGGGGTCCTGGGAGGTCGGCGGTGTCAGTGTCACCTCCATCCACTCCTCCGCCTCCTCCGGCGAGTCAAAGAAGTGAGATTTGTTCCCGTGTATAATCTTGAGGCGAGCGGGGAACAGGAGGGCATATTTCAAGTCTCTCTCCCGCAGCTTGCGCTTCACCCCCATGAAGGTGGACCTCGCTCGCTGCACCGTGGGCGTGAAGTCAGGGTAAATGGAGATGTTCTTGTCTTCATATCGGATCGGCGCCTTTTCACGTGCCACTCTCAACAGCGTGTCACGGTCTCTATAGTGGAGGAGGCGTGCGATTAAGGGGCGCGGGGGTGCTCCTGGTTGCGGAGGTCTTGATGGCATCCTATGCGCCCGCTCGACGCTATATAGTGCCGTGAGATCTTCCGGACCCACCATCTTCCTGATCCAGTTTTCCACAAATTCGGTAGGGTTCCTCCCCTCGCTGCGTTCCGGTATGCCTAGGATGCGGACGTTGTTGCGGCGCGCCCGCCCTTCCGCATCGTCCACCCTGTCCCACAGCAGCTTGAGTTGCTTTTCCACACCTTCCAGCTTCGCAGATTGTTCCGTCTGTTGAGGTATGAGGTCGTTCAGCGCAATTTTCTGTTCCGACACCCTTTCCGCAAGTTTGTTATGGTCGGCTCTGAGTAATGAGAGGCCCGTCGCCATACTGTCTATACGTGATTCCAGCGCCTCCCGTGTGGCCCGTATTTCATTAAGAATGAGATCAAGTTTGGCGTCCTGTGAACCTTTACCGGTCGGCGGGATATAACGTCTGCACTAGATGAGGCGAGAGGGTCCTCGGATCCGGTTGATTGCATATCTGCGGGTGCGTTGTGGTCCTGGGTCCTGCCCCTGTGCTTCCCCATCGATCTGGTGTACAGGGTGGCGTGGAAGTAGGCGCGCTCACCGCTCCCGGTTCGCCCGCTTGATGATACTCTGGTGGGCGGGAAGGACGTCTGTGCAGGCACCCGTGGTATCCCAGGAGGCAGGCGTGATGATGATACACCTCAGGACGAGGCAGGGTCAACAGCCTTGCAGTGACAGTGGTGTGTGTGACGGCGCTCAGCGGAGGATCCTCCTCCAGGTTGCAGCTCTGGCCCCTGTGGTGTGGCGAGTGCGGGTGCCGGGTCGCTTGTGGGGGACCCGTCAGCAAGTAGCAGAAGGGAAGGCGCTAGTTGTCAGTCCAGCAGAAGGCGACCCTCAGGCCGTGGTCCACTGTGGAAGTCGTGTGTAGTGGAGCCCCACGGTGGTGCCTAGGGTCTCCTTCTCCGTGCTGTGGGTGCAGGGGCCGTGGTGGCTGGGTGGGGTAATTCGAGGGCTGTGGCACTCCGCCGCTATGGTAATCCTCAGTGCAGGGTTCCGCGTTGATTGCACGGGGAGTCTGGGGCCCAGAGTGAAGGCAGGGCGAAGGCAGAATGGCGGCTATGGCGCTGTCTCGGCGGGAGGCCGCAGTGAGCCGCCGGTGTGTGCGGGTATCAGCCACAGGCCTTTAGGCGCCAGTGTCCCCTGCTGTTCAGCCCCCGAGCCCCCCTCCTGTTGCTGGTGTTCGGGCACGGTCGTCTCCCTCTCGCACGGGCGGGCGCGAGGTCGGCTCCGGAGCCCCAGAGCCGCGATCAGGGCAGGCAGGCCGGGACCGGCCCCCGGTCTCGTCGGGTGGGAGGGAGGCAATGTGTCGGCAGCAGGAGCCGCATACGTCGTCGGGCATGAGAGCCCGCCCGGGCTCGATGGGCCCACTCACCTCCCGGACCTTCTCTCAGTCCGCCAGGGTCGTGTCGCAGCCCGGCCACCCGCCCAAATCGAGTCCGGGGCTCACCTCCCTGTTGTAGGCCTCAGAGGTCGCCGCCGCTCGCCAGGGTGTCGGTGCTGTCCAGGAAAGGCGGTTCCCCGCAATTATCCGCCGTTCGCCCCCTGGGACTCCGGGAGGTGAAAAACGGGGTGGTTGGTGTTGCAGGTCACCAGGATAATTTGCTAGTATATAGGGCTAGGGACGGAGCTCCTCAGCTACACGTCCGCCATTGTCGGCTCTTGACAACGTGTTAAAGATTAGACTGCAAACGTCAACATTATCGGCGCCATCTTGCCCCTTTTCGAGCCCTTTCGTGCGCGTAAGCGGCAGCCATTTTTGAGCACCATGGCCTCCCTGCCCCTCGCTGATAGCCAGCGCGTCTCTCTCTCTCTTAACCTCGCAAGCATCCCCCCGCACGCTGACAACCCCCGCTCTCTCATGCCTTGGGTCATAAACCCCTCTTCAGCGCAGCTTCACCACAGAATCCCATCCTGTTCCCAGCGCGACACCTCCCCTCATTCCTTTCAGGGCCTCAGATCCTTTTGATGCAAACCCCCTTTTCCTGTGTCCCCGTTTGTCTTCCTTGTTCCCAGGCCGCCACCTGGCCCTGCGGATACTGTTTATTACCCCGTACAGTAGGAAGCTTCCCCTCCCCATCAAAAGACCCTCGAGCCGATCAAAGCCCCCACCCTATGAGATCCGATCAACCCCATGCATTCCGTGAATCGGCGGAATGTCCTGCTGTGCGACAACCATCACCTGTTGTGACCGGGGTGGGGAATCCAACTGAAAATGTATGTGGGAACGGGCCTGAAGGGGAGATTCCGAGGATGTTCTTTCAAATATCAAAGTGTTGCGAGAATGTGTAACGTGCAATAAAGGTCATAAACCCTAGTATAAGAGGCCAGGCCTCAGAGATGTGGTTAGAGCACCTCGTGACGATACTTGCTGTCTGAATTGATGTGTTCTCCTCCGGAGAGAATAAAATCCTCGTTTCCTGCCTTCCAGTCTCCAGCGCCTGCTTCTTCATTGATTAACATTGGTGGTCATAGAGGCGATACCGCCGGGCAACATAAAAGGGTCTTTGGTTACTGGTTGTCTTTGAAACCCTTTTTAACAATTGGCGTCCCAAACGTGGGGCCCATCAGCGACTCGTGGATCCAGTGGGAGAGGTCCTGACGACAGAGTGAACGACTGCAACGATCGGAAGGTACCCTGTCCGATAGACCCTCGTCTGACAGCCGATCATCCGAACTTCACTGGTTCCGAACAGACCTCTCTCGAGTGATCTGCGGTCCTGACTGGGAACCATCAGGAGTGCCACGAGAAGTACGAAGAGAAGAGGACGATCGGGCGCTGGATTCGGAAGACAAGAAACTGTCCATGCGGTCCGGGTAAGGTCGTGTAAACACGACGAATTGCGAAAGTGATTGATAATTGAAAGAGATTGATAATTGATGAGAAAATACTAGTATTACTTTTTGTTAATTTATTTGGAGATTCGCTGTCTGCAAACGGAGAAACAACAGGCTCTCCCTTTATAAACAGCGAAGGATAGGTACGCACCCGTCGGACCTATCTTTCTCCCCCATTGAACAATTGCCCCCCCCCATTGATTAACTGTTATAGATTGTTTTCTGGAGATTCTCTGTCTGCAAACAGGGAAGAATAGGTCCCCTCTTTGCAGATAGTGAAAGGGTAGGTGACGCGAACCTTTGCGAGCCTACTTATTCTCCCCATTGACCATATTGATTTTTTATTTTTGACCTAACATTGATTGCTCAAAATTGGTTCATGAGGTATTCACTACGTACAAACAACGTAGAATAGAAATATTCTGTCTAGTCTTTGCACGCAGCGATAAGATAGGTAGTGCTGACTATTATCCCATTGTGATCCGTCATGCCTGTCTTCTCCCCACTGGTTAGTAGCCTGTTTAGCCCGGACCGCTTATTAGAGGTGAACCATCCGGCTCCGCTGGAAGGCACCCCTAATAAGGACATGTTCATGAAGCATGGATTAATCGCTATAGCCTATAGCCAGCTGTGGCATAAATATACGAAAAAGGATCGAGAAAGTCAGTGGCCACTGATAGGATCCTTTGAAGACGATAGAATAAACGCACTAGAAACAGCCCTTGGTAAAAACAAGACGACGCCCACTATGCTTGACAGCTTCGGCATGTGGCGAAAAGAAGCTGAACAACGCAAAAAGAGAACTGAGAGTAGGTTGGGAAAAGAGCTGCGGAAAGCAGCCCACCTAGCGGCCCAGAATCTGGAGAAAGAGATAAAAGAAAGAGAGGATACCAAACAGACACTAGAGATAGAAACATCAAGCCAGTGTCTGGTTAGAACACCTTCCACGCTCTACCCTGAATTACACTCGAAACAACGAACCAACGATGATCTGCTGCTAGGTCCTCCGATCATCCACATGCCCCCTCCATATGCCCCTTCCCAACCCTTAGCACAGCACCCACTACCCCCAGGTACAAGCGAGAGTAGCACCACGGCTTCAGCCCCCATGGCCTCTGTGCCGGCTGAACTCCTTGTATTAGATGCTACGCAAACGACAACGTTGGGCGGCCCAGAGGCCCGAAGGGTTGGTCCTGCCAGAACATACAGACTAAGCAAAAATGAGCGAGCAGGGGTCGATAAGATAGCAAAGATACTGGTAGAGAAGAGGGAAGATGAAGAGTCCGTCACGGATGTGTTTAATTCTTATACAGGGAGTCACAGACGACACTTTACTGTACAACTGTGTTACCACGTCTTAAACGCATACGAGGACCGATATCAAGAAAAAGGTCCCCAGAGCCTAACGACTCTGTACCGGAAGGTCAATATCGGGGATGAGAGTGAGAGTGATGTGACGGACCTCCTTACGCGTACGCTTGAGGTTTTCCGCCACCTCACTGAACAAAAGCCGAAAATCGAATCCACAACATCTGTAGCAACCGAACCACAAACTGAACGATCTAACACCATGATGCCGATACGAGAGGCTGCCCCTTACTGGGTTCCTCCACGAGGTGAAGGGACTCACGATGACGCAAACAACAAAGATGCAAAGGGAAGGGTAGTGTACAATTGGGTCTACCAACCGTGGGACCGGCAAGAGATTCTGACCTTCCGGAAATCTCTGCCTGACCTACGTAAAAACCCCACTGCCTTCTATACTGAGTTGGGTACAGCCCTAGGATCGACGATTATGACTCTGGCTGACATCGACTTGTTTTTCGGGTTATGTCTACCAGCTGATGTGTGGAAGCAAATCCGGAAAGTCGACCACTCTGAGCTGTTTGGACATAACTGGTCACAACTCGATGGCATAGACAGACAACGAGAACCCGGACAAAAGCCTTTGAAAGCCATTTTAGACCTCCCGGATAAAATCGTACAAAAATTAAAAACCCTGATCCCAGAAAAGAAAGTGGACTGGTCGATAGTAACGGCCTGTCGCCAGAAACCTCAGGAGGATGTATCAGAATACTTCTCCCGGTTTGAAACGGTGTTCTCCGATTACAGCGGCCAGGACCTGACCACTGCAACCGGACACCATCTGTTTGTCCAGAATTACGTTAAGGGTTTATCACCGGAGGTCTCGCAGAAACTGCAGGCCAGCGAAAGTAGTTGGGCAGCCTCCAAACCTACGGCTATCCTCCAGATGGCCCAATATTATGAACATCAGAAAAACGAAAACGATAGAACAACAGAGAGAAAGAAGAAAGACTTAAAGGAGAGGGTGATGATGGCTCAACTGCAAGGGGTGACTATGGGACGAGACCAATACCGGGGACACCATCAGATGAACGCCCCTAAAACTGCACCTCCCAAGGACCGTACTTCGACTCCCCACATTGGACGTACAGACATTAGAGAGGACCAGTGTGCTTTCTGTAAAGGAACGGGCCACTGGAAATCTCAGTGCCCAGTTCTTTTGGAACTCATCAGAAATAGAGATCCTAGGGATACAGCAAGTGGACCAAGAAATAGGGGACCACAGCGAGGGCCCCCAAACGACGCAACTAATGATAGATCAGGTAGGCCAAACACATTTGACCGACCCCGACAGAACCAATGCCAGCAATCTGACTACGATGATGTTCATGACTTTGCATAGGACTGCCTAGGGCAAGGGAGGGATCCAGTCGAGCTCCACGTTGACCAGCAAGGCCCTTATGTCACTGCTAAGGTCTTGGGTACAAACTCACCATTCCTGGTAGACACTGGCGCAACACGTAGTGCATTATCTAAACGACTGATTCCAAGGGCACCCTTGTCTGGCTCACTAATAACATCGACAGGTTTCGATGGAACGCCCTCCACTAACCCTTTGTCCGCCCGATCCTCTTTGACTTAGAAAACAACACCACTGACACCACGTTTTTGCTTTCCTCCAATAGCCCTGACGCAATTATGGGACTCGACTTATTGAAACACTTCCGAGCAACGATTAGATGTTCCCAAGATGGAGTCCGAGTTTTCCTTTACGACAATCCCGTTCTGCTTAGGCATTGCCCCCCCAGACGCATGTTTTCCATCACCGACGCTGACACTTCCCTGCTCGACACTCTGCCTCCGTATCTGTGGGCCAAAACGGATTCGGATGTAGGACGCATGATGATCGACCCAGTGCACATTACTGTTCGACCAGATGCAACACTCCCAAAACTTCCACAATATCGGATATCGCCCGAGGGCGAGAAGGCATTGGTAGAAATCATCCAATCACTGATAGACGCAGGAGTGGTAGAGGAAGTGGTTAGCAACGTTTGCAACAGCCCAATCTTGCCCATCATTAAGAAACAGGGAGAGGGAGATGAGAAAGCATACCGCTTCATCATTGACCTTCGAGAGATCAACAAAGTGGTGGTACCCCAGTACCCTGTGGTCTCGGACATTACTACCATCCTGACTTTGATTCCCTCCACTGCCACCACCTTCACTGTCATTGACCTCAAAAACGCATTCTTTTCCATCCCCATCCACCCAGACAGCCGATATCTCTTCGGTTTCACCCTAAAAGCCCGCTCATATAGGTTCTGCCGAGCACCCCAGGGCTACACAGAAAGCCCTAGCATCTACAGCCAGACCCTCAAGAGACAACTGGATCAGGTCCAGTTACCCGATGGAGTGGTGTTAGTGCAATATGTCGATGACATCCTCTTGGCAGCCGACACCACTCCACTAGCTGTCACAGCCACCATTCAACTCCTGCATTTCCTTGCAGAAAATGGCCACAAGGTCTCTAAGAAGAAGTTGCAATTCTGCCAACCCCAGGTCACTTACCTAGGCCACCTTTTGTCCAAAGACGGAAGGAAATTGACTCCTGACCGGATCCAAACCATTCTCGACACCCCCATCCCTAGGACCCAGAAACAGGTCCGCTCCCTACTAGGCCTCACCTCCTTCTGCCGACAGTGGTTACCCAACTTTAGTCTCGTAGTAAAACCACTGCTTTCACTGCTAGCTAAGGATATCCCTTTCCCACTCCCTTGGACCCCTGAGTGTCAGGCTTCCTTCATGCAACTACGAGATGCCCTTTGCTCGGCCCCTGTGTTGGGTACCCCCGATTACACAAAGCCCTTCTCCCTTTACACTCACGAAAGGGAGGGGTGCGCTTTATCTGTCCTGACCCAGTCCATCGGCTCAAAGCAACGACCATGCGCTTACTTCTCAGCCACCCTTGATCCTGTAGCCAGAGCCCTGCCTGCTTGCCTTCGAGCTGTAGCTGCTGCTGCGATCTCTATCCGACAGAGTGAGGGGATCGTGCTCTCGAATTCCCTCACAGTACTGGTACCCCATGCAGTTGACACCCTCCTAAACCAAACCAAAACGCAACACCTGACGAGTGCACGACTGACTGGATACGAACTGACTCTGCTCGCACCCCACATCACTCTGAAGAGATGCACCACACTGAACCCAGCAACCCTGCTGCCCTTACCAGAAAACGATCCCAATGCGCACCCTGTACACGACTGTGTGACCCTCACAGACGAACAGACCAGAAGTAGGGTTGACCTCAGAGACACGGCCTTTCCCGACCCCGACGGAGAGCTGTGGGTGGACGGTTCTTGCATCAAACTCCCCGATGGCACCACTTCAGCTGCCTATGCAGTCACCACGGCTCGAACTGTAGTCGAGACAGCCCGCATAACGCAACGATCTGCCCAGGCAGCGGAACTGATTGCCCTGACACGAGCCTGTATTCTAGCAGCAGGAACCACAGCAAACATTTACACCGACAGCCAGTATGCCTTCGGGGTGGTTCACCATTTTGGGCTCCTTTGGAGGGAGAGGGGATTCTTGACCTCACACGGCACCCCCATTTTGCACGGGGATCTAGTCTCCGCCTTGATCGAAGCCGTCCTTCTCCCCAAAAAGCTTGCAGTCATCAAATGCCAGGCACACAAAAAGGTGACAGACATTATTGGACAGGGAAATGCACTAGCCGACATCACTGCCCGAACGACAGCTGAAAATAGGACGACAACACGCATGTACGTGACCAGGTCACAAGCAGAAAAATGGTCTGACGCTAGGGACACTATTAGAGACATTCAAATGGCTAGCACACAACACGAACTGACTGAATGGGCACGGGTGGGATTGAAAGATGACGAAGGCTGCTGGCGGACAAAAGACACAAACAAATGGTTGCTACCTGACTCGTATCTGATTCCCATACTGACTATGGCACACTCCCCTGCCCACATAGGATCAGCCCCCATGATTGAACTTGTCTCCAGAGTTTGGCACAATGATAAGATCACAGAGTCCGCCAAGCGTCTGGTCCAACAATGCTTGATATGCCTGCAACACAACCCCGGGAAAGGAACTGTGGTACCCCGGGGAGGGTTTGGGGTCCCAAATCACCCGTTTGAAGTCCTGCAGATGGATTACATCCAACTAGACAGATGTCAAGGCCTGAAATATGTACTTGTTGTGGTGTGCGCCTTTAGCAAATGGGTGGAAGCATACCCAACCCGTGACAACACTGCTATGGCCACGGCAAAGGTACTGTTAAAGGAGTTTTTCCCCCGTTACGGCCTTTGTCGAATTTTGTGGAGCGACAATGGCCCCCACTTCGTAGCCGAAGTTATCCAACTCATTTTGAAGGGGTTGGGTGTAAAACAGAAGTTCCACGCAGTCTTCCACCCCCAATCTGCTGGACTAGTTGAACGACATAACGCCACACTGAAACTAAAATTGGCCAAAATAGTAGCTACCACAGGACTGAAATGGCCAGACGCACTCCCCCTGGCATTGCTCTCAATGCGTTCCACCCCTACCAAACACCACTTGACACCATACGAGGTCGTATTCGGCCGGCCTATGAATGTCTGGTCTGCACCGAAACCAACTTCCATTCATGACGTCCCGGACGTCCTAATGTCTGATTACTTATGCCAGTTGACTAAAACACTGTCTGTTATCCATCAACAGGTGCTGCATGCCATCCCTGACACTTCCAGGGGTCCCGGACACACCATCCAGCCTGGGGATTTCGTCCTGATCCGGAACTTCCAGCGTGCCAAGAGTCTGGAACCCCGGTGGACGGGCCCCTGGCAAGTCCTCATCACCACCCGAACAGCACTTCGGGTGGAGGGAAAACGCAACTGGCTGCATGCACACCACTGTAAGAAGATCTCCTCGACCCTGACCTCGACCGAAAACATCGACAACCAAGAAGAGCTCCTGAACAAGGACCGACCGTCACTAACCTGCTATCCTGATACCGAAACACTTGAACTTTCAAAATTCCCTGATCCCACAGTGCCATCGAAAGAAGGGTATTTCCTGCGTCGAAAGGAGGGAGCCTCGGCTAAGTAGACCACGGACTGAGTTAAATCTCAGAACGGTGACCTAAACACTACCAAGGGTTACCCGGAGAGAAGCAAAACAAAGTCTGTGGTTCTGCCCGCTACCGAGCAGCTTGAAGATGATGGAAGCGCCAGATAAGAAGATGATGGAAGCGCCAAATAAGAAGATGATGGAGGCAACAGGAAATACCCACCACAGAAACCCAAAAGCAGACAGACTCCACAGCTCAAAGACAATCGCACTCTTCATCACAATCCTTTTCTGCTTTCTCCTCATGACCACACTCTGGATTGTGGAAGAAAATGCACCTGCTCACGAAACATTCCTGACCACTGCCCAGCCTACCACCATGAAGGAACATTATCTGATTTCGCTCTCTCCCCAACTCAGAGAGAGGCGAAAGGAATTCTGGAATAACTCCTTCGTACAACTACTTCACCAGCACAACCTTGCCACCAATGCCACCAACTGTTGGATCTGTGGGTTGCTACCCCACGCCACTGGACACTCGATACCATTCATCCCTTCACCTTTCTCAGTTCACGGCTCCTGTCTTGCTTGGCTGATGCTTCTGCAAGAAAGCTTTAAGGACAATGCCACCTCCAGCAAAACCGTAACGCATTTCTACCACGGGGTCTGGCGGAACAGAACAAAGACACACTTCTGCCCGCAGACCACCAACAACACAATCCACTTGGACATCCCTGCTAAAGAACAAATTGAAATGCAAGTGTTCAATAATCCAACCAGAACCACCTTCTCCTACCTGCGAAAACGAACGGCTGCCACTCTGACTGTGGCCCTGTCAGTCATCAACGTCACTGGCCACATGTGCATGGAAGGGCTTGGGACTCAGCTGGTAGGCCACAGTGCTTGCCGGTTTTCCAGAACTCTGGACTCCACCGACCCTCCTTCCTTTGTGGCATCTCCAAACACGTATTTCGTCTGCGGCACGAAGGCTTACACCTGGCTCCCCAAAGGCTGGGGGGGGCACTTGTTTCATTTCCTTCATCCTTCCTCCGACTTATGTGGCACCAGCAAATCATCACAGACAAAAACGAGCCAAGGACATTGAACAAGCCGACTCAACAGGAGCGCAGTTCATCGATGCTATGAAAGGACTTGTCCCCCTCTGGGGCCCGATGGCAAACAGCCGTGCCATCCGACATCTGACTCAAGCAGTTGAGACAACAATGAACAACACGGCTGGTATCCTTGCTAACAACACCGCTGCACTTCAAGCGGTCCGCTTGGTGGCCCTCCAGAACCGCCTTGTCCTAGATGTGGTTCTTGCGGATCGTGGTGGGGCATGCCGCATTATTGGGTCCAGCTGCTGTACGTACATACCGGACAACTCACCCTCAGTGTACAAAGCCATCGAACATCTTCATAGACTCTCTTCAGAAGTCCACCAAGAACAAGAAGAATGGTCGCTTGGTGGGTGGTTCTGGAGCACCGTTAAGAACTGGGGCTGGAGACTATTCACCATTATCCTGATTCCTGTGGTTGTAATATGCGGTTTATGCTTAGGAATTCAATGTCTACCACCTCTGTGTACATTATGCGTAAATTGTATTTGCCCTAAGACTGTGGACTTTGGAAACGAACATATGAGAGCAATATATGATGCCGAGGTTAGGAATTTGATGAAGATTGACATTGAGTAAGCAAGTTGGCTAAGATATGTTGAAAAGGGAGGACTGTTAAAGATTAGACTGCAAACGTCAACATTATCGGCGCCATCTTGCCCCTTTTCGAGCCCTTTCGTGCGCGTAAGCGGCAGCCATTTTTGAGCACCATGGCCTCCCTGCCCCTCGCTGATAGCCAGCGCGTCTCTCTCTCTCTTAACCTCGCAAGCATCCCCCCGCACGCTGACAACCCCCGCTCTCTCATGCCTTGGGTCATAAACCCCTCTTCAGCGCAGCTTCACCACAGAATCCCATCCTGTTCCCAGCGCGACACCTCCCCTCATTCCTTTCAGGGCCTCAGATCCTTTTGATGCAAACCCCCTTTTCCTGTGTCCCCGTTTGTCTTCCTTGTTCCCAGGCCGCCACCTGGCCCTGCGGATACTGTTTATTACCCCGTACAGTAGGAAGCTTCCCCTCCCCATCAAAAGACCCTCGAGCCGCTCAAAGCCCCCACCCTATGAGATCCGATCAACCCCATGCATTCCGTGAATCGGCGGAATGTCCTGCTGTGCGACAACCATCACCTGTTGTGACCGGGGTGGGGAATCCAACTGAAAATGTATGTGGGAACGGGCCTGAAGGGGAGATTCCGAGGATGTTCTTTCAAATATCAAAGTGTTGCGAGAATGTGTAACGTGCAATAAAGGTCATAAACCCTAGTATAAGAGGCCAGGCCTCAGAGATGTGGTTAGAGCACCTCGTGACGATACTTGCTGTCTGAATTGATGTGTTCTCCTCCGGAGAGAATAAAATCCTCGTTTCCTGCCTTCCAGTCTCCAGCGCCTGCTTCTTCATTGATTAACATTGGTGGGTCATAGAGGCGATACCGCCGGGCAACATAAAAGGGTCTTTGGTTACTGGTTGTCTTTGAAACCCTTTTTAACAAACGCCCCCTAGTCACTCATACATATACTCACTCATCATATGTAGTGATACACCTATACATCTTGTTACACACCGACAGTCATCAAAAAGTTACTCACACCCATACTCACACATGCAAATAAACTATTGAACATTCATTTATTTGCATATACAACTATACACACACTACCACATTACTTCTAAGAAAACTTACACATACTTACTCTCTTAAACAATCACTTATAGAAAAACATACTTATTTAAACAGGAACTCCTACAATCTCACATATACTCACTTATAAAGATCAATACTCACATATACTAGATTACAACATATGTCGTTACTGATAAAGACACTATTGAGACAGTCATTCACTCACTAACACACACATATACACACTCATCCACCCATACAGTCCTGCACATATGCTGTCTTCAAAACACATACAAACAGTGAGTCAGTCATTGATGCATCTATGTGCTAAGTAATTCTCCCACTAAACCATAGAGAGACTCATACTGATACTAAAAAAACATCTAATAACCCATATGCACACACACGTAGCTACTCACCAACCCATGCAGCGAATTATACATAAAGTGAAACACTGATACATATATTTAAATATTTAAACATTACTCGCTAATATATGTGTTCACTAAGATACACTTAATAAGCCAGTTAACCAATCCATTTTTTTTTTTTAAACATTCATTAAAACACTTATTTAAACATTTATTCTTCCATCGACCTTTACATATACATATATAAAACATATTTATTTTTCAGAAAGACACACATTCACTGAATGGTGTCATCAGTGATGTCACTGACCATGTCATGAGTGATGTAATATGTGACGTCATCAGCAGTGCATTACACGCACAAGTTATAGTGAGTCCAACTAACTATAACGTGGGAATTTCAATGGTTTTATGTCAGTAAAATTTCCATCTAACTATAACTGGTGTGAAACCTATGGTTTTTTCTGTGAATATATATATATATATATATATATATATATATATATATATATATATATATATATATATATATATATATATATATATATATATATATATATATATATATATATATATATATATATATATTACCTACTGGCGGTCGCCAGTAGGTAGTTATAGTTAGGATTGTTTTCTATAGGAAATCCGCAACATTCTATTGGGAATAACTTTGGCGCCGGTTGAGGAATCTGCCTGTACTTTTCCTTAAATTTGCCTCGCTGCGCTGCGCTCTTTCCCTGAAAGTATGGGGGGGGATTCGTCAAGCGGGGGCCGAGATAAAAGGGCGGTCCCAAAACGTGTTTTCCCCATGTTAATTTTCATAGGGCGGTTGGACTCACTTTTAGCCCGAACGGCTGAATGGATTTCCACAAAACTTGGCAAAATTGTAGGGACTGGTAGCCCGATGTGCCTTTGCTATGTCTCAAGATATGTGCTCCAGTGGATTTTGAGTAATTTAGGTTCAAAAAAATATATATATCTGGGCGGAGCCTAACCACACATCTGGTCTGATTGGCTGTCAGCAATTCATCCAAGAAGTGTTGGCAGCCATCTTGGGACCAATATACATGATAGCACCTCATTAAAAAGCATTGTAGTTAATAGAGGGTTTTAGGACTTTAGTTACATTATAAATCATTTGTTGATGGTACCATACTCATTTTAGGAATTGTGGTGTGCTCTAAGGTGATTTTACCATGTGAAAAAGCCTTCTGCTGTGATATCATGAATCATGTTTGAAAGAAAACTAATATCTCATGATTTTCCCACAGTGGTTTGGAAGGGGATCTATAAGCTAAACTGAAAGCATATTTTCTGTAAATTCACATTATCTTTCTCAGTCATGTGAGAATGAAGTCTGACATTCTCAGTAAAACATGTACATCCAACAAGGACAGAGACTGTCAGTTGATTCCTTTGTGTTCTACTGCAGCCTCCTAGAGTGTTCTAAAGAACAACTAGAGCGCTAACAGTCCTACTTATTACAAAGGTACAGCACACCTGAAGCCATCATGATGGGAATAAAGTGGTAACTCTTAAAACATTTAATTTAAAAAGGAACAAAATGAGGGGGTATGTTATGCCATAGAAAGTATTATTAGTGCTGCAGAAAGAAAATTAGGGCACATTTTGAGTGACTTCTCAAATCCTCTTCTATTTCATTAAAACATTCTGACATGCAGTCTCCCAAGATGGCCACCAGAGACGAAAGAGCCCAAATGTAGCCCAAATATCACCCAGATGTAGCCCAAGTATAGCCCAATGACAGAATGTCCCATAGTGTTCTAAAGAACAACTAGAGCGCTAACAGTCCTACTTATTACAAAGGTATGGCACACCTGAAGCCATCTTGATTGGAATAAAGTGGTAACTCTTAAAACATTTAATGTAAAAAGGAACAAAATGAGGGGGTATATTTTGCCATAGAAAGTATGATTAGTGCTGCAGAAAGAAAAATTAGGGCACATTTTGAGTGACTTCTCAAATCCTCTTCAATTTCATTAAAACATTCGGACATGCAGACTGAAACATGCACTTGGAATACCAGCAGCAGACTTCCCTGGTGAGCAGTAGCTTTATACAGTGATCTAATGAGCAACTAGAGTGCTAACATTCAGAATTTATGGCAAATGTGTGACACATCTGAATGCCTTCTTGATGGAACCAAAGTAAACAAGCATTGAAAATGCAATAGATCTCGCCCTCGTTTAAGTTAAAGCCATTCTGTTTGTAATGAGGTGGCTTTTTAGCTTTGCTTTTATTAGTGTTTTTTAAACTTTCATGTAAATAACATGCATCTGTATGCATATATGTATATGTATGCATGCATTTATATTTGTATTTATATATATATACAGATTATATATGTTTATATATGTATGTATATATATATATATATATATATATATTCACTGAAAAAACCATAGGTTTCACACTAGTTATAGTTAGGAAGTAGCATTTAAAAAACCTATTAAATTCACTGAAAAAACCATAGGTTTCACACCAGTTATAGTTAGCTGGAAATTTTACTGACATAAAACCATTGAAATTCCCACGTTATAGTTAGTTGGACTCACTATAACTTGCGCGCCTGTATTGCACTGCTGATGACGTCACATATTACATCACTCATGACATGGTCAGTGACATCACTCATGACATCACTGATGACACCATCCAGGGAATGTGTGTCTTTCTGAAAAATCAATATGTTTTATATTTTAGTTTCTATTTTTGAATATGTGTTTCAAGGGTTACATTACACTGAAAGGAGGTCTGTCACTCGGTCACAAGGATGGTGTCACTGTTTTTTTTATTCTTTTTTGTTGTTTTATATTTTTTTGTATCAGTATGAGTGTCTGTATGGTTTAGTGGGAGAATTACTTAGCACATAGATGCATCAATGACTGATTCACTGTTTGTATGTGTTTTGAAGACAGCATATGTGCAGGACTGTATGGGTGGATGAGTGTGTATATGTGTGTGTTAGTGAGTGAATGACTGTCTCACTAGTGTCTTAATGAGTAACTACATATGTTTTAATCTAGTATATGTGAGTATTGATGTATATAAGTGAGTATATGTGAGAGTGAGAGATTGTAAGAGTCCCTGTTTAAATAAGTATGTGTTTCTATAAGTGATTGTTAAAGAGAGTAAGTATGTGTAAGTTTCCTTAGAAGTAAGGTGGTAGTGTGTGTATAGCTGTATATGCAAATAAATGGATGATCAATAGTTGTTTTGCATGTATGATTATGTGTGTGAGTAACGTTTGGATGACTGTCGGTGTGTAACAGGATGTATAGGTGTTTCACTACATATGATGAGTGAATATATGTATGAGTGACTATAAAGAACTGTTGGTGAATGAGTGGATGTGTATATAGATGGTGGTATTACTGAATTGGTTGTTGAAAATGGTATGGGTATCTCTATTTTTTTGAAAATTTTAGTTTCTATTTTTGAATATGTGTTTCAAGGGTTACATTACACTGAAAGGAGGTCTGTCACTCTGTCACAAGGATGGTGTCATCAGTGATGTCATGAGTGATGTCACTGACCATGTCATGAGTGATGTAATATGTGACGTCATCAGCAGTGCATTGCAGGCGCGCAAGTTATAGTGTGTCCAACTAACTATAACGTGGGAATTTCAATGGTTTTATGTCAGTAAAATTTCCAGCTAACTATAACTGGTGTGAAACCTATGGTTTTTTCAGTGAATTTAATAGGTTTTTTGAATGCTAATTCCTAACTATAACTAGTGTGAAACCTATGGTTTTTTCAGTGAATTTCAAAGGTTTTTTAAATGCTAATTCCTAACTATAACGTGTGTGAAACCTATGGTTTTTTCAGTGAATATATATATATATATATTATATATATATCAATAAGAGTTGCCTCCAAACGAATGAAAACTCACTCAGGTAAGTTTAGCTTGTAGTAGATTTATTGGGCAGTAGCTACATGCAGGAAAGGTCCAAACAAAGTAGTCCTCTGTGTTAGAGCCTGACACGTTTCGTGATTGTCTCACTTCTTCAGAGGCTCGTTGTTTCAGGAATCACGCCCCCATACGTGCCACTACTTTAATAAAGATGACCAGTCCTCAGTGGGTGTGGCTGCTTGCGCTGCCTTCTGGGATCTGTAGTGGATGGAGATTATATATATATATATATATATATATATATATATATATATATATATATATCCACAAACTGTTGCCTGTTGAATGAAGTAAGCCTCACCAGAAGATATAGATTCTGCCACATTTATTCATGGAGAACACAGCGTGGGTAAAACAACATCTTGCAGCATCATACAGTCTTGCCTGACGCGTTTCGTGCGTGTAGCACTTCCTCAAAGGTGCTAGACTGAGCAGGAAAAGCCACGATCACTTCCTCAGTACTGCTTTTAAATGATGAAGTCCCGCCTTGTTGGGGGCGGCCACTACAGTGGCCTGATGGTACTTGTGGTACCGTTCTTGCTCGAGTGAGCTGTCCTGACAAGTCCCCATAAGCAAATAACACCCCAGTTAATTCGGCTGTGCTTAAGGGAGAAAATGCTGTTTTTGGTGAAATGAATCTAGCAGCGCAGATGTAAACATCAGCTGCACAACCCACTGGGGTGTTATTTGCTTATGGGGACTTGTCACAACAGCTCACTCGAGCAAGAACGGTACCATAAGTACCATCAGGCCACTGTAGTGGCCGCGCCCAACAAGGCGGGACTTCATTGTTTAAAAGCAGTACCGAGCAAGTGATCGTGCCTTTTCCTGCTCAATCTAGAGCCTTTGAGGAAGTGCTACACGCACAAAACGCGTCAGGCAAGACTGCATGATGCTGCAAGTTGTTGTTTTACCCACGCTGTGTCCTCCATAAATAAATGTGGCAGAATCTATATCTTCTGGTGAGGCTTACTTCATTCAACAGGCAACAGTTTGTGGATATATATATATATATATATATATATATATATATATATATATATATATATATATATATATATATATATATATATATATATATATATATATCTCCAAGCTCCAGTTCCTTCAAACATACCCAGCCGGGTTAGAGGGAAAGTCAGCACTCACGAAAACAGCAGCAGCAGTTTCAGCAGAAAATTTTTATTTAGCGAACAAACGTGTTTCGGGAACAAGTTCCCTTCGTCAGAGTTAACATCAGAATGCGTTACGCGGCACCATTATCTATGTTTGCAACCATTATAGAAACAAACAACGGACTAAAGTAATTGCACTCAAAATGCGCGCCATCTTAACTTGTGTTCAAATTGCATAGATAACCATAGAAACATTTCGCATTTCTTTAAGTTTCAACATGCGTGACATTTGTAACCATTCATCATTTTTCGACATATCGCACATATATGGCAATACTTGTCTCAAGAACGGTTCTTAAATAAATAATTGTGCCGTGAATCGGCTATCCATAACTGTATCCTATGAGAAATTGAATCCCACATCAAATACTGAATACAATTATTCATAAAACACCTCTCTGAGCAAATTAGCATTGTCAAAGACAATGCTCATTATATACAAGATGTATCTAATTTAAAGTGCTATTTTAAGCAGAATCTAGCCGTGGATCGGCAATTGCGGCCTGTCTGGCCGCTAACATCTCAGAGTAGTGTTGCTAAACAATGTCAAGCTTTGCAAATGGTTTTTGGTCATCAAGCAATTATATTATAATACAACTTCATTTTGAAAAATCAGAATTTCCATCACTAAAGTGTTTTCAGTATCGAACCAACACATGCATGCTAAGCATATGTCATTCAACCCAAGTGGGTTGACAATTCTTCCCCAATATTCAGTCCTTTCGGGGCCCTGGTTTCAAGATCAATAATGAAACGGGACTCCAATCTTCTCAATGTCTGTAATCTATTTCCTCCTCTGGGATTTTCTACCACTTGATCCAAACAGAAATATCTGAGGAGATTCCTGTCACTATTGTGTTTGATGGCAAAATGCCTGGCTACTGGGTACGTGAAGTCCTTGTTTGTTATAGCCCGCATATGCTCTAACACTCGAAGTTTAACAGGATTGATAGTACTCCCCACATATCTGTATGAGCAGGGACACATCAGACAGTATACTGCATGATCCGTATGACAGGACATAAATTTGGTGATTTTTCTCCCACCTCTACAGCCTGGTAGATCATACGACAACGTTCTTTTGCTAGCATAACAGGCTTTACATTTTCCACATGGAAAGAAGCCCTTAACGTCTTTAAGTGTCCCTATCAGTTTTTCCTGTGGTTGTAAAAAACTGTGAACCATCTCATCTCGTAGGGAACGTGCCTTCCTGAAGGTTAATAAGGGTTTCTCAGGGATGTCAGACCCAACTATAGGGTCGGATTTGAGAATGTGCCAGTGTTTGGATAAGATAGATCTTAATTTAAAGAAATCCGCAGAAAAAGGTGTGATCATGCGGAAGTTCGTTTCTTCAGTGGACTCAGTTTTTTTGTTCTCAAGAAGGGTCCTACGAGGTATCATTCTAACTTTCTTCAAAGTATCCTGAAGCAGGTTCAAATTGTAACCTCTGTTCTGGAATCTATCTATGCTGTCTGCAGCTGCTGATTCAAAATCCTCATCCTGTGTGCAGTTGCGTTTAAGTCGCATAAATTCCCCGTAAGGGATATTCTTAATTAGTTTACGGGGATGGCCGCTAGGAGCGTGTAGCACGCTATTGCCAGCGGTCGGCTTGCGATAGAGTTGGGTGCAGATGTGCCCATTTCTCGCAGTTACTTGGAGATCAAGGTAATTGACTCTTTCTTTATGGATCTCTCCTGTAAATTTGAGATTACACTCATTCTCATTTAGCACTTCTATGTACCGTTTAGCCTCATCTATGGACCCGTCCCACACTAGGAACAGGTCATCTATGTACCTGCTCCATAATACCACCTTGGTGTTCCAGGTGGCATTCCTGGGGGCCCAGGCTACCTGCTCCTCCCACCAGCCTACGAATAAATTCGCATAGCTGGGGGCGAAGCAGGAGCCCATCGCCATACCAGAACATTGTTGATATAGTACATCCTGAAAAAGAAAGATGTTATTATATAAGCAGAATCTTATAAGTTCCAATAGCATCTTATTGTGAGTAGCAAACTTCATTTCTCTTTTGTTCAGGAAAAATTCAACAGCTTTAAGACCTTGTTCGTGGTCTATGCAGGTATAGAGACTTGTTATATCTAAGGTGATTAGTACATATGAGGATTGCCAGACAAGAGGTTCCACTTTCTTTATAAAGGCTGTAGTGTCTCTGATGTAAGATTTAAGGGACAATACGAAGTTAAACAAAAAGTGGTCCAAAAATTTCGATAGATTTTCAGTGAGGCCTCCAATGGAGGAAATGATGGGTCTGCCCGGGGGTGTTTCAATGTTCTTATGCACCTTGGGCAGGTGGTAGAAACAAGGAAGTGTAGGGTTCAATGTCTTAAGAAAAAGATATTCATCAAGGTCAATCATCTGTCTGTCGTGCCATTTCTTTAGGAGATGGTGTAGTTCTTCAATACTTGCACAATATTCCTTTTTGGTGATAGTGATATAGCACGACGTGTCTTGGAGCTGGCGCATGGCCTCTGCAACATATTGTGGTCTGGACATGATAACAATGTTGCCCCCCTTGTCAGAGGGTTTACATACAATCGTTTTGTCCTCTGTCAAGCTCTTGATCGCCATTCGTTGTTCTTTCGTGATGTTATGATGTTTGTCCCGGTCATTGGGTCCAATCCTCATCATCATCAGATCCCTGATGACTACATCCGAAAAGATGTCGATGGCATCCATAGCAGTTTGGGGGAAAAATCTAGAAGCAGGTTTAAATTCAGTCTTGGGTGCTTCTTGGTCAATATTCACTCCCACCAATCTTTGAGTCAGAGAGTCACTTGTTGTGTATGGTTCCAGGTCAGCTTCTCGTCTTAGGTTCTGCAGAACCTCACAGGCAGTCAGATCATTGACGCATAGTAAATCAGTGTCTTTTTTGTTGTGAGTTTTTTCGCTTCTTTAGCAGTAGGATTTGTTTTGAAAAATTTATGTAATTTGACTTTCCGGACAAACTTATACAGATCAATTCTTGTCTGTGTATATTCCAAGTTTTTATATGGACAGAACGTGAGGCCCAATTTTAAAACGGACTCCTCAGCAGTTGTTAATTGTCTCTGTGAAAGATTAACAATGGTTAGCTGGTCCGAGGCATTTACACTCTGCCTCTCCTTTGGCTTCTGGTGACCCTTGCATTTGGTTTTGTTTGCCCTCTGCCTCGTCCCTTTCCAGCCTCCCCTTCTGGTTTGTCTACTTTTTCTGGGGGCTTCTTCTTGCCGTCCCGAAGCCAACTTTCTTGAATGACTGTAAACTCCCCCTGAAAAGGGGTCTTAGTGGTTGAGGTTGAGGGTGCTGCAGCAATGTTTGCCATCTCGTCTTCCGATAGCTCACTTGCAGTGACTTCTGAGTCGGAGGCCTCAACTCGTGTTTACATGTTGCCTTTCGGTATGAGTTTTTTTCTCGCAACCTCTTTCCGTGGCTGATCATACTTCTTGGAAAAAGTCAGAACCCTCCCCATTGCGTAGTCCGGTTCATCACGGTCACATTTTTCTTGTTTCCGCTGCTTAATTTTTGTTTCATACTTCTGTAGTCTCTTTTTCATATTGGCCCTCAGTTGTTCTTGTTCTTCCTTGTTGGGGTCCTGTGTGATCAGTTCTTCCAACGCCTCTATTTCTTTCACGCCCTTGTCACGGTCGCTCCACGCGAACTGAACCAAAATCTCCAGCATACCTTTGCAGGAGTTGGCTATATGCGCCGCCCATGTTTCTAACAATTGGGGATCAGGGTTCTCGTATGCGGGTACAGTAAAGATCCGAAGACCTCGAGGTACCCTCTGTACCTCAATGTAACCCTGCAAGGATGTACCCTCCCACCATTTGCGGAGTTCGCGTTCATATAATTTCTCCCGTTTTTGAAATTGGCTTGCTAGAGTGTTGGAGACTGCCACATTAGTTGTTGGTGGGAGTGGTGTTGTTTGAGCGGACATATATATATATATAGAGAGAGAGAGAGAGAGAGAAAGAGATAGGTAGTAGAAGTCTCTGCTATCCTTCTATCATCCAAAGAAGGCTGCCAACACTCACAAGTTGTGCTAAATTGTGTGTTTGTTATTTGCTTCCACCTTCAGCCAAAACTTTCCATAAAAAACCTTCTTCCACCCTAACTAGAAAGTTTTGGGTTGATCCATCAAGGTGGGGCCGAGAAAAAGGAAACACTCAAAACGCGTTTCCCCATTCATGTTTCTGTAGGAAAATTAGGCACAGCGATAGCTAAAACCGCTGAAAGTATTCACACCAAATTTGACAGAAAACTAGATCTTCGTCCAGAAAGTGTGCTCTTTGTGATTTACTTTAAAGCCATTCATTAGGTTTTGAGAAATTAAGCTTCATAAAAATTGTATATTTCATGCCATTGAGGATCTGCGGTGCCAACAGATCTTAGGGTGAGATCAGATTGGCTGTTATCACATCAGCAATGATGTGGCAGCAGCCAGTCCTAAAAAAAGATATAAGACGGGAGGGTAGAGATACCCTGCCTGCCTGGGTAGGTGGTAGGGGGGTCCCGGAGAGCCCTCGTCATGCACTGCTAATTACCATCCAAATAACATCATTTATGATATGTTCTATGACATGATTGATAACATAACTGCTACATCTGAAATTACATCATTCATGACAACACTGTGCGAGGCATGGACGCAAGTTATAGTTACTTTAGTGCTTAAGTTACAGTTACTTAGAATAAAAAAAACTGATGAATTTAAGTGGTTTTGTTCTTTTAAAAGGGTGTGTTTTAACAGACATTTTCTCCTAACTGTAATGTCCCTTTCATCTTTGTCTTTTTCAGTGAATAATATATATATATATATATATACACACACATATATATATCTGTATATATATATATATATATATAATCCTCAAAGTGCTTGCAAGCATAACGTGCACTCAGTAGTATGATTGCTCTAGTTGTTTTATTACTCAGAAAACATTACGCGTTTCGACACTGGATGTGTCTTGATCACACGTGTGATCAAGACACATCCAGTGTCGAAACGTGTAACGTTTTCTGAGAAATAAAACAACTTGAGCAATCATACTACTGAGTGCGCGTTATGCTTGCAAACACTTTGAGGATTTAATTAATTGTTCGGCATTTGGGTTCGCCGAAAAAACGCGCCACCTGACTATGGGAGCAGGATCCCGGAAGGACCCTTCTTTCGGAGCAGACTGATATATATATATATATATATATATACTACATATACACATACCCACACATTTACAAGACTCTGATTATCCAATTATATGACATTAGGTATGGTGGAATTTTAACCATGAGCATCCCTGCTCTCCTCCCCACTCTGTCTCCCCTCTGCTGGAAGCACGCAGCTGAATTCCTTGCATACTGCCTGAAAGAAAAAGATACATTCCTTAAAGTATTTCAGACTTTAGAGGTGCTGCTCATAGTTTCAATTCTGCTTTGCAGTATGACTTGACATTTATCCCCAAAAGTGGGACTTCTATTTAAAAGTAAGAAAAGCATTGAGAAGCTGTGACAGTCATTTGAAAACCCGAACTGTCTGGGGAAATCAGAGACATCTAGTCTCCCTAGGTACAGATAAATAGCAGTTACAGAGCAAAGAAAACTTGTTGCTTCCCCAATACATTTCTATTTTGCTCCTCTAATGGGAATGCAGCTTTACTTGCATTTTCACTTCAGGACCAGACTTTACTTGAGTTATAGGCGATGGACACATTCCTTTACTAAGTATGGATTTAATTAAGTCTACAGAGCATCGACTGATGAGTGTTTAAAATAAGCTTTTTTTGAAAGCTATTAGCATTGATCCCATTTGAAGGATACACAGATTTGTCAAGAAAGGGCCTATTTTTAGCAGGGATCGCACAAATTCAATTCCCCACCCAAATTCCCACTGAAATGTTTACTGTGCATCAACCAAGGTTAGCAAAATATTTTAAAATAAAATAATCATTTTGTTTAATTGTTTTTTAACATTAAATTACTTTATTAAATATTTTTAATTAGTTTAAATATTTTAATTTTACATTATTTCCTATGGAGTTTTATTTTAAATTCTGGCCTGCATTATTTGTTACTGGAGGGTGTTGCAGTATTGGCGATTGCCTAAGTATGGTACTGAACTTTCTCCAGCTCTGAACTGAAGTACATTTACTACTTTTGTGGGTCCTTTCAGCTGTAGTAACTTTAGATGTGCAGAATGTGAATAGCAATTGGCTTGCTGTTTTGTGGATCAATGCATGTCCTTTCCTAAACCCCTCCCTAATCTCCCTCCATTTAGTAGTGCATGTGCACCTTTTTCCTGCCATTCCCTCTCATATTTATTGCTAGGAAGTAAACTTACGTATGTGAGGATCTCTCCATAGAAAGATAAGCGTGGTGAAGGTGGAGATTTACACTCTTAGGTTTGAGAAATGCATTTTGTAGTAAGTAGTATTACTGTGGTACTAATTCACATACTACAAAATACAGTTTGTGAATCAGGGCATTAGGTGAAGAGCAACTCTATGGTAAAGCCTAGGAAAAACAACCCTATGGTAAAGCCTAGGAAAAAGTAAAAAAGTTAGCAAAAATTATTTTATGTTAAATATTAGTAAATTGATTTTATATTTTTATTAGAAAATGCTACAACTCCATCTACCTAATTGTGAATTAAATGTTTAATTCATTTAAATATATTAAATTACACTAACAATATTATTTTTAAGATATCCTACAAACAATCCCACCTAAAGTAAAATGTTTACATGTGTTTATTATGCATTAATAGTTACACATTTATGTTTATAATTAACTTAAAATATTGTATTATTTTAAAATGAATTTACATTTAATTTTAGATTAAAATTGGTTATTAATGTGTTTAATCATAAAATAATATTTATTTTTTTAAATTATGTTTATTTTTTTGCATGAAATGAATTATGTATATTTATTTAAAAAGTTGAAAAAATTAAGTTAATGTAATATTATTTCCTGCAGGGTTCTATTTTAAGTCCCTACTTCCATTAATTTCTATGGGAGGGTGTCTCAGTATCAGTGATTGGAAAGATGTGGTGTGTGACTTACTACTGCTTCTTTCTGGCAATAGTAACTTACACCATATAATTTAGCTCCACCCCTGTTGACTTCTCACCTATTCATGTATCCTAACCTTAGTTCCTAGGTCCTCTGGGTGTGTTACTTGTACATACAATTGTGACACCATGCCTTTCGTACCCAAGTGTGTGGTGATGAACGTTTTAAATGTTCTTTTCTTCCATGTAGCCACCAAACTGTTAATAGGTAGTAGTGACTGATGTCCAGCTGGTTGTATGAAGGACTTTACTTTACATCCTTGGAGGTTTCTCTTGCCATACAAAGTCCAACAATTACTGCTGAAATGCTTAGAAAGTGGGGTTTTCTATCCTGATCAGGAGTGCTTGAAAAATGTATATGAGTCTTGGCACCAACATTCTTTTTATAGCTGCCCATCCAAAAGATATACAAATGTTTCCACATGCTCAATTTGTTCTTGTTCTCCTCAATCAATGGTGCCACGATGTCTGTATACAACCCCAACACTGAAGGGGTTATGTTAGCACACAAGTATGTTAATGTCCTCTCCATTATTTGTAAGGGCATTTCTGTTTTCACATAATCATACTTTTGCTAACCAGGCTCATTGGCATCAACATCACGATCTTCCTGAATTCTTTTAAGAAGCTGTGGTACTAATCTGTTCAGGCCAGTTATATGCAACAAGGCATAATAGTCGAACAATAAAATCCTGTGTTTACTCCCTTCATAGTGCACCCCACTTATTTCTCTTGATTGCCCAAAAGCTATTACCAAATGCTCTATCAACGAATATCAGCCGATACAATACAGAACTTTACATTGTGAGTCATTACATCACAGGATGTACACCGGGAGTACCTTTATATTTGGAGTCCTTTAATTGTAAGTAGCTTTACTTCGTACATTTAGAGGTAAATGCTTTTTCAGTCAATGTATATATATATATATATATATATATATATATATATATATATATAGATAGATAGATAGATAGATAGATAGATAGATATATTTATATTTATATTGATATAAAAATATTCACTTAGGTTAAAATAATATATATATTTCTATTTACATTTATTTAATATAACTTATATTTTAACGTAGATTTAAGGTTGTGATGTTTTCCTATGTATTTTTTTAAAAACATAATTGATTGCTTTTGAAATTTAAATATTGAACACGGCCCATAAGACCTACATACAACAGCACCATTACAGAAAATAAAGCAAAGAAAGAAACAAACACCTGCCCTCTGTTACCCCCTTCAACCCCACCCACATTCCATCATTAAAACACAAATGAAGTCCAAGTAGTAGATTGGCCGTCTCACTCCAGCCCAGTCCGCCCTTCTCCCTTGAAGGCCCAAACGTCATCGTCTATTAGGTGGTGTATGGGAGGAACTGACTCCAACTGTCCTGATAATCAGTCCATTACTTCCAGATCTTGGGATGTTTCTGAGGGCAGCCCCTCGCTTTATATACTGCCACTTCCAAACCCATACAGTGATCCATCCCTCTCTTCCACACTGCCAACGATGGGGGAACCCAGCCTTCCACTCTCTTGCTATATCCCTTTTTGCTAATGTCAGTCCTAAATGTAACAGGAACAATTTATACCTATCCCTGTTTAAATCATCAGTGAGATGGAGGCAGGTGAGTTTCAGGTCAGAAGGATCTGCCATGACAAAACCCTGTCCACGCAGGGTTTCACCCAGTCTAGATTCTATCCAACTCAGGACAGCTCCACACTGTATGAATAAATGTGCCCTCCCCTGCACTACATCGAAGACAGGATGGCTAGACGATCACCCCCATCTGCCAAAGACTATGGAACATAAAGTAGACCCTGCGGAAATATTTGAGCTAAATCAGCCGGAGTCTGGCCACAATTACAGCCTCGCGATGCATCCCCAGAACTTCTGTCCAATCCTCGTTTTCCAACATACCCACATCTACCTTCCAGTCCGTGCGGAGGGTACCAAATGCACAGGGTTGAATGGAGAGAAGCATCTGGTAGATTTTTGCAACTTTGTGATCCCCTATGGTGCCCATCAGAAGTTTCCCCTCTAATTGATTACATTTGGGAAGATCAGATATGGTGGCAATTTAGTAGGTCAGTGCATGGCGAAGCTGAAGATACCGGTGAAACTTGCTGCAGTTGATCTGGTACTCTGCCTGCACGATCTGGGAGGACTTGAGGATCATAACCTGCATAACATCCCTCAGGGTATATATCCAGATGAGGTCCCATTTCTGGAAGCCCTCTAGTGCAGCCACCTGTGAAAGCATATGTCCTAACCATAATAGCATCTGTTCTGTCAGCCTGCCCCACCATTTTAAATGTTGGTGAGAACAGTGCCATAGATTCAGTACCACTCTTGTCTCCGAGGGGAGACCGTCTCCACCGCCCCCCACCGTATAGGTAGGAAACCAGTGGGGGATTCCACCATCACCCATTTTTCTAATGCATAAGATGGTTCGCCTTGAAGGTCATACCACCAGTCATTTATTATCAGGAGGTGGGATGCAAGGTATCTGCGATGGCTATACCCCCACAATAAGTAGATTTAATGAGTTTGCCAAGAGCAATACAAGGGGGATGGAATTCAGCTTAGGAAACCACTGCCTTGGAAAGTCGTATGGGAAGTTCTGTAATTGAAAGAGGAATCTGGGTAAGGACACCATCTTGAAGATGGCAGATCATCCAGTCAAAGATAATGGGAAAACGAACAAGATCTTAGCATCCTCCTTCAGGCGAGCCATTACCGGCTCCGAATTGGCCATCCACGCCACTGTTGGATCAGGGGACACAAAAATGCCCAAGTATTTGAACTCGCACTTTGGAACCCACAGTACGGACGCCCACCCAAAATCCTGGGGCAAGTGCCAGCCGAGAACACAGTGGACTTAGACATATTAATGTGGAAGACCAAAGTTTCCCCAAAGATGCACATAATCTGTAGGATATGGGGCCCTGTAATATCAGGCGTGGTGAGGAAGAAAAGGACATCATCGGCATAGAGTGCTGTATCCTATATATTTTCTCAGTTTAGGAGTAGTAAAGTTAGAACTCCTAACTTTACTGCTCCTAAACTGAGAAAAATCTCAACTTTAAGACTTTCGGTATTCACAGAAGGCATTTAGGAGTCCTAAATTTAGGAGTCCTAACTTTACTGCTCCTCAACTGAGAAAAATCCTAACTTTAAGACTTTCGGTATTCACAAAAGACATTTAGGACTCCTAACTTCTGTGAATACCGAAATGAGAAAGTGCCTTCTGTGAATACCAAAATGAGTAAGTGCCTTCTGTGAATACCAAAATGGTAGTAAGTTTAGGAATTTGTCTTAAGTTAGTTCTGTGAATCGGGCCCAGACTACTTAAAGCCCATCCGGAAACCCTCATCTCAGACTCCTTCTTCTCCATCAGAAAGGGTGCTACCATAAATGATTTAATCTTTTACACTAAACGTCATGCTCAATGGCAGAAGGCCATATACTCTCTGCTCAAGATCTCCACTTCCCTGAAGACTCCACATGGCCTTAGATCGATTGTTGCGCCCCCATCAGCTTACAGTGCTGAAGCCACCATCTCACTTTACAAAACCTGAACCATCTTTATACAAGCCTCAGATGACAATCTAGTGATATTTAACATTGTTTTTCTCACCCTCTGGAATACAGTGGCTAACTTCAATCCCACCACCTTCGAAGGGGCTGCCCCCCCAGCGGCCCCCCTTCTCCTCAAAGTCTATCTCCTACCTCTCCACTACCACCCTCGGACCATACATCTGCTCCGATGGGCCCCATTCTAGCTACCGTAATTCATAATAACAATTCCCCCTCACTGCCCATTGATAGCAAGCCGTGACAGCACAGTCATCATGCTGGGCTACCTCCTCCCCCTCCCTCTGTTAGCTAGTGCTAACTCCCCTAGCTCCACAACTCACAGCACTACCCTGGTTCCCCGCAGGATCCCTTCCCTCAGCCCAACCCGCAATCCCGTCCTGCTCCCACAGGCCTTTAGGGATCTCTTTCCATCCGCCCCCTCCCCTATCCTTCCTCACCCCTCCGAGCACGCAGCACCATTTCCGTGAAACCCTTTCCTTGGGGCACATCCATTTGCCACCTCCCCTTCTATCCCCCACCCACGCAAGCACCCTACACCTGCAGGATCCCCTGAACCTAGCCTCCCAGTCCCAGTCCCATTCACATACATCATTGGAAGGTCGACTCAACTAGATAGCACTCTGCCCACAACAACTATAGGCAGAGGTTTGCAGCCTATTACATATCACGAAGGAACTGTAGGATAACTCTAGACTTAGCTGTCCCACTATGAACAATCACCATCTACGTCTGCTCCCAGCTACCGGGTGTACTGGGCCCCCTTCCCCCCACGGTACTCAGTGGTCACCATCCCTCTTCACCCACACACCCCATAGTTGGGCCTCTGCTCCGCACCCTAATGACCCTTCTCGCCCCTCCAGATGTAGGGCCTCCATGTCTGATAGGGATATTCATTCTTTCCTACTTTCATATGATCAGCACATACCTTCACCATATCAAACTTGCAACTAATTGACTCCATCCCCACTGATCCCTTCAGGGAACCTAGGCCAAACACCAGAACTTTAAAGGAGAACAAACTCACAAGAGTCACCACCACTCTACCCCACCAACGAACACCAACATAAGACGCAAATGCATGCTCCTAAACTGTAGTTAGGCTGTTAAACAAGCTGCGGACATTGCCGACCTCATCCTGGCCCAGGATCTTGACCTTGTAATGTTTACTGAAACTTGGCTAAATGACTCCGCTTCTCTTATCCTGGACATTTTAATGCCTCCCAACTACGATATCATTAGGCTGGACAGAACTAGTGGTCATGGTGGAGGCATCGCCTGTTTACATCGTAGCAATCTAACAGTGAAAGTACTTCATGCCGACCTCCTGCCGTCTTGTGAATACCTATGCATTGAAGTGACTGTTTGCAACAATCACTCATGCAAACTGCACACATTTTACCACCTCCCTCGCGACAACCTTCCCTTCACAGAACAGATCATGGACATTATTTTGGCCAATGCTGATTTCCAGGGCACTCAAATTTTCCAGAGAGATTTCAACCTCCACTGGAACGATGAAAATGATGTGGTGGTCAATAGCCTTAAGTCCTTCCTATATGACCTCACCCTAATCCAAATCTGTGACAGCCCATCTCATATCAAAGGAGCTACCTTAGATCTTGTCATTGGTAAGCCCAACTCCATCCTTCTGGAGTCGATCCTCCTGTGTGATTGGAGGGATCATTATTGCATCACCTTCCACATCCTGGAATTGGGTAGAGCTAATAGAGCCCAGCCTAAGAACCCAAACCAGTTGAAAAGATGTCTACTGAATATCAACTCGCAAGATCTGACTGCTCTCTGCGATATCACCCTGCCCCCTCCCTTGAACATGTCGGATGTCCATGACCTTACAGCCCACTATAACCACTCAAGGCTTAAGGTACTAGACTCTGTTGCACCACTACAGCTTAAACAAATGTCCTCTAAACTCTCCAAACCGAGGTTCAATGATCGTCTTAATTTCGAAAGAAGAAATTTAAGACTTGTGGAAAGGTTGTGGAGATCCCATCCCTCCAGTGAACATCTCTACCATTTGAGATCCCTGAAAAGCAGTGACAATAAACACATCAGATGCTCAAAGGCCACCTTTTTCAGAACTCAACTAGATCAAGCATAAAACCATCCAAAAAACAGTTTGAACTCATCAAATCCCAAGCTAACAGTCAACCTAATCTCTTGTCACTGGGTCAATGGACATCGCCGAACTGTGAAGAATTTGCCAATTTTTACACGGATAAGACTGTTAAGATTGAAACTGAATTACGTTCAGCCCTTGATCACCTGTTGATCAGTTCACTAAACACCCTCCACCCCCCAGGGTGGGACATCACTGTCCCTGCGCTGCCCTACCGCCCCAAAAACAATACATTCTGGCGTCTGTTCCAAACCTTGGATAAATGCACTATACGCAAAATGCTGTTGACTTTAAAACCTTCCAACCATTACAATAACTCTCTGACATCGAATCTCTTACCGAAGTTAAATCCTCCTTACTAACACTTTGGATGACGATCGTCAATGCATCACTTCAACAAGGTGCTATTCCTGTGAGCTGTGTACCCACGTGACCTGCGTAATGCCTTCCAGCCGCTGTCAACAAACATGGCTTTGCAGCACGGCCGGTTACCTCCCCGAGTCAGCTCGGTGGGACGCTGGGAGAACCGACGGACAGGTCAGTGCCCACAGTTTTTCACCGCAATTTGTAATTTAAAATTTTTGTGACGCTAGGGGTGTAACCTTTCTGCGTATACACTCCAACTTTGTATACGGAGTAAGTAGGTTGTAACGTGTTAAGCACAGTCTATTCTAAACTTTTGGAGAAACGTTTGGATATGAGGCCAATAGAGGTAGACCAGGCAGTTACGGATTATGGGTCTTTTTTACAACAAAGACAGAGAAATGACTCTAGATGGTGAAAGACAGAAACTAGCGATGGAGAAATGCTACCAGGGTGAACTTTGGTAACCCAGTACCATGAGAGTAGTTGGTTCACAGTATATTACAGATTGGTTTTCGACCGGTGGGGCGAGTGTCTCTAAGCCACATTTCCACCATGACAGAGCCACATGAAAAGCGGTCTCATTACACCTGACAAAACACTGCGGATATTTTACATACAGAGTTTCTGCATTAATGTTTCTGTATTAATGTTGATGGAAGATTCATTATACACCAATTGAATTGGATGGGCATTTACGTCATCAAAAGAGCCTTGATTTATTATCCTTTGTTTTTATTAGAGCGGTGCTCCACTTACCTGAGCTGCAGCCAGGTGAGGTGATGCTTTATCCTCCTACCTAATAGGTAAGCAGATTTATATCTCAAGAATGTTTTTTTGCTGATATGCCTGTATAACAAACAGTATACAACACGCATGTTTAGCTACCAGTAGATGTACATATTAATGATGACATCTTTGTTTTCTTCTTTCTTCCTTGCGTCTTGTGCTTGGCATGATTGTTCTTCTGGTCTAAACACTCAGTTTTCCGGAGGAGACTTTCCATGACCTAGGATGATCAGGTGACATGGTTAACATTTTATATTATTCTCACTTTCTTGCAGTAGCGAATATGTGGTCCTGACGAAAGCAGTGGCCAAATAATATCCAAATTTGCTGAAACATGTTGACCCATGATTCTAGAAAGCAGTTATTTGGTGAATCTGCTGTTATTTTGCACTGTTTTTAAAGATTGGAATTTGTGAGAGATATTAATCATTTTTTCTTTTCTCTCTTCTCTCCAATTTTATACACATCACTATTCTTTCACTCTCACTCATTCACGCACTGCAAATCAGTTACCCTAACACATTTTTGTTTGGTATCCCGATTACTACATTCTATTCCCAATGGCTTGGCGGCAACCACCCTAACACCAAGTGGCTGCGAGCATATTCTCCTTTGTGTGAGGAGAACCCATATGATGACAAGGGCGGTATCGAACGGTAACTGATGGGTACTTTTTATACACTGGTGATATCATGCTGTGCCTCTTGTACACACGGGAGCATGTTATTTTTCACTATTCAGTTGTGAGCCATCTTTTTTGTCTTGAACAGGACGTATAGTTGATTCTCCAGACCCATAGACATTTTTCTTTTTGTAAGGCTATTCCTGATTGCCTAAAATAGGGTCAAGTTACCCCAATTCTAAAGAAACCATCTGCTGATCCCAGAAACCTTCATAACTTTCGTCCAATCTCTAACATCCCCACCATGGCAAAGCTCCTGGAGAAATGTGCGCTCGCCCAACATCGACCATTTCCAACTCCTAAACCAATGCCAATCTGGATTCTGCCCAGGCCATAGCACAGATTCTGCGCTAAGGCATATTGTCGATGATGCGCTAAGAATGTTGGACCATAATGAGTCATGCCTATTGATCCTTCTTGACCTTTCATCAGCATTCGATACTGTCAAACATGATAACCTAATTGACCTCTCAGAACACAGTATGGGACTGTATGGGCCTGTTCTAAACTGGTTCTCTTCGTTCCTTCAGAACAGATCCCAAAGCTTCAAGGTGAACCAATTCCTGTCCCATCCTGCACCAGTCACTCTGGAGGTTCCCCAGGGTTCAGCGCTCTCCCCCACGCTCTTTAACCTGTTCATGGAGCCTCTGACTGAAATTCTGAAATAATCCAACATTCACTATCACATGTATGCAGATTGTAGGAAGGTGGATATCTGACTATGGTTGCCCCCAACTTTTTGCCTGGTGTTTAGCTGGTTTTTCGACTTAGTTGACCTGGGGCCCTGCTATTCAGGACCCCAGGCCCACTGCTCTCTCTGTAAAATGGATTCCATGTACTCTAGGTACATATCTGATTGGATACTAAGTCACCTTATCAGCCCCTGTACAGTGTACCTTAGGTACCCAGGGCATAGGTGCACCCAGGGCCTACCAGGGGCTGCAGCATGTATTATGTCACCCCTGGCTAGCCATCCAAATCTGACACAACTGGCTGATCAATCAGATGGGGAGAGGTGGTGTAATCACCCTTTGCTTTAGATATATTATCTCTATATCTAACCCTAAAATGGACACATATACTCCTATAAGTCACTCCTATGGCAGGCCTTAACAATCCTGGAGGCAGAGTGCTTGGAATTATGTGAGACAGTGCTCTGGCATGAGCTGAGCCTGTCTACAGCTTTCGGAACCAAGTCCTTTAGCTGTGTAGTGTAGTTCCTAGTTTCCCACTAGGCCCTGCGCATTGGAATAACATAAACAGTAGTATCGATGTGGAACTGCGGATATTCCAGGCCTCCACTGACTATGCTAAACTTAATTGGGTGTGTTACCAACTAGCTCAGAGGTCACTGGAAACTTTCTTCTCTGCATGGGAAGTGATCAGCTTCCCTGGCACAGACAAGAAGGGATTCAGTTTTCCAACAACCGTGCAACATGACAACTTTGCTCCTCAGATCAAGAGTCAATCTCTAGGGTCGTGTGAAACAATAGACAGGTATTTCACTCAGTCAGATTAGTGCAGTTTACTTTCACGATATGTAGAGAATAGAGAGACGGGCGTTTGTCAATAAAGGGTTAACATTTATTGAACAGTCTTTCTTCTCGTACAAGAGAAATGTATTGCCACAATTGCAAGACTTGTTATGATAAAAAGTACGTACAGTAAGATAAGTATTGCGAAATAGAACTGTAAAAGCATTGATATGGTTTCTTAGCCATACAATGGTTTAAAAGTAATAAAACATATATACAGTCATATATACATTAGGCTAACATACTCAACTGGTGCTTCTAACTAAGCCTACCCCAGTGTGCCTGACCTAAGCCTAACACGTGGAAGGGGAGTAAGTAAGTAGCTTTAAGTTAAGTTGGTTTTGCCAAGGTTTGCTTCAAGAATTCTCATCTAAGGGTTTAGTCAACACCATACCTCTGAATAGAATGATGGAGGTTTGGTATCTCCTTCAGGGGAAGCTCGATATCCCTGTCACCCGCAAGGGTAGACCGGAAACGCCGGAGCTGGATTTCTCTGCACGAGAAAGGCAGCGGCTCTTCTTCAGCGCGTCGAGAGGAGGAGGCGGGGGACAGCGTCCGCGGGCAGCTGGAATCTGCTGGGCTCTTCGGAGAGGGACGGCTGTTCAGCTCCTAAGCATACCACACCATCGTTCGCGCTTTAGCAGCGATAATGGTATCAGTAGCTTCACCACCACAGGGACAGCAGGCTGCAGCGACAGAGTGCTACAGTGCTCAGCAACAGCAATGGGATGCACAACAGGGTGCACGACAGCAATTGCTTAAGGCAACGTTGGTAGTATTTATACCTGACAGGTGCCGGGTTTGACGCAAGTTTGCTGGACATAAGACGTCAATTAAAGATGTCACTAGGAAGTGATAGCTATTAGTTGCTCATTAGAGTTCTATTACTAATCAAAACAAAGCAAGGGGGATTTCCCAGTTTGCTGAGTTTTTATCTTGTTGAAGAACTCGGAGTGTTAATCTAGGAATATCAGATAGTGACTTCTGCTCTGTCATTGCACTAATTGGTTGCAAAGGAAGTGGCAGAGAGAGATATCCTTGAACGTGGCTCTGTTCGTGTGAGGTCAGAGATGACTTTCTGAATATCGCACTTGAACGGTTATGCCAATATAGGGAATAAATGGATTTATAGCCGAATAGGGGCATAAGGTCACAGTATCGATCAGGAACCTAGATAAACACGCAACACCCACTCCACGTTTTCATGTCCATCAAATTACTAAAACTAGAGCAATTAGATGCATGTGTAACATTGCCCACCCCAAAATACATAAATGCATTCGAAATAGGTGTATATTGTAATACGTGAAATTTAGGTACTGTACGTTTTTTGAAGCATAGAATCATTCAAAAACTATTGCATATGAAATCAATGAACGATTATGCATAAGAATTACACATGAAGTATCTCTGACAGAAGAAGGGCGAGATAAATCATCACATATAAATGCATTGCAAAAATGTGTGCTAGAGGCTAATGTAAGTTGTTATGTCTCTAGGTGTGTGTAAAAAATAGAAGTATGAACTTCTGTTCTTTAAGAATAGATTTTACCTCAAGCAAAGAATTGTTCGTGCCAAAAAAGGGTCAATATTTGAAAAATATCCAATTCAAAAGGAATTAATGCTTGAACGGGGAAATAGAGTTCCAACGCTGTTAGCAGTTTTTGTTGATTAAAACTGAAGGCCGAATTCAGAGTTCATGGGAACGCTGTGTGTCGGAAAGCTTCTCAAAGTTATTGTTTCTGTATGGGTGGGAACATCATATCAGACAGGCTCTCAAAGAATTGGTCTACAAATTCAGGTGACAGTTCAACCAAATTAGATAGCGCTGTAACTTGGCAGGTGTGAGAATGATTGCTGTCATCAAAGGCAGGATCAGCAATGCTCACTGAACGTTGTACCTGGATGATGTTGCTTTTGTCACTCGCTCCACTGTTACCACTTGGCTGTAGCACAGGAGTCTCCACGAATGCCGTCATCAAGATTGGTAGCCGCTGGGAACAACACAATGCGTGAGCCGTTATTGGACTGAGCAAAGTATCGACGTCCATTGGTACTGCTGATGGAAGTGAAAGACAGATGTCCAACACGCATTCATCGCCGCAAAGCATACATCGTAGCACAGGTAAAATGCAATTTTGCCATACAGGTCTGAATGAAAGGAACCAGGTCATGTTTAGATCTCTCAGCCTGGCCAATCCAAGGACGTTAGTTATCCTGTCCCGGTAGCGCATTGCTAGGATTGTCTCTTCCATTCCCACGGGAGCTATGTCTGAGCTGAGGCTTGCCATAACGAAGTAGGAGGGTCAAAAATAAAATCCCTGCTACAAGTCCCAAAAATAATGGTATGCCGCCAAAAACAGAGTGCACAAAATTAGGAACGATTCCCAGAATTGCTTGAAAAGGTGTTAGCAGTCCCGTAAAGACTGTTTTGAATATGCCTGGGATGCTTGTGGCACTAGACATGTTAAGGAGTTGGCTTAGCATTTGTACGAAATGCATGGGGCAATTTGTTGATAAAAGTTCATGAACTTCAGTAGCTGTCCTTGCAACTAGAAGATCATACGTCTCTTTTGATGACGTTATAGGCACTGTTGTCTGTAAAAGTACAGATTTCATTTTGCTTAAGGTATCAATTCGTATAGAATAGAGAGTTAGACGAGGCCAGATGGGAGTCACTGTGTCTGCAGGCCCACTCGGGAACAATGCTTGCATACAGCATTTGACCATGGACGTTACTTTCACTAGATAACTTTTCCCTGGCACAAGGCCACAACATCTGTGATCCGTTCTAAGAATGTAACTCCTGTTTGAAAGTTGCATAAAGAAGGGCTCTATCTGAGTTGCAGGTGTGACTAGCTGGTGGCATGAAAGGTTGTTAGAATTTCCATCACATGCTCCGTGTAAATTAATACCCTGACACAAAAGTATACCGCTTAGTGAATGTTTACAGTTGTTACCACTAAGAAATACATTTTTGTCGCTGTCACTATAGCAAGAATGAGTGTATGGTAATTTCCATTCTGATTTTACATATCCTTTACCCAATTGTTCATACTGGCCAGCAGGTATGTACTCAAGGCACTTTTTAAATCGGAAAGTTGTTATCGGAATTGTGATAATTCCGTGTATTATCCATTCAATGACAGGACTCTCTGACATTGTCAATGGTAATCTCTCGAGTTTTTCGATGCTCAGGATTGTATAGTCTGCTCCTTTCTGTGCCAAACTGATCTGTTTATCAGTAAGGTTAAAACTGGAAAATAATGACGTTGTGTTGATTAAACGCCAAGGCACATAGCCTGAACGAAGATTTTGCAGCGTCCAGCCTAATTCTATAATAGAACGTAATTGAGATTGGCCATGTTGTAACATTAGCAAGTCTCTATCTATCACATCAAAGGCAGAGGATACAATATTGTCCAACGAATATATTCTGGAAGACAGAGTCATTAACCCATTGTCTACTACAGAAAGTGATTTTTCCAAATTAATACGATCAATTTCTCGTATTTTTTCAGCAGTTTCAATTTGTTTGACTTTCCAAGCCTCGTTGTAAGCAGCATAGATACTGGTCGCTATGAAACGCTTTTGACGCTGTTTGCGTGGTCCAAGAATGAAATCGCGCAAATCAGCACCATCTTTTAGTAAAGACAAGTGTTGCTTAATTTCAGCCAGTGTGGATGTTGTTAGCCATTCAAGGCAGAGTTTCCCTACACTGTATGTTGTTATTATCCCTGGATGTTGTCTCTGGGAATATCTCGAGTCTAATCTGGTCATTTTTAACCCCTGTGTTTTGTTCAGGAATCTATTTTGACAGCTGTTTGTGTCAGTAGGCCAGATTAACCACTTTTTCCAATCAGGATGTGTTCTGTTGAAATGTAAAATTTGTGTTACGTCTAACTCAATATCTGTGGTTGCATTCTCAGGTATTGGCTTTGGTATAGACGGTGTTTTAAGGTCTTTGATCTTAGCTAGGCCAAGACAGGATGTTTGGTGTATTGTGTCATTTAAAAACAACATTTGTTCTGGTATCATGCAGGTTCTAAATAGTGCTTCAATGCCTTGTACCTGCCAATCTTTTGTACCCCAAATCGTTTTCGTTTCAATATTATTTTTCCAATAATCAAAACCAAATGTCATCATTTTGTCATAAAATACTTCTGAATATATCAATTTAGAATTTGTCAGCATTGTTTTCATTCCTGTTTTATCTAACAGTTTGTAATAAAACGTTTCTGCATCACTGGTGTTAAACCCTGAGAAGTATTTGAATTTCTCAAAAAATGCTTTAGAACTGCTTTTAGGTGGTGTAGAACAATGTTCCCATTGATTATACATAAAAACATTTCTAGGCTGTGCAGATTTATGCAAGTAATGATCCCCATAGTGGGTGTAACAGAATAACTGCTCATAACTAGATGAACCTTGTAAATAATCATGATCTGTGAATCTAGCTGACATTACTAAATCAGACATCATGTCATTAATACTGTTAAAGTCCCAATCATCAGAGAATGTACTAGGTTTTACAAAGTCACTTAAGGAAACCTTTAGTTGATGAGGATACTTCAGGATTTCGACCGGACCATAGATCTCATAGTCTGTTTTCTCCCATACTACCCCACCAGGTATTGGAATTGCTGTGACATTTACTGTTGACAGTTCTCTTTTCTTCACATGGGATGATCTGTGTGGTTTCAGGACTAGGTTGATGTTCTGACTTGCTGTGTCCATTGTAATATATTTTCCTTCAATGAATTTTCCCAAACACAGTACCATGATGAGCCAAAGCAGGAGGAAAAATACACCTAGACCAAACCAGAACTCTAGCCAAGGGGAAATAAGGTAGATTTCCTTCAGCTGATGAAAGAGTTCTGTTGCTTTTTCTTTAAAAGTCTTTTTTGTTTCTGGCATCACTTCGGGGTCATTTTGATCTTCAGAGAAGTTGTCGAAGTTGATGAAATAACCAGAGGCAGTTCTGTCAATTGATGGGATTGTTCTTTCAATCTGTCTTTCGGTAGCACTTTCTGATGCCACATCATTGTAGACTGGTGTTGTTTCTTGACGAACTGTTTCAATCTGTGTCTCAAGAGGCACGAGTTCCATGGCATTATTGCATAGTCCTTCATTGTGCACTGCAGGCTGATCGAATGTGATTAGTCTTTCAGTTTGAACCTCTTGGATTGTTGCAAGTTTGGGTATTCTGTTGTTTCTTGGGAGTCCACTGGGCCTACTGTTGATTATAGGCCACATGCTTGTGGTTTTACCAGATCGATAGACACGACTCTGTTCTCCTTTTTACCAGCTAGGGGCGGTAGTACAACTGATCTTGTTCCGGTGACTGCTAAGACAGGTACTGCTTTTCTGTAAGAAGGCCCAAATTCCTTCTTAACCGCGATCTTTTCTCTGACTAGATCCCCAATCTTTGGAATCCAGACAGGCCTTGCTGGGGCTGTTGCTGGTGGTGCCTCGTCAGTGGTAGATGGCTGTTGCTTTAACTTTATGTTGCTTAAGGATTTTCTTGTTTCGTTCAGTTCCTGTAAAACAGCCAAACGATCCTTTACATCAAAGTGCGTTGTTTCTTCTTGTACCACTGACATCTGACTATCGAGGTCCTGAATACGCATTCTAATTCCGAACAATAGTTTGTATGGGCTGAAACCTTTTAGAGAATTTCTTGGCATGTTATTAAGACTAGTCTGGACACTTATTAAATGTTTGACCCACCCAGCGCCTGAACCTAATACCTTCGCTGTTATAGATTGCTTTATGTCCCCGTTTTTTCTTTCTACCACACTATTCCCTTCGGGGTGCGATGGACAAGAATACCGCAACCCAATTCCCATGCTAGCCATGGCCTCCCTATAAGCTTGAGAGCTGAAAGCAGGACCCTGGTCAGAATGGAATGTGGTAATTGCGTATGTGCCGATAAAGACTCGCAAATCTTTTATAACCGTTCTAGCGTCAGCCGAGCGCTGGAGGCCTCATTTTTTAAGTGCTTTTCGTCTTAATGGTGTACACTCGGACGCGCTTCTCTTCTTTGATTGCGCAGATAGACCGCCTTATGCTGTCCAGAAGGGATCCTGAAACTACACTGGACTGTTCATTACTGCGATCTCTGTTGCAGTTTTCACAATTTTGAGCAAAACATTGAATATCTATACTCATTCCTGGCCACCAGTACTCTTATCGTAATTCTTTCAGAGAGGCTTTGATTGTTTGGTGTCTCAGACCCAACCCCATGTGTGCCTCCAGTAAGAGGAAGCCCCTCCTGCTCCTGTTTGGAATTACTCTGTCCCCCACTCCAGGGATTCGAGCAAAAGGAACGGAGTTTGCATCGATTACGTATGCCTAATTGAGTGGATAATTCACGGGTAGTGCTGCACAGCCGCCCTTTACGGTCGTTTTTACTGCCAGCATGGTTTCCCCGTCAATGTATTTATCTGTACGCTTTTTTGTGGCTACAGAAGCCGGTTTAGTTGCTTCCGCTGTGGCTGTATTAGCCAATGAATTCCCTGCAACATGAACGCCATCACGTTGAAGACTCTGTGCGTGAATCACGTGAGTCTTTTGTAGTTCTTTACTTAAAAGAGCTACCTCGTTCCAGAGCAATTTATGCTTTATTGTGGCACCTGTGTCATCTTTGTAGTCGTTTTCAATCCAACTCTGCAGCTTATTGTTGTAAGAGTTGACGCAAAAATGAGAATCGCACACGATAAGTGTCGGGAATTCACGTTCTGCATTTTCGAGCGCCATCTTTAAACATCTGATTTCAGTTCTCTGAACCAAACAGTTTCTTACAGATTCAGTTTTTGTTACTTTCGGTCTGAATTTACCGCACAGCCAACGACCTTTAATAATCGCACATGCTGCATCGTAGGATTTTCTCTCTACTTTGAAATGCTGTACAGAGCTATCTGTATAGATTATACAGGCATATTGTGGGAGAGGTAGAATTTCGATTGGCAGAGGATATTCTTCTTCATATTCTAAATCATTCAGTTCTTCGAATTGCGGGGCGAAATAGTATTTCACATCTTCCGCTCCTAGAGAATCTATGCACTGTATCCATTTCGGATCCAGTGACACTGTAGGCAGGTTTACTGGGCTGAATAGCGCCTCGAAGGCGGATTCCGCTGTAAGGATATTAATCCTTTTGCCGTGTGCTAGTTCTCGTTCATTTGCTAATGCGATTTGCACTGCTTTCACAGTTCTTTCTGTGGGACTGAATGTTTTTTCTGCTTGTGTGTACAAGTGTGATTCAATTGAAATTGGTACCTTTTCTCCCTCATTAGAGGTCAGGTACATGAATCCGCATCTTCCTGGGATGACTCGGATTACAAGATCGATCGTGTTGTCACGTGTATCTAATTTTGTTTTCGCCAACATGTCTGTTTGCAGTGATCTCAAAATTTCTGTGTGTTTTTGAGTCCAATTGATTTGTTTAAAATCAGGTTTAATTAGTTCGTAGAGAGGTTTAACTCTCTCTGCGTAATTTAGAATGTAAGTTCTTCCGAAATTCAGAAAACCTAGTATGGATTGTAAATTCTTCAGCGTTTTTGGAGCTTGGAGGACAGCGCACTTCTCTAAGAAGTTGTCCGCTAGGCTTTTCCCTTCACTTGATAATTCGTACCCTAAGAATAGTACTGTCAGATGGGCAATTCGAGACTTTTTAAAGTTGAATTTGTAACCCTCTGCTGCGAACCCAAGTATGATGGTGTTCACTCTTTTCAAGTGAGTATCCAAGTCGTCGTCTGTGAGATAAATATCATCTACGTAAGATAATGCTTCATCATCATATATTTGTAGTAACTCTGTTACTCTAGCTGAGAATAGTCCTGGGCTGTTCTTGAACCCCTGTGGGAGTCGACAGAATTTTTTCTGTGACCCAAATGCAGAGAAAGCGGTCAAATATCTGCTTCCCGGTGCAATGTTTTGACAAAAGAAGCCATTAGAAATGTCTAATGTCGTTTTATATTTTTTCCTAACTTTATTATTCATTAGGGCTGCACTATGCGAGTTTTGTACTGCAAAAGTTTTGCAACATGTATTAAGAAGTCTGTAGTCCAAAACTAGACGATATGAATTGTCTGGCTTGGAGACAGGAAACAAAGGATTGTTCATTTGAGAGGTGCATGTTTCAATCACCCCCTGGTATTCAAGTTGATCTAAAATCTCCCTGACTCGTTTTTTAGCTTTTTGCTTTATGGGATACTGCCGTTGGGCAGTTGGTTCACTTTTTAATTGGATTTTGTGAGGAGGTGAGTCCTCATCCCATCCTACATGATTTTTATACAATGCAGGTGCCTGGGCCACTGCCCATTTCCTTGCATAAGTATATTTTTTGTGAATCGGAATGTGATTCGAGAAGGCAGGCATAATCACTTCTTCGCCACGAGGGCACTCCCTGACAAACTCTGGGGGCCAATCTTTTTCAGCTAACAGAATATCATAGCCTTTTGAGGGCTTATCCCAAAATAGACCCTTAATTTTCCTAGTCTTATCACCCTCTATACGCAATGTAATTTGGTATATTTTATGGGGCTCGCTAAGTCTGGTGTCGGCAGTTTCGACCTGAATGTATTCATTCGTGTCCACTGTCTCCAGATGAACAAAAAAATTACAGTCTGAAAGAATCGAGAGTGTATTTTCTATTCTAAAAAATCCTCTTGGCAAAACAATCATCGAAGATAAAAAACGTCTGATTAGTCCAAAGAAAGACAATACTAATGAGGTAAACGAAAAATGGATTACAGCAGCCTTGCATGGTAACAAGGTACATTGACAAGACTCGCCACTAATACCATTACAAGAACAGAGCACAGCAACCTCTATAATGAAAATATGCTCATGGAACATCAACGGGATTAATAGTAAGTTAAAAAACGCCAGAATAGAAGGTCTCTCGGATCAAAACCAACTTATATTATTGCAGGAAACATGGGCAATAGATCCACCTATGTTAAAAAATTACAAGGGGTATTTTGTACCAGCAATTAAATACAAGAAGTTTGGCCGCCCGTGCGGAGGCCTAGCAATATACGTTCCATTGGTATTAGACGCAAAACACGAGCAAATACAGACAAATAATCCAAATCTACTAGCAGTAAAATTACGATACAAAACTCGCAGAAGGAGGTCGTATAAAATCTTGATATTAGTCAATATCTACATACCACCGAAACAGAAATTAAAGAAAGAGATGACTGCCGCCATAAACAATTTACTTTTGGAACTAATCTTGGAAGAGCCGTTAGCGGACTACATCGTATCAGGTGATTACAATACAAACTTGCTGACATCCTTTGTGCGGGATGACTTCGTCCAAACTCAAAACCAACAGTGGGAAATCCCGGATCCAATAATGGAACCTAGAACATCTAATAAACAAAATAGAATAGGGATAAACTTGGTAAAGAACTTGGAAGCACTCGGTTTTAGGGTACTAAATGGGAGATTCACAACAGACTCTCCACCGGCTAGCTCTTTTCATTCAACTAACAGTAAATCATGTATTGATTACACATTTACATCATTGTGTACTTTCAGCAGAGTGACTTCCTACTATCTAAAAAAAGTTTTGAACAGCGATCACAGCCAGCAAATCGTTAAGATAAAGTTATTTTGCGCAGAATCTGAAAAGTACTCGATATTACAAGGCCAGATCAGTACCATAAATTACAAAAAACTTACTTGGAAACCTGAAAATATGGAGGAGACTATTGCAATGGCAAAAAATCTAGCTGTGGAATGCTTTGATGAACAAACAAAGTGCACTGCCCTAGATAGATGGGCTGAATTTACACAGAAAGTGGTGTCCAACAATTCAAAAATAATAGGTAAACAAAGGAAAAAGAATACATTTATGAAGATAAAAGAAACTAAGATCTATCTCCCATATGCGGTAAGGAAAACTAGAACCATGAGAAACAGGCTGAGGAAACAGCTAACCAAGACCCCACTTAACGAGGAAATACTGGCATCATTAAAAACTACAAATAGCACCTTAAGGAAACTAATCTGGAACGAAAAAAATAAAGACAAACAAGAGCTTTTAACAAAAATCTATTACGCAAGTACTTTAACAAACTCGCGGGAATTCTGGAGATTAATTAATGGACTAGCTAGACCAAATAAGGTTGCTATAGGATCCAGCTTATCTGAAGAAGAATGGGTGACGTTCCTTAAAAAACATCTAGATTCCAAATCCACAGCACCAAAACAACCTGCAATCAATCCGATGTACATAAAGGCTGATCAAGAAGGCGATTATGATATTATAATAACTGAAACTCAAGTGGCTGGGCTAATTAAAAGACAGAAGGATGGGGCCCCCGGCCCCAATGGTATCCCATTTGCACTATATAAGGAAGCACCTGACTTCTGGTCCACATATCTTACAGATGTTTTTAGAGAAGTAGTGGAGAGCGGCCAAATCCCTAAATCATGGAAAGGATCATTAATAACACCAATCCTAAAGAAAGGAAATTGGCAACTATTGGAAAATTATCGCCTAATTACATTGCAGGACACCGATGCAAAGTTGTTTGCCGGACTCCTACTGAAGATCTTAACGGAATGGGCAAAAGAGAAACAGGTACTGCCTGCGAATCAAACAGGCTTTATTAAGGGACTTGGTACATCCACAAATATTTTAATACTATCACTACTAATAGATAAAGCAATCACATCTAAAGAACTGCTATATCTGTGCTTCGTAGACTTTAAGTCTGCTTTTGACTGTGTTGACAGAGAACTCCTTTGGGAAAAGCTTAACAAACAAGGAATTCCGCATAATCTCTTACAATTGATCCGGCTCCTGCACACAGAAACTTGGGTAAAGGTAAGGTTAGGTGAGGGAAATACACTAACCAGAAAAATCTCTACATCGAGTGGCCTAAAACAAGGGTGCGTTCTGGCCCCCTTACTTTTCAACTTATTCTTAGCAGATCTTTCTACAGACCTAAATGAAATCAATGCACATTCCCCAAGGCTAGCAAACAAACTGATATCTAACCTATTATATGCCGACGATGTTGTGCTTTTAAGCCAAACCAAAGTCGGCATGCAACGATTAATCAATGGGATTTTTAGGTATTCACAGGAAAATGGCATGCAAATAAATGAAGCTAAGACCAAAGTAATGGTCATTTCAAAAAATGCTCATCTTAAATCCAAACATAAGTGGTTATTAAACGGAAAAAAATTGGAGCAAGTAGCAGAGTATAAATACTTGGGAGTTACTTTTAATGACAAAGGCAACTTTCAGACACAAAAATCGGACATTATAAGAAAGGCAAACTCCCTAGTAGGGGCCTTTAAAATCATTCAGAAATCAACAGGAGATTTGTCTTATCACCCTTTATTAAAAATAATTGCCGCAAAATTATTGCCTGCTCTAACCTATGGTAGTGAGGCACTCAATGGTCAAGATGCTGAAATTATTAATATAGCTGTAGCTAAAACGTACAGATCCTTATTCTCTCTCCCGAAGAATGCCTCACAAGCTCAGGTGAGACTTGAGTTTGGGCTAAACAATCAATGCTACGCAAGGAAAGGGCACATACTAAAAGTATGGAACAGAATAAAAAACGACAAGGATAATGAAATGTCCCGCTTATTGTGGCAGGAAGTGAACAACAAAACAAACACAAACGTCAGCTCCTGCTTAAACAGCGCTATTGCAGAATTTGGTATAACACCAATCTGGGAAACCACAATTACGTCGGAGAGCTTCAAAAAAACAATAAACAAACTCACTAACTACCTCTCCATGATTATGGATAAAGATATTCTGGTCAAGCGTAGCCACGCATGGTCAATTGTCTCTGGATATAAGAAAAAAAAGGTTCAAACCTATCTAGAAACTGCATGGTCTAAGAAAAATAAACACATTTTTATTAATGCCAGATTTGGCTTCTATCCAGGCACATGCCACTTACCACCATGGAAGAGACCACAAGGAAATAACATATGCAGGCTTTGTAACCTAGGAGAAGAAAACATCTTACACCTATTGTGTCTTTGCCCGGATCTGGAAATTGAAAGAAAAACTACAATTAAAAGAATGTTTAACATGCGTAGTGTAAGGACATGTAGACAGGCACTGATCGCAAGTCTTAACCCAGAAGATTTGCCGATGAGTTCTGCGCTTGTTAAATTCCTTCGTGCGGTACAGAAGAAATTGGATGCTTTTGATTGACCAAACAATAATCTACGTGAATATGGATTTTATACAATGCAGCTTTTTTTCCTTTTTATGTGTATGATATATATCTAACTTTTGAAAACTGATTGAAAATCCAATTGTTTTATAATTTTAAATTTGGTAAAGTTTTATCTGCTTTTTTGTAAGATTTTAATTAATCAAACAAATAAATAAAATACAAATACAAGTCTCCAGATGACTCATCAAGATCTTGCGCGCTATACTGATTTCTGCTGCACTGTCCAACATTGTCAATGCCCACTCCCCGTTTTTCAACTGTGTCCTCAGTATTCTCGGCATGGTTGATTACTCTAATACTGGCTACCTTCTTTTTCTGAAATTGAGATTTCTTATTTTGAGCAGGTTCCTTGTCTTTGGACTTGGTGTGCTCTCCTGGGTCTGACCGTCCTCTTCTTTCCGAATTCTGTGGAAAAGATCGAGAGGGACGTGTATCAATACTTTGATATCTCTAAGGTTTTTTTAGATTATCCCTATTTCTAAGGTTATATCTTTTCTCAGAGGGCTCCCTCTGGGGAGACTGGCGTTCTCGAGTCGGAGTTCTTTCCCTCCGTCGAGGAGACCTTCCTCTGGACTGGAAAACTTTTTCCTTGGGAGTGGATTGTTTATTTCCATCCCAGCTCTTTTTAGGAGTGTTTGAATTATTTTTAATAAATAATTTTACTAACTCTCTATAAGCTTTTGTTAACTCTCCTATGTTAACTAAGAGATCTTCCTTTGACATTTTAGCAATGTCCGGATGTGGTGTGTAGCTGGCTAGAACCGGCCACGTTGCTCCTGGTCTACCTAGTGGACCGAGCCTAGTTATGTGATCATTGTGTTTTAGGGCGCCATTAAACCAGAGCAGGTGCTCTTGAAATTTAAGTGGAATTTCAATCTCCTCGAAAGGAGCGTACTCTTCCGGAGGTTTCTCTATTTTGTAATAGTGAAACTCTTTTGTTCTAGCGTTTATCGCTGGAAAGTTTATCCATGAATAGAATACCTCTGTCTGCCGATACTCGTGAGCCTCTATCACGAAAATTACTGTACCACCTTGAGGTGTCAGTCCGTTTTCTATAAGTTTTAAAGTTATAGATCTTCTTAAGTGGACGGGGATGATAATAGCATCCGGGTCTGTCTGTTCGGGACCTTGCTGAGTCGCATCTACTGCGGCCCCAGTGGTTCCGTTTTCTCCTGGCATTGTATAAATGTAAGGTTTGCAGAGTAGGTCTCCAAGGAGACAAAGATTAGGTGCACAATATTTTGGAATACTGTATCCTTCAACGTTGAATAAACCAGAGCTTTACATAGGAATCTCTTCCTACTAAGGTCGGGCGGATTTTAACCTTTCACCCACTCCAGACGTCTATTGGAGTATTTACGGGAGAAAGGGGTCTGTGTGAAATATGCACGACTGAGTTACTCTAACGTCTTGCGTTAGTTTATCGCCTTACCAAACGTTGGACGCCATGTAGTGTAGTTCCTAGTTTCCCACTAGGCCCTGCGCATTGGAATAACATAAACACTAGTATCGACGTGGAACTGCGGATATTCCAGGCCTCCACTGACTATGCTAAACTTAATTGGGTGTGTTACCAACTAGCTCAGAGGTCACTGGAAACTTTCTTCTCTGCATGGGAAGTGATCAGCTTCCCTGGCACAGACAAGAAGGGATTCAGTTTTCCAACAACCGTGCAACATGACAACTTTGCTCCTCAGATCAAGAGTCAATCTCTAGGGTCGTGTGAAACAATAGACAGGTATTTCACTCAGTCAGATTAGTGCAGTTTACTTTCACGATATGTAGAGAATAGAGAGACGGGCGTTTGTCAATAAAGGGTTAACATTTATTGAACAGTCTTTCTTCTCGTACAAGAGAAATGTATTGCCACAATTGCAAGACTTGTTATGATAAAAAGTACGTACAGTAAGATAAGTATTGCGAAATAGAACTGTAAAAGCATTGATATGGTTTCTTAGCCATACAATGGTTTAAAAGTAATAAAACATATATACAGTCATATATACATTAGGCTAACATACTCAACTGGTGCTTCTAACTAAGCCTACCCCAGTGTGCCTGACCTAAGCCTAACACGTGGAAGGGGAGTAAGTAAGTAGCTTTAAGTTAAGTTGGTTTTGCCAAGGTTTGCTTCAAGAATTCTCATCTAAGGGTTTAGTCAACACCATACCTCTGAATATAATGATGGAGGTTTGGTATCTCCTTCAGGGGAAGCTCGATATCCCTGTCACCCGCAAGGGTAGACCGGAAACGGCTCTTCTTCAGCACGTCGAGAGGAGGAGGCGGGGGACAGCGTCCGCGGGCAGCTGGAATCTGCTGGGCTCTTCGGAGAGGGACGGCTGTTCAGCTCCTAAGCATACCACACCATCGTTCGCGCTTTAGCAGCGATAATGGTATCAGTAGCTTCACCACCACAGGGACAGCAGGCTGCAGCGACAGAGTGCTACAGTTCTCAGCAACAGCAATGGGATGCACAACAGGGTGCACGACAGCAATTGCTTAAGGCAATGTTGGTAGTATTTATACCTGACAGGTGCCGGGTTTGACGCAAGTTTGCTGGACATAAGACGTCAATTAAAGATGTCACTAGGAAGTGATAGCTATCAGTTGCTCATTAGAGTTCTATTACTAATCAAAACAAAGCAAGGGGGATTTCCCAGTTTGCTGAGTTTTTATCTTGTTGAAGAACTCGGAGTGTTAATCTAGGAATATCAGATAGTGACTTCTGCTCTGTCATTGCACTAATTGGTTGCAAAGGAAGTGGCAGAGAGAGATATCCTTGAACGTGGCTCTGTTCGTGTGAGGTCAGAGATGACTTTCTGAATATCACACTTGAACGGTTATGCCAATATAGGGAATAAATGGATTTATAGCCGAATAGGGGCATAAGGTCACAGTATCGATCAGGAACCTAGATAAACACGCAACAGCTGTTTCCATGATAACGCTATACCATATACTCTTAAGTGCATTATAATCCTCGCGGTTATTGCTAACTTTGGTATAGCATTATCAAAACATGTTGAGTAAGGTGTCATATGAATTGGGATACTACCCCCTCGCCTATTCTGGCGACGGGGGTAGCATTCCACCCTTCTAGAGGGACACGACATGTATGTAACTGTGAACCCCAGTTACAGTTAAGCCCGAGCCTCAGCATCACAAAATGGATGCTGCCACCAGACACAAGTCTGACCTCCTGCTGCTGGGAGACCTTCCAGTGAGGGAGGCTTGGACAAAGGGTTTCCTACCTTGGGAGATGCTAGCACCACCCCAGACAGGATTTTGTGTATTAGGTAGGACAGGCCTGAAAGGAATGAGACATGCCTGGGGCACACAAGGTGCCTCTGCGCATACACCAGTTCAAACCAGTTGCTGGGGCACTCCAGCCCCAGCCCTGGCGCGAAGCTGGACAAAGGATAGGGGATGTAACCACCCCCCTTCCTGGTCCCACCCATACGAGGGACCTAGTGATAGTACAGCCCCCTTTAGTAGGATAAAGGTAGGAGCTGGTCCCATTCCAAGTTAGATTAATCCTGAACTGAAATTCTGCAAGAAAAAACTCTGGACTTCAACTTTCTACACAGAAGACTGAAGAAATCTCCCTTGTGGGCAAGGAGTGTCCACCCTGCACAAGCAGGCACCATCAAGCGTCCAGCGGCTTCACTTTGTCGTCTTCCCTCGAGGATCCAGACTTCAGAGCCCAACGAGACCCGGATTCCTAGACCTCTCTGACCTCTACCTACATCTGCAGCACAGCTGAGATCCGTGGGTGCGATGAGACACGTGGGACTGGCCATCTTGGAGAAACTGCACTTCGCTTCCAGCATGATTTCTAAGGTAACCTCGACAAAGTGCTTTGGGGACTGAGAAGCCCCGAGCAGCTCCTGCACCGAAGACCAGCCCTCCAGCATCCACGAGATCTGCTTGGGGCCCTTCTGCCTGTTTGCTGCTTGACGCGTTGTCTGGTCACTTGCCGGCTGGCTGGTGACCTCCTAGACGACGATCCACAACATCAACACTGCTGGTCTGGTTGCTCCAGACTGGCCCTTGCTTCCTTCCAAAAGAGAGGCATCCCGGACCCTCCTGGTCCGCACCAGACGTCTTTTCCACTCACTGCGTGGGTTGCCTTTGCCAAGGCCTGTTGACTCCAAATCCGGGTCCGACACCGCCGACCGTGGGAGCCTGCGTGGGACAGCTCGTGCCTCCATCCTGGTTGACGAAAATACCTCCTGGTCCACGTGGTTGCAAAGTCAAGCGTCCACTCTTCACCTGATCGCGACGACAGCTCCTGGTTCCTTCCTAGTTCCACTCCAGTCACTGGCTAGTGACTTTGAACACTGTCCCCTCTGCTTTCAGGTCCTCTTCTTCCTCGATCCACCCTTGGGTCGCACCGGACATCTTCCTCCTGGTCGCCTGCAGCATCTTTCTTCAAGGCTCCATAGACTTCGACGCGGAAACCCGGCACACTTTGACACCTATGCACCCGCAGCCCGTGGGTGAGGTAACAAGAGCATTTTGGTGCTAAAAGGTAGATTGACTCTCCTAGTGTCCAGATTTCCAGTCGTTTTAGTCCTACCTAGTCAGGATTGTCCGTACTCACCTTTTTCTTGAACTGTACTGTCCATAGACGTTGTTACGCATCTCCCGTGTGAGTTCACACTCTGCACACGCTTTCCGTGGGCCTCCTAATACTTACCTAAAGTTAGGGTAGTGTAGTCCCAGCGATCCTACAGCCTCTGGACAGCTCCATTCCTCCTATCGACTTCCTTATACCACTTGTTTAGTATATGGTTTGTTGCGCCCCTAGGGCAACATTGTAACTTGTGCAACTTAACGTATTTTTCTTAAGAGTCTTGCCATGTGCTTAACCCTCTAATCTCATAAAGAGTTCAGAGGTGTTTGTTAGTTAATACATATCTTGTTTATTTTCATAACTGCCTGTGTGGTGTCCTTTCATTTGGTATTCAAGGGGTTATATGTAGTAAAACAGCTGGCTTCACATGCCAAAAGAGTTTAGCCTAAGACTGCTTTGTCCATGCTACCATTAGGATAGCTGGTCTATAAGGTTGACTTACAACCAATCACCATAAGGGTTGTTTGGACTGATACAAGGTGATCACTAGAACTAGTGAGCATCATATCATATATCAGGCCAACTTCTCACACAGATGATACCCAACTATACCTGAAGATCGCCTCCCCCGAAGACATTCAGTCCCTCAAATCAGTCCTGCTGGAAACACAAAGTGGGCTGACACGTAACGACATGAAGCTTAATGCTCTAAAAACTGAATTTCCTCCTAATCTCACCCCTCAAACAGTCTCAGGTCATGGACCAATGGTTTAATCAGCTTACTGCTCTTAATTGTAGTCCTCACCTCGTGGATTCGGCATCCTCTCTGGGTATTATACTAGACAAACATCTGAACATGCAGAAGCACATTAGTTCCCTCACCAAAGGAGCAAACTTTCAACTCAGCATCCTAAGAAAAACTCAAACCATATCTCCCTGCTCCTGACTTAAAGGTTACAGTGAAAGCATTAGTGATCTCAAAGCTGGACTATGGTAGCGCAACGCTGTGTGGCTTGCCCAGAGTGAAGACGGCTTCTCTGAGGGTTGCCCGCAATTCGGCTGCCAGGCTTGTAACTTGCACTAAAAAATACAACCATATTTCTTGCAAGGCACACAAAGCCATCCACTTCAAGAACCCGCTCTACCTCGCTCAGAAGCTAGAGCTCTCATGTGGTCCGAGAGCCTCCAGAGGCGCCATCACCCTACTGCTTAAACCACAAAAAAAGACCTACAATCGATCCTTCTCTGGTATGGCTCCGAGGATCTGGAACTCCCTTCCTCCCGAAGTCAGGGTGAACCCTTCCACTGCCCTCTTCAAAAAAGAAATTTCTGTCTCAGTCAGGCTTCCTTATTGGACACTGGGGCCATAGGCGTTGATTTGTGGCCCAGCTGCCTGGTTCATGAGAATGTTCGGACATTATAAGACTGTGAATTTGCGCTGTGTTGATTATGTTTTGTTTGCATGTACCTTTCAAAATTAATAAATAAATGTGTATTGCTATAAATTAAATGATACATGCAAAGTGCTTTGTGAGGGAATGAAAAACATGCATTCTAAAATTAACTTTTCTGTTGCAGCGTATTGAATATACAGGGTATACTTGAAAGGACATATATGAATACATAAAATGAAGTGCAATGTGAGTCAGTGTACTTCTTTGTTGACAGTTCTTTATTAACTATGTTTATTTTCACACACTGGGAGGAAGGAGTCATTGGTTAATGCTTGCATTAACGATAGGCCTTCAAGCTTGCCAGGTGTGCTGATTAACTGTCTAAAATCAGTACTCTAATTGTAAAAGTTTTTTACTAGCACTCAACAAAAGATAAAATGTGTTTAACTTTTTTATTTGTTTAGGGCACCTATATACCCTGCAAAGTATTTAGCACTATGAACCACGCGAAATAATACACTGTTGGGTCTGTTTCTTTCATGGTTCTTGCCCATATGCGTCCAGCACTGCCCTGTGCCCAGAGCCTTCCAATGTTGCATAATGCTTTTTGCCTTATGTAGTGTCGCCCCTTTTGCGTATTTTATCTGCACCTTTGTTTTCTGCTATTTGGCACCTCTGTGAACATTATTGCCCACGCGGTCAGTATTTAAACTGCGCCCCACTCTTTGCTCAAAACCTCCGTGGAAGCGGGTTCTCTATTTTGCTCTCCTTTCCCTGATCCTGGGACAACCACCATCTCCAGCTTCCGGTCCTCAGAGGTGATTGCCTTCATAGCCCTGCAAAGGAAATCAAAAACCCTGACCGTGTCACATCAAGAACTACAACTCAGATGCTAATTACAATTACTTTTCGCATGGATATGCAAAGCACCAAATCAACTCACAGGATTTCTTCATTAATTTAAGCATAGAACATTCTGTATTTTTTTTTCACAGAGAACAGTTGACTTGTTTGAATATAACGTAGAGGAATTTACAGAACAGTTGAGGGAAGCAGCTTTTACAACGCATGCTTTACATCGCATGCCATTACAACACGGTCGTTACAACGACCGTATTGTTCCAATGCAAACCATTACAAGTTGTTACAAAACATTGTGGGCACTGTGGTCCTGAAATTGGTGACAAGTGTGCAAAATGAAAACTTTGGTGGAATTCCATGAATGCAAAATTGTTTATTATTGAAGGATTTACCTGCCCAAGGAAAAACTAATTTAAACATTTGCTGTCTTTAGACAACACATTTTTAAGAACTTCACAAGAACTGTTGCACTGTTACTTTAAATATTCGAACATCATGTGAGCACCTTGGTCCTTTTTCACTTTTACTTTTTGGAGGTACTCTTATTAGCTCAAGAGAGTCTTTGTTTAGTGTCTGCATATGATTAAGACTTTCAAAAGTCGAAACACCTTATGCTATAAACTTTGCCTTGGAATAAAGAAGTTTTTCCAAGCACGTTTGGTGGAATTGTTTGCATAGCACTGAAGTAGTGCTTGTTTTTAACGTTTGGTATATATGTGACCAAGACCACAGACGTGGTCAGAACGCGGCTTTCTCTGCCAAAGAATTTTATTTTCTGGATTCTCCTCGCATTGCAATATTATAAAAATATGTATGTATATATACATATTCACTGAAAAAACCATAGGTTTCACACCAGTTATAGTTAGGAATTAGCATTTAAAAAACCTATTAAATTCACTGAAAAAACCATAGGTTTCACACCAGTTATAGTTAGCTGGACATTTTACTGACATAAAACCATTGAAATTCCCACGTTATAGTTAGTTGGACTCACTATAACTTGCGCTTCTGCAATGCACTGCTGATGACGTCACATATTACATCACTGATGACATGGTCAGTGACATCACTCATGACATCACTGATGACACCATCCAGTGAATATGTGTTTTTCTGAAAAATAAATATGTTTTATTTATGTATATGTAAAGTTCGATGGAAGAATAAATGTTTAAATAAGTGTCTTATAAATGTTTAAATAAGTGTCTTAATGGATGTTTTAAAAAAGAAATGATTGGTTAACTAGCTTAGTGTGTATATGTGTGTATTAGTGAGTGAATGACTGTCTCACTAGTGTCTTTATCAGTAACTACATATGTTTTAATCTAGTATATGTGAGTATTGATGTATATAGGAGAGTATATGTGAGAGTAAGAGATTGAAAGAGTTATTGTTTAAATAAGTATGTGTTTCTATAAGTGATTGTTTAAGAGAGTAAGTATGTGTAAGTTTCCTTAGAAGTAAGGTGGTAGTGTGTGTATAGCTGTATATGCAAATACATGGTGATCAATAGTTTATTCGCATGTGTGATTATGTGTGTGAGTAACTTTTGGATGACTGTCAGTGTGTAACAGGATGTATAGGTGTTTCACTACATATGATGAGTGAATATATGTATGAGTGACTATATAGAACTGTTGGTGAATGAGTGGATGTGTATATAGATGGTGGTATTACTGAATTGGTTGTTGAAACTGGTATGGGTATCTCTATTTTTTTGAAAATTTTAGTTTCTATTTTTGAATATGTGTTTCAAGGGTTACATTACATGAAAGGAGGTCTGTCACTCTTTCACAAGGATGGTGTCATCAGTGATGTCATGAGTGATGTCACTGACCATGTCATGAGTAATATAATATGTGACGTCATCAGCAGTTCATTGCAGGCGCGCAAGTTATAGTGAGTCCAACTAACTATAACATGGGAATTTCAATGGTTTTATGTCAGTAAAATTTCCAGCTCACTATAACTGGTGTGAAACCTATGGTTTTTTCAGTGAATTTAATAGGTTTTTTAAATGCTAATTCCTAACTATAACTGATGTGAAACCTATGGTTTTTTCAGTGAATTGCTAGAGTTGCATCATTTTTGTGACGCACTCCAGCAATGCATCACTTTTGCGCTTACAGACACATCTGAAATACTGACGTATCTCTAAGTACTTGCGACATAATACGTCATATATTTAATATGACGCATGAGTAGAAGACTGAAGGCCTCATTTATGAGGCCATGCGTCACTTTTACGCCACCGGTACGTCACATTTTGTGACGCACCAGCGCTGTTAAAAATGCACCTTATTGAGTCATATTTACAAAGTTACACATCTAGGTAGATATGTCACTTTGTAAACCCCATGCGCCACATTATACCTACGTCAGGTGTAATGTATGCAAAAGGGATGTATTGACGCAAGAAAGGGTCGTCGAGGTGACGCAGTGAAATCTATGAGATATCTCTGCGTCACTTTTATGACGCTGTTGCGTCCAAATCTTGCGCCTGTTTCACATCAGGCGTAAGACTAATGCAGGCCCTTTCACATGGGCCTGGCCCCATGTGAAAGGATGCATTGCTGGAATTGCATCATTTTGTAACGCACTCCAGCAATGCATCACTTTTGCACTTACAGATACATCTGAAATACTGACGTATCTGTAAGTACTTGCGACATAATGCGTCATATATTTAATATGACGCATGAGTAGAAGACTGAAGGCCTCATTTATGAGGCCATGTGTCACTTTTACGCCACCGGTACGTCACTTTTTGTGACGTACCAGTGCTGTAAAAAATGCACCTTATTGAGTCATATTTACAAAGTGACGCATCTAGGTAGATGCGTCACTTTGTAAACCCATGTGCCACATTATACCTACGTCAGGTGTAATGTATGCAAAAGGGACGTATTGACGCAAGAAAAGGTCGTAGAGGTGACGCAGTGAAATCTATGAGATATCACTCCGTCACTTTTATGACGCTGTTGCGTCCAAATCTTGCGCCTGTTTCACAGCAGGCGTAAGACTGATGTTGGCCCTTTCACATGGGCCTGGCCCCATGTGCAAGGATGCATTGCTGGAGTTGCATCATTTTTGTGACACACTCCAGCAAGGCATCACTTTTGCGCTTACAGATACGTCTGAAATACTGACGTATCTGTAAGTACTTGCGACATAATACGTCATATATTTAATATGACGCATGAGTAGAAGACTGAAGGCCTCATTTATAAGGCCATGCGTTACTTTTACGCCACCGGTACGTCACTTTTTGTGACGCACCAGTGCTGTTAAAAATGCACTTTATTGAGTCATATTTACAAAGTGACGCATCTAGGTAGATGCGTCACTTTGTACTTTTACGCCACCGGTACTCACTTTTTGTGACGCATCAGCAGCGTAAAACATGCACCTTATTGAGTTATATTTACAAAGTGACGTATCTAGGTAGATGCGTCACTTTGTAAACCCCTGCGCCACATTATACCTACGTCAGGTGTAATGTATGCAAAAGGGACGTATTGACGCAAGAAAGGGTCGTAGAGGTGACGCAGTGAATAAACTGGGTTTTCCCATGCTACGCTCCCCGGTGCGCTCCCCAGTGCGCGTACGGGCGCTCCCACATGGCCCCCACATCAAACCTAGGGGGTCAGGGGGGGTCTACTCTGCCCCCTTATGGTCAATTCCCCCTTTGTTTTTGCCACCTCTTGTGTCTCGATCTTACCGAGACACAAGATGGCGGCCGCTCCGGACTGTTTGGAATGTTTACAGACACCCGAGAGCCAATCAGCTTTCCGCACGCAAGTCGCGTAGCGCGCCCGGTGCGCTCCCCGGTGCACGTACCGGGGCGCTGCCATAGATATATATATTTTTTTGAACCTAAATTACTCAAAAACCACTGGAGCACATATCTTGAGACATAGCAAAGGCACATCGGGCTACCAGTCCCTACAATTTTGCCAAGTTTGGTGGAAATCTATTCAGCCGTTCGGGCTAAAAGTTAGGTCGACCGCCCTATGGAAATTAACATGGGGAAAACACGTTTTGGGACCCCCCTTTTATCTCGGCCCCCGCTTCACGAATCCCCCCCAAACTTTCAGGGAAGGAGCGGAGCTCCGCGAGGCAAATTTGAGGAACTTTTCAGGCAGATTCATCAACCGGTGCCAAAGTTATTCACAATAGAATTTTGAGATTTTGCATTGAAAAAAATCCTCACTATAATTACCTACTGGCGACCGCCAGTAGGTAATATGAACATATATCTCGATGGGGTCATGCTTCTCCCCGAGTCTAGCATGTCTCCACATGGGACTTTGGGAGGAGCATGTCCTGGGCGGCTCTTTGGTGGGAACAATGCAGGAACATGTACCATTGTATTTAAGATACATAGATGATTTGTTCTTAATATGGCGAGGATCAATGATAGAAGCGCAAATATTTGTTGAGGAACTAAACAAAAACAGTTTAAATCTGCAGTTCACCTCACACATAAATGACAAGTCAGTGGTATTTCTCGATACTGAGGTTTACGTTACAGACAATGGGTTAGCCACTAAAATGCATAGGAAACCCACAGCTGGAAACACAGTACTACATGCCTCTAGCCAGCATCCTTATCACCTAATAAGCAGTATTCCCTTTGGGGAAATGCTGCGAATTAGGCGGATATGTAGCTCTGAGTCTGAGTGCCACAAAATACAGGAGGAAAGCAAGGAACGTTTCTTGTCCCGAGGCTACTCAGCTAAAATGGTACAACGAGCAATCAACAGGTCTCTAACAATATCTAGAGAAGAGGCATTAACAACTAAGGAGAAATCCAATGAGGGGTTATCCAAAGAAACAACGATTACACCCAGAGTCATTACAACTTTTAGTAAACAGCATGAGGAGATTCGAAAAATCTTCTATAAAAACTGGAACTTAATAACAGGGGATCCTGTTATTGGTGAGTTCATAGTGAATAAACCCAACATTAAGTTCAGAAAATCTGTATCCATGTCTGATAGACTAGTGAGCAATTTTTTAGAAAAACCTATTTCAGATACCTGGGGTGCCCTTATAGGTGGTTTTAAAAAATGTGCTGTATGTAAAGCCTGCAAAAATGGATGTAATAAAACTCAATATACAGTGCCTTTTAAAAGCAAACCTGTACTAATTAAAAAACGCATGTCATGCAGGACTGATTTTGCAGTCTATGTGCTGCAGTGCCCGTGTGAGTTACGAAATGCAGGCAGCACTCGCTTGCCGGTACATAAACGGGTACTGCAGCACATTAGAGCAATAGTGGGTAAGGAACATTCTTATCCCGTGGCCCGTCACTTTGAAAGTGTGCACAAAAGTGATCCATCTGGCCTTCTATACTTTGCAATTGACTTTGTTATGCCTCTAAAAAGAGGAGGTGACAGGGATGCGAAGCTCCGCTTGCTGGAAACCAGATATATAATCGAACTTGATAGCAAGGCCCCACGAGGCCTGAATGCAAGTGAAGATTTGTATACATGTTTATAGGTTTCTTGAATAAAGAAGAATATTGTCTATCAGAAAATTGAGAATCGGGGATATCAGATTTTAATCAGTAATCCAACCTTGATTTCCACTTATTAATTGATGTATCTGACATAGTTGGCCCGCAACCGCTCCACATCTAGGTTGGTGCGTTCAAATGCTGCATCTAGTAGAATTAAAAATTGATAATCATAAATGATGAACCAATTTCCTTCCACTCCATGAAATATTGAATCAAGTAAAAAACTATTTTCAAAAATATACATAAAAAAGGAAGAAAAAAAAGTTGAATGGTAATGTTTAAAATTTGCACAATATGCACTTAGGTCTTTCTTTTTGCGGTCACGATGAGATTTGGTACTTATAGCCAGGATGAATTAAGATATTTGAAGTTGTTTTCTACAGCTTGAATGTACTCGTTTTTGAAGTTTGAAATGGTGTTTACAGATTATATATTGACATTTCCTCTACATAAACCTCTGTTTATAAGATTGGTTTAAGAAACACATAGGAAATGTTTCTCTGTAAGAATCCACACTAAATTTGGTGTAATGTGCACAATATAAATGCTGCTAGAATAAGATTCAAAGGGGGTTATTTAATTATAGACTAGACACTGTGTCTTTTATTGTAAATAAGATGTATATATCATGAATTTTAGATATTTATGAGGTATTATATATATTTCCCCTCAAAATCTGAGTTTTAGCCTTATGTGCGAGAAATTATTTTTCTATTGTATGTATGACATCAATACAACATTGTACAGCACTTTTTTGTATAGTGCGAAATGGAAAAGATAGAATAACTGAATAGGGCACTGTGCCCTTTATTCAAAAGAAAATTAACACCATTGTTCATTATGAACTAAATGAGAGACATTAAGGAGTTAATGTGGGCGAGACATTGATACTATGGTCCGCCTCTGTGGAGTTCATGAAAGCAATAAGTACCCTCTTTTATTTCCAGTAACGTATCATGTGATCAAGCCTCTGGCTAGAGGCGAAACGCGTCATGCAGAACTGCTTGGGTGTTATATGATTGATGGAATAAAACACTGATTTTGCACAGAGCTGGGTCTGACTTGTTCATTCTGAGTGTAGTTGGAGTAGCAGAACTGGGATGCGGCAGCGTCGAACGATATGAGTAAAATATGTTTATATATATATATATATCAGAATATGAAATGAATCTATATCATCAAACGTTGAGACAAAATTTTTAAAGTGCAAATAACTTTTCTCTGTCTATGATCCTAATAAGCATCAACCGTGTAGAATGATTATGAATATGTAAATCTGCCTTTAGAAATGAGTTTTAAATGCATCATATATATCAAATGTGTTGGATAAAATTGGTGCTGAAGAACAGGATGAAATTACTTAAATTACTTAATTCAGTGAATCAAAAGTTACTTGCCTATATCTACACACAGAAAGGAAAATGTTGTCTATATATATGACACTTTTTTAGGGGGTGAGATGAAGTTTCAATTGACCGAAACTCATCACTTTTGTAATTTCCAGGTGACCAATTTGTACTTTATGAAATAAAGAAGTATTTTGGAAAAACTAAAATCATTTCCAGTGTGCTGACTACATACGGCAGTAACCAAAGCTGCTTTGGTGTGAATATTGAATATCGCTGAGCCCCTCTAGAACTTTACAGTTCCAGTGGTGATTGCCACTGGGTATTTATAGTTAGGGTGGTGGTTCCAGAGAAAAGGGCCCGTTTGATGAATCTTCATGAAACTTTTCAAAAAAGTGCTCTTTTTTGCTTAGCTCTTTCCTGGAAATTATGGGGGATCAGTCAAGCGAGTGCTCAGAATATAATCCCCATGCAATTTCCAGACACATTTTTCAAATGTGCTACAACCAAAATTACTGAACAGAATTGCAAAACATTTGGTTGGAAGCTAGATCTTAATGGCGCAATTGTGCTTTTGTGGTTTGGTGTAAATACGTTTAGTAGTATTTGAGAAATGAAGGTAAAAAAATATTTGTTATTTCTAGACAGATGGGTTTGCAGGACTCTCGCAAGAGTCCCATGAGTACAACTTCAAAAAATAGAGCGTTCTAATTAGCCAAGGGGACTTTTTTCTCCTTGAGCCACCTTGTTGCAGCAGAAGTGAGGGTCCCACGGCAACTAGTGCTTTAATTGGTTCACTGCAACATGTAAACAAATTTTCAGACGCCCATTACAGGACTCAGAAACTTAGCGCTGATTTTGATGTTGGTGGTACTTGGACTGCCGTACCGGTGGATGGCGGTCCCACCACCGCCATTGCATTGGGCCTCCTACTCGATCACGATGGTGGTGGTGGGACCACCACAAGATCGCCACTACTGCCAGGATTCCTTGGTGTTGGGGAAAGCAGGCAGGAATCGTGGCGGTGCTGATGCCAGCACCACTGAGCAGAATCCAACCTGTCTTTCATCAAAGCATTTCATGGCGGGGATCCTGTCATGAAATGCTTGGTGGAAAGGCATGTACAAGGGCCCCCAACAGGGCCACAGAGCACATCTGCCCATGGGGGGGGCATATGGGGAGTACATGATGTGCCCCCAAAAAAGTGCACTGTTGTCCATGGACTGTGTGGCATGCACGACTTGGATTACTGCTGTAATCCGGCCAGCGGGACTGCAGATGGCTTGACGGTCTTCCTTGGACAGCCACGGCGGCAGTCCAGTGTGAAGCTAGGCAACATCAAAATCAGGCCCTTACAGTCTGAAATTTTTTTTTTTAAACAATATAAGGGGGCAGGGTAGGGATGTCATGCCATGGCCGGGCCCTTATGGGGATCGCAGAAGGACGCCCCCACCCGCAGGCAAAAATGAAACAAAAAATTGCTGGGATCCAAGGATATTCCTCTGGATTGCAGCAAAAAAAATGGCGGCCATTGATTTTTTAATTAAAATTCCCCTTGGGGTGGGCAAGGGCCTGGGGGTAAAACATATATTTAATTATTTGGGGTAGAGGCGTGTGCGGGCCCCCTCTCTGAGCCTTGTAAGGTTCCAATGACACCATCCACATGACCCCAATATTTAAAAAAGGGATGGTGCATGCAACCTGCCCCTCCCCAAGCCTCATAAGGCCCAGGGACTCCATCTCCCGGGGCTGCCTTATGTAAAAAAGAGAAGGGGTCACACAGCCAAAGGCTGTGCATGGCGTGGGCTTGGCTGCCTACGCCGAGTAGGAGGTAGGGCCTGGCCACATCCCACATGTCCGGCATGGGGTTGGCTGTCCGTGAGGAGCAGGCTGTCTGCAAGGGGTTGGTCGCAGGTCTAGCCCTACGTTCAACTCGCTGCAGGCAGGTAAGCCCACAAAAAAACAGGGAAATTCGGCAATTATAAATAACTAACATACATAAAACTTGCACCGCCATAGATTTCAGATAGTAATCAGTGATGCAATATGTGAGGTCATAAGCAGAGCCTCACAGCGGTGCAAGTTATACTTATGTCAGTTCTACATAACTGATCAATTTATCAGTTTATTGTTTAATAATTGGTAATGCTTTTTCATTGAATTTCTAAGGGTTTTTTATTGTAAGTTTACTATCTTGCTCATGTATAACTCCACTTTATCCTTTGTTTTTTTCTATGAATTTCAATTTTTTTTAACGTTTAGTTAATACCTTATTATGAAGGACAGGCATGGTGGTGAGTGCTGGTTGCAGGGCATGCGTCGAACCTATTGGTGTGCAGGCTATACACAGTGGGGGTGGGCGCAAGCCCTCAACACTCATCCCCCGGCTAGCGGCCAACCCCGCCACCTCGTTCGGCCTTCAGCTATCTGGCTAGAGACCCATGCCCCCTTTTTAAAACTTTTTTTTAATTCTGTGAGAATCTAGCGGGACTCTTGTGAAAGTGCCAAGGGAGCACACAGGAACCCCACTGACTCTCAGGGGAGTCCCGTGGGATTATAAAAAGGATAATTTTTCTTCTTTTTCACCCCTGGGGTCCCTCTGGAACCCACCATAAGGTCCATGTGGTCAGGGTCCTCCTACCTTGCCCCCTACTACCTCATTTTATTTACATTTTCAAGATACAGGCACTGAGTCCTCATGTCTTGTAATGGCCGCAACATTTTCTGTCATGTTGTCGCCAACCAATCAGATCTATTGCCAATCAGAAGGCTTCAATTTTTGGATTTGCAGATCCCACTGGACTCTAGCAGGAGCTTCACGGTATCAACTATCAATATATTTGTTCATTTTGAACCTTCAGTTCTCAAAACCTGTTGAACAAATGTACACAATATTAGCAACCCAGTACTTTCACTTAGGTCCTGAAGAAAGGCCTACGACCCCCTCCTGGGCAATAGAAGGGGCTGAAACATGTTGACCTTCACATGAACTACACAGTGCTATAGAACAGTAACATTTCTATATACGCACCACCATATTTTTTAACCTTGCCACCTCTCTTTCTGAATAAAGTTTGATTACTATGGGGAGTTAGGCAATTTTAGCTCACTTTTGCTTTTCTGTTCACCTCACTATTTACCTCATTTTTGATCATTACTGTCAAAACCAGTGGTTCAACCTCCAGGTGGAGGAAAGCATTTTATCAAAAACACCCGATGATGATGCTTTCACGTTCCTAGAGAAGCGGAGAATCAAGATATGCAGCTTTTATGCTCCTGTAAGTGAATGAGGGTTTTTTAAGTCGGTTACCACACCTGACCCTGGTATTACAGGTACCAGTGATCCATTCCTCCTTTGATTGTTTACCTTCGACAGGAAGCTGAATGCATCAGGGCTTCTTCCTCCCCCTCTTGATTATACAGTATTTTGCATATCTTCAGTGGAGATTGGGCCGAAGGCATGACCTATGGCCTGACCATGTGCCCAACCACCTGCAGTGAGACAACCCTTGTTGTATACAGCCATTGACCATGTACAATAGCGGTTAGGCTTGGTATCTTCACCATGCTGCCAGGTCCTGCACCCAAACCATTGCTCACAGCCTTGTGTTTTCCACATCTCTTGTTCCCTGCCACCTATGCCCTGACACTCATGATAGTGTCTCCTCTTGCCTATGAAATGTATTTTAGCGCTGCACAAAAGACACAAATCGTAACCGATTTGGAGATCATTCACAAAATAGCTGTCAAATTTGGCATCAAAAATGGCAGAATGTGTGCTAGGATGGTACCTCCCTGCAGACCCTTGACTGACTCTTCTCCAGAGTACGGACGACATAGGGGGGTACGTATACAAACAGCATCTGTTATTTCTGGGACTTACTTTGGGCAAGCGGGACATAGCAGAACAGTGGAAGTCCTCTCCCCCCCCCCCCACGGGGGTGGCGGCCTGAAAATCTGCTCTAGACAGATGTATGTCAGCTGAAGTGGCAGTGTTTCAAGCCCGAGGATGCTCGCAGAAGCATGGGAAGATCTGGAAAGCATGGGCGTCATATCGGGGTATAGACCTCTCTCCCTTATCACCACCAGTAGAGTCAGACCCTATAGACAGTCTTGCTATTTAGGAGGCCCTCACTTCAAGACGCGGTTGGGCCAACGTGGCGATCTGCTTATATGTTTTTATGTCTGTACAATGTTTTTAGTGGGAAATGCGGTACAAGGGCGGGGGGTGGCGGGGGTGGGGGGTGTTGGTTTAACAGGGATACCGTTCCTCAAATGCTACCCACATCAGCAGTTTCTATGTGTGTAATTCGTGGCTTGCATGACCATTATTTGTCGGGAGAACCCCCCAAAGGTTGTAAAATTTCAATAAAATGTATTGTCCAAAAATAAATGGCAGAATGTGAAATCCTGCATGCTTTCAGATTCGCAAATCGTACACCCATTTCTGAATTTATTTCCTATTGTGAGACTCCCGCTTCCATGTCTTTTGGTACCCTTCAGCAGTTTCCTGTTGGCAGACACCTCTGAGAGTAGCCATCTAAGGCTGTGGAAATAGTTTTTCCGCAGCACAAAAATCGCAAATTGGAATTAGTTTGTGTTTTTCAAGAAGGCTGAAAAGAATTCAAAGCCCTTCTCCAGGAAAACGCAAACACACGCAAACTCACACACACACACCTTCATTCAAGCCAAGGGGAGGTGGCGATCCACGTGGCTGCGTGGGGGGGGCTGGAGCCTCCCATTAATTATATTGGACATAGCCCTGGGAGGTGGCAGTCCCGGAAAAGTGTCGGTCCCTGGGGTTGCATGGGGAGGCTGAAGCCCCCACGCATTATTTTAGATATAGCCCCGGGAAGTGGCGGTCCCCGGGGACACGTGGCCCGTGCATTTCATTATTGGAGCCCCAAGGAGTTGGCTGTCCAAAGGGCTGTGTGGGGGGCTGGAATCCTACCCACGCATTAGTTTAGATATAGCCCCATGTAAGGGATGGCCCACGGGGCTGTGGGTGGGCCGTGTCCCCCCCCCCCCGCATTTCAGTATTTGAGCCCCCACACATTATTTTGGTGTTTAGCCATTGGGAGGCAGCGGTGTCCATGGCGGCAGGGGCTCACCCGGGACCCCAAATGATTATTTGTAATTGCAAGTATTCAGTTATCAAAAAGGAAAAGGGACACTTGTTACAGTTCTAAACCATTGGTTAGAAAAATGAATGAAACACCCTCAAAAACTCAATGTTGATTGGAAAAGAGGTATATATTCTTCATCCGCCCCACAATGATATTGTGGCATTTATTATTGGATGTTACAATACGTGCTCAATGCCAGCCTCATCCAGAGGCACCTCTGGTATAGAATGCAGTGTCCATAGATTGAGGGATGCCCCCAAAAAGAAGGTGTACAGAAGAACAAAAATATTAAAAAAGAGAACGTCACCAAAATACTTTAATGGAGGGTGAGATTCTATTAGAGTAAATTATAAGGGTACTTTAAATAGATCGAGTTACTAGATCCATTAGTATTATTAGAATAAGCTGTTGACATGTTTCAGCTCCCTTTGGCCCAGCCGGGTCTGTGGAGCTTTCTTCAGGACTAACACACAAAGATGTATATACTTACACGACTTGTGTAGTACATTTAAGTGTCCACTTTTTGGCACCTAATTACTAAACGTGCTCTCAGTGACCTGTAATACAAAAGAGAGACAAACAGCAATACATACCTTTTGGGTATCTTGCTCTTTTTTTTTTTTTATAATCATCTATATTGGATGATTGCGTTAAATATCGCTAAAGTTCAGGTGAGAAAAGGACTATTTTGGTAGAGGACCAAGATATCTCTAAGAGCTGTATGTGATGGGAGAGTTAAGTCATTCTTCTACATTTTCAGAATAATGTTTAGATGTTAACAAAATCGTTTTTTTATTCTATTTAAAAAAAGACATGCATCAAAAAATCTGTGTGCTGATTTTCAATGAATTTCAATGACGGGCGTGATTATTACAATCAATTACGGTATGCAGCATATTCACATCAAAAGCCCATTACAAATTTCACAGCATTGCTCCGTTCTAAAACCGTCTTGCCCAATATTTTCCTTTTTCAACAAGGTAACATGTACCGAAACAAACCACTTGCCGAGTTTCACAACAGGGATCGTGACCGCTATACTTTCGTAATGTGATACACAACCCCCACAGCTCAAGGGGACCCAGGTCACGCAGAGGATTGGGTCCTGCCCTGAAGGCGAGTATCAGCGCCTTGAATTCTATGCGTTTAGCCATGGGCAGCCAATGGAGTAGCCGAAGATATGGGGAGATATGTTGTCGAAGTGAGACTCCGCATACCAGGCAGGCTGCCGCGTTTTGGACCGTCTGCAGTCTATGGAGCAAGTCTAATGAGAGACCCACATATAAGCCATTCGCGTAGTCTAAAGGGGAGGTAATCAGTGCGTGAACCACCATTTCCCGGGTTGCATTGGGCAGATAGTTAATAAATTTCTTGAAGATTTGAATCTTCCCGAAACAAGCGGCAGCCACCGCTTGAACCTGTGTTGGAAGGGACAGCTGATTGTCCCATCTAACTCACAGATTCCTGAACGAGTCCTTGGGTGCCGGAGCAATGCCCAGTTCCTCTGGCCACCACAGATTAGAAGAGAGGGGAGAAGGTTGGTTAAAATATAGGATCTCGGTCTTATCTGGATTAAGTTTCAAGAAATGACGGTCTATCCAGGCCGCAATATTCTTGAGACAATTTTTCAGTGGGTCAAACGTAGGGGCAGACACAGCATTAAATGTGAATAAAACCTGAGTATCATCAGCATATGAAATGATTTTGACCTCAGACGTGGCAATCGATTCAGCCAGCGGGGTTAATTAAATATTAAAAAGCAGAGGGCTCAGAGCAGAGCCCTGCGGCATGCCCGACTTCAGTGGTTTGACTGGGGAGATGAATGGATAGGTCCGGACCTGCTGTGTGCGGTCCGATGGAAAGGACGATATCGAGTTCAGCACTGAGCCCCCAAGCCAATGGTCTTAAGGTGGTTCAAAAGAATGGGATGGGCGACGGTGTTGAATGCTGCAGACAAGTCTAACAGCACCAACACTGCCTTGGAACCTCCGTCGACCGCCCATCGTATAGAGACTGCCATTTCAATGAGGGCCAACTCCGTACTATAGCCAGGACGGAAGCCGGATTGAGAGTCGTGAAGGAGGCCATTATCTTCAACAAAGGCCATCAGTTGCTGATAGACCAATTTCTCTAAAATCTTGGCAGGAGCTGGTAAAAGAGGGATAGGTCTATAATTGCAAGGAGACTCAGGATCTGCATTGGCTTTCTTTAAGATGGGCATCCGGATAAGAGCCCAATCAGAGGGAAAGGTTCCAGATGGTGTTTAAATTGGGATTGAGAATTTTAGCAAGGATGTTGTATTGCTTGGTGGGCAAGGGGTCCCTAGGGGAACCGGATTTACACTTCTGCAATTCGAGAAGAGAGGCTTCCTCCGAAATTGTGACAAATTCTGAGAGCACAGAGCTTGGAACCGGCATTACTGAATGGTCCCGAGACATTGTAGTGATATTATGAGGCTCCGGAAAGGAAGCATAAATAGATGCAATTTTGTCCTCAAAAAACTCGGAGAATTTATTACAAAGGGTCTGTGAGGGAAGGTGGGAGTGGGTGAGTGTCAGAGGGTCAGTTAACGACTTAACAATATTAAAAATCTCCCTAGACGAGTTTTTAGCATTCTCAGTCCTATCGGTTAGAAAATCTCTTTTATTATTAAACAGGAGTTTGCGGTATTCTTTAAGAGCTAGGCGATAGCTTAGCTTACTTGCTGCAGAATAGAACAATCTCCAACTGCGTTCAAGTTTTTTGCACTCAGATTTTTTTAGTCTGAATTTCTCTGAATACCAAGGTGCCGAGGGGGAGGATCTACAAGCGCGCCACCTATCCAACTGTTCAGGTTGGAAATGCCAGCCTCCAGATCGTTAGGGGGAGTAGGCAGGGAGTCCTTTAGATGATGTGTAAGAGACTCTACCGTGACTAGAATGCACTTTAGTATTTTAGTCGTTTGACTTTAAAACAAGATGCTCAAACATCTGCGTTTAGAACAGTGTCAGTCGTATGAACAGAAATTTGAGTGAACCATGAAACAAAACCATTTCAAGTTAAAGGAATATTTGTTTCCCTTCTATTTATGACATTTAAATATTTATGTGTGTTGCTTGTATATCAAACAGGAATGTGTGAACAATGCGAACAACATATTCTCTTCTCTAAATACAGTAACAATAACTTCAGGCTGTGTACCGGAATGTGAATTATGTAAAAATGCTGAGCCCACAGAGTGTCATTTTTCCAGTTTGCCAGATAGTATCTTCCTTACATGGTACAGACTGTGGAAGTGAAAGGGAGGGTCCCATGAGGGTCTGCAATTACAAACTTGGCTGACTTCCCAGCGTTTTTTTCATCCGTGTCAGGTATGCAGGCTGTAGTTCTGGGCGCAAGAGCTGTGGCATAGAAGTCTGGCTGCTGTGGACCAATGAAAGAAGCTGGGCAGTAGTGGTGGTGGTGAGGGAGGCTGGGACAGTGTGCTATATTCTTAGGGTGTTTTTTTAGGTGGTCATGCTCAGCACAGCAAGTGTGTTCTTAGAAGCGAGTCTGATACCTCGTGTGAGTAACAGAAGGAGTAAATGTGTCCGATGAGTTGTGAGACAAAAAAGAGAAGCACACAGGATCAGTGCTGCGGCCGTGATCAGCCCAGGCACAAGTCTAGGTGTGCTGAAAAGGGGGAGATAAAGGAGACCATTCGCCTCCACCACCTCTCGTCGCACCTGCTGCCACCCACCTGCAGAGAGATAGCATGGAATGGTGGGCAGCGCCAAGAAGTGAATGGAGCACTAGCCCCAAAAGGTGAGACAGGGCTGCCACCTGAACAGCGGGTACAGCTGCGAATAAGTACGCCCGAGCTGACGGAAGCATTCTGGAAGATGGCGGAGCGCAACATCCACCAACGCATGAGTCTCCTTTCCTCCCTCAACACTGCCAGCCCATGTGAAACTGCACCATGTAGCACAAATTAAGTTTGTAAAGGGAATGAGGAGCAGCACACCATTCACCTCTGCACCCACAAGCCAGCGGAATTTCTGCTCCGTAAATGAGGCCGTCACCAACATGAGACCACGGCGGTGCTGATGCCCCGGCGGCCACTGCAACCTTCACACTGCGCCGAGAAAGAGCAAGCAGCACTGCCGTCCAGCAACACAAAGCCTGTCATGCCCCTCATCTGCTTTCACCCACCTGCTGAGGCACCAAGAAAATGAGGCCTGCCTGAAGCGCCCCTGAACAGGCGGAACGTATCCCGCGTTTCGGCAACTCCTGCAGGTCGAAGTTTGAGCGGAGCTCAGCTGCTGCCTACCATCTCGTTGGCCCATAAAGAGATGCAGTAAGTGGATGCACCCGCCATTAGTGAATACTGCACCAGTGTGCTCAAAGCCTGCAAAAATAAGGGAGTGCTGCTGCGACCTCAACAGAAGCACATGGCAGTCGAGTTGCTGAACGGCAGCCGGCCTAACACGATTTGTGGCTGCCACGCCACCTAGCCGCCCTTGCCTGAAAGCAAGGATGGTGATATTGCCTGCAAAGAACAAGAGGAACAAGCCCAATCCTCCTTAAACAAAGCCAAAAACCAACTAACATCCTACTAAAAAAAGCCCAATTGGCGGTCAACAGCGAAAATTGCTAAAAGCTTAAAAAATATGACCAATGAAGAGGGAAGCATGGCGAAAGACGTACCCCCAACACAACTGTGGAATTAGGAGGAGGTGGGAGGGAGGAAAACTATATTTAAATGTAATCAGCTATGGTGCCGAAACTACACACAGACAAACAGAAATAGAGCAGGAAACCAAGAAAAAAAGTAGAACCCGAGAGAAGAGACAAACAACTGTAGTGTGATGAGACAGTACTCAGTCCCTGTTGCATGGGAGGAATGGAAGAGAAAAAGGAAGGACAAAGAGGACGGCCTGACCACTGCAAGGATTTTTGAAGGACACTGAAACAAACAAATCAAAAGCAGGGGGATGGCTTTAAGCCAATGTAAGAAATTACAACAGGTCTTGAATGCTCGACCTAAAGTAGTGTCAACATGTTTTGCACCTTATCTGGTCGTAAGAATTCACAGTGCTTCATTAGGACAAACAAACATGTATAATGGACAAGCCACCTCACACTAAATTGGTGCCACTATGTGCTACCTACTGTGTGTACATGTTGTTCCTTGTTCAAACTGTAGGGAGGGAAAAATAAAGTGATGGAGAAGGTTAAAAATCCTGGCAGAGCAGACAGGGATCTACCAGTGATGTCCCTAAGTCATGGACTCATAGAGTGGTACCACTACCATGTAGAGCAAGAGAAAGGGCATAAAGACATACAGAAAATGCCTATAAAAATTGCACACTTGGATCGAAAAGTGTAAAGGACACAGATGAGTACAGTTGTGTGGTGCTCAAAAGGTGAGCAGCCACAGGGATGTCCACAGGAGACGTTGTCACTTGACCATGGTATTCACGGTCAACAAATAACTCCCTCCTTTGTATCAGGGATATGTATCTAAGGCAAGAAAATAGTCATAAGGAATTCAGAGTCTGTCATGACTAGTGTAGGCCCAAGTCTGAGTAGCCATCAGTTTCCATATATTATTCGTATGTATAGCTTAATTCAGGTTACTGTCGCAGGAGATCTTGCCCCATACAGTAGGTTGGAGGGGTGACAAGACAAATCTTGGCTATGCTGGTGCAGGAGAAATCTATGCACTGCTTGTGCAGGCTTGAATGTTTCAAAGGTTTCCTGGATTCGCATGAATGTCTGGCTCCCCAGTAGATCCAAATCATAGAACACCATGCCCCATAAGCGCTGTTATATTCCATATAAGTACCATAATATAGGCCCCGGTAAATTCATTACACTTCACCTATATTCTACCTTACATTACACTTGTCACGGTTTATCCGGAATGAACTTTTACCTAGATATTACACTGCATTCAGAACACAACCTTTCCCTAGTTCGAGATCTTATACATTATGCATGAGGATTCTTGGAAGCACAGCAGGACAACCATCTCCTGTATAATATCTATGTATAAAGTTCATGCCCGACGTCATCCTTAGGCCGACACAGTAATACAGCGAGGTGGGAGACCTAAGGATATATATACATCACATCTTGCTAAGATAGAGCAGAGGAGACCGAGACTTCCAGGCCGACACACTGACCAGAGATGCTCAGGTTCCTGTATGCAGATACTCCAGCTTGCAGCGGTATAACGTCCCTCAAAGGGTGTCTAGCTCGAGGCCAGGACAAGGTCCCACAGTCTCTCACTTCAGGTAATGGGGTTGACTAAATCCTAGAGGTATTCTTGGCTTAACACCTATACGCATACCATTTCATTTCTACACCGAAGATGAAGCACAAGCGGAATATTGTGCGTATGAGGACATTGTAGTTCCGCTCACGTACCAGGGACACTTATACTGATTTAGAGGCGCCCTCCCCCATACAAGAAGTAGGGTAAGACTCAGTCCTCTCAGAAGAGAAGGAGCAACATGGCCAATATTAGCAGTGTACACCTCACATCCTGACATCAAAACAATGCCAGGAGGAGACTTAACAATACTTCACAAAGAATTAATAAAAATTTACAGAAACATGACGGCAACTGTTACAACAAATACAACTCCAGTTCAAAGTACAGCAACTAAAATAACACCACAAACTTTACACGCAGTAATGGGTAAAATGCCCACAAAACATGAGAAAATGCATGCTGGGTAGCTCAGAAAATTACACAGCTAGAAGCAGTATTTCAGAATACTAGCCCTTATGAAAAACGCAAAATGCTGACAATCTGCTTGCCCATGGGAATAGCACTACAGATAGAGGATTGTACCTCTTGGGGTACAGTTTTCGCTGCCACATATACCAGAACTCATGGTACCCGGTCATTAGCAGTAATACCAGATTTATTAAGACAAATACAAAAGAGTATATGGAGCAGAGCCTGCTCTGAACTTAGAGATGAAATTACTAAGTAATTGTGACCAGGTATCAGCCATAATATTAGCAAATAATAAAGGGGAGGCAGCATCAGTGGCTATCCGCCAATGCCTAAGGGAGTTCAGTCCTTTACAACAGGAGCACAAACTGCCTAAAATAATTGAAACTGCGTATGCAGAATTAGGCAGGTAAAGTTTGGGTGGAAAAGCATCAAAACAATAACTGATAGGTAGTCCCAAAAAGCACACCTTCAAGCAGACACCTGCTTCATCAAAAAAGAAGTGGGACAATAACAAAAAACAAAAAGTTAAAGAAAAAAGATTTCAGTCCAGAGGTAGATCTCCTCCACAGGAGCCCTCCGAAAGGAGGTATAACCTTAGGAATAGGGACAATATTAGGAAACCTAACAGGTATCAGGATACTAATACATGTTCCTCTCGTTCCTTTCAGGGTTCAACAAAAAACACAGAGAGGGAAGGATGGTCAGACAGACAAGAAGAGCGTACAAAGCCAAAGGCAAGCAGCAAGCTCAAGACTATATTTCCAAAAAAGAAGATAAACCAAAACAAAAGCCACAGTTCAAAAAGAAGAAGGTTGCAGGTCTAAAGATCAGACATGCCCAGAATTCTGAAGACTCGACTGTTGAACGGGGAATGGGCTCTGATGATGCTAGAGTGCGGTAGAAGGAACAATAGCTCACCAGAACCTGATGGAATTTCTGGTGACATCACGGTGGAAACATCTGATAATAGGGTAAGTGTCCCGCAGAAGTTATATGAAAAAACACTCCAAATAGAGGTGACAAGCTCAGGAAAGTTAGAGGTTTCTTTTGGAAGAACCTAACGTTTGAATATGACATTTTGTGAGCTGAACAAGATTGGCCACCAGCATTTGTCATGGACTGCCCTAGGGGAGCATTTTCCGAACCTGTTCCCAGATATCTAAAATATACATATGCATGGGAGTGGGCGGTAGCCCTAGCTCCGGCATTATACAAAACCATGTTGGATGGGATGAGGATTCAACCCACCACATTATTCTATTGAAAAATACTCCAACTGCACAGAGGCAGTATCCATTAAAGCAGGGATCTAAAAAATAGGTCCAAGAGATCTTAGATCAACTTGAATACCAAAGGGTTTTTGAAACTTGCACCTCTCAAATGAATAACCCTTTGGTTCCCGTATAAAAACCGGACAATTCTTATAGTTTAGATTTGAATTACAGACATTTAAACACTTGCAGTAAGACATTTGCATTTCAAAATGCACACAGTGCTGCATTATTGAATAACATTGTGCGGAAAAAATACAAAACCACGCTTGATATCTCAAATGTATTTTTCTGCCAGAATGTAGCGCCTGAGAGCAGGTATTTAACCGCATTTTCCGCGTTAGGCTACCAGAGACTATTTTGTAGACTCCCCCAGGGGTATAAGAACAGCCCGGGGTTATTTTCAGACAGAGTAACTGAATTACTTCAAAATTTGGATGAGGGTCTTGGTCCAATGTGGATGATATTTATCTAATGGATAATGACCTGGAGGAACACTTGACCAGAGTAAATGCCATAATTTTGGGATTTGCCTCTGAGGGTTACAAATGTAATTTAAAAAAAACAAAGGATATGAGCTTTCAAGTGAAGGGAAAAGCCTAGCGGCTAACTTTTTAGAAACTTTTGCGCTTATCCAACCTCCAAAATCATTAAAAAAACGTACAATCAATTCTGGGTTTCCTAAACTTTGGCAGAACATACATTTTGGATTATGCAGAAAGAGTAAAACCTCTCTACGATTTAATAAAACCTGACTTTTCAGTTAGACAATGGACAGAGGAACACACAGATATCCTTCGTTCCCTGCAAGCTGATATGATAGCTTCTAAACACTTAGAGACATGCGAAAACGTATGCAACCTGGTGATCCGTATAGTTGCGGGTCAATCAGGGTATCCTACCTAACATATAATGAAGCTGAGACAGTACCAATAGCATACAAATCACATTTGTACCCAAATGCTGGGATGCGATTTGCATAAACAGAAAAAAATTCTAACAGCAGTACAGACTGCTGTAGTGAGAGAAAGAGCACTGGCTCAGGGAAGCGTATAATTGTCGTTACCCCAGTTCCAGCCTTAGAAGCTGCGACAAAGGCAAGCATTCCCAAAGCTAAAGCCTCACATCCAAGATGGATACAATGGGCTAATTCTCTCACTGCAACAGATGTAGAATACAGGTACGACCCAGGTCTAAAAATACAAGCATTTATGCAATACGAACAAGAATATCCTCTACCAACTGAAATAATGCCTCTGGATCGGTATGAATACATAATTTACACTGACAGTTCTGCTCAGCCGGCCATAGGAATTAAACAGCAATACAGCGCAGAGTGTGCTATCGTAAAAGGACGCATGCAAGATAGACTTCTCTACCGGTGACGTCAGACGTCAACAGCGGTCGCGTCCTTTTTGGTACACAACATCCTGTCCTGCTAAATCGTTTACATGAATGAGACTGCAAGCTCATTTATTGGCTACATTTGGCTCGCCCTTCTAAAACATTGTATTTTTCTACATCCAAATTAGATATAGCGTCTGCATCAAAGAGACTGCAAGTTCCCTTATCAGCTACATTCGGTTTCACGTTTTAAAAACATTGTATTTTTCGACATTCAAATTAGATATAGCTCTACCTCGACCACCATTGCAGTTCTGTTACGGACATAACATCATTCTGGCACAGCAATCACCGCTATCCGTAGGTGAAATAGTATTTTTCCGCAGATAAGAGAAGGCTTCTAGGAGGCGAATTTAATAAATCATTGAAAGCATCAATCGATTGTACAATCCCTACATCATTACAAAGAGGAATTTTTTTAAGTAATTATTTTTATCAGATATAGAAACCAAGCGATACAATCAAAGTTCTTTCAGTATTCCACGAGTTACCTGAAGAAGGTGTTTGATACGCAGAAACGCGCATCGACAAATTACTACTTGAATGTTAATTTGGACTATTATTACATTAATGATAGTTGTACATTGAAGAATACCTCTATTTGTGTTATTTTTATTCCTATTGTAATGAGCATTGCAGATATTATGAGTGTAGTACCTATGGACTGACTTCATGTAATTGTTTTTAATTAGCCATGTACTTTTTTATTATTGAATAAAAATCACAATATATGTTTTAGACATCTTATTGTTTCATCTTTGTCATACCCTCCGCACATGTGTATATGTTCTCTTTTATGATTGCCTAGGACTTGTTTACCACATATGTTTTTCCCTGTCCTAGGAATTGAACAAGTATAGTTCAGGGGGCCTTTGTTTACTTCCAACATGCAGGATAGAAAGTTTCATCCGAGTTGTACAAAAACCCTGTCTCTAGGAGACTACATGGCGCAGCTGGCAGAATTAAAAGCCCTGGCACTGGTAAATACAGATCGAGAATCCCCAACACTAATCATGTGTGATTCCTTTTACTGTGTGCAGTCATACATTGAATATTTACATCACTGGGGAAAGAATGGGTTTAAAGATGCAAAAGGTGGCGCAATTAAGCACAAATCGCTATGGAAACAGGTAGTGGAGGTGAAAAACTAACTACCAAGGGCTTACGTGATACACTGAGTCAAGGGGGCGGTACGCACGGCTTCCGTATCTGCAATCACTCGTTCAAAATGAGAATAGACGGTGAGAATATGGTTGCAATTTTGGCCACACGCAATAAATCTGCAGTACCAAAAAGATTTTCACTCAAGTACTCCTACAAGTTAGATACAAACAATGCTCCATTTGCTCAGATTCCTGGAGTGGGGGATAAAGTAATACCATAAATGGATCATAGGTTAGAATTCATTCTAGCAGCACACAAAGGGTATAGGTTATGCACACGCAGGAGTTACAGACAGTGTTTCTCTACTGAAACAATGCTACTGGTGGCGTGGATTAACAAAGCATACTAAGGAATATGTCTTGCAATGCAACATATGTCAGCAAATGATAGGCTCAACCGTAACACGTCCAGTGCAGACACTATTGCTAATATCAGACAAACCACTTGCATGTGTTTATTTGGACCACTGTGGCCCATTACAAACAGAAGGGGCTTACAAGTATATCATGGTTGCAGTGGATTCAGGCTCCAGATTCCTTTGTGTGTGGCCCCAGCGCTGACGCTCGAACTGTTATAAAAGATTTGTGAGTCTTTATAGGGACATACGCAATTGGCACATTACATTCTGACTGTGGCCCCCGTTTAGCTCTAAGGCTTACAAGAAAGCCATGGGAAGTTTGGGTATAGCATTGCGGTACTCCTCTCCTTACCATCTCGAGGGAAATTCGGTTGTGCAGAGGAAAAACAGGGACTTAAAGCAGTCTTTAACAGCTAGAGTATTAGGCGTGAGTGGAAGTTGGTCAAAACATCTGTATGGAGTTCAAAGGGAGTTGAATAACATGCCAAGAAGCTCTCTAGGGGGTGTCACTCCTTATGAGGTTCTATTAGGGATGAGAATATGGGCACCTGATCTTGATTGTGAAGGCATAGTGGCGGATGAAAAACCTTTTGACATCCATAAACATTTGGCTGTTTTACAGAATCTTAATGAATCTAGGGCACTACAAAACAATGTCCAGGTGAAACGGCCCACCACTGGGGAAGTCAAGTCTGTCACTGAAAGACCTGTCTGTATGCCTAAAGTTAGGGACCTGGTCAGAGAAAAATAGAGGACAAAAAAGAATTTGGGCTATCATACAGAAAGCCTGTACCTGTCCTGGTGGTTGAAGGAACAAGAACATTGCATCTGCCACCTCTTGCCTGTAAAAAAGAGAAAAGATTTGTCTCAGTAGACCTAATCAAACCACACTATGTGGCTGATACTGAGTAGTAGGCCACATGGACTCCGGAGTAACAGACACCCTCCTCTCACAACTAAGCAAGAAGTTCAAACAGAAAGAATCATCACGTTTGAAGAGTCACCTGCATGGAATGATGGACTATGCAACAATACAATGGAACTCGTTCCTCATGAAACTGAAGTTCAAAATCAGAACTCAAATGAAATACAAACTTCAGTTCGACAAAACACGATATCTACGTCAACATGCCCCAACAAGAGCAAGCTACAATTTCCACAAGACCTGCAGAAATACCAAAAATTGATCGAACTGCATCTGGCTATTTCATTGACTTTGATACTTTTTCATTGGATCCAAGTGAACCTGAAATGGTGCCAGCCCAAAAACTTGGCAGCAGCGAATTAAAGATTTTCTGAACTTTCTTAAAAAGACTTACCTGGTATCACCTTGGGTGGAACTCTGGGTAACTACCGGGATGCTCTTCTTTCTTTTCTGGATAGGCTTGGTAACTGCCTTTAGTATGCTTATAAATGGAACTTATCTTCGAGAAAGCTCTGCAGCACAAAAAGTGAATGTGATTCTGAAACCGCATCTATCATTGCATCGTGAAAAAAGAGACCTTTCATCAGTGAAGATTACAGCAGTTCCTATACCTGATGGTATAGTGTGGGAAAAGGTTGATTATGATATATTTGGCCCGAGCAAACTTTTAAAAATACCACATTTATTTAAAATTTCATTGAGTGATATCATTACCTCCAGTACATTTTCCGATGATTGGGATTATGAAACTGTAAATAATATGTGGCCTGATTTAGGAAAATCTGCAGCTTTTTATAATACTGAAATGTTGGAAGATGCATCAGACTTTGAAACAATGTATTGCTATCAACATTATGGTCATCACTTTCTGCATAAATCTGCAAATCCCAGAAATGTTTTTGCATACGACTAATGGGAACATTGCCCGGCACCGTTGAAAGCAGTTCAAAGACATTTGCATAGAAATTTCCATATTTTTGAGGGTTTAACACGTCAGACCCAGCTTCATATTATTATAAGGTTGCACCAACACCAGCACAGAAAAATATGTTGACTAACACCAAACATATTTATTCTGCTTCCTTTATTGCCTAGTTGTCTGAACAAGGTTTTGACTTATGGAAAGACACCATAGACTTAAAATCTGTCTGGAGTACAAGAGACTGGCAGGCCCAGGAAACAGAGGCACTATTTAGAGCATGCATTATTCCTCAGCAAATAATGTTTTTGAATGAAACGGTGCAACAAACGACCTGTCTTGGATTAGCCAAGAACAAAGATTTGAATACACCTTGGATGCCCACACCATCACACACTGAGGGTAACATAACATAATCTAATAAGAAGGGATTATGCTAGATGAGATCATGCAATACAATAGATCAGACCCCGATTGGAAGGGATGGTTGATTTGGCCCATAGACACCAATAGCTGTCAGGAAAGATTCATGGGTAAAACCAAAGGGATTAGTATCAACAGGCCAAATCCACGCTACGTACAGAGACAACAACCAGGGGCAGTGACATCATACGGTGTTGGGAAGTTATGCCTCGATTGGCTAAAGACCTCTACACTTGCACATGAGAAACAACACTTATCCTTACTTACAGAGGATGAGGACCTTAGGGATTTTTTATTAGGTGTTAGGAAGCCATGTCATAAACGTTTCTATTATGCTGTCTATAATGATATTTGGAAAATATCACAACAAGAGGCCGCGGAAAAATTACGAGAAATAGATCTTATAAACCTAGAGAAAGCTCTACCAGTGGTTAACAATGGGTTAACTACACTAACCTCTAGGATATATTCACTGGGCAACATTGTATCTTCTGCTATTGATATACTAGAACAGGATTTGTCTATATTACAACACAAACAATCACAATTGCGTTCTATTATGTTATTAAGCTGGACGCTGCAATCTTTGCGTGCAGGCTATGTGCCTTGCCGTTTCATAAACAACACATCTCTGTTTTCTTTATACATTCGAACAGAAAAACAGATAGTAATGGCACAGAGGGGAGTAAAGTATACAATGCTGCGTATTGAAAAACTGGACAGATTAGCTTTTACAGTGGCAGAGTCACCGTCCACAGAATGGCTAATCCATGGCCACATAACTCTTCCGGTCACTACTTTTCAATTCCAATATTGCCTTGAACAAATGCAGGCAGGCAGATATGAAGATATGGGTAGGGAATACATCAAGGAATCTTGGGAATTACCGTGCAGATTTCGATGACGGAGTGGGGAAAAAGAAGTGTTTCTAAGCAGTATAAACTGCGAGAATACTTTAAGTGGATCACTCAAATGCTAGGATATAATGCTTCATGGGGCCTGTAACTGTTCGGTAGCAAACTTATCCTGTCACTTGAGGGGTGCCCCAGCTGCCATGATCACTCCAGTGTTCAGGCTGCTTTCAAATGCGAAGTTACTTGATGCTGAACGATCAAGGCTGCTGTGGGATGCTACCGGGCATCGCATATCTGGTAACCGTGAGCTCCAGGTTTACTTGCTATATGCAAGTATTGTTTCTTCCAGCACATACAGTCAGGGTAGCACCGTTATGGCCTTAACTAAATGTTTCATTAATATGGTTTGATGCTTTGAGCAGAATGAAATCCATGCTTATACAGAAATCCGTGCCCTTAACCTCCGCTCGAGAGACTTTTGATCTTCAAGTCACAAGGTCTTCAGCAGAAATACAGGCACTCATAAGTACAACCTGCCCCTTCCACTTCCCAGAAATGGTAAATCGCATCTTTAACATGTCTGATATGACAGGTATCGTCCACCTATTTAAGACCATAGGTTCTGGCCTATTAAGCACCTTTAAGACAGTCCTCGGAATTTTACCAAACTTTATACACTCCGTTTTTAGAATCATATTTGAAGGGCTGCCGCTGATCCTGTTTCTAATAGCAGGTATCCTGATTGTCAGTTTTCTGCTACGCAATAGACGTCCCAGTCTCCAAGGAGATGGAAACAGTACTCCTGGAGCAAAAATACTGTGATCGCGTGGTACAACATCTAGGCACACCTCTCCTAAGAGAACTAAGTGCATCTTGGTTCTTGTCATTTAGACCAGTCTGGATGGACTGCATTTTTACTTGTCCTCCGATGCCTGTTTTGCGGAGAAGAATGCGTGTTAAATCTCTATCTGACACTCCCATTATGTGCGCAACAGGACGTTGATGCTTTACTGGACCCGATAACGGCCCATGTTCTGCAGTGTCCCCAGCGCATTCCGATGTTGATGGCGGCATTCCTAGTACCACCACTGGTAGTATCAGCTACTGTTGGTATGGATATCCGCTCATCCTCTGACACACAGGCCTTGGAGGGCACTCATGCTGCCCCAGCATCGGTTGTGGATAGTACAAAAGATCATCTGTGCTCAATTGACATAATCTGCGAGGTGTTACAGGGACTGTCGTCTGAAGAGGCAGGCAACGAGAATGTTGCGTCTACCAGCCAGAACACATAAACATTTGACCTACTTGGCCCGTCATGTACTGGCAGAAATTCAATCTTTTATTTTTGAGAAACAAACTGAAACATTGAACCTCCATAACAAATTAACATTCTTTTGAGCATGCATGGCTTTCAAATGCTTATATTAGTTCAGACTATACCTTCAGACACATTAGGGCTATGACATGAGTGACAATTTCCTTTTTTTTATTTTAAAGATTTTTTTAGAACTTTTTAAATATTGTTTTAGCACAACAAGAAAGTAATGTTTTTTAGCCATTTGCATACCAGTATCAAGTCAGGCTAGAAATACGTTTAAAATGTAACTATGTTGCCCATTCGGAAGAGGAGTGGGTGTTATATTCCATAAAGGTATCATAATATAGGCCTTGGTAACTTTATTACCCTTCACCTATATTCTTCCCCACATTACACTTGTCATGTTTTACAGGGACTGACCTTTGACCTAGATTCGACACTGCATTCAGAACTCGGGTTTTACCTAGTTCGAGATCTCATACATTATGCATAAGGATTCTTGGAAGCACAGCGGGACTACCATCTCCTGTTTAATATCTATGTATAAAGTTCATGCCCGACGTCATCCTTAAGCCCACACACTAATACAGTGAGGAAGGACCCCTGGGGAGACCTACGGGTATATATACATCACATCTTGCTAAGATAGAGGAGAGGAGACCAAGTCTTCCCAGCCGACACACTGACCAGAGACGCTGAGGTTCCTGTATGCAGATACTCCAGCTCCCGGTGGTCTAACATCCCTTGAAGTGTGTCCAGCTCGAGACCAGGATGGTGTGCCACAGCCTCTCACTTCAGGTAATAGGGTTGACTAAATCCTAGAGGGATTCTTGGCTTAACACCTATACACATTCTAGGTACATTCAGGCACATCTAGTTAGGGGGGCATCGTAGGAGTATGCATCTTTTTATCATGTGTTTTTTTATACTCACTAGCTTACCCGTTGCGCGTTGCTGCGATCTCAGAAGAAAGGAAATTCAAGGAAACTCGTTATGATAACATTAAATTTACATTGTGTCATTGTTATTGAAACTTATTCATTTTATTTTTGAAAACATTTCTAAGTGTGGCTTGAGCAGTGCGTCCCCGATTGGCTTCCAATTTTGATTCTGGTTGCTTGTTCGTTTTAGAAGAACGGGCTTGAGCAGTGCGTACTCGATCGGCTTCCAATTTTGATTCTCGTTGCTCGTTCGTTTGAGAATTACGGGCTTGAGCAGTTTGTATTCGAACAGCTTCTAATCTTGCTTCCCGTTGCTCGTCTATTTCTGAAGCTCGTAATGCCTTTTTCTTTCGTGCTTCTGATGTAGATTGACCAATCGATTTCCGTTTGGGGGGCATAACTGTCGACAATGCTCACAAATTCGCTGTCTATTTCAGTATTCGAAAGATTATGAGGGCCCAGGTGGGCCGATTAAAAAAAACTAATTGACAGAAACCTTTGCAGGAGTGTACTCAACAACTTCCCAAAGTTTCATGGCGATGCACGGATTCTCCAAATCTAGTCCACACACTTGCAGTGATTGTCCTTGTGCTTTGTTGATGGTCATTGCAAAAGCGAGTCGCACTGTAAACTGTAAACGTTCAGTATTGGAAAGATTATGAGGGCCCTGGGGGGCCAGGGGGCCGATATTTAACACATTTTTCTTTCTTTTTTTTTTTTGCCAGAAACCTTCGCGAGTGTGTACTCAACAACTTTTGACAATTTCTTTTTTTTTGTTGCTAGAAACCTACGCGGGAGTGTACTCAACAACTTTTAACAATTTCTTTTTTTTTGTTGCTAGAAACCTTCGCGGGAGTGTACTCAACAACTTCCCAAAGTGTCATGGTGATCGGATGAATGGTGTGGTAATGCATAAAGGACAAACAGACATACTTTCGTTATTATATATATAGAATATATATTCATGATTATTGTAAGATGGTAGAACTATACCATTCCTTTACCTTTATAGTACTGCTAATCATTTATATCTTATACTGTCTAACGGTTGTTGCAGCTCATCTTTTTTACACCAGAATAACAACTGTTCATTAAATTCTTATTGAAAACACCCAGCCTGTTTATTCTGTGAATCTCTCTGAGACAGACCAAGTAAGCACGAGTGACTGAGCGAAACGTACTATATTGTTTCCACGGTCCTGAGGGATCAGGGTTGTCATGTTCGATGGTTGCAAAGAACCATTCTCTCCTTGGTAATAGGGTATTCTAGTGGCACTGTGAGCTAGTTGGTAAAAAAAGGCCAACATACCCGATGGGATTGTTCACAATCAGTCTGACACCAATCCTCCAGTGTATGCTGTACAAACTCGCAGATCCAGTATAATTATTATAGGGACTACACAACAGCGCACTAAGTGGAGGAGGAAAATGACCCTCCTTATCATGGCACTGGTGACCGTCATCATAGATGTAGACAGTACAAACACATAATATCTAAAATTCCAGGTTTCATGTGGCTCCAGGATTGTATGACACATTATCAGACCTCTGTAATCAAACACCATACCCCATGAGAGCGCGCTGTAGGGAGGGAAAGACCATCTTCAACATGACTATGGTGACTGACATCGTAAATACAGACGATATAAAAATGCATCAAAGCATCTAAAAGTGCTTCCGGATATTTGTGCCTCAAAAGTGCTCATGGAAACTGACCAACAAACAATAAGTGAACAGTTATTTTGCAGCAAAGAAATGTAAGACAAATGTCCCTCAACACCGTGCTCGCATCATACACTTGTGGTGTCATTCATTGGAGTGCTGCGATAATGTGTCAAAAAATTGTTTTTTATGTTGCAGTTTGTGTGTTGCTTTTGAATCCACTGGAAGGTGCCCAGCTCGAGGACTGTGGAATGGGCAGTGGAGTTGCATGTTGCGCAACTGCCACAGGGGTGGTGTCCTGTTACCTGCGGGAGATTACAGAGGGTGGCCGGTGTGTTGGGTTTCTTAACACGTGGTCTGGTGTGTACCAGTTGATCCCTCGGGTTAGACGTTCTCTTGAAAGCAAAGTGTGGGAGTTCCAAATCTAGATTACCAGACTTCAAGAGCCTCCAATGTTTTAGGATGATGGATTTCACCTTGTTGGAAAGGGGAGTGAAGTAGGTGACACATGTCATAATATCATCTTTGGGGCGTATGTTCTCTTCCAGAAGTGCCTCTCCATTGTTGTTTCGTGCCCTCTTCCCACTGCCAGTCTTACTACTTTCGATGGATATCTCCTTTATTCTTGTTGAGTTCCTTAGCTTGAGTGCGGTAGCTGGTCAGGTCGCTGCAACTGTGTTGGAGGCGAAGTAACTCTCCGTACGGAAGATTCTCCTGGAGGGCCTTGGGATGGTGACTCTCAAAGGAGAGGAGGCTGTTTCAATCTGTGCTTTTTCAATTAGTCTTGGTTCCAGCTGGCCTTTTTTTAGGCAGATCAGTAAGTCAAGGAATGAAATTTCTGTTTTGGAAATGGTGCTGGTAAACTTGAGATAGAGGTTCAAGGTGTTGATCCACTCTGTGAATGAGTCGCATCTGTTTCTGTCACCCTTCCCAAATACCAGGAGTCGTCAATGTACCTCTTCCATAGCATAATGTTGGTCATGAATGGGTTGGTGGCACAGAGTATGTGCTTTGTTTCAAAATCTGCCACATACAGGCAGGCCAGTCTGGGGGCAAATGTGCTCTCTAATGATGCCCCTTGTACCAGAGGATAGAGCTGGGTCTTGTAAAGTAAGAAATTGTTCTTGAGCACTATAGTAGCACATTCGATTATGAATTCTGCTAGAGTGGGGTCGGCAAGTTGGTTGTTCCTTGGAGGCTCTCCACAACTTCTCGGGTGGCGTCTTGGGGGATGCTGGTATAAAGTGCCTCCACGTCCAACGTCCTGAGGATGTTCATCTCACCTGGGTTTTCAATGTTGGCAATGAGGTTCAGTACGTCTTTGCCATCCTTCAGGTAAGAAGGGATGGTCTGGACCTGGGGTCTGAGAAAGTAGTTGCAGAACTGGCTGAGTGGTTCTAGAACAGAACCTATCCCTGAGATGATGGGTCTCTCCAGGGGAGGGCGTGCCACTTTGTGAATCTTAGGTAGTACGTAAAATTAGGGAGTGACTGGTGTCCCATTGACCTAGAAGGCTGCCTCTTTCTTGGATATCCAACCTTGAAGCTCAGCTGAGTGGGCTAGACTCTGAATCCTTTTTTGGAGATTCTTTGTGGGATCTGTGTCCATTTTGGCATAGTAAGTGGTGTTCGCCAACTATCGCTGGCATTCACTGTCATATTCTTCCACGTTCATGATGACTGTAGTTCCACCCTTGTCGGCAGGTTTAATGATGATAGTGTAGTCCTGAGTGAGGTTATTGATGGCTGCCTTCAATCTGGTGGGGAGGTTGCTGTAATTCTTCTTCCTTTTAAATTGACCCACATTCTTCAAGATGGCTTTTTCAAAGGTCAGTATTTTACTGGGGGTCATGGCTGTCGGTGGAGTGAAGGTGGATTTGGGTCTTAGGACTGTATCTCTTGGTGTGGCGATGGACTCATGTTGAAAAAAGGATTGGAGTCTGATTTTCCAGAAGAACTGGTGTAGTTCACCCGGGAGGCGAAAGGAGTCCTCTCGTGGAGTGAGAACAAAGCCCGAGCCCATTATGTCTCGTCTTGGTCTAGTGTCCTGTCCGACAGGTTGACGACTAGGATAATCTGAATGTTTGACTCGTGTCTTCATTGGTTGCCCTCTTTCTGCCTTTGAACCTGCTTGTCATTTTGTCTCCTTCTTCCTCTGCCTTTGCCCCAAAAAGGTTGAGGGTTAGGGTTTTGGAAGAATGGTGGATAGGGTTGCTGCCCCGCGAAGCCTGAGTATCACATCGGGTTGCCAGCTAGAAACGAGAGTCTTTGAAACTACATTTGAAGGGACAGAAGTAACCCCTGTTGGCCTCGGTTGTTGTGGCGGCTATCGCTGCTGGAGTTGCTGTGTGAGGATTGGTAGGATTTGTTGGAAGAGGTAGAGCCATCATCTGAGGAATGGTCATCCCCAGAGGGTCGGTAATCCTGTTTTATGGATGGGTACACGGTCGCGGCGGCGTTGCAAATATTGCGCATTTAAAAAAAATCAATTTTGGACAGATAACGTTTGGCACTAATACCTCCATTTCTCAGCCAAGGGGTCGGAGTATATTCACTATGACGCCTTATATCGGCTTTCCCACACATTTTCAGCCCCAAAAAACGAATCCTGATAGATAAAACAGCAGCTGCAACTATCTATTCAGGTTGCGACCAGCCAATCAGAGCATTCCCGTTGGCACATGCATTTGCGATTCATCGCAAAACCACTGCGAAATATCCACGGCCAGAGATATCACTATAATTTTAAACTTACATTTCTCAAAAACTTCCTAACAGATTTAAACCAAATATGAAAAAGGCACTTCCTTGAACCAACATCTACCTCCCTGCCAAATTTGGCATAAGTCGGTTTGGGCTGTAGGGGTGGTTAAACGTTCCTATGGTAATTAACATTACAAGCACAACCTTATATTGTGCCCCAAATTCCCAGTCACCACTGTATAGATCACCCCTTAACTTTCCCAATCAATAGTACCCACCATGACACTTTTTTTTCGCAAAGCCAGATTGGTCAAACGACGCCAAAGTTATAGCCAAGTCAAAAAATGCTTTTCCTATGGAAACTAGGTCCTAACTTTAATACCTACTGGTAATATATCTATATTAGTTGTGGTAATGACCATAGGAATGTTTTTGATTTGCTAATAACTTTGAGACAATTTGATGAATCTTCACAAAATTTTCCACAAAAAGGTCTCATTCACCTCAGTTCAGCAAAAACAGGGGAGTGAAGGTAAAAAGTGTAGGGAATGCCAGGCCAAGAATGTCTGGTCTAACATTACATCACTCATGACATGTTAAAAGACATCATTGATGACATTACAGAAGACATTTCAATTGACATAAATGATTACACCACTGATGACATCATTGATGAGATCATCCAGTGAATGTGACAGTTTGCTATACACTTTCCATACTGGAATTCATTCAGTGAGCTACACCTAGACCTTATTTTCTACCCTTGCTGTAGTTCTGATGAGCATAACCTTTCACAATATGCAGCACATAAAAAGTATCTGTGAAAGCAGCCACATTTATGTAGCTATTATGCTCTTTTTTACAGGTAAACCAAGAAACAACAGGAGAGGAAGGGCTAGAATAGACACTCCTATACCCCAAATTAATTTTTATAAACAACTAAGGAGTGACTAAATGTGAAAAAAGAATTAACAAACAACCACCTTAGATGAGTGGTTATTATTAAAGTCCCAATAACCCGAACAGGTGTACCCAAAGCAAAGAAGCCCAGTATAGCCACTCAGGGAAAGAGGGGAATTATTTCCTTGTGAAGAAGGACCCTCACTCACCACTATTTGGTGACATGCTTCATCATCGGGTCCCCGCTGGGGTGGCCGAATGCCCCCCCAACCTGATACGACGCCTGAGTTACAGCTGAGCGGGTTGGTGTTGAGTGCAACAGTGCACAAACAAAAAAGTGTATTGATATGTGAGTGCTGGTTAAAAAACACAAAGTTGGTACCCAAAAAATATTTAATTAGGGTCAACCTGTATTAAGTAAAAACAGAGTGTATGGACCAACTAGGTTCTATGTTAGGAAACCTGTGTCCTTAAATGGAGATAAACGGTCAATATGTTTCTGCTGTTATTATGTGCTATTACGCTCAGCATTCGTCAGGACCAAGAAATAGATAAAAAGGCAGGCCTCCCGTGGGGCACTAAATGTGAAAAATTACTTCAACTCACGGTTACTGTCCGTGATCACTCACTGAGTTTCACAGGAGTAGCAAAACATTCGTAAAGGGAGAGAAATTCCCCTTCGGATCTGACGAAGTGGGAACACCTCCACGCGGTGTCAAATTCAGACAAACCCGACTCCCCGCCAGGTACCTACACCTTTGGCAATCGTCACTTCCGGACTGACGATTGCCGAAGGTGTAGGTTCCTGGCGGGGAGTCGCGTTTGTCTGAATTTGACACCTCGTGAAGGTGTTCCCACTTTGTTTATCTCCATTAAAGGACACAGGTTTCCTAACACAGAACCTAGTTGGTCCATACACTCTGCTGTTACTTAATACAGGTTGACCCTAATTAAATATTTTTTGGGTACCAACTTTGTGTTTTTTAACCAGCACTCACATATCAATACACTTTTTTGTTTGAGCACTGTTGCACTCAACACCAACCCGCTCAGCTGTAACTCAGGCATCGTAGCACGCTGGGGGGGCATTCGGCCACCCCAGCGGGGACCCGATGATGAAGCATGTCACCAACTAGTGGTGAGTGAGGGTCCTTCTTCACAAGGAAAGAATTCCCCTCTTTCCCTGAGCGGCTATACTGGGCTTACCTTGTCCCCAATAGCCACCATCCCCCCCAAAAAATTATTTGCTTTGGGTTCAGCTGTTCGGGTTATTGGGACTTTAATAATAACCACTCATCTAAGGTGGTTGTTTGTTAATTCTTTTTTCACATTTATTCACTCCTTTTTTACAGGTATTCACACACATAAGAAATGTAATGTCTCTGTAGACATCAATGTACTCAGCAATTTATTGAACGCTGAATACTGTTCAAAAGAGTGTTCGGTCATTATTTACCTTAATGAGTTGTACCTGTGAATTAGCTTGTCTGACATAGAATCGTAAGTCAGCAGCTTGAGATATATGCATTAGCTACTGCTAAGGCATGCACATCCAGGTTCTATTCACAACTTCACAACCCTCTGTAGTTTCTAAAAATGCCTTACACATATACGTGAAATTAGCAGATGCCATATTCCATTAAAATGCTTACATAACTTACTGTGACTTGAACCATTTGCTAGTGAGTTACCCATACGTTATACCTTCTTCAACAATTTATAATGTGTCATAGTTTTTACTGAGTTTCTGGAAATAATCATCTGCACCTTGTAAATCTCTAGTTTATATAAAAATTGTCGATAGCACTAATTGTCAACTCTCTAATGTCAGCGTGTGCCCAAAAACCCACAGGTAAATATGTATTGCAAGAATAAGCTTTAGTTTTTCTCACATATTTTGTCAACAAGACTTTGATTTAAGTCAAAATCTATTTGAAGTGTACATCTGCGATTCACATGAGTAACGCTTACTCTCTACCTTGTTTAAATGAAGTACTGTTTGCACTTAAAAATGTTCTAGTAGTTAAACGAGCAGTTGCACCATATAACTTTTTCAATAGTAAATTAGACTTGTCTCCAGGAGTACACTATTTCTATTTGTATATGGACACATATGCATACACTCATCCTACGTTGGATTTGTTTGGTTGTCATTTACTACATATTTTGTTTTCTAAAATGATCCAGCAATTTCTAGAGTGATTTGAGAACTAATAGCTTGAATGATGTCATCAGTGATTTTAGACAGTGGTGTTTGCAATTTTGTAGTTAGTTATACATAAGTCAGATATTCCCTAGGAAGACCATTTTTTGTTTTGCTAATAACTTCAGCACTGTTTAATTAATCTTATGAAATATTTCATTAAAAAAATCTCATCCACTTCAGCTCCTTCCTGGAAAGTTTGGGGTGACTTGTAAAGTCAGGCAGAGAAAAACAGGGGGCTCCCAAAATACTTTCATTCCACTATATTTTCTATTAGAAAAATTAAAAAACAATATACCCAAAACGGCTGAACAGAATTACAACAAATTTGGCAGAAAGCTGGGTATCCAGAAAGCATCCTTTTTGTGATTTGGTGTAAATCTATTTAGTCATTTTTGAGAAGTTAATGTTTAGGATCTATTGACATATTAACAATTTATCTAGCAACTCTTCTGCAAGAATTCCACGGTTGCAACGCTGTTTTCCCATAAACTGGGTTGCTCCCACAGGATTATGAGTCTCGCGGGAGCAAGCTATCTGATTGGCTGGCTGAAACTTGAAAGAAATTGTTGCAGGTCCTATTACCGGACATGGAGACTCAGTCCCTGTGTCCTAAAAATGTTAAATAAATTCGATTTTAGGGATCAGGGTAGGGGTGTCCTGATACCCTTGACCGTTATGAAGGCAAGTGATTTACAATGAGAGACTGAGACAAAAGAATACCACACTTATCACTCTAGTGGGTGCTGGTTCAGCTATGAATACAGTGGTGCACGAATCTGGAAGATCTGTCATCTTAATCTTCCACACCAGAGAAGCTCCATCAACAATAAAAAGGCATGATTCAGCACCCACCCTTTGTCTTTTTTTGTAATGACATACAGGTAATTTAAAAAGTAGGGAATTTAAGCATTATTTTAAAGATATAATGCACAGACTCAAAGGAATTATTCCTTTAAAATGTGATTTCTTTAGTCAGGATCTCATTTTTTATTAAAAAAAAACTTCTTTTATTTTGTAGTAGCCAACATGTTTCGTCCCAATGGGACTTCTTCAGGGCTTCAATTAGTTTATCCTCTGTCTAATATAGTAATAAATTGAGCCTTCCCTGGTCAGAATAAGGGAGTCACCTTAATCTTGGAATACACAAACATGAGATGGAAGGTGCACACAATTATAGTCCAAAAGAAAGTGGTGTATTTTATATCTTCTTCTTTATTTAACAGTATTCGTCAGATACAGGCACAGCCAACGCGTTTCGTTCCATTTGCCTTGTGGAACTTCGTCAGGGCGAATCAATTCAGTTTGAAGTTGTCAACCTATTCGGACAGAATCGTGTGGATTAAACAGCAGATGGCAATTGTTGGTCAGAGGCATATGACCTTCATATATTATAAGGCGGTGTTCACACTAGGTGCGAGTGAGTCAGCCCAGTAGGTGTCCCAACGTTATGTTCAATAATTTTCAGAGTTTGGCAGATTTCACGGACTCGATACAATGGTATTTCGAAGTTGAGCAAATGCCCACCGGGGAGTCTAGTGGTTCCCAGGGGAAATTTCTTATTGTCCTCGTAATTTTATTCTCCGGAAAGGGCATAGAGTGAAGGTGTAGAAGACACCGGTCTGCAGTGTGGCGCGGTGTTCGTGGTAATAACCACCGAGCACCTGTAGTCGGGTGCTCGGGTTCAGTAATCTTGCTCGTAGCGGCGTCCAAACTCTGAAAATTATTGAACATAACGTTGGGACACCTACTGGGCTGACTCACTCGCACCTAGTGTGAACACCGCCTTATAATATATGAAGGTCATATGCCTCTGACCAACAATTGCCATCTGCTGTTTGATCCACACGGTTCTGTCCGAATAGGTTGACAACTTCAAACTGAATTGATTCGCCCTGACGAAGTTCCACAAGGCAAATGGAACGAAACGCGTTGGCTGTGCCTGTATCTGACGAATACTGTTAAATAAAGAAGAAGATATAAAATACACCACTTTCTTTTGGACTATAATTGTGTGCACCTTCCATCTCATGTTTGTGTATCTCTGATTTACACACCTATTGGTAGCAGGTGTAGGAAGAAGTTTGCACCATCCAGAATTTAGAACGATAGGATCCGTAGTGCTTGACCTGGTCTGCTGCCTTGGTCTTTTGGAACTTAATCTTGGAATACTCTAGGTTCTTCAAAAATCCCAGTATGTGGTAGTGTAGTACCTGGAATAATAAATCCTCTTGTGGCCCTTCATAATTATTTATCGAGATGAAACGACAAGAGCGATTCACATGAAGATTGCAATACCAAACAGGTCTCCCCCCAATGAGCAGTCATTTCCCACAGCTCACAGCCTTCAGCCTTCCAGCAGCAGGCAAAAGCCATGCACGAGTAGTGGTGGGTCGCAAATGTGTCAAAAAAAGGTTGTTACTTTATGTTAAAAAAAACATACAAATTCACTGAAAAAAACAAAGGTTAAAGTTGGATTTGTGAGTCCGCTTTAGAAAATCAAGAGTGGAATGATTCTTGTATGAATGATTTAGATTTGGACAATTTGAAATATGTCATTGTGAAAGGTTGGCCGGAAAAGAAGAATTTATCTTCATCATTAGCAGATTATTTTTGTGTGAGAGAAGAATTGTGTATTGAAGATGACAAGATCTTTAGGGTAAAACGTTCGGTTCCTCCTTCTAGTCTAAGATCTAAAATAATAAATTTGGCACATGAGGGTCATTTAGGCCGAAATAAAACTAACACCAGACTTCGTCACTGGTACTGGTGTCCTGGCATGGACCATCAGGTTGAATGTGTTGTGAAGGATTGCTGGCAGTGTGCCAACAATGATAAGTCTAAGAAAACGTATTCAACACCAATTTCAGCTGTAGAAATACCTATTGAACCATGGACGAAGTTGTGATTGGATATAGCTGGTCCATTTGAGTTGTTAAACCAAAGGGAACGTTATGTTATCTTACTTGTGGATTATACTTCCAAATGGGTAGTGACTAAGTGTGTTCCATCAGTCAGCACTCAAACTGTTGTTGATTTTCTAAAGGATGAATTCACTATTTATTTATTTAGGAAGTTTTCTATAGCGCTGTCAAGACCCGGAGGTAGCAGAGCGCTTTACAGTAATAGAATGACAAAAATCTGTATAAACATATGCATAACATAAACATAAACATGAACATAACATATGTAAGGTATAAGCATTCAAAGATTGACATTGTAAGCGGAACATGGGTGAGTTGCCGAGCTTCTTTGGTTGTGGGATTCACTGTAGTCACATAGTTCAGGGGTTGCTTGCTGACCCCGGTTATCCGCAGCCAAGGGAGCGGATCAGGAACAAGGATTTGAGTTGCCTTTTGAATTCCACAAAAGAAGGAATAGTTCTGATGTGCGGGGGATGGAGTTCCAGATTTTGGGGGCGTTTCCAGTGAAGGAGCAGTCCACTGTTCTTTTCTTTCTGGTTTTGGGTAGGATGAGCAGGAAGGAGTTAGAGCTTCTCAGATTCCTGGCTTGGCCTGCTTTTTTGAGTTTATTTGCCAGGTATTCGGGTTTGCCGGTATGGAGGGCTTTGTGTGTTAGGCAGGCCGTTCAGAAGTTACTACGCATTTCTACTGGGAGCCATTTGAGTTCCTTGAGTGCTGGGGAGATGTGATCCGATTTTTTGATGCCGGTAATCATTCTAGCTGCAGCATGTAGTGTTGTTTTGATCGGTGCCAAGTTTGATTTCGGGATGCCTGTTAGGATTGCGTTCCCATAGTCTAGCCTTGACAGTACCAGAGATTGAGTGGCCAGTTTGAGATCCTTGTTAGGAATGTAGGGTTTGATCTTGTTCAACAGTCTGAGGTTAAAGAAAGCACCTTTGGCTGCATTCTTGATGTGTTTTACCATGTTTAGTTTGGGGTCTATGATGATGCCAAGAGATTTAACAGAGTCGGCTAGAGTAAGATTTCCTTTAAGCGCATCAATAGCTTTTAGCCATTCGGTGATTTGCGGGTTGTCTTCCTTGTTCGAGATGAGGAGTGTCTCAGTTTTGTCTGGATTCAGTTTCAAGTGATTGAATGTCAGCCATTGGGGGGATTCTGAGGAGATTCCCAAAACTCTCATTACCGATAATGGTACACAATCTGTGTCTTCAGATATGGAACAATTTCTTTCTAGTTTTTTTTTTTTTTAATATTTTTATTTGCATTTTTAAAACAGTGCGACACATTGTCAGGCAAAAATACAAAGTAAATTGAGCACAGTAGTCCTTCATCAGAAACCATTATGATTATATCACAGGTATAATTACATCTCATTCCATCAATCGCAATGACATGGGCTGTCAGCAAGTGCATTATTTCCAATGCATCAGTCCGAATCAGAGCTGGAACTATCATCATCTGAGGGTGGCTCACAAATGTCCCCTCTATATTTATTCCATGCCCCCCAGATCCTACTCCATTTATTGGGACAACCTCTATTACAGAACACTGCCCATTCTGAAATCATCGCTGCATCCATATCTTGCTTCCAAGCCACTAGCGTAGGTGACTCCATCCCGCCCCATTTATGCACTATATTCCTCTTTGCCATCATCATACCCAGTGTCATCCAACCCTGTTCCGACCGTGTGAGGTCATTGGGTTCCCATATATTTAAAAGGCAACGTCTAGGGTCTGGCAGTATGGAAATTTCTTCCGATTGAGACATGGTTCGCATCACTTGAACCCAGTAGAGTGCAATTCTTGGGCAGTCCCATATTGTGTGATAGAAGGTCCCTACTTCGCCACATCCCGCAGGCAGTATGGGTGTGCAATCCGTTTCATCTTATGCAATGTGTCTCTAGTGTAATATGATCTGTGTAATATGCGTAGTTGTACCAACCGGAGACGCAAGGAGATACCCACTTCTTTCTGAGACGCAATCGCCTCTTGCCACTCAGAGTCATCAATGTCTCCACAATCATGCGACCATTTCTCCTGTAAGGCCACTAATGGGTCAGGTAAATTATTTATTAGCTTACGATACGTCGCCTTTGATGGCATATAGTCTGTGAGTAGTCTGTCCTCGAGAGGGGATGCCTCTGGGATGTCCTTTTCAGGTGTCAGTGTTGTTGTTAATGCATGACGTATCTGCATATATCGAAAATGTTCTGATGGTGCCAGATCATATTGTTGTCGCAGTGTCTCAAAGGGTAGCATGTGTCCCTTCTGCCATAGATCCCCAATGGTTGAGATGCCTATAGCATCCCAACGGTCAAAGCCCTTGGATTGTCTGAGTTTCCCCAGCTTCTTTGTGTCCCATAACGGAGTTAACTGTGTCAACACTCCCTGCCATCCCAACCTGGTCAGTGCCACGTGCCATATAGTGAGTGTGTGTTGTATTGGGCCAAACTTTGTGACGATTAGGGATTTATCATAAAGGGGGGCCAGCATACCAGAGAACTCCAACTGTGCCCTGTCTGCCTTCAGAGCTGGTTCGGACTGTGGGAGATGCAGCCACTGGTTAATAACCTTCAATTGTGATGCCCAGTAGTAAAGGCCGATGTCCGGGAGCGCTATGCCTCCGTCGTACCAGCTTCCTGTTAGCTTGGCCTGCGCTATACGTGCAGCTTATGACCCCACAATAACACCGAGAATTGTGCTGCAATTGTTTTAAAATAGGTGGCATGAACGGGCTATGGTGTATTTTCTAAAATATAGAGAAAGCGGGGTAAGTCCATCATTTTTAAAAGTGCTGCCTTGCCCAGCAGGGTCAGCGACAGCGATTCCCAATGCCGTATGTCACGTTTAAGACGATCAAGGGGGGGTTGTAGGTTATGTTCATGGAAGTCAACCGGGCTAGCTGTGATGTATATTCCTAGATACTTAAACCCACCGTGATATATATTCCTAGATACTTAAACCCACCGTCTGCAGTCCGCAATGGACAGCCGCCTGGTAAACGTGGTGGGGGCCAGTGCAGTATGTACATGGTGGATTTAGACCAGTTAATCGAGTAGCCAGATGCTCGGCCGTAGGCTGTGCAGACATCCAGAAGAGTATTAATAGAATGCTTGGGAGAGGTGAAATATAATAGGATATCATCTGCGTATAGGGATATTCTATCTTCCCAATCATCGGTCCAATGGAGGCCCCTGATAGTAGGCTCCCATCTTATCCATTCCGCCAAAGGTTCCAAAACCATGGCAAACAGTAAAGGGGACAGTGGGCAACCCTGACGCGTGCCTCTGGACAGGGGAAAGTCTGATAAGATGTGGCCATTAGCAGTGACATGCGCCATGGGCTTCTCATACAACAAGCGGATCCAGGCACAGCACTGTGGGCCAAACCCAAAATGGCGTAGTACCGCAAATAGGAAGGGCCAGTGGACCGTGTCAAACGCCATATGCGCGTCCAGGGATAGTATTACAGCTGGTTCCCTAAGATATTCCGCGCGTGCCAGTACACCATGTACTCTCCTTAAATTGAGCGCTGTGTTCCTGTCGGGCATAAAGCCAGACTGGTCTTTATGTATGAGTTTGGGCAGATGGGACGTGAGACGCAGCGCCAACAATTTAGCAAGTATTCTAGCCTCGTCGTTTATGAGGGAGATCGGGTGATAGGACGTACACTGGCCAGCCGGCTTCCCTGGTTTTAATATAGCTACAATAGTAGCCGTGCGTTGATCCAATGGAAGTTCCCCAGCCTCTAGGCTTTCTTTAAACATATTCAGCAGACGTGGTGCAATTGTGCCTGTCAACTGTTTGTATAATTCAACTGGTATACCATTAGGTCCTAGTGCCTTATCCGCCTGTAGTGCTTTACTAGCTAACTGCACCTCATCGGTCGTGAGGTCTTCGTCTAAGGCTTGTGCTTCTGCCGCAGTTAATGTAGGCATTTTAAGGTCTTTAATGTAGGTGTATGCCTCTTCCTCCAAGATAGTGGATGTAGAGGAGTATACCGTCATGTAGTGCTGTGCTAGCATGTGAACTATTGTATGTGGATCCCTAGTAGGGTTCCCTCCCTCCACCGTAAGTTGTGCTATCCACCTGTCCCGTCTGTCACGTCTGTCCAGCCACGCGAGTAATTTGCCCGCCTTGTCACCTACCTCATAAATTTTGTGTCGTGTATGGGCCATTTGCTGCTTGACCCCCTCAGTTAGGTGTGCTCTGTGTTGGTGCTGTGCTACTTGCAAACTGTGTGCCGTTGTGGGGTTCGGGTCGGCCGCATGCTGTGTCTCTGCCTCAGCTACTGCTGTTTCTAAAGCGAGCAGTTCCGTTTGCCCTGTACGTTTGTGCGTTGTGATGGAGACTATTGCTTGCCCTCTAATCACTGTCTTGTAGGCCTTCCATAGTGTAATAGATGAGGTCACGGAATCAGTGTTGTCTTGGAAGTAATGTTTCGTCCCCGCCTTCAGCTCTTTCCTGATCTTATGATTGTGAAGGTAGCCAGAACGGATCGAGTAGGTCCGACTCCGTTTGGGCTGATGATGTGCATAACTAATCAACAGAGGAGAGTGATCTGAGATGCCCCGTGGCCTGATTTCTACATTTACAACAGTGCCGGGGCCCCCCACAGAGCCCAGAAAATAATCAAGTCTAGTGAGACTATTATGCACGCTGGAATGATAGGTGAATTGGCGTTCCAGAGGATTATACTTCCTCCAACGGTCCACGAGTACCATAGCCGTCAAGAAGCCCCCCAACTGTGATGCACCCGACGCATCTAACCTGAGAGGGACTCTGTCCACTAGGTCAGTGCTTTCCAAACTGTGTGGCGTGACACGTTACTGTGTTGCGCCTCACACGTAGGTGTGTTGCGAGATGCGATGACGTAGGCCGCCCGCCGGCCGGCCGATATGAGGCCGGGGAATGAGCCTTCTCACTCAAGGATTGCGACGTGCACACGACACAGGGGAAGGCGGAAGGCAGAGCAGCTGCGGAGAGGAGCCTCGTGATCTGGAGCTCGAACCCGAACTATACAGCAGGTAAGCTCCTTATAGTCCGCCTAAAAGTAGTGACATCACCAGTATACCGAGGGCGCTCACACACCAATACACCCTCCGTACAGATAGTCACTGTTATTACGTTGCCCTGTTTCTCGATTGGTTTGAAGACTCAATCGCCTGCCGCCTAGAAGTTTGTTTCTGGGTGGAGCGCTATCCTGTTGGCCATAGTACTGCTTATTAAGTATTGCAGGCACATGAACATCACCCGATTGAGCCATATTATCCGAGAGTCATGGATTGTTATTACACCTCAGGGAGATTCTAATCTAAGGGACTGTGCAAGTCAGGTGATACAAAGTCACCTTGCCCCCTGTGCTGCGACCTCATGAAAGCGGAAGTATCCTCACGTCTAGATACCACAACGCGTCATGGTTATTCAGAGTAGACATGCATGAGTCACCGACAGAGATGTGCTCTTTGACTATGTTCCTTCTGCCCTCTGTTTCACTCGATTTTCGTGCCCTTCTGCCCTCTGTTGCCCTCGTTTTTCGTGCCCTTCTGCTGCCCTCGTTTTTCGTGCCCTTCTGCCCTCTGTTGCCCTCGTTTTTCGTGCCCTTCTGCCCTTTGTTTCCATTGTTTTTCATGGCCTTATGCCCTCTGCTGCACCTGTTTTTCGTACCCTTCTGCCCTCTGTTTCAATTGTTTTCCCCTTTTTCTTCGTGCCCTTCTGCCCTCTGTTACCCTAGTTTTTCGTGCCCTTCTGCCCTCTGTTGCACATCGTTTTTCATGCCCTTCTGCCCTCTGTTGCACACGTTTTTCGTGCCCTTCTGCCCTCTGGTTACCTTGTTTTTGTGCCCTTCTGCCCTCGATGACGTCATAATCATGTAATCCCACAATAGTGTTGCGATGCAACATTTTTGCTCATCCATCCACCCATACACCCATCCATGCATCCATCCATACAGTACTACAAATGTAATGTCCATACAGCCATCCATTCATCCATCCGCCATCCATTCATCCACCCAGCCATGCATACACCCATCCATTCATCCATCCGCCATCCATTCATCCACCCACCCATGCATCCATCCTCCAGCCATTCATCCATCCATCCACCCACCCACCCACTCACCACACACACATCCTTCCACCCAACTTTCATTTATGCATCCATCCACCCTGACATCCGCCACCCATTTATCCCCCCAAGCCCCCCTTGGGTGGTTTGTGCTCGCTCGCTGCGCTCGCTCGCGTTACCGTGTCCCTGAAAATGTTTTCACAAGATGGTGTGTCACCAACATGGAGAGTTTGGAAAGCTGTGCACTAGGTTATCAGCCACCAAATTGAAATCTCCCCCAATAAGCAGGTCACCTTCCGGGAGCCCCAGTAGGAAAGTGCTGAGGTCCGCTAAGGCCGTCGCCTGTAGGGCTGGTGGTACGTAGACCAAAACAATATTAAAAGGCTTCCCTTCCCACTGTGCGTGTATCGCAGCAAATGTACCTGCTTTGTCAGATTTAACAGACTGTATGAGTAAAGGGAATTGTTTTTTTACCAGGATACCAACTCCTCTAGATCCAGAGGTGAATTCAGAGTGGGCCATCATCTTAAAACCCCAACTGTCCATTGCCTTCGTAGCCGTGCCAGTGAGGTGTGTTTCCTGTAAGAGCACCACTGCCGCACCTCCCCTTTTAATGCATTTCAGAACCAGGCCTCGTTTAATTTTGTCACCTAGGCCTCGAACATTCCAAGTGAGTATAGATAGGGACGGGGTTACCCCATCAGAGCCTTCCCTTAAAACAGCGTGCGAGTCAACCCCCATCATCAGACTTAGAGCTTTCAGGGCCCTTGTAGAACTGTGTGGGAATGAGGTGACAATCAGTTTCTGCGACCCATAACACTGTGCCGTTCATTGCATATCTAAGCATTGCATGAACATAGAACATAAAAAACAACAAACTTACCCCCCCTCCAATCCCCCTCCCTGCCTCCCTGCCTTGTGGACTCCAAAATGCCCGCCACCCCAACTCAGCAGAGTGCTCACTATCCCTGTCAAAAAACATTGTTGCTTATGAGAGCATGGGGGGTGAAAGTCAGAGGAGGACCAGATAGAGCCCCAACAGTTCCAGAGTCCCGGCTCATCACCAATAGTCTCGTCAGTAAGTAGGGGAGGTGAATCCCAACCAGCAATGTTCAACATTATAAGACACAGTTTACAGAGGAAAAAGATAAGTACTTCCCTTGTGCCTGCAGGGCTCATTCCCCAGAGTCTTTGGCATGCTGTTCCCATCTCTCTCCTCCTGCTCGGTTTCCTCAGCTTCATCAGTCTTTCCTTGCCGTCTACGCCGCCCTTTCTGTCTGCCGGACCCCTCCGCTGGATGCCACCATTCGAGTCAGTCATGTGCCTCCTCCGGAGTATCAAAGAACCAGGTTTTTTTTATCAGCCACCACTCTGAGGCGCGCTGGGAAGAGCATGGAATAGGGCAATTTGCGAGATCTCAGTGTCTTTTTCACCTCAAGGAAACTCCTGCATCGCGCTGCCACCGCCGTCGTGTAGTCAGGGAAAATTGAAATTTCGGAATTCTGGATCCGTATGGGTGGTGCCACCCTCGCCATTTGCAGAATAGCGTCACAATCCCTGAAATTGAATATACGCGCCAGGACAGGTCTTGGTCGTTCCCCAGGGCGCGGGCGTCCACCTAGTACCCTGTGTGCCCGCTCCACAGAGAAGAAATTAGAGAGGACTTTTGGTTGCAGTGTGTTTTTCACGAGATCCTCCACATACAGGTCCATGGCGGGTCCCCCTTCCGATTCCGGAAGGCCAATTATGCAAATATTGTTGCGTCTGGAGCACCCTTCTTGTTCGTCCATCTTGTCCGCCAGTAGTTTGTTGTCTTCCTCCAATTGCGTTACGCGTTTAAGCAATAATGCAGTGTCTGAGGTGAGTGACGTCGTGACCTGTTCCACCGCAGTGACCCTAGACGACATTTTTTGCAGGTCTGCCCGCAGAAGCGTCACGTCCGTCGAAATCGTACCCACTGTGGTTTGTACCTGATGCAGGGCCACCATAATGTCCTCCAACGTTATTGCGGGAATACTACCTCCCTCCGCACCTTTTGCACTAGTCCTCTTTTGCTCTGGCAGTGGGGGAAAGTCCTTAGCGTAGGCAAATTTATCAAGATTGCTTTGTTGGGTCCCACGATTACCTCTGCCGCTCATTGTGAGAGGAGCGATGACCACTGCTCCAGGCCACTCTAGGGAAGCTTGACGGGTGCTTCGTTGGTGTTTCAATACTCCAGGCCGAGTGGAGGGCAACAAGTCCTGGCACACGAATCAATGCAGGTTCAGTCGCACCCAGCTTTGGTTCCAAGATACGGGCAGCTCTCCGCCTTGCCCCGTCCCCCGCACACGCGGTCAGTGCGCCGTGGAGGCACTCAAAACAGGCCCTGTGGTACAAGCAGCGTCTGTCCAGCCACCTTACCGTCAGTTTGGTACCTGCAGGGGCCCAACATCCAGTTCTGTGCCTCTCCCAGCACAGGTCAGCCCAGTTTTATTGTTCGCAGGTGGGGGGGGGGCGTTGCTGCAGATGATAGTCGTAACTAGCCCAAGGGTCGCTGCGCCACAAAAATCGGCAGGATAGTAGGTAAGCGTCTGAAGCCGCTGATCCACACAGAAGGGCGAATTCGGGCAATGATAGGCCTTGGCGCCAGTGGGAGATCCTCGGGCTCTGCGCCTCTTCAGGCCGTAAGTGTGGCGTTTATTTATTACTATATCGCCCTGTCGGTGTGATGGGGGCAAGGCCGGGCGGGGGAAGGCGCCTTGAGGGGCAGCTGCACCACTCACCAACCGCGGGCCGTCTCAGCTGCACGCTGTAGTCCGGTGCGCCGCTTGTCGACTGTGCCTCGCGCCGTGCCTTACTGGTGGGCCTCAAAAATCGAGGCCGGTGCTCGCAACGCGGCTGCAGGCCGCAAACTCTCCTTCGATGCTGCTTCCGGCTCCGAGGTCGCAGAGGTCTCGGAGTTGGATCGTTGAACGCAGGTTCACCTCCGCCACAGATATTTCGAGCGCGGGGCTATACTGGAGCAGGATAACTGGCCGGATATGTATGGGGAATCGGTCTCACCCTCGGAGCTTCACTAGGTTACGGCCATCTTGGTTAGCTGCCGGCCACGCCCCCCAATTTCTTTCTTGTTTAGCAATTATCCATTTTAAAACTGCCCTGTATTCACCACAAGCTAATGGTTTAGCTGAAATTATGAACAGAATTGTGAAGAGTTGCGCACAACGTGCAATTCAAAATAGAACATCTTTGAAAGTGGCTCTGAGAGAAACTTGGTGGGCACATAGAGTGACACCTAATAGTGTTACGAATGCTTCTCCTTTTTCTGCACTCAGAGTTAGAAAACCACATTGTAAACTGAATCCTGTTTGGTTAGGACTAGATAGTACCATCAGCGATCAACTTTCAGTAACAGATATCACTCAGAGAAACAAAATTTACCAAGATAAATACAAGGCTAATTTTGATAGCACACACAGAACGAGAACAATTACTTGGAATATTGGTGATACTGTCCTAGTTAGAGACCTGGTTTTGTAAGAAAGGGTCACTCTAAATTCATGGGTTCATTTAAAATTTCATTTGTCAGGAAAAATGTAGTTGTTTTAGATTCTGGGGATGTCTGGAACATGTCCTGCCTAATCAAAGTTGATAATTTCAGAAATTGCAGACTTTCTCACTGTGTGGGATGTAATCTATCTCAAAACACACCAATTTATACTTTTACAAGGATTAGAACAAGACCAGTTTGGCACAAGGATTTTGTAATGCATTCTCGTTTAATTCTATTTGTTATTATTCTGTAATGCTGACTGTTTGATTAATTTTGTATATGCAATTTTTCCTTCTTAATGTTTATTTCTTCCTTTGTTTTTTTTGTAAAAATGTGTTTCTTTATGTAGTAAGGGAGATGTGTTATGGTTAATCTAACATAGGAATGTTTGCTGTCATTTTTTTATGTCATTGCTGTGACAATGTTATGTTCTAGATTCATATGCCTGATGTTCTGTGTAGAATCTCATCTCTGGCAGTTGGTGTTGGATCCAGGTCTGTGAGGGTTGTATACAGATCTAGTTAAATAAAACCTTAATTATACTAGTTTGGCTCAAGTCTTCAACTTAACACTGTTCCCCCTGATCTCCCATCAGCATTTTTCCAGCTGTGCTCTGACTTTCCGTCTTTTAGTCTCTTCTCACTCTTTTCTGTTTCTCCAAATCTCTCACACTGCATTTCTCTAATATGTGCTCTATTTCTCTTTTCTGTCTCTCTTCCCTTCTGTCGCTTTCACTGCCCCCTTTTCCCTTTCAATCTCTCTATCTCTCTCCCTGTATTTCTTTGTCTCTTTTATCCTCTCTCTCTACCGCAGTTACTAGATTTTCTCTTTCTGATGGTCTGTATTTCTCTCTCTTTCTGCCTCCCTTTCTGTCTCACACCCTCTCTCTCTTTGTACACCCCCTCCCCCTCTGCCTCTCTGTTCCCCTCGAACACTCTCTTTCTTAGTCGGTTAAAGTCTTGCACCATCTCCTCCTTCCTGTCCACTTCCTCTCCAGTCTGTGCTTCTTTCCTTCCTGCATTCCCACCACCCCTCGCTGTTCATCCCACTCAACCCCTTTCCATGCAAACAATCCAGCTTGTAGGTGCCGCCGAGCTCTTTGCCGGGCCGGTTTTCAACCGATTTTTCAGCTATGCTGCAAAAACGGCCCCCAGGGGTCTAAAACCGGCCCCCACCCGTGCGGCGCACTGGGGGATTGCCCAGTGCCCGCTATGGCCAGTCCGGCCCTGCACGACATGCTTTCCTGCAAGATACAGTGCGCCATGCGAGCTTTCACTTTCTAAGCAGCCCAGGACAATGGCAGGCGATTCTTTGAATAGGTATCTCATTTACAAGAGCTTGAGCTATTGACATTGTAGGTGACAATGCCTTTTATTTATGTGTTAATTAGCAAAACAGATAAATAAAAGGCATTGTCATTTGCAATGCCAGTAGCTTAAACTCTCGTAAATGCGAGACCTATTGCATTGCAAATGCTTGCTTATTTTGAGAGGGAGAGCACAGGCACTTCACAAGAGAGACATAATACTGTTAATTGGAGAGTACCGCACTTCCCAGAAACAAGCAGGTACCTGCACTTCTATTTGTTCATTTCAAGGACTGGTAATACCTAGAATATTCTTAGCACTATTTTTTTTATAACTTAATTTTAAAAGCACACACTTCACAGGTTAGCTGGTAGCTCCCTTACAATACCTCTCAAAAAGAATACATGTGTGTAGCTTCAATTGATTCCATCAATCAAAGATCTTCCGACCACCCTTTACATTTGCAGATTGACCAGTTGCGAATATTTACGTTTCTTTCGGGCACCGGCACCCTGGCAAGAAGACTCGTTTAGCTGTCTACCCCATCTTCGGTTTCACAGCAAGAGGCTCCCTGCCTTACACTTCAGCTGAAGCATTTCAGCTCTCGGAATTAGCCGTCGTGGTGCTGTATATTGTCATAGAAAGGAGGGGAGCTGTTTTTCTTAAATTAAAAAATAAGCATGGGCGCCTCGTGCCCCTCCTCCCCCCAGCCCCCTCACCCCCACTCCCCCTTCGACCGCTGATAGCAATTAAGATTTTAGATTTTGAAAGAAGCTCAAGCTCAAAGAAGTTATGAAATGAGTGAATGGATCTCCGTTATGAAAACAATTGCACATTTCACATGTGTACAGCGCTTTTGAGGCATTAGGCGCTCGGTGGGCAGCGGGGTATGGCTGAGGGGAGGCGCTCACGCGCCCGTGCTTTAAATGCAGCCGCCGCTTCTCGAACAAACACGCAATGAATGTTTTACATGTGACGTGTGAGGACTAATGACATCTTTGCATTAATGGAATTCATAGCGGGGCAGATGGGAGCGGGGACACCGTGCTCTCGCGGAATAGTCAATAAGGGGAGGTCACAGTCGCCCGTCCTTTGTGGCCCGTCCATTGATCAGCCAGGCACTGACAGGCGCTCTTAAGGGGGCAGGCTCAGGACGGGGCAGGACAGGAGCACTCTCGCGGAGCTGACCAGCACAGCAGCAGCACAGCGCCGGGGCTGCAGACATGAACCAGATCTACAGCCGCGGCGAGGACAACCTGGAAGTCTTCACAACCCTGATGTCCCCAAAGAGTGAGTGAACTTCAGAGCTGGGAGGGGCAAAGGCTTGTTTCAGCCTGGAAGGGCACGTGCGCCATTCGGTGTGCAGTGGGAAACCAATGGTGTGCTCCTGTGCAGTTTGCGGGAAGGGATGTGTGGCATTCCAGGCTACAGCACTAAAAGTGTGCCACTGTGTACTGCACTGAGAAGGGGGTGGTTCAACTCGTCGATGTTACTTTTAAGTTATGAGGCTTGAATTATCCGCCTCGGAAGGATTGAAGGCTGAGTGTGCCTTACCAGGATTAGACCCATGGCCGCCAGAACGTCGCGTTTTATCGGCAGCGATCGAGCAACTCACTGAGCCATGCAACTCACTGAGCCATCCTCGGGCGCCTACTGTTTGGTAATTCACCAGTTCTTTCCCTTAATAACGGTGCTTCAGATTCAAATCAAACTGTACCATTCGGTCTATAAGAGGAGACCGGATACAATCCCAAACTATCGCAGACTGGTTTGAATGCCTATCGTTTGTTCCTATGCACTTTTCACGGACCACATAGCAATCTTATGTGGCAGAACCGGGGCATGTTGGCACTGAGAGATGTGCATAGGCAAATGCATTAAATACGTCTATTGTTATCTTGAAGATACAAGGCATGCTACACTGGTGACCCTTCTCTCTTATTTGGGCTTTCACACGTCGCTGCGAAAGTTATATTGTAATTGTATTTAATGCACAATATATAGTTATGACTTCTGAGACTAGAAAGCTCGCGGAGCAGACAGCTAAAACGTGTCTTTGTGTCTGAGTGCGCATGCGCGAAGCTGCTGCCTGTGCCTTGGTTGGAGGAAAGCTGCGTGGGTTGTTTCTTGGCACGTATACTACTGTAGAGACTATTTAAAGCGACTCCGCTTTACAGAGATGCTTTCTGTGTTTCAAGCACATTTGAATCCCGTACATGTCTTAAATATGTCGAACCACGAGGTATCCTCCCATCCAATACATGTAAGAGTATGGCCATATACATAAGCTATTTACGGAATATGCCCGAAAGATCGTCTTGTTTACTGTTGACAATGACCTGAAAAGAAAGTCACGTCCGTCAGATCCTTCCCAACATCCTTTCTAAGAGGTTTAGAGTCATGCGACTGACTGGCAGCTCCTCCTATAAAAACACGTTTTGACTTTTTGCAGTTGTTAAGATAAAACGTTGGTACAATATGGATAGCGATCTAGGACAATTTATTTAAAAATAAAGAAAACAACTTATCATACTTCTATGTATCCTATGTATTTTTGGAAATGCTTAAAATAAGATCGCTGTGGTATAACACTTGTAATGTAAAAATGTTTTTCATCCAAAAGGCATTATCTTACGCATCGAAATATTTTGAATGTATTTAATGTGCATCTTTTGCTAGGTAAACATTTTGGCTTGCCTACGGTTAACCCTATGACCACAACAATTAGGGACAAATGTATTGCCATTGCACCAAGTTTGCGTCAGAATAGTGACTGAAACTGGAGCAGAATGTTTTTTTTTTGGAATATACTTTTCGCTGGAAAGTTGTCTGAAAGTAACATAAAGCAGTGCTTTCTGATGCTGTGCTTTACTTTGTGTCAAGAGGGCCTTCCATGTGTGGTACATGGACGGTTCCATTCACCCACCCATGGTTTTTGACACAAAGCTGTATCTACTAACAATAGTAGACAGGATTTTGCAGCAAAAAGTAACACCCCTTTGAGGAAGACTTGAAAAGGAGAAATGCTTTTTTTTTTGTATTTCTCCAAACTGTTCCAACTTTGGTCGTGTGCTGCACTGCACAGCACACATCTAAAGTGGGAATAGTTTGGCATTTTGTCTAGGCGTGTTATTTTGTACTGTAAAGGTTCCCAGAACAAAACCTATGCTAGACTCACTGAGACATCTATGCACTGTGGTGCAAAAATGCAGCCTATTTGTACGCCAGCACTACGGAGAGAGCAGAATAGTGCCACATCTTAGTAGAAATGACTCTGACCTGCTCACGCCCTCTCACACAATGTGTGAGTTTCTAATAAATCTACCCCGTAGTTCAGTGTGAATGAGTGCGGCTGTAGATCAGCAGGACGGCTCGGGGGTGGTGAATTGTGTGAGGAGTGCAGAGCTATGGAGAGATTGTGTAAGGTGTTCTGAATAAAATAAGATGGCGCGGGGTGATGAGTCATAGGGACAGATGTGAGGTGTGTTGGCTAAGAGTGGCAGCGTGAATCTGTGAAGTAATGGAAAAACTGAGTGTGGATGAGTGAAGTGAGTATGAATTGGAAAGAATGCTTGAGAAATGGTGACATTAGAGGGAGTGATGGTGAGTGGGGGCAGAGTAACGGAGTATGTGACTGTATGAGAGGAACTGAGCGATCTTACACGTGAATGAGGCAATGGACTTGGAGTTATGAGGACGTGAAAATGTGGAGTTGAGTGTGAATGGCTGCGAGGTGGAGAAGTATCCTGAGTATAGATGAGTGAGTGGGCAGCAGTGGCTGTTACTCTGGAGGAATCAGCAGGAAGAGTCAATATGATTGCCCGCATGAGTGACAGCAAGGCTGTGGATGAGTGAGGGCATTCAAGTCTAAGTGAGAGTGAATGAGTACCAAGTTGCTGGTGAAGGTTCGGTGCACAAGTAAACATTGGCTGGTGAAGTGTGGAGAGTAAGGAAGAAGCCGCCGGTTAAGTGTAGTTGAATGAGTATGAAGCTTCTGCTGCAGTGTGAGGAAATGACTAACCAACAGTGGATTGTGCGTGAATGAGATGCCCGAGTGGCAGTGAGTGTTTCTAATGTAGGGAATGAGTCGTGGAAGAATAGATTAACATCGGTACAGTCTTCCCTCCATGCTTCCTACGGATGTGCAAGCCAGCTTCATGCCCACCGGAAGTGGCCCGATGCCTCCACAAGCAGAATTAACCCGATTATAAAATAATGACAACGTATGGATCCGCCTGCCGTGTGTGGTTCTTTCGGTGGGGGCAGCTGGTAATATCAATATTTGATGATACGACGCACTTTTAAAGTAACGTGGAGTCCGAACAAATCAACGTAGCTAAGAAAAGACCCCTGTACTGTCTGTCAATTCCTCATTATTTGGGAATAAAACAAGTAACCTTTGTAATGTTTTGCTTTCAGTGTGCCGTGCCTCCAGAGGAAGGACGCAACATTCCCCACAGACCTTAAGGAGAAGCGTGAGTTAACTGCATATGTTCTCTTTAGTTTATTTCAATTTCAGCGCCCCTTCTACCTCGCTCTCACTTCCCTCTGCACCCGCACAGGCTTCTTATTCCTGCTTTCTCTATCTCTCGCCCTAAACTCCTCAGCAGTATAAAGCGCTTCGATGTCATCTGTCTCCCACTCTCCCCGCCCTCCTCTCCACCCCAGGGCTTTCCTTCGGCAGCTGCCTGGTTATGCACTCCCCGGGCCTCTTTTAAATTAAATTTGCCTGCCCCCTATTGACAGAGAGCTCCCGTAACAAGAGGCCTGAGTGACACCTCAGGCGCAGGGAAACGCACTGTCCAGTCGGCAGGTGGCCTGCCTTCGGCCGTCCTTTGTCCACGAGGTCATGACCTCTAGCCCCGATGTCGGCGGCTCAGCAAGCTTCGCCGTGTGCTAAGAGGGTGCACACCCAGGGATTTATTTATTTATTTAATGCGATTTTATATAGCGCGAACATTACCCGAAGGTGTCAGATCTATTTACATGCGTCACAGGTTTGCAAAACGCTTTAAGAATACACAAACTGCCCTAAGATGTCAAAACTATCTGTTTCAATAGACCAATAGGAGTGTTTGTTAGATGGGAGGTTTTACGTAGAACAGGCATACCCAACATTTTAGTTTTACTTGGCATCACAGGACAATATGATTCTTATTGGAGCCAATAAAAAGTGGCTTAGATTTGAGTCAGCGTGGCCTAAAGATATAGTTTAAAATGATTAAAAAAATTAGCAAGGAAGAAGCATAGACAAAGTAAATGATTGGTCCACCAGCCCTGGCACCTAAGTGCACTTGTGTTATGGTAGATATGCGCATTTGAACTTAAAAAGGATATCACTGAGAGTGCAAGAGAACCAGCAACTGAATTGGGCTTCTGCCTTGAAAGTTTTGCACTGATCCGTCAAGGGAGGGCCAAGAAAAAGGCTGTTTCTCAAAAGAGAGATTTCCCACTTTAATTCCACTAGGAATAATTGTTCTCCCGATACAGAAAAAAATGGCTGAGCAGAATTACCCCAAATCTGGCAAAAGTTTAACTTTACTTAAAAAAGCGTGCATTTTGGGTATTTGGTTTAAATCCTTTCAGATGTTGTTGAGAAATTAAGTTTAAATAAGGACTCAGGTTGAGTTGAAGGAGTTAGCCCCAGCAAAAGTTAGAGATGTGAAGATAATTAGTTCTGTAGAAGTTCCTGTGGTACTCCTGTTGTACCAAAAAAAATAGCCACTTCTGATTGGCTGCAGGAGCCTTTTCTCCTGTCTGCCACTTTGGTACTGCTATACCGGTATATTAGTGGAACCTGAACAATGTGATTGGCAGGCTGCAAAATCTGAGCAAATATTGTGGCCGTCATGACAGAACTCGGGGACTCGGTTCACAAGTCCTTGAAAAAAAAGAATTAAGGGCACATAAGGGTGCAAGGTGAGCACCCCAAGCCCATGCAAGGGGTCCCAAAGGTATCCCTTCTTAAGTTCAATTAAAAAAAAATATTTTTGGTCTCAGGAACCGTGGCTCCAAATGAAGCTCCCCCTATGTGATACCACGGTACCAATGTGTTAACAAAATAAAAAATAAAAAACATAGCAGGGTGTGGTCATAGCCAGACCTACGGCCAACTACCCTTGTGTAGGTCGTATGCTATGCACAGTGGGGGTTGGCCTCCTTACAGTAGATTGGGAGCAGGGCCGACCTACCGCTGCACATTGCTGGATGCTGTGCTCAGCAGGGTGTTGGCTGTCTCTGGGGGCTGGGCAGTTGGACACCCGCAGTGGTTAGGTAGGGCCGAAGGTGAGCGCAGATTGCTCAAGGCGCTTGGGCATATTTAAAATATATAATAAAAACAGAAATTTACTGAAAAACAAAGGTTAACGTGATGTTAAGGTTAGGTATTGAAATGAGATTAAAAAACGAATGTTTAAAAAAATTACTGAATTTGCCAGTTATACTCTAGAACTAACTATAATTTGTTCCCATGTCGTGCTCTGCTTAGGACTTCACATATTAGATCACTCATGTTAAATGACATCATTGATAACATCACTGATGGCATCTCAGCATCCAATCAATCATTAGGACAGTGTCCAATGGGACTTGTGGACATGAAGTAATTCAGCATTCTACACATGTGCCCACTTTTCTATCACCAATCAACCAAGTGATAATGGACATACCCTTTGGCTACGTGCTGAACCCATAGCATATCTGTCTACTCACCCACATTTGGTGGATGTTGCTATCTTTTTGCAGGTATTCGCCTACCTAACAGACCCTCATAGATTTTAATAATGTCTCCCACGTTTTAAACCTTGACCACCCCCCAAAAAGAGTTTGTCTCTATTCACCCTAATGGGATCACCCTCTTAAAGATTTTACATGATACCCACATTTAAGTGAAGAGGATGACTTGTATGCATTGCAACTGACAAGATAACTTCAGCCAGGCCCCATTAACAAACCTCAAAAGTTTGGTAGAATTAAAAGTAGGGGTTGTGTCAAAAAGTGGGCGCAAATATGGTCACCATGGCGTAAGCATAGAGCAAGTCTGGGGGAGGAGGGATAAACATGAGTCAAGCATGGTCAAGAGGGCGAGGAGGGCTAATATACTTAGACATTTTTTTTTTAAAAAAGTTTTTGAAAACCTTTATTGAGCATCGAATCAGAACAAATACGGGCCTACAACCTGCCGGCCGGCCACAAAAACAGTTAAGCACCAATGCAACTTTACGGCGACACAGTAATATCTCTCATTGTAAGCAAGCATTAAAAAGGTTACACTGTAATTACCATATTACCATGTCCCAGAATCAGTGAAGGTTAATTTTTAAAAGTTTTCATCGCAACCATTAAGATCAGGTCATACTACTCCGCACTTATACAAATAAGAAAAAGAAACTAGGTCCATGTAGGTGGGACTCGACAATAGACACCCTTACCAATCAGTACAGTTCGCAACATGCAAGTTCCAGCCAGAGGATGGCCACAAATTATGCACACCCCTAAAGAGGACGCAACATCCCAACGAACACCGCGCTACCACCCATCCTCCAGTATGCCTATCACGGGCCTAGAAAAGAAGAAATTATATAATAACAAGAAGGCACCATAGAAAGAAACACGAACTAAAATTTACCCCCCCACCCTACACACATGCAGAGGCTACGGCCTACCCCCCCCCCTAGCAGAGTGTTTGTCTCCCCATAACCCGAAATATAGTAAGAGAAGAGAAAATTGAGAAGGAGAAAAAGAAAAGGGAAAAAAGGAGAAAGAAGAAAGAATACAAAGAGAAGTAGAAAAGGAAAAAAAAAAAAAAAAAAAAGGAAAATCTCACTCTTGAGTATAGGGAGTAAGAAAAGTATGTAAACTAATCTGAAGCTCCCAAGAAACAAAGAAAGTGGGGGAGGAGCCCGCAGTCATCAGGCCACCAGGACTTACGAGCACTGCAATGGTACCTGCATCAGATATAGCACCGATTGTGGAGACAGCACACTAATAAGAACCAAACAGCCCATCCCCCGACCCCCACTCCGCCCAGAGCCGACATATTGGCTACGGTGATAAACAATAGGATTCTGGAGCCACCATTTTACAATGAAAGAAACGTCTCCCCCAATGCACTAAACAAAGCCAAAAAAAACGTTCCAGGCCAGGTCAGTTCCAAACAATCAGCAAGCCAAAGTACGAGGGAACCTCAGCCTTGGCCAGTGCGCCGAAATACTTCCAGATGTGTCCACAACTGTACTCTCCCCTCAAACTGGACAAGGGAACAAAATGGCCACCCCCAACAAGGAAGACAAAGAGGAGGAGGAAGTGAGCATCCCCAAGAAACCACAGTGCCGATATCCAAGTGGCGGGGCGACCCCCCCGCCGTCGTCAATTGAGTCACACTCCGCAAACGCAGAGAAAGAGTCACGGTGGCAGAGGAAGGGAGGGGGACCATCGCCCAAGAAGTCTCCGGGGAATGCCTTGTTGTTAAGGGAGCAGCAACAGTATCAGGCAGTACAGCGGAAAGGGACTCGGCAACAGTATCTTCGGCAATATTGCAACAGTCTGCCACATATCCAGGGTCCGGACGCATCTCCACAGTCACGCGATGCAAGTCTGTCTCCTGAGCAGGGGTAGATAGCGGCAGCTGGGGGCCAGTCGAGTTCAGACCTGTAGGACACGAGGCAGCTCCCACTATCTTTTGTTCTAGCGCACGGGCTTGTCGCCGCCATGACACCCGCAAGTCGAGCAGGGCAGCCAAGATGTCGCCATAAGTCAGCCCCCTCAGCGTTGCTGGCTGACTTTCGCTGCGCGGATGTTCCCCCGGGTCGTTAACTGATGCAGGCATGAGGGGGAAGCTGCCCATCGTAGACGGAGAGACAGCCATCGTCCTCCTACTTGGGAGGGGGCGCCAGGGCCACCTCAGCAACAGGCTCGCGGTGCAGAGAGGGGGGGGGGGGCGGCCGTGCAAGCGGGAGCTGAAAAAGTATGAGCCCCCAACAGGTTAGCGGCACGCAGGTCCAGGGCAGGGCAGAGCGAAGGCTTATTTTCGGATCGGCGGCATGGAAGGGCAGCGGTAGTGTAGGAACCCGAAAATGGGCTCCGTACAGTCAGTGAGCAGCAATGCGGGAGGAAAGCGCTGCATTCCGGCTTCCAGCTTCTGTCGGAAGCAGGGAATCCCAACAAGGAGTCTTACCGCTCAAAAGGGGGGCGATGCAAGCAGCCTCCGCGATCAGCAGCTCTCCTGCCCCAGCCTGTGCCGTGTCTGCGTGCCCGGTCGAGGGCGCCCAGCCGTGTCCAATGGCGCCGACCCGCTCCAGGTCCCGGGTCGAAGTTGGAGGGCAGAGAACGGTACTAATTCACCGTAGAAACGGTCGATAAGGATCTCAAAAGAGCACCGGCGACTTCCGTGCTCTCGTGCCTCATTTTGTACCAGATCCAGTCAGGATTATTGCCAGCAGTTCGGTGCAGGATCGGACGGCTCGCGGAGCCTAGAGCCTACACGTCCGTCCCGGTCGCCATCTTGGCTCCTCATACTTAGACATTTTATTTACTGATTGTACACATGGCCTGTTGCACATTTGGTTCTTTGGAACTGTGTAGGACCCGTAACCTCATACCTCTCTGGCAGAAAAGTGTTATGATGTTAAGATGTCAACCATGTACAAACAATTGTAACTATTGCACTGTATGGTCACTTGAGCAAAAGTTAATAAAAAAGAGTTAAAAAAATAAAAAGTTTGGTAAAGTACACCACACATTCCCAAGATAAGCACAACACAGTACAACCGTAAAACTATGCTTACATCCACACTGTGAATTCAACCATCCCTTAATGGTTCCCCCCTACATTCGACATTATTCATCAATGTGCAATGCCCTAACAGCTTCAGTGAAGTTCTGGAAATCAACTTCCACACCTTATAAATGTCCTCATTACATATAATTTGTCTACAGCATTGTATAGCAACTATTTAACACAGGCCAGTGCCCAGACATTCACTGGTGAACAAGCTATTCTGAAAATATGCTTTAGCTTTTCTCACAGAATCTTTGCAACAGGCTTTGGTTTAAACCACACCCTACTTTGAAACATGCCTCAAGAGATAGTAGATGCGCTCTGCCTTTACCTTGTTTAACATGGAGTGTTACGCGTGTGTGTATATGTGTATATATATATATATGGTTGCTGAAGGCGAGAAGCCGAAACGTGTCCTGTGAGACCGTGTCGTATGTTGGTGAAGTGTGAAAAATTAACCCACTTGGTTACAGCTTGGAGTGCCCCACCTTTTTTACTGGAGTGTTTGTGTTGGATGTGTATATATATATATATATATATATATATATATTCGACCCTCCAGGATATCGCGATTTCGCGATTTGCCGCAAAATCAGCACTTTTGTAAAAATGCCGCGATTTTTACAAAAGTGCCCGCAAAATCGGCACTTTTGTAGAAATAGCGCGGCATTTTTACAAAAGACGCTATATCCTGGGGGGTCTGAGAAGGAACGTGTTGGTTCTATAAAGTAACACTGGAAAATGTTTTTTCTACCAAATAGAGCAGTTTTCCGCAGTAAAGAACACAATGCTATCTGAAACAATAATGCCTAGAAAGTAAGGAGGGGCAACATCGAGACCACGTGCCACCTGTCGCCCATTCTAAACTTCGATCAGCTGGAGACTGCTGTCCCGCAGACTTGCACCTCCCTCAGGGACTGCACTTCTGGGCATGGTGGGAGACGGGTGGGGGCTGAGGGGGGAGGGATTGATCCACACGTGACGGCCAGACACACACGTAGCCTCTCGTTTCGTGAATGGCGAGCTATCTTTAGCCTCCGACCCGAGTGATGTCATTTAATGGTCATGGAAACGCTAGCGGCAGGCAGACATGAAACCTACCGTAGCTGTGAGCCTTCACCCACCGCAGCAGGAGAGCGGGCATCGGATGACAGGTAGATGGGCCTCACCAGCTCCAGAAGGACCCCCTTTCCCCTCAAGGCCCCGCCCACCCCGCCCATCTCAGCGCACAGTATGGACGCGCCATTCAATGCTAGGCTGCGACTCTGCGAGGGCTACCACCAAGACCTGTTTCCATGGGTCCGCTTTGTCTGTGCCGCAGACGGCCTCATGTCCTCATGTCTTTCGGGCTCCATTTTAATGTTTATCTTTTTTTAGACCGCCCACCTTCCCCTGAAGTTCACGTTCTTGGTTCTCCATAATAAAGCATAACTGTTTAGCCTGGAAATACTGTGGGATCAGGGGAAGCCCCCTGCCTCCCTCCGATTTGGGTCGGATAAGTTGTTGTTGGTGAAGACGCAGATTCTTGCCTTTCCAGATAAACCAGTTAATGACGAGTTGTAGGTTACGGAGGATCGCTGGCAATGGAGTTAATGGTAGGGTCTGAAATATAAAAAGAATGCGCAGCAGCCCATAATTGTGAAGCACACGCTCGAGGGAAATAATGTGTCTACATTGTAAATATACCAAATATACATAGCTTCATGTTGTTAAATAACTTAAAAAAAACGAAGATATCTGTGTTTGTTGTAGGAAAAATGGCCACATAAAAAGCCGCAAAATTGCTGCTAAATTTCCATATTTGTGCCGCTAAATTTGCTAATCCATGCCGCTATATCCTGGGGGGTCTGATATATATATATATATATATATATATATATATATATATATATATATATATACATAATAATTATACATAATAATTATATATATATATATATTATATATAATAATTCTTGGGTGTGTACATATATATATATATATTAAAGCTCCGTGGTCCGAAAACCCGCAAGAATCAGCACTCGTAGTAGGTTAAACCTTTTCCTCGGTTTATTGCACACAAATCGTAAACAACAGACGCGTTTCAGCACTTGCCTTCGTCAGTGTCAGCTGGCGACGGCAAGGCGGAAGTTAAATAAGGCATTACAAATGAAACAAAAAACGGATAACTCTACAATTCATGAGCGCCATCTTTAAATGGTGAATAGCTCGAACAATGAAAAAAACCCCAAATTAAGGCAATGTTCATAATGTTGACTAAAACGGCATGTATCTACTGACTAACAATGTATAAATAGTCTGATGCTAACAATTAAGCCCATAGATGGGCTAAATTCATAGGGGTTCTCAATTATAGAACCATTCAGTTAAATCAATATGATTCACAATGCACTAATAATCAATATATCCAGTGGTAACAGGTTTCAAAGGAAAAATTTTGTTCAATGTGACCCCTGATAAATTAAATAATCATTAAGGCCTGAATGGCCAACTAAGTGAAACTACAACTCATAATCACCAATATCCCTGTGCTACACTATCAAATTAACTGCTAAACATTAAATTCATCATAAAGGGTCAAAAACTAGCTACCAACTAGATTTCTTAAAGCATTTGTAAAGGTAGATCAATTCTCAAGCAGTGACCCAGTTCAACACATGTACTTTCAATTGCTGTTATTATAAATGCGATAATAATTCCTCCCCTGCATTGAGTCTCCCTGGTGACTTCGTTTGGAGATCTATGATGTACCTTGACTCTAATATCCTGAGCTTCCATTTCAGATCCCCACCTCTTATATCTTGTGGGACACAATCCAAACTAAAGAAGCTGAGTAATGTCCTATCACTATTATGGTGAGTGGCAAAATGCCGAGCCATCGGGTAGTTTTCATCCTTGTTCATGATGGCCCTCTGATGCTCAAGGATTCTCAACTTGACTGCCTTGGTGGTACTTCCTACGTACCGAAGTCCGCAGGGACAATTTAGACAGTACACCACAAATGTGGTAGAACAGGTGATAAACTTGTTGATTTTAATCTTAGAGTCCTTATGTGGTACCTGGTAAGCAAGTACCCTATGGCTGTTGCTGCAGGCCTTGCATTTCCCACATGGGTATGACCCATGCATGGCGTGCAGGTCTCCTTTAGGTTTCTCCCTAGATAGATGGCTTGTGACTAGCCTGTCTTTCAGTGATCTTATTTTCCTGAATGTTATCATTGGGCGTTTTTGCAAATCTTTACCAATTATGGAATCAGATTTTAGAATCCCCCAATTTTTGGAAATTAGGCTCTGACTTTATTTGCTGCCACCGAATAATTTGTTATCAGTCTAATAATGCCACTACCACCTTTGGTTGGTTCAGTTTTTTTCTCAGTCAATAGGGTTTTCCTATCAATGGCTTTCACCTTCTCTTCTGCCAGTCGGAGTACAGTACCAGAATAACCCCAGGATTTGAAGCGTTTTACGCTTCTGCCTGCGGCCTCTGTAAAATCTTTCTCCAGGGAACTGTTTCGCTTTATCCTCAACAGTTCCCCATAGGGGATACTCTTAACTAGGTAGGCTGGATGACTGCTTCGTCCATGTAAGACGGAGTTTCCTGCCGTCTCTTTTCTAAAGAGAGCGGTCTGTATGGTGCCTGAATCAACGAAAACCCTTAGGTCTAGAAAGCTGACTTCTTTCTTGCTCATATGATAAGTAAATTGCAGATTCAGATCATTCTGATTAAGGGCCCTTATATATTTTATTGCTGAGGATTCCGACCCTCTCCAGATAAGGAAGAGGTCGTCGATATACCTTCTCCAGCATATCACCTTATCGACCCAATCGGTTTTATCATCCGCCCAGGCCACCTGCTTCTCCCACCAGCCTACGAATAAATTTGCATAGCTGGGGGCGAAGCAGGTGCCCATGGCGGTCCCCCTGACCTGTCTATACCGTTGATTCTGGAAAATAAAGATGTTGTTATTCAAACAGAAAGACATAAAGTCCAAGATCATTCTGCTATGCTCCAGGTAGCGGGCCGGTCATAGGTTCAAGAATGTTTTTACTGCTGTGATCCCATCAAGATGTCTGATGCTCGTATAGAGACTGGAGATATCCATTGTTACCATCACCAGATCGTCCTCCCACTCCACGTCTTGTATCTGCCTGAGGAAGTCCTTTGTATCTTTTGTATAAGAGCTTAACTGATTCACCAATGGCCACATAAAAAGCCGCAAAATTGCTGCTAAATTTCCATATTTGTGCCGCTAAATTTCCATTTTTGTGCCGCTAAATTTGCTAATCCATGCCGCTATATTCTGGGGGGTCTATATATATATATATATATATATATATATATATATATATATATATATATATACACATAATAATTATATATATATATATACACATAATAATTATATATATATATATATAATAATTCTTGGGTGTGTACATATATATATATATATATATATATATATATATATATATATATATATATATATATATACACAGAAAAAAAGAAAGGTTAGAGGGACGTTATAGTTAGGCTCAGATTTCACTTGTACAAAACCAGTGAAATTCAGCAGGTATAGTTACCTGAGCTAACTATAATTTACACCTCTGCAATACACTGCTTATGACCTCATGTATCACATCACCCGTAACATGGTCAGTGACATCACTGATGAGATCACTTATGACATCTCGAATGACATCACTGATGACATCATTCAGTGAGTGTAAGTATTTTCTAAGAGTTTGTGAATGTTAAACATATATACTAACCTACTAAAAAAGTTAAATTTGCATACTAGGTGTACTACTAATGAATGATACTACTTCTAACATATTATGCGAGTAGCTGTGTGACTGTGTGTATATCCATGTGTGAGTGGGTGCCTGAGTAGCTTTATGGGTATGGGAGTGGCTGTACAGGTGTATGAGTGGGTGTGTGAATAGCTGTGTGGGTGAGTGAGGGGCTGTATTAGTGAGGGTGTGTGTCAGTGGCTGTATGGATGAGTGAGTGACTGTGTGAGTTACTGTATGGGTGGGTGAGTGACTGTATGGGTGAGTGAGTGGGTATCAGAATATCTGTATGAGTGAGTGACTGGGTGTGTATGTGGCTGTATGGATGAGTGAGTGTCTGTTTGGGTGTTTTGTTAAGTTCGTTGGTGAGCAAATGGCTGCATTGGAGAATTAGTGTCTGTGTGAATGGCTGTATGGGTGAGTGAGGAGATGAAGAAGTGCCTGTATGGATGTGTGAATGGGTAGGTAAGTCGCTGAGTGGGTGTGAGTGAGTGTGTGAGTGAGTGGCTGTGTTGAGAGGCTGTATGGGTGTATGAGTGGCTGTATAGGTGAATATGTGGGTGTGTGAGGAGCTTTATGGGTGAGTGTGTGTCTGTATGAGTGGCTGTATGGGTAAGTGACTGGTTGTATAACTATCTGAATGAGTGAGTGATTTGTAGTGTGAGTGCCTGTATGAGTGAGTGAGTAGGTATGTGAGTGGCTCTATGTGTATTGGTCTGTGAATGGGTATGTGAGTGGTTGTGTGGGTGTGTGTGGGTGCGTGAGTGGGTGTATGAGAGGTTGTACAGAGGTGTGAGTGGGTGTATGAGTGGTTCTACAGATGAGGTCATCAGTGATTTCGTCAGTGATGTCATTTGAGATGTTATTAGGGATGTAACTGACCATGTCACGATTAATGTAATATGTGAGGTCATAAGCAGTGCATTGCTCAGACGTAAGTTATAATTAGCCCAGGTAACTATAACTGCTGAATTTCACTGATTTGTACAAGTGAAATCTGAGCCTTACTATAAAGTCCCTGTAACCTTTGGTTTATTCAGTGGAATTCTAAGGATTTTTAAATAATATTTCTTAACTATAATGTCCCTGTAACCTTTTTTTGTTGTTGTGAATTTCTACGGTTTTTTAATGTCATTTCCTAACTATAACAGCCCTGTAATCTTTGTTTTTTTCGTGAATTTCTAAGGTTTTTAAAATTGAATTACCTAACTGTATTCTATAAACTTTGGAATTGGCAAATTTACAGGAGACAGCTATCTATTACAGTCTGCTCTGTTATTGTGCCTTTCGATGGACTTGTCGCCGCCTCGGCATCCGCACCACCCCCAAACTCTCATTTGGGGCATCGCCTCACTGATCAAAACAAGGGATATTTGGATGCAATGGATGCAAATATAGCTTCCATGAAAGCAAAAGCCCACCTACCCTTCGAAGTTTATGTGCTCTAAGAAGACTCCCTCTTTCAAATGGTTTGTATACCTTTTGACATTATGAGCAACTAAGAATGCTTAGACAGCGAAGAATAAATTTTTGCACGACGCTGTCTGTGAGACATCAACATTATTGAATGTGGCATGTATGTTCCTGCATTCTTTTCAGCAAACTTCGACTTCGGAAAAAGCCATAGAATAGATATAATACTCAATCTCGACCTGTACTGTACATCAGATTACCTTAGCCAGTTTCTGTGATTGTTTGGGATAAAGGCCACTTTTCTTTACCAAAAGCCTAGATTTTTCACATTATTATTACACAGCTGATTTCTCTTGCTGTGCCTAGTTGTTGAACTTCAGCACACTTCTGGGGGAAGACAATAAATAACAAAGGAAGGCCTGGTTGATTCAGCCCCGTACAACACGGGTCCAGTGTGAAGAGACATTTGATTCCCCATCTTCCTACAGTAGTGTGCTACTTGCACCAACATGGAAAATATTTAACTATCACACTCAAGAACAGAAATCATTGCTAATGAAGAAAATCTGATCATATCACTATTTAGTGCAGGTATAGAAAATTGTGAGTTCACGGGTATGGCCAACAGAGCTACTACTTTACAGCCGAGGACAAGGACTGTAAAGTTAACTGAAACAACTCAGTTATCACAGGCAGAAAATTAAACACAGTGTTATGTCTGTTTCAGTTATGTGCTCAGGAAATGCCAATTTGGAGCAGAGGTGTGCACTGGGAGCTCTTTCACAAACCAAGATCAGCTTTCCACTTTAAAAGCACTACCCGGACACCTTTTGCCTGAACCTTTAAGTACACTTTCACGTCTCCTTACTTTTGAGACGCTGCCTGCCTAGAATTTGCATCCCCTCTTAAGCATTGGCAAGCAGGAAGCTGCAGTCCTGTTGTGACAGGCAAAATATTGGCAATAAAACACAGAACATAACAAACATTATTCAATTGGTCAGCCAGAAAATACAAGCAAAACAATGAGTTTGTAAGAAGGAGTTATTAGGGTAAGATTATGGAAAATGGCTAAACGACCATTGTGCTCTTTGCAATTATTATGCCACCATTAATATGCGCATGAAGAAAAACAGTTCACAGTACTGCTGAGGGTCAATAACTAGTGTCTACAGGTGTCATTGAAAGAGTTGCAATTAGTCGTATTGTAGCCCCACCTGCTACCCGGGCTAAACAGCCTCCATTAAATGGTCATTTTCCAGAACAGCACATGAGCCTAAACAAAGTGTGAAACAAACAAGAACACTGTGCTGCCTCCATCGAAGTCGCAGGTCTCCCGCCTTTCACTCTCTTCCTCAGGTAACACAGCAGAGCCACTCTCTCAACCCCCTGGACCTATCCGACCCCACTTCTCTTTCCTCCTCAGCGACACTTGTGCATGTTGTCGACCGCGGGGGAGCCTCAAAGCACCCGCAGTCCCAGCCAGCTCTCTGGCTCCTGCAGGAGCCAACATTGCTCCTGCACATAGGGAGCTGCTGGGACTGCGGGTGCTTTGAGGCTCCCCCGCTTGCAATAACTCCATGCATGCAGAAGCAATACTTTAATCTCTTTCCCTGCCCAAAAGAGATGAAAACTCAGCTTCCAGCAAACAGGAGCAGTTTGACAGCTCCTGCTTGCTGGAAGTGGAGTGTTTGCTTTTGCTTGGTGGGAGCTGTGACAGCTCCCACCAAGCAAAAGGAAACAGCTATTACCCGAGGGATGGTACCTCAGGAGATAGCAGGAGCCGGCTCTGGGGGTGGTGGTCCCCAGGACTATGTATGGCTGCAGGAGAGGGCCACGTGGCCCCCCTTCATTGTTCTGCAAGGACCAGCATTGGGGAGGTGGTGGTCCCTGTGGCTGTACTTGGCCCGGGAGAGGGCCAACCGGCCCACTCCTTCTTTAAAAAAAAAAGTAATTGGCCCTAGTGTGGTGGTGGTCCCCGGGGCTGGAGGTCCCTACGAACTCCCTCTTTAATGTTTAAATTAGTCCCAGAGAGGCGCTGGTCCGGTGGGTGTGGGGGGGCCCCAAGAGCCCCCTCCATTTTTTTGATAAAACGTAGCCAACCCGGGAGCTACAATTATAACAAGCACAGCAGACCATGCTTTAAAAAAAAATTCATGGTGAAATTCAAGAGTATTCACAAATTTTGCTCTGAAATATTTAAACAACTCCCTTTTTTGCCCTGCCAGGTTCCCTGTGGTACCGCAGGACAGAGGCTAGGGGATTAGAGTATTTGTATCCTGCTCCATTTTCTATTTTGTTTTTTGAGACTCAGCTGAAGCCGAGTCCTAAGATGAATGCCAACACTTCCTGGTTGAAGTGTTGGCAGTCAATCAGAGCTCTGCAGATTTTTGCACAAGCCTGTCATTATTCACGCCTCTAGATATCCAAATTTGGGTTTTTGTTAATAACTCTATTTTGTTTCGGCTCCCATGAGCCTTGTTCATGGCAAATTACTTAAATATCGCACATTACATTAATTTATCCATCATTTACATAAAAGTAGGACGCAAAATCAATATAAATATATCCACCATCTTCGAAAAGGCAATCTTCACAGCAAGACACTCGTGATGCCGGGAGTAAACTTCAAAACATATTAAATCCAAGCATAGTGCTTGCAACATTATAATTCATCCTCTGCATGCAATCATGATCAATATTCATATTCAATAATTCATGCCGTATTCTTTTCAACACAATCAGCCTCAAAAAGGGTTCTCAGTCTGTGCTAAAAGTACCTTCCATTTTAAAAACGGACTACGAATTACATGGCGCTCCATGGCGAAAATCGACATAATTATGTGCCCTATGCATTCAAATACTCATTAACCCCCAAGTGGGATATAATCAAATGTAACAGAATATCCACATAATACAATCATGTCAAACTGTAGTCAGTATTTATGCAAAAACGTATTTAACTCATTTGCTAGTAAGACAATATCAGCACACGTGACACCAAAATATAGCCCAGAGGGCTGACTTCCCTAATAGGCGTTAAAAGCACCATCTGTCATGTCAATGTGAATGTACAGTAAAGTGAAATGCTAAGAGCTACAATTTATTATGACCTATATGTTGTATATTGAACCTGGACATGACACATTCATGCAAAATTGTGAACTGACACAAGAATTGCTTTTTCTATTAAGAACATTGTAACCATTGGATTATATGATGGCTTTCTAGCTATAAACTCTACTTTAAAAATACACTGGGGGAGAAGACAAAAATGCACATTTTAATAAAAATAACACGAGTTTCAGGACTAGGCATCGTCCATGCTTTTTTCAAGTTTCAACTGCACTTTTACGTAGCCAATTTGGCACCTTCACAATATGTTGCTTACATTCTTAAAACTAAGTTTAATGGTGTTTAATCAGAAAGGAGCAGTGTAATGATCCCACCTGCCTTTCTAAAACTAAGTTGAATGTTTTTTTATAAGAAAGGGGCAGTGATGATCCCACCTGCCTATTGGTTTGGGTTGGGTTGAGGTGGTTGTCGAGGTGAGATGGGCGCTTGAATGCAATGGTTTTCTGTAGGGGTTTGAAGGGTTGGAGTTGGTGATGGATCTGTAGTTCTTGATGAAGGCTAGACTGGAGTGTTTGCAAAGGTAGTTGCACAGCAATCGCTTCATTGGGTATGGCACCACAATATGTGGTCAGAATATTATCTGATACAAAACTATCACTTAATTGGATATTTTTGCAGGTGATAGTCTGACAGACAATTTCAAACTGAGAATGTGAAGAACTGTTTTGCCTTTGAATGATGTATTCATGAAGTGTGTGACTGAGGGACCTAGGCTGTCTCCACATTTGAATTAACGCTGAGTGTATGGTGTCATTTGATAAAGTATAGTCTTGTGAACATCTGAGTGTGAATACCGAGGTCACCCGAGTCTTACAAAGTAAAGAAAATAAGCATTTTAGCGGTAGACACTGGCAGAAGGCTTGCTGTATAGTGCTGACTGGCAGATGTCAGTCAGAGATGATAAGCATGTGAGAGTCAGAGAGAACTGGCAGCTCTCAGGCTGAGATGATTGGCAGGTGTCAGGTTGAGATGATTGGCAGGTGTCAGTCAGTGGTGCCTAGCATTGATGATGTCATAATAGTTTAGTGGCAGACAGACTGTGTACACGTGGAGAAACTATGGATGTTCGAGGCTGGAAGAGGTACCTCCAGGTCGCGAATTGCCAGGAGCTAAGTCATAAATGGTGAACCCCTTCACACGTCCAAGACTTTGCAAAAGGGGTGCGTTTTTGAAGTTTAGCAGTTCACATCTTATCAACTATTGTAAATATGATTGTAAAACGCTGTTGTTCCAAATGATTCTTAGTTCATCTTTTGTGTTCAATAATTATTTTCATAGTTGTTGATAATTAATTAAAACCAACTCCATTAAATAGTAACAAACTTCAAATGTATGAAAACTTCATATTGAATCCATATTATTATCTAAGTTTATCCATCACTAGTGTACTTCAGACTAATCCAACGTTGACTTGAAATGCGGGAATCTAGTTTAGAAGCCGCAAGCCTGCCTGTGACAATTCTGTATCCAAGACACATCTTGAATGCAGAGGGCTCAAATACATTGGGGGTTGAGGAAGCAGTTAAGTTGCCAGCTTCTCCTCTTGACTACACTGTGTATATCTGGGAAAATCATACTATCTGCTTGTTAGTTCTCTTATCACTCAAACCCTCACTATTAAGTGTGATATGAGATGTCAGACACTCGCGGTTAGGGATCTGCCAGTATTCCGTTCCCAGGATCTCTTGGTAACGTCCAATCAGGAGAGCAGGATAGTAGAAAGACTCTTGGCCTTGGATTTATTCTTGGCTCTATTGCTTCATTCTTGCAAGAATAAAAACCTGTTTATTCTGAGGCATTGAGACCTCTATTTCTCTTTCTCTTTCTCTTCGTAGGGCTTTCCACGTTGGTCTCTGTTCTTCATATAGTACTGACGGTAGATGCATTTTGCGTAGCCTGGAAGGTGGCCAGTGTGCCTAGGGGCCGAGCCATATAGGGGATAATAATGACTGTGCTTCTTCTTGGCATGCCATTGGATTGTTGTTGTTCCAATAGTGCGCGGTTCCTCACTGCTCAATCAGTCTATGAACTGATGGATTCATCCTATGCATCTTGTCCATCATTCCACAGGGCTAATAGTCATATCTTATGCCAGATCTCAGAGGTGTGTAGGTGTCCTACCAAGACGTCAGAACCTGATACTCTTGATTTGTAGAAAGGCACTTCAATCACACCCTTAAAATTAATTTCAAAGCCTGGTATTTGATAGTTGAATGATCCTAAAATTCTGTCTTTAGCTATCATGGGTGGAGCACGGAGACTCTTCGGAAATGTCGAATACTTTCCGCTTCCCCAACCAAAGTAATTCTCTTTATTGCTAAAAAAGAAGTCATGTTGCTTTTAGCAGACAATTTGCCTCGCATCATAGAGCATTTCTCACGTTTGAGATGGATTCCACAGCCTGCTCCCTAAAGATAGAGGGTGTGGCTGTCCCAGTGCAGAAGACGCAGTTCTCTTGGGCAGACCTCTCATAGGCCTACAGCACATAATTCAGGGCCTGGAGAAATACTGTCACCATGATCACCTTATGGCAAACACTACAACTAGCATGTGCAATGCAATAGGTTATGCGGAGGCATGGACAACGGGTGGGGTGAGAAGGCTCGGACAACGGGAGTGCGGGCAGGGCGAGAAGGCATGGGCAACGGGAGGGAGGGGGGAGTAATGAAGAAAGTAGCAGAACCTCATTAAAGAAAATAGTACCCACAGTCTAAGTAACACGTACCGTATAACCCTCGAAATAAAGGGGCCAGTCGCCATGGCAGGTGACAAATGAAGAAGAGGCGGACTAGGGAGGAACTAACAAGTCTATTGATAAATTAGAAGCCAGCATTGAGGACAGATAATGACACAAGTCAATGGCAAACATGGGCAGAGAGTGGGCGGGGCTTCTATTCGCTACTCGTCTACAATAAGTCTAGCAGAGCAGCGCATGCGTGCTGACTCAGGCACAACCTAAAAACGAATGACAAATGTGCTAATCTACAGTAGGAAAAAATGTAAAACGGGTAAATGGTTTATGAATACTGAAGCTATTGTTAACGTTTCAGGTTTCAAGACTAAGCACATTTCCTACAACATTTGGCCTCTTTGAAACCCTTAGCAAATTCCTTGATATATGCTTTGCTATATCTTTCTAACCAGGTTTCCTAGGCCCAGACATCTGCGAAGTAACTCTTAAATGCTACCAAAGCAAGCGTTATACCTTCACTACTTAATGGCGTGAGGTTTTCCCTGCCAATATACCAAATGGTAGGATATATTTCAAAGCACTTTAATTAGACACCTTTTACCATTCCTTCCTCTATACACTAGGTTCAAATTGATTGGATTTGTTTCTACTCAAGAAGTCATTTGAACATGAGTCCTGTGTTTTGAGTTTTTTCAATCACTGCACAAATGCAACCAGGGAACACTAAAAGCACTTCTGTGGATAGATTATAAGAGAGACAATAATGCAAAAAATAGCCATCACATCACCTTTTTACAGTCACTTGGCCTATTGCAATTGCATGAACCCTAGGACAATTCACACACCCTAACTCTTTAAAAAACAGTTTAAAAAAGCAACTGTGTGATATCTTTTGATTCTGATTCCAGAGCTTGTTCTATTTTAAAGCGCTCAGACCTTGTCTTAAACACTTTTGTTCTGGGATTTCTTGTACCTTATATTATAGAGATATTGCCTCCAAAGTTTAAAAAAAGGAGTATACCAAGCTACCTTTCGGTCAGTTTGATATTGGTGAAATACAGCAGCAATGGGGAAGGCGTTTGGGGGTTGCAAGTTTTGCCATTAGCATATATACTATTCTGCGACCCAAGCTTCCATAAAGAGAAAGTATTACTATTAATACCATAATTTAGGTGCCTGCAGGTTAGAAAGTGTGCCGTAGCACTAAGACAGCGGTTTAACAGATAAGATATTCACATAGTCAAAAGCATAGTAATATTCATGACAGTGGCAAGGGAGAAGTCTGCTATTGAGCACAGACTAAGTGCACATCAGTGCCCGCCTGCTGAATAGTAGATTTAACTAGAACCCGTAGACCCACAGTTTGGATGTCGCCCCCTCTCAAACTCAACCGAGTCAATGACAAAACTGGAATTGCTTGGGATAACGGGTCATGTTTATTCAGAAGAAACCACAAACATAGCTTAGCAAAGATGACCCATGTCAAGTATTCGTAAAGAAGATTGTCAGTGCATATTATACAAAACCAACATAGACATCCTGTGCAAAAAACAAAAATGTGTACAGGGGTTTAGAATTTGACAAGAACCATATTTACAAAGATTGCAAGGGACTCCTAGAAAGAAAGAATATTAAAGCACTGAGGACTACCTTACCCTCATATACTTGGACCACACAGGTGTAACCACCTGCCTCATTGATCGGCAGACCCAACCCTGGGATTTCTTGCCGCCTTGCGCCTGGCCCTTCAACACTGTGCCACCGCCAGGGCCCAAGATGCAAGACTGGGGGCTACAGACCCATGAGCTCAGTTGGAAAAGGCTGACCCATGCCTCTGGTACCAGTGTATCTGTCCTTTGCAGAATAGGGATTGCTGCTCACACCCCCCCCCCTCCGCTGTCCAGTGAAGTATTTTGTAGGAGAGTCTGTATATCACTGAGATTATCATCACTTTCTGCCAGTCACTCCACCGCCATGAGGGCTGCCAGGGCACTGAGGTCCTTTGCCCTCTCCACCATAAAAAAGGGATTGAGTGAAGGCCCAAGTACAAACACAAATAGATCCATGCTTGCATCTGATTAGTGGATGCCGTCGCTGTGAAACATGTGATCACCCCTAATCAGCTTGTGCAAGATATTTATCAAATGGCCGGGACATAACTTGGACAATTCTGCATTGAGCTGCCTGACAGAAACATTAATGATCCTTACCCTAATATCAGGGCCCCACTTGTGTTGAGGGGCCATATGTTACCATGCAATGAAAGTACTTGGAACTTCCCGGCCCAGCCATGCAGAATCCTGAAGTATACATTCTCTCAAAGCCTTCTTGCCCAGGTATACCAAATCATTACCGCCCACATGCATGATGATAAAGTCAGGGAACTGCAATCTCTCACAACCCTTTATCTCCTCCACAAATCCACGTAGTTGCGAGAGCCTGAGACCTCCTTGAACACACCATCTGAACATCACATTCCTCATTACATTGAATGTTTGGCAAAATGTTTTTCTTTTAAGTGTTAATATAGCAATGGTTTTAGTTAACTATGCAAAAATAAATAAACTTGAAACATTCCTCAACGTGGCCAGCTTTAGCCTACTGAGGTGTTGCAACCAGTACGCCACCCACTGCACGAAGGAGTGACCGTTTACCTAAGACAATCATTGATGGCATGACTACTAAAATAAACAAAAGAGAGAGCTGTATGAGAATCATGGCAGAACACAAAGCGCAACTCATAACCGCACATGCCTTATGTAACAAAGAAGTATGGGGAGGACTACCGGCCTATGCGTTTCACCTCCTGTTGAGAAAGACATGCTCCTGATGCGAGTGATGCAGCACCAATACCAAATGAATGAGGGGAATAACCAACAGCATCCATTCCAATCGAATTGAGAGCCGCAACAAAAACTGTTGAGAACTGATAACGCAAGAGGGCTCGCCTTTTAAATGGATACAAATGCAGGGACGCGCAGATCTAGTCACACTGCTATATCGGCTTGCATATGAGCTACAAGACAAATGGTGGGGGTGAGCACCTCATGCAGAGTAATGGTAGCCTGCCTTCCCAGCTTACCAGTCTCTGACCTCCTTAACCTAAGGACCAGCGTTCCCCGATCTATCTGAGTGACACTCCATTACAGGCCACCAATAGCTTCTTTCCTGTCCCTTCCAGTTAAGTTGCCTACTCTAAACACCCCATAAAATACCACTATGAACGCCACTGAGAAAAGTGTGACCTAGGAAGATGACCTGCATATGAGGTGTAGATTGGCAAGAATTCCAGCTAGTTTTTCAGTAACGAGGGGCCTCCTGAGATCTCCCACACCAGAACCCAACCTTGTCCACCCGACTAAAGCCTTCCTTACCAGGAAGCTGCCTCCCTCATCGCACACCCCTTTAATCTTAGCAAAAAAAACAATTAAAAAACATGCTCCCTGGCACAAGATGCAGTCTTAATCTTGTCCCTCAGCATTCCCAAGATCAGATAAAGGGAATAGACTGAAAATGGATTTAGCAATCCCTTAGTGCGCAAAAAGGACCAATAAATGTGGAAGCATTTCCCATAAGTGAGTCGCATGCCCTTAATCAAGATAGCTGCTACTAATTAGAATAGAGTGGGGCTCCAATCCTCTAGATATATTCCAGGAATTCCGTCATCCTCTCAGCTGCCTGTGGGTGGAAAATCCTAAATTCCTTCAACCTGGAGCGAGACAAGGCATTGGCTGTATTACTGGGTACACCAGAGACATGCATAGATTTAATTGTACATTATACCTTAAACACAACAAGACCAGATGTTTCAATGGCCTCAAGAGCAGGTTATAGGAAGCCTCATGTCTTTTAATGACATCCACAACAGACCAAAATGTGACACTCTTGTTCTGAAGGATTTTGTCAATTTAGACACAGTGACGACAATGGGAAACAATTTCAGGAAAATCACATTCCTGGTGAAGCCAGCATCGTGCCATTTCAGGAGTCAATGGCTCCTACACCACCTCTACTGTCGGCCGAGTCTGTGAACAAGCCCAGCGTTTGATTGGAAACAGTGGGGGAGGGGAAGACTATGGAGTTGAATCGCATCAAGAATGTGTGTAAAAAATGTTTTTCCTCCCTGATTTCAGCAGACAGTCTAGTGTGATGATGTTTATGTTTGAAACCTGACATGGACCTGGGGATACATTTGGAAAATGGACAGGCCATGGAGATAATTTGTAGGGCAAAATTAAATTGGCCAACCAAAAGCTGAAGCTTCTTACAAGACAAAACCACCTCAATTGACGGCCAGAACGCAAGCATCTTTTCTGGGGGACGGCTCAACTCTCCAGCAACTGTACCAATCTCAGTGCTTAGGAAGGTGATGCAGGGAGATGGGCCAATGGTTTTTTCATGTGCAAGGAGAACCAAACCCGCACAACAAGGTGAAAAAGACCTGTAATGCGTGCTTACACTCATCAGACTTAGGTGAGCCCAGGAAAAGAAAGTCTTCAAGGTAGTGTGTCCCCTGACGGTGCCCAGTTTGGTAAACAAATATCCACTCAAGTGCCAAGCTGAACTCTTCAAAACAAAGCAGGGGACCGAGCAGCCCGTTAGAATGCATCTGTCATAGTAGTACCTGCCCCTGATCTGAAAGCCTAGCAAGTGATAATCTTCAGAGTGGGAGCTGGGAAACAGATTCAATGTCTGTTTTAGCCATGAAGGCCTCCTGTCCCAGCTGCCTAAGCATGACCAAAGCCCGATCAACAGATGAATATGTAACAGAGAATGCCTGTGGATCAATTGCGTCATTGACTGACCTCCCTTTTGGGGCTGACAAATGGTGAATTAGCCTGAACTGTCCTGGCTCTTTTTTGGGAACTGCTCCTAAGGGCGAGCAAGCCAAGTTTTTTCCAGACAGCTCAGAGAAGGGGCCCGCAATCCTGTCTAGGGATAATCCTTTCTGCAATTTATTTGATACAACCTCTGGATAAGTGCGCGCAGACAGCTGGATATTGCAATGCACAACCGGAGCTACACCAAATACAGGAATCCTGAAACCTGAGGAGAAACCAAGATACAATTACTGTGCCGCATTGTCGTACAATTCCTACTAATCAAGTAAGACTGTGCATTTGGACAACTTACGCTTCAAAATACAGGGACGGAGGCCACACATATAATCAAAATATGTTGCCCCAATTCCTGGCTAGGTCACAGTGTACCATCTCAACCCCTAAACCTTACAGGGTACCAGAAGGTGTCAGTAAACTTAGAACATGACCCCTCTGACTCCTCAAGGCAATGGGGGAAGAGATCTGCCCTTTTGTGGTTTCTTTAGGCATGCTGAAAGGGAGACACAAGAAATAAATTGGCATTTCAAACATTTATTGAAGCAATTGGATTCCTTTGCAAAATACATGAGCTGCAATTATTGGTAGAAGGCAACAAAACATTACTACCAGCTATAAAAGAATGGTGAAGAAGATGAATAATCCAACTATTATAACGTTTCAGTGAATATATGAATATACATCATAATATACATCATAATGAAAATCCTACCTACTCCGACTCAACTCTAAAGTGCGTAATAAGAAATACATTCTGCCAGATCTCTTGGATCAGCTTAACTCCCCATTTGCCTCGATGTGTGTTGCATCTGGAAGCCAGTCTGCAGTAGAACAGGCCGTTGTCCTTTTCAGGATAGTGATAAAAGTCAGCAGGGCCGGCAATCAGTCACAGGTGACCATTCAGGATAATCCATTGAAATGCTCCTCTGAAGAGCCAAACCTCAGAAGAAGTTTATATAATAAAATTGGCTTCATTCGCACTGTGTCTGAGGACTTGTGCTAAGTCAATGTTTGTATTTCTGATTTAGAGCCGTCTCCAAACGGACAACAACATAGTAGCGCAGCGTGTTCAGTGTACTTTATCCTTGAACATAATGTAAAGTGTCATGATAAAATGCTTATGAAGAAATGTGTGTTACATGAAGAACACTTTCTGAGTACGTTATCGTGTACGTGCAAAGTATGTCTAAAAAAATGTCAAGTTTAAATGTGATCTTGTAAAATGCAAGCTTTTTCTGCACGGGCCCTGCTGAAACCCACAACAGCATGTTGGTTTGGGTATATGTTGAGCCAGTCCAATAACCTATCCAGAAGCAGAGGTGTGGCGCAGTGGCCAGGGTGCCTGACTCCGGACGACAGGGTTCATAGTTCGATCCCCAGCGACAGGTTAGCCCAGCACCATGTGACTCTGTGCAAGAGCTTGTTTAATCTTCCCAAGGGCCCCCAGCGCCGGGGCACCTCTCCGGAGGTAACTGTGTGCTTTATAAATGGTGGTATTTCATTTTATACAGACTGGAGTTGTCAGGCTGTTCTTAATTACTGGATTCAGCTGGTTCCCTACTTCCTTTTTCTTTAGATTTTTTAACACACTGGAACTCCGAATAAGAGGTGAGGCCACAATAGGAGCATACATGTTTTGTATTTGCACGATCCAGATGGGCGGGTGAATGCCTTCCTGTTGAGTGCCCGGGAAGTGCCCTTCCTGTCACCAGTGGAATTCTGGGTGCCAAAAGGATGCTTCACTGGGGTTTTGTTGTTAACTGTTTCCAACTAGACATTCACTTCAGTCTTGTCCCACCCGATATCGGGGTCCTCAACCTTGACCCATCTGAAGTCCTGGTCATATTCAAGCCAGGCAGTATCGCTATAAACATGGTGTGCTTTAAAAATCTTGTTTGCATATAATATCATAGAGGTGGTTAACTTAGGCCTCTATTCCAACATAAGAGCCATGTAAACATAGACGCCAAAAAGCCAATTCGATCTATTCTCCTCGAATTTCTGCCTTTTCTCTCCCACTATTTCCTTAGCATCCTTCTCCTTAGTCTCCAAAACCCTCCTTTTTGCCAGAATCATGGAAAACATTTCTTTGAAGTCACCCCTCCGAATCTTTTCCTTTACAATTCTATTGCAAACTGCATAGCTCTGCAACCGTCTCTGTCCTGCCATCATGATGGCCCTGTCGAAAAGGCTGACACCAAGCTGACGAGGGCATAAATAATCAGTTGCCATTGGGACAGCGGGAGGGGAAGTGACGCGCCGTTAGTGCAGCTCCATTCCTGCCTCCTGCCCCACACTTGCGAGAGCCGGGGTCGGAAAACCGACCGGAGGACCCATGCCCCCCAGCTTCTAGAGCAAAGAGTATCGAGAGCAGGGGAGGGGTCCGGTTTCTGCTCACCCCAAAGGAGTGCGCTCTTTCCAAAGGTCTGGTATGGCGATCACCTCCCAACCAGGAATACTAGCTGCCAAGTCAGAGAATAGGCATTTGATAAACATTGCACCTTTACTTTTTTTTCTACATATCCAAGTCGTATAACGATTAGATCATAGTGAGTGTAGCAGTTGGCGGTCTAGTGGCCAACACATGTACACCCACCACATCTGCAGGCCAGGCGTGGCCTGCAGGGTTAAATAAAAAGGGGGGCAGCCGCTCGTGGTCGTCACTTCCGACCCATACACTAATGCGGTCTCCGTGTGTGTCTCTTGCGCGCTCCTGCCCCCGCGCAAATTACAGCCACCTGATAGATCCCTGTGCCACCCGAGGGCACGACACGACAGTGAGGACGACTTTTAGTCCGTGTGTGTTTTTATCAATGAAAAGTGTTGTTTTATGTCATGCTCTATTTACTTATCTAGGTGTAGCAGCTTGATGTGTATCTGAGACATTTTGCATTTTTTTAAATTAACAATGCAACAAAGAATCACATTAATTCAATCATTTGGGTGAATAAAGTGTGACAAGTACAAGGCACCCTCTTGCTATCAATGGTCCAGTGAACCAAATGTGATTAGCGTGTTATCATTAACCTACACATGAGTTTCCTTTTCTTTGGCATATCTAGTATTTCTCCCCTACTCTTGGATTCACAAAGTTTTGCTCTCTCTAAATGTGTGGCATGGCTAAACAGCTTCTGCAAGCAATACTGTTGTACTCTCATGCCCAGGCGCAAAAGCGTTATACATTTTAAAGCAGTCCCATAAGTAGGATACTTGTTTGATGACCTCTTTTAAGCAGTAGTAATTTTTTTTACAATCTTGATACAGCCATAAACATCTTAGCGACCTGGATCTGTAAAGCATAGAGCATTTGCATTTCCTAAATTTAGCACATTACTTCTATTCATAACACCATTTAGGAGTTAGACGTAGTAGTGTGAAGGACCATTGTTTCTGGCAGCCATCTTGGCACAGGTGGCCTGTCGCCATGGCAGCCTTTACCTTGCTTACATTACCAACAGTTAGGTCAGGCGGTTTTCCAGACCACCAGAACACAGAGTTTCCTCATCAAGAGTGCAAGGTGTTTATTATGGCTGCACGCACTAACAATAACGCCAGGCCATAGCTATGAGTAATCCTCACAGCATTTTACAACACACGAGTTTTATGAGCTTAAAACTCACCTACACAATTCATCTTTTCCCCATTCAAATCGGTTGCATATTCCAGCGTTTCAAAGCCATTGAAGTTTTACAAGGAACAATTCTTTGAACGGATCCCCTGGCATCATTAATATGTGCGCAATCATGCATAGAAATCAAAGTACTATGTAGGTTTTACCGAATTATTTTATTATTCTCGTTCTCCAGACAAATCAAAGAATCGCTGGGCAAAGAGGGCTTAGGAATGAATCTGTTGATTCATATCTACCAAACTAGGCAGAATTACCTCATTGGCGAGAAAAAACGTTTTTTCCTCCTTCCAAAACAGCAAACAGCCAAGCAGACATTTTAAAATGATAACACCTTTATATAGCTAACACATATTTTGCTTGCAGCTTGCAGTATGATATAGGCCCCTTCTTCAGGCAGTTCCTGCTCAACCAAAGTAGAAATCTAGGCTAGTTTTAAATCTACTTCAATTATGAATCTGCGGCAGTTGTAAATTTGCTTCATATTGTAGGTCTATTACAGTTCTAAATCTATTTAGTTTCCAGATATGTTTTCAGTGGTGAGCCCACTAAAGTTGACCATGTAGTGCAGTTGTGTAAGTGTACTTCAATTGAGAATCTGCTTTGGTTTTAATAATCTGTGTCAGTTGGAAGTCTACTGTTCCTATTGTAAACCTACTACAGTTGTAAGTCTGCTTCAGTTGCATATCTGTACACCTGTAGATCTACTTTTGATGTAAATGTTAATTCTACCACCTTTGTAAGCTTGCTACAGTGGTAAATCTGCTTCAGTTGGTAGTTAGCTTCCTTTGAAAATCTGCTACATTTGTAAAACTACCTTTCTTATAAGTATATTTTGGTTGTAAATCTGCTACAATTATGAAACTACTTCAGTTGAGAGACTGTGACAATGGGTACTCTTCTTGAGTTGCAAACCTTCTTCAGCTAAGAATCTACCATAGCTGTAAATCTTCTTCCCAGAGAGTGCTAGAGGTGTAAACCCATTTTGATTCAAATTATATTTCGTTTATAAATTTACTATAGATGTAAATCTACTTCAGGCAGAACGATACTGCAGTTGAGAATCATCTTCTACAGGTGTAAATTTAGTTGAGTTGTAATGTGCTTGATTTGTAAATATACTTGGATTGAAATGCTGATGTAGTTGTAAACCTGCCTCAGTTGCGAATCTGATTCAGGTTGTAAATAAACGTTAGTTTTGAATTTACTTTGGTCAGGAAGAGGTTGCTTCCTATTGGAGGAGCAGTTGAACATTTAATGAAATTGTGCTTATGATATCCTGTGCAGGAGAATGTCTCGGCAGTATTTAAGATACCCACAACAAGGTGTAGTGGGGCCGGGGTGGGCGTGAGGCCGGTTTCAGCATCTGTCAGTGTTTCTGCTTGCAAGTTAGCAAAACATATTCGACTGAGCGATCACATTGTGCCCTCCAGACTTTTCTACCCCTGAATTTGACTGAATAAATGCACACTATGTGAGACGTTTATATTTGTTCATTCTGTTAATCCAATCTGGAAACACGTTGCATTATGTAATCGTTTCCCACAGCATGTGACATATTAGGGTGAGACATTGTCTCCAAATAAATGCAAGTGTTGCCCCCTAACCATCGGGTCTAAGGTGGCTTACAACCATGGGGTGTTGCAGGTAAATTTGCAGTATTTTTAAGTTACAAAAAAATGACTAAGTAATCGTATTCATTTTCATAAATGTTGAGAGACTGAGGATGGAGAACCATATATTTACAATCCAAAGGACATCTGTGGGGAGCTTTTAATTAGTTAATTTCTATGTGAACGGTGAGTTTAGAAGAATGTAAATCAGTCAAAAGCTTGTACTTTAGTAAAATTGCCTCTTTAGTCTTTTTTGAAAGGGCAGGGATGTGTAAGTGGTTCTACAACACAATGAGGGTACAAAGTTCCCCTGGAAGGGTAAAAAGTGTTGTGATGCTAGCGTGGAAGCAATGGGAGAAAAAAGGGGGAATTCCCTTTTTAGAACTAAAACCCTCACACACCTAGCAAGCTAGGTGTCATGCTTCATCATATGGGTTCTGCTCCTCGTCAGACTGGCGCTGCAATGTCTGACGGGCACCCGCGAAGGGGCTCTTTACCGGAGATCTTTTGTTCCTGCATATGTTGCATGCGGGTAAGAGGGTAAAAGTTATCGTAAGTGATTGTGTAGTCGTGGTGTGAATGTGAGGTTAAAAAAGATTAGTCAATCCACTGGGAATTTTTAATGGTGTGGCTAGCTATCTTAGTTAAAAGGTGGGAGGGGAGATATGCACGGGTGCAACGATACAGTGGAATATCTACGACCCTCATGTGTAAGTACTTGCCATCGGGGTTTGCCTATCACTAAAACCCCCTAAAACCCTCTCCAAGGTCACAAAGCTGCTTACTTGCACCAACCATTGCATGTACTGTAGTCCATTACCCTAGGACTAGTATTTTCTTACAGTGATAAGAGTCCCTGTTGGTCGGCTCTCTGAGCCCTAGAGGGACACATTTATTCAAAGCCGCCTTTGAACTGGGATGCAAGAAAACGTACAAGGAGGGGATGAACCTGCACACTGTCAGACACATATCAGTAATAAATGTAAGATGGGTGGTTGGCAGCTGTCATGTAGAAGGAGAGATCTATGTACTATTCTTTAGCCTCATCTAATATCAGCAGTGAAAAACATAAACAGCTTGATATGTCATCTAATTCTAGTCTAGGAATATAATAATTGTCTATCTTGCAGCCTCCGCCGCACCCACAAAAAAACTTGCAGGTCCCCAAAGAGGTCCCAAAACATGTGTGTTGGTGTTCAGCGGCCAATACCAGCGCTAATTAAGCACTGTTTGTTACTAAGCTAAAGGGAAGTTCTCGTTGGACTCTGTTTGCATGACTCACTATTGTGCTGGAGCGTTCCGATGGGCAAGTAAGAGGTTAAAGCCAGTCAGGTAGCGTCTGCAACCTCTGATGACATCTTAATTGCAGAGCTCTGATGTGGACTGTGCAGTGCTTTTGAAAGTGCACCCCTCTTGTGCTCTCTGAATCATATGTTTGTGTACAGGTCCTATTCTCACTCCAACCCTCTTTCCACTTTGAATGGCATGAGTCATTGTTTGTTTTAAAAAACAAAGATGAGCAAAGATAAGTGAAGCATTGATAACTCTGGAGTAACTGTTGCTTTATAAAAGTAGCCATGTTCAAACCCCCCTCCCTAAGACGCCAATTGTGGAATAAAGACTACAACGAGCGGGGTACTTCCCTCTCTCCTTTGACAGTCAGAATGGTGCAACCTGTATGGTGAATCAGGAGTGTTGGTGAGTGCAGTGGGCCAGAGTACAATGTCCCCCAATTAGGACTAGCAAGCTTAGTGCCTCCATCTGACGTTTTAGCAGTCCAGTTCCTGCCAAATCCCACTCTTGAACAGAGATATGATGACCTGACAGAACTCGGGATCATATCTCCACGGGACACCTGGCAGACTAGGGAAACACCCACTCCCTAGACTCACCCTTAGAGTTGGTGGACATATATGGTCAACCAGCAAGGCTGGCCATTTAATATTCTCCTTGTAAATTCCAAGAAGGTTTTGGGGTATCAGACTACCGAGCGACATGAGCCAGGGCTAGTGCCATGTAGAACAAATCATGGGGCACTTGAGTCTGAATGTTTTAGAAATTGGCAACCAAAACAATGTAGAAAGCCTGAAGGAGGAGGAACATGGTGTCTCCTAACCTGAGTGTACTTCCCAGACATGGCCTTTCCCAAGTGGCACCCCTGGATGGGCAAGGCACTAGTCTTCTAAAAAGGGGTGAGTGGTGAGCTCTGCTTCGCCGGCGGAGTTCGTAGAGTTTTGCCACTCCACACTCCACTTGGAGTGCGGAGTTCAGCAAAAACTCAGCCAGCCTCCGTGTGGCAGGGATTACCAGCGCCCACCCCTACTTTATAAAGCTTCTTGTAGGCTCTCTCTTAGAGTATAGATTACATTTCTCATGAAGCATGTGACATGTAATAATCAGTCTCCTGAAGCGAGTCTGCCTTCTACTGTGTAGAATGCTATGACTATAAATCAAATGTGTCAAAGAAGTTATCAATAAACTGCATTCCCCATAAATGGTTTACCTCTGTGTCTTACGGAATGCCTTCTGGGTGTTGTAGTTTAACATTTTTTGCTTGTATTTGTACTTTCTACATAAGCTCGGATGACAGACAATGAGAGACAGACATGTCTTCTCTCCGTTCTCCAATGACTAAAATGGCTGTCTATGGCTTGACTTTTATTGGTGAAAGTTTGACCCCATCCCAATAGAGCTGGAGGCTGGTGCATTGGGTCAGGTGTTCAAGAGAAACCTTTAGATAGACTAAATGGCAGATGCAGTGGGGAAGTTATGAGCTGCGGTTGGTTAGATGTGGTGAAGCAGGAACCAGTGGAGGTTGGCAGGCGACTTGCAGTAGGCCTTGGTGGATCCCTGGGCTCAAGTAGTGCGGCAGGCTGACGAGGGGTGGTTGAGGGCTGTATTTTGCTGAACTGGTGTGCTTGGGGGTTCCCGTCCCGGAGGATATGGGGGCAGGGGTGGCTAAGCCTACTCAGATACTGTGTCTTCCTGGCGGCACTTCTGTGATGCTGTGGGATGCTGCCAGTGAGTGACCGTGAAGGATAGTCTTCTTTAACTAGAAATCAGTATGAGGCCGCTACTGTTTGCCTAGTGATAGGCAAGGGGTGCACACAGCGAGATTGGGTAGTGTATGTGTGCTAGCAAGAAATGTCTAGACCTGTTCAGTAAAATTAAGCAAGAGAGTCCAAAAAAGTAAATTGCCTTGTACAGCTTGATTGTGACTCTTTTTAAGTCAAAGTGAGCCACATCTGCAAAGCACACAAATCTTTTTTGTAAACGTTCGCTGCTTGACTGCCTTTTGCATTTACCACATGCAAACTAATTCCTGCCCTGTCATCCAAGTGCAGGCATATGATGAATTGTAAGGTGGTCACAGTGGCCAGGTGCAATGTCTTGCACAGTTCACATACTTGTCAGAGCCAATAATCTTGGGGTACTGAATAGGCAGATTTTGAATCTCTGTCACCGTACAACTTAGTTGTGTTAGATGTATAATGCTTTTTAACATTTTATGACTGCGTTATTGTTGGAAAATCTGAAGTTCACCCTCCACCACCCTAAATTTTACTTACCAAGCTATGCCCATGAAGGCTTTTATACTGAGTGATATCAGTCGCGGCCGGTATGACTTGCGGGTGCGGGATGGGGGTCGCGCGCGGGGGAATCTTAATTAAAAATGTAAAATAAAGTTAAGTTAACTAACCTTTGTTGACCCGGTCTGTGTCGTCCGTCCTCTGTACAACAGGAAGCAGCCACAGGCAGCCTCCTTCCCCTCCCCTAAGCCAATCACAACGCTGCAATGGCAGCTTTGTGATTGGCCTGGACGCAGACCCCATAGGCTTCTATGGGAAGGCCATTATCTCTATGTAGGCTGCATGCAGCCTACATAGAGAAAATGCGGAGTAAATATGACTAATTTGGTGGGCCGACCAAACAGTCAGAGCCCACAACAGTGGGCAAGCCACTCCTCCCCTACCCTCCAGCAGACACACCTAGCAACCAAACCAAACCCTGCCTTCTGCTTTCTTCCAGTGCAAGAAGCATAAATACTATTTTATGTTTCTGCTTCTCGCACTGCGAGATAGCAGTGGGGCGACGCTCCTCTGCCCATATGGAGGAGCCGCACCTGAGTGATAGGTAAATCAACGCAATGCTTTTTATTGTTTTGTGTTGCTTTGGGTCATGTGCAAGCTCTTACTAAATAACTCCCTTAGTATCCGGAAAAAACTAAAAACTAAAATAAATCTGCGGGTGTAAATCTTCACAGTCTTGATTTTTTGCACCAGGAGCTCCAAAAATTCTCTGACAGATAACTTTGCTTGCGCCCTTCAGTTCAACTTGATGCACAAAACATTCTGTGGATGAGCCCCATCAGGATAAGGACCTATTCCGGGTTTTCCTTAGGTTTGGTGTTTGCTTTTTAATCTTTTTCTAGCTGGAAAACTATTTAGATTTGGAGAAACTCTTTTTCAGAAACCTAGTGAAAGTAAACAGCAGAATTCCACATCTTCAGCTTGTTTCTCACATACCGTATGATAGTCAGATAGCTTAACTATAGTCCCCGTGATTTTGATACTCTATTTGAACCAGGTCCGCACAGCATCTTGTGCACTTAAGATGAATTTAAGCACACAAAAGGATTTTGCAAATATAGCAACTCAATTCCAGTTCGCAGACTCAGGTAGAATTTTATTTCACAAGGTGCAATTATAAATGTGTAAATTCCACTAGTATTGTGGAATTACTACATTTGTAGTTTTAAGGTTACTGGTGGAATTCCGGGCATTTTTGGATAGAAGAGTCTGCAGAGCATGAAAAATGTAGGTGAACAAACACAAACACACAGGTTTGTGTGTAATCGCATACTCCTCGCTATCAGTGCTTTAAATGGGTCGGTACTGTCTGGTACTAACAGCTAGATTCATCAAGCATTTTTGCGGGCGCAAACGGTGCGAATCGCTGAATTAGGCCGTTTGCGCCCGCAAAAATGGCATTTGGAATTCATCAGTGGGTCATGAACTCGCAATTTGAAAAATCACAAACAATTGTGATTTTTCAAATTGCGATCGCATTTAACCCCTTAACTGCTGCCGACGGCCAACGGTCATCACGAGCACTACCTCCCCAGTGCTGCGCACGACTGTTGGCCGTCGAGCTAGCATTCGTTCTTCGAACGTTCAGCACTGGGCGCTGAACGTTCGAAGCTCTGATGAGGTTAAGGAATCTCAATTTGAGATTCCTTAAATGCTATTCATGAACCATTAAAAAAATTTGATTTCGCTATTTTTTGCCGCTATTTACCCCGAAGTCTTACTTTGTGGTAAATAGCGAACTGAGAAAAATGCACTTTTGTGCATTTTTCTCAGTTGTATGTTACACACACACATGTCCTTTGGACATGTGTGTGCGCAACATAAGTCTAAATTTACATTTCAGGGGTGCTACAGGGTGTCCTTTAGACACCCCTGGCACCCTTGAAATCGCATCCTTATTTGCGATTAGGAGCCCATCCAAAATCAGCCAGGAACTGTAATCAAACGACCTCCTGTCGTTGGTTACAGCACTGGAAGTAGGATGCGACCGAACCCTGTTCAGTTGCATGCCTATACCTTTCAATGGGAGCATGCATTCCGAACGGAAGGCATGCTTTCATTGAAAGAACAGAGGTGCAGTTCATCCCTGCACCCAGTGGCAGGCACCCCAAGGTGCCTGCCACCGGGCGCAGGGATCAACAGAGGGGCACCATAGGTGTCCCCTAGGCTGCCATTAGACAGCCTTGCACTCATGGGGGCCCTGCTTGGGGCCCCCAAAGCTGATTCCCAATACCTTTCTGTGCCGGAAAGACAGGCACAAAAAGGCAGTGGGAAACTGCCATCGTAATCCCTCGGCCGGAAAGAGCCGGCTGAGGGATTACGTCAGGGTTTCTGGATGGAGGACGGGCTCTCCGAGTCTGTCGTAACCCATGCGGAAATCCAAGTCGGATTCCCTTCCGACGGAGCCCATCGAAATGGCTCGGTTGGAAGGGAATCCGAATAGCAGATTCCATGCGGGCAGGAGGGCTCCGTCTGACAGTCGGAGCCCTTCCTGCCCGCATCGGAATCGGGCCCTTTGTGCATATTTACACATGTATAAATGTCAGGAATTGGAATACACCAAGAAATCTACGATTGCTGCAGATTTTCCGGAAGTCTTTATGGAACCTTTTTTCTTGACTGGCAGCCAATGAAGATATATGCTGGCTTGTGAGATGCGTTATCAAAGCAGCACCCAATACCAACTGGAGTTTGTTAGTCAGACCACTGGGAGCGCCTCTTTGCGGATCATAGCAACCATCATACCTAGAATTAATAAGTGCTCCACCTACAAATGCCTGTCACCTGCTGGTATAAAATGGATAAGGTTTTTCAATCCAACGACTTAAAAAAACTCTTTAACGGTTGCTCCAACTCAATTTTCACTAAAATATTCTCAGTCCATCCAAGCACCAAGGCGTTTGACCTCATTTGTAGGAGAGATTCTCAGGCACGTTGTCTAGGGCAGTAGATATGACATCACATCCTATAAGCCTTAATGACATAATTGGGTTAACCCATACCTCAGTCTGTTCCTCTCAACAGCTGACTATTTGTTGTGGAAGGATTAGAGGGTGGTCAAGGGAGGACATTTCAAAAAGTAAACATGAATCTTAAAACAGTGTACTATTTATGCCTGGTGATTAGCGGTAGCAGCTACAGCCCACTCATATTAGCGATATCATGATCGCATAGTTGAAAGTGGCAAGTTGTTATAGTAACTCAATAGCAGGAGGGAGGACTAGGTCTCACTTCTATGATCCATATCCGTTTTCTGTTATCACCTCATCAGCAACTGGCCACTGCATTGATTGCGCAGGTTGTGCATATACTGGCAGTAAATCGTTGTTCTAGGCTGTTTACCAGGATTAGCAATCTGGGGAATATTTAGAAAACAGAACAGTTCTCACCTCTTGTCCAAATTTCATGCATCCTGCATACTTCGTATTTTGATTGGCAAGAATTTCCAGAGTTTTGCCACTTGGACCAAGAATTCAGAGCTTTCTATGGATTTCCTTCCGTAAGAAGGGGTATGAGGATTCACAGTGCTAATCTCGAGCATATCACCCTCTTTTGTAACTATTGTTTGCAATTTAACTGTAAATAAAGTTGTTCTGTTCCATGGAAGGTTTTATGACCAATGCGGACGGCCCTTATCATCTAGCCATAGTTAACCATTCAAGGGCTTGTAAGGCCGGTATGTTTTGCTTGGGGTGTAGGCAGATACGAAGTCTTGCCTCGGCATTCTAGGTATGTTGTTGTTTGCATACAAGGAAACACAAGGCCCACAGGCATAGGCTCATGGTGTAGCCTACACTGGGCATCATGAGGGAGAGGATAGCTTTTAGCTTGTGTTGGTATCCAAGGTGCCCATTTGTTGTCAGTTTTTTTTGCCTTGTTAAATAGTTATTTTGGACTATTGTGATGTCTCAGCAGAGAAATATCAGAATGTGCTTTGTCACTGCTGTGACAGCCATATTACAAACCCAAACCTTTCAATTAAGACTATGTAGCATCATACCACCCTTCCGTAAAACTCTTTGGTACCTCTTCAGAGGGTATACAGTGCTATGTGAATGCAATTATAAAACTTGGGAGGCTACAGTCCCTATATAAAACGATTTCTCAGATGTTCTTATTAGAGATGAGTTGTGACATCTCTCGTCACCAGGAATAATGAAATAATACAGCTGCTCAACTTTTATAAGTTATTGCACATCACAAAGCGCAATTAGATCTAAAATTTAAACAATAAAAACTGAAACTGGCTTTTCATTCTTTTGATCTGTTTTTCTCAGATGAACCATGATCAGCAGAAAGAAAATAATTATAGACATGTTTATTTTTTGCATGTACAGATCTTAACAGAAAAAAATAGAATCTCTGCATGTTTTTACACATCTAGCTCACATGAAACTGATTCCAATATTTAAGTACAACAAATTACTAACTGCTTTTTGATGTGCTTTATGTCACACAACACAATTATTTTTTTCTTTATGCTTGCAACCATACCATCTACTTCAAATAAAAGAGCAAGATTTCAAGGTTTTTAGCAGTTTATGGGAAGGGTGGTGGTATGTCTATATATTATAAGGAATAATATACTCTCTGGTATATATTTAAAGGCTATTGCAAGTCATCTCAGAGTTTCATGACCACTACATGGTGATGGAACCTCTTGGTGATTTGCAGTTTCCTTGAAATCTTTGGCCATCAAGTACTTTAGCCTATGAATAATGCAGTATAATAAATGTTTTGCTGTCTACTCCACTGTTTCATTAATTTTATCACATTCTTCCTTCCCCCCTGTAGGTAGCAGCAGCATCTGATGTCATACACTTCTGGCCAGATGAGTTACTGCCCTGCCCGAGTGAGCTCATCGACATCCTGTGCAGGGATGATGAGGTGTGGCGCTTCGGACGCCTGCAGAATGGGCAAAAAGTTCTCTTTCCTGTCAAGTATGCTGCTAAGAAAAGTAAGTGCTCGCACAAGGTTTGTTTAATATTCATGCAGGCTTGGACAATTTCAATCTTGCGGCCTTGTCAGTGCCCTGGTATTCTCATCAGAGAACGTGTAGGTTATGCTCTACTGTTAACAGTCACCTAAAAAGCAATACATCGCAGGGTGGAGACACAATGCAATTAAAGTAGTTTAATTTGTATGCCTCATAATTTACTTCAGTCACCTAGAATGAAAATTCCTGAAATGGTGTTTCTCAATTTAAGGCATTAAATGGAATGTATGCGTTTACGTATGATTTTTTCCCTTATACGGCTCATGCATTGTTCAGTGACATTTTCTGTTACCTTTGTGTACTTAGAATAATGTTAGCACCTAAAGGATTGGCCAAATGGTATTTAAGACTAAAATACCCCGACTTTCATCCTTTGGAAATCCTGATGGCGCACAACAGGTCAATGGACCTTTGCCACCGTGGTACGGATAGAGCTGAAACGAAAACACATATCATGCATATATCATCAACTGTCAGATCTTTTATGGTCAGTCAATGATGAGAGGTTGGATACTTTTCAAAACCTTTATTTATCTTAAAGGATTAGTATGGTTTTGTCATCTTCATTCAAATTAGTTTGGTTTACAGAAATGTTGAATAAAAGGTTGATTAGTGACAACATAAATCAAAAACAGAGTGTTCCATAACGGAAATTGTCACTAACCTAACTAAAGAGCCTAATCTACCCTTTTCGGAGAAACGCCTACAGAGTCCCTTTTCAGAAAAGAAGAAGATTTTGGAGCATAGATAGAACTACCCATAAAGAGTCATTCTGGAAACTCAGCCGAGTTCCCCACAGCTGCAGTGGAAACCATCAGAATATCAATGGAAGAAAAGTGATTGTTACAGTAACATTGATAAGAGAAATGTTAAAAAAAAACACCTTTAGCAATTGCTGTCGTTAGCAAATGGCAAGGGTGCAATAGAGTGAGCAGAGTCATAAAGGGTCTCTTCCAAGTTAGACTCAGAGTTCAGAATGCGGAATCTTCCTTAATAAAAATCACACAATAATGTAACAAAACCTTGTGGGTGCTCAAATCTCTCCTCCAATAGAATCCGCTCATCCGATGGTGTCTTTAACATTTATTGCTTCTTCTACTGATTCCCACAGTAAACATTCCCACCGGCACATGGTAAAACACTGTTTCAAATGTTAGCAACATAAAGGAAGGTTCTCATGAGAACCCTGTTACCTGAGCTAAAGCTGTGTTAAATGCCTGTGGTGAAAACAAAGGGTAGTCAGATGCGCTGAAACAAATATATCAATGATGGGCTAGTTGAGAATACTTGAAGTATATCAAACTTTTTGTTCATTCTAACAGCCTATTCGATATGAATTACAGCAAGGTTCATTGTTATGTGAAATGGATCTAATATGGTGTGATGAAGCCAAGGAAACAATCTTGAAGTCAGCACATTCTTTAGCAAGATGCTGCTGCTAGGCAAAATGTGCTAGATAAACGCCTATTTAGCTATGAGCAAGAGTTGGAAGAAAAAGACTTTTGGGCCTAAATAAAGGGGCACATTTAAGAATTTTTCTTCGCGTTATTTTTGTTTACATTTTAAGGCAAGCACATTTTCTCTACATGTTGTTTTTATGAATTCTTTTTGCCACATTAAAAATGCATTCTAAAGAGATTCTTACATGTTATAAAGCAGGCACAGTTGTGTCATTTTCTATGTGAAAACATTTCTGCAACGGTTACACGCATTTTAAGGTGAAATTCTAGCATGGTCTGCAAGTCAAAAATATGTTTTTAAAATTCGTTCCTTACAATAAAACCTTTCAAACTTTAAAAAATGATTGCAGGACATTTTCTCTTTGAAATGCTCTTTATGCCGACAACTTGACAAATGGCGCACAACCAATTTAGGACAAGATCTACAACCATGGAATTAAATGAAAAACTATGGCCATACAATCCCAGCCTTCACATGCGTCTTCTACAGTTCCAGTGCCTCGAACCTTATTGTGCTCGGGCCCTCTCACGTTCATAATCAATCATGTCCTCTTTCCTTGTCCATTACTGTAACAGGTGAGTGAAGCCAGCAAACTCCACTGTGCACATTAGAATGTCGATGCAATTACCTCACCAGATCATGTGACTCTTACGCATAAAAACGAAAACAGATGGTTTACTATTGATCCCAAAAAAATCACCTTTTACCCCCAGTAAAATTATAAGCAATGTGGATAGTAATTTATCACAAAAATGCATAGTTTACCAATACTTGTACCAAAAAACAATTGAGGGAGAATACCCCTACCAGTTTCCCCAGTAAAGTGTTTTTTAAGTCCCCAAATTTTGCGAAACCATGTTACTCGTGCTCACCACCAGACACGTGACACAGCAGTGTCAGGAAAAAAGCTTCTCAACATTTTATGTGGTCTGACCTCCCTTTTTACTTATAACCATCTTTTCTGAGATTGCCCTTTATCGCCTTTATATTTATAGAATCATATTCCTCAGGATTCTCCTTTGTTGCCTTCTCTCTTTTGTATGCCTGTGGGTCCTATATGTAATATCAACTTTATATAAAATGTTCTCAAGGCACAACAGAAGTGTCTGACTTGCAGAAAGTGCTGGAGGAAGCTGCGTAATTGGGTACTTTGACAACAGGGTTCATCTGAGCTTGTGCATCAGGTGTCTAAGGCAGGGGAGTGTCGCCCCACTGCTCTGTGAGCAGGTGAAAAAGGAAAAATAAAATGATAGTAAGGCATTGTTATTATTATGTTCTATCTCTGCTCTTGCTCAGCTGATAAGGGGCGTGACGGGGCTGGCCTGTGTCACAGGAACAGGGGGAGGAGTGTTGGCACTCTTCAAAGTGCGCATTAATGTTTGGCTGGCTGTCCCGGGCCGGCCAAATAGTCATACGCACTTTACATGTTCTCCACCCAGGCTGCATTACAGCCCGGGTGGAGAACATGCCCGGGCTCCCACCCTCTCGGAGAGCACCGAACCACGGTGCGCAGACCAATCAGGACACTGCTATTAGCAGCATTGTGATTGGCAAAGAAAGTATGGAAGCCTGAGTCCTTCCGGTTCCTGCTTCCTGCCATGGCGTCATGGAAGCAGGCGAAGAGGACCAAGAGGCGGCGGCAAATAGTTAAGTGCACCCAGCAACCCCCCCCCCACGACCTGCTCCCCACCACCGTTAAATAGCAGCTGCTACTGTGTCTGAAAGAAATAAAACAGCACACCATACTCTTACAAATTAGAAAAACGCTGAACAATAAACAACAAACTATAATGAGACTTCAGATCAAAAGGAAATACAAGCTATTAGTGTTTATTTCTGCCACCCTGACAAGAATGGAATGGTAACACGAGTAAACAGCTTACATTATTTATAGTACCTAAGTGAGTGTCACAGATGTAGTAAGGAGACTGACCAATAAGTCACTCGCATGTAGTACTGTCCTACTACCCGACATTTGAACCTGCAGGTAGGCTGCTTAGGACGATGGCACCAATGTGGCAGAGCAGTATACTCAGAGGTACGTTAATTCCAGCTGTGGGCTTACTGATGACCAATCTACATAATAATGCTTTCCCCGTGGCTCCTAACCTGGGTCAGGAAAAGGGAAACATAATCTTGCACTCTTTGGATTGGCAGTATGTTGCAGCATACAGGGAGGTCACATGCCATTCGTATTGTGAACACAGGCTTGGACTGATGTCTGCTGGTTTTAGGATGGCACAGGCTTGGACTGAGGTCTGCTGGTTTTAGGCTGGCACAGACTTGGACAGAGATCTGCTGATTTAAAGATGGCACAGGCTTGGACTGAGATCTACTGGTTTCAAGATGCCACAGGCTTGGACTGAGATATGCTGGTTTCAAGATGCCACAGGCTTGGACTGAGATCTGCTGGTTTCAAGATGGCACAGGGCGGAAAAAATGTGGCCCACTGCTCCAAGCTGTTTCCCTGTACCTCAGCATGTGCTGATGTACATCTTGAGGACAGACGCGTGCCAGTGAAGGAGCAGAAGATAAGATAAAAGCCATCCTCCAGTCCCCAGCCATCAAAATTACTACTAAATAGGAGGCTCCCTTAGCGTCTTAGTAGTGGCTTCTATGTTTAACTAACAATTGGGGCAGATTCTCATAAAAGATAAATACATGTACTTCAGCCCCTCACATTCTACCTGGGCCTTTCTCACTTATCATGTCAGTTGTGGCTGAGAAGACCTTTCAATGTGTGTGTGTCAGTGGTCCCTTCTTCCATGACTATGAACTGCTCCTACTCAGGTACCCCAGCTACGTCAACCAGCCAAGGTACATGGCCGCCATCGGGTCTTCAAGAGACATGGTGCAGGCAGTAGGATGCCACTCTCCTTCCACCGGCAGATGCATCTGCCTCCTCTCAACTCCCCAAACCAGGCAAGGTAGAACAACGGCTTGAAGCTGCAGTGCTTTGCTCTCCAAAACACTGTAGATTTACATCAGTGGTCACATTCCTCAAATCACAAAGCCCTGCAATGGAGTAAATAGGGTGATGTCTGGAGCACCTTTGAGGTACAATTCAGCAAATACTTGAGAAACACTGTCGAAAGCCAGCATGATGGCCAGTTATTTCATGCTCCAAGCAGCCGCCTACAGCGATCTGAGTGCCAAATCTGAATATTGGCATGGAACACTCTTCCTTCCATCCTTGTGAGGATGGCAAATTGAGTACCTTAAATTGAGCAATCATAACATCTCTTATTTACAGTGCTTTGAAATTACATGTGGGACAAAGCGCTAAAAATACATGATATTGTTATCAAAGATGCTGCAGCCACCTCCAGATTTACTCTTGTGCAAGTCCTTTTGACTATGATATTTAAATCTGAAATGCTCTGGATACTATCTGAAGCGTGATTTGTGTGGTAAAGATGGGGACATGTATTTCTACAGACAGGAAAGAATGCACACCGATGTGCAGGAGTACTAAAAAGGTACCAAATGGTAGTTATCTGGGATCAGAACCGTTTATGTGGTGATACCAAGGCTCCCCTTTTAATTGTAAATCAAATAACCGTCTGTACTGACCCGTGACAAACTCTTTCAAACTGATCAAAACAGCGAATCAAATTCTCCTAGAAGCTTAAGAAATGTCGATTTTTTTTATTCTGTGAAGATGTAAAGGGTTCCATTCAGTTTTGTTTTCTGCCCTCTTCGGGTGTAAGTTTTAAGAAGGGATTCCAGCGTCTGCTGTAAAAAGTGAGTAATAGTGAAATGGGTGGCTAACTATGTTAACGCCTTCACGTTGCAGGAGACACATCAGAAACAAGAACTGCAAAGTCACGTGGCAACCACCCCGATGAAAACTCTGCAGCATCTGAAGTAAGCCAGGAAATACTGTGGTATTCGCAGCGTGGGGCTTTTTATTTTTTAAAGATGTGTCTTTAACTTAACCATTTTTAGGCAGTCCTGTTAGTGTTACAGGGTTTTCACTGAGGTCTGGCATCTCTGCTACACTCTCCCTTGTTTTTCCCTATGTGTTCTCCTTTACATCTCCATTTCAAGTTGTATTCATGTTCCAGTAAGAAGGGTATGCTCAGAATGTGTGCATGAGCTGTGCTGGCTGTCAATGCCCTTGCCTACTAGCTGACCAATCACCAGTATTCTCTCATCCTTTCACTTTTTCCATAGGCTCAGCTCTATTTCGATTTTCCATGCTGTCGGCTAACTTTAGTCTGTTGTTAGTTTTTATAGTACTTAGTCCTCAGACATCACATCATATTTTCCAATCGTTCTTTTGACAAATGTAACATCCTGTGGCCCTGGTGACCAGTTCAGCAGTCACAGATGCTTTTTCTTTGGTCCACCCGCTCGAATATTGTTCATGGTTATCTGCTGAGCAGATATTGAGAAAAAATCCAATGAAATTCAGTTTTACCCTAAACTGCAAATTTCGCTCTCAGGGAGTCTATTGGTTTCAGTTGATAATTTCATTTAGCCAATCACATTTCAACGAATGTTTCCACACGATAAACATGGCCCTAGGCCTAAAAAGTCATATCCTGCACATAGCTTCAGCTGAAACCGTCTGTAACTAGTGAAGTCAAATCTCCACCTGGCCCAATCCACTGCTATGGAGGACTTTGCCGCCAGAACCCCCAATCCATCATATGTTATAAGCACCAAGACTAATCCTCCTGAAGGGGACTCAACTCCGTGTGTGATATACGAAAAGCTACTTTATCACCTATATCTGCACTCCTTCATGTCGTACAACATGATTACACCACCAGCTGGTAATAAACAAATACAACCGGCTACTCCACAGTAGAAAACAAGCAATATACATTAGTAAACCTTCTATTATTCTAACAATGACAAACATATTTCCAAATATCTTATTGATAAAACCCATAAAAACAAGTGAGACACATTAATTGACCACACTAGCTGTGTGCATCTCTACTTTGAGGAGTGGGATTCCCCGAATAGCAAGCAGTACTGACAAATATTAGGACTGAGTCACCTTTATTATAAACCAACATTTCAGTGTATGTCACTTGGAGATGACAGAAAATCTCTCCCAGACTTCCTCCAAATTGTATCAAATACATCACTAGAAAACATGAGAATCGTGATCCTTGACTAGTAAGTTGGCTGAAGATATTTTCCTGAGTGTTAAATGTAATTTCCTTTAGAAATGTTACCCACTATTGTTTTCTGAGAACTAACATCACCTCAAATTCAAAATGGACATAGCATGTGAATGCCCAGCTAGATATACGGCAAGGTTTACTGACATTGCACAATCAATCTTGCTCATGAAGGTGGTAAATTGTCCTAATTAATCACAACACTATAGACCAATATATCACTAATTTTGACACTGAAAGGCCTGTCATTGGCCATGGAAATGCTACATAGCACTTATTTATTCATTTATTTATTTATTTTTGGCATTTATACAGTGCACTGTTACCCGGAGGTGTCCTGGCGCTATATGAATACTCCTAAAGGTTCAGCCAGAATGGGAATAATTGTAAAAACAGCCAGGTTTTAATGCCTCTCCTGAACGCCATCAAATCTGTCATGTTCCTCAAGGCGTGGGGCAGGGCATTCCAGGCCTTCGTTGCCCCCAACACAAAGCTCCTACCTCCCCACCGAGCTTTCTTTATACGAGGGACTTTAACCAAACGCAGCCCAGTGGACCTTAAATATTTGGCAGGAATGTACCATTGAAAGTACACTTCTCCAGAAAGTTCTGGAAGAAAATAATTGAGCAGGATTCCAAGATGGTGGTGTCCTGGTCCAAGGTCAGCTATGTGTCACGAAATTGAAGCTGAGGTCAGAGTCTCAAGTTACTACACATGTTCTTGTACTTAATTGGCAAAGGAAAATTAAGCAATTATATTGAATGTGGAAAATAAGAAAATGCTATTGGTTTTCTGTCTTTGGACAGTTCGAATATTGTACAAGACTTTAATGAAGAGAAATAGAGTGCAGCCTGCCAAAGAACTTATTTAGCCACTGCAGCTATGCTGCAAGCACTGAAACTTTGCTGTGCAAGTGCCATCTTTAAACTGACCACACCACAAAGCTTTTTGTTTTTCAAAAACAATTGTCCCAAAGCAGGATTTTGTGGTTAAAAAACATAAATATCCCGATGTGCTGGGAGATGTTTCCCAACACGTCGGGGACCTCAATCATACTCCCTGTTCAGGACCACCAAACATTCTGTGGAGGTCCCAGTGGGTAGAAATTACTTCATACATCTGCCCTCAATAGATAAATAAGACTGTCTGAGTTCCATTAACTGACAACCGAATGTCAGTTAGGCCACGTGGGTCAAATGTTTCTGCAAGCAGAGTCTCCAGTGGTGGAACCATGCCATGGTGGTTATCCGGACACAAAGGCATGATTAAGGCATTGACCGTGCATCACTGGGCCCGTCCCGCCGCCACACCACCAAAGCCGTGGTCCGAACGCCCACCAGATTAGGAGAGATTCCTCCTGTCTGGGGGGCTGGTTTTTGGTGTTCCCACGGCAGTGCCTCAGAAAATGTGCACCGCACTGGGAACGCCAAAAAAATTCCTGCACAACATGGACTGAAATTCCATGCCATGCAAGAACTGGAGTGCATGCACATGTTGTGCCCGCCTGCATTCAGCCCCATGCGGAGGAGGAACAGGGGACCCTGCAGGGCCCCCTTTGTTTCCTCTCCGCCATGGTGTACAAGGAGTAGGAACCCTCCATGAGGAACTCATATTATTCTTGGCCAACCATACTGAGGCCTCCTGATCGCTGCAACACTGCCAGGGAACGGCAGATCCCTGGTGCCTGCGGTGGGGAAATGTCGGTCCAACCACCCTAATCGTAATCGGCCCCTTAGTAGAGCAGGGACCCTGTGAGTTTGGCAGACAGGCTACTCTGCCACTTTTTTGGCAGAGAACCTTACCTAACACACTCTAAATAAACCCCTGAGACTGACCTGTCCTCGTCTGAGACCTCTGTAGGCATATGTCTGTCTAAAAGGTGCCAGCTCGATGTTACAGTGAGTGAAGCCGAGATCCACTTCATGCCAGGCTGCATTTTGTACAATGCAGGACTCACAATGGGAATAGATTCATAACACAGAGCCTGGTTCTACTGAGGCTTCGACTTTTATTTTTCAGACGGTTTCAGTCATGATATAAGATATTTCGCAAAGGGTGTAGCTATCAAAAATTGTAATTTTTTGTGTTAAAAATATGTTAGTTGTTGATTGCCTTTTGGTGGCTTATTTGTACATGATCTGGTGCCATAGACATTTATAATTAAAAAAGCAATTCACCAAAGATCTTGCTTATTGTTTGATCTAGGTTCCTCCAGCTGTTCCTGACACGGTGACGCAGTGCAGCCCAGTCCAGGAGACCCCGCCGGGCAGTCCTGTGACGGAACAGTAAGTCCGTTTGTTGTCACTTTTCCAGGGGTCGACTCTACCCTCACCCCAATAGCGTCGCTGAGAAGAATAAGCACGCGCCTGGTGCAGTCCGCCGGGAATATGAAAAGTAGCAGGTGGCCCGGGTCAGAGGTCACGTCCCAGGCACAATGAACTGCAAGAGGCAAATGTCCCCGTTCCTCACAATCATCCCCAGAAACTCTGTGCACACACAGAACTGCAGGTTCAATCGCCTGAACCGTTATTATAGTATTGTTGCCCTGTTGTTCATACGCTTGAGAACTCCACATGCGTTTGACATTTGACAGAAATCTTTATGCAAAGCACCTCATATACATGCAAACGACAATTGTGTGCACTTTAAATGTGTACTTAATAATCAGGAGGCGGGTTTTTCATTCAAAGTAGCATTCAATAAATCTACAGTGCACAGTCAGTGAGCCCCCTCGCCTCTGTGCCTGCGTCTGTACATCTGCGTATGCAGAGAGACAGAGTGTTTCCTCGTTTGCTGGGGGCCACAACCCCATGCAAATGAGGGTACCCCTCCCCCTCCTTGTGATTAAGCCTGGGCGACCAGTATTACAGCAGGGCCGCACAAGCGTCTGCAGCATCCTTCTGTAATATCAAAGTGCCCCAGCGGTGCAAAAGAGGGTAAAATAGCTGTTATGTGACCCGGGCTCTTCCAGTAATATAGTCACCTGTGTAAAACATACAACATACCACTTTTCGTTCTGCACACCTCTTTAGACTAGTGACTATTTTATATATACATCAAATTAGACTTGTCTTGCAAAAAAACTTCAGTTCGGCAAAATGAGCTTATAATACACCGGTAGCAGTCAGTGATTGAATTTGTATCACTTTTCCAGATTAATATCAGAATCCTCTTATACACCATTATATTTAACCCCGCACATTTTCTGTTGCCTTCAAACGATGTCCGAGATAGTGCATTTTCTAAGATCAGACTCGTTCTCATCACCTAGAGGATCTCGCATATCTCCTAACAAAATATGATAGAGTTGCCCCTCACATGTCCTTCTTCTTTCATTGTTCTTTAGACACAATTTATGTATGTTTGCTGAAGACTATACACAAACCTATGTTGTCAGAAAGATAACACCAAGGGCCATATGTATCATCATCACCATTTGCGAATTCTAAATAGCGAATTTTAAGGAATCGCTATTTAGAAATCGCTAAATGGTATGTATGTGCAAAATCGCTATTTTTTTTAGCGATTTCCAATTATTCCTTATTTGCGAACTCACAATTTGCGAATTTGCAAATAAGGATTCATTTCCCATTCATTTCTATGGGCCAGGAAGCCCATAGAAATGACTGTGAAATAATTCTCAATTTGCGAATTTGCAATTTGCTAATCGCAATTTGAGAATTATTTCAAGGGTGCAGGGGTGTCTCAAGAACACCCTGCTGCACCCCTGCATATTACATGTTTGTGTATATGGCGCATATACATGCCCAATGGGCATGTATGTGCGTCATATGCCACCCTCACAAATGCACAATTGTGCATATTTACAAGAAATCGCAAATTACCACCAACTACAAGTTAGTGGTAATTTGCGATTTCTAAACCTGAAATCGTAATTTTGAAAATCTTCATACATAGCATTTAAGGAACCTTAAATGCTTAGGCAAAATAAGGAATCGCAATTTTTTGCGATTCCTTATTTTGCTAATTTTTCATACATTCCAAAATCGGTAAAAAGGCCGTTTGCGATTCGCTAAGGCCGAAATTCGCAACGAATCGCAAAAGGCTTGATACATATGGCCCCTAGTGTTTCATAGCAGAAAGGCTTTCTGCTTTGGTCCAAAAAGTTAAAACTAAATATAGACTTCCAATGCTGCTTTTTTAGGTCTGGTGTTAGCCAAGAAGTTTAAATTTGATTAAACATATATATATATATATATACGTCACTTTCTAATAGAGGCTTTCAGCCAACCCTCTTCGTTCATTGGGGTTGTTGTGTAATTTACATTTTAATTCCACCCACTACAGCCTACAGTATGGGACAGTATGGCACCTCCTCAGCGCCTGACATCGCCATCGCCATCCCAGACGGCTACAAGATCATCCGAAGGGACCGCATCAACCACACCGGAGGAGGCAACGCCATCGTCCACAGGAACACCATCCGCATCACGACCAACACCGATGACACCCTCGCAACCGCCGAGCACCTGCACTTCCAAGTCCACATCAACTCCAAGACCACCCTTAGAGGCACCCTCATCTACAGACCCCCTGGACAACGCACACAATTCAGCAAAGACATCGCCGACTTCATCAGCCCTCTGCTCCGCTGACTACATCCTCCTAGGGGACCTCAACTTCCACCTGGAGAACAACAACGACTGCAACACCACCACCCTGCTGGACAACCTCGCCAACCTGGGACTCAAGCAACTGGTGACCACCCCCACCCACTACGCCGGACACACACTCGACCCCGTCTTCTCATCCAGCAAGGACATCGCCTTCAGCCACGCCACCGGACTCCACTGGACGGACCACAGCTGCGTCCACTTCAGCTTCGCAAGGACCACGATCCACCACCACCAGCAACAGGCTGCACGCAGGAACTGGAACAAGATCACAGCCGACCAGCTCGCGTCCTCCCTGAGCATGAACCCCTTCCACCAGCACAACGAACCCTAGCCAGGCGGCCACCAACCTCACGAAGTGGATCAGCGACTGCGCAGAGAGCTCGCCCCCCTGAGGACCCCGCCCAGCAGACCCGGCAGCAAGAAAGCCCCATGGTTCACCGAAGAACTCAAGAGCTCCAAGAAGAACTGCCGAGTCCTCGAGAGATCCTGGCGCAGAGACCCAACACCGGACAACATGACTGCCCTCAAGCTCGCCACCCGAAAACACCACCAACTCATCCGCGCCACCAAGAAAACTGCATTCAAGGAACGACTGGACAACAACGCACACAACAGCAAAGAACTCTTCAACATCGTCAAAGAGCTCTCCAACCCCAACGCCGGAAACAACGACATCACCCCTTCGCAAGACCTCTGCAACTCCCTCACCTCCTACTTCCACAACAAGATCGCGGACATACACAACAGCTTCAGCACTCAACCGACGAACACCACGACCGAACCACCGCCCCCCACCACCACCCTCCACGCCTCCAGCACCGAAGACACCGTCCGCACGATGAACTCCATCCACTCCGGATCTCCGACCGACCCCTGCCCTCACCACGTCTTCAACAAGGCCGACGCTATCATCGCACCCCACCTGCGGGACATCATCAACACCTCCTTCGACACCGCTACCTTCCCGGAAAGCTGGAAGCACGCCAAACTCAGCGCTCTACTCAAGAAGCCATCGGCTGACCCCACCGACCTCAAAAACTACCGCCCCATCTCGCTGCTCCCGTTTCCTGCAAAAGTCATCGAGAAGACCGTCAACAAGCAGCTGGCCGCCTTCCTCGAGACGAACGGATCCCTCGACCCCTCGCAGTCTGGCTTCCGGGCCAACCACAGCACCGAGACCGCCCTGATCGCAGTCACCGATGACATCCGAGCGCTGCTCGACAACGGAGATACAGCGGCCCTCATCCTCCTCGACCTCTCCGCGGCCTTCGACACTGTCTGCCATCGTACCCTAGTACAACGCCTCAGCAACGTCAGAGTCCAGGAGAAGGCACTGGAGTGGATCATCTCCTTCCTCGCCGGAAGGACACAGAGAGTCCGCCTCCCTCCGTTCAGATCTGAAGCCAACAAAGTAATCTGCGGCGTCCCTCAAGGCTCCTCGCTCAGTCCAACCCTCTTCAACATCTACATGAGCCCCCTCGCAGACATCGCACACCAGCACAACCTCAACATCATCTCCTACGCCGACGACAGCCAGCTGATCCTCTCCCTTACCAACGACCCCGCCACCGCCAGAGCCAACCTTCACGAAGGGATGAAAGAGGTAGCCGAATGGATGAAGAACAGCCGCCTGAAACTGAACTCAGATAAGACGGAAGTCCTCATCCTGGGATCCTCACCCGCCGCTTGGGACGACTCCTGGTGGCCCCCCAGCCCTAGACAGCGCACCCAAACCAACAGAACACGCACGCAACCTGGGCTTCATCCTGGACTCCTCCCTCTCCATGACCAGACAAGTCAACGCCGTCTCCTCGCCGTGCTTCAACATCCTGCGCATGCTACGTAAGATCTTCCGGTGGATCCCCACCGAGACCAGGAAGACGGTCACCCAGGCCCTCGTCACCAGCCGTCTGGACTACGGCAACACCCTCTACGCCGGAACCACCGCCAAACTCCAGAAGAGACTCCAGCTGATCCAGAACGCCTCAGCACGACTCATCCTGGACATCCCCCGTCGCAGCCACATCTCCGGACACCTGAGAGATCTGCATTGGCTCCCGGTCAACAAGAGAATCACCTTCCGTCTCCTCACCCACGCACACAAAGCCCTACACAGCCAAGGCCCAGGATACCTCAACAGCCGCCTCAACTTCTACGCTCCCAAACGCCAGCTTCGATCGACCAGCCACGCCCTCGCCGCCGTCCCCCGCATCCGTAGAGCCACCACAGGGGGACGGTCCGTCTCCTACCTCGCCGCCAAGACATGGAACTCCCTCCCCACCCACCTCCGCCTGAACCAGGACCACCTCGCCTTCAGGAAGCAACTCAAGACCTGGCTGTTCGAGCAGTAGCAGATTCCCCCCCCCCAGCGCCTTGAGACCCTCTGGGTAAGTAGTGCGCTATATAAATGCAATGATTGATTGATTGATTGATTGATTGATTGACAGTGGGTCAGCCCACTTTTGCCATTGGCTAATTCACTGTGAGTGGCAACATTCTGCATCTTCTCAACAAGCACATCCGCACACGAAGTAGTTGCCTTCAGTACCGGGGGCTACTATATGAATGCGTGCGTTGCAGACCAAAAAATGCCTTTGATTATAGCTACTTTTTTTAGTATGTGTTAGAGCCCGCTAGCTTCTTTAAAATAAAGGTTTATACAAACCATGACAAAAAAAAACAGTTTTCATTAAACATAGGTACTCAGGTTAAGGTCCAAAATGCAGACTGGCCGCCTCACGCTCATCGTTTCCTCACAGAGTGATGCTGAGTGGGATGCTTACATCATAGAATTAGAACCATATAAAGGGTATTTATGTTCAAAGAAAACTGGAAAGTGAATTCACATAAAATACCAAGGCTCGGATTCAGAAAGATGTCACAGAACGCAGTTCATCACCCAAAGTTGCTGCACTGCATGACACAGAATGAGCAAAAAAACTTATATCTACAGAAATATGGCACTTTCGTGCTCCCTCCTTTGCACTGGCACAAAATCAAGCTGCCTAGTGCCACGCACAAACCTTTGTACCATAGCACAGGGGTGTGTGTGTGATGCCTAGCATAGGTTTACTGTGCCTAGATACGTTTTTAAATGTTCCCACTTCGGATGTGTGCTGTACAATACAGCACACATGCAAAATGGGAAAGGTTCGGAGAAATAAAAGCATTTCTCCTTTCAATGCCTGCTTCAGAGTGGCGTTATTTTTGGGCGTAAAACCCTGTCTACTAATATTAATAGATACAGCTGTGTGTCAAAAATCATGGTGGTTGCCCTGGAACGCACAAGTACCACCCATGGAACGCCCCCTTGACGCAGAGTAACCAAAGCAGCGATTTGCGCTCCTTTGAGTTACTTTCAGGAAACTTTCTAGCGGAAAATAAGTTTTGCACTAGAAAGTAAATTCTAAAAAAGCACATTTGAGATGCAAACCAAGCTCAAAATGTTTGTAAATCTGGACCAAAGTTTCGACACGAGCTGGAATAAAGTAGTAAAATCCCAAAACACATATCAGCTGTGTATGCTATTAATGAGTGGATCTAGTGGTTGGCCTTTGAAATATGAAACGTGCAGAAAAGAGAAAATCAATATTTAAAATGAACAACGTAGATTGTTGACATTAATAAAAAGAAGATTTTTTTTTAAACTATGCTCTTTATCTGAAGTATGATAGAGAGAGTAAACCCTACTTAAGAAGTGCATCGAAAATGAAACCAAAGTATGAATATAATTAAACCCACCTGTGGAGTATCTGATTAAGTAAGGCTTCTGGCACCAGGCTCATTCTTCATAACCATACTGTATCATACTTCGGGGACGTCTTCCATGCCCTTTTATTTCAACATATTCATTTTAGTAATTTTTTTGACTACTGTTCAGGATACGGCACCATGACTGCTAAAATTGACGATCCACCTTTTCTTCTTGTCACCTGCAGACCTGTTGACTGCCGTCATCGAAACACTACAGAAGACCAGGCGCAGCCGGAAGGAACGGATGCGTCTTTCCTCTTGGAGCGCATGCCCAGTGGGACGCCGAGCATACTAAAGAAAATGTGGATGAGGCACAAAAAGAAGGCGGGATATCTTGGCGCCAAGAATGGTGCTTTTGAGGCAGACTGAGTGGTAATGCTGCTGGTGCTCTTCCACTTCTGGAGTGGGAGCCATTTTGCACAAGGACTATGCTGGAGTGCCTCATCACAAGTGAGACACAAGGTTCCACTGTTTCACTAACCCTTCCACAGTCCGAGTCCAGTCTTAATATGTGTGTTTTGTCCTTGTTCACACACTCTACTGCCAAAGGTGCTGGATGCAGAATACATAATTGTATTTGTAGGTTTCTGACTCCAGCTTTGTTAGATTTGTACCTAGGGAGCTAGTTTATTAATGTTATTTATGCACTGATGTGATGACTGCAGTTGTGTATTGCACAATCACTACACAGTAGACATAACAATGATTGCCAGCCGATGGTCTGTCAGGGCAGCCAATAGGTCAAGCCAGAAGTTATAATCAGACTTGGACAGCATGTTGGAGGCTTTGTTGGGTTAAGAGGGAGCACCTCACACACTTCGGGCCTGAGTCACAAAGGTAAACGTATACTTTTGTGTAAATTTTCGATCGTTTGCTATTCACGCAGAGAATATACGGGTAGTATCTAACTTTGCATAAAAAAACTTTCCTTTTATGTGCTGAGACTCCGCACTCGTAAATATACTACTCGTACATTTCTATGTGAATAGCAAACAATCATAAACTTACACAAAAGTGTAAGTTTACCTTAGTGAAGAAGGCCCAAAGTATTTAAGGTTTACAGGGGAAAGAGGTTTCATCTAATTCTTTGTTCTAATCTGAGTAATTGTCTACTGTTAATTCAAAGGAAGGTCAAAAACAGCCAGTGTTGGAGCATCAACCAATCTTTTCCAAAGACAAAAAACAGTAATGTTCAATGTAATCCCAAATAACACATCAATCCATGTATATGATATTGCTAGACAAACCATTAGTAGCCACTGATGAAGTTCCTTTTGGAGAGTTCCTTCAAACTTGTTTTCAGAGCATTGAGATGCTGCATTGACCACATTTGCTGGCAGTCTAATGCCTTGTGTGACTGTTTGCACTACGTTAATCCTTTCCTCTGGAAGTGACTGACTCTGTCCCCGCAACCTCGATGGATAGCCAGTGTTATCAATTTAGCGTAAGAGAACCACTATAAAGGAAGAGGCCTACAGAGACAGCTTTATTTTAAATAGAGGGGGAAAATCCCATTGTATGCTATTTTTCACTAAGAGACAAACGGTAACTGGCTTTACCTCACCTCATGACTCAAGTCTTCGATGCGGTTGGTCCATTCATGTGGCTTATAATAATGTCCTGGCTACAATTGCTTCTGGTAATGCAGAATGACACAAACCTTTTGAAAAAGTGTTAGAGCACACTCCTATCCACCTTGATATCTATGAACGCCTCCTGCACTATGTCCTGACTTGCACTGTCTTTGGCCTAGGAGCTTATGAAGAATATGATGTAGCACTAAACACAATCCCAATTGTCTTTTAGCACTTAAATACTTGGTGTTTATGTGAGCATACTTGAAGGCACTCATGATATCATCCTTGGGTGGATGTACGGGTGCGTCTGCCAGGCCAGTATTCAAAAGTGTGCCCTGCACGTTACACACAGATCTTGACACATGACACCTTTTCTACAACTGGTATTGCTTTTCTTCTAGGGTTTTCTGATCCTTTCTTAAAGGCAAAACCAGTGGTATTATATTGCTGCCTGCTTGTTTCCGATCAGCAGAAATGTTGCTCCTCGCTTTTAGACTCTCCATAAATTATTAATCTGTAAATTCTACAATAAATAAAAAATCTATGCCAGAAATTAGTCTATTCAGCAAGCACTGAAATGGTTGTGCTAGAAAATAAATTGTGTCAAACTAATCTCTTTTGTTACCCCAATGCAGTTGACATTAATTAGGCTAACATTTGAGAATGAAGCCTACAACCAACTAATAAGTAATGCCACAAAATCAAAAATGTTATTACAAAAATGAGTGGTGGATAGCTGAAATTAATTGCCTCCAATACCAATTTTAGAAAATACTAATTTTTTTCGACACAGTATGAACAATTATGGATAAACTAGCGAAAGCTCAAGCAGGGGGACCGCCAACCAATCAAAATACCTTGTGGGTATAAAGATACATGAAGTTAAGTGTGTTCTGCCTTAAAAAAGGAGAGCCCAGGAGTGGATATGATAGCAATCTAAAATATTGCATGTGGAGCAATTGAAACACAGGGGGTTTCTTAAGCTTGTGGCATATTATAATTCAAATAATTTAGGTTTTATACAGCAACATTTGTCAAATATTGGCAGTCTAAACTAGTATCATGGCTGCCTTTATGTAGTTGGACAGTCAGCAATTCAAGATTCAAAACCAAATCTCCATTGTGATAAAACTGCCTAGAAAAGCTACGGCTTCTGCACAAGAAGATTGAACATGATGATCGACTCCAAAGGCTCCTCGCTATGTAAAGAAACATTTGATCCACTGAAAAACCTGTGAAATGCCACACATGCATTAATACATACATAACAGCACACATACATAATATAATATATACATTTATACCAGCTGAAGGCTCTGTCAAGAAATATTCCCCGCTGAAGTCTGAAAATCAACCACTTTTCACTGAACCTGAACTCATGGGATCAGTTTTTCTCTTGATTCAAATTAAAAGGTGGTATTTAGTGGGACAATTTATAGAATACTTTTCAAAGCTCATGTACCTCGCATAAACTTTGGTTCGTACATCCACATTTTTCTATTAGAATTGAAAAAAAACAAGATAACATGTCTAAATCCACTCCGAGCCACGTTCTATGGAATTTTTTTGACCATATACTATAACATCGGTCCTACTAATTTGGACGGCAGGATCTTTCTTTATGCAGTTGTTATATTGGTCGGCAGTTGTGATGTTCTGCCTTCGACCACTTCTTATGTACTGGCACCACATCTACCCTTGAAAAACTGAAAAAAATGCCTTCCACACCCTAGGTGGAAACACACAGTGCATTAGATACTCTCATTTCATTTGCGTAGGATAGACCGCCATTTTGAGTGCCATGGCATGGCGGGCCGTTCCTCACTGTGTTTTGTTCACTGAAGCTATTCCCACCACAACGTCAAGTGTCCCTCTGGAGACAAAAGGCTATTGATTGGGCAGACAACTATACATTTGTAGATGGCCACCCAAGCACCTGAAACCTGACTGAAAACCTGAGTGAAAAGGCACAAAACACTACTCGATTCAGCTCAGGTCCAGCTAGTGTCACTTCCTCCTTCTGGGTCATTTCAGACACTATTTCCGGTCCTGAACATTCGTGTGCTCACCTAATGCATGCTGAATGTTGCAATCTACAATAACAAGGACTGGAGACAGTGTGGGTGATGACCTGGAGGGAGTTGGTCACTCTAAATTTATCCGTCCAGCAATACAGATAAAACGTAGCTCTACTTTGACTCATTGATGTATTGTTGTCAATATTAGCAGCACCGCTATAAAAGAGTTAAACTCGCAATTTTCCCCAATTTTTCTGAGCAATGTGTTATGGTGCTTGATACTTAGTGGAATGAGCTCCAACCAAAAGCGACTAACAGGAATGACTGAAGCAAAAGAGAGGACATTTAGGCCAAAGCTGCATTAACCTAAAACATTCCTTTCATTTTAAACCTGCCAAATATTTTGTAGAAAATAAAACACACATCAGCCAAGTTAAGGGTTTCCTGAGACAGCTAAATGTGTGTTGTAAAATATAATGAGTGGGAAACGTGTGATGTGATATCATTTGTGCTCCAAGTTGCAATCTCATCTTCTGAATTTATGTTGCGTTATGTTTCGAATGTATTTATTGTGCGATTCAGAAACTTGCAGAGTGGAAAAAGATTTCTAATTAATTTATTTAATTTATTTTGCGCGTGTGTGTTCCATGTGTGATTTTTCTAACGTATTTAAATTACAATGAGCCCTTGAGTGCGGACAATGCCTGCACACAATAAAATGTTTGACAAAGTCCTTTGGAAATCTGGTCTCAACTTTTTGTTCTTGCAAATATCCTTTAAAGTGAACTACGAGCTGGATTTGTTGGATAATATCAATAAAAGTGTGCTCGATTTTTCACTTAAAACATCAATGTTCGGGTTTGGATTCAAGGATCAACGGCGCTGTAAAAGGTAAATCATTATTGTTACAGAGTAGCTGTGCTTCTAGGCACATCTACCTGCATAGCACAAAGTGCCCAGCTTTTGTAGGCACCCTGGATTGCAGGAATGCCGGCCCACCACAGCCCTCACCCTCGGCTTTCTGTGACAGAAAGATAACAAGTTAATCAATTTCTGAGAAAGGTGTACATGGCCACACTCAAGGGTACCTCTCTGAGGTTTCTACACCACCCCCCATCCTTATCACCACGTTGAAAACATGCCTGTGCTGTGACATCTCTCTGTGATTGAGGTGTTTGAAGGCTGACGGTAATTGGCCGCATCCCACTAGCGTGATTCTCGTGGCTCGACGGGTAGGCGTGGCAGTGCAGGTGTGCGGAGACGCTGCCGGTGGCGGGTGCTTGGCGTGCGGGGGCGGCTCTGAGAGCGTGGAGCTGCGGGCTCAGCGGGGACACGGCGGGGGCACAGCGGGGCGAGCCCTCGGGGGAGGACGATTGAGGACGACCGAGAGACCGGTGTGACTCAAGGTAAGGCAGCATTCGGCAGTACTCGGCGCACGCGAGTGGGGGTACAGAGGTTGACAGGGGCTGACAGGGGTGACCGAGAGGGCAATTGAGGTCGTATCTCTCGCACCGTTACCACCGATACCATCGTTCACTTCGGTGAGTGAGCGGCTCTTCTCTGGTCCCCCTCAACCCCCCCCCCTCACCCCTCCTGACGCGTTGCTTGCCTGGAGTCTGCTTAGCATCTGTGCTCAACGCACTTAGAGCCTCAGAGTCTTGTGTTCTTGTGTTCTCTATGAGTTCTCCCCACCGGCTCGGTTCCTGCGGCCCTCGCCGCCTGCGGTGCCCCCTTGCTCTCGTGGGTGCCCCAGCCTTCTAGCGCTTACCGCCCCTAGCTATCCCCTACTCACTGCTCGCCGCTTGGCGGATTACGGTGCTCACCAGCTCTGGGGCAGCTCCCCTAGCTCTCCATCCAGTGCCGGCCGGGCCCTGACTAGCCCCCCAGACCCTGCTGGCTTCATCTAGCCCCCAGGCCAAGTAGTGCCTGCACGTGCCTCCCAGAGTTGCGCAGCACGCAGCTCCAGTTGTCCTCGGACTCTGGATCGATCCAGTGGGGTAGGGGGGCGAGGTGGTGTCAGCGGGTTGGGGTAGGGCCGGGAGACCCGCGCAGGAGGGACGGGGTGAGCAGGGGGGTGCCATACACTAATTCAGCCGCTCAACGCTTAACTTGCACACAGACCCAGAAGCCAGCAGCTACCACCTCGACATTCTGCTGCTGTAACCAAGCTGCATCAAAGTACCCCTGGTGTTGGACTGAGAGCAACCAGAAGAGCCCAAGCCCAAGCCCAGGCCCTCGGGAAACAATGAGATCAGGAAAAGTGAGGAAGTACACAGCGCCCAAAAGAAGGAAAGCTACAGAACCAGACGTCGCAGAGGTCTTGGCCAACACCAGCCACTTTTTAACAACACAAAAACCGCTAAGCATACGGGACTTCTTCAAAAAAACATCATCTAAGTCTGCGGAATCGCCTCAACCAAGAGCGCAGTCTTTGGAGGCAACGACCATTACTCCCCTGGCGCAACCAGGCTCGATTAACTTGGTTCAACCTGGGTCGCCTAACCTGGCCTTGGTGCAACATTGGGCACCTGAAACTGCGAGGGCAATCGAGCCATCAGAGGTTTATATTTTTGGGTCCACCTGTAACGACCAAAACAGCAAAAACTTTCAACTTGACCTCCTTCCATCGGACAAGTTTCCAGTGTCTCCAGCAGAGGACCGCTGGCCCTGTCAAGCGCTACAAACCCAGCTGGAGATCACTATGTGCCCATCAGAGGTCCAAATAAAGCCGTCTAAACCTACTGTAACTAACGCAGCGACCACGACCATGCCTCTTGTGGCCCCTCCTCACCAAATAACGACGGCACAAATCCACGGGCAAGACAACCCCGAGCACTCCAATAGCAGTCAACAATCCTCAACCCCACAAACAATAATTTCCACAACATTACCACCAGTTTTGAGCCCCCCGTACATGATATTTTCACCATCTGGACACACAAAGGATACATCGCAAAGCCAGCCAGCATTGCCTGCCCAAAACGATCAGTTTATAACGGACCTGTCTCTTTTCTTCAAGACGTCTGAAAGTTCACCCAGGTCCAGCCCGATCCCAAAAGAAAAACAAAATATTGAAGAAAACACCGGGACCGGCGCTTGGCCACAACTTTTACAAACCCTGCAGCAAACAGTTAACGCACTCAATTACCATTCGATAAAACTGGAGGTACAGGTCGACCTGCTAAACACTCTAGCACTATTTACCTCTGGGATTGATAGCAAATTAGATAAACTCAATTCCTTAATCTTACGAGCGCAAGCCTCCACGAAGCTTGCCGAATCCACCTGCTGTTGCTCCCCAATCATAGATTCTCTCTCTCTGCTCCCAGAATGCCTAACCACAGTCATAAGGGAAGTAAAGTTGTTGAGAGGAGGAAACGTGTCTACCAAATCGCCACCCCCCGCACAGCAAGAACATATAAAACCCACTGAGTTTCCTGCCAAGCAGAACACAAACTCAAAAGAAGGAGAGGCTCCAAATATAGGAACAATCACTGGGCAAACGAAGCTGAACGGTCACACTCAGAGCGCCCAATCAAAATCAAACCAGACGGCAGAAAACAGCCCCCCCTTGTCATCAATCGGACCCACTACCAGGCATGATCATCCTGAGCCTGTGCAAATAAACAGCCCCATTTCTCAAAGTGACTCAACAATGGCGGCCTTCCCGGGGCCAGTTCTACCACGTAGTAAAAGAGAGCGTAAACGCCAGCGCAAAGCCAGAAATAAACTTAAGGCTAACTCCAACATGGCCCACCAGGAACTCTTCCCTATCTTCAAAAAAGTCGAATACAAAAAATCCCCTGTCAAAACAGTGCCGCAGAGCAGAGAATTACCGCCGAGGGAGTCTCCCCGGAAAAACTTACCCAAGAATCTGCGAGTAGTCCAAAGGTCCTAAGCATTCAAACAATGGCCCCAGAAACAACCGAGGGCAGGGCCCACACAGATACCATCAAGGCGAGCACAGATACGGCAAGTGCAACTGGGCCCAAGATGACACCAGAAACTTCCAGACCACGGATGACTCTCATTTCCCCGGGAAAAGAAAACGCAATGTCAAGAATCAATTATTCTAAAACCATCTGCAATGACTCCAAAGTTGTGACCAGCCATAGTTTACACTCGACGAGGGCTCCGCAACGACTGTCACCACAGCTATACGAAATCAAACCAGACAGGACACTCGAAAACTCCAACACCAAACCCACAAGTGTTCCGGAGTCAATCAATAACGATCCACCGTGCCATCAGATTCTATTGGCCCCCGAATATAAATCTAAAGGGCGGCATGACATTCTTAACCCCTTCCGTGCTTCGAACGTCCAACGGTCGTCGCGTGCACTACCTCGCTGGTGCTGCGCACGACCGTTGGACGTCCGAATCCCGTTAGCGCGATCGAACGTCCGCACTGGGGCGGAATGTTCGACGCGCTAAACGGGTTAATAGATCCAACCTGTTAAAACTAGCAGAAGGAATTCCAGGTCTAGCTGGACTGGCCTCGAACAATATTGAATCCATCGAATTCCTCTCCCCTCGAGGTAATCAACCATCTGAGGTCACTGTGGTGACTTTTTCATCGACTAGCTGGGTAGGAGCTTTTCTTGAACAGAAGTCGACGTTGCGGAACTGGGGAATTAGAGTGTACCCTTACTCCACCCCCGGGTACCCCACCTCCCTGTTAACAAGGCCGACTTCACCCAGCCACCTGTTAACATCCAAAAAAACAGGATGCGTGAGACCCTACTCGGTCCTAAAAAATGCTATAGGGGCCGACATCAAACCAAAAGGGCCCGAAAAAGCCGGGGCCAATGAAGAATCCAACTACAGCTGGGGCTGGCTGCCAGCAATTCTGTCATCAAAACATTCAAATTGACCGCCAGCGGGGGAAACACCCGTAGAAACACACATCCCCTCTAGAAAATCCATCTCAGCGGCGGACATATGGCACAAAAGAGACACCAAGCAGGGACGGCCTCCATTCTCACTGTGCTCATGGAATATCAGTGGACTTCATCAAAAAACTTCAAACAAAGACACTATGGCTTTCTTGTGCAAACACACAGCAATCGCCCTACAGGAAACTTGGGCGACAGAGGGCCGTCCCATAGAAGGATATATCGAGTTTTGGAAACCAGCTCTCAGGGACAACCGATTTGGCCACCCCAAAGGCGGTTTGTCCATATACATCTCAAATAACCTAAAAGGTGCTCTCAATCAATTTCACCTCAAAGAAGACTGGTTACTTGGGGTCAAATTTAACCCCTGGGGGATGCAGCGTCCAATTCTCCTCGTCAACGTGTACATTAATCCCAGCACCCGTACAAAAAAAGACCACCTGGTCTGACTGTGCGAAATCATGAATGACATCGCTACTGAATATCCCAACTCAGACCGCATCATCACGGGAGATTTCAATACAAATCTATTTCAGGGGAACGCAGCAGACATGGAAGGGCCGGACCTGACTAACATCTTTGAGGTGTTGACTCAATCCAAACCTTCGAAGCAAGCCCCAAACATACTAGGTGAACTCTCCATGACGAGATTCTATAACGCAGGATACCTGGTAGTGAATGGAAGGACAGCAAGTGACTCACCCCCAAACTGGACCTGGTCGAATGGAAAAAAAGAGTGTTACTTAGACTTTACTATCTGCAACTCAGAAATACTGTTTAAGTTGAACTGTTTTTGCATCCACCCACGGTCTGAAAGCGACCACAGGCCCCAGGTCATCACCTTCACTACAAACCCTGAACTCCATAAAGTGGCTCCCATAACCTACGAGGGAATTCACACCGAAAACCTCAAGCGCCTCAAATGGAATGAATCCAACAGTCTGAGTGTTTTAAAAGCAAGCAAGGACTTCATAACAGGTAGTCCTGATAAAGATGTCAACCCGATATGGAAATGGTCGCAGCTGTGCCTTCATCTGATCAATTCATATCCTGCGACTGCGCGGAGACTAAACAGCCCACCTCCAGTAGGGGCCTCAACCTCCGCTGCCTTAAAACCACTAAAGAGAGCAAGGAACACCGCTTTGAGGCTGGCTTTAAAATTCCCGGGGAACAGTGCCTTCCTCGCCACATATCACCACGCCCAAAAAGCATTCAGGAGGGCAGTCTCCCAAGAGAAACAGGCTCAGGAAAATCAATACTGAGTAAAATTGGTGTGGGAAAGCAAGCAAAAAAACTCAAGGAAATTCTGGTCCCTTGTTAACCGCACCAACCTGCCCCTAACAAACTCTGGCTCTGCAAATATACAGGAAGCAGAATGGGCAACATTTCTAACAGATCACTTTCAGGCACAAGACGACCAGGACTACATCAGATCCCCCAGGGGCTGCGGGATTGCGGAAGATGCATCACAAAATATCTCCCTGGATACAATCCGGGGACTTACCCCTGCATATGCACTAACTGAGGATCGAGTTGCCAAAGCTGTGACAAAAGGGAGGCAAGATGGAGCACCAGACCCGAATGGCCTACCACAAAGGCTATTCAAATCGGACATTCCTTTCTGGTCCATGGTGTTACTAAATCTCTTTAACTACACCCTGAGAACACGGACAATCCCGGACTCATGGCGGGGCGCAATAATTCATCCCATTCATAAATCTGGATCACGTGCTATGCCTAACAATTATAGATTAATCGCCCTACTGGACATAGAGGCAAAACATTTTGCAGGACTCATTCTGGAGGATCTAAGGCAATGGGCAAAGGACCACGATCTGATCCCCCTGAACCAGACAGGGTTTGTTGCCAATTCAGGAACTACGACAAATTTGCTGGCAATTTCCACTATAATCGATAAAGCGTTATCAACAAACAGGATGGTCTTCTGCTGCTTTGTCGATTTTAAAGCAGCGTTTGATAGAGTGCCTAGGGCGGCTCTCTGGAAAAAACTGACACAGTGGGGTATTCCAAACAACATACTGAACCCAATTATTCAGCTTTACTCTGACACATGGGTTCGAGTGAAGTTAGGGTCCGGCTCGCACCTCTCGCGAAAAATTATGACCTCACACGGTGTCAAGCAGGGATGTGTGCTGGCCCCTCTTCTCTTTAACCTATTCATAGCTGACCTGTCAAGTATTCTAGACAAGGTAAATAGTCATCCACCCAAAATAGGAGGAGCGGCAATATGTAATCTTTTATATGCCGACGACCTGGCCATGTTTAGCCTCACTAGAGTAGGGTTACAAAGGCTCCTTGTTGCACTATCGCAATATACGACTGGCAATCAATTAGAAATTAACATGGAGAAAACCCTGATACTCCCTTTTGGTAAGAAACACTACAGCGGCGGTGGTTGGTCAATTAACAAAATAAATCTTTCGATTGGCCAATCATACAAATACTTAGGCGTCCATTTGGACGCAAGGGGCAGCTTTTCAAAGCAAAGTAGTGTGATCATAGCTAAAACTACGGCCCTAGTGGTTTCCTTGGCCAAGCTATCGAAGAGACTCTCAGGTCCAACCCTTGCCCCTCTACTAGAAGTCCTTAGAGCAAAAATTGGGCCAACACTTTCTTATGGTATAGAGACCTTTAAAGGTAAAATGAATACTGCCCTAAACAAACACACAACCAAAATCTACAGAAAGGTACTTCATTTACCGAGCACTGCTTCCCCGGCCCAGATTAGGTTAGAGCTGGGATTAACCAACTATGAAGCTTCTAACGTGGGTACTTACCTTAAGCTGTGTCATAAATTAAGACAGGCCGAAGCAGGTACACTAGAGTCCCTAATCTGGAAAGAAATCAACGAGACTAATCCAGGGGGAACATTCGGGCGCCTTCTGAATGATTACATCCATCAAATGTCAGTTGCTGATCTTTGGGCTCTTAACCCAAGTCAGACTGTTTTTAAAAATATAATCAAAAAATGTGTAAGACTGAAATCTCTGGTGTTAGACAAAGCTCTTGTCACGAAACGTAGTCACTCCTGGGCGGTAGTTAACTCCTACAATCGACTGACCCCTGCAGCCTACCTCTCCATGACATTTTCACTTTATCTAAAGCGCTGCTTAATAGCCCTAAGAATGGGAGATTGGCGCTTTCTCCAAAATCTACCCACCTGGCGCCGTAAGAAGGAAGACACAACATGCAGAGGATGCGGGTTAGCAACAGAAACAATCCTGCATGTGCTCTGCATCTGCCCCTCATTTAATTTCCAACGCAGGTGTCTGCTCAAGCCAGAATGGAACAGGCTGGGAATTCGGACCTGTAGGCATGCTATTATCGCTGCTCTGTCTCCAGATAATACTGTCTTAAACATAAACTTGTCCAAATTCATTCAGCACGCTTATCGCACCCTAGATAAAATGGACATTGCGGAGACTGTACTGCTGATTGACAAGATCGAACATGCACTTTAACAGAACTTGCAATGCCCGGGTGGGCCAATCTATGAATTGGAATGTTTTAACTAGCATGCTTACGGTTACATTTTATTCTTTTATCATTTTTTATTTATAAAACAGTACATAATGTGATTTGTGCAATCTTTTAAAGATATGCTTTTATATCTAAATAAAGAATTACTTACCACGTTGAGACCGACCACCCGGAATCTGCGGCCCATGCGCCAATTCCATCCTGATACAAAAACTTAGAGAAAGATCCCTTCTCATGCAGTATTCCTCTCTTAGGAATGCCCTTCCTGTAGAGCTGAGGGTGGAGATTTCCTACAAGTTGGCCAGGCACTGAAAACTCATCTCTTCAAAGCAGAGTAGGGCCAGGAGGTCCAAATGCCCCAATGAGCTCAAAGCCAAGGTTTCACCGACCCATCTTACTCCATCCGTTGTCATTCTTATTACTTCCTGGCCAGATGCCGAAGTCAGACCAGTCACACACTGACTTCCATAATTATCCCACATCATACATGTAGTTTCGAAAATATTACAAGAAAAAAACGTAAGTGAAACTTCCTTAACCAACCTAAAGTATCCCATGCTCATTTGTGTACTCCTGTCCCCCACGCCTCCTTACTCTCCCCCCCCCCCAATGAAAGCTTTTTGAGATGGCTGAGACCAGTATGCAGCCTCGGATTGACAAGGCAGGCAATTGGACATCGGCCAATGGACCTCTGGTTGATGCCAGTTGATGGGGCGGATTTTTGGTCTACTAAGGACTCCACCTCTGGTGCACAGCATGAAAGGCTGTTGTTACAGCCTTAACAAAGATGACCCCATGCACGTGAAGTCAGGCCAGCGAGCTAATGTCAGAGGCAGAATGACAATAGGCTGCTCTGACTGTCACAGCTTGAGATGTGCCTGTCCTCTGGCTCCCTCCAGGTGTGACAGAGGCCACAAGGAGCTGCTGATGGGAAGCCAGTAGCACTTACTTTTCAGGGGACTGCAACAGAGGAAAGGACTGGAGCTTCGGGTGGTGGGGTTGGTGAGGGCCAGTGAGGGAGCTCCTCCGTTTATTTTTGTCCTCCTCCACTCCATGCAACAGGCAAGGATAATTCAGTCTCTGCTCTTCTCCTTTGCCTGCCAGATAACAATGACAGCGGTCAACATGGACAGGTTATGGCCTTAGTTGACTTTGAAACTGGGAAAGAAGGTTCAAGTCCCAGCGTCAGTTCGATATCCTGTGTTTCTGGGCAAATCGTTTAATCTACATTAAAAAAAAAATATATATATGGCCCTCTGTAATATTATCTGGTGCTCACTTAAAACGCTCCAATGCCTCTGGGCCTAGTTCATGCTGCATAAAACTGCATGTAAAGAAAGTGAAAATATTTTTTATTTTTGCTTTACACACTAGCATCATTCCCTTTCTCAGAACAGACATATGATGCTAGACACGCGTAAAACAAAAAACACAGAGGCACCTTTCAACTGTCTCTTAACATTGGAGGGGCTCTCTTAAGTACTGCAAAAATAAAATGAATATCATAAAATAGAAAGTGTAAAAGGCAGTTTATATAATGTTCCCCAGTGAACATTAATAAAAACATCTATAGCAAACATATGGATAAAAAACATATTAAAAAGTGAGTTCCTAGTATTTTTGAAAATTCTGTGCTTCTAAAGTATATTTGTTTCATTGGAATGTTAATTTCCTATTTAAGTACAGGCCCTATAAGCTTTAAAATACTTTTATTACCACAAATGTTTATCATCATTTAGCGCAAGTATCCTAACTTAACAGCGTATTGCAAAATGTTGCGATCTTCGAATGTGGCCCACTTTTTTTTTTTGGCTGCCTGGCCGAATTGTGACCCCAATCCAACCCTACCGGAATGTATCACTTTACAAGTGTTCTTTATTAAATAAAGATTTGGGGCCAGATGTGGGTGGGTAAATACCGGACGGTAACGCAAAAATTCAGTAAATTTCAGCGTTATCGACGGGTATTTAGCCATTCCTAATGTAGATAAGAAATCGCTAAATAAGGAATCGCTAAATACTGATTCCTTAATACCGATTCCTTATTGCTCTTGCATTTAAGGAATCAGTAATACAGATTCCTTAAATGCAATGTAGGAAGCACATTGAAGAGTGCTTTTGAGCCTTAAGAAATCGGTAATTACCACCAACTTCAAGTTGGTGGTAATTACCGATTTCCGTTAAAAATGCACTTTTTTGCTTTTCATAAAGTGCCATGTGGAACACATCCATGCCCTTAGGGCATGTATGTGCACCATATGTGCACACATGCACATTTCAGGGGTGCAACAGGGTGTCCTTTGGACACCCTGGCACCCTTATAATACCTCCCGGTATTACAGAATCGGTAATACCGAATCGCTTATACTGAATGTCTTCACATTCATTCCTATGGGCCTCCAAGCCCATAGAAATGAATGGGTAGGTATTCCTTATTACCGAATCTCAATTACCGATTCGATAATAAGGAATATTAAGGATTCTGTATTTTTTACCAAATCTTTACCTACATAGGAAATACCGATTTCTTAATAGCGAATCGGTAAAATTTGCTATTAAGAATTCGGTATTTCCCATTTACCTACAACTGGCCCACAATTATCCGAAGAACATGGAAAGGCAGTGATTGCTGCAGCATGAATATAAGATCCAGCCCACAAATGCACTCTCAGTTTCAAAAGCGTTACAGATAAGGCCACATTCTGGAATAGCTCATCACAGTGTGTAATTTGTACAGGTGGTTACACCTGGTGCGCACCAGCACTCATTTTTGGAGCCCTGGACTTATTTTTCACCATCATACTTTAACCCATAGAAACAGCTAGACAGATAGATAGAAAGGAGGATGAGAATTATATAATAACAAAGTCAAACGGAGAAAGTGGAGCTAAAGAGAGGGAAGAGGGCAGGGTGGTAGAAAAAAGAGACATGAGGTGGAATCAAGACTGGGTAGCCTTGGTATTTAGAAACCCTGTCAGTCAGTAGCCTGAGGCAAGCTGCAAAGAAAGTCTTGGACCCCAGCTCGCCCTTGCTAATTGGGAGTGATTGCAAAACAGATTCTCAAACCTCGATTGTGATCACCCAGATGAAACAAAAACAAATTATGAATTTATTTGCCTTTCATTTACTAAGGAGTTGACAGATGCTCACATGCCACTGTACAAGTTAGCACTGAGTATGTGGGCCTTTTACTTGGTAAGTAAGTTGACGCTATATTTTGCATCATATTGCGCTGGTTGAGCGCCCACGCAAAACATTAGTAAAAGCGAGCCTATTTTTTTTAAATTAGAAAACTACAGCTCTGTTGATAAAATGCCCCCACACAACATGCACCCTCCCAAAATTTTGAGCCCAGACTCCTTTTCATTCTGAGCACATCCTGACACTACACATCTTCTTAAATTCACACCGTCACCTACCTGAGACAAGACTTCTTCATCCTGAGGTCCCTCTCAATACTCTACGCCCACACCACCTAAGACCAAACTACCCGCACACTGCCAATCCTCATCAGCGTGCTACTGCTGCTTACTGCCCTTTGGATTGCACCCAACCTTTAATACATGGCCCACTCTTATGCAGACATCTCAGTATGGTTCATCTACATACCCTTTACTCACCATTGTAAGTTGCCAACCACTGTCCACAGTAATAAACATATGGCATCACGTCACTTCACCCTGATGGCTCTATGGATCCCACTGAGTTTTCGGAAATACCAGCTATATGACAGTGACCAGATATTGGTATAACAATGACACAAGCATTGATGAAGCCTCTCCAGCTGTGAACACAACTTGACCTTCTCTCTTTCAGTAAATCGTTAAAAATCTATCTCTTCCGCATCTCTTTTGGTTGTTTTTGTATTGATTCCAATGACCTCAAGCTTTTTATTGCACTGTTTTTAGATCTGGCTTAAGCCCTGACCATTTAATTTTACTAAAATTACATATGTATATTATATACTTTCAGGGGCTTTCAGCCAGCCCTCCCAATCTATTGGTCTGTTGTTGTGTCATTCAAATTTTTCTTCCGCCCACTGCAGCATACAGCGCGAGGCAGTTAGTCAACCAACCTCAACCATTGGCTAATGTTACTGTAAGCAATGGCATTCTGGGGTATATTTACAAGAATTGCCGCTAAGCAGTTTTGATGTTGCTTAGTGGCAATTTTTTTACCGCTGCCGATCGCCAATTCATAACGCTATGTTTGCAACATATTTACAAGACGTCGCTACATGGCATTAGGATCATCTAGCGGCAGAGAAAATTGTCACCAACAATAGCGTCAAGCCGATAGAAAAATACACGTTAGCAGTGAAAAAGTGCCGGCCGGCCAATTAGAGGGCAAAAAAATTCACTTTAGTCAGCCCAACATCACTATTCAGCATCTAGAGGCAAAAAGAGCTTACAAATAACCTCTAAGGAAAGGAAAAAAAAACACCGGAATGCAGACTGGAGCAGCCAGGACCAAGTTCAGCACAGGCCACCAACCTTGCCAAACCCTCCAACAACCAGGATGACCAGCCAGAGTCCCAGGTGAAGAGGAAATGCAGAATCAGGGCCTCATTTATGAAAAGTGGCGTATCGCTGGAGAAAACCAGTGATGCAGCACTTTTCATTGCGGCATTCTTACGACACCAGGGCGCCCAATACCTGGAAGCGCCGATAGTCCCCGGGGCCTTTATGCCTCGCTGGGACTGCGTCTGAGACCCAAAGTGGGAGGCACCAGTGCTGTGGAGTCGCTGCGGCCTGACGGTGAACGCGGCCTGCATCGAGACAGAGCCTATGGGCCACTGCGGTAGACATTGTGGTGTCAACAATCTCCCTTACCTGGTTGTGAAGTATGGCAGGTCGCATGAAGACATGTTGCTGAGCAGTGTCAGTAGAGGCGCTCCTGCACAATGATGTGGGAAGGTCTGCATTGCATAACACGTGCCACCACTACACTGGGGTGCATGGAGGAGATTGCAGGTGGTGGGTCGCGCCTCTCTGCATCACTGGCCGGAGGAGGTGGCGCTGCCCAGATGCTGTGAAGGGTGAGGCCCCTAAGCTGCGCCAAACTTGTGTGGCAGTAGCGTTGTGACTTAGCGCCTAAAATGGCCCTGTTGCATCACCTGCATCAGGAGGTTCCACAGCAGACTCTGCGGCAACTGCTATACCCATGCTTGTGAAATCAGGCCTGGTTGAGGCTGCTGCTGCTGGCTGAGTCACCGATTCGGAGAAAGCGTGGCGGATTGAGCCCTGGTGTCAATGTCCCGGTGCGGAGAAGGTGGCACAGGGAGCGGAGGAGGCTCAGGGGTTGTGTCGGGCCCAGGCTTAGCGCCTGTGGGTGGTGCAAATCATACCCTGAGCAATCCCTACGCTGCAGAGGACCCACATCACCGAGGGTACTGCACAAGACTAGTGGGGGCCTCCACTAACTGACTCTAGACGCTGATTTTTTTTTTAAACAGATTTTTTTGAGTTTGACAAATGTGCATGGGGTCATTATGCCACAACCCTGTTATCAACTGACTCTAGTCGCTGTTATCGGCCATTGGTGGTGGCGGGTGCCAGAGGCACGGGGTCGGTATGGGCCCAGGCCCTTGGGCAAGCAGCTTGATCCAGCGTTACTCGCTGGGGCACTTGGGAATACAGAACCGGGTCACCACTGTTAGATCGAAGGAGTCCACCAGGTGGCGCTGCCTTTGCTTGCCCCCTGTTAGTGCGCTCTTGTGTGTATGGGGGATTTCCATCGGTGCTGCCCAAACAAAGATTCCTGGCTATCATACACTTGACTGGAGGAGAGGGGCCGGCTGACTGCACTGCACTGCATGTCATACATAATGCCTGGCCGTCCGGTGCAACGATAGGACAGGGACAGGTCCTAGACCATTTCTCTTCCGCCTACTACAGGGATCGAGACGCAGTCCTAAGGAAGGTGCGCAAGCTGGGGGAGGTAAAAGTGGATAACGCCACAGTACTTTTCTTCCCTGACTACGCCAAGGGGGTGCAGAGACATAGAGGGTCATTTCTAGTTGTTAAGTGACACCTCCAAGAGTTGGGTATCAAATACTCCCTCCTCTTCCCTGCAAGGCTGTGAGTGGTCTCAGATGGTAACACACGATTCTGTGACGCCGCCGAACAGGCCTGGACTTGGCGGGAATCTACAGGTTGCCAGGTGCTGCAGGCAGGGAGTGAAGTGTCTGTGCAACAAGCTGTCATTCGCGGAGCCAGTCATGGTGGCAGAGAGGCAGAAGGCGATGCCGTGGAGGAGACAGAGCTGGACAGAGAGCACCGCTACATATTCATTGTGGGGAGGTTGGAATATTCTTTATTTCTCGCCCCACGACCGGCATGTCCACATTGATCGCATTGTGAGCTTATTGGAGCTGCTCCTGGTTTGTCAGTGTGTAGACTACCTGGGGTGCACATATTCGGATGACAACCCCCAGCTTCTCCAGCTCGAATGGGAAGACCCCAAACAGGCGGTGCATATCTGGCATCTCCAACCTACAGCAATGGAAAATCCTCCTTTTCGGGCTTTGCTGGGTACTGCCACGGTAGACTTGTGTCAAACAAACACGGGTTCTGCTGCCACCAGAGGCGTGGAATAGTAAGCTTTCAAAGTCACGATCAGGGGGCACTGCATGGGACTCAGCAAGGGTGCTTGCAAACAAATCGATGGTGATCTCATGCGTGGAGAAGTGTGGCTCACCGATTAGAGCGGCAGACCCTGAGGCAGAGGTCTGGCCCGGGACCAGGGTTCAATTCCCGACACGGCAGGGTCTTGGGCTCAATGTCCACGGACTTGATAATTCTCGCCTAGGTGCCTACTCTAATCATGGGTCCCAGTCTGCAACTCTGGGCAATAGCTTGCTTAATCTCCACAACGGCCCCAGCAGCGCTAGGATGCCTGGCCTCACCTTGGAGGTGCCCAGTAAGGGGCATCTCACAGGGAAAGCCAGGAAGGGTTCCACAGCGGTATACAGTGCCAAGATACCTTCTAGGTGATAGTGCGCTTTACAAGTATACACACATTTACATTTACATTGAGCCCTCCCTTCTGCAGCTGGAGTCTGCCTCAATAACATACTTTTTTTTTTTTTTTTTTTTTTTTTTTTTGGTTCAAGACATTTATTGAGCATTGTCAGGAATACACAGCGTCTCGCCAACAACCCGGAGGCCGGCCGCTATCAGTGCTTACAGAAATACAAATCATTTTCGACATGCAAGTGCTTTGAAAACAATTTTGCCAACAGTTCCATCTAAGTGACAAGTGCCGCGTCTTACAGCTAAATAAATGAGTCTCGAGTTTTTTTGAATTTTTATATAACAATTGACATGTGCAGTGTCCATACAAACTCAGGATTGATGGTGGGGATGGGGGGGGGGGGGGGGGCACACGGGCATCTAGGTGGGCATATCTACTCTTGGTAGGCTCGGTGCTATCAGAGTGGCAGAGTCATGAGATTACAGAAGAGGGAAGGCTGAGCCACAGTATCGGAAGTAGTGGGCAGACAGGCATCCCGGGACGTCACTGAGGATGAGGTACTTCACATAGGGCCTCGAACGGGGGGGGGCAGGGATGGGGGGGCAGAAAGGGGGAGGGGGGGGGGAGAATGAGGGGGGGGGGGAAGAAGGGGGGGGGGAGCGGGGAGAGGCAGCAAACATATCATGCCATATCCAGCAATCCAGATGCCACAGTGCAAGCTCAAGACATATCAGCAAAGGCACTCTACCGCCCACCTTCACTCGCTGTCATCCTCGGGCGGATCGGTTACCAAATAACATTGTAACGGGGCCCATATGTCAGTAGGCCTAGAAGTAGGCGGCATAAGTTCAGAATAGGTATTCAATTGTTCCTGGCAGTATACCATATCACTTAACCAATCCTTGAATTTGGGCGCCCTTCCCCGCCCCCATCTACAGGCCACCCTGCGTTTAGCCAGAAGCATAGCTAGTGCCACATATTTGCGGTGAGCCGCCTGAAGAGGTGCAACATACCCCAGAAGGGCCACCAATGGGGATGGATCCACCGTCATGTGTATCATTTTGGAGAGGGCCTGAAACACCTGAGTCCAGTATTCATTTACTGCAGGACATCCCCATGCAAGGTGAAGGAAATCAGCTCCCGGGGCCCCACACCTGTCACAGGCATCTGTAGGCCTAAGCTTGAATCTGTGAAGACGCGCTGGAGTGTGGTATAGCCTGTGCAGAAATTTATAGTGGATTATTCTATAGCGGCTGTTAGATGAAATACGCTCAGTTTGCTGCAGGCAAAATTCCCATTGCGTGTCCGTGAAAGTCAAGGTCAGATCTTGTTCCCATTTCTGCTTAGCGGGCAGATCAGTGTATGTCGTGTTAGCCCGTATAGATTTATAGAGTGTAGATACTAGCTTAATAGGATGATCGTGAAGCAGCATGTTTTGCAAGGGGGGTAGCACCGGGGGCTCGCAGGGGAAATCAGGCGTGATAGCTTGTAAGCCGTGTCTGAGTCTGACATAATAAAACAAGTCCAGAGGTGTCGGGTGGATGCTCTCATAGAAATGTTCTCTAGTTCGGAAGACGCCATCCAGGTACATGTCCCCCCACGTAGCAACACCAATCTTTTTCAATAGTCTTTGAAAGCCAGCCTCCTGTAGGAGCGGCAGCTGTGGGTGGTAGGCCAGCGGCAGTTTCGGTGCGTATAAGAAAGGCAAGTCCAGCTTGGACACAATAGCGTGCCATGCCGTCACAGTGCTCGACACAGTGGAAGGGGTCTTGTCTCTACCCTCCACCTGGGAGTAGAGCGCGCCTTCAATGGGGATCGGGTGTGCTAACCAGTGCTCCGCCGCCAGTTGAGGCATGTATCTTTGCTGGCGCACCCAAAAGTACGCATAATGAGCCTGTGCAGCCCGGTAATAGAGTTCAAAGTCAGGGATGCCAAATCCCCCTTGTGCGAATGGCCGGACAAGAATCTCCCATTTGAGTCTGGGCGTTTTACCACCCCACACTAGTCGGAGCAATTCTGAACGTAGCAAACGAAAAAAATAGGATCCGGGGTGGTACGGAATATTCAAGAATAGATACAGAAGTTGAGGGAGTATGATCATTTTGATTAACGAGGCACGACCCGCCATTGAAAGAGGGAGCGTGATCCATCTAGATATATTGTCGCTCAACTTGTCCATCACAGTGCCATAGTTTGCACGCATCAGTTCTTCTCTACTCCTTTCCACATGTATACCCAGGTACTTAAAATCCCCCGTGCTCCAGGCAAGTGGAAATTCCAGTGGGAATGGAACTGTCGAGGCAGTAAGGGGGAAGATACATGATTTCTTCCAGTTGATTTGAACCCCCGAGAGGGCACCAAACCGAATGAATTCACGAAGTATAGGATGCAAGTTATCGCTTGGGTGGCGAACATAGAGGGTGATATCGTCCGCATACATAGAGACGAGTAATTGTCTCTGAAAGCAGCGCATTGCCCTGTCCTGATGATGCTGTCGCAATACAGCCGCCAGAGGTTCAGTGGCTATAGCAAACAGAAGAGGGGACAGTGGGCACCCCTGTCTTGTCCCCCTGGTGATCGGGAATTCCGACGACAATTTCCCATTGATGAGTACTCTGGCAGTTGGATTTGTATACAATAATTTAATCCAGGAAATAAAGAGAGGCGGGAAACCCATTCGCTCCAGAACTTTAAACACATAGTCCCATTCGAGCGAGTCAAACGCCTTGGTGGCGTCTAAAAAAATAGCTGCCATAGGGAGATCCTCATGGACGGAGTCGTATACTGAAAAAAAGGTACGGAGATTATGCGACGTCGCTCTTCCAGGGACAAATCCGGACTGGTCCGGGAGAATGAGAGCAGGCAGGAGGAGGCCTATGCGCGTCGCAATCAGTTTCGCTAGAATTTTAACGTCGCAGTTTAACAGGGATAGAGGTCTGTAAGAGTCGCAGCTGGAGGCGGGTTTCCCAGGTTTAAGCAGCGACGTGATGAGGGCAACTCTCATGGAGGCAGGGAGATGGCCCACCTCCAAGGCGTCCTCAAAGACCTCCCGCAACACCGGAGCCATGAAGTCGATGAAAGTCTTGTAGAATTCTATAGGCACGCCATCTAAACCAGTGGCTTTGCCCGACTTCATGCCCATGATGGCCTCCCGGACCTCATCCAGCTCAAAAGGGGCGTTCAAGAAGGCTCTCTGCGCATCACTCAACCACCCCAAGGAGATATCTGCCAAATAATCATCCAACGTGAGCTCATTGTGTCTGCTAGTGGAGTATAGCGTACTGTAATGTCGCACAAATTCGTTAAGGATTTGAGTGGTGTCTCTAAGTACCAGCCCCTCCGCCGTCTCAAGCTCTAATATTACCGTCGGCGATCGCATCAGTTTGACCGTTGCTGCTAAAGCCTTCCCGGGCCTCTCCCCCTCCCCATACCTCCTGGCCACCCAGTATTTGTTCCGAAACTTCACCTCCCGAGCAGCCTCCTCTGAGAATTCCAACAATTTATCGCGGATGGTAGCGAGGGTCGCCGTGTCAGGGTGCGTCCTAAGACGGCTCTCAGCACTGCGTAATTCAGCTTCTATGCTGCGTAATCGCGTGAGTATGCTCTTGAGCACTCCCGAGCCCTTCGATATACATAAGCCTCGGAGCGTGGCTTTAAAGGCGTCCCATATGGTCTCAACGTCTTGGACTGAGTCTTTGTTACGTTTGAAGAAGTCTAGGCATTCTTCACGGAGTTCCTCCTGGAATATCGCGTCCAATAACATAGTGGGCTGCATGCGCCACGCCGTCACTGGGGGGCCTAGCTCAGAACCAGCCAACGTGATCAAAACGGGAGAGTGATCGGAGTAGGTCCTGGGGAGATGAGATGCATGTATTAGTGCTGTGTACAGTTGTGAGGTTAGTAGGAAATAGTCAAGTCTCGCCCATGACTTAGCTTGCGCAGTAAAGTGTGTACCTTCCTCTCTAGTCCCGCAGTGTGCCCGCCAGGCGTCAATGAGATTGTTACCAGCAATAGTCGCTCTAAGGACCTCGCGCCCGTTAGTATAGTGATGTGGGGCAGGGTGTGATCTGTCCATGGGGGGGTGCAGGGTTATGTTGAAGTCTCCACCCCATATGAGGTGTTGTGGACCTGTCTCAACTATCGCCGCCCACAGTGAGGTAAAGAATTGCGGGTCATCCGTGTTGGGCCCATAACAACAGACAAGTGTCACTGACATGTGTCCCAGCCTACCCCATAGCACACAGTACCTCCCCTGGGGATCTACTTTGGAGCCCGCCAGCCGAAAAGGTGTGGACCTCTTAATTAGTATGGCCGTACCTCGGGCATATGAGGAGTAGTTAGCAAAGATCGAGTGAGAAGCCCACCTGCTCCCAAAGGCTCGCGATTTGTGGGGCGCAAAGTGCGTTTCCTGTAGGAAAGCAATGTGAACATTATGGCGATCCAGGTAGCTCAATATCTGTCTCCTCTTCCTATGATCTCCCAGCCCCCTCACATTCCAAGTAATCACATTCAGGCGTGTGTCATCCATGTAAACGTGTAGTACCATAACCGCGGGATCAGAGCATGAAGGGTTGCCAAGCCCACCCTCCCAACCAATAGAACATTATACATTCGGACCAGTGCTAAGCCCTCAAGCGGAAGCAGAAACTGAAGCAGAAATGAATCACCCCCAACACCTCCGTCACGCCTCTGCCATAAGTAGTGCGCACCACACCCACCCCGCCCCCGCGCCCCCCGGCCACAATTACGGAGCCCTTCAAAGGGCAAATGTGTGAGTTCAGACCACCACATGCACATGTCAAAACTTGAAACCCAACAGTAACCCCAGCATTCCCCTCCCCCCATACCTCCCCGGATAACTCCAGGCCTCAGGCCTAGTTGGAAAAGGGACAAACGGTCCACAGCAGGTAACCAAAAATAGCGAGGCAGATCAACAATTCCAACGGAAGATCTACTGCGCCCAGAGTAAGTTCGTTCTACTAGATAGTCTTTCCACCACCCCCCACCCACTGAAGCCACCCCAACTCGCCAGTATCCCTGTCCCGCCCCCCACCCGTTACCCAAAACTGTGCTAGATAGCAACCAACAAACAAGCAACAAAGTCAATGTCATTGGGGAACACCCATTAGGGGTCATCAGAGGTGCACGGTCTACCACCCCCAGCTATCCCACTCCGTGCATGTCCATTCCTGGGTTCATCCGTGGAGCAGAGAGGGACGAGGGGGGGGTGGTGCCTGGCATACATTACCATCCTCGGTGCAGCACCCGTCCATGGTACCCAGTGGTAGCGGCAGCTATCTCCTAGTCAAATGAATTCCCCCCAGCAGCGAGGGGAGTGAAGACGAATCCATCACTTGCGGAAGGATGTATCCGAAGAGAGCCAGTCGCCCCCTACTCAGGACCAGATGCATTTAAGTCTTCAGCGTCCGCAGGTCGCCTGGATCTTTTGGGCAAGGATTTAATGTAGTCTTCGACCTGTTGTGGGTTGAGAAAGAAGTGCTGCGTACCCTGGTGTGTGACTCGCAGCTTGGCCGGGTATAAGAGAGCATAGTCAATGTTCAAATCTCGAAGCTTCCTCTTTACAGCAAGAAATTTCCGCCGCTGTTCCTGGACCATCGGGGTAAAGTCAGGGTATATCAAGAAGGGCACGCCATCATATGCCAGATTCTGGTTTGCTCTGGCTGCCTTAAGCGCCGCATCGCGATCTCGGTAATTTAGGAGGCGTGCAATTATGGGTCGCGGTGGTGCCCCCGGTTGGGGTTGAGGCCCAAGAGAGCGGTGTGCACGTTCCACAATAAAGTGCGCCGAAAGAGCCTCTGCCCCGACTGTTGCTGAGAGCAGTTTCTCGACATATAATTCCATCCTCCCCGTGTTGGTCGATTCCGGAATGCCCGTGACTCGAATGTTATTCCGTCGGCTCCTAGCTTCCAATTCCTCGTTCTTGGCAGCGATTACCCTCAGGACGTTGTCCATCCTGGCAAGGCGAGTTTCATGAGCCGCGGTCGTGTCATCATGTGCCGATATCCTGCGTTCCGCCTCAGATATGCGTTCTTCATGGACGTCTATCTTCTGGGCTATGCCGTCCATCCTGGACGTGAGTCTATCCACTTTATCGACCACTGTCGCAAAGCCCTGTCGCATTTCTTGCAGGATTGCGGTCATATCTGGGGTCAGCTGGGTTGATGTCGAGGCCTCCGTTACCGGGCTTCGGGGCGGTACCACGTCTCCAGTGTGTCTTGTCGCCTTTTTCTGCGCCGAGGTCTCAAACTGCAATTTGGGCTGGCGACTGTCCGGTTTCCCCATGGTGGCAAGATGAATAAGGGTTGTCTGCGCCTATGTGCCGTCTGCACCACTATTGGAGGGAGGCTGATAGAGGATATAGCGATCCCACTCTATGTAGTGCGGCGCAGCAATGTCTATCACGTAGCTGTCGCGCCGATCACTGGGGGAGGTCAGCTGTCGTTTGCGGGGAGACCTCCGTGAGAAGGAGTACAGTGCAGGAGCAGACAGGCCTCACAACGCAGGGACGGCAGCCCAGTGATATAGCGCCTACAGGGTAGGGGCAGGGGCGCCAGGCGCCACAAGACGTCCGCTCGCTGCGGCACCGGCAACGGGCAGACTCCGAGGTCGTGCGTCGCGACTGCAAGGCAGGTCACTGGGCCTCTCAGGCTACCCTCTGGAATCTCTCTGCCAGGTCGTGTCGGCCCCTTGGGAGCAAATGCAGGAGCGCCAGCCAGAGGTGCAGCGCCTTGAAGACCCACCCAATAGCGCCGTTCCGGGTCCGCTGCAGGAGTGCTCAGGCAGTTCTCTATGGCGCCTATAAGTAGCGCCTCGCACTGCAGCAATGAGGAGGCGTAGCGCCGTGATGGCCCACGCAATAGTGCTAGGCTGCCGGGCCTGGCAGCACGTTGTGAAGGCGACAGCAAGCAGTCATGCAGGCCGTATGTAGTGGTGGGGGGTCAGGCCTCAGGACGCCACGAGTCCATTGGAGTATGACAGTCAGTCCACTATGGCGCCGAGATATCGCGCCATGCACTGCAGCAATGGGGCTTTCAGACGGGCGAAAACAGCGGGGGGCTCCGCACTTCCTCCGCCCCCGCTGCGCCAGCTATGTGAGCTGCACGTATCCCCCTGGCCCCCTCTCCACGCTAGTCTCACCGCCAGTAGCAGCAGCGCTGCCGTCCAAGCGCTGGAGGCCCACTCGCCTCGTGGTGATCCCCGGGCTCGCGCAGGGTCAGCAGCCGACAGCAGGCACCGGCACGGCCAGTCACACGCCGGCCGGGGAGTTCCGCAGGTCACAACTCCGGTGTCCCAGGGGGGATCGCCTCCAGAGTTTCACCGAGTGTTCATTGTCCCCTGGCGTACCTCCGTGTGGATTTTCGGGCGGGTGCATGCAGAGAAGAAAGGATTACGGAAGGATATTCATGCCAGGCGGCCGGAGCTTCACACAAGAGCAGCCATTCGGCAAGTGCGCCCTCTAGCGCCCCCCTGCCTCAATAACATACTTGTTTAAACCAAAGGGGTTTCGTCCGTTCTGGGAGCCTGGCAGGATGTCTAATACAAGCTGACTGTGTCTGGAAACACGAACACTAGTGGGGAGTCATCGAAATAGATGTACGAAGACGCCAGTAAGTGCTTCCAACTCTAAGTCATAAAAAACAAAGATAGTAGTTAAGATTGTCCCATAACGTCAGACTCAAACTTCTATAAAATCAATTTGGTTGTGTTTAGGGACAGAAGATGGACCTATAAAAGAACCCCATCAAAAGCTATAAGGTACTCTTTGTATTTACTTAGTGGGTTGGTTTATTTAAAAGTTTGATAAGGAGAGGCAAAGAAGGGCGCTACTCATTATACATTATTTTGGTAATTACCAGGATTACACCGTGGTCTAAAGCCCTGATGATAATACCCCAATGCAGAAGAGGATTGGAAACGCGTCGGCACGTCTTTAATCGTCTGCGAGGGACCAACATTGAATGGGACTCTAGTGAGGGTGTCATAATTGAAACATACCCCGAGAGCGAACTTTTATAAAAAATAATTTTCCCCGCAGCCTGCCTGTCATAGTGCCACATAGAATTTGAATTTTGGCAGGCAATTGTTGAAATTTTGGACTGGTGTAATTAATTGATGCAAATACAACAGTGTTTTGTCTTTGTTTTTGATTATAATATGTTTTTGTAAAATGTTTTTCATACAATTTTGATTCGCACAATATACTGAATGAAATGTGTATTCCTCCTACGCATCAAGAGTAATGAACAGTTTGAAATGAAGTTGAATCAATACAAATATGAAAGTAAAGTACAATGATTTTTTGTGTTGTATTTCGAATCTGCAGTATTAATTCGCAGTATCGAAATTGGTGGCCTGGTACCCCTTGTTTGAAAAAATCAATAACATACTCGAGCAGTACATGAACATGCAGACCTACTGGAGTGATTGTGATGGCGGAACTATTCTGCGCATTCTGCCCGCACTTATTGCGCTGTGGTTGCTCGCATGGCTAATCCATCAGACGCAGCTCTGAGCTCACCAGACACTACACAGCTCTGTATGTGTCTGCTGCCAGCATTTGTCCGGCTGATCTAGCGGGCTTCTTTGCATCCACTCGCTTTCCCCCCATTACGCTGGAACAGAGGGTAGAACTGGAGGAGCTGATCACACTATTTGAAGTCAGGGAGGTCATCGGAGCTCTGGCCATGGGCAAGAGACCCAGGCAGGATGGGCTGCAAGCTGAATATTATAAGGCATACGCTCATGTGTTGGGCCCTCACCTGCTCGTCCTGCATGAAGATTCGCTTGAAGCCTCCATCCTCCTGGCCTCTCTCCGTGAAGCTCTGCTTGTTTCTTTGCCTAAGCCGATAGAGACCCAACTCTCTTGGGTGCTCTGAAAGACTGACTATAAAATCCTGGCCAACATACAGGCAGATCGGTTGGCCCCCCTGGTGCCCAATCTGGTGCACGCTGCCCAGAACAGATTTGTGCCTTCCCAGCATACATCCCTTAACCTGCGTCGATTTTTCCAGGAGGCCAGATATTCAGCCTCACGTTGGCCTCACTCAGGGTTTCTGGTGCTTGACTTGTAGCGGGCATTTGATACCATGGAATGGGAGTTTCTATTTACCGCCTTGTCCCGCTATGGACTTAGGGCTCATTTTCTCTACCTAATACAGCTGTTATACACCTCTCCTCCCGCTAGAGTAAAATGGGTGCCCTCGTTTTGAACCCTGGTACCAGGCAAGGGTGCCTGCTGTCATCTCTACTCTTCTCGCTGGCTATAGAACTGCTTGTGGAAGCCATTTGTGGAATTGGGGCGGAATGGGGTATCCCCTTGGGTGATGGGAACCATGAGATCTTCCTGTATGCAGACGGTCTGCTCCTGTACATCTGGGACATAAGGGGAACACCTGTTGACTTGGCGCGGATCCTCAATGATTTTGCATCCTTCTCTGGTCTCTAAGTGAATTGGGCAAAATCTTGCTTGTACCCATTCAACCAGGCTTGCCCCAATCCCACACTGGTCATTAACAATCTACCTGTGAAGTGGCAGCCCACTGTTCGTTCAGTACCTTGGAGTACGTGTATATCGTCAGTCAGTGGACCTACTAGAGGGGAATATTTCGCGGGCAATAGCAGCCATCAGGTTGCAAGTTCTCTTCTGGCGAATTCCCCCCTGACCATCATGGGCCACATAGCGCTACTTATTAGGGAGGTCCTTCTCTGGTTACTGTATTTCTTCACTACCTTGCCAGTGTATATTCAGTCTCTTGTCTTTCTCTCCTTTGAATGCATCATGCGTGATTTCATATGGAATGGATTGTGGTGCAGGGTCGCACTGTCCAAGCTATACTTACCAGTTAGTCAGGGAGGCTTTGCAGTACCCAATATGGAGCACTACAGCCTGGCGGGTCAATCGTAGTGGACGGACAGATAGTCCAGAGGACTAAATCTTAAGGATACGGCTGCGCACTCGCCAGCGTGGACACACTTGTCAGTCCTGGCGCTCTTACATCCCAGGAGAAGGGGTGGAGTGCCCGTCCAGTTATGTTGGAGGTGGCATATAAATACTTTCACTGTTGCTTGAGTCTCAAACATTCTACCATTCCATATGCACAGGCATTACTATTGCAAGGCATGCCAAGGGGTGGCCGTGCCACAACTAGGGTGGAACTTTCTGCTTGGCAGGCGGTTGACCTACAGACTCTGGGAGACCTAAACCAAGATGAGCTGCTGGCACCCTTCGATGTCTTAGTAGAGGACCCTGGACTGCCACAATTTCAGTTTTTACTTCGTACCTCGGTACTTACAGCACTGCGGACCCTATGGTGGAGTGCCCGTCCAGTTATGTTGGAGGTGGCATATAAATACTTTCACTGTTGCTTGAGTCTCAAACATCCTACCATTCCATATACACAGGCATTACTATTGCAAGGCATGCCAAGGGGTGGCCGTGCCACAACTAGGGTGGAACTTTCTGCCTGGCAGGCGGTTGACCTACAGACTCTGGGAGACCTAAACCAAGATGGCCTGCTGGCACCCTTCGATGTCTTAGTAGAGGACCCTGGACTGCCACAATTTCAGTTTTTACTTCGTACCTCGGTACTTACAGCACTGCGGACCCTATGGGGGGGGACATGTCACGGGAGCCTGACAAGCATCTTACAATTCAATACATACATGTGATAGGCACAGTGAGGCATCTCAGAAAGTGGTTTGCTAGCTCACTGTGCGTGCATACGGCACACCTATTAACGTCTCTTCAACATCGCTGGCTCACCCATGCACAGACCACGAATGGGTGGCTATACCGAGGGACCTACCCATATTCCTGGAAATGGCAGATTCCGTCTCATTCAGTACTAAGTATTGCACAGAGCCTATTTGACCCCAGCTAAGATCGACAGGTACTTCTGGCGTACAGATGCTTGTTGTCCCCGATGTATGCTGATTGACGTGGATCTTATTCATATGCTCTGGGGCTGCCCCACGCTCAATGAGCACCAGTGGAGCGTCACAGCACACTTAGCTGCACCGGGCATACAGTGGTGCGTACCTGGGATGTATGTCTCCTGGGGCTCTTCCATAGATCGGCTAGGCACAGGGTGGAGTCCAGGTTTATAGGTCTGGGACTACTTGCAGCTAAGTGCTTAATCATCAAGAGATGGAAACGTTTGATGCCTCCCCTCGAGCTGGCGTGGTCCCGTTCACTAACAATCTGGACGCAAGCTGAAAGTATCGCCTTGTGCTGCAAAGACACACTGGGATTATGTAAAGTTCTGATGGCAGGCGACTGGGATGCTATATTGCAGGACTTTCAAGGCAGCTGTGGAAATCTGAGGAATGTGGGATCGGTCCAACAATGTTGTAAGGAGTGGTATCAATAAGATCTAATTGGCCAGATACTGCAAACATGGCAAAGTAGAAAACATTGACATTCCCAAAAGACTGAGTGCACCTGTTAACATTATAGTTAGTTGCCACTTTCTCCCTCAAACTGCAACAATTCGGGACAACTTCAAGTCCTCATTCACCATTCACTCATGCAACCACTTCTTCCACTCATTTACTCATCCATTTACTCATTCATTTACACATTCAATCAAACCATGTATCCATCATCTTATTCACCCATTCATCCCTTAATGGACTCACTCACTTGTCATTTCAAGCTCTTGTATACCCAGTTCATTGACTAATGCACTCTTTCACTCACTCGTCCTCATGTTTACTCACTCTCACATTCACCACTCAACCTTCCACATGATCACACACAAACATGCAAATCAATGAAGATGCCATTTCAGTCATAAAGAAAGAATAGAACTATTGACTATATGTGATTTGAGGCAAATGCATCTCCTCCCTTGTCTGGCTACACGTGTGCCATTAGTGAGAAGATGCCTTTTAAAGAACACAACGAAAAAACAACGAAAAATGGTTGATGCATCTTAAAGTAAATTAATCATACTCGTGTTTTTCCAGGTGTGCACAGACTGTGGATTGTTAGCAGTCCCCATTGCACACATATATACACAGGGCAGAGCACCATCCCCTAGGAGCAGCATAAAGACTGCACATGCAAATTCTCCCTCCAAGAAGATGCTCTTTTGTTTCCGCATAAATAAGTATTTTAAATGTTTCACATCACATATAGGATGGATTCTCTTTGCCTGACCCCTAATGTTGAGACCCCGCTCTTGTATGTAAAATCACCAGATAATTTTAAGTAAGTTTCAGGAATGGTTACACTGATTGTTGGTCCTATCGTTTGCTAACCAAAGACACGCTAAAAAGAAAAATGGAAAAAGATTTGGGGTCGTATTTTGAGTTTGGCTGTCTGATGAACTGCCAAGCCCACGGTGGTGGTCCAACTGCCCTACAACAAGTTGGGCAGTCAGACCGCCAGGTGACGGCTGCTGCCGCCAGGGATCTGCGATCTCTGGCGGTCTTGCAGTGGTCTGAGGTCCCTAAGATGCTGGTTGGTGCCCCAGCGGCACCAACAAGCATATTAAGAGTTTCCTCACTGCCACAGTTTTCATGGCGGCAATCCCTCCATGAAAAGTGTGGCAGTGAGGAAACAAAGGGGGCCATACAGGGCACCCTGATGACTCTGCACCAGGAGATGCATGCAGCGGGGACATGTTGTGTTCCCGTGTCGACATTCAACCCCAGTTCCTGCAGGGCACGGACTTGACAATCTATGCTCTGCAGGAACCTGTAACGGCGTTACTATTGCAGTGCCTGATATGGCTATCCTATGAGCCTTTAAACAGGCACCGCCGTTGACCAGCTATCGCAGGACCGCCTGACCTGTATTCCAGTACGAATCAAGAAGGCAGTCTAAATATGGCTTTGGTGGAGTGGGAGCAGGGCGTTGGCGTGGCAGCCCAATCCTGCAGCACCAAAGTCATAGTACCCACGGACCTTTCAGCTGCCACGCCTGCAAGTTCTCCTGCATCCGGACCAGCCTCGCACCAGCACCCGCCAAGTCAAACACCAGCAGCACCCACCTCAAGTGCATCCTGCTCAACACCCGCTCCGTCCACAGACACGCCATCGAACTCTGGAACCTCCTAGACGCCACAGCCCCTGACGTTGCCTTCCTCATGGAGACCTGGATGAACGCCTCTTCAGCTCCCGACATCGCCATCGCTATCCCAGAGGGCTACAAGATCGTCCGGAGGGACCGAAACGCCAACCAGATGGGAGGAGGCATCGCCATCATCCACAGGAACACCATCCGGCTCACGACCAGCACCGACAACACCCTGACCAGCGTTGAACACCTGCATTTCCAGATCCACACCAACCCGAACACCACCCTCAGAGGCACCCTGATCTACCGACCCCCTGGACCACGCACACAATTCAGCGAGGACATCGCCGACTTCGTCAGCCCGCACGCCCTCCCCTCCGCTGACTACATCCTCCTGGGAGACCTCAACTTCCATCTAGAGAACAACAACGACCGCAACACCAGCACCCTGCTCGACAACCTCGCCAACCTGGGACTCAAGCAACTGGTGTCCACCCCCACCCACCTCGCCGGACACACTCGACGCAGTCTTCTCTTCCAGCACAGACATCGACTTCAGCCACGCCACAGAGCTTCAATGGACGGACCACAGCTGCGTCCACTTCACCTTCAAGAGAACGACGACCCACCACCACCAGCAACAGGCCGCCCGCAGAAGCTGGAACAAGATCACAGCAGACCAGCTCGCCACCTCCCTGAGCCAGCACCCTCCTGCCAGCTCAGCGAACCCCAGCCAGGCCGCCGACAACCTCACGAAGTGGATCAGCAACTGCGCGGACGAACTCGCCCCACTGAGGACCCCGCCCAGCAGACCCGGCAGCAAGAAGGCTCCATGGTTCACCGACGAACTCAAGAGCTCCAAGAAGAACTGCCGAGCCCTCGAGAAAGTCTGGAGAAAGGAACCGACACCGGACAACAGGACCTCCTTCAAACTTGCCACCCGGAAACACCACCAGCTGATCCGCGCCGCCAAGAAAACAGCATTCAAGGACCGGTTGGACAACAACGCACACAACTGCAAGGAACTCTTCAACATCGTGAAAGAGCTTTCCAACCCCAGCGCAGGAAACAACGACATCACCCCATCGCAAGACCTCTGCAACTCCCTCGCTTCATACTTCCACAACAAGATCGCGGACATACACAACAGCTTCTACAACCAACCAACGCACACCATGACCGAACAACCACCCCCCACCACCACCCTCCACGCCTGGACCCCGATCAGCACCGAAGACACCATCCGCACGATGAACTCCATCCACTCCGGATCACCGACCGACCCCTGCCCTCACCACGTCTTCAACAAGGCCGACGCTGTCATCGCACCCCACCTGCGAGACATCATCAACACATCCTTCGACACCACCATCTTCCCTGAGAGCTGGAAACACGCCGAACTCAGCGCTCTACTCAAGAAACCAACAGCGGACCCCACCGACCTCAAGAACTACCGCCCCATCTCGCTCCTCCCGTTTCCAGCCAAAGTCATCGAGAAGACCGTCAACAAGCAGATGGCCGCCTTCCTCGAGACGAACGGATCCCTCGACCCCTCACAGTCCGGCTTCCGAGCCAATCACAGCACCGAGACCGCCCTCATCGCCGCCACCGATGACATCCGAGCCCTGATGGACAATGGAGAAACAGCGGCCCTCATCCTCCTAGACCTCTCCGCGGCATTCGACACGGTCTGCCACCGCACCCTAGTACGGCGCCTCAGCAACATCGGAATCCAGGACAAGGCGCTGGAATGGATCATCTCCTTCCTCGACGGAAGAACACAGAGAGTCCGCCTACCACCGTACAAATCAGAGGCCTCCGAAGTCATCTGCGGCGTCCCTCAAGGATCATCTCTGAGCCCCACCCTCTTCAACGTCTACATGAGCCCCCTCGCGGCCATCGTACGCAAACACAACCTCAGCATAATCTCCTACGCCGACGACACCCAGCTGATCCTCTCCCTGACCAACGACCCCACCGCCGCCAGAGCCAACCTGCACGAAGGGATGAAAGAGGTAGCCGAGTGGATGACGACCAGCCGCCTGAAACTGAACTCGGACAAGACGGAGGTCCTCATCCTGGGCCCCTCACCCTCCGCCTGGGACGACTCCTGGTGGCCTCCCACCCTGGGCACCGCACCCAAACCGACAGACCATGCACGCAACCTGGGCTTCATCCTGGACTCCTCCCTCTCCATGACCAGGCAAGTCAACAACGTCTCCTCGGCGTGCTTCAACATCCTACGCATGCTACGGAAGATCTTCTGGTGGATCCCCACCGAGACCAGGAAGACCGTCACCCAGGCCCTCGTCACCAGCCGACTGGACTACGGCAACGCCCTCTACGCCGGTACCACCGCCAAGCTCCAGAAGAGACTCCAGCGGATCCAGAACGCCTCAGCCAGACTCATCCTCGACATCCCACGAACCAGCCACATCTCCGGACATCTGAGAGACCTTCACTGGCTGCCCGTCAACAAAAGAATCACCTTCCGCCTCCTCACCCACGCACACAAAGCCCTACACGACCAAGGCCCGAGCTACCTCAACAGCCGAGTCAACTTCTACGCTCCCAAACGCCACCTCCGATCAGCCAACCACGCCCTCGCCGCCGTCCCCCGCATCCGAAGAGCGACTACAGGAGGAAGGTCCTTCTCCTACCTGGCCGCCAAGACCTGGAACTCCCTCCCGACCGACCTGCGCCTGACCCAAGACCACCTCTCCTTCAGGAAGAAGCTGAAGACCTGGCTGTTCGAGCAGTAGCGGCACCCCCCCCCCCCCCCCCCCCCCAGCGCCTTGAGACCCTACGGGTATGTAGCGCGCTTTATAAGTGTCATTGATTGATTGATTGATAATAAGGCTCTTAGACACATTGCTATTGCATAGTGATTGATCCTCTACTTGCTCCTGAGTTTATACAGGAAAGGGCAACCGTGCCGTCCTGGACTAGCCACCATCCACTGTGCTATATTATCCAATTGCTCCTAAAGGGAGGTTTCATTCCTAGATGTTAACAGTATCAACTTTCATTCTGCTCCTGTCACAGCACCCCAGTAACTATCCAGGATCTTCAGACACTCAAATTACCTGTATTGAGCACAAAACATTCTGGAAGAGCAGCTGGCTCCAGAAAATGGGATGTATTCCTCAGAATAGAAAACTCTACACGTCAATATTTTAGAGTTGAAAGAACTTGGTTAATGCTTACTTAGCCCAGATAAGCCATCCAACCAATGACACCACTCTTAAATCAAATGCGTTGAGAAAGTTTGCTCAACACAGGTCTCCACAAAGCGTGACGTAAGTAGCCAGAATTCTGGTCGCAAACCATTGATACATAAGATACCAATCGGAGTTTGGCAGGGACGCCTACAAAATGAAATTGAAAGTATTCTTAACAACACTGAATAGACCCCTCTATCTGGACACACCATGGATACTATATAAACATTCACTTTGATGGAGTCTAACCTCAATCCCAAGACCCAACAAAAGTGGAAAGTAGATTTAAGGTTAAAACAAAATTCTAAGATTTTGCGAGGGGCAATGGTCACCAATAAAGTTTTTATCATTTGTATCATGTCTCTCCCACTCTAGCCCAAACAACGGAGCAGATTTACTAACTTTTCATGAAATGCTGCATGAAAGGGAGCAGGGCTGACACACTGTGGACTACCATGCTCCAACACACACACCCTTGCACCATAGTGCAAGGGGGTCAGCGTTCTCTCAAGGTGACCCTTCCAGTACAAAAACTATGCTTTAACATTTTTCCCACTTTGTACATCTGCTGTATAGTGCTCCACACATGCGGAGCTGGAAAAATTAGGAAACATTTAAAAGTTGCTCAACTGTTCCGCCTGCTGCAGGCCTAATTTTTTGGGCCCAAATCCTAGTCTACAAATTATGTAGATATTTGCAACAAAACCTATGGCTGGTTGCATAGGAATGCCCATGTATCGACCAGGGCATTCCCCCATGACAAAAAGAAGCACATAGCGCTACTTTGCGTTACTTTAGGCAATTCTTCAATGCAAATCCTGTTTTGATTTGGAAAGTGAATTCCACAACATCACTTTGTGACATGTTTATGCCAGAAAAAGTAACACAAACCCAGTTTAACATGTTAGTAAAAATGAGTCTAGTTTTCTAGCTGCTCACAAATAATTCTAGACCCGTTCATGGGTCTTTACATACTACCATTATCCCTGACAAACCTACTGGTCCTGTTTAGACGAGAAAGGTGACCTATCACTTCTGACCTACAATTCCAAAATGTTCTGAGCTCAGTGGCGTAGCAAAGGATTATGAGGGGCAGTCCACACCAGGCGGCATGAGTTTTGGGGACAGCGATGTCCCCAAAACTCATGCCACCCAGGGCGGCCCGCCTCCCATAACCCCTTGTACCCTTGAGGGTATGTTGAAGGGACAGTTAAGGAAAAAAAATGCATCACATGCTCAGGTATCACTAAAATGTACATTTTGGAAGCTCCATTTTATCCTAAAACTATTTGCACAGTTTGTGGCAGTCTATCTTATAATGTGTGAAATTCTAAAATAATGACTTACACATTCACAGTGCTTTCTGTCACACTCTGTGACCTCGTAGCACTAAAAAAACACAAGTCACTATTCTCCACTGAACCAACCATATTTAATTCTGAGGCTCTCTGGTTACACACAGACCTCTGCAGTACATTGACTAATAAAGGTTTCATAATGTACTACAGTGCATTTCCCACTAAGTAACAACTTTTTAAAATGTATTTTTCAAAAAAGCTACCTATTATTTTATATGTAGCTACCTGATTGTGAAAGAACTAAAAAACCAACAAAATATTTGGGGCTGATTTATGAGAGGCTTGCCCCACCGGAGTGTCACTTTTTTTTTTAAGCTTCGGTGGCACAAGTGTCTCAGTCATATCTATGAGGCAACGAATAGTCACCCTGCGTGGCTTTACATGGTCTCATACATATGGAGTAAGACAAAGAGGGCCTTGTCGTAGTCTGTCAAGTAGGTGTTCCATGGGCATTGTGGTGGGTGTTCCCACGCAACACTCATGGATTTTGATACTGACCCAGATTTACAAAACAATGTACACCTGGTGCAGCACAAAAACCTTACGCCTCCCCACAGCAGGCGTAACGATAAAAAAAATGTTTATTTCTCCTCGTTTTGTCCCCCTTTCTGTGTGCGTTGCATTCTGAAGCTCACATAGAAAGAGGAAAATGCCTCTTTGGATTGCTTTTTATGCAGGAAGCTGCCCCTTCCTGCACAAAAACAATCCTGACTACATTGGTGCTAGGCAGCAATTTGTGCGTCAACGCAAGGGGTAAAGCACAGGAATGCACCATATTACTAACCCTGGGAGTAAACTCAGCTCAGCTATGCCTGCGGAGTGTGGGGAGATTTGCCCAATTCGTGCTCTACTGGGAATGCGTAGTATAGGGCATAACTCCGACTCCGCAGCTGAGTCACCTAGTGTGTGTATATCCCTACAACGTGCCAGTGACATAGTTCCTGCCATGATGTGATTGCAGCACTTCACAGCATGCCAAGAAAAGAGGCTATATCTAAAGCAGTGGAATACCACCCTTATCACAGGACAGCTGTGGCAACGGTATCCTAGTATGTGAGTAGACTCCGACCGGTACGCCATCACGCCCTGTACACATTTCTACTCAGCCTTATTCTTTTGATGACCTTTTGGAGACGTCTTGGTGTGAATTTTAATTTCATTCTGAAGACCATACTTCTCCTATAGAAGTCTTTCAGTTCGACTTTTGCATCAAGATCACTCTATCATTCAGTATTTTCTGATCCACCCAGGAACATGCTTAGACTGTGCCCTAATCCGGATTATAGGATGCTCTGGCTCAAGCGTCTTGTCATTCAAACTCACAAGACATTGTACTTTTTCCATACCTTATATCTATATTCTTCATATTCCCTCTGTTTGGTCTATTTCATCGTTCCACTGTGGCATAGGAATTACTGTGGCTTTCCTAAAGAAGCGTTGTGTACGCCGAAACGCGCGTAGACATTAAGAAAATTCATCATTAAACGTTTAGCCAATATATTATATCATTGTTTTTTGATTTATTGTGTTTTTTAATCCTTCTTTGTCATTGTATATATTTTTTGTTCAGTTATAAACAACCTATTTGAAGATTAATTATCATACAGAATATTTTGTATAGTAGATATGCACGTTTGTTGATTGTATTCATTTCTGTCCATTCTGAGGGCTATACTGTGATATTACAGTTCTGTACATGTGTTTCATGGAATTATTGAGAAATGTACAATGATAATTTAAAAAGAATTTGTATAACTAAAATAGATTTTTTATTGCTTTGGATTGTACACTGAGTCTATAATATTATGCTTGTGCTTAACTAGGTCTTGTATACTGTATAGACCGATAGTTGCTTAGGGGGTTTCTTCAATTATTGTATTTTCCCTGCTCTAGGAACCTACATTAGTAGCAGGGGGTCCTTGTTTTTGACATTATAGCATTCCACCCATCACCTTTTATGTGTTTCCTTTGAGGTGCACTGTGACAGGTATTCCCAGAGGTGAGACCAGTCCTCACTGTGCATCTCTCTGACGAGGCCCAAAAGGGCTGTAACAAGTCTTTGGTTACTTGTGCCCCTCTTCAGAGACAATGTGGCCTGCAGGACCAAGACTGCATTGCAAATGGTTGCTCCCCGTTTGGACGTGTAAAATGGGCAAAAAACAAAGTAGTGGAATGAGGCTGAAGGAACTACAATCAGCTAAGACTTTTGCAAGCATCCCACCCATCACTGTTTTTGTTCTTTTGCTATTTTTCATAAAGTAGTCACCGTGTGCGTAGAAAGTGTTAAGGAGAGCCTCTAAGTCCCCCTTTTCCAAGGTTTACTTTATAGAATTTGGACCATAGTGTTATATAGTTAATGCTTTTCTATATATTGTGTTAAGTTAGCATGAGTTTATTAAATGTTTAAACGACATATTTTCCTTCTGCTTCAGTTTGCACACGGCACATAATTATTATTGTAGCTTTCAACCTAGACGAAAGATGTGATTTATTTGAGAATAATATGTTATTTCTCTGATATCAGTCGTGCTTGGTACACTTGGTACACTGTCTGCACACTGAGAACTATAGCCTCTAAGAATAACCTAACACAAGGTTGCTGGGAGGCCTGATCCTCGCACCACATTAGACATAACACAAATAATGTTGCTGCCAACATTGGGCTCTACGCGGGTTTAAGATAGAGTTACTGAGAATGCAAAAACACACTTGATGGTGCTTCGCATGCAGAGAGTTGGTAGCTGATGATGTGATCTTCTTCTGCTGACATTTAGAGGTATGGGCCCACCCTGCTAAAACCCAAATGAGACCTTCTTAGATATAATATAGTATGCTAAATAGGGTGCGCGAAATATAGGTGATACAGATTTTTGCATTATAATATGCTATCACCATTCGCTTACTATGGACTAGTGACTATGCTGATAACTCTGATTTTTATAATATGTATGTTGGTATTATATAAGATACTGCGTTTGAGAACCTTGCATTGAAAAATAAATATTTCAAACTTGCACGTGTGTTCTTTTACTCCCCGTTGTGGTTTAAAATGATTATAGAGCAAAAGAGTGTTCATGTGTTCCACGATACCTGAGGTACCCTAAGTTCATGTTCTGGTTTGACTAAGTCATTGGGAGTTTGTTATGACCAATGAGACACTGTAGCTAGCTCGGTAAGGGGATTTCTGATACTACGGTGAGTTTTGGGTCACCCTAATTCACCCAGGTTATAGATCTCTGTGCACAGTTCTGTGGGAGAACGGAAACCCTGCTACATGGCGCCCAACGGTTGTTGGCCTTATATCATGACACTCGAGTAGTATATCATTCAAACCTTAACCCCTTCATTCCCGTTTCCGGAAAACGGCGGTGTCGGAAAAACCTACCTATTTTTGAAATAGGTCTTTTCAAGCTTGAATCTATCTAAAAACGGTTTCCTTGAATTACTACCCAGTTGTGCTACAAAGTAATCTTTGTTTTTTCACGTTCCTGTGCAGTCATGGCACAAGCCGTGGACATCCCGCTGCATAGTCGCATTGCGGTGCGGGACCATTTACGGGTTTATGATGTCCCTTTGGAAGGCTTGGCTGTGGTTCTGGTGGTGAGTGCGGAACATGCTTACCCTTACGAAGTATTTTATTCGTGGGTGACATTTCCGCCAGTGGACGCGAATTCTGGTGTGTTCCACTCATACACTCCGTCAGCTGTACCTGCTGCATATGCTCCGTACAGAGCACAGGAAGTACCTATTGATGTTTGGCAGCATGGAGTTTGGTTTGGTGGCGCCCTACCACATGCTTAAACTGCTCCGAGGTTAGGTCCTTTGTCCATTCCGGGCACACCTTGGCCCGCTTTGGCTGGATTTACTCCTCACCCTAATCGCGCCACTTGTAACGTGGGTGACCTGCGACGTCTTCACGAGGTCGCGGTTGAAGTGATTAGGGCACTTGTTCATTACACGAGTCGTAATGTTCAAGGTGCAGCCCCTAGGGGTGCGCAGTTTCAAGCAGGTCAGGCTGGTTTGAAAATCAGTCCTGTCATGGTGAATTCCGTAATGGGCAAGAAGCCCCAGGATAAGGATGACTTTCCTTTCTGGCTTGCCGAGAAATTCAACCAGCTGGAGGCTGTGTTTCCTAATACGAATCCTGGTGAGAAACACCGGATTCTCACGCATAGTTTGCCGAAAGATTTGGCCCCTGAGCTTGTTGACTGTGAAACATGGGGTAAGACTTTTGCAGCGGTCTATTCGAGGTGCTTTGGCTCCCCGTCTATGTCCAACCTGTCTGCGGTCCTTAAACGTGTTCAAGATGATCACGGACCGGAGTCAGCGGTTGAGTTGGGTATGCGCCTGTGTGGCTATTTTGAGGTGGTTTGCGATCTGATCCTTGCGAATGTCAAGGGGGATGCAGTGAACTTCCAGGTGGCTAACGCCTTGGCGTTGATTCCCGACGCGGACAAACCCCGTCAGTTAGCAAGGATAATTGTGGCGGCTTATAAAATGGTTCGCCGCAATGCCAAGGGTCTTAAGACTTTTTCTGATGAGGAGAAAAAGCAGCCCCATGGACAGTCTTCGGAGGCGAACGCTCAGCCCAAGTCCAAAAAACAAAATTGGCCTAAAAAACAGAATCAGGGTAAGCAACAACAACAACAACAAACACAGGTTTCGCGCCCTGCGTCTCCGTTGCCTGCGCAGTCGGAACGAGTTTATGATTTGCGCGACCGCGCGATGATTAAATCGCCTGAACGTTTTCAGGCTTCTGACCAACGCTCTCCTCGTTCCTTTCAGGACTCATCGGCTCCGTCAACCGGTGGTGGAGGGGGGGGGGGGCGGGGTGGCCAGCAAGGACGTGGTCAGCCCCGCCCGCGCAATGGTGCAGACAAACAGGAGGGCTCTACGCCTCAGAGACCGCAGTTTGCCAAGAAAAAAGTCGCAGCCTTGACAGCGCATCGATATGCCCCAGATTGTGAGAACGAGGCTTCGGAATCTGACTTGGGCTCTGACCTTGCTGGACAGCGCGGTGGAGATTACCATAGTGAGAGAGGCCCTCCGTCCACTACTGAAGGTGACAGCGACTGACACTTATGTTGTGATTGAAACAGCAGATACAAGAGTTGCTCCCCCTGATAGACTTTTTGAAATTGTCCTGTTACTTGAAGGTGACGTACAGCGTACCGTTAAAGGGGTATTTTGGGAAAATCTTTCATCTACATATGACATTTTGCTTTCGGAGGCTGACTGGCCCCCACCTTTTGTGCTCGCAGCTCCACGAGGGGAGGAGGTAATCCTCCCCAGTTTCGCGAACACAGTTTCGAGAGTGGAAGCGCTGCACTTTGCAGAAGAGTGGGCTCTGGCGCTTGCACCATCTGTGTACCGTTATCAGTGTGGCTGGGATAAATTGTCCCCGAACCACGAGATTCCTTTATGGTCTCAGCCGCAGCCTCAACCTCAATATCCCATACGACGTGAAGCCAAAGCTTCAGTCGCAGCGATCCTTGAACAATTGGAATATCAAGGTGTAATTGAAACGTGTGTGTCACCGATGAATAACCCCCTTTTTACTGTAAACAAACCGGACGGCTCTTACCGTTTGGTTTTGGATTACCGGCATTTAAACTCGCATTGCCGTAACTGTGCAGTACAGAATACTCACGGCTCTACCCTTGTAAATAGTCTTGTGCGTAAGCGGTTCAAAACCACGCTTGACATTTCCAATGGTTTTTATGCCCATTCATTGGACAGTCTAAGTTCCCAATGGACTTCTTTCACATGTGGCGGGGTCCAAAAAATGTTTCGGCGTCTCCCAATGGGCTATGAGAATAGTCCTGGCGTATTTTCCGCACGCATTGTCTCTCTGTTGGAGAGGATCGACCCTGATGCTTGTTCCTATGTGGATGATATCTATCTCACAGACGACGAACTTTGGGAGCATCTGTGTCGAGTGAACAGTATTATTTGTAACTTTGCAGACATGGGTTACAAGTTTAATTTTGCAAAGTCGCACATTGCAGAATACACAGTGTTGTTTCTAGGCTATGATAACTAATGAAGGAAAAGGCTTGGCTCCTCACTTCCTGGAGAAGTGCGCACAGTTGCGCTCTCCGACAACACTGAAAAAATTACAATCTTTACTGGGCTTTTTGAATTTCGGGAGGACATACATTCCGGAATATGCCCAGCGTATCAAGCCTTTGTATGCTTTGATACAACCATCCTTTTCCAAATCATGCTGGCTGCCTGAGCATTCGGCTATTCTGCAGTCATTGCAAGCTGATTTGCTCGCTTCTGAATACTTACAGACTCATGATAACCAGACCAACCTGGTGATAAGAATTGTCCCGGGGACGGTAGGTTTAACATACCTAACTTTTAATGAAGGAGATACAGTACCTATGGCTTACAAGTCACACTTGTACACTTCGGCTGAATTGCGATTTTCCACTGTGGAGAAAGTTTTGACGGCTGTGCAGATGGCAATTCTCAAGGAACATGCCCTGTCACAGGGAAAACGCATGTTGGTTGTTAACCCGTGTCCTGCCTTGGAGGCAGTTACGAAAGCCAGTGTACCAAATTCTAAAGCTTTGCACCCTCGGTGGATTCAATGGGCTGCATCCTTGTCATCCCAGGATGTCACGTTTATTTTTGACGCCACTTTACGGTCGCAGGAGTTCTAACAGTATGAGTTTGTTCATCCTGCTCCTTTAGCAATGCGGCCGTTGGAGGATTTCCATTGCATCATTTACACTGATGGTTCCGCGCAGGTTGCGCATGGCTCTAAACATGCCTACGTTTCCGCTTGCGCCATTGTGGTCGGTGCCATGGTGAACGATGAGTTCAAGTCCAGTGTCGTACACACGCAGACGCTTGGGGACTGCACCGCGCAATTGGCTGAGCTTCGTGCTCTGATGCTTGCATTGGAGTACGAAGATCCGAGTGTGACGACTTTGGTCGTAAGTGACTCTTAGTACTGTGTCCAGTCTTACAATGAGAACTTGTTCTTTTGGATTCAGAATGAATTTCGTGATTCCAAAGGTAGCACTATAAAACATAAAATGATCTGGGTCCGAGTGGCAGAACTCAAAGAGAAGTTGCCACTCGTGTTTGTAATTCATACTCTTGGCCATCAGCGCGTGGGGGTCCACCCTGTCGGAAATTCGCTTGCTGATAAAGCAGCGAAGTCAGCAGTATCAAAATACTTAGTTGCAGCAGTCACAAGGTCCAAAAGTAAGATAGATGATGACATCTTGGCAGCGGTTGCTGCTACTGAGAAGGGAAGTAAATATCCTGCGGGGTTCCCTTCTAAATACACATACCACTTAAGTCCCGATAAGATTCCTTATGTGAAAATTCCTGAAGTTGGCGAACGTTTAATTCCCAACTCGGATCGCAGGGCTTCTTTGATTACAGCGGCTCATGAAGGTGTGGCGTCTGCGCATGCGGGCGTCTCGGCCACTGTAACTCAGCTACAACAGAGGTTCTGGTGGCGGGGACTGTACAAACAGACGCGCGATTATGTCCTTCAATGTGACATTTGCCAGCAGATTAAACCTTCAACTGCTGCGCGTCCGCCTCAGACACAGTTGTACATTTCTAATAAACCACTGGGGTGCGTTTATTTAGATCACTGCGGTCCTTTTTCTTCTGATACTGCATATAAGTATATCTTAGTAGCAGTTGATTCATGCACACGCTTTGTGTGGGTTTGGCCTCATCGGAGCGCTGATTCACGGACTGTCATTAAGGATTTGCGAGTCTTTGTAGGGATTTTTGCCTGTGGTACCTTTCATTCGGACCAGGGTCCGGCTTTCGCCTCTAAGGCATATAAGGATGCTATGGTTTCGTTGGGGGTCCAAGTCAAGTTTTTGTCTCCGTACAGACCCGAGGGAAATAGTGTAGTTGAACGAATGAACCGTGACTTAAAGAAATCTTTGACAGCTCGAGTTATAGGCACTGGCAGAAACTGGTTAGCCCACCTCAATGGCGTGCAGCGTGTGCTTAATAATCTCCCTAGAAGGTCTCTGGGTGGGCGGACCCCATACGAAATGCTCTTTGGTATCAAGATGTACGTCCCTGACCTCGACGGTCTAGACTGCAAGGCCCAGGCCACGGCCTTTGACGTAGATGAACATTGCAATGTTTTACAGGATCTACAAAAGACCAGAGACAGTCTAGCAAAGGAACATTTGCCCTCCACATCGGATGATGCATTGCAGATCCCGGTAGTTGGCTGGCTACCCCAAGTTGGAGAACTGGTTCGAGAGAAGATCGATAACAAGAAAGAGTTTGGTCCCTCATATCGTGCACCGGTTCGAGTTCTTGGAGTGAAGGGCACGAGAACAGTCATATTACCACCACTTCCAGGTCGTAAGGAAAACAGATTTATCTCTATTGACAATGTCAAGACACACAGGGTGGCCGATTCTTCATAGCATGACACCGGCTATATCCTGTCCTTCCATGGTGAGGCATTCTGTGCTGGCTATTACTTCTGGTGCAGAACAGGAGGTGTCCCTTGAGATGCCTGCCATATCCAGTCCTTTATTAAATACTATTCCTGTTACTAACATTGATGAGCTGAACTACACCTATCCTGCTGACTTATCTATGCCAGATTTGCAGACTCGTTTGGCCGACCAGTCAAGATTCTCTTTTGACTCTGTTTCGGAACTTTCAAAGAAACCCTCAACTATTGCAAAATATGCCACCTTATTTAAAAAACATTTTTTAATTCCCCCTTGGACATACATTTGGTTGATTCTATTTTCATTTTACCTTTTTATGTCAATTGGTTTTGTGTTTTATTTTTTCCGCCTGATCGATGGTCACTATGTTAAAGAAAGAACAGGAATTCGGTACCTTTTTGTTTTTTTTGTTTTTTTGGCAGACCTTTATTGCACATTATACATATACACAGCGGTGTGCCTACAACCCACTGGTAGGGCCGGCCGCAATCAGTGTACCAGCCAAGGCAGACGAGCCCAGGAACACATATCACTGGTAGAAGGGTACAACTTAGTAAAGCACAGCTCGTGAAGGCACAATAGATGTTCAGATTAAAATGTTCAAAGTACACCATAAGACTGTGGCCGTAGCGCCCTGATGGTATCTCGGTCTCATTTTACAGTTTTGAAGAACCAAACTCAAGCAATAACAAAACCCAACTCCCCCCCAACCCTCCCGATCCTGGTCCTTGTGAGTAGTCAGAGTCAGTTAGGTACAGTGTCCAAAAGATAATCAACCCCAGAGGTGGCAGATGGTCATTAACCATGGTAGGCAGTCATTGACAGGCCTATCCACTATGGTACAAACAACAGCGGGTACATGTATGGCCGTTAAGTCTCGCTGTCCAGTTATGATGCATATGGAACCTCCAATATATCCATAGCTCAGACATGCTGTGCAGGATAGACTGTACACGTTCACTCAGTCAATACTCATTCGGGTTTACCGCCTCCGTCTGATAAGTCGGCACTCACACTCCTCTTGCTATCAGTGTCAGCTAGGGAAAGCATATAGAGCGTAAATGGAGCCCATATATCCCGCGGTCGCGCCTTCACTGGGAGTCCCTCATAGTAACAATTCAATTGATCCCTACAGAAAGCCATGTCATTCAGCCACAGCTGCACATCAGGCGCTCTCCTCCCTCCCCAACCCATAGCAACTCTCCGTTTGGCCAATTGGAGCGCCAACACAACGAACCGTCTAGACTTTGCTGATATACCAGAAGCAATTCCCAGAAGGCAAAGGCGCACATCCAACGCAACTTCGGTCGATGTCATGGCAGTAAGCTTCTCAGACACCGCCTTCCAGAAGTCATACACACGGGAACATCCCCAGGCCAGATGCACAAAGTCAGCGTCATCCTCTCCGCACCGGACACACTGAGCAGACTCTCGAAGGCCAAACCTAACCAGCTGAGCCGGCGTGTAGTACCACTGATGTATGAACTTATAATGCAGAAGACGAAAATTCCCATTGATCACATACCCCCCAGTCATAGCACAACATTCGGTCCACTCGCCATCACTCAGTGGTTCTGGGAGACTCCTATCCCGTCTGGCCCTAGCCAGGACTGCGCCCCCTCCCTCATCTTCCTGTGCAGCTCGATACAGTTTAGATAGTAATTTAGTCCTGTCAGTGGCAGTGTAAAGCAACTGTAAAGCCCCGAGTGCCAACGGCTCCTCCGGGTATGTTGGATATAGAGCATGTACAGCAGCCTGAAGCCTAACGTATACAAAGGTAGACATAGCGGCGTTAGTTGAGCGGGCCGTCATGGCCTGCAAGGGGAGAAACGATGCCCCAGGGAAAAGGTCCCCCATAGTTTGAAGTCCAGCTTCCATCAGAACCTGTAACCCTCCAATCTCTCCAGATACCGAAATACCTGAGTGATAAAGCAGCGGCATAGCCTGCGCATATAACGGCAACCTGGCTGCCCGTCTGCCCAATTCTTCCCAGGCAGTCGCCGTGATCCGCACAGTGTCAATCTCCCCCTTCTCAAACACCGAATGTTCATTAACAATCATGGCCCTCAGGGGGAGTGGCAGGACAGCACTGGCTTCAAGCGCCACGTGCGGAGTGTACGGTGGAGCACACATCCAGTAAGTCGCAAAATGTGCTTGCGCACAGAGATAATAAAGCTTCATGTCCGGCACAGCGAACCCCCCCAGTTTGTACGGTTTGGTCAGCACCTCCCACGTTACACGTGGCTTCTTACCGGCCCAGGTGAGAGATATCAGTAAGGACCGCAATCTGGCAAAGAAGTGCGACTTCAGCGGGACAGGTATATTGACAAAGAGATAAAGAAATTTCGGCAGAACCACCATCTTAATCAAGGACACTCTATCTGCTAGAGTCAGAGGGTGACGGGTCCAACGCGCTACCTGATCCTCCAACTTAGAGATGGCAACGCCATAATTAGCCCGTATAATTTCTTGGGAGTCCCTGTGCACCCAGACGCCTAGATATCGAACCGACTCTGTTGCCCATTCCAGGGGGAATTCTAATGGGATCTGGTGTGTAACGTCCGTGAGAGGTAGCACGACAGATTTGTCCCAGTTAATGGTAAGTCCGGAGTGGCGACCAAACTTAATGAATTCCCGAAGTATGTTTTCTAGGTGGAGGGCTGGTTCACGAACGTAGAGGACCATGTCGTCAGCATACATTGACACAGCCAAGGATCTAAGAGGGAACTTCAACGCCGCTTCCGCATACCTCTGCCGCAAGATACAGGCCAGTGGTTCCATCATGATAGCAAAAAGTAAGGGCGAGAGCGGGCAACCCTGCCTTGTTCCCCTCTGAATCGGAAATGAGGAAGAGACATGACCATTGACCCTCACTCTCGCTGTGGGCTCAGTATATAAGAGAGCAACCAGCGAAGTAAAAAAAAAGGGTACCCCCATACGGTGCAGGACAGCTAACATATATTTCCACGCCACCGAATCAAAGGCCTTGGCAGCGTCAAGCATGACCGTCACCGCAGCCAACTCCGGTTTAAGCAGGTGTAGCACAGCAAACAGAGCCCTCAGATTGTGAGTAGTTGACCTGAGAGGAACAAACCCCGACTGATCCGGTAGCACCATGACTGGGAGGAGTAAACGCAATCTCGTGGCTAAAACTTTAGCAATTATTTTAACATCGGTGTTCATGAGTGAGAGGGGGCGATACGAATCGCATTTGTTCGGAGGCTTCCCCGGTTTAGGCAATGCCACCAGTAGCGCCTCTCTCATTGTCGCCGGGAGCCGGCCGCATTCAAACGCTTCCTCCAGAACCATCCGTGCCAGCCGCCTTCCCGTTCGGGAGAGCAGCAATTGCCTCCCTAAACTCAGCCTCAGTGACATGATGCATAAGAAATTCCTGCGGTCCCCTGGACAACCATACCAAAGCTATGTCCTCGAAGTATCTATTCACTTCTTCCTCATCTGCCGTGTCCCTGTGCTCATAGAGCTGTGCATAGTGTTTCGCGAAGCAAGCGAGAATACCGTCCGTGCTAGTCACCACGTCCCCCTGATCGTCAATCTCCTGCACCGTACAGTGGCGTGCCCAGGGATCCCTGACCCGGTCCGCTAGCCCCCTCCCTGGTCTACCCCCTTCACCATAATATCTAGCTGTGGCGTGTTTGGATAGGAATTTCACCTCCTGCTCCGCCAGTTCGTTATATTTAGTGACTTTTGATCTGATGTCAGCTAGCAATGTGGCCTCCGCACATAGCTCCAGTCGACGCTCCAGAACCAACAACTCTTTTTCCAGCCTGGCCATGGAATCCCGGATAGATGTGAGCACCCCGGATCTTAGGCCAATACATGCCCCCCTCACCGTCACCTTGAAGGCCTCCCATACCGTACTCATACTGTCAACAGACCCCACATTGTTCACAAAAAACTCCTCAATGATCTGACGTAATCGCTCACGTAACACCTGATCAGCCAATACACCAGGGGAGAAACGCCAAGTGAAAGGAGCAGGCGCATGCGCTGGCAACTGTAGCACCAGTTTAACAGGTGCGTGGTCGGAGATAGTGCGAGGCAGATGTTCAACACCCATTACCCATCCACTCACATCACGAGTCACCAGCCAATAGTCCAATCTCGACCACGTATCATGCGCCGACGTGTAACATGTTCCCTCTCGCTTGCTCGGGTACTTCAATCTCCAGACATCCAATAGTTGCAGCCCACGCATACCCTCACATACCGCATCAACCGCTTTCTTGCGCACACATGGCCTGTCCTGCTTCTTGTCCAAGTCAGCATCCAGCGTGACATTCAAATCACCTCCGCAGAGGATAGCCGACGGGGGAAGCATATAAAGTTTGTTCCAAAGTGTAACATAAAAATCAGGATCATCAACATTTGGTCCATATACATTAAGAAGGGTGATCAGCGTACCACACAATTTACCCTGCACAATGATATATCTACCATCCTGGTCAATCTCCTCATGGTGTATTTCAAACGGGACATTTTTCTTTATCAGAATCATCACCCCACTGGCATAGGAGGAATATGCCGTAGCCAGTCGTACCCCCGCCCATTGCTTACCCACTATTTCAGCCGCCTTACCCCGAAGGTGTGTTTCCTGAAGAAAGACAACTATGTCTATTTAAAAAAGCAAGCATTTGTCGTGTCTTTTGCGGCCGATTAAGTCCCCGCACATTCCAAGTGACACAAGTGAGTTTACCCCCCCTATCCATATCGCCAAACTCTCAAGCAACCCAGCAGCCAAAAGACCCCTACCAGCTCCCACCCGCCAACCCAACAGTCGGTACCCAGTGACCTAGAAAGGCCATGAGCGCTCTTGCAAGGTACACCGTACAAATACCAACAAAGGTCAACACATCTTACAGGTAATTTAGAGCCCCTACCACTGACCAGGATAAACAACAACTCCCCTTCAAACACCAAAAACCTTTCCCCCATCCCACCACCCACTTCAGCAGTCCCAATTTGCCAAAGCCATCCCATACCCCCCCCCTTGCAACCCCCAACAATGCAAACAACTGTGTGTGGGGATCTCCCATATCCGGGGGCGTAGCGGCGCACAACTCCCACCAGAAAACTGACGAGAGCACAGACCATTCTCAATAACCAAAACCCCAACCCTCTGCACCCCAACTATGTGGTCATAGGAAAAAACAAAGCATCAGCCAAGTATCAGTACATTGCAATATGACACTCATTGATACCGTCATGGTTCAGTAGAGGCGGCAACTGAGGTGGACAGTGCCAGAAGCAGTCATCGTGGCAGGTGCACATGCCCCCCTCCACCCACAGCCATCAAGCCAGGCCCCCCGCAGACCCCATAGGATGCATGGTCAATACAACAGCACATATGGCTCGACTAGGAAAAATAGCGCAGGTATGTTCACTCGTGCCACGACAGCAGTCATGGGGGTTGTACGAGTCTTCCCAGTCCCCAGAGTACTGCAGGAGCGGGCCACAGCTACCAACTGTACAATTTCAAAGAAGGCACAATGCAGTACTGCACGACTGTGCCCCCCCCTCGGTGGAGTGTATGCAACAGTTTAGGCTACTTCATCCTGCCGTTCCTCCTCGCCATCCAGAAGCCCATTCGGCGCTCTCTTGCATTTTTTCTGTTTTTTGGCGTAGTCCATGGCCGCCTTAGGGGAGGAAAAGATCTTATTATCCGACGGAGGACCTATCCGCAGGCGAGCGGGATATAACATGGCATATGGAATGTCTTCAGCACGCAAAAGCTGTTTCACTGTGGCAAATTCCTTGCGCGCTGTCTGCACCGCCATAGTAAAGTCAGGATAGAACTCAAGTTTGTTTCCCTGATATTCAATGGAGCCCTTTTCCCTTGCCAGGCGTAGAATGGTATCCCGGTCCCTATAGTTCAAGATCCTGGCCACTATCGGACGCGGCGGCGCCCCGGGCGGCGGGCGTTTTGCCAGGGAGCGATGAGCACTCTCTACTATGAAGACACAAGATAACTGGTCCGCCCCAAAAATGTCTATGAGCATGCGTTCCATGTAGTCCTCCATGCGACCAACATTCGTGGATTCTGGTAGGCCTGTGACGCGGACATTGTTCCTTCTGGACCTCCCTTACAACTCCTCGTTCTTTGCTTGTATGACCGCCAACACCCTGTCCATATTGAAAACCTTAGTTGAGACCGTGGCAAGGCCATCTTCGGTGGCAGACACTCTTTGCTCCACCTCCCCCATCCGCTCGTTTTGGCGGTCGAATTGCGTCGCCATTTGGTCCAGGCGGTGATTAACAGATTCCATGGTGCCTTCGATGGATTGGAGGGTCTTTTGCATAGCCACTAGCGTAGATTCCAAATTCGGGGTGGCCCCAACTGCCCCCCCTTGCTCAGTGTCAGGCGGCGCCTGGGAAGACATGAGCGCTGATTTTTTGGTCTCAAACGTGATCTTCGGCTGATTCCTCTCCGGCCTGCCCATGGTGGCGACCAGCGCAGCCCAGTCGTGGGTGCAGAAATGCAGAGAGGACGTAGCAGGCGAGAGGCCCCAAGCAAATACAGATCATACACCAGCTGCCACACACCCAGGAGTGTGCCCTCGCCTCCACAACTATCCCCAGCCTGGGTCAGACAGTGCCACCGTGCCCGGGGGGGAAAGCGCGCCAAAGTGTCCTGGAAGCAGCCTCCCAGCTCTCGCGAATAATGGCAGCGCAACAGCGCCCAATATCAGATTAGCAGCTCCATCGCCAGGGCCACAGACTGTGTATGTTCTTCCTGGCAGTGCCTGCGTTGTAAAGTGGGATCCCAATGTGGCACACTCCTCCCAGCCACCAGTCTTGAAAGGAGGTCACAAAATGGCGGGCACAGAAGGTTCCCTCCGCCATGTAGCAGCGCCCTGCACTCCCTCACTGCGTAGCGGCCGCAGCAACGGCTCAGCCCCCATGTAGTGCAGTCCGCCAAGCTGCGCGAGCCACTCCCCCACCCTGCAGGCCTTCTCCCCGTGCCCCCCGCCGGCTACAGCTCGCGCGGCCCGGCGCCACCTCCGCAGCCCCGGGCTTGCGTAGCGCCCCGCCCCACTCACCGCAACCAACGGGCCGAGATCTGGCCGTTCGCTGTCCTGGCGCCGCTCGGAGGAATCTTCACCGGCACCACCACCACAGGTACTGGGCACCGCTTCTTTCAGGCTCCCCCCACAGGCGGTAGGGGGGTCTCCAGCCCGGACTGCAGCAGCGCGGGCTCTCCACGATAGGCGAGGTTCCGCAGGCGGGATTCCGGCGGAGGTCAGCTTGGCTCCGGGGGTGTCCGCCTCAGCCGCCGCTCAGAAGAAAAGCGCATCAGCGACTCCCCAAAGTCAGTGGGGAGTGCACAACTGAGGTACGGGGCTCAAGAGTCAGGATTTGCAGGATAAATGAGCGAATATTAGATGGTCTCGGCGGAGCCTCACGCAGGTGCAGGCCATCTCGCTCGGCGCCCTCTAGCGCCCCCCAGGAATTCGGTACCTTAATGGAACATTGGCCCCTCTTTCCTCTTCACATTCAGCACACAGACTGAAACGAAACTTGAATACAGTCAACATTACTGCTTGGCCTGTCCTTGATGGGATTGTGTGGGATGCGGTTAGATTTCAAATACATGGGCCCACTGAAGTGATTAATGTTCCGAATGTGCTTAGAGTAAACATGGGGGATGTGATTAAACAAAATATACGTGCTGATGATTGGGATATTCAGGCCGTAGAAGCATTATTCTCTGATTTGAAATACTATGCTGCCTTTGATGCTGAGGATTTATATTTAGATTCTATTAATTATGGTGATTTGTTTTGTTTTCAACATTATGGTAATCATTTTTTACATAAGACAAATTCCAGGAGGGTTGCTGTAAATTACACACAGTGGGAACATTGCCCTGCTCCATTGGGAGGCAGCTCCAGTACATTTCTGAAAAAATATTCTTATTTTACAGATTTTAATCAATCAAATCCTGAGTCATTTTATTTCAAAATGACACAAAAGTCCATGTCCAAAATTAGACTTACCGATACAAAAATGCTGTATTCGAAGTCCTTTCTAGACAGATTAGCTGTAGATGGCTACGAGTTTTGGAAAGGAACAATTGACCTTAAATCGGTTTGGGGTACCAAAGATTGGCAGGTACAAGGCACTGAGGCTTTGCACCGTGCATGTCTCATCCCGAATCACATGTTGTTTCTAAATTCATCCATTTTCCAAACAACATGCTTTGGATTGGCTACTTCTAAAAAATTAAATACACCAATTATCCCCGAATTGGAAGAATATTCAGGATGGGGTAATTATACTGAATTGTCCATTCATGAGTTACAAGCTCTATTGCACAATTCGTCCTTTGATATATCCAGTTTGGATCCAAAGGGTTGGCTGATTCTTGCCAACGTCGTTTTTTGGGTTTGGCTGAAGGGTTCACACAAGTCAGACCTGATCCACATTTTGAAACTGATTATACTGTCACTACTTACTCTGTGGGGAAATTGTGTCAGAATTGGTTACAACATTCCACGTTAGCTGCAGTTAAACTACATCTGTCTCAGTTGAATGACAATGTGGATTTAAATGATTTTATAAAAGGCCCGGCTAATGGTAGGTCTAAACGGTGGATTTATGCGGTTTACAATGAAATTTGGAAATATTCACAAATTGCGGCTGCTAAACGCCTAAGGGCGATTGACCAAGCAAATTTGGAAAAAGTGCTTGCAGTTGTCGATAACAGTATTAACATGCTGTCTTCCCGAATTTACACGTTGAACAATATTGTCTCTTCTGTGGATGACATTGTAAATGATGAAGTATCTGTATTGTACCATGGACAAAATCAATTGCGTTCTGTGATGCAGTTTGCATGGACACTACAGACTCTGAAAGCTGGTCGCGTTCCTTGGAGTTACATGAACGCGTCATCCCTATTTGCCCCGTTTAATTTGACTGACAAGCAGCGCATGCTTTCCATGCGAGATGCATGCTTTTCTATGTTGCACATTGAAAAGTTAGAATCTTTGCCCTTTTCTGTAGCTGAGGCAGCTGCTGCTACATGGCTTATCCATGGTGTTATTACTTTACCTTTTGCTTTATATAAATTTACTAATTGTATGCGATATATTGCAATAGGGCGATATGAACCACTAGGCAGTGCTTTCCTACATGAGGCATGGTCTTTATCATACACGTACAGATGCCTGAAGGATGGAAAGGAAGTGAATCTGAATGGTGAAGAATGCACACAGTCGCCTGACCGTTCGCTGATATGCAGACACATCCAGTTGCATGGTTCTTGTAATCAGGACCGGCCTAATTTAGCCTGTGTTTTAAAAGGCACACCGGTTCCTGCAATAGTTCCCACATTTACTTTATTGACAAACTGTAGTTATTTACTTTTGAATACCGAGGAGTGTTGTGGGTTAATGGTCGGTATCGCCTATGTGGTTACTGTATCAGAACGTGTGGTGTGTTGCAAGAAAGTGTTATATCCACCCACGCATGGGAATTCAGATGTTTCCATCTGGCCGCGCATCCCAACCTTGAAAGCGGAGTTCAATGGTATGAGCCGAATAAGGGCTCTTTTGTCTCAAAAAGAAGTGGCCCTGAGCTCGGCCCATGAAACTTACGTCCTTCACATAGCTAACACACGCACAGAGGTGCAGGCACTTTTAAATACTGACTTGCCGTTTCATTTCTGCGAATTAGTTCATCAAATCTTTAATGCCTCCTCCACGTCTGGGCTAGCTCATTTTTTTAAATTGGTCAGCAGTGGTCTCGTGACTACATTTGAAAAGATTTTTGGTGTTATCCCCGCTTTCTTCCATTCAATATTTTCGAGCTTGTTTGGCGGATTCCCTGTTTTGCTGGCTTTAGCTGCAGGCGTTTTGATATTATTCTGCTTCCTAAAACATGGATGCCCGTCCTGCGCAAGAAGCCACTCAGCCCCTTCTGACACTGTTTCGCAACCGGATGCTTGATTACTATGGCACCCTGCCGCTTGCGACCTTAAGCACAGCATTTGGATTATCGTTTCGATTTTCCTATTTCACATGTGTCCAGCCTGTGTTTCATTGCCTGAGCTGCGATTTTGACTGGGCCATTGATTTGTGTCTCTGCTTGCCGTTATCTCCTGAAGTCGATTTTAATCACCTGATGGGCCCCGTAGTTGCTCACGAGTTGGTTTGTTCTGGCGAAAGGATTATGGCCTTGGCAGCGATGCATGGACTAATGGGTCAGTGGGACATCTCCGCAGCGGCGCATGAGTTTCTGGCACAGAGCGTTCTTGAGAACCCACCGAGTTGTCCTCTGATGTTGCTAGAGGGTCCGGTGTTGGAGGAGCACGTATGTTCTTCCCCATTGCTTAATTGGATGGCTGAACTGTTTTCGGATGATGACAGTGATTTCATGTTGGAAGCTGTGGCTACCTATTTTGCATATTCTATCCACCCATGAGTGGCTTTGGAGACTTTCACTATACTGGCACGTGACTTTTTAGTAATTCTGAATGGTGCCATTTTTTCTTACGGACAATCTACTTCATATGTTCTAGGCCTGTGATTTTATATTAGGCCTCAAGTTCGAGATTTTTTACATTTTTGTTTGGCCACTATAGGCATTCATACATATTTTTGTATTGATAATTTTTATATACATATACATACATTTAGCTTGGCTCAATATTATTGAACTCTGCTTTCTTGTTATGCCTTTATTATATTATTGGCTTGTTTCTTGACCGTCCTCGGATCATTGGGGGGGGTGTCATATAGTTAATGCTTTTCTATATATTGTGTTAAGTTAGCATGAGTTTATTAAATGTTTAAACAACATATTTTCCTTCGGCTTCAGTTTGCACACGGCACATAATTATTATTGTAGCTTTCAACCTAGACGAAAGATTTGATTTATTTGAGAATAATATGTTATTTCTCAGATATCAGTCGTGCTTGGTACACTTGGTACACTGTCTTCACACTGAGAACTATAGCCTCTAAGAATAACCTAACACAAGGTTGCTGGGAGGCCTGATCCTCGCACCACATTAGACATAACACAAATAATGTTGCTGCCAACATTGGGCTCTACGCGGGTTTAAGATAGAGTTACTGAGAATGCAAAAACACACTTGATGGTGCTTCGCATGCAGAGAGTTGGTAGCTGATGATGTGATCTTCTTCTGCTGACATTTAGAGGTATGGGCCCGCCCTGCTAAAACCCAAATGAGACCTTCTTAGATATAATATAGTATGCTAAATAGGGTGCGCAAAATATAGGTGATACAGATTTCTATAGATTTTTGCATTATAATATGCTATCACCGTTCGCTTACTATGGACTAGTGACTATGCTGATAACTCTGATTTTTATAATATGTATGTTGGTATTATATAAGATACTGCGTTTGAGAACCTTGCATTGAAAAATAAATATTTCAAACTTGCACGTGTGTTATTTTACTCCCCGTTGTGGTTTGAAATGATTATAGAGCGAAAGAGTGTTCATGTGTTCCACGATACCTGAGGTACCCTAAGTTCATGTTCTGGTTTGTCTAAGTCATTGGGAGTTTGTTATGACCAATGAGACACTGTAGCTAGCTCGGTAAGGGGATTTCTGATACTAAGTTGAGTTTTGGGTCACCCTAATTCACCCAGGTTCTAGATCTCTGTGCACAGTTCTGTGGGAGAACGGAAACCCTGCTACAATAGATATGTAATTTGTTTTCCATGTAGGTAAATGAGAAAATTAAAATTTGCAAATGCACATTTTGCATCACATGCAGATCCACGGGACACGAGGTAGGGAAAGAGGCATCAATTTCTATACTAATTATAGATTCCACTCAAAATAATCTGGGATTCATATGAATAGGGCAAAAGTTATAAATGTTACAATGTTTAAAAATAAACAACATATAGGGCATTTACAACATTTCTATGAACCTGGCCAAGAGTTAGATACATTTAGCTCTAAATAATCTAAAGCTGCCAACAGAAATGTATGCGCCTGATACAAATAACAGATGTACAGCAGATACAATATGTGTGCCAGAACAATAAAATTTGCTTGGCAGTGGGCGAGTGTCTTATGGGAAAATCTAATTTGCATGGCAGTATATATATTAGCCTCGGTGTCTATATTAGCCTTCACATGCCAGTTAACAATGTACCAAAGTTGACATAAAAGATAATTAAATACCAACAGAGTTACTGATGTTGTTCTCCATGATGCTGGGAACACAAGGGAACATTATAGGAAACATATTTGTTCAGAAAATATACATTAGACTACTAACATCAGTAACTAACCAACATACGTGGCCTGAAATATCATGTCTTTTATGGTTAAGATCAAAACACAATGCAATTTCCCAATTGTGGTGAGCTTTGCAACCATAGATACGCTAAATGCATTGCTTATAACATCAATGTTTTCACAGATAACATTATAATCAACACAATCATTGACATCACAGGAAATTACGACATATCACATTACCCTTCAATCAGATGAATAATTTAAATGTAGTTGTAGAATTGTTAACAACTAGATGAGCTTGTAAAAACATAAAGATGAGAAAATAATCTGTGGTTAAGCTTACTAGCATGTCCTCACAGACATTAATTGTACTTGGAAAATGCAAATAATATTATCATATATGGAGCCATCTAAATGGACATATCCAGAGGCCAGCCTGAATTTCCACTGTCATCAAAGAATAAACGCAATAGTTTGAGACTTATGTCTCATCACTGTGATATCAATGTCATATGTGTGTTGTCATCAGTGATTGTATCAATGTATATACTCTAGCACATGCGCAAAGGAACTCATTCATAAAAACACCTTGATAGCTGCTGGGTACTACCATGACCTGTTACTCGTAGAAACCATATTTTGTATTCAACGTGGCCTTTCTCTCCTCCCCGTCTCAGACTTTGACAAGGAAGCATTTTTCACACAAGTGGTAGCTGCTCATACTTTACCCACAATGAAAGGAAGTGGATACCTGATTTTGACATTTAGTGTGTTATTGGCTTTGCAGTCTATAAAGGTCAGAAATTCCTCCCTTCATGGACACAAGAAAACAAAGAGCAAAAGACCGGGGTCTGCTCCTGAGTGACCATAGCCCTGTCACCTGGATTCACCCCCAGCCCTTAAAACAGGACAGCAGCTGCAGGGCTCCTTGGAGTCCAAATGAAATCCAACATATTGGGCAGAGAAAGAGCATTATGTATCAAAACGTGGCCGCACTGGCAGGTAGCCATAGCAAACCAAATCTGTCGCATTTAAATTCTCAAAGGCTGCATCCGCCGGTCTTTACAACCGAGTGTAAATTGACACAGGGGGCGATTCACACACTAGATTTGGTAGTACGTTTGGTAGCACTACAATAGTACTACACATCTACTATATAAGGCTATTCGCATACCTACATGATTAGGTCTCCTCCTCCGGCTCTTATATTTTGTATATGCTGAGATCTTCTCCCGGCTGTGAGAGGGGCAGGGGGCAGTGACTGGAAAATCGGAAATGTTTACTACTAAATGAGAGGGATTTACTGAGGAATAAGGTGGTGTACAGTGGAATTTAGGGTGGGATATGCACCCACCCACATTCCTGTTCATAAACTACACTTCTAAAATGTCCACAGCTAAAAAGGACCCAAGAGAGTATTAAATATGCTTCACATAAAAATATGTTTTATAACATGTTTTAATTTAAAATAAATGTAAAATTAATTTTTATAAAAATATGTACATTAACTTTAATTCCAATTAATTCTATGCATAACATTTTGCAATTTTTAGCTAGTAAATAAATAAATATAAACATTTTAATTTAGGTAGGTTTTTAATAAAGCTTAAAAAAAAGTTAAAATGTAATTTATTATATTTAAGTTGGATACATATTTAATTCAAAATTAAGCTAAAAGTGCTGTGATATTTTCTATTTTCTTCTGTTTTAAATAAATATATAACATTAATTTACAATAATATCTAGAAAAAACATATTTTAAGCTTTTCTTTTAAAGTTTGCTGAACTGTTTACAATTTCCCTGTCGGTTACCACAGAGAGATCTCCGCCCCAGTGGTGGAGAGCTTCGCTTATGTGTGAATAGTTAGAAGTGGTAACTTTACACTTATGCATTTGTCTCCACTCCGCTGATTTCAGGGAGCGGAGACATGCAACCCTACACTTTGTAGTACATTTGTAAATGGTGAATCGCCAACAGTAGTAAATTTGCTACAACATGTAGATTTACTCAAGTGTATATTTACCTTTATGAATAACCCTCACAATCTTTAGCACTTCATTGCGTCGATTGAGCACCATGTAAAACTTTAGCAGATTTGGCAACTAGTGTCATCCACTAGAGTTTCTAAGTTCAGCCCCAACTCATCAGCTCCTCCTTAGTTCATCAGCTTCAATTCGCTGGCTCCCGGTAGCATAATTCCTTATGAAGAATCTGAGGAGATGACAGTACATCACCAAATGGTTAGTGCGCACTACAAAACCAAGTAAAGCTAAAAGGCTAAAACTAATATGCATTGGTAGAGCCAATAGGTTTTGTGTGTGTGTAATGTGTGTGTACGCTGCAAAAATTAAAAAAAATATTAGCTTTGCCAATGCTCTTTGTGTACCGCATCGGGAAGAGTAAGCAGAGACAAAAGCATCTAAGAAAAATAAGGTACAGAAAAAAGTGTTTCTTTCTTTTCTGTAGCACTCATTAATTTTTTAGATGCTCTTGCCCAAGCTTATACTTCAGTGCTACTGGGCCGCTCACTGACTAATGATAAACACAATGGCCATCTTGAAACAATAAAACTATGGTAGAATATGTAGAGTGCCGTTCCAGGATGGCCAACAAATGTATACTCATTTGTACATGGCACAGCACCAATGGGAGCGCGCATTGAAAAAAGCACCTGCAAAATAGATGCTACAGAAAATAAGTCAGACATCTTTTTCTGTACCATCCACTTTCAGATGCTTTTGTCAGCGCTCATTCCCTAGCGCTATTGGGCTGATTACCAACTGATTCCAGGGGCAAAGATAAACTTTCATGCATTTCAATGATGAAGGAAGGACTAATCCAAACACAAATTAAAAAATAAAAAGATTAAAATACTGTTGTGTGCTGCTCCGTGATGACATTGACAATGACTCAAGCCAATGGCAGAAAGACTTGTAGTAAATGGAGCTATTGGCTGAAGGAGGCTCACTTAAACTACCTTAAAATAGGTATACAACACTGTACGTTTGCCATCACCATACACATCAAACCTGAAACTTTTAGTGACCTGGACAACTACTGTGAGAATTGTTGTGTTTTATATGGTGTAGTTATGTGACCTTACCGTGCAATACACTCTCACAACTGTCTTTGGTCCAGGCAGGCTTGTTTGCAAAACCTTTAGCTCAACCCTTGGTAGCTGTAGCTTTGGACAGGAACTAGTGTAAAGCATTTAGAAGTACAAAACTATAGCGTAAGAAAGTCATGCAATATGACAGAAATCCAATACCAATTTATAAAAGTAGATGATATTTTTATAACTTTTTAGACACCAAGGTGAGCAAAATCCACTGTAGGGTTCCAGAGTAATAGATTTTTAAGTAAAACGAAATCACAGCTTTTTAGTCCAAAGCACAAACAAGCATTGGTATCAGTAATATATAGAAACTTTAAAAAAAATTGAAAGAGTTGTGTTCACCTACTCCGGCCTGAGAAGAATGCTTGTTTCCGGTCCAGGGAAGACATGGCTTGGTAGTTCGGGCTGGACTGTCCCCATGAGGCACAGGGTCAGACTGATTTGCATATGGCCATGTCTGAACTGGGGTGGTGGAGTAAGCTAAAGAATGATGGTGGATTAAACCCAGATCAGTTGACTGGGGGTGAGTGTTTGATTTGCTCAAGCACTCCGTCTATCATCCCCTTTGTTATCGTATTATTGTTACTTAGCCTTGGACTTGTTCACGCTACTCCTTAGGAGGGCAGAAGGCCATCTGATGGCCAGCAGCTGTGCAAGGCAACTGGTCAAGCTGGATAAGAAAGGGGCAATTTTCTAAAAGTTGCCTTTTCTTAAAAGTGACATTAAGTTGCTCTGCTGCTCTGACATTACTCAACATTCCTAAATGCAATCATATCTCTGGGGCCATTAGGAGCCTTCATGGGCTCCCAGTCAAGCAGCATGTCGAATTTCAGGCGCTCTGCCTGGTCCACAAAACTACAGCAACAATGACAATTTAGAGGTTTTGTTGTTAGGATATAATAAAAGTATATGTCCTACTTAATAATATACAGGTCCATGCCTTAGAGCGTCATAGCCCTTCCTTAGGAGAGACTTACATATACTGTTAAGGTGAGTGGGGACTTTGCCATTGGCTTAAATGGCAAAGTCAAAATAGCAGTTTTAAAACTGCTCTTCCAGGCTGCAATGGCAGTCTGGGAGCCATTTTGTACTTTGTCATACACAGGGTGACACACTCAGTGCTGCAGCTCCGAGATGAACACTCAGTCTTACAAGTCCTGGGCACCCTTGGTACCATATACTAGGGACTTCTAAACAAGGCCACTGGAATTATGAGACTGCACTGCATTTTTCACATAATTACAGATTTGCCAATTTTGCCACCTAATCCATCATCTGGCACATAATCTGCAGATTTAAAAAAAACAATTCTAGCTCAAACGGTTCTAAAGTTACTACAGCTAAATTAAATGCTACAGCAAGTGCTGTTATGCAGTGGAAAGACCTTTGCAAAGCTGGACTGGTCACCTTTCGGTTGCTTATTGATATATTTAAGTGTTAAATTGGTACTAATGTAATGCAACAAAAAATGGGAGCAACAGAGGGAATATAACCAGGTTGCCCTCCACTCACAGAATCCAAACACAAATGACCTGGTTACACAGATCACTGACTCTTTGTGGTTTGTATCAAGCAGGTATCATGTACTCCTAGGTAGGACTATGCTCATTTGTCCGGTCATGCCAACCTCAAAGTGTTCTCGTAAAAGATTTTTGTTTGTCAACCATACCCAATTGATCTCACATCCACCAAAGAAAAAGTGTGAGAAAAGTCAGAAACTTCCTCACGTAAGCACCATCCGTGGAGCTTCTGGTTGGAACTCACCTATTTGCTTGTTCTGTCATCATTGGTAACTTTCATGAAAGAAAAACAAAAAAGAAGTGGAAGTTTTGCCCAAATATCAAGTTTATGTGAAAAGGTGAAGAAAAAATAAAGTGTAGATGACACTGTCATCCATCAACTGTCTAGACCCATAATGTGGAAAAGAAGAAAGATACATTTCTAAATTAAAATGAGTTTTGGAGAACTATTCCATACATTCTTTATTTTTGATGGTGTCCACACTCAGATTAAAAGAAATTGCACGTTTAGACTATTTTATTTGGGATGGCCTACATGTTTCATTGCCTTGCACAATTAGTGACAATTTCACCAGGTCACAGGGACGCATCTCCATCTTAGCAGATATGGAGCTGTCCTGCTCTCTCCCTTTCAAGCAATGCTGAGCAATAACATATGTTGCTGCACTGCATGAGGTATTAGTAAATCTGACATAAAATATCCAAGAACCTTCTAAGGCCTCTGTCCCAGGTGTGGTGTTAAATGTAACTTGCAGATGCTGTATGTAATTATTGTCTATCTGTCTGTCATACACTCTATTAATAAAAACATTAAAAACATAAAAAAATATCCAAGAACATTGTTACTCTAAGGATATCTGAGTTAATGCCAAATTTGACTGAGGCAAATCAGAATGAATTAATACCAACATGCTAATATGCCCTGGGGTCTATTTACTAAGATTTAATGCTGTGTATGCATCACAATAGTGATGCAAAACAACGTTAAATATTTTGATACCTATTTACTTTCCAGCATAAAACCTGTTTTACGCTTGAAAAATCGCTCTGCATTACAATGTTTAAAGTTAGTTTGAGCGTAATTTTGAGTACTGTAGGGGTATGCTTCCAGTACAAACCCTACGCTAGACTCATAGAGAAGCCCTTGCACTATGGTGAAAAGGTGTGTCCGTGGCGCATGACCACACACTTCTGCACCGGCGTTAGGGAAAGGGGAGGAGAGTGTCATATTTCTGTAAATATGGCGCTGTCCTGCTCTCTCCTCATGCAGCGCGGCATGTGTGGCTGCTGCACTGTGCTGCGTGAGAAACTGGTAAATCTGGCACTCTGTTTGTTAGAAGCCATTAATTATTTCACTGCAAGTTAGATGACCATGGTTTTTGTACAAATGGCATTCCAATCTGAATACACAGATTTGAAAGTGTTTTCCTACAGGATAATGAAGGAAAAAGTTTTGGCATAATAAAATATTTGCCTAAGTTCACACGAATTAAGAGGGGAAGCCGAGATTTATCCATGTTTTCTGGTTACACTTTGCACCAAACAGCCAGTAAATGGTTATTTGTCTTCTCTTGTGCTAAGGCTTTGCTTTTACCTCTGTGCATTTTTCTGTAGTTTCAGTATAGCGAGAACTCACATTGCAGGTATTGGAACTCTCTCCGTTAGCACCATTACGTTATAGAGGGCCACTTTTCATTATTTATAGGTATGAGGAGGTTATGTTATTTACCCAGAATCACAGGATGTTGAACCGAGGCCGAGACTCGAAATTGGCTTTGCAACACCCAGGATCAGGGAGGTAGGTAGGCACAAGGCACATGAAAACTTAGCTCAATGGTCCAAAAGGACTACGAGCTGAGCCAGAGCCAGTCTTCAGGCTCCAGCCTAGCTCGAGCTTTCAGTGGCTCGCTAACCTCTAGATCAGTACTGAAATCACTGGAAGGCACTAACAGCGTTGGCAGTTATATCTACAGATGAACAGTCGCGGCTGGCATGACTTGCACGTGGAAGGGGCAGGGGTCACGCGGGACGAGGTTAATTAAAAAATGTTTTTAAATTAAACTTACCTTCGCCTTCGGTCCTGCGTCATGGTTCCTCTCTCTGTTCCTCACTGGAAGCAGGCAGCCGCCCTCTCCTCCCCTAAGCCAATCACAACGCTGCAATGGCAGCATTGCGATTGGCTGGGACGCCGACCACACAGGCATCTTTGGGGAGGCCATTTTCTCCATGCAAGCTGTATGTAGCCTACATGGAGAACACGGGACAGTGCATATGACTGGTTTGGTCGATCCTAGGGCTGACCAAACAGCTGGTGCCCACAACAGTGGGCAAGCCACTCCTCCCCTGCCTGGAGCACGACCGCCCACCTGCCCGCCCCCAAACAAACCTTTCTGCTTTCTCGCAGTGACCGAAGCAGAAACATAAAATGGTATTCATAATACCATTTTATTTTTCTACTTCTCGCACTGCGAGAAAGCAGTGGGGGGATGCTCCTCCGCAAAAACAACAGGTGATGGACAGAATGCAGAACAATGTCATATATTCACCCCAGTACAAAGATCTGGGCCTAAATCCATCATTTTTTTGCTCACCATGCCATTCCAGTTTGAACCCAGCCATATGCAAATCAGTCTTGAACCTATGCCCCATGGGAACAGTCCAGCCCGAACTGCCAAGCCAGGTCCTCCCGGATTGGAAACAAGCATCCTCGGACTGGTTTCGGGCTTCCAGCCCTCATCAGCCAGGATAGCTTGATTCCAGTGGCATGGAGAGCACGGGACTCACGTCTGAGCATACCCGTCCCACTCGAGGTGACAAATGCAAAAACAATGCAAGTCAAAGCAAAATTCCAGCACACCCAAAGAAAATTGAATAGTGCAGAAGAAATCAGAACGCCCAGTGAACAGTAGGGCCTATTCTACAGCAACAAACAAGCTGTTTGGGACACCAAAATGCGAATTACTAGAAGCGGATGCCCAGAAGTAACGGGGAGACCCAAAATGGCGCCTGCGACGATCTGAGAGACCCGCTAAAGAGACGAGGCGAAGACAACGGGGACAAGGAGAAGATCCTCAGAAGGCGAGGTCAGTGCAAAAAATCCCCCCACCACCGTCACCAACACCATCTGGCCAAGAAAGACCTTAAGAAGCCCCCCACACCCCTGACAAAGCGCAGCACGAAGAACGAAACTGAAAGCGCAGAATTGGGCGGCCATCTTGAGAAGGACGCGGTGAGGGGCAGTGTGTAGTGGGGAAAGCAGCTAAACGGAACAAGGGCTGAGGACGGCAAAAAAAAGCGAGTGCAAGAGGAAACAAGAGGAAGTAGTGCAGGCCACACTAGCGTTGGCCCCAGAGTGGAAAGAGGATCTGTGTGACCCGCTCAAGTGACGCTCAAGAGACGAGGCAGTGACATAGTGAGGATCGTCAGTCAGCGAGGTCAGTGCAAAACAGCACCCCACCCCCGAAACCAACACCAGCTGGGCAAGAAAGACCTTAAGAAGCCCCCCACACCTCCGACTAAATAGCAAAACTTAACGAGGGCTGGGGAAGGCGTAAACAAGCGAGTGCAAGAGGAAACAAGAGGAAGAAGGGCAGGCTACACTAGAGCTGAACCCCAGAGAGGAAAAAAGCAGATCTAAGCTGAAACTAAACAAGTAATCCCCGCAAAGCGACGAGACAAACGGATACAAACTAAAATGAAACCATAGAGGGGTACAGGGGGCCGCCTGTGAGCGCTAAAGCACTAGAACACAATAACAGCATGCGCTACAACGCTAAAAAAAAGGAATCTACCACGGACCAAAGGGGACAACGATCTACACACGGTGAGCACGCAACTAGAGGGACCGGCGAGGGCAAAAGCTGCATATTTTACAGAGTCACAACAGCAAAAGTGAATCAAACGGAAGATCCAACAGAGACCCCCACAGTGTCTCACTGTTACCGGTACAAACACAGGAGGGGCGCCGAGTGGTCAGGGCCCGCGCAATTAGGACACAGAACAAACAACTGCCAAAAACTACCACGAACCCAACAGGGCTACAAATTGAGAAGTCTTTCCCACACTAATAAGGAAGCCCAGTCATGGCAGACAACACGAGTCACAAGGACCTAGTACACAAGAAAAGTAATGCACCAGCCGTGCCAGAGCCAAAAAAGAGAGTCAAGCAGGAAAGACTGAAACCAAAACCCAAAAGCGAGCTATACAAGCACAGCGACAGCGAGCCACAGAGTGAATTGCCACAGAGTGAATTCCCACAGGAACACGCAAACCAGCCAGTACCACAGAGCAGCAACAAGAGATTTGAACTCCTCCAGGCAAGGAGAGGGCTAAAGGTCATGGCCGTTAACGATGAGAAAATCTTTCAACTGCCGAAAAAAATCAAAACGGAAGCCAACGCAGAGCCTCCCATTAAACAGAAGTCTGACATCAGCAGCACACTAGACAGCATACTTAAAAAATTGGCTGAAGTCCACGACCTAGCCAAAACAACAAAAAAATACACAGACGCAATCCAACTCGAACTGGCTGCTGTCAGAGCAGACATCCATGCGGCAAACAACAGGCTATCAGCAGTTGAGCATGGGGTCAGCGATATAGAGGACGGGGGACAACACACAAGCAAAGGGATCAGCACCCTAGTGAAGGCAACCACATACCTCCAAAAACAAGCAGCGGAGTTCGAGGACCGCAACAGAAAAGGAAATATAAGAATTCTTGGGGTACCAGAAGGAGAGGAGGATAAAGCGGGCTTATGTGTGCCACTCATACAGAACCTCATACCCAAGCTGACGAATCTCAAATTCGAGAACCCCTTTGAGCTTTACAAAGCTTACAGAGCCCAAGCCTTCAGACTAACTAACAGATCGGGCCCAAGACCAATATTATGCAAACCACTACGCTCACACCACACGGACGCCATTTTTGGGGTAGCAAGGAAAAACCCAAATCTACAATGGAACGGTCACAAAATAATCCTCAGACAGGACTACTCGAAGACTACAGTAGACATAAGGAAAGGATTCCTTGCTCAGAGAGACAGGCTAAGGAAAGAAAACATCACCTTCACCTTCGCCGGCCCTACCAGATTCAGAATAAACAACAAGGGGAAGTCGCAGACCTTTGAAGATCCAGCGGAACTTTCAAGATACCTACTAGGACCAGCCCAGCAGGAAATGGAGACGACAAGCTTGTCGAGCAAGAGGAGTGCCTCCCCTAATCTCCGGATCCAGGGCCGCAAGGCGTGGACACGTGGACACATGCGTCCCACGTGAAGCGCGTCCGACTGCCACTGCCATATGATGAATGGGTGAGAAAAGGCGTCGCTGATGACGAATGTGAAGTAGTTCCTCGGTATATACCCTTCTCGGATGCTTTGTTGAGGGGTGAGGAGCCAAATCAAAAGGAGAAGAGGCCGGCTCTGATTGCAAGTGGTGAGGCTTCTCCTGATCACACAGAGCAAACATCAGCGGATAAGTCCCCTGCCATTGAGCCCCCCATTCTGTTCACAGATCCAGAGGTGCGAGGGAGCACTCGTTATAATCTGCGGCCTAGGAAGGGAAGGAAGGAGAACTGAGCACTGGAAGTAGGGCTGAGATAGGGACTTAGAAGAGAACTGTGTTGAAGAATAGTTAAGTGTTAGGGATGGACTGCTGGAAGGAGCCCTGGTGCACTGTCGCGACATTGTCAGATGGGACACTAGGATTGCGCCTGGGCCCGGATTAAGTGCTCCTGAGTCGCAAAAGCTGTGCGACTCCTTCGTGGGATTAGGGAACGAACAATAGAAGCCTGCCTGTGAGGCTTTAACGGACACAGGGAGAAGATCCCTTCTGAGGGTGAAGAACCCCCTGGCCAGCTTCGGTGTGACTGTGACTGTTTGAGTATCTTTTTTTAGTTTAGTTTTGGACTTTTAGTTAGAGAACATGTACCCCTTTGGCCGTCCAAATCCTGAGGAGGAGCAGCCTTTTGCAGCTCCTCGTAGACCAGAACCCGACTCTCCATGGCTCGTTCTGCCCCGAAAAGGAAAAATTGTGGCCATTGTGATATTCATCATTGTATTTCTAATAATTCTTGGAATACGGTTTTTCTTAGATAAAGCCTATCCTGTTCATATGTTTATCCCTACCCCTTCTGCCCTTCCCGAGCACAATATGGTTACTGTTGATTATGGTGAACAATGTTTGCGAAAAGGTTACCGTGATAATGTTTTTATCAAGACTCTACATCATGCCCATGCCGTGTATAATGTGACAGATTGTTGGGTTTTTGGGTTGTTACCTTCTGCTGCCTATAAAAAGGATAGATTGCTGGCACTCCCTTTAACTCCTGTGAATAGTTGTGTGGGATGGTACACTTTAATTGGCATGGTGAAATTCTTTCAACAACCTGATTTTCTAGATCCTCGATTACCTAGTAGAGGATCTACTTTGACAATGCGAGTACACCCTATGCCTACCCTTTCTCTTGGACAGTTGTTTACTGACGGACATTTTGATCAGACATTTCTGGAAACATGCTCGAAGAAGGTGGGACGATTTGTGGCTCCTAACGACACTGACAAAGTTAGGGAGAGCTTTCTCCAATTGAACTCTTCTCTGGCTTATAGACACCCTCCTGCGACAAATGGTAGCAGTCATTCTTTGGTGCCCCTGGCCGTTGTTGGGCCTTCACCATTCTTCTGTATCCTGGGGAGGGGCCTTATAAAGGTTGGGAACAGTTCTTGCAATGTGACTGCTTTGATCCGCTTGCTCCTTAGTCCTTCTTTGGTCACTCCCCCGAATATTTACTTTGTTTGTGGAGATAATGGATACCTGTGGTTGCCTGAAGGTTAGGGTGGGGTCTGCTATCTGGCTTACCTGCTTCCTCCTTTCTATGTAGCACCCTCAGACTATCATAAGACTCATCGTCGGTTTGCTATAATGCCTGGACAGCGTACAAGGAGGGCACTCCAGGTTGAAGATGTGGATTAGACTGATACTTCTTTACAACAATGGACAGATTTTTCTAAGGGTCTTCTGCCGTTCTGGGGTCCCATATTTAACAGTAGGGCTATTCGGAGACTGTCAAGGGTGAAGGTGAAAGTAGTGAATACTGAGGCAGACATTGCAGCTAATATGTCTGTCGAGATGCAGGCTATGAGATTATTTACGATTCAGAATAGGATGGTGCTTGACGTCATTCTTGCTGATAGGGGTGGAGCCTGTCGCGTCATCGGGAAGTCTTGCTGTGTGTATATTCCAGACTCGGCCCCCACTGTTAACTTGGCTGTACAGAAACTTCATAGATTAGCGACTGAACTTCATCAGGACACTGGTACTTGGTCACTACAGAAATGGCTGTGGTGTGTTTTCTCCTCTTGGGGCTGGAAGATTTTGATGGGTGTTGTAGGAGTAGTAGGTATATTGTTGACTTGTTGCCTATGTGTTTTTTGCCTTCCTCTTTGTTGCTCCATGTGTGCCAGTAATTTGCAATCTTCTAAAAGATCGACCCGCCAGTATCCTGTTTCTAATGACATGGAGCTCCATGATCTTCACTGGTTGATGCTTATTGATGATGATGTTTTTGATTGATATGTTTCCCCCGTCACTAGCATGATGTGTAAAGACCTTATCTTTTGGTTAATAAAGGCTACGCTCATGTTAGCCACATAATGCTTAAAGAGGGTCTGATAGGTTTCATTTTCCGATGCCCCGCCCACTTACATTTATGAGTTAGCATAATGTGTCTAACTAATGATGTATTCATTTATGCATTTACGTTTATATTCTCCATCTCATTATTCATTTATGCGTGTGATGTTATTCAGTTTTCTAAGCTTAGCTTGTGTGCCACCATTTTGGAGTGCTTCTCTCTGCGTGCAAGTCGCACTCGCTCATCCCCCCTACCGTAGGAATAGAAAAAACCCTGAACGCAGCAGTTTTCGTTTCTTAGCTAACTGTGACCGAAACTATAAAAAAAACCTAATCAGTAATGTTCCCATGCGCTGGAGATGCCGAGGCCCGGCTCCGCGGCCTTGGGCAGAGATAACCAAATGTTACTACTGCAGGTGCAGATACCTCTTGTGTGAGGCCATTGTTCACCCTCTCCGGGGTCCAGTACTTTTCCAGTATGGGCGTGTTTTACTTTGCTGTACCATCTTATAATGTATTGCTGTGATGAGATGAGTCAGTCCTCTCGGCGCACTCTTAGGGGTGAGGTCGAACAGGGCCCTCTCATATGGGAGTTTGTGGCCTAATAAAATACTTTGTTTATTCTTCTCTACTGTCCGGCTGACTTCTTGCTTGGTAATTATAGGTGAGTGCGGTAAGTCACTCGGGTGGATTTGAGCCACGCTTATCACTAGAACAACCACAGCGAACTAGAATATACAGGGGAAGGAGTTGGCGGGAGGGATCTTGCCGTCGCACACATTCAGTATGATGTTTTTGCTCAGGGGGGGAGGGAAGGGAGGGGGGGAGGGGTCGTCTTGTCAGTCTTGTCTGTCTTGTCTGTCCTGTTTGCCTAGTATGTCTCGGCCACGTCTACGTATCTGACCACACCAAACTTTCTAGCAGACCGCCCAGGACGACGTTGCCACTACAACCAGCTACCCTGGCACACGAAGCTAGGACAAAGGAGCCCAAACGCCCCAGAAACCACACCATTGTAGAGTCCTTAGAGGGAAAAAACTGAAGAAATGGGACGGGAGGATAGCGAGGCCCACACACTGTAAGCCATGACACTGAATAACAACCCAGCCCTGCATGCAGACCTAAAGATTGTCTCCCTCAACGTAAAAGGTCTAAACCACCAGATTAAGAGAAAGAAGGTACTAGACTACCTGGCAAAGACTAAAGGAGATGTTATCCTACTACAAGAAACCAAACTCTCCAGGGAGGACGCAACTAAGCTTAGGGAGAGATGGATAGAGCAGGTTGCCTGCTCCCCAGCAGTGAGCAAGAAATGAGGAGTCATCGCACTGATAAACAGAAAATCTAAGATAACCATTGAGAACGAACAGTATGACGATGAAGGGAGACTATTAATAACTCAGTTGAAGAGAGGCGACAAAACCATACTAGTAGCAAACATATATGCACCAAACACAGACAACAGATCATACTGGGAGGGGATATCGAGGAAACTGGAGGCAATCTAATCTAATGATATGACTGTAATGGCAGGGGACTTCAACCTAGCACTAGATCACACCCTAGACAGACAATCGATGTCCCAGGCTCAGCCACCCGCATCCCACAACACTCTAAAGAACATATGTAACAGATTTAACCTGAAAGATCCTTGGTGTTTACAACATCCTGACTCCAGGGACTACACTTTCTACTCCAACCCACACAACTCCTACAGTAGAATAGACTACATCCTCATCTCAGGATCGCACACACACCTGATAGAACACACGGAAATCGCGGCAAGGACAATCTCCGACCAATCATGCATCAGTCTACAACTAGCAGGTCGACACAATAAACACATCCGCGCAGATGGAGGTTCAACAACATAGTCATGGCAAAACAGGAGGACAAAACTAGAATTGAGCAAACCATCAGGGATTACATCAAGGACAACGATACACCAGACATAGAGACCAAAAGCCTATGGGAAGCGCTTAAAGCGACGATTAGAGGTTTGCTAATAGAGATCAAAGCCAGATGAGATAGGGAGGCAAAAGCACAGTTGGACCGACTGGAAAGTGACATCAAACAACTAGAAATTAAACATATCGGTGACACTTCAAACACTGGTACGCTTGTAGAACTCACAGGGAAAAAGTACGAATTCAACAGAATTTTTAGCGAACGAGCAGGCCTAAGGATAAAAAACTTACAAACAAATCAACCTCTGCGAGGCAAACAAGGCAGGGAAAATCCTAGCGTCATATCTTAAGCACAAACAAAGACAACACTGCATCTCAACAATCACTGATGCTAACAACATCGCACACACCCGACATAAGGACATCCTACGCACATTCATGGAATTCTATCAAGATCTATACAAAAGAGACGATACTCTGGACCAGGAAGGCTGCAGGGCCTACCTAGACAGACTTAACCTGCCCAAGATAACAAAAGAGGAAGCCAGGGCACTAGGCCAAGACATAAAAGCCAATGAGATTACTACAGCTATCAGATCCATGAAAGACAACAAAGCCCCAGGGCCAGATGTATACACAGCCCCTTTCTATAAAACCTTCCAAAATCAGCTACTTCCGGTCATGAAAAAAGTATTCAATCACTGCGAAAGGGAGGGGGAGGTAACAGAATCTATGTCACAAGCTAACATAATTGTGATACACAAGGAAGGCAAAGACACACAGGGGCCCAACAACTACCGCCCCATTTCACTTACCAACATAGACTGCAAAATATATGCCAAAATCCTAGCCACAAGATAAAACAAAGTGCTCCCACAGCGGATTGGAAACAAACTGGTAGGCTACATGAAAACACGCATGTCTCACGACAACACAAGACTCCTTTGCCAGGTCATAGAGCACTCCTCCAAATCAGACAACTCGCCGGTAGCAATAACGCTAGACGCAGAAAAGGCCTTTGACAGAGTGTCCTGGCAATTCCTAGAACAGAGCATGCAAGCGTACAACCTGGGAGAAAGCTTCACGAGGAAAGTTATGCCACTTTATAAAAGCCCCATGGCACAGATAGCTATTAAGGGGTCAACATCAAACCAATTCAGCCTCCAGCGGGATACGAGGCAAGCCTGCCCCCTATTCCTGGTGCTGTTCCTACTAGCACTTGAACCCCTGATTAAAGACATCCTAGCAAACAGAAATATGGCGGAAGTAACCATCAACAGCCTATGTGGATGACATACTCATAATAACAGAGGACCCAGACCATTCTATACAAGCACTCATGGACACCATAGAGACATACGCTAACCACTCCGGATACAAACTTAACAGAGATACATCGGAATGCATGCCACTCAACATACACAAAACCAGAAAGGTAATAGGCGTCTCAGGGTTAGCCTGGCAACCAGGGTTTGTTAAATACCTAGGTATCCAATTTGGGAAAAACCTGAGAATCACTCTAGAGCAGAATGAGAAAGTAACCCTAGAAAAGATCAAAGGGCTCCTGGAAACCTGGTCGCCCAAGTACATCACTTGGTGGGGGAGAATAGACACCGTAAAGATAATGATCACTCCGGTAGTAAACTACCTAGCAGGAATGCTTCCCCTCACTCTCACAGACGAATTCCACAGAAAAATATACCAAATGATTAACAAATTCATATGGCAAGACAAAAAACACAGAATAAGCCTCCCAAAACTAAGACTAGACAAGAAGCTAGGAGGACTAAACGTGGCGGACCTCAGGACATTCCAGACTGCCTTCATAGCCAGATAAGGAATGTACTGGGTATTACCGAACCAGAAATACACCCCAACCTGGCTCTCTATAGAGAATGCCATTCTAAACAACACCGATCCTTTGCTCTCCTCACCGCCAACAAGCAGGCACAAAAGAATAACCAGAGATTTAAAACCACTAGTCACGCGCTTCTTAAGGTAGACAAGAAACTCGAACACAGCATCAAAAACTTGCACTGGGAAACCCTCTAGGCAAACCCCAAGATTAAATACAGAGGGACACCCCTGGACATAGAGTCTAGTGTCACTAGATTGGCTGAGAGCCAACCCGCCCCAGTGGAGGGCTCACCTAATTTTGAGATGTATGTTAAGCATGGATTGACTCCAATTTTGTTCAATACTTTGTGGCACAAGTACACTAAGGGTAACGTAGATTTGCAATGGCCGTTGACTGGTTCTTTCGATGTGGCAAAACTAGATTATTTACAGGACAGATTATTTGCTAAGCGTAGCCGCCAGAGTATGTTTGACTCTTTGAGGGTGTGGCAAAAGGAAGTAAGGGAAGGACAGATGAGAGAGGAGAAAGTGGCTCAGAAGAGAGCAGCGTAGACGATGGCACAAAAGGCGAGAGAACATACTAAGAGAGAATGAGATACAGATTGAGCGCGCAGACAGACTTCATAGGTTGCAGACGGATAAAAGCTATGTAGTAAGAGAGGAAGAGTAAGATGAGATGGAGGACATTTTGAGTGCTCGGCCCCCTCCCCTGTATGCTCCGCAATCATTGTACCCTGTGTTGACAGGTTCTGCTTCCCTTGCGGTGGTTTCAGTTCCACAAACTGCTGCTCCTCCCTTGTTCAGAACCCCCACTTCCTCTGTTTCGGCCCCTACTTTGTTGAGAGATGTTGAACAAGCATTGTCTTCTGTCACCTCTTCCGTGACCGCGCCCTTGGTTTCACTCTTTGCGGCGAGCCCACCTGCCCCCTCTGTGCTCTCTTCTGCACTTCCCACTGTTTCTGCTAGCGCTACCCCCCAAGGTGAGTTGACGACCCCGATTCGAGGTGCTGGAAGTGGGTTACTTACCCAAGTACGTAAGTTGCTTACACGCTCTACTGTTGGGTTGGATGAAAAAACGATAGTGGCTAATCAGGCTTGTCAGTGGACTAGGAATCCTATTTATGTACTGGAAGACATCTGGTCCACAGTGAAGGATTATGAGCCTCTGATGCAACAGCATGCTTCGTGGCATATGTAAAAGACGCTGATAGCGTTGTGGGAGCAGGGTTATTTGTGGAACGGTGCCCAGGGTTCTTTATGACATTAAGGACAGAGCCTATAGGGCTAATACTAGAATGAAGGATGTGTTAGAGAATCTGCGGACTTTGCTGGAATATAGAGATGAATTGCCGTCAGTAGGAGGGGCCCATTTTTCTGGAGCGCACTCAATGCGCAAAGTTCACCCTATTTTCCATCCTGAAGTGCCTGCAGTGGTAGACCCAGTAACTCAGAATGTGACCAGAGCTCGTGTAGAGGCGTGTTTCCAGTAACAGTGGGTATACACACCTTGGAAACGGAGCGAGGTGTTGGCGCTGAAGGCGCAGTTGCCCGACTCTAGAAAAAACCTGACTGCTTATTACAAAGAATTGACGGAAGCAGCTTCCTCGACGGTCATGACTTTAGCTGACATAGAATTGTTCTTTGGATTACTGGTTCCGGTGAATGTGTGGAGCCAGGTGAAGGGTACAGATCATGCGGAGGAATTGGGTGGTACTTGGGAGGAATTTCAGGACTGGGATAAGGAACGGAAGCCAGGAGACAAACCGAAACCTGAGATTTTAGCATTACCGGGGCGAATAATAAAATGTATGCACTCCCTTATTCCTCCAAAGAAGGTGGATTGGGATAAGTTGACTGCATGTAGACAAAATAAAGATGAAGCGGTTTCAGATTTCTTCACTCGTTTCGAAGAAGCCTTTTTGGATTTTAGTGGTCAGGATCTCTCTCAGGATGGGGGCTTGCGACTTTTTGTGAACAGGTTTGTAACCAACTTGTTACCAGAAACAGCGGCTAGATTGCAGGCATCGGAGAGTACGTGGATGATGTCCACCCCCTCTGGTATTCTGAGTATGGCTCAGTATTATGAACATAGAGAGAACGAAAACAAAGACAGACAGGAAAAGAAAGCCAAAGACTTGAAGACAAGGGTGCTGCTGCAGCAGGTGTCGAAGGGTCGGGGACGTGGAGCCCCACCTATGGTAGCAGGTCGAGGTGGAAGTAGCTATGGAAGGGGACAGAAGAGAGAGAGGTTGGGGCCGAATCAGTGTGCGAACTGCAAAAAGGAGAGATGGTGGAGAGATTGTCCGGAGCTTCGGTCCAATGCTGGACCTGGCAGAGGTAGAGGTCATGGTGAATTTCGCAGGGATGACAGACAGTTTGATGAGGAAAGGCGACCAGGGAGAAATTGCTTTGACGGAGAGAGGGATCGACAACATTTTCAAAAGGAGGGTGACCATGATAGAGACAGACAGTACTATAACCAGTACTACAACGACGCATACGCAATGGATGATATAACTGGCTTCTCCCATAACTAGGACAGCGTAGGACAGGGCATGGGACCAGTTTCTGTGGATGTTGATCAACGTGGACCCTATGTGATTGCGGATTTGTTGGGGTCTCCTCAGAAATTTTTGGTGGACACGGGTGCTATGAAAAGTTCTGTAGCACGTTCTCAGGTCCCAGGGGCGGCTCTGTCTGGCAGGAATAATGTTTCCGTTGGGTTCTCAGGTACTCCGGTAATTAGCCCCATTTCTAAGCCTCCAACACTTACGATTGGTCCTTTCACCATTGACTCTCCTTTCCTTTTGACTTCGAATTGTGGCGATAATTTGCTGGGTTTGGATTTGTTGAAGAGATTGCATTCCACCATTTACTGTTCTCCGGACGGTGTGTGCGTCACCTTGGGTCCTACTGTCGCGCGTGCACAACATTGCTTCTCAAAAGACGAGCCTCTTCCAGCTGAGTTTGTGGGGATCCCAGGGACTTTGTGGGCCAGTAGTGATACTGATGTGGGAAAGGTGGATATTGCCCCTGTGTCCATCAAGGTTAAGGTGGGAGCTCGATTGCCCCGAATACCGCAGTATAAAATATCTAGGGATGGTGAAATGGCTTTGCTACAAATAATACAGGATTTGATACAGTCGGGTGTAGTGGAGGAGACGGCCTCTAACATTTGTAATAGCCCCATTCTTCCGATTCTCAAAAGACCCTCTGCTGATGCAGGTGATGGTGCACCTGATGTTTATCGTTTTGTGATTGATTTACGCCACATTAATAAGGTGGTTGAACTCCAATATCCGGTGGTCTCTGATATTACAACGATTTTGACCATGATCCCTCCCACCGCCAGATATTTCTCTGTTTTGTATTTGAAAAATGCTTTCTTTAGTATCCCGGTACACCCTGACAGCCGTCATCTCTTCGGATTCTCATTGGCTGGCCGCAGCTTCAGATTTTGTAGAATTCCTCAAGGCTATACCGAGAGCCCCAGCATTTATAGTCAGGCTTTGAAGGCTCAATTGGATGATTTGGAACTCCCCGAGGGCAATGTTTTATTGCAATATGTAGATGATCTTTTAATAGCGTCTGACACCGAAGATGGGTGTCGAGATGCTACGGTTAAATTGTTGCACCATCTGGCTCGAAATGGACACAAAGTGTCCCTTCCTAAATTTCAATACTGTCGACAGGAGGTTACCTACTTAGGTCATCTCCTATCGAAGGAGGGGAAGAGGTTGACACCGGAGCGCATCAAGGCGATAACTAACATGGCTGTACCTAACACGCAGCGAGAGGTGCGCGCGTTTTTGGGCATAACCTCGTATTGTCGCCAGTGGATACCCAATTATGCCTTACTAACCAAGCCCCTTCTGTATTTGACTACTAAAGAGGTGCGCAAACCCCTACCCTGGACTCCAGCATGTCACGAAGCTTTTGAGTCACTAAAAACTGCTTTGTGTTCTGCACCTGTTTTGGGAACTCCTGACAGAAGCCTTTTGTGCTTCATGTACATGAGGCAGAAGGTTGCGCGTTGTCTGTTCTAACTCAATGTTTTGGCGGGAAACAGAGACCTTGCGCTTATTTTTCTGCTATGCTTGACAATGTGGCGAGAGCGTTGCCGAGCTGTCTAAGGGCTACAGCGGCTGCTGCGGTCTCAATTAGACAATCAGCGGGGCTCGTGCTGGGTTCTGATCTCATAGTAATGGCACCGCATGCTGTGGACACTTTATTGAACAAAACGCAGACGCAGCATTTAACTAGTGCTCGTCTTACTGGTTATGAGCTCACATTATTCGCACCCCATGTTACGATTAAAAGATGTGCCACTTTGAACCCAGCCACGTTGCTACCCATCCCTTCAGATGAAAAGGACGATGAAGTCCATGATTGTTTGTTTCGGACAGAGGAGGAGACGAAGGGAAGGATAGATTTAACGGACACCCCCCTAGATGATCCCGACGGGAAGCTGTATGTTGATGGTTCCTGTTTTAAACTTGCGGATGGTACCTCAACTGCAGCATACGCAGTCACAACATTGAAAACAGTGGTGGAGACTTCTAGGGTCCCGTACCACTCAGCCCAAGTTGCAGAAATAATAGCATTGATGCGAGCGTGTGAATTGAGTGAAGGACTGGACGTGAATATTTACACTGACAGCCAATACGCCTTCGGCGTGGCTCATAGTTATGGGCGACTGTGGGCAGAGAGGGGTTTTTGACATCACATGGACAAAGGATCCAGAATGGTCTGTTGATATTACGACTATTGACAGCATTGACGCTTCCCTGACGACTGGCTGTGATCAAATGTAGTGCACACAAAGCGGTGGTAGATGATGTAGGCCGGGGCAATGCATTTGCAGATCAGACAGCTAAGGAGACAGCTAGGACAAAACTCCCACGAATGTTTGTGGCAGGACCAGCTAGGTGGGTACCGGACATTGACATGTTCACGAATACTGTGCAAAGTGTGCAGAACATACATGAAAAAGCGACTGAGGATGAGTTGAGGACATGGAAGGATGGTGGGGGACGGTTGGACTGGGATGAGTGTTGGACGGATGTGTCAGACAAAAGACTATGGTTACTCCCGGACGCATATGTCCTCCCAGTGGTGACAATGGCTCATGGGCCAGCTCATATTAGTGTGAAAGGGAATATGTAAATTACTAGATCCAGTGTGGAGTAATAAGAACATTTCCAAGATGGCAACCCATTTAGTGCAGCAGTGCATGGTTTGTTTAAGACATAATCCTGGAAAGGGAACACCTTTCCCGGTTGGAAATTTTGCTCCTCCTTCTTTTCCTTTTGAAGTGATCCAAATGGATTATATTGAGATGGAGAGAGTCAATAACCTTAAGTACGTCCTGGTGGTAGTATGCTCCTTTAGTAGGTGGGTGGAGGCTTTCCCAACTAAGGATTGTACAGCTAGCTCAACAGCTAAGATGTTGATAAAGGAATATTTCTCTCGCTATGGATTGCCCCGGGTGATCTGGAGTGACAATGGCATGTCCTTTAATGCCAAATTGATGAAACTGATATGTAAGGGACTACAGATATCACAGAAATTTCATGCAGCATGACACCCCCAGGCTGCGGGTTTGGTAGAGGCGTTCAACGGGACTCTGAAGCTGAAAATGGCCAAGATACAAGAAAGTACAGGGTTACGTTGGCCAGGCACCCTTCCCTTGGCTTTACTTTCCACTAGAGTGACAGTCAATTCCACAACAGGTGTCTCACCTCACAAGGTCATTTTCGGCCGTCCCTAGACCTAAATGTTTCTCGGAAATAGAATCCCCTTTGTTGATAGATTACCTGTATGCTTTGACTAAAGATCTCCGTTCTGTTCATCAGCAGGTAGCAGACACCCTGAAGCCACAGCCAGAGGGGGAAGGACACACTATACAACCCGGGGACTGGGTTGTCGTACCAGCGGAAGTCCTGCTTGGATCCAAGGTGGTCGGAGCCGAGGCAAGTTCTCCTCACCACCCGCACCGTGCTCCGGATCCAGGGCCGCAAGGCGTGGACACATGCGTCCCACGTGAAGCGCGTCCGACTGCCACTGCCATATGACGAATGGATGAGAAAAGGCGTCGCTGATGACGAATGTGAAGTAGTTCCTCGGTATATACCCTTCTCGGATGCTTTGTTGAGGGGTGAGGAGCCAGATCAAAAGGAGAAGAGGCCGGCTCTGATTGCAAGTGGTGAGGCTTCTCCTGATCACACAGAGCAAACATCAGCGGATAAGTCCCCTGCCATTGAGCCCCCCATTCTGTTCACAGATCCAGAGGTGCGAGGGAGCACTCGTTATAATCTGCGGCCCAGGAAGGGAAGGAAGGAGAACTGAGCACTGGAAGTAGGACTGAGATAGGGACTTAGAAGAGAACTGTGCTGAAGAATAGTTAAGTGTTAGGGATGGACTGCTGGTAAGAGCCCTGGTGCACTGTCGAGACATTGTCAGATGGGACACTAGGATTGCGCCTGGGCCCGGATTAAGTGCTCCTGAGTCGCAAAAGCTGTGCGACTCCGTCGTGGGATTAGGGAACGAACAATAGAAGCCTGCCTGTGAGGCTTTAACTGACACAGGGAGAAGATCCCTTCTGAGGGTGAAGTACCCCCTGGCCAGCTTCGGTGTGACTGTGACTGTTTGAGTATCTTTTTTTAGTTTAGTTTTGGACTTTTAGTTAGGGAACATGTACCCCTTTGGCCGTCCAAATCCTGAGGAGGAGCAGCCTTTTGCAGCTCCTCGTAGACCGGAACCCGACTCTCCATGGCTCGTTGTGCCCCGAAAAGGAAAAATTGTGGCCATTGTGATATTCATCATTGTATTTCTAATAATTCTTGGAATACGGTTTTTCTTAGATAAAGCCTATCCTGTTCATATGTTTATCCCTACCCCTTCTGCCCTTCCCGAGCACAATATGGTTACTGTTGATTATGGTGAACAATGTTTGCGAAAAGGTTACCGTTATAATGTTTTTATCAAGACTCTATATCATGCCCATGCCGTGTATAATGTGACAGATTGTTGGCTTTTTGGGTTGTTACCTTCTGCTGCCTATAAAAAGGATAGATTGCTGGCACTCCCTTTAACTCCTGTGAATAGTTGTGTGGGATGGTACACTTTAATTGGCATGGTGAAATTCTTTCAACAACCTGATTTTCTAGATCCTCGATTACCTAGTAGAGGATCTACTTTGACAATGCGAGTACACCCTATGCCTACCCTTTCTCTTGGACAGTTGTTTACTGACAGACATTTTGATCAGACATTTCTGGAAACATGCTCGAAGAAGGTGGGACGATTTGTGGCTCCTAATGACACTGACAAAGTTAGGGAGAGCTTTCTCCAATTGAACTCTTCTCTGGCTTATAGACACCCTCCTGCGACAAATGGTAGCAGTCATTCTTTGGTGCCCCTGGCCGTTGTTGGGCCTTCACCATTCTTCTGTATCCTGGGGAGGGGCCTTATAAAAGTTGGGAACAGTTCTTGCAATGTGACTGCTTCGATCCGCTTGCTCCTTAGTCCTTCTTTGGTCACTCCCCCGAATATTTACTTTGTTTGTGGAGATAATGGATACCTGTGGTTGCCTGAGGGTTAGGGTGGGGTCTGCTATCTGGCTTACCTGCTTCCTCCTTTCTATGTAGCACCCTCAGACTATCATAAGACTCATCGTCAGTTTGCTATAATGCCTGGACAGCGTACAAGGAGGGCACTCCAGGTTGAAGATGTGGATCAGACTGATACTTCTTTACAACAATGGACAGATTTTTCTAAGGGTCTACTGCCGTTCTGGGGTCCCATATTTAACAGTAGGGCTATTCGGAGACTGTCAAGGGTGAAGGTGAAAGTAGTGAATACTGAGGCAGACATTGCAGCTAATATGTCTGTCGAGATGCAGGCTATGAGATTATTTACGATTCAGAATAGGATGGTGCTTGACGTCATTCTTGCTGATAGGGGTGGAGCCTGTCGCGTCATCGGGACGTCTTGCTGTGTGTATATTCCAGACTCGGCCCCCACTGTTAACTTGGCTGTACAGAAACTTCATAGATTAGCGACTGAACTTCATCAGGACACTGGTACTTGGTCACTACAGAAATGGCTGTGGTGTGTTTTCTCCTCTTGGGGCTGGAAGATTTTGATGGGTGTTGTAAGAGTAGTACGTATATTGTTGACTTGTTGCCTATGTGTTTTTTGCCTTCGCCCTTGTTGCTCCATGTGTGCCAGTAATTTGCAATTTCTAAAAGACCGACCCGCGAGTATCCTGTTTCTAATGACATGGAGCTCCATGATGTTCACTGGTTGATGCTTATTGATGATGATGTTTTTGATTGATATGTTTCCCCCGTCACTAGCATGATGTTTAAAGACCTTATCTTTTGGTTAATAAAGGCTACGCTCATGTTAGCCACATAATGCTTAAAGAGGGTCTGATAGGTTTCATTTTCCGATGCCCCGCCCACTTACATTTACATTTATGAGTTAGCATAATGTGTCTAACTAATGATGTATTCATTTATGCATTTACGTTTATATTCTCCATCTCATTATTCATTTATGCGTGTGATGTTATTCAGTTTTCTTAGCTTAGCTTGTGTGCCACCATTTTGGAGTGCTTCTCGCTCATCCCCCCTCCCGTAGGATTAGGAAAAACCCTGAACGCAGCAGTTTTCGTTTCTTAGCTAACTGTGACCGAAACTATAACAAAAACCTAATCAGTAATGTTCCCATGCGCTGGAGATGCTGAGGCCCGGCTCCGCGGCCTTGGGCAGAGATAACCAAATGTTGCTACTGCAGGTGCAGATACCTCTTGTGTGAGGCCATTGTTCACCCTCTACGTGGTCCAGTACTTTTCCAGTATGGGCGTTTTTTACTTTGCTGTACCATCTTATAATGTATTGCTGTGATGAGATGAGTCAGTCCTCTCGGCGCACTCTTAGGGGTGAGGTCGAACAGGGCCCTCTCATATGGGAGTTTGTGGCCTAATAAAATACTTTGTTTATTCTTCTCTACTGTCCGGCTGACTTCTTGCTTGGTAATTATAGGTGAGTGCGGTAAGTCACTCGGGTGGATTTGAGCCACGCTTATCACTAGAACAACCACAGCGAACTAGAATATACAGTGGAAGGAGTTGGCGGGAGGGATCTTGCCGTCGCACACATTCAATATGATGTTTTTGCTCAGGGGGGGAGGGAAGGGAGGGGGGGAGGGGTCGTCTTGTCAGTCTTGTCTGTCTTGTCTGTCCTGTTTGCCTAGTATGTCTCGGCCACGTCTACGTATCTGCCCACACCAAACTTTCTAGCAGACCGCCCAGGACGACGTTGCCACTACAACCAGCTACCCTGGCACACAAAGCTAGGACAAAGGAGCCCAAACGCCCCAGAAACCACACCATTGTAGAGTCCTTAGAGGGAAAAAACAGAAGAAATGGGACGGGAGGATAGCAAGGCCCACACACTGTAAGCCATGACACTGAATAACAACCCAGCCCTGCATGCAGACCTAAAGATTGTCTCCCTCAACGTAAAAGGTCTAAACCACCAGATTAAGAGAAAGAAGGTACTAGACTACCTGGCAAAGACTAAAGGAGATGTTATCCTACTACAAGAAACCAAACTCTCCAGGGAGGACGCAACTAAGCTTAGGGAGAGATGGATAGAGCAGGTTGCCTGCTCCCCAGCGGTGAGCAAGAAACGAGGAGTCATCGCACTGATAAACAGAAAATCTAAGATAACCATTGAGAACGAACAGTATGACGATGAAGGGAGACTATTAATAACTCAGTTGTAGAGAGGCGACAAAACCATACTAGTAGCAAACATATATGCACCAAACACAGACAACAGATCGTACTGGGAGGGTATATCGAGGAAACTGGAGGCAATCTAATCTAATGATATGACTGTACTGGCAGGGGACTTCAACCTAGCACTAGATCACACCCTAGACAGACAATCGATGTCCCAGGCTCGGCCACCCGCATCCCACAACACTCTAAAGAACATATGTAACAGATTTAACCTGAAAGATCCTTGGTGTTTACAACACCCTGACTCCAGGGACTACACTTTCTACTCCAATCCACACAACTCCTACAGTAGAATAGACTACATCCTCATCTCAGGATCGCACACACACCTGATAGAACACACGGAAATCGCTGCAAGGACAATCTCCGACCAATCATGCATCAGTCTACAACTAGCAGGTCGACACAATGAACACATCCCCGCAGATGGCGGTTCAACAACATAGTCATGGCAAAACAGGAGGACAAAACTAGAATTGAGCAAACCATCAGGGATTACATCAAGGACAACGATACACCAGACATAGAGACCAAAAGCCTATGGGACACGCTTAAAGCGACGATTAGAGGTTTGCTAATAGAGATCAAAGCCAGATGAGATAGGGAGGCAAAAGCACAGTTGGACCAACTGGAAAGTGACATCAAACAACTAGAAATTAAACATATCGGTGACACTTCAAACACTGGTACGCTTGTAGAACTCACAGGGAAAAAGTACGAATTCAACAGAATTTTTAGCGAACGAGCAGGCCTAAGGATAAAAAATTACAAACAAATCAACCTCTGCGAGGCAAACAAGGCAGGGAAAATCCTAGCGTCATATCTTAAGCACAAACAAAGACAACACTGCATCTCAACAATCACTGATGCTAACAACATCGCACACACCCGACATAAGGACATCCTACGCACATTCATGGAATTCTATCAAGATCTATACAAAAGAGACGATACTCTGGACCAGGAAGGCTGCAGGGCCTACCTAGACAGACTTACCCTGCCCAAGATAACAGGAAGCCAGGGCACTAGGCCAAGACATAAAAGCCAATGAGATTACTACAGCTATCAGATCCATGAAAGACAACAAAGCCCCAGGGCCAGATGTATACACAGCCCCTTTCTATAAAACCTTCCAAAATCAGCTACTTCCGGTCATGAAAAAAGTATTCAACCACTGCGAAAGGGAGGGGGAGGTAACAGAATCTATGTCACAAGCTAACATAATTGTGATACACAAGGAAGGCAAAGACACACAGGGGCCCAACAACTACCGACCCATTTCACTTACCAACATAGACTGCAAAATATATGCCAAAATCCTAGCCACAAGATAAAACAAAGTGCTCCCACAGCGGATTGGAAACAAACTGGTAGGCTACATGAAAACACGCATGTCTCACGACAACACAAGACTCATTTGCCAGGTCATAGAGCACTCCTCCAAATCGGACAACTCGCCGGTAGCAATAACGCTAGACGCAGAAAAGGCCTTTGACAGAGTGTCCTGGCAATTCCTAGAACAGAGCATGCAAGAGTACAACCTGGGAGAAAGCTTCACGAGGAAAGTTATGCCACTTTATAAAAGCCCCATGGCACAGATAGCTATTAAGGGGTCAACATCAAACCAATTCAGCCTCCAGCGGGGTACGAGGCAAGGCTGCCCCCTATTCCTGGCGCTGTTCCTACTAGCACTTGAACCCCTGATTAAAGACATCCTAGCAAACAGAAATATGGCGGAAGTAACCATCAACAGCCTATGCGGATGACATACACATAATAACAGAGGACCCATACCATTCTATACAAGCACTCATGGACACCATAGAGACATACGCTAACCACTCCGGATACAAACTTAACAGAGATAAATCGGAATGCATGCCACTCAACATACACACAACCAGAAAGGTAATAGGCATCTCAGGGTTAGCCTGGCAACCAGGGTTTGTTAAATACCTAGGGATCCAATTTGGGAAAAACCTGAGAATCACTCTAGAGCAGAATGAGAAAGTAACCCTAGAAAAGATCAAAGGGCTCCTGGAAACCTGGTCGCCCAAGTATATCACTTGGTGGGGGAGAATAGACACCGTAAAGATGATGATCACTCCGGTAGTAAACTACCTAGCAGGAATGCTTCCCCTCACTCTCACAGACAAATTCCACAGAAAAATAGACCAAATGATTAACAAATTCATATGGCGAGACAAAAAACCCAGAATAAGCCTCCCAAAACTAAGACTAGACAAGAAGCTAGGAGGACTAAACGTGGCGGACCTCAGGACATTCCAGACTGCCGTCATAGCCAGATAAGGAATGTACTGGGTATTACCGAACCAGAAATACACCCCAACCTGGCTCTCTATAGAGAAGGCCATTCTAAACCACACCAATCCTTTGGCTCTCCTCGCCGCCAACAAGCAGGCACAAAAGAATAACCCGAGATTTAAAACCACTAGACACGCGCTTCTTAAGGTAGACCAGAAACTCGAACACAGCATCAAAAACTTGCACTGGGAAACCCTCTAGGCAAACCCCAAGATTAAATACAGAGGGACACCCCTGGACATAGAGTCATGGAAAAGGTTAGGACTCTCTTATCCGGCACATTTGGAGGACGATGGGAAGCCTCACTCCTTCAATAGCGTGAAAACACAACATAACCTCCCAGACATAGTAATCAAAACAACCTTAACAAAATAAAAAATAACCAAGCATTAAAACCTTGATCTTTCAGTATATGGAGAACATAAACAAGGTAGGACACCAGGTGTCTACCTTATACAAGCTTCTCCACCCTGACTCCTCCAAACTTAATGCCAAAAATACCCGTTATTGGGAAACGCAGCTAGGTTCCACACTCACCGAGCAAGAGATACACACCCTTTGGGGTGCCCCTTCAAATAATATGATCTCCCCAGTGCTAGCATAGACGAAATTCTGGTTACTTCACCAAGCATACTGGACACCAGCGCGCTTAGTGTCGATAGGACTGATAGATGGAGAACAGGGCCAAAGTTTACTCCTTACACATGCAAAACGACCCAATAAGAAAAGTTGAAAAACAAACTATCAGGTGTTTCAAATACGCCCATTTCTCAGACCCCGTGTGTTACCCCTCCCGACAAATTAATCAGTACTAGTACCAACAATCCAATTTTCAGGTGGCAGGACGTATTTGTGTGCCTCAAAGGATAGTTGTGTAACAAGAAAATACAAGGAGAGAATAGTGAAGGCCAGTCAGATAAGATAATGTAAGGAGAGAATAGGAGAAGGTAAATAGTCAGTCGAGACAGGGATCAATCAAGCCAGACATGGATTAACGAATTCGGCCAGACCCTGACATTGGTTTCGTAAACAAGGGAAATGGAGTTACTCTGTAACAGAAAGGACACACAGCAGCTGAGAAAAGCAAAAACACTCCGTTCGCCGTGCTGCCTGAGTGAGGGCAACACAAAATGGCGACGAGACACAAAATGGCGGCTGAATACGGGACGAAGTCAGAAATCGAAGAACCTCAGCCCTCCTTTTGCCATTACTCAAGCAAAAACACCAAGGACTCAAGTTTGTCTGAGTCGATGTCAATGGCCATGAGGTCATCGAGCTGTTGCTGTAGCATCATTCTAATATTCTCGGTTTTCTGTGACACAGGCTTTAGGACACACATAGTGGCACAAAGGCTACAGATGTCAGGTCCACACTGTACACAGAGACAACAAGAGAAAATGTTGGCCAAGACCATTCCAAGGAAAGTTAGTATCTTCCATCCCCATGTGGACAGTAGTCCCCAAAACCATCCCATCACAGACCAATCTCCCATGTCCTGATGTATAGACTCGGAGATGATATGCAACTTGGAGATAGCTTGGTATACCGTAGGGGCATTATCAGGAATGTAAATACAGCAACTAGACCTGATCAATTTACAGACTCCTCCACGATCTGCAAGGACAATGTCTAGAACTATTCGGTTCTGCAAAGTCATAAGGCGATCCGCCTGAAATTCGGCTGTCAGATTACTCAAGGCTCCAGAAGTTACATTTATGGTAGCCTTAACAACACAAACTAGTTGTCTGATGTCTCTGCAATTGGCCATTGGGCCCCAAAAAGGAAGCAACCCTTTAATAAAGTCACCTCCTTCTTGTCCTGCTGTGTCTTTCGAATCAATAACTCCCCTGTCATATCTTTTCCTATGATGACCTGAAGGAGCAGTATATGTTGCAGGAAGAAGAAAAGCCACATAGCAAGTTCCTGAAAAGTAAGTAGGAAGCCATGTATAGGCTCTGTCATGGCAGATAAAATATGTGCCTTGTGATGGCACTAACGGTGAGGGAATCTGAGGTGAATAGACATAAGTATGGGAACAGACACTCTTCTCCTGTTGATTTTTAACATTCTGGCCATTGATCAGTAGGCAGAGATTACCTCGATGAGGTACAGTCCAAATGGGTGGGGATCTCCTTCGCCTAGCCTTATCTGTAAGGCTAGTAACATAACGGGTTATATTCCAGCCATCATATGCTCTTTTCTCATCCACGGGAATCTTACTAATCTCAGCAATTCTAGCCATGGCCCCTATTCCGTTTATCAAAGAGCTGTGACTAAAATATGCTCCACCACCATAGACTACCAGGAGGATACCGTAGTTGGTTCTGATAAACATTAGAGAACATAGCCAAATAGGCCCAAGCGGAGCCTTCATAGGAAAATGGAAGGGCTAAATATGGCATCCCTCTCTCTGTATTATGGGGCATGAGCCCACAGACCCAACAATCAGTGGTGTTCATTACCAGTTGATGCTGATGCAATAACTGAATATATGAATTATTAAAGTATTCTGTTCTCCTAATCTGTTCATGTTCTGGGAGTGTATGAAACCAATGTTGGGAGGCAGTAGTAAGGAAAGATAAGGAAACAGAAATTGGAACAGGTGCTTGCTGCATAGTATAAACAACCCAACTTACACACGCTAATAAAATACATAAACATATTAAAATACATAAGGTTATGCCACATGGACTAACCAATAATTTCTTAAATGTACTTTTCATCTTTAAATTCTGATCATTAATTTCCACTTTAGTATCCATACTCTAAAGCGTTGCTCACGGCATTCTTCCTAGATCACGTAGCTGTGATTATTAGCCGTCCTATGACACTGCAAGTCCTGCAGACCTACTGTCACTACTCAGGTCACAGCTTAAGACTCCTACCGTGACCCTGCAACTTGATGGATAATGGAAAAAGAATGTCTCTCAAAAACGTAATCAGAAAAAAGGAAAAGAAAAAATTAAATTGTCTTTAATTTGTCTGGGTCTTAAATTGTACCGAGTCTTATTAGGGATCGTTTGCTCCTTAAACATAGTTTCTGGATTGGCTGTGTTCAATCGCAGATGTGATGGTACAGCTTCTTGCAACACGTCGCCATCTTCTTTCTCAGAGTTCGTTTGATCCAGGCGTGCACTACTAAAAGGTACAAATTGAGGGACCCTTTCGCCTTCACTATCACTCATGCCCTTACGAACCCACTGATCAAAAGGTAGAGGCAAAGGTACCCTCTTACAGGGCACGCCATGAGCCCAGTTCTTTTTCCCCAACGACCTTTACTGCTGTACGTGTTGTCAACAAGACTTGCCGAGGTGGGCCCCAACGAGGTTCCAGACTCTTTTTCCGCTGGAAATTCTTCAGGTAGACCCAGTCTCCGGTTGGATGGAGTGACCTGGATCCGCAGAGGCCTCCGGCAGAGCGTTTTGAACCTGTTGGTGAATAACATGTAATTTAGTGGTGAGGTCATGCAAGTAGTCAATCAACATTGGGTATGGGATGTCAGAATACTTTTTAGGTCGAAGGACTCCCCAGACATTGGCTGGACGCCCAAAAACGACCTCATACGGACTAAGTCCTAAACGAGAACGAACAGTAGTTCTCGTGGATAAAAGTGCCAATGGTAAGGCATCAGGCCAAGCAAGACCCGTGCAGGCCTGAATCTTTGCCAATTTGAGCTTGAGAGTGCCATTATAGCACTCTACCAAACATGCTGACTGAGGGTGGTTTGCCGCATGGAATTTCTGCCTAATACCAAGACCTGTACACACTTTCTGCATGATTTGGCCTACGAATTCACTCCCATTGTCACTCTAGACAATGCGCGGCAAACCAAACCTCGGGAAAAACTCCTTCAAAAGAACCTTGGCAATAGACAAAGCAGTATTGTCCTTTAGGGGGTAGGCCTCTATCCATCTGGAAAAGGCACACACCACCACCAGAACATACTTGAGGTTATTACAACGATCCATATGAATGTAATCAATTTGCAATACCTCGGAAGGTTACGTAGGGGGAGCAAAAAGACCTGCTGGAGTTGGATTTCCCTTTCCTGGATTAGGCATTAAACAAACAATGCAATGCTTCACCACATTTTCTGCACATTTAGGAATTCCTTCATTATGCCATACTGGAGCCAGAAGTTTGCATATGCCTTTCGCACTGATGTGGGCTGGACCATGCGCCATAGTAACTACAGGTAGTACATAGGCGTCTGGTAACAGCCAACGCTGATGTTCTGACAATTCTGTCCAACACCCTGTCGAGTCCAACATTCCTGTACTTTCTCTCCACTTACTCAATTCTTTCTCAGTAGCCTCTTCCTGAATCATTCTCACACTTTCTATCGTGTCCTCACACATTCCTCCTTCTCTGACCCATCTTGCAGGGCCCGCAACACACATACGACTTGTAGCATCTCTCGCCGTTTCTTTCGCTACCTCGTCTGCAAAAGCATTCCCGTGACCCATATCATCAGTAATCTTCTTATGAGCACTACACTTGATTATTGCTATTTGGATAGGCAACGCACTACACTTGATTATTGCTATTTGGATAGGCAACGCAAGTGATTTAAGAAGGTCAGTCACCAACTGACCATGCTGTATCTTAGTCCCATGGGAAGTAAAGAATCCTCTTTCCTTCCACAAGCGACCAAAGCTATGAGCCACACCAAAGGCGTATTGGCTGTCAGTGTAAACATTCACTCTCTTTCCCTTAGCCAACACACATGCTCTCGTCAGGGCAATTATTCAGCTGCTTGGGCTGAATTCTGTGCAATGCGTGCTGTCTCCACTACCGTATACAAGAAAGTAACAGCATAAGCTGCAGTCGTCTCGCCTTTTGGAAGCTTGAAACAAGACCCATCCCCCCATCGGATCCCATCCGGGTCCACAAGTGATGTGTCTTTTAAATCTATTTTGCCTTTCGTCTCCTCCTCTGTTCGGAGAAAACAATCATGCTGGTCTTGAATGCCTTTCTCGTCCGGGATGGGCAACAATGTTGCTGGATTCAAATTATTACACCGCTTGATGTGTATATGGCTAGCCAAGGGCGTCAGCTCATATCCAAACAAGCGAGCACTCATGAGGTGTTGTGTTTTCGTTCTATTCAAAAGAGTATCTACTGCATGTGGTACTATGACAACAAGAGTGTTATCTAATACCAATCCAGCAGATTGACGAATAGAGATTGCTGCCACTGCTGTAGCTCTGAGACAACTAGGCAACGCCTTCGCTACTGGATCCAACGTAGCCGAAAAATAGGCACATGGCCGTTGTTTGTCTCCAAATTGCTGCGTTAAAACTGACAACGTGCAACCTTCTCTTTCATGAACGTAGAGTGTGAACGGCTTACTGTAGTCTGGAGTACCTAACACAGGGCAGAACACAAGGGAGTACGTAAGTCAGAAAAACTCTTTTGACATTCATCAGTCCAAGGAAGAGGTTGTGGTGTATCTTTCAACGTGAGTGCCAACAGAGGTTTAGCCAACAAAGAAAAATTCGGAATCCACAGTAAGAGGTAATGCCCAAAAAGGCACATACCTCCCTTTGTGTGGATGGTACAGACATTTGTGCAATTACTTGAATACGTTCTGGGGTCAATCGTCATCCCTCCTTCGACAAGAGATGACTTAAGTAGGTAACCTCTTGGCGGCAATATGGCAACTTAGAGGGGGACACCTTGTGATGCAGGTCAGACAAATGACGCAACAGTGAAACAGTCACATCCTTACAGACATCCTCCGAATCATCAGCAACTAACAAATCGTTGACGTACTGAATCAGAGTGGCACCTGGAGGCAAAATGAAAGCATCAAGCTGAGATTTCAAAGCCTGACTGTAAATGGAGGAACTTTCACAATAGCCTTGAGGTGCACGCTTGAACCGGAAACTTCGGCCTCTGAGAGAGAAACCAAAAATATCCCTACTTTCCTCAGCAATACGAATACTAAAGAAAGCATTTTTGAGGTCAATAACCGGGAACCATGCCGCTGAAGCGGGTATCATAGTAAGCAAGGCAGTGATATCTGGGACAACAGGAAACTGGGGGACAACAATCTTGTTGACCTCCCGAAGATCGATCACAAAACGATATACAGGAGGCTGGGAAGGATCAGTCCGTTTGAGAACAGTTAGAACAGGACTATTGCAAACATTACCTCTTGTCTCTTCCGCCACACCCTTCTGAACCAGATCATAAATAATGGCCAACAAAGCTCGTTCACCATCATTAGAAATCTTATACTGAGGAATACGTGGCAATTTAACATCAGGCTTAATAGTAACCACGTAAGGCGGAATCTGTAGCCAGGCGGAAATCGATCTTTAGATAGATACGTAGGAGACACCAATGTCTCACCTAGGGTAAGATGCACGCCAGAGGGGGAACGATACAACGTTGCAAATCCACACCCAACAAGTTCTCTCCGCAACCAATCGTTAGAATAAGCAGAGCTTCCAAATCGTAAGGACTAATCGAAAGAGGCAAAGGGCAAGAAACCGGGTTAGCAACTGGGGCGCCAGAAAATCCTACAGAAACGTTTGTTAAGCCAGACAAAGGTGCCCCAAAGAGTTTGGAATGAATGATAGAACTTCTCATTGCACCAGTATCCAAAAGAAATGGCTCTGCAACACCCAATGCAACAACTTCAACATAAGGCCCATTCTGATCCACTGGAACTGATACGACTCCCTTACTTTGTCCATGGCTGTCCTAACTAGAATGAAAATTTTGAACCTCACCCTCAACATAATAATCGTCATTATAATGTTGCACAGACTGAGTATTCTGTTGATCAAAATAATTTAAAGAATTCTGAGGGGGAAAGGAACGCTGTCCTTGAGGCAACGTACCTCGCCCTCTACCTCTGGGTGCTGATTGAAAACCACCACAGCCTCGCGGCCCTGGAAATCCACCATTACGCTGTTGTAAAACCGGACAGCTATTCTTAAAATGGCCTTCCTCCTTACAATAGGCACATTGATTAGGACCAAGCAAAGGTCGTGGAACAAAAGGTTCAGGTTTCTGTAATAACCTCTTTTGCTGGGGAGGCTATTGAAACTGACGTTGACCAGAACGAGGGGGATAAGCCTGCTGAAGAAGAACCTTTGTTTTTAATTCCTTAGTCTTCCTTTCATCTTATCTTTCTCTTCTTTATCCCTATTCTCGTAATACTGGGCAGTGGCTAATATCTGTGCAGACAAAGAAACAGCCCAGGAACTTTCGGAGTCTTTTAATTTATGTGATAATTCAGGAAGTAAATTAAATACGAATTTATCCACAAATAATCGCTGTCCACCTTTAGTACTCATATCCTGACCGCTGTGATCGATAAACGTCTCCTCAAAAAGAGTAAAGAAATCGAAGACACTCATCTTTCTTCTGCTTACACGTAGCTAACTTATCCCAGTTAACGCGTAAGGCAGGTATCATTGTCTTCATTAAAGCGATGATCCTACCAGGCAATTGTGTGATCAAATCATCTGGCTTAGAACCACCTGCTTGCGCTGCATCTGCTGCAGCTATAGCGGCCCAATTACCACCAAAAGCTTGATCGTGGCCCTTTCTACGAATCCGAGCCCACAACGCTTGTGGCACTACATTCCCCATCAACATATCAATATCGGCCAAATTCATAATACACTCATCAACAGTCTGGGACAGCTCCTTATAATATCCAGCAGGATTTTTACGAGGGTCTGGTAGAGATTGTTTAAGTGCTAAAACTTCAGATCGTTTCCAAGGGACATGTACCCATATACGCTGGAAATGAGCAGGGACACCCTGAACAGCGCCCGCTTGCAGAACTGCTTCTCTCCATACTGGAGAATCTTCTCTCATAGGGTAATTTTTCATTTTCTGTCTAACTGCAGGATCAGGTTCAAGAATAGTCTGAGAGAATATAAAGACCTGAAAGTAACAAGTGTCTTTATAGCGTCCTCAACTTCAGGACCCACTATAAGTCCTTTATCAAACTTGTCCTGTATATCTAACAGACCCTGAGGGGTTAAATCCAACTCCATATCCTCCCATCCTTTGACAAGAGCGTCACACATGATATTAAAACATATCTCTGTGTGGGTGCATTCCACTGGAGAAAGGTACTCAGAATATCAGGTACACTATACAGTGGACCACTCATGATCCATTTGTGAGCAAGATAGTCCAATGCAACTCGTTCAGCAGAATCTGGAATTTGACTACGGGATTGCCTTCGGGAAAAAGCAGGAGTCCTATTAAAAGGACCCAAAAAGAGGAGAGAAAATACCGGAAACCAACCTATTACGAGTCGGGGAAGAAGCAGACAATAAAACTTGAGACGCAGTATTAAGCAAAGGAAGAGAAGGACCAGCCACCACAAGTGAACCGGAAGATGAAGGAGACTGAAGTACAGAAGTTGGCGGCAAAGGAGGTGCAGGTGGCGATGCAGGAAGAGGCAATTGCGGAGGAGCCGGAGCACCTGGCTGGGCTGAACAACAGGTTGCTGGACAGGCGGCAATAATACAGGTGCATTAGCTCCTGGTACATAAGGCGGAGGCAATCTCAATAAATGAGACATTAAGGGATCTTCGTCAAGATCCTTACTCTGTGGAGAAGTAGGCAACACAGGGTAGAATCTATCTATTGCCATATGATGTTTCCTGTCTAAGACTTCAATCACTCGATCAGTCTCGTTATCCTTGAATTGCTGGGCAGCCTGTATAATCGTCATATCTTTCGCTTTTCTATCTCTTTTTGCCTGCTTAATTTCTCTCTGTTTGGCTTCTTTATGCCAAAGGCGTAAAGAGTCAAACATTGCCGGCCGTGCTTTTCTTTTAAACAAAATTGCTTCCAAATTATCTAATATATCAGGCTCGAAGCTACCATTTTGTGGCCACCGTAAAACACCATCTTTCTTCGTGTATCAGATCCATGCCTCATTAAAGACAATGGGGCCAAAACCATGTTTAGAATAGAGCTCATAAGTGGGAGTTCCAACCGGAGGAATCAGACATGAGTCCTCGAGCTGGGAATCCCTATTACAACCAAAACAACAAAACTTCCTAAATCCGCTCAGACCAGGCATCTTAAGTTCACTGGTCCACTTTATAAACTTCAAGGAGTGAAAGCAAAGAACACAGTACAAATGTACTCACCCCTTGGCTTCGGCTATTGCAATGGTCGAATAACAAAATTCAAAAACAAAACAAAGAAGTGGGCGCTAACCACGAATACTTAACTAAATGGTCTTCTCACCCCAACAGAGGTCCGTCTAACATCTCGCGATACCAGTCATCACCAGAAGGTCCAAGGCAGGGCGGCAGTCAGGGCAGCAGTCATCAGCAGCCGTCGGAAAGGAGTAGCCACGCTGCAAAAGACCTTTGGTCCACTTGGACATACAGGGGTCGCTTGACGTGGCTCGAGAATCCTCCGGAATTTTCTTGCAGGGCTTCTCACGACTCTCAGGCTGAACCACTGAAGCCGCTCCACGTTGGGCGCCAGTTGGAGAACCGGGCCTTATGGGCCTGGTGGCGCAGGGCACGCCTTAAATCCCCGAGTTCACCTGCCTTGTCGAACAGAGATACAAGATACTCTGTTGAGCGTGGAAAGCCAAGTTTATTAGCTGCAGCCAAGCACAGTTATCCCAGAAGTTACACACGAGGTGGGTTCTGAGGAGACTGCCACTTCAATCCGTGGCGCACAATCTTTCATAGGAAACACATTTACAAAGTTTACTCTTTACACATACAAAACGAACCAATAAGAAAAGTTGAAAAACAAGCTATCAGGTGTCTCAAATATGCCCCTTTCTCAGACCCTGTGTGTTACCCCTCCCGACAAATTAATCAGTACTAGTACTAACAATCCAATTTGCAGGTGGCAGGATGTATTTGTGCGCCTCAAAGGATAGTTGAGTAACAAGAAAATACAAGGAGAGAATAGTGAAGGCCAGTCGGATAAGATAATGTAAGGAGAGAATAGGAAGAGGTAAATAGTCAGTCGAGACAGGGATCAATCAATCCAGACATGGATTAACAAACTCGGCCAGACCCTGACATCGGTTTCGTAAACAAGGGCAATGGAGTTACTCTTTAACAGAAAGGACACATAGCAGCTGAGAAAAGCAAAATCACACAGTTCGCCGTGAGCCTGAGTGAGGGCAACACAAAATGGCGACGAGACACAAAATGGCGGCTGAATATGGGACGAAGTCAGAAATCGAAGAACCTCAGAGATACCGACTGCCGTTGGAACTGCGGCTCAGAAAAGTTAAACCAAGCACACCTCATCTTCCAATGTAGTAAGGTTAGAAATTTCTGGGGTAAGGTGTTCAAATTCATTAACAAGGCCTTAGACTGTGCTCTAAAAGAAGAATTTGTCATAATCACCACAGCACACAATACAGCGGACATAGCCACACAACAAGACAGAAACCTCCTGGACTTCCTCCTATCGACAGCAGTCAAAACAGTGCTAGCCAAATGGAAGCCACCACCAAAGCCACATTCAAGGGGTGGCTGAACTGGATGACATATCTTAGAGGGGCCGACAACAGTGCACTAAGAAACACAGCATGGAAAAGCCCCAACAGAGGGATGTGGTCAACATTAGACAAATTCCTAGACCCATACGAACCCCCCTGAACAACGTAAAGTATGATACACCAGCAAAAAAGCACTCCCACTAGGGATCGGCTAGGCAGAAGGGTGTGGGGGCAGGATGGGGTGAAGAGGTAGCAGTGGTTTCAAACTCCACCGCGAGACCGACGGTCAGCCACAAAATAATCGCGAAAGACATATATGCTTTGTGTTATCTTATATGTACCTGCTAGATATGTGATCAACTGCAAATACCTAAATGTTCCATGTTATATGTGTACAAGTCAGAAGGGCAGATAAGCGCAGACTGATAAGGCCAATCGCTTACCCCGCAAATACATGAAAGCCAATATTGTAAACCGTGTGCCCCAATGAGACCTACCACGAAATGTGTTACTCGTTATATGTCATGTCATATTTTCTCATTTGAAAATACCAATAAAAATATAAAAAATACAAATAAAAATAAAATTATATTATTCTATTTTTGCACCAACAATGGAATATTTGCCGAATGAAATCCGTAATGCACATTATTTATTAAACATTTTTGTACTGATAGTTTATTTTAAGCAAATGAATTATGATTGGATGAAGGGAATATCACAGCTGCTAGGAAACAGAGTCCTATATGAACTGAGGGGCAGATTTATCATTCTGTCACGCAGCAAGACACCTTGATGCGCTGCTCTGCGTGCAAGGGAAAGGGCAGGAATGCACCGTATTTACCATTTTATGGTGAGTTCCTGTCCTTTCCTAGCACTAGCATACTTTTGGCTGCCCAATGCAAACATTGGCACCATTGCATCATGGTGCAAGGGTGACTGAGTTATAGGCAGGATTGTATTTGTGCAGAAAGGGGCACCTTTCTGCATAGAAACAATCCTGAGAGGCATTTTCCTCTTTCTATGTGTGCTGCAGAATGCAGCACACATAGAAAGAGGAAAAACTAGGAGAAATAAAGATATTTCTCCTCATTACGTCTCACCTGGAGAGGCTGCACATTTTGACGCATTCCCAGGTCAACCACTAATGGTAAATCTGGGAATGCACTAAAATCCATAGGTGGGTGTGGATGGTAGATGGTGGTGGATTCCATCCATGGAATGCCTCCCTGCTGCAAAGTATCGGAGTAGTGGCCTTGTGTGGATTGGTAAATTTCACTTAGGTTTGGCACCCACTTGCGTGGAGCAATGGCGACACACACCTTGATAAATCTGACCCAAAGTGCACAAGAAAAATATTGCATTTTCACATCAATGAAAAAAGAAGGCTTTATTCTTCTTAATGGACATTATAGGCAACTGCATATCAGTAATAATACACACCATTATTGGGCCAACTGAAGACATTAACAGACAACCTGCATCCATGTTGAATTCCAGTAGCAGTCTCTTAACCTTTCATCTTTACGAGATTGATAACATTGATATCACTTAGTTTATGGCAGCAGACATGTAATTTACAGTGGTGCAAAATTGGAGAGGAATGAGGGCTGATTTACATTTTACTGGTTCCTGTCTGAGGTCACATGGTAGGAAAACAAATGACGGACTAGAATGTGGCTCTGAGTAATTACCAGCGACTGAGATTAATTCAAGCTTTCCATTCATCACATCTTGGCTTTCTTAAGCATGATGCTCAAAGAGCGACGGATGTGCAGGTGAAGGGAACTAGTAACAGGGAACATGGTGACTATCTAGCGGAAAGCACCCCCTCCAGTTGGGTGGTCACGTTTCTGACTTTTGCAGTCTGTGTTTGATGTAAATAGGCTTTGCAGTTCACCCAAGAGATAACTCTTACCAGGATGATTTTTTGTAGCAGGCCTGGCAGTGCAGTGTGGGGCTAGGCTGGGGAGAGAGCAGGTGGGAAGTTGTTGAAGAGAGTAAACAGATTTCCCAGTGGAGAATAAGAGCGGAAGAAGAACATAAGAGAGACTAGTAGAAGAGAATAGGGTAGAAACGTATAAGAGTAAAGGATGTGGGCAGCGAAAGGATGAGCAAGTCTAAGCGGAGAAGGAGGGGGAAAATCTCTGAGGTAGATCCAAAGAAGGAAGTATTAGTAGGCCAATTGCTATGGGGAGATGGATAAGGGATGAGGTTGTGGTTAAACATTAAAGCGTGAGGATTGGGGCCTGTTTGATGTAGGGTCATAGAGGAAACAGCAGCAGAGATTGCATATTAGTGTTCAGAGGCTCCTGAATCACTCTTGTTTTTCACACTGCCGCTCTGCACAAAGAGACGCAAAGAGGGAGGGAGACAAAAAAAGTGGTTCAATGTAAAGAAACTATAAACATATCATTATGAGGCAAAGGGACTTCAGTTGTAGTCTCTGATTTCTTAAAATGGCATGTTGCTTAATTGAATAGCTTTCTAACTGTCATAATATAATCTAAAAGCACATAGGGAGTGGGAGAGAGAAAACATGGGCAAGACAGAGAGAATGATAAAGGAGACTTGTGGATAAAGCAGGTATTGCCAAGACATTGATATCTCACAGGGCGTGCACAGTGCTTTATTGGTAACCAGCTCAATGCATCTTGCAACAGGTAGAGAGTGAAGAAAAGGAGATACAGAGGGTGGCAGGAGGGTTGGGGTGAAGGGGAGGTGCTTTTTGGGGTGACAGTGGGAAGAATCAGATAGTGTGAGTGCTTTGTAAATCGAGGTATACCATTAACACAATGCTAAGTTAGGTCAGAAAGTGTCCTTTGAAGGCAGGCAACTGTCCAACTGCTCGGGAATATCTAAAGGCTGACCTCTCATGTGCCTCCTCCTAGTAGCAATATTTCAGTGTGTACCCACTGCTGAAGATGGAGTTTTGGAAGAAAGACTGAGATCCTGGGAGGGAGTAGCGGCTCGTGGTGGTAGTGCTGTGGGGCAGAGCAGGGTGGTGGGTAGTAAACTACAGAATAAGGGCCAACGGAGGTAAGTAAACAAATAAATAAATGAAACAAATTTCATTGTGCGCGCTGCATCGCATTTGGCAATGCAGCGCGTGCAATGAAATTCGTTTTATTTATTTATTTGTTTACTTACCTCTGTTCGACCTTATTCCGTAGTTTACTACCCCCAACCTGCTCCTCCCCCGCCCCCACCCTGCAGCACTCCCACCAGGAGCCACTACTGCTGGGAAAGGAGCGAGGGCATGAGGCTTAGGGATTTTCAGTCTCTTTACAATGGTTTAAGGAGTGGGAGTGATTGAGTTAGGTTAAGAGGAGGAGCAGTGCTCATTAGTCATGTTTATCCAAAAATTATTTTTAGGTCTCGGTCTAGCGTACACTGCGCAGCAGTGTTTGCGCACCCAGAGTCCTTTTCTCAGGGTTTTAACCCTTTGCATGCTGATGACGGCCGGGAGCCGTCATGGGCCACAGTGCTCGTGTGCTGATGACGGCTCCCGGGCCGTCATGACCTCACCCGCGATCGGAATGGGCCGCACAGGCGCAGAATCACGGCAGCATGCAAGGGGTTAAAAATGGACCTGGAAATTCCACACAGCTCATGCGTATTATTTCTTAGGTCCATTTTTATTAGGCGTTGTGCGTGTATTTTTAAAACAGAACACACAATAGGCCATGGGCGGTCGCGTAGCTCTGCCCATGGCTTATTGGTGTATGTTACGCGCACAAAAGCCCATATGTCTTCAATTATCGCGGCCATACGCGTCCGCGATAATTTAATTTAATGTAATTAATTGCGGGTTTATATAGCGCTAGGAACCGACTCCCGGAGGAGTATCTCCACGCTTCGACCGCTGGGGAACCCGTCCTGGCTCACCCTGAGAGATGGTCCCTAATGGGTATCTCTAAGGTGCGACCAAGCATCCCCGGCGGTCTGGGGGGGCCGTTGTGAAGATGAGGCAAGCTAATGCCCAGAGTTGCCGAGTGTGGTCCCTGTATGGAGTAGGCACCGAGGCGAGAATTATCGAGCCCGTTGACCCTGGTCCACGACCCTGCCGCGTTGGGAATCGAACCCTGGTCCCGGGCCATCCTCTGCTTACTGGTCTGCCGCCTCTAACCAGTGAGCCACACCACTCCACTTAATTGAAGACATATGCTGGCAGTGGTGCACCCGCCGTCCCCGACATGTCCGCTCCGCTCGCTGCCGTGCCCGTCCCGCTGCAGCCTTTGTCTGCTGCTGTGGGCCGCTCCGGTGCTCAGGTCTCTGATGCTGATGCTGATTCTCAGCCTCTGCCCCCGAGGCTGCGTCAGCTCCTTTATATCTCCCCCACTTATAATTTTTTGACCAAAAGTAACTTTTTGGGAGCTTTATGGGGAACATCACCCAGTGGTGGAGATGCCGCGGAAGAAGCTGCCTTTGCCAGAGGGTTGGGAGGAAGTCGTGGACTTTGACAGGAAGGTTTACTACATCGACCACACCAGCAAAACTACCAGCTGGATCGACCCGAGAGACAGGTATAAGCAAATACCGGTTTACTGCCATTATCGGGTTGTGGGAGGCGGGAAGTTTTCCACTGCGCTTTCCCTTGGCAACCAACATCGCATTTAAACAACCCCAGGATCTGTTGAGCCACGAGCGTCCTTAATGGCCCGTAGTGTATTTGTAATTTTTAGTTTTTAACCAAAATTACAGAGGAACATCCGGCCTGCGCGTGGACGGGTCTTTCTTTGTGTTATGTGCTTTTATACATTACTTGCTCCCTACCGCGATAACACACCCCTTTTTTTGTGAACGGGCTCAGTTTGCGTGTTGACTTGTGGGGGTAGAGGTGGGAGTGTAGGCGTCATGTGAATCTAGACCCTGCTCTAAGGGTCAGGAGCACGGGTTTCGGATCTTTTAGGCTCCATGAGCTGCGTTAATCTGCACTGACGTGGACTGTGGGCGACTAGCTTTGTTTGTGGGCAGTTGCCATGAGGACAAGTGGCCCTCGGAGAGGGGTTGGCCTCTCTCTATTGGGTAGATACACAATGTGACAACACAGATGAGGACTGCCAACTCTGTCCACACTTCCCATCTCCTACCTTATGTTTACCCATGGACATTACACGGTATTCAATTCTACCCATGCTTCAAGGTGTCCCTGGTTTGATGTGTTATGGAGCGAGTGGTGTAGCAATTGTGCCATGGACCATACTGCAAAAAGAAAAATTGCCCCCCCCCCGAACCGCTATAATTGGGGTGTAATGGGCCTCTCAAAGCCCACTGTCACTGTGTCTCCTGCTACTGTACGTAACCCCAGTTTTTGCCAATGTGTATTTAGGGTGGGGGAGGCGTCACTGATTGTGCAAGAAATAAACAGTTTTTACAGGAGAAATTGAACAATACATAAAGTTGTAAACAGGGCGGTGGACAGAATTTTGTAGATAAAACACATTGTGAGAACGGAATTTGAACTATAAAACAACAATTTCGATCATATATATATTCACTGAAAAAAACATAGGTTTCAGGCACATTATAGTTAGGAGTTAGCATTAAAAAAACCTTAGAAATTCACTGAAAAAAACATAGGTTTCACACAGGTTATAGTTAGCTGGGCATTTCACTCATACAAAACCTTTGAAATTCCCCCGTTATAGTTAGTTCAGCTAACTATAACTCGCGCGCCCACAATGCACTGCTGATGACGTCACATATTACATCACTCATGACATGGTCAGTGACATCACTGATGGCATCACTGATGACATCATCCAGTGAATGTGTGTCTTTCTGAAAAATAAATATTTTTTATATATGTATATCTAAAGGTCGATGGAAGAATAAATTGGTAAATAAGTGTGTAAATGGATGTTTTTTTTCTTCTAAAATTGATTGTATAACTGACTTATTAATAAGTGCATCTTAGTGAATACATGTATTAGCAAGTAATGTTTAAATATGTAACTATCTGTATCACTGTCTCACTTTGTACATAAGAGGCTGCATGGGTTGGTGAGTAGCTACATGAGTGTGTATATGGGTTATTAGTTGTTTTTTTGAGTGTCTGTATGGTTTGATGGGGGTATTACTTAGCGCATAGATGCATGAATGAGTGACTCACTGTATGTGCTTTGAAGACAGCATGTGTGCAGGACTGTATGGGTGGATGAGTGTGTATAGGTGTGTTAGTGAGTGAATGACTGCCTCAATAGTGTCTTTATGAGTAAGTACATATGTTTTAAACTAGTATAAGTGAGTATTGATGTATATAAGTAAGGATATATGACAGTGACAGATTGGAAGAGTTCCTGTATAAATAAGTATGTGTTTCTATAACTGATTGTTTAAGAGAGTAAGTATGTGTACGTTTCTGTAGAAATATGTGTAGTGGTGTGTGTAGATCTGTATATGCAAGTGAATGGATGTTTGCTATTTTATTTGCATGTGTGAGTATGTGTGTGAATACCTATGTATAAGTGTAGGTGTGTAACAGGATGTATAGGTATATGAATACATATGATGAGTGAGTACATGTATGAGTTACTATATAGAACTATTGGTGAATGAGTGGATGTCTATGTAGATTTTGGAATTACTGAATAGGTTGTTCTAACTGGTATTGGCATCTCCATCTTTTTGAAAATTTTAGATTCTATTTTTGAACGTGTGTATCAAAGGTTATATTAGAGTGAGAGGAGGTCTGCCACTCTTTCACAAGGATGATGTCATCAGTGATGTCATGAGTGATGTCACTGACCATGTCATGAGTGATGAAATATGTGACATCAGCAGGGCATTGCGGGCGCACGAGTTATAGTTAGCTGAACTAACTATAACGGGGGAATTTCAAAGGTTTTGTATGAGTGAAATGCCCAGCTAACTATAACATGTGTGAAACCTGTGGTTTTTTCAGTGAAATTCTAAGGGTTTTTTAATGCTAATTCCTACCTATAAGTTGCCTGAAACCTATGTTTTTTTCAGTGAATTTCAAAGGTTTTTTAAATGCTAATTCCTAACTATAACATGTGTGAAACGTATGTTTTTTTCTGTGAATTTCTAAGGTTTTTTTAAATGCTAATTCCTAACTATAACGAGGCTAAAACCTATGGTTTTTTCAGTGAATAAATATATATAAATGCACTGGAAAACTAAACACCCACTTCCCTTTCAAAGAAATGGAAAGTTTACATCTCTGCAGCCTCTCTTATTTTTCACCTTATTCATTTTCCGCTCAATCAACACATCATTCACAAATACACACACCTACTTACTGCCTTTCTTGGCTGGGCTTATCAATTATTCTTCTTTAATTCAAATTCAAAGTCAAGGCCCTTTATTCAGCCTTCTTTGTAACTACTACCCATCAATAGCAGTGGGTAATTTCCACACTTCCGTCCTTTCTTCCGTCCTTACTACCGCACACTATGTGTACTTTATGCACTAGCTTGCTTCCTTAGATGTGCTACTCGTTTCTCTTGCTCCCACTGCGGAATCCAACACCCTATCTGTGTAATGAGCTGGAAATCTAAAGATTCTCTTCACTGACAAGGCAGTGGGTAGTTTGCGTGTCTCCAACCTTTCTTATTTTTCACCTTTTTCATCTTCCACTCAATCAACATATCATCCATACATACACACAACTACTTGCTGCATACATTAGCTGTGATTATCAACTATTCTTCTATTTCATATACCTATTCAAAGTGCAGGCCTTTATCGAACATTTTTATTGTAACAAGTCCCCCAGCCAAAGACATTGTAAATTTGCACACTTGCTCCCTTTCTTGGCTGGGGTTATCAATTATTCTTCAATTTCATATTCTGATTCAAACTCAAGGCCCTTTATCGCGCCTTTTTGTTGTAACTACTGTTGCAGGAATTCTGCTCCTACACAGAACTGTGCATAAAGACTTAGGACCTCAATGAATTACGGTGTACCAAAGCCCACCTTAGTACCCAAACCGCCTACCAGACTAGCAATCAGTGACTCATTGTTTCTTCGTCCTATAGCAAATCCACCAATGACTAGTCAACCCAGAACATGCGACTTAGGTTACCTCAAGTAAGGTAGATGAAAAGAGCACTCTTTCGTTATAGTCTTACACCAGTCCAAAACAAGGAGTAAATAAAGACATGTGCAAGTTTGAAATGTTTATTTCTAACGCCGTAATCTCATGCACAGTACCTTAGATAATACAAGCAAACATATTATCAGAAAAAAGGTTGTCAGCATTGTTACTATTCAATAAAATACAAAGCGAGAAAGCATCTTTTATTTCTAAAGGGAAACAGGTTTAAAATATGCCTACATTTCACCCTCCCTACCTACCAGGTTAGTTTATAACTACAGAAGGTCTCATAGGATTTGATGGACGGCCCCATACCTCTGGTACTCAGCAGTAGTGGATCACATTGAGTTCTGCACAAACTGTCAGGATACGAATGTTCTACAACTGTTTCTAATTATGCCTCCACAATACATTATTAAACGCGTCAGTATCAGACGTGGCCACATCTGCATATGTGTTATAGGTCGAAAGTGCGAGGATCATTCAGAATAACAGACACAGTATCCAAGATAACCTTAATGTTCCATGCTCTCACTATACACACTAAACTAGCGAGGCAGTCTAGAAATGTAGCATAACAAATTATTCTCATGTGAAATAAAATACTCAGCCTGCTCTAAACAATATCAAAATAGCGTGTTGTGTGCAAAGCAGAGCAGGAAAGGAAAAATGGCATTTAAGCTTCTAATGAAACCATGCTAACTTAACACGGTGTGAGTGCAAGGCTCAGCCCATGACATCCTCCCTCGATAGAACCACGTGATATAAACGTGGGCGAACTAGGAACGCAGAGTCCAAGCCTGAAAAGCAGACTCAAGTTCAAATTTGCATAAAAATGATTCGCTGTTTGATAGAAAACAGCAACTAAATAATAAAGAATAGGTAGAAAAATCAAAGAGTCTTAATCCAACAGCGTATAAGCACAGTATGTAGCAACAGCCTCCAAGAGGAAGTCATTGTTCTCATCTGAAAACATTTCAGCCATCCAATTCAATAGTAGGATGGAACATACATTTTCCTCAACAACCGGAGCCTCTATCACCATCGGAGGAAAACTCGGGTCATCTTCAATGTAACTGCGTGCCAAGAAGTCATGCGCCGCTGCAAAAACATTCCAATGTCCCAATATTCCATGTATTGCTGCTAAAGCCATAATCCCGCCACCAGAACAGAGCAAATCATGAACCACTAAGGGGCTCATCAGCTGGTCATAATTCGCGTTGGGAGACACCGTACTGCAGAGACACAAATCCAGGGCCCAGTCGAAATCTCAGCTCAGGCAATGAAAGACAGGTTAAACGCATATGAAAAAGGAGAATTGAAACGATAATCCATAAGCTCCACTCAATGTAGCCAGAGGCAGCGCTCCGTAATAACTAAGTATTCGGTTGCGGAGCAGCAACAGCCGAGAAATACTGTCATGTACTGAAGGATATGCATCCATATTTAAGTAAACAAATGAATAGAAGCACACCGGCAACAAATGCCGCTATTAAGAGGAATCCACCAAAGATGCTGGAAAAAAATCGAATGAAAAAATGCCGAAAAGACACCAAATATAGTTTCAAAAGAACTCACAAGACCACTGCTTCTAACTTTAAAAAAGTAAGGTAACCCGGTAGTCAAGGACGCATTAAATATACTATAAATTAACTCCCCAAAATACAAAGGCACGCCTGTATTTAATAAATCATACACTTCTGTGCGGGTGTTTACTACATGACGGTCAAATGTTTCTCTAGCAGATGTAAGAGCGACCTCTTTTTGAGACAATATCGCTCTTATATGGCTCACTTGGTTGACTCTTCTTTCAAGGTCGGAATCGACAGCCAGATGGAAACATCCAGCTTCCCATGCAGAGGAGTAAACAAAACTTGTTTTTAGCAAACCACACGCTCAGTTACCGTAATCATGTAACCGATGCCTGGTAACATTGCACAACAATCTGCATTATTTCAAATTAAATAACTCACGTTTCCAGTAAACTGAACGATGGTATGATAGCAGGTGTTGCAGTGCCTTTCAAAACTCACACCAAATTAGGCGCATCTAGATTACAAGAGCCATGCAATTGTATGTGTCTACAAATTAAGGAGTAATGTGGTGCTATTGTGCAATCCTAGCCATTCACATAGACTTCTTTTCCCTCCCTCAGACATCTATATGTAAATGATAATAACCAAGTTTAATGGAGGTAAGCGCTGCCTAAACATCCATATCTGCCTATAGCATAGTATTACATACAAACCTCAAACTTACAGGCTAAAAAGTAACGTTATGATACCGTGGATAAGCCACACAGCTGAATCAGATCTCCAATGAGTGACCACTTCTAACCATTCTCATAGCGTGCCCTGTGCTCTGATTTAACAGTGAGAGAGTGATCGCACCATAGTTTGTACTGCTAACCATTCTTAGCATAAGCTACGAATACGTTTTCACGTTACGCATCGCATCAAAACTTCCGTGTGACATCATGTACAGTGCCCCGTACGCAAAGACGCAAATGTTTTTAATTGTTTAAAACCATATATTTATGTATTTATTGAACATACTAACAGAACACATTATCTAGGATAATTATGAAAACATTTTTTTAAAAGTTCCAATAATCCTACATTACTTTTAAAAGCAATTACACAAATCGCGGTGGAACGTCATGCGTACTCGCATCTTAAGAACACCATAATAACAGTGTAACAGTACGCAAAGCCATGTGACTTTAATTGGTTCATAACACTTCCTATTACAACTGTTGAAACTTCCGTCCCATTTAAAAAATTATACTTTGACTTTCTAAAAAGAAACATCTCTTCTGAGAATCTTGTCAAATAGAACAAAGTTTACCATATTAACAGCAATGGACTAATCTTCCAGCCATTCTTCAGAAGAATATTTTATTCCTAAAGAAACTCCAAAGAAGAGGAAAGACGATCTAATTTGGCAGTTTTTTTACTTTTCCAGAAGGGCAAAAAAAGGTTAATGCTCCAAACGTAACCTGTAAAATGTTCAAAACTCTTTCAAGGGGTTATCCACTCAAAAATACTCCTTTAGCACAGCAAATATGGAGCGACACGTAAAGAACTTACACCCCAACAACTTTGTTCGAGCTGCAACACAGAGGTTGAAGGACAACCCAACTGCTACTGCACCAAGCACATCAACTGCTGCACCAGCATTTTCAGCAAACAGTCCACACACACAAATTCATCCTGATTTTTCTCAAGTTAAAATTCTATACATTTATTGCAATAAGCTTTTGTGTTATGAGAAACAGTCTATTGACCTGATAAAATGCAGGAAGCAGGAGCATCACTGTCCTCGACATTACTTTTTTTTCTTCATTCTTTTCTTCCTGTTGGATACTTCCAAGCCCCCCATTATAGAAAAAAATTGCCCCCGGGATTTGGCCCCCCCCGGGAGCTAATTAGGAATAAAACGAACTTCTAGTTTTTTTTTTCCTTTTCCACCGCGTACCAGTACAATACGCGTACAACGCAGATTTTTTATTTAAAAAAATAAATAAAAATGTGCACCTAAACATCCATGTGAGACCCCCTGAGCAGGCCTAGAGGGTCAACATGTTTCTACCCTACCCCCTTTCCTTATTTTTCAACTTTGTTTTACTATTTTCTTGTGACTCGGTGCTACCGAGGCACAAGATGGCTGCCAACACTTCCTGGTTTGGAGTATTGGCAGGCAGTTGACATCCAATCAGCATGCAGCTCGTGCTCGAAATTGTATGGATTTCTGTATGCGTGCTGTACTTCGTCTCTAGATATCGCTATGATTTTCTCAGGAACTACTGCACAGATTTACACCATTTAACAAAAATCACAATCTGCGAACCGAACTCTACCTCTCTGCCAAATTTGGTGTAATTCCGTTCAGCCCTTCAGGCTGTAGCCCTGGCTAAAGACCCCATAGGAAAATTGCATGGGGAAAACACCTTTTGGGACCGCCCTTTTATCTCGGCCCCCGCTTGACGAATCACAACCAAACTTTCAGGGGCGGAGCGGAGCAGGCCATTTTCTTGGAGAAATTTGCGAAGATTCGTACACCGGCGCCAAAGTTATTCCAAATAGAATGTTGTGGATTTCCTATGGAAACTAGGTCCTAACTATAACTACCTACTAGTAGGTGATATATATATATATATATATATATATATATATATATATATTACCTACTGGCGGTCGCCAGTAGGTATATATAGTTAGGATTTTTTTGAATAGGGATTTCTGCAAATTCTATGTTGAATAACTTTGGCGTTGATGGACGGAATTGGTTGAAATTTTCAGGAAAATGGCACATTTTGTTTCTGAGCGTCCCCTGAAAGTTTGGGGGGGGGGGTTTCGTGAAGTGGGGGCCGAGAAAAAAGGGGGGTCCCAAAACGTGTTTATAACATTGAGTTTTCCATAGGGCGGTTGGACTCACTTTTAGCTCGACCGGCTGAATGGATTTCTATGAAACTTGGCAAAATTGTAGGGACTGGTAGTCCGATGTGCCTTTGCTAGGTCTCAAGATATGTGCTCTAGTGAATTTTGAGTAATTTAGGTTAAAAAAAAATATATATCTGTAAGCGCGCCCCGTTACGTGCACCGGGGAGCGCTCTGGGCGCGCTACGCGACTTGCGCGCGGAAAGCTGATTGGCTCTCGGGTGTCTGTAAACATTCTAAACAGTCCGGAGCGGCCGCCATCTTGTGTCTCGGTAGGATCGAGACACAAGGGGTGGCCAAAACAAAGGGGGAAATGCCCATAAGGGGGCAGAGTAGATCCTCCCTGGCCCCCTAGGTTTGATGTGGGGGCTTTAAAAGGGCCCCGCGAGGCAAAAAAAATAAAATAATAATAATCGCTTTTTTTGCGGGGGGAGCGCCCGGTACGTGCACCGGGAAGCGGTCTGGGGAGCGTAGTATGGGGAAAAAAGAATGATAGACTTTTCAAATATTGTATGTTTATTGATTGTTCTTTTTGTTGTTGTTTTTTTTTTTTTTATTTAAGTAGCAACATGTAGGTACCAATGCAGAGTCTAAAATTTAATATACACCGTCTCCTTTGTAGATATCTTGCATGGTGTTTCAGAAGTTATTGTGGTATATTGAATTCATACCATAGTCTGTCAGGAAAGCTGAAACAATATGGAGGCCGGAGATGATAAAGAGATGTTAAATAAACATTGGAGATAATATAGTTGGAGAAAGGAAGTAACTATGAGCAAACTTACTATGTAACACAAAAAAGTTGCACAGTATATTTTAAGTCTCACTTTATATTATATCTTTTTGGGTACTATTTCATAATTTTCATATAAAAAAGAATAATGTCTCAAACAATTTTAACTTTTAAAATGTAAATTTATTGTTGTGATTTTTCAAAATCTAAAAGAATTTGCAACATTAATTCATCTGGTATTTCCTCCTTTTCATTCCATGATTCTATTTCTTCAACACATTTAATTAAGTCTTGGTCTACAGTGTCATCCAAAAAGTCTATTTCTTCTTTGTCTTCCTTAGGATTGTTTTCCATATTAATTTGAAATGAAATATTATTTTCATTTTGTTGTGCTTCCATTTTCTTGCTGTAAATTGTATTAAAAATAAATATATCAGTAGAGATAGGGAACTGTTGGGTTTAAGTTCAGACAGGTACTTGTGAGTTTTTAACAGTGAAGTTATCTTTGGGCAGTGTATGGTTTCAGGCAGGAAGTAGAACTATTAAAAAGTGCCTGTGATGAAGCCTAAGTAAATTCATAATTATACCACAGAAGCCTAACTCAATCAATAATTTAAATAAATAAGCCTTTCTCAATGTCTAACTCTTATAGAGGGACAGTATATAACTATCTGAAAACATTTTACAAAATTAACTTAAAGTGCATAACATAGTTCTCCTTTCAAATTAACAACTTACATTCTTCAAAGTAGTTGAAGTTTTCTGTCAAATTCTTTTCCAAATGTACCTTAGGGAGTGTTAGTCAAAATGGCTGTGTTTCCCTCTCATTTTTTATATATATTCATGTACTTAACCAATCAAATGTCAGCACATAAAAGTACAAAATGTAAGTAACATTTTAATTGGTTAAAAATTTAAACAGTTTCATATGTGTTTTTGGCATGTAATTTACCTCAGGATATTTAGACAGGGCTACAGCCCAAATGGCTCAATGGAATACCACCAAATTTGGGTAAATGGTAGGGACTGCTATGTAGTAGGGCCTATTCTATATTTGATGAAAGTGTCTCCAGTGGTTTTTCTGTAAATTACTTTCCCACCTTTTTTTAGCGAGCGCTTACCGGTGCGCGCCCCGGTACGCGTACCGGCAGCGTTACAGGAGTCCTCTATTTTGTGTTTCGGTAGAATTGAGACACAAGATGGAGGGCAAACAATGTTCGGAATGGGTAGAAGGGGGCACGGTAGACACTTCCTGACCCTCTAGGTTTTCTGTGGGGGGCTTAGGACGCTCATATCGGCAAAAAAAAATAAAAAATTCACATGGGGAGCGCCCGGTACGCGCACCGGTAAGCGTACCGGGGAGCGTACTTTGGTGAAAAATAGTGAAAAAAGTTAGAAAAAGATAAACGTTTTGAATGATCAGAGGTAGGGTAGCTCTGAAAAGAACTTTTAGGTTCTTTTGCTGATTTAGGTACCTACAAGTAGGTTCCAATGCACAGTCTTAAATTCAGGAGGAATATTCTATTCCCCTCATCTGAGAAGTGCACACCATCTCCTCTGTAGATGTCTTGCATGTTGTAACGCAAGTTGTTGTTGTATATTGAACCCATTCTAAAGTCTCTCATGTAAGCAGAAACAGATGTATTCACATGTTTCCGTGCTTTCTCAAATTGTGGCCAAAATTGGTTGGACCAGTTCCATTTCTGTCTTTGGCATATATTGGAATATAACAAGGCAGTTTGGGGAAAAAGTGTCATCAATTGATGAAAGGTGACCTTTAAAAGCATTTCCAGACCACCCCCAGTCATAGTGCCCAAATCATTTCCACGACAGTGCACTATTAAGAGGTCAGGGTTTGGCAATGCATAAAAAAATTATATTAAATACATATAAAATATATTTTTCCTTTAAAAGAAGAATACATTTTACAGCTTTTGATATTTGCTATTAAAAAACCATTGAAATTCACTGAAAAAACCATAGGTTATAGACCATATAAAGTTACGAATTAGCATTTACAAAACCTTGAAAATTCACTGAAAAAACCATAGGTTATAGCCCATATATAGTTAGGAATTAGCATTTACAAAACCTTATTTTACTCACACAAAACCATTGACATTCGCATATATAATTAGTTGCACTAACTATATATCGCACACCCGCAATCCACTGCTGATGATGTCACATATTACATCATTCATGACATGGTCAGTGACATCACTGATGACATCACTGATGACAACTCAAATGACATCACTGACAACATCACTGTTGACATCATTCATGTGATAATACGATGAACCTCTTCAGACTCTAATATAACCTTAGATACACTCAGTGTAAACAGACACTCACAGATTGTCACTCATCCATGGAGTTACTCATACACCTAGTCAGTCATGCAAAGAATCAATCACACCTCCATTTCCTCAACTATACAGTTATACACACCTTACTTATTCAAACATATTCTAACACATATTTACTCTCTTATACAATCACTGATACAAGTTTTCAATGATCCATGCAGCCACTCACACATTCACTGGCTCTTATACACAGTAATTTATATACGTCAACTCTCACATGTACTGTGTTTTACATATGTACTTACTTTGACATGTAGCACTGAGATATCCGTTCACTCACCAATACACTCATGCACACAGTCAACCACCCATACAGCTGTTTCCACATGCAGATTGGAACCCATACATCTAGTGAATCAACTGTTCACACATCTATGCACAGAGTCACACACACACACACACTCACTCTCCCATACAAATACTTGGGCAACCAATCAATAACCCATATAGTTACTCATATAGCTACTGATCAACACATGCAGCAGTTTACAGAACAACAGATATAATGATGCACATATTAAGACAGTTTAGTCACTAACCCATGCACTCAGTAAGACACATTTCATCACTCTCTCATACAGTCAGTCACGCACCTACTAAATCCTTCATCCAGGCACTTATACATCCACTCATTCTTCAATATGTAAGACATATTTTAACTTTACAGAAACATACAGTCACTGGATGATGTCATCAGTGATGTCATCAGTGATGTCACTGACCATACTTAGTAATCAGAGAGGTAGGGAGGAGGAATGGGTGTCCATTTGCTTCCCCTGGGCAAGTATGGAGGTTACCAGGTGCAAAAAATGGACACTTGTAACAATTCTAAACTTTTGGATAGACTGATTATGGTATCCTCAAAAACACAATGTTTTGTTGGTATTGCGGTATATATCTTTCATCCGCCCCTACATTGTAGTTGTGGCAGTTATCATCGAATACCATAAGACGTGCTAGGTGCCTGCCTCAACCAGAGGCTCCTCTGGTCTAGATTTGCAGTGTCCAGCGATAAAAAGAGTGAAGACAAAGTGCCCAAAAAAAGAATTTAAAATTAGGTCAACACCAGAGAGTTTTATTAATTGGTGTGGATTTAAAAGGTAAAATAGTTGGTACTTGTGCTAGATCAAGTAACTGGATCTAGAAGTATAGCTTTGAGAATGGTATCGACATGTTTCAGCCCCCTATGGCTCAACGGAGTCTACAGGGCTTTCGTCAGGACTTAAACAAACATACAAACATAGAATAGTTACTTACACCTTTTTGTGCAGTTACTACGATGGCTTACTGGTTAAATAGTCAGTGGCCAATCATGCTCTTTTAATCTGAAAAAGAGGGACAAATAGACAGGTATACAATACATATTGTTTATCTATATGTACAAGGGCACCAGAGTACGTAATAGTATCATCTTGGGGTATTTAAATTTTAAAATTTTAGAAATTTTCGGTATGAATATGGGAGGGAACATGCAAGGTAAAAGACTGAGAGGCTCAGCAGAGTGACTGTGTTTAGTAAAAGGAGTCCTAGAATATCAAAAAGGACCACTGTAATACTGCTAACGTTGTTGTGACAGTACAAATAAAAGAGGAGATGTGAACAAATTTCACAAAAAATCAGAAAAAATCAAAAGAGCGAGGTGATGCTGCATTAGTACACCGCTATTAAGGCTCTAGTCGTTATAGTAGCGCGATGCATTTTCTGAATAAACACACACCTACGAGAAAAACCGTTAAGGCGTGTCAAATATTAACATAAGAGCAACTGCAGACAAATAAAAGTAGCTGACAAATATGTTGAGTGACGCTTATGGCATGCGAGCGTTCTTACCTATTGTTAAATGTCAAGAGGCTTCGTCAGGGGATACCGGCTCTAAGTTAGCCACAGAGCTGGGAAAGAAGTCGGGAAATAAATCAGTATACGGCCACCTTACCGCTAGTTGGCAATGAGGAATAGCATACAGTCCGCCGCCATTACCCGCGTGGGAGGAGACTTCCACCTCTTGTGCTGAGTCTGCCCCTGGACTACGGGTAGACGTCAGAGACACGTATTTGTAGAGAGACACGTGATTGTGTCTGATTGAATGTGAAACCTTATTAACTACAAATGAACTGTGTTGGGATTGGGCAAAACTCGAACATTAAATGTATATAATGTGAAGAGTGCCGCGGTAGCTTGGTGCAGTACGCAGTCAAATAAATCATATCCATGCAGTGGTCAAAGATGGATCATGAGGTGCACCGCGTAGTCGGGTGCATATCTATATCAGATATAGATGCGGTGGCGGTATTTACAGAGTTCGCACCTTCAGTTATTAATGTGTGGCAAATTGGTACCAGGGTATATTATCATTCAGTCCCCAGATGTGAGTTTTTAGGCGATTTACCCATCTCTGCTCTTTTTCATAGAGCTTTTTTTTGGCATTACGTGCTTTATCTGTGAGCATTTCAATGACAGTCCAACGGATTTCATCACATGTGTGTCCTGCCTCAATAAAATGGGCACAAAGTTTGGTGGTAGTTTTTTTTAGCCTAATATTGCTCCTGTGTTCACCTATACGTGTTTTTACTTTTCGGCAGGTCATCCCTATATAGTTTTTCCCACAGGGGCAACTTGCCATGTATATTACGTAGGTGGAGTTACAGTTTGTATGTTGTCTCTGGGTCCATATGAGGTCATCTGAAAGTTGTAGCTGTTTTGAAGGAGTTGTATACTTGCAGGCTATACAATTACCACAGGGGTAATGGCCTGTTACTGGGGTCATCGTAGTGTCTCTTGTTACTTCCATTTGTTGTATTTTCTTGGGGCGAGTGTGTACCAAGGTGTATCGCAGATTTTTAGTTCTTCTGTTGGCGAACCGGGGTTTAGGCCATTCAAATTTACCGGTCGACAAGATTTTCCAATTTTTGTTCACCAATTTCTGCATTTCATATGTAGCTGGACAGAAAGTTGTTACACACGTAACTAAATCTGGTGGGGGTTTTTTGGGATGAACCTGCAGGAGACATTCTCTCGGTTGGTTGTTGGCACGTTTCATACATCTGCGGATTCTAGCGGGAGTATAGTCACGTGCTTTCAGTTTTTTGCTGAGTACCAGTGCTTGCTCCTTGTAGTCCTCTATTTTGGTACAGTTTCTTTTAATTCTAAGAAACTGGCTGTATGAAAGATTGTCTCTTAGTGGTTTAGGATGAAAACTTTTATATGAAAGTAAACTGTTTTTCGCAGTAGGTTTGGTGTAAGTCTTAGTTTGTAGGCTGTTATTTTCGACAAAGATGGTTAGATCTAAAAAATCAATTGTAGAGTCATTTGCTGTATAAGTGAATTTTAACCAGGGGTCACATTGATTCAGCCAGTTGATGAAGAGTTTGAGGTCGTTTTTGATGTCCCATATGAGGAGAATATCATCTATGTATCTCTTCCAGTATAATATACTGGAAGAGTACGGGTTGGATTCGTTGAGTACGTGTAGGTCCTCGAACTTGCTCACATACAATCCAGCCACCGAAGGGGCAAAGGCACTGCCCATGGATGTACCATGATTTTGTAGATATAAGACTCCTTCATATTCAAACATTTTTTCTTTTAACGCCAGTTTACAGCATTGTAAGATAAAATGTCTCGGGTATGGTAACTCCAATTTTCATGGAATAGGACATCTTCAAGCATCTGGAGAGCGTCATCTTGTGGAAGACTCGTATATAACGACTCTACGTCTAGACCCACTAATAGCATGGAACTCTGATAGAAGGGAATATCAGAGATCTGTAACAGCAAGTCTCTCGTATCTTTTAAGTAGGTGGGGTTTTTTTGGACTAAGGGCTTCAAGTATTCATCCGCAAATTTAGAAAGGGGTTCAAGTAGTGATCCTATACCAGCAACTATAGGTCGTCCTGGCAGTGGGATTTTGTTTTTATGTGTCTTTGGGAGTGAATAAAAATACTGTATCTTAGGTTCTTTGGCCATAAGATAGTCTGCCTCTTTGCCTGTTATCCATCCATTAGTTTCTGCCTCATAGATCATCATTGAGATGGTGTTTTGGAGTCTCTCAGTAGGGTATTCAATGATCTTTTTGTAGAACTTTGTGTCTGATAGAAGGGTTAGGCATTGTTGATTATACCCCTCTTTACTTAAGATGACTATCCCTCCCCCCTTGTCCGCGGGTTTGATTACTATGTCTTCATTTTCTTCTAAGGTTTTGAGTTCTTTTCGTTCCTTATTACTCAAGTTTTGGAAGGGGGTCTTCTTCTTATGTTCCATGGCATCTACACCCTTAAGTAGAGCTTGTTCGAAAGTTAGGATCTCTGGGGGTACACTGCCAGTAGGTGGATTGAAGGTGGATTTTCTCTTCAGGTTGGTGTCTCCTTCGGAAGGTGGCAAAGGGGTACCGGCAAAGAATGCTTTCAGTTTTAGAACTCAGCAAAATTCTGCTAGTTCACATTTAAGTTTGAACGAGTCCAAAGGAGGTGTAGGAACGAATCCTAGACCTTTGTTGAGAACCTTTTTTTGATCATCCGAGAGTTCTATATTGGCAAGATTAACTATTAGTGTGTGTTGTTCTTGCTGGTGCTCGGTTGGGCAGTTGCCATGCTCCTGGTTAGTATGTTTCTTTGCTGGTCTTGCCACGCTAAGGTCTTTTTTCTTCCTCTGGGTTGGTTCTGGCCCCGGCCTAAAAAAGGCTGTTGTCGTTGTTGCTGGATTTGATGTTCCGCTGGTTGTTGATTTTCCATTTGAGGCATTTGTTGCATTTGTTGCATTCCATAGTTGTATGGTGCCATCCAACCTCCAAATTGTGGCATGTAGGGTTGGTAAAAGGTCATGTTCATATTAGGATAGTATGGTCTTTGCCATCTGTTGCCCCTTCTGGGTCGTTGGTATCGGTTGGTGTTCCCTCCCCTTTTGGGGGTATAGTCTTCAGAACTATTGACTGAAATGTTAGAAGAAGTTCTGCCCAGGGATTCATTGTCAGAACCCAGATCAATGGTTTTGTAATCTTCTTTTGAATATGGGTGCATCTTTTCTTGACTGAATTTCTTGAGGTTCTCTCCAAGTTTTTCTAGCTTGCTCTGCATTAGAAATTCTTTTTTTTCATCCATTTCTTTGTTCAATTCTTCCAATTTCTTTTTGTGGGTCTGTGGGTTAATGCCTTTATTGAGTTCATTTTCTAAAGTTTGGATTTCTTGTAATAATGCTTCAGACAGTCTTTTTGCTGTTTTAATAATCAGTACAAGATAATCCAAAGTGCATTTCCACGAGATGGAAGACCAGTCTCTGCGGAATGCCAGGTCATGTAGAAAGATTCTTGGTGCATTATTTACCCAGAGGCCCCTTGGTGCTGTTTTGTGTCGCAGATATTCGGTCATGATGATACCATGGATGGCCGTTCGTATTTGTTCTCTTTTCTTTTCAGAAAGTGAATCCCAGTTATCTGTTTGTGCCAATGCTTCAGTGAAGTCTGAATTCTGTAGAAGTGGCTGTGCTGTCGGTATTTCGTCAATGTCGCTCTCATCGAAACTCAGTCCTAGGTTGCCCTCCATTATCCCTCTCCACTGTGTCCAGAGGTGGATATCTTTTCTTATTTATGTAGAACTCCCGCAGCTGTACGCTGCTTTATATACTTAGTAATCAGAGAGGTAGGGAGGAGGAATGGGTGTCCATTTGCTTCCCCAGGGCAAGTATGGAGGTTATCAGGTGCAAAAATGGACACTTGAAACAATTCTAAACTTTTGGATAGACTGATTATGGTATCCTCAAAAACACAATGTTTTGTTGGTATTGCGGTATATATCTTTCATCCACCCCTACATTGTAGTTGTGGCAGTTATCATCGAATACCATAAGACGTGCTAGGTGCCTGCCTCAACCAGAGGCTCCTCTGGTCTAGATTTGCAGTGTCCAGAGATAAAAAGAGTGAAGAAAAAGTGCCCAAAAAAAGAATTTAAAATTAGGCCAACACCAGAGAGTTTTATTAATTGGTGTGGATCTAAAAGGTAAAATAGTTGGTACTTGTGCTAGATCAAGTAACTGGATCTAGAAGTATAGCTTTGAGAATGGTGTCGACATGTTTCAGCCCCCTATGGCTCAACGGAGTCTACAGGGCTTTCGTCAGGACTTAAACAAACATACAAAAATAGAATAGTTACTTACACCTTTTTGTGCAGTTACTACGATGGCTTACTGGTTAAATAGTCAGTGGCCAATCATGCTCTTTTAATCTGAAAAAGAGGGACAAATAGACAGGTATACAATACATATTGTTTATCTATATGTATAAGTGCACCAGAGTACGTAATAGTATCATTTTGGGGTATTTAAATTTTAAAATTTTAGAAATTTTCGGTATGAATATGGGAGGGAACATGCAAGGTAAAAGACTGAGGGGCTCAGCAGAGTGACTGTGTTTAGTAAAAGGAGTCCTAGAATATCAAAAAGGACCGCTGTAATACTGCTAACGTTGTTGTGACAGTACAAATAAAGGAAGAGATGTGAACAAATTTCACAAAAAATCAGAAAAAATCAAAAGAGCGAGGTGGTGCTGCATTAATACACCGCTATTAAGGCTCTAGTTGTTATAGTAGCGCGATGCATTTTCTGAATAAACACACACATACGAGAAAAACCGTTAAGGCGTGTCAAATAATAACATAAGAGCAACTGCAGACAAATAAAAGTAGCTGACAAATATGTTGAGTGGCGTTTATGGCATGCGAGCGTTCTTACCTATTGTTAAATATCAAGAGGCTTCGTCAGGGGATACCGGCTCTAAATTAGCCACAGAGCTGGGAAAGAAGTCGGGAAATAAATCAGTATACGGCCACCTTACCGCTAGTTGGCAATGAGGAATAGCATACAGTCCGCCGCCATTACCCGCGTGGGAGGAGACTTCCACCGCTTGTGCTGACTCTGCCCCTGGACTACGGGTAGACGTCAGAGACACGTATTTGTAGAGAGACACGTGATTGTGTCGGATTGAATGTGAAACTTTATTAACTACAAATGAACTGTGTTGGGATTGGGCAAAATTCGAACATTAAATGTATATAATGTGAAGAGTGCCGCGGTAGCTTGGTGCAGTACGCAGTCAAATAAATCATATCCATGCAGTGGTCAAAGATGGATCATGAGGTGCACTGCGTAGTCGGGTGCATATCTATATTAGATATAGATGCGGTGGCGGTATTTACAGAGTTCGCACCTTCAGTTATTAATGTGTGGCAAATTGGTACCAGGGTATAATATCATTCAGTCCCCAGATGTGAGTTTTTAGGCGATTTACCCATCTCTGCTCTTTTTCATAGAGCTTTTTTTCGGCATTACGTGTTTTATCTTTGAGCATTTCAATGACAGTCCAACGGATTTCATCACATGTGTGTCCTGCCTCAATAAAATGGGCACAAAGTTTGGTGGTAGTTTTTTTGAGCCTAATATTGCTCCTGTGTTCACCTATACGTGTTTTTACTTTTCGGCAGGTCATCCCTATATAGATTTTTCCACAGGGGCAACTTGCCATGCATATTACGTAGGTGGAGTTACAGTTCGTATGTTGTCTCTGGGTCCATATGAGGTCATCTGAAAGTTGTAGCTGTTTTAAAGGAGTTGTATACTTGTAGGCTATACAATTACCACAGGGGTAATGGCCTGTTACTGGGGTCATCGTAGTGTCTCTTGTTACTTCCATTTGTTGTATTTTCTTGGGGCGAGTGTGTACCAAGGTGTCTCGCAGATTTTTAGTTCTTCTGTTGGCAAACCGGGGTTTAGGCCATTCAAATTTACCGGTCGACAAGATTTTCCAATTTTTGTTCACCAATTTCTGCATTTCATATGTAGCTGGACAGAAAGTTGTTACACACGTAACTAAATCTGGTGGGGTTTTTTTGGGATGAACCTGCAGGAGACATTCTCTCGGTTGGTTGTTGGCACGTTTCATACATCTGCGGATTGTAGCGGGAGTATAGTCATGTGCTTTCTGTTTTTTGCTGAGTACCAGTGCTTGCTCCTTGTAGTCCTCTATTTTGGTAGAGTTTCTTTTAATTCTAAGAAACTGGCTGTATGGAAGATTGTCTCTTAGTGGTTTAGGATGGAAACTTTTATATGAAAGTAAACTGTTTTTTGCAGTAGGTTTGGTGTAAGTCTTAGTTTTTAGGCTGTTATTTTCGACAAAGATGGTTAGATCTAAAAAATCAATTGAGAGTTATTTGCTGTATAAGTGAATTTTAACCGGGGTCAAATTGATTCAGCCAGTTGGTGAAGAGTTTGAGGTCGTTTTTGATGTCCCATATGAGGAGAATATCATCTATGTATCTCTTCCAGTATAATATACTGGAAGAGTACGGGTTGGATTCGTTGAGTACGTGTAGGTCCTCGAACTTGCTCAACTACAATCCAGCCACCGAAGGGGCAAAGGCACTGTCCATGGATGTACCATGATTTTGTAGATATAAGACTCCTTCATATTCAAAAAAAAATTATTTTAACGCCAGTTTACAGCATTGTAAGATAAAATGTCTCGGGGTATGGTAACTCCAATTTTCATGGAACAGGACATCTTCAAGCATCTGGAGAGTGTCATCTTGTGGAAGACTCGTATATAACGACTCTACGTCTAGACCCACTAGAAGCATGGAACTCTGATCGAAGGGAATATCAGAGATCTGTAACAGCAAGTCTCTCGTATCTTTTAAGTAGGTGGGGGTTTTTTGGACTAAGGGCTTCAAGTATTCATCCGCAAATTTAGAAAGGGGTTCAAGTAGTGATCCTATACCAGCAACTATAGGTCGTCCTGGCGGTGGGATTTTGTTTTTATGTGTCTTTGGGAGTGAATAAAAATACGGTATCTTAGGTTCTTTGGCCATAAGATAGTCTGCCTCTTTGCCTGTTATCCATCCATTAGTTTCGGACTCATAGATCATCATTGAGATGGTGTTTTGGAGTCTCTCAGTAGGGTCTTCGATGATCTTTTTGTAGAACTTGGTGTCTGATAGAAGGGTTAGGCATTGTTGATTATACCCCTCTTTACTTAAGATGACTATCCCTCCCTCCTTGTCCGCAGGTTTGATTACTATGTCTTCATTTTCTTCTATGGTTTTGAGTGCTTTTCGTTCCTTATTACTCAAGTTTTGGAAGGGGGTCTTCTTCTTATGTTCCATGGCATCTACACCCTTAAGTAGAGCTTGTTCGAAAGTTAGGATCTCTGGGGGGACACTGCCAGTAGGTGGATTGAAGGTGGATTTTCTCTTCAGGTTGGTGTCTCCTTCGGAAGGGGGCAAAGGGGTACCGGCAAAGAATGCTTTCAGTTTTAGAACTCGGCAAAATTCTGCTAGTTCACATTTAAGTTTGAACGAGTCCAAAGGAGGTGTAGGAACGAATCCTAGACCTTTGTTGAGAACCTTTTTTTGATCATCCGAGAGTTCTATATTGGCAAGATTAACTATTAGTGTGTGTTGTTCTTGCTGGTGCTCGGTTGGGCAGTTGCCATGCTCCTGGTTAGTATGTTTCTTTGCTGGTCTTGCCACGCTAAGGTCTTTTTTCTTCCTCTGGGTTGGTTCTGGCCCCGGCCTAAAAAAGGCTGTTGTCGTTGTTGCTGGATTTGATGTTCCGCTGGTTGTTGATTTTCCATTTGAGGCATTTGTTGCATTTGTTGCATTCCATAGTTGTATGGTGCCATCCAACCTCCAAATTGTGGCATGTAGGGTTGGTAAAAGGGCATGTTCATATTAGGATAGTATGGTCTTTGCCATCTGTTGCCCCTTCTGGGTCGTTGGTATCGGTTGGTGTTCCCTCCCCTTGTAGGGGGTATAGTCTTCAGAACTATTGACTGAATTGTTAGAAGAAGTTCTGCCCAGGGATTCATTGTCAGAACCCAGATCAATGGTGTTGTAATCTTCTTTTGAATATGGGTGCATCTCTTCTTGACTGAATTTCTTGAGGTCCTTTCCAAGTTTTTCTAGCTTGCTCTGCATTAGAAATTCTTTTGTTTTATCCATTTCTTTGTTCAATTCTTCCAATTTCTTTTTGTGGGTCTGTGGGTTAATGCCTTTTTTGAGTTCATTTTCTAAAGTTTGGATTTCTTGTAATAATGCTTCAGACAGTCTTTTTGCTGTTTTAATAATCAGTACAAGATAATCCAAAGTGCATTTCCACGAGGTGGAAGACCAGTCTCTGCGGAATGCCAGGTCATGTAGAAAGATTCTTGGTGCATTATTTACCCAGAGGCCCCTTGGTGCTGTTTTGTGTCGCAGATATTCGGTCATGATGATACCATGGATGGCCGTTCGTATTTGTTCTCTTTTCTTTTCAGAAAGTGAATCCCAGTTATCTGTTTGTGCCAATGCTTCAGTGAAGTCTGAATTCTGTAGAAGTGGATGTGCTGCCAGTACTTCGTCAATGTCGCTCTCATCGAAACTCAGTCCTAGGTTGCCCTCCATTATCCCTCTCCACTGTATCCAGAGGTGGATATCTTTTCTTATTTATGTAGAACTCCCGCAGCTGTACGCTGCTTTATATACTTAGTAATCAGAGAGGTAGGGAGGAGGAATGGGTGTCCATTTGCTTCCCCTGGGCAAGTATGGAGGTTATCAGGTGCAAAAAATGGACACTTGTAACAATTCTAAACTTTTGGATGGACGGATTATGGTATCCTCAAAAACACAATGTTTTGTTGGTATTGCGGTATATATCTTTCATCCGCCCCTACATTGTAGTTGTGGCAGTTATCATCGAATACCATAAGACGTGCTAGGTGCCTGCCTCAACCAGAGGCTCCTCTGGTCTAGATTTGCAGTGTCCAGAGATAAAAAGAGTGAAGAAAAAAGTGCCCAAAAAAAGAATTTAAAATTAGGTCAACACCAGAGAGTTTTATTAATTGGTGTGGATCTAAAAGGTAAAATAGTTGGTACTTGTGCTAGATCAAGTAACTGGATCTAGAAGTATAGCTTTGAGAATGGTGTCGACATGTTTCAGCCCCCTATGGCTCAACGGAGTCTACAGGGCTTTCATCAGGACTTAAACAAACATAGAATAGTTACTTACACCTTTTTGTGCAGTTACTACGATGGCTTACTGGTTAAATAGTCAGTGGCCAATCATGCTCTTTTAATCTGAAAAAGAGGGACAAATAGACAGGTATACAATACATATTGTTTATCTATATGTACAAGGGCACCAGAGTACGTAATAGTATCATCTTGGGGTATTTAAATTTTAAAATTTTAGAAATTTTCGGTATGAATATGGGAGGGAACATGCAAGGTAAAAGACTGAGAGGCTCAGCAGAGTGACTGTGTTTAGTAAAAGGAGTCCTAGAATATCAAAAAGGACCGCTGTAATACTGCTAACGTTGTTGTGACTGTACAAATAAAGGAGGAGATGTGAACAAATTTCACAAAAAATCAGAAAAAATCAAAAGAGAGAGGTGATGCTGCATTAGTACACCCCTATTAAGGCTCTAGTCGTTATAGTAGCACAATGCATTTTCTGAATAAACACACACATACGAGAAAAACCGTTAAGGCGTGTCAAATATTAACATAAGAGCAACTGCAGACAAATAAAAGTAGCTGACAAATATGTCGAGTGGCGTTTATGGCATGCAAGCGTTCTTACCTATTGTTAAATGTCAAGAGGCTTCGTCAGGGGATACCGGCTCTAAATTAGCCACAGAGCTGGGAAAGAAGTCAGGAAATAAATCAGTATACGGCCACCTTACCGCTAGTTGGCAATGAGGAATAGCATACAGTCCGCCGCCATTACCCGCGTGGGAGGAGACTTCCACCGCTTGTGCTGACTCTGCCCCTGGACTACGGGTAGACGTCAGAGACACGTATTTGTAGAGAGACACGTGATTGTGTCGGATTGAATGTGAAACTTTATTAACTACAAATGAACTGTGTTGGGATTGGGCAAAACTCGAACATTAAATGTATATAATGTGAAGAGTGCTGCGGTAGCTTGGTGCAGTACGCAGTCAAATAAATCATATCCATGCAGTGGTCAAAGATGGATTATGAGGTGCACCGCGTAGTCGGGTGCATATCTATATTAGATATAGATGCGGTGGCGGTATTTACAGAGTTCGCACCTTCAGTTATTAATGTGTGGCAAATTGGTACCAGGGTATATTATCATTCAGTCCCCAGATGTGAGTTTTTAGGCGATTTACCAATCTCTGCTCTTTTTCATAGAGCTTTTTTTCGGCATTAGGTGTTTTATCTGTGAGCATTTCAATGACTGTCCAACGGATTTCATCACATGTGTGTCCTGCCTCAATAAAATGGGCACAAAGTTTGGTGGTAGTTTTTTTTAGCCTAATATTGCTCCTGTGTTCACCTATATGTGTTTTTACTTTTCGGCAGGTCATCCCTATATAGATTTTTCCACAGGGGCAACTTGCCATGTATATTACGTAGGTGGAGTTACAGTTCGTATGTTGTCTCTGGGTCCATATGAGGTCATCTGAAAGTTGAAGCTGTTTTGAAGGAGTTGTATACTTGCAGCCTATACAATTACCACTGACCATGTCATGAATGATGTAATATGTGACATCATCAGCAGTGGATTGCGGGTGCGCGATATATAGTTAGTGCAACTAACTATATATGCGAATTTCAATGGTTTTGTGTGATTAAAATAAGGTTTTGTAAATGCTAATTCCTAACTATATATGTTCTATAACCTATGGTTTTTTCAGTGAATTTTCAAGGTTTTGTAAATGCTAATTCGTAACTTTATATGGTCTATAACCTATGGTTTTTTCAGTGAATTTTCAAGGTTTTGTAAATGCTGATTCCTAACTATATATGGCCTATAACCTATGGTTTTTTCAGTGAATATATATATATATATATATATATATATATATATATATATATATATATATATGTGAACAGAGGTGGTTGAGGCCGCTTAACTAGGTTACTTAAGTTGGCATACCACAGCAGTTGTACTAGCCTGGAGTGTTTGAAGATAATAGCCAACAGTTCGAAAAAACACCCCAAGGGGTCGCCTGCCGCAAATGTAAGCATTCTAGTTAATTGCCTAGCTCAAGCCCTTCGCATGCGTTTCCAGTGTCGAGGTGAAATCAAAATAAAATGGAAAAAGGTTGGTGGTGCAAAGTGCATGGTTTTGTCTAGGGTGCTAGTTGCTATCTATTCCAAGGCTGACCATTTTGCATCCAAAATTTTACAGAAAGATTTTAGTTGCCAAACATTAATTATAAAGCATATCCTTGTGTATCACCACCCATCTTATTTATGCATACTATGTAGAGAGCCACCCGAGCTCTACTATACATAGGTCCCACACCTGTCCCTCCCAGGGTCAGGCGCGGCCAGAGGAGATAAATAAATGGGTGTGTAGCCACTGGTGGCCTTCACTGACACATAAGAAGTGCATATGTGTGTGTCTTCCACAGTGCAGTGACACGTAGGCCAGGGCCACCAGTTGCCGTGCAGTTGCCCTCGCTGCAGTATAAACCATGCTGCATGTGCATGAACCACCTCAGCTGTCATACCCATACTTTTGCTCATGCTCTCTGTCATATAATATACACATTATATGTTTATAGAGATGAGTCAATGGCTGCATAGTACATCATTGACTGAAAACAGCATTTACTTTGAATGTGGGCCCAAGTAGAGGTCATTTAGGTTTTCTTTCCTTATACATGTTGCAGGTTTTGTACTTGCTAGGTCAGAGGTATAAAAAAATGCTGATACCAAAAAAAAACACAAATCTGTCACATGAATATCCTAATCCCGTTGGTTGCCCCACACATCACTCCCACCCTCTCCCCTATGCAAAAGCACCTCGTCCCTCCCAAGGCCCACTGCTCCCGCACCCCCCCGACCCTCCCTCCACACCTCACACTCGGCAGCAACAACCCCCCATCACCCTTCTTTCGCTGGTCAGTGTTGCTTCTGCTCAACTTGCTCTCCTCGCACAGCCTCTCATCTCCCCAACCCTCAACCATTCTCATCTACTTCACTTTCCGTTCTCTCCTGGCCTCGCCTGAGCGCCCCAAGGGAGTTCCAATCAGGCGTTGTCTTTTATAATAAACAGAGCATTTATTTAACATCTATTCCTAATACCTCCAAAAATATTAACTTTCCCCTTGTTCTCCATATGCTGGTTCTCCACCTTTCTCTGTGTATATATAACCCGGACAGTGTGTAAGTACTGAAGCTCCTGGTTTCCACAACTATGGACCTATCAGAAGCACTTTGAGAGACTGCACACTGAACCTGCTGTCGTATCTTACTCCCCTATCCGAACTATGCACACAAGCTCAGCGTTCATTTTCGGTGGATATGCAGTCGCAGCACTCCCTGCAAACCGCTTCCAGAGGTCTTTGAGTATAGGCTGGTATACCATCCACTAAATTGCACCCCATCAGCAGTTCTTGACGTCGCACCCATGGTTCTGCAATTTGGCTGAAGCACAACCAGAATCCAACCCCTAAATCTGCAAAAGATGCAAGGCATCATCCCATCTAGGGGTCTGCCTTTGATTGATTGGTTCTTCCTGCACTATAAATTGTAAGGTGATGGCAAGTCCTCTCCTGCTAAATTGCCATGCTGTGATGGCAGGCAGGGTATCGAGATCATGTTCTCTAAAGTCAACTTAGATGTACTCTTTCATAGTTAGCAAGAATTCTCCTTTATCGGATTTCTGTCACCCAATCTTGAGTTTTTAGCCAGCATCACTTTGTTTAGTAATTTTAAATCCCGACACGTAGTGTTGAAAGTGCTCGCCTCAAAATGCTGGTACGGCCTACTTAGTTTTGTGAAAGAAGCTTGCCAAATAGTTGACCCTGCTGTAACAACCTGCGAGAAATCTATTAATCTGCTTCTATGGCGAGTCAGATTTTATCAAGGAGTACTGTTTTTAAGGCCTGCCGGTTGAAGAGGTCCGGTTGACAAAGAACAGGTGTTCTGTTCATTCAGAAAATTAATGAGAAATAAAGGTGTATTTTAGTTTTCATCTTGTCTCATTTGCTGTGCATTCAAAGACAAAGGTGAGATGTCAACTTGAGTGGTGTTGTACACAGTGGGGATTGAGTGGTGCTGTAGGCATTGCGGGTTGAGTGGTGCTGTATGCCGTGGGGATTGAGTGGTGCTGTAGGCGTTGAGTGGTGCTGTAGGCGTTGTGGGTTGAGTGGTGCTGTAGGCGTTGCGGGTTGAGTGGTGATGTAGGCGTTGCGGGTTGAGTGGTGATGTAGGCGTTGCAGGTTGAGTGGTGATGTAGGCATTGCGGGTTGAGTGGTGATGTAGGCGTTGCAGGTTGAGTGGTGATGTAAGTGTTGCGGGTTGAGTGGTGCTGTACGCAGTGGGGATTGAGTGGTGCTGTAGGCGTTGTGGGTTGAGTGGTGCTGTATGCGGTGGGGATTGAGTGGTTCTGTACGTGGTGGGGATTGAGTGGTGCTGTAGGCGTTGCAGGTTGAGTGGTGATGTAGGCATTGCGGGTTGAGTGGTGATGTAGGTGTTGCGGGTTGAGTGGTGCTGTACGCAGTGGGGATTGAGTGGTGCTGTAGGCGTTGTGGGTTGAGTGGTGCTGTACAAGGTGGGGATTGAGTGGTGCTGTACGCGTTGCGGGTTGAGTGGTGATGTAGGCGTTGTGGGCTGAGTGGTGCTGTACGTGGTGGAGATTGAGTAGCGCTATAGGCGTTGTGGGTTGAGTGGTGCTGTACAAGGTGGGGATTGAGTGGTGCTGTACGCGTTGCGGGTTGAGTGGTGAAGTAGGCATTGCGGGTTGAGTGGTGCTGTACGCGGTGGGAGTTGAGCGGTGCTGTAGGTGTTGGGAGTTGAGCAATGCTGTACGCGGTGGGGATTGAGTCGTGATGTAGGCATTGGGGGTTGAGTGGTGCTGTAGGCGGTGCACGTTTTCAGCAGGCACACTCCTTCAGTCGTCAATGCACACTTTCACCAGGCACACACCACTGTCCGTCACTGCACACTATCACCAGACATACACACCACCAGTTGTCAGCGCACGCTTTTACCGGGCACAAACACCACCAGCCATCAATGCACGCTTCAACCAGGCACACACCACCAGACGTCAGTGCACGCTTTCACCAGGCACACACACACTACCAGCCATCAGTGCACAATTTTTACAGGCACACACACCAGCAGCCATTAGTGCACACATCATTTGTTAACACATCCACAATTAACTATTGTAGCAATCGCAGTATGGCGCACTTTACTTTTAAACATATTCATCGAAAGCGCAGCATGCCACTATTGCTACAAAAATAAATGCACATTTTTTTGGCCTACAATTTATAGACTTTTGTAGCAGTTGGTGTTGCAATAGTTAGCAATGCCAATAGCTCAAACTTAATTATCCCGAGACTTATTGCATTGTAAATGCTTGTTTTTAGGTGTTCTGACTTAGCACATATTACTGCTGTTAGAAGCCAGTCTACTATTGTTATTTAAATACATTTTTTATACATCTACTGAGCATTACCCCAAGTAGTCCTATTTCATGATCCTTTTGCCCAACACAAGGATTCCAATTAAATATATGCACCGTGCCATCTGTAAAACAATAAGTTAAATTCCGCAGACTTAAGTTTTTAAGTTATAACATTTTTTCTCCATGCATTGTTGTTGCATATTTCAAGAAAACATCATTAGTCAAAACTCTCCTGATAATATTCATGTATGACATACGTTTGGGTGTTTATTCTCTGTTGCAGTGGACTTCGAATGACTAAAACACCAAACTGGAAGGGACACCAAACACTCTTTCACCAAAAATGGCAATTCACAGTTGACCTCTTAACCTACCTTGAGTTCATCGATAGCATCCCATTGAGCGCTCAAAATCTAGCTGGAAGCTAAGGAGTGTGAACCAAAGAACTTTTGAACTAGGCTGAGTTTCTGATCTAGACTCTATATTGATGATCCCAAAACAAGCAGCATTCAGGACCATTCCAATGTTAGCATATGACCTAACAAGGTTTACCTGTTTGATACCCTGGTTAACTCTAATTTGTGTGGTTAGAAGCACCATCGTCAGTCACATCAAAATCTTTACAATTGAGTGCAGCATTTCAGGCTACTACATTAGCCAAGTGTATCAAAACAATGAATTTATGATGGGAGCTGGAACTCCATGCAGTGCCACTGAACATAGATACACTATTATGTGAGTTACAGTGCCTGGGTCTCAGGCATTCTTCTAAGGTTGCTTCTAATACGCTTGTACGTCAACAATAACCTATCGTGTGCTGAGAAATGCACTATGAACAGAACAATGACAAAACAAATGCACGTAAACTGCACAATTTGCTATCAATGTTTAAAGAATTTCATTTGTCGAAGTATGGGTAAATGTCTTGTATTTTTTAAGTCCCAATAGGTTGAAACAAACACAACTGGCCCAGTGTATTTTGGAATACACTATTTGCCATTTGTTGTTCCTGATATTCCACAACCTACTGGGTCTACTGGCGCAAAGTGCATTAAATGTAGCATTCAACGTTCCTTTGCTAAAATTGTTAGATGGAGAACCCTTAAACCCCACAAAAGAATATTAAATTGAGACCAATGTCATTGGTCAAGTATGCTAAAAATGCACCAATGACTACATATTGTCCCGAAAAAATGCTCCTCATAGTATGTGGCATAAAACAACACTGAAGTGAACCCCTATAAGACATTTTGACCCAGGTTCTAAATATGCCTCTCTCCCTAATTATTCGAAGTGTTACCCCTCCCTGAAGTGTGTCTCGTTGCGGCCCTAGAGATACACGTTAGTTCTTGTAAGCTGGTACCTTTGATTGAAATGGGTAAACCAATTTATATTTTTAAGATTGGAACACAATTCAGGTCAATGTGAAGCTTCGACTATATTTAGCTGCCTTGTTTAGTATTTCGTGCTGTGTTATATTATGCACTCCCTTTTTCATGAACGGGAACAGTTATAAATGGAAAAAATATTACTTCTGAGAGAACACTTTAGATAGACATTACAAAAACGAGTTGGTTATCTGCAATTCTGCAGATCCTGAAGTAAATACATTTTTAGGTTTTAAATGTCCTTTCTCCCGCCAGAAGCGACTGGACAGCCTGCCCGGTCAGCTCCTGGCCGCTGACCTGCTTGTCAGCTTTACAATGGCTTCCCATCTGGTGTCTGGAGCTGCACACAAAGGCTGTCTGCTCGCCAGCGCTCGAGCCATTCACGCACGCTGCGTCACTTCTGACGGGCCACCCTCACCAGCTGGCAGGGGCCTTTAGTTTGGGCTGGAGCACGCCCTTTGTTTTAATGTGCAACTTGGGATGCATTGACTTCTCAGACCGCCTGCCCCGGGGCCAGGCACGCGCCTGACAGACAGCTCGAACAAAGGCTAAGTGCGTTTTTTTTCTCTCACATCGATGCCCCATGCAGAGCAGAATTGCAAATACGTGCTTTCATAGCCCTCGGTTCAGCTTTTTTGTTGTTCCAATATTCACCATTAAAATATGTAAATGTATGCACGAAAACTATATTTAAAACAAATAACAGCAGATCGTCTTTTGCAGACAAGAGTGGCTGTAAATCTGTCCACTTCAGTCTTTACTGCAGGTTGCATTGGATAATTTAAAGTCAGACATGAAATTGGTTTGGTTCAGCATCAACATCTTAAATTTGCGCGTGTATATGGTATTCGGATGCACAAAGGGCCAAGATGAATTAATTATGCTCAATCAGGCCATACGTAATTCTCACCCAAGTACTGTGCGTTGTGCACGTGTGTTTTTGTTAAAGGCTGGCTTAGTATTTACAACTCAACTTTGCATGTCATGGGCAGCAACTGTTATTCTATTTGTGTGCACTGTAAGTTGTGAAGTACAATCGTACATGAAATAAACATAAAAAAACAAAAAATGACTGTCTGTGATTAGACATTATGTCACTTCTGAATATCTGCTTCTGAAATGTTCATTTTGATATTTATACCGCATCCATCAGTTCAGGACCGGCAGGGGTATATTTACATGAACTGACGCATCATCAGTGATGCGTCAAACTTCTTGTGCCTTCGTCAGATACCCTTACGACGACATGTATGCCCTGTATTTACAATACAGGGCTCCATGGTGGAAAGATTCACGGATGTGACAGAAATAGTGACGCATCTGTGGGCCCAAAAGTGGTGCATTGCTGTAGTTGGTCATAAGACTGTCGCAATTACAGCAATGCGTCAAAACACAGATGAGGGGCCTCATTTACAAGTCCATTGCGCCGCCGGTGCATCACTTTTTTTGGCATACCGGTGGCGCAGTGTGCATGCCCATAATACAATGCCACATAAAGTGATCCTGCATGACTTTTCATGGCGTGTAAATATGGGCCCCTTTCATGCATTACTCTGTGTGAAAGTGGCGTTCCATGGGTGTTGAGGCAGGTGCTCCCATGCAACATTCATGGAACCTGACACGTTCCCAGTTGTACATCGTTTTGTAAAGCTGGGAATGCGTCAGAATACTATGCCTTCCCAGCGGGGGCTGTAGGAGTGGTACAACAGGGAGAAATACTTTTATTTCTTCTTGTTTTTTACTCCTTCTATGTGTGCTGCATTCTGCCGTCAATGGCATCAATGATTGTTTTTGTGCAGGAAGGTATTCCTTCCTGCACAACAACAATCATCGCAACGCAGGCACTTTTGCAACATGAAGCAAGAGAGCCTGCACTGGCATGTGGCAGCAAATTGTGTGCTAGCGCAGGGGAAAGCAACATATTGTTATTAATACGACGCAACCCTGTGCTTTTAAAATGGCGCAGCAAAATGGAATGCAGCATCACACTGCATCATTTTGTAGTCAATAAGGCCAGCGATTTCCATTATAAAGTCACTACATCAATTCCCATGCCTGGTTTGAAGAGGCGTAGGAATTTTGACGCATTCAAGGCTTAGAACGACGCAATGAAAACTTGTAAATTTCACTGTGTCAGTTCTAAGTGGTTTTTATGGGGGAACACCTACCCTGCATACAGTATACACTGCAGGGTGCAGCCAGTTCCAGCACAGGTATAATGTGACGTAGGCCCCAAAAAACTGATGCATATAGTCTAATGAGTCCGTTTTTAAATATGGGGCAATGTGGAGAATTCCTGCACTACTGTAAAAAAATGACGCAGCAGCGGCGCAAACTCCTTGTAAATATGCCCCCTATTCACAAAGCACAGGATGAAAAGAAGGAAACTTACCCCTGTGTGTTTATTCTTACATTCCTACATTTCTACAATATTACACATTTCTGATTTTTATGAGAATCACAGAGGATTCTCAGAGAACTTTCAGAAGTCTGTGCCAGTCGAATGCGTATATAACATTTTAGAAAGCAAAAGGGGTGGGGGGGGTTACGGTTGGGGCTTTTCTTCTTACGATTTCAATGCTGCATTGCAAGGAACATCTGCACTTCCAGCACCACATCTTTGTTGTACCAAATGCAAACGACCATCCATATGCCTACTGGATACTGTATATCTCTCTGCTTTGATTGCCTTTTATGCCTACCAGGCCTCCCTTGCAATGTAATGTCTACTGTTGCTCTTGAAACCAATAAAACAAATTTGAAATTAGAAAGCAAAATGACACCATTGGGAAATGAAAGGTAAATGTGTATTTGTACATTTACCTTTTCTAGGTCGAGCCTGTAGGCAACGCGCAAGCGTTGTCGCTATGGCTACAATCTGTTGTTTAAAAAAAAAAAAGTCAGAAGGGGTTTTTAGCCTGCCCACACTCACCATTGCTCAATACCATAATTACTCTCCTTTGCTGCCTTCTAATTTGATAGAAGTCGTGATATGTCACTTCCTGTGGCTTGTCTGGAACACCGCTCAACTACAGATTGATTAATTTACTTAATTAGTGTCCCTCCCCTGCAAGCGCTGTAATTGAGGTACTATTATAACTTTGTTTGTGAAGTCTGTTACTATGACACATTATTTTTGCCTCTGCTTGTGCTTTGTAGTGATGTGTTTGTGTTTACTTTGTGCATGCTTTAAAACTGAAACGTTTGCGCTCGCGTTTAATCTTTCTTCATGGCAACAGACTCTTGTTTTCTTTGGGGTGGCGCTGTGTTTCTGCTTCACTTATCCTCCCCCACATTCACCCTGCCTCCCCTATCCCCCACCCTGGTCAGTTTGTAAACTGCAAAAATTGGAAATGCTTGCAAATTCCTGTAAGATATTATGTAAATGTATATTATGTAAATAAAATAGTTATGCAAGCTTGGCCGTTTGTTAAATCCAGTTTGTACCCATCAAGTAAAAAGTACCTTTTTGACAAAAAAGGCACAGTAGGAAATGAAGCCAGTGTACAGTGTCCCTTCATCATTCCATCAAAGGCTATTTAGCCAGTCCAACATTGTGCACGTTTGAAAGAATAGCGCAAAAAAGAACGCCGGCTTCATAACTTCGAAGAATGCAGGTGAGTGAGTGCGAGTGCTCGGATGCACAGTTGGTGCGATCCTTGCAGCTGGCACCAGATCCTGCCCGCGAGTGTCTGGGCCCGGGTCAGGATTGCATCTCTGCTCTCTCCCCTACCCACCTTCGTCTACCCAGCAGCTGTATAGCTGTATAAGTTTAGTATATTCGATAGAGACCTAGTCGACCTCAGTCCTACGTCTAATCTATAGGATATATTATTCCAATGCGCAGAGCCTATTGGGAATATAGGAACTACACTACATGGCGCCCAACGTTTGGTAAGGCACTAATGTAACACTAGATACTAAAGTAACTCAGTTGTGCTTTTCTCAGAGACCCCTTTTCCCGTAAAATACTTCAATAGACGTCTGGAGTGGGTAAAAGGATAAATATCCACCATAGCTGAGTAAGACGAAAATCCTATGTATTAGTTTTTGGATTATTTCAACGTTGAAGGATACAGTGTTCCAAAATATTGTGCACCTTATCTTTGTTTCCTTGAAACTTGCTCTGCAAACTTTCATGAAACAAAAATGCCGGATAGCGACACAGAGAACGGTGAAGCTACAGGCAGCAATGCCGTACAAGCTTTAAACTTTACAGGTCTCCAAGTGACCGACGCGGATGCTATAAGAATTCCAGAAACTTTAAGGAACGCCATCACTATGAAACTTATAAGAAATGGCCTATCATCTAGAGGTGGTAGGGTAGTTTTTGTGATAGAGGCACACGTATATCATCAGACAGAGGTATTCTATTCATGGAAATTCCACTAACATACCAAGAGCATGCACTCTGGTTTAAAGGCGCCCTAAAACATACACATCACATTGCCAGGCTTGGTCCACTAGGTAGACCAGGAGCAAGATGGCTGGTATTATCCAGCTATACACCACATCCTGTCATTTAAATGATGACAGATGTGGAACTATTAGTTCAAATAAAAGAGCTAATTAAAATCCACAGACAATTGGTTCAATAAGTCACACATTCCTTTACTGTCCAAACAGCAATAAGGATTCCACAACACACCCCTTACCAGGGGAACGCAAATAAAATTACACCACAGACTATACAATCAGTCATTGGCAAATTACCCGCAAAACGGGAACAAATTCCATTCTGGATAGCTCAAAAAATTACTCAAATCGAGGCAGTATTTCCTGATACTACCCCTCATGAGAAACATAGGATTCTATCAATCTGTTTACCAATGGGGATCGCAGCACACCTGGAGGACTGCGACACTTGGGATACAGACTTTGCTGCAATCTACACAAAAACACATGGTATTCTGTCTATGGCGGTAATACCAGACGTCCTGAAACAGATTCAAAATGAATACTGTGCAGAACCTGCTTTAAATCTGGGTATGAAACTACTGAAAGATTTCAAACAGGTCTCAACAATAATATTAGCCAATATTAAAGGTGAAGCAGCATCCGTGGCAATCCGCCAAAAGTTAAGAGAATTTGATGTAACTGAGCAACCATATAAACTGGCCAGAATAATTGAAAAATCCTATGAAGAACTAGGTAGAGACAGTTTGGGTGGTAAACCAGTGAAACCCCAACTGAATGAAAGTCCTGAAAAGGTCTTTATTAAAAACACCCCTACTCCTCCCAAAAAGAAGTGGGAGAACACTAAACAAACTTCTAAAGAGAAGCGCTCTCAGTCCTGAGGTAGGTCTCCTCAAAAGGAGCCCTCTGAAAGGAGGTATAACCTCATGAATGGGGATATTTTGAGAAAACCTGATAGATATCAAGATACTGATACACGTTCCTCTCATACCTTTCAGATTTCCTCACAGAAATCTGACAGAAGAGGACAATCAGAACAAAAGGAAGAACGCGTGAAGTCCAAAGATGACCAACACGTTCCGAAATATAAGAAAACTCAATTCACCAAAAAGAAGGTAGTAGGTCTAAAAATCAGACATGCCGAGGATCTTGAGGACACAACTCAAGAACGGGGAATGGGCTCAAACGATGTTGGACAGCGGAGCAGAAGTCACCATAGCTCGCAAGAACTTGAAGGATCATCTGAAAACAGTGGATTTGAATGAGTACATCCAAGTTGAAACTGAAGATACCAGGGTTAGTGTCCCACATAAGTTATATTAAGTAACACTCGAAAAATAAGAGCACTCTTTTGGGAGAAGCTCTCTCAGGGTTATGACATTCTTTTATCTGAACAAGACTGGACACCTGAATTTGTCAGGGAGTGCCCACATGGCGAAAGCATCATTATGCCAGCTTTCTCCAACCAAATCCCAATTCATTAAAAATACACCTATGCCAGGAAATGGGTAGTAGCCCAGGCTCATTCATTATATAAAAATCATGTAGGATGGGATGAAGATTCTCCTCAACATAAAATCCAGTTTAAAAAATCTACCAACTGCACAGTGGCAGTACCCAGTTAAGCAAGAAGCTAAAAAACAGGTCAGGAAGATATTAGATCAACTTGAATACCAAGGGGTGATTGAAACATGCACCTCGTCCCTGAACAATCCTTTGTTCCTTGTCTCCAAACCAGACAATACATATTGTCTAGCTTTGGATGACAGAAATGTAAACTCTTGTCGCAAAACTTTTGCAGTACAAAATGCACACAGTGCAGCACTAATGAATAACATTGTGCGTAAAAAATATAAAACCACATTAGATATTTCTAACGGCTTCTTTTGTCAAAACATTGCACCAGAAAGTAGGTACTTGACCGCTTTCTCAATCATGGGGACACAGCGTCAATTCTGTTGTCTCCCTCAGGGATTCAAGAATAGTCCAGGGTTATTTTCAGCCAGAGTAACAGAGTTACTACAAACCTATGATGATGAGGCATTATCATATGTCGATGACATCTATCTAACAGATGAGGACTTGGATAGGCACTTGAACAGAGTGAACACAATTATTTTGGGATTCGCCTCTAAAGGGTATAAATTCAGTTTTAAAAAATCAGGAATTGCCCACCTCAACGTCCTTTTCCTAGGATACGAGTTATCAAGTGAAGGCACAAGCCTGGCAGCAAACTTTCTAGAGAAATGTGCGCTGCTCCAACCTCCAAAAACGATAAAAAACTTACAGTCAATTCTAGGTTTCTTAAATTTCGGAAGAACATACATTTTAAATTACGCAGAAAGGGTTAAACCTCTCTACGAACTAATCAAACCTGATTTCAAAACAGTTAATTGGACTCAAAAACACACTGAAATTTTGCGTTCAGTCCAAACAGACATGTTAGCAACAAAACACTTGCAAACATGTGTAAACCTACGCAACTTAGTCATCCGAATCATTCCAGGAAGGTGCAGATTCACGTACTTAACCTTAAATGAAGGAGAAAAAGTACCAATAGCTTACAAATCTCACTTATACACACATGCTGAAATGAAATTCACTTCTACAGAAAAAATTCTGACAGCGGTTCAAACTTGAGTAACAAAAGACAAAGCCCTCGCACAGGGTAAGTGCATAATCGTCGTGACTGCTGTACCTGCCTTAGAGGCAGTGACGAAAGCGAGCTTTGCGAATGCAAAAACTTTACATCCAAGATGGATACAATGGGTTAATTCTCTTGCTGCAACAGACGTTGAATACATTTTTGAGCCATATTTGAAAACACAAGAATTTCTACATTATGAACAAGAATGTCCTCTGCCTACTGAGATTCTGCCTCTAGAACTCTATGAATGTATAATTTATACAGACGGATCAGCACAGTCCACTACTGGGGGTAAACAAGCATATAGTGCTGCGTGCGCGATCGTTAAAGGTCGCTGGTGAGAAGGCAAATTCCGACCAATGGTCACTAAAACTCAATCTCTAGGAGATTGTACAGCTCAGCGAGCTGAACTACAAGCATTCAAGATGGCGCTTGAAAATACTGATCGTGAATTCCCGACACGCATAGTGTGCGATTCGTATTACTGTGTTCAATCTTACAATGAATACTTGCAAAACTGGATTGAAAACGGTTTCAAAGATGCAAAAGGTGGCCAAATCCAGTGTAAGTTGCTTTGGGAATAAGTAGTTCAGTTACAACAAGAACTACAAAAGGCTCACGTGATACATACACTGAGTCATCAACGTGATGGCGTTCAGGTTGCAGGGAAATCATTGGCTGATGAAGCCGCGAAGGCAGCTGTGAAAACGGCTTCCGTAGTTGCAATCATTTGTTCAAAAACGAAAATAGACAGCGAAATAATGCAAGTTGTCACTGCTTCAAGCAAAGACAGTGCTAAAACATTACCAAAAGGCTTTCCACTCAAAAACTCATACGTAACTGATGCGAATAATGTTCAGTGTGCTCGAATCCCTGGAGTGGGGGATAGAGTAATTTCAAACATGGAACATAGATTAGGACTAATTTTAGCAGCATATGAAGGGTTGCCTCTGCACACGCAGGTGTTTCCGCTACAGTGTCATTATTAAAACAGAGATACTGGTGGCCGCGCATGAGGAAACAAACCAGAAACTATGTTTTGGAATGTGAAATCTGCCAAAAGATGAAAGTCTCTAGAGTGAAACGTCCTGCGCAGACACCCCTATTGATTTCAGACAAACCATTAGCTTGCGTTTACCTGGATCACTGCAGCCCCATAGAGGGATGGTAACTATAAATATATCATGGCCGCAGTGGGTTCATGCTCAAGATTAATTTGGATGTGGCCTCAGCACTCGGATGACGCTCAAACTGTTATAAAAGATTTGCGAGTCTTTATCGTCACATACGCAGTTGGCACACTACATTCTGACCAGGGTCCTGTGTTTAGCTTTCGAGCTAACAAGGAGGCCATGGCCAATATGGGCGTTGCATTGCGGTATTCTAGTCCATTCCATCCTGAGGGAAATTCAGTAGTGGAGAGAAAAAACCGGGACATAAAGCAATCTATAACAGCTAGAGTACTAGGCTCGGGTGACGGGTGGGTCAAACATCTAATAAGTGTCCAAGGTAGTCTTAACAATCTGCCAAGAAGTTCTCTAGGGTGTATCACACCATATGAAATCCTTTTTGGAACAAGAATGATTGTGCAGGACCTCGATTGTCACACTTCAGTGGTAAAACAAAAACCCTTTGATATCAAAGATCGTTTGACTGTTTCGCAGGATTTAAATGAAATAAGATCCAGACAAAGTAACGTACTCCTGAAACCAACAACCACTGAAGAGAAACCATCCGTCCCAGCAAGACCTGTCTGGATTCCAAAGATTGGGGATCTAGTCAGAGAAAAGATCGCAGACAAGAAGGAATTTGGGCCTTCTTACAGACAACCAGTACCTGTCCTAGCCATCCACGGATCAAGAAAAGTATTACTGCCGCCCCTTGCTGGTAAAAAGGAGAACAGGTTTGTGTCCATCGACCTGGTCAAACTACATCATGTGGCCGATCATAAGTAGTAGGCCAAGTGGACTCCAAAGATGTAGCAGACGCCCGAATCTGGCTACTATCCAAGAGGTTCAAACTGAGAGACTCATCACCTTTGAAGAATCAGCAGTGCGAAAAGAAGGACTATGCAACAAAGCCATTGAACTTGTGCCTCTTGAGACCCAAATAACAGTTCGTCAAGAAACGCCTGTCTACAATGAAATAGCAACTGACTATAAAAATGTAATGAGTGATCAAGTGGTTCCAGCGATTTCAACGAATCCTGAAGCAATCTCTACAATTGGCAGAACTGCCACTGGCTAATTCATTAACTTTGACACGTTTTCCGAGGATCCCAGGGAACCTAAAACGATGACAGTAAACAGAACTTTCAAAGATCAAGCAATAGAACTTTTTAATCAACTGGAAAAGACTTATCTGGTTTCACCATGGATTGAACTTTTGATTGTGTTGGGCGTACTTTTTCTTCTACTTTGGTTGACTCTTGTATTTGCTTTGGGAATGCTGATAAATGGAAGATATGTTAAAAAGGACACAGCAAGTAAGAACATCAACTTACTTCTCAAGTCACACAAATCATCTCATCATGAACAAAGAGACTTGTCATCAGTGAACATCACAGCCGTTCCTATACCTGGTGGTATAGCTTGGGACAGAACTGAATATGACATTCTTGGTCCGGCGGAACTGTTAAAGATTCCACACCACTTCAAGATTTCCTTGAGTGACTTTGTTTCATCTAGTACCTTTTCTGATGATTGGGACATTGAGACTGTTAATAGTATGATGTCAGACTTAGAAATGTCTGCAAAGTTTACAAATCATGAAAACTTAGAAGGTTCATCAGATTGCGAACAAATGTATTGTTATAATCACTATGGTCATCATTTCTTGCACAAATCTGCAAATCCTAGAAATGTATTTACTTGTAACCAATGGGAACATTGTCCTACGCAACCAAAGGGTAGCCCAAATACATTTTTGGGCAAATGCCCATACTTTTCAGGGTATAATGTTTCAAATCCAGAATCATTTTACTTTAAAAATGTTAATAGGACTGGAATGAAAAGTATGTTGACAAATACAAAGAAAATGTATTCTGTAGCCTTTTATGCTCAGCTGTCCACATTAGGTTTTGACTTTTGGAGAGACACCATTGAGACAAAAACTGGGGCACAAAAGACGGGCAAGTGCAGGGATTAGAAACTTTATTTAGAGCAGGCATCATCCCAGAGCAAATAATGTTTTTGAATGACACTGTGCAGCAGGCATCTTGTCTTGGGTTAGCCAAGATAAACGATTTAAACAAACCATCCATACCTACACCTACACCTGATGGCAGTAACACTTCAGAGGAAGTTGACGTACATACTATTTTGCTTCACAACAGAACAGATCCTGATTGGAAAAAATTGTTAATCTGGCCCGCAGACACAAACAACTGTCAAGATAGATTCCTGAAGAAGACACAAGGGTTCACATACACTAAGCCAGATCCAAGATATGTTCAAAGAAGACATCCAGGAATAGTAACATCATACAGTGTAGGGAATTGTGTCTCGAGTGGCTACACAAGTCTACATTGAAGGAAGTAAAAGAACACTTATCTTTACTTAAAGATGGCGCTGACCTGAGGGACTTCTTACAAGGACCTAAAAAACCACGTCAAATGTTTTATAAACGCCGGTATCTATGCCCTATATAATGAAGCATAGAAGATTACCCAAGCAGAGACTGCAGAACGAATACGAGAAATTGATTGTATTAATTTAGAGAAATCTCTCTCTGTAGTTGACAATGGGTTAACGACTGTCATCCAGGATATGTTCTTTGGACGGCATAGTATCCTCTGCCATAGACATAATGGAACAGGACTTGGTCATGTTGCAACATGGTCAGTCGCAATTACGTTCTATCATGCTATTAGGCTGGTCGTTACAAAACCTTCATCAGGCTTTGAGCCTTGGCGTTTAATCAACATAACGTCACTGTTTTCTGAATTTAATCTCACAGATAAACAAATCAAATTGGCACAGAAGGGAGCAGACTATACAGTGCTGAGCACTGAAAAATTGGAAAGATTGCCTTTTACAGTAGCTGAAAAGCCAGCAATTGAGTGGATGTAATCACTCTGCCTGTTACAATTTTCAATTTTCAGTATTGCTTAAAACGTATACCAGCAGGCCTATATGAAAGGTTGGGTAAAGAATACATCAAGACATCCTGGGAATTACCTTGCACACACAGATGTTGGAGTGGGGGGAAAGAAGTGTTTCCTAGTGGCAATAATTGTGAAAAGTGTTTCCTAGTGGCAATATTTGTGAAAACGCACTAAGCGGGTCTCTCCTATGTCAGGGTATAAACTTACAAGGTGTCTGCGATGGTTCCTCTAACAAGTTATCCTGCCACCTGCAAGGTTCACCAGCTGCAGTGATTGATCCAATTTTTAGGCAACTTTCTAATGGAAGTTACATCTTGTTGAATGATCACAGCTGCTGTGGCATGTTGCCAGGTTTAGCCTATCTCGTAACTGTGTCAGTCAGGGTCACTTGCTATATGCAAGTATTGTTTCCAAAAACCAAGACAGACCGGGAGTCGCCGTTATGGCCTTCACTGAACATCTCTTCTATACAAATGGATACTTTAAGCAGAATGAAAGCCATTCTTTTACAAAAAAGTGTGCCATTGACCTCGGCCAAAGAAAACTATGATCTGCAAGTCGCAAGGAGTTCTGCATAGATACACACCCTATTAACTACAAACTGCGCTGTACATTTCTCAGAAATGTTTGGTTGTATCTTAAACATGTCTGATACGAGTGGTATTGTACATGTACTTAAGACTATTTTCTGAGACGGTTAGCACCTTTTGAAGCAGTCCTAGGAATTGTTCCAAACTTCATACGCTCTGTGTTTGGCGGACTGCCTCTCGTTTTGGGACTCGCAGAAGGGATACTATTTTTGCTCCGATATGGCAAGCCAAATCACAAGCGATACCCAGTTCACCATGGAGAACACTCTTCTGGCGATGAAGTGTCGTGAGCGCATAGTCCAAATTTTCGGATTAACTCGTTTAAGAGAATTAAATACCACATGGTTTATGTCATTCAGACCAATCTGGCAAGATTGCATCTTACCTGTTCTGCGATGCCTGCTACGTGGAGAAGAATGCGTGTTAGACATCTGTCTCAAACTCCCATCAGTCATGCCAACGGAGGTTGATGCTTTGCTGGACCCGGTAAAGGCCCATGCGCAGTGTTGTCCCCACCGGCTACCAATTCTGATGACAGCATTCATTGAGATCTCACAGACACAAAATGCTGCCGGTGAGGTACGAGAGGAAAGCGGCACGCAGGTACCATCCAATTCGAACATTGCTAATGTGGCCAACGCTGAGGGCGATGCTTCGCATCTTTGTGCAATTAATCTTCTTAACGAGGTAATCCAACTTTCACCTGCAATGGTAGATGAATTCTTTTCAGACTTAGAAGATTTGATGTGTTATCTAAACAATAACACTGACTTTTGAATTGGCACACAGTGTTCTGAGACTCTGAATTCGACCTTCATTTTTCAAAACAAATTTCTAACTTTGGAACTCTCTTTTTTCTATGATCAAACTTTTGTTTTTCCAAATTTGTATTTGTTTCATTTTTTGGCACAAAGTAATCTGCTCATAGTAGAACTATTCATAGAGAACTAGAATTATTTGAAAAACTTCCAAGAGACAATATTTGACCTTGTCCACATTCAAACAGTTTATAGAATCTGCCATGGAATGGTCTCGACTTTTTCTTCTGTACTTAAGAGTCATTTCATAAATGTTGTGTTGTGTAGCACTTTAGGCTCAGAGTGAATTCTCCCGATTCATGCCCTTATATAGGCATAATTCACATTGCTCTTATATAGAAATAAATCCCTTATTTAGACACAACCCATGCAGACCAAATACAGGCATGGCTACTTCCACCCGTACCAAACGTCACAACGACTTCTTGGAAAATCGGCTTAAGCTGTTAGGGAACTTCCCCTTGCTTGATTATTGATTTTTCCAAGAACTCATGTACTTTGCAAAGAACAACTATTCCCTAAGGGTTCTTTCCTGACGTTATTATGCCCAACTTAACATCAAACTATGGCATTCCTAAAAACCTTCAGGTATAAATATACATTCACTTGCTATGGCAAACTACAGTGGTTTGGAGCAGTTCGACTATCTTCTTGCCGGACGCAGCTCGCTACAGCAAGTGCCGAAGGAAGCCGACCTTCTAGCTGACGCACTGATTAAGAGACTGCCTTTCTCTCGCTGAGAATCCAGCTCCGGTGTTTCCAAGCTCCGCTTGCGGGGTGTTGGGAAATCGAGTCCTGAGACAGAGATACCAGACCTCCTTTATTCTAAACCAAGGTATGGAGCTGATTAGAACCTAGAGAAACCTTTAACAGATTCTAGGCAAAAACAACGTAACCTATGTTACACAATTCTTACTTCTTCTTGCGTACTAGACTCTTTAGGTACATTGGGGTAGGCGTATTTAGAAGCACCAGTTGAGTATTTTTAGTCAATGTTATTTGTGTATGTATTTGTATATGGCTTAGAAACCATACAATGCTTTTACAGTATTATTTTATAATACACCTCTCGCTGTATGCATTATACTTTGCAGTCTGCTTAACGATTGTATCAGTTCACCTCTCTTGTATGAGAAAGAAGACTATTCAATTAACCTTTTTATTGAAATCGCCTATCTCTCTATTTCTCTGCAACTCTGTTGAAACAAAGCATGCCGATTGAGTGAAATACTTATCTATTGTTTCCGCGACTCTAGACATAAATTTCTTATTCTTGGGAAACAAAGTTGTCATGTTTATGCGGTTGTGAGTAGCTAATCCCGTCTTGTGAATTCGAGAAAGTTTCTAGTGACCTCTGAGCTAGCTGGCACTCACTATTAAGTTTAGTTTATTCGGTTGAGACCTAGTCGACCTCAGTCCTACGTCTAATCTATAGGATATATTATTCTAATGCGCAGAGCCTATTGGGAACTACACTACACTAGTTTATTGAGCAAGCCGCCAGTTTTTGTCTCCGAAGCTCTACCTGACCTTTCATGTATACAGCTTGCTTGACACAAAGTTACAACGTGGAAGAAGATAAAAGTGGTAAAACTGCACTATAAAATAAATTACTAAAATGCATATTAACCACCAAGAATATAATAAACATGACTGCTTACTGGGTCGTGATTTATTAATACAGAGTTGCTTATAAATTGTAACACAAAGTATTCATTTCTTTTGGAACGTGCCAAATAAAGCTTGCTGGACATTTCCTGCAGGCCCTGGCATCTGCTACTGAATTTGCTCTAATGCTTGTTAAGCTAATGAAGTAAGTTATAATTTACTTCTTTCCCGCAGTTTAATTTTCTGGTCTTAAGGCAGGCTATATTTACTAAACTACCATGTCAGACAATTATAATAGCTTCAGTATTATAAATTTAAAAATGTAAGCTGCATCTCCAACAATGGTGCCGGGATCCGAGTCAGAGGGCAGGAGCTGAAAACAATTTTGGCTGGCCCTATTCGATGTTAAGTGAAGGCAGAGTGTAAATCATCTTTTATCACCAAATTATGAAATTAGGATTCGAAAGATACTAATGTGTGACACAAATATTTTCATATATTAGTTGTGTGTGTTTTTTTTTGCTATAGTGAGGTGTTCTGAATATTTTTCATTGGCTTGTGACATTGTTCTTTGTAAATGCTGGATTCTGATTAGTTAATCAGCTTGTTAGTCCCTCATTAGTACCACCTTATTTTCATTTGTAACATCCCATGAGGACTGGCCCTTATACCTCTGTTACACGTATGTTTTATTTAGTCTGTAAGCACTATTTTCCTTGTTGAGTTTCTCCTACTTCAGGCACAACGTGCTTTCCTGCAACATTCAGCACACCCGGGACAATGGCGGCTGCTTCTTTGAAATAAAATAGGTCTCGCAATTTTATTTATGTGTTAATTATCAAAACACTTAAATAAAAGGCCAATAGCTTAACCTCTCGCTAATGCGAGACCTATGGCATTGCCAATGCTTATTTGTTTCTGTATTGGATAAAATAGGTCTCTTCTAGTCACTCAGTGGAAAGTACCCGCAATATCCACAAAGTTACAAGCATTGGGTGTTCACCTATTTTAGCAGAAAGATGACTCAGAAATGCCCACACCCAGCCCCTAATGTTATATTTATAATTATGGATATTGTACAAGTCAACTGGCTCACTGATTGCACTTTAGGCAAATGTAGGTTGGCCATACTCGAGTTATGATTTAAAGCGTGTTTTTTCCTCACACGAACCAGAGACCTCAGGATCATGTGGAATGGCAAACAGCTTTGCCTTGTAACCCCTTCCACTGCTGAAGGAAAGCAGCTAGACCCAGAGCCTCTCTATCAGGACTACGACGACAGAAAAGGGGGGTGCTTTCTATTTAGGGTGTATTTGTAAATTGTATTTCTATAACGCTTACTACCTCGGACAAGACCTTAAATGATGTAAAGAAATCCACCTCGTAAGGCCTCACAGATAGATCAGAAGAACATTCCCTCATTCGGAGTCCATTGCTAACAAATGGGCCCAGATGTGCTAAGGGTTGCTTGGGTGCTTGCCTAATGCTGCACAACTTGTTGTTGCCTCCCTGGGCCGTTTTAATGGTAAGTAAATGGTCGCAAAGCTTTGCATTGCTTTGCACCATGCAATCGCCAAAGTAAAATATTCCCAGTAGTAGAACAATTTTTTTGGGGATGGCTAATAAAAACTGTTACAAAAATATTTCACCCATGAGCAGCAGGTAAAAAAAAATATAAAAAGGAAATTATCAATACATGAACTTTGTGCAATCAGCATTAAAAATAGCGAATGTAAGCGTTAGTGAAGAATTACTTAATTATGCAAGAAGATTAAATAAACAATGAAGAACAATTAAGAACTAAAAACATCATAAAAAGTGCAAGAAAACATTTACGGGTAGTCATTGATCCACCACCTGGCGTGAGGCATGATCCATAAAGTTAACAAAAGTTAAAGTTAAGTTGAGTGCGGGAGCCATTTAGGCTCTGAATCACGTTTTGTCTGCAGGTTCTTATGTTTAAAAATTAAAACATTGGTTGAGATATCGTTTGTATACAGGGTTGGATACAGGTACAGGATGTGAAGCTGTTTCTACTTTATATCCGCAAAGCCTGCGGTTAAAGTAGTCCCTGACAGTTTGCAATGAGGTGTTTTTTGTTGAGAAGGAGCCCAGTCTACAAGAAAAAAGTTTATATTTGATGTGCAGCGAACAGCTGGTGTGCAAATACGATTGTGCAGTTAGTTGCTCATATCGGATTTATCACGATCCAACATGTGAAGGTCACCTCCTCCGGCTACCATATATTTTACGTGCTGATATCTCCTCCTGACTCCTCCAGACTGGGGGAGAGTCAGGAGGAGTGACTGGAAAATCGGGAATAAATACTACTAAATGGGAGGGGGTTACAGAGGCATAAGGAGGTGTTAGGGGATCCGTGAAGTGGAATTTATGGAGGAACATGCATCCACCCACATTTCTATTCATAAACTACACTTCTAAAATTAACACAGCTAACAAGGACCAAAATAGTATTAAATGTGCTCCACATAAAAATATTGCAATAACATTTTTTTATTTAAAAATAAATGCAAAATGTCATTTTATCAAAAAATATGTATATTTACTAACTTACATTAATTCAAATGAATTCTAAGCATAACGGTTAGCAACTCTTAGCTAGATAATAAATAAATATATACATTTATGTTTAGTTAGATTGTAAAATAAATCTTTAAAGAATAATTCAAATTTAATTTAATATTTCTAAGTTAAACAAATATTTAATTCAAAATTAAGTTGATAGTGCTCTATTATTTTACATTTTCTTCTAGGTTTAAAATACATTTGTAAAATTAATTTACATTAGTATTTAGCAAAAACATATTTGTAGCTTTTTAATTAGTTTAATAAACTTATTTTTACAATTTGACTATAGGTTACCACTGGGAGATCTAAAATAATTTTTTTTAGATTTGATGTGAAGCGAACAATTGGTGTGCAAATAAGATTGTGCAGCTAGTTGCTCATATGGGGTTATCACGATTCAAGTGGGCACCTCGGTAGCCAACTGGTTCTTATTTTGCATGAAGGAAAGATTTTTTACAGCTATATTTAGTATTTTTTTTAATGCGAATGCAAAATATTAGTAAGTAATGCCCCTAGTGTTACAAGGATAGAGGTAATGACCCAACTTCGCTCCCCCACCCTCAATTTGGCATATTCTCTAGCTACACTCTGAAAGTCCAGCTAGCAGCAGGAGTTTTGCCAGACTGGTGCAATACTTACCTCCTAGCAAGATGAACCATGAACCAAGGCTGTGCAGAGAGCAGTTGTGAAAGCACTGCCCTCCGATCCCACCTGGCAAGCTGGGCTTAATAAATGCTCCAAAATCCAAATTTACAGTCCAGCAGTTAATGTCAGGAGAGGAACTATTTATCCAAAACATCACTGTTGAAGGACTCTCGAAGGCTTTTGTTTGTATAAACTGAAACTTTCAGATTTTTGAAGCTTTCAACAACCCGCAATATTTCATCAGGCCCAGAAATAAAACAGGATGACACCATCGATTAATCACCATCACATCCAACCCGATCATACATTTCAAAGCATTCCACAGTACTCCAACTACTTCCCCAATACTGTTGCATGATTTTTGGGGCATCCCCTAGCCATGTATACAGCCTTCTCTTGCATTGCTCACCAATCTATTGCCTGCTTCTAGGGAGTTATCGGAGGAGGAGAGGGCAGCATCCACCATTTGGCATTATCTCTCTTTGCTAGTGCTACCCCAATCCCCCAAAGTCTCATCCCCACTGGCGTCACACACCCCCTCCAGGACTCCCAGCAGAATGGGCAGCGGCGATCCGTTAATAGGTCATCCCAGTACACTATACAGGACTTCAATATTCCTACCGCAGTACACCCCTCAATCACTGAGCATTCCCGTAGCATATAATAGACATGAGCAGCAAACCAGCAACTCTAGTTCGCTCGCGCACCAAAGCTGCTCTGGCATTTTAAGTCATATGTAGGCAATTGAGCAGGATGAGCTGGAGCCGCGAAGGAGACGATCTGTACTCTAGGTGCCATGCGAGCATCTCTCGAATCAGAATTCTCCCGCAGCCCTACTCAATTTTTCCACGGGCCTTGAGTGGCTCGAACAGTTCTGGGGAGTGGACTATAAGGAATTTGTAAGTTCATGAAATACCCTCTCTGCAATGGATCTGGGACTCCACGGGTCTACATTCAGGGTCATTCCCCAAGGAAATGCGATGTTGCTCTAGGGTATGGCACCACTGCAGGCATCTAAAAAACGTAGACCTGTGCAGGCCAAACTCTTCCTGCAGCACCTGATACGACTTAAGGTTCGCTCCTTGCCTGACGTCTCCCACTCTGGAGATCCCAATTCAATCCCACCTACCAAACTCTTCTAAGGAAGAGGCCTGATGCAACCACCCACTTACCCAGAGGGTGCTCGTAGTGTAATCCACCGACCCCAGCCAGCACAAGATAGAGTCATGCGCCAGATCCCAAGAACCACCCTCATAAGCTCAGGGAGATGAGAGGGAATAGGAGTGCCATTCAATCATGTCCAGGGTCATTCCAGCCACTTCCAGTTGAAACAGCAGTTCTCTCCACCTAGCCACTCATTGACCACCACCAGCTGTGCCTCCCAGTAGTAAAGGTACGCTTCCACCATTCCCAGCCCTGATCCCATGTGGATTTAGTGCATTTCACATACGCTATAAGTGGTGGTTGGTTAAGCCACAAAAAGGCCCTGATTTGGGCCTGCAACTAGCACCACCAAAATTGCGGTTATCGCATGGGATAGTTCGGATATGTGTTTGGTTAGCGGGGACGGGCGACCATCTTCAACAGAAAGTTGCAGGCCATGACATTAAGAGGCAACTTAGGGGAGACATTTATTACAACGCAGGCATTACTATGCAATGTCTTTACAATGCATCTATTACAACACAGGCACCATTACACCGCATGCCATTACAACGCATATACCATTACAACGCATGCTACTACAACGCATGCCACTACAACACATTGGTAAGTATAGCATGGTAAGTATATTTTAGGTAGTGGCTATCTATTTTAATTAATATTTTGGTTATTATTATATGTTATTTAAAAAATTGATGTTAAAAAAAACTGGGTTTGTTTATTTTAATACTCAGGTATTAAATTTAAGGCTAAAGTATTTATTTTGAAAAAATAATTTATATGTACAAAAGTGATTTTTTTAAAATAAATTATATATTTCAATAAACAATTGGTGAGGAAATTATTATTGATGTTCAGTTATTTAAAAAATATTAGAGTATTATTTAAAATTAGAAAAAGTATATATTTCAATAAACAATTGTTGAGGAAAATATTAATTTGCATTTATTTAAGAAATATTTAAAATTAGCAAATCTGCACATTCAAATTTTCTCATGCTAAAATGCTGATCACTAATATTTTCTAGGAGTACCATTTCTTGTCCTACTTCTGTAAATTCTTGGAAATTGACGAAAGCTGTATAGCTGCACTTAATGCAAGGACATAAACCATGAGTGCACTTTTTGAGACTTCCTTTTACAATTGGGCCCCAAATTTGGTCTGGCATTGACTGTGGCCTTTTGTGTTTATTACAATTCTGTGTCTCTCTCTCTCTCTCTCTCTCTGAATCAGCTGGCTTTAATGTGAGTGACAGCATTTTGCTCTTTCACAAGGAGCATATCTGCCCACAAAGTAGTTTTGTTCAGTGCAGTAACCACCGTGGCAGTGTGTGCTTTTTGAGACCAAAAACAATTTTTGCTTTTGCTAATGTTGTTATAATAGTAAGGAACCAGCAGCTGCCACACCAACAAGGTTTTACAAAAACAAAAACCATGCCAAAAAAAGTCACACATTGACAAAACTAAAAAGCGGACCACCGATTACAGGCCTATTGGCTTTGCCAATGCTTGTTTATTTTTGTTTCCCATAATCTTATTGAAACTGGTTGCACTGATTTTCCATAATAAATATTTTTTGGAACTACTAGCATGCATCAACACATGTTACTAAATGATGCTGCAAAGAAATGGTACTTGGAATTTCACAGTATTTTAGCAAAATGTTTTTTTCCGGCTTTCATTTTTTTATGAACATTTTATTTTGAAAGCACAGGATCATTAATCTTGCTTTCAGCTTCTGCAAATATTTGCATCAAATCTGGGAGCATACTGGCAGCATTATACATAGCCTCATATTGCTAAACTTTGAAAACGTGTACACTTGTACACATTTTTATACTGGAATCATTGTCACTAGTACAGTCGAAGTTTACAACACTTACTTCTAGCGCTCACCCTAATAATAAAGGCTTTCAATTAATAAACCATAAACACAAGTTTGAACAGCATTAACATGTGGGATACAAATATTACCTTAACTAGCAGACAGTGCCCTTCCCTGATCCATAATGTGGTACTGCAAACTGGCAGCCAAAGGGTTTGTGCTGCAGGGGGTTGGGCCTACTTGTCCCAAGGACAATATACATATGAAAACTTGTTGTTCTTGACCCAAACAATATGTCCTGGGCGTCGGGCTAAAGGAATTTCCCTGTGCTTCCTGCAACAGTTTTCTTCATGTTGCAGGCAGCCAATCAGAGCGCTCGCTCCCGCTGGAGTGTGTCTCCATGGGAGCAAATTGGCCAAAGGGAAAACATTTCTCCCTGGCCTATCAGAACGCTTTTTTTAAGAAACTAGGTTTGAGGGACTCTCGCAAGAGTACCTCAAACCCAACCGTCTAGTTATACAAATATTTACCTTGATATCTCAACAACTACGGAACAGATGTATACCAAATCACAAAAAGCACACCTTCTGGACCAAGACCTAGCTTCCTGCCACATTTTTGTATTATCAGAGAGGCTATATCAGAACTCCTATATAATAAGATTGCTGCCATAAATTGTTGCTGCACTACGTGGTAACAAGGGGGCAAACAAATTTTGTTACTGGACAAGTGGATTTAAGAAGCAACCTGCCCCATGGACAAGTAGATATTTTATTAAATTCCACACCCCTGCTAAGTCATTACAGGAATCGGGCACTTAGTCCCCTGTCCTGTGAGTGTAATAGTGAAAAATTATATAAGGAGGCAGGATAGGGATAACCTACCCCATAAGCCTTAGGAGCTGCCAACGCCTCCCTCCAGTCCTCCTCCTCCAATTCCCCCACATCCCCTACCCTAGTCTCCCTGAGCTTCTGCAACGTAGGGGAGTAATGTGTGACAAGTGAGCAATATATATGTCTTATCTCTTTGGTCTCTAGGTCCCCCATGAATACCTTCGCTTTCAGAGGACTGAATTCGGGGAGGGACTCCAGGCCCTCCAGGCTCGAGGCCAGGGCATGACGGAACTGAAGATATTTAAAGAACTGCGCGTGGGGCATGCTAAACTCCCTACATAACTCCTGAAAGGACTTAAGCGTTGTGTCAGCCAACACATCTCCCAGCGTGGAAATGCTGATATTGTCCCATCCCCTAAAGGCCTGCAGTGCCGCTAGTTCCAGCAGTCGACCATTGTGCCATAGGGGGGTTTTGCCTGTCAGGGTATTCCACCACCCCATATGACGCAGAGCCTGTCTCCATATTTGAAACACCACCTGTGTGACGGATGGTAGCGTTTTCCGCAATCGTCCCCTATACAGAATAGTGTGTAATGTGTAGGGCTCCATAAGGCCGCGCTCTAGGGCATACACTGGATCTCCCCTGTCCCCATACCACCACTCATTTCAAACTAGGAGGTGCGAGGCCTGATAGTAAGACAGGATATCGGAGGTCGCTAACCCCACAATAGGTAGACAAAAAGCAGGTACGCAATGCTACTCGCACTGTGCCTGCCGCCAGAGGAACTGCCCCAGTGCCGAATTGACCTGCCTGAACCATTGAGGCGGGATAGGGAAGGGGTGATTCTGCAACTGGTATATCAGCCTAGGGAGTGCTACCATCTTAAATATGGCCGACCTTCCATATATCGTCAGCGGCATGTGGGACCATATCTTAATATCTGCTCGAACCCGTTCCCACACCGGTGCTATATTTCGCTCCAAGGAGACCGTGGGAACCTCGGAGATAAAGACCCCCAGGTACTTGATGCCACCTACGGCTACTTGGAGTGTGGAAGCCCAGTCCCCTACCTCTGCGCGCCCCCCCAACACCCACATTGTGGACTTGCGAGGGTTGAAGTACAGCCCTGACGTCTTCCCGAAGATTCGCATAATTTCCAATATACGTGGCCCAGACCGATTTAAGTTCGTAAGGAAAAAGAGGACTTCGCCTGCAAAGAGGACAATCCTTTCAGATAGCCCTGGTGCCCACTCAAACCCCTGCAACTGCGCATCTATGCACACCCACGCAGCCAGGGGCTCCATAGCTAGGGCAAAGAGGTATGGCGGAAGGGGGCATCTCTACCGGGTGCCCCGCCCAATGGGGAACCTGGTGGATATGGCCCCAGATACTCGGACCGAGGCTGTCAAGTCCATGTACAGAAGTCGCAGATATGAGAGGAAGCGGGGCCCTAAGTTGAGCCGAGGCAAAAGCACAAACAGGTAGACCCAGCTCAACGAGTCAAATGTCCTGTCCATGTCTGCTAGTAACCGTGCCGCCTGCTCCCCCGTATTCCGAACCGCTGCCATCGCTACATGTGCTTGACTGATGTTATGTCTAGTTGCTCTCTGAGGCATTAAGCCGGCCTGGTCCGGATGAACCAGCGCCGTGATATAAGGCAGGAGTCGATTTGCTAGTGCCTTGGCCAGAATTTTGGCCTCCACGTTTAGTAAGGAAATAGGGTGATACGATGCGTGGCTCCGGGGGTCGGCCAGGCTTATGGAACACCACCACTTCAGCGTGTCTCCAATCTTGGGGAAGGCGACCCTTCTCCCTGGCCTCCTCCAGGGCCGCCCTATAATGTTTGCCCAGTTGTAGATGATATCTCTTGAAAAATTAATTAGGGAACCCTTTGGGTCCAGGGGGCCTTCCCCGTGTTAAGATCGTCCAGTGTCGTGCCCAACTCCTCCTCCATCAGTGGAAGCTCAAGGCGCTCTCGCACCTCATCTGAGACCGCACGAGGTGGAAGGTCTGCAATAAATGTATCTACCTCACCCTCACTAAGGCATTCGTTCGGGCATATAAGTCTGTATAATATGCAGCAAAGCCATCCGCTAACACTTTTTGATCCGTAATCGAGGCACCCGCTCCATCCAGTATCCCTGGTAGGACCTGCACCTGAAAGGTGCCCTGACACAGCCGGTGAAACATCGTTCCCAACTTGTCCCCCCACTGATATATCCTACTGCGTGTTGCAAGCCATATTTGCCGTGCCTCATCTAACAATAATACTATCAACAATGGTCCTGTCGGGTGTGAACAAGATTGCTTCCAATACTGTACGTATCTCAAAACGTATTAATGACCAAATAGTGTTACTTATTACAATGTATAGATTAAATCATTGCGTGCAAACCAAACAAGAGGAAGAGTCAGAACGTGTTTTTAATTAGTGAATTAATCTTCATTCATGTTTTCTCTTTTAGCATTCAACTGACTCCTTAATATATGCAAATAGATTATTTACAAATACGGCGCATCAATACAAAACAGTGAAAATTGTGACATAAAGTGAGTTATTGTGACTGAGTGATAACACAATTAGTGACCTATGTACATGTGAATGGGAGGTAATGGAGGGGGAGAAATTCGAAAGCCAATTCTCTAATTTAATAATTCTCAAATCCAACACGCTATGTTAGTGAGCTATTTTATGCTGGACTTGGCTGATTGGTCCTTATGGTATGTTGTCGACGTTTCGACCCTGTGGACGCCTTAGTAGAGGGTCTCGTGCGGGTCTTCTTCAGGACGGGGGAGGGTAATATTGCGCCAGATATTTGGTGACAGCCTGGGTCCCCTCTGTGGTTGGACACCTTGGAGATGTATTAGTTGGGACCTCCTCTTCTATACTGGTATATCAAGTGAGGACAGAAATCTGTCTCTATAGTGATCAAATCCTCATCTAACAACAGGGAGGCATAGGACTGCTGCGCTAGAAGCAATTGCCCCACCACAGGACCCTCTCCCTCTGTACTGCCCCGACGCTCCAGCGGATGTATGTCGTTACAACGCATACTTTTACAACGCATACCTTTACAATGCATTTTTTACACCGCAACATCCATTACAACGCATTCCATTACAACGCATGCCATTACAACAAATTCTTTGAAACTACCTTTACAACGCATTCCACTACAACGCATACTACATTTACAACGCATACCATTACAACGCATACCATTACTTTGCATGTATGGTAAGTGTTGGATAGTGTAGGGGTAAAAATTACTATTCTAACTCCAGGGGGTGAAACAGTAGGGTAAGTGCTGGATAGTGTAGGGGTAAAAATTACTATTCTAACTCCAGGGGGTGCAACAGTAGGGTAAGTGTTGGATAGTGTAGGTATGCGTTGTAATGGTATGCGTTATAATAACTGCGTTGTAATGACATGCGTTGTAGTGGTATGCGTTGTAATGACATGCGTTGTAATGGTTGCATTGTAATGGCATGCGTTGTAATGGATGTTGCGTTTTAAAAGTTTCATTGTAAAGGAAGTGCGTTGTAAAAGTTTCGTTGTAAGTGTTGTTTCCCTCTCCAGCGCCTCGATCTCAGCCTCAGCCTCAGCCTGTACCAATTCCGCCCTGCGCCTCTTCCTAGTAGCCGCACACCAAGCAATGTCGACACCCCGTATCGTGGGCTTCAGGGCCTCCCACACTGGCCCAGCACTGGCCACGGACCCTACGTTCTCGACTAGATACTCCGCTATGGCCTCGCGAACACGTTTCTGGTATTCAGCTTGCTGCAAATGCCACACGGACATGCGCACCGAAATGGCTGCCGCCCTCTATCTAAACTGATGTCTATTGTAGTGGGGGAGTGGTCCGAGAGTCCACGCGGTAGTATGTCCGCCGATTCAACTCTGCCAACCATCGCTCTAGGAACAAAGATATAATCCAGTCTGGAAAAGGATTTATGGACAGCTGATAAGTATGTGTATTCCCGCCTAGTACCATGAATATGCCGCCAAGTGTCTACCCAATCCAAGCTCCCAACCATGTCTCTCAGTTTGGTGGAATGGCTACCAATCTGTCCCCCCCCCCGGGCCTATATCTATCTCTGTGTGCATCCATAATATCGTTCCAGTCCCCACCCACCACAGCTAGGGCATCAGGAATTTCTGCCCAGACCACCAACAACTTCTAGACCAGTGACCATTAAATAGGGGGTGGAGCATATACGCATCCCAACACCAGAGGTTCTTCCCCCAACATACCCTTAAGAAATATGTACCGTCCCTGTGTATCAACCCATTGAGTCAAGTGGAATCCTACCATGTATTAAAATGGCCACCCCCCTAGACCCTCTAGTAAACCCTGCATGATAAACCTGGTGGTAGCCATACCGCTGGAGGCACAAGGTCTTAGTACCTAGCAGGTGGGTTTCCTGCAGCAACAATACATCCACTCCAGCTCTATTTGCCTGGCGTAGCACTGCCCCCTCTTAATTTTGTCAAGTACTCCCCGCACATTCCAGCTAAGGACTCGCAATGCGCCTCTGGGCCCGAGGCCCCTTTTATGTAAGTCGTCATCCGGGATTATTTAGAGCAGAGGCCCAACCTCCGGACCACTTAGATACATATGCAACCTTCAGTGACACTCCAATAGGACCAAGCGACCCATACCCAACTAGAACTGAACTCCCCCCATGTTCCAACAACCCCCGCCCCTCACTCCCCCCCCCATACCTCAAAAACATTGAAGTACCTGTCGCGGCATATGAGACTCTCGGCCCCCAACGCAGGACCTGAGGCCGCCAACACCAATGGATTCCCACCCAACAACCCATAAACCTTAGGCCATCCCCAACAAGCCTTAAACTAGCAGGGAATGGACGCCCGCCCATATGTCTCCCACCACCCTGCTCCATCCCATAGCCATGCTGAACTTTGCGCCTAGCAAATCATCAGCCACCTCCAGTCCGCAAACCAATGTCATCAATAACATACCACAACACGGCACAACGCGACATCATACAGAAAACCGAAGACCAACGCATGCTATAAAAAAAAAACGTCAAGGATCCTCTGTTGGTTGTCCAGAGGCGTCTTTCCCTTTGTCCAAGGTACCGCCGGATCCAGATCGCCTCCTGGACCTGGATCTCTAGTTTCCCCTCCTCCGGGACCCCCGAGAGGTCTGCGACTGCATCTCACTCAAGGAAGAATCCGACTCAGGTCCAGGTTGTGTGGTCACTCTCACCTTCACTGTTTCGTCAGTCCACTTAAATACCTCCTCGGGAGTATCGAAGAAATGTGTGCGAGACTGAAAGACCACCCGCAGGCGGGCCAGGAAAAGCAAGGCGTAAGGGAGCTTAAGATCACAAAGTCGCGTCTTGGCAGCCATAAAGAATTGCCGCTGTTGTTGCACCATGCGTGTATAGTCTGGAAATATCAGAATACATTGGCTCTCTTAGATTAGGGGTTCTTTGGCCCTCACCTGCTGCAGGATTGTGTCACGATCATGATAGTTCAGTAGCTTGGCTATGACAGGCCTCGGGCGTGCCCCCACCGGGTGGCTTCTGCATGAGGGCCCTGTGCGCCCGCTCTATTACGAAACATCTGGAAAACGCATCAGGGGGAGCCAACTTTCAAGCCACTGCGTCAGGAAGCCCTCCATATTGCCTTTCTCACAACCTTCCGGGAGGCCGACGAAGCGCAAGTTGTTCCGCCGGGCACGCCCTTCTGCGTCCTCGCACGAAGCGCCAGGCCCCTCTGGATACCCTCCATACTCGCCACCTTTCGTTTCAGGGCTGCAACATCATCCTCAACGCCAGAAATCCCGGTCTCCACCTCTGTAATTCGGGCCAGAGCGTTTCGCAAGTCCTGGTGCAACAACGTGACATCTGAGCCTACTGTGCCAATTTTGGCGTCTAACATGTCCCTGGACTGGGTTATGGCTGCCATCAACGCTGCATTGTCCGGGCCGGAGTCTTGCTGGCCCCCCGCGGCCCGGCACTTGACCCCGTGAACTTCTCTAAGGGCCCATGCTTCGTGGCCCCACCACCGCCCTTGTCCCTGGTCATGGCCACCGAGTATGGGGGCCCTCCCGCGGGGCGTTCATGTGACGCAGTCCTAGTCAATCCCACGCCGGCACCAGCTATGCCTCAAGCAGACTCCCGGGCCACACCCGTCCAGATGCGTGCCCCTGAAGCTCCCAGGATCGCCATGGGGGGAGGCCCAGTGCCCACACTCAGCCACAGGGTATCGTCCAGAGCCTTATCTCCAAGTCCACAGTCACACTCCTGTGTCACTCCCAGCAGGGTACTGGATACCTTCGGGTAGGGGCCCGCCTTCCAGCCGTGCCCCTGAACTGCTTCTCCCAGGCTCCGGGTCCGATGTAGACCCCGCACCGGCCCCCCCTCCGCTCTAACCTCCGCTGTGGCCTGGTCCGACCGCCGTGGGAAGGGTCACCGTTTCCCTCTGGCCTTGCTGTCGGGCAATGCTCCAGTGTCGCACCCCACTGTGGGCACCGCTCCCTTCCTTCTTTCCTGGGGGCTGACTTGCTCCCGGGAGCACCCACCTCCGGTCCGGCTGCCGAAAAGCACCTCTGAGGGCATGCCAAACTTGAACCCCCGGCTCCGTCGCTCAGGCCAGGGCCTCACCGTACTGGGGCCGCTCCGCCACACGGATCCAGGAAAGGCCCTCCTCCCTCGGAGCCCAGCGCCAGCTGTATCTCCTGGGGGCCCGGCTGGCGCCTCCTTGCACCGTCACGGGACCCGCACCGCATGCCGCAGCGCCACCTCCGATCTGGCTGCCGGGAGCCTCGAAAATCGAGGTCCACTTCAATCCACTGCCGAGGCCGCACTCAGTGCGACCGCGATCTCCGGTCCCCGGCGCACCAAATCACCCGAAATTTCATCGGATGCTCGCCGCCAGGCTCCGGTGCAGGATCCACCCCTCTGGATCGCACAGGAGCAGGGGGAAGGCAGGATAATTGCAGGATGAATGGCGGGCGGGACTGAGCTCTGTTAAGCTACGTCCGCCATGTTGGCCCTCTTGGCCACGCCCCCACACTTTGTTTTTAATTAGCCCCCGGGTGGGCAAAGTCCTGGGGGCAGTGTTTCTAGTGTAATGGGGGGCCCATAGGGGCCCCCCAGCCCCGGGGACCGCCACCCCGAGGCTTTCCAAAAGTATTGAAGCCGCACCAATGGAGTGTAACATATTATAAGAGAATTGGAAGCTGAGCAAAACATTTTTGTCTGGTTTCAGCACTGAAGAAGGTTATGATACCGAAATGCATTTGCTTAAATAAACCATATTGAAAAGATCCCGGAGTGCTCCGTGTGTTTGGAGGAGTTGTTGAGAAGCAAACCGGTTCACCTACCATCACGGAAGCACCCGCTGCAGTGTTCGGCCACCTTGTGAGTTGGAATATCTATCTGGTGAGTTGGAATATCTATCTATCTATCTATCTATCTATCTATCTATCTATCTATCTATCTATCTATCTATCTATCTATCTATCTATCTATATGTCTACCTACCTACCTACCTATATATCTATCTGAATATTACCTACTGGCGGTTGCCTTTAGGCAGTTATAGTTAGGACCTAGTTACCATACAATCGCAACATTCTATTCCCAATAACTTTGGTGCCGATTGACAAATCTTCGCAAAATTTTCAGAACTCGTGTGGCGCTCTGGTCCGCTCTTATCCTGAAAGTTTCGGGGTGATTCAGCAAGCGGGGGCCAAGAAAAAAGGGGGGACCCAAAACGTGTTTTCTCCATGTTATTTTCCATAGGAATCTTTAGACAAGGCTACAGCCCGAACTGCTGAACGGAATTACACCAAATTTGGCAAAAGGGTAGACCTTGGTTCAGAAAAAACTCTTTTTGGTAAATGGTGTAACTCCGTTCAGGAGTTGCTGAGAAAATCAAAATTAAACAAATATCGATATATAGAGGTGCACAGGATCCGCGCACCCTCCCGATCACGAGCTTCTTGCTAATTGGCTGTCAACACTCCATACCAGGAAGTGTTGGCAGCCATCTTGTGCCTCAGTAGAACTGAGGCACAACAAATCTGTAAAAGAAACGTGAACATAAAGAAAAGGGGAAAGGGTAGAAACCCCCTGACCCCCTAGTCCTGCTTAGGGGGTCCCACGAGGACCCCCAGGGCCAAAGAATGCATTTTTTTTAAATCGCGGGATGCGCGGAGGATCCACGTATCCGGGCGTGAAAATGAAAAAAACAAAGGGCGGACTCCCGCGCTTCGTTATTAATAAGCACCTGGGTGGGCCAAGTCATGGGGGCAATGTTTCTATTGTAATGAATGGGGGGCCCAAAAGGTCCCCCAGCCCCGGGGACCGACACCCCCGGGGCTTTTCAAAAGTATTGAAGCCCCACTAATGGAGTGCAACATATTATAAGAGAATTGAAATCTGAGCAAAACCTTTTTGTATGGTTTCAGCACTGAAGGAGGTTTTGATACCGAAATGCATTTTCTTAAATAAACCATATTGAAAAGATCCCCGAGTGCTCTGTGTGTTTGGAGGAGTTGCTGAGAAGCAAGACAGGTTCACCTACCGTCACGGAAGCACCCGCTGCAGTGTTCGGCAGCCTGGTGAGTTGGAATATATATATATATATATATATATATATATATATATATATATATATATATATATATACATATATACAGCAACGCTCCCAAGAGTGCCACAGACCGCAGCACCCTCTCAGAGAAAAATGGACACCAAGTCAGGTAGCGAGTGCAGCAATGTCTTCTTCATTATGTTTTATTTTTTCATGTGTAGCAGGAGTGCCACGATCCGGACGCATTTCGGCGACCCTGTCGCCTTGCTCACCAGATACAAAGTGTTTGCCATCTCACACAAAATTTAAAAAAAAGGCAAACCACCAATCAAAACACTTGTTCCCATACCATGTGACCGCAAATTATGCCTCATAGAAATAGACAACAGACTTCATCTGGGTGACTCGTCTACCATAATTGACGAATTTGTAGCATTAATACTATCTGTACAAATACATAAATATGCTCCTAGGTATGTTCAAAAGAACAATTACCCTGATCCCTTTTGTAAAAAGACATACACAGCCTATAACAGTACAAATACATGTTGTTCTACCCATGTCACTAATACGCTTAAAAACATAAATATTACAAAATATGTCAATATAAAAAGCAATGAACAACTGGGCCTATTATTTGCATAGTGCAATGTCGTGGCTCAACACCAGTAATGTGATCATCATGGACATACCTATACATAACATCCATCATCGCCAATATATCATGTGGGAGCATAATAATTGTCACTGGTTTAAAAAAAGGAAAAAGTGCTGTTGTGTCAATAAAGTGCAATAAAAAATTCTATATGTGCAAAAAAGTTTTAAAATACAGGCTCCCCAGCCGGGGAATCCTGTTGGGGAAAGGACAGTTTCAATAGGAACAGATTATTTAACAGTTTTCACATAAGAACCATTGACCAGAGTCAGGGGATAAAGTGACTTGTGCATGATAATTCTACGATGTGCAAAATTGGGCATAGATAAATATATTATTATTAATCATATCTCAATACAAAAAATGGCGCCAATAAATAGGATAAGACCATAAATTCGCAATAAATTCATGATAAAATCCACATTCATAAAACACCACCCTTTGGAGACATAAAATATAAATACCACACACATCTTAAAAGCATTTCAATATTATGTAAACGTCACTAAGAGAAATCACGTAAAGCCACTGCTACCACTGTCTAATGTCAATTATCATAAGTAGTGGTGCAAATCTTCGCAGATGTTGAGACCTCTGGGACTCTTGGTATCTAATTCCAAGATATACTTGGTCTCCAACTGCCTAAGGGACCTATCTCTATCACCACCCCTTTTGGTTGCAGGCACACTGTCAATTACAAAGTAGGTCAAGACATTGAGGTTACCCCCATGCTCTGACTTGACGTGTCTTGCGACGGGATATGATGGATCCGAATTGACAGTGGCCCTTAGGTGTTGGAGAATGCGAGCCTGTACAGGCAGTTTGGTGCTCCCTACGTAACGGAGTCCGCACTTAAAGGGTTAAAACATACACCGCATACTCCGTTCTGCAGTTAAAATTACCTTTGATCTTGACCTCACTTTCCCTGAATGCGCTTTGATATGTTTTCGTGTTAGCACCAAACTTGCAGGCTCTGCAACTACTGCACTTGTAAAAGCCATACTTGGAAGACAGTCCTTGTTTAGTATCTCTGGACTATTTGTGACTAAATCAGATCTCATGGAATGAGCTTTACGGTAAGTGAAGTCAGGCTTTACGGGCAAGACTTCTCTCATCACTCCATCTGTCAATGCAATGGGCCATTGGGAATTAATAATTTTCCTGACTGCTTGTGACTGTTTACTGTACGTGGTGATGAACCTACACGAGGCTTCACCTGTGGGTTCTGCTGATGTTGTGACTATTGTGTGGGCCAGGGTTTCCTCTTCGCTGGTGGTTGGGGAACATGGTTGAAGCAAAATATTTCTATCTTGGGAGTTAGCTTTCTTCAATGCAACCTCTAAGTTGTGCTTCCTATAACCTCTGGCTAACAGTCTCTTTTTAGCAATCTCCTGTGACTCAATCCATGTCTGGTCTGTGCTACACGCTCGTCTAATCCTTAAAAATTCACCATAAGGTAGACTGTCAATAGTGTGGCATGGATGAAAACTGGACGCGTGCAGAAGCGTGTTACCAGCCGTGGGTTTTTGATACAGACTAGTAATGATGAACCCTTCTCCTACTGTGACCTTGATGTCTAAAAAGTTCACTGTGTGTACATTGATGTCGCTAGTAAAGGTTAAATTAAGCTCATTGTCATTAATGCATTGAACAAAATCAGATGCCTGCTCTGCATTACCTCTCCATATTATAAAACCGTCATCAATGTAACGCTACATGGGCGTCATATAGGGCCTTGTGGTGGCTTCTGAGGACATGCTCCTCCCACCAGCCTACATGTGAACATGCATAACTGGGGGAGAAGCATGCCCCCATTGCCACACCTCGTTTCTGTCTGTAGATCTTAGTGTCAAATAAAAACACATTGTTATTTAGACATCTTCTGATCATCTCAACCAACATTTTGTTGTGCTGATACATACCGATGTTTCTTTGATCTAAAAAGTATTTCACTGCACGTATGCCATCCTCATGCCTGATACAAGTGTATAGTGCATTTATGTCAAGAGTCATAAAAATCATGTCAGGCGACCACTTAACAGTATTGAGTTTGACTAAGAAGTCTCTTGAGTCCCGTAAATATGTTGGAAGAGCAGTGACAAATTCTTGCAGATAGTGATCGACGTACTTGGACGTATTCTCGAAACAGCTATTAATGGCAGAAATGATAGGTCTGCCCTGCAGAGGATCCAAGCCTTTGTGGACTTTGGGAATAAGATAGAATAGGGGCAACACAGGATGTTCTTTATGAAGAAATTTAAATTCATCTTTTGTAATCAGCCCCTCCCGTTGCCACTTGGATAAATCATTTTTGTAATCATTGCCTATTTTGCGCACCGAGATTCCGTCACTGCGCTCATAACAATTTGCATCTTCCAATTGTCGGAATGCCTCTGCGCGGTACGCCTCTTTATCCCAAAGAACAATGTTCCCTCCCTTATCTGCATTGTTGATCACAACCTTTTTGTTGTCCTTCAATTTCTTCATTAGTTGGAAGTATTCTCTTGTCTTTCCACTGGCTCTGGTCTTGGATCTGCAAGTGTTCCTGTATAGACACTTTAGTTCGTCGATGACCCTCTCTTGAAAAATATCAAGAGCATCTCTTGGCATAGTTGGTACAAACGTCGATGGGGCTTTAAATGGACTTTTTCCAGGTAGTGAAATGTTGATTCCTTCTTCCTGCGCCACAGTTTGAGAACTCAAAGTATCTTCCTGGTTGTCTCTTAATGTGTGAAGTGTCGCCAGGACTGGAACGGCCCCCGCTGCCAAGCTTGTGTTCGCCTGTGACACTGGCGGGGTGTTTTTAGTTGTGCTCCGGCCATGGTTCTTTATCAGGAAAAACTTGCGTAATTTTAATTTCCTTATAAACTTGTACACGTCAACACGTGTCTGGACATAGTCAAAGTTACTTTCCGGGCAGAAACTGAGACCTAATTTTAAAAGCTGGGTCTCTGCGGTGTTGAGTTTGATATCTGTCAAGTTAACGATAGTTTGGGCGTTGGTTGGCTCACCTACTTGTGCCAATTCTTCTTTTTCTGACGCCCCCTGCCTGCGCTGCTATGCGCACTTGCGCCTTTGTTTCCGCCGTCTATTTTTGGTTTGCCTTGTGTTTGATGGACCCTCGGTCGAAGGGACTGCATGCGTTGTTCCCTGATAAAATCCAGCTCCTCTGCGTAAGTAACTGGCCCCAGCAGGGTGAGTGAGGATGTTGACCCCCCTGAACTGCTGCCTGAGTCTGATTCATAGCCAGTAGATATTGCATTGGTGTCTGAGCTGATTTCAGGACCGCCTTCCGCTCCCATGGAATTAGTTGGGCTTTCCTGTTCACCTGGTGGTTTTTGATTTGATCGAGCGAGGGCTTTTTGTTTTTTTACATAGTCATATTTACGAGACAAGGTAAAGACTTGCCCTCTCTCGTAATCATGCTTATCTCTGGCAAACTTCCAGACCTTCCATGTTTTTATCGTGTCTTCCTGTTTATTTTTGCGGTCATACATTTCTTTTATTAGTTTTTCCACCATGTTCTTGTTGTCCGAAGTGGTGAGTGTTTCCAGCTCCTCTGTCAGTTTCTTAATTTCTTGCAAGTCTGTATCGCGATCTATTGTAGCAAACTTAATTAATAGACAGACCAACCGCATTGATGCATCCAGGTTGTTTTCTGCCCATTCCTTCAAGAGCTGAGGGTTAGGACTGTCGAAGCTTGGCGCTAACATTATTCTCAAGCCTCTCGGCACCCGCCCTGCTTCGCGATATTTGTCCAGTGATTTAATTTCCCACCACTTCGTCATTTCACTTCTGTGATGTTTTTCAAGCCGCTTAATAACATTTCTTACATCCCCTTGTACCAATGATGTTGCCTCTGCCCGAGTCGGGCGTTCTACTACCGACGGCAAGTTTGAAAATAAGTCCTCCGCTGTCCTTTCCCTGATGGCAAATGTTTCTTCCATCTCGCGGCACTCCCGCTTACTATTGACACAAATAAATCAAAGTTTGTGACCCGCCTATTTGTATACGAGTCCCTGAATCCACTGCACGCTACCACCTTCTCACCTGCTTGCTGTACCCAGGTCGCGTTGGGCTCGATCTCCAAAACGTTATGCTCCGTCCTACATGAGTCAGCCGACTCTGCCGGACTGCACCACGACCGTTGTGAGCTCGACCTTCACCGGTCAAGCAGGGGGCTGATTGACAAAGACTCTCCCGAGCCGAATCCTCCGATTGACTTGTTGAATCCACACCAGCCGACTTGTAGAGAAGGGGTCCGTCGAAAAGAGAAGCCAAGTCTGCTTCTCTACACATACAGCAACGCTCCCAAGAGTGCCGCAGACCGCAGCACCCTCTCAGAGAAAAACGGACACCAAGTCAGGTAGCGAGTGCAGCAGTGTCTTCTTTATTATGTTTTATTTTTTCATGTGTAGCAGGAGTGCCACGATCCGGACGCGTTTCGGCGACCCTGTCGCCTTGCTCACCAGATACAAAGTGTTTGCCATCACACACAAATTTTTTATAAAAGGCAAACCACCAATCAAAACACTTGTTCCCATACCATGTGACCACAAATTATGCCTCATAGAAATAGACAAAAGACTTCATCTGGGTGAGTCGTCTACCATAATTGACGAATTTGTAGCGCATATATATATATATTCACTGAAAAAACCATAGGTTTCACACCGGTTATAGTTAGGAATTAGCATTTAAAAAACCTATTAAATTCACTGAAAAAACCATAGGTTTCACACCAGTTATAGTTAGCTGGAAATGTTACTGATATAAAACCATTGAAATTCCCACGTTATAGTTAGTCGGACTCACTATAACTTGCGCGTGCAATGCACTGCTGATGACATCACATATTACATCACTCATGACATGGTGAGTGACATCACTCATGACATCACTGATGACACCATCCAGTGAATATGTGTCTTTCTGAAAAATAAATATTAGTGAGTTATGTTTAAATATTTAAATACATATATTAGTGTTTCACTTTGTGTATAAGTGGCTACATGTGTTGATAAGTAGCTACATGCGTATGTATATGGGTTATTTGATATTTTTATTAGTATCAGTTTGAGTGTCTATATGGTTTGGTGGGGGTATTACTTAGCACATAGATGCATGAGTGACTGACTCTTTGTTTGTATGTGTTTTGAAGACAGCATATGTACAGGACTGTATGGGTGGATGAGTGTCTATATGTGTTCGTTAGTGAGTGAATGACTGTCTCACTAGTGTCTTTATCAGTAACTACATATGTTTTAATCTAGTATATATGAATATTGATGTATATAAGTGAGTATATGTGAGAGTAAGAGATTGTAAGAGTTCCTGTTTAAATAAGTATGTGTTTCTATAAGTGATTGTTTAAGAGAATAAATATGTGTAATTTTCAATAGAAGTAAGGTGGAAGTGTGTGTATAACTCTATATTCAAATAAATGGTTGTTCAATAGTTTATTTGCACGTGTGAATATGTGTGTGAGTAACTTTTGGATGAATGTCGGTGTGTAACAGGATGTATAGGTGTATCTCTTCATATGATGAGTGAGTATATGTATGAGTGACTATATAGAACTGTTGGTGAATGAGTGGATGTGTATATAGATAGTGGAAGTACAGAATTGCTTGTTGTAACTGATATAGGTATGTCCATTTTTTAAAAATTTCAGTTTCTATTTTTGAATATGTGTCTCAAGGGTTACTTTACACTGAGAGGAGGTCTGTCACTGTGTCACAAGGATGGTGTCATCAGTGATGTCATGAGTGATGTCACTCACCATGTCATGAGTGATGTAATATGTGATGTCATCAGCAGTGCATTGCACGCGCAAGTTATAGTGAGTCCGACTAACTATAACGTGGGAATTTCAATGGTTTTATATCAGTAAAATTTCCAGCTAACTATAACTAGTGTGAAACCTATGGTTTTTTCAGTGAATTTAATAGGTTTTTTAAATGCTAATTCCTAACTATAACCGGTGTGAAACCTATGGTTTTTTCAGTGAATTTCATAGGTTTTTTAAATGCTAATTCCTAACTATAACTGGTGTGAAACCTATGGTTTTTTCAGTGAATTTCATAGGTTTTGTTAATGCTAATTCCTAACTATAAGTTTCACTTTATAAATAAGACTGTTAGCACTCTAGTTGTTCTTTTTAACACTCTGGTACATTCTGTCATTGGGCTACAGTTGGGCTACATCTAGTTGAAATTTGGGCTACATTTACAATTTTTGGTCTCTGGTGGCCATCTTTGGGCTACATTGGGCTACTTTGGGCTACATTTGGGCTACATTTTGGCTCTAACATATATTAAGCCCAATGTAGCACAATACATATTTTTATAAAGTTAATTTTTTTACAAACCACTTCAGAATAGGGCTACCTGTCCCTACAATTATCCCATTTTTTTTTTTTAAATTTTTGGGGGGAGCGCTCCCAGAGCGCGCCCCGGAGTGCGCCCCGAAAAGCGTATTTCCGAAAAGCGCCCCCGGGCGCGCTCCGGGGAGCGTCCCGTGAGCGCCAATATCGCAAACGAAAACATGATCGTGACGTATCGCGTAGCCGCGTATGCGTGAAACGCACGACGTAAGCGCACCGACGCGCTTACGCTACGTGACCCGGGGCACGCCCCCGGGCACGCCCCTGGGCGCGTAGCGTAAGCGCGTCGAGTCATGTGCCCTAAAAATAACACTTTTGATTGGTTCATAACAGTTTTGGTTTCATAATGATAAAACCCCTAGTCATGTGACCTAAAATTAACACTTCTCATTGGTTCAGGATATTTTTTTTTCAAAATGAGGAAAGCCCCCACCTTTTTTCCTTACTCTACCTTTTTGCTTTGAGAGAGGAAGACCTTTACTTTTATCTATAGAAAATGGCTACATTAGCTGCAGCTGCTGGATCTTCTGGACCACCACCACCACCACCACCACCACCACAAGGACCTCCTCAACTTCACAGTGGTGCAGACCCAGAACAGGAGGAAGATGAGGACGAAGAGGACAGTAGATTCGTCCCAGAGGACAACATAACATACAAACCAAAAGAGCACATCATTTGGCAATTTTTTTCTATCCCGAGTGACAAAAAAAAAGTGAATGCACCTAAAGCAACCTGCCTTATCTGTCATCAGGAGATGTCAAGGGGGAATCCCAACAAGAAGTACTCCTTCGGCAACCACACAATGATTAGGCATATGCTAAGAAAACATCCCAACAACTATTCTAGGGCAGAGGTCAGGGAACTGGCCAAAAACCCTGTACAATCTTCTGCCAGCACCTCCAAAACTACTGTTCCCACCCCATCAGGACTGGAAGTTAGGGAGACATGCTCCATCATACAAACCAACTTTTCAAATTTTAAAATGGTTTGTAAATTTTGTGGTCAAATGATTTGCTATGGTGAGCAATGCATCACTCTTATTAATCGTGCTTGGGAAAACCACAAGTGCCAAAGGAAATATTAATTTGTTGCCCTTTTTTTTTTCTCCTGTTGAGCCCGTTTGAAATGCTTGGTTTTTGTTTCTCTCCTTAAAAAATACAAAAAAAACAAAAAATGTTCAGAAAAACCAAAAAAAGCAAAAAAAGTTTAAAAACTCCCCAAAAAAATATAAAACAACAAAAAGAATAAAAAAACAGTTCTTTTCAGAACTACCTCCCATTTATATAAAATGACTTAAATTTTAAAATTCTGCCATTCTCTTTTCTCCCAGGAGCGCTTCCCGGTGCGCGTACCATGCGCGCCCCCCGCGATAATCAAAAAAAAAATATATTTTTTTTTTACCCCGCGGGGCCCTTTTATGGCCCCCACATTAAACCTAGGGTGTCAGGGAGGGTCTACCCTGCCCCCTTATGGTCAATTCCCCCCTTTGTTTTTGACACCTCTTGTGTCTCGATTTTACCGAGACACAAGATGGCGGCCGCTCCGGTCTGTTTCGAATGTTTTCAGACACCCGACAGCCAATCAGCTTTCAGTGCGCACCTCACGTGACGCGACCGGAGCGCTCGCCGGCGCGCGCACCGGTGCGCGCTTACAGATATATATATTTTTTAAAACTTAAATTACTCAAATTCTACTGGAGCACATATCTTGAGACATAGCAAAGGCACATCGGGCTACCAGTCCCTACAATTTTGCCAAGTTTGGTGGAAATCCATTCATCCGTTCGGGCTAAAAGTGAAATCGACCGCCCTATGGAAATTAACATGGAGAAAACGCGTTTTGGGACCCCCCTTTTATCTCGGCCCCCGCTTGACGAATCCCCCCCAAACTTTCTGGGAAGGACCGGAGCTCGACGAGGCCATTTTGTGGAAATTTTCAGGCAGATTCGTCAACCGGCTCCAAAGTTATTCCAAATAGAATTTTGAGATTTAACATTGAAAAAAATCCTAACTATAACTACCTACTGGCGACCGCCAGTAGGTAATATATATATATATATATATATATATATATATATATATATATATATATATATACTCTCACAGACAGACGCTGCAACTTACCCACGGGGGACGCTGCTTTCTGGAACCTTGCCTTGCCTTGCTGACAGACTGCGGGCTGCTTCACTCCACAGCCGGCTCCCTTTATCGCTGCCGGTCCATCCACGCCGCCGCTAGCCTCCTGACATCTGGCGCGGCCGCTGAGTGGGGGGACTACAGGTCCCAGCAGCACTTGCGGCAGGAAGCCGCCGACGCCCTGTCCGCGCCCGGAGGCGCTCATAACCAGCGGGGGCCCTTGACAGAGCGGGGGTCACTCACAGACAGACGCTGCAACTTACCCGCGGGGGACGCTGCTTTCTGGAACCTTGCCTTGCCTTGCTGACAGACTGCGGGGCTGCTTCACTCCACATCCGCCTCCCTTCATCGCGGCCGGTCCCTCCCCGCCGCCGCTAGCCTCCTGACATCTGGCGCGGCCGCTGAGTGGGGGGGACCACAGGTCCCAGCAGCACTTGCGGCAGGAAGCCGCCGACGCCCTGTCCGCGCCCAGAGGTGCTCATAACCAGAGAGGGCCCTCGCATCGCGGGATGGGCTAAGCCCGGGCAAAGGGCGGGCCCTTCTAGGCCCTCAGTGGCCAGAAGAGGCCGGGACGGGCCATGGACATTGGCTCTGCCTTCAGCTTATTAGAGACACGTGAGACTTTGTACTTTTATTAAGTCATATAAGTTCTTATTGACTACTGGCATAATACACTATAACTGCTGGTAATCTACATTATTATTTTATATTGTTAACTTTGCTGAATCTAGACCCTTGTGTTATGTCCGGAGCAAAACTAGACAGGTCAACCTCTGGTCTGGTCACCATGGATAACTTTCTGGTCAAAAAGGTGAACCAAATTAATAATGAACGCAGGGCCTCTTTAGGCCTTAGTAATCCTCCTCTACCACCAGAAAATCTGCCTATTCTAGAGACAGAGGCAGCAATAGAAGGTAACCCGAATCCAAGTAATGAGGGCGTGCTTGTTGCTGTGGCACAGGTCCATGCGGAAACACATGCAGATTTACTTAATACCTCCACCGAAGAAATAACCCAGGTCTCACCAACACCAACACTGAGACCAGTGAGAATGTGTAGAAAGACACAGGTCAAAGGAGGGGGAAAATGTATTAGTAAAAAAAGGGCAGAAACCGCCAAGTCGACTGTTAACGGCCCGACCGCAGGTGCAGGCATTTCAGAGGGCATTAATGAAGGAGGTGCAATCTTCACCACCAAGCATTTTGAACTACTGATTAGTACCATAGTGAGCAAGATGGAGGAGAGAATCATAGAACTAGTTAATCCTCTGCTAATCAGATTGGACACAGTAGCCTCTGAAGTGGATCGGCTGGGTGGACTGTTGTCGGTACATCTGGCGGCTGCCTCTGCTCAAGCTACCAACTCCAATAATACTGGAAAGGGTAAGGGAGGCAGAGCTGTGAATGCGCAACAACCTTGTCATCCAGGCCCTGCTGGCGTTAATATTGTTTCCAAACCTCCACCAGCAATCCAACATAATAAACAGCCCCCAGTAGTACCAGCAATCCAACAGAATAAACAGCCCCCTGCTGCACCTGGCTGCAGGCCTGCCTCTAATCCTCCAAGGAAAAATAGGCACATTACTCTTCCTCCTGACTGCGTACCTTATGTGGCAGTTCTGACGAATGTGCCACCTTTTGTAGAGCACCCAACCCTACCTTATGGGGAGACCCAAGAATCATTAAAAAATAAAACAGTGGCCTGGCTAAACAAAAACTGCGGATTCCCTACTCAGTACTATGACCAGATTATTTCGACAGAACGGGTTGACTGGATTGGCCCATCACGTAAAACAACGAGTGGGGACTGTGTTGTTATTAATTTTAAACATCCCCAACACGTTGCAACAGTCCTCTTAAGAGCATCCTCGCTAGTATACAATGCTAATAGTGTCTGTGTGCGCCCACTAGGTTATTTTTATGCACCAGTGATAAAAGTTCCTCAAGACCCCAGAATATTCAGATTGGGATCTCAAACCCAGGCACCTGCTTTAGCTGCCCATATATATATAATACTGTTGCCCACTGTATGAAAGGTTTCCCTACGGACGCTCAGAACAGCTATGCGGTGAGCAATGGTATGAATGGGTTCAATGTCCCAATGCAGAACAGATATTAAGTGTTCTAGGGCCTGGAGGCGTGTGATTGACGCAAGGAGTCCGGGGGCCAGAGTAATGCATGCATACCTGTGGTGGGTCATATAGAGGTAACCCAACCCAAAATACATAAAAATAATGTCATCTGTTGGAACATCGCGGGCCTGTCCACCAAGATGTCAGACGGTAACTGGATTGAGTACATTAAACAATTCCAGATTATTTGTCTACAAGAAACTTGGCTAGTGGAGTGTGACCTTTTTATTGAAGGGTATAAGGCTTTCTATGTACCTGCAACAGCAGCCAGTAGGGGCAGACCAAAGGGGGGCATGGTCACGTTTATCTCTGTAGCTTTGTCTTGTACTATACGCAGAGTTGTAACAGGTAATTCTGGCATTTTAGGCTTAGTCATAGTTGGAGAAAACTGTAAAGCTGGCCTGGTTAATTTTTATAATTTTCTAAATTTATGCACTGCTCCTAGTCAACTTAAAATTTTAAATGACTTTATCAGTATTTCTATGAAGGAATGTTCACACAATCTAATGATCATGGGTGATTTTAACGTTCACCCCTGTGGCGACCCTTTGATGAAAAATTAGTCTGAAATGCACTGTGATCGGTACGAGGGTCTGCACTTGGAACACACAGTGGAGGGAGAACTTTTTAATGACCTGTTAAACGACCATGATCTAACCCTGACAATGGCTCTGCATGATCCAACAAAGCATTTTGTAATTCCAACTTTCAAGGGCCATGGGAAAGGAATGTTTATAGATTATGTACTGCTCACCTTGCCCATGCAGGCTTTTGTGGATTCCTTTGATATCGAAAACAGGGAATTTAGCGATCACAATCCACTCACTGTCCATCTTAGGGGACCCTGGGTGGCTAAAGAAAGCTGCAATCCGAGTATGGGTACGGTACGTGCAACGGATGGGAGACGCTGCCTTAAATGGTCCATGTGTACCCCTGATCTCATATACAAAAACATCAAAGACACCTGTAGTGATGACATTAATAACTGCATTGCTGAGGGCTCTAATCCAACTCAGGTTTTAGCCGCTTTTCAAAGCCTATCAGATAAAGTTTCCAATCTGCTGACAGCACCAGCTAAGAAGAGCGTGAGAGGGGGACCTAGGTGGTTCAATCAGGACTGCTCAAAAGCCGCACGCAATTTAAGAATTGCCTTGGCAGCTAGATCCAGAATTAAAGAAACAGTCCAAGGGTGCCGCAAAGAGTGTAAACTAATTACTGCCACCCGCAAAGATTTCCTAAGAAATGAAGCCTGGAATGAGATTCTGGAGCCCCATACGTTAAACAACAGCTCCAGATTCTGGGCGGTAATTAAGAAACCTTTTCTGGCCCAGGACCCGGGAGAAGGACTTGAGAGTGTCATAACAAAGGAGGAGTGGGAAGCTCATTTTAAGCAACTATATTGCTGCACGTTGAACAACAATATGAATCCCCTCCCCGATAATGAGGGTGGATCCATAAGATTTGACAGAGGCGAGATTATTGTTGGGATAGAGGGGCTTACAGCTGGGAAAGCTCCCGGACCTGACGGGATTCCCCCTGACTTATATAAATCTGATCCGAACTTCTGGGCACCGATTCTTGAGGCGGTTATTAATGCGGCTGCCACAACTGGCTGTCCACCGTCTTGGGGGGTTTCTACCATCGTCCCGGTGTTTAAGAAGGGGGATAGGGATAGCCCACTCTGCTATAGGCCCATCTCTCTAATTAATTCCATGGTCAAAATAGTGGGGAGCATTATACTACAGAGACTGTCCGATTGGGTTCTGGACAATAACATCATGTTCATCTCCCAGTACGGCTTCTGTAGTGGTAGATCAACTATAACGCAGTGCATTAATCTCTTCCTAATCCTTAATAAATACACCATTGCCCAAAAAGGTACTGTCCATCTCGCCTTCATGGACTTATCCTCTGCTTTCGACAGTGTGAACAGAGGGAAGCTCTGGCAGTCCATGAGGGAGAAGGGTGTGGACAGCGGGATTGTTAACTTTTTGGTGGATCTACATAGTAGTACTAGCGCCAATGTAAGGTATTCCCAAGATCTGTGCACAACTGATAATTTTATTATAGATAAGGGAGTTCGCCAAGGCTGTATCATGGCCCCTTTTCTTTTTAATTTTTATATAAATGAATTAGATAGCGTTCTGCAGGATGTGAAGGCTGACTGTCCCAGAGTCCGCATGCGGAGTATTCCTGTACTTTTATACGCAGATGATGCGGTTTTAATCTCCAGAACTGAGTTAGGTCTCCAAGCCTTGCTTAGCGCTTTTAAACTGTTTATGACAGACAGAGACCTATTGGTCAATAACTCTAAAGCATTCATCATGCAAGTGGGTAACCGCCCAAAAAGGAACTATACATTCAAACTAGACAATGTAGTGATCCCATTGTCAAATACATTTTCATATCTGAGTGTTCTTTTTGACTCCAAATTATCTTGGGGACCCCAACTTGCTAAAAAGAGAAGTGATGTGACCAGGGTCAATGCCTCCATTTTTAACTTTGCTTCAAAACTGGGGAAAAAACCGACCCAGGCCATGATGAAACTTTATGATGCAAAATCAGTGGCAACTGCAGTCTATGGCAGTGAACTATGGGGGTATGTGCCCTGCGAACAACTTCAGATTGCCGAAAATGCTTTTATGAAGCGCCTCCTTTGTGTCTCGGCCGGCACGTCTAACTTTGCAGTTCACGAGGAGTTGGGGGCGGAATATTTGAGCGATATCTTCTCCCTACGCCCGTTGACCTGCTGGTTAAAACTGTGGCTGAATCGAGATATTCCGTTGACAAATCTGATTGTAAATGATTTTCTGTCTCAAGACAATGCAATGGGCACTCCCTGGCTAAAATATCTGAACTCATGCTTCTCTGGGCTGGGTCGACCAGAGCTATTTGACTACCCAAACGGAATTGTTAAGGGGGATGTTGAGCTAATTAAACAAGCTTTCCTCCTGGACAGGAAGACCCAGAGGGAAGGGTTAGAGTTACAGAAAACAAGTGTAAGAAAATATGTTATGGTCAAAACTTGTCTAACAATGGAACCCTACCTACTTGGTACACTGAGCACTCATGAGAAGTTTTTGCTAACAAGGTTCAGGTTACATCAGTTTCATCACCTGCTTATCAGACCAAAGAAAGATTCTTTTAGTAAAACCCCAGCACCCTGTGGCTGCGACAGAAAGTCTCCACAGTATATGCTGCATTTTATGTTTTTATGTGGTTTTTATGAATACCCGCGTAAACGCTACTTGACTGTGCTTTTAACGAAACTTAATTTTAAACAGAACCGACCAGCTTTGTTATATTTACAATTATTGCATACTAACAGTATTCTTCAAGTGACTGAATTTTTTAAAATTGTCTCTTAGACTGCGAAATTGCCTGGATCAATGAATGTTACTGTACTAATGTACCAGACCATTAATGAATTAATGTACAAAGGGTATTATATCATCGCACTTGCACTTTAACAATGAGATTATGTCTTTTTAACAATTGCATTTTATGACTTGTGTACTTTTATGGTTGAATCAAACCGAAATAAAGTCTCTTTGATATATTATATACATTTTCCAAGAAGTTCGATGGTCCAAGAGCAGCCCTGAAGAAGAAACAGGTCGCAGTGCCAGTGGTTGAACCGGCAACATCAGAATCCAGTGTCACAGACGAGGAACCATCTGGGGACGAAGGATCAGCAACAACAAGTGAAACACGGAAGAACCCTTTTCACTTGGAGTTCAACCTTATCCGAAAGACCTGGCTCAGAGGGGGAAAAACCAAACCCCCGGAAGACGACGAAAAACCCGGAGGGGGGCTGGCAGAGGAAGAGGAAGAGGCAAGGCGGTGAATTACAACACCCGCAAGAAGAAGGGCAACAGGTGGTAGATTCCAGTGAGAATTTGACTATCATCAACCTAACCGATCAGAGCTTAACGGAGGTTGAAGAAAAAACCTTGCAACTGGGCCTTACCTTTTGCCCAAATGACCAATTGGAATGTACGCAAACAAGAATTGACCTCTTCAAACTGACCAGGAAAATGAAATTACATAAATTTCATAAAACAAAACCTAGCGCCTTGGAACCACGAAAATCTAAGAAAAAGATAACTGTACAATCCACTGATGTGTTGACTGTGAAGGACTTGAACTCAGTTCAGATATTGGATGAACTTAGGGCAGAACAAACTCAAACAATGGGGACTTCAGATAATATTGATTAACAATCACCCCTTACAAACTTTCGAGCACCCTCACAATTCAACCCCCAGATGCCTTACGATTCAATAGACACTTTTCAGATGCCGTAATACAGGACTTAATCAAATTCAGAGCCAGTACCAATAAGATCAGAAACTGGAAGAGTAACAACAATTTGACTAAAGAACAAGCAGCTGCACTATCTAACATCCAGAAGAATGAAAAGATCATTGTAAAGCCCTCTGACAAAGGGGGGAACATTGTCCTGTTAACCAGAGACCAGTATTGTCAAGAATCTCTTCGACAACTGGAAGATCCAGATAATTATGTTGTCACCAATAAAGAGGAATATGAGCACAGCAGACAAATGTATCATGATCTTTTGACCAAATGGCGGAATAAGTCTGTTTTTGCGTAACCCTGAACCTACTACTCCTACCTGTTATCAACTTCCGAAAGTCCACAAGGACTTGGTAAATCCTCCGGGGCGACCCATCGTTTCGTCCAAAGGTGGATTGACAGAGAATTTATCAATTTATATTGATTCCTTTCTGGCTAAGTTTGTCGTGGATCTAAAATCATATGTGAGAGACACAAAGCATTTTATTGAACTGATTGAACATATCACATGTGACCCCTCTTTTGTGCTCATCACCCTAGACAATACCAGTCTATATACATGCATACAGCACGATAAGGGGGTTGAGGCGGTCAAATATTTTCTGGTTAAGAGACCGGCTAAATATCTAGAGCATGGCATGATGTTGACTGAAATGTTGGAGTTTTGTTTACAAAACAATATTTTTTTGTTTCAAAATACATTCTATAAACAGACCTCAGGGACGGCGATGGGAACCTGCTTCGCCCCCAGCTACGCGAATCTCTTCGTGGGCTGGTGGGAGGAGCAGGTGGCCCTTGCCGGGGACAACACAAAATGGGCTGAGCACATTGTAGTGTGGCGTCGTTATATAGACGACTTGTTCCTGGTGTGGAGGGGCTCCTCCACAGAAGCTAATGATTTCATTGTTGATCTCAACAGAAACAACCTACATTTAAAATTTACTGCAGACATCAGTAGTGAGCAAGTGCATTACTTAGATCTGAAGGTATTTGTCAGTGAGGAGAAGCTGCAGACTGCCCTCTATAGGAAACCGACGGCAGGGAATAGTATACTCCACGCCGAGAGTAGCCATCCACCTAGCCTTGTACGAAGTATACCGTACGGTGAATTACTCAGGCTAAAAAGGAATTGCTCCCGTGACACTGACTTTAGGTCAGCAGCAAAGGAGAGCGTGCAGAGGTGCCGCACGAGAGGGTATGATCAGGACCTGCTAGACAGAACCTTAGAGAAAGTAGGCAGGATTCCCCGGCAACAGCTTTTTGACTGTGATCAGAAAAGGAAAAACGATTCTGAAAATGTGAACAAATTCAGGATGATCACAACGTTCTCGGATGGGGCTAATGCACTGAGGAGCATACTCTCGAGAAGCTGGCATATCCTACGCACTGACCCAGTAATTGGGTGTGACGTACCTGAAGGACCGCTCATTACCTTTCGAAAATTGAGATCCATAAAAGACATGGTAGTACACAGCCATCTAGCACCAACTAAAACCCTGACGAAGGGCACCCTAAAGGACATGGCAGGCTTTTTCCCACGTTGAAAATGTCGTGCATGTGAAAACAGCAAGAGGGTTCTCTCTTACCAAATTCCAGGCCTATCCCAACCCAAAAAGATCAAGGAATTCATCACGTGTACAACACCTTATGTGGTGTACTGTCTTGTATGTCCCTGCGGCCTTAAGTACATTGGTAGTACAATCAATAATGTGAAAATGGGAGTGCTGGAACATCAACGAGCCATAATGAATAAGGATGTATCTTATCCTGTGGCCAGGCACTTCGCCAAGGTACACCAAAGCAACCGGTAGTTGCTGCAATACTTTGGGCTGGACCATGTACCATCTAATCCCAGAGGGGGAGATAGATTATTATGTCTGCGTAGACTAGAGTCGCGACATATAATAGACATGCAGACCAAACACCCGGGTGGGCTCAACATTGGGGAGGAACTCACAGTACACCTAGGAAGATAGTAGTGCGATAGGCTGGTGCAATAAGGAACTTTATGTCTGCAAGGGATCAATAGAAATGTGATGTAAGAAAGACACTAACTTTTGCACAGATATGTATTGATACTGTGATCAGTTTATTCTGTTTTCTTTTCTTTTCCTTACACCCCTATATATTCCCTTTCACCCCTCCATTTATCAGCATATGTAACTGAATACTATTGTACTTTGACCCATGGATAGAACTAGGTTTATTAGCTGACTCACCAAGATGAATTTAAAAGTGGAGTTTAAGGTCAAACGTGATTATGTATAAGCCGATTTACGGCTATATTATGAGATCTACAACTGTTACATTTTATTGAAATGATATGTCAAATGGGTGTTTTTGTTAGTATATTGCGGTCATGTTAGCGTTACATCAGTCGGTGACGTGCCGATACACGGCGAGATTGCATCATTGATCACCGACAGGGGACGAAATAACCCATTGATGGGTCTAAATTATATGTGTGCTCACCAGTGTGGACACTGAGAAATGTCCCCCATGTAATTTGCAGATGATCACATAGCTTGGATATGATGTTCTAAATTTAATTACAAATATATTGTAATAATTTCAATTCGGGCAACAACTATGCCGGTGACATGCTGATACACAGCAGGATTTAGTATAGCCAGACCGGCAAGGGTATAACATCAGACAAAATGACATATTAAATTGTGTAGTTGTTTATGGAGAATAACCCATTTATAAATGGCTGCCCCTTGCAATGTTACTTACTTGTCTATCATCCCTTTCCACAACAGGAAGTAAGGTGTATATAATCTGTCGCAAAGACATGGAAATGTAAACACTGACGAAGGACTCTAAGGTCTGAAACGAGTCTGTTTTTTGTTCGTGGCTGATTAAATTGTTGCTGCATAACCCCTGCGAGTGCGTTATCGTTCTTGGTAAGAAAGAAACGATTGGAGCTGCTATATATATGTGGAGAAGTGTGGCTCACTGGTTAGAGCAGGCAGACCCTGAAGCAGAGGTCAGACCCGGGACCAGGGTTCAATTCCCGACGCGGCAGGGTCTTGAGCTCAAATGTCCATGGACTCGATAATTCTCACTTCGGTGACTGACCTAATCATGGGTTCACGCTCTGCATCTCTGGGCATTAAGCTTGCTTAATCTCAACGGCCCCCCGCGGCGGGATGCCTGGCTTTCACCTTGGGGATGCCCTGTAGGGGCTATCTCACAGGGAAAAGCCAGGACGGGTTCCCAAGGCAAGCGCGGAGATACCCCTTCGGGGGTCGATTCAGGCGCTAAATAAGAAACATAATAATAATAATATATATATATATATATAATAATATTACCGACTGGCGGTCGCCAGTAGGCAGTTAAAGTTAGGACCTAGTTACCATAGGAAAATCGCAATAACTTTGGCGCCGATTGACGAATCTTCGTGACATTTTTAGAACTCATGGGGCACTCCGGTCCGCTTTGTAAGTTGGGGAATTAATTCCCCTTCTATCCTGAGGGTCCCAGAAGGCCAACAGCCCACCAGGTACCTCCAGTATGCGCCAGGGAGCTGCGTTGAAGAGAGGTGTTTAGAGGCCTCGCCCCTTTTTAAACCTCTCTGCATCGCAGCTCTGTGGTGCTTACTGGAGATACCTAGTGGGCTAGTTGGACCCTAGGGACCCTAAGGATTTAAGGGGACTTAATCTCCCAATTAAAAATGGGCATAGGATGGTGTAGGGAGGGGACGGTGCCTGAGGTGACGTGTGCAAACATGCCCTGTGGCGCGTTTTAAGTTGGGGAAATAATTCCTCTTCAATCCTGAGGGCACCTGGGGGCCAACTAGCCCACCAGGCGCTTCCAGTAAGCGCCACTGCGCTGCGTTGCAGAGAGGTGGTCCAGGCCATGCCCCTTTTTACACCTCTCTGCAATGCAGCTTTGTGGTGCTTACTTGAGGTACCTAGTGGACTATTTGGTCCCTCGGGACCTTCAGTATTTAAGGGGACTTAATCTCCCAAATTAAAACGGCCACAGGACATGTTTACACGGTGGTGAAGGGAGGGGACAGGGCTTGAGGTGACATGCGCAAACACGCCCTGTGGTGCATTCTCCCCATGGGAAATAATTCCCCTTCAATCCTGAGGGCCCCTGGGGGCCAACTAGCCCACCAGGTGCTTCCAGTAAGCGCCGCTGCGTTGCAGAGAGGGGGTCCAGGCCGTGCCCCTTTTTGCACCTCTACTGGAGATACCTGGTGGGATAATTGGACCCAAGGGAGACTCCGGATTCAAGGGGACCATAGCCCCTACAATTAGAACGGCCACAGGGCGTGTTTGCACACGTCACCTCCTGTAGCATGTTTGAAGATGTAGTTTTAATCCCCCTGCCCTATTATGTACTAGGGTCTTACAGAGGAGGTCATGCTAATCCCAGGGGTACCCCAATGCATAGTGTTCTCTAGTGTATGTAGGTGTTTTTACTGTATTCGAAGTGTCTTTTAGCATAGCACTGGCTCTAGGCCTGGTTAGTCAGATTCAGTTACCATCAGTACCAGTCAGAAAAAGTTGTGGTTACAGGAGGACTTTCTGCTCCTCTGTTGGTTCTTTCTTCACATCTCTTCTTCTTCCTGCACTTTTCTTCATCTTTGTGGACTTCTGTTGCTTCTTTCTGCATTTCTTTTTTTTTCTTTCTGTGCGTTTTTTCTTCTTTCTTCACATGTCCTACCTATGTAGGCATAGTTAGAAACTAGCATTTAAAGAACCTTTGAAATTCACTTAAATAAACATAGGTTTCAGGCACGTTATAGTTAGAATTTAGCATTTAAAAAACCTTAGAAATTCACTGAAAAAAACATAGGTTTCAGGGACGTTCTAGTTAGTTGGACATTTCACTCCTACAAAACCATAGAAATTCCCCCGTTATAGTTAGTTCAGCTAACTATAACTCGCGCGCCCGCAATGCACTGCTGATGATGTCACGTATTGCATCACTCATGACATGGTCAGTGACATCACTGATGACATCATCCTTGTGATAGAGTGGCAGACCTCCTCTCACCCTAATATAACCTTTGATACATACACTCAAAAATAGAAACTCACATTTTCAAAACAATTGACATACCAATACCACTTACAGCACACTATTCAGTAATTTCAAGATCTACACACACATCCACTCATTCACCAACAGTCCTATACAGTCACTCATATATGTACTCACTCATCATGGGTACTCATACACCTATACATCCTGTTACACACCGACACTCATTCATATAATTACTCACACATATAGTTACACATGCAAACAAAGTTTCAAACATACATTTACTTGCATATACAGTTATACACAAACTACCACACATACTTCTAAATAAACTTACACATGCTTACTCTCTCAAACAATCACTTCTAGAAACACATACTTATTTATACAGGAACTCTTTCAATCTCACTCTCACATACACCAATACTCACATATACTAGTTTAAACCATATGTAGTTACTCAAAAAAGACAGTATTAAGACAGTCATTCACTCACTAACACACCCATACACACACTCATCCACCCATACAGTCCTGCACACATGCGGTCTTCAACACATACAAAAAGTGAGTCACTCATTCTTGCATCTATGCACTAAGTAATACCGCCACCGAACCATACAGACACTCATACTGATACTCAAAAAAACAACTAATAACCCATATAGATACTCATGTAGCTACTCACCAATCCATGCAGCCACTTATACACAAAGTGAGAGACTGATACCGATATTTACATATTTAAACATTACTCACTAACCCATGTATTCACTAAGATATACTTAATCAGTCAGCTATACAATCAATTTTACAGAAAGAAAAACATTCATTTAGACACTTATATACCCATTTATTCTTCCAACGACCTTAAGATATACATATATAAAACATATTTAATTTTCAGAAAAAAACACATTCACTGGATGATGTCATCAGGATGTCATTTGAGATGTCATCTGTGATGTCACTGACCATGTCATGAGTGATGTAATATGTGACGTCATGATTAGTGTATTACAGGCACGTGAGTTATAGTTAGCTGAACTAACTATAACGGGGAAATTTCTATGGTTTTGTACGAGTTAAATGTCCAACTAACTATATCGCACCTGAAACCTATGATTTTTTCAGTCAATTTTTCAGGTTTTTTAAATGCTAATTTCTAACTAGAACGTGCCTGAAATCTAAGTTTTTTCAGGGGGAGGTTGCTGCGAATAAACAGCGCTTTTCAAAAGAAAGTTGGCCTGGACCTCGTTTTTGTTACGGCAGTGTTGTTGAAAACGAGAATCGTGCGGATATATATATATATATGGAGAAAATTTGTTCCCAGGGTACTGGGATGGTCTGGTTCCCACACATAGAACCGGCAAGAAAATTGGCAGTGCTGAGAGCCACTGTGCCCCACATCGGGTGAGCTGAAATGTCAGTCCTACCCCTGCCTAATGAGTTGCTGGGACTTTGCAGTGTGCACAGTACGGGGAGCTGAGGAGGCTACAGCCATGAACTTTGCATTTGAAAACGGCCCGCCTGATTTTACCTACCCCCATCGCAATACAAGATCAGCCAACAGCATTCTGGACTCTGTAGTACTGACGCACTGGGCGTCCTACAGCGAGACCCGACCAACAATTAAGAACACATGCTGCATGGGGGGCGGAGCTACCTTTTCATCGAACAGGAGGAGGAAAGGTATTTAAACCGTTCACACTGTCTGCCTCCTGTGAAACCATCTGGCGCTGACGAAGGCAAACCCATGCCGAAATGCATCCGCCCTGACATTTGGTTTTATTTGGCATTAAAGATCTTCCTCCGCAGACTCCCCTGTGTGGTCTCTCTCCTTCTTTGCTTCAGAGAGGATTCTGCACATATATATATATATATATATATATATATATATATATATATATTTTTTTTTTTTTCATCCAAAGTCCAAAGCTTTCAAGGAAGCACACGACAGCAGGTACAAACCAAAAGGTTTATTTTAAACACAGGAACCAGCGTTTAACATTTGCATTGCATTCCAGTTTAAACTTGATAGCGCCGACGCGTTTCGAGGCTTCTGCCTCTTCTTCTTGGGCGACTTGGGAATTGTGAATGTTTCCAGAAGCTTGGTTTCATTCCCAGCTGCATGCTATTTAATGATTGATAGCCTTCAGTGTAACTCGTTCAGTGCGTTTATATTTTTTCATTGCATGCTGGAATCAGTAGTTCTTATTCAAAGCAGATTACATTCTTCATTCGGTTCTGTTTACACAGTCACATATATTTCATTTAAACAGCTGCTGGGAATAAAACCAAGCTTCTGGAAACACTCACAATTCCCAAGTCGCCCAAGAAGAAGAGGCAGAAGCCTCGAAACGCGTCGGCGCTATCAAGTTTAAACTGGAATGCAATGCAAATGTTAAACGCTGGTTCCTGTGTTTAAAATAAACCTTTTGGTTTGTACCTGCTGTCGTGTGCTTCCTTGAAAGCTTTGGACTTTGGATGAAAACATTTAAACAGGGCAGTCCTGTCCTGGAGGAATGCACCATCACGAATGGGGAGGCTGCTGGCAGGAACCATGTCCATGCCTGTTGCAGCACAGCAAGTAAGGAAAATTAACCGGCTCTGCATTCTGGGTTCCACTACGGAAAGAAAAGGATTTAAATTAAATATATGTGACTGTGTAAACAGAACCGAATGAAGTATGTAATCTGCTTTGAATAAGAACTACTGATTCCAGCATGCAATGAAAAAATATAAACGCACTGAGCGAGTTACACTGAAGGCTATCAATCATTAAATAGCATGCAGCTGTTAGGAATCGAGCTAGTCCTATTTTAATGACCATGCCTTAACATCACATGACAGTGGAAGGGAGGATAAAAGTTAGTCCTACCTTTGGCTCATTGCTCGTTATTGCCAGTGTTTGGATTCCTTTCCTGGTTGTTGGTTGCTGAGTGCTGCTGAGCAGAGCCCTTCCTGCTGTTTGAAGCCTTGTTGCTGATTTGCCCTTCCTCACGGGCTCGTGAGAAGGGATCGTACTTATTCCCGATCTATTTTTTCCTTCCCCGTCCCCGTCCTTTTTTCCCTTTGTATAGTCAGTTAGCGGGTTCCTGGTGTCCCCTTCTCTCCTCCCTTGTTTCATTTTTGTGACCGAGTTTATTATTTAGTTTTCGCTGAGTGTCCGGGGGCTCCCGCGCACTCTAGCGTTGTTACACACTACGCTGCTTTCCCGAGGCTCGCTGTTGTTTCGAGCGCATCTATGCTGGAAGACGCTTTTCCTCGTTATGTGCGGAAGTGACCTTTTGGGTCATTCCGCGGTGGTTTCATTGCCGAAAGCGTTGGTTGTGTAGCGCTAAGGAGGGCTTCCCTGCTCCCTGTCCCTTCGTTTTCCCTTCATTAGAAAAAGGGGTTTTTTAGGTATTGGCTAGTTGCCATCAGACAAACCTTTTTTCCCCTTTCATTATTTTTTGGTACATGGACATATTTTCGAAGGCTCCTTCCCTACTTCTGCTATGAGTAATAGCGCAGATATTGGAGTACCACGTGTTGCTGTTATTTCACTCCACATCTTTACGAGGCAAAGCCTGCGCTCTTTACTGGTAAGGAGGGTTCTGTTTGTTTGGTAAGGCATGGTCAGTGGAGGTTGGGATACACCATTATAAACGGCGTATATGAATGTTATGCTTTTCCCCTATTATACATAGGTGCAGAGGCGTAAAGACGAGAGGGAGCTGTGTCCGGTTACCTTTAAGGGTGGAACACTTGGTGTCTCCTCAACATTACCACCCTCTTTTCAGGTCCATCGGTGCACCCATAGTGTTTGACCTGTGGGTGTCCAGTGGGCAGGTAAAGGGGACTGGTGCATGCTACGTTCCTGCAGTGCTTGGGCCGGCTGGAATCTAACAGAATAACGAGCCCACGTTTAAACCGCACTGCCCGGACTAGCATGGATGAGGCTGGGAATGCGCTGGGTGGGGGGACGGGTGGTCCCACAATGCAAGATATAATGGGAGCTGTACATACCCTACAGGCACAGGTACAGGAGCTACAACAAGAGAACGTGGGGCTGAAACAGGAGTTAGTGGCCGTAAGGGCCAGAGAACAGTCACAGCATAGGGGAACAGGTCCAGTGATACAGCCTGCCACGTTCCAGTACACAGGAGGGGCGGGATCTAGTACCGCAAGCGGCTCCCCCATAGCGGTGACAGTATCAACCCCCGTAGCAGTGCCTTTAGCTCCCCCGGAGAGATTCACAGGAGAGAGTGATAAGTTCGGTACCTATATGAATCAGTGTCAGCTACACTTTATGTGTAGAACGAATGCCTTTCCTGACGATTCTGCAAAGATTGCGTTTATACTGTCATACCTGGCTGGTAACGCGGCCCAATGGGCGATTCCATTGGTAGAAAATAACGACCGTGTGCATTACAACTATCAGGCATTTAAAGACTTGATGCGTAGTCTTTTTGCTAAACATGCGTTCATGCAGGCCAGTGATGCTGAACTACTGAAATTACGGCTGGGTAGGCAGGACTTATTGTCTTATATAGCTAACTTTAATCGATTGGTATCCGAGACGCATTGGCCGACCGAGAAGAGGACGTCTCTTTTCTATCAGGGTCTTTGTGAAGAGTTGAAAGACATAGTGTCGCAGGTGGTGGATCCGCCTGAGGATTGTGTGGCTTTTATCGACCTGGTGGTGAAATTGAATCATCGAGTGACTGAACGGCGAGGTGAACGTAGCCGGTTCCAGTCTTCACGGCGTGGTTATGTGAAGCCAGAGGTCAAGGCGGGAGGAGAGAGTAGAGCAGTCCCTGAGCCTATGGAAATAGGTGAAGTACGGGGCCCCCTGACTCCAGAAGAAAAGAAAAGAAGGCGTGAGAAGAATTTGTGTCTGTATTGCGGGCAGGGGGGGCATTTCGCACGTGATTGCCCCGTGAAACCTTCTGGCGTGGGGTTTGGTAAAAAGGTGGCATGTATTCAAGTGGATGTAAGCTCAGAGAAAGACAGGAAAGCTCAGTATGAAGTGGTGGGGGCCATAGATCACGCCCCAAGACATTTTGTGATTAACGCCCAATTGCTGATATCGGCGCAGAACCGTGTCCCTGTTTCAGTGTTACTAGATTCCGGGGCCACGGGGAACTTTATGGATATCTCGATGGCGGAGAAGTTGATGGTTCCTTGCCACCTCAAAGAACAACCCGAGCCAGTAAGGGCGATTGATGGGACAGAGTTGACCTCGGGGTGTATTACCCGACAGACTGAACCATTAGGTTTATTGTGTGACAATGGGCATGTGGAATCTGTGATTTTTGATTTGATCAACGCACCCTCGTTTGGGCTGGTATTGGGGGTCCCATGGCTGCAAACACATAACCCGAGGATCGACTGGGTGCAAAGACTGGTAACGTTGGACTCGGTACATTGTTTAAAGAATTGCTATGTTGTGGCAGCTGAACAGATTGATCCCTTGTCCTGTGCCATGGTCGAGACAGGTAGGATTCCTCCCCAGTATTCGGCCTTTAAGGACGTGTTTGATAAGGGATGTGCCCAAGGCCTTCCTCCGCATAGGTCGTACGACTGTAAGATTGACTTAATACCAGGGGCTCCGTTGCCATGCAGTCGGGTTTACGCGCTGTCGGAGCCTGAGGAGGCTCATCTGAAGACGTATGTAGACGAAATGTTGTTGTTGGGGTATATTCGTCCTTCTTCCTCGCCAGTGTCATCGGCTATATTTTTCATACCCAAGAAGGAGGGGTCTTTGAGGGCGTGTGTGGACTATCGAACATTGAATTCTGCTACAGTTAAGAACAGGTACCCTCTTCCGCTCATCTCCGTGTTACTTGACCAGCTCCGCAAGGCTACGGTATTCACCAAATTAGACTTGCGGGGCGCTTACCATCTTATAAGGGTTCGACCGGGAGATGAGTGGAAGACGGCTTTTAAAACAAAGTACGGACTATTCGAGTACACCGTAATGCCGTTTGGCTTGTGCAATGCGCCAGCGGCGTTTCAGTTTTTTATTAACGAAGTCCTTGGCAGGTACCTGGATCAGACAGTCATAGTGTATTTGGACGACATCCTTATTTATTCAGAGAAAGGGCTTGATCATACCAAGCATGTGTTACAGGTTCTACAGACGTTACAAGAACATCATTTATTCGCTAAACTGGAGAAGTGCCAGTTCAGCGTTCCTGAAGTAGAGTTTTTGGGATTTGTCATATCCGCTGCAGGTATCCGGATGGACCCAAAAAAGATCCAGGCGATAGAGACCTGGCCAGTGCCAACAAATGTGAAACAAATACAGGTGCTCCTGGGTTTTGCTAATTTCTATCGGTTATTTATCCTGCATTTTTCTGATATAGTGGCTCCGATGACTCGCCTTTTGAGAAAGGGTGTCCCTTTCGATTGGACGAATGAGACTCAGGATGCTTTTCGTATGTTACTAAGGCAGTTTGTGTCTGCTCCAGTATTGGTGCATCCTGATCCTGCCCTGCCGTACTTTGTAGAAACCGATGCATCTTTGTGTGCTGTAGGTGGGGTGTTGTCACAGCGGGATGAAGCTACTGGCCATATGCATCCGATTGCGTTCTTCTCCAAAACCTTATTGCCAGCTGAACGTAATTATACTGTGGCAGAAAGAGAGCTGCTGGCGGTCAAACTGGCGTTTGAAGAATGGCGCCATTATTTATGGGGTGCCAGACACGTTATCACCATTTACACAGACCATAAGAATTTAGAATTCTTTCGTTCCGCTAGGGCATTGACTCCTCGTCAGATGAGATGGGTTTTATTCTTTAATGAGTACGACTTCATTATAACATACAGACCTGCAGCCCAACAGGTGAAATCCGATGCTCTTTCCCGCATACACGTAGACGTAAAGGAAGAAGGCTCTTTGAGTGTGAGCAGGGCTATGATTGCTAAAGAAAGGATCATAGGGGCATTGGTAGTGGAAGATTTTCCTGCTCTAGTGAAAGATCAAATGAGTCAATTAGATCTGGCTCCCTGGTTGTCTATACCTCAGGTAACAACGCAAGATGGACTTTTGTATAAGGAGGACAGGTTGTTCATTCCCCCTGCCTTGAGGGATGAGGTATTGGAGTGGTGTCATTCCTCAGCCCTGGCAGCTCATCCAGGTATAAGGAAAACTACGGAAATGTGCATGAGGTGGTTTTGGTGGGAGTCCATGACTAAGGATATTTTGGGTTATGTGAGTGCTTGTCCTGTGTGTGCGACTAGCAAGCCCTCGCATTGTAAACCCTCGGGACTCTTACAGCCTTTGAAAGTACCGCTGGGCCCATGGCATTCTTTGAGTATGGATTTTGTAACGGACTTGCCCTCTGTCTCGGGTTTCACCGCCGCATTGGTGGTGGTGGATTTGTTCACCAAAATGGCCCACTTCATACCGCTTCCCAAAATCCCTTCTGCAAAGGAGATGGCGGTGGTGTTTATGTCTTCGGTGGTGCGATTGCACGGGTTGCCTGAAGTAATTGTATCGGACAGGGGGGCTCAGTTCGTTTCACACTTTTGGACCGAGTTGTGTCAGGTGCTTAAAACAGAGATACGTTTGTCCTCGGCTTACCACCCTCAATCCGACGGTCAGACGGAGCGCACCAACCAGACAATGGAACAATATTTAAGGTGTCTGATAACATCTTTGTCCTGTGATTGGGTAACATCTCTGCCCATTGCGGAGTTCGCCTATAACAACAGTGTGCATTCCGCCTTGGGCATGACACCTTTTTTTTGTTCTCTTGGTTATCATCCTAGGGCAGTGGCTATACAGCCCACGGGTCGCGTGCCAGCCATCGATGACGTGTGTAAGCAACTGGGAGATATATAGGCCTTGGATGGAAAAAGTCTATCGGCGGCAAAGGAGGCTATGAAAACACAGGCAGATAAACATCGAGTCCCTGCTCCTGCATACAAGATAGGGGATCTAGTATGGCTAGCTTCGCGCAATTTGAGACTTCAGGGATCCCGTAAGTTGCAGCCCCGGTTTGTGGGTCCATATCCCATCCTCCAGGTGATTAACCCCGTAGCAATGAAGCTTAAGTTACCACAGGAGTTCGGTGTGCACCCCGTTTTTCATACCTCTTTGCTTAAGCCCTATGTACCAACCGGACAGGTGCTGCCACCCCCTGCCCCTGTGCTGATTGATGGGCAGGAGGAATTTGAGGTTCAGGCTATCCTCGATTCGAAGCGGGTTAGGGGTCGGCTTTTATACTTGGTTGACTGGAAAGGGTACTCAAAGGAGGACAGGACATGGGAGCCAGCTGGGGGTGTGCACGCTCCGCGGTTGGTTCGGTTGTTCCATAGACTACACCCCTCTAAGCCCCGACCTGTGGGGAGGATTGTAGGGGGGGGGGGTACTGTTAGGAATCGAGCTAGTCCTATTTTAATAACCATGCCTTAACATCACATGACAGTGGAAGGGAGGATAAAAGTTAGTCCTACCTTTGGCTCATTGCTCGTTATTGCCAGTGTTTGGATTCCTTTCCTGGTTGTTGGTTGCTGAGTGCTGCTGAGCAGAGCCCTTCCTGCTGTTTGAAGCCTTGTTGCTGATTTGCCCTTCCTCACGGGCTCGTGAGAAGGGATCGTACTTATTCCCGATCTATTTTTTCCTTCCCCGTCCCCGTCCTTTTTTCCCTTTGTATAGTCAGTTAGCGGGTTCCTGGTGTCCCCTTCTCTCCTCCCTTGTTTCATTTTTGTGACCAAGTTTATTATTTAGTTTTCGCTGAGTGTCCGGGGGCTCCCGCGCACTCTAGCGTTGTTACACACTACGCTGCTTTCCCGAGGCTCGCTGTTGTTTCGAGCGCGTCTATGCTGGAAGACGCTTTTCCTCGTTATGTGCGGAAGTGACCTTTTGGGTCATTCCGCGGTGGTTTCATTGCCAAAAGCGTTGGTTGTGTAGCGCTAAGGAGGGCTTCCCTGCTCCCTGTCCCTTCGTTTTCCCTTCATTAGAAAAAGGGGTTTTTTAGGTATTGGCTAGTTGCCATCAGACAAACCTTTTTTCCCCTTTTATTATTTTTTGGTACATGGACATATTTTCGAAGGCTCCTTCCCTACTTCTGCTATGAGTAATAGCGCAGATATTGGAGTACCACGTGTTGCTGTTATTTCACTCCACATCTTTACGAGGCAAAGCCTGCGCTCTTTACTGGTAAGGAGGGTTCTGTTTGTTTGGTAAGGCATGGTCATTGGAGGTTGGGATACACCATTATAAACGGCGTATATGAATGTTATGCTTTTCCCCTATTATACATAGGTGCAGAGGCGTAAAGACGAGAGGGAGCTGTGTCCGGTTACCTTTAAGGGTGGAAGACTTGGTGTCTCCTCAACATTACCACCCTCTTTTCAGGTCCATCGGTGCACCCATAGTGTTTGACCTGTGGGTGTCCAGTGGGCAGGTAAAGGGGACTGGTGCATGCTACGTTCCTGCAGTGCTTGGGCCGGCTGGAATCTAACAGCAGCTGGGAATAAAACCAAGCTTCTGGAAACACTCACAATTCCCAAGTCGCCCAAGAAGAAGAGGCAGAAGCCTCGAAACGCGTCGGCGCTATCAAGTTTAAACTGGAATGCAATGCAAATGTTAAAAGCTGGTTCCTGTGTTTAAAATAAACCTTTTGGTTTGTACCTGCTGTCGTGTGCTTCCTTGAAAGCTTTGGACTTTGGATGAAAACATTTAAACAGGGCAGTCCTGTCCTGGAGGAATGCACCATCACGAATGGGGAGGCTGCTGGCAGGAACCATGTCCATGCCTGTTGCAGCACAGCAAGTAAGGAAAATTAACCAGCTCTGCATTCTGGGTTCCACTACGGAAAGAAAAGGATTTAAATGAAATATATGTGACTGTGTAAACAGAACCGAATGAAGTATGTAATCTGCTTTGAATAAGAACTACTGATTCCAGCATGCAATGAAAAAATATAAACGCACTGAGCGAGTTACACTGAAGGCTATCAATCATTAAATAGCATGCAGCTGGGAATAAAACCAAGCTTCTGGAAACACTCACAATTCCCAAGTCGCCCAAGAAGAAGAGGCAGAAGCCTCGAAACGCGTCGGCAATATCAAGTTTAAACTGGAATGCAATGCAAATGTTAAACGCTGGTTCCTGTGTTTAAAATAAACCTTTTGGTTTGTACCTGCTGTCGTGTGCTTCCTTGAAAGCTTTGGACGAAAATATATATATATATATATATATATATATATATATATATATATATATATATATATATATATATATATGTACACACACATATATATTATATTTTTTTTCACTGAAAAAACAAAGGTTACAGGGACATTGTAGTTAGGAAATAGAATTTTAAAAATCCTTAGAGATTCACGGAAAACACCGAAGGTTACAAGGACGTTATAGATAGGCTGACATTTCACTCCTACAAAACCAGAGAAATTCCCCAGTTAAAGTTAGCTGAGCTATTACTCGTGCCCCCACAATGCACTGATTATGACATCACATATTACATCTCCCATGACATGGTCAGTGACATCATTGATGTTCTGATAGAAAACCAAAACCATTTTTTATCGCCCCTCCATTAACTTTGCTCCAAATTGAATCTTCACAAAACCTAATGTTTCTGCACTGGGTATCTGTTGCTAACTACTTGCCACATCTGACACAGATTAATCACACAGCACGAACGTTATAAGCAAATTTAAATGTTATTAGTCCCCATTTAACAATGCCTTCTTTATTGTTTGAAACAAAGCATCACTCAAAATTACAAAAGGAATCCTCCTTACCTTCTGCAAACTTTTATGCAGATTTAGCCCAGTGATGAATTTATTGGCAAATGGGCACTTTTTTCACCATCCCTTTTTAGCGATCCTGTTTAATGTAAATTCAGATATTTTGAAATGCCAACAGTAATCTGAAGGATCAAAGTGTCTGCCAAATGTCAGGCATAGTCACCAAACAATGGCATAGTTATAAGCAAATTAACAAATGGCTTTTCAGATGACCAGATATACAATAAATACCATCAGCACATTTTCTTAAATGGAATATATCAAAAAATATTTACCAGATTTATACCAAATAAAGAAGCACACCTTCTGCATAAAGTTGTACTTTCACTGCACACTTTGCTCTATCTTTCGGCAACATTTTCTCTGGGTGCTACAATTGGAAATGCCACACTCTTTCACCTTCACTTAACTTTTATTTTTTCTAGGGGAGGGGTTGTCATACTTAGGATGCCAAAACTTTGCTGACTGGTTTACGAGATTGGAAAGTTTTATACTAATCCGTAATTGGGTCAAAAGTTATTAGTCAACCAATGCCTAATACAGTTAAAAGTGTACATTATCGTAGGATGGGTTTAGGGGTATGATTTTGGTAGGTGTCATTGTGTATGGGATGCTAGGAAGTTTAAATGTGCTAGGCGTGCTTGGTTTCTTAGAGTTTAGGGTGTGTTTTGAGTAATTGGGTAAAAATGTTTTTTTAACAATTCAAGGGTGTGCATATTTTAGAAAAGGGGCATGGGGGTGTACTGCTATTTAAAAATACATTAAATTGCGCACACACACACACCCCTATCTATATATAGATTGACTGAAAAGAACAAGGATTAAAGGGACATAGTTAGGTGAAAATGTAACTTAGAACATACAATTTTAATGTAATAAATAAAACACTGACATTCCCCAGTTATAATTAACTGAAGTAACTATAAATTCCCACCATCAAGTAACTATAACTCGTACCTCGGCCATGCACAGTGTGGTCATAAATGATGTAATTTCAGATATCAGTGATGTTATCTATGCGGTCATTGAACAGGTCATGAGTAATTTAATAGATGTGGTATAAGGCAGGGAATGGCAAAGGCGGGAATTATAGTTACACCAAGGGGTGAAGAGTAGGGACACACTGCTGGGGGAGGGCCAATAGTGACATCCACCTGCTCAAGGGCTTAAAATATTATTTTTTATGCTGCAGGGTACTCCTACAGGACTCAGCACAGCACTCCCATGAGGTGCAGCCACTCAAGTTTCACTCCCATGGTAACCAGGTAATTTCTTTTGTGTTTTTTTTATTTAATGCGATTTTATATAGCGCAAACATTACCCGAAGGTGTCAGAGAGCTTTACATAAGAACTAGTTGCGATACATAAGGACTTAGGATTACGTACGTTGCATAAAAGATACAAACAGAAAAAAGTTGCAAATGTGCAAGTTATAGTCACACAAGGAGGAGCATTCAAGGAAGGGATACGATTGGATATACTCTAAGATTCACATAGGAATGGTAGAGAGTGCAAAGGTCTACTGCATATACTATTGATTAGAGTTATCTCTATATACATAGGGAAGGGATACAAATGGATATACTCTAAGAGTCACATAGGACTGGCAGATAGTACAAAGGTCTACTGCTTATATTAGTGATTAGAGTTATCTCTATATACATAGGGAAGGGATACAAATGGATATACTCTAAGAGTCACATAGGAATGGTAGATAGTACACAGGTCTACTGCATATAATAGCGATTAGAGTTATCTCTATGTACAAAGAAATACAAATAGTAGATTTTCTCAGGTCAAGACTGAAAAACCCAGGAGATCAGAGTTCCATTAAGAGGGGTCGGAGGGGGGACGCAGTCACAACACCAAGGGAGGGTGGGAGGGATACAAGGGTATGGAGAAAAAGCAAATCAGAAAAAAGAATTAACATTTAAGGATCGTCAAGGGGGAAACAAGGGAAAAGGAGAAAGGACAGGGGAATTTGAGCTTCCTTGAGGAACCTTGCACAGTACCAAGGTACTATGAGGATGGAGCTTCAGTGCCAGTACCTGCATAAAAGAATGTGGGTTGAGTGCCTTTAGGGTGTTGGGCTTCCCCGCTGGGGTGGGTCTTTGAGGATAAAGTCTGTGCACAACGGTGCATTGCTTTGGTTGCCTATGGTAGGGTTAGGCCAGAGGCCAGACTTTGAGGTCAACCCCCATTGCAAATGGCCAACAGTCGTGCACAGTGGGAGATTAGCTGCGCCCAGCAGGTTGGGCGTAGGGCCTTGCTGAATGCCATGCCTTGCAGTCAACCGCCCCACTGCACAAGGCTACAGGCTGTTCGCAGTGGAGGAATTCACTCAATATGAACAAAAACCCCAGAAATGTATGGAAATAATAAAGGTTAAAGTGAGGTTTCATCAACGCTGTAAAACTGACAGCATTTCCTATAGAAGAAAAAAGAACTAAATGAGGGTGGTCTTTTGTTAGTACTTTAGAAATGAAAAAATTAGGACACATTTTATAAACATTCTCAAAAATCTTCCTCATCCATGCCAATAAAACATTCTGAGATGATGAAAATGCACTTCCAGTGCCATCAGCAGTCTGTCAGTTAACTCCTCAGTGATCAATTGCAGTTCACCACATAGTTGTAATGAACAACTAGACTGCTAACATTTCGTATTTATGGAAAGATTCAATGCCATCTTAAAGGCATTAAAACTATAAAACTGAAATGAATTACCTAAAGAAGATACTGTAAACAAATGAACAAACCTAGGGCTTCTTTTTGTCATCGAAATTACGAGTAGTGCTCTAGAAAGCTAAAATGAGGAAACATTTTCTCTGTGTTCTCAAATACCTTTCTCATCCATTTCAGTAAAACATAGTGACATGCAGAGTCATGTACTTGCAGCACAGCAGCAGCCCATCAGTTAACTCCCTAGTAATCCAGTGCAGTGGCACCAAAGAGTTCATTATGAGCAACTAGAGTGTGAACATAGTGAATTCAAGACAACAGTGAGGCACTCCAGAATGCTATTGTATTGGAAAAGGAGCAGGTGAATTTAAAGCCTTTCCTGAGTAGCCGGCTGAAGTAAAGGAGCAATGAGATGCTAATGCTGGTATGAAAACAGTGGATTAAAAATGTGAAGGGAGGTAAGAATTTTTTGTAATTTAAGGCATAATATATTTTTTAAGGGGCTACAAATTGTTACAGAGAGGGATGTCTGCATAAGTACACCATCTCCTTATCATATCTGTTTATTTAGCCTACCAACTTGTCAGTCACTTAACACCTCCCTAATTTTCATATAGTAACAATTTGATATATTCCTCCACTGCCTGTTCTAAATATAAAAGAACAGGCCAGACACAGAAAGGGATCACATTTTACAAGAAGACCTTTATTCAAATGTGGCTTGGCATGAACACGTTGCGTCTGTGTAACTGGCCATTTTCACACACTGTGAACCATCCAAAATTCTCCATTTATGCAATAACCTGTTGAGCATAACCATGGAAGAAACACTATCTGTATCAATACCCACTACACATCTATCTGTACAATTCCATTTTTAATTTTTGCCAACCATAGCATTATATGGATGCAATTAGCCCAGGATTTGCCAGTCGATGTATAAAATACTGAAGAGCTATGGCTAAATACCAGACAACAAGTGTTGGATCTCCAAACTTAACCTTCAAAAGTTGTCAAACTACTGGGCATTATGCATATAACAATTCTAAATTACAATCACATAACAGATCAAATAGGATGCATACATCTTACTGTCTATAATTCAGTGTATCAGAGTGCAAGAAATTGTCAAATCACACGGTCTATTCAAATTCATAATTAAAATGTTAAATACAGTCAAAAAATAGATCAAGCATTGCTCAAACCCAAAGTGGGTTATTACCAGCAGGCGCCCATCACATGAAATTTAAGGATGCCAAAGGACGTTTCATTGTACATTGAAAGCCATTATTCCAAGCAGTAACACCTTGCCCCTTATATGGTTAGAGGTACATCCTCGTTAACTACAACCTAAATATCACAAATGATTGAGTGCAAGTACAAAAGCATCTACTCTGGAGGATAAACCATCACTGCATAAAAACCAAATTATTGCACAACAACAATTATTACACTTAACTGGTCACAAAAATCCACCATGTCAAAGTATGCCTCAACAGTTGAAAGAACAGGTAGTACATTGAAGATGGGCTTATAGTTCTTGTATTGGGGTTCAGGCCACATCATTCGCTGTTCTTAATTACCACTTCTAATACAATTGTGTGCAAAAGTCAGAGCTGGTGAAATTTTAACTGGTAACTTATGCCAACACATGTCTCATTGGTGTTGAGGGCATGCCCCCCTCCCCCATATCACCATTTGTGCCACTTTTCTTTCAGACAGCTACTTGCAGTCCCCTCAATATGCTATTCTCTTCATTATAATGTTGCATATTTACAGTGCTATCTGTATGTATATTTTTCGTTTTTATGGGCCCCTTTACACGATCTCAGGTGATTTTATTTTGTGCATTTGGTCACTGTAAAGCCTTTCAGACAACATACTGCGTCACTAATAGCCTCGTGCACAACACATTACCTTGTTCCTCACTTGCGGTAGATTCGATTTGCTGACACTGGCCCTAACATGGTTGCCATCTTGTTCAGCTGGGGTTGAACAACGCACTTATTCTTGAGATCGGTCTTTCGATTAGATGACTATGTACAGTTATGTACCTGGACACACATTGTTATTTTGTTTGTGGACACACATGTACAGCTGTTTTAATGTGCCGAATTCTCAATTACTGTATTTACTCATACTTTGCTTACGGCAGTCCGTCATGGTCGCCACTGTGCCGACATGTGGTAAAGTTTGTCCTATGTTTATTTTCACTGCATCATGCATAAACACCAGCACTTCCTGTATCTCTGTATGTAACCAAGACAGTGCTGATGGTCGAAATGCAATTTGAGGTTATTCAGTAAACTTTTTGCACAGCTGATGGTGCCCTTAGTGTGTGCGTATCTTCTTTAGTCTGTTAATATTTATGCTGGTGTTCTCCACTGGTATGGCACACCCCCTTCACAAGTCCCAGAAGGAGTGGATTTTTTGTTGTGTGTGCGCGTGCGCACACACACACACACACACACACCCCCCTCCACCCACCCACCCACCGGCAGTTGCCACTGAGTAGTTCTAGTTAGGTCTGTCTTTTCTTAGGAAATGCCTTTTTTGGTTTGCTAATAATTTTGGTGACATTTAATGAATCTTCACAAAACTTTCTCAAAAAGTGCTCTTATTCACCTCGCTTCTTAATGGAAAGTTTTGGGGTGTTCCTTCAAGAGTAAGTAAAAAAACGAGGGGGACCCAAAACGCAAAATCCCCATGCAATTTCAATGAACTTTTTTGGAACAAGATACCACAACAAGTGCTGAACAGAATCTCACCAAATTTAGCAGGAAGCTAGATCTTAGTCCTTAAAGTGTGCTTTTTGTGATTTGGGGTTCATCTGTTCAATAGTTGTTGAGAAATTAAGGGACAAAATATATGTATATTTGGACGGTTGGGTTTGAAGGACTAAATTAAACATTCCTATTGGCATAGGGAGCTTTCTTTCCCTTAGGCCACCTTGCTCTTGAAAGCACTCCGATTGGCTGGCCGCAACATGAACACAAATGTTGCGGCAGCCATTAAAGGTCTCTGAGGACTTCGTCCCCCGTCCTGAAAATATTTTTTATAAAAATTAAGGGGGCAGTGTAGGGATACCCTGCCACCCTAGCCCCTGTAGGGATCCAAAATTATTTTTTGTTTGTTGCCGCAATGCGCACTATTCTGTAAGATCGCAAAGAAAAAACTAAAATTGAGCCTGCCATTAAAAAAAATTAAGACCCTGGGGATCAGTACATGTAAAGTTCGGGTGGGGGGGTAGTGTGCATGGTGAACCTTCCTCAAGCTGATGAAGGCCTAAGGGTTCAACACATTAATAGAAGTGGAGGGGGCATGCAGCTTCCCTCAGCAAGCCTCTATGAGGCTCCGGGTACCCCATCCAAGGGACTGCATAAAAAATAAAGGGGAGGGGAAATGCGGCTTCCCTCCCTGAGCCACAATAGGGCCCTGGGGACTCCATCCCCTGGGGCCATGTGTTTCTTTAAATGGTGATGGGGGCGCGCGCTTCCGTCCCTGATCTTTACAAGGTCCCTAGGACCACACCCAGGGCTGAATTTCTTTAAAAAGGGTAGGGGGACCGTCGCCCCTTCCCATGCCAGTATTGGGCACAGGGACCCCATCTCCCTGGGCCGATACTTAACAGTGTCCAGGAGAACCCACCCCTAGACACTGTGGTAACCTACCTGGAATGGGCAGACATACCCCAGAGCTGTGGTGGCCGTGGGTGGGCACCCACTAAGGAAAAAACATGCCAGCTCCCGCTGGTATCCACTATGGGTACAACTCAGGGAGCTGAATGGGGCCACGGGGGCCTCAGGCCCCCTGCTGCCCTTAAACCAAATGAAAATGCGGGTTTCCCAGGTGGACCCTGTGGCACCCACAAAACTATTTACAAATTGTAATAAGTGAATAGGAGGCGCCGCTCCTTTATTAATCACTCCTAGCTGGAGCTCTATGTTCTTCAGCTGGAATGCAAGGTGGTTGTTTTTATGACTGCACTTCGTGGGCTGAAAAATTGTGAAATAAAGCCTCAGACATGTTTGTATTTTTTAATGAAAAATGTCTGCATTTTTTAACATTTGTTCAGAGTATAAAATACAATCAAACAGCATGTTAAAATTAAGACTCACAGACATGTTGACTTTTTTTAAATAAAACTTTATTAAACAGTTTTAGTTTTATAATAATCAGTTTTTAAACATTGCATTGTGTGAATTACTAAAACATTAATTTCATTACAAATATTGATGATTTGATGCATATAAGATTCAATGTTTGGCAATAATGTAGATTCCCAGATATTTGATTTTCCATTTTGTCCAGAACACAGAGGTCGCTAGGGCTATTCGGTCCCTTATTCCCGACGGTGTTCCTACATTAAGCATCTCTCATTTTTCAAAATGAATCTTAAAACGTTAAACTTCACCATAGGTTGTCAGTATCTTCATAGCTTTGGGGATAGAGTGTTTTTCAATGTGAGTAACACGTCATCGGGCAACAAATGTATCTTGTGCTGCTTACTACCAAATGGCACTCCCCTGATATTTGAGTTCTGCAAACTGTGGCTGCGAGAGGCACACAAGAATGGCAAGAGGAGATACCCCTGTCATGTCCCGGTCACTAATGATATTAACTCAGACCGCAAGCCATTCATAGGGACTTCTGCAGTTGGATATTTGTAGTTGACTGCTATCTATGTTAACATGAGTGTGCCCATAATGATCAATTCTAGTCCCTGTAAAGTAACACCCAGCTAACACTGTCAAATGCTTTTTCAGCATCTACTGACAGAACAGTCAAGAGGAGCTTTCGAACACTTGCTTTTTGGATCAGATAGAGCACCAGGCGGACACGGTCTGCCGCTTGTCTCTGGGATGAAGTCAGATTGTTGCGGATCAACAAGTTAAGGCATCTATCGAAGTAGACGGTTAGCCAGGACTTTTGAAAAGAACTTTGCATCTGAGTTTAAAAATGCTATAGGGCAAGCGAGAGGCCTCACATTTATCCTGGGGTTTTGTGGCTTTGTTGATAAGAGGAATGACTTGGCCATCGACTGTGTTACTGAGAGAGACTATTGAAAGTAATTAAACAGTCCAACTAAGTGTGGAATCAACTAAATATCTATTGGTCGGCCAATCTGGAACTTATCAGGTTGGTAGGTTGGTGATTGCCTGTGAAATCTCTTCAGGGGTAACACACTCTTTCAGGCTAGCTCTATAAGCTTTGGTTAATTTTGCGAGGTAGGCTCCCTTAAAAAAGTTGCCCACTTCAGCTATTTCACTGGGGGTTTGCTGTGTAAGCATGTATTTCAGTCTCTAAAGGCTCTCAGCTTATCAGAGTTTGTACTCCGCATAAGCCCCTCCCTTCCAACAAGAGTTGTGATGTTCCTAGTTTCTTCCTTCTGCCACAGTCTCTTTGTCAGCATTGAGCCAGTTTTACTGGCTCGCTCTTCCCCCAATGCAGGTTCTGTTTCTTTTGTTTTAATAATGTTATTAATTGCAATTTCAAAACTTTTCAATTGTATGGTTTTAATGAACTGAAATAAGATTTTGAAATGTAGTGTACATTTTTGTAAATAGCAACATCAAGACGAGGTTGAAAGAATTGTGAATAGGCACAGTGGAAGCCAAGGTCAGCCCTGGCAAATATGTTCAATCTCAGCCTGAAACTTTGTTAGTGGCAAGGGTTTATACGACTAACCGACCTCTGGAATAAATCACCAGAAAGGCTCAATTGTGAACAAGGCCAAAACATTTCTTTTAATGTATGGAAGATGGTGCAAAGATTACTTGGTCTTCCTTTCTTAAAAATGAAATTCCAATAAGCAATCACAGGTAAGATATGCACTAACAACTGTTACTTTAGTTATCTGCTTGTAGACTTTCTTTAGAAAGAAGCAGGGGGTTGTTTTCTTAATCTTGGAAAGGACAGTTCATCATCTAATATAAATAATATAATACCGCAAACAGCATAGTTGATTAGGACAAAGCTACCTTAAAGTTAAGTAGCAAATCAAAGGGATGTTCCCTGCAGCTGTGGGGCGCTTTATGGGCATGAAGCCCTCAGTGGCTTGCAAAAGGTAAACATTGTTTAAGAAAGTGTTGGATTTAAAATCCAACACCTTCCCTACTGTTGCACATACTGTAGTTGGAATAGTAAACTATACTATTCCAACATCCAGCGTCCCCCCCGCCCCCCGGAGCAAGTTGTTGTTACGACTTGCGGGGTAATGGTATGCCTTGTTACAACGCGATTGTTGTAACGACTGCGTTGTAATTTCCTGTGGGGGAAAAGCATGCGTTGAAAGGAGGCATATTCCACAAGTAAGTACTAGGCTGAAAAATCCACAGCGTCTAGCTTTAGAGGTAACAGTTTCCCAGTAAGGCCCTAAGTCACATTCAACTTCACAATTGTTTTTAACTTATAAACGATGATGGCTCAGGATGCTACTGCTAGAATACAAACGGTGTGATTAATCGAAATATACGGTGACCATTTGCTCTGATACAATTTCATACATATTACAAATAACTGAAATGAGCAATCGTGGAAATCAAGGCAGGAAAATTATTTTTGTTACCCTCCTTCCTTATTACATATTATCACAGGTCAGTGATACAGCTCTGCGGATTAAGCACCGCCCCACAATGAGTTGGCTAACAATAGCATCTACACACCAAGCTCCCATAGATAATTCATTTTGCGGTGTGTGCAATACAAAGAATCATTATTATTCCTACAACTGTGAGTTGCTCAGTAGTAGTACATATTAAAGACCGAAAGGGCATTTACTGGCTATCACAGAGGCCCTAGTTATACACTAATACCATTCTATGGCATAAAGTGTAGTGTACATAGTAAGCCACCCTTGGAGCGGTCAGTATGCGTGCTACACTCCATGACAGGTCTCCTGCCCCAGCCCACACATTAACATTATCCATTAATACAGTTTCATGGAGGCCTCGAACAAGGATGCCAGGTCCTCTTCTGTGTGTGAACGAGGGGACAGTTTAGTTACTCTTTCCTGAAAAAAAGGGAAGAAAAATTGGAATTACAAAGCATGATGCAACCAGCCTTTCCGAGGGAATTAACACAAAGCGAGGCGACGTACAGTGACAGAAACACACTTTTGCAAGCACAATCTACGTACATGCCTGCTGTGCATTTTGCGGATACAGTTAACCATAAATTTGCAATGACGCAACTAAGTATCAACACGTTAAGCTTTGCAAAGGAGCATTTTCAAAGAAAGCTGCATTTGCACAATGGATATACCTAAAATCAGTTCTATGAGACGGACAATTGGAGATCTTTTTTACTGCATTCTGAAACACCACGCAAAGAAAAGGGCTGATAATTTATTTTGAGGTATTTCAGTAGTGTTGCCTCTCTTAATTTTGGGTCTGGCTAGAGGCGGATTTAACAATGCGTATAACATTGACACAACAGTACAGCTTCTGACCCGCCACTGGGTGTCATTCATAGTGCATGACATTTCCGCTCCTCACCGTTTTACAGCCGTTTCATTGATGTAGCACCTGTATGAATACGCAGAGAGAGGGCGAACTCTTTTTTTGCTGTATTACACAGGCAGCACAAAATAATGTGGATCGCCCAAAATAATTCTGTTCCTCAGGACGGATTGAGCCACAGCAGTGACAGGAAGCGGGTCCTGCTTTTAAGGTCTCGTAGAGAGACCTATTACTGCTAAACCAGAAAATTTCTAACAGGCGGATTTCTAACAGTTCACGAGAATAGAATCACGTGACAAGCTCCTCATGCACGAGCTTGCCCGAGCCTTCCTCCTGCCAGCAGCATTTCTCCTGCACTCGGCCCACCCCCTCCCTCTCCATATGGTGCGCTCTGCCTCAGGTCAACATCTCTCCTCCCATAATTATTCGCTGCAGGGCCTGCGTCTCGTCACCCTTCCTCCCAGTCCCCACAAGCAGGCTCCTCTCCAGTGGCTGCATGCAAAGGTCACAGGGCGTGACTAGCAGTTTATCCATCACTTGAGCTCAAAGCATCGGAACCACAATAACGGGGTCTTGTATTCACTAGGGCTCCCGTATTGCACTCTCAATCTAAAGCTTATAAACGCATTGAGGCAGCGATATTCACTTTTATAGTGGATTTTCGTATGGAGTGATTACAATCTTAGTTTGTGTGATCAGGACAGTTTACTCGAGCGAAGGGGCAATATCTTTTATTTGTTTGTAATGGAGTAGATAAACTTACCAAAACACTACGCAAGGCAGCCTTCTATCGATCAATTACACTCCAAAATTGATTTAGAAGATGCAGTCACGCAATCTCATTGAGAAATGCCCACCTATACTACCTCTTGAGATTCTTAGCACGAGAGGTTTCATTTTCCAAGGGCAAGGTAGCTGTAAACATTACTTTGTCACCAAAAACAGTTACAGCGCAAAAATCTTTAGCAAGACTCGCATTTCTAATCCCCCCTGCATTAGCCTCCAACAGGCTTCCCTCCCCATGACTTCAAAGGCTCCCCCAGCGTGCGCTCGGCCGGCCTCTGGCATTTCTCCTCCCCTAATTATTCACTTCACTTTGGCCGCCTCGACTAGAAGTATCCCGGAAAGCAAGCAAAGCTAAGTTAACCATCACCTCCTCCAGTCGCTCACTAATAAGCATTTTAGAAGCGGAGTGCACAATATTTCAGCGGTTACAAACTGTTGTCATTTCTTCACCACTGAGGGGGGAAACTTTGCTAACCATCTTTTTAAAAATGTAACTAAGATTCCAGTTAATGTAAAAAAGAGCGGAAGGGGCGTATCGAGACCACCAACCTCAGAGAGGGCTTCTAAGCTTTTTAAATGTACATTTCCAAACTTTTTTTTCCTAGGAGATTTTAATTTGTCTCTTTTTTGTGTGTAAAATGCGTGAGAGAGCTTTAAAGAGAAACAACCCAATAATTGTTTTTCTTCTTTTCATAAAATAAGGCATTTAAAAGAGGAGGCTGTGGCTTTAAGTGAGACAGAGGTAATAACCAGCTCGGCAAGCTGGCGCCAGCTGCAGGCAGACTGTATTATCAGCGCTCCCCTCCTGAAGAGCGCAAGGACCTCCTTGGGAAAGGGGGAAAGGCTTTTAAAGCACAACTTGAAACTGATCTCATTTCTTTTTTTTTATTTTTTATTTTATTGGAGTTCATGGTGCAATAAAGAAATACATAAATACATTACCATATGCAAGGTTTAAGAACATCTGATACATATATGAACAATTAAAGAACACAGTATTGTAATGTAATGTGGAGGTAAAAAATTGAATAAAAATCAATCAATAAATATAGCAATACAGTACATTTCAGATTCTTATTCTATCATCCATCCACTTCTTAACCGGGGCCCATAATCGTCTTCCCATTTCTCTTTTTTTAGCGCCTTTAAATTCATAAAGGCTAGACTCAATATTGTAAATAGCCAAGAATCTAGAGATCCACATCTGAAAAGACGGGGCTGTTACATCCTTCCAACCGGCCGAAATAATAATTCTAAGTACGGCAACTGACATAAAAACCAAAGCGGCCTCGTCATCTGTTAAAACCAGTTTAGAATCTGAGCCAAATAGCATTAGTGTTGGGGATAGATCGATCTTATGACCTAGCAGCCCCTCCCAGTATTTTGTTATTCCATCCAGGACAGGGGTCAATCGTTCACATGTAAAGAACATATGTATTAGGTCTGCTTGTCCCTTATCGCATCTTGGGCAACAATCATCATTCTTGACACCCCAGGCAAATAATTTAGCCGGTGTATGGTATAGATTAAAGACTGTTTTGAAGTGTTGTGCTCGTAGATTGGACGCCCGAAAAATCTTTTTGTTCAAGATTAATGCTAGGTCCAAATCTACATCCGGGTTTCCCAATTTAATTGCCCAATCACTTTCCACTTTTCCTACATCGTCCTGTAATCTGGACACAAACAGATTGTACATATCTTTAATCTTCCTACATCTTCTTCTCATACCTTCAACCACAGGAAAATCTACAAGGGGTTTAAGCTTTGGTCTACAAGCATGTAAAATGCCGGAGATTTGGCCATATATAAGCCAATGATTTGAGGGGAGGCCATATCTCCTTTGCATGTCCTCAAACCCGCTTATCCTATCTCCTACCATTAGATCTCCAATAGTCTTAACCCCTAAATCCTTCCAGACTTGCAGTATCCCGTCATTGTTTAAATGAGAAAAGAGGCTAGAGTTAAACAAGAGAAGAGACGGATTGACTTTAGGAATATGAAACATTTTTAAAATTGATTTCCAAACATACCATGCACCAAGCAGGACCTTAAATCGTGCCTTTCTATAAAACCTATATTCCAGTTCGGTTAACAGTAATCCCAAAGCTTTCTCCCCCATTAGTAATCGAAAGATGGAAGGGGGACCCTGGTTGTCTACAATAATTACATCAGTGTCAGATTGAAACAGAATTGGCATCTGGGTTAGGAGACAGGTCCAATGATATAGTCTCAAGTTCGGAAGTGCCATCCCACCCCTTTCCCACGGAAGAGACATAAGGGTCGTTGAGCGTCGAATCTTGCCATACTGCCATATGAACTTGATAAAGACAGACTCTAGTTGCTTCAGAATTTTCTCCTCAATATATAGGGGAATTGCTCTAAAAAGATAAAGCACCCTTGGGAACATCGCCATTTTTACAGCATTTACTCTCCCGACCAGCGAAAGATGAAGGGCATCCATCCTTTTTAGTTCTACCTCTATGGATTTAATAAGGGGAGGGTAGTTCTCTTCCACTATCTTACCCACTGTAGCATTTATCTTAACCCCTAAATATAAAGCAGAATCAACATACCTAGGGTCGGGTCTTGATATGTTTCTAGAGCAAATTATCTGGGTTTTAGATTCATTCAGGAGATATCCTGAGCCTTTACCAAAACGTTTAGCCATCTGTACCAGTTCTGGGAGTGCTTGCTGCGGGTCTGTTGTGATAACCGCCAGGTCATCGGCATAGGCTAAAATCTTGTTTTCATAACCATTGTAGATCACAGGGGATATTCTGGGGTTCTCTAGAATCTTCTGAATAAGCGGATCGATATATAAAGCAAATAATATGGGGGAGCAGGGACAGCCCTGCCGTGTCCCTCTACTTATCTTAAACTTGTCTGTTTTCTCTCCCATTACCGTAATTGTCGCTTCTGGGTCAGTATACATAGCTTTAATAGCCCTAGCAATATTTGGAACAAACCCCCTCCCAGCCATAATCTTCCAGAGGAAGCTCCACTCCACCCGGTCAAAAGCTTTTTCTGCGTCGAGCAGAATCATGGCCATCCCATCCCCCATGACTTCCTGGGCATCAAACAGGGTTATTGCTCTAGATATGTGATCTGTCGTGCCACGCCCAGGGACAAAACCATGTTGCCATGGAGAGACAAGATTGCCTATGATCCTGCCCAGCCTCTTCGCCCAAATCCTTGAATATAGCTTAGTATCAGCGTTTATTAAGGATATAGGTCGATATGACCCCGGTTTCTCTATTGGTTTGCCTTTCTTATGAAAGACTATAATGTTAGTTTCCTTCCATGAATCGGGGACCACCCCAGAGTACAATATTCCATTAAAAAGATCTACTAGAAGAGGAGCGATCTCTTTTTCAATAGCTTTATAAACCTCAGAGGGAAGCCCATCAGGGCCCGATGCTTTCCCTGGCACTAATTCTCGCAAGGTAGATAAGACTTCTTCTAAACTGATCTCATTTCAAAGAGAGTCAGAATGCCAGGCCAAAGAGGAAAGGAAAAAAAAATCTGCTTTACTCCCACCCTCGCCAGGGCCCCCGCGGCAAAACTAGCCTTTCCAAGGCGGTTTCCTGAAAGTTGCTCAAGAAATAAACACATAAGAAAACACAACTCAGTTTTTAGGCACAACGGGCTTTTACTTGTGTGATTCCTGTCGAATTCTGAACACCAAGGTCTTTCCACACTTTTCGTGCATAAAAGGAATCATTTATTTCATGCGTTTTCGTTTTTGTACCCCTAAAAAATAATCAAACTTGGGTCATGTTCTGGACGACCAAAAACTGATGGATTTAGAACCCTTTTTAGAACAGAAAAAAATGGCCATTTCCCCTTTCAAAAATTACAATAAAATGTTTTGGCCCCAAAGCATAAAAGTTTATTTCGCATCATCTGCCAGCTACTGCAGAGTCTCTAGGTTTATCCACACTTTGTCGAGGGCTGCTGTGCGGTGTTATTTCACAACTTTCAAAGGAATGGAAGCGCTAGAGAGACTGTGTACTCTGTACATCTGGCGTTACTGGCGGGCTTCTCTAAAGCTAGATTTGTCGGCAATCGTTTTCACTTGATCGACCCAATAGATTTTAAACGGGTATATGTAATTATTTTCCTTTGTACTTTTTTTTTAATTTAAATAAATCTATCTATACCAGTGTGATGTCTAGTTAACGTGGTCCACACTATAGAAAACCTCAAATAATTATACAGAAGATATTTGTCGTTTTCCTATCCACCCGCCTGGAGCCTGAACACATCAGACGCTCACTCCTCTTTTGCTCAAAAATATTTTCATAGCTACCCCCGAGCTTTCTTCCCTCCCTCCACCCAGTAATGACTGGACTCTCTCCTGCCACTTAGAAATATGGGCACGCTCTACCTTGGCTTCCGCCTCACTCTCCGTGCCAGCCCCTCTGCCCCTCACTCTCCGTGCCAGCCCCTCTGCCTCTCACTCTCCGTGCCAGCCCCTCTGCCCCTCGCTCTCCGTGCCAGCCCCTCTGCCCCTCGCTCTCCGTGCCAGCCCCTCTGCCCCTCGCTCTCCGCGCCAGCCCCTCTGCCCCTCGCTCTCCGCGCCAGCCCCTCTGCCCCTCACTCTCTGTGCCAGCCCCTCTGCCCCTCACTCTCCGTGCCAGCCCCTCTGCCCCTCACTCTCCTTGCCAGCCCTTCTGCCCCTCACTCTCCTTGCCAGCCCATCTGCCCCTCACTCTCTGCTCTCCGTTCCAGCCCCTCTGCCCCTCACTCTCCGTGCCAGCCCCTCTGCCCCTCACTCTCCGTGCCAGCCCCTCTGCCCCTCACTCTCCGTGCCAGCCCGCTGCCCCTCACTCTCCGTGCCAGCCCCTCTGCCCCTCACTCTCCGTGCCAGCCCCTCTGCCTCTCACTCTCCGTGCCAGCCCCTCTGCCCCTCGCTCTCCGTGCCAGCCCCTCTGCCCCTCGCTCTCCGTGCCAGCCCCTCTGCCCCTCACTCTCCTTGCCAGCCCCTCTGCCCCTCACTCTCCTTGCCAGCCCCTCTGCCCCTCACTCTCCGCTCTCCGTGCCAGCCCCTCTGCCCCTCACTCTCCTTGCCAGCCCCTCACTCTCCGTGCCAGCCCCTCTGCCCCTCACTCTCCTTGCCAGCCCCTCTGCCCCTCACTCTCCGTGCCAGCCCCTCTGCCCCTCACTCTCCGTGCCAGCCCCTCTGCCCCTCACTCTCCGTGCCAGCCCCTCTGCCCCTCACTCTCCGTGCCAGCCCCTCTGCCCCTCACTCTCCGTGCCAGCCCCTCTGCCCCTCACTCTCCGTGCCAGCCCCTCTGCCCCTCACTCTCCGTGCCAGCCCCTCTGCCCCTCACTCTCCGTGCCAGCCCCTCTGCCTCTCACTCTCCGTGCCAGCCCCTCTGCCCCTCACTCTCCGTACCAGCCCCTCTGCCCCTCACTCTCCTTGCCAGCCCCTCTGCCCCTCACTCTCCTTGCCAGCCCCTCTGCCCCTCACTCTCCGCTCTCCGTGCCAGCCCCTCTGCCCCTCACTCTCCGTGCCAGCCCCTCTGCCCCTCACTCTCCGTGCCAGCCCCTCTGCCCCTCACTCTCCGTGCCAGCCCCTCTGCCCCTCACTCTCCTTGCCAGCCCCTTGCCCCTCACTCTCCGTGCCAGCCCCTCTGCCCCTCACTCTCAGTGCCAGCCCCTCTGCCCCTCACTCTCCGTGCCAGCCCCTCTGCCCCTCACTCTCCGTGCCAGCCCCTCTGCCCCTCACTCTCCGTGCCAGCCCCTCTGCCCCTCACTCTCCTTGCCAGCCCCTCAGCCCCTCACTCTCCGTGCCAGCCCCTCAGCCCCTCACTCTCCGTGCCAGCCCCTCTGCCCCTCACTCTCTGTGCCAGCCCCTCTGCGCCTCACTCTGTGCCAGCCCCTCTACCCCTCACTCTCCGTGCCAGCCCCTCTCTCTCCGTGCCAGCCCCTCTGCCCCTCACTCTCCTTGCCAGCCCCTCTGCCCCTCACTCTCCTTGCCAGCCCCTCTGCCCCTCACTCTCCGTGCCAGCCCCTCTGCCCCTCACTATCATTCTCAGACTCTATAACTCGCGAGTCACCTTGTGAGGTAAGTGAGTCAGGTTGATCATACAGAATCTTGGCTCCTCTGCTGAGGGCGGTGTTCCATCTCCAGCCCTCACCCTCACACCCCCTCACCCTCACCCATCCTCACCATCACATACCCTCACACCCCCTCACCCTCACACCCCCTCACCCTCACACCCCCTCACCCTCACACCCCCTCACCCTCACACACCCCCTCACTCACCCTCACACCCTCACAACCCTTTCACCCTCACCCTCACACACCCTTACCCTCACACCCTCAGTCACCCTCACCCTCACCCCCACACCCCCTCACCCCCTCACCCTCACACACCGTCACTCACCCTCACGCACCCTCACACCCCCTCACTCACCCTCACCCACCCTCACGCACCCTCACACCCCATCACTCACCCTCACCCACCCTCACACCCCCTCACACACCCACTCACCCTCTCACCCTCACACCCCCTCACCCTCACACCCTCTCACCCTCACACCCCTCACCCTCCCTCACACCCCCTCACTCACCCTCACACCCCCTCACTCACCCTCACACCCCCTCACTCACCCTCACACCCCCTCACTCAGCCTCACTCACCCTCACCCACCCTCACACCCCCTCACACACCCACTCACCCTCTCACCATCACACCCCCTCACCCTCACACCCTCTCTCCCTCACACCCCTCACCCTCACACCTCACCCACCCTCACACCCCCTTACACACCCTCACACCCCCTTACCCCCACACCCCTCACCCTCACACTCCTAACACTCACACACCTCACCCTCACACACCTCACCCTCATACCGCCTCACCCTCACCCCCTCACCCTCACACACCCTCACCCTCACTCCCCCTCACACACCCTCATCAGCATAGCATAACACAACGTAGCATAGCATAGCATAGCATAGCAAAACATAGCATAGCATAACAAAACAAAGCATAGCATAACAAAACAAAGCATAGCATAACAAAACAAAGCATAGCATAACAAAACAAAGCATAGCATAACAAAACAAAGCATAGCATAACAAAACAAAGCATAGGATAGCAAAACCAAACCTAGCATAACAAAACAAGAAATAGCAAAACACAACAAAGCATAGCATAACAAAACACAACAAAACATAGCATAACAAAACATAACAAAGCATAGCAAAACAAAACATAGCATAACAATACACAACAAAACATATCATAAGATAAAACATAGCATAACAAAACAAAGCATTGCATAACAAAACATAGCAAAACACAAAGCATAGTATAACAAAACACAGCATACATAACAAAACATAGCATAACAAAGCATATCAAAACATAACATAACTTAGCATAACAAAACACAACAAAACATAGCATAACAAAACACAACGTAGCATAGCATAACAAAACAAAGCTTAGCATAGCATAGCATAACAAAACGTAGCATAATAAAACATAGCATAGCAAAACATAGCATAGCATAATAAAACACAACAAAGCATAGCACAACAAAACAAAGCATAGCATAACAAAGCATAGCGTAGCAAAACAGAACTAAACATAGCATAACAAAACATAGCATAACAAAACAAAGCGTAGGATAGCAAAACTAAACATAGCATAGCATTACAAAAAAAGCATAGGGTAGCAAAACAAACCATAGCATAACATAACATAACATAACAAAACATAGCATACCAAAACACAACAACACATAGCATAGCATTACAAAAAAAGCATAGGATAGCAAAACAAACCATAACATAACATAACAAAACATAGCATAACAAAACATAGCAAAACACAACAAAACATAGCATAGCATAACAAAACACAACAAAACATAGCATAGCATAACAAAACAAAGCAGAGCAGAGCATAACAAAACAAAGCATAGGATAGCATATCAAAACATAGCGTAGCAAAACAGAACAAAACATAGCATAACAAAACATAGCATAACAAAACAAAGCGTAGGATAGCAAAACTAAACATAGCATAGCATTACAAAAAAAGCATAGGGTAGCAAAACAAACCATAGCATAACATAACAAAACATAGCATAACAAAACACAACAACACATAGCATAGCATTACAAAAAAAGCACAGGATAGCAAAACAAACCATAGCATAACACAACAAAACATAGCATAGCATAACAAAACATAACAAAACATAGCATAGCATAACAAAACACACCAAAACATAGCATAGCATAACAAAACAAAGCAGAGCAGAGCATAACAAAACAAAGCATAGGATAGCATATCAAAACAAAGCATAGGATAGCATATCAAAACAAAGCATAGCAAAACATAGCATAGTATAGTATAACATAGCATAGTATAACGAAGCATAGCATAACAAAACATAACATAACAAAACATAGCAAAACACAACAAACCATAGCATAACAAAACATAGCATAACAAAACATAGGATAACACAACAAACCATAGCATAACAAAACATAGCATACGTAACAAAATATAGCATAGCAAAACATAGCATAGCATAACAAAACACAACATAGCATAGCATAACAAAACACAACACAACATAGCATAACAAAAAGCTTAGCATAGCATAACAAAACATAGCATAACAAAACATAGCATAGCATAATAAAACACATCAAAACATAGCAGAGCATAAAGCATAGCAGAGCAAAACAGCATAGCATAAAATAGCATAGCAAAACACAACAAAACATAGCATAACAAAACAACGCATAACAAAACAAAGCATAGCATAACAAAACATAGCATAACAAAACATAGCATAGCATAACAAAACATAGCATAACAAAACACAACAACACATAGCACAACAAAACACAACAAAACAGCATAGCTTAACAAAACACAACAAAACATAACATGGCTTAACAAAACATAACACAACATATAATAGCATAGCAAAACACAGCATAGCATACCAAACACAGCAAAACATAGCATAACAAAACATAGCATAGCAAAACAAAGCATAGCATAATAAAAAACAACAAAGCATAGCATAACAAAACATAGCATCACAAAGCATAGCAGAGCAAAACATAGCAGAGCAAAACATAGCATAGCATAACAAAGCACAGCATAACAAAACACAACAAAACATAGCATAGCATAACAAAACAAAACATAGCATAGCATAACAAAACAAAGCATAGGATAGCAAAACTAAACATAGCATAACAAAACAAAGCATAGGATAGCAAAACAAAACAGCATAGCATAACAAAACAGCATAACATAACAAAACATAGCATAACAAAACACAACAAAACAGCATAGCTTAACAAAACAAATCATAGCATGGCTGAACAAAACATAATAGCATAGCAAAACACAGCATAGCATACCAACACAACAAAACATAGCATAGCATAACAAAACATAGCATAGCAAAACAAAGCATAGCATAATAAAACACAACAAAACATAGCATAGCATAACAAAGCATAGCAGAGCAAAACATAGCATAGCATAACAAAACATAGCATAGCATAACATAGCATAACATAGCATAGCAAAACATAGCATAACAAAACAGCATAGCATAACAAAACAAAACATAGGATAGCAAAACAAAACATAGCATAGCATACAGCATCACCACAGCATCACTCAGTGGCACCACAACATCATGGATCTCCACCACAGCATCAATCTGTGCAACCATTCAACAACAACTGGTTAAAATATGTTATCTCAATGTTTCAAGCTTTATTACAAATGTAACAAAAAGATGTTAATATTTGGCATATGTTCTTGGATTTTCATCACAATAAAATTCACTGAACATAATCTTCACAAATGTTATTTACAAAAGTTTAAGCTATTGCCATTATAAATTACAATAACTTTTATTTAAGTATTAATTATTTAAAAAAATTAAAAACCATTGTTATTTGTAATATCAATACATGTAAGTCACGTAAATACAACACATATTGCATTACAAATGCTATAGGTGTCACATTTGCGAAAGTTATAACTATTGGCATTGTAAGTGACAAAGCTATTAATTTCGCTATTTTCAAAAACAAATCTAAATAAAAAAATTGTCATTTACAATACCAATAGCTCAAACTTTCCTAATACGAGACGTATTGCATTGCAAATGCTTGTTGGGATAAGGAGGTGCGGATGCAGAAAAAATACAGACAACGGCAGTGCAAGCTTTCATCACTATGGACTCAGCCTGGTCCTAGATGTTCATGGTCTAATGACATTCCTGCCCTGTGAATGATTAGAGTAGAGGCTCCAGCACTAATGTTCGTGAGGCAGTGGAGCCGCGCAACGGGAGGGAGCCGGTGGCACTGCAATGCAACTCCATCACCAGCCAGCAACATGGAGGCCTATAACCAGAACATGGCTGAGCCTCCACTTTATGAGGAGATTCAGACGGACCACCTAGATATACGCAGACACCAGGAGAAGGCTACGAGACCACGTCACCCAAGTACCTGGGCAGTCTGCAGACCCTGGCCGTGTGTGGCGGTCAACACAGCCCTCCTCCTCCAGGGGTGGATGATACCAAGAAAAACTACAAGCAATCGGACACAAATTGTTGGTGACTAACATAGGAGCACACTCTACGTTTCATCAGGAAACATTTATTGGGTTACAAGAAACCATGTACCAGGATGTTCACAGGTTGCTCTTTTAAATACTTTTCCACACTTTACACGGAAAGTGTTTCAAATGATTCCAAAGACCTACCTGTGCTCACCCAGGTATACATTTTCTTGTAACCCACACACATTTTTCTGATGAGCTGAATCTTAGTGGCTGGGCCTGGATGGCAGCGAAGGTCAAAAAGTGTGCATGTAAGGGAAATGCGCTACATGGTGTGTACGTCCAATGAATATTTAACACATTTTTACATTTCCCCAGTTCATTCTTTCAAAGTGGGCATCATTAGCCACGTGGCGCAATGACTGATGCATGTTTGTGCATTTTTGCAGCTCTATCACTGGTGTAAGTTAGTGGACCTTTCTTCTGTTTCCTCCACATCTTTTGATCCCAGTGGATAAACATTCTACATAAGTGCAAGCACACTAAAGTCACCACAACCTGCAGGTCTGAAGAAAACAAACACATAGCTCCGCAGCATCATTTAGTCACTTTCAAGCATTGACAATTCACAACTATGGTATGAATATATTGGAAAAGTCTATTCTAAAAGTGACCACTATCATCTGGTATAATACACACTGCACCATCATATGTTCTAGGCCTATATAAAAATCTAATTAACTATGTTCTTCTTGTTGGTACTTGTATAGGAATTTCAACTACTGTGTCACAGTAGTGCTTTTTTATGTGGGTGCCCTTTCGTTTGGATTTTGAAGAGCCAATGTTTGATCATGCAAGTTGCTTGCTTTTATTGGTATCTGGTTATGTGTGATTAGTAGAAAAACCATTTAGATTCAAACTGGATCTAGGAAGACCTTTGTTGTGTAATGTGTTTTTGGGGAAGGTCTGTGCCAAGCAAATGTTCGGTCTCTCTTCTGAAAGCGCTGTTGTCCATTGCTCTGACAAAGTGCTGTGCTTTACGGCCTATGTTAGAGAGAATGCTCGAATACCCATACCACGCCTACGCTTTCTTTTTCTGAATGAGTGCATGGTTTCTCACTGTCAAACTGCACCTTGAATATGATATATGTGAAGGTGAAGTCTCTTTAAATCTTGTGTTGTATCAAAACGGCTGCTAAGCCAACTGGACTTACATCCATGGTAAGATCAGTGCACACAGCAGGGGTGGGGAATTCCTATCTCCCGACGCCCGAGACATCTAGATTTCTTAGGAGGGCAAGAGGTTTTAATTTGCATTTTGTCCAAAGGACAAGTAGACAGTTTAATGGTGGTGGGGCCTGCACTTTAATTTCCCCAGAGCAGAACAACAACGGAGATATAGCAGAGCTCAGTTGCAGCCAGCTCCATAAGCTTGTGTGGCCCCCAGGCCCGCCCCTGTTCCTTTTATTTCCTTTGAGCATGAGACAAACATCTGCTTCTGCAGCTCAGAACACTCACAGCACTGGCATGAAAGAGGCTGCCTTATCTGCCTCTTGGCCCCTTGCTCTGACTTGAACTCTATGACCCCTGCGTTTTAATCTCTGCTCTACTCTTGGGCCTCACACGGCCCCAAGAGCAGTGCTTTCCCTTCTCATGCACCTCGTGCATCCCCTTCTCATGCACCTCGTGCATCCCCTTCTTTGCACTTTGCCTTTCCTGTACACTTTTTTTCACCCGGTGCCTAAACCTGCTAACACCGCCCTCTCTGACAGCCCGGACCTGCACCCCTTGGCCTCTCGTTTTCTTAGTCATTCAGGGCTTACATTAAAGCTCATAAGTTTCTCCATGAGGCTTTCATGCAGGCCTAAGGCCACCCCCATTTCTGTCCTTGCACTAGGCCTCTCATCTCACTTTGTGCATACACCAGGGGCATTTTGAACACACTTCCATAGCAACGACAGCAGCTGTGAAGTTCTTAATGGGCCTCTTCAGTCTACAGGTCTGCACACAAAGGCCCATAATGGTTTTGAAAGGGGTGGGTGGAGAGTGATAGGGTTGTTTAATAGATGCATTGATGAATGAGTGAAAAGGTGGTAGGATAGATGCATGTATGAATGAGTGAAAGGTTGGATGGATAGGTGCATGGATGAATGGGTGGAGTGAAAGGGTGGATGGATAGATGCATGAAAGAGTGAAATGATGGATGTAAGGAAGGATGCATGAAAGAATGGACGGGCAAGGGTGAAAGGATAGATGGCTGAGTGGATGGATGGGGAAGTGGATGGATGGGGTGAAAGTGGATGGATGAGTGAAAGGATGGATGGCTGAATGAAAGGGGGATTAATGGGTGAGAGATAGAGTAGATGAATGGATGGACGGGTGGGTGGATGGGTGGATAGTTGAGTGTAAAGGTGGATGGAGGGATTAGTGAAAGGGTGGATGGAGGGATTAGTGAAAGGGTGGATGGATATATGAGCGAAATCGAAGGTGGATGGGGTAAAAGGGTGGATGGATGAGCTAAAGCATAAATGGAGGAAGTGAAAGGGTGGAAGGATATACGAGTGAAAAGGAGGATGGATGTATGAGCAAAAGGATGGATGGAGGGATGAGTGAAAGGGTGGATGAATATGAGCGAAAAGGAGGATGTGTGGGATGAAAGGATGGATGGATGAGCAAAAGGATGGATGAGCAAAAGGAAGGCTGGATTGATGAGTTTGCTAGATAGGTTTGGAGATGGAAGGATAGGTATGTACAGGGGCTTCGTGAATACCCCATGTTAGCAGCTACTGTAGAGGTGGAGCTCTTGAAGGGCCTCTTCTGTCTGCAGCTCGACAGACAAAGGCTCATAATTAATGTGAAAGGGTGGGTGTGAGTGAAAGGATGGATGAATGTGTGGGTGAAAGGATGAGTGAGTGTAAGTGTTGCTGGCTAAATGCATGGATGAATGAGTGACAGGGATGGTTGAGTGACGGGGATAGTGGATAGACAAAGGATGTTATAATGAAGGAAAAGGTGAATGGATGGATGGGTTACAGGGTGTATGGATTAGGGAGCGAAAGGATGGATGAGTGGAAAGGATAAATGGATGAGTGGAAAGATGGATTGATTGGATTGATGGATTGGTGGGTGGGTGGGTGGATGAGTGAAAGGGTGGATGGATGAGTGAAAGGATGGATGGATAAGTGAAAGGATGGATGGATAGATGGATGGAGGGAATGGGTGGCTGTATGGATGAGCGAAAGGATGGACAGATGGCTGAAATGGTTAGGTTTGGAGATGGATGGGTAGGTTTGGATATTGATGAGCGGATGGACTGACAAATCAACAGAATGACAAACATATTGGTGAAAGGCTAATGGATGAAAGAATGAATGGATGACCATGTAAAGATGAAATGCTAGATATCAGTGGGTGAAAGGATGAATGGATGGATGCTTAGATGGAAGAGACAGAGCAATTCTGGAGAGGACTCCAGTGACTTTTTTCGCTTGCTTGGTGGCATAAGAGCTTTGGATCAAAGTGGGGGGTATTTCAATTTTCTGGTTACTCACTTGGCCTGCCCTATGCTCCTTTCTCTACCTGGGGATTATCCGGTAGGTGTGGTGCTGTTCGCCAGCACGTTCTTACTAGACAGCCAGTATTTGGTCTCATAAAGGCCTCATTGCCATAGAAATTCCTGGTGCTGAACAAAACTACTTTGTAAAAGAGCAGAATGTTGTCACACACAATGAAGCCAGCCTATAGATAGGATGAGAAAGCATTTAAATAAAAACAAAACGTCTTGGTTAACTCAGATTGAATTAGGGGCTCAAATGTTAAAGTAAGTCACAAAAGTACACCCAGGATATATGTCCTTATATTATTGCAGATTTACGTTTTTCATGAATTCATATGAATTTCCTTAAGTAGGCCAGGAAACCGTAATTCTAGAAAATATTTGTGAATTGCATGAGCAAAGATGAATGTTCCCCAGTGGAAATCTGAGTGTTTACAAGTTCACTTTTCCTCGAACCATATTTTTCCCAGCCCTGGAAGAAACTACTTCTGCCGTTGTCAGGGGTAGTAAATTTCCAACCTTTCTGAGTATGGGAAAAGATTAGAGAAAAGCTAGTGAAACCCCCCAAAAGTCAAATCCTTTTATAGTATTAGCCGGACATTAACCAGAGAGGCTACTATCAGAGCTCTTCTATTTTGAGATGGCTGCCATTATTTTACGGCGAACTATGTGGCACCAAAGGGACAAGTGGATTTTGATACAGGACAAGTAGATTTATGAAGCTACTTGTCCCTTGGACAAGTAAATATTTCATTAAATTCCACACCCCTGACACAGTGGCATGGTAGGATGAGGTTACACCTTTCTTTAGTTTGTGAAAAGCTTGAGTATTCTCCCTTGTCCATGCAAATAGTCTGCATTTTCTTGGGTACTAGAAGTTGCAAAGTGTGAAATGTATGTGGCACAATAATTGGCCATTTTTAGGATAGATATGACCTCAGACAAATCACTTTATGTTGCTATTTTGTCTGCATCTAGTTACATACCCCTGATAAAAAATATGCGTCCATAAATGTCAGTTTATTGTTATCCAATTTACATGTTGCAGTACTGAGGGCAAGCCCAGTCTTTTCAAAACATGAAAAACCCTTTGAAAGAGCTCGATCAAGTTCTTGGTCCAGATTAAAAACTAAAAGTTCAGCACTGTATTGAAACAATGTCCTACACATCTAATAATTTGCCTGATCTATTCTTGACAAATGTTGACTGCTGATGAACTCTACACTGAGTCTTTTCTACCTAAAAAGCGCTGTGTGTCTCAAACAAGTTATTGATTGAGATTGCTCCAGTTCAAGCTGATGGCATCTTATGCATAGGTCGAATTTTGAAAAATAAATGGCAGCTTCACTGAGACAGTTGATCGCCTCATTGAAATGTGAACCACAGTGTCTCGCTTCCTTTTTAGGTCTCGCCTACGCAGCGCACATGCGCTGCACAGGCAAAAAAGACCTTTTGCTATCGCCATGGCTTTTCAGCCAAAAACGTGCACATGTTCCATTGCCTTCAATGGCAACGCGTGCATGTCTGGCGATTCACTTGCGGGAGCGAGCGCTACCATATGGTAGCAATTATTGCTCTTGCAAGGTAATCGGGCAGCCCCCCTCCTCCCTCTGCTGAGGTGCGCGCACCTTCCCCTGCTGCCGGCACCCGGCCGCCCTTGTTGTAGTTGTATATAGAGCCAATAAGAGCCAAAGCTATCAGAGCGCTTTAAATGAGCACCAATTGGTACATGGCACAAGGTCATAAACAGTAAGCACAGATACTTGGAGCATGACAGTAACAGCTTAAGTCCAAATAATCATATCACTGCAAACTTTCTGGTTCAGAATGAATATATAAATTTCATATCCGTGATATCTGCTCCAGAAGCAATGTAGTATTTTACACTCCAACATGGAGCCCCCGCTCGGATATCCTTAATGTCTGATAAGTGCAGTCTTGTCTTTTCCGCTGTATGGTTTAACCAATAGACTCCTGAAGGTTGCTCATTGGCCAATGGCGGACTAAGAGTTGAAGTTTAGCCAATGAGCCTGGGAACGCCAAAGTAAGGCTCTCACTCCCCGCGTGTTACGAACCAAAGAGAAGTGCTTACTGCTTTGCAAGAGGGCAGTGTTTACAACGGAATGATTGTCCCGCCAGTCTGTCTGTTTCTATCCCCACAGTGTACCAGTACCATGGCCTCCCTGTCGCATTTTAGGGCTCCGGATCCAGACTCCAGCCTTCGAAACCGGTTGCCCTCCCAGGCAGTTGGCCCGTACAGGAAACCGCAACTGCAGCGTGGTGCCGCGGTCCCAGCATCGGGTAGGAAGAGGGTAGCTGTGCATTTACCACCCCCCCATAACAGCAGTTTGACACTGCTCCTAAGCTGTTATGAACTGTGCTTGTTTCGTGTCAACACCTATCAGTGCACTCACCTGTTGGTGGCACTTTCATATATGCCGACATTTTTGACCAGGAAAAGAGTGTTGGGCGAGCCAAGAAATTGAATGGGAGAGCAGAGCCAAGGATTTTGCTTGACTCTTGAACCTGCGCATGAGCAGAGCAAATTGCGTCACGCGTTCCTTTCTGTAGCGTGGTAGCCGGTACCGGTCTCTCTTAGCTCTAGTTCCGGGCGGGGATTCCTTTTTGTTTACACCAACTGGTGGTGGCCAGCCGCAGGTTTCTCCCACTGCCATGGTATGTCCCTGTACCAGACTTCGACTGCTGGAATAAGAGAGGCAGGCTGTTCGTATAAACCAAAGCATTTATAATAACACGGCCACCCTTTCACCAAAGCGTACTTCGCACTGAGGCTGGTTAGGGCCGAGTCTGCTAGGCAGCAGTCATCCTCACAGGGCCCTACAACTCCAAAAGTCCGAACACTCACTCGGTTGCTTTGAAGATTCAGCAGCTGTGATCTCTGCTTCGGGGGCTGGGTGGGGTCAAGTACCACTTAATGCGTGCTGGCAGCCCCATACTCTGCTCCACTCGGGGCTTTCCAGCGCTGGTGGGCAGTTGTTTTATCTTGGCCTCCCATCCGTGCCTGTCCTCAGGCCTTCATCTCAGGGTCAGAGAGCCCACTCAGAGAAAAGATCAGGTCATCTTAGTTGTGCTGATTTTTTTTTTAGAGGGAACTAAAAATCTAACTTGTATGCTGCTCCCTGTGTCCCATCTGCTTGTCCGTCAGCAGGCTCTGCACAGCCTGCTGACGGACTGGCTGGTGACGGGGCTGGTGCATTTCTGAGGACCCCAGCTCGATCAGCAGGCTTAGGGTAATTCAGGCTATCTAGACATCCGCCTCACTAGGGTTAATAATCTCATCTGTGATTTGGGTGAACGGGTAGGAGAGAGACTGGAAGCAAGCCTCATTTAAAATAATGTGACTAGTCTGATATCTCAATTTTTCTTGGGCATTTTAACACCCATGACGACTTGAGAGTCCTGCTGATAATTTTGGGCTTACTTGCGCCAACGCACAAGTTTTTTTTTTAAATTTCTTTTTAAGATCGTTAATCGTTAAATAGTTTCAGTGTAAAATGCATGTGTTTTCATCAGTGCACTTACCCCGTTCTTCATACAGTTTCACATGCTGTTAAAGCATGCTGTATATATTAAAAGTGGGTAGGACCCTCCAGGAGTTGAACCTTAGCCATTTTAGACCTCCATGTTCCTATTTTCACATACCAACACTCTTTTCCAAACAAACAGGATGTGGGTTGTCTGCCCTTAACTCTGCTACTCAATCCCAGTGGAGGAAGAACTAATTATGTCTAGTTCTTACCAGCACCTTGTTAACCTACGGTGTGTTCCTTGCACTGTACTAAACCTCAAATAATTGAAATGCACTTGTATAGCTATGATCAGCGTGCACAGTTTTATAACAACATTGCATGAGTACACTTACATATTAAATGTGAATAATGATGTGCCCCAAGTAGAAAATGTGAGTGAACGTGAACACCTATGCTGCAAACAAAGAGAATGTGCCCACTTTTAAAGCTAATGAAATTCAGCTCAATGTCTGGATCTGATAGAGGGCAATGCAAAGGCAAATTGCGCTAGCATGGAAAAGACTCAATGCGCCAAAACACATTTGCCTGGCTGTTTCTGGCTGTTACTGCTGTTGGCCGTTATGGGTTGTGTGTTAAATATTCTTGAAAATTCACTGACCTCAAAAAAGTCCGAGGTGTGGGTTCCCTGAGGCATACCAACATTTTTAAAATGTTGGTATGTATGTGCTGGTCTGTGAATTCAGAAAAGTAAAACTACCTTTTACAGACTTTCATAATGAGAGGCCTGTAGTTTTTTTTGCCGAGTGTTATATAGCGCAAAGTTGACCCGAAGGTATTGGGTATCAGAGCGCTTAGGCTAGCACCAGTTACGCACAGTGCAGATAGATTAAGTGATTTGCCCAGAATCGCAGGATGTGGAGCGTCGTTGCTGAGACTCATGCCGGTTCCCTAGTTTTCAGGTCGACCCCCTAGCCGTTAGGCCAAAACTTCTCCCCAACATCCTCTACCCAAAGTGTGTGCCAGATTAAAGTGTGCGAATAGATTCGCCTGGATCGATCCAACCACTTCACAAAGCAGGGCCACAGTCAATCCTGACCTCAGCTCTGTGCACCGGATGATCACATTGCGACCATTTCACCTCCCTCACATGGTGCCTTTCCGCACTGGTGCATCTAAGTCATACATGGGCTGTTGAAGCCGCCTACATGTTACTCTGGGTGTCACAGCTCAACACACAGGTCATGGCGGCTTGGTTGCTAAGACCAACATACATTTGCGAACACATTGATTAGGATGAGGTAGAGGAGTATCAGAGCATGTACACTGCAGTGCAGCCCCTTGGCTATGTCTTGCCATCAATTCTGACACCTATCCTGGCTCCGCTTAAAAAAAAAAAACGTCCACTATGACTAGAAATTGGCTACTAGAAATCGGCTCTCTCATTTTGACAGCTGAATTTGCTTTATTCTCACTGGTTTGAGGTCTTTGGTTTAACGCCTTAACCGCGGTGGTTTTTCCGCCGCAGTGCGGGCATTCTGAAGAGTGGGCGGGGCTGCGTCGGCCGTTGGCCGACAGCAGCACTAGGGAGGTAGTGCTGCCGTCAGCCAACGGCAGCACGCAAGGGGTTAACAGAGAGCAGCACTCCGTGGACATGACCAATAAGAATCACCACTGTGGCACCTAGTCAATATGAAGTAGCCCTGGGGGAGCCCTGATCAATACGAACAGCACTGTGGAGCCATCATTGGTTAGGCATGAGCATGGCGCTATGTGTGCCAATGGTAGGCTCTGTAGTCTGCACACAATGTGCATTCACACCCAGAGTATAAATGACATAAGCAGACAGAGCCACACACAGTCTCACAAGCATGTCCTCTTCTCATCCTTGCCCCCTGATTTGATATGGTTAGGCGTGTGCCTAGCACTGTTTGCCCAGGAGTCAGGACAGAAACTGAGTTTCCACTTTAAAGGTCGGCAGCAGGCCGCACATGCGCAACCCAGGCTGAAAAGAGATAGTGTCACAAACACTCAACGGCACCAACATAAACAGAAAAGGGCTAGCCACATCTGACTAAGCTGCACAAACAGCACATTTCACACATTCCACCTTGTTTCTTGGCTTTATTAAGTTCTGTGGTTATACTGAATAAGCAGCTATCTACATCATTATCATATGAAATCCCTTTATTGATGTCATAACTACACTTTCATAATTGCCTTATTAACCTTCTTGCTTTCTCTAATTTGCTTAAAAATACACCATTTGCCCACTCTTTGCACACTGGCCACTCATTTCAAACTTTTACTCCTCACCACTTTTAAATGTCACCACACACCACTGCTTATAAGGTCCCAAAGGCGAGACCTATTGGCTATGCCAATGCTTGTTGTAGGTGTATTTAGCAAACACGTCAACATAGAGGCAAGTCTTTGTGCTGCCTTTCTCAGCTACAATTGGTGATGCCCATGGAGAAGCCTACCTGGGACTGGTTTGAATGTATCTTGTTTCAATACATTATTCTTGCACTTGCCTTTGTAGATGTGCTGGTACACGTTGATGGGTCCGAGTTATGAAACGCACTCCCTCAATAATAAGGGGACGGGTAGCTTTTAGCTTCCGTAGACCACGGATCAGTAATGGAAGTTATTTCACTACTGATTGTTTTGGTGTCATAGTAATTGTCATTCGTACTAGGCCTGTTAACTGTGCTGTTACATTGCTCAGTAAACACAATGTATTTTCTTGGAGATGTGAAATCATATGTTAGCAATTCTTGAATGTTCCCAAACTGATGACCGGTTTGCTTGCTCCACTTTAGAAAATGCCAACATGTGATGGTACCAGTGTGGGTTTGCTCAACACCTTTGAAACTCTGATGCACATTTTATACTGCACATTGCTCCACTGTCCAAACCAAAAATGGCGCTATTTCATCAAGCCTTCAACTCAAATTAAGCTGTTTTTGTGTTTTTATTACTTAAGGCAACACAAGTTGTTAGGGTCGTTATTATTTTGTTCAGATGATACTTCCTGCATCTTTCAGTCATTCATTGACACTTAACAGGTGAAGTTTGGTTAAATAATTCACCTTGCTGTTTATACTTGTGATGGACATGATGTGTTGCCCATTTCTCCTTGTATTTTTTCATGTGTTCTTCTTTCTTAAGAATTAGAGTACCAGCTTTACTGACACTTGTAAAATGATTCTCACAGTTGCACGTGCGACATCTCTGTCCAATGAAGGTGCCTGTATGGGGAAGTGAATCTATGTCTAAGGCATCATTTTTCTATTTCTTTATGCACTGCTCAGACACCAGTCTGGTTTGCTCTCACTTTGCAAACAACATGTGGTACTACAATGTCATGGGTGAGTGTCTTTTTTTCATTTATTCTTCGGTGTATTTTCTTCTTTATCCTGTGGCTGGGCATAGGTTTGTCGACTCAGTTCAGTTACTATACGGGATGTGATTCCATCTTAATCTGCCGGTGGTCAAAGTTGGCAATAATTACTCATCTCTTTCCATCATTAAGGCACTTCTTTCACTTTATTCCAACATTAAAGATCACAATATGCTCGTGCCTAAAAATCCTGGACTACATGTCCTTTCCCTGCTAACCCAACTGCCACCTCACCTTGGTTCACTTGTTGTCAGGAAATCAAACAATGCCCTTCACCACTATGTGACACCATAAAGATAGTTGGGGCAGCTTAATTTATATAAATGTTAGCTCATACACTATCACTATTGTAGGATCACTATTGTAGCCATATTTGAATAAAAGAGATATTCTGTTTTTCAAATGCCAAAAAAACATGTTGGAGGTGATGGGGGTGCCCAATCGGCTTAAAGAGTTCAGAGAATCCATCTACTGGAAGAGGAGAGAGAGTCTTGTAGTCAGAAATGTAGTGTACTGAATAGGATCAAGAGACAGTTAAACTCCTGTGATTGATGTAAGGAGCCTAGCTAAGCCAAGATCAGCCTTCTCCAAGCTTTGGCAAGGGATAATGGAGTTGCCTTTACCCCGGGCAAAGCCAGGGTGTGAAAATGTGTGGTCTAAACTAGAGCACGGTAATCCCTTTCTTCAGAGCTTAATTTGTAAACAATGAAGTTCCAGGGCTCTTCTCAGAAGGTCACGGCAGCCTGCACGCCACATACCCTGCTAATGGCAATACTAACATAACACCTAACCATCGCACCCCTACAAGTGTGATAGTTCAGACTATTTCAGGTCACACAAAGCTATAATAATGGCATGAGGGGGTAGTATTATTCGTTTTCAGTGTATATTGACTTCATAAACATGGTTGTTGTGCTCATCACAAAATTATAAACAGACAGTGCCACCATGTGGTGGACTGTAACTAGAGCAAGTGCTCGCAATTAAGTGCGGATGTCGAGCACTAGAAACCACCAGCACAAATTTCTTACTAATGACACCCCTTCTTCTACTGCTGCATACTATGGATCACTTGTTCCAAAGCCAAGGTCTTTTGTTGCTGGTTGTATAAATTTGGCCAAAAACTTGCCTAATTTTTGAACTGTGCACTTGGTTTCCTTTGATGTTGGCTGGAACCCAGCTCGTCACTTTCCTGGCTGGTCGGTATTCATCCCTTGTGGATTATTACTTTCTCACTTGTGCTGAAGAACTGCCCTCCGTCTGTAGTTCGTAGATTTGTATCCTAATTCTACAGTGAGACTTGACATTGCCCATCCTGGAATTATCAACCATTGCTTCTGCTGTTATCCAGGTAGTAATTTCCTCCACTGGCAAGTTTATTTTCTCTTTTGCTGGCCCCGCCTACTGTGACTCCAATAGCCCCATCCACGAATTGCATTGGCACCTGCCGATGTTTGGGGCGCCACCCATGTTGGTACTTCATTCATCCCTTGCAAGTGGTCTATAGCTGGACAGTTTGTAAAAGGCGTCATACCAGAAATATGTTGGACCAAAGGGTCGCCACCTTACTGGTGGCGATGACCGGAGTATTAAACAGATCCAAAGCAGATAGTCTCACACTTAACTATACATGCAAAGCACACATGCACCAGAAGAGGCATTTTGGTGATGAATAACAGGTGTTTATTGTTATCCAACTCAATGGCAGTCATTTTACCTTGGAAGGGTGATCGACTGCGCTGGGATTCTAAACTGTGACCATAAGGTCATTCGGCGGATGCACTAGTCAACTGAGTCATCATTCTCTAACAGTGAAGGCTTCTGGAAAGATGTTCTAGTGGCCATCAAATGCAGACTGGGCCACAAATTTAAATGGCCTGGTAATGATGGAACCCATCTGGAACTTGACGGAATTGCTCTCAGCTAAAGACCAAACGCTTGCAAGGTGCACAGACAATCATTCAAAAGGTGCAAACTGGAACCAAAAATCATTTCAGATCAATTAACGTCAGCTGTGAATGCTGATTGTGATTGGGAAACCCCGACTGACTAATCAAAAACAAGAAGTGTGCCTGAGTAACACAGCAAAAGTCTGGATACCGCGGCATTCTGGCATCCAAGCTTAGATAAAGCCAAACCAAACTAGGCAGCACAAAAAGTATATTTTAGACGTGCAAATAAAACGTCTTTCTGATTACACACCTTTTCATACATGCCAACATTTAAGGACGGGGACGTGGGAGATTTACAATAAAAAATCGATTGAATGAAAATTCCCCATTGACTTCTATTATAGAAAATGCAATTTCAGGCGGGAGACGGCTCAAAGCCATTTTTGGCTTGAAAAATCGGCCGACTCCCGCCTGAATAGGGTCTATTGGCAAGTTTGCCATTTTTACTGTAGCTTTTTGGGGAGGAAAAATATACACACTTATTAAACCCAAGGCACCATGTTTCAACTGGACACAAATTGCATGGAATATAATTAGGTTGGTACCATTTTTTTCCCCAACAGAATAACCCGTTTTGAACCAGATCTTGTACAATGAGAAAATGTGGTCTTGTTAAACTTTTTTTCTCTTTTTAAAGAAAACACGGATCATTTGCACCATCTTTATTCCCAAACTTACCTGAGGCAACGTGCCTTTGACTAAAGCCGGAATGTCTGCTTTGGAATAACCGACGGCAGCCAGACCATCGTCAACATTCAACTCAAACAGAAGTTTCCGGAGTACGTCGGCCAAAATAAGCCCGGCATCTTTGAGTTTGGCAGTCCGGATGTCCGCGCCTAAAAAAGCAGAAAGGTCTGACTGTAAACCAGAGCAAAAAGGCGGGAAGCTTGTAACAGTCGGAATCTATTTACATTTGCCGAATTCACATCACTAAAAAATATATGCAAGGTATTCCTTGCACTCTAAAGTAAAGTCCTGGTTAAAAAATAGAAAATAGAAAAGAAAACTGACTGATAAACTTACAGCTGGGTTGCGATGTACAGTGTCCAAAAAACTGTTTTCTTTCAGAAATATTAGAAGTTGAAGACGTGCGTATTTTATGTTGCAAGTCCATCCACTGCTTAGAACATGCTGCTCTCTACAGGCCACTCGAAGAACTGTCCTTACGACCCAAGTATAAGCAAAAAGTTAAGCACGTCTTTCACGCGTTACGAGAGGCCAGAAAGTAACAGTAGATATATATATATATATATATATTCCTGTGCGAAACTCCTATCTCCTGGAGCAAAGATTGAGGCGCGCTCAAGGGGTAATTTTCTCAGTTTATTGATCACAAATCAAACGGCCTGACAGCCGCGTTTCGGCTACACGCCTTTGTAAAAAAATAATAATAAAAAAAAAAGATATATATAAATATATATATATATATATATATATATATATATATATATATATATATATATACACACACACACATATATATAATATATATTTATATATATACACACACACACACATATATATATACATATATATACATATACACACAGTGTGCGTGCTTATATATATTTTTTTCTTAAAAATGGTACACTCAAACTTTGTGTGGATCTAGATTATATATATATATATATATATATATATATATATACATATATATATATATATATATATATATTCTTTCACCAAAGCGATCCTCAGACTCCATGCGCTCAACTGTGGGTGCTCAGCAAAAAGGCCAAATCCTGGCCCACTTAATTATTCACCAAGAATGCGGCACTCCGGGTTTTTACAGTTCAACAGTTCAACTTTATTTCTCCAGCTCTGACCAACGTGTTTCAGCCATCACATGCTTACCATCTTACAGGGAAAGCCAGGACGGGTTCCCCAGCGGTATACAGCGCCGGGACGCCCGCGGTGTGGGCAGCTGTGCGCTTTACAAGTATACAACATTTACATTTTACATTTGTTCACCGTGAACAAAGCCTGTGATGGCTGAAACGCGTTGGTCCGAGCTGGAGAAATAAAGTTGAACTGTTGAACTGTAAAAACCCTGAGTGCCGCATTCTTGGTGGATAAATATATATATATATATATATATACACAAAATAAATCCAGGTATGATGCACTCTCGGAATCCGTTTGTTTAACACAAAAAGTTTATTTCTATGAAGCCTCTACGCGTTTCGACATGCAAAGTGTCTTGATCACACTTTGCTTGTCGAAACGCGTAGCTGCTTTATAGAAATAAACTTTTTGTGCTAAACAAATGGATTCCGAGAGTGCATCATAACCTGGATTTATTTTGGATATTGAACTAAAAAGCTTGAGGTTCCTGCCGATGGATGCAACACCCGACTACGGCATCTACCAGCATGCCCTCACCTGGGAGCGCATGCGCATTGGATAAATATGGATGCAGTGCTCCACTCCTCAATGTTGTGCCGTCCCCATGAAGAAGAAGCAAGTGCTTCAAAACGCGTCAGGACTTTGATGGAAACAGACGCATTGCGCAGTTCCTTAATAAAGAAGGTTGGTTACCTGTTCATTCACGGAGTGGCGTCTTCATGATCAGAGGCACTCCTGCAGTGATGTTGACGCGGTTAGCCTCAACCGCGGAAGATGAACCACCCGCTGGAAATGTGATAGCTGGGCTGCTGGGATTGCCATTTAAACAACCGATATGCAGCGTGAGTGAATCATGGATTGGAACTGGACAATAGGCCTGTAGCCCACTGGAGGGCTGTAAAAATTTATTATGGCATGCAAATTTGAGATTTGAGGCACGGACTCCACCGAAGGAGAGAAAGTATACTGCATCTACCAGCATGCACTCACCTAGGAGCGCATGCGCATTGGATACATTTGGATGCAGTACTCCGCTCCTCAATGTTGTGCCGTCCCCATGAAGAAGAAGCAAGAGCTTCGAAACGCGTCAGGACTTTGGTAACAGACGCATTGTGCAGTTCCTTAATAAGGAAGGTTGGTTACTTGTTCATTCACGGAGTGGCGTCTTCATGATCAGAGGCACTCTTGCAGTGATATATATATATATATATATATATCCCACACAAAGTGCTCCGACATCGGAGCACTTTGTGTGGGACTAATTTTGCTGTGAGCCCGGCCCGCCTTGCAAACCAAGTGTAAAAAGACGGGATAATAACCAAGATGAAAAACGAAGGTGAGCAGGCAAGGGTGCGAGAGGGATTTTCCACTTACTGATGAAAGTTGTGCAATATGCTTAGCACGAGTAGCCATGGACAATCAACAGGCTTTAAAGGAACTATGCACCTACAAACGGTCTCCTTTTAAACATGGATTAGCAACTATGCAAGGAGAGTCAATAAAGTTTTGCCATGCTACGTTTAAAGGAAAGGAGAAAAAAACGAACTCACCTGTTTGTAGTTCATTCTGCAAAAAGACATAAAAGCGGAGGTGAATATCACGCAAGGCGTCACAAGCAGAAACTTTTCCACCCGTGATCAAGCCTTGAAAGAGGAGAAACGCGTTGGGTGTACATGACCTGTTGGGCTTTCTGTATGAAATAAAAAGCATTTTACCAACTTCATCTGGTGTCGGCGCGCCTCTCTGAAAAGAAGGGAAGCATGTTGTGGATATATATATATATATATACACACACACACACATATATACATATACATATATATATATATATACATATATATATATATATATATATATATATATATATATATATATATATTTAAGCTCCTTGTACACCGTCCCATGGTTGATAGCAAATTTCGCATGATCACACCATATTCAGCCAACACTTTCAGGTTGAGATCCATAATGACCAAACATTGGCATATTTTAAAAACTGACCAAATTGTGGGATCCGACATACCTGCTGCTCCTCTCATAACTTTTAAAAAGGCCAGATCGCTACGCGACCATATGGTTCATAGCCACTTGAAGCCTTAGGAGAAAAAGCAAGGTACGCTGAAAGATGTCAAGGGATTCTTCCCGTGTGGGAAATGTAAAGCTTGTGTAGCCAGTAAGAGAACCTTGACATATGATGTGAAAGGCTGTAAGGGAGGTAAGAAAATTAACAAATTCATGTCTTGCCAAACAGATCATGCAGTTTACTGTCTAGTGTGCCCCTGGAATGGAATGGAATGAGGATTTGTAGAACGCGATGGCTACCCGAAGGCGTCCCAGCGCTGTGAACAGACTGAAGGGTTGTGCTATAGGGATGGGAGTGTGGGAGGCAGAGGAACAGGTTAAGTGAGGGTTTTATTGAAGAGCCAAGTTTTTAGGAGTTTTCAAAAAGTAAGCAGGTTGGGTTCTGACCTAATTGCGAGGGGAAGACAATTCCGGATCCTGGCTAGGTTGTAGGCAAGCGAGCGGCCTCCGCATCTGGCTCTTCTGATGCGAGGTACGGAGGTTAGGTGGGAGGTCGCGGATCTGAGGGCTCGGGAAGGACAGTAGGCTTCCACCAAACGGTGATTTATGATGGGGCCTGTTCCCCAGTAGGATCGGTGTGCAACGCACATGCTCTTGAATTCTATTCTGGTTTTCACCGGGAGCCAGTGAAGATCCTTCAGTCTGGCTGTAAATGGAGATCGGCGAGGAAGGTTCAAGAGGATTCTTGCCGCACAGTTTTGTATAACTTGTAGTTTGGATAGTGTAGACTGTGGAGCGCCTAGATATAAGGCGTTACCACAGTCAAGGCGTGACAGGATTAGTCCTTGGACCATGATCATGTCTGGGCTGAAACGGGAGCAGGGGGAGAATCTTACGGAGCAATCTCATCAGTCCAAAGCAGATGGCGGCTAGTTTGGTGGATTGGTAGTTGAAGGTGAGATTGTGGTCGAGCCAGATCCCAAGGCTCTTAATTTGATCCTTAGGTTGTGGGGGGCTGCCTAGACAGAGGGGCCAGATGGTGTCAATGGATTTCGGGACGTTGTTTCCAAGGAGCATCACCTCTGTTTTGTCTCCGTTCAGTTTTAGATGGGAGGCCGACATCCAGGACGCCACAGCTTTCAGGCAATTGTGTAAGCTGTGGTTAGGGTTGAGAGAAGGGTCCAGAGCTACCACCAGCTGGGTGTCGTCCGCATAGGTGACAATTTTTACCCCGAAAGGGCGGACGACATCAGCTAGGGGGCTGAGGTAAACATTAAAAAGGGTAGGACTCAGGGAGGAGCCCTGAGGCACTCCACAATTAAGAGGTTTACTAGAGGAGGTAAATTCCTTTTCGAATACCTGGAAGGATCTATCTGAGAGGAATGATTCCAACCAGGTAAGTGCTATGCCTGACACTCCAATCATACTGAGGCGATGAAGTAGGATGCTGTGATTTACAGTGTCGAAGGCGGCACTCAGGTCAAGTAAGATTATGGCCGTCGAACCACCACCGTCCAAGATCCTTCTTGCCTCCTCCGTCACTGCAATCAGAGCAGTCTCAGTTCCATGACGGGGTCTGAAACCAGTCTGGGTGGGGTCCAGTTTGTTATTGGATTCTTGAAAGTCTGTCAGGATTGAATTGACATGTTTTTCCAGAATTTTACTGAGCCAGGGTAGAAGGGATATAGGTCGGTAGTTGGAGGGGTTAGAATGGTCAAGAGTGGGTTTCTTTAAAAGCGCTTTGACCATGGCTTTCTTCCATAAGGGTGGGACAATGCCTGTGTCAAGGGAGGAGTTAAGCAGGTCTTGAACGGTAGGTGATATCTGGCTAGTTATTTGGGTGAGCGCCCTAGGAGGAGCTGGGTCGGTCGGGGATCCAGATTTGACCATTGTCATGTATTTTTCCAGATTTGCTTTGTCTAAAGCTGGGAAGTTGTTGAGAACGCTGGATGGGGCTACTGAAGGATCAATGTTAGTGGGGTCTCTAGGCGTGGTGGCTGTGTGAGGGAAGGAGGAGTTGATCACTTCAATTTTGTGGTGGAAGAATTGCGCAATTTCCTCGCAATGGGTCTGGGTGTTATTGTGGACTTTAGAGGTCTCAGGGAGTCGCAGGAGGGATTTAGCTATACGGTAAATTTCCTTCGGTTTGGACGCAGCATTGTCAATTTTTTGTTCATAAAAAGTGGCCTGAGCTCGTCAGATGTCTGCTTTATAATTTTTAATAGCTGCTCTGTAACTGACTTTATCTGCTGGGCAGTAGTCAAGGCGCCATTTTCTTTCCATTTGCTTGCAGGCGCGTTTGGCCTTCCGTAGGTCGTCTGTGTACCATGGGGCTGTAGGGTTGCCCCGCTTGGGACGAAGATTTTTCATAGGGAGTACCAGGTTTAAAGAGTTGGTAATCCAACTGTTGTAGTTATCGTTCCCCTGGATAGGATTCAGTGCGTTGGAGGGTTTTGAACTTTCTAAAGTAATTTGCCATTCTGATAGGGGAATTGTTTGCCAATTGCGTGACAGCAGAGTTGTCGGGGGCTTTGGGGAGGGGAGATGGGGAGGGGTCCAGGTGAAGGGGATAAGAAAATGGTCAGACCATGGTAGAGGGGAGGGACTTTCAATGAGAAGGTTGGAGCAGTTACTAAAAATGGGGTCTAAAAGATGCCCTTTTTGATGGGTAGGCCCAAGGACAAGTTGGTGTAAATCCAGGGCTTGTAGGCTCGATATAAGTTCTCTGGCAGAAGGGTCGGTTAGATTATCCAAATGGGTGTTGATATCACCCAGGATTGTGTAGTAGAAATATATTGGCAGTACGATCAATCCTGTAAAATTAAGAGTGTTGGAGCACATACAGGCCATCGTGTGGCCCATCATTTCGCGATCAAACACAATAGTAACAGGGATCTTCTGAGATATTTTTGCCTAGATTGTGTCGTTGAGAGCCTAAGGGGAGGCAATAAATTGCAGACACTCAGAAGATTAGAATCGCGTTACATAATTGATCTGGAGAGCAGGGCACCGGGTGGCCTGAGTATGGGAGAGGAATTGTCATCACATTTGGGATCATTATAAAATAACAATTTCTGAGAGAAAACATGTAGAACAGCTTGGAAATACAATGTACACTAATTATACAAGGGTTTTTAACTGAAAATATAACTATTTTTGAATCGCGTTGTGTATAAGAAATGTTTGAGGCGCGTTAGAATTTGCCTGGTCATGCACACTTCTCTGAGATTTTTTGCGGCCACTTTGGCTGCAATTGCCGATACACGGCAAGATTCAACATAAATTGTTAATTCAATTTACGATACACGTACATCGATGGAGACGCTACAGCGTCTATTCCTCAGAAAAGTGATGTCTTGGCAAATAATACCTATAAGTCCTCACCATTGTTGTAACATAAATTATGGTGATTAGCCGATACACGGCGTGATTTGCTGGAATAATTATTCTAAAACAATCAATGTAAAAGCAATATGAAATGCATATTCAAAGATGTCGCGCAAACATGAACGTTTGTTAATGTCCTTTGTTTGTTTTAATGACCCCAGCGAATACTGATAATGGCGCCGCGCAGCGCGTTCAGATGTGAACACTGACGAAGGGATTCTTTCCCGAAACACGTTTGTTCTGTGAATAAATCCCTTGCTGACTGCTGATAACCCCGTGAGTGCTGTATTTTCTTCTGACCCGGCTGGGTATGTAAGAGGAATTGGAGCAAATATATTATATATATATATATATATATATATATATATATATATATATATATATATATATATATATATATATATATATACCAAAATACCCTACTCCCACAGAAATTCCATGGATATACACACACACACACAACCAATCAAAATCAGATTTAATCGTTAAAAACAAATATGGACTCAAGTATTGCATCAAACAAACGCAGATTTTCAGTGACAGTTGACATATTTGTGTGGCGAGGAGCTGTCTGTTTTCTTTAATCTGTGTCGACTCACGGCACAACTGATGTCGGGAGCGTCACTGCTGCTCTGTATACAATTGAGGTTTATGTGTGGGACGGGCAGGATGGCCCAACATCGGCTGTACGCTTAGGCTGTGGGTACTGAGACTAACCACGTAGAGAAATATTTCGACAGCTGCGATTACTCCAAGCTTTCTTTCTCCAGACAGAGACTAGAACCATAGTTTCTCCCTGGGACGCCCCTGGTCACACCCCGACAAGGAGAACACTAGAAGGCGGTATGGAGGTCTGCCCAGACTGAGTGCCATTCAGAGAAGAGTGGTCTCTACAAAAGTTGTAGGGTGTAGGGGCTGTGCTCCGGCCCTGCCGCAGACAGAGACTAGAACCATAGTCTCTCCCTGGGACGCCCCTGGTCACACCCCTGTGGAAATTCACAAAATTGATGTACATAAGCGGCGTTCATTTGTCTTTTCCCATTCCCCTCCCCGTGCGCCCCATGAATGTCTTGAGACGTTGACCGCATCACACCGCCAGCAAAGGCCCATGCCCGCATGTACCTGACAGCCATTTTAGGCACCATGGCCTCTTTGCCCGCTCATTGAAATCCCCGGCTTCCCTCCTGCGCGCATTTGAACACCCCCCCCCCCCACTCTCAAATGACCCTCTTCCTCCGCGCACCCTGGCTGACCCCTCCCTCACATGCACAAGTCCGCATGACCCTGTCCTTGGGAGTTACGGCCGCGCCTGACCAACACCTCCTTTCCTTTCATGAATAACCCTTCTGTTGGTAAACCCTCCCTCCGCAATTGACTGTCCACACAGGTCCGAGGCCATCGCCTAAGCCGGGAGATACTGTTTACTGCCCCTTATTGTACGGAGTCACTCCTCTTCAAAGGACCCACTATTGACCCTGGCCTCCCCACCCCCTGGGGTACGATCAGGCGCACACATCCAAAGAATCGGCGGAACACTCAGCTGCGTGATTGCCCCCTCCTCTTATCGGCAGGCTAAGGGCCTCTATTGTGGATGTATGTGGGGTGGGATTGACACGAAGATTATGGGGATGTCTTTCCCTTGTTTCACAATGTCGTTATTGTAATAAGGAATGTTTTGTAAGGTATAAAAGGCGATGTCTCAGAGAACTTGTTAGAGCACCTCCCGAAAGACACTGTGTTTCGTGTCCGAAATGACAGGCTCTCCTCATGAGTAATAAATCCTGTTCTTGTAATTCCTGCTTCCAGCGCCCGTCTCTTTATTTGGTAACTATTCAGAATGGGAACTAAGAGGCGACTTGCGCCAGCAACCCGGGCATCGATAGTAATATGGGCTCACTTTTTACAATTGGCGTCCCAACGCGGGGCCCATCAGTGACATAAGGTTCGGTAAGAGAGATCCAGACGAAGAGGTGAACATCTAAATGATTGGAGTATACCTGCCTTGAGAGGGCCCTCGTCCGGCTGCCGATTGAATGAACTTCACCGATTCTGAACGGACCTCTCTCGAGTGACCTATTGTCCTGACTGGAATCCCACAGGAATGCTGCATAGAGTAAGAGAACGATCGGGCGCTGGAGGGGGAAGACGAAGAACTGTCCGCATGGTCCGGTCCGGGTAAGATTAAGTAGGGCGTTTTTACACCTGATTGGTAGGATGGTTTTATCCATCTGATTGTTTGATTGATTGTATTGGAATCGGTATTTAAATACTGATATTGTTTGTTTATTGGTTCATTTAGCTTTGGTTGCTACTTGAAATATTGGTTCTCTTCTTGAGAACGAGACATTCTCTGTTTGCAAACAGCGGCGAATAGGAACGTTCGTCTCTCTTTGCAGATAGAGAAGGGTAGGTAATGCCCCTTTATGTTTCGTCATGCCTACCTTTCTCCCCACTGATTGTTTGATATCGATTAAATATCGATTGTTGCTCTTTGAGATCTTCCCTGTCCACAAACAGAGACGAATAGGAATATTCTGTCTCCCTTTGCAGATAGCGAAGGGCAGGTAATGCAGACATTTGTCCCCGTTGTAATCCGTCATGCCTGTTTTTCTCCCCACTGATTGATTGATTGACTGGACATTGTTGTCCAAGGAATTGTTCGTTTGAGGTATTTTCTGTTTGCAAATAACGTGGAATTGAAATATTCTGTCTAGTCTTTGCAAGTAGTAAAGTTTAGGTTATGCCCCTTTATGATTCGTCAGGCCTATCCACTCCCCACTGATTGACTATTTATTGGGGGTAGCTCACCTGGTCCGCCCAGGAGGCTACCCTAATGAAGGGACATATGCTCCCCACTCATTGACCATTTATTGGAGGTAGGCCATCTGGTGCGTCCAGGAGGCTACCCTAGTAATTGGAGGTACATCATTTGGTCCGTCCAGGATGATACCCTAATGAAGGGACATGTGTTCCCCACTGATTGATAATCTAGTTCCACCCGGACCATTTATTGGAGGTAACTCATCTGGTCCGTCCAGGAGTACCCCTAATGAAAGGACATATAAAAATATGAAGTGATCACCGTACCCTATTAACAGAAACTTTAGCTTGAAACACGCTAAGGAAAGGAAGGAAAAATAAAAGAAATCGGGCTAAGTCAGTAACCCTCTGATGAGCTTTCGACTTCACTAAAAATAAGAAACATTAGGAATAGTTCGTAATAAGAAATATAAAATGGTGAAAGTTCGACGGCAAGACAGCCACGAGGTAGCTAGGCTCCGTTGCCTATTCCTGCTCCAAACATGTCTGCCTCATTGCCCACCACGCCCAAATAACGGTAACATGAAATAAATACAAATCAATAAACACCTACCCCCATTCCGGAAGCTCCCGAAGTGCAACAGGTCCGCGGTTACGCCCATCCGGAAGGCAAGGCCTCAGCGCGTGCAGAGCAGGGCCTGGCTGGCCGCCATCGGAAGGGGAGGCTGTAGGGCGGGCGGCCCGAAAATCGTAATGGTCTCTCCTTTTCCCCTCTTCTGCTGCCCTGCAGGCCACGGGGGGGGGGGGGATGTCTTGCCTCTGCCTCCGACCCCCCCCCCCCTTCTCTTGCCTGACCCGGCCATCATCGAAGACCGAAGCCAAGGCGAGGTCGACAGCACTTCTTTCAGCTATAATGGCTGCGACAAGACTTCTTTCTTTTCAATTATGTCTTGGACAACTCTGGAAAGTTGCAGGTAGTCCCGCCACAGCGGCAACCCTTGAGAGTTGCAGGTAGTCCCGCCACAAAAAGGGGGGGGATGTCTTGCTGCCTCCGACCCCCCCCCCCAATCTTCATCGCCTGGCACGGCCATACCAAAGCGCTGGAGCCGAAGAACGGCGCAGGGTCGCTGGAAGGGGGAGGCGGCGCAAACGAGCCTCCCCCACCTCCCTCCAGGTGGACGCTTCCAGCGACACCCCAACGCTCCTGCTTGGAGAGGGTCCATATCAAAAAGTGGGTTTTCTTGCCCGGGACGGGCACACGCCCTGTGCTCCTCGACCTTGAAGATTCTAAAAGAGCCGGGGGGCCGACCTCTCCACGAAGCGCCCCCCCGCCCCCGTCCTCCGATGGAGCCACGAGACGTCGGCGCACTCCTGCCGGCGCCAGCCTCAGTGTGGAAATGACTAAAATCCTGCAAAGATACAGATTTGTTCAGTTCCGGTGGAACACCAGAATGACCCGGTAGGAAAGATTGTCGCCGCCCTCCCCACTTTTTGACTGATGGTCCATATTGCTAGTCTGTTACCCCATTGCGAAAAACTTTTTGAACTACCAAAAGAGGTTCTGGTCCAACCACGAGTCAGTGGAAGCATTCCGACTCTACTGGGACCTGCCTGACCTCGCCCAAAATGGCGCCGATACAAAATGAGACTTTCAAACTCCTTGTTGCACCCTGATTGCTCAGCCTTGATGCTCCAAGATATGTATGCAGTTTTTGGACAATGAAAGTAGATAAGATGGATATTGAGTATGTGCTTGGAAAAGAAAGCGATATAAGATGGATATTGATTATGTGTTGGGACAGTGAACTGATTTAGGGTGGGTACTAATTATGTTTGGAAGCAATGAATTGGTATAAAATAAGCACTGATTGAGCATTTGGACAATAAATTGATAAACGTTAGGTCGGGAGTAAATAGTTGGACAATGAGATGATATTATTGAAAGCTTGACACGCATTATACTCGCCCCTTAAGAAAGTTCGATACGATTTCATTGCACTGCTGCACTTTATGAAATGAATGGCCACCGACTTCGTTCCTCTTATGCACAGTTCCAGTCTGCCCCGTAGCCGGCCCACTGGGTTGTAGGCCCGTATTTGTGCGCCAACATTTTTTAATTAAAGGATTATTGAAAAAGAAAGTATAATTGTAGCGATTGCATTAATGAGTTTCGAATGTGTTACTACTGTCTCCAACATAAGCGAAAAATAAGCAGCCTCATTATGGTTGAAGGGTAAAAAGGCCCGACACTTAGCAGCTACATTATGTGTCACAGGCAGCCGGGAAAGTGTTTTTAGACGCCCTTAAGCGATACCAAAGAAATGCCACTTGACCACCACCCTTGCACATGACCTAAAAGGCCACGATCAAGTGATTCATGTAGATACACAGACCATCGACGATTATCTATCTAAACACTACTGGTCCCTCTGGGCTTAAATGCCGAGATGGTAGAGAATGCACCCCGTGGAGATAGGTCGAGTATGTGGTAGGTAAAAACATTTTCGGATTTATGCGCGTTGATGTGTTCCGAATGCTGCCCCCACCCCCTTCTTTCTCCTCCCTTCTGCAGGTTGCGCCGGAACATCGGCTGAAGTATGGAGGAGTGATGATCGAACGACCGACGAAAAGGGAAGAAGGGGATCTGAGCATAGTACTTATGCTAACGAGTTTTGAAAGACATAGACTTAGGTATGACTGTTCCTCCTTAGAACATAGCGACTGGGAGGATGGACTGACATAGAAACTTGACGGGTTAGTACTGTATGACGGAATTTGACTCGAACCAGCACGCCAGATAGTGCACCTATGACGTTTAACTAGATAGAGAAAGGACAAGTAAAAAATGCCCGGGGTAAGGGTTACCTAGGCACCACCCGTCTGGGAAAGTAGGAATGTTGTTGATGTTCAAAATGTACCACCTCCTTCTCGCACTCTTATAGATATAGCCAAGCTGTCCGACTGTTCTCCCGACCAATGCCCTCCGTTGCCTCAGCCTGGAGAACTTCTCGCCAAAGGAAGAAAATCAAAAGCGGTTTAAGATCCAACCATGGGCAGTAGCCCGACCAGGTTAATTTCTGACCGGCTGACCGAGGTGTAAGTATTAGCAATCGAGAACGCTCGCAAAGATAGCAAACGAGAGGAAAGAGGAGGAGAAGGTAAAAAGAGCTCAGCCCTTAGATAAACAGGATATTAAAGATACACAGCATGCAAAAAGAGATCTTTTTGGCCAATAACTGTTCTATGTTTTGTCGTGAATCTCTTGTGTATGTAATACATGTACTGTCTTCCTTCGTCTGAGTTTGTGTGTATGTACTGTATGGGTTTATGTCTCCCCTCTGTTCGCGTCTCTTTGTTACCTGACCCCTGCTGTCCTGTGTTGTGAGCGCACTAAATGACCTATTCCCGTACACGTCTCTCTTTCTCTCTCTCTCTCTCCCTCTCTATCTATCTCTCTCTCTCTCCCTCTCTCTCTACATGTTATACGTGTACCGAATGGCTCGTTTAGGTTGCGGACGACTCTCACTCTCTATGAGAGTCCCCCTGTTCCATCTTCCTTTTTGTGGTAAAATTGTGCCCCGCTGGCACCAGTCTGATTGGATACTTATTGAACACGAAGGTGTTCAGCAAAATTGACAGAAACTGAAAAAGATTGTGACTTGCCATATTACTACCTCCCCTTTCTACAAAATGAATGAACTCGAATTGGCTAAGAAAGAAAGGACAGGTAAGACGACTAAGGTCCCCTAATCTGGCCTTTTATAGGGGAACTATAGGTCAATGGCACCTATTTTTCAGTTCGTTAGAGACAAGCGTCAATGTCCAGATTGATCCCCAATGCCCAGATTGCCCCACCCCTTTGCACTCAAGCGCGAATGCCCGAAGCGTCCCCGCCCCACTTGATTGACCCCAGCTGCTGTCCCCGATGTATAACTAATGACCATGACCAACTGTCGCCCCTCGAGAAAAACCTGTTAACACTGTCCTTCGATGATTGCACCCCCGCTCTGCTTGAAAGAGTTAGCCAGCTCTAAAGGGAAATGTAAGACTGTTAAGGCTAGGGTTGGAAGGACGAGTTTACCCTGAATGTTGCCAATTTGGAGTTTTTGATGAAATACGCAAGTGATAGGAGTCTGACCTCTGTCCATATGTGTCATGAATGAACGCCGATTAGACTTGGTACGAACACAGTAGAAATACCCACATACTTACTTCATGGTAATAGACTTCTGACTATGACCAATGAGCATAACCCCCAGGTGCTAGGATTGCGAGTGGAATTCGAATCTAAAAATCTCTTCTCCTGCCAGTTCTCTAAAACTTGTTTTTACCCATTCAAAGATATACGATCATCGGAGGAGAAGGGTTGGACGTGGCGCACAGCCTGGCTGCAGATCATGAGACACATGCGACCTCGACCAAAGGTGGAGCAGCAGCGCAACAAGATACGGGACGAGGCAGCACTCTCAAACGCGGTAGACGAAAGGATGAAGGGCTGTCCTGAAGCTCTCTGTCCGCTAACCCACGTGTGCCTGAAGCCTCCGGCCCCCTTTTCGAGCCCGATTGATGGGCCTGCTTGCTTGTTATCCTTTGCTCCCTTGGTCCCTTTGGTGTGTCCCAGGAAATCTGACCCCACTCCGCCCTCACTCCCATCGACTATTGAACCACACACCCTCTTTTCCACGTGACTTTTTGCCGAAAGGAAGAACAGCATTTAGGTGGAAATGGGGTTATGCCACGGAAATATAGGTGCCGAGCATAAGGCGCCACTAAAGGATTGGTTAGGGAACAGGACCGTGGTCTAACAGCAGAGGACTGACCACACCCTGCAACGCGTAAGGATAGATCCGAGCTGGACCTATAGCTCCACCGCCGGTGCTCAACAGCGCCAACAAAAGGACACGGACTAGAGCCTACCAGTGATGGCTCACTGCTAAAAAGACACTGTGACGAAGAGATCTTATTGGACTGAATTCCTCCCTCAACTACTTGGTCAAAATGTTCATTGGTCACATTTTTTGAGAAAGTCAGAAGCATTTATGCTATGTAGTACGTTTGCAAATGCAATTTCCTATGTGCTGCATTCTGCCAATCACATCAACTGTTCATGATTATATGCAATATGTTAGTATTGACAAATGCTATTTCATCAACAACACATGTTTATATGTACACCCATCAATTAGGAAATGAACTTTGTTATGTAAAAAGCGGCGACTGTGGAAATTCACAAAATTGATGTACATAAGCGGCGTTCATTTGTCTTTTCCCATTCCCCTCCCCGTGCGCCCCATGAATGTCTTGAGACGTTGACCGCATCACACCGCCAGCAAAGGCCCATGCCCGCATGTACCTGACAGCCATTTTAGGCACCATGGCCTCTTTGCCCACTCATTGAAATCCCCGGCTTCCCTCCTGCGCGCATTTGAACACCCCCCCCACTCTCAAATGACCCTCTTCCTCCGCGCACCCTGGCTAACCCCTCCCTCACATGCACAAGTCCGCATGACCCTGTCCTTGGGAGTTACGGCCGCGCCTGACCAACACCTCCTTTCCTTCCATGAATAACCCTTCTGTTGGTAAACCCTCCCTCCGCAATTGACTGTCCACACAGGTCCGAGGCCATCGCCTAAGACGGGAGATACTGTTTACTGCCCCTTATTGTACGGAGTCACTCCTCTTCAAAGGACCCACTATTGACCCTGGCCTCCCCACCCCCTGGGGTACGATCAGGCGCACACATCCAAAGAATCGACGGAACACTCAGCTCCATGATTGCCCCCTCCTCTTATCGGCAGGCTAAGGGCCTCTATTGTGGATGTATGTGGGGTGGGATTGACACGAAGATTATGGGGATGTCTTTCCCTTGTTTCACAATGTCGTTATTGTAATAAGGAATGTTTTGTAAGGTATAAAAGGCGATGTCTCAGAGAACTTGTTAGAGCACCTCCCGAAAGACACTGTGTTTCGTGTCCGAAATGACAGGCTCTCCTCATGAGTAATAAATCCTGTTCTTGTAATTCCTGCTTCCAGCGCCCATCTCTTTATTTGGTAACTATTCAGAATGGGAACTAAGAGGCGACTTGCGCCAGCAGCCCGGGCATCGATAGTAATATGGACTCACTTTTTACACCCCGACAAGGAGAACACTGGAAGGTGGTATGGAGGTCTGCCCAGACTGGGTGCCATTCAGAGAAGAGTGGTCTCTACAAAAGTTGGTGGGTGTAGGCGCTGTGCTCCTGCCCTGCCGCATATGACAGGGTGTTTAGGGTGACTACTTGGCATAGAGGTAATTTCAGGAAGGCACTGTAAAACAATACAGGACAAAAGGTCAAAATTCAGGACAAAAATTCAGGACAAAGAGTCAGAAATCAGGATACAAGGAGGAGCAGTCATATCTCACTGGTTTATCAATGCATGTATTTACAATTCTTTAGGTCAAGCCTAGTGTCAGCGCGCATGTGCTGCTCGCTCTGCAAGACTGCTGTAGTAGAGTAAGGGAGAGAAGCAGCGCCCACTGTTCGCCCATATTTTTAATTGGCTTGTGCCATTGTCTTTCCTAAATGCTGCCTTCGGATTCGTTAGTAGGCTTGTTAGTCCTCACTTAGTACAGCCTTGTCTTCATTTGGAACCTCCCATGGCTACTGGCCCCTTTACTTGGTTGTTACATGGTAGGTGTACTATTTTCTTTAATGAGTTTTGCCTAGGTTAGGCACACTGACTTGCAGAATTTATACAGACTATACTGCTGCGATCACTATTTCCATTCCGACTGTGGGATGGACATGGTGACGCTGCTCCCCCAGGCACTTTTCCCATTCTCTTGCACCCCTCCCTTTCCTGTCACACCTCATGGAGTTCAGTCAATATGTTTTTAACACTAGTTTATTTACCGACTATTATAGGGCTTTGTTAAATTCAAAGTGAAGAGACTTTACTTTTTTGTTGTTGTTTTGTTTACTATTTTCCAACAGTCCAGAATCGCTCCTATCAACGACCCAATATAAATGATACCCTGTAATAGAAGATAACACATTGTTTTATGTAGTGCTTCATGAGGCACGTCTGCTATGTCAAGTCGCTATGACTGTCAGTTGTTGCTGATACCCAGTAAGGTGTAGGACGAGAGAATTGGTACAGCATGCTGTTCATTAACCACTGAGACGGGACAGTGAGGCAAGGGTACGTGGATTTCCACCCACCCTCAGGTCTACTTACAGTGGCTGGCAGTGGGACAGGGCAGTTAGGGAGAGCAGGGGCAGGTTAAGGGTCTCCCGTTGGGCTTACAGTAGCTGGCATTGGGACAGTGAATGATGGAGAGTATGGCCAGGATAAGGGTCACTGGTGGTGCTTACTGTAGATAGCATTGCCAAGTGGACAGTGGTTGGCAGTGAGATAGTACAGTAAGGGCGAGCAGAAACAGAGGCAGGTTGGGGGTCCCACGTGGTGGTTACAATGGCGAGCAGTGAGATTGGACAGTGGAGCAGGATCAGATGGAGGAAGCCCCCGTTGGTCTTACTGTGTCTGGCAGAGAAGCAGGGCAGTGAGAACTACGAGAGACAGGTCGCGGGTTCCCAGTTGTGCTTACAGTAACTCGCAGTGGAACAGTGCAGCGAGGGCAAGCAGGACCAAGGGCTGGAAGTGGATCAGCGCCTCCATGCTGCTGGCAGTCTCTCTTGGAAGCTGCAAAGCGGTCTCTCTCGTGCTTCCCAGTCTAGAGTAACCCGACACCAACTTTAAACATGCCAACTATTAATCAGTGGAGTGAGGTGAGGTGGGCACAAATGGAAATGCCATGGTCTGATAATCCGTGTGATCATTTTCCTTTAAACCACTTCAGTGTTTACTTGTTTCACAAGTTGGTAAATGCGTTCACACTGCAGAGGTATACAAGGAAGTGATACCGTGTTCCCCAGAGCGCAGCTGAGATTTTCCTGGCAAGAGCGGCAGGGACAGATATCAATGTAGCCATTTGCTTTTCGGGTAGAGAGTCAGAGGTTTTTGGTGAGAGTTGCCCTTTGTCTTGATTACGGGTCCGGGTGGCACTCCAATCTACAGCAGCATTACAACTGTTTTAGGAGCACAGTAAGAAGGCCCATACATTTCCACCCTCTACAAGTAGGTTTGGAAGTGCATTCCTATACCCTAACATATTTTCATTAATGGACAAATGTAGCCATTTTACAGCGCAGCAAAAGCCACCGATTTTTTTTTAGGGGATTCTGAAAAGAAAGGTTGTGAAATATGCCATAGGTTCACTAACTGGCAAATCACCAAATAATCCACCGCCTCTACAGCTTTTAAAATACATTTTCGGTATTTTAGGTCTGCCCTAGGGACAGCTTCATTAAGCTGCTATGCTAGCCTCAGGGTTCCCCCTAAAATTGTAATATAAACAGGGATCGACTCAATAGTAGATACTGTCTATCCACTATTTTCAGAGGGTTGACGCCATCTAACCTGCTGCAAAGCTGCCCGCTTTCAGTGAAGCGCCACCTCATATGCTGAACTGGTCCCAGTGCCAATTTCTGACATCAGGACATTTTCAGCAGCGCCTGTAAGTTGTCTGCTTTTGTTCCAAGCGGCAACGTGCAGGCAGGGAAAGTTAATGAGCAAGATGTCTCTTAATAGGGCAGATGCCACAGCTCAGCCTTTTACACCGACTCTCCCTTCCCTGGCTATCGAGCAAGGACCTCACGCCCCTCCTGACCATCTCTTATTCATCTTTCCTGCCACCTGTTGATGGCTGGTCAACTCCGGGCAAAATTAGTTTTGTTTCCATTGGATTATCACACGTGTCCTCAAACTCCACCCCACCCCACCAACCACAGCTTGTCACACAACCTACATGTCACTCCTTTAGCCCGCTAACTTTCTTATATTCATGTTCCTACAGTAAAATAAACAAAAGAAAATTGTAGATAATTTAACTCATTACTCATTTGGTACTCTACTAGCCATGCCTCCCAAAGACAGTCTTTTTTCCTTCCTTCAGCACGTCTGTTGTCCTACAAAAAAGCTACCCAATTATTATTGGCACCCTCATGTCTTCTGCAAGGCAGCGTTGTTACTTATGTAAAACTGGCTGTAAAAGTTCAAATATCTAAATGATGTGTTTGTAAATATTGTATGTTTGTGATGTACAAAGTGCTCTGATCAAGACGAATAGTGATGTGGCCACATTCCATTTTTTTGTGTGTTAATCTAATTGGTGTAATGAGGGTGAAACAATACTGCAGCACCTAGAATGTGTTTAGTTAACAAATGGACGCGCACAGCTTATAAAGGCATCATTGATGACCTGGATGAAGGTGATCACCCTATGGATACTGGCTTGCTCTATACCTCACTCCAAAAACAGTTCGCTTTCTCCATTTTTCCTTTAACTTTGCATGTTTTCAGGTATATCTTGCTGTAATGAGGATCTAATCTACCTATTTACACAAACTGAAAGGGTGATAATTGACAACGAAACGATCGCAAACAAGTGCCTGAACCAGTCATGTACTGTGATTTTGCCCAAGTGTATTAAAAATCAATAAAAAAAAGTATAGCAAAAGAACTTCACAAAACCCCACCCCCTCGATCATCCTTTAGGATATTTGCATACTGTCCTCACAACTTTGTAGAAACCTTTGCAATCCTGAACTACCACCTTTTTTTAATCATTCAACATAGCAGTATTAACTCTAACCACTCAACTCTTCTTTCCAAACCAGACGACCTAACAGAGGCACGGGAGATACATTTCCTATATAAATGTTGTTAAAGGCCTACACGTGCTATTCGGGTCTCCTCAGATTTCGGCGTATGATTCTGGTGCACGCAATTGTTAGAATAATTTCATATTAACTTGTTCCGCAATTTGACCTGATTGATTTTTTATAAACACTTCATCTCAAGAAATTCTTGACTACAGCAAGCTCTAATGAAGTCCGCATGAGGACGAAATGTGTCGGCGATCTTGAATTTTAAGAATTTGTTTACAAATAAAGAATAACATTATTTTTGTACCTACAATCAACATCTACCATTTCTTTTCTTTGATTGAGAAGATCTTGACGGACTGCTCTCTCTTGTATTGTGATTATGGTTAATTAACAACCTCTACTCATAATTTACCTATTTGAGTGCTGGGCCACCGATTGTTCAGTTACCCTAACCATGTTTTTCCAACGGAACTGGTTAACTCTATCACCCTATAGAAAGCTGCTGTTGTAATTTTATTCTCTTTAATCCAATCAAATGACAATGGCATTTATTTATGTACACTTTGTACTTATAGTCGTTGCTTGCAGGATTTCAAAACATACAAATAAAAGCCATCCTCATTTACAATGCCAATAGATCAAAATCTCGCGAATGCGAGACCAATTGCATTGCAAATGCTTCTTTATATTGCACTACTTATTGACTGTGCTGTGTATGATACTGCTTCTAGGTATGCTACATTCAGACGGCGCATTATGTCCTTGTTCAATAGTAAACCGACGCCCTTGAGCACAGTGTCAAGGGCATCACTTCTTCTTGGAGAGAAAGCAACATTTTGTGATTATATTTCTAAACATTTCAATATGTTTGGCAAACAGTTTGGGCAACATTAAGGTAAGTGACTTATTCACCTACTGCAAGTTTAGGCAACGTGAACAAACTCATCTGGTTCACATGACCCTCCACTAGACGTCAAACCTTAATAAATTCATGAAGCACAGCAGAGGGTGTGGGTGACCGTCTCATACCATATGTCAGGATGTGCTGTACCCACAACATGTCTTTAGTCTCATAGCACCAAGAAGGCCCGACTTCTGCATTAGCGTGTGCGCCAGAGACTCTATATTTATCTCGTAACTGGGAACCCAACCACCAGACAAGAGAACTAAAGAGCAGGATAAAGTCAAGATCAGATGGGAGATCTACAGAAGCCGATTTAAATGGTTATTGCTAAGAACCAGATAAATAAGAGAGAAGAACAAGGTGTTGCAATTCCTAAAATCAGATGGGCCCTCCATGAGTATTGAAAAGTATTGCATACCTGGAGAGTAGTCTCAGCAGAGGCCAGAAACAGAAGAGGCACTGTTAAGTGGTTGAATAAGTAGCCCCCTCTAACCCCGACACTGCAGGTGCGATGTTCCGTTGGTAGGACAGTGGCCAACTGGACACAATCATCACCAAGATCTACAGATCAGTGTTCAAATTACCAACCCATACATCACCGGCACAAATTAGGTTGGAACTAGGCATCTGCAAACAACCACTGGCCAGAGCCATGTATTTTCTTGTGTGCTGTCACAAACTGAGGCTATCAAAGGAGGGAAGTCTAGGGCACCATCTGTGAGCCAGTATTGACAACAACTCATGGCGAGCAGGACATGACTACTGGTCAAAAGGACTAACAACCCTATGCCTAAATGACCTCTGGAACTTGCACGCTAGTCAGATGGAATTCAAAAGGCTAGCGAAAACTAGTACCAACTGTAGGAGAGTAGGGTCTGCTATCCTATGGTCACCCCAAATTTTTGCTTTTTGCTTCACTGGTTTCTGACTTAATGTGGCTGTGGGCCTGCTAATCAGACCCACAGCCTGCTGTTCTCTCTCTAAATTGATGCCAATGCACTCTAGGTGCATTACGAATTGGAACTGGTTCACCTTATGAGCCCCTGTAATAGTGCACCCTAGGTGCCCAGGGCATAGGTGTATCCAAGGCCTACCAGGGGCTGCAGCACGTATTGTGCCACCCCTGGCCTGGCCTCCATCTTTGACACAACTGGCTGAACACTCAGCTGGGGTAAGTCGGTGTAACCACCTCTTACTTAGGTACAGTATGCCTGTGCCTAACCCTAAACTGGACACATATGTTCCTATCAGCCACTCCTATGGAAGGCCTCATCAATCCTGGAGGCAGAGTGCTTGGAAATATGTGAGATGGTGCTCTAGCATGAGCTGAGCCTGTCTGCAGCTGTCGGGAACCACTCCCTAAGCTGTTCCGGGATATTGCCATACCATATACTCTTAAGTGCATTATAATCCTCGCGGTTAAATGCTATCTTTGGTTTGGCTTTATCAAAACATGTCGAGTAAGGTGTCATACGAATTGGAATACTATCCCCTCGCCAGTTCTGGCGACGGGGATAGCATTCCACCCTTCTAGAGGGACACGACATGTGTGTAGCCTTAACCCCGGTTAAAGTTAAACAGAGCCTCAGCATCACAAAATGGATGCTGCCACCACAGACACAAGTCTGGCCTCCTGCTGCTGACCGAAACTCGGCAGATGGTGGCCTGGACAAAGGGTTTCCTGCCTTGGGAGGTGCGAGCACCACCCCAGACAGGATTTTGTGTATTGGGTAGGACAGGGCTGAATAGAATCAGACATGCCCGGGGCACACAAGGTGTCCCCGTGCATAGGCCAGCCCAAACCGGTTCTGGGGCCTTCCAGCCCCAGTCCTGGCGCGGAGCTGGACAAAGGAAAGGGGGTGTAACCGCCCCCCTTCCTGGTTCCTCCCAGAGGAGGGACCTAGTAGGTGATCCACCCCCTAGATTGGAATAAGAGGGGGAGCAGTGCCATTGCACAGCAGATCATCCCGAAATCAACTTAAACTAAGAAGAAGACTGGACTTCGACATTCTGCTGCACAGAAGACTGAAGAAGAATCTCCCTTGTGGCCAAGGAGTGACCACCCTGTGAACACAGGTACCAACCAGCAACTCGACGTCTGCTTTGCCGCCGCCTCCCGCCGGAGCCCGAGCCCAGAGCCCGACAAGAACCAGATTCCCAGACCTCTCAGAGCCCGATCCACAGTCCCTGCAAAGAAGGGACCCGTGGAGGCACCGAGTGACGTGGGACCGGACCTCTTGAAAGACACCCGAAAAGCTGACTGCGCAGCTTCTGAGGCATCCTCGACGTTGTGCTTTGGGGACTGAGAACCCCCACCACCGAGCAGCCCTTGCACCGAAGATCAGCCCCCCAGCATCTCCACGATCTGCGTGGGGCCCTTTTGCACTGTGCCACTCGACGCGCCATCCCGGCCACTAGCCACGCGGCCAGCGGCCATCTTGGCGACGAACCCGAAGATTTAAACAGCAGGTCTGGTTGCTCCAGACCTACCCAAGCTCCTGTGAAAAGGAGCACCCGCTCTGACCTTGCTGGTCCGAGTGAACAGCATCTTTCAACTTCTGCGTGGCTTGCATTTGCCAAGGCCTGTTTGCTCCGATCAGGTCGCCGACACCGCCAACAGCGAGAAGCCTACGTGGGACAGCTCGTGACCGACTCCTGGACGTCCTCGACCCCGGGTATCCACGTGGCTGCAGAAAGAAGCTACCCGACAACGCCTGTTTGCACCCGACATCACCTGGTTCCACTCTGGTTCCACGGCAGTCACTGGCTAGTGACTTTGAACACTGTCCCCTCTGCTTTCAGGTCTTCACATCTACAGATCCACCCTTGGATCCACCGGAACTTTTCTCATCGAGCCGCCTGCAGCATCTTCAGCTCCAAGCACCATCGACCAGCGTGACGAAACCCGACACATCTTCGACCCTGTGCACCCGCTTCCTGTGGGTGAGGTAACTCAGCTCCGCCGGTGCTCCTGCACTGGTACACATCCCAAGGGCCTGTGTTTTAAGTTTCAGCTCCGTAGGTCACTCGGAAGGTTCCTAACTTTCTAACTTTGTGCTTTTTACGCACCATAGACTTTGTATTGAGAAGTGCGTGCACTTTGAACACTGCACCCGAGTCCCGTGGGCCTTTCCCGACTTAGTTATTTCCAGTCTCGAATAGCTCCAGCGATTCCCAAGGCCCTAGGCCTCTTCACTTTCCTCCTGGTATCTCTTATACCACTTATTTAGTATATGGTTTAGGTGGCCCCTAGGGCTCATCCATATTGTGCAACTTTTGTGTATTTTAAACTGTCTTGTGATTTTACGCTTGTGCTTCTGTGCTCATAAAGAGTCCAGGGGATTTTAATAGTTAATAAATCAATATATATTTTCAATATATATCTGTGTGGTGTCCCTTTCATTTGGTATTCAAGGGGGTTGTGTATGGTATAACAGCTGGCTTCACATGCCTTTCAGAGTTTAGCCTAAGACTGCTTTGTCCACGTTACCACTAGGATAACTGGTCTACAAGGTTGAATTACAACCATCATCATAAGGGTTGCTTGGCATGGTACAAAGTGATCACTAGAACTAGTGAGCATTATATACCAGGCCAACTTCTCACATTGGTGAGCAGCGGATTGGGATCTGAGCTTGCTGTTGTTTTACCATTACAATCTTTGAGATTATCATTTGAAAGATCATACAGGTACCTGCTAGGTACATATAAAACAAGACTAGTATACTTAAGTTCTACTGAACTTAGTTGTTGTAGAGCAAAGGGAGTAGCACACCCTAGCTACAACTACTAGATAGGTTTAGTAGGTAAACACCAGTGTAGGTAGATTGCAACACATCCACCCACACTAGAGCAATGTCTGGAACAGAGGGGTCCAGTGGACTTACTCCTGTTGAGAGTGACCCTCCAAGGGCACCATCCCAGTTTGCTATTTTTCCTTTTAAGGAATTAAGACAGCTTTGTGTCTTAAGGGGTCTGAAGACAGGGCCTACCCCTACTACAGACCACCTAAGAGAGCTCTTGGATCAGTCTGAGGCTCTAAAGACCTCTAAAGCAAACCCCACAGGGAATGCTGAAGGAGGCCATCCTTCAGAGGATGACACTGTAGACACCCCTACCCCTATCATCCTAGTAGATGAGGAAGCCTCCACCACTGGAGCTCCTCAGGTAGATGAAGAGGAAGAAGAAGAAGAGGAGGAGGAGGTGGAAAGCAGTGAGTCAGATGATGACAGAGATAGTCAGGTGCTGGTCAGTAGACTGAACCAGGCTAACTTAAGTCAACTTGGGAATGAATCAGGTAACAACCCATTCAGACCCCCAGGTGGACTTAACCAGGGCCATAGGAGGAGAAGGCATCACTCAGGTGAATCCAACACCTCCCATGTCTCTAGAGGCTCTCATGGTCACTCCAGAAAGGAGATGACTAGCCCTCAGAGAAGGGAACATGAGGCCAAGATGAGAGAGGCTGAGCTTAGGATCCAGAGGCAAGAGTTAGAGGTTGCCCTGGCTAAGGAGAAACTTGCTAGAGCAAGACAGCCTAGAGAGAGTGGGGTAATAGAACCCACTGGTGGCAGCAATATCCACAAGGATAAAGACAGGTCTTTTGATAATAGAAACCTGAGTAAGATTGTGCCCCCCTACAAAGCTGGGGATGACATCCATAAATGGATTACTGCAATGGAGAGAGCCTGCAGAGTACAGCAGATCCCTCAGGAGCAGTGGGCAGCAATCTTGTGGCTCTCCTTTGAAGGTAGAGGCCGAGACAGACTCCTCACAGTTAGTGATGGGGATTCTAGAAACTACCTGGTCCTGAAGAGTGCTCTGATTGATGGGTTAGGCTTAACCACTGAACAGTACAGGTTAATGTTCAGAGATACCCAGAAGACACAGACTCAGGACTGGTCTGAATTTGTTGAGTGTGCCACTAAGGCTCTGGAGGGATGGTTGCTGGGAAGCAAGGTTACAGACTATGAAGGATTGTACAATTTGCTGATGAGAGAACAAATTTTAAATAATTGTCAGAACCAGCAGTTGCATCAACATTTGGTTGACTCAGATTTGACCTCTCCCCAAGAATTGGGAAAGAGGGCAGATAAATGGGTAAGAACCAGAGTTAAGCAAAAGAACCAGAACCAGAACCAGGGTGGTGACCAGAAGAAAACAGACCAGAAGGGTGGGGAGCAGAAAGCTAAAGACCAGAAGTCTTCAACAGGGCCCCAAACTGAGACAGAGGGTGGGTCCCAAACTTCCAAGAAGAAGAAGAAAGAAGGTCAGAAGAAACCCTGGTGTAAAACTTGTAAGAACACCTCTCACTGGACAAGTGAGTGTAAAAAGGGTGGAGCCCCCAGCACTGCAGCCCCTAAGGCACCTGCACCCACTAGTACAGTTAGCAGTGTTGGTCCTCAAGCCAAGGGTTTAGTGGGAATCACTTTGGGAACTGAAGGAGATTCTGACCTAGTCAGAACCCTTACACAGGCTGTTCTGGTTTGTGAAGGGGACATAGATTTGACCCCTGACATAAGTCCCAGTAACCTGGGCAAATACAGACAGACACCTTTGATTAACAACAAAGTGGCTCAAGCTTACAGGGACACATGTGCCAGTGTCACTATGGTGACACCTAACTTTGTGGACCCTGGACAATACATGCCAGGTGATGATTACCTGGTGACCAATGCCAGCAATGTCACTACTACACATAGTGTGGCACTTGTTAACTTTTCCTGGGGAGGGGTAACTGGCCTAAAGAAAGTTGTGGTTAGTGCTGATCTCCCAGTAGAATGTTTGTTGGGCAATGACCTGGAGAACTCTCTATGGTCAGAAGTTGAGTACAGGACTCATGCAGAGATGTTAGGGATATCATCACATGTCCTTGCTGTGACCAGGTCACAGGCCAAAAAGTGCCTCTCTGAACCTCAGGTCTTGGATCCTGGAACAATGGACCAAGTACCTCCCAAGAAGAAGAACAGGAGGGTTAAGGCTGTGCCTTCCCAACTGCCTACAAGTGAGGATCAGGCTTCACAGGAAACTGATCTAGAGACCCCTGAAGGAACTGTCCCTGAAGAACTTGAACCTGATCAGGTTGAGTTTCTGGGGACAGGGGGACCTTCTAGGGCAGACTTGGGGCAGGCTCAGTTAACCTGTCCTTCTCTTGAACCCCTCAGACAGCAGGCTGCTGCTGAGGCTGCTGGGAATGCTCAAGGTGCCCATAAAGTATATTGGGACGATGGACTCCTTTATTCAGAGGCTAGAGACCCCAAGCCTGGTGCTACCAGGAGGTTGGTTATACCTCTGCAATTTAGGGGCTTCCTACTCACCTTGGCCCATGATATTCCTTTAGCAGGACACCTAGGCCAGAACAAGACTTGGGACAGGCTTGTCCCTCACTTTCACTGGCCTCACATGTCTGAAGACACCAAGGAGTTTTGTCGCTCCTGTGAAACCTGCCAAGCCAGTGGTAAAGCAGGTGGAACAACAAAGGCCCCCCTGATACCACTACCTGTGGTGGGGGTTCCCTTTGAGAGAGTGGGGATTGATATTGTTGGTCCAATGGATCCCCCTACAGCATCTGGGCACAGATTCATACTGGTGGTAGTGGATCATGCCACCAGGTACCCAGAGGCAATTCCCCTTAGGACCACAACAGCTCCTGTTGTGGCCAGGGCCTTACTTGGAGTTTTCTCCAGAGTGGGGTTTCCTAAGGAGGTAATATCAGATAGAGGTACCAACTTCATGTCTGGATATTTGACAGCTATGTGGAAGGAATGTGGTGTAAACTACAAGTTCACCACTCCTTATCACCCACAATGCAATGGGCTTGTTGAGAGATTTAACAAGACCCTGAAGGGCATGATTAAAGGATTACCTGAAAAGCTCAGGCGAAGATGGGACATCCTTCTGCCCTGCCTTTTGTTCGCTTACAGAGAGGTCCCTCAAAAGGGGGTTGGATTCAGCCCCTTTGAATTGTTGTTTGGGCACCCTGTAAGAGGACCCCTGTGTCTTGTGAAGGAAGGATGGGAGTTACCTCTCAAAAAGCCTAAACAGGACATAGTGGACTATGTACTTGGTCTCCGCTCCAGGATGGCAGAGTACATGGAAAAGGCATCCAAAAACCTTGAGGCTAGCCAAGAATTACAAAAAGCTTGGCATGACCAAAAGGCTGTCCTTGTTGAATTTCAGCCTGGACAGAAGGTATGGGTGTTGGAGCCAGTGGCCCCAGCAGCACTCCAAGACAAATGGTCTGGACCCCATACAATTCTGGAAAAGAAGGGAGAGGTTACCTACTTGGTGGACCTAGGAACTCCCAGGAGCCCCCACAGGGTGCTCCATGTGAACAGATTGAAGGCATATGTCAGCAGGGCAGACATGGGCTTGCTCATGGCTACAGATGAGGGACAGGAGGAAGAGAGTGACCCTCTCCCAGACCTGCTCACTCAGAACCCTGAGGATGGCTCAGTTGATGGTGTGGCCTTAGGTGGCAGCCTCACTGAACATCAGCAACATGACTGCAGACAAGTTCTACAGGCATACAGGCATATGTTCTCCTTGACCCCCAGTCAGACTAACTGGTGTACCCATGTGGTGGACACTGGTGACAGTCTTCCTGTAAAGAGCAAGATTTACAGGCAACCTGACCACGTCAGGGACTGTATAAAGACTGAGGTGCAAAAGATGCTGGAATTAGGTGTCATTGAGCCTTCAGAGAGCCCCTGGGCTAGCCCAGTGGTTCTGGTCCCCAAACCTCACACCAAAGATGGCAAGAGAGAGATGAGGTTCTGTGTGGATTACAGAGGACTCAATGCTGTCACCAGGACAGATGCACACCCTATTCCAAGGGCAGATGAGCTCATTGACAAGTTGGCTTCTGCCAAATATTTGAGCACATTTGACTTAACAGCTGGCTACTGGCAAATCAGGTTAGCTGAGGAGTCTAAAGCCAAGACAGCATTTTCTACCCCTAGTGGGCATTATCAGTTTGTGGTGATGCCCTTTGGTTTGAAAAATGCACCTGCCACCTTCCAAAGGTTGGTGAACCAAGTCCTCACTGGGTTGGATGACTTTTGTGCAGCTTATCTGGACGATATTGCTGTCTTTAGCTCCACCTGGGAGGATCACCTGATCCACCTGAAGGAAGTGCTTGAGGCTCTGCGGAAGGCAGGCCTCACTATCAAGGCAACAAAGTGCCAGATAGGGCAGAGCAAGGTTGTATACCTGGGCCACCTTGTAGGTGGAGGCCAAGTTCAACCACTGGAGAGTAAGATCCAGACCATCAAGGACTGGTCCCCTCCAACTACCCAGACTCAGGTCAGAGCTTTCTTGGGCCTGACTGGGTACTACAGGAAGTTTGTTAAGAACTATGGGTCCATTGTGACTCCTCTTAATGATCTGACATCCAAGAAGATGCCCAAAAAGGTTCAGTGGACAGAAATCTGTCAAAAGGCATTTGATGACCTGAAGAAGGCCATGTGCTCTGCACCTATCCTGAAGAGTCCTGACTACTCAAGAGAGTTCATTGTCCAAACAGATGCTTCTGAGTTGGGAGTGGGAGCAGTGCTTTCACAGCTTAATGTAGATGGCCAGGACCAGCCCATTGCTTTCATTAGCAGAAGGCTGACCCCCAGAGAGAAACGTTGGTCAGCTATAGAGAGGGAGGCCTTTGCTGTGGTGTGGGCCCTGAAGAAGCTGAGACCATACTTATTTGGCACTCACTTCAAGATTCAGACCGACCATAAGCCCCTCCTATGGCTTAATCAGATGAAGGGTGAAAACCCCAAACTACTCAGGTGGTCCATTTCCCTACAGGGGATGGACTTTACAGTGGAGCACCGCCCAGGGACTGACCATGGCAACGCAGATGGTCTCTCCAGGTACTTCCACTTAGAACATGAAGACACAACTGGTCAAGGTTAGTCTAATGTCCCTGCGTTTGGGGGGGGGTTATGTAGGAGAGTAGGGTCTGCTATCCTATGGTCACCCCAAATTTTTGCTTTTTGCTTCACTGGTTTCTGACTTAATGTGGCTGTGGGCCTGCTAATCAGACCCACAGCCTGCTGTTCTCTCTCTAAATTGATGCCAATGCACTCTAGGTGCATTACGAATTGGAACTGGTTCACCTTATGAGCCCCTGTAATAGTGCACCCTAGGTGCCCAGGGCATAGGTGTATCCAAGGCCTACCAGGGGCTGCAGCACGTATTGTGCCACCCCTGGCCTGGCCTCCATCTTTGACACAACTGGCTGAACACTCAGCTGGGGTAAGTCGGTGTAACCACCTCTTACTTAGGTACAGTATGCCTGTGCCTAACCCTAAACTGGACACATATGTTCCTATCAGCCACTCCTATGGAAGGCCTCATCAATCCTGGAGGCAGAGTGCTTGGAAATATGTGAGATGGTGCTCTAGCATGAGCTGAGCCTGTCTGCAGCTGTCGGGAACCACTCCCTAAGCTGTTCCGGGATATTGCCATACCATATACTCTTAAGTGCATTATAATCCTCGCGGTTAAATGCTATCTTTGGTTTGGCTTTATCAAAACATGTCGAGTAAGGTGTCATACGAATTGGAATACTATCCCCTCGCCAGTTCTGGCGACGGGGATAGCATTCCACCCTTCTAGAGGGACACGACATGTGTGTAGCCTTAACCCCGGTTAAAGTTAAACAGAGCCTCAGCATCACAAAATGGATGCTGCCACCACAGACACAAGTCTGGCCTCCTGCTGCTGACCGAAACTCGGCAGATGGTGGCCTGGACAAAGGGTTTCCTGCCTTGGGAGGTGCGAGCACCACCCCAGACAGGATTTTGTGTATTGGGTAGGACAGGGCTGAATAGAATCAGACATGCCCGGGGCACACAAGGTGTCCCCGTGCATAGGCCAGCCCAAACCGGTTCTGGGGCCTTCCAGCCCCAGTCCTGGCGCGGAGCTGGACAAAGGAAAGGGGGTGTAACCGCCCCCCTTCCTGGTTCCTCCCAGAGGAGGGACCTAGTAGGTGATCCACCCCCTAGATTGGAATAAGAGGGGGAGCAGTGCCATTGCACAGCAGATCATCCCGAAATCAACTTAAACTAAGAAGAAGACTGGACTTCGACATTCTGCTGCACAGAAGACTGAAGAAGAATCTCCCTTGTGGCCAAGGAGTGACCACCCTGTGAACACAGGTACCAACCAGCAACTCGACGTCTGCTTTGCCGCCGCCTCCCGCCGGAGCCCGAGCCCAGAGCCCGACAAGAACCAGATTCCCAGACCTCTCAGAGCCCGATCCACAGTCCCTGCAAAGAAGGGACCCGTGGAGGCACCGAGTGACGTGGGACCGGACCTCTTGAAAGACACCCGAAAAGCTGACTGCGCAGCTTCTGAGGCATCCTCGACGTTGTGCTTTGGGGACTGAGAACCCCCACCACCGAGCAGCCCTTGCACCGAAGATCAGCCCCCCAGCATCTCCACGATCTGCGTGGGGCCCTTTTGCACTGTGCCACTCGACGCGCCATCCCGGCCACTAGCCACGCGGCCAGCGGCCATCTTGGCGACGAACCCGAAGATTTAAACAGCAGGTCTGGTTGCTCCAGACCTACCCAAGCTCCTGTGAAAAGGAGCACCCGCTCTGACCTTGCTGGTCCGAGTGAACAGCATCTTTCAACTTCTGCGTGGCTTGCATTTGCCAAGGCCTGTTTGCTCCGATCAGGTCGCCGACACCGCCAACAGCGAGAAGCCTACGTGGGACAGCTCGTGACCGACTCCTGGACGTCCTCGACCCCGGGTATCCACGTGGCTGCAGAAAGAAGCTACCCGACAACGCCTGTTTGCACCCGACATCACCTGGTTCCACTCTGGTTCCACGGCAGTCACTGGCTAGTGACTTTGAACACTGTCCCCTCTGCTTTCAGGTCTTCACATCTACAGATCCACCCTTGGATCCACCGGAACTTTTCTCATCGAGCCGCCTGCAGCATCTTCAGCTCCAAGCACCATCGACCAGCGTGACGAAACCCGACACATCTTCGACCCTGTGCACCCGCTTCCTGTGGGTGAGGTAACTCAGCTCCGCCGGTGCTCCTGCACTGGTACACATCCCAAGGGCCTGTGTTTTAAGTTTCAGCTCCGTAGGTCACTCGGAAGGTTCCTAACTTTCTAACTTTGTGCTTTTTACGCACCATAGACTTTGTATTGAGAAGTGCGTGCACTTTGAACACTGCACCCGAGTCCCGTGGGCCTTTCCCGACTTAGTTATTTCCAGTCTCGAATAGCTCCAGCGATTCCCAAGGCCCTAGGCCTCTTCACTTTCCTCCTGGTATCTCTTATACCACTTATTTAGTATATGGTTTAGGTGGCCCCTAGGGCTCATCCATATTGTGCAACTTTTGTGTATTTTAAACTGTCTTGTGATTTTACGCTTGTGCTTCTGTGCTCATAAAGAGTCCAGGGGATTTTAATAGTTAATAAATCAATATATATTTTCAATATATATCTGTGTGGTGTCCCTTTCATTTGGTATTCAAGGGGGTTGTGTATGGTATAACAGCTGGCTTCACATGCCTTTCAGAGTTTAGCCTAAGACTGCTTTGTCCACGTTACCACTAGGATAACTGGTCTACAAGGTTGAATTACAACCATCATCATAAGGGTTGCTTGGCATGGTACAAAGTGATCACTAGAACTAGTGAGCATTATATACCAGGCCAACTTCTCACACCAACCAACTATCAATAGTGGAAGATAAAGATACCCTTGCAAAAAGAAGTCATGGGTGGATGACCCTTCAATCCTACGCCTTGTTAATCCCACAGCCGTACCTTACCATACCTTTCAGTGCACAAACGAAACTAAGTTTTTTAAAATTGAGACTGGGCGTTATCAACCTGTTGATTCATTAGCCAAAAAGGAAAAGAGAGCACGGACAAGATCTATGTATCTTTGTAGGAATCACAAAGAAGACATTACACACATCATCTGTCTGTGCCCAAAATTGCTGACAGAGAGACGGGGCGTACTCAAGCATCATTGGAATATAAAAATGATCAGAAGCTGTGGAGCAGCAGTTCTGGCCTGCTTTGATCCTAGGAACACTAAATTAAACTGTGCCCTAGTAAGATTTATGGAGGGCGCTGCAAAAAAACTCATTGAGGTGCCCACAGTTTGCGATTCTTCATCGGCATAACGTTTGTCAAGCTTCATCTGTTATTGCTACCCCTACTGGTTTTTATGAACATGTCACTTTAAATGAAATTTAAAATCTTTTTTTTTTTAAAGTTTTGTATTTGCAATGGTTTTTTTAAATCACGCAATAAATAAAAATAAATAAAATAAAAATGTTCCGTTGGTAGTGCTTGTGGAGGGTGCGCATAGGCTGGCCCCATGTAATTTTGCCCCCTGGGCAATTGCCAACTTTGTCCATGTCTTGAAATGGCTCTGCAGTCGAGCCAAGCCTGAGCCAGTGGTCCGGCTCATCCCTAAGTACCAAAGAGCATGCAGACCCTTACAAATACTTGCCATACAAATGACACAACAAACAAAATATAACATGATGAAGGGCCTGATTAGGAGTTTGGCGAACATGGTTACTCTGTCACAATATGACGGATATCCTGTCTGCCAAATTACAATTCCATTACATCCTATGGAACTTGTAATATGGAGTACAGAATGCCCATCAAGATTTTGACAGCCTATCCCAACCTGCTGAGATCAAAATCCGGCCCAAAGACTTTAAAATGTAGAAAGGGTTTCTTTAACATGTGTAAGTGTTTCAGTTTAGTATATAAGCCCACAACATTGCACTGACAATTAATTGATCTGTTCTAGGAAGGCCTGAGCTTTGATTTCAGATACAAAATTTTTTATCAGTCCCCCTTTGACAACCTTAAGTTTTGCAGGATTGTTCAGATAGGCCTGGGCTCCTTTCTCCTGAAAAGGCTTAATTAACATACGTAGTCGCCAGCGCCTTTCAACCGTTGCATGACAAAAATCAGGTCTCGTGAAATATGATATCTCTTGGAATGTCAGTTTATGATCCGGCCTGGCTATAGTTGGCCTTAACAGGAAATTTCCAAAATAAACCAGTATTGCTCTTGGGTAGGGGCCAGGTTTAGCAGGAGGATTGAACGGCATTCAATGGGCACGCTGGATTACGAATTCCCAGTTCCAATCCTTTAATTCGGGCAATGACTCTTTAAATAACCTAATCACAAAAGCGCGTACATTTTCCCCCTCCATTTTCTCTGGGACTCCAAGTATGCCTTGTTATTGCGGCGCTGACGATTTTCAAAGTCCTCGAGCTTTTTTGTATCCGAAATCAAAGCTCAGGCCTTCCTAGAACAGATGAAGTAATCAGTTCTGCGTGACTATGTACTAAATCTTAGCCCTTTCAGTCCATAAAAGAAGGGGATTATAATCTATTGAAAAACCGCATATCTCTCTAATCCCTAAGAGTAAGACCAGCCTATAAACTAACTGGGCGCGATTTGCCCATTTGAAGGGCAACAGGATATCAGCCCTTAGAACTCTGGTTTCAAAAATGTTTTTCTTACCTTGGGATCTTGTAAGAATTTAATACAGTAATCAAAGGTTAAGGTAGTTAGCTTGTTGCATGTTGCATGTTGTTTTTTAGACACTCTGTTTATTATTACTTAGCATTTTCTGTTTTCAAATGAAGATAGCGGAAGCTCTGGTGTTGTTCTGCAGCCATCACCCAGACTCTAATTGAGTCTGATCGCCTCATAGATTGGGGGGTGGAAGGAGGGCAGCGGGTAGATGGGTCTACTCGGGGTGGGGAGGAGGGAGGGGGTGTGCAAAAAATTAGAAAATACGAACCTAACCGGATGGCAGTTGCCTCACAAATGAACATAGAGCTTGCAATGAAGATAATTGTAGAAAAGAAGGAAACTATATTAAGGATTAACACTAATAAAGGAATAAGTTCTACACCAGTTCAGATTATCCTATACGACAATGGGTAGGTTGAGTATAAAAAGTTGGAATGTTGGAGGGCTCCTAAACAGTGAGAAACGCAGGCGATTGGCTGAGTTAATTGGTTTAAATCCAGTGGATGTAGTATGTCTCCAGGAGACACATGTGCCTTGGGATAAGAAATCTCTATTAAATGTAAGGGGCTATAATCTGGCAATAGCTTCAACCCAAACGTCAAATATTAGAGGGGTGGCAATATTGACCAAGACACATTTGGGGGGGGACATCACACTACCTTTCCGACCCCCACAGCAGATGGGCTATAGTCAAGCTCACTCTTGGTATTACTATATGCAATGTGTATGGATCCAACGATGACGATCCTGCTTATTTGAACACTTAGAAGCAGAATTAGCCACCTGGCAGGGACCCTTAATTATATGTGGGGACTTTAATATCTCTCTTAATCTGTCACTAAAAACCGGTTCTGTGACAAAATATGTGGGCCGAAAACCCAAAGTGTATAAAGCAATTAAAAGGCTAGTCAACAGCTTTGGTTTAATAGATGTCTGGGCTCAAAATAAGAAACAGGATCCAGGGTACACTTATTTTTCGCACCTGCATCAGAAACATGTACGTATAAATTATATTTTTGTTACTCAGGAGTTAGCCCCTCAGTCTTCGATTGTTAAATGTCCCCAAAATAATATCAGACCATAATGCCCTCATCCTTTCAACTGAATTTGGCCCCCCTCAAAAGCAACGTAGGCACTGGTCATTCGATCGTAAACTTTTGGTTAACGCTGAATACATTATGTATATCAAGAAATGGACAGAAGAATTTTTTAATATGAATCGTTTGAGTTCTTCAAGAAATATTGTGTGGCATTGTTATAAGGCAGCACTTAGGGGAGAAACTACTAGCTATCAAAACAGGATCCGAAAAAAAAAAACTTAATGAACATAACCTGAAAATATCCACCCTAGCTAAAGCTGAAGCAGATCACACCAGGCTAATTTCTTTGGGGCAGGACGCCAAGCAATTAATGTATCAAGTAATTACATTGATATCTGAGATAAACACAACTCTTAGCCAGAAAGCGGCGCAAACATATAGGGCCCATAGAAAAGATCTCTATGAGAATGGAGAGAAAGTAGGCAGACAACTGGCTCTAACCACCCGGCAAAAAAATGTTGCCAGTAATATTAGTTCAATTCAGGAGGGTGGTCAAACATTTACTAAAGCGACTGGTATAATACAACTATTTCAGCAATACTATCAAAGTCTATACACTGAAGACCTAGCTACCACTGACACTCAAATAAATCTGTTTCTTAACAATTTTCTTCATAACGATAATGGAGAGAAAGTTCTCGACGAGGCTACTCATGAAGATCTGGAAGGGGAAATCTCCATCGAAGAAGTATTAACAGCACTTACTTCGTTACAAGCAGGAAAAGCAGCGGGCCGGATAAAATTCCAATAGATTTGTATAAAATTTTATCTGAGCAACTAGCCCCAATTTTGCATGATCTTTTTCTAGGGATACAATGGAACGGAGTTTCTCCTACATCTTGGTCTGAAGCCAGTATAGTTGTATTTCCTAAGAAAGGAAAGTCACCCGAATTTCTCACTTCATATCGCCCCATATCCCTTATTAGTTCGGACTCTAAATTGTTTGCTAAAGTAATGGCCGGTAGATTAAGCAGGGTTATTGAACATCTGGTCTCCCCTTGGCAGCATGGTTTTGTTCCAGGTAAAGGGACTACCGATCACACCTGCAGGGCTCTGGCCCTTTTCGATGCCATTGCTGAAATAATTTTGGCCCCAAATTTGTAAAAGCTATGAAATCTATGTATACGTCCCCCAAAGCCAAATTACAAATTATGGGTTCTGAATCTGTGCAGATTAGTATATCTCGGGGTACTAGACAGGGCTGCCCTTGTTTGCCACTATTATTTGCGCTTTATATTAATCTGCTTATATTAAAACTCCTATAGCATACACTTATTACTCCCATCCTGAGCCACTCATTTGAGACCAAAGTATTAGCCTACGCGGACGATATCGCGGTCATCACCGCTGATCCAGTAGTGGCTATGCGCGAAATCGAAGAATTAACTCTGGAGTATGGCTCATACTCGGGCTACTCCCTGAATAGGGGAAAGACTATTATACTGGCTACAGCCAATACAGTGTGTAGTGATCAAAGAAGGAGTCATAAAGCCACCTATTTGGGAGTCACTTTAAGCCCTGATACCAAGCATATTGTAGCTCTGAACTATGACCCCCTCATTGCCAAGATTAAACAGGACCTAGATCGGGTCAATAATTTACATCTTTCGATCATTGGAAGAGCTAATTTTCTCAAAATGAATGTTTTATCCAGATGTTTATATCTTTTTCGTGCAATCCCGTTAGCAGTAGAGTCAAGGATATTAAAAACACTCGACTCATTTATGTCGAAATTTTTATGGCAACACGGAAAGATTAGGAGATCGCATAAACTGCTCTCCCTCCCTATAGAAAGAGGGGGACTTGCTGTTCCAAACTGTACCTTGTACCACTGGGCTTCAATCCTAAAACTCTCAACTCCTATGTTTTGTAATAGTAATGGAACTACACATGTTGATATTGATTACATTCCTTCAATATATGAGCTGGTTCTCGGTAAAGAAGCAAAGGGCCTTTCCTCCAGGTAATTGGCACTAAGCATATGAAAAAGAAATACAAGGTTGAAATTATGTTAAGCGCTTGGAAAGTCTGGGAAAAGGTTGCTAAACTCATACAACTTAAGAAACTTAACAGTTATACGCTATTATAGAAACATAGTACTCTTTGCGCACCATCTTATGATGTGATAGCAAGAAAATGGGAAAGGATTGGTATAACTACAATTAGCGACTTCTTGATTAACGATTTTGAAACCACTTTTAACGACCTGAAACAAAAATACCAACTCTCAAATGGTGACTACATTAAATTTGCGCAGGTAATAGCGTATCTAAGAGCAAAACGTCCCTCTATTTATTTGGGGAGAGTAGAGATAATGGAAGCCCTTAACAATACAAACACTAGAATAGGAGCACTTTATAAGCTACTCCTAATTAATATGTCGGATGACCTGGAAAAAACAGAAACTAGCTGGGCTACAAAATTAAACAATCCTGACGTAGATATTGATAGGATATTAGAGATGAGCCAACTTTTGATTATGGCCAGTAACTTAAAAGCCCAAATATACAAAACAGTCTTCAATCTCTATTACACACCCGCCAGTTGTTTCTATGGGGGAAAAGGGAGAATGACATCTGCCCAAGATGCTCGAAAGGTCCCGCCACCCTGATACACATGTTTAGTAGCTGTCCCTCACTTGTGTTAATTAAGAACATGCTCTCGAATTTCTGGGAAGAGCTTTTTGGGCACAGGGTACCAGATTCAGATACACTCTTTGTCTTAGGATTCGATACTACTCTAAAATTGACAAAATCAGAGCAAAAAATACTATATATTGGTACCGCTGCCTTTAGAATCATTCTGGCAGCTCGCTGGAAGGAGCAAGAACCTCCTAGTTTTCAGATGTGGCTCTCCCGTTTTCTGGCAATCTATAGCATAGAGATGGCTATATATACTACAAGGGGAAAGAGAGCAAGGAAACTTGGGGAGTCACTCTGGCTTCCTATAACGAATTGGAAATTTAAACATAATCCTATGACTATATAAGGCTCTTAGATCGCTCCATTCCAGCTGCTTGCTCTTATGCTTTTTGATGTATGTGAGATTTTTTTTGCCTATTTCTGTTATTCCTTTTCCTATTAATGAATTTTTAATGTCTTGCTTTATATGATGTATTGTATAGATTCTGTCTGGCTCTGCCTGTGTTGGGTTCGTAACAATAAAGAAAACAAAATTTTAAAAAAAGAAAATTAATTGAACTGGAAGTTTCTAAACATGAACTTTAAAACATTTATTAACTCTCCCTCCTGATAAAGGCGTGAGTGAACAAAGTGTACATTTTGTCAGGTGTCCTTTATGTCATGGCCAAGTCTATTTTTTTTGGTTGGAGGAGCAATACAGGCCATTGAAGCATATATAAGTGGGGGTCTTACACAGAATCCATCATGAACTCAATAACTTGAATGTGCTCTCAAATGTCACCATCAAGTAAACTAGACCCATGCAGTATCTTGAATTACATTAAATTGCACAATTTAGTAATGAAGGTTGGAACCCAGGTTTCCTGGTCTCACACAGTGCAAATAAGCAACTGATTAGATTACTTTCTTTTCTCTATCCCCTCTAGTACCAGAAGAAAGGGTTTTTGTCTAATGTTGTTAGATGCACACTACACTGTGTTAAGTAAACACAGACCACAGGTTAATTTGCCACAATGTCTAAAAAAAAAATACATAGTGAAGGTGAGGGATTGTGGGACAACATATGCTAACATCACTGGCTTTCTTAGCGGTCGAAGGCCATTAAAAAAAAGGATGGATACTGTGATCCTGAGTGCAATGGGGATGTGGCCAGCAAGCATAGAGGCAGAATCAAAGGTGTAGCCAAAAAGACTGGTGCTTGGGGGAAAAAGAATGGAGAATTTAAAAAAAAGGTTAAAAAAACCCCTACATTTGCAAGAAGTTGGTGGCTCTGCCTCAAAGGTGATGGGGTATAATACTGCCAATGTTAATACTGAAGTTTCAAGTGATAATATTGGTCACCCTCCAAAAAAGGATTGGTCTTCTATTAACTACTTGGCTAGAAGAGAGATTGATGTATCTGCTGGAGCCTTACGTCCTATTAATCTGATTAACTAATCTTAATCTGATGGCTGAACCCTTTTGCGCTGCACCAATAGATAATACAAATATTAAATGGACTGGTGGAAATGATCCCTCTTTCCGCAGCTACGTCTATGCTGGATTTATTATCTTGCTTTGCAGACATTGAGAATTTGAAGAAGATTCAAAGTAGTGACATTTCTCTTGTCTCCTTAGTGTATTCACTGTCAGTGACTAACACAAGGGCTTTCAGTCTAAAGTTGGTGCAAATTTGGCTTAGCCAAATAGTGATTTTCTTCAATGTAGAGGGATTGCTTTCTGGGTAAACAACATCTAGAAACAACAATATGAAAATTCAAGTCGCTCTCCCTCTGAGTGTTTCCTCCTCTCCTTAAAGGAGATCTTTGGTGAAAATTCAAAACTCTTACAAGTTTCTGTAGTGACTGGAAGGGAGATTTATTATACATCTTGGTATTATGGGGTCTAGGTCTCCTCCGCCTATAACGGGGGATGATTGTACAAAATGGATCTGGCTGGACGGTGCACGTAATGGTGCCCGTATATCGGGCCCATTACTTAAACGTTATAATTAATAATAATTTAACTGCGATTTCCTGGAATGCAGATGGATTATTGAATAATGTGTGATGGATATTTTGTACTAAGTTGTAATGCTACCCTATTTAGGTAGGGGCATGTAAAGATAGGGATAACTATCCTTTAAAAAAATATTTTAAATGGAAGTACAATAGTTTTAAAGAGTCCTCTAATCTCTTTCATGCAGTAAAAATCTTCCCAATCTTGGGAGGGAGTGCGAGGGATCCCATTTTAGTTGTAAATGGTTATATTCCCCCAGATTCAGAATTCAATAAATTGGTACCCGATATCCTCATCTTTATAAGTGAGGCTATGGATGGGGGGGTGAACTCCAGGTTATTTTGGTTTGGTGGGAGACTTAAATTGTAAGGTCTCCAACCATTCTATAAGCCTGTTCATGGATGTTGAAAAAGAAGAAGCGTTACACATCCCCCACTCCATTTCCCGTCAAAATTGAGAGCATATAAAAGAGGACAATTACTTCTTAGCCAATTGAGAAAGAATGGTTGTGTAATCGTAAATGAGAGATTTGTTCAAGATACTCCTGGCCGATATACCCATAAATCTCAGTTGGAATAGTCTATAATTGATTATATTTTTGCCTTTTACTCTACTTTTAAATTTCTATCAGATTTGAAAATGATAGATAGCCTGCTCAGTGACCATAAACCTTTAGTCTTTTCTCTAGAGGTCTGTATACCTTCAGTAGGGTCATAGAAAAAGGATGGACCCAACTCGAAATTTAATAAGAATTGCAAACTGTTGTGAGTCAAGAGTGAGGTCCTGCCCCTCTCCCATCAATGAAGATTATATGGGGCAGTTATATCTCATACAGAGAATTTAGGAGTTGAATTCCATACCGAAAAACTCCTTGCTGGCCTTGAGTTGGTAACAGCCAGTCAAAGATCTTCTCCTGCCGGTGGGATTGAGGCTTCGATCCGCGCAATGCGGATTTCTAGCGCAATGGGTCCAGTCGAGGTCCCCAACTTGGTCATAAAAAAAGTAGTTAACCTCTGGTCAATTATACTATTCTCAGTCTTTGAAAACTGTTACATTAAGTCAACTGTCCCCCCCTAGTGGACCAGAAGTGTAATTGGCCATGATATAAAAAGGGGTGACCATATTTTGCCTGCTAACTAACGACAAATTGCATTGTTAGATGTGGAAGGCAAGGTTTTCACTAGGTGCCTATTGGAGCAGCTGAACTCCCCGTGTTGAGGATAATATGATTATCCCATTAGAAAAATCAGGCTTTAGGAAAAAGCATGGCACTCTAGATAATACTGCAGCTCTGCAGCCTATTAATAAATAATATGTGTCAATCAGTTGTTCCCCAGTATATGCTGCTTTTATTGATTTTCCACAGACTTTAATAAAGTTGATCGCACGACCCTGTGGTAAATGGGGTCTTGGGGTGGGGGGGCAGCTGACCACAGGGATGTCTGCTTCTCGGGGAATAATGGGGAATTGGAGCAGTCCATCGGAGGCTCAGGGTTTGGGCTGGGATGCGCTATATTCATAGCCCAGGGTATATATGCGGACATGTTAGGTCACCAGCCACCATATTGTCTGAGTAACACGGTGGCTGGTAGAGGAGCAGTAGCACTTTTGATGCAGATAGCTAGGGGGCGTTCACTTACGGGGCATCTAGTTTTTTCGTTACCATAACTAGTTATATGGCATGTCTACTGCAGACACGGTTGCCCAGGCATGTCAGCTGTTAGGGGAGGCAGGGCTCCTAGCCCAACTAAATGTTATGCTTACCGTTGTGGGTCTGCCACCTGACGTGTAAGGCTTTCCATAGGGGTCAAGGTGCTTGTACGTTCACCACTGCACTGGACCTAGTTTGGGGCAACACAGGTAAGCCTTCAGGACCGATCCCACGTAAGGTGAGTAGTACCTATTGGGGGCGATGCGGGACTGCCCTAATGTCAGTGCAGCCCATTGTGGCTGGATATGCAGTATTCATATACCGCAGAAAGGCCAATATGGTAAGGGGCCTGTGAATCCTCTGTCTGCAGCACAAGCCGGCCCCAACAGCAGCAGAGGCTTCGGGGGAGGGGGGGCTAGGAATGCAAGAGCAGGGATGGCTTAAGGCAAACAGATCAAGGAGACCTCAATTACTGTAGGAACATGAGTGGTGTTGTATATGACTGCTACCATCTGCTGAGAGGGGTGTGTAATGAGTGTGGGGGGGGGGGTACTAGGTAAAGCAATGAGTGTTGTACTGGAAGGGGATTATGGAGGGCACTCCAGCCATGGACGGAATACAAACATGGGTTAAGGTGGCCCCAGGTATCCCAAGGCAGACTGGTTAGAAATTGTGTTGTCTGAGAGGGAAGTAGGGAAACCCTCATGAAAGACACGCCAGAGTAAGCAGGCTTTAGGTGGCTACAAATGCAGAGGGAATTGGTAGGAGGTTGCAAAGAGTGGAGCAGTGCAGTAGGTTAGCCCACATTGTGAGGCCGTTATAGAGTGAGCCATGCATCTTGTGGGGTCATTCATCTTAGGTTGGTAGTCAGATGTGGGGGCAGTACAATCCAGTTATGGGGCTGGTACCTGCACACTAGGCCGGTTTCCTTTTCCTTTGCAGAAAGAGCATGCGGTCGGGGTGGTGGACTCCGGATAGCATAGTGCGGATCCAAGGCGAAGAGAAGGCAAGGCCCGTGTGGCTGGCTGGACAGTGGCAATGGAGTGCCAGATCATTGCCTCAAGAAGGTCTGGCGTGACCTTGGCGGGGCAATGAGTGAGAGGGTTTAGAGCAACTCCCGGAAACAAGACACACAGGACACGGCATCCTGCATCAGCATAGAGGTTGGAAGGCAAAGGTTCAGCCTGGATTAGACTGTGGAAATTACACCTAACATAGTAGTGCATGGGCTGGATCAGTGGAATTGCTTGAGGCGTAGATACTCTATTATGGGGAAGAAAATAATGAGGAAGGTGAATTGAGGGTAGAGGATGACCCTTGCTGGGAAGGTTTAAAGGAGGGGCAATGAAGGGTGCCTGAAAACATTAATCAGACTATACATCATGTCTTACCGGGTACAGGTGCTATGCACTGGCAGAACAGCCCAGTTCATGGCAGCACAACGGAAATGAATGGTGAGGCGGGCGGCTCCAGAGCGGGCACCGACCTTAGCGCCAGGCAAGGATATGTGGGCAGCCCCACCTAAGAAATGTTATATGCATGATGGGGCAAAATGGTCCATTGCTGGGGAGGCGAAGGTAACTCAGTAGAGCAGGGAGGCCCACCAATAAAAAAAAAGTGGAGAAGTGTGGCTCAGGGGTTAGAGGCCGCAGACCCGGATGCTGAGATCGGTCCTGGACCAAGGTTCAATTCCGCGCCTCGGCGGGTCTTGGGCTCAAAAATTCCACGGACTCGATAATCCTCGTTCCGGTGCCTACTCGACTCATGGGTTCACACTCTGCGACTCTGGGCAATAGCTTGCTTAATCTCCACTACGGCCCCTCGCGGTGGGATGCCTGGCTTTCACCTTGTGGATACCCTGCTGGGGTTATCTCACAGAGGAATACCAGGACGGGTTCCCAAGGCAAGCGCCTTGATGCCTTCGGGTGATACGTGCGCTATATAAATCGCAATACATTTACATTTACATTTACATAATGTGAAATGCTTGGCGGGGAAAACAAGGGTGGGATAAAGTGGGGAAAGCAGATAGCAGGGGGGAAGACAGGCAGGCTTGAAAGCAAAGAACTGACAATTGAGCAATTACCATATATGGGGATGTCCAAACCGTTAAGGGTACCTCATGTAAGGATATGAAAAGGCGAATATGTAGTGAAGCTAAAAGCCACCGCCTAGCGCACTGAGGGCCAAGGAGGCAGTATATGAGCTGTCCTAATGACTAAAGTGCCGGTGACAATCAAGAGGGGAACGGTGGCCTGTCTCATTTAGGGCAGTGTGTACCATGCAGAGTAGCAGCACCAAGCCCGCAGGGTTTTGGATTCAGAGGTGCAAGGAACCGGGATGTAGCAATGATTTGTAGCTGCACATGAGGGGCGCCGGGCAAAATATTTGGCAAAAATAGTTTCATGTCCACCAGCGTACTGATGGTATATCGGCCTTTGCAGGGATGTTCCCACCTATGAGGGGTGGGAGTGGGGGTAAAGGAAAGGTCAGAATAGCCAGGCAGAAGGACAGAGTAGTGAGGAGTGGGAGTGCTGGGATCTTAATAAGGGCCCAGAAACAGACAGTATGGGAAATTCTGATAATAATGCTCATTGTGCGCTCGCAGATATCCCCTTATACATTGTTAAAGGGGGGGTGGTGCCACGAGTCACCCGGAACAATGAAACAGCAACCCAGAGGAGCCAAGCAGGCACAGCAGCATAGTTAGATGGCAGGCCCCTGGAGAGGACGGGTACATTAGAACCAGGGGAGATAAGGCTCATACCTCAGTCCAATGTGACGGCTTGGAATTTTGATTATCACCTATGATTAGAACAAAGAAGCCAGGCTATGGTTAGAAGGTCTCAGGTAGAAGATCTGCACTGGAGGAAGTAGAGATTTACAGAATTAAGCTGTTGGAGGGAGGGGTGTGGGAACTTAACATAGGTGAACAATTTTGTATAGTGAGGTTTGTAGTTTTGTAAGGTGTAAGCCCAGGGTTGAGTTATGTGATGTGCACCTGTTTCAATAAAGCTGACTTTTCCAATAAACTTGGTGTCAGTGGTACGTGCTGCTCCCCCTCCCCAATGGGGTATTGGGGTGCAGCTGATCGCAGGGAGGTCTGCCCTGGGGAATATTGGGAAATTGGAGCAGTTCGTTGACAGCGCAGCGTTTGGGATATATATATATATATATATATATATATATATATATATATATATATATGCCCTAGGGTATATATGCGGACATGTTAGGTCACAGGCCACCATTTTGTCTGGGTAACACTGGCTGGTAAAGGACCAGTAGCATTTTTGCCCACCCTCCTACCCTAGAGCTGGTGATTTTGGAGAATTTATTTGAGGCAATGTTTTTGTCCTTGGGGGGACAGGCTTCATATGGAACAGATGAGCCAGGGAGGTAACAATGTATGGGTGTCGTTTTGAAGAGGGAGCGGGAGCCGAGAATTTGCCATGCTTTACCAAAGTTTATTGTTCTCGACAGCGGCAATCCAGGCTGAAAGGGAACAGGTAGACAAGCTGAAGCCTGGATGATCCAGGAACTTAAAGGTTCATTAGGTAGTTAAGTTAGTAGAGGTTAATAGTTGCAGCAAAACTCGAAGGGAGTTTAAAGGTCTCAGGCAAAAGATAAGCACTGGTGGAAGTAGAGACTTACAGAATTAAGTTGTTGTGCGGTGGGAGGGACAGTTAGTGGTGGGGTGTACTGAATATAGATGAACAATTTTTTATAGTGAGGTTTGCTGTTTTGTAAGGCCGAAGACCCAAGGTTAAGTTATGTGATGTGCACCTGTTTTAATCAAATGGCCTTTTTCACACAATCCTGCCATTAGTGGTACGTGCTGCTCCCCCTCTTCCCCAAAATTATCTAATCTCGGCATACTGGGAACATTATTGCGTTTAATTATTGCCCTGCATTCCTCAATCTGGTGTCAAATTCTGTTAGGAGGAGGTCAGGTACAATCTGTGGGTTTCCATACAAACAAATTGTGTGAAACAGGGGTGTTTACTTGCGCTGTTATTGTCTCTGTGTATATTCAGCCTAGTTTTCTTTAAAAAAGATTTGTCTTTCCTTTAAGTACTGGGGGTCGCCCGGTATCCTATTTATCATATGCAGACAATATCGTAATCCTTGATTTAACCCCCAAAGTTTTAAACAGCTGTTTTGCAACATTACGGCAGTATGTGTAGTTGCATTACTTGAAAATTAACTCTCCAAAAAGTTAAATATTATGCTTTCAGGGTATAAGAGTGTGTAATCATTTCAACTACTCGTGGTACCGTGGTTCACAAAAAATGGAAATAGTTAGAACTTATACATTTTTAGGGAAAAATCATGCGCAGCACTTTAAATGATTCAGAACACATCTCGAATAGTGTTAGTAAGGCGCAATCACAGGCAAAGGGGTTGGGTGCCTTTCATAATGCTGTGGGTAGGAGCCATTTTTCCCATCTTTTATCTGTGTATTGGGCCAAAATTCCACCCAGCTTACTATATGCGGTGGAGCTAATTGATGTGGCAAAATGTTTAATTTTTTTTAGCTATGACTGGTGGGCAAATAATGAGATTAGCAACATGTAACACTCTAGGACTACTGCAGCTCTAAGATTGGAATTTTGGATTAAAAGCTCTTTTGTACAAGGCTTTGAGGGAGTGGTGCGATGGGCTTATTGCCTTTTGAGAATTAATTTTGACTAAGGCATTTTATATGTAAGGAGATTTTTTAAATCTATGTGCTCACTACACCACTGGATTCAAGCTAGCCTGGCTGATGAAGGGTGATGCCCTGAAACCGGTCCCAGGATGCTTGTTTTTGGTCCAGGGAGGACCTGGCTTAGCAGTTCGGGTTGGACTGTTCCCACAAGGAACAGGGTCAAGACTGTTTTGCATATGGCTGGGTCCAAACTGAGGTGGTGTGGTGAGCAAAAGAGTGATGGATTAAACCCAGATCTTTGTGACTGGGGGTGAATGGTTGCATTGCCCAGCATTACGTTCTTCAATTGTTACTTTTGCAACTGGCACATGTCAGGCTGTGAGACACCGAATGCCGAGTTGCACACTTTGCCCATGGATATAGCACTCGAGTGGACTTCGGGGAGGTTGAAGGGAAGTTACAAGATCTCAGACCAGAACAATCTCTGCCCATAAGCTGCAACTGGAGGGTAGTTTAGGTGTGTTTTATCTTATTTATGGCAAGGTGGTGATGAGATGCAGACAACAGCTCTAATGTACTTGCCCTTGAACGCTTAAGAAGCAGATCCATACCATATAAAGAGGTGCAAGGTTTTATATTCCTTATTATTTTCCTCTGACTGGGAGATGAAGGCCAAAACAAAGGATAGTTATGCCGATAAGATAAGTGACAGCAACTCTACTGCACACACAGCCAGTGAGTGAATGAGGGTATGAAAGTGTTTCGAGCTTTAGTCAATGGGCAGCAAAGCATGCCCACCCTTGGGCTGTCTTCACTGTCACAGCCCATGCATGAGCATTCTTCATGCGTGTCTTCATGCCAGTCAGCCCAGCAAATGCCAATGCTACTCATTCATTGAAAAAAAAAGTACGGGGTGGATTGCTTGAATTAATCTGAGTCACTACTATTTACTCTGGGCTGTAATCCAGTCCATGTTTTTTTTACCCACCATGCCATGTCAGACATGAACCAGCCACATATAAATCAATCTTGGTCATGCTCCAATAGAAACAATCCAGCCCAAACTGCCAGGCCGGATCCAGATCCCAGCTCACTGGGGACACAAGCAACCTCAGGCCGGTTTTGGCGTATTTGGACCTTGTCGGTAAGGTGGCTTGAGGTCTATTGTAGAGTGATCAAGAGAGTCATGTCTGGGCATACCCATCACACTAGGAGCGTTGCACTGAGAAATCAAAAACAATGATGGATGGAGCCTCGACTGGCATTTCAAAATAGACTGCTCCCATGAGGAGCAGAGTCATTACTGATGTGCATAAGTCAGGCATCACCCGAGAGTGGCATATTGTGTGAAAACCAATGGGTTGCAATGCTACCCAGAGCAATCACTAGTAGTTTAGACAGTTTGCAAGCCTTCCTCCCATCACCTTCTTGTGAGTTTCTTAATGAACAGCAGCATTAGATTTGACTGGGCCAAGCAACCCAGTGCACCATCAGAGACGCAGTGGCTGGGGTGTCTGTCCCCACACCTCACCCTGCCATATCACAGGTTGCTTTACACAGAGAGGCCTTTAAAGTGCACGTCTGGTTGGGATCACAAGGGGCTTGGGCAGCTGGATGTGCACATATCAATTTAATAGGCATTGGGCAGAAGAGCTAGCCTTCAGCCTGTTACTCATGATAGCTGGCCATACGCCACTCTGCTCTAATCCAATGCCAGTGGCCAGTGGGGATGTGACTGGCAGACTCCAAGCTGCATATTAATGAACGCAAGGGGTGGCAACTAACATCTATTGAGATCAAAATTAACGGTAACTTCAACATATCTGGGCACTGTGTGGCAGCTCAGAGGTGGCTGGGCACAACCTCAAACCCTATGGACGAGCCGCTACCGAGCAGTACAATTCTATGTTTGTCTGTACAGTTATCATATGTGTATAACCACAATGATGCCTTCTTCAAAGGAGATCACAGAGCCAAACTATTTGTAACATTCTCTGAACATTTCAAAAGAAGACTCGGCCTCAGCAAAAACCCCAATTTGATGTTATAATCACCAGTCATACAGTACCTAAGATCTCGGCTGCCTCCAAATGCCTCTCAGGACACATAGAAGTGGTGAATGTAAACACGGCAGGTGATGTGAGGACAACGGAAAGGCCATGTGGCTGGAAAAGTAAACAAAATAATAATGTACACAGGCATGACATCAGCAATCACAACAATTCCATAGAGTTTAACAAACATATATAGAAACTGCTTATGGTTTTGGAAAGATATAAAAGAAATGTTTAGCAAATTCATGAGCTGCATTTCTTCTTCATTTTGAATATTTCTATACAGCGTACCGTGTTCCAGGCAGTGTAACACATATGACAACAACAGATATAAGTAGGCATGAGTCAAGGGCAGCACGTGGTCATTTACAAAAGCAGAACAGTGGGAAAAGGGGTTGGAAGAGACCAGCGTTTGATGCAGCAACAATTAATTTGTGAAAAAGAAGAAAACACCATCAGATACGAGCCATGTGTTCATAAAGTATACAAGGATAACAGGATAACTGGGTTTTTCATAGTACGTAAGTCGAAAAATGCAAACACAACAACTAACTAGAGAAATTAATCAGATGCCTAAAGCAGCAATGGGTTAGTGAAGGACTGTGATTGGGCAGTGGAGGTTGTAGTGCTCTAGTGCTCCGGGGGTCTTTCTTGAGCCCCGGAAGCACTATCACACAATGTATCACCTTCTGGCCAGGCGTGGCCAGAAGGCTATAAATAAACGGGCAGAAGTCGCACGGGACTTCCGGCCCACACCAGCAAGATCATGCCTCTGTGTCCGTTATTGCTAGCAGCGGTGTAGGCCATCAGCATTAATGTGTGGCGTTGGCTGCGCAGCAACACCCGACCCCCACACTGGCGACGAGGGTGGGATCAGTATCGCCACATGCGACCCATAACTGTCGCGCACCCAAGCCACCACCGTTTGGAAGCACCGGCGGGACCGCTGAAGCCAGAAAACAAAGAAATCTAGGACTGGCCTGTGGAGAAAAGAAAATACCTGCCTACCAGTAAGCAGCGTGTGCAAGGAGCTGCGTAGCGCACCGGCAACGAGAAACCCCCAGTCAGCAAGAGCAGCAGGAAGCCGAGACGCCAGGCCGAAGAGCTCCGCAGGCAGGCCCTGCAGTGCGCGCATGCGCAGAGAGAAAATCAAGCTGACGCCCAGAAACACGAGTCCCAACGAGAGGCGCCACACGCTAGTAGAACACGGGCGCATATCAGAGCGCGAGGCGCTAAACCCAGCGGTCAAACATCGTGTGGAAAGACAATTCCTCCACGCGATCCAGAGACACCGTCGAGATAAAACAAGCATAAGCAACTGCAACACCGTCATAAGAGAAAAGAGACTTACAGCCAGTACATAGACGGCGATCAAGAAACCAACAGTGAAGGTGCGAGCAACGAGCACAACAAAGGAAGAGAGACAGGAAAAAGGCAATAAACAAGCAAAGGCAACAGGAAAAGATAACAATTACCTGGCACAATCATGTCAACCCAGGCTCCCCAGGTGGAGCAACAGGAGGAGCGCCACAAGCAACAGCGCCAGCGCAACAAGCAGGGCCCCCACATCAAGCAGCTGTCCCTAGAGCACAGCTACCGGTTCCGTCAGTGCACTCCCAGATACAAGCCCTTCCACCCTTCAGTGAATTAATTGACCCAGGCACGGCCGCACCACCATGGGCAGTGTGGTTAGGGCAACTCAATAACTACTTCACTGCCACTAGAGAAAAGGACGACGAGGTCAAGAGGTCACTACTACTACACTTTGGAGGCCCAGAACTATACAAGTTGTTCAAACCCCTACAAAATACCGGGGCAGACACAGACTAGGACGCAGCAGTGGAGGCGCAGAATGCCCACTTTGACCCCCAATTAAACCTGCACTATGAACGTTTCAAATTCAGGCAATCCAAACAGAGGGAAGGGGAGACAATGGATGCGTTCCACGCATGCCTAAGAGACCTCATAAGCACGTGCACAGAAGACGACGAAAAGGAGGTGACCCCGCAACTCATCCAGGGGTGTCAAAATAAACACCTAAAAACGCTAATTCTAAGACAACCGCGCATATCTCTCGAAGAGATATTAATCCTCGCCAGATAAACTATCAGATGCCCGCGCCACCACGATGGAAGCTGCCCTCAACCCACGCTCCGAGGCAGGAACAGTGGTAAAAACGGAGAGAGTAGACGCAGTTCGCAACACTGGCCGAGGAGGCAGAGGAAGATGGCCGACCAGAACACAACGCCGTGAGCCATGCGGCTACTGTGGTCGGGACGAGCATAATCAAGATGGCTGCCCAGCACGCGGTAAAACATGTTCCAAATGCGGAGTGCCCAACCACTTCGCAAGTGTATGCAGAGGAGGCTTTCGAGGGCGAAGTTTTTCAGGAAAGAAGACAACAACAGGAGCTATAAGACAACTGTCGCTGGATGATGCCTCATCCTCAAGACCCTCCAAATCCCAACGACTACCACAGCCGAATTTCGATGAGTCATCCACCGAAGAGGATGATGAGTGTTATTATGTGTCGTTCGTCTGCGAGCTGAAGAAAATGCGAAGACCGCAGCCAAAGTGCCAAATACAAATCGACGGATCAACAGTGACCGGGATCATCGACACCGGCGCCACAGTAAATGTAATGGGCATCCAACATTACAAATCCCTAAAGCCAAAGCCAAAATTAGTTCCCTCCAAGGCCCGGATCTTCACCTATGGCAGCCAAAAGCCACTTCCGCTACGAGGGAAGATGTCAGTGCAGGTCAAAGCGGAAGACAATGAGGTAACGACGACATTTCATGTGATAGACAAGGAGGCAGACCTGCTAGTTGGTAGCAACATCGCAGAGGACCTCCGCCTCATCGCTTTTGTGAATGCAGTGAAAGCGCTACAGACAGATGACATCCTACAAATGTTTCTCTCACTATTTGATGGCCTAGGAACCATTAAAAGGCCGCCTATCAAGCTACACATAGACCCCGCAATACAACCAGTCGCTTTGAGACACCGGAGGATCCCGTTTCACCTCCGCGCCGCCGTAGAACAGGAACTAAGCCAGTTGGAGGCCCTAGGAGTAATCGAAAAGGTATCTGGACCGACACCATGGGCATCCCCCATGGTGACAGCAGAGAAACCGCGCCAGCCCGGTAAAATCAGGATCTGCATAGACATGAGGGTCCCCAACAAAGCAATACGACGGGAGCGGCATCTCACGCCCACCGTAGATGACATTTTGACGGATTTGAATGGAGCACAGTGGTTCTCCAAGCTAGACCTTAACGCTGGGTACCACCAACTAAGACTAGAGGAGGAAAGCCATTACATAATAACATTCTTTACTCACCTGGGACTGAGAAGATACAAAAGGCTAAACTTCGGGATCTCTTCCGCCGCCGAAATATTTCAGAATACCATCAAGGAGATATTATCCGGACTCCAGGGGGTGCTAAATGTCAGCGACGACATCCTGATTCATGCCAAGACGAGTGAAGAACACCATCACAGACTGAAAGCCACACTACAAAGACTAGCACAGTATGGTGTAACATTACACAAGGAGAAGTGCCAATTCTTCAGAAAGTCGATTGAATTCTTTGGCTACGTCTTTGACTCAGAAGGGGTCAAGATAGATCCACGAAAATCACAGGCCATCAAGAATGCCCCGGCACCCACTACAGCATCAGAAGTGAGGAGTTTCCTGGGTATGGCACAATACTGTGCGAGATTCATTCCCAATCTAACCACGATTGGGGAGCACTTGAGAAACTTAACAAAAAAGGAAGTCCCATGGAAGTGGACAGATGCCGAAGACAAAGCGTTCCACCACATCAAGACTGCCCTGCTGGACGTAACCACAATGGCGTACTTCGACACCACCAAGTCCACAGAGATATTAATGGATGCGAGCCCTGTGGGCCTAGGAGCCCTAATTTCACAGGAAACAGAGCCAGGAGCATGGGTCCCTTTGGCATTTGCGAGCAAGGCTCTTACCGCGACAAAATCCAGATATTCACAAATCGAAAGAGAAGCTCTAGCAGTGAAGTGGGCCTGCAACCACTTCCACCTCTACATATCAGGACACCCGTTCAGAATGGTAACGGACCACCAGCCGTTGATACCTCTGTTCCGGGGAACTGCTCCTCACCCCCCGCCACGGATAGAACGGTGGGCCATCCAAATTCAACAATATCAAATGGATCTAGTCTATCGCCCAGGAGCAAGAAACTCAGCAGATTTCCTCTCACGCCACCCCTTTCAAGAGGATAATCACACCACCGAACAGGAGCTCCAGACTGAAGCATTCAGGAACATGCTGTCTACCGGGTCGTGCCCGCGAGCACTCACGGCGGAGACCATCATCTCTCAATATGACAATGACGCGGTCATTCAACACGTGAAAGAAGCCACACAGACAGGATCGTGGGAAAACTTCCTAAGGAACGTCAGTGGCTGGAACGAGACGGACCGCACAGGCCTGACCCAATTCTGGAAAGTCCACAACGACCTAAGCAGCGCCGACAATGGACTCTTACTTAGAGGCTCGCGAGTAGTCATCCCAAAGACGCTACAAGAAAGAGCAACAGTGTTAGCACACGAGGGACACCAGGGCACCCGAAGGATGAAGGCTAGAATGCGTGAAAAAGTGTGGTTCCCCAACCTAGAAGAAAGCGTTGACGCTATAGTACGACAATGTCGGGCATGCCAAATAACCAGCAATCCCGACCCCCCAGCGCCAGTAATCACGGAAGACCCCGCTCCATCCCCTTGGTCGTGGCTCAGTCTTGACTTTGGCAGTTTCCCAGATGGGAGAGTCACGGTGGTATTGGTCGACAGCTACACCAAGTATCCCATTGTGGACCTAGCAGCATCCACAAGCTTTCCTAACATCCGTCCTATCCTCACTAAGTCCTTCGCCATGTTCGTAATCCCACTCGTCATCAAGACAGACAATGGGCCCCCTTTTCAAGGAAGCGACTTCAAAGAATTCCTGCACGACCTGGGCATAAAACACCACAGGATCACAACTCAGTGGCCCCAGGCCAATGGAGAGGTGGAAAGATTCATGAGGACAATAAACAAAACCTTGCGAATAGCCACCTCTGAAGGAAGTGACCCGGAAGAAGCGCTCCAGCTGTTCTTGAGAGAGTACAGGAGCACTCCGCATAGCACCACACAACGCTCGCCATGGGCACTGATGTTGGCCGGACCGAGAAGAGACCTACTCCCCATGGCGGACAACTGGAATCCAGCTCCGTACTCGCCAGCAAGCACTCAGGAGCGGAGGAAACGAGCGAACGAGAAGGCGAGTCACAAACGCAGAGCTCAAACCAGAACTTTAAATCCAGGAGAAACAGTTCTAATCCGAATGCGAAGACCAGGAGGTCCAACAGTACTTGTCCAACTTTTAAAATACACTGCACCCTGTCCTTGGGGCTGTCCAGGGCCTACCTTAGGTGTGGCTTATATGTTTTAAAAAGGAAGGTTTGAGTTTGGTTAACTTGCCAGATCAACATGGCAGTTTAAAACGGCACAAACAGGCTCTGCAATGGCAGGCCTGACACATGTTTAAAGGGCTACTGAAGTGGGTGACACAAAGAGTGCTGCAGACCCACTAGTCTGTCACAGGGAGAAGTGCCAGGACTTGTGTAATTTTTAGCGTCTTTAAATTACCGCTAGACCAAACTCTTTATTTTCATTTGATCTGGTACTTTATTTATACAATTTTTTCAAACTTTTTAAAATCTTTTGTTGTATGCTCAAAGCAGAAGAGACATTAAAGTCTATATGCAGAAAATACTTATGTACATGTGATTTACAAAACTTTAAACAAAATTAAGTATGTAATACACAATAATAGCAAACATAAGTGAAAAAAATCATAAGCAAAACACCCTATACATATTATTTCAAAGGCGTTCAAAAAGATGTTGCATAATTCAATATTTCAATTAAGAAAGTATCAATGAACACAGGGAAAGCATGAATGTCGTAATATATGGAACTTTTCCTCTATATGTGGACACAAACCAATGTTATAATCCCTCCGTGTTCTTATCCTATATAGAGATAAAGCCAATGTGTTTCGAGTCTCTTATAATGAATAAATGGACTCTCGTCAGGGCTCTTGGTTCTTTTGACAGCACTGTTGTTTTTCCGGACAGTAGTGTATTAACTTGCAGCTTGCGTGTCTCTGTCTTTAAACTTCAGCCGATGTTTGGCAGTGAGCTGCTCTGCCTATTTATCATTCGTTTCTCGTACCTGGAAATAGCAATCACTTATTTGAATACAATGAATTTCTGCGGGTGCTACTCTTGAGAACTTTGATTATCCTTTAAAAAGGAGCATGTGTCCTTGTACAATGTTGTTTCTCTCAGTTTCACAGCGAGGTCCTCTGCCTATTCAGCATTTTCATTTTCCGTACCTGAAACATGCATTCACTTGTTTAAATGCGATGAATTTCTCTGGGCGCTAATCAAATTTCAGTGACTTTAATTATCCTTTAAAGTGAGCACGCGTCCTCGAACAACGTTGTTTGCGTCAGTAAATTCATCTCTCTAAGCTTTCATGTATTCGCTCTCATCTCGTTTCTCAAAGTGAGGCAGTGGCATTTAATTTACAGGCCCTGGGCACATGTACTAGTGACGTAACAGTAGATTAAATATGACAATTGTAGATAAGCCAATGTTACTAGGTTTAAAGTAGGGAGCACATGAACTTTACCACTTGTTAGCAGTAGTAAAGTGCGCCAGAGGGAATCACACAGGGTCGCCCTCCACTCAGAACTAGATACACAACAAAAGGCCCTGTGGAATGGACGTCCACAAATGTCAGTTACTAGGAACTAGACCAGCCTGTCTGCACTGATAGCTATTCCCATCCCTTAAAGAATTTTAAAGGGAATACTTCACTGCTTAGCGTCCAAATTTCAATGTTAAAAGAACACAACCCAATTTCCTTGACGCTAAGCAGTGAAGTATTCCCTTTAAAATTCTTTAAGGGATGGGAATAGCTATCAGTACAGACAGGCTGGTCTAGTTCCTAGTAACTGACATTTGTGGACGTCCATTCCACAGGGTCTTTTGTTGTGTATCTAGCAGTAGTAAAGTGCCCAAGAGTCCTGCAGCCAAAAAAAAGGAATTCAGGAAAAAGGGGAGGAGGAAAGCAAAACGTTTTGGGGTGACCCTGCTGAAAGGGTCAAGTCCAACAACTTCAACATTTCTCGGACGACTGGTTGCAGCGATGGCCAGAGGACGCTCTCACCCACCCATGGTCTGGTGAGGTCATACCCCTGCCCAAGCAAGATAATACACTGCTGTCCAGAAAAACACCTGCTTGATCTGCTTGGAGGAAGAGAGATTCAAATCAAACATGACTTCTCACGTGGGCCTCAGGGGCCGGTGGGGAGTCAAGTTCCTCTGGCAATCAGAGGATAGGAAGGGGTCGGATAGTATGTACCAAAGAGAAGGATTTCTGTTTTTATCTGAGTTTAACTTTAGAGAATTATCATTCATCCAGCCTGGGACTCCCTTGAGGCAGTCTTTAAACTTAATCAAGGCAGAATCTGAGTTTTCGTGTAAGGATAGCAGAAGCTGTGTGTAGTCTGCATAGAACACCACTTACACACCCCAAACGCCAATCAATTGAGCCAAGGGAGGAAGGTAGAGATTGAAAAGAGTAGGGCTCAGTGTTGAGCCCCATGGAACGCCACATAATAGGGGCCTTGGGGAGGACGAAAACGGCTGACGGTGGACTCTATGATGTATCCTGTAGAAAAGACCTCAACCAAGAGAAGGCCTTCCCTTGAATACCTGCCATTCTGAATCGGTCTAAGAGGGTAGCGTGAAAGACTGTATTGAACACTGCCTATAGGTCTGATAGGGCTCTCATCGTCAAGCGTCCGCCATGAAGATGTTGTTTGATTTATTCCATTACTTCCAGTAAGGCAGTCTCAGTCCTCACCTCTTGTCGGAAGCTAGATTGCGAATCATGCAACAGACCATTAGATTTCAGGTAGGCGGAGAGCTGTTCATCAACCAGCTTCTCCAATACTTTTGCTGCTGCCAGCAAAGGTTAGTGTACTGCAGAGCAGGCGTCATGCTGGAAATACAGATCACTGAAGTCCAGGGCTCTGAAGTGAAAGAGTTATAACACCTTGGCCCTTAAATATTCACAAGCAGAAATCTGTTAGGCAGTTTACTTTTCAGTTTATATGATGTGATGAATCCACCGGAAAGAGTTTAGGGTGTGGTCATACTAGTTAGTTGTAGACAAGGGTCCTTGGCTGGCCATATGTATTTTTTGGTAAGTATATGCTGGTAGCTTTGCTACAACTAAGCCTAGTCTTTATTTTTTCGGAGTTGTATATAGCACAAACTTGACCCGAAGGTATCAGAACGCTGTACATGAGCGCCAGTTGCGTTACATAAGGACACATTCATTTTTGTTAGGCACTGGGAGATTAAGTGATTTGCCCTGAATCACAGGATGTTGAGCATCGTTGCGGAGACTCGAATGTGGTTCTCCAGATTTGAGGTCGACCGCTCTAGCCGTTAGGCCACATCCTCTTTCCTTGTAAGTTTTAGTACGTACCTTATAATTCTGTCATTTCTTCGAAGAAGTTGCTTATATACATGCTTAAAAACGTGTGATGGCAGAAACACACTACTGCAAACTAGACAAATGACTAAAGTGTTAAGTGAACATTCGCCTCAACTTTCCATTCAATTTACTGAGGACATAGAAACGTATCTTACACCAGTTGTCATAATTTTAAAAAACTACCATATATCCTTTGAAATATCAAATTGATGTGTATTGAGATCTCACCACATTTATATACAAAATGTAAAATTTACACAAACATTTACCACTATAGGATGGTCCACGAGGTAGTCCTTTGCTTTGAAGGTCTTCACTAAACCAGAGATGGGATAAGACATGCCGTGGCTAGGAAAAAAAAGTGTGTGCCATGTTATGAATGTGTTCTCTTCCATGGCTCACATCAGATATTTTAACCCTTAAAAATAATTATGCAAATGTTAAGTTTGTCTCACACTGGATCTCAATCATCGCATACTTAAAGTTATGTATTTTATAATATGAGTCAACGACAGAGTGAAATTCAAGGAGCGTTAACCTAAAAGTACATATAATAAAAACATAAAAATAAATAAAAACCTGAAACCTATCAAGCTTGGAGGGTAGCCTGATACCTGAAGCATCCCATGCATCTGGTAAAAGGCATTTCGTATCTTCAGACACATTTGCATCCGTCACTTCACATGCTAGAGGCTGCACCCTGGGCTGTTAGATGTATGAGGTTCCTGAAGAGCTCAGATGAATCATCTCATTTTGTAGCCACTGCTAACCAGTGCGGAATGCAAAACAGGCATGCAAAAATATGTAAAATGCCGTGCATCAAATTAATTAAACCCTTGCTTCTTTTCAAAAGATCCTTAACAGAGTCATTTCTCTAAATGAAAAGGACTTTCTTCCTTTTTAAAAAAAAGGATTTTCTAGACGTAGAACTTAGCAATCTCCATGGAATCAAATAGGGGCTAGATTGAAAACAGTTCCTTGGAACACCGAAAGGAACTATTAGTGATAATAATAACACCCTCCCTTTAGATGTTAGACATCAAAATGTTACGCCAATTCCCAGCTAGAACTTTATGTGCGTTTTTGTAATGTTCATCATGTAACGTTTTTTCGTGCAATGTTATGTTATCCATTGAGATACATCTAAGAATAATAAGTATCATGTTAACCCTTGTTGAAGCATCAGAGACTATAAGCATTATGTGATCTATGTATGTTTCCCAACTTGTCTCTTCTTTAAATGTTCGTAAAATAATACAAGTCTGGCTAAGAACATCTCTATCGAACAAACGATATTCTATCGTAAGATCGGTAAATACATCTATAATCAACAAAGAAGCAATGCACTGTTCCTTTGATGTCATCTAAAACAATGTTTTATTTTATTTAGAAAAAGAGGCTGAACATTCATTTGTCCTGATGAAGACAAAAGACTTTGTCGAAACGCGTTGACATACACAGCCCAATTCTACTTTTTCAGAGAGAATATTTTATTGTCAATTGTTATGATTTCTTATGTTGTGTTACAAAAAGGTCACACTAAGAATCAATAGTTTTTACTGTGTTTATCTTGTATACAGATCTATATGTATTTATTCAAATATTTACTATCAGAATTAAAAATTATTTTTGATATCATTACAGTCCATTGCACTATTTTCTTAAATTTTGTTATATGTGATATGTTTTCTTAATAGCCAGTTTCTTGTGTTGTAAGTCTGCCTGGGTATATACCTTTACATAAAAATTGTTTTCCCTGACCCAGGAGTCATATCCTAACCAGGGGGTCCTTGATACCTACACAGAAATGCCGTGTATCACACACAAACACACACACTTCATCCACCTTCCCCATAGAAACCCCACTAGAACCTTTCTGTAATGCAAATCAAAACATGGTTTGATGAAGTTCAAGGAAAAATCTAAGAAAAAAACCAACCTATATTTGGTTGCAGCATAACAATGAAAAAAAAATGTTAAATGTCTAAAACGTGTGGAAAGCCACTGACAAATATAACTGGATACCAACAAATATTGTCTACGAAGGGCATAAATCAGTCAGTTTAAGATGCCATCATTGTCATATTAGGACACAGAAGAGGTGTGATGCTCAAAAGCTTAGATTGCAGCCTTTGCAAAATGAATAATATTCTTCTCAGCCACATATTTCTACACTGAAAGGATTATTGCATTATCCACAACCTTTAAGGACTGTGTTGTGGAGGCTTAAAAATGTCTACACACCGTTCCATTCACTATCGATTTACGTAGAGATTTGGATTTTAAAAACCTTGAGATCTTCTAGGGACCAATCCTTATGAACTGCTAGTGCTTCAAAGCCAAAAGGGTGTAAAATAGGGGAAAGGCGCCCGGTGAAATGTTGGGCGACAGAGTTTACTTGTTAGCAATATAAGAAGAACTACTTTGTGGGTAATCACCACAGCACTTTATGCGTCAAATGTTTTTTGTAGAGCACGGGCTGGAGTTTCTAAACTGGGCCCAATGGGGGATTTGTTTGCATTTCACTTATTGACAGGGCACCACACCGGTAGAACAGGGTAATTACTCAGTATTATTTACAACAGGTAGTTCTTTAACAGCCTACAAAACGAAAACTCTGAAATAGGTTCAGTGTCTTCAAGTTAATTATGGCACCCATTCCAACAATGTGCAGCAAGAAGGTAACATTACTGGCATAAATGATGAATCAGACAACCTATGGGGACATTTACCACTTTTCAATAGATTTCAAGGACCAGGAAGGAGAATGGTGACCAATTATAGTTCTGTCATATCAATGGGAGATGCGTAGTTTACAATTAAAAACATGATAAATGTACCCTTCTAGCAGATTGTGGGCATACATGGTCCTATGATGCCCATATATTGAATACTGATTGCCATAGTATAATGGTGATAACCACTGTTCTATTGTGAGAAATAATAGTGTAAAGGCGTCCAACACTGACTTAGTGCAGACATCCTTGATACTATGGTGGCCTTTTCCGTGCAGGATGGTGAATCAGGCGCAATGTAGACCATCACTGGAATATTGCAGGCACCCTTGGAACACTGGTTGTGCCCCCAGGTGTAACAGGGGGCACTTATTTCCTACTATTGGCACAATTGGCATTACAGGCCACCAACGGAGGTTCTGGCATAAAGGTGGCTGTCCTCTCCTTGGCACATTGTGGCCATCACTGGCTTAATGGTGCTCCCAATACCCGACATACAAATGGCATTCTTAGCCAGCGTGGTAATGTTGCATCGGCATGTGAGACAACACCTATCCATGAGGGGCAGCTGTACATGTGAAAAGGACAGGCTAATGTTTGGAAACCAAGCGTGTATTTACTACAAAAAGGAATAGGTAGTATTTCTGAACAGTAGCAGTGTGTTTCAGATAAAAACAATCTTGTGTTCAGCAGAATAGAGTTTAATTACCCCCAAAAAGTGTGTATTTGATAAGAACATGTGTCTGTTTTTAAAAACTAGTAGCTGTTTGGATTCCTAATTATTGCATTTCCAAAATAAACATAAAGCCGATGTACAAGTGCTAATTTATGCCGGCTACTTTGTTGGCCCAGAGGGCAGTTGATGCTATGGCTTTTATTTCATGATTCTACTTCAGGCGTTCAATCAGTAAGAATTGATAAGCCTTTTCTGACTTTATCAGGACCACTTTTTGAGACCAGAGTCTGTGAAACTGATGTGCCTTAAAGGATAAGACCATTGTTGGTACCGTTAAGAGCCCTGTAACCAAAGGGATAGTGTTTTAGTCAAAAGATGTATTAATTCATTAACTATAAAAAATAAAAAAGTAATTTTTTAAAACAATATTATGGACACAATATTTATGTCAGACAATAGTCTGCTAACGATATTCTGGTACTGTGACCCACATGACTACACAAAGTTAATGTAACTGGTATTGAGGGGGGGGGGGGCGTTGCCAAGCAACATGGCCGACAGGATATGAGCTTTTTATTTCCCGGCCGGCCCTCCGAATAATTCTGCTTAATCCTGGTATCCGGACTCCTGAACTAGCCCTGAGCACCGCCAAGACTAAACGAGAAATACCGCCTGCCTGGCCTGCTTGATGGAACGCGGTAAAGAGGTGACATAGATCGGGTCCTCGAGGCGGGACTGGCCACAAGATACTGCAGCTTGATAAGGAAGTAATGGAGGTCCGGGGTTTGTCTATCCACCCCTCACAGGCTGTTGCCCTGGGGTGCAGGCCAGTTCCCTTGTCCCATGGGATCGCCCCCCCAGCATAGCAACTGAGGGTGCCTTTAGTGGTGCAGAATTCATAGCAACTGAGGCGGGGGCCTTTGGAGGTGCAGAGCTCATAGCAACTGAGGGTGCCTTTGGAGGTGCAGAGCTGACTCAATGGAGAGGTGGCCCCAGGCCCCCCAGCTGAACAGGGACAATGGTGAAAGAGCTGCTGAGACAACCCGTAGCACCACACTCCAGACATCATAGCGAGATCTGGGCCGGGGCGTCCCGGAACGCTGCTGCATCTTCCGAAGAGAGACCCGGCAGCCCTGGAGATCACAGGAGCTGCGAGGGCCGGAGCGGCTGGACCTTCACAGACCGCGAGAACAGACTCAGGCGAGTGTGCAGCGATGTCGAGGTTGGGGGACGCTGCGATGCTTGGAGCACGGCTGTTGACAGAGTGCTGAGGGGTCCCTGCACGGCCTGGCGCTCCCGCTGCTGAGAGCATCCAGCGTGGGGCCGAGTATTTCAAGAGTGGGGCCCAGTGTACCAATGGAGCTGCAAGTACTGCAACAGCCGGGCCTTCATAGGCCGCAAAGAAATGAAGTTGAGTGCCTGGTCCGAGGGGCCACCCGAGCGGAGGTCCGCCCGAGCGGAGGTCTGGAGGGGAGCGGTCCTCGAGACCTGGGCTTCAGATATGCTGGCAGCATCTGGGGATGGGGCGTCTGGGGGGGCACTGGCTCGCTGTCGACGCCCCCTCCACCAGCCCACATAGTATTGTGAGGGGGTGTGTCAATCTCAAGTGAAGCCGAACAGGCATGGACGGGGCCATCTGTGGCACTGCGGGCTAGTAGTCAAGGTGGACTCTGGCGCAAAGAGATAAGCTGTGCCCATGCATGGAGCCCCAGGACGCTAACAAGGGTCACATTGAGGGACACGGCCACAGGTAAGTAAGATTGGTGGGGGTTGTGAATATTGAAACAGTTCTCCCTGCTCAGCCAGACGTAGCATAAGGACACCACGTTCACATACTGGTGCTGGCACCCGCATCCCCACTGAGGTGACAGGAGGGAGGGGACCACCTGGGGTACCACAGTAGAACCTGAGCCTGGATGACTCCTTCTTGGAGGACTGCGGGGCTGGCCTGACACTCGGGAAGAAGAAGAGGAGAGCGTGACAATGATCTTAATCGCTGGGGACCAGTACGGTCACAGGTCCTGGGGGATTGACGGAGGCTGTGCACAGGGTGCTGGTGCTGAGGGCCGTGCTGGGGTCCCACAATGCAGATCAAGGAAGATTGGGTGCACTGTCCTAAAACAACACAGGACCACGCAGCACCATCAGAAGAGCCTCTGCTGCCCTGCAGCATAACTGTTCCACCACCCCAGCACCATCTTGAAACTGGGGGGCTAACAAGCAGCATCCATCATCAAATTCCAGTGGGGGCACAGGTCCCGGGGCAACCGGGGTCTGGCGGGTCACAGACTGGTTGTGTAGGAGGCGAGTGTTTGGCTCGTTGACCGGGAGGAGTGCGTCACTGCTCATTCAGGCGTGCGAAGACACAGGAGCTGACCTTGTCCTACTTCGGGTGGCCGCTCTAGAAGCTAACATGGGAAAAGATAAAGGCACCAGCTCAGGCGGCCCAAACACCATCATTTAGTATACTACACCACACCACCCCCCACAACGTATCATGCATCAAACGACCGGGACCGATGAAAAGGACTGAGGGTTGAACAGAGCCTTCGCATGCAGAGCTGATGGCTGGCAATGAGGGATCATGAAAGGCGCTGGAGAACCGGACTGAGACAGTCTCCATCGACGTCAAACTTCTTTGGGCAGACCTTCGCAAAGTAGCCGACAAGGTGACAGTGACAGTTGAAGAGGAAAATGGCTCAAATAACCACTACATCATATGCCGTCCAGAGGATACAGAGGGCTGAGCCAGGCGCAGTAAACTTTGCGTGCTGGGCTTTCCCGAACAGGTGGAGCGGAGATCGGCAGAGAAGTTTCTCGAGCGGTGGATCAAGACGCAGCTGCACCCTGCGGGTCTCTTGGACCTCTTTGCGATTGAGAGAACCAAAGGGCCCTAGTTCACCCACCGCCGCTGGGTGCACCCATGCGTGCATTTAGTGGCAAAAATATTGAACTACAGAGGCTGGGGCTGCATCTTTGGGGTCGCTAGAGAGCAACAAGACATATGCTTCGAGAACAATAAAATCTCCATTTATCTGGACTATACCAAACAAGTTCAGGAGCAAAGGAAGTTGTTTCTGGGAGTAAAGCGGAAACCGAGAGACATGATTCTTCAATATCTGTTGCTAACCTTGCTAAAGTCAAGGTGCTGGCGCAGGGGAAGACACACTTTTTTGAAAATCCTGAGGAGGTATGAGAATGGCTGGAGATTCGTGGGTATTCCCTCCCTCCACGGGAAAAGAGGAATCCGAAGCAGCGGTGAGTCGCCAAACAGTCACTGAGAGCCCGACCATAGGAAGGCAGAGTGGAGTCTCTGGCTGCGGGCCCAGATCAAAGGGTAACAGTTGGGAGTGACGGCACCATTCAGATGAGTGCTGACATCCCTGCCACTTTGAGGGCGGAGGGAAACCTGCAAATTTGAAAGCCGTAGATCAGACGCAGTGGCTGGGTGCAACAGTTGACGAGGTCTCAGAGAATTTACTGGAGTAGGATACGGAGGTGGCTGAAAAGTCAGGGCCTGGTTGCCAGCAATGATGCCCTGACTAGACTGGATGCAGTTACCCATTGTTTACATGTGGTGCTGGTAGGGGGGGGCTTGATGGGCGGGGCAGTCTGGACAGAAAGTTTGTCGTAAGGGTATGAAGTGGGTTTAGCTTCGGGACCAGAAAATCCTATCACCAGGATTTGAGTATTTGGCCTGGGCAGACCCTAGGTCCCCGGGGTGGGTGAGACTGGACCACTTGTACTTTGTTGGATGATAGAATTGGCCCCAGTTGAGAGATTCAGGGTGACGTGTACGTCCTGGCACGATTCAGGGGTAGGCATTTACGTAAGCACTGTTGTATCCAAAATGTCCGTGGGTGGGGAGGGGTTATTACTGAAAGTCTTCTTTATCAGGTTTGGTTCGTAGGTGTGCACCATAGCAGAGCAGGGCTAGGCAGGCAGGTACCGGCATTTGACAATGACATGAACTTATCTCACTATGGGGACGGAGTTTACATTTTTGACCTGGAACGTGAGGGGCATGGGCCCTTGTATCAAGCGGCATAGGGTATTCAATTTTTCTAAAACGCCATCATGTTTCAATAGCATGCCACCAGGAAACGCACCTGGATGACAGTGGCACCACTTCAGTGGCAAAAAAATGGTGAGGCCAAATACATCATTCCTCTTTCTCTACATACGCCAGGGGAACAATGATTTGGGTTCACACCAACCTACAGTGAATCTGATATTAACTGCAGATACTCTATATGGCAGGGAAATTGTCAATCAATACATATGCCCCAAACACAGATGACCCCATGTTTTTTCAGGTCATTCTGGACTAGCTGTCTAATAACCTAGACGTCCCATTCATATGGATGGGAGACTTTAATTGTGTCCTTCACTCAGAACTGGATAGACATCCCCCCAAAGTTGGCACAAAACCTCTAATGTCTCGAAAGCTGCAAGAGGTCATGCATGAATTGGGGGCTTGTGATATCTGGCGGAAGCTTCATACCAAGCTACCACTCTTCACGTCATTCACTTACACACGGTACGCGAAGTAGACTAGTTAGAGTCTCTGGCACACCGTCATTTCCTGAGTCTGTAATGACTCAGCTGGTGCGTTACCCATCTGATCATGCTCCAGTGAGATGCTCGGTGCGGTGGGGATCCGACATACTGGGCCCTAGGACATGGAGATTCCTTGCCAGACCTGCTTCAGCATGAAGTGGGTGGGGCCGTCCTCTTCATGGTGGTAACAGATAACCTGGGGGAGAATTGGGGGACCTACTGGGAGGGCTACTGAGTGGAAGGCCTTAAAGGCAGTACCATAGGGGGCTAGCATGGGTTTGGTGTGCGGGGTCAGGAGGCAGCTACTCGGTGAGCTGAATAGGAAAGAGAAAGTTCTCACAGTTATACAGGCGATCAAAGCCCTTTGTGCAAATCAAGTGTCCTAGTTGGTTGCATCGCCAGAGTGGCGTGGCCTTCGTGATCTTGCCTTCCCACCCCAGACTTTGCAAGGCAGTCTTCCATATTCTCACCACATGTGCAGTGGATCCCGTCAAGTTGGAGCCCAGCGTGCAGCCATATACTGCTCCTTCAAAACTCCCACCCAGCAGCAACCACCAGTCAATCTGAAAGGCTGTGTCACTTTGTGGTCTGTACATGCATTGATTGATAACTGCAAGGTGAGAAGCCCAATAATAGCGCTATATATCTGGCAACCAGATTCCCCCGTCGAACCATCCCCGTGTGAGCTTATGGATAGCTATGCACGGGGACCTGCCCTCCCAGAGCAGGTCTCTCAGGAGGTAGTCGATTTCTTTGAAATACAAGGGGCGGACATCGTTTGGGGCGTTTTGCAAGGTGTAAAGAAAGCGAGGAAGGGACATCATTTTAAAGAGGGCAGCACGACCTAATAGGGAGAGAGGGAGCGTCTTCCAGGTGCCTGACGTCTGATTTGAGACGTGCCAAAGGCGGTAGCATGTTTAGTTCATAGAATCTAGTGGGATCCTTATAGGGACCCTAATCCCCAGGTACTTGAAACTGTCGACTCCTTCGACTAGGGGAAGCCCACGAGGGAACAAAGGTAGCCTCCTGCTAAGGATGTAGATCATAGGTGGACCAGTTTTATCCTGTAGCCAGCAAAATCCCTGAAGACCCAAAAGATGTCAAGGATCACGTTGAGAGAGGCAGCCGGGGAAGCCAAGTAGAGCAAGATGTCATCCGTATACAATGAGATGCGATCCTCCCATCCCTGAGCCCATTTAAGGCCTCTGACAACAGGATCTTTACAAATTCACAGAGCAAGTGGCTCGAGAGTCAGGGCAAAGAGAAACGACCAGTGGCCTTTTTACAAGTTTATTTATGTCACCTGGCCCAGCCCCTACTGCAGGTATATTAAGAGGCCTTTGAGACCGGGATGCTGCCCCGAAGATGCACAAAGGGGAAATTGTTATGCTATTCAAACCGGAGGGGGAATAATCAAGGTCCGTAGCATATCGGCCCCTCACTATGATAAATTCAGATATCAAAATATTGTGCAAGATCCTGGCGACTAGTCTGGCCCCTCACATGGCAAACCTAGTGCATGAAGATCAGTGCGGGTTCACACCAACCTGCAACACTGGTATAAATATTAGACGTCTGACACACATTCAGCATGAAGTGTGGCACTGCAACAAGGAGTTGGCCTTGGTCTTCATAGACTTAGAAAAGGCATTTGATTCAGTGGTCTGGGGGTACCCACTGGAAGTACTCTGAATTGCCGGCTTTGGCCTGCGGTTCCACTGATGGGTGCAGATACTATACACTGCGTCCAGTGCTAGAGTCCGGGTGGGACATAGCAGATCGGGCGAGTGGCACCTGGGGATAGGGGGCATGCCAGGGGTGCCCATTCTCCCCCTTTTGTTATCCTTGGCAATAGAATAGAGCCGCTGGCGATTTGGGCATGCAGAGATCTGTGGCATCAACACAGGTGGGACCCCATGTTATATCTTTGTATACAGACACCGCTTTATTCTACATCTCATCCCCCCGGAAGGTGGTCTCAAAGCTCCTTCAGATTCTAGAAGAGTTTGGTGGATGCTCGGGTTTACGGCTAAATAGGCCCAAACCATTAATATTCCCCCTGGCTTGATTGGCCGGCCACCCCCGGGATGCCCTTCCTCTATTTATTTATATTCTTATATAGCGCAGGACTCAACCCCCGAAGGGGTATCTCCGCGCTTGCGCTACTGCTTAAGGGTGCCCAATCAGGATTATAGACTGTGATGTGCTTAGGAAATTGAGAATAAGTATGTTTTAAGGGATTTCCTAAAGGTCTGGAAATTGATATTTTGTCTCAGTGAGAGAGGGAGTGAGTTCCAGAGTGTCGGGCCCTTATAGGACAGGGCTCGACCTCCCTGCCTAGCCCTCTTAATCCTGGGGACCTGGTGCAGCAATTGGTTGCTCGACCGCAGGGAACAACCAGGACTATAGAGGTTGAATTTTTCAACCAGGTATTTAGGGCCTGAACCAAAGAGGCACTTGTGTATTATAGAGCAAACTTTGAACTTAACCCGTTGCCGAACAGGCAACCAGTGCAGTTTAGCCAGCAGGGGACGTGAGGGGGACCTGGGCAGAGCGTTAAGGACCAATCTTGCTGCGGCGTTCTGGGCCACTTGTAGTCTATTAAGTTGTTCCTCATTGGCTGAGATGAGGCCATTACAGTAGTCCAACCTACTGACTACAAGAGTCTGGACAAGTGTCTTTCTATGGCTGTCGGGCAGGAATGGGAATACACGCCTTAAGAGTCCGATAACACGGAAGCAGGATCCAATTACCTGATTAACATGTTCTTTGAGCAATAATGGCTGATCTAACCGCACACCAAGGTTCTTTACTATCTGCCTAGGACTTGGTACTGGTCCTAGGTCCAGGGGCCACCATTCTGGAGACCACAGGAGAGGGGCCTCCCCAAACAACATAACCTCCGTTTTGTCTTCGTTGCATTGGAGGCAGTTTAAGGCCATCAAATCAGATACCGCCCTCATACCATCAGCAAAATATTTTTTTATTGCAGGTGTGAGGGACTGAAAGGGGAACAGAAGCTGGGTGTCGTCGGCATACGACACCGGGGTGAACCCATATGCTCTCACAATGTCAGCCAAGGGGGCCACATACACATTAAAAAGTGTAGGGCTTAGACATGAGCCTTGTGGCACTCCCTTGGTGAGCTCCCTAGAGATGGAATGAAGGGAGCCCAATCTTACACCTTGTGACCGGCCTGAGAGAAAACTCTTCAACCAGGACAAGGCAGCGCCTCCTATACCCACCTCCCTTAGACGGCCGAGAAGAATCTCATGTGACACCGTGTCAAAGGCAGCGGATAAATCTAACAGCACCAGAATCATAGAGCCCCCTCCATCCAGTACCGTCCTGATGTTATCGGTCATGGAGAGGAGGGCGGATTCGGTGCTGTGATTAGGTCTAAACCCAGATTGGTAAGAAGTCCAGACCTTCCGCTGCCTCGATGTATTTAGACAAATGGGTGTTCACATGTTTCTCGGTCATCTTGCTAAGGTATGGCAGGAGGGAGATGGGTCGGAGGTTAGAGAGGTCTGTCCATGGCAGCGCCGTGTTCTTCCGAATGGGATTCACCACCGCTTCCTTCCACTCCAGAGGCACCTGTCCCTCCTTGAGGGAGAGATTTATTACAGATTGAATCTCAGGTCCAAGCAGAGTGCTAAAGGAGGCAACCATTTTAGCGGGCAGAAAGTCATCAGGGGACCCCGTTTTAATATAACTGATCAGAGAGGCAAAATCAGAGTCATTGACTGCGGGGAACATCATTAGTGACTTGTCATCATGTATGGATATTTGAGTGGGGAGGGAGGTATTATTCCTTTGACTGGAGGCCTTCGTGATTTTGTCATAGATCAGCTCTATTTTGTTCTCAAGAAATAGAGAGATATCATCACAGAGAGACTGAGAAAAGTCATCAGGACTCTCACAAGCTATCAGTTTTACAAAGGCCAGTAAGATTTTATACAGTTCTTTGGAAGAATTGCCAGCCTCAGCAAGCTGCTGGGCAAGACAGTTCTTCCTTGCCAGTCTAATGTTTTTATAATAGCTGGACTGAGCATCTAAGTTTGCTTTCTTATTGCGGTGGGAGACGAATCATTTTCGGTATTTGGGCATTCAGGTGGCAGCACAGGATGCACAGATACTGCAGCTCAATGTCTACAAGGCAATTGATGCATTGAAACGATCTGTGAGTTTCGGAAACACTCTCCCTCTAATGGGTAGATTGGAGATCGCTAAAATAGTAGTGCTACCCCGCTGCCTGTACATGCTACACAATGCACTATGCTCAATACTAAGGTGGACACTGGACTCCTTACTAATAGAACTGTATTGGGCTAGCCACTGTAGCAGAGTGGCGCTTGCCATATTGAATTGCACATATGAGGGCGGTGGGTTAGAGGCACCGAGATTAGACCTTTATTATTACATAGCACAGTTACAACATGCTGCTAGGTGGTTTGATGATGGCGACAATTGGGAGAAGAGACTGCTCCACGATAGGGTACCGGCAGTCAACCTGCCGTTGCTGCTACTGGAGGGAGCGGGAGTCTCTGACATGGTGCAGTAGGTGGTTAAGAAAACCACATTCACCTGGCAGACCTTTGTGGAGTGAATCCTGAAAGGTGCTCTATTCCACCAGGAACTGTTAGTGTTGGACCTAGCACCGGTCAGCAGAGTGATGGCTAACATGTCCTATTGGACTTGGCAGGAGAAGGTGGTTGTGTAGAGTTATTGCGGACCTATACCTGGGCGAGAGTTTTATCACATATGAGCAGGCATGCAGTGATTTTGGGCTGGGACGGGGACAATATCTACAATAAGCTGCACTCTCTAACATTCAAAGCAATATGGCCCACATATCCCTCGCTCACGTCCAACACCCAGACCCTGGACAGAATTCTCATGTGCAGAGCTGGCGAGCGCCTCATATCTCTGTTATATTAGGCCATGAGGGAGGACGCGATTGACCTTCCCCCAGGGCATTCGCAACATGGAATGCAGACACAGAGACACCTCTGGGGGATGGGGACTGGAAGATGGTGGGCGCTCTCACACACACAATCTCATGTAATGTCCGCTTCAAACGTATTCACTACAATTTTGATAATCGTACATACATGACCCCGGAGAGAATACACCGCATGGCTCCAGACAAACACAACACTTGTCCCAGGTGTCATAAGGAGGGGGCTAATTTCCTGCATTTGACCTTGGACTGCCACGAGGTATGATGCTTTTGGACAGCGGTAGGGGAGAGGGTCTGAAGTAGTGTTAGCCGTCGTGTACAACTGATGCCAAACACTGCCTGCTAGGTTTAATACACAAACATAAACAAACCAAGATGGCTTATAAGCTCCAGCAACTACTACTAGTGTTTGTGCGGTGTAGAGTTGCGATTGTCTGGATGGGGGTGCAGGCGCCTGAGGTCACGGTGTGGCTGAGGGATGCACGTGAATGGATCTTAGTGGAAGAGGTGCACATGAAAAGGTGTTGTAGGGACGAGAAACTAGAAGAGGACCTAAGAGCGTGGAGGGAACTCAGCCGAGCACTGCTGTTTGAGGAGACACAGGCAAACCCTCGAATTACATCTGGGGGTAGCAGTTGCCTGAGCTCTGAAGAGGAAAGGGATTCACTGGCTGGTGTATTGGGAGGGACCCAATGCCCGGGAATGTAAATAATGTGGCTATTTCTATGCTATTTAGGAAGGCTCATTACGGAATGTACACCTGTATTAATTCTTACCAATAACGAATAAATAAAGGTAATAAACAAATGTTTTAAATGGTATTGGTATTTATGTAGCATATTGCTACCATTGGGTAACCTAAAAGTACTGTGTAGTCTTTTAGTTTGAAAATAGTTGCAAGCGGGAGCTTTGATGAGTGATTGCTTTCCCACTGTGCTGCGAGTCAGACTTGTGTGACAGAAGCCTTGACTGTTTGGTGCTAGCCAAAGCCCATATGCATGAAGAGTGCATGTTTGTAGTATGTCTTATGTGGGAATTGTTATGTGCTGCGCATAAAGCCCTGAGAAGAATCCTGATGTTATTGCACCTACGTCCGTTTGTTGTGTGTAAGAATAGTGTGGGACGGGTTGAAATCCTACTATCACTGTTTCGGTCCAAGCATATTTCGTAGTGCTGAGTTTGGTCTGTTCACACTGATGCAAGTGTGGTTGCTTTGTCCCAACTGGTGCAAGCAAGGACATGCAGGCTTGGGCGATTTGTCTGATAAGCTTGAGGAGGAGCAAGTATTTATAGGTGCCTCGTTAGTTCACAGTCAATGTATTTATTCAATAGAAAATGACAGCTATCGGATCATACCTATTTAAAACAATATTGGTATGGCTTTCATTGAGGCATTTTCCCTTTTTGATGGTCCATTCATGGATGATGAACTGAATTTGTCCGAAATTATTAAGTCCTTTCGTGTGTGAAGATCTGTGGTACTTGAGTGAGGAAGTGAAACTGAATAAAGTGTAAACTATTGGTTCAATGGTTAAAATAAGTGTAATTATTTTTAAACCAAGCTTTATGCACCCAGTGTTTGCATGAAAAGAGGTTTTCTCTATTTTTAATTGAGTGCACTTTATATAAGGTGAGCCCTTCCTGATATACTTGATGGGAAGTGATGTTATTTTGCTGCATCAGTTTATGAAAACTGCATAGATAAAGTTATTGTACGTTCTTTAAAACTACTTGTTGAACTAGCCCTCTCTGCAGGGTCGCCCCCAAATGTTTTCCTTCCCCCACCCCTTTTTGTTGAATTAGTTTTTGTTTGTTTTACTGCTATTGGCACTTTACCACTGCAAGGCAGGGCTAAAGTGCATGTGCTCTCTACTTAAAACATGGCAACATTGACTTGCCCACAATTAACATGTTTAATTTACATATAAGTCCCTAGTAAAGCACACCACATGTGCCCATGGCATGTAAATTAAATGCTACAGGTGGACCTGCAGCACAGATTGTGCCACCCACTTCAGTAGCCCTTTAAACAGGTCTCATGACTGCCATTGCAGAGCCATTGTGCAGTTTCGACCTGGCCATTTAACTGTATTGCTAGGCCCAAACCATCCTTTCTAATACATATAAGTCTCCCCTAAGTTAGGCCCTAGGCAGCCCCAAGGGCAGGGTGCAGTGTATTTCAAAAGATTTACATGTCCAGGTAGTGAAAAGCTTATAAATTAGTTTATCACTATTGCAAGTCCTATATCTCCCATAGGTTAACATTGAGATTTCCTTATTACTTTTTATAAGTGTAGTTTCCAATTGGGAAACAATGGATTTTTTTAGTTTGGGGTCTCTGAACTCACAATTTAAAATCACAATTTATGGGAAAGTTGGATTTTAGGTTGCAAGTCTGAAAATGCCACTTTTAGAAAGTTGGCTTTTTATTACTTTAACTATTCTGTGCCTTCTGTTGGAATTGGAATACATGTCTGGGGTGGGTGACGGCTGGGCCTTGTTCATTACCACTAGACAGCCACACACAATGGGAGCTTAAGTGTGAATTCATGGGCCTTAATGGGCTATTAACTGGCTTGATGGGCAGGGTGGAGCGAAGCACAACCCCACTTGCACCTGTATAGGCTGTGCCCTGTCTCCACACAGTAGGCCTAATGACCCTCTATCGTCACTCTAGCCAGCTTAGAGCAAGGGGATTCCCTGCAATTCAAAGCCACTGTCTAGAAGCTTCGCCCACCTTCCAAAATCAGCACCTAAGTATAACTTCTTGATCTCAGACACGACCACTTGAGTACACATCTCGACCTGTGGAGACCCTGCCAGGAAGGATGACTGATATCCTGCTGAAAGACTGTCAGTCAGCTGGATTCCTGCTCTGCTGTAATGACCTGCTGCCTCCCATTTGGATGGTAGTGAGAAGGACTGGAACTGCACTTGCCAACCCAGAACCAAATTGAAACCAAGGGCTTGCTGGATCGCCTCCTGTTTCCTGAAGTCTCAGGGACACAAAAGACTTACAACTCACCATCTACAGCACCTGAACTCTGTCATCTGTAAGTTTACAATGCCAAGTGGTGCCACCCCAGCCTGGACCCTTGGAAGTGGGCCTATGGTGCTCTGCCTTCTTTGGTCCGTATTGCAGGCAACGCCGGATGACGCGAAGCCTTACAAATCAACACTGTGCACCAGGATTTAAGGTCCTGTGTTTAGCGGGTGCAGGGGGGTCCCTGTAACGGCCCATGCTCCATAACGATAGGCCTGAACTTGTGACTTTGTCCTTAACTGGCGTGACCACAAAACCACAGTTGGCTCTCTCTGCTTTTTTGAGCTATTTTCACCTAATTCTTTAAAAAAAAATCATCTCTCAAGTTCTACTAATTGGATTTTTGTCATATTGGTCTGATGTGGTTAATTAAATTAAGCTCTTTTTTCTAACCTGGTGTGGATTATTTTTGTGTGATGTTTTTCACTGTTTTACTGCATTAAGTGTTGCATAAATACTTTATACATTGCCTCTTAAGCTAAGCCTGACTGCTCTGTGCCAAGCTACCAGGTTAATTTAGGGTGTGTACCTGACTTACCCTGACTAGGATTGTGGTCCCTACTTGGACAGAGGGGATACCTCTGTCAACTAGAGAACCAATTTCTACCACTACTGTTTAATTAGGATTCCGATCTTCTTGCCTTCCTTTGAGGCTCAGGAAAAACCTCAGACACTTCAGAACGGAATTATTAACATATTTGTATATATCAAAACGTCCCTTCGCGATTTGTAAACATCTACAAGTCATCTCAAAACCCTTTAATTATCGTGGACAAGTACTGTTATGGTCCAATGCAATGTAAATAATTGTAACATAATATACATGAGACGAGTAAGTACTAAGTTATAATTTTTGATCCTACTTGGCTCCAAGTGTTGCTGGCTTAAATTCCACAATTTGATGTTTTGCCCTTTAATATTATAGACATTCTTGAAGGATACTACCTTGCGAATACATCAACTGAGCTTAAGTGTTGATTCCTACATAGAACAGGCAGGGTACCCGATCTTGTTAGGGTGAGCAATTTCAAACTCTACTGCATTAGCGTATTTCCGCTACACGTCCTTCTGGCATTTAATCATTCCACATTTTTTACCTCAAGTCACTTTACTCTTCTGTTTCAGTACTTTATGCGGATTGCTAAATTGGTTTCATCATTTTAAGCAGATCTATTACAAGTTCCAATCATCTTGACTAATCCAACAGTCAAGAGTAAAGCACATTATCAGTGACCATCTTCTGATAGCTGATCTCGGCAGGTCATGACACTGTTGAAAGAAGACTACTGGTGAAACACCCCTTGGTTTGTAAATTGATGAAAGGAGCCCAGTGGATGTAACCACCAACTAGCAAGAATTCCATATGTGGGGCTTAAATATGGTTCTGTATTGACCTGAGAAGATATCCGCCAAGTTCAAAATGCTAGTACATCTTGTTTCTTACAATAGAGTATTGGATGTGTGAGTCTTGAATAAGAGTTCCTTTACATAGAAAGGTGCCATGTTTTAACATTACAATGCGGACACAACTAAATATCTCACCTATTTTGCAGCGTTCTCCTGACTAATTGAAGATGTGAGTAGTCTGGTTGCATCAAAAGTGTATGACACCACATGGCACTTCAGTCAAACTGTACAAACGCATCTGCTCTATGCAGACTGGCTTTGTCGCTTAGTTTGGAAAGGTAGATGATTTTGCTAGTGGACCTGGGAGACATTGATTCTGAAGTGTTTTTACATTCAACAGGAAAAACTATGGCGTCAAAAGCAGTGAAAACAGTAGCTATGGAGTGGTCTGGTGTATGCACATATAATCATTTGTATTTAATTAACAAAATTACCTTGTTGGTGTGTGAGTAAATGTTCAGAAATAATGATACTTGCATAGGAGTCCTGGTGCAGAATATTGGCTTTCCTATCTACCATAAAGGAAAAGTCATGAATCTCTTAAAAGATGTAACAGTTCATATGAAAGGTATCCTAATTCTCAAATCTGCAAAAACTGCATGCTAAGCGCAGAGCCCTACATACTTCCATAGGAAATAGGCATTTCTTACTTTTAACATGTGTATAGAAACAATGTAGACCAAAACACACACCCTTACCCAAGACCGGTTCTCTTACTGCTATTAAGAGCACCAGCTGGGCTTTCAGCACAAGCAGCATGCTCTACCTCACCTTGCCCTTCTGTAACCCTGGCACCTGTGAGATGGGTTCATTTCTCCTCATGCCTGGAAAGTGGTAAAGGTATCCTTTGGCTCACTTGTTGAGCTAATCATGACATCTCTTGGCTCACTCAGTGATATTGGCGAGGTTTAGCTTCTTATCTTCAGTACAATTAAGTTATACGTTTTGTTGTAGTAGCCGGGTGACAGTGACACCTGGTTATCCCACAATCATTTGTCAGCACTTTTGAAGGACCAGTTAAAGAGGTCGAGGACACAAAACTGAATCCTTTAGGTACTCCATGTAATCCAGCAACATATAACTAAGAAATCACAGCCCAAAGTAGCCGGAGGCACAACATTTACATAGTTAAGGGATCTGAACTTACCAGAGATGAACCCCAGCATTTCCAAAGCCGATACCCGCAAAGGCACTGGCCAGATGCATGGAAAACCTGGCTTCACGGTCATCTGAATTCTTCACAGCTCTGCAAAAACAAACGTGACAAAATTAAAAAAAGAACAGAAATTAATGTGTTTCCATTTAATGTCTGCAGTCGTCCACTTGATTCCACTCCTTACAGGTACTGGTGAAATTATCAACACAAGCATTTCTACCCAACCTGTTCCCAAAGCAACGATTGGACAACTATTAGGGTAGGGAAACACAGGAGAGAAAGCAATCTTATTCAAAGCCTACATTTCATGCCCTTTACATGAAGATACCCATTTTAAAGGAGCGTTGAACAGTGCTTTGTCGTTTTTAAAATGGGGTAACGTGTGGAGCCTTCCTAGGTCTCGCACTTTCATTTTTACCAGCATACCTGAAATTGAGCTTTTGTAACAAGTTCTCTATAAAATAAAATTGTCATCCAGGGGCAGACAGACCGTGATGAGCTATCCAGATGTGCTTGCATTGTATCGCAAACCCAGGTTGTTAAATTGACTCACATTTGCAATACAATACATTACATATGCACTGGAAGCCAATGGATGTGCATGTGACCATCAATATAGACGGGCATTGTTAAGGCACACAAAGGGTTTAACAGCATTACCACCACATCTGTGCAAGGGCTTGATAAGAAATTATAGGATGCTTAAAAACGAGGCATCACCTCATTAGTCTGGAAGTCCTCAACAACCTCAAGCTGCAATGCCGGATAAAAAAACTCTTGCTTCAAAATAAACCAATCCCAAACCTCTGCAGTACAGAGGGTACCATGCGGCTGCCCCTTCTCCTCCTCTGCAGTGCAAGCTGCTGACCAGAATTGGTAGAAGATTCTGAGTGGGTCTGTATCCCTGAGTCAGTCAGTGCACACTGCGCTGGAGTTCGTAGATGCATTAGTAATGTATCACTGTACAAAGTGCTTCTCCTTTGGCCAAGTAGAATGTAATGCCCTTGGATTCCTTCACTTGTCTGCACCCTCTGTTAGTTGAAAAACATCTTTCTAGGTTACCACCCAATCCTCTGGAACGAGTTCCCACAATCATTATTCTTTTAAGTCAGTGATAAAAGACAGCTGGAACCCCACTTTAAGGAACATTGCTTTCACCACAGTATTTTAGTCCGATCACTACAAGCTCAAATTCGGTTTCCCAGTCACATCCCACACAGGATGATCTGAATTCTAGATAAAACATTGATGCTAGGTGATTCCCCCAAGAAAATCAGCCACTTTGAGTTCCTTCAAATGTTCAGCAGTGGCGGCTGGTGATATTTGAAAGTGGTAAGCATAAACGTTGGGCATGACTTTTATATAGCGAGCAACACAAACAAGTCAAATGGACAAACCTGGGGTCCAGGGTGGGTCCCTCTCCCAAGAAAAAAATGGGAAAATAATTGTCAAATGGTGCATTTTAAACAAATGAATGTAGTGATTAAGCAAGGCTTACAAAGCTTTGGAAACATATAGTTTTGAAATATTAAACACATTAAAAACTGCACCATATCTTACTGCACTAATATGTTTAAGTTACTGGAATGTGTGAATTGTACAGCCTGACAGCTTTAGCCCTTTTAAATGTATGCTTTCCCAGTGTCTTGCACTGCATGCAGCATTAACTTTGGAAAAAATGCTCTAACCAGGCTTCGGGAAGCACCCACAGCTGCTGGCTGCAACCAGTTATATAGAAATATGTGCAGACAAGTATATAAGTGGGATGAGAAAAATAAGGGGTTCTCTATAAAGGAACATGTCAAATACATTTTTGTGATTCCCATAGTGTGACACCTGACCAGTATTTTGGTTTCTTTCTGAGATGTAACTGCATCCAGATAAATGACACAACTGACACACCTAAAACCGGTCAGTACGATTGGCTTTGTCAATGGTTGTTAGCTGATTAAGATAAATGAGTAACAACAGGCATTTGTTATAAATGATTAACATTGGAAATGTTTCAATTGTGAAATTGTGAGTATGTGAAATAAATACAATAAAGCCTGTGGAAGGAGGTTTGGCCTTCAGTTATGTGTGCTTTATGTTAGATATGTATCCTCTTTTTCTTTACATAACTTGTCCATCTGCACATCTTCAACCACCTCTCTTTCCTCTTCAGCACCGTCTTTTCACTCTTCCACGAATCCACTTCCTCGCATCTCCCTCACTTCACTGCCCCCAAACATACACTGAACTCCCTCAAATGTAAGCATTTTATTTTCTCTTACTTTTCCCTTGCAAATATTTTGACATCTGAGTACCCCCTTCACAATCTTTTTCAAAGAATTTAAGTTCCGGGGGGGCGCTAGAGGGCGCCGGACAAGATGGCCGCACTTGCGTGAGGCTCTGTCAAGACCATCTGAACATTCGCCCATTAATCCTGTTATCTCCAATAACTGCACCCTGTAACTACGCTGAGTGAGCCCCGCTAACATCGGGGGCTCGCTGGAACCTTTTCTTCCGACATCCGAGGCCTCACTGAGCGCTCTCGGGGCCGAGCCGGGATCCCGCTGGCTGGCTGAGAGTTCGCGCCTCGTGGAGGAGTCATACCGCTGCTGGCCGGGCTGGGCGCTCCGCTGATCCCTACAGCTGCTACCCTGTAGGCGTGGAGACCGGGACCTGCGGAGTAGAGGTGGCGGCGGAGACGGCCTGCGACATATCCCCGGAGCGGCGCAGAAACAACGAGCGGCCTGGACCCGGCCCTGCTGGTATCGGTGAGTGGGGCGGGGCGCTACGCAAGCCTGGGGCTGCGGAGGTGGCGCCGGGCCTAGCTGGGCCGCGCCGTGCGAGCTGAGTCTGGAGGGGGCAGGGCGAGGGGGTCTGCGGAGTGGCGGAGCGGCGTAGCGGCCACTAGCCCTGGGATTTGTCTGCGCATTGCCCCGGCAGCTATTATCCTGCTGAACTGCATCAGTATGCTGGATGACTGGTGACCTGCAGCGTGCCCGCCATATTATGCTGGAGGCAGTGAAAAACGAGCTCCGATAGCTGTGTTCTGACCAGCGACCACGGACTCGGATGAAGGGGCTGGCTGGAGGGGAAATCAATACTTATGGTACTAACCCTATGAACACTTTGCGGACACCGTCTCGCTGTGCCAAGGGGGAGCATTGAGAACACCTGAGATCGCCTAGGGGCGCTTTTTGCCGCCGAGTGCGGTGGAACTGCCTGTACTGCAGGAAGGAGCACTGCTGAGGGCTGAAACTGGCGAGGGACACCTGGTATTTGCACTAGAACCACTCTGAGAACTTCGCCTGGTGCCTCTGCTCTGCAGGACTGCGCATTTGCCTGTGTTGTATTAATCACCGCCATGGGCAGACCGGAGAGGAACCAGCCGAAAATCACATTTGAGGCAAAAAAAACTGCGCTCATGTCCTCCCAGGCACCCGCTGACACTGACCAGGGGGGGGCTATGGGGGGTGCCCCGAATTTGGAATCTACGTTGGTAGCCATGCAAAAGACCCTACAATCCATTGAAGGCACCATGGAGTCAGTCAATCACCGCCTAGACCAAATGGCGACGCAATTTGACCGCCAAAATGAGCGAATGGGGGAAGTGGAACAGAGAGTTTCTGCCACGGAGGATGGACTGGCCACAGTCTCGTCTAAAGTATTCAGCATGGAGAGGGTGCTGGCGGTCATACAGGCGAAGAACGAGGAGTTGGAAGGGAGGTCCAGAAGGAAAAATGTAAGGGTCACGGGCCTGCCGGAATCCACGAATGTTGGGCGCATGGAGGACTACATGGAAAGAATGCTCATTGACATATTTGGGGCTGATCAGCTGTCTCGAGTCTTTATAGTGGAGCGTGCCCATCGCTCTCTGGCCAAACGACCTCCGCCTGGGGCACCGCCGCGGCCAATTGTGGCCAGAATTCTGAACTATAGGGATCGGGATACTATTCTCCGTCTTGCGAGGGAAAAGGGCTCCATTGAATATCAGGGTAACAAACTTGAGTTCTATCCTGACTTCACCATGGCGGTGCAGACAGCTCGTAAAGAATTTGCCACGGTGAAACAGATGCTGAGAACTGAGAACGTTGCATACGCCATGTTATATCCTGCACGCCTCCGGATAGGGCCTCCCTCGGATAATAAGATTTTTTCTTCCCCCAAGGCGGCCATGGACTACGCCAAAAAACTGAAAAAACGTGCTAAGGAGCCGAACGGACGACGGGATGATGAGGACGAGAGGCAGGATGAAGTCGCCTAAACTGCTTTGGGTTGATGACTGCGGCAGGAGTGCTGCTGCGGGGCGCTGCAATATGTTGCCCACACTGTACTATATTTGGTTGGCATTGCCAGGACATGAGGCCCACTGGTGCCTGACTCGCCTTGTTCTAATAACATGAATGTTGTGGAGGGAGGGACATGCTGACGGGTGGTGTCTCTACGACTGATGTTGAATTACGGTTGGCTGGATTCATTCTCCAGTGAGCATAGTGGGGAGCTTAGCTGGGGATCGTTGTGTTTGGAGAGACTCACGCAAGTGCTGCACTGCATGTCAGTAACACTCTCAGCTACACATATTGCTCTATTGGTTGTGGACACGTGGAGGGGCGCTCCTGGCAGTGTACTGCAGTTTGATAGTTCATTACTGGATGTCATGATCACAGAGTTAAGGGCTGCAGGGTTGGAGATGTCATTATTGAGTATGGTCTACATTCTCGTCAATTCCTGGCGGGAGTGGTGTGCCGCTACGCCCCCCAATAAGGGAGATCCCCACACACTGTTGTTTGAATCGTTGGGGTTTGTGAGAGGGGGGGGTTTGGGATGGCTTTGGCAAATTGGGAACGCTGAAGTGGGTGGTGGGATGGGGGTTGGGGCGTTGGGGGTTGTTGGGAGAGTGTTCTCTTTCCTGGGCCGGGATGTGGGATCTGAGATGCTGGTGAACTGTGTTCGAAACTTCTGGTTAGGATTCGGCCTTTGCTGCGGAGGAATACATGTCAATGTCGGTTTGAGGGGTACAGTGAGTTGGTCTCTGGGGTGGGTGCGGGGACAGATCTATTGGTTTATGGGAGACTTGAAGACCTGGCGATATGGACAGGGGGGGTAAAATCACGTGTGTTACCTGGAATGTGCGGGGTCTCAATAAGCCGCAAAAGACTAGACAAATGCTTGCTTTTTTGAATAGGCATGGTGCACAGGTAGTGTTCCTTCAAGAAACACACCTTCAGGGTAAGGCGGCTGAAATGGTGGGCAAACAATGGGCGGGGGTGCGACTGGCCACTAAGTACTCTTCCTACGCACGGGGGGTGATGATTCTGATAAAGAGAAATATTCCCTTCGAAGTGATACATGAAGAGATTGACCAGGAGGGTAGATATGTCATTGTACAGGGTAAATTGTGTGGTACGCTGATCACTCTTCTCAATGTATATGGTCCAAATGTCGATGATCCTGATTTCTATGTTACACTCTGGAACAAAATCTATCTGCTTGAACCGTCGGCTATCCTTTGTGGGGGGGACTGGAATGTCACGCTGGATTCAGATTTGGACAAGAAACAAGACAGACCTACTGTGCGCAAGAAAGCGGTGGATGCGGTGTGTGAGGGTATGAGAGGGCTACAACTGCTGGATGTATGGAGATTGCGCAATCCGACCAAGCGGGCAGGTACTTGTTACACATCAGCACACGATACATGGTCGAGATTGGATTACTGGCTGGCGACTCGAGATGTTAGTGGTTGGGTGGTGGGTGCTGAACATCTACCTCGCACTGTTTCCGATCATGCGCCTGTTACCCTGGTACTGCAGATCCCAACGCATGCTCCAGCTCCTTTCACTTGGCGACTATCTCCAGGGGTGTTGACTGACCAAGTGTTGTCTGAGCGACTGAGACAGATAATTGAGGAGTTTTTTGTGAAAAATGTAGGATCCGTTTACAATATGAGTACGGTGTGGGAGGCCTTCAAGGTAACAGTGAGAGGTGCGTGTATAGGTCTAAGGTCAGGGGTGCTCACGTCCATCAGGGACTCCATGACCAGGTTGGAGAGAGAGTTGTTGTCCCTCGAGCGGAGACTGGAAGGGGGTGCGGAGGGCACGATACTTGCAGACATTAGATCAAAAGTCACTGAATACAACGAGTTGGCGGAGCAGGAGATAAAATTCCTGTCCAAACATGCTACAGCTAGATACTATGGTGAGGGGGGCAGACCAGGGAAGGGACTTGCAGATAGAATCAAGGATCCATGGGCACGACACTGCACGGTGCAAGAGATTGAGGATCAAGGGGTAGTGGTGACTACCACAGAGGGTATCTTAGCCTGCTTCTCGAAACATTATGCGCAACTCTATGAGCACAGGGACACGGCCGACGAGGAGGAAGTGAATCAGTATTTAGAGGGCGTCGCCTTGGTATGGTTGTCCAGAGGTCAGCAGGAATTCCTAATGCATCATATCACAGAAGCCGAATTCAGGGACGCAATCGCAGCTCTCCCGAATGGGAAGGCGGCTGGCACGGATGGTCTGCCCTCCGAATTTTATAAAACGTATGCAGATTTGCTGATTCCGCAACTGGCACATGTCTTGGAGGAAGCGTTTGAGTGTGGACGACTTCCAGCGACTATGAGAGAGGCACTGTTGGTGGCGCTGCCTAAACCAGGGAAACCACTGAATAAGTGCGAGTCATATCGTCCCCTTTCACTTATGAACACTGATGTTAAAATACTTGCCAAAGTGTTAGCTACGAGATTACGTTTACTTCTACCAGTCATGGTCCTGCCGGATCAATCAGGATTCATCCCCCTCAGATCCACTACACACAATCTGAGGGCACTTTTTGCGGTTCTACATCTGCTTAAACCCGAGCTAGCTGCAGCCGCAGTCCTGCTTGACGCGGCCAAGGCCTTTGATTCGGTGGCATGGAAATATATGTTGGCCGTCCTGCACCGGATGGGGGTGCCGCTCTTTTTTACATCACTTATTGCTCTCTTGTATACTGCGCCCACGGCAAGAGTTAGGGTCAACGGTCACGTGTCTTCACCGTTCCCGATACAGAGGGGGACGAGGCAGGGCTGCCCTCTGTCGCCGTTGCTATTTGCCATCATGATGGAGCCTTTGGCCTGTATTTTGCGGCAGAGGTATGCGGAAGCGGCGTTGAAGTTCCCTCTCAGATCTTTGGCTGTGTCAATGTACGCGGACGACATGGTCCTATATGTTAGAGACCCGGTAATCCATCTTGAAAATATACTCCGTGAGTTCATTAAGTTTGGTCGACACTCCGGACTATCTATAAATTGGGACAAGTCCATAGTGCTACCGCTCACGGACGCGACTCACCAAATCCCGCTGGAATTCCCTCTGGAATGGGCGACGGAGTCGGTTCGATATCTAGGCATCTGGGTACATAGGGATTGTCAGGAAGTCATACGGGCTAACTATGGTATTGCCATCTCTAAGTTGGAAGATCAGGTGGCGCGATGGACTCGTCTCCCTCTGACGCTGGCTGATCGAATATCCTTGATTAAAATGGTGGTGCTACCGAAATTTCTTTATCTTTTTGTGAATATCCCTGTCCCGTTGAAGTCGCATTTCTTTGCAAGGATGAGATCTCTCTTGATCTCACTCACCTGGGCCGGCAAGAAGCCACGCGTGACTTGGGAGGTATTGATTAAGCCGTATGCACTGGGAGGGTTCGCCCTGCCGGACATGAAGCTATATTATCTCTGCGCACAAGCACACTTCGCGAGTTACTGGTTAAATGCTCCGCCATATACCCCGCACGTGGCGCTTGAGGCAAGTGCAGTGTTACCATATCCGCTGAGGGCCATGATTGTTAACAAACATTCGGTATTTGAGAAGGGGGAGATTGATACTGTGCGAATCACGGCGACCGCCTGGGAGGACCTTGGTAGACGGGCTGCAAGGTTGCCATTATATGCACCGGCTATGCCACTACTTTACCACTCAGATGTCTCAGTGTCCAGTGAGATCGGAGGATTACAGGTTCTGAAGGAAGCTGGAATACAATCCATGGGGGACCTCTTTCCAGGGGCGTCATTTCTCACCCTGCAGGCCATGACAGCACGCTCCACTAACACTGTTATGGCTACATTTATCTATGCTCGTCTGCGGGCGGCGTTAAGAGATCTGTTTCCAACGTACCCGGCAGAGCCATTAACACTCGGGGCACTACAACTGCTTTACACAGCTAAAGACAGAACCAAACTACTCTCTAAACTATATAAAGCTGCACAGGAGGATGAGGGAGGGGGGGCGGTTTTGGCTAGAGCACGCTGGGATAAGAGCCTGCCAGAACCTCTGAGTGATGACGAATGGAATGAATGCTGTAACATGACTGGGGGGTATGTGATAAATGGCAACTTCCGCCTTCTGCACTATAAATTTCTGCAGCAGTGGTATTACACGCCGGTCCAGCTGGTCAGATATGGGCTTCGGGCTACTGCGCAATGTGTTCGGTGTGGTGCTGACGATGCCGATTTTGTACACCTGGCCTGGGGATGTCCGCGTGTGTATGACTTCTGGAGGGATGTAACTGAGAGACTAACTGTCATGATATCGAATGAAGTCAAGCTGGATGTGCGCCTCTGTCTTTTGGGCATTGCTTCTGGTATATCGGCAAAATCGCGACGGCTTGTGGTACTGGCGCTACAATTGGCTAAGAGGAGAGTTGCTATTGGATGGGGAGGGAGGAGGGCACCTGATGTGCAGCTGTGGCTGAATGACATGGCATACTGCAGGGACCAACTGCACTGTTACTATGAGGGGCTGCCGGAGAAGTCTCGCCCACAGGACGTATGGGCTCCGTTTACGCTCTATATGTTGTCTTTGGATGATTCTGATAGTGAAAGGAGTGTGATCGCTAGTTTGTCGGGGGGAGAACAGGAATCTGCTTGAATGCTGCCCGAATGCGTGAGAGAAGTGTGTCCTATGTAGGCTGTGTGAGCAGCGGTACTCTTTGGGATCTTCACATTTGACCTGGGAAATTGGTGTGATCTAGCCACCTTCTGGTGTCTCGCAGTGATTTGTGTATTATAAGAAGAGACGGTGTGACAATGCCTACCAAATTAATGTATTTGCTACTACCTGCTGTACCGGCTGACTCTTGTATATTGTACATATCAGACTTGGAATACTCACTAGGACCAGGATCGGGAGGGTTGGGGGGGAGTTGGGGATGGTTGTCGTTTGGCATTGTTTTTGCAAAACTTGAAAATGAGACCGAGATCACATAAGGGCTGAACGGCCGGAATCACTGGTGTGCTTTGGATATTGCATTTAGGACATCCGTGGTGCCTTCATGAGCTAAGCATTTTTCTGAACCTGCGCTTGAGCCGATGTGCTGTGTTATTAAGCTCGTCTATACTGTGTGGTACACTGATTGCGGCCGGCCCTGTCAGTGGGTTGTAGGCACACCGCTGTGTATATGATTAATGTGCAATAAAGGTCTACCAAAAAAAAAAAAAAAAAAAAAAGAATTTAAGTTCCACATGGAATACATACATATTGTTCTGTGTGCTCTGCAGAGAGGCCAACACACTAACAGGCACTTTGTTTGGCTTCAGCCTTAGTGCCGGTGTGCACAATCAAAGTCCCTCAAACACATGGCATGGCTCAAAGTATGTAAACTCACTGAAAGTCCCCCGTCCCCCCTAGCTGAAAGGACACAGACTTCTTGGCTGTACGTAGTGGGGTACCCATAAGGCTGAAGAGAGGTATTAGAATAGCACCTAGCATATGAGTTGGTCTACCCTCCTTTCTGCAATTTCTGGCCCATCGTTCACATTTACAGGCTATTGTTACATCGTGGTCAGTAGACATTTATACACATATTAACGTTATCTCAATAACTTGGATGCCGAGTGACTTACCTTTTGGTCCTGAAGAATGCCCCTGAACCCAAGTTGGGGTCGCCAATAGGCAGAAACATGTTAACCTAAATTAGGGGTATATTTGCTGATAACCCCTAGTCCTCTTCTTTTTAATCCTGTCTTAAGAGACCGCACAATAATGATATTTGGTCTCCTAGATACAGTTTTAATCCCTTTGCAACCCTTTCTATACTCTGCCTCTCACCCTCCTTATCTTTGGTCCCTTCCTCAAAACCCCTCAGCTCCTCTTCTAGTCCAGAGGAGTTGGAGCCCACACCAGCAAGTTTCCTGGTGTGAGGAGGGAACCCTGTGATGAAGCATGTCACCCTTGGGTGAGAGAGGATTCTCATCCTAAGAAAGGTCTCTCCCACTTTTAATAGGGAATATAACTTCTTGGCCCCAACACTTAGTACACCATCTTAGGGATCTCTCCTTTTCTTGTCCCCCCTCCTTTTTTAATTTTGAGAACGTACTTTCAGCAAGTTTACATTCAGGTAGGGAGTAGTACGGTCTCTCATTAGGGCCACTCCCTCTAATTCTTTGTGTGACTCAAAGTATGCACTGAAAAAAATACAGATAAACAATTACATTATAACATAGCTATCTCTTGGGGAATGCAAGATTAAGTAAAGCATGTGAAATAATACAGGAACAAATTGCTGAATAGTGCATTAATGTTTTTAACATTCATTGTTCATAAATCAATCCATGTTTTTGGCATCAGACTTAACTTAGGGGCATGAAGACAGGGCAAGTTTTAATGTCACACACTGATTAGACTGACTGCTTAAGTGACAGACACACGCGCATTGGGACTCTGGCACATAATTTAGGGCTCTTCTACTGACATGGGGATAATGCACAGGTACAGGCATAGAGCGGCACAGATGATGGGACCAGGGCTGTGACCTGCGCATACTCATGAGGGCACTGGCAATAGGGACACAGGAGCAATAGGGAGAAAAGGACTGACATGAGATAATTACATGACGACGCTGGGCAGAGGACAAAGTAATGTGGGAAAAGTCCTATAGCTGTGGAAATGGTCCTCAACAGTACACAAGTATACATGAGCTCAGAGCACATACATCTACACCTTGTGCAGGGGAACAAATGCTGCAGCTCCAGTTCTAATAGGGCCAGTGATGTGCAGCCAGGGCCTGGGAGGGTCACAGTGGGGGAGGTTAGCATGGTGAGGAGTCTCAGAACAATATACATAATGCCAGAGATTAGCATTCAAACACTTACTATTGCCGAGAGCAAGGCACCAAATCAGACGTGCTTTCATCCACTCCCACGTGTGACGAAAGGGTGTGATCCTTTGTCTGTCAATGACTGAAGTCTGGAATCTCCCAGGGATGAAATCTCCGAAGCCCGAAACTGTGACGATGATCACGTCACAAGCCTACAGAGTGCATACCATCACAGACCACAATGGCAATGAAGGGCTTTGCAACACCCTGCATACTACATCACACTGTAGAAAGTTAATTTAATGCCTGGCTTCCGTCTCCTTCAGAACGAGGCGGAGCAGGAAGCCTGAAACAGACAGCCCAGATGTAAATACATCGATTTGTTGAGATATGTTCGTATCTCTAAATAAATCGATCTATTTAATATATTTGTATGTAAATATGTCGGAATTTAGGAGGGGTGCAACCCCTGAGACCTAATGGAAACCTCCATGGAAATTTACTCAAATAATATCATCTGCTCATTCAATGAAATTCTCAACTGACTCGAAGACAATATTGTGTCAACACTTGATAATCTTGCCACTATGTCCTCAAGACACAGTAAATTATTTAAAATATTTTTTTTAAAAACGTCAAAGAAATGGTACACTGAGAAATTAGCTGAAATGGAAAGAATGGGGCACAATGAATGATCATGGTTTAAATCCAATTCAGAAAACGACAAAACAAATGTTAAGTTCAAATGACAGGTTACTATAAAGCTGTAAAAAGAGCCAAGAAAAGTTTTTATCACCTACATTATACCTCTAACCTCACAAATGGACTCCTATAGATTTTCAGACAAATTTCTAGCATAATCAATCTAACAAACAAGCTAACACCTTCATCTCAGCGCTGCAACAACATAATTAAATTCCATGAGGAAAACATATCAAAAGATCATAAAAACTTCACCAAGAACCCAACCATCCTCCCCACCACTCCTGTAAAAAGAAATCACCCATATGCCTAAAGCAAGTGGTAGTGGCAACTGCAAAAATTATAGTCTTACATATTCCAATTTACCCAAACTGAGCATAATGGATACAGGACATATAGATATATATCGTAGTGGCAGTTAGGACCATGTTTCCAAAGGAAAAGCGTTTTCTGACTTGCCTATATCTTTAGCACCATTTGACGAATCTCCATAGTGGTTTCCAAATTGGTCCCCAAAAAAAGTACCAGTGATTCTTGTTGCACATGGAAATTTGTGGGGTGATTTGTCAAATCGAGGCCGAAGGGGGGGGGGGGGGGGGTTAAAGAAAAAGTGTGTGTCCCATGTTAATTCCCAAAGGGATTTTTGAAGAGCACTACAGCCCGAACCACTGGACGGAATTACCCCAAATTAGGCAGAAAGCTAGCTCTTGACCCAGCAAGAGTGCTTGTTGTTATTTGGTGTAAATTTGTGTAGCAGTTTAACATTTATTTAAAGAAAACCAAATGTAGATATCTAGGGATGCAAATCCTCTGAGGATCAGACAGTTCCCTGGGCTGAAATGTGAATGGCTGTCAACAAATCAACCAGGAAGTGTTGGCAGCCATCTTGGGATTTGGCTTCAGCTGAGTTCCTGAAAAAACGTTTGCAAAAAGAAAAAAGGTGGAAGGGTAGGAATACACTGACCCACTAGTTCTTTTCCTGGGGTCCCCTTGGGGCCTGCAGAACAAAAAGTCATTTAAAAAAAAAAGAATTTTAGCAGGAGTCATGCTGGATCCATGGCTCCCACTGAAAAGTAAAGAAAAATAAAATAAAATAAAATGCAGTGCTGTCTACCGCACTACTCTATTGTTTAGCACCTTGGTGGGCCAAGTGAGGGATTTAAAAAAAGAAGGGGGGGTGCATACCCTCCTCTGAGGCTCTTGTAAGACGGGGACCACCACCTCACTGGGGCTTTTATAATAAAATGCTGGGGGGGCGTGGGCAACGTCTTCCATGGGCTCTTTTGTGTGCCAGGGACCACCACCTTACTAGGGCTTTATTTTAAATTTGGAGGGGGCGGGTTCAAGCCCCTGACATCGCCACCTCCCTCGGGCAAAATTTTAAGAAATGAGGGGGGCATGCGGACGACTCATGGTCCACAACGACCTAACTGGGGTTATAATATATTTAAAACTGGGAGGAGGTGACATGCCCCCCTCCCGTGGGCCATATACAGCCGCGGACACCCCCCCTCCAGGACCGACCCGCGCAGATCAAAGGGGAGGTCCACATGCCCTCCCTCCTCCTAGAGCCAAGCATGGCCCCGGGTACCACCACCCCCTAGGGCCGGATCCTGCTATGTCCCCGGGTGCCCTCCGCCGGGACATAGCTCTCTGCTTTAGCTCCCGCCAAGCTAAAGCAAACACTCTGGCACCAACAGGCGGGAGCTATCAAAGTGCTACCGTCGGAAGTGGAGGTTTCATCGCTTTCCCTGCCCATACACATGCAGGCATGGAAAGAGTTGAAACATTTGCTCCTACACGGAGGGATCTGCTTTTCCAGGTATCGAGCAGAATCACCCAACTAAAGATTGTTCCCATTATGGAGAAGTAGGTAGAGACTCCACCTTTTATGACAATTGCACTTCATGTTTCGAATGTGATTACATGACATTACCATATGATAAAGTGGATTCCAACTAGTTTTAGGTAAACTAATTTTGCTGACCTTGGGCACATTGTAGAAATTGGTCACAAATTAGGACTAGATTTAGACAGTTGGCCAGAAACCTTTGATAATTAGGAGATGATTTGCGAGAAATGAGATCATGTACATAGAGACTTAAATGTAACTACATGGATACTAGGAAATGTTTTTTATAAGTGTTATATACATTACTATACCGTCCCCATTCTGCAACTATTAGTTGCTAGACATTGTATAGATCGGTTACACCTCCGGGCGAATAATGAGGCACTAAACATCCACCATTGGGGTAAGATTCATTTATAATAATTTGATTTGGTCTTTACACTGGGTTAATGACTTTGCACAGATTGATTGACACACTATCTTAACACTGTTTCCAGCACGTAAGAAAGGGTAATGCCATGGTCACTTAGTTCTGATCGAAGTTATAGGACTTTAGAATGATAGAGAACATTAGACCATAATCTATACGTATTTTTTTCGGTAAACATCGTTTATCACAAATACTTTTCCCCATGAGAATTACAATGCGGTTGTTATAACGACCACATTGTAACCACGCATACCATTACTCCGCAATTCGGAACATCAACTTGCGGAGGGGGCAGAAGGTGTTAGATTTAAAATCCAACACCTTCTGTATTGTTGCCCATACTGGAGTTGGAGTAGTCAATTATACTATTCCGACAGCCAGCGCCCCCCTAGAGCAAGTCGTTGTTACAATTTGCGTGGTAATGGTATGCGTGTTACAACCCGGTCGTTGTAACACCCGCTTTGTAATTGCATGCGGGGAAAAAGCAGGCGGAATAAGGTGGCATATTCATTTTTTCCCATCAAAGGTTCCTTAAGATGGTGTAGTTAGAGCCACTTGTTAACATTATGAAATAGAATATTCGTAAATTTCTTTCATTACGGTCAGGCTAATACAGAAAGGATTAGATCCTGACGAACGCCCACAACACCTTTCTTTAAGGCTACCACCAGGGCAGAAAGACGCCAACCACATTTAAGGTTGAATAATTTCCCTTAACTTTGATTCCACTCACTGGGGACAATAAAAGACTGAGGTGGTCTACCAATAGCCACATTTAACAATTCACGTCCACATTCCCTCTGTTCACATCATGAAGCACTTCTTGATATCAGAGAGTTTCCTCTGACTATTAAGCCTCAAGAGCGCCCCTATATTTTTGAAAGGATGTAAACAACATTAATATAGCAATGCATAGATGTGAGGTGAAGCACTATTATTTATTTATTTATAAAGTTTTATATAGCTTGAACATGACCCCAAAGGATATCAGAGCGCTTTACTATTGGATGGAAGGAAGGTAATAAATGCAGTAGTACCGGCATCAAATAAGAATACCAAACAGAACAGTTAGAAAACAAAAGGGGTCAATGGAGAATAATACTATAACTAGTACATAGCGCACTAGGAGGGGAGCAAATGATAAGTTAAAGACGAGTAGTACCCAGCGCATGTCTTAAAGTTGTAAGTCCAATACCATGGAGCAGATGATAAAGCATGCCACCCGTAAGGGTGGGTGACAGCTTCTGTACTATAAAGGGTCATACTTACTAGACATGTCCATCCTTTTTTACTAAACAATCCACCTAAAAGATCAAAAGGAGAAACCCCACAAAGAGAGCGCATACTACACCTTATCCAAATTATTACTCACAAAAAGTAGGTTCTCAAAAGAAATGTAACATAGAGAATTCTGTGACAAGTGTCAAAGTAGAGAATTGAGTGTGTTTGTTGAGGATAGGGAAGATACTTTCTTAAGGACAAAAACCCTCACTCACCCGAAGGTGAAAACCAGAAAGGGTCAAGGCAGCAGACCAGGTCAAGCACTACAAGTTCCAAGTTTCTAAGATTTTGGGTCGGTGCAAAACTTCTTCCTACACCTGCTACCAGTCGGTGTTAAGGTCAAGGGATCCAAATACAAAAAATGGAAGGTGCACTCAATGAGAGTCCAAAGGAAAGAAAGTATATTATAAATCTTCTTCTTTATTAGTAGTTTTTTTTCACATACAGGCACAGCCAACGCGTTTCGTTCCTTTAACCATATGGAACTTCGTCAGGGCTGTAAAAAGCGACAAACATATATATACATAAATATACAATTAAAAAGTTCTACACGTACCAACAAAACACAACATTTAGAACCATGATCACGACCCAAGACACATATATTATTACGATATTATCTCAACAAGACAAACCAATGAAGACAATACATTTCTGTCCATCTGGATTTAAAAAACACCCAGTGTTATGTGAAATAATAACAACATGCCACCATCTTGGCGGCAACCTTCAAGTTTCCTCAGGGTTTGCACCATTACAAAAACCTAATATGTACAACCAGTAGTGCAAAGCATGACCCATAAAACATATTATTTACATTCATGTACATTCAAAATTTTTTAAAAAAACCCGCAACCGTTGTTTCATGACATATAAGTATGTACAGCCAGTTTATACAAAAGAGAAACAAGCACATTAATAGCAGCATAATATTTACAGGTGGCGGCATCCATTTAGGCACTACTACATTTATACTGAGAGTTGTATCCAATCAAACCCCTTGGAATAAATCAGGGTATTTAGAGCAAAAATCTATTTATAGAAAGGGGATTTTGGAAACAGCACCATTGGAACGAAGGAATAGTATGAAAGTAGAATAGACACATTGTCAAGCTTACTCATAGTGGACAAGTCAAAGTGAAGCCGGTCGTAAGTACGATACCAGACAATGAAATGCGAAAGAAGAGCACTTACCGAATTGATATAGTATTGAAATCGGGATCTATACAAACACGACTCGTGGATTGCAAAAATAGGGACCTCCAATAGTTCAAAGGCATGTAACCTGAGATGGAGAATAGAAATTGCTATAATTCCTTTATGTAATATAGACAAAAATCAGATCACAAGGCTACATCATATATATACAACCAACACTTATTAGTGCTCCATTAGTGAGGCCTCCTATGTGTCTTGGGTCGTGATCATGGTTCTAAATGTTGTGTTTTGTTGGTACGTGTAGAACTTTTTAATTGTATATTTATGTATATATATGTTTGTCGCTTTTTACAGCCCTGACGAAGTTCCATATGGTTAAAGGAACGAAACGCGTTGGCTGTGCCTGTATGTGGAAAAAAAACTACTAATAAAGAAGAAGATTTATAATATACTTTCTTTCCTTTGGACTCTCATTGAGTGCACCTTCCATTTTTTGTATTTGGATCCCTCACCCGAAGGTGACATGCTTCATCATAGGTTTCCCTCCTCACACTGGGTCTGCAAGGTCCCCAGTGTGGGCTACAACTCTCCAAAAATGGAAGAGGAACTGGGGTTTTTGTCTAGAGGGGACTGGAAGTCTTGATGAGTGAGGGGAAGAGTGCAAAATAAAGAAATAATTGTGTGAAAAAGTTAAAACTGTCTCCAGGGAAGCAAATAACTTTATTGTGCGGTGCCCTGGAACAGGGTTAAAAACTAAGAGGACTAGGGGTTAACCACAAATATACCTCTGATCAAGGTCAACATGTTTCTGCCCTCTATCGACCCCAACTGGGGCTCCTGGGCATTCATCAGGACCAGATACCAAATTAGTCACTCTGCATATAAACCATATGAACAGTGTACAGACAAGAGCAGACATGTATACTGGCCATCAAGGATTCGTAACCCGTATATACATATAGTAAGGAGTATGTGATCCCATCTGTAAAAGGAAAGAAAAAAAGAGACAAACAAAAACCAGAATTATTCTGGCTTTCATGTACACTTATGACATTAAATGAAAGGGAGAAGAAAAACGATCCCCAACAAAAACAATATATCCAGGTAGCAATATATTCAGTTAGTAAGGGAAATAGGACGTTGCTCACCTAACACAATAACACTATGCATCATTTTATGATTGACAAGTGTTCAACTTATTAAAAATATAAAGTGCTAAAGGTGAAGACATTGATTTCACATCCAGCCCAATCTGCCTCTCTATCGACAGCCGGATATCAGTACAGCTATACGATACACCGGTTAGAGATGGCTATTGTTAACATAGCCCTAATTTTAACACCAAAGGTTGTATTAAAACAGCCAGACAAAGCAAGGCCAGAGTAGAGCGTATATTCAATAGTACCGGAGAACTCACCTGAAATGAAGCTCAAGCTCTCCTTTCTCAGGGTCCCGGCAAAAGAATGCAAAAACAATCTCAGCACAGGGTAAAAGGGAAGTTAATTCGCCATCGGACGTCAGGTGTGTCGTGCGTCAGCTAGAATACTGGGAAATGTAATTTCCTAAACCATGCACATGCGCACCCAAATCCTCCCATTATGGCACTATAAGGGAGCGATAAACAGAGCGGGCAGATCAGAATGTCTGTCTACATTAAGGAAAGGCGGTGCTCCAACATGGAAACGAGTCAGAGGGTGTGACAAAAGTGAGAACAAATGTATCTAGTTAAAAATCATGATAAAAAGATTATTCCCTAAAATCATAATGTGACAAGGAAAAGTTCATGGTTAAAGTACTTGTACTTCGACATTTCTCACATAGATGATATTCTTTTGGCTAGATCAGTGTGTATACTAAATAGCTGGTTATGTCCCAGGTCCTAGTAATTGGATATCTGAATAATGTTGGAAAATGTATGAGATGTGAGAATATGCAGAGCTTCAAAAAGGAGTGTAAGAAGGAGGGCAAACAGCCACAGTTGATCAACTTATTTATTTTATTTATTTTTGGAGTGTTATATAGCGCTACCAAGACCGGGGGTATCAGAGCGCTGTACAACATACATGAATAGAAAACATAAGCATTAGAGTACAGTGAGTATCATCTAGGACGTTGGGGGCCAAAAAGATTGAGGGCATTGGCCAGATGCATTGAGATGACGGTTGAGGAGAAATTCTTTTAGTTTTCTTCTGAAGATCGAGAAGAAGAGATTAGTCCTGATGTGGGTAGGGAGAGAGTTCCAGATTTTAGGGGCATTCCCAGAGAAAGAGCGGGAGAGGGCTTTTTGTTTATGTCTTTTTGGGGGGATTAAGAGGAGCGAGTTGGAGCTTCTTAGGTTTCTTGATTGCCCAGCTTTTGTGAGGTTGGCAGTGAGGTAGTCCGGTTTGTCGGTGTGCAAGGCTTTATCGGTGAGACAGGCAGTTATGAAGGCGCAGCGTGCTTCGATGGGTAGCCTTTTTAGGTCCTGTAATGCAGTGGTGATGTGGTCGTATTTCTTGGTACCTGAGACCATTCTTGTGCTGCGTTTAGGGTGGCTCTCATGGGGACTGTGTGTGTTTTAGCTGTCCCGGTTAGTGTGGCATTACCATAGTCAAGTCTGGACATAACTAGAGATTAAATTGCAATTTTTAGGTCATTCGGGGGTAGGAAAGGTTTGAATTTGTTGAGGAGTTTTAGGTTGTAGAGGGCGCCTTTTGCTGTGGATTTGATGTGGGAGCTCGTGTTGAGGATTGGGTCTAGCGAGATCCCTAGTGATTTGACTGAGTTTGCTGGAGTGAGTTTGCAGTTCAGGGAGTCATGGTTGTTTATCCATTCTTGGATCTGAGGGGGTTGTTCGTGATTGGCGAAGACAAGGATTTCCTTTTTTTCTTGGTTGCGTTTGAGGTGGTTGAGAGTTAGCCAATTTTCTACTTTTGAGAGTGGAGTTGAGGCGGAGGATGTAATTGAGGGAGGAGATCTTGAGGTACAGCTGGGTGTCATCAGCATAGAGGTGGTAGGCGATGCTTGCTTGTTTTAGAATGGTAGTGAGCGGTTCCATGTAAATGTTGAAGAGTGTGGGGGAGAGGACTGAGCCTTGAGGGACACCTCGACTTGAGGGGGAGGTGTCGGACATTGAGTTTTTGATTTTTATGAGTTGAGAGCGGTTATGTAGAAATGAGGAGAACCATTTTAGGACATTGCCATCTGCATCGACACGTTTTTCTGCAGTGACTAGTCCCAGGAAAGTATCTGCCGAGACTAGCCCTAGGAATATCATAGTTTAGTCCTTGGGTGTTGCAGCAAAGTCTGAAAATCCACCTTTGCTCTCTTTGAACCAAGACAGATTCCTGAGAACCCATTGTTCTCAAATATTGGTTTATCAATGATAGCCCACCAAATATCGTTCTCTCTGTGGCCCGCATTAAGGAAATGTCGCGTAAATTTCGTATTTTTTTTTTACTCCGTATAGAGCTCCGATGTTCGACTATCATTTGTTTAACTTTGTGAGTAGGCATGCCCACATACATCATCTTGCATGGACACCTCAACATGTAAATCACTCCCTCTGTATTGTAGTTTGTCAAGTTGTGTAATTCCTAAGGGGTGTTCAAGCCCAGATCTACAGATGTCAGGGCTGAAGTAAAAGGACAAACTGATCAGGTCCCACAAGGGTAGTGTCCTTTGGCTAATGGTCTGGACCATAAGGTCTTTTGTCCCATCTGAATGATGGAATGCAAGGACGAATATGAACTAGCATATCTCGGATACTTCTAATACGCTTCAAGTAAGGCTTCTCGATTGTTATTCCTTGCCCTTTCACCTGCTCTCGGTATCAGCTCTATAGGATATGCCCGCTGTAACAGATGGGAACTTTGTGTCTTCGCATGTTCTTTGTATTTACTAACTCTGTGCAGTTCCTCTGTAACCTTGGGAACTAACCTACTGGGAGGTTATGTCTGAGTGCATGGGGGTGGAAACTAGTGAAACTCAACGAAGAGTTTCGAGCCATTGGCTTCTTGTACAATTTGGAATGTATTCCTACATCTTTAGGGTATAGTCGTAAGTCAAATAAGGTCTAAGAGACCTTACCAAACTCACACGTGAGTTTCAGGTGTGGATTTTTCGAGTTGATCCAGGTAGAAAAAGGTTGAAGGGAATTTATAAAGCCCTCCCACACTACTTGTAGATGATCAATGTACCTCTTTCGATGTAAAAGGATTGTCTGGTGGATAGATATGTTGGATCTCAAATTTATGCATGTATAGATTGCCATACTTGGGGCAAATGTACTGCCCATCTATGTCCCAGTCACCTGCCAATAAAGTTATTCTTCGAACTAAAAAAAGTTTTCTTTCTTGACCAGGGTGGCACATTTCAATACAAATGATGTAGGAGTCAAGTCATCCCTTTGTCGTTGGCTCAATAGTAATCTCACTGTTTCTAGGGAATAATCCTGCAGAATATTCATGTATAAAGATTCCACATCAAAAGAAGCTAAAATGTAAGTATCAGGATTGAAATACATTTTCGTAAGTATGTTAAGTACATGCTTAGTGTCCTGCAACTATGAAGGCTTCTCTGTTACCATTGGGCACAGAAACCGATCCACAAATTGTGAGAAGGGTTCAAGGAATGACCATATACCAGAGATAATAGGTCTACCCAAGGGCAGTCTCATAGACTTATGTACCTTTGGCAGCACATAGAAATCGGGTATCTTTGGATATTTCTGGACCAATAACTCTGCTTCACCACCAGTAATCCATCCTGCATCTCTTGCTTCATCCACCATTGCTCTTATGATGGTCAAGAGCCTTGGTGTGGAATCTAGACTTAGGAGCTGGTAGTATTTCCCATCAATAAGTTGAGGGAGGCATTCAATCTTGTAATCTTGCCGATCCATAAAAACAATTGCCCCACCCTTGTCTGCTGGTTTTATGACTATCCCCAGATCAGAGCCCAGTTGTTGGGGGCACTATAATTTGTTCTTCGACAGATTGAAATAGGGCATCTTCACAGATGGTCTCGGTTTGTCGAATTCTTTGATGACTGCCTTCTCAAAGGTCTCTACCTCTGATGGAACCAGATGTAAAGGAGGGTTAAAAGTGTATTTCAATAAACACACCCAATTCTCTGCTTTGACACCAGTTACAGAACACCCTTTTTTACTGTCAGGAGTTACATATTTCTTGACTATTTCGTCCTGGGGCTTTAAGATTGAATGTTCTGTTTTAAATCAAAACGCCAATAAATGCATTTCTAAAAAAAATATCTTCTTGGGGCTCTCTTGTTGTATTATATATGTGAGCAAATATGCCTTCACAGTTCTCATAAGCACTGATTGAGGATTCAGAAAAGCCTTTGTTGGCCACCCACGAGGACTTTATTCTGAATTCCTTCACTATGCTATATCATGTTAGGTAATCTAAAAGTCTGTATAGACCCAATTCTGCCATAAGCATTAAAAAAAAAAGTTTTGCAAATGATACATACATGTGAAGAACTGGATTAGGTCTCATGGCCTCCACCACTATTTGGCTGAGTAGTATTCTGCTGTATTCAAAGCAACTTTCTTTATTGGAAAGAAAAATATGTAATCTCTATGGCTAATGCTTGTCAAGAGCCTTGAATGAATGAATGAATGAATGAATGAATGAATGAATGAATGAATGAATGAGGGGGGACTTTTATCGCGCAACTTAGCCCAAGGGCATCAAGGCGCCAGCCATAACAAGATGGACAGACAAAACAGACATAGTCTCAAAACACTTGATCCAGGATCTACGGGTACGCCTCCAAAAAGAGCCAGGTTTTTAGTTGTTTAGTTTTTAGATGGTTTGCCCACTAATATGGCAAAAAAGAATGTGGGAGGCAGATATGTGCCTATGGATTCCGTAGGAAACCTGGGCAGATGTTTTGTTGATATTGAATGCATGACCCCAGCGATGCTAATACAAAGTTAATTGCTTACCAGGTACTTCATCGGACACAGTGGTATCCGGTCAAACTCTATAAGATAGATAGGGCATCTGCTGAGGTTTGCTGGAAGGGATGTGGAGCCAGGGGAACTCAGACATATTGTGAGATCCTAGGACACAAAGGCTATGGCAATATGTCTAATGCAAAATAAATGAAACTCTGGTACTTGCAATGGACAAATCCATGATGCTGTCCACCCTGGAGTCGTGTTGATCTGCTAGGCAATACAAAATTAACAAGATAAGTAAAGGTAGTATGCCCGTAGGTCTATAATAAAACACTGGAAAACAACTGGAGATCTTATTAGGGAGTGGGCAAATCAGGTTTCGGCCGTCCACAATGCGCAAGCAAATACTAAGGCTTTACCAAAAATGAAAGAGATTTGGGAAAAGGAGTGGCTTGGTAGAGTCAGACTGCCCATGTTATTATAGTTTTTAGAAATATACGTATACTTGTTTTTGCTTAGATAGGTGTATAATAATAAAAAATTAAAACCTAAAATTAAACAATCTTAAGCTTGTATTCCATTCCAGCAGTTTAGGTTTCTATATTCTGATGTGAAATAATTCATAAGTTTATGATGGCAAATAACTGTGCACTTCCCCCTACGATCACTTTGCATCATCTGTAAATTTTCACTTATATCAGAGATTTCTCCAAATGTAACCTCATTAGGGGTTTATATCATCTTTCACTCTATTATTCAGTTGGTTATGAATTCTCCATGCTCCCTAATGTTTTGAAACATACAGGGCCATCCCTGCTTTGCCCTCAAACACCCATCCTTAACAGAGTACAATCTCACCCATAGTGGGTGCAGCAGGTTTCCCCACTCACAGGCAATAGCTCTTCGCTATCATAAAACCCGAGTAGTACAGAGTGAGTTTATTTCTAGTTAGGTCTACAGCATTTGGAATACCCAATAAGGCGAATTGTAGGGTTAGGGGTCTCTCTGCGCCATTTACTTCCACTGATTCAGTTACCACTCCTACCCAGAATGTTCTGATCACTCAGCCTAGTTACTATGTTATTAACCCCCAGCCCCAACCCACCCCATTCCATTTTTATTTCTTCTATTTTACAACTCCTCGCTGACTCTTGTTTAAGCCTTTACTGTCGAAGGTGTTTCAACCCTATTCTGGGTGTAGGGTCTCCTCAGGACCTATAATATTAGGGACATCTGAACGTAGAATTGCTGAGCTATTAGTGGGGTGTGTGCAAACTGTGTGGTAGTGAAAGGAAAGGTACTCACTAGGAAACCCAGTCAGGTTCCCTAATGAGGGCGTGAGCCTAGCAATCCAATTTTAAGGTAGCGCAATGGCTGTTCTCTGTGCTTCGGAGATTAGGTACGAAATCAGAAGTTGCTGATTTTCTTCTAACGATTGTGGGTGCTCCCTGGCAAAAATACTCTGCATCGGTTAGGAAATACTTCCTTAGTTAAAAGTAGAGCAACAGGACCGCTTCCACCTGCCCGCCGTGATTCAATGACACACACCCCACTAATAGCGCAACAATTCTACGTTCAGATGTCCCTAATAATATAGGGCCTGAAGAGACCCGACATCCAGAATAGGGTGGAAACGCAGTCGACAGTAAAGAAGAAAGCGAACCACTGAAATTGCACTCGATGATTGTATAGGGGCTATATATTTGCAAAAAAAAAGAAAAACGAGAATTGGGCGCTTTCTAAAACAAATGTCTTTGAAACCTTGTAAATATTGTTACACAACGTCACATATATTTTAGGTTCATATTTCACTTGGGACACCTTACACAACTGTGAAAATCCTTTTTCATGTTTATATATTTGAGTAATTTTCTATAATTGATTACTTAATACAACTATTGAACTAAATAATCAGTGTTTGTGGTTCTTTCTTTCTGATATCACCTATAACCCCTGGCTATTGCGATTTCGCAATTCCTTTCAAATCAATATTAAGTATAAAATTCCACAGGAACCGTTGTTTCTCTTAAAATACTTAATTACCCTGGTTCCATAGTGAGTAGGGTTCTCTTATCCTCTTTTTTTGATTCTGAGAGTGGCGGTTTAACATTTCAGTGTTTACAATGCTTATCTATAAAGTCACAAATTTGTAAAAATTTGAAAAAGTCATTCTTAGATAACTCGTATTGTTCAACTATATCTGAAAAAAGAAACAAATATCCCACCACTATAGATATCCCCTAAGTGTCGAATCCCCTTATCCCTCCAGCTATCCATCTTGACGTCCCGAAAAACTGAAGGGAATATTTCTGTAGACTTAAAAGGTGTACAATAGCCTATACAGCTTATTAATACAGATTTACGTATCATCTTCAATGTTTTATAAGCGGCGCTAACTATTTTAAATCGTGTTCTTTTGAAAAAGCTTGGTTCAAAAAACGTAAACAAGGCCTCTCTTGCCCGAGTCCCCATCAGCATTTGATATATATTAGGAGCTTCAAATGATTGCACTTCCGCTCCGGTCACCAAATACTGCATATTCTGTAAGAGGCACACATATACTTTGAGGCGCGCCAAGCTTTCTTCTGGCCCCATATAAACCTATCTGCAAGAGACTGTAGCTGTGATAATTGCAACCACGTTAACTCGAGCGGAACTAGCCTAAAATAATACATTACCCTAGGCAGTATACAAATTTTTAGAACATTACACCGCTCTACCATTGATAAGTGGAGGCACTCAACCTTTTCCAATTGTCTTCTAGCAGAGGACATTATGTCTGCCCAGTTCACCTCAACAATATCTTGAAGTGACATCCTAATCTTTTTATCCCCAAATATCTCGCTTCTGGCGAACACGTACTTCCTCAGGGCAAAGTCCCTCAGTACAAACAACCTGGGTTTTAGATAGATTTAACTTGTACCCGGCAACTTCCCTGAACTGTTTGGTCTGATTCTCAATCTCCCTTATCGTTTGCTCTGGGTCAGATGTTATTACCGCTATATCATCAGAGTAAGCAAGAACACGTACTTGATACTGCCCAACTACCATTGACTGAATTCCATTCGTCATTTCCAACAGTCGCAGCAGCGGATTGATATAAATAGCAAAGAGTGAAGGCGAACAGGGACATCCCTGTTGAGTTCCCCTAGTTATATATACAAAAGATGACTCTTTACCCATTGTACAGATTTTAGACTGGGTCGTTTATAAATAGTTTGTAGCACTATTAAAAAGCAGGGTCCAAACCCCATCTTTCGCATTGTGGCCCAGAGAAACAACCAAGATACACGGTCAAATGCTTTCTCAGCATCTAGAAAGATAATTCCTTTGTCTTTTTGCTGTACATTAACATAGTCTACCAGCGCAAACCCCCTATGTAAGTGATTGACCATACTCCTACCGGGAAAATGTCCAGATACCAACGGGGGTATAACCTGTGCCAACCTAGTTGCAAGGATTTTTGACGCCAGCATTTCTTAATGATATGGGTCTATACAATCCCAGAAGCCTAGCAGATTTATCCTTCTTTTTAAAAACCACTATATTGGCATCATCCCAGGAGGGTGGAGGATTCCCACGCTGAGCCTCTAAAAAAGTAGCCAACATATTTTCCTTTAGAATAGAAAAAACCATACAATATATCTCCAATGAGTTTATCCGGCCCTGGCGCTTTCCCTGGCGATAATGCATCCAATGCTGTCTGGAGCTCTGACATAGTGATGGGGGCTTCTAACTCTTCCTGTTCTACTAACCCAAGCTCAATTAAATCAAGATTCTGCAGAAACTGCGCTATACTAACCTGCTCCACTGGGTCTTGAGTATATAGCTCTTTATAATAAGAATGAAATACCTCCAATATTCCTTCCATTGTCTCAGCTATGCCCCCTTTGCCATCTTCCAAAACTTCTATTCTCTGAGCAGTTTGTCTACCCTGCAGTCTTTGAGCTAAACATCTGCCAGTTGCTTCTTTATTTAAATACATTTATAGAAATGTATGACCCATAAGATGCTGACCAGCAGCGCGGAATCACAGCCCCATTACTTATAATCGCACACTTGAACAGTCAACAAGCCTTCAATAGTATGAAACCTTGAGGTATTACCCTGGGACTCCAGGGTCCCAAGCTGTCAAATGCACTGACACCTGGCTTGAAGACAGAACCAGACTACAAGTGGTTCAGAAAATTGCTCAAAACAACATATTCATCCTTTCCTATGGCTCATTTCCATAAAAACAGGGGTCACAACTCTAGAATATCAGACACAGTTCCAACCTACAAGTGATTAGCCTCAAACTTCCCTTTCCCTTCCTTCACACAGACTTATCAGATACCACATTCCTCTGAAGTGAATGGAATGTGGCCTGCAGCACTTTATGAAACAAAAAAAAACATGTACCACAAAATCAATAAAATGGCAGCCTTCCATGTACTGTGGATGACACAGCATCCGGTCACATTTATGGCACATTCATGTGTAATAGATCCTCATGAACTGCTCTGAGTTTGTGGAAAATCCACGGTCAGTGAATACCAAAGGCATTAATACAACTCAGTGGAGTGTCGCTAATAGGTTCTGTATATACTAAAAATGTTCAATTTAATACAAAATATATTAAAATAATGTTACGTTGCAATGCTTAGGGTCAGGTTGTAAAACAAAAGATTTTTTCTTAAACATGTTCAGTATCATTCATACAGGATTCATTTTTCTATTAACTATAAAAAAAATGTACATTTAGATTTCTATCTTCACTTAAACACATTATATTATTATCTCTGGACAAATAAAAGTATATATTTGAAAACTTTTTTTTAAAGAAATTGACATTGATTTTCTAAAGATATTTGCCAACATTGCTGTAACTGCTGTTAAGGGAATTTAAGGGCAATTTTCTTTAAAGCAATTTCTTATGCAATACTTTGCAAAAGCAAATCCTTACGTTCTCGTTTGTAGGGTCAAACTAATGAAATCCCATAGTTCACATAAACAAGTGACACTTACCGCTTAAGATACTTGGCCACTATGTGCAGCGCATGTTTGGCCCATACATCGCTGATCGGGTTACTTCCTTGGTAAGCTGGCCTGTTGATTGGATTCGTTGGGCAAGGACTTCTCATGGTGTACGGAAGAGCTGTGTATGACTCCAGTGCATGGCTGCAAGGGGATACAAAAACAGCTAGGACCTGGGGGACTCAAAGTGGATTAACAATTTTTAGTGACAAATGAATGAGGTGCAAGCCAGCACCATCCCAGGGTGGGGGTTAGGTGGTGCTGTATTACCCAATCCTTGTGATTTGCAGGGCCTCACTCTTCATCTCACAAAAAACATGAGCAACAGAAGACAAATGGAGAATCAATGAAAGAAGTTAGGAGGCCAGGCAGTTGCCTTGCTCTTTTAGCATTATGAGGGGAGAAACGAGGAAGGGTACTTCATTTCCACATATCTACTCAGGTTGGGGAGCCTTTGTTTTAGGTAGTCACATTTTTACGTACCAAGATCTCAATTATTAAATAAAAACAAGCATCCCAAGCCATGACTGCATAAATCCTGAAGCTGTAGTTTGAGAGGGCAGTCTTTTGATTTTTCTGATCTGCCCCAAAGCCGAGAGAAAGGTGAGATTCGGACAGAATAGATGTAGGCAACATGAACAAGAACCTCTTGGCTATTCCTCGTTTTGTTAGGAAGAAACATGGGGGGGTCGAGCTTTTCTTTCTTGGCTCCCCGATTTTGGAACGCTCTTCCTGATAACCTTCGATCTCCTCAATCCTACTTAGAGTTCCGCAAAGGTTTGAAGACCTGGTTATTCATTAGAACTTTTGAGGTCTAATTGTTACTGGCCCTCCACCTGGAGCTGGTTGCACTGAGTTTATTAAGGTATAAAACGCTGTAAATTATGCCTCACAGAGTCCGCTTTTGTTGCCATTTCTTCTTTTTCCTCAACAGTGTTTCCTCCACTTACCTGCAAGCTGTTGTTGATGGGGCCCAGTCCTAGAACTGACGGGTAGGCTCTGTTACAGGCTATGTGTGTGTTTCCACAGTTTACATGTCACTATTATAGCACTTACCTCAGAGTTCCAATGGGAGCACGCCATGACGCTTGAGAAATATCACGCACACTGGTTGTATCGAGATAGGTACGAAAGGATACCACATACATGAGCTTAGATCCCTTATATAGTGCGTTAATTTTATTCACTTTAATACACAGATACCTTAAGACTCCCGGTACATCACTCCAGAAAACTAAAACTCCCCCGCACTGGCAGATTTGAGTCTTATTACCATATTTATTTACCACTAAGTCACCGAATTCGTGGCTGCATGTACGTGTTTGTCTAAATCAACGAGTGCCATATCACATCCCAGCTCTGGGGGGTGTAGCATATGGTGGGATACGTCCTCTCGCCTGTTGATGCATTTTGTTACACACCGGATGCATGCTGACGGTTGTGAGTCATGCGTGCACATAACCACAGGAATTTAGTTATCACACTGTAATGTTCCATAAGCACGGTACTGCCATCTGTTGACACTAATATTTACACGATTGATTGCCTGTCTGCTCCCAGTTGACAATATTATTTATATACTTTTTTCTCCACAGGTTGGGTTAGGGTACTACTATTAAGAGTACCTTTCAGCGCTTAGACGTTGTACACCTTGAAGAATAAGGTACAGCGGGTTCACGGGCAATAGGCCTGGCACGTGCTACAATAAACTGAATTTGTTTATTATTATTATTATTATTTTTGTTTGGTCCTGAAGAAGCGAGACTGAATCCGTTAGGGACCACGAGACGAGCGAAACATGTTGACCTAATTTCTTTCCTCACTTGAGCAATTACCCTGAGAGTAGCGGTTAGCTACACAACCGCCCCTTTTTATTTATTTTCTATAGGGACACTCCAGGGTCCACCCCATTTTAATTGACCTCCCAGACCCTGAATAAAATTGGTTTGAGGGTACTGTGTGGTCATTTTAATTTCCCACACTCACTATTTCTGCTAGGCACCCAGACCCACATGCACAACTGCGGCATTTCCGAAAAGGACTCCGCTAAAGAGCCCCCTTGTGGGGCTCGTGAGGGGCTGCAGCGCCACCCACACGAGGAGCTACGCCCGATGATGATTCAGGGCATTCGTAAGGTTGTCTGAGGGCACTAGGCTACCAAGGAGAAATACTCACACTACACCACAATTTTCCCCAACTTACCTGGGAGTTAATCAGTAAGCAAACTGCTCTGTTCCTGTCTCTTTTTGTCTAGTTAAAACGAATAAACCACATTTTGGGCTTACTATGTTTGAGGAACTTTCTACCCTATTTGTGTTATCATATTTGACTTTGAGAGCAAGGGTACTGGACCTCACCTTTCTACATTCCTTCCTCTTTTCTTATTTAAGCTCCCCGTCCCCCCTCTTCAAATGTACACAAGGAAGGAGATGTGTCTTTTCTAGTGACCTGACCTGGCCCTCTCCCCTCCTATTCGCTACCCCGCTCCCGCCTCCCAGCTGCTCCTCCCTCCCACTGGCTATTTAGAGGGTGGACACGCGACGGGGGGCTGTGACCTGACCTGACCTCGTCAGAGCCGGTCGCTCCTCTCGCCGCGTGGCTCCTCCTGAGTGCGCCGGTCCCCCCTGCTCTTGCCGCCTGTTCCCCGCTGCCCCCAGGGCTTAGGTGCCTCTTGGGTGTATTTTATTTCACTCTGCTCTGTGACTAATTTTGTGCTGTATTCTGCTCAGTGCCTTATTTTGTTCGCCCGCTGTGCCCCTGTACTTTCTAATTTTGCGCTTGTTCTGCCGCCTGTTTCCCCCTGTTTTTCCCCGCTCCCTGCCACTGCTCCGCCGCGGCCTGCCCTCCTTTTCTCTTCTGTACCCTCTCCCCTCCTATTCGCCACCCCGCTCCCGCCTCCCAGCTGCTCCTCCCTCCCACTGGCCATTTAGAGGGTGGACACGCGAAGGGGAGCTGTGACCTGACCTGACCTCGTCAGAGCCGGTCACTCCTCCCGCCGCGTGGCTCTTCCTGCTCTTGCCGCCTGTTCGCCGCTGCCCCCAGGGCTTAGATGCCTCTTGGTTGTATTTTATTACACTCTGCTCTGTGCCTTATTTTGTTCGCCCGCTGTGCCCCTGTACTTTCTAATTTTGCCCTTGTTCTGCCGCCTGTTTCCCGCTGGTTTTTTCCCCGCTCCCCGCTCCCTGCCGCTGCTCCCCCGCGGCCCGGCCCCTTTTTTCTCTTCTGTACCCTCTCCCCTCCTATTCGCCACCCCGCTCCCGCCTCCCAGCTGCTCCTCCCTCCCTCCTCCCTCCCACTCTCCATGTATGGCAGAGTCCGCTCGTACGCGCAGCGGGCGCGCCGATTGTGCGCCAAAGGCAAGCCTGTCTGCGCCCATCCGCGCCTGGACCGCACCCAGCGCCAGGACCCCTGGCCCTCAACGATGCCAGCCTACAAGACGGTCGTACAATGCCGCCACCCTCAACACACTCAAACCCGACCGGAACCCCGCCTGCTACCGAGCCACACCGAAACGCACCCACGGACCCTTCACCTGCCAAGCCTGCAAGTTCACCTGCTGCCGGACCATCACCGCACCCGAATGGCCAGGCACCAGCAACAACCACCTCAAGTGCCTCCTGCTCAACACCCGCTCCGTCCACAGACACTCCGTCAAACTCTGGAACCTGCTCGACTCAACATTTCCAGACGTTGCCTTCCTCACAGAAACATGGATGAACGCCTCCTCAGCCCCCGACATCGCCATAGCCATCCCGGAAGGCTACAAGATCACCCGGAAGGACCGCGTCAACCAGACCGGAGGAGGCATCGCCATCGTCCACAAGAACACCATCCGCATCACGACCAACTCCGACGACACCCTCACCGCTGCCGAGCTCCTCCACTTCCAGATACACACCGACCCCAAGACCACCCTCAGAGGCACTCTCATCTACAGACCCCCGGGACCACGCACACCATTCAGCGAAGCCATCGCAGACTTCATTAGCCCGCACGCCCTCGCCTCCTCCGACTACATCCTCCTAGGGGACCTCAACTTCCACCTGGAGAACAACAACGACAGCAATACCACTACCCTGCTGGACAACCTCGCCAACCTCGGACTCAAGCAACTGGTGAACACCCCCACCCACTACGCCGGCCACACACTTGACCCAGTCTTCTCCTCCAGCAAGCACATCGCCTTCAGCCACTCCACCGGACTTCACTGGACTGATCATAGCTGCGTCCACTTCAGCTTCAAGAGAACCACGACCCACCACCACCCGCAACAGGTTCCCCACAGGAGCTGGAGCAAGATCACCGCCGACCAGCTCACCACCTCCCACAGCCAGAACCCTCCCACCAACACGACAGACCCCAACGAAGCAGCCTGCATCTTCACACAGTGGCTCATCAACTGCGCCGATGAACTCGCACCATTGAGGAACCCTCCCAACAGACACGGCAGCAAAAAATCATCGTGGTTCACCAACGAACTGAAAACATCCAAGAAAAACTGCCGCACCCTTGAAAAAGCCTGGCGCCACGACCAGACCACAGAAAACATGACCACCCTCAAGAACGCCACCCGCACACACCACCAGCTTATCCGCACCACCAAAAGGACATCATTCAAAGAACGCCTGGACAACAACACCCACAACAGCAAGGAACTCTTCAGCATCATCATAGAGCTCTCCAACCCCAGCGCCGGAAACAATGACATCACACCCTCGCAAGACCTCTGCGACTCACTCGCCTCCTTCTTCCACCGCAAGTTCGCCGACATACACAACAGCTTCGACGCACCAACGCACCAAACCACCGAAACAACGCCCCCCACCACCACCCTCTGCAACTGGACCCCGGTCAGCAGACACCACCCGCACGATGAACACCATCCACTCCGGATCCCCTACCGACCCCTGCCCCCACCACGTCTTCAACAAGGCCGGCTCCATCATCGCACCCCAACTCGGAACATCATCAACATCTCCTTCAACACCGCCACCTTCCCGGAGAGCTGGAAGCATGCCAAGCTTAGCGCCCTCCTGAAGAAACCTACAGCGGACCCCACCGACCTCAAGAACTTCCACCCTATCTCGCTCCTCCCTTTTCCTTCCAAAGTCATCGAGAAGACCGTCAACATACAGCTCACCGCCTTCCTCGAGACAAATTGATCCCTCGACCCCTCACAGTCTGGTTTCCGAGCCAACCACAGCACCGAGACCGCCCTCATCGCAGCCACCGACGACATAAGATCCCTGCTTGACAACGGGGAAACAGCTGCCCTCATCCTCCTGGACCTCTCTGCAGCATTCGACACAGTCTGCCACCGCACTCTAATACAGCGCCTCAGCAACAACGGAATCCAAGGGAATGCACTGGAGTGGATCACCTCGTTCCTCGCCGGAAGAACCCAGAGAGTCCGCCTCCCCCCGCTCCGATCCGCGGCCACCGAAGTCATCTGCGGAGTACCTCAAGGATCCTCGCTCAGCCCCACCCTCTTCAACGTCTACATGAGCCCCCTCACAACCATCGCACGCCAACACAACCTTAACATCATCTCATGCGCCGACGACACCCAGCTGATCCTCTCCCTCACCAACGACCCAGCCAACGCCAGAGCCAGCCTACACGAGGGAATGAAGGATGTCGCCGAATGGATGAAGAACAGCCGCCTGAAGCTGAACTCAGACAAGACGGAAGTCCTCATCCTGGGATCATCCCCCTCCGCCTGGGACGACTCCTGGTGGCCCCCCGCCCTGGGCACCACCCCCAAGCCAACTGACCGCGCACGAAACCTGGGCTTCATTCTGGACTCGGCCCGTCAATGACTAGACAAGTCAACGCCGTATCGTCATTGTGTTTCAACACCCTGTGCATGCTTCGAAAGATCTTCCGTTGGATCCCCACCGAAACCAGGAAGACGGTCACCCAGACACTCGTCACCAGCTGAATGGACTACGGGAACACCCTCTACGCGGAAACCACTGCCAAACTACAGAAAAGACTTCAACGCATACAGAACGCCTCCGCACGACTCGTCCTGGACACCCCCCGCCACAACCACATCTCCGCCCACCTGAGAAACCTGCACTGGCTCCCCGTCAGCAAGAGGATCACGTTCAGACTCCTCACCCACGCACACAAAGCTCTCCACGACCTTGGCCCCAAGTACCTCAACAACCGCCTCACTTTCTACACGCCCACCCGCCAGCTAGAATTGACCAGCCTTGCCCTCGCCACCGTACCACGCATCCGCAGAACCACCGCCGGAGGAAGATCCTTCTCCTACCTGGCGGCCAAGACATGGAACTCCCTCCCCATCCACCTGCGGCTGACCCAGGACCATCTCTCCTTCAGGAAGCAACTCAAGACGTGGCTTTTCAAGCAGTAACGGACCCCTCCCCCCCAGCGCCTTGAGACCCATCCGGGTGAGTAGCACGCTATACAAATTGTTCTGATTTATTGATTGATTGACGCATTCTTCTACTTTACTTTTGTGTTCTAGTTATTGCAATGCTGATTATATTTTTTGTATTTTAGCATGTTTTTGCACAATTACTGTGCTATTGCTATTCTTCTTCCTGCAAGTTTCATTGGTATTACTGTGATGTTTCGACTTGTTTTCGCTTTTGCTTTGTGCTTTTTATAAACGCGGAAGGTGTGTTATATCTAAGGTTTTTACCTTACATCTTCCCTGTATATCTGCCTCTGCTGCTCCGCCAGTGAGAGTAGAATGTTGGTGTGGATGGTGATGTCACTGGATTGTGTGGATTGCCGTGAGGCGTAGTGTCAGTTGGATCCTGGGATGAGCAGCAGAGAGGCTGCTCCTGGTGGGGCCTTATTCACATCTTTACTAGAAAACCTACTTAACATCTAAGAACAATAAATGTATTCATCTGTAACCTAACCACGTCTACTGAAACTCCTTACTATGACACAACAAATTTCTGTAACTTGTACAGCAGAAATACAAACCAGCAAACCATAACTCAAGCACTAAATTCAATGCTCATACTCTCCCCCTTGATCTGACATATGACATTATAGAAGTAAATCATTAAATAAAATGAGATTATAAATTAATTCAAATTAATTAATTTAATCTTTGCCATTGTTTAAGGGTGGACTGGAATGGGCAACACATTTGCGCCAAGCATGACAAATTTGCACATGGCATATTCCAGACCACCCTTATCTATCCAGTAAGTAATCCCTTCCAGACAAACATTAAACTATGGAAAGATACATAGATGATGTCTTCGTCATCTGGGAGGTTAACCTTGAGATGATGAACAGTTTTACTGAGTATCTCAATACCAGGAATAACCACCTCCGTTTGTGAAAATAGTAAAGGCATATATAAATATATATGCGCAATACTTTTATGATGCAATTCAGTATTAGGTTTTTTAGGTTTTTATTGTCAGACATGCACTAGCACTTTATCTAGAAACCTATTGGTCAAAATAATGTGAAACCAAAGATACATCAAGAGCAATCAGCAGACAAAGCACTTGCACTTTAACAATATTTGCACTGCCTTGTTATCAGATGTACTGTACTTCTTGTATTTGCACACTAAAATTTGCACATTGCATATTTGCACTCTGTATTTTGCACAGTGCACTAGCACTTAAAATAAGATTGTGTATTTGAACATTGAGTCATTGACTTCTATGATTACTCATTGGTTTTATTATTGCTATGAATTGACCGGGTAGAATTCAGAAAGTTGTGTGTTTTTAGTGCATGGAGTATTATAATCTTATCCTAATTGAACAAGCTGTTGAAACACACATGGAATCTCTTTAAAAGAATTGATTTTTTTTACAAAGCTAGATAAAGTCAATTCTCCTCAAACAAATCGCGTTTCCACACATCATCTGTGAGTCCAATATCTCCATAAAGTAGAGGCCTCTACTTTGGATCTATTGAAGATAACGACAGGAGTACGCTCTTAGAAACTTTTATATATTCATCTTTGGACTACAGGAGATACTATATGGAGATATTGGACTCACAGATGATGTGTGGAAACGCGATTTGTTTGAAGAGAATTGACTTTATCTAGCTTTGTATTATATTGGACCATAGACCGGTTATACCTGGAATGTGGTGTACTATCTCGAGAGGAATTTTTATGCCCTGATGAAGTCATTGGGTGATTGTTTCCCGTGACAAAACACGTGTCGGCTTGTCTATCTGGCTACATTCTGTATCAATGAACATTATATGAAGACTGATTACCTGATGAAACTTCGCGATTATGAAGAGAAAAGAAAAAGAAATAAAGGAATTGATTGAATGAACTTTGAATATGGAAAGAATTTGATTTAGTTTCTTTTCTCTTGGACTCATCAATTTCTTGTGTTGTGCTCGGGAACAATCTGTTCACTATATCGGAAATGTTGCATAAGACAAAGGACTACAAGGTGTAGGAGTCCCATGACAATCATACTAGTTGGAAGCATAATTTATTAGGGATTGGTCTGAAGAAACACAAACTCAGAATTTAAAACGTAATTCCGTGGTTGGGGTTTCTCTTTAATAATCACAATTTATTTCTACCCAAATGAACGTTTTTTGCAACATTAGGATAATCAAAGACTGGGGTAAAAAGCGCTCTAATTTATATCTTGCTTTTTGCATGGAGCTCTTAGATGACAGTTAAAAGCTCACTGTTCTATGTTAGGATTTTAACTTATAAACTGCAAGTAACAAAAGGATCACTCAGACAAAAGCAGTAACCCACTCACTTATTTAGATTATGTGCACTTTGTGATCTCCATGGTACATGTTCTTTGCAGCAGGCACTTTAACCCTCTGTACTACCTTTCCATGAGTTAAATCTACCACTAGACAAAACTCCAATCTCTCTAGGAAGAGCATTAATCATCTGAGTTATCATGACATTTTCATTGTTGCCGAAAACTGCTGGAGGCTAGGAAGGAGGCAGTAAGTGCTTTTATGACCATAATATAAATGCAAACACGACGTACCCACCCAAAGTCAGTGCCGGATGTGGTCACACTGGTAGCACCATGACAGAACCGGGCCCTTCTCAAGGGTCCTATGACCTCAGTGCCAGAGTCACTGTTGCGCTAGGGGATGCTGCTTCATAGGCCTGCCCTCAAGACTGGAGGTGACTTCATGGATTGTGGTGGACAAGCCTTCAAGATTAACTCACACTTGCCAACGCTACGGTAGACCTGCTGGTGCTAGGACACCAGGGCTTCTAAGGTCCATCGGGCCCTTCTAAGGTTTAGCATGGGAATGTGTTCCCTTAGGAGAGTGGTCTCGGGGACTGGTCTTGAAGGCTGATCCTGGTTCCTTAGTTCCAAATTCGGCAGCTCTAACCATAGTGCCACTCTGTTTGCTTTCCTTAGTTATTTTTTTCATATTTGAACCTTTAATTTCCGAGGCAAAATGGTTTTCTTTTTTGGATCCATTTCACAGTGAACAAACAAACGAATTGAGGAAAAAGAGGGTGAGAACAGTTTCTGTAAGTCAGGATTTTCAGTAAGTCAGTCGCACGAGAAAGAAAGAGGGAAGAAAGCTGCAAGTGTCAGCGCAGAAGTAAACACTGTCCTTATCTTCTCTGGGCAAGAAGGAAAAGACTGAGTCATTTTGTTTCTTTCACGAACAGCCAGGTACGCTGAGCCTTATCTGTAGGCCTTGGCTGTTTCTGCCGTCCAGGTCCGCATGTTTAAAATAAAAAAAGTAAGGGCACAGATTCTATTGATTTAAAGAAGTAGGGGCATGCTGTACCCTGCCGATATCGCCCACTTCGACCACTGCAGTGCAGGGATAATAACTGAGGCTTAGGAAACTTGAGGCCAGATTCCTGCTTGGACTGCGAACAAAAGCTGCTTTTCGTCCTGTTATGTTTTTTTTTTTTCTTGGGGGCGTGGCTTAGCGCCCCATACGGATGGCGGCTCCCGTGTGAGCGCTCCGCAAACGCCGAGGGGTTCACCCCTTCCTACCTGTGCCGGCCGCAGGGCAAACGGAGCTTTCCCTGCCAGAATGTAAGGGGCACATCGCGACCCTGCGGCAGCTCCTCTCAGCTTCCCACAGGCTTTGTTTCGGGAATTACGAGCGGCCGTGGCTCCCTGTCAGCCGCGACCGCCATTTTGTCTGCCCCTCGCGCGTCTGACGCGCACATTATATCGGACACTGCCACCGTCATCTGCTGCCCTGGACCACCGCAAATGCTCTTGGTGAGCCTACTTCATCAGACTTTACTATGATAATGCTATTACTCTGCCTATTTTACTCTGCTTAAGTATTTTTTGCGCAATTCACGATCTTGGCGGCCATTTTGTTCTCCTCAACTGTTTTCATCACAATGCTCCTCATTCTTCTCGCCTCCAAGGCCTCCTATTGACTGCGCACATTTTCCAAACTGTTTTCACCTATCACGACGCTGGGACTCTTATGTTGGATTCCTTTTCCTTGCTGCACACATATGCTAGCACCTCACCTCTCACTTTTTGAACACTTTGCGCTTTAATTACTAGCAGGAACGCTTCCTCAATTCTGCAAATGGATACTGCTGCATATCTCCATGAGTATTTTTGCAACTCCCACATGCTGTGAAACGGCGCCTCTAAGTCTCCTTGCTTCTCAACGTTCTCTGCTAATTAACCCTCCTACATTTCACTATTGATTTTGGTAGACAAGGGCTCTCTCAGCTTCCAGCCTTTCTACTGATTTCTTCTTGGTGGTGACTTATCATATGGAGAGGAGCGCACTTGGTCGTATTTCCAAAAATCCACGACGTGTTTTCATCAAGAATTCCAGAATCTTTTCTGCACTGGCGAACCTGGAAGCGTCTCAAGCACTCGCCGCTCCAATGTCGCAATCCAGCACAGAACGTCCTGTCCCGGCCCCGGGAAAGGTTACGTCGAAACGCCTCAAAAAAGACCCTCCATCACCGTCAGGCTCTACTTCAGCTGTCTCTATGGAGCTATTGTTAGAGGAGATCCGTGCTCTACGTCCTTTCATGGAAGAGACCAACTCTAAGTTGCAGGTCTTAACCGACAATTGGTCACAGATGGATGCGAGAGTGACGACCGTGGAACACTCCATATCTTCTCTCCAGGAATCGTCCTCCAAGGTGACACACATGCAGTCGCAAATTTGCTCTCTCCAGAAGCAGGTTGAGGAGCTTGAAAATCGTAATCGACGCAACAACCTTCGTATTTACAGCCTGGCGGAGAATTGTGAGGGGAATGATCCCGTTGCTTTCTTCAAATCTTTCCTGCCTAAGCTCCTCCACTTACCTGAGGGAACCACGCTTAACTTACAACGAGCACATAGGCTTGGTCACATATCTTCATCTTCTTCTGCTTCTCCTAGGCCACGAGGTGTCATTATGTACTTTTTGGAATATACTGATCTCCTCAAAGTTTTATCGGCGGCCAGAGCTTCTCCACGCCTCACATGGTCAGGTTCTACCCTCTTCTTTGCGCAGGATTATGCCAAAGCCACAGCCAGCCGCCGTAAAGCATTCCTGGATATGCGACCGGAGCTTCGATCCATCGGCGCCAGATATGGCCTTTTTCACCCTTGCCTTTTTAGAGTCACTTACAACAATAAAACAACGACCTACGAGGATCCTGTTCGCCTTCGGAGCTTCCTTAATTCTTGCCAAGCACCTGAAATGGACCTCTCCAGCTCCTCATCGGCTTTCCCTCCATGACTTTCATAATCCATTATTGTGGTTTTTTCACTGGGCTGCATAGTTGTTGTTTTTGCGCATGCTTGTTACTATCATGTTGTTTCTATCTTTCTCTTATCTGAACTCTCTCCCTTTATACTTGTTTTCCTTCATACTTGTTCTCTTCTAGTTCTGTAATATGTTCAATCTTTTCCCATTTACTTTGCTATTTTATTTCTATCAGTAACTTTTTTGATGTTTCTTCCTCCTCAACTACTTTGTTTTTCTATTCTCTCCCACAGGTTTCGTAGTTTACAGTATGTACTCCCCTCGGCTTAGCGGTTCGTTTGCACCGGTTGGACCGCCTTCCCCAGTGGGCACTCCCCCCTCCGTTCTATCTTCTCGTCTTCCCTTCCCTGTGATCGCCCTTCCTCAATTTCACCCTTCGTAAGTATGTTTTCCCTCCTTCCCTTGTTCTTCGTTATACCCTTTCCATCTTCGATCCTGTTTTTATCTCTAGTCCTTCTTTGTTCAAAGGTGTCTTCTCTACTTCTCTCTCACTTACTTCTATGTCTTTTTCTATCCTTGTATTCTCTCAATCACCTAGCATTTTTCCTACTTACTCACCTGTATTTTCTCTTCACTACTTTTCAACTCCACGTTACTTCACCTCTTTTTGACTTTCATGTCTTTTTTATCCATTTTATTATTCTGGGCATTTATTCTTCTCCTTTCTTTGTTGATATATTCAGTTTCATTTACATGATATGTCGTTAAAAATAGTTACATGGAATGTTAAGGGCGTTAATTCTCCTATCAAGCGACAGAGAATTTTGTCGCATCTTGCACGCTTAAATGTTGACATTGCTTTTTTGCAAGAGACTCATTTATCTGCTGAAGAATCTGTTAAGTTGAAGAGAACTTGGGTGGGTGATGTATATTACTCTCCAGGGGATGGCAAGCGTAATGGAGTAGCTATTTTATGCCACAAACGTCTATCTCACTCTTTGCTTTCTCAAGAATCAGATGATGTTGGTCGCTGGACATTTGTTAAGCTCTCCATTAAGAATGTTCCAATTTCCCTTCTAAATGTCTATGCCCCCACTGCTGGCGATCCCACTTTCTGGTATACCTTTTCTCATCACGTTACCAGATTTATTGATAATAACTTTATTTTAGCGGGAGATTGTAACCAGCCTCTCGACCCCTTCTTGGATAGACATTCCAAGGCTCCCTTCATTCCTAATAAGTCACATAAACTTTTCTCTCAAGCCATCTCTCAGCATAAACTCACAGATGCTTGGCGTCTATGTAATCCGGAGCTGCAGGAATTCACTTTTTACTCTCCCTGTCATCACTCCCAATCCCGCATTGATTACATTTTTGTTACTCATGACATTGCCCAAACCCTTACCCATGCAGAGATTGGCCCGATAATACTTTCAGACCATGCCCCTACTTTGGTTCAACTTGATATCCTCCCTAGATCAGTTGGACCCAAGCGATGGCGCTTTAATAATTCCCTTCTCTTGGACCCTAAATTTACTTCATCTTTCACTGAATTTTCTGATGAATTTTTTTCACTCAATGATAATCCCTCCATTCCCAAGGATACCATTTGGGATGCCTTCAAGGCTGCATCAAGGGATTTTATAATTGGCTTTGTAGCAAAAAAACGGAGAGCTGCTCGCAACTTTACGGCTGCTCTCCTTCTTGACATTAAGAAATTGGAGCATTCTTATTATACCTCACGTTCGCAGGACCGTTTGACAGCTTTGGTTAATGCCAAAATGAAATTTAACAAAAAGTCCACGGATGATGCATCTTTATTTTTATTAAAATCGAGTGCAAAGTTTTACGGGGGTAAAAATAAGGCTGGGAAGATTCTTGCTAACTATTTGAAAGTAAAGCACAACAAATTAAATATTGAATCAATCTATGACACACACTCTGTTCTCAAACACAAAGACTCAGATATTCTTGCTGAATTCTCTACCTTTTACAAAACCTTATACTCTTCCGAAACCCAACCCTCCCCCCAATCTTTAGACCGCTTTTTCTCCAACATCCAAAAAGCAGCTCACTTCCCACTTGATCTCTCTCATTTGGAGCTTAATATCTCTCAACGAGAGTTACTTACAGCGCTTCAAAGTCTTCAAAAAGATAAAGCCCCTGGGCCGGATGGTTTCACTGTTGAATTTTTCCTTCACTTCTCAAAACTTCTCATCCCTAAACTACACTCCCTCATTGATGCTTTCCTTGCCTTGGGCTCATCCTCAGGTTCTTTCTCTGATGCACATATCTGCCTCATACCCAAGGAAGGGAAAGACGTTCAACATTGCAAAAATTACAGACCAATCTCCTTGGTTAACATCGATTATAAAATATTTGCAAAGTCTATTGCTGCACGTCTTGATCTTCTTCTCCCGGATCTTCTGGGCGAAGAACAGTCAGGCTTTGTTAAAGGACGCTTCATTACTGATAATACTAGATTACTATTTAATGTTTTATCCAAGTCCCGTCATTTACCCCATTCCCTCGCTGCCATTGCCCTTGATGCTGAAAAGGCATTCAATAGAGTTGAATGGACCTATCTTTTTCACACTCTTCATTGGTTTGGTTTTGGCCCTAAATTTATTTCCCTGATCTCCTTACTCTACTCAAATCCACGTGCAGCTGTTTGTGCCAATGGTCAAATATCCTCCTTTTTTGATTTGGGAAGAGGTGTCCGTCAAGGGTGCCCCTTATCTCCCTTTCTTTTTAATTTGGCCTTAGAACCCTTTTTGTCTAGACTTCGTCAAAACCCTACCATACAAGGTTTTCACACATCAGATTCTCAAGTTAAGCTCGCCGCATACGCGGATGACATCCTTCTTTTTATTTCCAACCCTGCTGATTCGATTCCCGCCTTCCTTACTGAAGTGCATGAATACTCCCAAATATCTGGCTATAAACTCAATAATGATAAATGTGAGATCCTACCTTTAACGAAATTCACTTTTAAACCTGACTTTATTATTTCCAACTTCACATGGAAACCTTCCCATATTAAATACCTCGGCCTACATATCACTCCTACTATCCCTGACACTGTTTCCCTCTGTCTATCCAAATGCACCCAAAAATTAGAGGACCTGACGTCCAAGTGGCATCCTCTTTACTTGACCTGGTGGGGCCGCCTTGACACTATTAAAATGATGCTGTCCCCTATAGTTCTTTATACTATTTCCAATATTCCTGTATCCATACCCTCGAAATTTTTTTAAAAAATCAACTCCATTCTGATGTCCTTTCTTTGGAATAAGAAGAAGTCTAGGATGTCTCTCGCCCGACTGATTCGCCCTAAGGTGGAGGGTGGAGTTAACTTTCCAGACTTCCCTGCTTACCATAAGGCGTTTTCATTGCGACAAGCTTCTTTTTGGCTGCAAGATCCCAGCACTCCTTGTCCTTTGTGGGCTAAATTTGAACGCCTTCTTCTTTCTCCGTTCTCCTTTGCTGAATATCTTTCCTTTTCCCGTAAACCCTCTTCCATTTCTACTCCCATTCATAAATTCACTACTAAACTGCTCCGGTCTTCTTCCCATTCCCCCCCTGCGACCATTGCGGACTTCCTCTCTTCCACTATTTGGCACAACAATGCCCTACTTATTCGCAACAAACCCTTCTTTTGGAGAGCATGGCATCACAAGGGGTTGCTGTGGGTCTCTCAACTCTTTTCTCAATCTTCTTTCCTGTCTTTTAACACTCTCCATTCCCTCTATGACTTACCTACCTCTTTCACCCGTAACTATCACTTACTTAAGGAGGCTGCATTAGCAACTTACAATCACCTCTCTCAGCTATGTCCATCTCCTGCTTCTCCTACTCCCGTCTCCTCACTCCACTCATTCTTGCGCAAGGCTCCAAAAGCCTCCTCCATTTATAAATATCTTTGCACTATTGATTCCCCTAGACCTAAATCCAAAGTAGAGGAATGCTGGGAACATGACCTTTCCACATCCTGGCCAACTTCCTTGTGGGATAAAGTTTGGATCAAGATACGTAAATCTTCAAGAGCGGCAACCTTAACGCAATCCTTGTTTTTTTATTTATAACAGACTTCTCTATACCCCTTTTGACCTCCATAAGCGCTTCCCAAATACTTCCCATACATGCTGGTGTTGTTCTTCCCCACAAGCAACTTTATTTCATATGTTGTTCTTATGTACTCCTGTTCATACTTTTTGGTTGCAGGTTTTGGCTCACATCAACTTGATTTTCCATACAGATATCCCTTTCTCTCACAAACATTTTTTTAGGTAGCCTTTCCCCTTGTTGGGCCACTGTTGAACTAAAGCCTCAGATTATTGACTTACTACTAGCCGCTGCATTCCAACAGATAACGGTAAATTGGAAGGATTCCACCAGCGTCTCCTTTAAGGCGTGGTGGTTCAATGTATGCCATAACCACAGACTTGACACTGCTTTTGTTTTTCCAGCTCACATGGCTGTAAAGCGTTTGGACTTATGGCTCCCTGTCACACTTTACTTGGATGCTTGTGTCACTCGCTCGTCTTGCCCACTGCCCTCGCAACAAGAAGTCCTCAAACCTCCTTAAATGCTCACTGCATTCCATGTTCTTTTTCTTTCCCTCATTTTATCATTTTTACATTTCTTTCGGGTATTTTCTTGCTACTAGGTTTAATGTTTATATGCCCTCTCTTTTACATTGCACTGCCCGGATTTTCCTTTTGACGTTACGTATAACCTTATGCTTGATTTATTTATCGTAATTTTCATTGTTTTATATTTCCATTGTAATCTGTATTGACACCTTGCTTTTTCTTTTTCATATCAAATAAAAAATTTCTTGAACTTAAAAAATGTTTTTTTTTCTTTCTTTTTTCAGTGTCGAGGGCCATACTCCTCTTCTGGAGGCCATGAGAGTGGCACAAGCAGGTGAGCTTGCATTAAAGAGGGACTATGCAGACTTTCAAGGCTTTAAGTGGGGCGGGTCTTGCACCGGCAGTTCTACAAAGCAGGTACTGAGACGGGTCCCCATCCGGCTCGCCGTTCCTCATAATGAAAAAATAAAATCTCATCTCTGCCGCAGGCCCACCCTTCACCGCCTTTGAGGCCATTTCATAGAGACTCGGCTTGACTCGTTATGGAACTTTCAATCTCACCATTTCAGAACTGAAGCATTTTTTAATATGCTTTAACTACAAAGCCATGGTCGTTGCTGTTTTTTATTTATGCTATGCAACTATCATTCATTGACAAAGCAATAGTACGGGCTTGTTGTACATGTAATTTTACTTGCTGTATTATATATCTGGATGTAATGACAGAAGTAGCAAAATACCAGTTGGGCGGCACACTAAACGAAGCATACATTTTCAGATTACATGCTTTTAAGCCATGCCCTTAATTATATCATCCACACCCCTTTCAGAGACCCCCTAGTTAATTAATCCCACTTTAAGCCCCGTGGACTTTGTAACGTAAAAAGAAAATGTGTTAATAAAACCATAAGCTTGAAATGTGACCCGTGCTTGAAAACACCTCATTCTGGTGATGGCCAAAGCCAGTAGGCACGCCCTTTGTGTAATGGGAGTTGTTTTCTATCAGTGCATGTAGGGTTCTAAGTGACGAGGAGGTAAAAAGGCAGGCGAAAATGATGATCGTGGACAACTGTGACATAATGTTACTGCAGCACATTGCAGATGGTGAGAGGGCCCTGTGGGCTGGGTGTGTGTAAATTGATGGACTAAAAGAACCTGTTATCAGCCATCCTATTAGCAGCTCTATTTCTTCGTGCACAAGACAGAGGCAGCAAATGGAAGCTGCCCTGCATTCCTGTTTACTTTCGTTATCTGACCATATTGTGTCACCAGATATTGGAATGGTGAACCTGGGAGTGTAGAACAGGAAGCAATGTGAAGGACTGCAAAACGTGGGGTGGTTTTGGACCTGGCAGACTTCTGGACTTCTGATAGCGCTTTGTTACGTGACCAGATTCCTGTTCTTTTTAGTTGAGCACTTAAGCCTCCTCTGCCTACAAGTATTACAATATATGTAGTGTACTTGTGCTGTGAAAACAAGTGTCACAGAAACGGGTAAAAACAGCATTTGCAATGCAATAAGTTTCGCATTTACGAGAGTTTAAGCTATTGTCATTTACAATGGCAATAGCTCAAACTCTTGTGGATGCAAGACCCATTTCACTTCAAAGAAGTGGCCGCCATTGTCCGGGGCTGCTTATAAGTGAAAGCGCGTATGGCGAGGAAAGCACGTCCTGCCTGCAGTAGGAGAGACTCATTAAAGAAAATAGTGCTTACAGACTAAATAAGACTTACTGTGTAACAAACGAAGTAAAAGGGCCTGTCGCCATGGGAGGAGTGGGTGGGGATTCAAACCATACTCAAATGCTGCATGCTTCGCAGCAGTGCATGCGCTACTCAGGCTCGACCTAAAAACTATGGCTCGCAATTTTTTGCTGTCCTATGACAGTTTCCATCCCCATGCCTTTCAGAATAACCTCTAAGTGGGTCAGTTCCTAAGAATGAGGATCAACTGCAAAGATGATGAAAAGTTCAAGAAGAATGAACTAAGCGATTGCTTGACAGAGACATTACCCTAAGATACTATTTAAAAGAGCAGCCAAGAGGACCAGACACAATCACCGAGACTCACTACTAGAGGTACTCCTGAAAGGAGCCTCTAACAGACTGGTATGTGAAAGCATTTTTAGCTATCTAACTGACACCTTAAAAAGAGCAGTCAACAAGAACTGGCACATCTTAAATAGAGGTGAGACAACTCCAGAAACAAATGTTCGCCCTTAAAACGGAGCAGGAACCTCAAAGATATAGTGGTCCATACACATACAATACCTCAAGTGACTCAGAGGGACAATCAGGAGGCTCTATGGACATTACCCGTGTCAAGAGACATTTCCCTAGCAGATCTTGCTCAGTTTGCCATCTGACAAAAACACACACTGATGCACACTCTAATTATTAAACACTGATGTCAGTATAGACAAGTTACACATTAGAGACAACAGCCTATTCATTTAGAGAGAAAAAACAGATATTCTTGGAAACATTCCCTGCTCCTCTGCTCCATGACCTTATCCCGGTACACGGAGCCGAGGAGCAGGGAATGGATGCACCCGTCCTTACGCCCTAAGCTTCAAATTTTCTGATTATCGCCCAAGCCTTGTTATTTACCCTGATACTCCGTGAATACAATTCTTTTGTTTCTTTCAAGGTATATACATTCCATGTACAACACGATTTGGCGTTGGTCCTTCACAAAGTTAGTAGGAGTGTCCTGCAGTTTAACTTACCCTTTCATTTTCCGCAACGCGGAGCTCTCATACTGAGAGAATTCTCAAACAGTCAGCCTTTTAATTCACAGTCCAGGGCCCTGTCGGGTTGGAAGTATCACCGACGGAGCGACTCTCCCAACGATACTTTAATTTTCCTGAGGAGTCGCAGGAAGACTGTGCCTTACGCGACGAAACACGTGTCGGCTGGTTCTCATGAACATTAAAGACCCCTTTTCCGACTACTGTTTCCAAGAATATCTGCTTTTTTTCTCTAAATGAATAGGCTGTTGTCTCTAATGTGTAACTTGTCTATACTGACACCAGTGTTTAATAATTAGAGTGTGCATCAGTGTGTGTTTTCGTAACATATGTGGTGTTAGCTTGCTGACACTACACTGGGGGGTTAGAGGGCTTATCCCCTCCTCACTGTTCTGCATCTCACAGCTACCGTATATCCTGTGATAAATTCTTGCGCTACTACTTAGCTGTGCGCCCTTTGCTTGAAACCTGACTAAAAACCCTATTTCAGACTCTGAGAATCAGTTTGCCATCTGACAACCACAAACTCAGACTGATTTGGGACTTAAACTCCCTGGATACTGAACTACAATACCAGTGGGGGTGATTTATTTGATCCCCTGTACCTGCAAATTCTAAAATGTGAGCTTCACAACTAGCAAAATAAAGACCAGGGTGGGAGAACATCGTAGTTCTGTGACATGTAAGAAGTCCAACACCAAATTGATCAGGCACTATCTGACATCACAACACACTGACGAAGATATTAAATGGACTATCATTGACAAATCCTACTACACCACACACAGGTATCTTGAATGATCTGCTGTTGCAGAGGGAAGAGTGTTGTTTTTTTAAATTGAAGAGTCATCTACAAGGACTAAATGATGAGATCCCATGGACTGCACTAGCATGACCTAGATTAGTCTACCTGAGGTTCATAACTGGCTAGATTTTGTTGGGCATGATTGTATGATTGTATATTGTATAGGCGGAGTACTACTGGAACAATATCTGTTTCTCACGCTCCCGCCCTTCTAATGGTCATCACCCTTGCTTGTTTCTAATGATTATCAGATGGGACTCCATATCCTAGAATACCTCTCACCTAAACTCTTTTCTGTCCTAACAAAGCCACATCTTAATAAATTTAGTAACCACGTGAAAGACAGAATTAGTTTAATCTACACTAATTCACTTAATACACAGTCCTTTGGTTGATTTTCAACACCAAATCGACATTATTGGTGCATGAGTACCCCATAGCGGGCACCGGGACTACAATTCCCATGGTCCCTGGAGTACGGTACTCACTGCAAGCCAAACAGAGATTTTGTCTCCCCTCAATCATGAATGCACGTCCCTTTAAATAAAGCACGCCTGTTCGAGGATTACTCCTCTCGCCGGGCACACTGATTGAGGACATGGAGAATCTCTGAAGGTATTTCTCTTCTTTCTTTTCTCTCCTCTGCAGGCCTTGATACACAGGCTGATCTCTGCTGTGCTGTGGTGTCACCCTGCCTCTATTTTTGTTTGACAAGTGGATAATGTTACAAGTGATTAGAGAAGCATTGCTTAGAATGAGTGGCGTGTGGTGATTGAGGAAGCACCATGCGCAACATTGTATGCTTGGCTAATGCAATTCCAATCCCTTCTGATAGCTAGCCTTGTTGTGTTTCATGATATACAGCTTTGCGATCCAGGCGGACGACTTAGGCTTGAGAGTATTCTGAATATCCCATTCAGAGGGTAAGACTGCCTCCTCTCACTTATATCCCACCAATCACTAGTACCTACACTGGTGTTGGGCACACACACCCAGGTCTATTCACATTTGCTTGGTGGTGGACTTGATGTTATCCTGTGTATGTGCTTGAGCATTTTTGACGTTGTACTTTGTTTCCTTATTATGTAGTACGACTGTGGACCCTCACAAACAAGGAGATTGTGGGCCACCTTCTGTACCAGTTGGCTTACCACCATTAGGTTTTATAATTTGTGTTTTCTATCAGAGTGTCTACACTAACTAGTCCTGAAGAATGCCACTTAACCCTTGGTTGGGTCATCTACAGGGCAGAAACAGGTCAACCATAAAAGGAGAAAGTTATTTCCAAACTCCCACTCACTGTTTTATCTCTATCCACTGGGGGAACCAGAATAAAATGTATACCTTACCCACCAGGAGATAGTTTTCACTCACCACAATTGTATATATAGCACCTTGCCTCTGCCATACCTAGCTCTCTACCAGAAATAAAACACCCCAGCTCCTCGATTTTGGAGGTTGTAGCCCACTCCAGGCACCTTCGGTCCGAGTGTGTGGAGGGCACCCAACGATGAAGCAGGCCACCTTCAGGTGAGTGAGAGTTATTGTCCTCTTATAAACAGACACACTCTTTATGACTAGGTGTACTGTTTTGTGATTTATATTAAGTTAACCCTCCTGCAAGGCCCAAACCTTCCTTTATAATACATTTAAGTCACCCCTAAGGTAGTCCCCAGCAGCCCTAAGGCCATGGTGCAGTGTATTTAAAAAGAAGGACATGTACTTTTAAGTTTTACGTGTCCTGGTAGTGGAAAAACAATTACATTCATTTTTCACTACTGCAAAGCATATGTCTCCCATAACTTAACATTTGGATTACCTTATTACATTTTATAAGTGTAATTCCCAATCGGGGATAGATGGATAGTTTGAGGTTGGTGTCTCTGGAATAACAATTTAAAATCCCACATGTTTGGGGTAGGTAACAGCTGGGCTCTCTGCATTCCCTCTAGACAGTCACACACAAAGGGAGCTTAGGTATGCCTCATGGGCCATCCACATCCTGATGGGCCATTAATATTCAGATTGGTCATCCTGGGAAAGATGGGAGGGAGGAGCCGACACTTGCACCTGAATGGGCTGTGCCTGTCCCCACACAGAGCTGCACACCCTTCCACCCTGTAGTGAGACTGGAGAAAAGGCAGGATGTGCAGGGAGATTGTGTACTTCAAAAGGTATCTCTTTGAAGTCTCCCCCACTTCAAAGGCACAACTGGGTATAAGTACTAGAACTTGGACACCACCACTTCCGTACACTTCTTGAAGGAGGACTGCTCTGCTGCTGAAAGGACTGTCACTTTATTGGACTCTGCTTTGCTGGACTCCTGCTTTGGTGTGCCTGCCCTGCTGCCCTTCTTGCCTGGGAATGATAAGGACTGGACTTGCATCTCAACATATCCAGAATGAAAGTAACTCTAAGGGCTTGCAGGCTTTCCTCCTACTCTGAAGTCTCAGGGACAACAAAGACTTCCAACAGCCCTGCCACAGTTTCTGGACTTCTGCCAACTGCGAGTTTTACCCCGACAAGTGGTGCCAATCCAGTCCTGAGCCCTTGGCAGTGAGTTTTCTGGCTGTTTTTTGCAAAATCCATGCATTGGGGTTGTTACACCAGTCGGAACCGATGCATCTCCCTTCAACGCCATGCATCACACTGCCGCTGAGGACGAGGACATCGCATCGCTAGCTACGTAGCTCGATGATGACACATCACCTTCATCGTAAAGGGTTTGCCAACAACACAGCTCCGACTGTGCGGATCGGAACCAACACATCGCCTACATCCGAAGGGATCAGTGCAGATGCATCACCTCCTCGGCTCCCCGTATTGGGTCTTTAACGCATCCTCCATCGAGGGTACATTTTCAGCGGGGCGAGGTTGGTCCCTGTATTTGACCCGCACTCCATTGCGGTCGGCCTGAACTTTCAGATTTCACCTGGTTAAGCACGACAAGACTAAGATTATAGTCCCTACTTAGACAGGGTGCATACCTCTGCCAACTAGAGACCTACATTCTAACACATAAAACCAGGAATCGGAGACATAATGGCAGTATTGGAAAGATGTGTGCTATATGAGGCAAGAGTGGCATGCATGGGCAGTACATTGTACTACCCATGTCAATATTGTGCAAGATGGTGGTGGGTGTGACTATCACGGGTGGTAATAAAGGCAAGGCAAACGGTAAAGCTAAGGCCAACTGCTGGAATTTAATAGCATGCTGAGCATTTGGAGGGTTGTTTAAACGATGTCTGATATGCTGAGTACAAAAACTTTTGCGAACTCAAGGTGTCCAACAGAGGGTGGTATCCAGGCTAATAATATTATTATTATTAGTATAACATAATTCAAGACGGGAGAGAACTGAGGAACAGTGGCATGGGTCTGATAGAGCTGTGGTGCTTACAACAACATTTTAGTTCCTACTACATTTAAACATCTTCACATGGTTATATTCACTAGAGAGTAAATGGGTTAAATGTGTCAGATTTTTAAACAATTCACACTGCATCATGGATTTCATCCCTCAGTATCACGCAGGCACTCTAGTTGAACAGATGGAGCTACTCACCAAAGCACATCAAATCCACTGTTGGCAGCTACTCGCTCAGGCATGTGCAGGGTGTGCAGTGGGTCAATCAATCCTAACGTAGGTTTGAGTACGCGAGAAGCAATACCTGCACATTGTGAACATACACACATCCGTGTAAGGTCTAGAAAAACTGTTCATCATTGCAAATAATAATGACAACATTGGGCAGATGTGCTTTTTTGGCATCTACAAAGCACTACCTTACATTCAACATGCCTTCTAAAACAATCTATAGAAGGATTTTTCAACAATTTATACGTAGTAGTCTTGCTGCCAGCTCACTGTTTTCTGATATAAAATACAAGAATTAAAACATCCTCACAAAATCATGTCCCATCTGAAAGGGCAATAGCTGGCAATGTTGTGTTCTAAGTTTAACACCAGGGGCTACATTACAAACAGTGCCCCAGTGGCGCAACAGCCGTGTGCACCCGTTGCCTGCTCTGCATTGGCACTGTAGTAATAGAGAAGAAGGTGCAGATGCTTGTGTGCCCTCTTCTTGAATACAAACAAACAGTGCTTGTACACATAGAGCAATCTTCACAGGGTTTGGCTCCATGCTAATGAAGAAAACACTTTGCTTTTGTGCCTATACCCTTTTATGGATGCGGAAGCAGAAGCAAAGAGGTCATTAGGAGCTACAATGAGCGTGCACCACAAAAAGGTGGCTGTGCACAGTCAGTGTACCCCTTAGAGCGACCCATGCAAGAGGGAAAAGGAGGCCCCACGGACTCCCCAGACATCGCCCTGCAGATGGGTGTGGTTATTCACTGCACCTGCCTGCAGGCGAATCTTTCTCCTCTTTAAACAGCAGGCGAGTGCCGCCTGCACAGAAAAAGGTGGATCGGCTGATTCAAACAGCCACTCTGTATTTCATGGCTACCCTTGGGGCAACATACAATTTGTAATAGGGCACACTGTCCCAGTTTGCACCTGGTGCACCTGCTTAAAGGTGCGCTAATGCTCAAACAGGGAAACTGTGCCTGTGATGTAAAACAATCTCATGTCTTCGTAGAGATTTGCGAACAATGCAGTTAGGTATATAAACGAGTACCATGAGACAAAATAGTATGATCCTGAACTACGTAAATAGTTAGAAATATTTGCACCCCTGAAAAGCGCTGCTTGATCCCAGTAACAAAATACATGTGCGGTGTTGCATTACGCATGGTGCCTGGGGGCAGAGAGGGTGTGTGCGCCGGTTTTGTGCATCCCCGGAACACTATGGTATTATGGAAGGGGCAACAGATGTTTCTAATGCCCCTTCTGTAATATTGATAGCGCTGGTGCATATGTAGCACAAAGGCAGTCTTGAGGAAACGATCCCTCAGTTTGGGGGTGTGGCCCCATGCAAATGAGAGAATCACATTGCCTTTACACCCACGCCCTATCACAGCCACAGGCGCATAGTTAGAAATGCCCTTAATAGGTGCACAGACCGTGCACCACTTATACGTCAACGGAGGAAAGCCTTCTGGAAGGGACAAAGGGGGTCCCATGAAGCAATGAGATATCCCCCTGCTGGTAGGTGCAGTCACTCACTACACCTACCAGCTGGGTCTCCCCTTTAACATGCATGTGGCTGCCATTTACACAGAGAAACACAGGGCGGCTTGTAAGCAGCCACTCTGTCTTTCACTTCATGCGCTGCCCCCCCCCAGGACAGCCCTAAGTTTACGGCTGCTATGGGGCCACAGCATTAATGTGCATTCATGTAAATACAGCGAACTGTCCTGGTCTACATCAGGCGCTTCTTTTAAAAGGTGTGCTTGGTGCAGACCGGGACAGAATATGTTGGGTGATACGGGCCAGGTAAAGTGAGATTTCGAAGGGCGATGCGGGTGACCAACTGGCATTGGTGCAAATTCAGGACGGTGAGTGTAAAAATTCAGGACAAAGGGTCAAAATTCAGGACACAAATTCAGGACAGGAGGTCAAAATTCAGGACAAAACTTCAGGACAATAGGTACGTTTTACAGACACATCAGAGGTCGTGCAATAGTATATAAGTAAGCCCAGCCATTTCCAAACATATTCAACCATTTGCAAACCTATCCATCATGTATCCTTCCATCTATCATTTCACTCATCCATCTCTTCATCCATCCCCTCATCCATCCTTTCACTCATCCTCCATTATCCATCCATCAACCCACCCTTTCACCCTATCCATCTGTACACTTATCCATCCACTCTTCATCCCATCCATTCACTCATCCATTCAGCCATTTACCCTTTCACCAATCCAGCCATCCTTTCACTTACTAATCCTTCCACCCATCCACTCTTTTAGTCATCCATCCATCCTCCCTTTCTCTCTCCATCGACCCTTTCACTTAGCCTTCCTTCCATCCATCCATCCATCCACCCACCCATCCATCCATCTACTCATCCACTCATGAATCCATCCATTGCCCCTATCACTCATCCATCTATCATTTCACTCCTTCACACATCTATTCATCCTTTTGTCCATCTACCCTCCCTTTCACTCACTCATCCATCCTTACACCACTCCTTTCACTCATATGTCCATTCATTCACCCTTGCACTTATCAATCCATCAATCCATCCATCATTTCACTCATCCACCTACCCCCCATCATCCACCCACCCACCATCCACCCACCCACTCATCCATCCTTTCACCCACCCACCATCCAATCCACTGATCCATCCTTTCACCCACCCACCATCCACCCACCCACTCATCCATCCATCCTTTCACCCACCCACTCATCATCCATCCATCCTTTCACCCACCCACTTATCCATCCATCCATCCATCCATCCTTTCACCCACTCTCCATCCATCCTTTCACCCACCCATCATCCATCCATCCATCCATCCATCCATCCATCCATCTGTCCTTCCCCTCATCATCCATCCATCCATCCCCTCATCATCCATCCATCCATCCCCTCATCATCCATCCATCCTTCCCCTCATCATCCATCCATCCTTTTCCCTCATCATCCATCCATCATTTTCCCTCATCATCCATCCATCCATCCATCCTTCCTTCCCCTCATCATCCATCCATCCTTCCCCTCATCATTCATCCATCCATCATTTTCCCTCATCATCCATCCATCCATCCATCCTTCCTTCCCCTCATCATCCATCCATCCTTCCCCTCATCATCCATCCATCCTTTTCCCTCATCATCCATCCATCCTTTTCCCTCATCATCCATCCATCCATCCATCCTTCCCCTCATCATCCATCCATCCTTCCCCTCATCATCCATCCATCCATCCTTTCACCCACCCCCTCATCATCCATCCATTCCCTCATCATCCATCCATCCATCCATCCTTTCACCCACCCCTCATCATCCATCCATCCACCCTTCCCCTCATCATCCATCCTTTCACCCACCCCCTCATCATCCATCCATCCATCCATCCTTCCCCTCATCATCCATCCATCCATCCTTCCCCTCATCATCCATCCATCCATCCATCCATCCTTCCTTCCCCTCATCATCCATTCATCCTTCCCCTCATCATCCATCCATCCTTTTCCCTCATCATCCATCCACCCTTTTCCCTCATCATCCATCCATCCATCCATCCATCCTTACCCTCATCATCCATCCATCCTTCCCCTCATCATCCATCCATCCTTCCCCTCATCATCCATCCATCCTTTCACCCACCCCCTCATCATCCATCCATTCCCTCAGCATCCATCCATCCATCCATCCATCCTTTCACCCACCCCCTCATCATCCATCCATCCACCCTTCCCCTCATCATCCATCCTTTCACCCACCCCCTCATCATCCATCCATCCATCCATCCATCCTTCCCCTCATCATCCATCCATCCATCCTTACCCTCATCATCCATCCTTTCCCGTCATCCATCCATCCATCCCATCCATTTATCCTGCCCCTCATCCATCCATCCTTCCCCTCCATCCATCCATCCATCCTTCTCCTCATCCATCATCCTTCCCCTCACCCATCCATCCATCCCATCCATTTATCCTGCCCCTCATCCATCCATCCATCCTTCCCCTCCATCCATCCATCCATCCATCCTTCTCCTCATCCATCATCCTTCCCCTCACCCATCCATCCATCCCATTAATTAATGAGCTTAGAACCCTTATGCTTGTTTTAGCTGACAATAGAGCCACTCATCAAGCAGGACATTTGCTGGACCCTATTTTCACTAACTGGGAAGACATAAGTGTCTCTGCTCCGATTGAGATTCTGTGGTCAGATCACTATGTGATCCCATTTAAATTGAGGAAACTACCTAACAGGGGGCCCATACAGAAACCTCCCGTCATCAGACGCAGGGACTGGAGAAAATTTAGCCACAACGCTTTCAGTCAAGCCCTTGAAGAGAATCCTCCAAAGCTCAGCGACAATTTGGTAGAGGCATACAAGATATATGAAGATTGGGTGCAAGGTGCGCTGGATAATGTAGCCCCTTGGACTCATAAAGCCATGGCTCGGAGCACGAAATCTGCTCCTTGGTTCACCGCTGAGCTGCGCGCCGCTAAAACCAAGTGCAAAACCGTGGAGCGTAGATGGAGAGTGGAATATGCCCCCTCACTACGCGAAGCCTAAAAGAGTGAACTAAGGCTATACCACAACCAGATCAGGAAAGCTAAAAGAGAGTACTATAATAAACGGATAGATTGTGCGGAAAACACATCTAAAGAACTTTTTATGATTCTAAAGGAACTCTCAGCCCCTCCAGCGAGTGTAGGGGAAGCTCCCCCTACGACTGAGTCATGCAATGACATCGCAGACTTCTTTATAGGGAAGGTAGAAAAAATCTATGCATCGTTTCAGACTAACTCTGAAGCTATAAATCCCTACCCTAATTGCGGAAAGAAGGTCAGGGAAGAACTTAGGAAATTTGTGGTTCCCCAAACTGAGGAGCTTATCAATATCCTATTGAACATTCACTCAGGCTCTCCCCTTGATGCAGTACCAGCGAGAATTCTTCGCAATCATATCCCGCTGGTAGCGAAGCATATAGGTAACTTGGCTTCACTGTCTTTCCATGAATGTTTAGTTCCGGATAGCTGGAAACTGGCCCAAGTCGTCCCAATTAAAAAGAAAGCCCACATAAGCATCACGCAATTAGACAACCTGAGACCAATTTCCCTCCTTCCCTACTGTGTGAAGGTAGTAGAAAAATTGGTCAACAGACAGCTGGTGAGCTTTGTGGAGGAAAACATGCTCCTTCACACGTCTCAATCGGGATTCAGAGCCAAACACTCGACAGAGACTGCCCTACTCCTTTCGACAGAACTGCTGCGAAGTAAGGCGGACGAGGGTCATACGGCTGCACTGGTCCTATTGGACTTAAGTGCGGCGTTTGATACCGTATCACACCCCGTATTACTGGATCGCCTAAATGAAAAGGGAATAACCGGTCCTGCACATGAGTGGCTGGTCTCCTTCCTCAACAACAGGAGATTTCAAGTGCACTGCCCACCATATAAATCCAGTGTAAGATGTCTCAGGCAAGGGGTTCCTCAGGGCTCGATCCTGAGCCCCACTCTATTTAATCTGTACATGGAACCCCTTGCCAAGTTGGTGGAGTCATATGGTGTTGCAATAGTCTCTTATGCAGACGACACACAACTGGTGATCAATCTATCCCGTGATCCAGTTGTGGACGCTGAGAATTTCTCGGCCTGCTTGGTAGCACTTGACGGCTGGATGAAACAGAACTGTCTCCGCCTCAATGGCAACAAGACGGAAGTTCTTATCGTAGGCCCCTGCCCTTCCATTTGGACCTCTGCCTGGTGGCCCACGGAACTAGGCTTGGTCCCGGCCCCAGCAGACACAGTCAAAAACCTTGGCTTCCTTCTCGACTCTAAGCTAGCATACACCAACCATGTTGGGAAGGTTGCCGGAAAATGCTATGGACTCCTGAAGGTCCTGAGGAAAGTCCTGGACCTCTTGCCCCCCAGCTCCAGAAAAACTATGGTACATGCCTTGGTCACCTCCCACTTAGACTATGGGAATTCCCTTCTATGCGGACTTAGCAAAAAAGGCCTAGCACAGTTACAACGCGTCCAGAACGCAGCTGCTAGGCTGGTCCTTAACCTCCCTAGGAGAGCCTCTGGGAAACATGCATTACGCTCCCTCCACTGGCTCCCAATAAAGGAACGAATCAAATTTAAAACTATGTGTATAACCCACCGTATAGCTCACAAAAAAGCACCTCCATATCTCCAGGACCTGCTTCCTGTCTATCGTCCCTCACGTCCCCTGAGGTCGATGGGCAGCATGCTTTTAGTGGCGCCTCGGATACATAGAGCTAGGATGGGAGGTCGTTCCTTTAGACACCATGCCAGCAATGACTGGAATAACCTACCCATCGATTTGAGGATGGAACTGTCTGAATCCAGGTTCAGACAGAAGCTGAAAACCCACCTTTTCCCCAAGCTAACTTCAGCATAGGAGGCTAGGCTCTCCTTCTGTGATCCAGCTGATGAGATGTAGATAGGGCTGTCAGCGCGGGGACGCACTGTTCTTTGTGCAACCATGCGCTTAACAAATGTCATTAACCTAACCTAACCTAACCATCCATTTATCCTGCCCCTCATCCATCCATCCTTCCCCTCCATCCATCATCCTTCCCCTCATCCATCCTTCCTTTCACCCATCCTTCCCCTCACCCATCCATCCATCCCATTTATTTATCCTGCCCCTCATCCATCCATCCATCCTTCCCCTCCATCCATCCATCCCTCCCCTCATCCATTTATCCTTCCCCTCATCCATCCATCCTTCCCCTCCATCAATCATCCTTCCCCTCCATCCATGCATCCATCCTTCCCCTCATCCATTTATCCTTCCCCTCATCCATCCACCCTTCTCCTCCATCCATCATCCTTCCCCTCATCCATCTTTCCCCTCATCAATCATCCAGCTACCCTTCCATACAGCTATTTACATTTTCTCTCCATCCTTCCCCTCACTCATCAATCCATCTATCCTCTCTCATTATCCATTTATTCAATCTTTCATTCATCCATTCACCCTTTCACTAATTCATCCAGCCATTCACACATCCCTTCACTTACTTACTCGCCCACCTTTCCATATTAATTTTGAGCTGAGCCCTTTAGAGAAGAGGCCCATCAAGAACTTCACCCTCGCTGCAGGGGCCGTTCCAGGACTGGTACAGAAGCCACCCAGGGCGGAAACAGGATACACCACAGTGGGGGACAAGAGCCATCACAGGCGGGGGTGGACTGGAGCCACCACATGGGGGACAGGAGCCATCACAGGCGGGGGGTGGACTGGAGCCACCACATGGGGGGACAGGAGCAGGAGTCATCACAGGAGAGGGAACGTGATCCACCAGGGTGGGCACAGGGGTGGACATGCAGTATTCTAGTATCATCTGGGGCTTCTCGCCCCCTCCTGCACAAGACAACGAGAAGACAGGCTCTCTGTCCAAAATGCCATCCCCACTGTGATATACAGTACTTACAGGAGATACTCTAAGAGAACTGATTGAACTGATTGTCCTCCATACTTTGTTAATCAGTGTGGGTGCGATTGTGCCATTTCTTTATTGTATTACATTATGCATGTTTGAAGAACCGAGGTTTGCTTACAAATTAGTGACAGTAATTAAGCTCAGTGAAGAGAAGCAGGTGCTGCCTCGGTGTAATCAGGGGTGTAATCTGGCCGAGTCTAGGATGTTTGGGGTCCTGGGTAGAAATGGAATGTGTGAGCCCCCCTCTAAATAGCAGATACAAGACGCATTCAGGGCTGTTTGCATGTGAATGGATGCTCCTGCTCCTGAAGCTGCAGCCCCTCCCTGTCAGTCACCTTCGACCACCTCTTAACAGCTCATCAAGGGCTGGAGGTGTGAGGGTTGCCATCCCGCTGTGCCTCTACAGTGCTGCTGGGGGTCTGAGCTTTCATACAGCATGTGGAGTCAAGAAGGGAGGTGGGGGCAAGCTGTGCCTGGTTAAAATTACGGACAAATGGCGTCCGTTAAAGAATCCTTCACGGACAACGGACAGACAGCCAAAATTACGGACTGTCCGTGAAATTTACGGACGGTTGGTCACCCTATGCAGAGGGAAAATTAATTAATTATTTAATTTTCCCTCTGCATCGTCCCTCGAAATACCCCCTTACACGGCCCCACCGCTGCTACATAAACAAAAATGCTCCGAAGGAGGGATCGTGTACAGAAATTTAAATATTAAAAGTCATTTTAAAAGGACATGAAATTGGCCTTGATGTAGGGATGGTCCCTGAAATACAGTGTTGGCTGGCTGTATCTGTTGGAACACAGTTTTTTTTCTTGATGAAGGCTCAATAAATGAAGATACACATACAAATATACTGTGACACTGACAACTTGTGATGTTATTTGTTTTTCTCTACATCATTAGTGACAACTTGTCATGAAATCGGTTTGTCTTTGTAGATTATGGCATGTTTTCGTTTTGTGATTGCTGAGAGCAATACATTTTTTTTAAATAACAGCTTATTGTGTTAGTGAGATTTAATTATTCAATGTTGCACAAACTATGAATAATGTTTCTATAAATCTTTTATTAATGAAACAATATTGTTTTATATAATGTATGTTTTGAGGGATCATATGAAATGAAAGACATTTTTACATTAAACAGAGTTCAGTATTTAGACAGCTGAGTGGATGTCAAATAAATGTGGGTTTTCCCGAAGTAGACGATTATACAGGTATGATAATACAAGTGTGAATCACAGGAGGGAGCTTTAGTTTTCTTCACTGGATTTTAACCCTGCCCCTTTTGTTAGAAGGGTATCTCTCCCATATTTGTGGAGCAATAGATTTCCTGCCCATGTCCAGCTTTAGAGGATAGAGTGGAGTACTCAGGGCAAAAGCATCAAGCTCCTCAGAAACTTGTGTTTGGACCTAGATAGGTCATCTATTTTGGCAAACCCTCACAGTTTGGCCCCATAGAGGGCAGAAAATACAGCTATTGAATTGTAAATCTATAGGGCGGCTGCAACTGGTTTACTGAACAATGTGCAATGCTCTTTCATAAGTGCGCCAACTATTTGCTTATGTTTCAAGGATATCTTAGTCATGTGTGGTTTCCATGGCATACTGTCTGATAATTTAATGCACAAATAGTCTAAGGTGTTTACTCTCTCAAGCAAAAGCCCACCCAGGGTAGGCTTCCTCCAAGAGGGCTTATGGGGGTGTATCGCTATATATTTAGTCTTACGTATTTATCTCACGGCATCGCAATACACAAAAATCTTTAAACCGATTTAACTCAAGGGCACCTGGAGTTTTAGACACTAATATGGTGTCATTTGCAAATAAAAGGGGCTCGGTTTTTTCTCTCCCTAGTGAGGAAGCAATGTCTGCGTGACGAAGAGATACAAGGGCCTACATTGTTCAAATAAAGCAAAAAATGTGTTGGTGCCAACACGCAACCTTGACAAACTCCCCTGTTGACATTAATTGGATCTGTGAGCTTGCCTCAATCGCCCCAACACACTCTGGCGAAGTTACCCTCATGGAGACGAATGATTAAAGATAAAATCTTATTAGGCACCCCCATTGCCTTTATCTGGGAAAGATTATACCACTTTCTTTGGGATCTTATACGGGCCATATCCTTAGCTTTAATGGCTAGGGAAAGTTGATTTCTTGACTGTCTGAACTCTTGATCGAACCAAGATTTCGGTTCCCTTTTATTTGGTGTAAAATTAGACTTATGAACAGACAGTGATGAAGGACAGCAACTGCTAAAAAAAACAGGAAAGAACAACTGGAACTATATTCAACCCTCCTGTCTGCGCATACAGGGCAGTAATCTCTGACGTACATACTAACAAATCCTGATTGATAAGCTGGAGCTTTTGTTCGTGTAGGATCAACTGTTGCCGCTGAAGGAGATGCTCATCGTAGATGGTAACACATCCTGGGTTAGCTGACATTTTTGGGGCAAACTGTGATAACCAACCCACGGGGACAACAGGCTAACGCAAAGTGGGCTGTGGTCACTATCGGATCTAGTACTCACAACTAGATCTTCAACAATAGACCAGAGCCTCAAGTCTATCAGGATATAATCAATACGACTATTACAATTTATTCAATTAAAAGTATTTGCTCCCATTCTATTTATTTTGGTACTACCATTTTCTGCCCTCAACCCAAACTCCAAAGTCAGGGCTTTTAACAGAAGGTAGGTCCATCTAGGAGATGACCATGACTCATCTACCTCCACCACTTCGCACACATCATTCCTGTCCAAAGGTTGAAAGGTGACATTGAAGTTAGATTCAAAAGAGGGTTGGGATCTCTTTCAACAAAAACCTCCTGGCGTTTTTGCAAGTGTCTGAAGGCCTGCCCCCCTAGTTCCTCTTGCATAGATATTGTAGATGTCAATGGTAAATCAATTTCCGCTCTCAAACCACAATTATACTCATGTGCATCGAGTTGGGAAGGCGAAGACATGACTGCCAGTAGTGGGGAAAAAACACTCGGCCACCCACTCCTCAGTGTTCGGAGAATCACCATCTATACATTGAAGTGATAAAAACTGATTACTTCAAGTAATGGCCAAATCAGGAGGGCTGGGTTCCGATGAAGCAGAAGGCCCTTCGACTTTAGGACTAACTGGCGAGGGAGTACCTAATAGCTTTAGCCCGAGTATGAGGTTTCTTAAACATCTTTGGGAATCTCTTTTGCTTGGTGGAGCCTGTGCTTAGTTGGAGAGCACCTGGTACTTAGGGGCGGTCAACCACTGGCGGAACTAGAATCTCCTCACGTTCAATAAGAAAGCTATCTATTTGTTCGAGCACGCAGTTCCCTCTGAATCCGTGCCAGTCCCTCCCTCAACAGCCTTTCTCTTGTTCATTACTAAGCTCCTATGTAACAATGACTTTAAATAAAAAGGTGCTAACCCAGAGCTTAAAAACAAAGCACATAAAACAGTAAATTCCAAGATTAGAAAGTCAGACTAGAGGTGCTAAATGTCAGATGGTTAGCAGATACACAGTACCTTTGTCAGCCAGAATATAGGCGTTAGGGGGGTGGCCCAGCTCAGCCTCTTCTGGTCTCAGATGGGCCCGCCCTTGGTCTGGGCTTCACCTACGTGCACCCAATGGCACGAGCGGGAGGCAGCGCTCTATGCGCAATGGCCACGTCCCCTCTACCCCCCTATCCCCTAGTCAGCTGTGGCGGATTTGGTAGCTGTAGGCCCTGGACTGCAAGTCCCACCAGTGCGTTACAGGACAAGGAAACACAACTGACAGTCCCCACCAGCAGAGCGTACCATACCACAAGGGGAGAGGCAGCACTATATGCACGATGGCCAAGCCTCTCCTAAGTCAGCTGCGGCAGATTTGGTAACTGTTATGCCCTGGGACTGGGAGTCACACCAGAGCGTTGCAGGGCAAGGAAAACAAAACTGGCAACACCCACCAGCAGAGCTGGTTATTCTGGGGGAGCGACAGCTGCACCTCCTACACCCATAGTTCCAGTGACTGTCATATTTTTGTTGGCTCAGTGTAAACGTAGATCACATATTACACCAAACGCACATGAGGATAACACAGTGTAAGAAAAAAATAATTTTGCTCTTCCTATTGAAAGGTGCATTTTTCATATGAATTATCACTAAACTCCATATACTAATTTAGGAGAAAAGCATTGGTGCCTACTGTACACATGAAAACACTTACCAGTTTTTGCTTTCAGTTTTTCGTAATCAAATACTGCAATCCCTGTAGTTTCGCTTCCGGTTCCAGCTGTAGTGGGAACTGCAAGAGAAATGGTTTAGGCTTTTAGTGTAATGCAATAACATTACATAACAATTGTAAGAACAACCTATTTGCAGTGCTTCACACCAATGTTTTCCGGTTTCGGCTACAGTTATATCTGTCTGTTGGTCTCACCTATTGTTTCCAACACACAGAGCAAGCATTGGGTTTGTCCAATGCTTATGGCTGGATGGCTTTGCTGTATGTCTCAGGAGTCTCCACTTGACTTTCATTCCTATCTCTTTGTTTGTCCCGCCCAGAAGCATTTCAGTTTCACAGTGTTATAACTGGATTTGTTGTATCCTACCACTAAATGCTTGAGTGACTCATTTATGGTTGTGCTGGATCCCTACTTTGCTTTTCGTGCTTTGAGCACCTTCCTTTATCTTTTGTTTCCAAATGTTAATGTACTGCTCTAACCTAGCTGTCTAACATGTTAGAGCAGCAAATTGGACCACAAGAGCCCTTCCTGCCCAAGGCTCCTCTCTGACGAGGGACACTACACTACCAGGAGACGAAGACATTCCGCCCACAGTTGCAGTTTGTCGGCAGCCCACTCAACATGCACAGAGGCCAGGTTTGCCCGTTTGCTGCTCTTGCACTATGCCTTGGACTATGTGGCCTGCTGCCGAAGGTGTTGGCACTTGTTGGTGGCACTGCTCTCGAAGGCCAAATTTGCCCATCTACTGTGGGCGGCAGTGGGCCCTATCAGGCAGCCAGCTGGCCCTTTTCCCCTGCCTGCCCCCTCACCTCTTTCTTGCACACCTGTGGCGAAGGGGTTTTGGCCGCTTGCCCCAGGTGCACATGCCCAACAGCGAGAGCGAGGCAGCAGATGATGACCTCAGGGCACTTAAAGGGCATCTTAAGCATTTGGAACGCAGCAGGCCACAGGCAAGGAGCAGCTCGAGATTTACCCCGTCTGCTCCGTAAAATAAGACTACAGTGAGAGGCACATCCCTCAATGGGGCACAGGTGCACCAGGGGATAGCCCCATCAGAGACCGCTGAATCGGAGGGGTGGGGAATTTGTTACCTCCTTCTGCGCAGCCGGGGTGAAGTCTAGGACAGGAGTGTGGGGGGTGCGTAGTGCTCCCCCTGAGGTTTGAGCCAGCGGAAAAAGAGGAGGCGGCACTCCTACATCCTTGCTGTGTGCTCCCCCGCCTGTTCTTCTGTTTGCTCATCTCTGCTGAGACCCTCAGGAGATCTCCAGGGGTAGGCCAGTGTCAATAGTTGAACTATTGAAGGCTTGACACAACCGTAGGCTATTAAGATTAGTCTGCACCCGCAGCACCAGCGCCACTAACCATTGATCCCTGTCTAACCCCGTCTAACCACTACTCTCTAGCCAACAATAACATACTCTTTCCAGTGAAGGGAAGGATTTGGTGGAGCAATCAAAGAGTGACACGGTCTACTGGTCTGGAGGACATAAAATCAGGGAGGAGAAGGGTCACTCCGACAAAGATGAGGCACAAGCAGAGATGTCTTAGCATGCCAAAAAAGAATGGCATTATTAAGACCACATCCACAATGGCACGGCAGCCCCAACCCCAGCGGGAGATGGCCTACTTTATCCCCAATACCAGCTGAATTTGCAAGAACAACAGCCAAGCTCCCTGACAACATTTAATTTCTTTAAAAATCTAATGAACGCACTATTCTCACACAACAGGGAATAAAGAGGCCTACAATCACTCATACAGCCTCATTCCCTCCCATAGTTGTTCATCAACTGGATGGCTCCAAAGACGACCTAAGGTTACAGATAACAACAGTGCACAAGAATAGGCTTTCAAATGGGATGTATGTGCCATATAAAGTATGGAAGCCAGAGGTAAGCGACCAGCTCTGGCTTTAGACAACTCCTTAGTGACTGACTGCAATGGAAACAACAGGGCCGGGTGCAACGTGGGCACTCATAGCAAACACAATGGAAAGATCTCCATTTGGCCTTTCTACCACAAAAAGACCTTAGGACATGTCAGTTTAAGTCAAGCAGCCAGAAGAAAGGAAGGGACACCTAGTCACAAACAGTACCAGTACCGGAGCTCACAACTTCCCCTCCAGAATACCAGGATAGTGAAGAGTGGAACGGATGCTCCCTTGTAAAACCTTGGATCCTAGACCAGCCTACCAACAAAACAACAATACTTTCTAGTCAGAAAAGGGGTGGGTCTTCTGTTCTTGAAAGATCACTAACTCTGTCATTAGAAACTACTCCTATTACAGGAAAAGAGCCCGGCTCTATCCGATGCACCGGTCCCTCAGGTTTCAACTCTCTTCATTCCGTACCAGTGAAGAATCAACCTAGATGACTGCCACAGCTCGTCAACACGGCATAAGGAAGGGCAAAGGGACACTTGCTGCACTCTGTTACACTTAATTGAATCAGTTGTTAATGCACTAACCTACCAGTCAAATAAGTTTGATCTATGGGTGGAGATCCTTAACACCATGGCTATCTATGTCACAGCAATTGACTCTAAAATAGGAGGTCTAAACTCGCTGATACAAAGTCTGATGCAGGTCAACCTGTCTTAGCATGTGCATGTGGTCCGGTGATTGACAAACTTGTATGCTTATCTGCCACCTCAGTCTCTGTGTTTACAGACATAAAGCTCCAGTGAAACCCAGGACTCTTGGTAATTCATGAAACTGCTTTTTAAAATGTTCTGAGCAGTTCCTCCAACGGAAAGCAGCATCAGGAGGCCTACACGATGCTCGCTATCAGAGTAGTGCAATTGCTCAGGTATCCCCAGGACAGATGCAGTCAGTGCTGTGTCATCTACTCTTCAACATATTGGAATAGCGCTTCCAACAAAAAAAAGAAACTCAGAACGGCTCACAATAAACAGCCTACAAAAGGAGTGTCAACTGTACAGCATGAACACATATATTCTATCTTCAGACCAGCCTCTAAGAACAAAGCTACAGTCAAAGACTCACCAGCAGACGGCGTTGTACGAGACCTAGAAGGGAATTTGTCTGGCAGAACTATTCCTGACAAAATAGACAACAAGATGGACACGATCAAAGTCACTCTTGGGCAAAAGAAACCTTCAACTTCAAGAACTAACCATCCAGTAAAGCAGGTAGCTCAAGAGCCTTTGACCGAGCCAGCTAGCATAAAGAGTCTAGATGAGGGTTAAGCCCTTTGGCACATGAAGTAATCCTGCCAGGTCCTCAATCCTCTAAAGTAGGCCCATGGCCACCTCAAAAGGAAGAATGTAGGATTAAGTATCTGTGTCAAGCAATCAATAGAGAAAGACAGCAGATTAATTTGTCGCCAACAGGCTCTCCATTTGCCCTTAATAGTGTGACATAGTCCTCTGCTACCATCAGATCTGATTCTCTGGTAACTATTACATTTCTACCCATCTTAGAGGATAGAATGCCACCTGGCAAAAAGGATAGAATTAAGGGACTCCAAAATACTATAGCAGCTATGCAAATTAATTTTCACTCCATCATATAAATCAAGTGGGCAGTTTGATATAATGAACAGAGGCACGATGCTCTGTATGCTCCCAAAAATAAAAATTTAATGGCATATCAAAACAGCAGACATTTACAAAATAGCTTTCTGCTGCAGCACTACACCCAACACGGAATAATCCACCATAATCACTTAGGCAAATCAATAACTTACCGAGCAGGTTTGGAAGGGGAAACTGACTTTTGGGAAATGGGGCATTGAGTTATCATAGGACCAGGACGCTTCATATCATCAAATCCTAATGCTTAGTCACCCAATCGAAGGTGCTCTCTCACAACTTCACCTAGAATAAAGAGCTCACAGGAAGCTTCGGCTCCACTCCACCGTCAGCCTCAAACTGTTTAGCCTTGAGAAGAGAAATCAATCTCATCAGCAAGTCCCAAGGCTAACATCAGTGGCAGTAATGATGATGTCAAGCGGTCGCTCAGTCAAGTTCTAATTGATTGAGTATGGCTACCAAGTATGCTCCAGCTGTGAACAAATTTGACAAGAAAAACCTTCACCAGACACGCCTTCCAGGGAAAGTCTAGGAATTTGTTCACAGAACATTGAGAGCCTGGAAAGAAAAATTAATGACGTACTCTGCTTAGTTTATATAAAGTCCTTCAATCTGGTAATTCTGCAAGAAACTAACTTGGCCATTGGTCCCCCTGGACATAACGGCATTCCTAGGATTCGACAAACATATGGTAAAAACTCACTTGCTAGGATGACCTGTTGGGGATCTATCCATCTATGCTACGGCTGACATTAACACCAGAATAGAAGATCTAAAAACGGCCCATGGCAACATCAAAGCTGTGAAACTATCAAAACTCTTCTACGACAACAATCCCACCCTGCTGGTAATAAATGTCTCCATACATCCCACACCTGCAAAGAAGGAGGACTAGCTAGAGCAGTTGATCTCAAAGCTGGGGAACTGGGTTGGAGTCTTGGCTGGGGCGCTCGACATCCTGCGATTTGGGCAAACCACTTAATCTCCCTGTTTCTAATAAAAATAAATGTGTCCATCTGTAAGGCATAAGATGCTCACATAAAGCGCTCGGATACCTTCGGGTCGAGTTCACACTACATAAAAATCCACCCAAAAAACTATTGCCATTTATAACCGATCAAGTGACAACCAATCCGATCCCACGTATCTTGACAGGCGACTTTAACACAAATCTGCTCCACAAAGTTGAGAATGAATAATTGCTGGACATTCAAAACCAGATTTGGCAAATAGCCCTGCTTCACCCATGGTCGCAATGGAAGGAGGTTGGAGGTCAGGTTCTTGTGCATAATTTGGAGAACCCGGGGTTGAGATCATTAAACGGGCGCATCAAGTCAGATGCCACTGCAAATTCCACTTTTTATTCGGAAACAGCCAACTCGATCTGAAACTAGATCCTTGTGTACTTCCCACTATTTCAAATGGTTAATATTTTTGAGATAGGAACCAGACTGGAAAGTAACCACCAACCTCAGATGATCCTGATTAATCTACGCGGCCAGCTTCACAAACCAACATGCCAGGATATGGGAACAAGCTCCACTGTCAACTACAGAAAGTTAATATGGTCAACAATATCAATTGCTCGTGTCGACTCAAAGCAAGGGTCCAATGGGAAAAAATACTCAATACATCCTCAGACCCACAGTAGCAATGGGATCAACTTCTGATCTTCTTTTTGAGTGATAATGAAAGTCCATCAGGAAAACCAAATCCTTATCCAGGCTGCCATCAGCCCTGCTTGCCATAGATAAAAGGAAATTAAGCCACACACTCAGGCTACTTTGATCCAGGCCAAGTTCTACATTTGCCTTACCCAATCTGAGACTCCTATACAAATAGCAACATGGGACTCAGCCAAGATGGAGACAGGCCAATATTGGCACAAATAACTAGCTGCAACTAGAAGAAAAAGACGCTAGAGAATTTTGCAGACAGATGAACCACGCTACAGGTCTTAGGCCTCCTCCTGTATCATCTAACATCTCTGAAGATGTGTGGTCCACTTACCTGCAGGAAATGTTGGGTGGTATTAAGATGAAAGGGAAAGTAACTCTATTATGTCCACCTTTTACTCTTTAGGGAACACACTAAAAGGTCTGCCTCTTCAACCATTATTACAAGTTATTTCTGCAAAATGTTGTCCATCAGAAGCATACAGAGCATGAGCGCTTAAGGAGGTAGCAGATAAATGAATTGACAATGCTACTATTGGCACTTATCGGCAGGTGGTCAGGCTCCCACAACACACCTCTCCAGCCCAATAAGATTAGAATTTGGGCTAACGAGGCAGAACCCATCCAGCTATGGCACCTACTTGAAAACCTGCAACAAATTACAAAGCAATTAATTCAGCAGTCAAGAAGCTCTCTTCCCTTACATTTATGTTGCTGGCAGAAAGCAAACACTTTAACTATCTTAATACTCTAACTTGCTAAAGCATGAAGCACTTTCGCAGCGAGCCTTAAGACATTGTACACAATTATCTACAACCCTCCTTGATTGATCGCTGCTCATGCCAGTCTAGCACTCCAACACTTTTGCTAAAGCACTATGCACTTTAGGTTAGTGAGTCACTAAGATCATGGTTACAACCATCATTGTCAAAGACCCTGCATTTCTGTTTGTGTATTCTATTTTACCACATCTGCCAAAGCACGAAGTACCAACACTTATTAAGTCTTTAAGAGCATGGATGCAATTGTTATTGACAATGCCTGAGAGCGCACCTTGCTCAATAACCCGCTGGCGAATGCACCATGCACGTTACTGTGGTGTGTCTTTAAGATCATAATTATAAGGGTAATTGACGACGACTCTGTATTGCACCTTAATTAACCCTTGTAGGTCTATGAGCTCTTAGTCACAAAGGTTATAACTCCGTATTTGTGTTTTCTTTCGACCATCTTCTGCCTCCGCATACATCCCACATCTACCTTTTGATGTATCAACAACACCAATAAGTTATGGAGTCTGCCGTAGATGGAGGCAGGGCCTCCAGGACTGGAGTTTAAAATACAAGGACAGCCTTGTTTTGTGGTGGGTTTATTGTCATAATGGACATTGACCATGCTTACTTTAGCCCTGTATTGTAACCTATTTGCTAATGCATTAAGCACTTTAGCTTTCCTTCTTTACAAGATCTTGCATTCAGCAGTCATTGACTATGTATTTCATTTTTCATACATTCATTCCTGCCCAAGGCCAGGCAGGAATCCTCTCCTGATGCCCTTTTGTCATGCTAGACAGGTTGACCCTGTCCAGTATGATATGTTTCTGCAGCAAGACCGCGCGGACATGGGCAGTGAGTGACATCGGTTCATGGGCTGGCAGCCTGGGTCAAGCTGGACAGAAGTGGCGCGGCTGACAAAGTGGAGGCCAGGAGTGTGCCTTGTGTATGTACTGAATTCACATACAAGTACCGGAGGAGCTGCCCAGTTGGGGCAGAACCACCATCACTTGCTACATAGAGTTGACCGTGCTGAGAATGCAATTCGAAGAAGCACAGCTTATTAAGACCAATATCATTGTAGGAGCATTCAGGAGAAGCAGCTTTGAGCAAGGTCTCAGTGCGTTCAATGTTACTCTATGAGCATGCACAGGGAGGACTTGGCACTCTTGCACAAGGCCAGTGGACCACTTTCACTCTACAAAGACGAGTAGCCACTAGATACTCCTCACCAGTGCAAGGTCAGGGAGATCCAATTCAGTTAATTGTGCATGCTCGATACAGAGACCATGAGCTGTTTCTGCCAACTTCCATTTCCTTTACTTCACCGGGTCATTTCCAATCATTGGGCAGCACATCGGTGGAAGATGCAGCATTCTTCTCTGAAGAACATAACTGGTTTTGGGAATCTTGACAGTGTGCCTCAACGTGGATTAACACTAGGGCACCGATTGCAGAGCTGTCTGCTTTGTTGGAAAAATTAAGGTAACAGCTAATTATAATAAATAAAGATAAAGCCTGCTGTAGGACTTAGGATGCACCCCTGATAGAAAAATGCATTGTGTTCTGGAAGTCGAGAGTTCATATTCCGAAAAGACATCCTTCTGAGGTCGGGAAACTGAGTACCTAAAATAGTTAAAAGTAACATTTATTGTTTACTGTACTGATGAATAGTGCAGCTACCGTTAGTAGTTTACGAGCAGACATTGTGAATTGTGTTTTCTGTATCCAAACAAGTCTTTTTGCCCTGTGTTTTTAGTCTGTTTTAGGTTTTGCATCTGGCAGCTACCGTGGGTTTTCTTGGATGCCACCATTGGCAGCCTAGTTTCTTTTAGGCCCCAGCTCAACTCTCTAAAGCTGCAGCGGCTGTGTCCGCACTTTCAGTAAATTGCACTTTACCATATAAAGTCTACCAGTTGTTCTTCTACTTTTTAAAAATCTTGTCATATTTAGTCTCAACAGCCCCTTTCACCGAAGCTGTTGTTTTCAGTGGTGGCCGGTGAAATTTAAAAGTGCTGGGAGTAATGGTAATGAATGAATTTTTAGGCATGAGCGAAGTGAACAAGCCTAACTCTTATAAGGGGATTAGGGGGTTCATCCTCCGAGAATCCTTTTTAAAATGGTGTATGTGGGTGCAATTTTGGGGCTCTATTTCTCTCTACATCTCATGAAAGCCCTTCCTCGCATCTCCTTCACTTCCTCTCACCCAAATACACGATGGACCCACTCCGCTGTAAGCACAGGCACTTTTACTTTTGCCTAATTAAAAGTGACAACTGTGTACCTCCTTGTAGAGAAGTAGAATGAATGAGCAGGAGTGCGATGTGCTTGAAGAGAGGTGTATTGGGAACACACCAGCCATTGCACAGGTACCGCTCTTCACTGAGGGGAACACTCTTGCCACAGTGGGAATATTATGTTGGAACGTTCTATTGTCCCAAGAAACAGTTGGGGGCGCATAGGGAATGGGAGGTACCACTATAGAAGCTACCACACATCCCCTTTCATCACCAACAAGATGCAAGGGTTAAAGGGAGAGGGAAGGGGGAAGGGGGAAGTGGGATGAAGGGAGGGGATGGCCCACATTGATACGATGGAACGAGATGAGGGGCAGTCCTGAGAATGCACACCGATGGTTGAATAATAATATACAAACATGTTAATACACTTTTGTATAAAATAGTACTTGTAGGATACAATGTACTGATAATACGTCTTATAATACCAGACATTATCTTGTGAAATATGTATAAGATACGCTTTACAGGATCTAACTCACACAATGAAAGCTCCCTTTTAATTAATCCCAGCCATAGTCTTTCAAGTATCTTGGTGTTCTGATGGGATGGGTCTGTACTCTAAAAGAGAAACTCCCATTGGGATGATTGTTGTGAGCAGTTATTCAATAACCCATTCCCTCTGCCAGGAGGATTGTCATAGCTTGAGTCTCACCCTGCTAGATGATGGTTGTTATCCTTTCTGAAAATAGGGTGTCTCAGTTTCGCCACCCTCCCCAAATTCCATATTCTACCATCATCAGTCTTTATGGCATTGTGAAACGTTTTGATTACTTTCATGGTTCTGAAAACTTAGAGTCTTTGACAGCTCCACTCTGGGACTTAATCTTTATTCCATCCCTGCCACAACACTGGACGTTTTGGTGTGTTTGTGGTTGTTATATCTTTCTTTTCGGTCTTCCTGGTGTATCATTTCTCATTGTCTCCAGGGTTGTGTGGTGTTTACGTCAGTCCATTCTTTACCCCATTTCATCCATGAGGGAACTAGTTGAGAATTGGGGTTTCTTCCTCCTAATGACTCAAATTGGTTGTTCAGTGTGTTTTGGCATGGACTCTGATGAAATTCTGTAATTCTATGTTATCAAACCCTGGTGTGTGGAGGGCTGGTCCCCTGATCATAGGGACCGAACCACACCTTGTTGATGTTTTGGGATTTGGTCCACCAACATAAATGAAACATCCATAATGACTGATCTTTGATGGTAGAATAGACAGGTGCAACAAAACTAATAGTGACTTAAAATAGGATGGAATGCCCTCCTTCTAACAACTTTATTCTATGGACATGACATGCCTCCTAATTAAAAACCAGAACAGTGCAAGAGGACAGTAACAAATATCGGCCTATAAAAGGGCCTTTAACATCAACAAGGTGCGGTTCGGTCCCTATGATCAGGGGACCAGCCCTCCACACACCAGGGTTTGGCCAGATGATATGACTGATCATTAAGTCTCTTTTGATGGAAACCCTATATCATTGGTTTTGGACTGGTTAGCCATTCATGAATACTCTGTGATGTACCGGTCTCTTCTATGCATGTTGAGTTTATTCCTCGTAATTTCTTTCTTCACAAATACACTGTCTTTGTGATGTATACACTCTGATATCTAGTTGACTCAGTTTTGACAGTGTAGCTTTAACAGTTATATTCAGACATCACTATAAGGTACTTATTAAAATCCTTTTTCCATTTGCTCCAGAACATTGTGGGTTTGTTCATGAAGAATGGAGGAGGTTTGATGTGTTGCATTGTGAAAAATAAACACAAAAAGTGGTTATAAACAATAATGTTCCACAGTGTGATTCATACAGTGAGCTGTTACAGGATAGCAAATACAATACCGTGTGCTATATAATTTCAATGAGCTGTACACTCAGACTCTAGAGCAATAGTATGCGAATCATGAACTGTACACCCTGAGTCTCTGTATTAAAAAGGAATATTTAGGTCTGGCTAAAGGTTTATTTTGTGAGGTTTAAATGGCATTTTAAAACTGGACAAGAGAAAGCTTAGAGATAAGCAGAAGTTATATTATGCAGCCATCAAGACGGCTAAAAGGCAATTCTACTCAGCCCGTATTGAAGCTGCTAATAATAACTCCAGGGAAATGTATACGATTGTCAAGAGCTTTATGTCTCCCGCTGCCCAAGCCAGTGTGATGCTATCCTCTCCTTTGTGGTGTAATACTCTTTCTCACTCTTTTAGAGATAAGATTTTAGCTATTCAATCTACCTTCATCCCAAGCAGTACTTATCCAGAGGCTACCCTGGTGTGCTTTTCGGAAACCACTGGTTGCGCACAATCCGAATTTAGGCCTGTTGGCCCGTTGGAATGTTGGAATATTTTAAAATTCTCAAAGGCCTAAAATCAGGTTCCCCCTTAGACCCATGTCCAGCCAGGACACTGGCAGCGGTTTCAGAGGCTGTTAATGTGGAAGTTAACGCCATTATTTTTATTTTTTAAAAAATTTTTGAAAACCTTTATTGCACAGTATCAAAAGACAAATACGGGCCTACAACCATCCGGCCAGCCTCGACATATTTATAGGCACTGTAGCAAGCTATACTTCAACTCAGTAGCACTGCAGTGCAAGAAAACAATCAACCTGAGTTACACTGGATTTCTACGTACTACCGAGAGACAGGAGAATTTAAGGTTCATTTTTTTAATTTTTTGTTATTAAAATATATAGGAAAGTATAGGAGCAAGAAGGATCAAGGTACATACAATCCACCGAAGACATGAGTGGGCAACGTCTACCAGATGAAATCCAACGAGCAGAAAAACATAATCAAAATGGCGGCATAGGGATAACACAAAAGGATAAACAATCACAAAGTATGTAACATGCCGGTCGCTACCCACCTAACACCGATCCACCCCACTGACCCAAGAAGAAAGAAGAAAAGAAAAGAAGGTAAGTACAGAGAGAAAAATAAGGCCCATAGAAACGAAAACGGACAAAATAACCCCCCCCCCTACCCCCCACCCTACACGCATGCAGAGGCTATGGCCTACCCCCCCCCCCCAGCAGTGTGTCTGTCGCCCAAAAAAGAGTACCCGAAATACAGAAGCAGAAAAAAAAGGAAGAAGAGAAAAGGAATCATGTAAAACCGGAGGAGGGCCAAACGTACATACTCAGAACAATCAACATTTGCAGTCACGGCCGCCCGTCCCCGGACCCCCAAACCGATATAGAACCAACATTCAACTCCCCCATTTGTCCAAAATAGTCCTAGCAGTGCGAGCATCAGCAACCAAAAAAGGAGAAAACATCTTCAACCTTTCCCCTTACGGTCTGGTGTGTCAACAAGATCCAGCTGTACAGTAGCCATCATGGATGGGGTAAGCAGACGGGATGACCACAGCAGAATAGGACGCTGTCTACCAAAGTCTGTCCAACTCAAAGCCATGCGTGCTACGACAGTACAAAAGGAAACAACGCTTAAAAACAATCCTCCAAGATCGGGCGGCCAAAGCAGCAGCATCAGTTCCAGGATAGAATAGTAAGTCCCGCTAGTAGACCACAAAGGAGCTGCCGGACATGGTGTCCGGAGACGATTCCCCAGCCACCGCATAGGTCCACGAACACCAGACCTCTTCCCAACCAATACAGTCAGTACCGCGGCTGAATCAGGATCCTGTACCTTCAATGCCTCCGTGTACATCTGGGTAGGCAATCCACAGCAGTCGGTTACCGGGTGTGGCACAGTGCCCCGCACTCGAAAGCAAACTTGGCCGGTCGAGGGCACAGCAGAGGAAATGGCGTCCAGTCGGCCCCCCAGATCTTGGGCATCATCGCGTAGGGCAGCTCGCAATGCACCTAGAGCGCCCAGAACATCGCCAATCCGCAGTGGTTCCTCAGGAAAAAGGGATGCAGCAGCTCCCTGCACTTCGGGCACACAGACATAGAGCAGTTCTCGAGACTGGCCGCCGACATCCCCTGTGAACAGCCGAACATCGCGTCGCCGCTCCGCATAGTACAGCCAGGTCGGGGGCACAGGGGCAGCACACTCCATTCCGACACCCCACGCGATTCCAGTGTAGTGTCGGTGATCGCCCGTACTCTCAGCAGCAGCCCGGGGTCGTCGGTTTCAAGGGCCGAGTGTTCGAAACAAAATGGCACCTACCACAGCGCTGGGAGACGGGAAAGCTGGTAAAGCCGTCTATGAGCCGGGGAGAGGATACAATGTATCGCTCACAGCCGCGTTGTCCTCCAAGCGTGAAGAGGTGAGAGCAGACGGAATCGCTGCAGCGGGAAGCACAGTGAAGCAGCTACCCTCCGCCGGCCGGCTCCGACCTATTTGCAATGGCCGCCGGTGGTGTAGTCAGGGCCGGCCGTCTCCGAGGAAGAAAGACCCGGTCACCGCCATTGAACGCGAAGGAGGAAGCAAGGACACCGCTTAGCTTCCACCGCCGGGAGCGTGCCGGGGAGCACAGCGTTGGAATCAGAGTCACCTCCCGAATCCGATAAATCGGCCTAAAAACAGGATAGCTTGCAGGATAGGTGGCAATACGGGAGGAAAGCGAGAGGGTCGGCGGAGCCGAGGGTTTAGGCGGCCATCATGGTTGCAGGCTAGGCTCCTCCTCCGTTAACGCCATTATTAATCTTTCCCTCCGGAAAGCGTTGGTTCTCTGGCCTGTAAGGAGGCCAAGATCCAGCACCTTTTGAAAAAGCAGTCACTAGACCCCCTTTGCCCAGGGAATTATAGGCCCATTTCCATTCTCCCTACCTAGGTTAAGGTGTGTGAGAAGGTTGTAAATAATCAGCTTACTGAGTTTGTGGAGAGGGAAGCGCTTTTACATCCGGCGCAATCCGGATTTTGCTCATCGCACAGCACTGAAACAGTTCTGGTTGAGGTGGCAGAGGCAATATGGGACTGTCTGGGCATTTTATTTATTTATTTATTTTATTTTACAGACTTATACCGCGCTAGGACTCGACTCCCTGAGGAGTATCTCCGCACCTTGGCAACATCTGTGAACAAAAGCCCTGTCTGATGTTATCAATTGCCCTATCAGAACTAGTAATTAAACAGGAAAGTTTTTAGTTTTTTCCTAAAAGGAAAATATTCCTTACAAACTCGGATATCATAGGGGAGATCATTCCAGAGCTTTGAACCAGCTACTGACAAAGCCCTTCCCCCTTGTCTGGACTTCCAAAACCTAGGGACACATAACAATTCTTGATTTCCAGATCTCAGAGATCTTAAGGGGGTGTAGGGAATGAACTTTTTAGTTAGGTAGTCAGGACCTTTACCAGTGAGGCATTTATGTATGATGCAGCACGTTTTAAACAACACCCTCTGTTTTACAGTGAGCCAATGGAGTTTATTTAGTAGTGGAATTGAGGGAGTGCGGGCCGGGGCATTGAGAACGAGACGTGCAGCTGTATTTTGCATGACTTGTAGTCTGGCAATGACCCCCTCATTGGCGGCTAGCATCAAACCATTACAAAAATCCAGTCTGCTCAGCACGAGCGACTGAATTAGTGTTTTCCTGGTGGTATCAGGTAACAGGGGAAATACCCGTCGGAGAAGACCAATAACATGGAAACAGGAGCTTACCACTTGATTAGAGGGCAAGCTCCTGATCCAGCTTAACTCCTAGGTCTTTCACTACCACTCTGGGCTCAGGGACTGGGCCTAGATCTTGAGGCCACCAGTCAGGAGTCCATAGTCGTTTGGCTTCTCCAAAGAGCATAACCTCAGTCTTAGAGACGTTACACTGAAGGAAATTTGCTGCCATCCAATGTGCCACCTCTTTCATTCCCCGTGCAAAGGAGTTGCGCACCTCAGGAGTCATGATTTTAAACGGGAAGAGGAGTTGAGTATCGTCTGCATAAGATACAGGGATAAACCCATGAGATCTCATGATGTTAGCTAGGGGTGCCACATAGATGTTAAAAAGCGTTGGGCTCAAGCAGGAGCCCTGTGGCACCCCCTTTGAGATCTCAACCTCCTCTGACTGGTAAGGACCCAGTATGACTCTCTGAGTGCGATTGGTGAAAAAACTCCTTAACCAGGCCAGCGCCTTGCCTCCCAGACCGATGTCAATTAGTCTGGAGGTCATGATATCATGTGACACAGTGTCAAACGCCGCTGACAGATCTAGAAGCACCAGGATAACGGAATAACCCTTATCCTGTAGCATACGAAGATCGTCAGCGACGGACAGCAAGGCGGTCTCAGTGCTGTGCCTGGGTCTGAACCCCGATTGGGATGGATCGAGCCCCCCCGCACTTTCGATGTATTTGGATAAGTGCCGGTTTACAAACTTCTCAGTAAGCTTCCCTAAAAAAGGGAGGAGGGAGATGGGTCTCAGGTTTGTCAGATCTGTCCACGGAATGGAGTTGTTCTTCCGTAGAGGTCTCACCAAAGCATGCTTCCAGCCAAGGGGAACTTCCCCTGTGCTCAAGGAAAGATTGACAACCTGCCGAATTCCAGCACCCAGCTCGTCACTCAAAAGTGACGTGACCCGTGCTGGGATGATATCTGAAGGGCACCCACTCCTTGTTTGGGTGATTAGAGTAGTTATCTCCTCCATAGATACAGGTGGGAATTCTGCAAGTTTACTGATCTTGTTTTTTGCTGAGCTAGGAAGTGGCTGGGACATGCTATCAACAGAACCCATGTTATTAGAGGTGGATTTTGAGGCTAAGATCTTAGCATAAATGCCTTCAATTTTTCTGACAAAGAACTGTGAGATGTTATTACAAAGTTCCTGGGACTCAATCCCATCCGTTTCGCAGGCCGAGGGCTTAGTGAATGTTTGTAAAATTTGATACAGTACTTTGGAGTTTTTACCAGCTGCTGATAATTGGGCAGCGATATGGTGTTTCCGCGCGGCCCGAATGGCTTTGTGGTAACTTTTTAGGGAGGTCCTGTGATTTTCTTTGTCCTCTGCCTTACGTGTAACTCTCCATCGTTTTTCTAACTTCCTCGTAGTTAGCTTTAATTGTCTAAGATCGTCTGTAAACCAAACTTCTTGTTTAGGGGCAGGCCGCGGTTTATATGTCCTCAAAGGAACAACATGATCAATGGTTGCGGTTATAGCTTCATTGAATTTGGTTAATGCAGAGGTAACGTTGTCCCCACATTCAACCCAATTGGGTTCTAAGTATCTCACCCTGAAGCCCTCTGATGTTAATTTATTCCAGGGTCTTCTGACATCTGCCATAGTCCTCCGGGGTAACTGGACATAATATCGACTACATAATATCGAATGGACAAAATATCGACGGAAAAATATCGACATTAACAAAATATCGACTATAGGAATATCGTTGAAAAAAATATCGACTGCAAAAATGACCCAAAAATATCGAATACAAAAATATCGACTCAAAAATATCGACTAGACAAAATATCGAAATATAGTGAAAGTAAAAAATATCGAGAAAATGTTAGAAAATATTAATTTTATAAAATAATATATATATTATATAAATAAATAGTACCTAATGTTTAGGAGCGGGTTGTGGGTTTATAGGGGAATAGGGTGGGAAGTAATTTAATAATAATTAATTAGTTAATATATGTTTGGTAATTGTTTTAATTAGATTTTAATTGGTAATTAAGTAATATTAATTAGTTAATTGTTTAATTGATTAATTTGAATATAATTTAATTGATTAATTGATTAATTGAATATTAATAATCAATATTTTTAAAAATTAATTTGTATATGATTTTAATTGATACATTGGTTATTAATTAATAATAATTAGTTATTTATTGTATTAAGAATTAGTATATTATTTACATTTATTAATTGCTAACACATTAATTATAATTAGTTAATGATGTAATTAATATATTGCATATCATTTAAATAAATTAATTGGTAATTAATTTATAATAATGACTTAATTACATTAATTGTATACATTTAAATGTAATGTGTTAATTAATGTTGATGTTAATTAATTAATTGGAATTAAACAATATTAATTAATCTAAATTATTATTATAGCTAATGTGATAATATATTTTATAATAGTTTTTTAAAAAATATTTGTTTTTTTTATATATTTATGTTTAATGTTTTGTTCATTATTATTTATAGTGTTCTGGCTTTGTTTCATAGTTTTTGTTATAGGTTTATTTTTTAGGGTTCTGGGTCATTTTTCTAGTCGTGAGTAAAGGTGTATTTAGTGGGATTTGGAAAATTTTTACGTTTGTGGGTAAATGGGTATTTTTAAGGTTGAGGGTCAGTTTTCAGTTTGTGGGTAAAGGGGTATTTGTAGGGTTCAGGGTCAGTTTTCAGTTTGTGGGTAAAGGGGTATTTGTAGGGTTCAGGGTCAGTTTTCAGTTTGTGGGAAAAGGAGTATTTGTAGGGTTCAGGGTCAGTTTTCAGTTTGTGGGTGAAGGGCTATTTGTAGGGTTCAGGGTCAGTTTTCAGTTTGTGGGTAAAGGGGTATTTGTAGGGTTCAGGTTCAGTTTTCAGTTTGTTGGGAAAGGAGTATTTGTAGGGTTCAGGGTCAGTTTTCAGTTTGTGGGTGTAGGGGTATTTGTAGGGTTCAGGGTCAGTTTTCAGTTTGTTGGGAAAGGAGTATTTGTAGGGTTCAGGGTCAGTTTTCAGTTTGTGGGAAAAGGAGTATTTGTAGGGTTCAGGGTCAGTTTTCAGTTTGTGGGTGAAGGGCTATTTGTAGGGTACAGGGTCAGTTTTCAGTTTGTGGGTAAAGGGGTATTTGTAGAGTTCAGGGTCAGTTTTCAGTTTGTTGGGAAAGGAGTATTTGTAGGGTTCAGGGTCAGTTTTCAGTTTGTGGGTGTAGGGGTATTTGTAGGGTTCAGGGTCAGTTTTCAGTTTGTTGGGAAAGGAGTATTTGTAGGGTTCAGGGTCAGTTTTCAGGTTGTGGGTGTCGGGGTATTTGTAGGGTTCAGGGTCAGTTTTCAGTTTGTGGGTAAAGGGGTATTTGTAGGGTTCAGGGTCAGTTTTCTGTTGTTGGGAAAGGAGTATTTGTAGGGTTCAGGGTCAGTTTTCAGTTTGTGGGTGTAGGGGTATTTGTAGGGTTAAGGGTCAGTTTTCAGTTTGTGGGTAAAGGGGTATTTGTAGGGTTCAGGGTCAGTTTTTAGTTTGTTGGGAAAGGAGTATTTGTAATGTTCAGGGTCAGTTTTCAGTTTGTTGGGAAAGGAGTATTTGTAGGGTTCAGGGTCAGTTTTCAGTTTGTGGGTAAAGGGGTATTTGTAGGGTTCAGGGTCAGTTTTCAGTTTGTGGGTAAAGGAGTATTTGTAGGGTTCTGGGTCAGTTTTTAGTTTGTGGGTAAAGGGGTATTTGTAGGGTTCAGGGTCAGTTTTCAGTTTGTGGGTAAAGGGGTATTTGTAGGGTTCAGGGTCAGTTTTCAGTTTGTGGGTAAAGGGGTATTTGTAGGGTTCAGGGTCAGTTTTCAGTTTGTGGGTAAGGGGTATTTGTAGGGTTCAGGGTCAGTTTTCAGTTTGTTGATAAAGGGGTATTTGTAGGGTTCTGGGTCAGTTTTGGCCTTTAGGGTGAAGGGGTCTTTTTAGTGTTTTGGGACAGTTTTGGGTATTTTAGAGTGCTGATGTATAGTTTAACTTAACAGTTAAACATTAAATTTATTACACGAAAATAGCTATTATTATAACTTTACATTAGTACCCTTTATTTAGATAAAAACAATTTATGTATTAGCATGTTTCCAGACAGTAGCTATAGTGGAGTTGGAATTCTAATTATTAATTGGTTGGTGTCCAGCACCATCAGTAATATTATCAACACTGGAGTTGGATTAATAAAAATACATTGGTTAGTCTCTACCACATTTTATGGTATTACCTTGAGTGTAGTAGGAATAGTAAAATAATTTTTGCTACTGTCCTGCAGCTTCTATCATTTTAGATTGACTGGAGTAGTAATAATACATATAAAATTGGTCAGTGTGCAGCACATTTGTATACATTTGTTCATTACTGTATTTTAATAATAAAAAAGAATGCAACATAGATGTTTTCAAATTAGTTTATTAAACAATTTTTAATTTTTTTATTGTGTACTACAATAAAATCAAACACAAATATAACATCACATTTTTTTTAACTTTTATTATTCACACAATAACATCTTTACATTTATATACATGTGGTCAATGTAAAAAATTATTTGGATTACTAGATTCTTTCAGAAAATTTTACATATTCCCATCAGTCATTTACAATTTAAAGTATTTATATAGAAATACATTAAACAATGATTTGTTATATATTTCTTACATTAATATTTAATAATGTTAATATTAAATATTAATATAATAAAATATATAATACATTTTTCTTTTTAACAAGTAACATGACTATTATTACATTTCTTAGGATAAATTGAAATACAAAAATAAATTTTCTTGGTGTATAATTCACACAATGTTGTTTTTACATAAAACATATAAATCACTTTGGTTGTAAAGTTTATAATTGTATAGGGAAACAATATGTTTAATTATAATATCTGGTATTTATCAAATTGTAGTAAAGCAATTATATAATTTTGTTATAATTAGAAAAAATTATATAATCTTTTTTTACTAATTAATAAAAATAATAATTATTTTATTAATTATTATTATTATTAATTAATAAACATAAACATTCATTTATTATTAACAAAAATATATACATTCACAGATAAAATAGAGAATTTTTTCAGGCAATTCTTTATATACTAAATGGTTCTACTTGTTATATTAATAACAATAAATAAGTTATATTATTTATCATTATTAATTATTCCCATAAACATTTATAATGTTTTATTAAAATTATACACAAAATTATTCATATAAATATACAGAATAACTAAATATTTACATCTTTTATTCAAAGTTTTACATAATTATTTAATATTATTAATATATAATACATATTATATATTAATTTATATTAAATATATTATTTTTTTTAAATAAAGGAAAATTGTCATGAGTATAGTGCATTAATTTGTTACATTATACATGTGTATGTATTATATATTTTATATTTCACATTGTTTATTCTATTATCCCTTTACACAAATGGGTTAAGGGGACTACTTTTTTACCGCGTAAGGTTATTGCGCTCCATTCAGGACTGGAGAAGCTCGCGGTTGGGAGTTGCTTCGCGTGGAGAGAGGTAAGGTTATTTTTAACTATAAATTATAAGTAAGTGGTCATGTTTGAGGGTGTAATCAAACTCTGTAGTGTTTTTTGGTGTATGTATTATTAGTTTAAGTAGCGTTTGGGTGAAAAGTCTCCGTTATAGATGTGTCGTGCTTTTTTTCCTTCAAGTCTAATTTTAAGTGTTCGGAAATGTCTTCTTACATGGTTAATGTTAATTGTTAGTATATTTACAAATGTGAAGGGGGTATTTGTGGGTGGCTTTCGTTATGTATGTTATTTTACAGGTTTCGGTTCCTCGCATGAAAACTACATGGAAGGAAGCGTGTTTTTTAACGGAGAAACAAATGTTTAAGTTATTATGCTTATATTTTGACTTTTATCTCCTATTTTTCGGGTTTGCCAGGACCGGTTTTTTAACTTTTTAAACCTTTTTCGGGTTTTTTGGAGGGTTTCGAATCGGATTGATACATTGATATGTGTGACCGTTTTTTTTAAATAGTGTGTATATAACTTTAAATCCTAACGTGTACACACTACTGTTTTCGGAATTTCCTGGAGCGTTTTTTTACGTTTTACAATTTATTTTCGGGTTTTTGAGGGTTATCCCATATTGGAATAGTAAGATATTGGATTGGATTGTATGGATTGATTTTTCCTTGATTGCGTCTCTCAAGTCCAAAAATTGTAAGTATTTATTTTACAATTTTGATTGGGTGGGAAATGTCGATTTCTAATGTTATGTGTATGATATAAAAAATTATAAACATTGCATATTTGTTACAAATTTTTTTACATAACTTTTAAAAGTTTGTCAAACAAATATGTTTTATTTATAATTCATTATATATGTTTATGACATGTGAATTTTATTAGTATTGTAAGAAGACATTCGTATATTTACTTGACATTTTTATAGAAGACTTTTTGCTATTATTGCCAGGTATTCTAAACCTCTAGTTGTAGGGTATAATGTGACTTGACTTTGAAGTAGTCGGAACATTTGTTGGGTTTGTTTAGTGAGTTTGGGCCCTATTTGTGACACTGATTGTTCCATTCTTAGTTCCTGATAGCTTTGTTCTTTTTTCAAAGCTTCAAGAAGGTTGTGGAAAGTGGGTTTGCCTCTGTTTGTAGTTGCTTGGAAAGCATTATGCCACCCTTCAACACTATTGTTGGTTTTCGCCTCTTGGTTTAAAGTACTGAGATAGACATTCCACCAAGGGATTTGGAATTTGGGCTGGCGTCGATGTCCTGATCTGTGCAACCTTCCCACCCAAGTGTCTTCAAAATAGTCTAGCAATGGTGTTAGCTTATCCTCATTCCTCTTATAATATGCGCTGTCAATTAATAAATTGTAATGTTCAGCAACATCTGTAACAGGGACGTAGGCCAGGGCTATTAACTTTTTAACTTGATAGGCAAAGGTGCTATCTGTAGAGTATAGTACACTTAAAGTAGATTTTTGGAGATGCCTCCATATACTCTGATTAAAATGATAATAGCAACCCTGGATTGCTGTGTGTGGAAATGTTCTCAAAATGCTATTTATCATAGCTAATTCGAAATCAATAATTATTTTTTCGGGAAAATAATTATTGATTTCCGTTTTGAGAACATTTAAAATTTCGGTGTAGGTTGTTTGCTGTTTGTTGGGTAGCAAACAGTAAATGAAAGGTATGTTAGAATGATGGTATAAACCGTGGATGGAATACAGTTGGTAAAAAGGTTTTGGGCAGGGTTTAAATGTTCCATCCATCATCCATTGGGGACACTGTTGGATTTTTCGTAAATTACTTGCAGTAGCAAACATAATTATTCTGTTTGTACTGCTTTCATTATCAAAAAGAATAAATTTATCTTTATTGTGTGTGATGGCCATTTCGGGTGAAATAATAATTTCTTCAAAACAAGTTGGGTTGGGTTGGGTTGTGCTAGTGAGTCGTTTGGTGCGTGCAATAGTGCGTTTCAGGGAGTCAATAGAGGGTAGTTGCCCTGAAGCATGGGCAGGGATTTTTACCAGTTCTTCTTTAAGTATTTGGGTGGTGGGTTTGTCACTTTGTGTGCTAGCACTTTTAATACTTTCTAAGGCATCTCTAATTTCAATTTCGGTGACATTTGGGGGATGATTATGTTCTCTAGTAAATAGCACATTAGTTTCCTCGGTAGTGGCCCTCCCATAACATTTGTTGGAGTAGTATTTTGTACACTTCCAAAAAACCTTTCTACCACTTTGTCTCTCCTGATTATACACATAACCCATGTAGCATAATAGCAATTTATTTTTCTGAGACATGACAAATTCTGCACCTTCAGTCATTTTGATTTACTTGTTCTAGGAAAGAGTAGAAAGAAACAAAATCAGTACACATTTTTTTACTTATGTGGTGCTAACATCATTAGTGATGCATTTATACTTACAGTTAATCAAAGTAGTAGTCACAGAAGCAGAAATGTCTTTTGAATGATGGTCTTGTATGTATGTCTTTATTTGCTGTTGGTATGAAAATATAGAAAAACAACGTTAATGTTTATATATAACAAACGTATTTCCTACTCAAAAGCAGTTGTCATTTTTGTCTACTAGTGCATTTGATGTAAGCATTACATATACTTACTTGTTTAAATAGTAGAATAGTAGTAATTGGTGGAGTTCATCAATTTAGTACAGGTATGATCTGTAGAGTAGATAGAAGAAATAAAAGCAAAATATTATAATTTTAATACTGAACCGTTTGGAAATGTAACAGATTTAAACGTATACTAACTTCTACATATGTCGTTTTATTTGTTGTAGGTAGAATAGCTGTATGATGTATTCAGAATATCTGTAGAGGAAATATAAAATAGATAAGATGTTGTTAAGAACATAGACTGTGTTATTTTCGGCAGTTTTAGAGAAATGATAAATATACTTACATTTTTTACAAGGCTATTCTTCTATATTGGTATATTTTGTGTAGGATGTTTTCATATGATATGTAGAATAGATGTATGATGTTTTCTGAATATCTGTAGAGGCAATTCAAAATAAATAACATGGTGTTAAGAATATAGTTAGCGTTTTTTGTGCCCACATTTTAGCAAATAACAATTATACTTACATTTTTCTGAAGGGTATTCTTGTGTTTTGCTATAGTTGATCTTGGATCTTTCAAATGATCTATAGGGAAGATGTAAAAAGCAAGATATGTTGTTTAAAAATGTGCATTAATGAAATTTGCCGTTTTATAACAAACACATCTATACTTACATGTGTAATTAGGGTAGTTTTATCGTTTTTGCTGTAGAAATAGCACAATTTCTGTATATCTGTAAATATAATGTTAATGAAAAATAAATACTTTTGTAAATTAGTGTTTAAAAAAAGCAGTTGCTGTGTAACAGAGAATTATAATATACTTACTATCTGATTTTGCACATGAAGAAATATGACCATGTAATAGGAATTGTGTTGGAGTAGTTTCTATCAGAAAAGTAGGAAGACATGAAAATAAAATAAGTGTAAGACTTAAGAGATGTAAGGAAAATAGTGCACTTCTAATTTAGTTTTCTACAAAAATGCTGTGTTACTTACTTGATTAATTAGCTAGTAAGCTGGATCTTTAAAGATGTTTATTCTGCAACAAAATCTTCAAAGTGTTGGCATCTACTTTCCAGAGAGGTAGCAGCAACAAATGGTAGAATGCATGTAGCCCTTTTATAGTATATGTGTTATGTGTGCTTTGATTTGATTGGTTGTAGGATGTAAGGAAGCATAGTATAGGCTAGTTTGAATTTTTTTAAGTTAATTGGAGTGTTTGTTGATGTGAGAATGGTGGTATGTGGTTGTTCCCGCATTAAAGCAGGTTCGTGTTTAAATGAAATATATTTATATGTCAAAATAAGTAATGAAAATGTTAGTTAAATGCAAAGAATAATAGAAAATGATAAAATGCAAGTAATAGAAAGTATAGTAAATGTGGTTTAATAGTAATTTTATGTAAGAAACAGGTATTATATGTGAAACGTTTTTTTTAGTGAGAAATGACTTTTATTGATGATAACGATGGTATTTTAGAAAGAAAAGTGTGCAAACATGAACTCGATATTTTTTTTTAACGATATTGTGGTAGTCTATATTTTTGCAGTCAATATTTTTGTAGTGTTAGGGCTAATTTCATGTCCAACGATATAATTGTAGTCGATATTTTTTTAAGCGATATTTATGTATTCGATATAGTTAGTACTCGATATTTTTGTAGTTTGTGTAATAGGTATAGTAAGTCGATATTTTTGTCGTCGATAATTTGTCAACGATATTTTGGTAAGTCGATAATGTGTCCGTCGATAATATTTCAGTGATCCGTCCTCCGGATACCCTTTGCCTTATGGTTGGAGCGGGTGTAGAATTCAATGATGGCGTGGTTAGTCCAATCCACTTGGTGGGGAGGGAGACATTTTATATATGTAAAATTACATAGCACAAGATCGAGTGTATGACCAGCTATGTGTGTAGGTCCCTGATTCATTAGGTTAAAGCTGAGTGTGGCCAGATCAGCCAGGAGTATCTGTGCCTCCACACATGTTGCTATTTCGCTGTGGACATTAAAGTCCCCTACCACGATGAAATCTGAATTCATCTGCATGTGGGGGGCCAACACTTCCATAAGTTGAATGGAAAAATTCCCAGCAGGACCTGGGGGTCGATAAACAAGTGCTCCTTTCCTAGATTCCCTAGAACTAGGGTTGATGTTAAAAATCAGGAGCTCCATTTGTGGGTTACACACCGTCTCGGTAACCACCACCTCCATTTCCTGTTTGAAAACAATGGCTAACCCACCCCCAGTTTTAATAGGGCGGTCCATCCTCACTATTTTGTACCCTGCCGGCACCCCCATAGTTATGGCCGGGACAGTGTGGGGCTTAAGCCAAGTCTCAGTTAAAAAGCAAAGATGTGGGCTCTCTGAAGTTATGAGGTCCCAAACCTGAGTGGAGTGAGACACTAATGAGCGTACATTGCACAGAAGGCTCTTACAATTTAGAGGTGGGTCATTAAGAGGGCTGACAGTTGTCTTTGTCAGATATTTAGTAGGGCCAGATAGGGTCGGGCAATGTTGACACGGCGTAATTACAGCGTAATTACAGCATTGATGGTGATGGCATTGGTGGGAGGGCGGCATTAATTCTGCTCGACCTCTCGACCGCGTTCGACACGGTCCCGCATCCTTTGCTTCTGTCTCGGCTGGCCAGGATTTGCATTTCGGGTGCGGTGTGGGGTTGGCTTCGCTCTTTTTTGGAAGGGCGCTCCGAATTTCACCATCCTCATCCCTTCCTCAGCCGGTTACAACGGGCGTCCCGCAGGGTTCCTCCCTTAGTCCCCTCCTGTTTAACATCTACATGACTCCTCTGATATATTTAGCAGAGGAGTTAGGAGCGAAGGTGATGGCCTATGCGGATGATACGCAGCTGCTTTTTACCTCGTCGAAGGGGCGGACTCTGTATCTCAGGCTCAACACTGTCTCTTATCAACTTTCAAATGGCTGGTGGATGCACAACTTAAGTGCAATGAAGGGAAATCGGAGATTCTGTTGTTTGGTACATTTCACTCAAACTTCAGAGAGCAGCTTTGGCCTTCCGATTACCCCTGCCCGACCTCCATTGGGAACCCAGCAAAAAACTTGGTGTCTGGTTTGACAAAGATCTCTCCTTTGCAGTCCATATTAGGAAGTTGGCCGACGGCTGCTTTGGCCTGTTTAAATCATTTAGAAGATTCTTTCCCCTTCTCCCAGATGCGGCTAGACAAACCATCATATGTGCGCTGATTTTATCACAACTGGATTATGTCAATGCATTCTTTGCTGGCATTCCGGGCTGGTAAAGAAATTACAGGTGGTCCAGAACACTGCAGCCAGACTCTTATCAGGACTATCTAGCAGAGACAGTGTTCATAACCAGCTGCGCTTATATCACTGACTGCCTGTAGCCGCCAGAGTGAAATTTAAAATACTGATCATGGCACATCGAGCGATGCATGGAGGTGGCCCACTATCTGCAGAGGCGTATTGTCACTTATGTTCCTGCGCGTCTTTTGAGCACCTCGTCCCTCCACCTTGCTCAAGAACCTCGCTTTAAGAATCAGAGGATGGGGGGCAGCTCTTTCTCAGTTAAAGCAACAACTGCATGGAATGCCCTTCCTTTGGTCCTGCGTTCTATCCAGTATCTAGCGGTTAAAAAAAAAAAAACACATACCTATTCATCTGATTTAAACTGTTGTACCCCAATGGTTCTGCGCCGGGACACTCATGAGCAGCCGTGCGCGTAATAAATTCATATACCATAACATAACACATAGGCTGCAATGGCAGGCCTAGGACATGTTTAAAGGGGCTACTTAGGTGGGTGGCACAATCAGTGCTGGAGGCCCACTAGTAGCATTTAATTTACAGGCCCGTTTTACTAGGGACTTAAAAGTAAATGAAATGTGCCAGTTAGGTGTAGCCAGTTCTACCATGTTTAAAGGAGAGAGCACAACCCTTTAGGGCTGGTTAGCAGTGGTAAAGTGTGCAGAGTCCTAAAAGCCACAACAACAGGTTCAGAAAACTGGAGGGGGGGGGGGGGCAAAATGTTTGGGGATGGCCCTGGAGAAAGCACCAAGTCCAACAATTATTTACTATTTGTGTAATAAAAAAATTGACAGAAAGTCAGGAAAGTGGGGTCCTAACAGACAGCTTAGGGTGAGCTGCCCTTGTTTTCCAGGCACTAATTTTGACACCTTTGAGGCCAGAGTTTGCAAGGGGCAATCTAGGGGTCGTAGCTGAGACCCCTAAAGGATGTCCATGGCTAGCCGCTCAGCACCGATCTAGGCCTGGCATTGTTCAGTAAGCTCAAATGTCATGTGAGCAACAGCTTTCAAAATGTGTATGTAACACGGCTAAAGTAAACTCTTGACAGCATTTTCCTATCCCCTCCTCACCCATAGAATGAGCTGGGTGCCTCCACTATTCGCAGGCTAAAGAATAATAATTTACTATGGGTTAGACATCTCCTTTCCATCTCTTATGCATTCCGCACCGATAATAAACAAGTACACTTAAAGATTATCTCATGCAATGTCCGCTCAGCAGTTGCTCACCACCACCAAATTTTGAACCTTTTTGAAAAACAAAACTTGGACTTCTTGAGTATGTCCCCTCTCTGAACACCACCACCCAATTATTAGAGAACTAGTTCGAAACTACTGCAACATCTTTAGATCATGTCAGCCAATTAAACTGGGAGGCAAGGTGGCAGTTATTGGTCGAAAAATGGCAGAGGCTGTATCTCTATCTATTTAATGTCAGTCCCATTCATGAAGCTAATTACCTGCTAGACCCTTTAAAAAAAATCAAACAGGTCCCTAATTTGATGACCATATCGAATTACTATGAAGTGATCACTTAGCCGTTCCATCTAGGTTACCCATTGATGGGTCTCTTAACACCACTACCGATGATAATCCAACGGCCCATAGGAAATGGAAAAATGTCCACCAGATACTTTAGCCACTTATTTGTCAGAAAATTAAAAGAAATTGTCCAACATGGATGAACCAGAAGCACTGGTTATTAACCTTATTGTCAATGAAGCCAGGGGTCTTGACAATGTCCTTCATGTGGCTACTAAACCTATTAGAAAAAAAGCAAACAAAACATACTCCTTGGTTTTTACTACAACTGACTAAATCCAAACTACTACCACACCAAATCAAACAGAAATGCCAGAGTGATTCCAGCCTGGAAACATAAACGGCATGTATTAAGCATTGTAAAATCTATACGGATATAATCAAAACGGCGAAGGAGAAATATTTCTTAGACTGAGTCGCAAAATCGCTCAGTCTGTCCAAAGAATTTTAACTACATTATAGAGGAACTACTGCATGTCTTTACATTCCCTTGTTGGATCCATGTAAAAAGTAAGCGTCATGCTTTGAAGGAAAGCTTGCTAAGAACCGTAATGACATTGAGCAGAGTATTATTCAAAAACCAAATTTTCTTAATAATGAACATTCCTCCTCTAGAGTAACTGCTTCATTTGAGCAGTATGATAAAGTCACTCCAAATTTGCTATTAGCATTGATGTAAAATATCCATCCTTCCGGTTCCCTGGAACTGCCACTCCAGGAAATTGCCTGAATTCCCTTAGAAGCCTCTTACCAAACAGTTCACACATTTTTAAATAGCTCTTTTGTAATGGTGTAGTACTCAGATCTTGGAAATAGGCAATGGCAAAGACGCTGTTAAAGAAACCCTTCATAAACCCCCCTGAACATAAGTAGCTGCAGAACCAGACTAGTGATTGTGACATCCCTGTATGATCTAAGGAGAACTGTAGAAAATGGTGGTGTCTAGGCCATGGTCCTAATGGCTATGTCTGTGGCTTTTGACAGCATTAACCACTCTATAATGATCTCTAGGCTCCGAGCTATGGGCATCACAGGAATTCCTCTCAAGTGGTTAATCTCCTTTTTGAAGGATAACCCGTAGTATCTACCCCTTTTCGTGGCAACCTCAGAACTTTAAGATATAGGGTTCCAGAGGAATCCAGTCCGCCCTCTCTGATACTTAATATTTGAAAGCTTTCACAGGCCACTTTGCTAAATCAGGCAAGAGTGAACTTTTAAATGTATGCTGAAGATATTCAGCTCTTTTTAAGTCTGGCCACACAAAATCATCACTTCAGGGCACCCTACCACTCTGAGGGAATGCTTATAAATTAAATGATGGTGGATTGTAAAATATTTCCTCAAGTTACAGCTTCTAAAACTGAACTCCTTACTTCCGACGAGACTTCAATACTGTAGTATCTGGACAGGTCCTCAGTTAAGGTTTCTTATCCAGTACCCGCTAAAGTTGTTTGGAATCTAGGCATTGATATTAACAATCTATTTTTTAAACCAGGTGGGAAAAGTTGCCAAGACCTGCTTCCAGCAACTTTGGGATCTCAACTCCCATTCATCAAGGAGAAATTTCACATCTGAGAGGTGAATGCCATGATCCAATGGAAGCTGGATTATGGAAATGATATACACTTATTCTCAGAGAATACATTTGCACCAGCTACATCTAGTAGAGAACACTGCAGCCCACCTCATTAAGAACATGCCTAGAGGTGCACATATTTCCCCTCTACTTAAGTCACTTGGCTATTAATAGCAAGCCACGGCAGCTTTACTGGCTTGCTATTAATAGCCAGGTGACTTAAGTTAATGGTAGTAATCCTAGAATACTTTACCAGCATATTTTGGGGTAATTTGCAGATCACTCATTTTATGTACAGGTCGAATTTCTTTCATGTTTTATAGTTAGATATCATTTATTGGTAACTCCTTGCATTTCTATTTGCAGAAAAGATATACTCAAGAACACAACATGTTCATTTTTTTAGCATGGGTAATTGTTTTTATTTTTAATTAGCACTTGTATAACACAGTCTACAAGGTAGTGGTGCACTATTGTACTTTTTTAAAAAAAAGGCAATAAATATCTTAAATTTTAACCTGGCTCTCTTAAGCTTGAATAACTGCCAGCACAGAAGAGACTGTGGCTGCCTGCTATATGGGGTTGAAATGCAGATCAATATCCCATGTCGCCTGCCATTAAATATTTGCCATCTTTCGATTATAATATACCTTGCACGATCAGGTTGCCAAATGTGGTTTATGCAAGTGGGCCCTCTGCAGCCCTTTCTAACAGGTTTCTGTTGGCCTGCAGCTGGATCCACATACAACTGCCTCTCATTCTACACCCCCACCCGCCAGCTCTGCTCCACCAGCCTCGCCCTCGCCACCGTCCCACGGATTCGCAGAACCACCACCGGAGGAAGATCGTTCTCCTACCTGGCAGCGAAGACATGGAACTCCCTACCCGCACACCTACGACTGACCGAGGACCATCTCACCTTCAGGAAACACCTCAAGACCTGGTTATTCGAGCAGTAGCGGTACCCCCCCCCCCACCCCCCTCCCTTCAGCGCCTTGAGACCATCACGGGTGAGTAGCGCACTCTACAAATGTACTGATTGATTGATTGAAAGTCTGTATAGTCTCAAGTGATAGCAGACAGGAGATAATTCTCTATTTGCCTGATCATCGTTTAGTAGATAGTTCATCAAAAAGTTACAAATCACAAGCACTACCCTCCAGTAGTCAAAAGGTGTGGTCGGTCCTATGGGACAAGAGAGGCTAGGATGAGTGTTTATGAGTGTTTTCACTTCCTATACAGCTCTAGTGCACAGGATACAAAAATAAGTTCCAGATTGCAGCACTTCCCGACAAAGGATTGTGCCAGAAAGAGTTCCTTTTTAAAGGTAGAGGGTTCTAAAAGCAGTGCCTCAGCAGTTCATGATTGTCTACTCCCAAAGATTGTCGAGGCTTTACAGCCAGGTATCGGGGAGTGGCGTTGTGGGGAGCCTTGTGAGGGATGCAGGCCATTTTGTAGTTAGCACTTGCTTCAATGGGAAGTCTGCAAGGGTAAAAGTACCAGCAAGAAGTGGTCATTCATTTTGGCCCGAGAGACAGTGTGCTGTTGCTGCCTGTAGAGCTATTTTCAGTGGAGCAAGATAGATTCCGGGAAGTAGAGTGATCTATTCTTGATAATACTACTGCTTGGACCAGGGTTTTGAGATCTCGGTCTGTATAGAAGTGGCCAATCTTTGGCCATGCTGTTGACTTGTGACTGTATGTTTATTATTTTCTCCAGGATGACACCTAGGGATTTGGCACTGTCAAATATGGAAGGTTTACAGCTGGGAATTTTTATTGACTCCATCCAGGACTGAACTGGTAGATATGACTGTAAAGAAGAAATGAGTAAACATGTTACATGTGGATGAAGTTGTAAGTGGTGCGCCGTCGTCTAGTCTTGAACAGTGTTTAGAGGAATGGCAAGGTGAGGGATGCCGCTTTAAAACGAGAAAGTTAGCTAAGTATCAACTGAAAACCTGGCTGTTCCAACAAACAATATAACCATCTCTTCTTTTTAAGGTTTTTTTTCTCTCCTTTTTCCCCCTGCAGATGTCTTTTTCTGTTTTAGCGCCGGGATACTCTACTGAGTAGCTGTGCGCTCTATAAATCTATTCTAACATAACATAACATCACCTGTATTTTGATAATAGAGGATGGAGTTCTTTGTTGTGACTCCTAGAGCTTTTATGAGAAGGTAAATAGGGTCAGGGCTAGGAGAAAACCCCGAGGGACCCTTTGTGTTAAGATTAGATAACTTAATCTAAAAAAGAAAAGCATATGGCACTTTATTTTGAAAGAAAATTGGTCACAGAAATGTTTTCCTCGTACCTCACAAGCATAGAAACAGACATTTATGTTTTTCATTATTTGTTTTTACCTGCAATTAATGGTTTGAGGGTCACATAGACTGGTTTTCCTTTCCCAATAGGTGCATTAACATAATCGAGAAATTCAGCCTCTGGGCTGGAGGCATACAGATTGGCAGCCTTACACGTGTCTATCACTGAACCACCACCGACCGCGACATAGGCATCAAACTCTCCCTTTTTAGCAAAATCTATTGCATCCATGAAACTTTGAAGAAAAAGAAAAAAAACAATCAAATTTAAAAAATGTTATATTTCATTTATGTCCAATTTTGCGTTTATGAAAACACACACATGTACAGTTATTTAAATAGATATGCTATCACATGAATATCCATTAAACACATCGATGTCTCAATGTAATACCAAAAAACGTACTATTGTATAAAGGTGTAAGAATTAAAGGTGTGATAATTAATATTGCATCAATTACTCCATATACACTTCTTTACACACACAATAAATCCATTCATTAGGCAAAAGAAAAAAAACGGAGACCAATTAAATACAGACAACCTGACACCATTCCAATCTTCCCTACATTTTAATTTGTTTCGTTTTTTTTGTAAGGAATGACACTTGTTTTTAAAGCTGTAATCCCATCAGTTCATAAGTGTTGCAAAATGAAGTCTACCCAGATTTCTTTGTGTTTTTTGCTTACCCAGTTTGTTTTTGTTTTTTTTCTCCTGTGGGCGACTCTCACTACATGTCTCACCCACGGTGATCACCTGGTAAACGGACTGTGCGGGTTTATCGCCAGTGTCTGCCTTTTTTTTTTTTTTTTTACTTAGATGCTGTTTAATAGATTTTCAACAAATAGTACAATACAAAAACATCGCAAAATAATGCTCAGCAGTGGTGTCAGTGCATGAACAATATTACAACATATTTTAGCATTAGAATAACATACAACTGACGACCAGGGAAGCCAAATGTAAGTGAGGCTCATCTGGGGAAAGTGCCATGGGACACCAGGCAGTGTACTAGCCAAGATATGAAGATGAGCTCCTACCTGGGTAGGCCCGTTAGGGAGCATAGTCCCGCCTAAGGAGACCAAAGATGGGTAACTGTGCGGGAGCATGTCAAGGAGAGCAAGCAGGCCCTATGAACACACAAGGGGTCCCGAGACCCAAAGGCCCCAACCAAAAAAGAAAAAGGGGGACCCAGAACCAAAAGGAAGAGGTGAGGGGATCCTCCAGCTATGCAACTCCAATAAGCATGCAAAAAGTCTACAAGGGAAGGGAACTTTTTGGGCAGAGGGCTCACGGTGGGGGTGGGTGGTGAGCCCCCATCCATTATGGCTCATCAGTGCCCGGGATCCCACCATATTATCAAGGGAAGTCGCTGCAAATAAAAATTCTTTTACAAAAAAAAAAAAAGGGAAGTCATTGGTGAAGCAAACAAATGGAGGGCTGGGATCCTAGGGGGGCAGAAGCACAGGTCTTCAGAGGTAGGTTGCAATTAGCGACCCAATAGGATTCAGAGCAATCTTTAAAGGTGTAAAGGAAAAACAGATACGTATAAAAAAAAGGAAACTTTAGTAGGATGTGGTCCTTGAGACCACAGTATGCTCTTAAAAAATATACTTTAGCATTCCCTAAGGGGAAGGGATCAGGACCCCTTTCAATTTTTAGTAGGTTACCTCCTCTTTCGAGGTGCCGGTAAAATATTGAGGCTGGGCGAATCGATATTTAGAAGGGATGCCCTTAAAACATATTTTCGAAATACTGGAATTGTTAGAAAATCTTTAGAGAGAGGCATTGTAGCAGAAGATAGAAAAGGTCTGTGTAAATGAAAAAATATTATCTTGGACTTTCGAAAAGTCGATCTGAGCCAGCCAGAGGCGAGTACATTTCTTTTCAGAAAGCCCTATCTTGTGTGATATCTGCTCCATAGCTAAGGTACGCCAAAGCTGCGTGAGCCAGACCGCCACTGAAGGAGCACAAGGGGTTTTCCAAGCCAAAGCTAGGAGTTGCTTTGCTGCCCCAGACATATGGCAGACAAGATACCAGTCTGCATAAGTCACAGCTTCAAGTGTGACGGGTCTGATCCTTAGAATGATTGTGCAGCAATCTGCTGGTAAGGGGGAACCCCAGTGGGTTCTTAACATGCTCGAGGATTTCTTTCCAGAATACAGTGAGGAAGGGACATGGCCACCATATATGCTGGAAATCACGGGCCAGTGAGCCACACCTCCAGCACGTAGCAGGGGTTGCAGGGAACATGGTGTGTAAGCGTTCAGAGGTGTAATACCATTGCAGCATTAGTTTATACACCGATTCTTGTTGGGAGATGCTCCTTTGAGTCTTGGGAATCTCTTGCCAAAAGGGTTCCCGCTGCTTCAGGGAGATGCTCAGGGTACTCCCTCTTTCCATTTAGCTTGATAGGGGTGACCGGGGAGAAGGTGGGACTGTTGTAAAACACTATACATTTTAGGAATGAGACCCATGGACCCCTCAAAACCTCGCACTAAGGTTTGGAATGAGGTGAGAGACTGAGAACCACCAGCAGCATTTGGGGAGAACAGGGCCCAGTGACGTAGCTGGATGTATTGGTGGTGGGATTTATCAGGGTTAGTGAATTTGTGTTTGCACAGCTCAAAGGGCTTGATAGTCATCCCCTGGACTAGATCCTCAAGGATTCTACATTCACCCGTTTCCCAATTCCGGGAAAGAGCCTGGGGAGAGGGCTAGCATAAAGTACTACTTGCGGGCTATCGGGGAGTTCGGGAAGGAAAGGAGGTGAGGCCTCTCCCAATCCCCAATCTGTTCCAGATTGTTGGTTCTGGATCACCAGGTGCATGCTATGGGGACGATGTTGTCGTGGGAGGCAGGCGTGGTCCCACAACAGCCTACAGGCCACCTCCTGGTCCATATGCAGCCAGTGCTTTTCTCTTTCTCTGACCACCTATTCAGAGATATAGCACAGATGTGCAGCCCAATAATAGTCTAGGAGGTTCCGGCACGCAGGACAACTGTGGCTTTGGGGCAGCATCACTAAATTGCTCTAGATGCAGGGTTGTTTTCCCCTACAGATGAAGATGGGAGGTGCCTCTGCATGACTTGATGTCGTCAGCTGGAATAGGTGTTGGGAGGGACTGGAACAGATACAACAGGCGAAGGAGGACATTCCTTTTTACCATGTTTATATGACTCAGCTAGGAGATGTGGAGAGGCTTCCACCTCCGCAGGTCCCCTAACATGGCCCTACAAAGTGATGTCCACTTGGCTCAGGACCAAGTCTATAGAGAGGAAGTAATGATAGGCAGAAAGACACCCACTGGAAGGGAACAAGCTATGCTAAGTGTGGAACCTGTGGAGGTGGGATGGTCAGGTTAAGTATGTGGGATTTAGTCATGTTGAACTTATAGTTAGAGACCGCTTCATACGTAAGCAGGCACTGTACCACTGCGGGGAATGAAATCTCCAGCTCCATTAGTGCCAGTAACAGGTCATCACCAAATAACAGGGCCTTATGCTGCCGTCCTCCAAAGGGAATGCTGGCTATACACCGGTCTTGCCGGAGGCGGATGGCCAGGGGTTCCACCACAAGGATGAAAAGCAGGGGGGATAGAGGACTCCCCTGACGAGTGTCCCTGTGAAGGGCGAAAGATCGGGTGGTTTGGCCCATCACTCGGATGGTTGCTGTGGGTGCGACATATGGAGCCATGATTTTACTAATCATAGTAGGCCCCAGACCGATCTTGTGAAAGACTGCATGTAAAAAATAATCAACTGACTGAGTCAAACGCCTTCTCTGCGCCAAGGGAGAGAAGGTAGGATGGGATGTCATCAGCCCAAACTTTCTCGACCAAGTGGGCAAGACACCTGATGTTGTGAGTGCCCAGCCAACCTGGTCGGGGTCGATCAACCCCAGCAGCAGGGTTTCCAGCAATTTGGTATGAAGCTAGGCATGCGTGTTAAGTAAGGCGAATGGCCGATAGTAGGTGCAAAGAGTGGGTTCTTTACCCGGCTTAGGGATGAGTGCTATCTCAGCTGCCAACATAGTTAGTGTGAGCCCTGTGGAATGTGTAAAAGAGTTGTAGAGTTCAAGCAGGTGTTGTTTCAAATGGAGGCTGAATAGCTTGTAAAAGGAGACCAGTAGGCCGTCTGAGCCTGGATCTTCTCCACCGGGAGCCCCGAAGGGAGCAACTCAACTCAGATGCTGTAAAAGGGCTTTCAAGCTCCTGAGCTATCCGGGGATCTAAGGGAGGCCAGGAACAACCGTGGAAGTAAGAATAATTGGCAGCGGGATCATCCCCAATGCTGGAATAAAGATTCTGGCAGTAGGCCCAAAATGCCTCCAGCTTATTCGGTTCCTGGATGGCCCAAGTGGAGTTCGCCACCCGCAGTTTAAAGATATGGGAACAGGCGTATTGCATCTGCAACCTGAAGGCCAAGAGGGTGCTCACCTTATCATCCCTCTCATAATATTTTTGTTTAAGGGGTAATAGAGATCTCTCCTCCTTGTTAACCCGGTGTGCACTCAGTTGGCCTCTAAGCACTGCCAGTTGCCATTTACCATGTGCAGTGGGGTGCGGTTTATCCGAATGCTCCAAAACTTGATTTCCTCAGTGAGAATAGCCTCAAACAGGCTGAGGGTGCAGGCACCAGTGGTGGGCGGGGACCTCATGAAGAAGCCTCATGTGAAGTCCACACGAGTTCGACATGAGCGTGATCGGATATAGAGATATCCAAGATCAGAGCCGTCTCCAGGCCCCTTAGGAAGGAGTGTGTGAGGAAGATATAATCTACGTGGGAGTACGACAGGTGTACGTCTGAATAAAAGGAGTAGTACCTTGCATCTGGGTGTAAGTATTGCCATGCATCAACCAAGCCTGCGTCTGCAAGCTTCCGTCGGAGTTGCCGAAAAATGGCTCCAGTGCCTTGAAAGCGTGATATGTTCCTATCTAATTCGGGGTCCCAAACTAGGTTTTTTTTTGGGGGGGTTTAAACTTGACCTTTATGGACATCAGGGAGGTAACACAGCCAGGTGCCTACATTCCATCTGGCCGGCACAGCATTACATGATATTTCATGCAAAAAGTATTGGAGGATGCATACACAGCAAGTCGCCTACAACCCAATGGGCCGGCCGCGTCAGATAGGCAATCAGAGCAGACAGCAGTCAATTTAGGTCTCCTAAAAGGTAACGAAAACACCTGAACCCCCCAAATCATAATTCCAGCAAAGATCAACAGCCACAGTTGCCATATTTCCATCCAATAGCTAGTCCAGTTACCCCAAGTGTCACAGGTGCCTAGGTATGATCAAGGATTGCTTCCCCCCTGTGCCCCATCCCCCGCTCAATGTCATGTCCCAGGATCTTATGGGCCCACAACCAGGGATTCTCCCGCCTACGCAAGCTCCTCCCGGCTCCCCCCCCATCTCCCACCCGCTCCGGACTCCGGTCCACCTTCCCATTGTCAGTGTGTTCCAGAAGATATGCCCTAAGAGGGCTCCAAATATCTTTAGGGCGTGAGGAAGGTGGCATTAGATCAGCATAGATGTCCAGCTGCTCCTGGCAATGTACAAGGTCATTAAGCCACTCTTTAAATGTAGGAGCACGCCCACGTCCCCAGCGACAAGCTATACGCTGTTTTGCCATTAAAAGGGCTAGAGCGGCAAACCTCCGGACCTTAGCAGGAATTTCCTCCGTATAGCCCAGCAGGACGGTTAGAGTCATCAGACACATGTATCGCAGTCATTGCATCCAGCGCCTGCAGTACCTCCCTCCAGTACTCCCGAACAAGCAGACAATCCCATGCCAAGTGCACAAAATCAGCGCCTGCAGCCACATCTATCGCAGCGGTCCGTGTCGCGCAAGTGTAGCCGGTGCAGCCTAGCAGGCATATAATATAACCGATGAATGTATTCATAGTGTATCAGGCGTAGCCTGCTATTTGCAGAGATGACCCCTGTTTGGTGACAGCAATAGGCCCATTGGTCCTCGGAAATGGGAGCCTCCAGCTCCTCCTCCCATTTCCTTTTAGCTGGAGCAGGGCTCCTTTCCCATTCTTTTTGAGTGGAACGATATAAACGTGACACCGCATGTTCAGGGGGGTCCTGTTGCAATAAAGTATGTAAGGGGACCATGATGGGGGGTTCCAACGGGAAGTCCTGGGTTAGTGATCGTACATCTTGTCTAATTCGTATATAGTAAAAACGCTCTAAAGGAGTAGGGGTGCAGGGGATAAAAAACTCCTCACTCGTCTTAAACTTCCCATTTTTGTATAAGTGACCCCAAGTGGGATAAGACAGTTTTCGCTGCATGCAATATCCTGTCTCCCATGCAGGGGCACTAGTGGCGAGTAAAGACGGGGGCACCGAAGTGTGCGCGGTAAGTCACGCCAGGCACTGGTCGTGCACTGGAGCGTGGTGGCCGCCAAGTGCCTCGGTACCATGGTCGTGCTAAGGTATGCAGCGCAAGGTGTGGGTGACATATACCCGTCTTCGATAGCCAGATGAGGCATATATGGGGGGGGGGGGGGCGGAACCAGTAAGCCGCAAAGTGCACTTGTGCGCAAGAAAAGTATAGATCAAAATCCGGGATCTCAAACCCACCATCCTCGAAGGGCCGAGTCATAATGCCCCACGCCAATCTGGGCTGTTTCCCTCCCCATGTTAGTCGGATCAACTGTGTTTTAATACAATTAAATAGAAAACGGCTCGGGCGTAGAGGATGTTAGTTAAAAGGTAAAGGAGTTTAGGCAAAATGATCATATTGATCAGCGACACTCTAGCTGCCATGGAAAGAGGCATTGAGACCCAGCCAGCTACCTTGTCTATGATACTGTCAAGCGCACGGCCATAATTAGATCGCATCAGTTCCTCCCGACAGCGAAAGACTCAAATACCCAGGTAGGTAATGGTGTCTCCGCACCATTTCAGCGGAAAATCAGGTGCAAATTCCTTTGTAGCGTCTGTGAGGGGGAAGATTTGGGATTTGCCCCAATTCACTTTAACGCCAAAGAGCTGTCCGAAGAGGATGAGCAAGCGGAGGATGGGGTTAAGGCTAACCGCGGGGTCCCGCAAGTAGAGTGTTAAGTCATCTGCGTATAAGGAGATCAAAATGTGCCTCTCAGGATATATTAGGGCATGCTCACAATAGTGCTGCCGGACCTTCGCTGCTAGGGGCTCGATGGCTATGACAAAAAGCAGCGGCGACAGGGAGCATCCCTGCCGGGTGCCCCGTGTGATAGCGAAGGGCGCCGACTGAATTGCATTCACCACCACTCTGGCACGCACTCCAGAATATAGCAGGTTGATCCACTCCAGAAAAGGGGTCGAGAATCCCATGCGCTGGAGGACAAAAGCAAGGTAGTCCCACTAAGGAATCGAACGCCTTAGTGGCATCAAGAAATACCGCTGCGGCATTGGCATCCGGATCAATGTCATGAAAGAGCGCAAAGAGCGTCCTCAGGTTATGGGATGTGCCTCGAGTAGGCACTAAACCTGATAGATCCGGGAGCATCAGCGATGTCATAAGGGGACTGATACGATTAGCAATAAGTTTGGCCAGGATTTTTCGCGTCAACATTTATTAACACGAGAGGCCTATATGAGTCACACAAGTGAGGCGGTTTGCCAGGTTTAGGTATCGAAATGATACGTGCCTCTCTCATAGTGGGGAAAGTATACCGCTCTCCCGGGCCTCTTCAAACACGTGTGTCAGCACTGGAATAAGGAGATGATGGAATGTCTTATAAAATTTGGCCGGGAGGCCGTCAGGACCAGGTGCCTTCCCGGACTGTAACTGCATTATTGCTGTAATGATTTCCTCATCTTCATGGTGTCGTAAAACGAAAGCCTGCTGCCCATCTCCCAGCCAGGCAATCACGGTATCCTCGAAGAAGGGAGTAAAATCTACGGTTTGAGTTCTATGAGTTTTATACAACTGTTTATAAAATTGCTTAAAAATGTCCACAATCTTGGTCGCGTCATTGTGCATTTGCCCATCTTCCCCCTCAATCTCCAGCACCGTGTTCGAGAAGCGTGGAGGTCGGACCAGAGCTGCCAGCATCTTCCCGGGCCTATCCGCTTCCCAATACTGTTGTGCCCTATGATACTTCCCTTTGTGTTTGCATTCCCTCTCTGCTGTTTCTTGATATTCACTAAGAGCACTACGGAGTCTAACCTGCAATTCAGGGGTGGGACCCTGCTGCAGTTCAATATCAATGTGCCCAAGGTCTGTCTCCAGGTGATGCAAAGTGGAACGGATGTCCCTCAGGACCCCGCCACTCTTCGCAATGCATAGTCCCCGCACCGTAGCCTTGAAGGCGTCCCACAAGGTGGAATATTGTGCCACTGAGCCCTTATTCCTGAGGAAGAAGTCAGCGATCTCCTGCTCCAACTCCTGCTTAAAGACCGGGTCCAATAAGGAGAGCGGGTTAAAGCGCCAGAACTGGAAAGGGGAGTCTGTGCGGGAGGGTCACAGCGACCAGTACCGGGGAGTGATCCGAATAAGTCCGAGGCAAATGGGAAGAATGCGTAGCCCATGGGGCAAGGCGCTTTGAAATAATCCAGACATCTATCCTTGACCAAGACGCTTGAGCGGTAGTATAACAAGTGTCCTCCCGCCTAGTCGGGTGTAACTGTCGCCAAACATCAACCAGATCATAATCCTCATGTAATGCCTTAAGGGCAGCCTGTGAGCGGGAGTAGTGGTGTGGTTGCTGGTGGGAGCGGTCCATACCAGGGGCGATTGTCACATTGAAATCTCCTCCCCACTTCAGATGTACCAACCCAATCTTTAATATCTTTCCCCAAAGCACCCGGAAAAATTCTGGATCATCAGTGTTAGGTCCATAGCATGACACCAGGGTGAAGGTTTGATTAGCTATCCGCCCCATAGAGTGGAGTACCTCCCCTGCTTATCAGTGACATTTCCGAGTGGGGTATAGGGAAGGGACGTTCTCACCAGTATACACGTGCCTCGGGCAAATATAGAGTAAGAAGAAAAACACATGTGGCTGGCCCATCGAGCAGCAAAGGTAGGGGGGGACCGTGGGGCTGAAATGCGTCTCTTGTAGCATAGCGCAGTGTATGTTGTGTCTATCCAAATACGATAGTATGTGTCTGCGTTTACGGGCATCTCCATCCCTCTGACGTTCCAGGTAAGGAAGTGGTAGGTAGGGGGTCCTGAGCGCTCATCCATTACACAACCTAGGGCATCGCCTTCTCCAGCAACGTCTAGTGGCATTGCGGTACTTCATGCTCATGACACAATTAACTTGAAAAACAGTGGCATGTGGCAGGGCCTGACAGTGATCATCATTCAAACATTCAACCAACAGTTCTGCACCCCCCACCCACATCAGCAGCCCAATCCTGCTGTGGCCCAGGTCCCTCCCCCCGCCCTCCCCTCCCACAAAAATAGACTCTCAACAAGGGAAAACAGCCGTACCATTTCCATAACTAGTGGTACAAAGCCCGTATTCATCTCAGTAAGGGGTCACCTGTGAGGTGGCGTCCAGAGGGCATCCAGGGGTCGTCCTCGCTATAGCGAGGGTGCTCGGGAAAGTATACATTGGTCATCCAGAACTTCGTTACATATAAAAAGGCATTGACTAGAACAAATCGTTCTTGCATCAGGCATCGGGCGAGTTATAAATGTCAGTATCTGTACAAGTGGGCCGGGGGGCGGGTACCCATCCCAAACAATGTCAAAGCAATCATCTCCGTCCACGCTACGAAGTTAGCTGCCAGCACAGCAGAGTTCTCAACTGGGTCCCTGCTCCCCTCTAGGGGGGATGAACAGCCCTCCCAATTGTTCTCCCGCTTTACATAGCTGCCCCTCTCACCTATATTAGTTGCATCAGGACCTCAGGTTCTTATGTTCATCCAGTTGCGCCATAAAGGAGGTCAAGGGTCATTCTACACCTGAGGTGCCTCTGCCAGCCCCAGGACGAGGAGGCGGCGAAGCCCGCTATGCCGCCGCCCTCGGTAGGGTCTTCAGAAAGTCCTGTGCAAGCTGCGGAGTGTTGAAGAAATGCTGCTTACTCTGATAAGTTACCTTAAGTTTCGCTGGGAAGAGCATCGCATTCGGGATGTTAAGTTGCTGTAGTTTCTTCTTCACCGGTAGGAATTTCCGTCTCTGCTCTTGGATCGCCATGGTGAAATCCGGGTATATCGAGATGTCCATCCCTTCGTGTCGGAGATGTCCCTTCTCTCTGGATAGGCGCAGGACCACATCCTGGTCTCGGTAATTGAGCAGTCGGGCGATTATTGGGCGTGGTGTTGCCCCAGGCACCGGGCGGGCCGCAATCTACCTATGAGCATGTTCCACCACCAAGACAGATGAGAAAGTCTCCCTTCCAAATAACGCAATGAGAAGGCGCTCTACATAGTCCTCCATCCTCCCAGTTGCAGTTGTTTCCGACACGCCCAAAATGCGGAGGTTGTTCCTTCGAGAACGGGATTCAAGATCCTCATTCTTGGCCGCAATCACACGCAGCACCCTCTCCATCTCCACCCTCTCCGTGCGAGTCGTAGTCGTGGTAGATGGGTCTTCCAGATCCGAAATCCGCCGTTCAGTCTCTCCCAGGCGCTCCTCATGTTTGTCCACTTTATGTGACACTCCATCTAGCCGCGCAGACATGGAGTCCATTTTGGATTCTATGGAGATCAAACTGGACTGCATGGCCAGGAGAAGCTCCTTTAGGTCGGCAGTCGAGGGTGCCTGGGTCTCCGCCTGCTCCTCTTTTCGCTTAGTTTAGTTTAGTTTTGGCTGGCGGTCGTCGAGTTTCCCCATGGTGTCCAGCTACGCAGTGCGACCCACAGCGGCTGTCTTTATCCCCGGTCAGATAGTAAAGATGATGGCCCCCGTCTAAGTCTCACACCTCCAAACACAATGCCACTCAGCAGGAGGCACTCAAGGGGGAGAGGCCCAGACAACTCTTCTCACACCAGGGGTAGGGCAAACAGGAGTTGTCCCAAGTGCTGCTGCAAGCAGGCCTTCTTCCAAATTGGATGCCGCTCCCTCGGTGCTGTCCAGGTCCCCCACAGGGCCCCAGTCCCAGGGGCCAGAAACTGCTCCAGCCACACTTCAGTGCCCCCAGCTGGGCCGGTGATATTGCCTCCCCAGGACCCACTGTCCACTGTGCCCTTCTATGTATGGTGCAGGCACACTAGCCTTTACTCAGCACTCCAAGGGCCAGGCCCTGTCTAGGCAGGCAGCAGACCCTCCACAAGGTCCTTTCAGGCCGGACCTCCTTCTGGGTGTTTCCTCCAGGGACGGGGCCAGCTCTGCTTCTCGCGGTGTCCCGCAGCCTCGCCGCGAACCGCGACTCCTCACACCCAGCTCCGCCTTAATGATTCACAGCCCCCAGGGTCCTGCTGTGCAGGCCGGGCAGGGGTTGCTCAAAGCAGGCAGCCCGATGCCCTTCGCGCTCGCAGCGCCTCACACGCCTGCAACAGGCGCCCGCGTCACTCCGCAGTCCTCAGCGCCACTGAAGCCCGGGGAAGACAGGGCAGCACTCCGCAGCATTTTGGCCCCAGGGTCGGGTCTCTTCCTCTGCTCACCAGAGAACCGCCGCCCGCGATGTCCTCAGCAGGCAGGGAGACAGCCCTCTGCAACGTTCCGGTGTCGGTCTCCTCCTCTGCTCCCCCGAGGCCCACCGCCCATGATGCCCATAGCAGGTCTCCGGCTCCCCCTCCTCCAGCCGGACCACGGATACCAGTCGGGCCGCCGTACCCCGCTTCCAAGACACCAGGGAGCGTATCGCGTGACAAGGGCCAGCAGCTTCCAATGCCCCAATCGAGATCAGCACTACAGCGTCGCGCCGGCCCTCACCACTTCCTCAGCAGCCTTCCCATGTCCGCCATGAGAGAACCGGCCGCAGCTTCAGACCAGTCGTGCAGATCAGCGCTCCGCAGCCAGGTAGCAGTTAATTTCTAAATTCCGGGCAGTCCCGCATGATTCCCCCGCATAATGTTTGTTGCAGAATCGCTCATAGGGACTGGATGGCCAGGATAGAGATCGGATAATTCTCCGAGCAGCAAGAGCCTCACAGTATTGAGGCCATCTTGCTTGGCGCCCTCTAGCACCCCCCGGGGTCCCAAACTAGGTTAAAGTCCCCTCCTACTATTAGGTCTCCTCCGGCAGAACCCAGTTGGTTTTAAGTACTCCACATAGAAATGTGTCTTGTGCTTGATTTGGGGCATCTAAGTTGAGGAGGGTGAGGACAGATTTCCCCCTCTCAACCGTCAGGGTTAAGAACCACCTACATAGGTCCCGGAGTTGGATTTGTGCCCCGAAGAAGTCCCATGAGAACAGGGACGAAACCCGTAGGCTGTTCCCAATGTGTATTAGTCTTTTTGTATTATTATACATTTTATAAATTTTGAGAAAATAAAGAGGATTAACAACAATCTGACATTTGGAGTATTATGAAAGTAGAACATGCTTTCCTGATGTCATTTAACTGAGTGAAAAGTAAGGCACTTGCTGTCATTGTGCTTGCATATAAGCATCATACACTTCTGGATGTATCTTTGATTAACTTTGGACTCTTGGTGGAATGTAAAATATATATATACAGTGCTCCTCTAAATTATGGATTTGTAGGAAGAGATTTGGGTTTTTTCGGTTGACCCAGAAGAGTGAGCATGGTTTTGAAAATTAGTAGGGATGAACTGTGTGCAGGCGATTTTTGTAACCAAAACGGTTTTCCTGCTGTATTAAAGCTGGCCAACAGGGCCCAACATAATGGGCTTCTCCATCAGTGGACAGACACCTGAGCCCGCCCATCCCTCTAGAGTAGTCACTCTCAAAGGAACAAAGCATAGTAAAGGGGGGTAAGTTGTTACTGGGAGAGTGACTTAGCTGCTAATCTCCGTAGGATGGAGTGTAGTAGTGTGTGACAACAGCAGGTATGAATAATGTATCTAACAATGCAAGCGTCTGTGGACCCTGCACAAACGGCCTCAGATTAACGGGATGCAGCAACACATGCATTCAATCTTTTATGGTCAAGAGGAGTACAGCTTTCATGATGTGTCAACATTGGAGGTCAGTGAGCATTCCCGTTTCATGTCATGCATTTACAAGATATCTTCAGCGGCATGCAGAGCTTTCACTTTGGAGTGGCAGTCATCACCACAGCCTTGAACTGTCTCCCAAGTGGGACACCAACTCTCCGCCCCCTTTAGTTGGGGGCTAGAGGGCTTTCGGAAGGGCGATCCATCAGGGGTACCCAGCAAACATGTAGCCTCAGCCTGGGATCTCACCAGGCCCTGCCTGCGACTCCACTGAAAAAGAAATCCACAGGGGTGGGCCCACTGGTACTTGAGTCCCAGGTCACGCAGCTTTTCGGTCACTAGCCTGACGTCTCTTCTTTTTGTGTCAGTGGAGGGAGATCCTGAAAGATCTACACGGTGTGGCCACAGAAAACGATGTCTGCTTTGCCACGTGCGGCCCGCAGGACTGCCTCTTTAGCTTGAAACAAATGGACCCTGGTAAGGATGTTTGGGGGTCTGTTCCAGCGACCAACTGGAGCCGTGATACAGTGTGCCTGTCTAGGATCAGTGATTGGCCTTCTGGCCCCCTTGGATGGCCCAAAGCAAATCCCCAGTGAAGTTCATGATGTCTATTCCTTCCGCTCCCCAGGGGACTTCCCTATTGCAGATATTACGGTGTCCTCCTATCTGGCCTGCAATTCGATCTGTTGTTTTTCCAGGTTGACCGTGTGGCACCAAAGCAGCTCCTGGTCTTCCGCACATTAATCCATTGGTAGTTCTAGATCATCCACTCTCGTGCCTACAGAGGGGATATCTGTGCGAAGCTCCTGAACAGCTTTTAAAATCAGATTTGAAGGTGCCAATTTTCAGTGGGATGTCGCTGAGGAATTTCTCCATATGGTCTTGCGTAATGTGGAGGGTAGCTTGGTCTAATGGGGCTGTCATGAGGATTTACCCTTGCCACTCATGTCCATGGTTGAAGTTTTGGCCAATAGGGAGGCGACTGAACAGTCCCTGAAGGCCTTGTCTCTGGGTATAGCAAGGGAGGCGGGTGCTAAAGCCTGCTGTACCTTCACCACCAGGAATGTGTGGGCCATCATTGACCTTCTTTGAGCCACTCATATACCATGGAGTGAAACCAGACTTCCGGAGACCTCAGGTACAGGTCCGGTGTACAATCGGGGTGGGAGGCCTGGGGGGGCAGTGAGGCAGCAATGGGCACAGAGGATAGCAGCTCCGTGCCCAGAGGCATTGGTCATGGTTAGGCCGAGTAACACTGGGCCCCCCCAAACCCCACCCGCCCCGAGATTGTGGTCTCATGAAACAATCCGGGGCATCGGACCAGGATGTGGAGCAGGTCTCCTTAGTCCTCCAAGAGCAGCCCTCTCAGCGCCTGCCTCGGCTCCCTTGTCACCAGTATGAACCCCCACACCAGTAGTGGTAAGCTGTCCCCACAGCATTCTGTTGTTACCCCAACCGGGTGGGTCAGGGGCACCTCCTGTACAAAGATGGTCATTGCTGCACTGTAGGACGGAGGCCGCCAGGATTATATCCTATGGGATTTTTTTTTGGTGGACGGGATATTTGTCACCGTTATGATGGAGAAACACATCTGCCGAGATGTAAATCAGAACCTAAGTCTTCCTGCAGGGCCAGGCAGACTCCTTACCTCTCACAGCAGACAGGCAGGTTTCTAAAAATGTGTCAATCAGATTGAAAGCTCCTCCAGCCAAACGTGCAGACTTGAAGTGATGTCCCCTCACCTCGGGGAGACTGGGTTTTAGGCAGACACCACGCCTGCCTGTCTGTGGTTAGAGGGAAGTAGTATGCCTGGCCCTGCCTGGTTGCACAGCAGTCCGTTGAGTACTCTACAGAATACTCCCTTGTCTGGTCATAAAGTACGCTTCATTTGGAACAAAGTGGGATGGTTTGTGTCACACTTTTATACATAACTTTTAAACGAGGAATGCACATTAATTGTCTCAAACTGGTGAACAAGTTTGGGGTGATTCTTTTTTCAAGTGTATTCTTTAGGCTGCTCTCCAGACACAATCATTGTGTATATTGACTTTTCTGACAGCAAATAGCACTGGCGTGGTCTCAACCCTGGCCCAAAGAAGAGTGTGGTGTTTCTGCACCTGGCTCTCATCAGACCAACTGATGGAGTAATCAGGCACAGACAACAAAGGACAGACCTCAAATAGAATGTCCCTCACATCACACACCAGACTGCAGTCCCACCCCTCTCACCTACCATCCACAAAATGTAGTGCAATGGATGACTAATCAGAAGTTCTTTGCTAACAAAAGGCATCATGGTATTTCAAAAGGTAACCTCTGTCTCTCTCCATCCTGGTCACTTCAGCATCTGGCTCTTCTACCTTCAGCTACAGAAATGCAGGCAATACACTGTCACTGTCTCAGAGCGGTCTTCACCCTCCATCGGGTGCTATGCCAGGTCAGAGACCTCAAAAATAGATGGCAAAGGTCCATATTACTCAGGGTTACTCATACACACAGCTTACCATCCCACATGCTACATACACTACACAAACTGCGTGAACTTGACATACAAACAGGATTCCAAAGAAAGCTCATGACTCTGGTCATATACATAACAGCAGAACTTTATACACGTGGGTCCAGTAGGCCTTTATCCCAATGCTCCAATAAGAAGGTCTGGTCACACTACTAATCTTTCTAGAAAAACAAGTTGTGTTGCCACCACCTGGAAAGTAGTCCACTGCCCACAATGAGGGCATGTCTGGTGCACCCTTCTTTGTCACAGGACAGGTCCAGGAACTCACAACGACAGTGACAGGCCTAGACCCAGGAGCATACTCTTAGATTAGCACGGCCAAAGCAAAAGTCAGGATACTTTGCACTATACATGCAGGTTGGTACTCAGGGAAGGGGAGCATGCACACATACAATGCATTGAACATTTCGGTCTTAAGATAGGTCAAGTAAAAAGAAAAGTCTGAGGACACCATGGTGTAATCTGCAGGTATCCTCATACATTGGCACTTGGTGTCTTCTACAACTGAATGCAAAAATAACCCAGCCAGTAACCAAAGCTATCAGCAGTGCTTTTGGAGCCCTTCCTTCACATTCAAGGCCAATGCATAAATATGGTCCTACACTGGATCTTATATTTCTAGATCATGATATAATTCCAATGCCTGTCCAACGTTATGGACAAATGATGCTATTATTCTAATTTCAATTTTGCATAAAACAATTTCCCTGACTCCATCAACCTGAAGCACCTTCTGGTAACCTGCAATAGACTATAGCTTAAGAGACAAAGTCTTGGCCGCATTGCTCTTTTTGCACGGCAAACACCTAAGAGAGATGAGAGTGAAATATTCCTATTGGAAACTTCACAAATTATATTAGTGTCGTCTCAAAGTGTAAAAGACAGGGCCCCTACAACACTGAGAATGTTGCAGATGCAGAAAAAAGATTCATATACTATAGCAATGCATTGCAGTCATGCCGTCTTGGACCATGATATGGAATACTAGATTGCCTGCTGATGGCCTTGTGTTCATCCCCCCCATTTGTCAGGCATCACATGTATGTCCAGCTATAAGGAGAAATTAATTGCAACATCACTGGCTAATACATAAACCTGTATTTTGCACCACTGGAGAAAAGCCCCCGGCCTGGCTCTAGTGTATGAACCTATAAAAAAGTATTAAAGTCAACAACCAAATACCAATTGTTGATCAACCTTCTCTGACTACATGAGACCGAAGGATGTTCTGTACTGGTAAGAGAAACCCATATTAGACATAAATTACCTAGACACCTGTAATTAAACTGCTGATTGGCTAAGACATCAGCCATGTAGACCATGTACCCTCCATAAAATCACCACTCTAACCTAGATCCTGTGTACTGCATGCCAGTCTTGCCCTGGGCATTTATATGTCCTGATATGGTTATAGGAAGGTGATCACTAAAAATGCTGTAGCTAGATGTATGATGGCACCGACATGCGATTGTTTCCTCTGTGGGATAATTTGTGACTAGCTAATCTTGTCATCCAGAAACTGTTCACCTCTACTTTCTATTTATCATACGTTAGACGCGTTGGCTTGCCAGATGGGTGATATTATCTAGCTCAAATACTTTTCCTTTTCGTGACTCAGTTTCCTTCTGATGCTAAATGGTGCATATCGTTCTGATGACTATGAAAACTACTGTTCTTTTTTTATTATATTTCAATACTGCAAAAAAAAAATTGAACTTAACTAGCTGTTTAAAATAACTCTGCACCCAAATACCAGTGGTATTTAAAAAAAAAAACTGATTCCTACTTTGCCTTCTTCATATTGCTTAGCACAAAAAACATAAATGATTTAAGAAGTTGGACAATATCCCATCCGCTGAAGAGGAGTTGTTCATGAATACAGGTTAGGACCACACACCATTCACTCTAGATCGGCCTTAGTCTTGACGAGAGTGCGGTACTGCTGCTTTAGACCCCCCCCTCAGGAGATAGAAGACAGATATCGAAGGCGTGAATTTGACTGCAAGAACCCAGAACAGATATTATGAATCTGCTAAAATCCTCATATTCCTGGATTACACAAGGCTTGTATAGCAAAAGCAAATGGCCTTTGAAGAGGATAAACAAACTGAGGGCGAAGGCTCTTGAATATAAATTTCTCTACCAGGTGAAATTCAAAGTCCCCCTGGACTTCAAGGTGTATGATTTTGACACCCCAGAGGATTGAGCTGCTGAAATGAAGAACCTTGAGGCATGGTGGGAAATGACGGAAAAGAACATGGTCCGGGAAGGCGAAACGGGGAAGTGCCTGTGTTGTGACCTAGAACAGCATGGACCAAGAAATAACTCCCCCCTCCCATCTATTATTGGTATATCCTGAACTGAGATGGATGCAGCAGAGCTTTCCATCCACACAAACATCAAGATTTGCAAGGTTGAGACTGGCTGCCCTGCCAGTCTTACTTAAGATGAACACATGCAGCTGCACATCCACTCTGCAGTGTCAGGGTGGGAAGACACCTGATGCTAAACTTTGACTACCACATAAGATATGCAGCAATGTCTCATAATGTCCATTTCACAAGTGAAACTGAATCAAAATGGTTGCTGCAGCAGTTCTCATCGATAAGCACTTATCATGCTGGCTCGCAAACACTTCCTAGCTATTTTCACTTCTTTTCTCTTAATCTGTATTTTTCTATCTCTTCTGTTGTTTGAGCTAGTGTTTAACATGGATGATGTTTCTCACCTCCATGTAAGATCCGAATGGTCCTGGTCTGCCTTGAAGAACCTCATGTCACTGTCACTGCTAACACTCAAGGCTGTGTTTGAACACACATGGTCACTCTGCACAGGTGCTGGATCACTACACAAGTACAGAAAAATGCATGTGCCAGATGAGCCATCAAAGACTCCTAGTTTCCAATTCCTTCTCAGCCAACAAGATAACAGGCAGATATCTCCCTTGTCCAGCACCTGCCAGAGCACCCATTTTTCAGTAGAGAATTTCAATGTGTAAGGCTGTTGTGTGGACTTTTATTGAGCTGGAGGCAGGCAAGGGGAAATAAGAACTCCTTGGCAGCCTGCTTGTCTACCACTAAACAACTTTGAACAGCAAGTGGCACTTCATGACTGCCATATTTTACATTAAAATATAAATTAAAGTTCTCTGGGACCCAAGACCTGAGCATAAAACAAGAAGCTGTGAGATCATAAGATCAATTGGATTCTAATAAGTAAAATATTTTGGGCCTGATATACAACCATTTGCAAACCAGGGACCGTATTTTACATTGTGCCCAGCGGGCGCAACAGACATGTGCGCAGGCACAACAGACATGTGCGCCCGTGTTCTGCGCCCTGGGGGCACAATGGTATTACAGAAGGGGCTGCAGATGCTTGTGCATCCTGTTCTATAATACAGATAGCGCTGATGCAGATGTAGCACCAGTGCTATCATGAAAGGACGTTCCCTCATTTGTGTAGAGGTAATCATAGTTAGGACTATGTTTCAAAAACAAAGCATTTTTTGGTTTCCACATCTAAATGAAACTTTCCCAAAAAAAGTCCTTATCCACATTAGCCCCTTCCTGGAAGTTCAGGGGTGATCCATCAAGGGGGGCATGAGAAGAAGCAGGGGTTACCAAAACACATTTTCCACATTCATAATTCCCTAGGAAAATTAAACAGCGACACTGCAAAAACTGATGAACAGATTTATAACAAATTTGGCTGAGAGCTAGATCTTGGCTCAGAGACCTTATTTGAGATGTAGTGTTTATATGTTCCGTAGCTTTTGACAAATTAAGTCTAAGAATGTTGTATATTTCACGCTGCAGCGGATCCATGAAATCATCAAATCTCAAGAATAAATCTGCTTGGATGCCACCACAACAACAATGATGAGGTGGCAGCCATCTAAGAACTTGGGACCGTTAGACCTGGCACCATTGGTGTGGGTCTCGCTTCCATTTTTTGCTGTTGCCTCCTGTATTTTTGCTATTTGTTTTGCTGGTCGAGATGCTTCGGGCACTTTCCCACTGCTATTCAGTTCCAAAGTGCAAGTGGTCCCTATTGTAAAGTGTTGTATTGGATTAGTGACTCCATGATTGGTTTATTTGATTTACTTGTCAGACCCTAGTACAGTGCACCTTGTGTGCCAAGGGCCTGTAAATCAAATGCTGCTGGTGGGCTTGCAGCACTGGTTGTGTCACCCACAGAAGCAGCTTGTAAAATGTGACTCAGGCCTGCCATTGCAGAGCCTGTGCGCAGCCTGGGGCTGCCATGTCGACTTGGCAAGTGCACACCAGTCCCAAAACCTTCTCTTTTGTACATTTTAGTCACCCCTAAAGTAGTCCCCAGGAAGGGTGCATTGTATGTAAAAGGTAGGACATGCCCTGATGTGTGTAGCATGTCCTGATAGTGAATTACAGTCAATTTCGTTTTTTACTATTGCAAGGCTACCTGCTCCCATTGGCCAGCATGGGCCGTTTGATTATAACATCTTATAATCCTACCTGACTCAGGGAACTAGGTAGAAATTCAAGTTTAGTATGCCTGAACTCAGAATGATCAAATACATCTTTTAGTGAAGTTGATTTTAACATTACGTGTTTGAAAATACCACTTTTAGAAATCAGCTGCTTTCTTACCTAACCATCAAAGCTTGCCTCTGCTAGGCTGTGTATTCCATGTCTGGTTTGCGAGTGACTGTGCTGAGTTGGCTCCAGGAAACAGGGTGAGTCAGCACACAGCTGAATAGACCTATCTGCATGAGGAGTGGTGGGAGGAGTAACACCTGGACCTGAATAGGGCTGTGCCTGCCTTCCACAATGCTGGCTCCACCTCCTGTGGTGTGTCTGATGACCCTGGCCCACACAGACAAAGGAAGAAGCTGTGCACTGGCAGAATTTGCCCAGGACGTGTTTGCCATATGTACAGACACTCTCTGCCTTCAGAGACAAAGGATTTGTGTGTATAAAAAGGGGACCCATACCCCAGAGCTTTAGATCACTTCTGGGAATCAAGACAAACCTTTGCCAAGGAGAAGAACAAAAGAAGCTGAAGGAGGAGACTGCCCCTGTGCAGTGCTGTTGGGGTTGGCCTGCAGTGGTTACTTTATTGCTAAGGAAAGTAGAAAAGGAACTTTGTGTGTACTTTTGCAATCTTGATGAAGAGTCTCCAAGGGCTTGAACTGTGCTTGCCTCTTGCCTGAAGTCTCAGGGATACAGGACTTCACCACCAGCTCCCCTGAATTTCCTTACTGTAGAATGCTGTCTGCAGAGAGGTGCCTACTGTTGTTTGGGCCCTCTGAGAAGACTGCGAGCCACTGGGAGCTGGAAGCGCGACGCAACAAGGAGAAGTGTGTCACCGCCATAGCAGTTGCCGTTGCATCTCCGATGAAGCGTGCAGACGCTACAGCTGTTCGTCTTCTCATCATCGACGAAGCATCTCACATCACCGGAGAAGCATGTCGCCACTGCAGAGGTCATCGCATCGCCGGAGAAGCGTGCACGCATCACATCCAACATTGTCACATCGCATCAAGATGCCATTTTGTCGCATCGCACCGGATCGTCACATTGCATCTTGTCGCCATCTTGTCGCATTGCACCGGATCACAGTAAGAAACCGATGCATCACCTCCTCTACAGTAAGGAACCAACGCATCACCTCCCCTGCGCTGCAGTAAGGAACCGACGCATCACCTCCCCCGAAGCAAGGTACTGATGCATCACCTTCCCTGTGACCCTTTTGTTGCATTGCACCGGATCACAGTAAGAAACCGACGCATCACCCCTTCTAAGGTAAGGAACCGACGCATCACCTCCCCTGCGCTGCAGTAAGGAACCAACGCATCACCTCCCCCGAAGCAAGGAACCTATGCATCACCTTCCCTGTGACCCTTTTGTTTGTATTGCATGACGCATCCAAGGTACTTTGAGAGTAAAGTGTTGCATTTACCATCTACATTGAACTAAGCTATTACTACAATTTTAAAGTCTATTTTTGATTACAGTATTGTGGATTTTTGTTGTTTGGTCTTGTGTTAAGTCTAGTAAAGATTACTTATTTTTTCTAAACTGGTGTGGTGTCCATTAGTAGTGTTTTCACTGAATTACTGTATGTGTTCACAAATGCTTTACACGCTGCCTCTGAGATAAACCTGCCTACTTGTTTCAAGCTACCAAGGCGGTGAGCAGGGGTTATTTTAGCAAGGGTCCCTATTTGGTCAAAGGTACCTCTCTCTGCCACAACTAGAGACCCCCAGTTCTAACAGGGACTCAGTCCTAAGTCCTGAGAAAGAAGTTAGCCTATGATATAAGTGAGCAGGACAAGGATACCCAAAAACGTAAAAATAAATGTTGCTGAAAATTCGCAGAGGATCTGCGAATCTGCAGCAAAATAAAAAAAATAAAAAGCGCAGGCTCACACGCTAGAAAAATAAACATCCCCAGGGTGTGAAGGCTTGGGGGGGCACCGCATTTAAATATATTGCCAGCTCACTCACGGTATCCCGGGGAGCCTATCTGTGCGACACAGTATTTTATTTTACCTACGCAAGAGATCGTGGGCAGGGAACACTTTTCTGCTCCGTCCAGGTGGGAACAGATATTAATTTCTCTGCCAGTGCTCCTGCAGGGAGGTAAACTCAGATTGCTCTTGCCTGGTGGAAGCATACAAAAACAGCTGCTCTCACCAGGCAGGAGCAGTGCTGGCGCTCATTGCACAGAGGATGGGCTCATGCAGGGGGGGGCTGTGGGGTCACTCTGTCTCTCCCCGTAACCCCCAACATAGTGTTTTGTGGGTGCTCCTGGTGGGCACCGGGATTTCCACTTAGGACCCCATGGGTTGGTGTTCCTGGGGCCAAAAGGCTTGGGGAGGTGGGCTGCACACTCCCCTATTAAAAAGAAGAAAGGATCTGGGGATGGGGTCTCCTGGGCCGTAATGACTTGGGGAGGAAGGACGTGCGCCCCCTCCTCCCAAAATAAAAGAAGGCCCAAGGGGCTGTAATCCTCAGGACTGTAAAGGGTTAGGCTGTTGCCAACTTCCCTTTAAAAAGAATAAGGCCCTGGTGGATGGGGTCCTCAGGGACTGTAAAGGCTTGGGGAGAGCAGCTGCCTTCCTAACAATTCTATAAAAAGGGTGTCGGGCATTGGGAAACTACAATAAAAAGTAAATGAGTGTCAGGAGCTCTCATTTATCATTCACTGTTACTTGAAAAGAGCCGCATAATGCCCTGCAAGGGCTTTTAGGTTTATATTTCTGTGAGCTTGGTGGCGGCCCTAGACTAGGGAGGGCCACCACCAAGTCTTTTTTATGTGGTCGGGCTGCAAGGAGAGCAGCAGCCCCCAGGCAAAATTAGGAAGAAAAAGAGTAAGTCTCCTAGGCCATTAAATACATGACCCAAGCAGAACTTACCATGTTTTTTAAGCACTCCTAGCTGGAACATTATAGTCTTCCTCTGGAGTTCAAGGCCCTCTTGTGGTTGTTTTCATGAAGGTATTCGGTGGGCTTAAAAATATTAAAAGAAAGCCTCAGAGACAGGTTAATGTTTATTTAAATATATATATATATATATATATATATATATATATATATATATATATATATATATATATATATATATATATATATTTTTATATATATATGTCTCAGAATGTTGCTTTTAACATTTTTCAGCCCACAAAAGGACTATGTACGGTAATAAAATATTACTTTACGTTAAACAAAAACCATAGAAAATTACTAGGAAAAAAACAAAGGATAATATGTTGTTCTAGTTGGTTGATACATGTCTCCTGACTTGATAGAAGACATGGCGATGTCCCCGAGGTAAGAAGTTTGCCAAAATTATTTTTTTGGGTCCCGAATTGAGGTTCTGCAGGTTCTGTGGGGGATCCACAGGTACCCGCGGGGGATCCGCCGATCTGAATCCCATTGGAAAAAAATAAAAACTCACACACCATACCCCCAGTGTGAATGGCCAAAGGCTGTGCGCAGTGTGTGGGTTGGGTGCATGTCTGATACCACACATCCTTTATACTGCATGTAGGATAACACATATTTAGCAACACATGGCACATGTAGCCTAACGTTTTCACGTTTGAATGTTTTATGTCTGGTCTTCTGTTCCTGCAACAACCTTTACATCTGCTTTCTTTAAATTGTTGTAAGTTAGTAATGGCTGGGATTCGACTTTCTCATGTGTTTTTTAGACTTAACACACTTGCTCATTTATGGGAGTATTGTTTGATTTGCAGTGCCTTCCTTGAGCCACTCTGTGGCTTCCAACATACTCCCATTTTTGGCCTGTCATTTCCTATTTTTAGTGACTTATCCATTGGAAACGCCCATTTTTCCGACCCTGTGTACCTGTATAACTACTATAAACTCACACTGAATGCCGACTTTCCTCTGTTGTGTAAGTAAACTTAAGACTGAATACTCAACCAATTTTGCGAATACAAAAAATGCATGACATGCTCAAGTGTTGCATATATGCATTGGGCAAGTCCCTGCAAGACCTTCTACGTTTGTGAATCCTGTCTAGAATCTAGTCAGCGACAACATGGTGTCTACACAGACACACACACAGACGCACGTGCACACACAAGCTATGTATCCTCAATATTATGAAACCAAAATGTTGGGTTTATATTTATAATTGATTGTGTCTGTATAACATCACTTATTTACATTTTAATGCAGTCAATAGAAAGTAATAACTCCCAATGCTGTTATATGCATTTTTAATAGAATACGAATGGAGGGGGAGGGTACATACCTTGAGTCAGTTGGTTCCACTCGGACTGTGTCATACATTTTGAAGCAGACGCCATTCTTTGCTAAGGAGTCCAGTACAGCCTTTACCGGGGGAAGGGTGCTCAGGTTCTTATCTGTCATCACACACACCCTTCTAGCTCCCATATTCTGAAGATCCTACCAGAGTATGAAATAGTAACAGTTAGGTTTGGCTTCACAAGGCAAATAAACATGGCTATTGTTTTAAGGAGATGATGCACAAGTCAATGGATTCTTGAACATAAACGTTTAGGAATAACTCTCCAGGAACTGTGTAGAGTCATTTTTTTAAATTCAAATGTTTATTTCACAACTTCTCTAGAAAAACTTCTAGCATTATTTCATCAGCAGTACGGGAGCAATATGACATCATTATGAAAAAAGAACCTAGGTTAGGAATGGCATATTTCTTTCAACATAGTCATCAGCCCTCTATTTATAGTAAATATCTTGATTTTGGATGTGGGGAAGCATGTTAGAGTATAGGTGTGGGTATGCGAGACGAGGAAAAGAGAATAGCAAACATAATAATATCTACTAAGAGGGAATGAGGCCTTTAGAGGTACAGCAGGGAAGGTAAATGTACCAAAGGTCCACGGAGGTTAACAGGAACTATTCGAAAAATTGAGCCTAGGACGTCCTAACACAGCCTCAAAATTTCCAAGGGTAGCTTACATCAAGTGTATGATTTATTTAGTTCTTAAATGGTTGATGAGACAGCTCAGCTGTTTAAGAATTAAGCAATAGAGTATGTGCAACTTTGATGCTGCAGGTTCAAATACCAACAAGCTTGCCTCATTCTTTCACCTGTTCAACGTTTATACATTACTAGCAGCCCGTCCCGACGTTGTCCAGTTATGAATTGCTGCCGGCCAGTAGTATATTGTTTTGTAGGATTTCGTTTTGATAGCATTTCTTATCTGTGACAGGCCTGTGAAATGCTCCCATTCACAGTGCACTGCTGATGCACTTAAGAGTGCGCGTTCAGTAGTGTGTGAACTCGAGTTTCCCTACTTTATTTTTCCTTGCAATATTATATAGCGCGAACTCGACAACATGGCACAAGCACAATTTACATTACAGGAGAACACATTAATTTGTGGTAGGCACGGGGAGACAAAGCGATTTGCCTGGAATCACAGGATATTGAGCTGATTGCCGAGATTCAAACGTAGCTCCCCAGCTCTAAAGTTCGCAATTCTAGAACTTGTGGCCGGAGGTGTGTCTAAAAGTGTATGTCGGTGCTGGCCATCCATGAGAGAGACCTGTGCATTTTTGAAATGGGTGGTGAAAATATATGAGTATTTTGCTGGAGATGTGGGACGCCGTGCCACCAATGTACTTACCGTGGGGAGGGTAAACACCCATTATTCCGCAACTTTCTTTCCGCATACCATCACTCCGCATACTTTCATTACGAAAGTACCATGACTTCGCAATGCCATTATAACGCATGACATTACATTTTATATGCTTTTACCACGCATACATTTACAACGAAATTCGTTGTAAATGCATGAATGGTGAAAGCATGTTTTTTATTTAATGTTTGGATTAGGTAAGTATGGGTATAGGGGTATATGTTTTGGGGTACTGAGGTATATGTTTTGGGGTGTTTGAGTATTTTAAGGGTTCAGATATAGTTTTGGGTTATGGGGTACAGGGGTAGTTTTAGGGTTTAGGGATAGGTATGGGTTTTGGGTTACAGGGGTATTATTAGGGCTCAGGGCTAGGTTTGGGTTTTGGGGTATAGGGGTATTTTTAGGGTTCAGGGGTAGGTTTGGGTTTTGGGGTACAGGGGTATTTTAAGGGTTCAGGGCTAGGTTTGGGTTTTGGGGTACATGGGTATTTTTAGGGTTCAGGGCTAGGTTTGGGTTTTGTGGTACAGGGGTATTTTAGGGTTCAGGGGGTAGGTTTGGGTTTTGGGGTACAGGGGTATTTTTAGGGTTCAGGGGTAGGTTTGGGTTTTGGGGTACAGGGGTATTTTAAGGGTTCAGGGTTAGGTTTGGGGTACAGGGTACAGGGTATATTTATAGGGTTAAGATGGGTTAGTGTTTAAGGGTGTTGGGGTATTTTAAGGAGTACGGGTGGGTTATGATTATAGGGTGCAGGGGTGTTTAAAGAGAGCAGGGTGGGATTAGCACACGATATGAGACATGGCATGAAAGGCGGAACGTACCACACGCCCCCAGCGTTTGTCACGCCCCCAGCACACGCCCACAGCACAACGCACACACGCCCACAAGGGACTACTTTGTTGGCACGGTTCTTTTACCTTTTAAATGTATATGGTTGGCGTCTGCATAGCCTATGTCCTTCTGCTGCAACTGCCCTTTCCAACACTGTATTGGGTGTTGTGATTGGTGCTGTGGTTCCTGAGATTACCCGCCTCAAAGGTTTGGGCTCTCTCTTTATTATATTAGTATGGATGAATTCATTTTGTATGTTTATATCTGAATGTCTGCTCCCTTCAGTCAAAATGTTAGACATTTAAAAACTTTAGGGACGGAGGAGGAGCTACACGTCGAGCAAGATGATCGCTTAGGACCTCTGCTCCGCGTAACTAGCCCCCAAGCTCCGTGATCCTGTCATCTATCCTGGAGTCGGAGCCCATCGCCCGACGTAAGAAGTGCCGCTGTGTCTCCGACTGCTACTCCAGCCCCTCTGCGATACTGGGGACCGGAGCTACGCCGTTCAACATTTGAGGCCTCAGAAGCGGCTGGGACCCGGGTCTTACGTGCGCCCAGTGGGCGTGTCGCAGTAAGTAAACAACGGGCCAGAAACTGGAAGTCGCCGGTCCTGCCTGCTGAAGGAGTGTGGTGAAGTGGTGCCGTGGTGAGGAAGGAGCACATCCACACGCAGGAGGAGGGGACTTGCCTGTGACACCGGTGGTACCAGCTGTGGCTCCCTCTCGTATGTGCTGGAGACTCTCTGTGCGGGGTACTAGTGGAGCAGCCAGCTGGAGCATCGAGACCCCAGAAAAGACGTAGTATGGCCTTGCCCTTCTCCCCCCCTCGCTTTCATATTGACTGTTGGCAACTGGACTAAGGGGGTGCGGTGGTGTGTATGGGCCGGCCGCATCATCGGCTGCCCTGTGTGGATGCCCAGGGAGCAACAAGGGATTCCGTGGGCGCTGCTGCGTGGTCAACTGGCGCATTATCCTGCTGCTGGCCCCAGGGATCCTTGTTCCGCCTGTGTTGAGTCTGCGGAGTGGTTCCCCCGCGGGGCGGTCATCAGCCTGTTGCTCATTAATATACTATCACCGCCCTGTGGTTTTCACCCCCACCCCCTCGCCTAATTATTGCCTGGATGTCACTGGCGTGAATGGGTGTGGTGGAGTGCCTGTGATCGGCCGCAACGTCGACTGCCCTGCGGTGACGCCTGGGGAGCAACAAGAGATTCCGTGGGCGCTATCACGCTGTTAGTCAGCGCATCCTCCTGCTGTGGGCCCTGGAGGCCTTTGTTCCGCCTGTGGTGGGTTTGCGTGGTGGTTCTCCCACAGCACGGCCCTCGGACTGTTCGTCCACTTGCTTATCTTGCCTATCTTTGCCGCCTTGGGGTTCTCCACCTCCGCTGCCTCTTTGTGATTGTGACCTGTCCGTGGGGTGGCGGCTGCTTGGGCCCAGGGCACCTGGTAAAGCCAGGGTGTGTTGTGTGTGCCCCGGCCAGTGAAGGACGTGCTGTGACCGGCTTGGTTCTGGCCGGTCCTCTTGAGGATTCTGCTCTGGGACCGCAGAGGTTCACACCTCTCAGGGGCGTCTTGCTGCTTTGGCTTGTTCCGTGCGGTGGTGTCGGACAGAGGAAGAGAAGGCAAGTTTGCGGGTGTGGCTGAGTCGGCCTGGGGCCCCGCACAAGCACACGGAACCCGGGGGTGGAAGCTTTCCTGATGGCAGCCAGGCCGGAGACCGATAAGAGTCTGCCCAGGTCTTCCAGAGGGTCTAAACAGATTCAGACCAACAAACTGGACCGTTACACCATGCCCAAAGGATCGCCTGTGGAGACGAAATGGGCCCATTCGGCGAGCGGTGACCCACCGGGAGCGGCGGCAGAGCTGACGCTTCAGGATGTGATGGTGGCTATTGAAGGAGTTCAGGCATCATTGGGGCATAAAATGGAATCCCTTGATAATAAACTGGACATGGTTATGATAGAGGTTAACCTCATCTGGGCGGACCTCACAAAAGCAAGGAAGAAGGTCAAATCGTTGGATATTAAAACCACCAGCCTTATAGATGATATGGAATTGATCCAGCAGGAGGTACATGATCTTAAGGCCTCCCAGGCCCTGACGGACAAGAAGCTCGATGATTTTGAAGGTAGGGCCCGTCGAAATTACATTCGCATCCTTGGGGTACCGGAAAAAAACTGAGAACCGTGCCCCAGACTTGTTTGTCGAGGATATCATCCTCACTCATCTCAAGCCTAAGGGACTGAGTAACTTCTTCATAATTGAACGGGCACACAGGGTGCCCGGAGGATGGCCCAGACCTGGAGCGCCACCTCGCCTGATGATTGCGAGAGTCCTGAATTTCAGGGACAGGGATATTATTTTGCAGGCGGCTCGCTCGGGGGGGCCTCCAATATGAGAACGCCTCCCTCTCCTTCTTTCCGGACTTCACAAAGCTTGTGCAGAGACAGCGGCAAAGCTTTTTACCAGTGAAGAAGAAATTTAGAGACAAGGGTCTGAGGTATACAACGATGTTTCCGGCAAGATTGAGAGTGGAGGCCGAGGGGCGGACTTGGTTCTTCAACAACCCGGAGGTTGCATCGGACTGGGTCGATAGCCGTCCCCTGGCCGAATCAGAGGGTCACAATCAGGAGGGAGAAGGTGCACAACAGGAGCAGGAGTGAAGGGGCGAACGAGACAGTGGAACTATGGCTATTTACACGGTGGTGGGTCTCGACTCATTGGTGTGTATTGTTTTTCTGGTGCAGATTTACTGGGCCATTTCGAAATAATGAACCAATGCCTGATATGGAGCTGCGCGGGGGGGTGCGGGGGGGGGGCATAGTGCGGGACATCGATTCTTCTCATCGTTACTACCTTTAGTTAGTTTGTGAGTTTGATTGTGGGGCGACAGGCACACTGCAAGTTGGGGATGGGCATAAGCCAAGAGCAGGGGTGCAGGGAGGGGGGGGAATACGGGGTTAGCGAGGCCCCGTGCGCCCGGGGTCACACAGTTGGTGAGTTTAGTTGGCGTTTGTTTTTATGCTTTTTCTTTCTCTTTGCACCAGGTGACAACGCTATGATTGTATTGTATCCATACTGGTTTAATGTCGGATATTAGTCAGGATCGGGGATATAAGTGCTAAGCTTGAATGGGAACGGCCTGAGAGACAGAATTAAGAGGGGGATGGTCGGCCAGTTGATTAGAAGACACTCCCTGGACATTATATTATTACAGGAAACCCATCTTATTGGTAATCGTTGCTTGGCCCTTCACAAAGAGGGTTATAAGTGGGTTGCATATGCTGGGTTCACTACGGAGTCTAGGGGGGTTGGTATTTTGGTTAAAAACTCTTTTCCCCTAAACATTCAAGCTACATGGTATGGCCGGAGAGGCCACTACATTGGTGTATCAGGGCAGTGGGAAGGGAAGACAGTCACTTTCATGTCCATATACGTCCCGCCCGGCCTTCAGTCTGACACTTTTCGTGACCTGGGTGCTATCTTCCTGACTTTACCTTTGGGTTTCCTGGTGATGGAAGGAGACTTCAATGCGGTGTTGAACGGGGAACTAGACAGGCACCCAACCAGAGCGTTGAGACGGGCACAGATGTGGCTTTCCGACTTCCTAGACATGACTGGGCTGATGGATGGTTGGAGGGTGCGAAATCCAACAGGGTTACAGTATACACAGGTGTCCGCTGAACACCACAGCCTGTCTAGAGTTGACTACATTCTGGTACCTGCGGCCCAGGCTGCCGCGGTTCGAGAAGCACGACCCCTAGGGAGGGGGATCTCCGACCACTCTCCCATATGGCTTCAGTTTGAGCGTGGCCAATCTGCCAGGGGGAGGGTGGCCCCTATTAATGCATGACACCTGAAAGACCCAGACACCAAGAAAGAGATCGTCCAGATAACGGAGAGATATTTCCAAGAAAATAGGGGCTCTGTAGGCTCACCGTAAATCCTGTGGGAAGCTTACAAGACAGTTGTTCGGGGGAGGTACTGTCCTTAGTAGCAGGGAAGAAAAAGAAGCACCAGGCGGAAATGGAAAGGGCGGAGGCGGAAGTGATACATCTGGACGAGGGAGTAGCTAGGGCAGCAACTCCGGAGAATGTGCACCTCTTAAAATTGCGACAGGACGATTATAGAAGTTTCGCAAGGGACAAGGCCATAGCTCAGAATGCCGATACTCAGAGCAGGATATACGAGCATGGGGACAAGGCCGGTAAATTGATAGCGTGGCTTGAGAAGGGAGAGCGGGCGTCGAGACTGGTGCCAGAACTACAGGGAACCGATTCCACGATAGTCACTGACCCACAGGCAGAAGTGGACGAATTCTCTGAATACTATGGCGGGGTGTATTCCTAGGTCGGCGGGTATGCAGAGGAAGACAATAGTGCAATGATTAGAGATATCCAGATGCCTGTGCTCTCGGACAAAAACCGAGAGTATTTAGACTCCTCCCTTACGGATGATGAATTGGCGCAGGCCCTCAGGGTAGTGCACTCTGGGAAGGCCACCGGGCCGAACGGAATTCCCATTGAATTGTATAAACTAAGTGCTAATAAACTCGCCCCGTTCATGCGGTGTATGTTCTTGGAGAGTAGAGAGAAGAGACAGCTCCCGTATTGAGGAAATATAAATTTTATGGTCAAGAAATGTTCCCTAACGTGTACCCCACCGTCTCCATGTACGAGTTTAAAGTGCATGTAACTTCCCTCCTGTGCCAGCTATGAAGACGCAAATACATTTGCGTCCAACGTTAACATGTCCTCTTTCAGATCCACCCTGAATGGGTTGAATATTCCGTTCCTAAGTATGCCTTGCCAACGTCTTTATGTGGTGTACTTTACACGTTTTTCAGCTCTGGCGAAGTAGGCCCTGAATTCTGCCATCAAGCCTTTTCCTGCCTTCTGACTCTGAACGCCTCAGCCTGGGCTGCCTCTGTACCCGTGACCTTTACCTTACTCCCTGCGCGGCTAACGGCGCTTAGCTCAGCCTGTTGTCTGCCAAGACTGTATTCAACCTTCGAATTATCTGTTCCGCTCCTCAGAAATACATTCCTGCCTACTAGTTCAAGTAAACATCTTTCCAGCTGCAGAGCAAAAGGCCCGGCCTCACTGTCTCCGTGCAAGTAATTCATAGCTCCTGTTACCATGGTAGGCCCATGCCCCTCGCATCTCATGCAGACACGTAGACGCTTATACACGCACTCACAGTCAGTATAGAATAGCCTCTGCCCAAGAGACCTTTCCCTCTAGATAATATGGTTCTCAAACATCAGATATCAGATATGATATAGGTACAAGTTGATCTGACATGCCAGACTTCTGTCTCTTTCCGCTAGTGTAAATGTCAAGTCCCCTGCACCCTCCAGCTCCACGTCAATCACACGTCATGCAGCTGCGCGCGCATCCAGACCTCAGATTTCTGCTGACATTGCCAGATTCTGCTATGTACCCACCTACTTGTGACACTTTCATGTGACGTTTCTAGCACACACCTCTATGTTCACGTCTAGTTCACGCCTTTTTGATTACGTATTGCTAACATGTGTATGCTTTTATCTTGTCTCTCTCAGCTGTTACGCCTACTGTATTGGTATCTATTGTATGATTTAAGTATAAAAGTTATGTCTTGTCAAAAAAGTATGCTCTATCCCTTCCTGAACCCCAGTGGTGTCAGGAACCCGATATCCGGTTCAAGAACCATTCCTTTTTAAGGAATAAAACCCCTAAGAACTCTAACACCACGGACTCTGCGTCTTTCTTTCCGATTGAGTTATTTTTGTTTAAGTACTTACCTGCATAGAAATTAGGACGGTAAATCAAATATTTACCACATTATTTTGGCGCCCGAACAGGGACCCCTCCCCCACCTCACGCGCCGGTTGGTGCGTTGCAACCTTTGCCCCCTGCCATAAGTCAAGACGGACAATTACGCGTACCCGCAGGATTTCCTGTATCTCCCTCTGGCCCACGGAGGTGACGGAGACTGCGATCAGCACCCAGACGAGGCGGTGAGGAGTGCGGAGGATCCCGACCAGAGCCTAGCCGAAAGAAGCAAGGTCCGAGGTGTCAAGAGGCCCACCAGTTTCCGAAGTATCCACGTGTCGAGTCGAGTCGAGCCGAGTCCGGTCCAGTCCAGTCGAGTTTTCCGAGGCCTTCTGTTCCGTGCTTCCCGGTGAGTACCATTGCTGGGACGTATCTAGACGGGTGCATTATTATGTATCCGGTAAAGACGGGTTTGGGTACACAAACGCGGTCTGCACTGTTTTAGACAGTGTATCTGTGCTGTTTAGCAGTACATCAGTTATTCAAGTTCTTGCACTGTTCTCCAACAGTGTATCTGTGCTGTTTAGCAGTACATCTAGTATCGTGGGTAGTCATATGTGTTCAAAATGTTTTCATGTAATTAATGTCGTGGTATGAGTGATTGTTTGATGTTCATTACTGTGTTTTTGTGTAACTAGCTGTGTTCAGAGTAAGTAACAAGTATCGAGTATCCAGTACCAAGTAACAAGATGCCGTTTTTCAATAAATTAAGACAGATCGGAACTAGGAAAGGGATACTAGAGGAAGAGATTCCTATCCCACCTAGGGACACTCCTGGAAATTTTATGTACCATAAGCATGGCTTAGATGCCATACTGTACCTAGATTTATGGGCCGATTATACCAAGCACCTAGACGAGAGACACAGATGGCCCGTTACAGGAACATGGGATGCCGAGTGCATCATGAAGGTAGAAGAAGCGCTATGGAAAAAGAAAGCCAGACAATCTCAGAAAGACGCCATAGAATTTTGGCGAAAAGAATCACATAAACGTGCCGAATAAGCACTCCGAAAAGAAGACAGACATAGAGAAGAGTCGGATAAAGTCCGAGAAAACGAATTAGTTAATGAAGGGATCCGAGTAAAAGCAGAACAAGTAGACCGCATGCGAAACACTCTTGCAAATGGCATGTATTTTGTGGCCGAGGGTCTGCCTAAAGCCACTTCAGAAATACCGAAAGATCTGCCGCCACCATTGGTTCCGACTAAAGTAAGTCACAGGACCACTAAAGATATATTCCTTGCTTCCTATCTAGACGATGTAGCTCCCGCTTACACCAATTCACGTGCCCACGTACCGCCTACTGACGGTGACGGAGGTGGCAACGCACTCCAAGATAATGTCCCGCCATTACCGCAACAAAGCTCACCCGTTCGACAGTCTGCTCCACCTGCTCCTCCACCTCCACCACTTCCCACATCTAAGATTAATATTCTAAATCCGTTTGCGCCTGATCCTAGTAGGAGACAAGTTCAGGTACAGATACCGACTCCACAGACACACAATCTTCAAGTCTCCGCCTCAGGAGGTGCGACAGGAGGTCTCCAGACTCCGCCGCCAACACATAGATTGAACCTAAGGGACATAATGAGGCAACGTACACCCCAAACTCCACGTTTCGACATGCTTAAAGATCCCCTTCCAATTTGCAGATATGATCCAGTACCCGGTAAAGACGATAGAATGTTGTTAGCATCGCTACGCTTACGAAAAGTTGCAGATTACCTAGTGTTATTTCCAGGAATGACTGAACACCTAGATAGAATATATCATTTTGTCCAGACTGGGGAAAATCCTGAAAGTATTAAAGAGGCCCTGGCTCACCAGAAAGTTGACACTCAAGGTTGTATATTACGTTTCTTCATAAATTGCTTAATAAGAGAACAAGACAGGCCTGGAGTAGACCGGGAAGAGATGGAAGCACTAAACAAGTGGGGTCAAAATATAGCCGAGGGAAAACATGATAAACTGAATTGTATAGCAAGCATGTACAAGAAAATCAGAAAAGCAGTAATAGAAATACACGAAAAAGAACAAGAAAAAGAAAAAGAAAGGGACAGGAATGACTCCTCCGAGGAGGACGGACCTGAAGAACCAGACACGACTAAAGAAATGATAGCGTATGTAGGTAAGGGAAATTACCTTAGGAAAGGCATTCGCCCAGAAAGCAAGAGAGTTTTTCTCTCTGGCATATCAAAACCGAGTTCCCCTGAATATCTGTTTCAAGGCACCGATAAAATTCTTCAAGAACGAATGGGGTACCATGTACTCGATTCTATGGATGAACAAGAACTAGCCCGGTCAGCAGTACTATGGGCTGACAATCCTAGCACATACAATGATGATACAGTAGCACAGACATTTCTGAACCTTTCCCCAGACGAGCAGAAATTAGCCGGTGTATACATGATTCAGCATCTCATCACGTTATATAGACAACAACATTCTGATCCAGGTCCCTTACCGGATACATTAGAAGCGCTACTTATGAATAGATGGAGAGGCCTAAGTACCAGATTAATTCAAATAATTTTAGAACAACGCCGCAGATATAACACTTTCTTAGGCCCACAATATGTTTCAGCTCCGCCCCCAGAAAGAAAAATGTGTCATTTTGACAGGCAGAATCCCTTACGAGAAGTACACCCAGTTATGAATGCCAATAATACCTTGGAACGTGTGTTTGTGTACACACCTCTAACAAAGTTAGAATTGTTAGAAATGAAGAAACTAGTACCCTATCACGATAAAGACCCTGCAGGTTTTCACCGAGAACTTAAAGACATGTTACTCATGGGAGATTACACGTATACGGATATTATGAAATTGTTAAAAGTACTGCTGCCCACCGTCATTTACGAGAAACTCAAGGAAAAAGAATGGGAGGTGGGAGATAAAAAGATTATATGGACTGAAATAGAAGACGAGGAAAAAGGTCGTACTCCAGGGCTAGGCCTTGGGGATAAAGCTAAAGCGTTACCAAGTTTAATAGTACAGGTCTTGCCAAGATTATTGACAACTAAAAAGGAAGACTGGGACGCAATCTCAGCCTGTAAACAGAAACACGATGAAGATACTAGTGACTTCTATTCAAGATTCGAGAAATGTTTCATTATTAATAGTGGCCTGAAACCAGGTAGCGAGTCATACCCACATCTTTTTGTAACAAAACTAGTCGAGAACTCCCTGACACAAGTTAAGAACCGTGTATATAAAGTTGAAAGTACATGGCAAGCAAATACGCCATCCCAGATGTTACAAATGTTACAATACCACCAGAACAGAATTAGAGAAGAACAGGATCACGAACAGAGACGTATGAAAGACACGAAAATGAAAATGTTAGTGGCACAGTCGGTTCCAGCCGACGGTCAGAGGAAGGGTACGACCCAGACAGGTAATGCAGCAGCTCCCGTTAAAGGGACATGCAACTATTGCAAACAGCCAGGTCACTACGTACATGAATGTCCGGTCCTGAAACACAATATAGCAACAGGTAAAACTAAAGAAAGACCGCATCCGCCTAGACAAGACCAGGTCCAGCAACAGACTTCACAGAACTCACAGCCTATGCATGCTTCACCACATACAGCACAGACCGCAGCGGTATCACAGCCACTGCCGCAGCCCATTGCCGCGACGCAGCAAGTTTCACGACAGATGAACCAGTATGCCCAATCTGATTATCCCGATTATCAGCGATACACATGAAACAGCCTAGAGAGGGAGGTTGGCTTGCCTCTTATTGAGATTCCTGTAGATCAAGAGGGTCCTTATGTACACAGTCAAGTATTGGGAAAATACAGAAAGTTTTTAATTGACACAGGGGCAAGCCGCACAACAATCAGCCATGATGAAGTCCCAGGGGCACCCCTCTCAGGCTCACAGAATGTTTCCCTTGGTTTTTCAGGACAGCCTATTGTAAATGAGGTATCGAAACCAGTCCCCCTAGCAGTAGGTCCATTATCACGCGTTACAGACCTGTTACTCACAAAATCATGTCCAGAAAACTTGTTAGGTATCAAAACATTGAAGGCTCTAGGAGCAGTGATATGTTGTTCTCCGGAAGGAGTTAGACTTTTTCTACGTGACTTTAAGGGTCACTATGTATTACGAGAGTTAGATGTCAGATTGAAAAATGTACCGAAACACCTGTGGGCACAAGGCCCAACCGATGTAGGTTGTATGCACATTACACCATACCGTGTTACACTCAAACCAGGAGTTGTTTTACCCCGAATCAGGCAATACAAGTTACCACCCGATGCTGTAGTGGCTTTACTGGAAATCATTGAAGAGCTCATTGCCCAAGGAGTGGTCGTAGAAACCGACTCCAATATCTGTAATTCTCCTATCATTCCGATTCTTAAACGTACTGATCCCAATGCACCGCCAGTATATCGACTGGTGATTGATTTATGAGAACTGAATAAATGCATTGTTCCACAGTATCCTGTGGTTCCCGACATCTCATCCTTATTGACTGCTATTGATTCAGAAGCGACGTTCTTTACTGTAATTGACCTCAAGAACGCCTTCTTCAGTGTACCCATTGATCCAGAGAGCCAATATCTCTTCGGATTCAGTTTAAATGGACGAAGTTTCAAATTTTCACGCGCACCTCAAGGATTCACAGAAAGCCCCAGCATCTATAGCCAAGCACTGAAAAGACAACTTGATTGTATCCAAATGCCAGTTAACACTGCCTTACTACAGTACGTCGATGATCTGCTGATCACCGCACGAAGTGAACCCGAATGTGAACAAGCATCACTGACAGTTTTACATTTTCTGGCCGACAAGGGACACAAGGTGTCTCCTTCGAAGCTACAATTCTGTGTTCAGCAAGTTGTGTACCTGGGTCACTTGCTGTCCAAAGTGGGGAGACAGCTCACTCCTGATCGCATCCAGTTAATTGTAAACATGCCACAACCCCAGACACAAAAGGAAGTGCGGGCCTTTATAGGCCTCACCTCGTACTGCAGACAATGGATTCCTCAATATGCATTTCTAGCTAAACCACTCATTCAGTTGACAACACAGGAGGCAGCGACTTCGACTGCCCTCCCTTGGAAACAGGAACATACACAGGCCTTTGAGGAATTAAAGAAAGCTTTATGTCAAGCACCAGTTTTAGCGACACCATGTTACAGCAAACCTTTTACACTCTTTGTTACAGAACGTGATGGTACAGCATTGTCTGTCCTCACTCAAGATCAAGCAGGTTCACATAAGCCTTGTGCTTATTTTTCAAGTACATTGGATTCAGTAGCCCAGGCACTCCCTGCGTGCTTAAAATCAGTTGCAGCGACAGCCCTAGCAATCAGACAGAGCGACTCAATAGTATTAGGACATCCATTGACAGTACAAGTTCCACATTCTGTAGAGGTCCTTCTAAACCGAACACAGACTCAACACCTGACTATAGCACGACTGACAGGTTATGAATTAACGTTATTCCAGCCACACATAGAAATCAGACGCTGTAACCTTCTAAATCCTGCAACATTGTTACCTTCGATTACGACAGATTCAGCCCAGCATGATTGTATAGAGATCATTAATGCAGTAACAAAGCCCCGACGAGACCTAACAGATGTTCCATTGACTAATCCGGACCTGACACTTTACGTGGACGGTTCATGTATGAGAACAAGCACAGGAGAATTAGTAGCCGCATATGCAGTGACCACTGAAACTGAAGTCAAAGAAACACATCGTATTGATACACTGTCCGCTCAAGCAGCAGAGCTTATCGCTCTGACCCGAGCCTGTATACTAGCCAAGAACAGAAATGTTAACATATACACAGATTCACGTTATGCTTTCGGAGTCGTACACGACTTCGGAGTGTTATGGCAAGAACGAGGTTTCTTGACCTCTCACGGTGCCAAGATTCAACACGGTCCCCTTATTCAAGCACTGTTAGAAGCAATACATTTGCCTTCGGGCATATCCATCATGAAGTGTAAAGCACATACTAAAGTTACAGACTCCATTTCCCAGGGTAACGACCTGGCAGATCAAACAGCAAAACATACAGCATTGACTCACACTCAGACAACTGATGTAACAAAGATCATAGTGCCGACACATTGTATGACAGTTAGGGATCCCACACTAGATGTAATCGATATTCAGACACATGCTACTCCAGATGAAATCAAGAAATGGACTGAACTAGGAGGGATCCAGACAGATCAGGGATGGATGACGAAGGGAAAATCTACATGGTTTCTCCCCGATTCTATGGTTCAAGTCATAATAAATACAGCACATAGTCCAGCACACCTAGGGGAAAAAGCTATGTTAGACAGTTTACAGAATCTCTGGTACAACAAACATTTACGAGCAGCAGCAAAACAGAAAGTGCGTACTTGCATGATCTGTTGTCAGTTCAATCCAGGTAAAAGCGTCCCTGTAGAGCAAGGTGGATTTCATCCTCCCGATCACCCTTTTGAAGTTCTCCAGATGGATTATATCCAGATGGACCGTTGTCGAGGATTCAAGTATGTCCTCGTAGTTGTTTGTGCACTTTCCCGTTGGACCGAAGCATATCCAGTCCCAGATTACACTGCCCCGACCACTGCCAAGCAGCTGGTTCGTGAATTCTTCCCACGGTACGGCTTGCCTCGTATCGTGTACTCAGATAACGGACAGCCATTCTCATCCGAGCTCATGAAGCAGGTTTCACTTCTGTTAGGATACCAGTGGAAATTCCATTGCGTCCGACATCCCGAGGCAGCTGGCCTTGTAGAAAGACACAACCAGACACTGAAAACACGCCTTGCGAAAATATGTAAAGAGAAAGGGGTCGACTGGATAGTCGCCCTGCCAGTTGCACTGTTCTATATGAGAATGGTCCCCCATTCGAGATCAGGACTATCCCCGTATGAGGTGGTCTTTGGCCGACCACCAAATATGTGGGGGACGCCCATGCCTAAGAAAATAACCGATGTTGATTGTAATATGCTGACAGATTACCTTGCCTCCTTGATGTCTGCACTCCAATCATGTCGTTCACAGGTTGCCGCAGCCTTTCCCGACAACACTGATGTAAGGCCACATGATGTCCGTCCAGGTGACACTGTACTGATCCGCAACTTCGACAGGAGAAGCCCGCTGGAGCCCCGCTGGAAGGAGCCGAAGATCGTCCTTCTGACCACGAGGACGGCAATTAAAGTGGAGGGCCGAAAGGGGTGGATCCACACGAGTCATATTAAAAAATGTAATGAACTGTTGCCAGAAACTGACTCTTCCACCCCCTCAAAGGACTGCCTCGATTCTAGTAACTTTAAAGTTCCCAAGAGAGAGAAAACTCCCCAAGAGGAGTATAAAACGAAATTGCGGTCTAGCAAGTCAGACAGTTTAATTGTTTAAGTCCTCCCCTAGGTGAATCGGTTAAATTAGTTTCTGACATGTATCCCCTAGACCGAGATAGAGAGAGAGAGAGACAATTCAAGAAACATGCATATTGTAAATCACTTCGTAGTCACTGTATAGTAACATTATTGGTTATGTTTTTTCTAAGTCTTTTGATTATTACGGCCAGTATATTGCTGCCTATATATTACCCTATCTTCAAGCGTGAACAATCTGCTTACAATGTCACTGCCGAACATTCTTTTAGTGAATTACCCCCTCACGAGCTATCTTACAGACTTGCGCTGCGCAACAACACATTCATTAGTATGTTACATCACTCCCATCAGACTAATAATGCTACAAACTGTTGGATATGTGGCCGACTCCCTCCCTATCAGAAATACAAGGGAGTTCTGCCTCTTTTCCCATACCCGTTCACTCACAATGGCTCATGTGGAGCATGGTTTGGAATAATTAATTCTTTAGATCCTGATATTGCTGTTTTCGAAGGAAATTGGGTTTGGGGAAATCTGAACTTAGTTCTGCTTAACGCCTGTTACCCTGACAAGAAGGGACTTCCCACTAGGACAGGAACTGATCTAGAAAATGAAGTATATGGATTAGGTAATTATACAATTAACCTCATGATTCTTACTGTTGAATCCGAAGCTGCACCAGTTCTCCCTGCTATGTCAGTATTACCAGTCACTGGTGATTTATGTGTCAGAAAGAAGGGTTCAGTACACTTAGGTCATAGTAAATGTACTACTGTGGTCGAATTCAGTGATCAAGGCAAGTCTTCATTTAGAGCTACTCGCCATTCCTACTTTGTTTGTGGCCATACCGCATACATACGCTTACCTCCAGATTGGGATGGTACCTTGTTACATTGCATTCCTTCTGCCACCTGTTTTCCTAGCCCCTCCTGATTATCACAGAAATACAAATCTAGTAAACCATAGACTCCGAAGAGATCTCCCGATTGTCGACTATACTGAAACGGCATGGGAGCAATACACAGACTTCAATAAAGGTTTCTTCCCCTACTTAGGTACTGTTTTTAATAGTAAACTGATACGAAAATTAACTAGAACCCTCGAAGCAGTAGTGAATGAAACTACTTCCGCTCTAGGCAACTTAACAGAGGAGCAATCTGCCATGCGGGTTGTTGTTCTTCAAAATCGTCTTGTTATTGACGTCATCCTAGCAGATAGGGGCGGAGCCTGTAAGGTCATCGGGTCGAGTTGCTGTGTTTTCATTCCAGAAAACGCGCCAACAGTATATAAAGCCATCACACGTCTTCATAAAATTGCAAGTTTGATACATCAGAATCCAGGCACCTGGACTTGGTCTGGTTGGCTCTGGACAACGTTGACCGCTTGGGGATGGAAGATCCTATCCTTCCTAGGCATTGCCCTTCTCATAGTATTCAGCTGCTGCCTGTGCCTACAATGTGGGCCAGCGATTTGTGGTCTATGTGCCACATCATGTATTCCGCATTCAAGTTCCCACTCAAAGCGCGAAAAGAAGAAAGAAGAGCAAATGATGTTACATGAACAGACTGATCGATTCATGAGGATCGATATATCATGAAGGGTCCGTAGGGAACAAGGAGGGAATGAGGAAATATAAATTTTATGGTCAAGAAATGTTCCCTAACGTGTACCCCACCGTCTCCATGTACGAGTTTAAAGTGCATGTAACTTCCCTCCTGTGCCAGCTATGAAGACGCAAATACATTTGCGTCCAACATTAACATGTCCTCTTTCAGATCCACCCTGAATGGGTTGAATATTCCGTTCCTAAGTATGCCTTGCCAACGTCTTTATGTGGTGTACTTTACACGTTTTTCAGCTCTGGCGAAGTAGGCCCTGAATTCTGCCATCAAGCCTTTTCCTGCCTTCTGACTCTGAACGCCTCAGCCTGGGCTGCCTCTGTACCCGTGACCTTTACCTTACTCCCTGCGCGGCTAACGGCGCTTAGCTCAGCCTGTTGTCTGCCAAGACTGTATTCAACCTTCGAATTATCTGTTCCGCTCCTCAGAAATACATTCCTGCCTACTAGTTCAAGTAAACATCTTTCCAGCTGCAGAGCAAAAGGCCCGGCCTCACTGTCTCCGTGCAAGTAATTCATAGCTCCTGTTACCATGGTAGGCCCATGCCCCTCGCATCTCATGCAGACACGTAGACGCTTATACACGCACTCACAGTCAGTATAGAATAGCCTCTGCCCAAGAGACCTTTCCCTCTAGATAATATGGTTCTCAAACATCAGATATCAGATATGATATAGGTACAAGTTGATCTGACATGCCAGACTTCTGTCTCTTTCCGCTAGTGTAAATGTCAAGTCCCCTGCACCCTCCAGCTCCACGTCAATCACACGTCATGCAGCTGCGCGCGCATCCAGACCTCAGATTTCTGCTGACATTGCCAGATTCTGCTATGTACCCACCTACTTGTGACACTTTCATGTGACGTTTCTAGCACACACCTCTATGTTCACGTCTAGTTCACGCCTTTTTGATTACGTATTGCTAACACGTGTATGCTTTTATCTTGTCTCTCTCAGCTGTTACGCCTACTGTATTGGTATCTATTGTATGATTTAAGTATAAAAGTTATGTCTTGTCAAAAAAGTATGCTCTATCCCTTCCTGAACCCCAGTAGTGTCAGGAACCCGATATCCGGTTCAAGAACCATTCCTTTTTAAGGAATAAAACCCCTAAGAACTCTAACACCACGGACTCTGCGTCTTTCTTTCCGATTGAGTTATTTTTGTTTAAGTACTTACCTGCATAGAAATTAGGACGGTAAATCAAATATTTACCACAGTATGACCAGAGAGGGGCTAACATTGTGGTCATCCACAAGGCGGGTAAACCCCAAACGCTTTGTTCCTCGTATAGACCAATCTCGCGGTTAAACGCCAAGCCCAAAATCCTGGCGAAGTTGCTAGCGACACGATTGGTCAAGGTAATCACCACCCTAATACACCCGGATCAATCCGGGTTCATGCCCCGCCGTAACACAGCTCTCAACTTGCGCAGGCTCCACGGGATACTGGGCAGGTCATCAACGATCCAGGAACTGGCAGTATTGGTGTCCTTTGACACCACCATGGCTTTTGATAGAGTTGAGTGGCCCTACCTATTTGCAGTACTGGGAAGATGGGCTTCGGTTCGGAGTTTGTTAGCTGGGTACATCTACTGTATGCCAATCCACTGGCTAGAGTTGTCGTAAATAATCGCAGGTCCGCTGATTTTCCTCTCGGTAAAGGCACCAGGCAGGGATGTTCCTTGTCCCTGCTACTGTTTGCCCTCGCTCTTGAGCCCTTGGCGGCATTGGTCCGATGGGAATGCTCGATACGAGGCCTGTGGTGGACATTGGGCTGGGAGTTGCTTTCTGGATGTGCTGGCTATATTCGGGAGGTATTCCAGTTTCGCAATAAACTGGGCGAAATCAGTGCTTTTCGTCCTCAGAGGAGATCCACCGGAAATACCGCAGGTCTGCCCAATACAGGTCAAGCCAACGGGGTTTAAGTACCTCTGTATTTATATCACGCTTGACGCAAAGTTAAGGTATGCTAACAATTTGGAACCCCCTTTAACCCGTCTTCGGAGAGATGTGGAGCGTTGGAAGGCACTTCCACTCTCCCTCCTGGGCAGAGCAGTGCTTTTCAAGGTGATGGCCCTTCCTTGATTCTTATATGCACTCCAGAACACAATGGACCCAGTACCAGCATCCTATTTTAAGGAAAAAGAGACCCTTCGGAGACAGCTACTCTGGGACGGTAGACCCCGGATTGCTTTCACTAAACTCACTCTTCCCTGGTATGACGGGGGATAGGATTGCCGGACTTACAAAAGCACTATTGGGCCTCCCACCTGGCAGCAGTGAACCAAATCGTGTACGGACCCCTGGGGATCCGGGCTACGCTATGGATCACTGGCAGGTGCCAGGGAACGACTTTACCAGGGCTCTGTATGCCAGGCCTCGCCGATTTCCTCTGACAGGAACAACGGCGCACGCAGTGCAAGTGTGGCACACAGCCAACAGACATCTTGATGGGAGGGGAAACTTACACTTACCACTCCCCTATGGAATTCAGAGAAGCTGGGAAGCTTGTGGAAATCCAAGGGATTCGACAAATGGGATCACGCAGATCAAAGACGTATAGGGGAAAGACATGGTGCACACATTTGATTCTCTCAAGCAGATGTACAGCCTTCATGATAATGAACACTACCGTTACCTCCAGGTGAGGCACGCTCTACTTGCACATATCCCTAGAGACACTGTGCTTCCCGACGCTTCCCCTCTCGAAGACCGGGTGTTGGACGGGCACCTCCCAGAAAAGACTATTTCTCTAATATATAGGAAGATCGTAAATAATATGGAGGACCCGTTGACGTCTCTTAGGGCACATTGGAGTGAAGAGGGGTTTGAGCTGTACGATGAGGATTAGAGGGAAGCGGTCTCTTCTCCGAGAGTAGTAGCGATACAGATGAGGCTCAGACTAGTACAGCTGAAGATCTTGCATAGGTCATATGTCACGGGTACGCGTGGGCCGAGTGGGGAGTGTCGGAGGGGTTGCAGGGAACTTGGCACCTTTATGCATATTTTGTGGCACTGTACGAGGGTCCAGGACTACTGGGTGAAGATTCATGAGTCTCTGCAAGATGTCCTTGGGGTGGAGATACTACCGGAGGCCCGCAGGTGCATATTAAACGTTTGGGAACCCACAGATCTGAATGTGTACAGGAAACAATGGGTGACATTGGCATGTATGGCTGCAAAACACCACACCACTGGAGTCAAGCTAGCCGGGTTGATGAGAGGTGTTACCTCGAAACCGGTCCGGTCCTCGGATGCTTGATTCCGTTCTGGGAAGGACATGGCTTTTGTAGTTCGGACTGGACTGTTCCCATGGGGCACAGGGTCAGAGCTGATTTGCATATCGCCATTGTCTAACCCAGGGTGGTGTGGAGTGCAAAAAAACGATGGATTTGGGCCCAGATCTTTGGACTGGGGTGAATGTGTGACATTGATCCACATTCGGTCCATCACCTGTTTTGTTTGCAAATACCGCCATAAGTGCGCTGGGGATGCTCAGACGTGGGTCCCAGGCACTCCACACCACTGGAGTCAAGCTAGCCGGGCTGATGAGAGGTGTTACCTCGAAACCGGTCCGGTCCTCGGATGCTTGATTCCGTTCTGGGAAGGACATGGCTTTTGTAGTTCGGACTGGACTGTTCCCATGGGGCACAGGGTCAGAGCTGATTTGCATATCGCCATTGTCTAACCCAGGGTGGTGTGGAGTGCAAAAAAACGATGGATTTGGGCCCAGATCTTTGGACTGGGGTGAATGTGTGACATTGATCCACATTCGGTCCATCACCTGTTTTGTTTGCAAATACCGCCATAAGTGCGCTGGGGATGCTCAGACGTGGGTCCCAGGCACTCCACACCACTGGAGTCAAGCTAGCCGGGCTGATGAGAGGTGTTACCTCGAAACCGGTCCGGTCCTCGGATGCTTGATTCCGTTCTGGGAAGGACATGGCTTTTGTAGTTCGGACTGGACTGTTCCCATGGGGCACAGGGTCAGAGCTGATTTGCATATCGCCATTGTCTAACCCAGGGTGGTGTGGAGTGCAAAAAAACGATGGATTTGGGCCCAGATCTTTGGACTGGGGTGAATGTGTGACATTGATCCACATTCGGTCCATCACCTGTTTTGTTTGCAAATACCGCCATAAGTGCGCTGGGGATGCTCAGACGTGGGTCCCAGGCACTCCACACCACTGGAGTCAAGCTAGCCGGGCTGATGAGAGGTGTTACCTCGAAACCGGTCCGGTCCTCGGATGCTTGATTCCGTTCTGGGAAGGACATGGCTTTTGTAGTTCGGACTGGACTGTTCCCATGGGGCACAGGGTCAGAGCTGATTTGCATATCGCCATTGTCTAACCCAGGGTGGTGTGGAGTGCAAAAAAACGATGGATTTGGGCCCAGATCTTTGGACTGGGGTGAATGTGTGACATTGATCCACATTCGGTCCATCACTCGTTTTGTTTGCAAATACCGCCATAAGTGCGCTGGGGATGCTCAGACGTGGGTCCCAGGCACTCCACACCACTGGAGTCAAGCTAGCCGGGCTGATGAGAGGTGTTACCTCGAAACCGGTCCGGTCCTCGGATGCTTGATTCCGTTCTGGGAAGGACATGGCTTTTGTAGTTCGGACTGGACTGTTCCCATGGGGCACAGGGTCAGAGCTGATTTGCATATCGCCATTGTCTAACCCAGGGTGGTGTGGAGTGCAAAAAAACGATGGATTTGGGCCCAGATCTTTGGACTGGGGTGAATGTGTGACATTGATCCACATTCGGTCCATCACCTGTTTTGTTTGCAAATACCGCCATAAGTGCGCTGGGGATGCTCAGACGTGGGTCCCAGGCACTCCACACCACTGGAGTCAAGCTAGCCGGGCTGATGAGAGGTGTTACCTCGAAACCGGTCCGGTCCTCGGATGCTTGATTCCGTTCTGGGAAGGACATGGCTTTTGTAGTTCGGACTGGACTGTTCCCATGGGGCACAGGGTCAGAGCTGATTTGCATATCGCCATTGTCTAACCCAGGGTGGTGTGGAGTGCAAAAAAACGATGGATTTGGGCCCAGATCTTTGGACTGGGGTGAATGTGTGACATTGATCCACATTCGGTCCATCACCTGTTTTGTTTGCAAATACCGCCATAAGTGCGCTGGGGATGCTCAGACGTGGGTCCCAGGCACTCCACACCACTGGAGTCAAGCTAGCCGGGCTGATGAGAGGTGTTACCTCGAAACCGGTCCGGTCCTCGGATGCTTGATTCCGTTCTGGGAAGGACATGGCTTTTGTAGTTCGGACTGGACTGTTCCCATGGGGCACAGGGTCAGAGCTGATTTGCATATCGCCATTGTCTAACCCAGGGTGGTGTGGAGTGCAAAAAAACGATGGATTTGGGCCCAGATCTTTGGACTGGGGTGAATGTGTGACATTGATCCACATTCGGTCCATCACCTGTTTTGTTTGCAAATACCGCCATAAGTGCGCTGGGGATGCTCAGACGTGGGTCCCAGGCACTCCACACCACTGGAGTCAAGCTAGCCGGGCTGATGAGAGGTGTTACCTCGAAACCGGTCCGGTCCTCGGATGCTTGATTCCGTTCTGGGAAGGACATGGCTTTTGTAGTTCGGACTGGACTGTTCCCATGGGGCACAGGGTCAGAGCTGATTTGCATATCGCCATTGTCTAACTCAGGGTGGTGTGGAGTGCAAAAAAACGATGGATTTGGGCCCAGATCTTTGGACTGGGGTGAATGTGTGACATTGATCCACATTCGGTCCATCACCTGTTTTGTTTGCAAAACGAAACACAGCACAGTTGTGGGGAGCCACACTTGGTTGCGAAATGGGCGGAAGACTTAAATTGGTGCATGTTCAGGGAGCGGTCTGTCTATGTAGCCAGAGGTTGCCCTGAGAAGTGGGGAAAGGTATGGGAGGCCTGGAACCGACACCGCAGAGACATTTGCACCCCCGATACTTCCAGCAGAAGTAGAGGCACTAGAATCCTCATGATCCATTATATCCATTTTGTATTCAATATTCTGTGCGTAGGGATAGTTATATTGACAAGTGTAAAACTGCTGAAGTCACCTGAGGTTTTTCTTTGATTAATATTGTTAATAAAAAGATTTAAAAAAATAAATAAATTTAGGGACAACTCTGATAGGACTAATGTAGAAAACTAGTAGAGAGTTAATCTACCTGTTAGCTTGTGTTTTAATGCCATATTCTTAAGTTCAAATCCAGTGCTACATTGATCTCAATTCAGGTTGCGCTGGCCAATCATGAATCAAATAGTCATATCTCTGATGGCACGCACCATAGAAAACGTGTTATGAATAGCCAGAGCCACAAGGCAGAAACGTCTGCTTCAACTTCGGTGGTTCGATATTTGAACTTTAAGGAATGAGCGATCTCGGACTGGCAGAGGGTTGCTTTCCAACTGTCAGGGCTTTGAAATATAAGCTGGAACGCCCTCCGTCTTGCTGACTACATACCTCTTTGGTGCTACCAGAGCATTCAGTTGAGTTTGGTCTTTTGTCTCTTTGATGGACAAGCATGAAGCCCCTTCTGAAGCTCTGTTGGACTTTCCTGCTTCTGTCACTGATCTAGCCGGCACGGAGGCCAAGAACCAGTGCAAGGAGTTTGGACAAGTATGCACGGCACCAAGAGGTTTTCTCTAACATTCACCAGGGATTAGGGAAGGCCAGCTTTAATAGCCCACTGCTAGAAGTGTGCTCTAACCCCATTCAACTTTTGTTTTTAATATCTTTAGAATTTGATTTTTAGCAGACTTCAAGCACCTGATTGGCCTGAGTGCTAACCAAACAGAGAGTGGCTGGACTGGTCTTGTGAGAACTCATGTATGTCGTGTCTATTAAGAACTCTTGGTACACAGAGTTGGAGGTAATGCCTTTATTTCTTCCTTCTCACTTTACACTATACTCTCTTTCTCCTGACCCCGCCACGTCACATCTTATCTCTGCCCCCTGGCCACAGCCAGCTGTGAACCAATCCCTGTACCAGGCTGGATGGAACTGTTGTATGCTACCTGTGTGCTTCTTGGCATACAAGCTCCTTAGAACTTAGAATGTTCTATCAATGTTCCTTGTTAGAGGTTCTGTCAGAGTCAGTTGGAGCCTGACTATGCTGGTTGCCAGTCTCCGTGGTTGTTAAGCTGTTCCTCTTATCTATGAATAAATCCTGATCCTGGAACCTAATTTATCTTTGAGGACCTGGTTATTTCACAACATATTGGCGACAGTGGGAGTACTGCTCCAGGAGAGATAAGATCTGCAAGAGGACACAGCGTTCACTTCGTGCTTCGTGGGAAGTAAGAAATTTAATTTATTTGAACTTGTGCCTTGATAGCACCGGCGGCTGTTTTACTAGTTGTGCCTTGATTGCAACAGCGGCTGTGGAACTATTTTGTTTCATTCGTATTTTATTCCTTAATTGTAATCTAGCGTTGAATGCTACTGCGGCTGTTAGTTTAAGACCGTGCACTTAATAGCACCTGCGGCAGACACTTAAACTATTTCTTTTATTTTACGATCATAAAGTAACCAATTTATATTCTTTAATTAACGGTTACTTACTCTTTTGGTACTGTCTCGAGGACTTCGTCATTTATTCCTTGTTGCGTGATTCAGAACGTTCGGAGCCTTCTCCTGTTTACGTTTACGATCGTCATCGTCGCAGTGCATTCTGGGTACACAGAGCATTGTGGGAGTGACATCATCACGCCATCTCACGTTTTCGGCCATCTTGGATTGGGGAATTTTCACGAGTCAACGAATAGCATTGTCCTCAAGACAGTGTTTTCATCGTTTCAAGATTAAAGTTCACAGTTTTATACACGCTATTTCTACAAAAGTATTCCACAGCGATGCACACGCTTAGTGTGTATTCTTGTTAACAATTTCTTTTTATTTTACATTTTTAATATGCAATCAATAATTTAATAATTTAGCAAAGTATTTATTTTGTTTTCAGGTCTTTCATATTTCCTAATTGTTGAAAAGACTATTCTTTTAAGATTGTAGTCATGTCCAATATAATGGTTCCACCCCATTTTTTACCAGTTGCTGGGGATCCTAAAATGGATTGGGATTTGTGGTATCCCATGTTTTTAGCATACGTAAATGTTCTGGAAGAAGATGGTTGTTCTTCTAAAAGAAAATTCGATCTTTTACGGTTGTCTTTAGGTGGTCAAGGCATCAAAGAGTTATCGGATTTGCCTCCATTAGAAGACTCTGATACTGAATCTGATGTCTTTGAGATTGCTGTTAAGCAACTCACTATAAGATTTGGGAAAAAAGTTAATACTGTCATGGAGCGTTTTAAATTTTACTCAAGAGCACAAAAAGATAACGAATCTATCGAGAATTATATATGTGCTTTGCGTGCTTTAGCTGGATCCTGTGCATTCGACACTATCAACTATGAACAGGTTCTTAGGGATCAAATTATGATGAAAACTAAAAGCAAGAAGATACAAGAAAGATTGTGGTTGGGAACTGAAACTTCACTCAAAGCTGTAGTCAATATAGCAAAAGGTATCGAACAATCAGAAAAGTTTGTGACTGAAATAAGAGGTCAAAGTCAAAGTCTGTCAGTCAAAATACAAGAGTCTATACCTGAAGTTTCAATTGTCAAAAAAGTCAAGCAGTCCAAAAGAAAACTGTTTTTCCTACTTTCAAAAAAGATGGTTTTATGAAAGAGAATAAGTTTAATAATAGACGTACATTTATAATATGTTATAGATGTGGAAGTTTTGACCATGTGGGGAATTTTAAAAGTTGTCCTGCTTTAAATAAGATTTGTGTAAAATGTAAAAAGACTGGACATTTTGGGAAAATGTGTCGTTCGCCTCAAAAAGTAAATTGTATTTCTTTTGATGAAGGGTTAGTTGAAGAATTTAGTGAATTCAACTGCATTTCATGTATTTCTTCGGATAACTGCAAAAGTTTTCCTTCGAGTATATTTAACATTGATGGTAAGGAGATTTCCATGTTAGTGGACTCTTGTGCATGGTATTCTATAATTGGCAAAGATGTTTTTGAAGAGTTATGGCCTAATAGGGAATTTTTAAGCCCTGATATCAAACCTGGTAGTTATACAGGACATAAAATTGAACTAATTGTTTTTTTTTGGGCCAAAGTAGGTTTCAAAGACAGGTCTACTAAAGCTAAAATCTACATTGCTCGTAAAGGAGAGTCTATTTTGGGTTGGCCTCACCAAAAAGAGATGGGAATCAAACTAGATCCTAATGCTTCACCTCCAGTATACATTGATCCCAATGTTTCACTGCCAGTATTTGTTGTATCCTCAAGTAATAGTGAATTTGTTGATAATATTAAGCATGTATTTCCAAATGTATTTGAGGAAAAATTAGGTGAGTCTGCCCAATTTAAACACAAAATTATTCTTAAAGACAATGCGGTACCCGTTAGGCATAGAGTTAGAAACATACCTCTAGCTTATTGTGACAAATTAAAAGATATTCTCAATAATTTAGTTAAATCTAACATCATTGAACCTATCGAATCATCTCCTTGGGTTTCCCCCATTGTTCTTTCCCTTAAAGCTAATGGCGAACTCCGCTTATGTGTGGACCTTCGCAGCCTAAATAAAGAAATCTGGACTGATCTGCATCCTTTACCAAAAATGAATGAACTAATCTCCACCCTATCTGGCGCTTGTGTGTTTTCAACGTTAGACCTTGCTAGCCCATATCATCAAGTTGTACTACAAGAGGAATCCAGGAACTTAACAGCTTTTGTCACACCTGAGGGTATGTTTTGCTATTTGCGTATGCCATTTGGTCTTGCGAGTGCAGCATCTGTCTTTCAATGCTTAATGAAAGAAATGTTGGAAGGTTGCAAAGGGGCCATTGCATTTCAAGATGATATTCTAGTCTTTGGCAGTGATGTAGTACAACATGATGAGAATTTGAAATCTGTCTTGGGAAGCATACAATCAAAAGGTTTAACACTTAAGTTCTCTAAGTGTAAATTCAGACAACAGAAGGTTGAGTATTTAGGACATGAGATTTCCAAGGAAGGTATTAAACTAAAGTTTGATCATATTGCTAGTATTTCCAAAGCTCCTGCTCCGATCAATAAGGATCAATTGTTTTCCTTCCTAGGTTTAACTGAATATTTTAGCAAATTTGTAAAAAACTATGCTTCTAAAGTGTCTTCTCTTCGAGTATTACTAAAAAAAAAATGCAAAATTTTCATGGAGTAATGAACAGCAACTGCAATTTGATGAGTTAAAAAAGGAAATTTGTTCCGCTCCTTTTTTAAAACCATTTGTTGTGGGTAAAGAATGTTTTGTTTCAGTTGATGCATGTAATACTGGATTAGGGGCATTTCTTCTGCAGAAAGGTGTTGGTGAAGAAAGCATTGTCTCTTACGCTTCAAGAACGTTGAAAGGTGCTGAGTATAATTATTCAACGATTGAGAAAGAATTATTGGCATGTACTTGGGCGGCTCAGCATTTTCAACAGTTTTTGTGGGGTACTAAATTTGTGCTTAGAACCGACCACAAGCCTCTTGTGAATATGCTAGCTGCGGGCGGTGGAAGGATTTTAACAGCTCGTTTGGCTAGGTTGGCAGCCAAATTACAAGAGTATCAATGCACTGTGGAGTATATTCCTGGTAGACTCAATGTTCATGCTGATTGCATGTCTAGGTTGGCCTTGCCTCATCAGGATGATGAACATTCTGAAGAATGTGATGTAGCTTATACCATGAAAGACATAAATGTGAATGATATGGAGGCGATTTCTGAAGATGTATGGGTGAAAGCTATGTCAGAAGATGACACCCTTTGTTTTGTTGATACCTATCTGAGGTGTGGATGGCCTGAAGAAAGGAAGCGGTCAGGTGACTTGAGTTCTTTTTTCAAAGTCAAGGATGAACTTATGTGTTCTCAAAATATTATTACCAGAGGTGACAAAATTATTCCTCCTTTTGCTGTCAGGGAAAATTTAATTAGGATTGCTCATGAAGGTCATATGGGCATGTCAACCACTAAGAGGCGGTTACGGGAATACTATTGGTGGCCTTCAATGGACGCTGTTGTTGATAGATGGGTCAGGAATTGTCTTCCATGTTCCAATAGTGATAAAACTGTAAAACACTTATCCACCTTGGTTACTCCCATTGAGTATTCAGAGGGTCCCTGGAGAAGATTAGGGATTAACATCATTGGTCCTTTAAATTTGTCTGGTAGTAGAGAGGTTTATGGGTTAGTCTTGATTGACTATTTTTCGAAATGGACGGAGGTCAAAATTGTGGAAAGGATTACTTATAGTCAAGCCATTGACTTTCTTAATGACATATTCAGTCGTGAGGGTCTACCTTCAGAAATAATTTCTGATAATGGCACGCAGTTTATCAGCAGTGAGATTGAATTATTCTTTAGAGAGCCTGGTATTACTCACAAGAGGGTTTCCAATTATTATCCGCAGGCCAATGGTCAAATTGAGCGCTTCAACAAGAGTGATTAAGGAATCCATTCAGTTAGCAGTTAAGAATAATTTAGATTGGAAAAAGGCACTACGTGCTACTTTACTCACTTATCGGATCTCACCCTATTGTGTAACTGTTTTTTTTCCTTTTGAATTATTAAGGGGTTGCAAAGCTGTTTCTAAATTGTTACCCTGGTGGTTAAAATCTGATAAATCTGCTGTGTCTGGTCCAGATATTAAGAAAGTGAGAGAACGTGTTAAAACTTATCAAGAGAAAATGGGTAAATGTTCGAATAAGAAAGTGTCTAGTCACAAGGTCAGAATTGGTGATTTGGTACGTGTAAAATTTGGAAGTTCACTTTCTAAAAGTTGGGCTAAGTGGTCTGATCCTGTTAAAGTAACCAAAGTGTTCAGCAAAGCTGTACGTGTTAAAGGGGAGAAAATCTGGAATTTTAGACGTGTATCTATTGTTAGATCTGACAAATCGTTTTTTAACTCTAAAAAAATCTTCTCCTCATGTGTATGATGAGAATGATGATCAGAATTTTTTGGATGGTTTTTGTACTCTGCAGGATTCTCAAAATGTCATGCCTAATGATTCTGTTTGTTCTAATGAACCTTTTGTTACCATTCTTGATTCACAGGATGTTATCAACACCGATGATGTTCCTGAAGTTTTGAGTGATCATGGGGTTGTTGATAATGATCCTGTTGGACAAGATGACTCTGTGCAAAGAGTTGCAGATTGTGTGATTAGGAAAAGTTCACGTGTTTCACATCCACCTGTAAAAATGAAAGATTATGTTTGCTCTTAGTTTTATTTCAATGGAGGGAGGTGTGTTGTATGCTACCTGTGTGCTTCTTGGCATACAAGCTCCTTAGAACTTAGAATGTTCTATCAATGTTCCTTGTTAGAGGTTCTTTCAGAGTCAGTTGGAGCCTGACTGTACTGGTTGCCAGTCTCCGTGGTTGTTAAGCTGTTCCTCTTATCTATGAATAAATCCTGATCCTGGAACCTAACTTATCTTTGAGGACCTGGTTATTTCACAACAGGAACCATTCTGCAGGGTTCTAATACTCCAATACTAGACCTCCCCCCCCCCAACATTTGCTGTGCACCAGATTAACTAAACTTGAACAATCAAATTTCTTCAACCTGTCTCCGAGGTGGATACACATGCCTTCCAGACCGTGTGGTGATCACTTGATGAGGTGTGGCCTCGTGGGGTTCCACTGACTCCAATTCGTGAACTGGAGGCACTGGAGGCCAAGGTGGGCTTTTTCTGGCAGAACCGGACAGCTCCAAGGGACGGAATATCTGTTTGATATGCAATACATCTCAAGTGATGGATCTCCCGGCCCTTGCCGCCATGAGCATGGGCCCTTCCCTCTCCACTACTTGAAGCAGATCTATTACAAAAGGGATGTACATTTTTCATCTTTACCTCTGTCAGGCAAGCACCTGATCTCCTTTACTAATGGCAATCTCTCTGGCATGTCGCAGTTCATCAGCATACATCTTCACCTTCTCTTTGTGGGGAGCATCAGTGGCTTAAAGTCTTTTCACATTCACTCATCTTTTGGCTGTCCATTCAGAAATCTTTGTTCAAATCACTCGCCAAGCATGAGGATGGTATGGCTTTCTCCCGTCGTCAAGTTATGTTATGTTAAAGTGACTTGTAAAGCGCATGGCTACCTTGTCAGGTTTCCCAGACCTGGCTTCCTCAACAAACAAGAGTGACCAATTTGTTAAATTGTAATGCGGGTGAAACAGCCAGGACTTGAAACGATGCCTGCATGTTATATTATGCAGATGGAAACAGCCACGTCTTCTGTTTCTTCAGAAACACTGTGAGGGAATTACAAGCTCTCAGTGAAAGTGGCAGACCATTCCATAATTTAAGGCGAAGATACGCAAAGGACCGACCACTCTGCCGGAGCTTCCTGATCCTGGGGATCATGGCCAGGTCTAAATTGCATGAATGCAGAGCACAGCTGGGAGCATATTCAGACACCAAACATCTTAGGTACAAAGGCCTTGTATTAGCAAAGCACTTATGCATATAGCAGAGAGTCTCAAATTGGACACTTTGCTCAACAGGCAGCCAGTACAAGGTACAAACCAAACTGGTTGTAGAAGTATGCCTAGGTGGATAAAGTAGCATGCAGGGTGCCACATTTTGAACAATTCGACGCTGTTTGGGCAGGAATCTAGCAACACCCAGATATAGAACGTTTCTGTAGTCCATTGTGGATATCACTAAGGTCTGAACTACCTTTCGTCGGGCCGACGCCAGCAGACAAGCCAAAATGTTCTTTGTCCACTTAAAGATACAGAATCATGTGGCCACTACTGTATTTATCTGGAGACTTGTGAACATCTTGTCATCTATCCATACTCCCAGAAGTTTGACCACCTGCACTGGAGAGGGGGTCAAGGCCAGAGTAGAAGGCCAAAGATGTGGGTGGTTACCAAACTAAGAAGACCACAGTTTTGTCCTCTTTAAATTTCAGCAAACTGATGTTCATCCAAACCGAAACTTGGGCCAAGCAGGTGCCAAGGACTTCCGCATTTCAGTTGTCCTTCGTAGATAAGGACACCACCATTTGCGTATTGTCATGAAAAAACTGAGTCAACCTACGCACTCTACAATGTCAGTAACGGGCCTGACATCTAGATTGAACAGGAGAAGACTCAGGGTAGAGCCCTGAGGCATCCCAGAGGGTAATAGATGAGATTTCAACCTAGACAGAAGTTAATGTACCTGAAAGATGCAATTATGCAGAAAAAGATCTAAGCCAAGCCAAGGCTGTACCCTGCACTCCCATTCCTTCCAAATGACCCAGCAGAGGGGGATGATCGTTGAGGGAGGAATCAAGCGATATAGTCTGGGGACTGGACACAGTGCCTCACTCAGGACCATTGCCTCCACTGGAGCACTCTGACCTGGTCATGTGTCTCAGTTAGGCCTCGAGGGATACACTGCACTTTTTTCATGTACACAGGTTTCTTCCTAAAGTTGCCTTCACTCTCACACAATGACTTTTGCCACACATTTGCAACTGTGACAGTGCGGATTAGTTTCTAGGAAACTATACATGCTTACATACCAACTTCCCAAGAACACCATCATGATACCTTGATACATCATGTACAAGGTTAATACATACATTGTGCAAATGTGATTATTTGTTTCATACATATGGTGACAGAGCTATCTATTTTTTTTTTAACGATTTTTATTGCAGACTTATAATAAACATAACACTGCCACATAGGCACCATAGTCCCGATTACGCAGTGCATCGTTTTCCGGTCAGCTTCATACACAGCCGTTAGGCCCACAACCCGGAGGTCGGGCGGCGTCAAGCAAGGAAATGTCAGAAGCAGAAATGCAGTAACAGTGGCAATCCGTTCTAGGTGTACACGTGTTCGCTTTTCGTGTTTCTCCCTTGCACCACGTCTAGATTTCTTAAACTAATCCCCAACTCCCCCCCCCATACCCCTCCATAACCCAACCCCCACCCCCCCTCCATCTTCGCGAGAGAGCTCTCTTAAATTTGCATCTGGGAATATTGTCAGGAGCTAATAGTAGTCTAGGTGTGTGATGTCCCTGGCATGTCCCGGGGAGTGTGACAGAGCTATCTATAACACAAACAATGGCAGCCTCCCCAAGACCTCAGCTTAAGGCAAGGATGCCTTTTGTTATAAATAATCAGTTTCCAGTTGTTGGCAAAGGACTGCTTTGCTGTCACTGGCGAGGTCTCTACATGCTGATGCTTCGGTGCAGCAGCTTTCTGATATCTCTATGAGGGGAGTCCAGCTCACGACCACAACGGTGACCTACATTCTTTCCCTTTAGGTAATGGGGGTTGGATCATCCAGTACGGGGATTCTTGGCAGAACACACATACATGCCCTAGCCACTTAGGTTAGGGGATGCGTAGAAGGAGTACGTTAGATTTTTATATTGAGATTATGTATATATATATATATATATATATATATATATATAAATTCACTGAAAAAACTATAGGTTTCAGGCCTTATATAGTTAGGAATTAGCATTTAAAAAACCTTTAAAATTCACTCAAAAAACTATACGTTTTAGGGGTGTTATAGTTAGCTGGACATTTCACTCTTACAAAACCATTGAAATTGCTTCTATATAGTTAGTTGTACTAACTATATTTCGCGCACCCGCAATCCACTGCTGATGATGTCACATATTACATCATTCATGACAAGGTCAGTGACATCACTGATGACATCTCAAATGGCATCACTGATGACATCACTGATGACATCATCCAGTGAATGTGGTTTGCTTCGTTATTTAAATATGCATTATATATATAGCAATTTGCATTGAAGAATGAGTGCATATATTAAAATACATTTTTGGATGGAGGACTTAGTAGCAGTGTAATTGACTGTTTACTTGACCAATTTATAGTGTCTCACTAAATATAGTGGATAGTGACTAAACTGTTTGAATATCTGTATCACTTTGTCAGTTGTTGTGTAAACAGGTACTCCAGTTGGTTACTAGCTATGTGAAAGTCTGTATTAGTTATTGATTAGTTAACTGAGTATTTGTAGGGGAGAGTGAATGTGTGTGTGGTTCGGTGGGGGGTGTGTGACTGCCCAAAGATGTGTGAATAGTTGATTCACTAGATATATGAAGTTAAAACTACTTGTTTGGGTGAGTGAATATCTTTATGGGTGTGGTGATGAGCAAATATATTTCTCAATGGGACATGTCCAACAAACTAGAAAAATAAAAGGCAGTGTATGTGTCAGTTGTTGTATATAAATAAGTATACATAAGACTCAATGATTGTGTGAGTGACTGTATGGATAACTTTATACTTGTAATAATGATTTTATAATTCACTAAGTATGACTTGTATTTGTATAAGTGTGTAGCTAAGTAAATATGTAAGTATGATCCATTGTTTGCATAAGTGAGTAGGATGACTTCATATGTGAATAGGATGTGTGCTGGTGTGTAATGTCGATTTAGGTGTATAAGTATTTTTGATAGTGTTCTATGGTTCATTGACAGCATGTATGAGTGAATCTACAGGTAAGTGATTAGATGTGTGTACATCTATGAATCACTGAGTGGGTTTTTAGATACTTGTATTGCTGTAACAATGGATTCAAATATCATACTCTGTATTTTACAAAGAGGGATGAAAGATTTTACTAGTGTATGAAAAGGTGTATGTGATTGTCACATGGATGATGTCATCAGTGATGTCATCAGTGATGTCATTTGAGATGTCATCAGTGATGTCACTGACCTTGTCATGAATGATGTAATATGTGACATCATCAGCAGTGGATTGCGGGTGCGCGAAATACAGTTAGTACAACTAACTATATAGGAGCAATTTCAATGGTTTTGTATGAGTAAAATGTCCAGATAACTATAACACCCCTAAAACGTATAGTTTTTCGAGTGAATTTTAAAGGTTTTTTAAATGCTAATTCCTAACTATATAAGGCCTGAAACCTAAGGTTTTTTCAGTGAATTTGCAAGGTTTTTAAATGCTAATTCCTAACTATATAAGGCCTGAAACCTATGTTTTTTTCAGTGAATTTCAAAGGTTTTTTTAATGCTAATTCCTAACTATATAAGACCTGAAAGCCCACCAGGAATCTCCAGTATGCGCCAGGGGACTGCATTGCAGAGGTGTAATTAAGCCACGCCCCTTTTTACACCTCTCTGCAACGCAGCCCCTGTGCATGTTTGAAGAGGGGGAACTAATTCCCCTTGCATACTGGGGGCCCATGGGGGCCAACTAGCCCACCTGGAACCTCCAGTATGCACCAGGGGGCTGCATTGCAGAGGTGTAATGAGGCTATGTCCCTTGTTACACCTCTCTGCAACACAGCCCCCTGCCGTGTTTGCAGAGGGGGAACTAATTCCCCTTGCATACTGGGGGTCCCTGGGGGCCAACTAGCCCACCAGGAGCCTCCAGTATGCGCCAGGGGGCTGCATTGCAGAGAGGTGTAATGAGGCCACACCCTTTTTTACACCTCTCTGCAACGCAGCCCCTGTGCATGTTTGAAGAGGGGGAACTAATTCCCCTTGCATAGTAGGGGTCCCTGGGGGCCAACTAGCCCACCTGGAACCTCCAGTATGCGCCAGGGGGCTGCATTGCACAGAGGTGTAATGAGGCTATGCCCCTTTTTACACCTCTCTGCAACGCAGGCCACTGGCGCGTTTGCAGAGGGGGGACTAATTCCCCTTGCATATTGGGGGTCCCTGGGTCATATCTGTCCAAACACCGATATTCCGAACGATTGAAAATGACTTTTCTTGAGAAACATTTGGATTTAGATTATCATGTCCTATACTTTGGAATTTTTGAAAGACTGACTTTGAGGATGCTATAAATTACTCAAGTCTGCCCGAATTGTGTGGGTAAAATTGATACCTAGTCACTTTGAATAAGAATGTACTTATGTCTCGTCTAACATTTAGAAGAAATATCTAGTTATATGACAACAGGATACCGACATAACTTGAAGGAAATAAGAACGCCCTGAAGAAGTTCTGTTGTACAGAACGAAACGTTTCGGCTGGCTGTGGTACATAAACTTAAGGAAAATAAAAGCATTTGAATATACACCAAGATTCAGCGCTTCAATAAGGACTCTAAGTGATATGATTTGATTGGACTTATTGTGCAAGTGGTGCTGTGCCAAACTTTGGAATATTCTCCACTACTCTCTACTACTTACTCTCTCCTACTCCACTACTCTCTAATTATCACTCTCTACTACTCATTCTCTACTACTCTACTACTCTCTCTACTACTCACTCCCTACTACTCACTATCTACTACTCACTCTCTACTACTCTCTACTCTACTACTCACTCTCTATTACTCTCTCTCTACTACTCACTCTTTACTACTCACTCTCTACTACTCTCTACTACTCACTCTCTACTTCTCACTCTCTACTACTCTCTCTGTACTACTCTCTACTACTCACTCTCTACTACTCTCTCTCTACTAGTCTCTCTCTACTAGTCTCTACTACTCACTCTACTACTCTTTACTATTCTCTCCCTCTGCTACTCACTCTCTACTACTCTCTACTACTCACTCTCTACTACTCTCTACTACTCACTCTTTACTACTCTCTACTACTCACTCTCTACTGCTCTCTACTACTCACTCTACTACTTACTCTCTACTACTCTCTACTACTCTCTACTACTCACTCTCTACTACTCTCTACTACTCACTCTACTACTCTCTACTACTCACTCTCTGCTACTCTCTCTACTGCTCTCTACTACTCTCTACTACTCACTCTCTACTCTCTATTACTCACTCTCTACTCTCCAGCTCTCTCTACTAGTCTCTACCTCTCTACCGCTACCTCTCTACCTCTACCTCTCCACCTCTACCTCTCTACATCTCTCTACACGCACACATATACGCATATGCATATATATGCATTTATATATATATGTATATATATATATATATATACATACATATATAAACATATATAATCTGTATATCTATATAAATACAAATATAAATGCATGCATATATATACATATATGCATACATATGCATGTAATTTACATGAAAGTTTAAAAAACACTAATAAAAGCAAAGCTAAAAAGCCACCTCATTACAAACAGAATGGCTTTAACTTAAACCAGGGCGAGATCTATTGCATTTTCATTGCTTGTTTACTTTGGTTCCATCAAGAAGGCATTCAGATGTGTCACACATTTGCCATAAATTCTGAATGTTAGCAATCTAGTTGCTCATTAAATCACTGTAGTAAAGCTACTGCTCACCAGGGAAGTCTGCTGCTGGTATTCAAAGTGCATGTTTCAGTCTGCATGTCAGAATTTTTTTAATGAAATAGAAGAGGATTTGAGAAGTCACTCAAAATGTGCCCCAATTTTTCTTTCTGCAGCACTAATCATACTTTCTATGGCAAAATATACCCCCTCATTTTGTTCCTTTTTAAGTTAAATGTTTTAAGAGTTACCACTTTATTCCAAACAAGAGGGCTTCAGGTGTGCCATACTTTTGTAATAAGTAGGACTGTTAGCGCTCTAGTTGTTCTTTAGAACACTCTGGGACATTCCGTCATTGGGCTATACTTGGGCTACATCTGGGTGATATTTGGGCTACATTTGGGCTCTTTTGTCTCTGGTGGCCATCTTGGGAGACTGTATGTCAGAATTTTTTAATGAAATAGAAGAGGATTTGAGAAGTCACTCAAAATGTGCCCTCATTTTTCTTTCTGCAGCACTAATAATACTTTCTATGGCAAAATATACCCCCTCATTTTGTTCCTTTTTAAATTAAATGTTTTAAGAGTTACCACTTTATTCCAATCAAGATGGCTTCAGGTGTGCTATACCTTTGTAATAAGTAGGACTGTTAGCGCTCTAGTTGTTCTTTAGAACACTCTAGGAGGCTGCAGTAGAACACAAAGGAATCAACTGACAGTCTCTGTCCTTGTTGGATGTACATGTTTTACTGAGAATGTCAGACTTCATTCTCACATGACTGAGAAAGATAATGTGAATTTACAGAAAATATGCTTTCAGTTTAGCTTATAGATCCCCTTCCAAACCACTGTGGGAAAAGCATGAGATAATAGTTTTCTTTCAAACATGATTCATGATATCACAGCAGAAGGCTTTTTCACATGGTAAAATCACCTTAGAACACACCACAATTCCTAAAATGAGTATGGTACCATCAACAAATGATTTATAATGTAACTAAAGTCCTAAAACCCTCTATTAAATACAATGCTTTTTAATGAGGTGCTATCATGTATATTGGTCCCAAGATGGCTGCCAACACTTGGATGAAGTGCCGACAGCCAATCAGATCAGATGTGTGGTTAGGCTCCGCCCAGATATATATATGTGTTTTTGAAGTTAATTTTCATAAAAACCACTGGAGCAATTTTCACCAAACATAGCAAAGGCTCATCTGCGTACCAGTCCCTACAATTTTGCAAAGTTTGGCGTTATTCCGTTCAGCGGTTCGGGCTGTAGACTTGTCAGACCGTCCTATGGAAATTAACATGGGGAAAACACGTTTTGGGAACCCCCTTTTTTCTCAGCCCCCACTTCACGAATCCCCCCGAAACTTTCAGGGAAGGAGCGGAGCTGGCCAAAATTTTGGAAAATTACACGCAAATTCCTCAACCGGAGCCAAAGTTATTCCCAATAGAATGTTGCGGAATTCCTATGGTAGCTAATCCTAACTATATAATATATATATATATATATATATATATATATATATATATATATATATATATATATATATATATATATATATATATATACACTTTAAATGGAGCATCAAGATGGTGGATTGCGTATTGAAAAAGGCAGTTGCATTGCCAAAACGCGTATCTGTGTTCTTGCATCTGGGGTAACTTGGACTCAATAAATAGGCTGGTTTCCCTGGAGCACAAGGGCCGGTTTTCATTCTCTTAAAGGAGTTTGGAACTTTTTTTTGGATACATTAGCGCTATTTCTGAGCACCACCAGCAATAAGGCAGCACGCCGGCATTGCCTTAGTTTTCTCTGGAATATATATATTACCTACTGGCGGTCGCCAGTAGGTAATTATAGTTAGGATTTTTTTCAATGCAAAATCTCAAAATTCTATTGTGAATAACTTTGACGCCGGTTGACGAATCTGCCTGAAAATTTCCTCAAATTGCCTCGCGGAGCTCCGGTCCTTCTTTGAAAGTTTGGGGGGGATTCGTCAAGCGGGGGCCGAGATAAAAGGGGGGTCCAAAACATGTTTTCCCCATGTTAATTTCCATAGGGCGGTCAACCTCACTTTTAGCCCGAACGGCTGAATGGATTTCCACCAAACTTGGCAAAATTGTAGGGACTGGTAGCCCGATGTGCCTTTGCTATGTCTCAAGATATGTGCTCCAGTGGTTTTTGAGTAATTTAGGTTCAAAAAAATATATACATCTATGGCAGCGCCCCGGTACGCACACCGGGGAGTGCACCGGGCGCGCCACGCGACTTGCGCACGGAAAGCGGATTGGCTCTCGGGTGTCTGTAAATATTCCAAACAGGCCGGAGCGGCCGCCATCTTGTGTCTCGGTAAAATCGAGACACAAGAGGTGGCAAAAACAAAGGGGGAAATGACCATAAGGGGGCAGAGTAGACCCCTCCTGACCCCCTAGGTTTGATGTGGGGGCTATAAAAGGGCCCCGCGGGGAAAAACATTTTTTTTTTCCATTTGTGCGGGGGGAACGCCCGGTACGCGCATCGGGGAGCGCACCGGGGAGCGTACCATGGGGAAAAAAGAATGACAGACTTTAAAAAAAAGAAGCCTTTTTTTATAAATTGGAGGTAGTTCTAAAAAGAACTGTTTTTTTTTTCTTTTTGTTGTTTTATATTTCTTTATTGTTTTTTGAACATTTTTTTACTTTTTTGGCTTTTATGAACAGTTTTATATTTTTTTGTATTTTTTATAGGGAAAAACAAAAAACAGGGATTTGGAAACGGCTCAACTGGAGCAAAAAAAAAAACCCAGGAACAAATTAAGGCTTCTTTGTGCATTTGTGGTTATCACCAGCAAGCATGATGAGTGTAATGCTCTGCTCACCATAAGTGATTAATTTCCCACAATGTACACAAACAATTTTGTATCCCCCAAACTTCGGTTGGATACTTGAAATCAACTGACTTGCTTCTAGACCCGATGGAGTGGGTTCTTTGGTTGTTGAGGTTGTGCCAGATGATTGGGGTAGGTTTTTGCAGAGTTCTCTCACCTCTGCTGCTGAAAAGTTAATAGGGTGCAAACGCTGCATATGCCGAATCATTGTATGATTCCCAAAGGAATATTTTTTTGTAGGGTTCCCCCTGGATAGCACAGCACCACAGATGAGACAGGTCACCTTTGCAGCGTTTACTTTTTTTTAAACCAGTTGGGATTTTAAAAAAACTCCCATATGAAGTGCTCCTTAGGTTTGTATGGTGGAGTGTTTTCTTGCAGGAACTGCCTTGTCCCTTCCTCCTCTTCCTCCTCCTTCTCTTCTTCTTGACCACCAATGAGATGTTCTGGTGGTCCTTGTGGTGGTGGTGGTGAGGCATATGATCCAGCTGCTGCTGCTACTGTAGACATTTCTGAGTAGAAATAGGTAGTAATAGCTCTGGAAACAGGTCTTCCTCACTCAAAGTACAAAGTGAGAATGAGGAAAAAAGGTGGGGGCTTTCATCATTTGGAAAAAAAACTGTTCTGAACCAATGAAAAGTGTTATTTTCAGGTCACAAGACCAGGGGTTTCATCATTATGAAACTAAAACTGTTATGAACCAATGAAAAGTGTTATTTTCAGGTCACATGACCCGGCGCGCTTACGCTACGCGCCCCGGGGCGCTTACGTATCACGTTCATATGCACGTGGGTGCTTCCGGGTGCGCTTACGCCGTGCGTATCACACGGACGCGGCTACGCAATACGTCATGATGATGTTTTCGTTCGCGCCAATAGCGCTAACGGGACGCTCCCCGGTACGCGCCCCGGGGCGCGCGGCAAAATTGCGCTGACCTGGGTGCTCCCCGGTACGCGCCCCGGGAGCGCACCAGGGCAAAAAAAATAAACAAAAATAATAAAATAGTATTATATATATATACAATATAGGATTCATTATAAAACATATTACATTTCATAGGTTTGAGGTCCTATATATAGTTAGGAATTAGCATTTAAAAAACCTATGAAATTCACGGAAAAAACCATAGGTTTCACACCAGTTATAGTTAGGAATTAGCATTTAAAAAACCTATTAAATTCACTGAAAAAAACATGGTTTTCACACCAGTTATAGTTAGCTGGAAATTTTACTGACATAAAACCATTGAAATTCTCACTCATGACATGGTCAGTGACATCACTCATGACATCACTGATGACACCATCCTTGTGACAGAGTGACAGACCTCCTTTCAGTGTAATGTAACCCTTGAAACACATATTTAAAAATAGAAACAAAAATTTTCAAAAAAATAGAGATACCCATACCAGTTACAACAACCAATTCAGTAATACCACCATCTATATACACATCCACTCATTCACCAACAGTTCTATATAGTCACTCATACATATACTCACTCATCATATGTAGTGAAACACCTATACATCCTTTTACACACCGACAGTCATCCAAAAGTTACTCACACACATACTCACACATGCAAATAAACTAATGAACATCCATTTATTTGCATATACAACTATATACACACTACCACCTTACTTCTAAAGAAACTTACACATACTTACTCTCTTAAACAATCACTTATAGAAACACATACTTATTTAAACAGGAACTCTTTCAATCTCTCACATATACTCACTTATATACATCAATACTCACATATACTAGATTAAAACATATGTAGTTACTCATAAAAACACTAGTGAGGCAGGCATTCACTCACTAACACACACATATTCACACTCATCCACCCATACAGTCCTGCACATACGCTGTCTTAAAAACACATACAAACAGTGAGTCAGTCACCAACCCATGCAGCCACTTATACACAAAGTGAAACACTGATACATATATTTAAAATATTTAAAAATTACTCGCTAATATATGTATTCACTAAGATACACTTTATAAGCCAGTTAACCAATCAATATTTTATTAAAAATAAACATCCATTTACACACTTATTTAAACATTTATTCGTCCATCGACCTTTACAAATACATATGTAAAACATATTGATATTTCAGAAAGACACATTCACTGGATGGTGTCATCAGTGATGTCATGAGTGATGTCACTGACCATGTCATGAGTGATGTAATATGTGATGTCATCAGCAGTGCATTGCAGGCGCGCAAGTTATAGTGAGTCCAACTAACTAGAACGTGGGAATTTCAATGGTTTTAGGTCAGTAAAATTTCCAGCTAACTATAACTGGTGTGAAACCTATGGTTTTTTCAGTGAATATATATATATATATATATATATATATATATATATATATATATACATATATATACATACACACACACACACAGACATGCATATAAAACAATATAAAAATCTGGCATACTCCTACGACGCATCCCCTAACCTAATTGTCTAGGGTGTTTATGTGCATTCTGCTAAGAATCCCCATAATGGATGATCCACACACACATTGTTTCAGCACAATTGTGAACTTTTCATTCTGTTCACTGTCCTAGTACTTCTAATAACTTTCACTTGCTTCTGTCTATTGATTATTGCAGCACAAGAATCACGTTGGTTCAATAATTATTGAAAACGTCCAACTATCCCACTGTGCATTCCTTGTTCATTTCTCTGAGAGAAGGAGAGCTTGAGTAACTGAGTGAAAGAGTTCTAGATCTGTTACCACATTTCCTGGGAATTCAGAGTTGTCATGTTCAGTAGTTGCTACCTGCCTAGGGTTAGGGGGGCTTATGGTGGAACTGTGAGCTAGCTGGCCTTTAGGACAACATATCCTGAGGGGGTGCATGGAATCAATATGGCATCATTCCAAAGGTTATGCTGTCCACAAACATGCAGTTTCTACTGTAAGGTGCAAACTACCCTGTTCCTTTGAGAGGGACCCTGAATTGTTCGACAACACCATTGGCTTGAGACCACAATAGTGTGCTCCAATGATGCTTGATGCCCAAGTGAGTCAAGAATTCTTTGAACTATTTGTCGTTAAGGGGAGGGCATTTATGAGACTTTAGAATTTGGGGAGTGCCCCAGGTTGCAAAAATGTTATTCAGAATTTCAATTAACTTTTCATGCCCGGTGGACGAGATGCTTTCTACCAAAGAAAAACAAGAACATTCATCCACAAGGACCATCAAATATCAGCCATTAGACTAGCTGTCTAAATATATCAATTACAAATCTCTCCTGGGCTTGGGCATGGAGGTAGGACATTGTTACTGGATGTTGGATGGTTCTTGATGATAAGCAGTTACAAATGTGTCACTTTTTTGGTTCTTCCTCAACTCTTTCATCCAACTTTGGAAACCACACTCTCTCTCTCAAGGCTCTTTTAGTGGCCACTATGCCACAATGTCCCTCATGAGCTTGTTCAATGGTCCTTTGTCTCAGACTCTTTGGAAGGATAATTCTCAACCCTCTGAGGATGATCCATTCCTAAGTTACTGCCAGTTCTTCCTGAATATTGTGGAACTTTCAGAGCTCTTCTCTTTTTTTGGTCTTTACTCTCCATGTTTGAGTGTCAATCAGTTGCTTGAGCATGGCCATGTGTACATCAGATTTGGTGGCGGCTGCAATCTGATCCACTGACAATGCCGGGAGAGTACTTGACTGTAGTATGAAATTCAAATATTCTTCAGCCACCAAAGGTTTTGATACGGTCAGCTGAAAACAAAATCGATAGAAAGTCGGCCAGGGTCTGCGCTTTTCCCGGTTTCTGAATAATGTCAGTCACATTCCTGGAGCTGTAGCACCCAGCATTCAATTCTTGGGGGCATCTTTGCCTCAGTATTTCCAAAGATTGTCAGCAGAGCCTTATGGTCAGTGAGTACTTTGAATCGTTTGTTGCATAAAGAAACATGAAAATGCTCTCAGGCCCACACGACTGCCAGGCTCTTTCTCTGGTTGGTAATAGGCTTGTTCAGTGTCTGACAGACACCTGGTAGCTTATGCAACAATATGTCTTTGCATATTCGTATGACTACTGCACACGAATGGTTTCTAGTCCTACTGGGCTTGCATCCACTGTGATCTCTGTGTGAATTTTGTGGTCAAAGTAGGCCCTGACCATTAGTTTCTGAATGGCAGTTTTGATATCTCAAAGTGTTTTCTTGCAGGCCAGCGACCACTGGAATTTTACATTCTGTTTTGTTAGTTTATGCAATAGGGCACTCAGTGTGGCATAGTCGCATATGTACCGGATGCAGTAGTTAGCCATGCCCTAAAAAGATCGCAGCATACTCACATCTTGCAGTAGTTTGGTTTCCGATAAGGGTCACAAGATATGCCACTCTCCGATAATATGTGGCCAAAGAATTTAAGGCTAGTTTTATGGAACAAACGATTAACAAGAATGATGGCTGGGGCACAATGTTTTTACACTTAATCACAATATGGAACACATAATAAACAAACAGCACTTGGGGCATGAATCTGCGATACCAGTCACCATATACACTTATGCGGGACAAAGTCTACAATTACAATAATAGGACATATCATTCAGCACCCCTACATTCTCCCATATATAACAAAAATTTCAAATGATATTTGTAATATTAGTTGAATCAGCAAAAGATTAATAAGTATATCCTCACACAATTCCAGGACTCACAGAGGAGTGGAAGACTTTTGGCTGAAGTTGAATTCAATTTGCCATAGGTGATGTTTCCGTTTCTCTTTCAAATTGCTGTGGGATCTTCTCTGGACATCCTTTGTTTGTGCTTCCTTTCTCCTTTCAGGCTTGTCCTTCTCACTTGCTCAACACACCACTTTGAAATGATTCTTTACGCCACTTCTTTTTGCAAATTTGTCCTAGTGCTGGACATTGACCATCATGGGCAAACAAGAGCCCACACTGGTAACACAGTTTCGGCATGTTGTTTGGTAGTATTTTGCATTTGTCAGAACTGGACTTGTGGTAGCTCCTGATTGCAAGTGTTTCACGGTGTGTTCACCCCTGCCTCCATGGCACCCAATTGGCATTCAACTTTCTCTTCCACCCTTACAGCTAGTAACATTTTGTTCAAACAGAGTTTCGCAGAGCATGCATCTCCAGAATGAATCAGACCTACACCCATATACTATTTTGAGGCGCATGGCTTCTTCATCACTGAAGTCGATAAATTTGCAATGTTTAATGAGGGATTCAAGACTTGCCACAAACTCATCCATTATTTCACCCACCTGCTGATGTGCTTTGTTGAAGATGTATCGCTCATAGTCAACATTTGGCACAGGATCAAACTTCTGGGAAAGTGCTTCTTCAACTTTCTGATAAGAGGTTGCATCCTCTCCCATGAGTTTCTTTAGGATGTCTTTGACTCCATCCTCAGCCAAGTTCTTGAGCTACTTGATGATTTTCCCATCATCCTCTTCTTCTATGGCATCCATGCAGTCATCAAAGTTTTAATTCTAGCAGCCCATCTAGCGTCAATATTCTGTTTCTTTGCGGTGTCAAATGGAGACAATGACTTTAGAAAAACTGAAGCAATGTATTTTTCCCTTCCCTCTTGCACCATGCTGCTGGACCATGCGCTATAGGGCACTGGCTTGCAAGGTGCTGACCACGCAGATGGATACCTGGGCAGGTGGTATAAGTAAAGCCCTAGGTGCGCACCGGCCTTGATGTACCCTGTAAATAAAGTGTTCAGATGGAGGGTGCGAGAACATCCACAAATCAGAGTAGTCAGGGTGAACATATTGGTCTATACAAGTCCTGCGGTAACAGATAAAACCCACTGGCTGTCAAAGAGTAGAGGGTTCACAAAATGTAAAGCCTGCCAATATGGTATAGACAAGACAGAATATATATCACCTTTTAATTTAAAAAAAAGTGCAAAATTAAGACAGCATGCCATTGCAAGATTGACTTTGCAGTATACATTTTAACGTGCCCATGTGCCCTAGTTAATGTAGGAAGTAGAATGCACCAGGCGCACAAATGTATTTTGCAGCACATATATGCAATCAAACATAATGACAATGACACTTAAAATACAATACATAGGGGTGAGTGAAAGCTCCTAAGGTACGATGTAATCGATTCAGTCCCAAAAACACTAAGAGGCAGAAATAGGGAGAAGAAATTGCGTCAATTGGAGCCTAGATATATACTATATATACTAGAACCAGACAGCAAAGACCCCAACAGTCTAAATATGGAAGAGGATCTGTTCATATTCCCCTGAATTCCTTTTTCATTTAATGAGGGAATGCAAAGCAGTAAAAACAGTTAAAATGACATTTGTTTTGTTTAAACAACAGTAGTAAGCTTGACACAGGCAGAATTAAAGTGTGACCGAGCTATGTTTCAATTCAACTAAACCCCTACTTGGGAAGTACACTTGAAAATGTGGCTTGGTTTATATTAATTTATTTTCTGCATGGTGTTAGCGTAGCAATATAAGTTGGTCAGCTATGTCAAATTGCTGTGGAAAATGTGTAACAGAGAAATGTTCCAGTTGGGACTAAATAGTTATAATGAAAGTGTACTCAATAGCATGATTAGACACATTGAATGATATCATGTAGTATAACATGTAGTATTTCCGGTAAATCCGAGAATATACTTCAGCAATGTGTAACAGAGAAATGAGTTACTGACAAACTGATCGAGATTTGTAATCTGTGCATTTTGAACTTCAATGTAACAACCCGCATTAAGCAGCAATGTGAAGTATTAACATTGTTTCCTGTAAATATTATTTTGCTACTCTGAATGGTAACAATGAAAACTGGTGTTTAAACTTTTATGTTCGTTGCCATTCTAAATTTTGTGACAAAGGCTGGTAAAATTATATATATCCGACGGAACAACAGCTGAATAAATAGTAATTTTGGCACTAACCTGGGTCTGTGCTCCACGTTTTTTCCGGGTGAGAAAACGCAAGAAACCTGCTCGTGGGAGTGGAGAATATATATATATATATATATATATATATATATATCTCTGAAGATCCTTTACCAGAAAAGATCGGAGGCCACACAAGGGGAACCTGAAGCAGAAGTTTCCTTTATTCAAGTTACAGCGGCGGCGGATGCATTTCGGCTGTATTAGCCTTCCTCAGCGCCCAACGCTACAAAGGACTCCTCCCAAATGTTCTCCTCCTGAGTTAATGTCTGCATGCACCTGGGTCCCCTCCCCCTCACGCTGTCGGCTCACCAATGATCGGTTCGTGTTGATTGTTACGAACCACATGTCCTAGCAGGCACTGTGTCGTCGTTGCAGAGATGGTGGTGTGGGGGAGTTTGGGAATACCAGAGGGTCGGTGCACGTTTTTCAGGTGAGTGGGTGGGTAAAAACTGCCTCGGGTCCCCTTGTACTGCAGCGCCAGTCCTTGCAGGTAAGTTCATGAGCAGGGGAAGTCACAATAACGACAGCACGCCCCGGTCGAGATAAAATACCTCTGTTCTCTCACCAACGCCTGCACCTCCTGGCGGACTTCAGGAATACCGATACCTCGGTCAAGAAAACTGCTGTGGGCAGTAAGCTGCTAGCAATTCCAGAGTCACTTAATGCTGCAGGGCCTTCCGTGCTGCGCAGCCAGCAAGCGCAGAACACATGACTGAAGATCCTTTACCAGAAAAGATCGGAGGCCACACAAGGGGAACCTGAAGCAGAAGTTTCCTTTATTCAAGTTACAGCGGCGGCGGATGCATTTCGGCTGTATTAGCCTTCCTCAGCGCCCAACGCTACAAAGGACTCCTCCCAAATGTTCTCTTCCTGAGTTAATGTCTGCATGCACCTGGGTCCCCTCCCCCTCACGCTGTCGGCTCACCAATGATCGGTTCGTGTTGATTGTTACAAACCACATGTCCCAGCAGGCACTGTGTCGTCGTTGCAGAGATGGTGGTGTGGGGGAGTTTGGGAATACCAGAGGGTCGGTGCACGTTTTTCAGGTGAGTGGGTGGGTAAAAACTGCCTCGGGTCCCCTTGTACTGCAGCGCCAGTCCTTGCAGGTAAGTTCATGAGCAGGGGAAGTCACAATAACGACAGCACGCCCCCGTCGAGATAAAATACCTCTGTTCTCTCACCAACGCCTGCACCTCCTGGCGGACTTCAGGAATACCGATACCTCGGTCAAGAAAACTGCTGTGGGCAGTAAGCTGCTAGCAATTCCAGAGTCACTTAATGCTGCAGGGCCTTCCATGCTGCGCAGCCAGCAAGCGCAGAACACATGACTGAAGATCCTTTACCAGAAAAGATCGGAGGCCACACAAGGGGAACCTGAAGTAGAAGTTTCCTTTATTCAAGTTACAGCGGCGGCGGATGCATTTCGGCTGTATTAGCCTTCCTCAGCGCCCAACGCTACAAAGGACTCCTCCCAAATGTTCTCTTCCTGAGTTAATGTCTGCATGCACCTGGGTCCCCTCCCCCTCACGCTGTCGGCTCACCAATGATCGGTTTGTGTTGATTATATATATATATTCTAAGAAAGAACAAACCCAGCCAGGCTCCTGTCAGCAGCCCAGATTCTCCACAGCACAGACGGAATCCAGACGTATTTTCTTCAAAATTGAGGTATTTTATTTCATTTAATTACAACACCATTAGTGCAACAAAGAGGACGGTCAACGCGTTACAGCGGATGCCTTCAACTGGACCATAGAGTCCTGCGCTCTAAACTGTCCATTTAAAGTGTATAAGTGCATAATTCCCTTCTTTAAAAATAGACTAGACTGTTAACCCTGTTATTCTATTCGTATCTAATGGCCGTTATTATTCATCATTTTTACTTTTTTTATATATATATATATATATATATATATATATATATATATATATGCACACATACATACAATATCCTTTCAGGCATAGAGTGCCGCATAAATAATGCAAAAAAAGAAGCGGAGAACTCTGGGTAGTTCCTAACTTTAGCTTTTTATCACTCCAGGTACAGTATTACGGCTTTAGATTGGCAAAAGTTTTAGTCCCTTTCTATCTCGGCATGGATGGCACTGTGCTGATCCTGTGCCTAAAATACCGTTGCCACCCAAAAACCCATATGCACCCTAAACCCCCAAAATAGCCTTGCCACCGAAAACACCATACACACTCTAAAATACCCTTCCACCAAAAAACCCATACCCATCCTAAACCTTAAAAATGCCCTTTCCACTCAAATACCCATACACACTAAACCCTAAAAATACACTTGCGTCCCAAAAACCTATACGCACCCTAAACCCTAAAACAAATCTTCACAACATTTTCTCTAAAAAGTGTGCCGGTAATTCCAGTTTGGCATGTAAAGTTTTGGGGTGATCCGTCAAGCGGGTGGCAAGAAAAAGGCAGGGGCAAAAAGTGTTTTTCCCATGTTAATTTTCAGATTTTAGACACAACTACAGCCCGAACTGCTGGACGGATTTGGTGTAAATCCATTCAGTAGTTTGAGATAATAACTGAAATCCAATTTTGTAAATCTAGGGACATGGATCCTCCACAGCTCCTCCTCGGATTTGCGAATCCACAGGATACTGTAATTGACTGGCCGCAACTTGAGAGGAAAGATGTGACTGCCATTTTCTCACCGGGACTCAATTTCCAGCGGGGCAAATAAAGTTAAAAAGTGATAGAAGGGTTTAGGGTAGAGGTACCCGGACACATGGTACGAATGGAGGGGTCTGTCAGGGACCCCTAAAGGTAAAACAATTGGCCAAAAACCAGTCTTTTCTTACCAAGTGAAGATGCGCATATCCTCCCTGATTCGGGTGGATTCGCAGAGCCAGACCACAATAAATAAAAATACAACCACTCACAGATCCACACAGACACTCATGTACCCACTCACAGACCCTCAAATCCACTCACACACCCACTCACACACCCACATAGTTTTCAAACAACCACTCACACCCACTTAAACACCGATACAGCCACTCACACACCAACTCACAGACCCTCAAACTCACTCACACACCCACAGAGCACCTCACACACATTCTCACACACCCACACAGCCAGTCCAGCCAGTCACATATACACACCCACACAGCCAGTCACATATACACACACACACACACACACACACTAAGTCACATACACACACACAGCCAGTCACACACACACAGCCAGTCACACACACACAGCCAGACACACACACACACAGCCACACACACACACAGCCACACACACACCCTCAAACACCCAGGATGCAGGAACGTTATAGTTAGGAAATAACATTAAAAAACCGTAGAAACTCACTGAAAAAACCCAAAGATTACAGGGACGTGGACGTTATAGTTAGGTTAGTTCAGATTTTACACACACTAAACAATAGAAATTTTGTAGATATAGTCCTAGTTATTTCAAGCAACTATAACTCGTGCCCTACCTATAACTCATGCCCTCGCCATGCACTGCTAATTACCCCATATATTACATCACTCTTACCATCTTCTATGACATCATTGATAAAATCACTGCAACATTTGCAGGAGAAATTAGTGATGAGAAAAGTGTACATGATGGGGGGCAAGTCATAGTAACCTTAGGGCACAAGTTATAGTTACTTGAGATAACTAGAACTGATAAATTTCCAATGGATTTGTGTGTGTAAAATCTGAACCTAACTAGAACGTCCCTGTAACCTTTGTTTTTTTCAGTAAATATAAATATATATGTGTGTGTACACATATACACACACACACACACACACACACACACACACACAAACATAATACTCTTACCTGTGAAATACATTTTCATTGTAAAGTCCTTAGTGGTAAAGGCAAATTCATGGTTAAAAAAATAATTGTAAAAACTTTTGTTGTTGAGACTAATTCGTTGCAAAGGCATTGTTCTAAAGAAATGCCATGGTTCCGGCATTGCGGTTAAGGCTGTTTCCCCTTATCCACAGATCCCACTCAACATTGCCAAATACCATGAGCTGTGGGCTATGCAGACTGGTTATTTTGAAATTTATCGACAACTACAAAAATATCTCTGAAACAACTATGGCCACCAAAATTGTATCCCTGGATTCAGATACTTTGGTAATGTGCCAAAGCAGTGCTGTAGGTGTGGAAGGTATGAGCACTTGGCACAGCATAAACAAAAGGCCACACCTTGCATTAAGTCAACACTGTGCACAGCCCTATCTAGCATAGAGACATGTCCAGTTTCTTTGACATGCAGAGTGGGTCTTCTATTTCTTATACTCTTCTATTTCACCTACTCAGCATCACACATAAACTATGATGAAATACTGATTTCATTGATGGTGTCACTGGTGATCTCATATTTGATATCAGATGATGTCATCAATACAGTCATTCGAGACCTAATCAGTGGGGTCACTGATGATGTAATTTGAGATCTCAAGTGGTTTCATGTATGATGTCACGAGCAGCGCATGGTAGGAGTTAGTTGTGATTTTCACAGCTTATCATAACTAGCGAAATCTCCGATATTTTCTTTAACTTTAATTTAGCAATACGTTTTTAACTGGATACATTTTCTTGTGCCACAATTTTATTTTAAAGTAGTTACTAGTTTCATAACATATTAAAAAGGTTTACATGGTTGTAAAATTGATGAGCTTATTTACCATTCCCACTTCCTTGGTAACATTTTCGCCATATCGTATGCTGGAAACAGCCATCTAGGAAAAAGTAGACATGAAAAAAGCCTTCAAACAAGACCATTTAAACCATGACGAAATTAAACAAAAAAAATAGCTCCATTTTTTAAGGCTTTGTGAAGGTTGTCTACCTCAAATGCATAGTCTGTTGTCCCAGAAGTATCATTTTTAGGAGCTGCAAGACAGACACAAAATTGTCACTACAAGTCAAGTAACAAATGCATCAGGGTTTCAAATAAAACAATTTGTGGCTGGAATTTAGGAGCGGCAATTCAACTGCAGTGTTGTATTAAGAGTTGCATGCGAAACCACACACACGCAAACCCACACACAAACAGGCTTGACAAGCACATATTTCCTTAGAATCCTAACATAACCATTTCAAATGTTTTATTAGTTCTATCACACATCACATAGTTGTTAGATGAAAACACCACATTATGTACTATGCATTATTGTTTCTAAAGCCTGCACTGTTTTATGTGGTGTGCTTTGCCCCATTATAAAATATGCACTGATGAATCCATCTAGTAATAGTTCTTATTTGCCATAAACTCCCATATGCAGACTACATGGATCCGGTTTGGCTATCTCAATGCTACATAAAGCACCTACACCAAAGTGCACCACACAATTACCCAGTCAATATATAGTTAACAGATCCCATGGATTGAACCCAATGAACCTCCGATATGACAAAACTGGATAACAGACACCCAATTGCATTTCCCATCCAACATTTCCTACTACAACAACTTTACCGTTATGCTTGTAATTTGCCTTACCCAAACTGAACACACAAGACAGAACCATGATACCTCAATAATAATATTGGGGTGTCCCAGTATCATGCAAAACCTGGGAAATCGACAGTATACAGAAAGAGGTTCTGCTGTGAGCGAAAACTACTTTTTAAATAAATTTGTCCTCATTAATTTAGGACTATCAATTAATGATACACAAACACACACTACTTACCATAAATATTACTACAAATGACAAATATTTCTGGGAAAAATATGGTGAAAATTGGATCGCGCTGCCGAGCACTACTGATTTAAACAGTACGCAGGAGAAACGTAGAAAGCACTGGTTGCTCCTTAAAGTATTGTTTTGAAGCAGAAGGTATCTGCAGTGTTGGAATGCCTTTAATTGGCTCATTCTTTTAACTGGCCTTGGGGTAAAAAGACTCCAGGGATTGAGGCTTTGATTGACTCTAAGTGGAGAGTGCGCAATCCAATTTTCACCATATTTCTCCCAGAGATATTTACAATAACAGGCTGAACTCTCTTGAGTTTATAGCCCTGATGAAGACCCCATGGTGGTGATGTCCATCCACACTCGTATATGTTAGGGGTCGAAACATCGACGTTAACTGTATAAGCGTTTCCTTCTCAAATAGACAAGTCCATGTTTTGAATGAAAATCACATGTCTATTTAGGGCCTCTTTAGTTCTTTTGGACGCTGAAACAAGTTTCTGTTTATATGTTATTTATGTTCATATTTTTATTTCCTAATATGTTGGTATCTGTGTAACTTTTCAATCACATTCGTATGTCACAAATCAATACTTTTGTATTTCTTGTCTTTTAGTTTCAATTTGTACAATGTGTACTAGTCCTGCCTTTTATATGGCTGAGATACCCGCCACCCCCTCTCAACACAATCCCCAAGGATGGGAAACCGGAAACAGTTCTGAACTTTTGGAAGGCGGGAGGGAGTGACCCTCCCGGCGTATTTATTAAAATATGAAACAAAATCAAAAACATTAAAATAACAGTTTCATATTATGTACAATTTTATTTCCACATTACGATGTTTTGGCTAACCTTAACATATTTCTAATACAAAGGTTCTCCTAGCCGAAACTAACATCCTACAAATACGTTTTAACTTAAAATTGTACATCCTAACGTTAAGGGCCAACGGCAAGGTCGTAACCGGTGTCAGATCCCTAACCAGAATTACCCCCTCACTTGCGAGGGGCGACCGCACAGAGGGCTGTACCTCATGTGCACATACCAATTTCCCTTGACTTGACGGGGGCCCCAATGAACTCGACGCCATTTTATGGTCGTCCGAGGACTCGTGTGAGGTGTCTAGAAGGTAGCGTAAACCCCTTCCCCACCCCACACAACTTACCACATCTGCCGTCGCAGATGTCCTGGCCCCGGGAAATTCCCAGGAGGGGACCGTAGCCCCTCCTATCCAGGGAGGGGCCTTGACCGCCTTCCCTTTCCTTTCGGCGTCCCATCCTTAGAAGGGACCGCCTCCCCGTTGAGGGGCCAATGGCCACCTCCCCCCGGGCGCTCCCATCCGTAATGGGTGACGCCCCCACCATAGGGATCTTCCAATTACTGCTCACCGATCATGACCTTACCGCCCGACCAAAATAAATACGACATTAACTAGCAATACTAAATTAAAAACAAAACAATAACCGCTTTAAGTATGACTATTGGAACATCATTGATCAACACTGGTGCAACAATACTTTATTCGAAAAAACATACTGTAAGGAATCATTCACTTTATTGCATAGTAAAACCACACTTTAATCACAACAACCTGTAAGAAATCGAGTTACCACATCAAAACTTTATTTCAAAACCACTTGCTGTCTCCAGGGGCTGGTGGGTGGGTCAAAATTGGCTCTTCGTTCCGTCTCGAGCTCACGTGCAGCGGGGAGGTGCAGCTTCAGAGCACAGGAACAAGAGGATGCTTCCTAGGCTTGTTGCTCCTTTTATCCTTCTTCCGGCGGGCGTAAACCCGCCTCTGCCCGCCTCCGGGGGCATGGCTGGCGGCTTCAGTGTCTAGGACAACCCACTCTAGGGCGGGAGAAAGCGCGCCCAGGCTACGCCGCTTCGGGCATACCAGCCGAGACTCGCCTCCCGCCCAAGATGGCTTCCCGGGGGGATCGGGGTACTCCACCATACGTTCGGGGGGACCGAGTGGTCGCCCCTTTCCATTATTGATATGTTTAGTATCACATATGGTATATGATTTTCGAATTTATCGTTCAAAATGTTTCAAGTCAAATTTAGTTTTTGTTATTTGTAGTGATGTTTATGGTCAGTAGTGTGTTTTTGTGTATCATTAATTGATAGTCATAAATTAATGAGGTCAAATTTATTTAAAAAGTAATTTTCACTCTCATAGCAAAAGCATGATACCACCATGAGCATAATACAGCTGCAGATCCTTACAGCTAGGAAAGCGTGGTCAATTCAAAGCACTTTTCCCCACCACACCAACCTAAATCATAGAACTCATAAACGTTGCCTTATATATACTACATCACCATGCACACAGCATGGCATCATAATCATACACCTGGCTAATAAGGATTGTTTACAAACAATGTGCATAAGCAATGAACAACAGACTATGGAGTTAATCAAAAAGAGAGCGAAGTTCTTCGGCACATTCTTCCATATATATATAGAGCAGTACAAATACTTTTATGTGTAGCAAACGAATTTTACTTTCATGCTAATAAAAGCAAACCATCAGTAAACTAAAAATATAAGAAACCTTTGTTTACGTGTGTTTGGGTAGCAACCACACCCAACCATTATCTGGAAATCATGACGCCATTATGTGGCCATTATGTGGCCATGCTAGTCAAGGAAGACCCAATACAATTACTCATAACATAACATAGCAGTACCTATACAATTAGTCCACAGGCTTTTCCAGAACAACTAATTTATAGGAATGAACCTACCTGATGGATACTATCAGAAAATGTGTATACAGCAATAAAATACAATTAGAGGGTGGGTAACAGACAAATGCCACTCTCTAGATTGGGAAACATGAGAAGATCTCTGGAATGGTTTTATTGGACAATGAAAGAGACACCCAGGCATAGTTTTTCCAAGCTAGGCAACTTCTTACTTGTATGGCCTTGAATGTTGGTTTGATATAAATATTGAACAAATGGCCTAACAGTGGCATAGCAGCTAATAATAATACATCTCCAAAATGCAATAATTGATGCTTTGGCAGACATCTTCCCAGTTCATAGTTTCCAAGGTGTCTTCCTGATCTTTCAAGTCCAAGCTTTAGGTTGAACAATGAAAGGCAAAGATGGAGAGTCATTACCTCTTCTAAAACATGATACGTAATTTCTCTTCAAACTTAAAAGAACAGGAGGTATGAATAGTTTAAATGGTAATCTCAGCCAAGGCCATGAGGATTAGTGACTAGTCATAGCTGATGCCGGTAGGGAGAAAGATCCTTCCTGGTGTCCCTCACCAGATAAGTGCCCTTGTGGTAGCTGCAGCCAATCGGTCTAGTCTTGGCTATTCTAACACAAGCCATCTAGGGATACCTCAGAAGACCTCGAACAAACTACAGCTTCCTCAGAATGTGGCTGTTAGAGTAGTCTTTGAGCTGTATTGGCTCAACCATGTGACAGAGGCTCACCGCAAGTTCCCAGTGGAGGAAAGAAGTGAATTTAAGTCCTTATGCTTGGTACATCGGGGTCTTGGTGCTACTGGTGCTCCTTCCATTCAGAGCTGAATTTGGTGGTACCTGCCCTCACCATTGCTTTTTTCAGTCTTCCACTTTAGAGCAACAGTTCCTCATTTTAGGGAGAGTCATCTAGGAGGTAGAGCTTTCTCGGTTCTGTCTCCAAACGTTTTGATCAGAGTGGCACTATCCTTTTCATGAATCAGGAGTTCTTATTACTCAACTCTACTAAAGCAGTCCTTGCGGCAAGATGCCCCCAGCTGGCCATACATTTACAGGTAAATTATTCATTAAAAAATTTTCATATTGCACTTCTAAATTATTTGCTGATCATTGGTATTGAGTTAAATGCACGGAGGGAGTTTGACTATCCAAAAAGGGAGCCCAGGTCTTTTTGTTCTGGAAAAAAAAGGGATCCCTGGAGCTTTACACAATGGCGAAAAGCTCAGCTTGGAGGTGGCCAAGGTGGTAAACATCCATTTTTCAAGAAAGAGGATATCCCTTAAACATCTTGGAAAAATCAGTAAATAAATGCAATGTCAAATCACGTACCGATCTATTGAAAGGAACTAAGAAATTGACTGAGAAACGTACAGTGATAGTATCAAGATACTCTACGAAAAGTAATGCTTACAAGCAAACCATTCTCAAACACTGGCAAATCTTATCGAATGAACCTGATTTTAAATCGATCTTTCAAGAACAACTAAGATTTGCATTTACCCGCAGTAAGAATATCCTAGATAAACTAAAATCAAATGCGAGTCTCTCGAAAATTTTTCCAGAAGGAACAACTTGAGACTCCTAAAAATACCGGAGGGAAAAGAAGGAGGAGACTTAAAAAAGTTCGTTGCAACCCTACTAAAAGACTCTCTAAACTTGGATGAAACTTTGTCTGAGATAGAAATAGATATTCAGAGGGTACACCGGGATCCGTTCCGCCTTAAACCGGGCAGGGATAAACCAAGGAAGATCCTAGTGAACTTCTTAACATATTCCTTGAAAGAGAAGATCTTGACCGCAGCCCTGAAAACCAAGACTTTGAAAGCCTCTGACTTCTCTTTTGAAGTGAGATCAGACCTCTCTAGAACAACGCTGGACAGGCAGTGGGAATTAGGTCAACGGATGGAGAAGTTCAGAAGCCTAGGAGCTACCGTGCAATTGAGATTCCCTGCCTTTCTAAGGATTATGTACAATAATAAAATGTACAATGTTAAGTCAGATGAGCTACTTGCCACTATTAGTGAACACGCAAACCCTCCTGACCGTGGGTGAAATTCTTGTAAATATTTGTAAATGAGTTAAAGGAAAGAAAAAAAAAAAAGGGGGGATAATGTGGGGAAATAAATAAAAGGAAAAGAAAAAAGGAAAAGGAAAGAGAAAGGGGGAAGGGGGAAAAAGGAAAGGAATAGAAAAAAATATAAAGAACATAAAAAAAAATTAAAAAAAAAAAATACAACAACACGCGAAATTATTAACACTTTGGTGAGGATACACAACTTTGTTATTAAAACACTATTGGGTGATACATTATAAAAGGTTACTAATTGGGAATTTCACTATAGATTTCCACCCCAGTATACTCATGTCAAAATCTCTGTGCTAATAAGTTGTAATGATATCTATCTTTTGATTCCCACACTATTCCCCAAATCTATACTTGGATATCAGAGTATTATCAATAGCAATAATATGTTATTATAGAATAGCCATTAGATAAGGGGCCTACAATTTTGCTTTATGTATCACCACTGCTTATATTTTAAGCATAGTGACCGTTAAATTGATTAATAATATGGACACTAGGGTATGGAGCGGGAGCATGTCAGAGACGACAAGCTGGCAAACCATCATGCCAGAGCAAGTCGGCAGGGGTTTTCTAGGGGAGGGAGGGGGGGCGGGGGAGTAATGCAAAATATAAAAATCCTCATAAACCGAATTTTATAATAACGAATAATATGGATCCAATTGTGTCTCAAAGTGACTGCTTGGCTAAAACAGAAAGAGATATAGCTAGTGATAGGTTGTCTCCCAAAAAAATTAATAGAGTTGAGGGCTGGGAAACAGTGTTAAAGAGCTTTACAATTAATGTCAGACATTAAATTCCTATCCTGGAACGTAAATGGTCTGCGTGTTAGGGCTAGAAGAAATAGAATTTTACAATACTTAAGAGACTCACCCGCGCAGATCATTGCGATCCAGGAAACACATTTGAATAAACAGGAGATTACTGATATACTTAAAAAGCTTAAATGGGTCAATAAATTTATAACTACGGATCACAATGCTAGTATTCGTGGTACCGCCATCATCTTTAAAAAATCAGCAAAGGCCCAGATTACGGGTTGGAAAACAGATGCTAGCAGTAGATGGCTGATAGTCAATGCTCAATTATACTCAAAGGCTGTTACCATCATCAGCTATTATGGGCCTAACCAGGATGACCCTTCTTATTTAAATATTCTGCAAAATCAGCTGATTTTTTGCTCTGACCCCATAATATGGGTCGGGGACTTTAATCTGGTCTTAGATCCAAAATTAGACAAATCTGCAACCTCTAGGGCCGTAGTACATAGCAATATGAGGGATACACTGCGTAGATGTATGTCGAATCTTGGTTTAATAGATCTATGGAGACAAAGATCTGGGAACACTATGGGAGTCTCATACCACAACTATAAATACAGGCATAAATCACGTATTGATTATGCCCTATTTAGTCTTTCTATTAAGGATCAGGTTAAAAGCATAACATATCTGCCTCTACATCTGTCAGATCATTCTGCTATTTTCTTCACTATAAAATCAGAGCAGAAGTCTACTCACATATCTTGGTGTTTTGACCGAACAATTCTATTGGAGGACGAGGAGAAAGAGTATTTGATGCAGGAAACGGTTTTCTTAATAGAGCAAAACTTAGGCTCTGCCTCTCTGGTCATTGTATGGGAGGCTTGGAAGGCTTTCATCAGGGGTTGTATTACAGGTAGGGCCTCATTCAGGAGAAAGAAATATGAAGAGGCAATTCAACATATAGAGCAAGAATTGACCCATCTAGAATCATCAGACCAGTCCCCCTCTGATAATCAAGAGGAGAAAATAGAATTAAAGGCCAAGCTAGACACACTATTGCAGGAAAGGTTAAATAAAAGATGGCAGGCAAGCAAACTTGCCCACTTCGAATACGGTGAATCTGCTGGAAAATTGCTGGTTTGGAAAATTAAAGCTGATCAGTCCAGAAACTTTATTAAGGAAGTGAGGGTCGCTGGGGAAGCCAATAGTAGGTCAACAGATACAGCCATTGGGAAAGCCTTTAATGAGTTCTTCCAGAATATCTACACAGAGGAACTTAATGCTAATTCAAATGAAAGGAATGAATGGTTGAATAATATAACTCTCCCAGAATTGGAAAGTCATCAAACTGAAAATATAGATAAAGCTATAACAGAGTTGGAAGTTTCCAACACTATTAAACAACTAGCACAGGGTAAAGCAGCGGGACCAGACGGTCTCCCAGGAGATTTATATAGGGTACTTAATTCTACTCTTACCCCAGTCCTTACGAACCTTTTTAACAACATAATGATTAGAGGGGAGACACCACCAAGCTCTTGGGGGGAAGCCAATATAGCTTTAATATTAAAAACAGGCAAGGACCCAGCCGAGTGTGGATCATATCGCCCAATCTCGCTTCTCAACAATGATTATAACATTTTTTACCTCAATCTTGGCTGCGAGATTGGGAAGCGAGATTGGGTCAATTATTCACCCTGATCAAAAGGGGTTTATTAGGGGCCGGCAATTGGCCGACCTAACCTATGACTTGGTGGGAGCCGCGGATATTACTTCAACTTTCGGCTTACCCCTGGCTATCATGACCCTTGACGCTACAAAAGCGTTCGATAGGGTAAACTGGGTATATTTAAATTTAATAATGGAAAAATACCATCTGGGTCCTAATTTTTGCAGGGCCATAGGGTTACTGTATAATAACCCTAGAGCATCCCTATTAATAAATGGTACGCGAACAACTCCTTTCAAAATTAGTCGAGGAACAAGGCAGGGCTGTCCCTTATCCCCCCTTCTCTTTAATTTATATGTAGAACCGTTTGCGCAGTCTATTAGGGAGGATACTAACATTCCACATTTTACTTTTTCGGGCTGGGAAAAGAAGATCGGTCTCTATGCCGGTGATATAATCATTTACACAACTGATCCCGCGTTGGCATTCCCAATTATTATAAAGAAAGTGGAGAATTTTGGAAAATTTTCGGGATATGAAATTAACGCAGGGAAAACCGAAATTGTGGCTTGGAATATTCATAATCTCAAGCTCCCGGTAAAATCTTCACTGAGGTACCTGGGAATTACAATTACTAAAGATCTAGAACACCTGGCCCAAAACAACTTAGCCCGTATTTCCCGAGAATCTCAAACCTTGATGAAAGCTTGGTCCTTCCTCCCGCTCACCATCTATGGGAGAACCAGCTTGATAAAAATGAGTATCCTCCCGAAATGTACTTTTATTTTTAATTCCATCCCGTTAGTCTTCGATACCAAACAGCTTGCAAAATGTCAGCAAAATATAAATTCATTTTTCTGGGGGTATAAATCCAGCAGATTAGCTTGGAAAAAATTGAGAAGGAGAAGAGAAAAAGGGGGGCTCGCATTGCCAGATTTGGAATATTATGCTTGGGCATTTCATCTGACCCACTCTAGGATGTTACTTAAGATCCTTTGGGAAAATGCAAATGGGCTTATGTACAAGGCAATGCTAATGGGTTCGGATCTTCCAGTGAATGGATTTCTCTTTAAGTTCGGCCACCAGAGGTTCTTTAAAAAAATTAGATTAAAGTCAATGTTGGGTACTTTAAAAGAATGGTCTCAAATAAAGTCTAAGATCGGGATAGGATACCTATCCAAATATGCCCCGATTTGGGATTTACCGGGACTAGCATCACAAGAAGCCAACACAGTAAAAAGAGTCTTGCTGGATGCAGGTATCACACAGTGGGGCGATCTCCTGGTGGAAAGATCAATCATAGATTGGGAAATTTTTAACTTCAAGGTAACATCATCATTCTCTTGGTTAGTGTACTTGCAATTAAGTAGCTGGCTTCGGATTCAAACTAAGAAGAAAGCAATGATGGGAGAGGAGAGTCTGTTAGAAAATATCCTAGTCGAAAGACCTCCCGGGAAAAAGGAAGTAGCACTCTTTTACTGGCATATCATAGAGGATGGAGAGAGGGATCTCAACCTCCCGGAAAAACTCTGGGGTCCGGAGGGAGAACCATATATGGAGGACATATGGGAGGAATCTTTTACCCTGCTCTATAAAATTATCAAGCCAGCATGGCTGAGGCGCAACCACTTTTTTAGACTTCATAGAGCGTATTATCTCCCCAAACGCCTGTCGAAATTTCAACCCGGGAAGTGTTGTTGCAAATGTTCTTTTCTAGCTGCCTCAGATCTTCACATGTTCTGTGAGTGCCCGAGCATTGCTACCTTCTGGAACGAAGTCAGAACAACACTTGAATCTATTCTTGGTTCATCTATCCCGTGCTCATGGTTTTTAATTATCTTTGGAATAAACGACAATATCAAGGGATTAGAGAGAGAATTTCTGTTTTACGCCATTTTATTGGCAAGAAGAGAAATCTGCAAAAACTGGGTCAACATAAACCCCCCAACACATGCAGAGTGGCTGTCTTCATTATATGCAACGTCAAAGCAGGATCTATCTAGATCATGTAGTCCTCGATCTTTGAGATTTTGGGACCTCTAGATCAATTGGAGAAGGGACAGTTAGTCAACCCGGGTTTTTTTTTTTTTTTCTTTCCCCGGGTCCGATGATTAGGCCTAAAATCTCTCTGTCCAAAGGGAGGCACCGTACAGCTATTGGACAACTGGCCGAACTGGTCTGAAGGGAGAATGTTCGTCCAAGCTCTGCTGGTGACATGGGGTCGGACTCTCTGAGTACTTGGAGCTTACTATTGGGCTTCTTGGTGCTATAGGGGGGTCTGGCCTCTTGTTCGTGCGGATAGGAGCACAGTTGGATCGACTCAATGGCTAATGAGGACAAACAAAAACAAAAAAAAAAAAAACACTAAAATCAAATGCACAAATAACGGACACCAATGTATTCAAAGGAACGATTCCTTGCCACAATTCCAACAATTGTCACGCCATCATCAAAGGCGTTACCATTAATCATCCTCGAGCAGGCACTCCCATTCGACTCAAAGTGATGGCCACTTGTAATTCGATGAACCTGATTTATTTACTCAAGTGCCCTTGCGGCCTTGTTTATGTGGGAAAAACAACAAGAAAAATTAAAATCCGATTATCTGAGCACAAAAGCAATATAAGAACAAAAAATGAGAAATCAGCTGTAGCTGTACACTTTAATGATCGAAGACACAACATTGCTCAACTGCAATTCATGGTTCTGGAAACCATCACCAGCGTCGACAACCAAGATGTGAATAGAAGACTACTACAAAAAGAAAAATGAATGGATTTTTAGACTTGACTCAATGAAGCCCTATGGGCTCAATGACCGTTTGGAATTCTCCTGCTATCTGTAAATGAACATTTGAAATGACTTTTCCTCCCTTTTGATCTTTGAATACCTTAGATTTGAATGAACTGTTTATTTTTGTGCTTTTTTCACAATTCTCACATTTTGTTCTGATTATTCATTTTTTATATCTATATCTTTCGAATCACCATTTTTACTTTACTATTTTTTATTTCACTTGTATCACTGTTCGACACTAATTACGACTTTACTAACATCGAGTCATTACACTAACCCTGTTCTAAGATGGCCGACTCGTTTTTAGAATGAGTTACCGTTCTAAGATGGCCGTCACTTTTCAGCACGTCTCTTTTCAGACTTTGTCAGTTTCTTTACCACCCGCTCACTAACATTTATCTAGCGGCGGCATTTTTATTAAGCTTCTGAGACTAGACGTCGAGTGGGCTACTCGACAGCATAGACCGGTAAGAATTTTAGACCCGTTTCTCACCATGGTAAAGGGCTTTTCCTTTTGGTACACGCGGTGTGTCTATCATATCGTTAGATTGCAGGTTAAATCTTAAATGCTATTAACAAATTGCATCGCACTGCAATTTCAGTTCACTGTGAGATCTCTCTCCCTTGCATCTGTTATTCCAGAATTTACGCACGGTTTATTTGGCTTCTCGGCTTTCAACCTCACTACATTTTCTGCACTTCCTTTTCAAATTAGTTACCCTAGCTTTTTCCTTTCACTTGTATGCAGGAATTGATACAGATTTATTAAGGAATTGATACAGATTTATTATGTGGGTATCATCTCTCACTTGTTTATTTAACCGCAGAATAACTCTCTCTTTTGTCGTAACTTTCATACCTCTTTGCATAGTGATACAGCTTAATATGTTACAGATGTGTTATCAAGCTTCACACCCAACCCGTGTTTTTGTTTTAAGGTCCTGTTCCCAACTTAACATTTCCAGCAGCACACAGACTAAGCACGAGTGGTGCCCTCCTCCATGTTCACATGTGTGGTGTTATACATCAGACCCACTTTCACATGGAGACAAATGAGGGCCAGAAAGACAACTTTAAGATTCAGCAGATCAATGAATTTAACAATGTCCTGATCTTGACTCTGGACAAGATAAGTGTTTGGTAAAGATCCTTTGAAGACCCACAGCTAACGTTTGCAGTGAAACAAATGTGAGGAAGGAGATTCTTATTACCTATTGTTCCCTTTATGTTTCTGGAAGTATTCATTAAGGTCCTTCACCATATTCAACATTGCTGTGAGGTCACTTATAGGCTATGATGCATTATGTAAAGTCTGCATTAGTTATGGGACATAGCTTTGACTGGTCTGTCAACAGGGACAGCAGTCTTACCTCTTGTTCCTATTGATTCTTTGGGTTTAATCAAGGGAGGTAGAAGGGGTTGGTGAACCCTGTTTTGGTCCTTATCTCTATTGCTACATTTTAAAGTCCTACAAGTCCCCTGCTTACAACTCTTTAAATATAACATACTCTTTGGCAAAAATGACTTTGCCAGAAAGTCAAGATGACTCATATTCAACAATCTATTTTTTCTTGGGGGACGAGTGGCGAGTGTGAATCCAGGCAGGGCTCTCATTTGACCCTCTACAGAGTCTGGGTATGGACCAGCAACTTGCAGCAAACCGATGTCCCTGATGAGTTGGGTATACCTTTGGGTGTGCATTAAATAGACCATTTATCAATACATGTCTCTGTTGTACCTCAAATTGACCTTGTAATGAGTCAACGGGAATAAGCTAATTTTCTGGGCCTACCGTTTGAGCTCCCCACAGATTACCAGTCATGCTCCTAGTGTTCGATCAGTGATCTTTGCCCTACTGTCTCCATATGTCAGAAAAATGGGCACAAAAGTAAAGGTAGGAGATCAGATCATTAAGCCAAATGCAGATTATTTTTTATGCAAGGCCATAGCCCTCACTGTGTCTGGTGCTCCATTTGTCCTTCTTGCAGTTCTTTATTGGTATAAATGATCTTTTAGGTCTTCACCACAATTTATAAACAAGGAGCTGGAGCTAATTTAAGTACAATTAACTCATAGGAGCACAGTTACATTTATATGGGGAAGTTATTTAAATTATTTCAAGGGGGCACTCGTAGATGATATGGGCACTTCCCCATACAACCACTGCCAGGAAGGAACTAACAAACTGCATTTGCTCAGGCCCAGTTTCTCCCCCACATAAAAACTTTATGCTTAGTCAACAACGTTATACTCAAGTCACAATGGCGGATATCAGGACGTCTAGGACCACAGCTATGCTTAAAATTGGGAAATACATGTCCAAATTAAGAGACTTGTAAGGGTATTGATGGTAGGACAGAGTAAGCACCACCTGGTGACAGCATCTGTTTCTTAAATAAAAGTACTAAAAAGAAGGTGCCTAGACTTGTACAGGGCATCCTGTGGATGAGGAAGGAGGGGAAGCAACCCCTGAGAGACAGACCTTTTTACACAAATGTGAAAGGGTGTCCAGGGGTTGTCATACTCTTGCTTGTTCATCTTGTCCATCACCACAGCAGTTAGTTTTTCCACTGTATAAATGTTCTGCAAATTTGACCCCACATAGATATGGGAGAAGGGGGAAGGAATTCAGGCAATTGACAAACCTGAGGTATAGTAAGTCTTGCTGCTAACAAAAGGTGGGAAATCAATCTACCCAATAATGTATTATGTGGATGCACTCTTGCCTCGGCTATGCTCTCAAACTTCATAACCTGCTCACAGATGCATCCCAGTAGGCCGACAATACCTCCAACAAAGTGATGTGGCTCATTCCACCCCTTGGATCAGACTTCTGTTCCCAACCCAAGGAAAACTCTGCCCATACGGACAGGAACCAACAGAGGCCATTGGCAGCTGTTAGTGTCAAGAGCTAGACCCTGGGCTATCCAGGGTTCTCTGAGGTTTCTCAGAGTGGGGGGGGGGCGGGGGGGAACTGCACTGGGTGTTGGGCACCATACTTCCACTCTCCTTTCCACTAGTCCAGGGATGGTAGCCTGAGACTGGCAACTCAACCCAGGTGCCACTGGGGTATGGGGTGAACCTTTCCTCTCCCTGCCACTCCACCTGGGCCACTGTGCCCTCCGTTTGGAAGTGGTACACACTCTGGGTGACCACCCCTCTTAGCTATTCCACTGCTGGTGGCAACTCATTCCCCAGAATGCAGTCAGTGGGTATCTGGGTACTAACTATGACCCTTCTCTGGGTCACCTCCCCACCTACTCATTCCAGGGATACCAGGGCCATGTGACAGAACAAGTCCTGCGCCCGAGTTACCCTACATACCGGCCTGCTAGACTGATCTGGGGAACCAGCTTTTCCACTACCATGGTCTGGCTTACACCGGTATTCCTCAGAGCAGTAACACCACAGTGAGACAGTGGGACTCCATTCACTGTGACCTGGTGGAAGTGACACCTCCCAACTAAAGGATGCTAGGGCATGTTCTAACACCTGTCCCTGGGGACTATTTACCCCTAAGGCCACAGTGGGAACTCCTATAGGGTTCTCACCAGTGAGTGGTTCCTTAGGGCAGAGTTCCCGCCGCTTGAATCCTAACTCAGATCAAAGTATTGGGCTAGAAATGGGGCGCCCTGGACCACCGCTCACCATAACCTCCTCCCGGTTTCTCAGAAGGGGCATGGGAACACTTTCCCCCACCACCTTATTATGGGACTTCTCTGGGCCTCCCTTGACTCTCCCCTGACTCTGCTGTGGGGACCCTGAACCACCCTTCTTGGGGTCACTCCCAGTTAGCTTTTTACAGACTCTGGTAGAAATCCAGAGGTCTGCCTCCTGAGTAAGCTCCCTGGGATCAGTGTGCTCACTATCGACTAGGTGTTGGTGCAGCTCTATAATACAGATATTAAGCATGTTCTCCCTCAAAATCAGGTTGTACAGTCCAGTGAAGACATCAACTTTGCTGCTCATCGCCCAACCACTCAGTGCCTTGCTGGAATAATCTAAGAAATGCACCCTAGACTGGTTTGGGAATGTGTGGCTGCCCTTGATCCAAAGGCTGTACCTTTCAGGGGTCAATCCAAATTTAGCAAGTAAAATGCCCTTCATGGGAGCTTACTACATCTGCTCCCCCACCTCTAATATCAGATGGGTGTCCCTCCTCGCTGTGGTCATGTGCTTCCACAAGCTTGCTCCCAATCTCTATCTGGGACACTGTCCAATCTGAGGGATACCTCATATGCTGAAAACCATTTATCTATATCCTCTCTCACCACACAGCTGGGCACAAGGTCTTGCAGTATGCAAACTCTCACCTCTCCAGTGGACAGTGAGGGTACGCCACCACATTTGTTGCTGGACTCTACGTGCTTGGCTTTGATGTCCAGCTCTCTGAGATTTTGCTCATGTGCCTTTCTCCTCTCCTCTAAGGACATCTTCTTCTCCTCCAGGGACAACTTCTTTTCCACCAGGGCCAGGACAGTCCCCTCACCTGCCCCTTTTTCAGCAGCCTCCTTATTTGCTTCCAATCATAATTCGACCAGCTGCATCCTGCCCCCCCCTTTCAGCTTTCCTGTCCTTCAGTTCTTCTAGGGACAAGCCGCTGGAAGACAATGCTCCCGGCAGTAGGGCACCCTACAACTAGAGTACAGCCCGAGGCAATATGCCAGCACCATCCGATGGAATAGGTTACCAGGCCCTGTGTTTTTGTTTATGTACTGACAAATGGCTTGAATTGTATTGCTTGCACTGAAAGCACCTGCTTTCAGCAAACCAGGCTGCAAGGCATTGGTCAGGCCATAAAGAAGAGTGCACAGGGCTTAGGACTATGTTTGAGAACCAAATTGGCAGCAAATCCGTTGTGAAAAGTTTATTTACATGCGAGCGAACCTGCAAGCACTTTTACAGACAAGAGTGTACATCATTACAGGCAAGGATCTGATACAATACTATAGAAAACAAATATATATAAAATACAAATCGCAGCTTAAATACAGTGTTGGCCGCACATGCTTTACTAACTTTTCCTCCAGGCATTGCTTTCTATTGAGGTCTTCCTCACACCTGAGTCCCCTTCACAAACACGCCCCCTCCCTGGTATTGTAGCGACAGTTTTGGGACAAGAGGTATTAACTTGGCAAGTGTTCTTTGTTTTACAGCAAACAGCTAGCAGTTTACAGGCTCTCTTGTACAGGTTTTGAAAACATCTGTAGTGAAATTAAAGGGTTTCGCACATGGTTGTGTAAATGTGTTTGTATTTATATAGCGCCTTCTATCCAGGAGGTCTCGTAGCGCTGGATTTATACCGCTGTGGAGCCCTTCCTGGCTTTCCTGTGAGATGTCCACTCCTGGGCACCCCCAAGGTTAAGCCAGGCATCCAAGCGCTGCTGGGGCCGTTGTGGAGATTGAGCAAGCTATTGCCCAGAGTCAGAGTGGGACCCATGATTAGACTAGGCACCGAGACAAGAATTATCAGGTCCGGGGAGATTGAGTCCAAGAGCCGCCGAGGCGGGAATTGAACCCTGGTCCCGGGCCAGACCACTGCAAAGTAGTTTGCACCTACTTTGAATTGCACTCTGTTATGCAGTAAGCAAGGGCCACTGCATCGTGTCCCCTGGTGTCAAAGATTTGCAGCTCTGTTACTGGGTGTTTAAGTTTCATTGGCTGAAATCCCACTTTTAAGCTGCTCATAAGAACACTGCAGTGTCCGATCCAAGCTTTTCTATATTTCATGTCTTGTCCCCACACCTTATTTCAATCCCCCCACTGCTCCAAAGAGTTTTGGGCTGTGGAGTCCCTGATGTCAGCCAGTCCCCACGGAGCATACCGATGGCGAGTAGGCGGTCCAGGGGAACAGTACAGCCATCCCGCGCGGACGTTCCGGATTGCAGGGAGAGAGGAGTTCAAGCGAGCGTCTCCTGGCTTGCTGGGTTCTATCGGGCATTACTTGTTCAGCATTGTGTGGTGAAAACCTTAATGGAGGACCCCAAGAGAGGTGAGAGAATTGTAATAAAGTGAGATTCACACTGGATTAAGTTCAGTAGGTTATATTTAATCAGCCCCAACCAACAGTCAGCTAACAACTGACAAACATGGAATTACAAGATATGGGAACCTTGGGATCATGTGGTTACAAACCCTAGGTCCTAACATGGAACCAGAAAACCCAGGATGACAGGTCATCACACTTCTCCCACTTAAACACTAAACAGGTTTACATGTCCAGCAATGAAGTAGGCAACAGAAAGAAAAGGTAAAGCAAAGAAGAAACTATCTAAACATAATCACGCAAGTGAACAGGAGGCCTACATACTCTCACACTCTTGCGAGAATAATTAGAACGCAGATCAGGAACAGCAACAGCATCATCACATTTCCTCTTTCCACCAAAATGAGAAACACGACTATTGTTCCAGATACGACCATCCTCCGTCTTTACAGCATTTTTGAAAATTTTCACAATGGTTTTAGGAACAGAAAACTTCGACCAGTTTTGACATCCCACAGGAGCCCTGATTTTTACTACCTCCCCCACCTTGAACTTCGAATCCTTAGCAGAATTTCTCCTATCCACATAAATTTTCCTTTTTCTCTGAAGTTCCAATTCCCTTTCTCTCCATGCACCCACCCCATTATCTTTTACACCCTTGTCTGCAGCCATCCAGGCAGGACACAAACAAGTATTTGGTGCTCTACCCTTGAAAAGTTCAAACGGGGTCTTTCCTGTGGTAGAGTGAGGAGAGAATCGATAAGCTGAAATTCTGTTCTGTAACTCTTTTCTCCAGTCCAAATTGTTAACCCTCGCCAACTGAATGCTTTCCTTCAAAGTTTTGTTGAGTCTCTCCAAAGCACCATTTGCTTCTGGGTGATACAAAGAAATCTTTTTGTGAACTATGCCACACTTACTGAGATACTACTCGACTTTCCCAGAACAAAATTGAGGCCCATTGTCAGAAAGAATGGAGTTCGGAAAACTCTCACGTTTAAAGATAGACTCCAAAAAGGAGATAACAGACTCACTTGTAATCTCCCTTACCAAACTGACCTCAACCCATCTAGAATACAAATCCAATAAAACCAACATAAATGGAGTTTGATGCTCGCATTGTAAGGGCCCCACAATATCAACTGCAACTTCATCCCAGGGGGACCTGGGCAATCTCCTGCAAACTATAGGAGAAGACCTCGTCCTCAAAACTTTATCACTTGCCTGACAAGAAGAGCAATCCCCAACAGCGCGTTCCACCAACAAATCGATACCTGGCCACCAGAAGTCCATTTGTATGCGTTCTTTCGTCTTGGAAATACCCAAGTGACCCTCATGAGACATGTCCACCAGAACACTTCTGAGGTTAATAGGAGGAACTAACCTAGTACCTCTCATGAGTAAACCATCTACCACTGCCAACTCATCAGCAATCAAAGACCACGGCTTCTTTAAAGAACGAGACCTACCATCTTCCAACAATTTAATGACCTCCAACAATTCCTCATCCTTACTCAGCTCCTCTCTCCAAGCATCTTCTTTCACCGCCCGAAGGTAACATCACACACCTTTAATTCAGCCTCAAAATCGTCAGCCAAAACCTCCTCAACATTTTCTACAACATCCACCAACCTAGACAGACAATCTGCCGAGACATTAGTTTTTCCTGGGATATATTCAAACTTGAACATAAACTCCTGCAAAGAAATTACCCATCTCCTTATTCTTGCCGAGATGGAGTCTAATCCCTTCTTTTCAAACACTTCCTTTAGCGGTTTGTGATCAGACCTAACGGTAAAGGAGGAACCCCAAACAAACTTCCTGAATTTATTCACAGCCCAATATATACCAAGCGCCTCTTTCTCTATGACAGAGTAATTCAACTCTGCCCCCTTCAAACATCTCGAAGCACAAGCTATAAGGACCTCCTTGCCTTTCCTCAGCTGTAACAAGGCACCCAGACCCTTACTGCTAGCATCTGTTACAATAAACGTTGGATCGCCTGGAACAAACGCCTGCAAATTTGGTGCATTCCTCAGATCCATCTTCACCTGATCAAACTCTCTGCTACACTCCTCAGTCCAATTAAACACAGCATTTTTACACATGATCTTCCTCAGATTAATAGTCTTATCTGCAAAGTTTCTGACAAACTTATTGTAAAATTCTGCCATGCCCAAAAATGATGAAACCTCTTCTTTTGAACATGGTTCCTTCAATTTCTCAATTGTTTCAACAAGATCATTTTTTGGACAAATGCCCTTCCTAGAGATATGGTGGCCCAAATAATCTAGTTCATTGACACCAAACTTGCACTTGCTCTGACGCAGAGTCAAACCAACTTCCAACATTTTCTTCAACACCAGGCAAACCCTCTCATCATGTTCCTGTTCGTTCTTACCCGAAATGAGAACATCATCCTGATAACATCTTACCCCCGGTATTCCTTTGAACAGATCTTCCATAATTCTCTGGAATACCGAGGCTGCCGAAACCAGCCCAAAAGGCATTCTTAAGAACTTGAATGCACCCATTGGTGTAATAAAACTAGTAAGCTCTTGACACTCTTCTTTTAGCGGAACTTGGTGATAAGCCGAAGCCATATCTAAGGTGGTGAAATAGCAAGCCCCATCTAACGTAGAAACCAACTCCTCTATGTTTGGCAAAGGGTACTTGTCAACTATTACCTCTTTGTTTAAAGCACGTAGGTCAACACACAGCCGAATCTCATTATTAGGCTTCCTCGCGACCACAATTGGTGCGAGCCACTCAGTTGCTTCTACTGGTTGTATAACCCCAGTCGACAACAACTTCTCAATCTCTTTACCCACAGCATCCTTTACACAAATTGGAATGAGTCTTACTTTAGCAGCAACAGGCACCGCACCCAACTTCAGTTTGATGTTGTGATTGTAACCTTTTATACATCCTAGTTTCTCACTGAACAACTCTTTATAGTTCTTAATGAACTTGTTCTCAACATTGTCTACAGCCTGTACCTGAATAACTGGATGAGCATTTGGATTGAGACTCACACCCAACCTTGCCTGATGAGACCAACTCAACAAGTTGTCACCCCTGTTTACCACATAAACTTTTGCTTCTGTATACCTCCCTTTATATTCAATGCAGTCAAAAAAGTAACCCATTATTTTTACGGGATGTTCTTGATAACCTGTTGGTCTTATATCCGGTTTACACAAAGTTTTTTTCTTCCCAAACACATTTTCAAACACCTCATTTGAAATAAAAGTAACATGTGAGCATGAATCAAATTTCATCAACACACTTGCTTCCCCAATCAACACATAATCAGAAGGATGTTCTACAACATCATCATTAATCTGAAAGCTGACCAACTTAGTCTCAGTCTTCATATCTCTCCCAACTCTTGTTCTACAATTTCTACCAATGTGTCCCTTTCTGCCACACACATTGCAATTGAACCTAAGAGCAGGACACTCTCTCGCATTTGCCATATGCCCATATTTCCCACATCTATAACAGGTTCCTTGAAAAGGAGTTGTGAATTTCTTACTCGACTGTATTTTAGAAATTCCACCATCAACCTCCCCTTTCAACCTTTCCTCCTCACACACCTCTTTTTTTTCTTCTCATCCTGTCTCTTCACAGCCTGACACACCACTTCTTGTGTTGAAGAACTACTTGGTTTTTCATCCTTTTTCTCCTTGCTTAGTTCCCCAATGCATTTTAACATATGTTCAACCCTTTTTGCAATACCTACTACTTCTTCAAGTGCAGGCTCATCCTTTAGCCACAACTCTTCCCTTATCTTATCAGTCACGCATCTCAAAACGAACCGATCCCTAATACGTTCTTCCACTAAACCTCCAAACTTGCAACTTGAAGCCAACTTTCTTAGAGCAGTAATGTACTCCTCAACACTCTCTTCCTTACCCTGCTCTCTTAACCCGAAATAGTACCTTTCCATGATTGTACTCACTTTAGGAAGATAATGTAAATCCAACTGCCTAGCACACACCTCATACTCATTCAATCCTCTTTGTTCTTCTTGAGGAATGACAGGAAGAGTCTCCAAAATCTCTTGTCCTTCTCCGCCCAAACAATGCATCAATAAAGCATGCTTCCTTTCACCACTCAAATTTGCACCACACACCCTTGCGTAATTTTCAAAGATCTTTTTCCATTTTTTCCACCTGATCAGTGGTTCACCCGGTTCCATCAGGAAGAAAGGTGGTGCAGTTACATTCTGCATTTTACAGCACCAATTCCACTCAAAACCCTTACACTTGTACCACTGTTAAATCTTTATCAACAAAGAACCACCTCCCTTCCCTCAAAAAGGTGTGCCCATCACCGTAGACAGGCTTCAAGTTCCTCAATGTGGAATCTGTCCGCCAAGCTCCTCCGACTTTTCTCTCCCTCGCGTTTTCACTCGTTTTCCTTACAACGTGTCCTTCAGTCCTCCTTCTCCATTGAAGTATATATTCTTATAATGCCACGCTCCAAACCGCTGCTTCAGTTGTATCAATCCTCTTGAAATGACTGAAAAAACGAATAAAATCGATAAAAAAAATCCAAGATGGCCGCCACTAATCCATCACAAACATTCAGACTTGTTTCCAAGGTGGATTGGGCTTTCTTTTCTTCTTTTTCAAAACCAAGTCAAAATGGCCGCCACAACATTAAATGTTTCTTTCTTTGGCTATTTGAGCTTGTTTTTTTCTTTTCCCAACCTAAAATGGCCGCTAGGAAACGATTGTATCAGTTTCCATGGGCGATCTCGCTTGTTTTTTTCTTCCATGAAACACGCCCAAACCAAGATGTCCGCCACCTTTTTCTCAAACAAAAGGACTTATTTCTTAGGGAAATCACCCTTGAAAATCAACGTCAGTTACAAACTCCGTTTTTTTTTATTTTCTTCCTAAAAATAATTGTAACAGTCTACCTTTGCCGATTTTCATCGCGTTTTCGATTTCCTCAACGTCCTTCAACGTGTTTCCTTCGCTGGGCCACAGCTGTACCTTGAAGATGTTGGTTAATCTTCCTTCACCAACACAGCTGTCACGTGAGATTTTCTCTTAATGTTCAGCTATTCACCTGTTGTTGAGGCTATCCTGCACGAGTGGATCCCATCCAAAAACGTCGCCAGTGTAATAAAGTGAGATTCACACTGGATTAAGTTCAGTAGGTTATATTTAATCAGCCCCAACCAACAGTCAGCTAACAACTGACAAACATGGAATTACAAGATATGGGAACCTTGGTATCATGTGGTTCCAAACCCTAGGTTCCAACATGGAACCAGAAAACCCAGGATGACAGGTCATCACAAGAATGCCTCCAGACACTGAACTGCAGCATGTAACTCCCATCATGGGAGCTCACACAAACTATTGTATGAAGTTGAATAAGCGCAGAGGTGCCCCTGTGCCAATTTATTTCTGTTACAATCGCATACGAGTTGTCTGCACTGTAGGAGAATTTCCCTAATACTGCATTGAAGTTGCACTGAGTAGTTACTGTAAACGGTGTAACAGAAGCGGGTGCCTTTGAGACTGCTACATGGTTCATATGCATTTACAGTCACCTTCATTTAAAACTGCACAACCTGAAAAAACTATTGATTCTTATTGTTTTAACTGTGGCGACTTACATTTAAAGTGATAGTTATGCAATGGTGACTATGCATCTAATGCGATACGTGACACCTGCATAATTAACAAAGTATTTATTAATATATGTCATTTTGCTCTTATGTTATAGAAATAAATATTTCCTATTTTTAGATAACATTGTGCGGAATCTCTTTTGTGGTGCATTCATGGTTTTACTGCTTTAGTGTGTTGCACAAACACTTTACACATTGATCTGATGATAAGCCTACCTGCTCTGTGGCAAGTTACCAAAAAGTGAGCATGGGTTATGTTTGGTGTGTAACTGACTTGCCCTGACTAGAGTGGTGAGTTCTGCCTGACTTAGGTGCATTCCCTAGCCAACCAGAAACCCCTTTTCTAACACTGGAGGTCTCAGGCTTCCAATAATTACTCAGTGGGGATCCTCGGATTCCAGTATTGATTCAGATGGTGTCCACAGAAGTCAAAAGGTTAAGAACCATTGCAGTAGAGTATTCATCTCTCATATAATGTTAATGGCTACTTGTATGTTCGTTTCTGATTCCTTTTGAGAACCTGTGCTGAACTGCATGAGGGACTACTTTACGAATATAGCCCTATCTGTCCTTTCCTGATGTCTCCTTCACATGTGTCTAGCTCGAATGTGCTACCATTGCATGTGCAGTATGTTAGATCTAGACATGTTAGCTTTGGCAATGTTTGTTACACTTGCACCTATTGGGAGGTAAGCAGACATTTCTCTCATCCAGTCTTTACATTTCATTACCCACACCCCTCCCCCCTCCAGAAGCTGATGGTAAGCGGAGAGCAAGTCAAAAAAAAATTTCTCACTTTATCCCTCAAAAAACTGCAATGGGAATGGGGGTGGTAACACCTGGTCCAAAATGCAGATTGCAGAACAGGTTTTTAGTGCCTAATTTAGTGAAACTGTAAATGATAGCCAGAGCCGTTGTGTGTCCTAAATTTGCCTTCTAAAGATATGGTAGTTATATATGAGATAAGGTAGCCGTTACCTGCGTTCTTAAATGTTTCACTTTTGTGGAACACCCGATTAATTATTCCTGGAAATCAGGGCACCCCACTGAATCGTTATTGAACTATAGGGACCCCACTGGGTCATTACTGAAATTTGGGGACCCCAAGCTAAGCACTTCCAAGGATTTGAACTGCAAAACAATACAAAAAAATCACGGAAAAAGGTACTTATTGAACACATATACAGATGATTAAATGTTTTATTTAATTCAAAACGAATATTTAAAAAACTAATTTAATGGATAGATTGGAGCTTTTCTAAATTGAATTGAGGCCACTTCTTGTCTATACTGTATTCTGTTTGATGCAACTGCATTACTCCCTCAAATCAACCTGAGAGTACTAGCTTAATTTTTAGCCTCCAAATGAAATTTCTTTCACATTTACAGATATTTAAATAATTTAAATTGTACATTTTGCTTTTCTATTTATATACACTTTATTAGTCTGTTAATATTAATTTTCTAAGCAGTTGCAGACCCCCTTGCGTGGGCTTTGCGACCCCCAGGTTTCCCCCAGTCACAGGTTAAGAACTACTGGCTATTCTACTTTAAAGGATGTTGCAAGTCACCAAGGAATTTTGTGACAATATAAATAGGGCTTCTGGTCTTATGGTATTTATTTTTTTCACATTTCCGTCTGTATTTATCCAGATTTATTTTTGGGGCATTTTATCTGTATTCATCCATATTATTTTATGTTTTGCGTACAAATGTAGTTGTAAAACTGTGCATTTCCATATTTATTTAACTGATAGACACAAACTCATACTTTGATATTTTGTCGTGTTTTTGCTATTTAAGTTGCCAAATATTACATAGCAGTATATCCACTGGCTAATATTAGCATTATACCACAAATGTAAGTTGATACATGCAGTTATATAAAGAAATGTCATCCTGTTTTTTGATTTGCCATGCTGTCTATATGCTCAGCTGTTGGGTTAGAATTCATGAAAGACATCACGAAGAGTCACTAAAAAGCAGCACATTTTCTGTATTTATCCACTCTAAAAAATACATTCAGACAGAACACACATTGTTTTCTGTCTGTATTAATCTGTAAAAATAAAAAATAAAACGGAAAACAGGGAGCCTTAACAATAAAGGACAGGGGCCAACTTGCAAAATCTATGTATGCCAGGGGGTATTTTTTTCCTTATAACCGTGGTCACACTATCACTGTTGTTGCAAAGAGCTCAAATCCATGGGGTCTTATTCCTTCATTTGAAACAGAGATTAAGGTTGCAGACATAAAATATAAAAGTGAAATGTGTAGTGTGAAATTAACCCGTTTACCGCGACGTGCAGGCATTCCACTTAGTAGGCGGGTCTGCGTTGGCTATTGGTCGTGCGCAGCACCCCAGTGGTACGCAACGGGTTAAACACACCTTAAAACCTGTTAGTAATTTGTTGCAAAGATTTTGGAATCAGTTCAATGTAAATCAAATGTTACAAATGCTATAGCTCAGAATGTGTAGAAACATGCCCAGAGATTCTGTCTTCCCTGTACTAACACACAGTGCAAAGAAATAAACAGGCTACCATAAACATTTTCTTACTGCGGATTACTGTTTATTTACTTGTTTTTGTTGTTCAAAATACATCTGTAAATATGCTCTGTGACCTGCTTTTCACCTTGTCTGCCGTTTCTGGCAACAGGTATTATTAAGTTAGAGCTCAACTATAATATAGGGAATAACATACCCCCTGCTGTGCATTATATACTGTATAAAATACCAGCTGACATACATTATAAGGATATTGCAAGTCACCAAGGAGTTCCAAGACCATATAGAAAAACAAGGCTAAAGGCGGAGTTCTTTTATACTGCTATGGAACACTGAGGTCACTTGCAATATCTTTATCATGTATGGCATTGGTACTAAATTCCTTATAATTATAATAGATGGCCACACCATCACCTTTCTCACAAGCTGCTTAAATCATTGGTGTCTAATTCTTTCATATGAAAAAGAGAGTATGTTTGCACCGAAGAGGAATAAAAATAGAATCTCCAATGCAAATTTGAACACAGCAAAAAAGTTTGTTGCAAAAGAATATTAGAAGTTTCATACAAGTTATGTTTTTTTTAAAGTCAAGTAGAAACACGCAAAAAGGAGTTGGACTTTTCTATAATTACATAAGTGCTAGAAACAAACATGTTGTCATAAATATATCCTTTCTTCTTATCAATGTACAGCTATAAATCTGGAGGACCCCCACGCCGGACTATGCTAAACACAGAGATGGCAGCAGAACCCATGGAAATCGGGGCAGTCCGCAACCCTTTGTCAAGAGAAGAAAGAGAGCAGACGGGCAAAGGGTCTGTGCATGTTCTGCGGGAAAAGGGACATTATGTAGGAGAATGCCCCTCTAAGCCCAAGTCCGCAGATGCAAATTTGCGGTATAAAAGAGTGGCAGTATCCACTTTATTTCCTGCTTTGCATTCAGGGGATCCCAAAGGAGTTAGAGAAGTCAACGAGGGTTGACAACTTCCCTCTTTGTCTACAACAGAACTGCAAGACACTGAATCACATATAGTGCTTTCTATAAGCCTGGAGTGTGGTAAACAGTTCCATCAAGTAAGAATCATGATAGAGTCTGGTGCCACAGACAACTTCACAGACAGCGGATTGGTAACAAATCTGGGTTTGCAGAGGGTGACCAGGGAGACTCCCGAAGAGGTATGGGCTGTAGACCGCAAACCTTTGAAGTCGGGGTTGATTGTTGAGAAAACGGAGTTAGTTTTGTTGACCTTAATTGTGGATAATGGAAGACATGTGGATGAGTTATCCTTGAATATCATAGAGGCCCACAATATGAGGTTATTTTGGGTATGCCTTGGTTATTTCACCATAATCCCTCCATTGATTGGAGACACAAGATGATACAATTCCTCTCTAAGGAATGCAATAGTCACGTATTTCCATTGGAACTCTCACAGGCAGTGACTTTGATGCATCCTTATGTGGTAGCCACTGCCGCAGAGAAGGAACAGCTGCCCCCCCACAGGGAATACGATTGCAGGATAGACTTGGTGGAGGGGGCCACGATTCCTGCGTGCAGGGTGTATGCTTTGTCTGTGCCAGAGACCAAACACTTGTGAGAATATTTGGACCATTACCTGGAGATTGGGTTCATTAGACCTTCACAGGCACGAACTGCCTCTCCACTTTTTTTATAACTAAAGCCAATGGCTATTTGAGGGCATGTGTGGATTATCGTGTGGTGAACAGGAACACTGTAAGAAACAGATATCCTTTGCCTCTCATTTCTGTATTGCTTGATCAAGTGAGAGAAGCCAAAATATACACAAGGCTGGACTTAAGGGGGGCATACCATTTAGTGCATGTCCGAAATGGTGATGAGTGGAAACCAGCTTTTAAGACTCGTTATGGCTTGTTTGATTAGACTCTCATGCCGTTCGGCTTTTGCAACTCCCCGGCGGCCTTTCAGTATTTTCTAAACGATGTCTTGAAAGAATATGTGGACCTATTTGTTGATGTGTATATTGAAGACATCCTCATCTATTCCGACACCATGGAGGGGCATACAAATCAAGTTATCAAAGTGTTTACCAAGTTGCGTGCACACAAACTATTTTGTAAATTGAGCAAATGCGAGTTCGGAGTGAGACAAGTGGAATTTCTTTGTGTTATGCTTTGCCAGAGGGTTTACACATGGCAGAGAGAAAGGTGTTGGCAGTGCAAGAATGGCCACTCCCCAAAACATACGAGATGTACAGTGCTTCCTGGGCTTCGCTAACTACTACAGTAGATTTATCATCCATTTCTAGCAAGTAGCCATTCCAATATCTAGGTTACTTAGGAAGGGTGTTAAATTTCATTGGTCCAGTGAAGCAGAGGAAGCCTTTACCTTTCTAAAGAGAGCATTCACTACAGTGCCTGTTCTTGCACATCCCAGATCAGAGCAGCCTTTTGGGGTGGAGGCTGATGCCTCGGATGAGGCCATTGGAGCCATCTTATCTCAAAGAAAGAAGAGCACGGGACAGCTGCATCATGTGGATTATTTGTCAAAGAAACGGACATCTGCAGAACGAAACTACACTATCGCCGAAAAGGAAGTGTTGGTGATAAAAAAAGGCATTCCAAGAATGGAGACAATATCTGTGGGGGGCTAGTCAGCCTATCATGGTATACACGGACCATAGGAATCTGCAGTACATGAGGTCAGCGCAACATCTATCTCAAAAGACAGATAGATGCGATGGATGTTGTTTTTTGCGGAATATGTCACCTTTAGTCCAGGAGTGGAGAATCGCAAAGCAGATTCTTTGTCAAGACAGGAAACGGAGGAAAACACCATACACGAACAGAGAAGAGAGGCCATCATTGAACCATCCAAAGTGTTGTGTGCCATTCGAGTGAAAAACTTCTTGGATGAAATCAGAAACTATAAATCTGTCCCAGAATGGGTGTTATGGGCTACAGAGGAAACAGAGCGTACAGTAACACAGGGATTGCCTTTCTATAACAACCGGTTGTATCTCCCTACTCCAGAGTTGCAAAAGAAGGCCTTTCTGTGATGTCATGCTTTATCATTTGCCGGTCATCATGGATCTAGTACGACCATTCAGCCGACACAACGTCATTTTTGGTGGATATCATTACGTAAGGATGTCTTGTCATGGGTGGCGAAGTGTGAGGAGTGTGCCAGAGCTAAGGAATGAAAACGTTAGGAAGAAGGGAAAACTCATGCAGGAGTACCTCACAGATTTCCATATTTATTGATCTACCTTTACAAATGAAATCTATTGAGGAAAGAAAAGTTTTGAGGAAAGAAAAGTTTTGTGAATTGTCAGACCGGACACAATGAGACGGCAAGGAATAAACATTAAATGGCAGTAGGGCATGAGTACCTCCTCGATGAAATTACGTTATGTCCTTTTGTCAGCTATCCTTGGAATATGTATTATGTTATGACATCAATAAAGCGATTTCATATGGTAATGATGTAGGTAGCTGTCATATATAATATAAGTAGCTGCTAATTCACTATAACCACAGAACTGCATAACAAACTTTGAGATAACCCTGATACTCCTCTCCAGGGTGCTGGAGCTCAGGACCCGTGCCCAGATCATCTACCTGCTTATCCATAGCCTCCACCTCACCCTGTTCATTTGTTGTGGCTTGCAACTGGTGGGCCTCTGAGGGCCTTCTTTAGCTCCTCCTTCTTGGAGTTCCTTTTTGCTGGCAGCCCCCCCTTTTTGCAGAACTATCTGATGTCCGCTGTAGTGTAGCTCCCTAGGTTGCTGAGCTCAAACACTGTGTTTGTAGGCAGAATCACAGGCACAAGCAGTCAGGTAAAATAGAAAGGAATTTGGAAAGAATAAAAAAATGGGAAATTAAGGAGGATTTAAAAGAAGGTTGAATCTGGTATCAAATTATTTGTAATGGGATTTTAGTGTTACGCTAATCCCTGTATGATACTGCACAGCCACAAGTACTGTATCCCACAACTGAGCATCAATGTGAGAAATTGGGTTGTTGGTTGAGGAAGGTCTGAGCTCTTCTCAATCAACAGTCACAATCCTAGTCAGGGTGAACCACAGAAAGTCACTAAATTAAACTGTGCTTTACCCTCTGAAGCTTGGCACAAAAGCAGCCTGAGGTAATTTGTAAAGTATGTATGCAGCACTCAAATAGTACAAAAGTGATAAGACAACAAGACAAATCCCACACCAATTTAGAAAAATAGTGTACAAATTTAAAACAATTATTTGACATCAAAATGCCAAAAATCTAATCAGTAAAACCAGTGTTATGAATTTTGAAAGTTTAAAAGAAAATAACACCAAAAAGCACAAAGCATCTGGTTGTGCCGGATCGGGACAAAGTCACAAGTTAAGGCTGACCACGATGGAGAGCAGGCCAGATACAGGGACCAGACTAGTCCCACTGAGAATTGTCAAAAAGAATGAGAGAGACCCCTTTAACCAAACCAGGGGAATAGGGTGCTACTAACAGGTAGAGACTAAAATTCCCTTGGTGGAAATGTATGTTAATACTGGGTTACAAAGTCCCCAGCAACAGAAAGAGAGTGTTACCCCATATGTTAGGTCATACACAGCTCTAAATGTAACCATACCACATGTCGAATATATATTGAAAAATATTTTTTATTAAAAATTAATGATATTTGCAATTAAAAAGCACAAAAAAAATTGTTAACAATCACACTGAAATAAAATTCACATAGAAACATGTATTGTATACATACATAACAAGCATTTGCAATGCAATAGGTCTCGCATTTACTAGAGTTTGAGCTGCAAGACCTATTGCATTGTAAATGCTTGTTCTTCTTGAGGCAATCTAAGCAAGCTGAGATATGTTTCCAAATCAACAACTTGATAGTACTCTACTTTTTTGTCCGGTGGAAATTATGAAGAACATGAACACCTTCTTTCAAGCATATCAGTAGCCAGGGGTCACAGGCTCCGAGCTGCCTAGTATTAGAAAATAGTGTGGTACGCTGGAATGGTTTCACAAAATGAGGCCAGAGGTGGACTAACATAGAAGGATATTGAGATTTTTACACCTGAAACGCCAGTATGGCTGTAGAAGTGTCAGTCGCCTCTCAGCCTTTTCTAGGATGTGAGTGGCTATTCCCATATTTAACAGCCCATTAGAGACACTGACATATTTACATCCATATCAATGACAGATGTGCCAGCCTACCAGGAAAGCTCTTGATTGTCAAGACTGCCACATAGGGCAGTCTTGCTCCAGGTGAAGCACAGAGATATGTCTGCCAACTCGCAGCCAGTGTATGCCATTCCATGTTTCCATGCGAGTACAAGTGTACTCCTGATATAAAGACTAAAGGAGATTCTGGCCTTCAGCTATGGCCCTCTCCCTGTGCCCACATAAATGAAGGCAGACACAGCCCACTCATGCGAAGCAGCGCTGTTTTCAACCATTGAAACGTTTCTCCTAATTCTCAGAACGTTCAGCACTGCTGTATCCTCCCACCCTTCTTCTGTAGGATGCTCAGACATCCCTGTATGGGTAATAGTAACCCACATGGGATATGCTCTGAAGCATTAACACAAGGTGCAGCCGATGGGCTTTTCTAGCAGCACCAAAAGAGACACACCTCATGGGTATATGAATTATTTTTTTGGACTGGTCTCTTGGGGTAGGGACCATGTCTAAGAACAGCCCACTTTCCTAATTCCTTCCTTCGGCTCCATAGGTCCATCTGGCAATCACAAAGTTGCAGATTTCATACAGTAACTAAGTGCTAGTGTAAGCCACCCAGTCAATAAAACCAACAGTGCATAGCAGAGCACATCTGCTCTACAGGCAGGGTATGCACGAGGCCCCACTCATCACCTCTGATTTCAAGGCAGGGTTTGAACAGGAGAGCACTGGAGTGACTACCCATTAGGATTTCATCAAAAGCCAGAACCACGCACTAAGTCTGCCGTGTTACCTTGTTTCACCACCTTTGTATTGCTCCGCAGGTGTTACCCTTGCTGGCAAAGTCCTGCTGAATGTACTCTGAAAAGAAAACTGTTGTCACTTTAAAGGTCCTGTAGATTGGCACAGGTGCACAAAGTTCGCTTATGGACCCATTTTTCCTCAGGCAGGCTGCACAGCCTACTTTCGAATATATAACCAAGATACAATTCCTTTGCCATTCATTTTGAAAAATGGCACAGTCTTCAAATTTGAAGCATGTCTGTAATCCGATATGAGAAATCAAATTGTAGGATTAGGTTTTGATTATCAATTATGCTTATCTTTGTTCTATATTATTAAATAGAGACTGGCCAAAGAGCAGATGCAGTATTCAGCAGAGCTCCTTCATGCTTCGGCTGGCTTCCTGATCTTCACATCCAATCACATCATTTCAAATCTAGTCGTCTCTGGAAATATAGGTAGGACTGCCTCTGCTTGTACATTTCATGTAGCGTCCAATGCTTGTTTGCTGGATTAGGGCCTGGCGTCCTTAACCATGCTAGCACAAAGAGAGGCGAGGAGGAGACGATCCAGGCTGCACGTCCCCTAAACAAACACTGGTAAACACAAGAGCACGGGTAGAGAACATACATCGGACAGGTCACATGGCCAGTCTTTCCCAACCCTAGGATCAAGAACTGAATCGGGTGTAAACTAGGGACGATACAAACTAGTAAAACATTTAATCAAGATGTAAATGAAACACCTAAAGGAAAAATCCACCTATGCCTTATAAAGTGGGAATAAAGCAAAAACTGTGAGTTGTCCAACTGGTTAACGTTTGGGTAGAAAATGAAAGTTCTGTCACTAACGCGTACAGAGGAGAGTGTGGTTCAGCCGTCTTTAGGTCCTTGTTTTCAAGGGAGACACAGAGTATGACAGCTCCTGGTGGACCGGAAGGAGGTGGCGAGAATGTGAGGTGTAGGGCACACTGAGTGAGGCACTTGAAAGAGCATGTGACGGTGATGATATTCGGGGCGTGGCCTCAGTGACAGGAGGACAGGGGTGTGGCCTCATCTGCAGCTCACGACAGGCGGAGGCACAAACATGGACTGATTTTGGGTGAGGTCGTCTTACTGCAGGATGCCATATTAAATATTATTTTTGATTTTACACGGTTTTAGAGAGCACAGATATTTCACATGTCCCCGTTAGGTAAACGTAGAACGGGAACCTGTTCACTCCAATCTTGTCAGCCGAGCAGTGAGGATTGTAACTGCACTTATGCAAAGTCGCTTAGTCGGCTCTGTATTTGCATTGATGCACATAATGTTACTTCAACAAAGACCTATAATTAGAATCTTTTGCACACATAGTTCAGTTTTACACACATTGCATTATGAAAGGACAACTCCTGCTTTTTCTGGAGTCAAATCTGACAGAACACGTCTTAGCTAAAATTAAAGTGACCATCCGAATTTTAGTTTGTGCGCTTGTGTTATTGTTGCCTCTAACTTTTGCTGGCTGGAAACCAATCAGTTTGTTGGAAACCTCAAAAGCGCTCTTGTGCAGCACATCAGATGATCCCGCGCAGTGCACCAGACAGAAACTGAGAACCCGGGAGTGGTGCTCTCACGCGCCACTCCGAGCCATGTGCTTTTAATTATTGCGCCCGTGTCTGGGCACGATAGTTGAAACCACATGCCCATTGGTGTCTATTACACGCACCAAGCGCTTAATAGACACCAATAGGCCATGGGCGGAGCAATGCGCCCGCCTTTGGCCTACTGCGTGCTGGCTTTCAAAAAAACACTCACGCAAAGGCCAATAACGTGCCACAGAAGGAAAGGCACACACTTGTGTGTGTGCCATTCCTAGGTCAGTCTGCTAAACACTGTTTTTCCCTACTAAATGTCTCGCGCTACACGAGCGGTGCTGCGCACTGCAACCCTTGGCACGAGACCTAAAAAGGACCATGTTTCACTGAGAAGCTAAAACATTATACTTAAAACCAAACTAAGAGAGAGAAAGAAAAGCCTTATCCCTAAGCTTTGTGTGTCACAAAACAATTTTACAGAGACAAAAACAGACAATACATTTTGTCAGTTAGTTACACATCCGAGTCCAATAATTTGAGCACTAATGCTAGATACAGTCCATCTTTCTTATCTGTAGGATTCGCTATTCACAAGGATTTTGTTGGATACAGCATCAACGTGTTTCGATGGTTCTATTTTATTGTCCCATCTTTATCAAGACAGTTATACGTCTCTCTTTCTAGGCACTGGTTGGTTGCCTTATTATTGGATTTTAGTCCTGTTGGCAGATACAGGATATTAGTTTGCATATATTTGACTCCACAGATTATGCAGCACAGATTTTGAGATAATTCTTACGATTTGACTGAACATTCTGAAAATTCCAAATTGCAATAACCATTCGTCTGAATAATTTACTTTCACTATTGGAAAAGTTTTCAGAGAAACATTTTAACTGCATTTTATTCCACAATGAACATTTCTCCTTATTATGGCTCTATCATATGGGCTCATATTAGTGTATGCCTCCGGTGACATGGAACCCTTATCGTCCCTTATTCCTCATATAAGAGAGGCCAGCCACTGACCCTCCCACTTCCAAAAGCTGTCATTATTATGAGAAGGAATATTAATTTCCTTACTTCAGGTCACTGAGTCATTAAATTGCTTTGCTTTGTGGGCATATCTTTAGCCATTAGTCCACGAGATCTACAGAATATATACAGAGGTACCAGCAGTGAGAAATCTCATTATTATGATCAGGTAAAAAGTTTTTGTATTGTATATACTTTATCTAAAATAACTAGACATATTCTCACCTCATGCATAAAGCGATCTTAATATTTGGAATTGTTTGCTCTGCAGTTCCTTTGTATTCTTAGTGATTCTCTTATATACACCTTGTATCAGAGTCTAGAAATAAATTGCTAATATTAGTCCTATCTTGTAACGATATGGGGTACTGGTAGTTCTTTGGTTTTTATATCGTAAACATACCTTTCAAAACTCTCTCTTTATTGTACCACTCTTATTTAATCACATGGCTAATATCTTCCAATTAGTAGCTGTCTTCACCTTAAAAACATTTTCCTGAAAATACAGAGCTAACATTAGTCCCATATTAACTGGGAGTATAGAATGTAATACTCATGTACCTATTATAGACCAACATACCTGTTGGTAGTCTTGCTTCTATTCTTCTGTTTGGTGACACAAAGCTTAGGGATAAAGCTTTTCTTTCTCTCTTTTAGTTTGGTTTTAAGTATAATGTTTTAGCTTCTCAGTGAAACATGGTCGTTTTTATGTATGTATACAATATATGTTTCTATGTGAATTTGATTTCAGTGTGATTAATAATTTTTATTGTGCTTTTTAATAGCGAATATTATTAATTTTTAATAAAAATATTTTTCAATATATTCGACATGTGGTATGGTTACATTCAGAACTGTGTATGATCTTACATATGGGCTAACACTCTCTTTCCATTGGTGGGGACTTTGTACCCAAGTATTAACATAAATTTCCACCATGGGAATTTTCATCTCTACCCAGTGAGAATTATGTCCTTGATGCAAGGCACCGTGTCAGTTCTGATGAAGAGCTACAAGGGCTATGATGCAAGGTCCTGTGCCAAATTGCGTGGCACTGCATCAATTCCGATGAGCACGCCAATCAGGGACTGTGAAGGGTGCGGTGCAAGGTCCTGCTTCGGGTTGGGCCAAGTTGCATCGGTTTGGATGGAGTCCAAAGTTAGGCTGGTATAACACCGTCAGCCGCATCTAGAAGATTCCAGTACTGGAGGAGGTACCACTTGGGGGTCATGACTCATTGCAGGCAGAGTCTAGATGCAGGTTTCAAGGGTGTTGGAACTGGTGATGTCTTTAGATCAGAACAAGAGGCCAGTCAACCAGCCCTTGGAGGCTCTTTGGTGATCCTGGGTTCAAGGATCAGGTCCAGTGTTCTGCCTCATGCAACAGGGCAGTCCTTCTTGCAGCATCACAGTTAGGCAGTATTTACAGCAGAGCTGTCCTCCTTCTGATCCAGAAGTGATTTGAAGAGTGGGTTTGAGAGCCCTATTTTTATTACCTGGTTCCCACTTTGAAGTGGAAGAAACCTCTGTAGTTTTCCCCCCCCATGAAGGTGTCGGGAATTTCCTGCCTCCCTGCCCTGGTCACATTCTTTTTGCAAGCACAATAGGCTAGTGTGAAGTTATTTGTGCGCGAGCTGAAGCAGTGTTTTGAAGTGCAAGTATGACTGTGCACGGTTTCGACCCCCTATCCTGCATTGGATGGCCCATCCTACGAACAGTCCAGTCTATATGAAGAACATTTGCACTCCTCGTGTGGACAATGTAGATCAAAAGATAAAAAGGTGCAATTTGGTTATCCCACCTGAGTGCGAGGAAATCAATCATGCAGTAGATAGCGCTATCCCAAAACAGTGGAAAACGTCACCAAATGCACTCTGAAGTATATTTCAATGATGTTGATCGATTCGTTTTTTTATTTTCATAAGCATTCTTTATTCAGATTTTTCTTTTTCAAATTTGTTGTTTCAAAACATAAATTTCATCATATTTTCAGACAAAACGCTCAATGCATTTCGGCCTAGCCCTTCTTCAGGGGATACTTTTCTGTAAACAGTGAAATACAGCATTTTAGAAACATAAATCAAGAGCTTAAAGTCATTTTAGAAGCATAAACATGTAGTCTGTTGTTTAAATGGTTCATAACCGGATGTGATTCACGTAATATACCTTATATCCCAAGGTGCACGTGCAGTGATGTCCCACATAAAGTGGTCATGAAAAAAGGAGATGCTCAGTGTTCAAAAAGAACCGTGAATCAACCTGTAGATCAACATATTGTTTTTCAAAAGAGACGCTTACAAGGTGGTTCAACTCGTAAACGAAACACAGAAAGTCACCCGACACCAAAAGTCAGTAACTAACATTTCAATCAGTAAATTCTTAACATGATCTTAAACATGGGGTGCCTCGACACTACTAGACCTGAAAGATTAATATGGGGAAATATAACAGCTTTTAAGTCTGATGTTCCACTTCAAACCAAACGTAAAAACAAAACATTTAAATGTTTGAAAAATACTCAGTCTCCATAGTTTCACAAAGTCCCATATCCCGTTTTTTGGCACGTTTTTCAACTGACTGAAAAATTAATAAAATTATTGGTCAAACGTCTATTGTTCTCCCGATGCGATTTCTATGAAAAATAATGAGAAATGTCTCTTACCCCCAGAGTTTTCTGAACCGTGAAGCCTCCTCGGGCGCTTGCAAAAAACTTTTGTGCTTGTTACCCCAACACTAGAGTAAATAATCACAAGTTCATGTGACCTCTTCATGGAGGTCAACAAAATACAATACAATACAAACAAAATACTGCGGTGTAAAGGCGGAAAAAAGACCCCTGTGTAAATAAAATAAACGTAGAATGAAGCATACTTGCTGGTCAAAAATAAGCAGCAGCGATCAGTAATTTTTGATCAGTAATATTTGAAACCTCACTTCAAAAAAGTGCACATGAATTATAGAGGTACCACCCAATGAATAGAGATTACAGTGGTCATTGTGGCCTATAACAACAATAGTACATGTCAAAATTCTGTTTGTTGAAGAAAAGAACGTTTGCACATTAACACATGGGGTCCCATGTAGCAACTATACCGATGTCACGGATAATAAAACAATGTAAATCCAAAGTATTACGAACATAGTCGCATATCCACAAACCCATAACCGGTCATAAATTTCAGAGAAAGCAGTTAAAGTCTACCTGATCATTTAGTCCTTTTTGGTGTCCTGTATTAAGGAAGTTGATCCAGTGTATCTCTCTACACAACAGATGTTGTGTGTTGTCTCTTCCTGGGAGTATCTGGGTTTGCTCCAATACCAAAAAGCGTAACTGACTAGGGTTATGATTGTAAGCATTGCAATGGATGGCCAGTGGGGATTTTGAGCTTTTAGTACGAATATTACTCTTGTGTTCGGTCAGACGCATCTTGATTTTCCTTTCAGTTTTACCCACATAAGCAAGTCCACATAGACATTTTATCATATAAATCAATTTGCTACTGTCACATGTGGCAGTAACCCTCAGTTTTATTTGTGTCCCTTTATTAGGATGCTGAAATTCTTTTCCTTTAATTATTGTGTTGCAATTACCACATATTGTGGCATGGTAAAGTACCTTTGTATGTTGGGGTTTTTTGATCTTTTTTCTGATTTAATAACGCTTTGATATTGCGTGTGCGTCAGTATGCAAATCTTGGTGGATTGGAGAACATTCCTTTAAAATCTTCTTCTAAAGTTAACAATAGCCAATGTTATGATTCTCTTTATTTGTTGAATTTCAGTCAAGTATTTAGAAATAAAGACCATTCTGTTTTCATCTTTTGGTTTAACTCCTTGTTTTAACACATTTTTTCTTTCAATTTTCACAACCTTTGATGCAGCTTCCTCTAAAATGTTTGTGGGGTAGCATCGCTCTCTAAATTTGGTAATAGTGTTCTTCATACTCTTGGAATGATTCCTCTGTGGAAGATATTCTTTTCAAATGTAACAATTGAGAATACGGTAGGTGTATTTTTTAAGAATATTTTAACATTTTAAAGAATGTTGGTGAAAACGATTGAAATGTAGAAGATTATTCCGGTCAGTAGCTTTGGTGTATACTGTGGTCTTTAGGATTCCATTTGAATTGTGTATCATGACATCCAGAAATGTAATTTGTTCCTTGTGTATAGAGTGGGTAAAACTGATTCTGTCGTTTATTTGATTCAAATTTTCGATAGCATGCAGTAAAGCTGGTTCCGATCCCTTCCACAAAATGAATATATCGTCGATATATCGTTTGTATAAGATCACATTTTCAGACCATTCTTGTTGGTTTAAAATATTGTCTAATTCAAATGGATACACAATACATAAAAATGTTCGCATAGGCAGGCGCTGCACAATTTCCCAAGGAAGTTCCAGAATAAAATATTCATTCTGCCACTTAAAGTAACTGTGATAAAGAGTGAAATGGAGAAGATCCATTAAAAATATTTTCAACTCTTGATCTTTTTCCGCCAACATTAAAAATTATGCAACTGCTTCTAATCCTGGATCATGAGGAATTGATAAAATCATCTCTTTGGTGTATCTCATTTTGTGTTCCTCTAGAATGTTCAAAAATTCTGTTGTATCCTTTACGTATGTTGTCATGGCTTGAACTATCGGCTTATAGAGGTTTGTCTAAATACTTCCCTATGGGTTCATGTATTGAATTGATTGTGGACACTATTGGTCTGCATGGCCGCTTTGTAAGAGGTTTATGTACTTTGAGAGTTCTGTAAATATATGGCAGTGCTGGATTCTTTTTGGTTAACAATTATTTTTCTTTGGTTCCGATGGTGCCCCTACTTACAGCTTGATCAATGTTGGTACACAAAATCTTTATGAATTCCTATGTAGGGTCTCAGTCTATTTTGGTGTAGGTTTTGGTGACATTGACGTGTTCATTCAGATTCATCAGGTAGAAATCTGCATCCATGTTGACCATTGCGCCATCCTGGTCTGCTTGGCAGATTGTTTTATGTGGATCATTGGCCAATTGTGTTAATGCCCGTTGTTCTTTTTGGGTAAGATTGGTGATTTTCGATTTGCGTTGCTTATAAATCCTCTCCATATCTTTTGAGATGACTTTTTCAAAGGCGTCCAGTACCTTATGACTGATAGGTGGTAAAAATGTACTTTTGTTCCTCAATCTCATTAATCTATTCTTGGGTTGTTCCACTGTTGTCTGTACAACATTTGAAAAGAAGTTTTTTAACCTTAATGATCTTAAAAATTTGTAGGTGCATATTTGAGCTTCTAATAGATTGGAATGGTAAGTAGATACATAAGATGTACCTTTCGGTAACACCATGGTTTGAAGGCCAAGAAACCGCATGGTGTACGTTGCGCTTTATAAATGTTTTAAATTAGAATTAGAAATTAGTCGGTGATCTTTAGTTTGGAAATGTTGATAACTACGTTTTTTGACCCCTCGTACTCTTGACCACTGTGTCTTCTTGTTGTTTTGACCTTTCCACGGCCCCTTTTGGTTCTTCTGATGGAGTTTAACCCATTCCTAAAAAAGCCCTATTTGAAGTGGTTTTTTGGGGTACTTCGCTTCATGTAGATGATGTTTTACCTTCTTTTCTGATTACCTGTCTTTCAAATGGAGGTCACCTTCTAAATTGAGATTCATCCGATGACGAGGTGTCACCCGTTGACCTTCCGGTATTAGGTTTTTGCTGTCGGCTTCGGGCATAAATGTCTGCCCAGTTGTAAACCTCTCCCAGCTTGTAATCCAGAGTGTCTCTTTAAATTTCCTTATTTTACGTTCATTAATCTCCTTTGTGTAGGTGTCTAATTGTTTGTTTATATCATCTAATATTTCTTTTAATTCCTCATTACTTAACATTTGACTTAATTCCTATTTGAGTTGTTGATCTTCTTTGTTTAAATCTTTAAATAATTTTGGCAACTCTTCGATGATTAATAAAATGAGATCAAGAGAACATTTGTTGAGCATGGCTTGCCACCTTTCTGTAAAGCGTGAATTGTTTTTGCAAAGTGTTGACTTGAGAGAGATGTGTAACCCCGTGGAATTTGTTGAGCTTTGTGGTACTTTATGAGAGTACTGGTGTGTAAACGTTGGTTTATTATCCTTTTTGACATGTACAGTAGGTGTTTAATGTTACTCTGTTTAGATCTGGTGCTGGTACTTGAATTTACTTTTCCTCAATCAATGAGTAAATTCGCTGTGTGTCTTACTCTGAATATCGAAATGTGTCTGCCCTTTGATCCGTTAGGTTGGATATGTCCTCATACAAGATTTTAATTGTGGGTGCGTGGTTCCATTTACTCAGAAAAATATTGAACTTATCCAGTCTATATAAAGATCAATCGCACTCCTCTTGTGGATAATGTAGATCAAAAGATAAAAAGGCGAGTAGGTGCAATTTGGTTATCTCTCCTGAGTGTGTGGAAATCAATTATGTAGTAGATAGCGCTATCCCAAAACAGTGGAAAACGTCACCAAATGCACTCTGAAGTATATTCCAATGATGTTGATCGAGGAGTTTTTTTTATTTTCATACGTATTTTTTATTCAGATTTGTTTCCAAATTTGTTGTTTCAAAACAAAAATTTCATCTTCAGGGGATATTTTTCTGTAAAGAGTGAAACACTGCATCTTAGAAACATTAATCAAGAGCATAAAGTCATTTAAGAAGCATAAACATGTAGTCTGTTGTTTACATGGTTCATAGCCGGATGTGATTCCGGTAATATACCTTATATCCCAAGGTGCACATGTAATCTAGAAATGAACCGTGATGTGTCTCAATAAAGTAGTCATGAAAAAAAGAGATGCTCAGTGTTCAAAAAGAACCGTGAATCAACCTGTAGATCAACATATTGTGTTTTCAAAAGAGACGCTTACAAGATGGTTCATCAAACACCCAGCCCCTCTACTGAATGGCTGTCTAGGAGGAATACACAAAGGCCAACTGCCAACTACACCTATTCATGTGACCCGGGTAACAAACTGCAGGAACCAAATGGCTAGGACAAGAAAATGCTAATTTTCTAAAAATAAAAAAGATTAATTGAAAAAGAGGGGTGGATAAGAGCCTCTATAAATATCCATCTACATATACATATACATATTCACTGAAAAAAAACAAAGTTTAAAGTAACGTTATAGTTAAGTGAATTTGTCAGCGACAACACTAACGTTTTGAACTAACAAAACCACAGAAAATCACAAGTTATAGTGAGCAGAGCTAACTATAACTTGTGCCCCTACCATGCACTGCTAATGACCTCACGACATCACTCACAACATGCTCTATGACATAATTTATGACATCACTGATGACATCTCAAATGACATTATTGAGTATGTGATAGAATGAGTGTGCTAGTTTGTTTCATAGCGGCTGGTAATTAGTGTATTACTTTTCTGCCTAATTTTATATAGCCTGTGTCCAGCTAATCATGCAAGTGTTTACAAAGCACATGTGCTCTTAACCCCTTCGCTGCGGCGGCTATTCCGCCGCAGCGCTAAAGGGGCGCGGCGGCCGCATGCTGGTGACGGAGCCGCTTCGTCACCAGCCGCGGTTGAGCTATGCTGGTGACGGAGCGGTTCCGTCATGACCCGCCCCGCTCATTAGAACGCCCGCGCAGGCGCGAAATCAGCGCCGCGCAGGCGCGGCGGCTGGGCCATGACGGAACCGCTCCGTCATCAGCACAGCGCACCCGCAGCGGATGACGGAGCGGTTCCGTCATCAGCATGCAAAGGGTTAATGTGTCATAGGTGTAAACACACCTAGCACATTATAGATCTTTGTATTGAAGAGTAACTCTGTGTGCAGGTGACAGTTGACTTGTGTTCATTATGTTCTACACAAGTTTTTGGGTACTGCAAAACATTTCCAGCAGGGCAAAGATTCTATGTACTATATACTAAGTATTGTAAAAAGCATTGAGTTATTAGACAGATTCGTCTCAGCATGACAATTTCTACTTAACAGACCGGTGCAGCAGGTACTAACCTTCGTACACGTGTTTGTTTTACTTCAGAATATGGGTTATCTGTAAAGTTTTCAACACAGTATGAAGACTGCAGGTAGTGTAATCTTTAGCACCTTCTGGCCTTGGTCATTTTGTGTAACTATGCAAAACTTATCCAAAGTGTGATTAGAGTGTACACTGCGCTTAGTAGATACATTTTAATACTCTGTAGTGTATTTCTCATGAGAATTTACTGTCTGCAAACAGTGTGGTACAGAGCAAACTCTCTCCACAGAGCAAACACTTAAGAGTACCCACTTTTCTACTCGAGTCTACTTCATTTCTCAATGAAGGTTCATTGACGGTCAGGGGTTTCATACAGGTAAAGATTGTCCATAGTAGGGCATTAGTTAGGTAACAGGGATTCCGTATCTGGAGTAACTTGGTTGTCCCTGAACAATTGTATACTGATTGAACACTGTGTGCAAGATAGGTTACCCTTTCATCTGTGGTTCATAGTCAACATGAACTCTGTTACCCATGAAGCGTATGGTATAGGGTTAATATTGCAAATAGTACTAGCTTCATTTACCTATGGGTGTTTTATGTATGATAGCAGTAAATAAGCTTCATATTATTTGTATCTATCTTGCACTTATTTTCATAGCTCTAATGGTACACCCATTTAAAAAGCAATGTGTACAAAATAAGCTTGGTTGGTGTCATCAGTGATGTAATAAATGATGTAATTTGAGATGAGTGATGTCATAAATGATGACATAGAACAGGTCATGAGTGATTTCATTTGTGAAGCCATAAGCAATGTATGGTGGGTGCACAAGTTATAGTTAGCTCTGTTTCTGCGGGGTGTTTTTTGTTCAAAACAATGTTTTTACAGTGAATTTATAAGGTTAAAAAAAACTATTCTTTTTTATCATACCTAACTATAAACATTAATATAACCTTTGTTATTTTCAGTGAAATTCTATTTTTTTTTTTAAAAAAGGTAATGAAATATTTAATTACCATATGTAAAAGTAACCCTCGACGTGCATGGCCGTTGACCATACGTGGCAGGGTGTTTGTTGCAGGACCAGCAGCCAGCCCCCCACATGCGGACACCTTTCTTTTTTGACAAGTGTGTGAAGTAGGATGAAAAAGGGACTGGCCCTTTTGCTGAGAATTCTCTCTGAAAGACAGAAGTGCATAGTAGTTTGTGGGGAAGGAACTCTCTTTTGGATGACGGCTGTGCATAGCATGTGTGTGGATGAACTGACCTCTCCTTTGAGACCTCTCAAATGACTGGTGTGCGTAGTAGTGAATGGGGAGAGACTGGCCTCTCCTTTCAGATCTCTTTCTCAAATGGCTGGTGTGCGTAGTAGGGTATGTGGACAGACTGGCCTCTACTTTGGCATCTTTCTCTCAGTTAACAGATTACATAGTAGGTAGTATGGGGAGTGACTGGCCTGTCATTTGAGACCTCTGTCTCAGATGGCAAATGTGCATATTAGCGTGTGTGGAGGGGCTGGCCTTTCCTTTCAGACCTCTTTCTCAGATAATGGATATACAGAGTAGTGCATAGGAAGGGACTAGCCTCTCCACTAAGACCCCTCTTTTGTATGATGGGTGTGAGTAGCAGGGTGTGGGGAGAGACTTAACGCTCTGCTCAGAGGTCTTCCCAAAGTGATAGGCATAAATAGAGGGTTCGGATTGTAATTGTATTCACATTTATATAGCACTTACTACCTGCGACCAGGCATTGAAGGATTTTTTCGGCATGTAGCACGCTACTGCGGCGGAACCCAAAGAGGATTAGTGATGATTTAGTATTGGAAAATATTAAATTAAATTTGAGTGAATGAATTTGTACTTGTAAAGCACACTGCTGCCCCAGCAACGGGGCGCCCTGGCGCTGAACTTATACCGCTGTGGAACCCTTCCTGGCTTTTCCCTGTAAAGTGTCCATTCCTGGGCATCCCCAAGGTGAAGCCAAGCATCCCAGTGCTGTTGGGGCCGTTGTGGAGATTAAGCAAGCTATTGCCCAAAGTTGCAGAGTGGGACCCATGATTAGAATAGGCACAGAGGCGAGAATTAGAAGGAAATTGAGCCCATGACCCGCCGAGGCGGGAATTGAACCCTGGTCCCAGGCCAGACCTCTGCATCAGGGTCTGCCGCTCTAACCATTGAGCCACACTTCTCCACGAGTGGTGGACATATAAGTTTGTTATTTAGATTGAAAAAGGATAGAAGAGGGAAGAGTTTGCATTCCATTCATATAGTGCTTGCTACACCTTATGAGGTTTCCCAGCGCTTTTCGGCAGGTAGCACGCTACTCTGGAACCCAAACAGGATTAATGGGGAATCAGTGTAGGGAAATATGAAATTTATTTGAGCGGTAAACATGTTAGTCAGTTAGCTGGATTGAAAAGAATAGTGGAGGTATAGAAGATGGATGGGTCTAGAAAGTTTTTTTCTTTGGAGATCATAGCAGGAGGAGGTGGTTTGGGGTGACTAAGGGGGAGGTGGAGGGGGAAAGAGTCAGAGGGAAAGGTTTAGAAAGACTTGTTTGGGAGATCGGAATAGTAAAAGAGGTATGAGATGATGCATGGAGGGGTAGTGGAGGGAACAGTCTAGAAAGGGTTATTTTGGGAATCATAGTAGTAGAATGGGTTTGGTATGAGTCAGAGAGCAGAGGTAGAGGATATATTGAGAGATGTAGGGTGAAAATTATGGTAGTGCATTGGAGAGAGTAGTAGAATGAGGTTCAAGGTGAGTCAGAGTTGAGGTAGAGGATAGATTGAGAGAGGTATAGGGTGTAATATAGGGTAGTAAATTGGAGATGCTGAATTAGAAGTAAAGTAATTAATATAAAGATGCATAAGTACATGGAAGGTATATATGAATAAGCAAGGTAATATATGTAGATTTAAGTTGTATTTAATAAACTCAGACTTTCAGGTGTTGCTTTACTTTAAGTTAATTTATTTGTTTTTATATTAAAAAAAAGAATTCAAAAGTGAAGCATGTGTAGATATATAGTTAAAATAAAGATGTACTTATTTATGCAGTTACCTATATATATGTTAAACATATAATAATATGTACATTTGTTCAGCAGAACCAACAAATACCTATATATTTAGACAAAACGATTATAAACGTTTATACAAAGCAATACACATATGTAAGTACACATACATAGTCAACAAAAGGCTTGTATACACAGGGATATGCTGTATATGTAGGTTTGAGCATGGTGGTTATGTGTATCTTCTGAATATAAGGTAGTTATCTGTGTCTCCTATGCTTGGGGGTTAAGAGTTCCATAGTTTGGCTGCTTGAACAGAGAAGGATGTGCCACCTATTTTTTTTTCTTGAATGGTGCCAATCTAGAGTGGAGGTTCCCTTGTTGAATGTATTTGGTAATTTTATTCCTGATGAAGAGCACTCCTGTTCCATGTATCGCTTTGTGGGTGATACAAAGCAGCTTGAATGTGGATCTTCAGGCAACCGGTAACCAATGTAGGGCCTTCAATGCAGGGGAGATGTGGGCTTGTGGCTTTATATGTAAGAGTAGTCTAGCAGCAGTTCTGAATCCGTTATAGTCTTTCCATAGATGTTAAAGGTGATCTGTGAGAGAGGCTATTGGTGTAATTGACTTTAAACAGAACAAAAGAGATAGTAACCTGGACCTTGTTTGGAAATCACAGGTGGAAGAAGATGTGTCGCAGAGTTTTTATGGTAACAAAGCTTGTCCACTTTGGCATTCATTGATAGCTTGGAGTTCATGGTAATTCGGAGGTTTCTTAATTCCTTTCCCAGATTGTCAGGCCATGAGGCAAGTGGGTCATAATTTTTCCAGTCACAACATACTAGTATTTCCATTTTGGAAGGATTCAATTTGAGATGAGATGACATCCACTGATAAACGGCTCAGAAGCAACTTAACACCATCTCCACTAAAGCTCCTTCCTATAGTTCGTATACTTTTCGCGATCCTGCTAGAGTCTTGCGAGATACAATTTTTTTTCAAAAACAATAAACACACCTTCTCTCAATATTAAGTTCCACAATATCCATTCCTCATAGTAGAGTGTATTATCTACTCCTTTTTATTATTTGCAATCCAACGAGATGGTTTAAAACAATTTTTAATACTGTACTTATACCTTAAAGGTCTTCTCTCAAAATCTAGGGGGACAGGATGCCTCTCTGCTGCCCCCTCAAAGTGTGTTTGAAATATTGGCGCTGTTGTGGAAATTAATTAAAAGTAAACAGTAATGGCGTCAATTTCATTTCTAAAACTCTAACAGCCAGCCAATTCAAGCGCTCATGGAACTCTCTGGAGCCTCTCACTTCCATGCGAGCATGAAGTCTTGTGGGAAAAAGGGGTTCATCAACTAATCACAGGGCTCCATTTTTGATTTTGCACTCTTGCAAGACTCTTGCGAGCCCTACTGCCAAAATATACATTTATTTTTTACCCTTAATTTCTCAAAAACTATGGAACTGAATTACACCAAATCATGTAAAGCGCAATCTGTAGATCAACATCTACCTTCGTGCCAAATTGGTGATTTCCGATCAGATGTTTTTGCTGTAGCCTGTCTTAAAGTAGTCTATGAAAAATGCAGGGAGACACTCTTTTTAGGTCTCGCCTACGCAGCGAGCATGCGCTGCATAGGAGGGCCTTTAGCTGTTGCTCTGCTCATTTTCAAGCACACACTTGTGCTTGTGGAGGCATCCACCTTGCGGGAGCAAGCAGCGGCACGCCACGAGTGCAGTGATTGAAAATGAGCAAACTGCTCTCCCAAGTGCACACGCGCGCCATTCGCAGGCTCACCTCGTCGACAATGCCGTGCGCGCTGTTTGTAGCGCGCTGCTTTCACTTTCTCCCTCCTGCTCTACCCGAGACCTCTTCTCACTGCCTGCAGTGCGCTACTTTAACTCTCTACGGCTTCCCGCCGGACTGCGCCCTAGAGTACCTGGACTTTTAGTCCCCCAAGACACCGCTGTCCCTACTTCTCAGGTCTTCTACAAGCACGGACTAACAGCAATGCTGTGCCATGATGTAGCGTCATAGATTGATACAAAGCGGCGCCTATCTTCCAAGCGGTTGCGCCCTGGGTTCTACTGGTGCTGGCAGTTACATTTTTTTAACCCATCACCAGTACTTTCTTGAGTCGCACTCTGACCAAGCCTTCCCGCTCTGGAGGAGCGCTGAGGATTATGCGGTTTGGTGCCTGCCTTCCTTAGGGCGGGACACCCCCTGACCGACACTGGCGACGCCTCTCCTCTCTCTCAGTAAGTCTTATCCGGTCAGAGTGATTTTCCATGGCACAAACCTCCCAGTGTACTCTTACGGGCAGTAATGACTCCTCCTTTTATCACTCGCATGGGAAAGCCGCCACTCATTCTTTTATCCCTTCATCACCACATGCCTTAGGTTTCATACCCTTTCATGGGGCAGTCGCTGCTCCTTCTTTTATCACTCCATCACCACTGCCTTAACTTTCATAACCGCAGCTCCCTCTTTTATCACCTCCTCAGACCCGTTCTTGTTCACTTTTGTGTTCGTACGGCTCAACGTGGCGCCTGGTTGCATTTTTAAAAAAATTTATTTAAACCCTATGGCGCGCCTTCACAGTCGCCATTTACATAACTTGAATTCCAGGGAGCCCTACACATTTAACAGCCACTTCAGAGTCCGTAGGAGAGGAAGCGGAAGCCTCCCTAACAGCGGAGGTAAGCCGCATAAAATAAGCTATGTTTCTGAGGCACCAACAGGAGCTCTCAAAGCAGCAGTCTCTGTCTGTTCTTTGTAAATAGGACATTCATCAGCAAGGCACTCACATGCACTCTTACGCTAGCTGTCTCTGTATGGTGCAAAAACACCCTTGGTTAACTGACCAGCAAAGCAGCAACAAAATGTTTTGGCCAGATCTTCATACCTTTATCTAATCTTCCCATAGCTGTTGAACTTGGTTGAATGAGCATCTTACTACTGCCTATAAACCTTCCCCCCCACCATCGAACTCCAGGACATCGTGCATTTTTACTTATCCCTGCAAGCACCCACCAAGTGTGTTTGGAATATCTTAAGTCCTTCATCTAATCTCCCCGCAGCTGTATGCAGCTGTATAACTTAGTGGAATATTAGCGTCTTACTCCTGCATACAACCCTTCCCCCGTCATCGAACTCCTGGAAATCGTACATTTTTATTTATACCTGCAAGACCCGCAAAGTGTTTTTGGAATCTTCAGACCTTGATCTAATCTCCCTTCAGCTGTATAACTTGGTGGAATGTTGGTGTGTTACTCCCACATACATCCCGTAAAACCCCCCGGACATCGTATATTTTTATTCATTTCTGCACAGCCCATGCAAAAGATTCATCAACTAGGTACTAACAGGCGCTCTTAAAGCAGCAGTTTCCGTAATGTCATTTGGTCTCATGGTGGAATGTTGGCGTGTTGCTCCCACATACATCCCGTCAAACTCCCGGACATCGTGTATTTTTATTCATTTCTGCACAGTCCATGCAAAAGATTCATCAACTAGGTACTAACAGGCGCTCTTAAAGCAGCAGTTTCTGTAATGTCATTTGGTCTCATGGGTGTACAAGTAAGGCAATATTCCCAAACTCTTCCAAGTAGTTATACGCCAGAAATAGTGGTGCAATTTTAAGTGTTTCAAATCTGATGTGGTGAGTTGCTTTTGAGTTTTTTATAACTTAACAGGTTTCAAACCACAACTGTTGATGCACTCCCTGACGATGGCATCATTAATATTCATGAGATAGATTGTGTTATAGACCACTTTGAAGTGAAATTGTATGAACTGACATTTAGTACATAGGTTTGTTTGTCATATTCCATATTGGTTGCAAAAATACTAGTTGCAAATTGTAAAATATTGTTTTGCAACCGGTATTTATTAGTCCTGGCCCATAGTTATTTTCCTATGCTACTCTTTACTTCTGCATTCTTCCTATACACCTTTAGTCTCTGTTAAAAGAGATCATTTGAGAGGTTATTGGGTACATTTACTAATTTCTTTACTCATTAGTAAAGAGCATTCAGCATATTTTATAGAAACATTGACTTACGTTAACAAGTCCCATCAGTGTCTTCAAGCATATTAAAGTATTTCTGTCATTGATCGACATGTTGCCAAGAGCAGCTAGCCTTCTAAAATGCACTGAATTTAAATTAAATATGAACACAGCGGACGCTAAAAGGGACTATATCACAGTAATAACCATTTTATTTTCCAAGGGTTCTCAAATTATTTGTTTCAGATCATGCCAGGATAAAAGGATTAGCCTTTCTTTCTATCCATAATCTATATAGAGGATCATAGTTTACGTATCTTGCTTTGCTATCCTTATTACAAAGCATACAATGTATATTTTACCAGACTGGTACCACACTTTATGTTGAAAGGCTACATCTGTCAGACCATCTTGTGTGACTATAGTGCAACTTTTATAACATTTATTAATTGATTTCAAAAATGGATTTCTTAAATCTAACACAAGATGTTCACAGTCTATACTCAGATTGTTGTAAAGAACCTTAAAATGTTACTAATATTGATACAAAAACCACATTTCAGTTGTTTTTCAACTCCATGATGTACACAAAGGTTGATGGGGGCACACAGGCAGGTATAACACAGGACCACCATAATTTGAGACCATGGTGCAACATATACATGCAACACTCAAACTCAATATTTGACAGAAAAAGTCTCCCAACAGAAATCCATTTTTTTAAGCCAGGTCTTATTTGATTACTACTTTGAATTACACAGGATAAATGGGAATTGGTTATTACCAAATCACAGTTTTCACATGCCCAGCATTTTCATTCTTGTTGAACCAAATTACACACTATTGAGGGACTGCTTGTGAACAGCATTTGCCATATTTGCAGCATACAAATACTCATGTTTTGATAAAGCTTTCCATAGACTTGGTTTCTCAGAACAAATCCCAAGCATGAAGCATTATGTTCTTTCTAGTATATGCTATTCTAATGGTATAATATTCATTTTGTTAAAAAACAAGTTGACTGGCTTAGTCTGTGAAGGCTGAGCAGAATTTACTTCAATACATCTGTGAATAAATGGCTCATTGCTAGTAAGGTGAGTTGCAAATTATATTTAAACTTTCTTATTGCCACAGTATTACAATTAATATAAAAGTATTATGTATAAAAGGGTATTACAAATGCTATGTCCATGGGGAGAAGCTTTGAAACATAATGGCTTAAGACCCATGAATTGGACATCATCTGCTGAATGCCAGCCCTCATAAACCTTTAACGAAATCCAGGCAGTCATTATCATATTTTAATGAGACTCTTAATAGTTTTGGCTTCTTAAATATCTGTGTGAAAGTCCTCATAAGAAAGAGATAATTTATTTTCCTAAAGAAATTGTCAAGATTTGTTAGATGTCTATTTGGTAATAAAAAAAATCAACTTTTCATCTGACATGCAGAACTATCTTACAGTGATTCAAAGATAAGTACTTATCTATGATATCATCTTATGTTAACTATGAAGTATAACTACTGTTTACCAGCTTCAAAATTAATAAATACAATCTGACTAATAAACAAACCATATGCAAGTATGGTAAGACTTTAATTTTTAAACCACTGGTTAGCATTTAATATAATTGAAGCTTCTGGGATGTTAGTGACAGAAATACAGAGACATATACCCATAGGTGGATATTTATATGACTCACACTACGTACTGTGCCTTATTCTCTTGCAATACATGTTGCAAAATAAGCAACTATAATGTTACTCACTTTATGGACTTTAGAAAGACAGAAATCTGATTTGACAAAGTCAGCTATTGAACACATTCAAATCTCCCTCTACCATTACTTGGCCAGGTTTGCCTAGGATTTGGCAGATTGAAATGAGATGTGTATAATTGTTCTAGACCAGCAAACTATCTTTAATGCCTATTTGGCTGATATTAGAGAAAGTATGGGCACAAAGGAATAATCAAGCTCACGTAATGGTGAGATTTTGAACCCTGGGTTATAGAGGGTTCAATCGAACATATTGGATTGATGCCAGTGAACATATCTAAAGATGGGGTACAATTTATTAACATAATCCCCCATTAACTGTTTCCAAACTCTATTTCAGATGTCAGGCACATCTTGGGAAGAAGTTTTGCATCATCAACCTAAGTATGTGCTAATATATGTTTGCAAGAGAACGTATAAAAGGACCTTTATGAAACTCCCTGAAGGTTTATTGACAACATGGCAAAGAGATTAACAAGCATTTGCAATGCAATAGGTCTTGCATTAGGAAAGTTTGAGCTATTGGTATTGTAAATGACAAATTTTGTATTTATGTGTTGGTTTTGAAAATAGCGACATTATTAGCTTTGTCATTTACAATGCTAATAGGTATAGCTTTCGCAAATGTGACACCTATAGCATTTGTAATGCAATATGTGTTTTATTTACGTGACTTACATGGATTGATATTGCAAATAAATGGCTTTTATTTATTTTTTAATAATACTTAAATAAAAGTTATTGTAATTTATAATGGCAATAGCTTAAAGTTTTGTAAATAACTTTTGTCAAGATTATGTTCAGTGTATTTTATTGTGACGAAAATCCAAGAATAGATGTGAAATATTAACATCTTTTTTGTGACATTTATAATAAAGCTTGAAACATTGAGAGAACATATTTGAACTAGTTGTTGTTGAATGGTTGCACAGATTGATGCTGTGGTGGCGCTGAGTGATGTTGTGGTGGCGCTGAGTGATGTTGTGGTGCCCCTGAGTGATGTTGTGGTGCCCCTGAGTGATGTTGTGGTACACCCGAGTGATGTTGTGGTACACCCGAGTGATGTTGTGGTACACCTGAGTGATGTTGTGGTACACCTGAGTGATGTTGTGGTACACCTGAGTGATGTTGTGGTACACCTGAGTGATGTTGTGGTGCCCCTGAGTGATGTTGTGGTGCCCCTGAGTGATGTTGTGGTGCCCCTGAGTGATGCTGTGGTGGTGCTGAGTGATGTTGTGGTGATGTGATATATAGAGTGAGGGCGATAGATAGAGAAAGGGCGATAGAGTGGGGGCGATAGATAAATAGAGTGAGGGTGATAGATAGATAGATAGATAGATAGATAGATAGATAGATAGAGTGAGGGCGATAGATAGAGTGAGGGCGATAGATAGAGTGAGGGCGATAGACAGATATAATTATGTGGCACTGAGTGGTATTGTGTGGAGTGTGTGTGTTGCATTCAGTAGAGTGTAATTATGGGGCGTGTAATTATGTAGCACTGAGTGGTATTTGGAGTGTATGTTGCATTGAGTGCAGTGGTATTGTGGCGTGTAATTATGTGGCACTGAGTTGTATTTGGAGTGTATGTTGCATTGAGTGCAGTGTAATTATGTGGCGTGTAATTATGTGGTACTGAGTGGTATTTGGAGTGTATGTAGCATTGAGTGCAGTGTAATTATGTGGCGTGTAATTATGTGGCACTGAGTTGTATTTGGAGTGTATGTTGCATTGAGTGCAGTGTAATTATGTGGCGTGTAACTGTGTGGCACTGAGTGGTATTTGGAGTGTATTGTTGCATTGAGTGCAGTGTAATTATGTGGTGTGTAATTATGTGGCACTGAGTGATATTTGGAGTGTATGTTGCATTGCGTGCAGTGTAATTATGTAGCGTGTAATTATGTGGCACTGAGTTGTATTTGGAGTGTATGTTGCATTGAGTGCAGTGTAATTATGTGGCGTGTAACTGTGTGGCACTGAGTGGTATTTGGAGTGTATTGTTGCATTGAGTGCAGTGTAATTATGTGGTGTGTAATTATGTGGCACTGAGTGATATTTGGAGTGTATGTTGCATTACGTGCAGTGTAATTATGTAGCGTGTAATTATGTGGCACTGAGTGGTATTTGGAGTGTATGTTGCATTGAGCGCAGTGTAATTATGTAGCATATAATTATGTGGCACTGAGTGGTATTGTGTGGAGTGTGTGTTACATTGAGTACAGTGTAATTATGTGGCTTGTAATTATATGCCACTGAGTGGTATTTGGAGTGTATGTTGCATTGAGTTCAGTGTAATTATGTGGCATTGAGTAGTATTTGGAGTGTATGTTGCATTGAGAGCAGTGTAATTATGTGGCGTGTAATTATGTGGCACTGAGTGGTATTTGGAGTGTATGTTGCATTGAATGCAGTGTAATTATGTGGTGTGTAAATTGCATTAACTAAAACAAATTTGCATGGTTAGGCAGAGAGGTGGACTCAAGGACCTCTAAATCTCATATAAATAAGTAGTCCAAATCAAAGAAAGACCAGGGGCGAGGTGGGGCATGCTACACTGACGAATATGCACGAGTGAAAAAAATTCTTCTACAAATCATGACTGATTACACCTGTACAACTTGAAACAGAATGCGGAAAGCAAGGTACCAGCATCTTATTCAGCTAGAACAATGAGGTCTTTTAAAGAGTTTAAGCAAAAACTCTAAAATGCTGCTGTAGAAAAAGACTCAATAAAATATGAAAACTGGTGGAGAAAGGAGATCAAAACTGTCAAACCAATATGAAAGCTAAGCAACTCATTCTAACAAGGTTAGCCCATTTCTATGAGATTAACACATGAAATCACATGAATGAACACAAGATTGCACTGGGGAACAGAATTCCTGATTACACAATACTTTCCTTAGGGTGATTGCTTCTAATTCGCTGTTCTGTGCGCTTCGCATTTACTGGGAAGAGGCAGGTTACTAGGCCCTGCAAGGGGTTAACAGTCAGCAAACAGATCTCATGAGGGGCGGACCTTCTAGTCCGTGACGGCGCCCTCGAGCACACACTAAACAGTACCTGGGTCCGGGATGCCGCGGACAATGCGGGGAACAGCTGTGGACCGGCAGGGCTCAGCAGGGCGCCTGAGGTAGGTCCGGCTCGTGGCAGCGTTGAAGAGATGCGGCGCTGGAGCGGGGCCTCCAAGGGGCTCTGCGGGCAGTCAGGGGTGCTGTCTGTTGTCCGGGCGTAGGCGGGGCTCCTGGGGCAATCTGGCGGCTCTCCTCCCGGTGGGGCTCTGTCCGGCCCGTGAAGGCGTCTCTAGCTGAGGGGTTACGGGCAAGGCGCCCCCGGCGAAGGAAGCGGGCGAGACCCAGGCAGAATCCGTCCGACGGGACGTTCACTTGGCGTGTGCTTTTCCAGGCAGGGGAAGGCTCTTGGGATCCGCGGCGCACAGCTCACAGGGGCTGCGGATCTCAGAGGCACAACGCACAGGGTCGGCCGGTACACTTGTACGGGCGGGCGCAGTTCAAGCTCTCAGCCAGCGGGGAGGCGGCGCAGTCCGGCAAGAGGGGGGTGAAGCGGATAGAAGCGGCCCAGGGACACAGTGCAAACACGGCTCGTGGTCAGAGCGGGTCACACAAGCGGGCGGCAGTCACGTCGGAGAACATTGCCGGTGGCCGCGCCCCCCACCCCCGTGTGCTTTCCCTCCCTGCGGGTGCCCGTGTTTAAGACAGTGTGCACGGCGCTGTGCTGGACGTGCGCGCACCCAAATCCACACGAAACGCTCGTAACACCCGCCTGTCCCTAATTCCCCCTAGACGGGCAGCTATACGTCTCTAGCTGGACGCATCCTTCGGATGCTAACCCAGCGAGACCTAAAAAGCTCACCAAAGTATGCTGATCACTTTCACTGAAACTTTTTCAAAGCTTTCCAATGACAATGGTACATTTTAAATTGTGTGATATAAAGCAGTGTGATATAAAGCATTGTGATATAAACAATTGTCATCAAATTTGTGTGTCCTCATGTAACGTAACTGGTGCTATGTAAAGCGCTCCGATACCCAATTCGGGTCAAGTTTGCGCTATATATAACTGCAAACATTTTATATATATATATATATATATATATATATATATATATATCTTGTTTGTGAAGCCTGGAGAGTGGAGAAGTGCTTGTTTTCAGGGCTTCTTAGTACTGACAGTAATGCAGAGCTTCTACTTTTACGGAGGCAGGAGGCTACAGAACGAATTCTGTGGTAACACTGTACCACCAGCCCTAGGCTGTACTACAACAGAGTGGAAAATAAATAGCTGTGGCATGTTTTAAAGTGTTATTTAAAAGTGGGGATACCTGGCAGCTCAAACTTTAATTTTTACCTTGATCTATAGTTTACAACACAATGTTATAGCATCCGTTATTTGCAATTTTAAAACAAAATGCAGAACAGCATTCCAAGCTTAAAAACTACTGGGGAGTAAAATTGTGTGGCCAGATTATTAACAGGATAATGTGCTGCATCTCTAAACACTTATAAATGTATACTTATAAAGCGCACAGCTGCCCCAGCAACGGGGCGTCCCGGCACTGTATAACGCTGTGGAACCCTTCCTGGCTCTCCCTGTGAGATTCTCCTCCTGGGCACCCCCAAGGTGAAGCCAGGCATCCCAGTGTTGTGGGGGCCGTTGTGGAGATTAAGCAAGCTATTGCCCAGAGTTGCAGAGTGGGACCCATGATTAGAGTAGGCGCCGAAGCGAGAATTATCGAGTCGCGGACATTGAGACCAAGACCTTGGGTCGGGACTTGAACCCTGGTCCCGGCCCTGATCTCTGCTTCAGAGTCTGCCGCTCTAACCAGTGAGCCACGCTTCTCCACTAAGGTCCATAAGGTCCCAAAGGCCAGACCTATTAGCTATGCCAATGCTGGTTTCCTTGGCCCTTGCTTCAAGGACCACCCTGAAACTTTCAAAGCACAAACTAGTCAAAAAGTAGCACCCTTTTGAGGAGATTCGTCAAAGAGGGCCAAAGTTATTATCAACATAAAAAAACGCAGCGATCCTAACATAACTACCTAGTGGCGACCGCCACAGGTTAATATGTGTTTAGTAAAATTAAAAGGTCGCGTCGAGCTCCACACCTATTAGTGCATTTTAAAGGAAAGACAGTTTGTCGATCGCAGCTGTGAGTTGATTCCATCACAATGGCACAAACTCAGTTTATTAAATATCCTCATTAGAACATATTTTTCGGTTGACTGACTTATCACAAGTGGTATAATATGGACAACCTCAAGACAGTATGCATGCCTTTTTACACACACCACCCATTTGCACAACTTGCATTCTTTTTTCCAGTCATCACTCATGTTTTATATTTTCTTTTCTATAGTTATAACTCCACTCGCTACGTCTAGAGTGTCATAGGAACGACACAAACATTTCTTCATCAAACCGTGAACGTGTTCGTTTGGGTGCATTCTTACCTTGAGAGTAAACGTGGGAATGAGCGGGACACCGACACCTGTTTGAAACAAGAATGCGCAAGATTGGTTACTGCTACTAAAGAAACGGAAATATATATATTTTAAACAGCAATTACCACGTTATCAAATAAATCTATGGTGTCAAGTACGGTCTCTTCTTCCCATCGCTTCCTATACAGTGTTTAATTAATGATAAAGGTTTACTAGAGTTATGGCCTGCCATCTAGTGGTCTTAAACGGTACTTGCGATTCTTCTGAAGCTCTGGTTTTCAATGTACAGAAGGGAATGATATGAAACAATAAGGTAGAAACAAGCATTGGCAACGCCAACATATCTAATTCCAGTCCTGTTTGTAGTTGTATGTGCTAGCTCATCATTAAAGCCAGCTCTATCTTCGGTGGTGGTGATAGGAGGTGGTGGCACTATGGTTGTCAGATGGTGATAGCAATGGTAGTGGCAGTGTTGCTGGTAATGTTAGTAGTGAAGGTGGTGTTGATAATCATGGTGGTGTTAAGTATGGCGGTAGTAATTCTGGTAGTGGTGGCAGCAGGAAAGGGGATGGCTGTAATGGTGGAGGTGGTCTTGGTGGTAGAGGTAATTGTGGTGTTAATGATGGTGGTGATAGTGTAAATGTTAGTAATGATACTGGTGGTAACTGTTGGTAACCAAGGTGACAATGATAATTGTTATTTAATGGTTATAGTGGTAGCTGTAATGATGGTAGTGATAATGGTGGTTGTCGTATTGACAGAAAAAGAAATCTACTGTGCGAAAAGCAAAAAAAGCAATTAGGTGGCCATCTAAAGGTCAGGTTACAACTCAAGTACTGACAAAATTATGAAAAAAGCTATTGTTGCAAAGAAAAAATAATTGAGTTTCTTCAGATGGAGAGTGCATGACTGCCGAAGTAAGCTAAAGTTGGAGTAATGAAGATTACCAGTAAGTAATCAGGACATTACGCTTCATTGGCTTCCACTGTCCTTATTCATAAAAATCTACCAAAACAGTTCCACTCCACACACACCAACTGTATAGGCAAAGGCAGCCTCTAACACAACATCAAACCCCATTCCCCAAAAGCCAAAGAGCAGGGACCAACACCGACATTGGAGAATGACCCATAAAAAAAGGTTGCCACCTCAGCTGTTTTTTACAGGCCTGACTGGTGCTTTTCTCTGAAGGTTAAAAAGAACAGATGATAAACTAAATGCTGAACAAATCACCATTCACCCCAGTCACAAATCTGTGTTGAATCCATCTTTTTTTTTTGCTGGTCATGCCATGCCATTCCAGTTTGGACCCAGCCATATGTAAATCAGTTTTGACCCTGCTCCCCATGAAAACAGGCCAGCCTGAACTGCCAGGTCACGCCATCCCTGGACCGGAAACAATCACACTGGGACCGGTTTCGGGGTATCACCCCTCATCGGCCAGGTTTGCTTACATTTTGTGGCATAGCGAAGACAGGACCCACGTCTGGGCATAACCTTCCCACTTAGGGCAACAAATGCAAAAAGAACAGCTGATGGATGGAATGCTGATCTAATCAAATATTCACCTACAGTCAAAGATCTGGGTTAAATACGTTGTTTCTTTATGCTTGCAATGCCATTCCGGTTTGGACCCAGCCATATCTAAACCAGTCTTGACCCTGCTTCCCATGGAAACAGTCAGGCACAAACTGCTAGGACAGGTCCTCCCTGGACTGGAAACACGCATCCTGGGATCGGGTTTGGGGTAACACCCTAATCAGCCAAGCTAGCTTAAATCCGGTGGCACAGCGAGCAAGGGGCCCTTGATTGGGCATACCTTTCTAACTAAGGGTGATAAATGCAAAAAGAACAGATGGGTGGAATGCTGAACAAATCAAATATTCACCTACAGTCAGAGATCTGGTTAGTACATTGTTTTTTTGCTTGCCACGCCATTCCAGTTTGGATCCAGTCATATGCAAATCAGTCTGGACTTTGCTCCCCAAGGAAACCGTCTAGCCCGAACTGCCCCCCCCCCCCTTAAAAAAAAACAACATAATGGATTTAACCCAAATCTGTGACGGGGGCGAATGCTTAATTTGTTCAGCACTCTGTCCATCATCTCTTCTTTTTGCATAGCTCTGAAGACCAGCAAAAACAGTGGCAACTGTACCCAGAAAAGAGACTGGAACAGCAGACAGAGACTCACAATAGAAAATCCAGGTGGTAACAATGCCATGAGGATACCCCTATTTAAAATGACTAAAAGAAAAAGCCCTGAAAACCAGGCTGCCCATTACAAATCCAGTAGGAATCCTACTACTGAGGGATGCACTGCCGGATGGGCGGAATGGGAGGATAAAGATTTTGTGCAATAGAAGCCAGCCATATAAGATTACCCATGTAAATGCCACCACTGGACTACTAGAGCTGGAGAAACGGAACAAAACCAGCAAAACAATGACAATATACAAACATAAATGGGGGGGGGGGGGAGGGGGGTCAGAGGCCAAAGGATTACCAGGTTGAAGAACAACCCAGATAGAAAAGCAGAAATAAGGCACAAGCACTGTACACCAATGCACACAGCCAACAAAACACCAAAAAACACCATGGGCAGAACCCATCGTGTAATATAGTAGAGCACCAGACACCCCAAACGCAAACACCAGGGTTCATAGAACCCCGGTTCAGAAGCTGAAAAACCCAAATATTCATGAGACCACAAAGAGCTGAAGACCCACCAATGGCTTGACAGCCTGGGTATCCGTACCTCTTAAGTCTACAAGGACGAGAATGGAAGAATACAAGACTGAAATATGACGGGATGATAGTCCTGCGGAAGGAATGAGTTTACTGTTTACTACAAGGGGGGCCTCTTAAAGCATAGGCAAAAACACTATTGGGCTGGGCCCTCAACCTCTCCTGCTTTCTGAAATTCGTTTTTGTTGGCTTTAGGACTCTGTGCAGATTACCACTGCTAACTAGCGCTAAAGTAATTGAGCTCCTTTCCTAAAACATAGTAAAAGTGTCCTACGCCTGATTGGCACATTCAATTTTTTTATATATCCCTAGTACATAGTACTTCATGGTACCTAGGGACTGTAAATTTCCGCTACTAGTAGGCCTGCAGCATTTATTGTGCCACCCACTAACGTAGCACTATAAACTTGCCTGAGGTGCAGTTATAAATCCCCATTTCAACCTGGCAAATGAAACTATTGCCAGGTCTGAAACTTACTTTTTAATACATAAAAGCCCATAGGGCAGGCTGCATTGAATTTTAAAAAATAGAATATGCAGTTTTAAGTTTGACATGTTCTGGTAGTGAAAAACTTCTAAATTCTTTTCTCACTACTGTAAGCCTAACTCTCCAGAGGATAACACTGGGTTACATTACTACATGTATTAAGTGCTAACCTTTGATTGGGAGCAGGTAGAAATGTTATGCTTGGACTCCAATGAATTGTAAATTAAAATACTCTTATTATAAAGTCGGATTTTAAGTCACAATTCTGAAAATGCTGCTTTTAGAAAGTTGACATTTTACTGGCCTTAACATTTAGTGCTTGCTGCCAGTATCCTGGGTCACATGACTGTGAATACTGAGCAGTGGACTATTGTGTATTCCTCCCAGACAGTGAGTCAAGGGGGTCTATGTGTTGACAGGATCCGAACGGTTACCTACCCCACTTGCATTTTTAAAGCGTTGCATCCAGCACACACGCACAAAGGAACTTGACATCAGTCTTTTGTCACTCCAGACTACTTGGAGCCTTAGCAGGGGAAGGAAGTAACTTTCAAGAACCACATATGGGGTAGCCTGGATCTCACCCCAATTCAAAGGGTGGCGCCAATTGGAATTATTGGCCCTCCTGAACCTCCTCTTCTGGACTATGGTGCGGCTTGTGGTCTGCCTTGTTCCCCAGAGAACGTACCTGCTACTTGAGGCCTGGCCAAGACTACTTCCTTGGTGCTTAACCTACCCTGCTCTGTGAGAAGGAAGATTGGATCGGTTCCCTTCATCCCAGGCTACCAAAGTAAGTTCAAGGGTCAGTTAGCTGAGCTACAGGGGCACTGGGCCTGCAGCTGGCCTGCAGCTGGCCTGCCTAAACCGTGCTGGAGTAAGTCCTTGATCCTCAAGAGATGCCATTCCAGGTTATAGACCCTGGCTGGCATCAGAGAGAACTTCTTTATGACTACGTTAAAGGTTCCATCAAAACCAGAGCAAAGTGATGTGAAGCCCTGCACAGCTGCAAGCTCCATCGAAACCGATGCAAAGTGATGCAAAGCGCTGCCATGCCTCGCTGCACAGCTGAAAACTTCATCAGGAGTGATGCCACTCAACGCAAAGCTCCATAAAGCCTTGTTATCCCAGTCCAGCATGACCAGATACCCTTAGTTGGTACATTGTGCTTTTAGGTGCTATATTTACTTCAATCATGGATTTTTGTCATTCGGGTACCGTTTTATTTACTAAAAATGACTCTAGTTTTCTAAATTGGGTTGGGATAAAACTTAAGTTGCGTTTTTACTTTGTAATTTTTTTATGAGCTGCAAAATCTTTACACGTTACCTCTAAGTTAAGTTTGACTACTTTTGTGCCAAGATACCGTAGGGTAAGACCAGGTTGATTCTGTGACTTTTGTGGTTCACTGTGAAAGCAAAAAAACAGCACAACCTAGTTCAGAGGGCAGGCTAACTACCTACTTCCCAGCTCATATTTATGGCACTTTAGCTACCCAGACAATTGTCCGAATAGCAAAATACTAACCAAAATGTGGTTGTATACCCAGAGATCCGTGAAGGAAAGCACAACAAACCAGTGTCATTCAGGGTCACAGGAGCCGTATTCAGTAAGAAGGCAGTGTGTTATGCTTCCATCAGAAAGCGTAGAACATAGTCTCATGAAACTAGGGATTAATGGAACGAGAGGGATGGCACAAAGAGCAGAGTGATCAAACAATATTTGCACTCTTGTGCTTACTTACCCACAAGCTAATTTTGTAGCGGTTTGGTTGAATGCTACAAAAGCGGTTGACTCACTGGAACCACCGGACTCCACTGGACCAACCACCGCTGCATTCATTTCACCTTCAAGAAACCAACCACGAACTACCGCACCCAACAGCTGCCTCGCCGCTGCTGGAGCAAAGTCACCGAAGACCGGCTGATCACCACCCTCGCCCAGAACCCACCCACCGACCCCACCAACACAGACGCCGCAGCCCGCAACCTTAGACAGTGGATCGACGACTGTGCCAACACCCTAGCCCTGCTCAAGAAACCCTCCAACAGCCACGCCAGCAAGAGAGCCACCTGGTTCACCGACGAGCTCCAGACCTACAAACACGCATGCAGAAAACTGGAGAAAATATGGCTCCACGAACGCACACCGGACAACCAAGCAGCCCACAAGGATGCAACCCGCAGTCATCACCACCTCATTAGATTAGCCAAGAGATCCTCCTTCAAAGACTGCTTGGACAACCACGCACACGACAGAAAAGAGCTCTTCAGCATCGTAAAGGAACTCTTCAACCTCAGCGCCAACACCAACAACATCCCACCCTCACAAGAGCTGTGCGACTCTCTAGCCATCGTCCTCCACCGCAAGATCACCGACATCCACGACCGCTTCAACACCACAACCGCCCGACTACGCAAGACTCCACCTCCCCTGTGAACACCAGCGCCATCCGCCTGACCCCCTGGTCCAATGTCAACGACGACGAGACACGCAAGGTAATGAACTCCATCCACTCAGGATCTCCGTCAGACCCGTGCCCACACCACATATTCAACAAAGCAGAAGCAGCCATCGCACCCCAACTACGGAAGGTCATCAACATCTCCTTCGAAACAGCGACATTCCCGAAAAAATGGAAGCACGCCGAAATAGCCGCCCTCCTCAAGAAGCCCAAGGCGGACCCTAAGGACCACAAGAACTTCCGGCCCATCTCCCTGCTCCCGTTCCCGGCAAAGGTCATCGAGAAAATCGTCAACAAGGAATTGGCCCGCCACCTGGAAGACAACAACATCTTGGACATGTCCCAGTCCGGATTCAGACGAAACCACAGAACCAAGACAGCCCTCATCGCCGCCACAGACGACATCAGGCGCCAACTAGACAATGGCGAAACATCAGCCCTCATCCTCCTGGACCTGTTGGCCGCCTTCGACAAGGTCTGCCATCACACTCTAAAGACACGCCTCCTAGAAGCCGGAATCCAAGTGAAGGCCCTTGACTGGACCACGTCCTTCCTCTTTGGCAGAACCCAGAGCGTCTGCCTCCCACCCTTCCGATTCGAAGCCACCAACATCATCTGCGGCGTCCCCCAGGGCTCATCCCTCAGCCCAAAGCTGTTCAACATCTACATGGCCCCCTTCGCACAAGTGGCCCGCCATCACGACCTCAACATCATCTCCTATGCCGACAACACCCAGCTCATCCTCTCCCTCACAAAGGATCCACACACCGCCAAAACCAACCTCCACAAGGGAATGAAGGCCGTCACCGACTGGATGAGGAGCAACCGTCTGAAGCTGAAAACGGACAAGACGGAGGTCCTCATCCTCGGACCCACCCCCTCTGCCGACTCCTGGTGGCCGACCACACTGGGAACAGCCCCAACACCCACGAACCATGCACGCACCTAGGATTCATCCTCGATTCCTCCCTCTCCATGGCTAAGCAGGACAGCGCCGTCTCCTCCGCATGCTACAACACCCTCCGCATGCTCCGCAGGATCTACAAGTGGATCCCAGCCGAAACAAGAAGAACGGTGACACAGGCCCTCGTCAGCAGCATACTGGACTACGGTAACGCACTCTACGCAGGAATCCCAGCCAAACACCTACGACGACTACAACGCATCCAAAAACGCCTCTGCCCGACTGATTGTCAACGGCCCCCGCTGCAGCCACCACCCCCCACCTGAGAGACCTACACTGGCTCCCCGTCGACAAGAGGATCACCTTCAAGCTCCTCACCCATGCACACAAAGCACTCCACAACGCCGGGCCAGCCTACCTTACCAGCAGACTCAGCTTGTACACCCCCAACCGCCAGCTTCGCTCCACCAGCCTCGCCCTTGCCGCTGTCCCCCGCATCCAACCAACAACCTCTGGCGGCAGATCCTTCTCCTACCTCGCCGCCAAGACCTGGAACACCCTCCCCTCCCCACCCACATACGGCAGACCCAAGGCCTACTCGCCTTCAGAAGATTCCTCAGGACCTGGTTCTTCGAGCAGTAGCAGCCCCCACCCCCCCTCAGCGCCTTGAGACCCTCATGGTTAAGTAGCACGCTCTTCAAGTACTGATTGATTGATTGATTGGAATGGCAGTGCATGTTCATGCCGCGGGAGAGCACAGGTCTCAGAAGACGATTCCTTCAGTGCATTAAATTATTATATTGTCAGCCAGTGACATGGGTGTGAGTCAATGGTGAGACCTCCTTCTTGTTTCCAATCAGCAGAAGTACTGGACAGAAGTGTCCCCAGTCTCCCCTCTTGTTTGTGATCACGATGGGATGGCCCGATTAGGGGAATATGTCTGATCTGAATATAATCTGAAAACATACCAGTTACACAAAGCTCTGCCCTCACAGTTGAAGGTAGAGTATGTCAGTAGCTAGAAAGCATGCAAATATTGAAGCTCGGGATCTATACCCAGATGGGAGATTCCTCGCTCTGGAGTCATCCTGGCTGTACCCCACTCAACATATCTTAAAGGACAGACTTTGCACCACTTGTTAAGTGACACATCCTACATTCCCGGAAGCCTCTCCGCAGTTGTATGTGCTGAATGAGATTCTAGAATCTTTATCCTCCAAAAAGCTAGTTACCATACTTTATATCACCATGTAAAATAAGGCTCTAGTGTCTGTGGAAAGGCTTATTCTAGGTGGCAGGCAATACCTGAGGTCAGCTCCAGCGGAGGGGCAGTGGTGCTTTTGCTGTGCCCAGATGAATGAGCTATCTCCCAACTATTGACTGTCTAATATATCGTAAATACGTGCACTAGATGTACAGCACACAGGGCCTGACTGGGAACCGAAACCGGCCCTGGCAATCTGCTCGGCCTGCCCCCCCTGGGGTGAGGGGGGTGCAGCTGAGCTGTTTGCTGGGGCCGGTTTCAGACGATTTTGTTACAGGGGGCCGATATTGCCGAGCCGGTAACAAAAACGGCCACCAGGGGCCTAAAACCGGCCCCACACTGGCGGCCCATCGGGGAAATGCCTGGTGCCAGCTCCAGCCAGTCCTGCCCTGATGCACATGCTATCATTAAAGTAAGTCAGTCAAACAAGTTTTTATTCGGCCGGAGCCATAAAAGCACAGCATAAGCAAAACAAAACATACAATACATTAAGATTTCAACACTAATATCCATACAGCAGTAAGAGTTAATTTAACTCAAAATACAGTTTTAAAAATAATTAATCAACCAAGAGTTAAAAACAAAAACTTTCCTTGATGGGCCTGGCCCAATATATTTTAACATAGAAGAGGGTTTGGAAGGGTGCATATATAATACTTAAAAATCATCAATTACATTATTTTTTATTGGGATTCGTATATTTTCCTAAGATAAAAGGCTGATTTTATAAAATGTAATAACGCTTAACAGATTTCTGGTAATCCTAAAGACTGCAAAAACATTAACCCTTCATTGTGATGTCTTAAATTTAACTCATGCAATATCTCGGCCTCTCGCCCCTGAATACAGAGTACAAAACAAAATAAAATGACTAGTGCATTGTATTGAGATGCTGTTGCACCCAGAAGGCGGTAAATCCTGTTTCCATACCCCTGGTGTGGGAAAATCAAATTTAAAGTGCAGCGTGCATAGTTTAAAAAGAGTAAACCAATAACTATATGTGGGATTCATAATCCACCCTAAATAGGGCTCCATTCTACGTGTTGTTGATACTTGGGCATATTTAACACTTGTTTCTTTACCCTGGGCCTTTTCTAGGTGTATGTTCATGCAGTGTTCCAGGCAGCGCTCTTTATGTTTAACTTATGTACTGGCCTAATTATGCAGGGATTTTCATATAATTCCAGTAGGCCCTAGTTTTTTATATGATTTTTTCGGGTATGAGAGCCATGATATTTGGTCGGCCCTATAAAGTAACAGGCAGTCTGTAATGCAGGTTCTGGTTAGGCCAGCCGCAGGTGATCCCCAAATTTTGCCCCCGAGTATTAAGGGGGCCAGTCCAATAAGGCCCACCAGGTATGTCATCCCAAGTTCCTCGTGACACATTTAGGTAGCTGTACCTCCGGATACTGACAATACGCTGCGAGTAAAGAGGTTTTCTGCTCGTTGGAGAATACCAATTTTAATGTAGCACCATAGCCCAGCGCCATATGCTTCCACCGAGATACACTTACTCTTGTATAAAACTCAGCATTTCCATAATTGGTTTGTTTTTTAACTTTTGGGCAACTCTAAGTATGACCTCAATATTCCTGCTAAAGGACTGGAGTCCCCCCCTGGCCCTCACTACACTGTTCTGTCCCCCCGCTTTTTATACACTCTCCTCCCCCCTGCCACCCCCAGTCACTTCTGCCTCTCCCGCTTTCCCCTCGTCCCGCCACCTCCACCCCCTCCCTTCCCTTGGACCTCGCCATCCCCCCACCCCACCTTGTGTTCCTCCCCTCCTGGCCCATAGCACTTTCCCTCCTTTCCTCTGTCCTCCACCTCCCTCGCTACCCCCTCTCCATCACCTCCCCCCCACTGGACAGGTGGGAAGGTACACTCCTCTGGTTAGCATTGACAGCCACCGAAATGCACTCACGACCCCCAACACAAACCCCCCCCCCCACCCCCGCCCTCCGCGGACTTCGCCCATCCCACCACCCAGGTGGCTTCCTCCCCGGACAGATTCAGAGAACCCCTCCTGCACCAACAGCTGGCCCGGCTTCCCTTTTCCATATTGATCATTACAGAATGAAACTTGCAATCTTCCCCACCACACGGCCTGGATGACAGCTCCCCCCTCCATCCTCCTGCTCCCTCCCCCGAGTAGAGGATTACTCAGACTCTCATCCTCCCCATCCACCATTTCGAGAATCCAGGGCCGGCTTTAGGGCAGTGAGACTGGTGCGGTTGCACAGGGCGTTGTCCTGAGGAGGGGGCGCTGACCTCAGATGGGGCGCTGTGTTTAGCAATACTTTAGAATTGGAGAGATGACAGGCACTTTTGCCTGGTGGTGGTGAGAAAATCAGAGGAGGTGGTCATTGGGTGTGGGGGCGCCGAAAATGATTGTCGCACCAGGCACCACCAGTGCTAAAGCCGGCCCTGTCCGCGGCCCATGGGCCCTATCCCCGCTGCTGCCAGGGGACTGCTCACTGTTCAATATCTAGCACCCATTGTTTGGGGTCCGCATCCAACGCCAGGTTGATTAACTAACTATACTGATTCTGTTGAGGATATGTATTCCTCCATTGCTACACCCACCCCCATCACCCCCGATCCTCCCACCCTCCCTCTTCTATTACTGTACTGATTAACATTGCATATTTCCTCTTGTGCTACATTGTTCCCATGTTGTAAACTTTTGTCTCGATAACCAATAAAAAAAATTACAACACAAAAAGTGAAGCCCAGCAAAGTGATTGGTTAAAAAGACGACCTACATAATTAAAATTCTTCAATTTTGCTCGATTATAATGCCCCATTTTGAAATTCTTGGACTTAGTGCCTGGCGATCACAAGTCATTATATAGGACTTTGAATAATTTACTTGAATTTCAGGTCTTTCATATATGCTCAAAATAAGTCTAGAGGGATCTGAAGGCCGTTTGCTGTGCAGGCGATCAGCACTGCACTGTTCGCATACAATAAAATGGGGATAGACTTATTCCCCATACATGGCACATCCTTTCCATTTTTCATCAGATAGTTAATCCAATAAATGTAGAGCAGAAAAAGGAATGAGGAAAAAAGATACACACTTGCCTAGCACCCTGTGTAGAGCTAATATGGGGAGAACCTTCACCCTAGGGGCCGTAACGCACCCTTGCTGTGAGATCTTGGTGTAATCGCCTAATGAGTTAGGAGTTCAATTTCCACTCCCATCCTGCCCATCAATTCCCATAAATTAGAGCGATACACAAGATCAAAGGCATTTGATAAATCCATAAAAGCTAAGTGCACAGAATTATTTTTTGCCTTGACATACTTCCCCACTATTTAATAAAGTTTTAGAAATTGTTCAATTGTCCCTATCACAGGTCTAAAACAAATTAGACGTCTGGCAAAACATTAATAGCCAGGGCCAAATCTTCAAGGCAGGACAACAGTACTTGACCAAGAATCGTGGTGCTAGAATCTACAAGGGAGATCAGCGGATAACAAGTCAAGTGAGAGCGGTCCTCTTATTTAAATATCAGAACTACGGTGGAAGTCTTCCAGGAATCGTGGATGGATCCCCAGAATACTGATATTAACACATTTGTAAGCAGTGAAGATCACATATGGATATCAGATTTAAAAATATCAGCTGGGACACCATCTGGACCCTGACCCTTTCCTGGGATACATGTGTTTATAGCTGCAATAACCTCATGAACATGAATCAGATTTTGGAGGTCACGTGGGACAAGTAGCAAGGGTGCAGTTAGCCACTTCCTTGAAGTTTGAGCTAGCCCTCAATTTCCCAAGTCATAATAATGTCTTACAAGCTTTAATCCTGATCTCAGATTTCCTTTCCTCAAAGACCTGCTTATATTCCTTTCTAGCATTCTTAATATGGGTTGTATGACAGGAACCATGCATGCCTCTACCACGCAGCCCCAATAACTAATGTGTCTAAACGCATTCCTTTACCAGGCATGTTTGGAGAAGGGATGTGTGGTAAAGGTCACACCCCAGCCCCTGCACCCAGAGTCCTGAAATATTAGCCCATGCCCTGTAACTCGACCCACCCAAGTCCTAAAAAGGACACCGCCCCTAAAACCTTAACCTATCCCAACTTCCCCAGTCCTGAGCCCTGAAAACTTCCTGCCTTGAAAACTGCCACTTCCCCTCTGCTTTAAGCCCTAAAACTCTTCCCCCTACCTTAAAACCTACCCCGACCGTCCCTACCCTGAGCCCTATAAACTGTCTCCCCTTCCCTGAGCCCTAAAACTCTCCCCCCATCTTAAAACCTACCATGACCCCAGCCCCCTGCCCTGATCCCTAAAACAGCACCTCCCTTGAAACATACCCCCCTCAGCCTCCCCGCTCGGAGCCCTAAACCCTGCCCATTCCCTTAATACCTCTTCTCCCCCCCCCCCACCCACCCCGGTCCAACTTACTTCATGCAGGTCCTCCCTTCTGGTTCCTCTCTCCGCCTGCTCAGTAAGCTAGAACGTCTACTGCCTTAACCATGCATGTGCGTGGTTCAGGCATATGTATGGTTAAGGCAAGTGTTATTTAGCTTGCGGCGTAATGGAACGCATGCTTAAAGCTGCAGTGTAGGGCCATTTCTCCTTGACACCTCATGCTACCCAAGGGCGGCTTTATAAGGTGACCATCAATTTTCTGTGAGTGGGGGAAAATGCTACTTTAAACCATCGGAATGGTGGCATCTCTCACGGAGAAACAGAGGAAGTGAGATTATTCGCGATAGACCTACAGATATTAACAAATTCCAATTAAATCTCATTAGGCCCTTAATCATCAATTAGAAAGGCCATGATAGAAACAATAGAATCTTCAACAAATGTTGGGTTAAAAGCAACTGGATCGATCCTATCCCACTTTAACTTTAATCCTTTGTTCCTGGAGATCTCCATGTTATCCGATCTTTTAGACTTTGGCATTTTAATAAGGGAATCCAGCATAATAAAAAGTGGGTTATGGTCACTTACGGAGCTACCAGACAACACAAAATCAGTTACGTAGGAAGAGAACTCAAATGATAAGAGTATGTGATCTATTGTCCTTCCAGCTTGATTCCCTATGAAAGTTGGAACACATACATATGTCACTTGGAACAACTAGGTTATACTTCAACAAAAGGTCATTCAACGCCGCACCATAAACAGAATGAGAACAAGTATTGGTAAATGCATTAGGTTTCGCCTATGGGATTACTAATCAGTGGTGTGGGAGCAGTGTACGAGTGCAGAGAGAATGGTGTGAGTGCTCTCTGTGCAGGGTGAGTAAAGGAAGGTTGATAAGTGTGAGTGCAGCCCTAGAGAGTGGGCCACTTCAGAGGTCTCAGCTGTAAAGCAGTCAGTGACAGGAAATGTGTGCATTGGACCACAGGGGGAGGGGTTTGCGAGTTGCATTGAAAGGTCAAAGAGAAGAGAGGAACACATAAACTGCATGATAGGCATGAAAGGGTACAGTTAATAGTTCTGTAGGTCTAGTACCTTTTTGCCCTGACTGATAGCAGGAATAGGATGGGACCTCGGCCCTTCCTCCGTCCACATTGATTTGTCCAGTATTACACGATACTGGGCCATTGTGCCCCTTGTGTCCATTGTTCCAGGCTAGGAAACCCAGTCCCCAGTAGGACTGTCATCCAAACAACTTGGCTTCTTCCCTACCACCCCCACTCCACCCCCCACCACAACCATACCCGTCTTGAGAAAGACCTGCCGTGACCACCCATTGGGGTACCATAGGGTCGAAACGTTGACGCTTTGTTTATTGTCCGGCACCACTAGGATTCTATACTTGGATAGATAGGAATCCTTGGATTGAAACAGCCATCTGGCCAACTTTTATTACAACCTGTACATATGTAAATGCCTACACTGTAAATAATGTTCACCATTTGAGCACCGTGCACACTTGTCACTTTCTGTATACTGATCTTGACAGTCCACATTATTGTATTGTATATATCAATGAATTAAGTAATTCTGATATAAACTTCCCTGTGAAAGCATTTTGGTCCTCTATGCCTTATTCATTAAGTGTTAAGGAGCTTATGTTATTTCTGAGTGTCAGAGGATTTACTCTTCAGATTGCATTAAAAGCATCTTTTTACTTATGTTTGCTCTACCCGACAGAACCATTCTTGTTTAACTAAGTACCTTTTTGCATTCATATATAAATATACTTGATGTAGTAAGATGTTTCCCCCTGCCATTGGGTGATGCATAGGAAGTTTCCATACTGAGCCGATGCTAGAGAGCCTTCTTTGAGAACAGTGTAAATAGCAAATAAACAAGCCTGACTTTGCTTGCCTGTGCACAGGAGAAATAGTAATGAATGTGACATCCATTTTGAACAAGATGGCTTTGAGAACTAGTGGAGGCCTAGCTAGCAAAAGCCATGAAAATGTACTTTAACAGGTTGAATCAAAATGGTTTCAAAGGCAATAGCATAGTGGCAGTGTACGGATGTGGTTCAGTAAATGAATGGCTGGCGACAGTGTCCGTCAGTTGCGTGGTTATGTGATTGGGCATTTAGGCGATCTGTTAGGGAGTTTATGGATGATATAAGAGTAGTTGGATGGCAGCTGTTTGAGTAGATAATGGATGAGTGGATGTATATAAAGAAGCATCGGGGAACTGGGCATAGATAAGTGTCACACTGGGCAGATATGTAATGGCTGCATAGATTAATAGGTAGGGGAGCTAACGTGTGAATCAATAGATGGATAAATGGGCCAATTATGTTATGTTATGTTATGTTATTGGGGGATTTCTATAGCGCTCAGCTACTCCGAGGAGTGTCCCGGCGCTTATGATCCTCACAGGCACAGAATGGGGGGGGCGAGAAAAGGGACTTACTGAACAAAAAGCAGAGTTTTAAGATTTTTCCTAAAATCCAGCAGATTACCATTAAATGAATGAATGATAGCTGTAGGAGTGGATGGATAAACGGATGAGTGAGTACAGGATCATGGAGAATGGGCGAATGAATGAATGGGTTAGAGGGTGGTTAAATGAGTGGTTGAGTAGGTTAATGAATGTATAGTGACTGTGTAGGTGGAATAATAGGTGACTGGAAAGTTGAGGAGAGGATGTAAGAGTATAAGGAAGGGTTGAGCAGGTTGATGAATGTAAAAAATGGATGACTGTGTGGGTAGATAGATGAGCAGCGTGAGGATGGATGGGTGTTTGTGTGTGGTTGGATATGTCAATGTGGAGGAGTGAAAATATAAGTGCAAGAGTAAATATATGGATGGGGATGATTAGTGGATGAATATATATCGATAGGTGCATGGTTGGATGGATGAAGTGTTTGGTAAAAGAACATATAGATGGATGACAAGGTTAATAAAGTGTTCAATGATTATGTGAAATTGTAAGTGTACAAGCGAATGTGTGAGTAATGTGATCCATAGGTGGAGGGCAGAATGATTATCTGCAGCGGGTGTACTGATAAATGGACAGTTCAGTGGGAAAGTAGATGGTTAGTGATCAGTAGTTGGATTGATGTGCTTGCAACAGACTGGGTACACTGATCAGTCAGAGAGATGTAGATGGGAAGGATGAATAAGAAAAAGCAAAAATGGTGGGGGAGGAATTAAATGGTGGATCAGTAGGTGAGCAATGATGAGTACGTGAAGAGTAAATGAATAGGTCTGTGGCATGGTTTATAGCAGATTACCAGATAATGATGGAGGAGTGAATAGGTGGATTAGGCAGAGGATAGACAGATGAATAGATAGGGAGTAAGTGGTTGATAAATTAGGTAGATGGAAGAATGTGTGAATGGAAGGTTTCATTACGAGTGGGTATATAACTGGTGAGTGTTTAAATAGGTGTATGACTGTTCTGGGGATCCAACGAACAGCCAATGACGATTGGTTGGGCAGCAGAAAAAGGGGTTTATAAACGGAGAAGTTGCCCTAAGAAGTGAGATAAAAAATGGGGAGTTTGGAACGTATATAGGGAGGAAATTTGCACCTCTCCAACAGAAGACATGGCGATGAGAAGAACTGGGCTTGTTGAACCCTTAATTCATTAAGGTCTGTAACACATACTCGTTAACATACTGTACTATATGAACCGCATACCACGATGTTATATTGCAAGGATGACTCTTTGCTTTATCTTTAATAAGAAATAGGTGTATGACATGCAAGAGTGGATACATTGATTTGTGGATGGATGGACCAGTGCATGGATAGATGTATTTGTAGATAGGTGAACTGGTGGATGAATTGGTAGGTTGCATGGATGGGTGAACTCGATTCAGTCTATCGGATTTTCATGGTTGTAAAATGTGTGAGACAGTATTCCTCATACATTCATGGGCCAGCCACAACTGCTTTCTCCACTTTCCTTTCGTCACGTTCTTCAATTTTGCTGCAGGTAGCTACGTTTTCTTGTGTTGGGACCTTCGACCCTTAGGTAGTACTTGCCAGAGATATTGATGTGCGCTCACCAACAGCACTTGCATCATAGCTTTGAACTTGAGCCATGCTTCTAACGTGGGAGGCAAGGCCGTTTGCTGGGGCTTTGGCAAGATTGTTGAGGTAGATTAATCATTGTACACATGAACATGAGTTTGCCAGAATGCCTTCATACAGTGATCCACACAAGTTTTTAGGTAACATTACTTATTTAACATGGAGTACTTGAGGGGGCCTCAGCCTTTTTGAGAGAGATATTAAGTCTCATTGGCGAATACCTTTTTCAGATAGTGTTGAAGAACACAAGCTCCCCACTTTCTCAAACAGAATCTTCTCCATCATGTCCCAACCCGATCTCTTCGTTCCTCTATTCAGAACTTCTTGGCTGTGCCTTGCACTAGAACAGTCACCTGGGGCGACAGGCGTTTCCTGGTTGCCGCCCCTAGACTCTGGAACACCCTTCCTGCACATATCCGAGCAAGTCCCTCCCTGTTCACATTCCGCAAACAGCTAAAGACGTGGTTATTTGACCAATAGCCTTGTATATCTTCTTTACCCAGTTGCTGATCCATCCCTTAACTAGCGCCGAGACGCCCACGGGTATTCGCCGCGCTCTACAAATGTCAATAAATAAATAAATAAATAAATAAGAACGAGATATTGGTTAATATGCGATAATACAAGCATTGGTGAGGTTTGGACACTGTACCAGTAAAAGAGGACAATTCTACTACAAATATATTTAGGTTAAGTATAATAGCACGCATTCAGGAGTCCCAGCAACCTACTCCCACAGATAAGTGGCTTTCCCTACCTGCACCACTGTTGTCATTTGCGTCAGTTCTATGAAAGACAAGTTTTGCAAAAACCTTTTCACTACACAAAAACAGAAAAATGATGGCCTTCTCAATACTTGTTATAGAAGTTGCTGCACTGAGAATTCTACTTGCCTATAGTTTGTCATTTTAAACACCGAATAATGTGCAAAAAAGCATTAAATTAACTATTTTTTCAACCACAGAATAATCGTCATTCACCATGTACAGGCTACACCGCCCTCCTTTAGCTTCGGTAATATACAGCAAGATGATGGCAACCGTGGCAAAGCTACTCAGCGCACGTTTTCTGCACAGTAAGCTGTACTTTATTTTACTATTGTACTCGGTCGCCAACGCTACATGTAGGAAGCGGACTCTGTATATACTATACCAAAGTAAGGTTTAGTGTGCAGAGTCCAGGGAGTCCCTAGAGGTATAGCAGAGGCTAAATTATGTAAGTACTAACGGCTCTCTTTGTGGTAGTGTGGGCGAGCAGTTAGTCTCATCCAGACAGTTTGTTAACCTTTACTGTACCCATTCACTCAAGGACTGATTACACTCACCCAGAGACAGAATCCAGACCAATTGAGTATAAAAAGGTATACTTATATTTTATTTCTAGAACCAAGCAGGACTTGGTACAGGTGGGTAAAATGTACTTCCAATTGTAAACGTTTACACAGAAAAGCAATTGGGAATGGATTTGCAATTGTTACAGGTTGGTATGGTTTCTAAAAGCAAGATAAATTGCATAGAAATTACTTTTAGAATACTTTTTATTACTTTCAGATTACATCAACTACTGGAGGCGGTTTGCTTAGATACTACACCGAGGGATCTCACAATTCAAGATAAGTAAGACTTTTCTTGGTTTAAGTTTCAGTTACTTTTTTCTCCATACAAAGCATCCGTTTAACACCAAACATTTTAGGCAAAAAAACGAATAAAATGGGTTCCTATGGTAGAAAAATGGTTATAAGTTTCACAGGTAAGTATACGTCTTACGAGTGGGAGTTTTGTGGGTTAGGACCAAGGTTCCCCAAAGTCTAGGTTGGCACTCAAGTAGCACCAGCAGCGACACTTGGGCAGCCGGGTGCAGAGTGCAGGGTCCCAATGTTAGCCAATGGGGCTAAGGGGGCTTTCGGTTAGGGACTGCTTATAAGCAGGCCGCTCGGGTGTGGGAGCAAAGCTCCTGGGTTAAGGTCAGCACTGCAGGGTCCAACAATCAGCACAAGAGCTGCACCATCAGCAGCACAGGGGCGGCTGGGTGCAGTGTAACAAGAAGAGGTCGGGGACCCTGTGGTTTCCAATGGAGACCTTCGGTTCAGCAAAGTTCCTGCAGACTCAGGCAAGGAGACTTCCAGAAGGGAACCACCAGCTGGAGAGATGAGTTTGGTTCCTACGGGATGCCTGGACACAATCGGTTGGGCCATCCAAGGCTGTGAGGCATCGGGTGCATGGGTGTCTTTTGGCGGTCGAGTCGGGGGGAGCCTTCAGGTTGAGGCTGCAGGCGTTGTCTTAAGGCTGGAGGGAGGTCGGAGATCACCAGATCCCAGGTCAGGATTGCTGGGGAGACCTCCTTGTGGTGTTGGGCCACTCGAGCTTGAGCCGCAGTCGTCAGGTGCAGAATCATGGAGACATCTGGATTCTGTCGGCGAGTCTTTGCTTGCGCAAGTCTGGTGCTCACGGGAGAAAGAGTCTGTAAGATGGTTGTAGGTCAGGTCCTTTGAGGGGGCTGCTTTTTTCGCTGTATGCAGGCTGGAGGTGGGACAGGCCGGTAGGGCTGGAGTCAGAGCAGTAGGTGTCCTCTTCTTTCTAGGTCAGCACAGCTCTTCAGTCCTTCCTCGAATCTGAGGAGGCAAGGTTCAGGGTTGCCCCTCAATACTACATTTAGGGGTGTGTAGGTCAGGACCAATGGGTCCCTTCCGTAGGTTGAGTACACCCCCTATTATGCCACCCTCCAGTTGGAGAGGGCATGAGACTCTCCCTAATTGGCTGAGTCCCCTCATCTTCAAGCTGGAGGTGACTGATATATGTGCTTCACCTCGCCTCCCCCACCTGAGTGGTGGGGTTGGCAAAGGTGGGCACACCTCTCCTCCTATCTTGGTTTTCCTGCCGATTCTCCCACCCAAAGTGGGGAGCAGAAGTGGTAGGAGCCAGATGCTGGGGACAGCAAAAGGCAGGGACAGCTTCCAAAGGTGGCAGGCCTTTGAAGCTTCCCCTTCGTGGACCCAGCCCATCCTGGGGGAGGAGGCAATACACTTCTGCCCAGGATGGGCTTTGATTCTGGACCCAGAGAGCGGAGGATTTCCACCCAGGGGTCCAGAAACCTGTCTGGTGGTGGCAAATGGTGGGCAGCCATTCAGAAACTACAATAGGGTTGGTCGTTTTTCAGGGGGCATCTCCAAGATGCCCTCTGAGTGCATTTTGCCTGAAATCCCACACTAGCATCAGTGTGGGTTTAATGTGATGAGATGTTTGCTACCAAACATCCCAGGCTTTAGTAAAGCCATTATAAAGCTGTGGAGTTCGTAACGACCAACTCCCAGACCATATGCTCTTTAAGCTTTACTAGACTTACAATATCTAAGAATGGACTTGGACACAGTAGGGGTACATGGCTCATGCCATTGTACCCTCACCTGAGAGTTAGTGCACCCTGATAGAGGGATGGCTTACCTAGGCCTCATGCAGTGGGTTGTAGGCATTGCACACAGGGATGAGTGCCATGTTGACTTCACTTTTCTCTGCAGGACAAAGCGCAGCCTGCAATGGCAGTGTGTGGGTGGTAAGGTGCAGGGCCTCTAAGGGTGGCACAACAGTTGCTGCAGCCCTTAGAGGCCTTCCGTGGTCACAGTGCCCTTGGTACCCATGGTACCTTTTACAAGTGGCTTACCTGTGGCCAGAGAGGTGCCAATTGTGGGTACAAAGGAACAGTTTTGGGAAAGAACACAGGCCCTGGGAACCTGATTGGCAGGGAACACCAAGTCAAAGGGTATCATGTGGCAGGCACAATGCGGGGGGGGGGGTAAAAGGGGCACTTTTCTACCTACAGCACAGCATATCTACAGCTACCCCAGACCCCAGGGCCCTGTTATATAGGGATCATAGCCGACTGCTTTCTGCACTCCAGAGCACATTGTAGCCATGAAGGTGCCGCACAATTGGGTCTGAATGTACTCTGAGGTACAAAGGAAGCAGCAGGGGTCAGGACACTTAAGAGGGGAAGCAAGGAAATACAGATGCTTCTAAAACAGGCCAGTAGCAGAATAATAAGAGTATCTCCTATTAACAGGCACTTGTCTCAGTGCAAGTATATGCGTCCTTACCACCTCCTTCATTCTTTGGTCATAAATGGCCTGTCCAGATCTGAAGGGCAATTTACTGCAACACTTTTGATTTTATATTTGCCATTTTAATGACAACGTTAACACCGAGACACCTGCATTCTCCACAGTGTTGTGTATGCTGCGCTGTTCTCGTTGCGCACTTTCTCATGAGAAACTGTTTCTGATGCTGTACTAGCAAAGTGTGTGGCAAAAGACTAAACCTGTGCTGAGGCAGCTGTTTTATCTGCATTCTTTCAGTGCCATTTTCAATGCCATCTTGCTGGTAAGCGACGATGTCGGGGAGTCATTGTCAGTTAATTACAGCAATGTGTTATATACTGCAGCTTCTAGTGCATCAAGTTGTCATGCTGGCATTTGCTGAAAAGAGGCAATCCATAAATCGAATCATTAATGGCGATTCGCACACCATTGCAACCATTGTGTGCGCTTTAAGATATTCACGAATTACCAGCTGTAATACCAGAAGCTTTCAGCGCAACAACAACAGAGCAAGGTGATGACAGAGGAAGCAGCAGAGAGGCTGAAGAACCCAAAACAAGCATGGTGCATGCAAAACCTTTAAAAAAATAGTTCCACAAAAGTGAATGTAAACAGTACTTGGTCACCGGGAAACTAATAAGAAGCACACGAGGAAAATACAGGAACAAAAGGAAACTATTCTACAGCCAATAGAAACTGAGTATAAGTAAGTGGAAAACCCAGGAACCAATGAAAAGCAAGGAAATCAAGGGGGCGGGATGTAAGCACCTTTTAAAATTTATATGAAATACAATAGATTTCGCTAGCACAACGCAAGCGCTGTGCAGGCGAAACCTAAAAATGTGTTGCATTTTCATATTAATCATTAATAAAACAACAGACCCGTGTATCAGGAAAAGTACATGCGATAATTAAATCTCGGACCCAGATATTATAAACGGTACGTTTAGTTTTTTGATAAAAGTCCTCTAAAAATGAATCGAGTTGACCAGTTTTATCCCTGACTGGATAAAAATGTTCTAATAAAAAGTTAATGAACAAAATGTTAGGCTCGGCAGGGAATGATAGAGAAACCAAAAAATAACGGGAAACCCATCATTTCGCTGTTTTAAAGGTCAGTGACATTACCAGAAAAAAATTGGGGAGACCTCATCTCTCTCTGCCCACCTTAGATGATATTTAGGGTTTTGCATTTATGAAACTGCGCAAGTCTGGATTTGAAATTTTTGTGCGTGCTCTCGCAATTCTCCAGGAAACAATACTAAGAACCTTCTCATCAGGACTTTTTGTTTGGTGTTCCAATGAAACTACATTAGTCTGAGATAGGCCAGATTTACAAAGACCGGGTTCAGTATGGTAATTCTGGATAATGTGTGTGTGTCGTCTGTAGCCAAAATGAGAGATGTTTCCTGGATCGAAGGTAAAAGCTCTACTTCCTTATAAGCATAAGCCATTTTAGTGTGGAATCAATGAATGTCTTCCAATGTGGCCAAAGGTTCAATGGCATTTCTGGTGGTATATTAGGACTATGTCTGATTGGAATGGAGTGATCATTGGCCTCAGAACTATTTGCCCTGGGTAGTAGATATAGTCTATAAAACTAACCTAGAGGCAACACCTGGATAGAGCCTGGGGCTTGAAACTGAATAAAAAAAAAAAATCTCAAAGTGATTTAACAACCATCGATGTTCTGATGTTAACGACCAGGCATCTCCCTTGCACTCCTTTCTGCTGGGACCTATCCATGGGGTTCCTCTAACCATCAAGATTTCAGAAGATAAGTCCAACATCCAATCAGCCTTATGTTTGAGCCAGAGGATTGTTTTATTCTTCAGTACCCTGCCAAATAAGGCCCTGGTGAGTCTCCCAAAGGCTTATTCTAGGAAGCAGGCAATACTTAACATCAGCACTGACAAAGGAACTGTGGTGCTTTTGCTGTGCCCAGATGAATGCGCTATCTTGCAACTATAGACTCTGCCTAATACATTCAAATACTTGCACTAGATGAACAGCACGCTGCTGTCATTACATAAAATGGGGGTCAGTGAAAGCACCGAATGTGCCCACTGTGGGCTAGCACATACAGACTTCCGCCACTTGGCATGACAGTGCTCAGGGATAAAAGAATTCCAGGGGCTCATGCTAAGCACTTTTGAAGAAATGACAGATGTTCAAATGTCCAGGATATCCTTGGTCACCCTGTTAGGCTATGTTGAAGATATTCCAACTGGAGTGCAAAAACTAACTGCCATATATACCTGCCCGCCAACCACAGAGTGGCAGTGTGATGGAGCAGCGGCTCATTGCCCATTTTCAAAGATTTGCTGCAGGATGCTCCATATTGTCAGGAACAATTAGATGTTATCAGGATCCTATCTCCAACTAAAATGCGACCCAAAGACTCCTGGAGGCAATTTAGGATAAGCCTGGCTTTTACAAAGGGAAGGTGTGTGCTTGGAGCCAGTGGCCTAGACAGATGTGTGACTGCGCTGACGCCCGTGGAGTGGGGCAAAATGGATGGCTTTTCTTGATTTGGAGTTTAAGAAAAAGTGGTTCTGTTGGGTAAAACCCAAAGGATTTAACGATGCTAATAATGCAATCCAAGACTAACGCTCTCCAATAAGCACAGCTCTAGAAATAGGTCCTCAACAAATAAGTCATAAAGTCAAAAGATTGTACTATGTATTTATAGCAGAATTGCTTCATTTAGTGTTCACATACATAGAACGAATGGACTTGGCGGAATCAATATTAAAGTGCAATTGAGTGACATCTGTGCAAAAGTGCTCAATGGGTGAAGAATATATACAGTGCAAACAAATTCCTATATACAAATATATACACAGGTGTTTTTAGGATGGCCAGACACTAATTTGGAAACAAAGATTCCTATTCTTCCTACTGGAATCCTGGTGGTACTGGACCTATGACCAGCGTCGACGTTTCCACCCGGATGTGCCCCAGTGAGTGGTCACGGCGGGTCTTTCTCAAGACAGAAGTGTGGTGGGGCTTTTATAAATAAATAGTACAATCTTTTGACTTCATGACTTATTTGTTGAGTACCTATTTCTAGAGCGGTGCTTATTGGAGAGAATTAGTCTTGGATTGCATTATTAGCATTGTTAAATCATTTGTGTTTTACCCAACAGAACCACTTTTTCTTAAACCATTAATTAACCAGGTTCTGAGGGACACAGAGCTACCCCTTTTCTTTAAACTATCTTCCTGATTGGGGGCAAGGGATCAAATTGAAGAACAGGTTACTGCCAAAATAGTTTTCAGATTTTTGCTTGAGATAACAACTAAATGTGTACCTGCGGAGCAAGATGGGAAGGCAAAAGATGGGAGGGGGGTGAAATGGTTAATTGTATGTACCAACTACATCTTGTACTTGTTACAGCAGTAATGCCTCTTACATTCATGACTAATGGTATGGACATGATGATATCTCTGTTTGGTTGTCACATCTTGAGCTCAATCAAATTGTATTTAAAAAATAAAGACATTTTTAAAAACGGGCCACAAAGCTTAACCAACATTTATTTTAAGTGTAGAACAATAGGAAAAATGCTAACGCATTAATAACTTATTTAAAATGTAATATTCAATAATTTGAATAAACTAAATTAAAATCATTTTCTTAAATTTAAATTTTAAAAAAAGAATTCCCACCTAAAGAAAAATATATATTGTGTTTTATTTAACAATAATTAAATGTGATGTATAGATTTGATAACAAGTAACCTAATTAGCTGTTACTTAAAACCTAATTTTCAATACTTTTTCAATTCAAAAGTGATTATTATTATATGCTAAAATGAAATAAAATGTTTTAGAGTCCTGTTTACCATCAATTAAAAATTACAATTTAAAGTATTTTAATTCAATTTAACATTATTTCCAAGGGGGCCTATTTTAAGTTCTTAACTCCGTTATATTCTATGTGACAGTGATGCAGTATCTTCGAGTGACCATATGTAGTACTGGACTTAGTCCAGCTCCGAGCTGGAGTAAATTGTAACCCTGGGAGATGAACTCCGCTCGTGGAGTTTTCTGCAAACTCCGCGCAGAGTTCCCAAATGTGTTTTACCTCGCTCACGCTCCTCAACGCCAAGTTGGCGAGTGCGACTGAGGTAAATCCACCTCCCAGCAAGATTTTTCTTTGCTCGTGCTCACCAAGGTCTCGTTGGCAAGGAAAATCAACCTCCTGGCGAGATTACTCAACGCGGTGGTCGATTTCTCAATCTGAGTGGACGCTGTAGGTCACGACCACTCGCTTGGAGAAATCTTCCATTCGCATTAAGAAAGCTGCTGCTCGAGTAGAAAATCTTCGATCAGCAGAAAGGAAGCTGCGCCCTCTTGCGCTGTGCATGGTGCCATTCACAATTATTTTACAGCACGGGCCAAATACCTGGCGCTCAAAATCAGTGCAACCTGCGTGACCCTAATGCACTCCGCATATCGCGGTGGAGTTTTTTTTGTCAGTTCGCAGAGTTCTGTGTAGAGGGACAGCACCCAGGCTTAGTAAATGGTCTACTGATTTGGGTGCTTTTTGGCAGTAGTAATTATATAGAATTGCAGTTTGTGAATAGGATACGGTTTAATCTTTTGTGGGGGGAGGGGGGTGCACGTCTATCCCTATACCCTACCCTGGCCCTACCTTAATCCCTCTCACTCCTTCCTGAACCCCTTCCTTTTAGTCATTAGTATTCCCCATTTTCCAATCACTCCCTCCATCCCTCCCACATTTACTACTAAAATGTATACATATGTGTTTGGAGACTCCGCAGTCGAGGTGGAGATCTCCTCACAGAAAAAGATAGGACAAGCTAATGTGGAGGCATAGACGTCCGCATGTAGTTTGTTAATAGGATTAAGCAAGGACATTTGTAGTAATACTGCAGTTACTACAGAAAATAGTAAAACGCTAGTTTGTAAATAAACCCAAAAGTGTTTTAAACCAATAAGTTACCCTGTGAGTTAGAAGGGACAGTGTTAATAAAATGATGAAGTCAAGTTTAAAGCTTAAAATGGATTCATTCAAAAATAGTTTTATTATTATTGAATTCTTCCATAGATACAGCATCAAACTGTGACTTTCAAACAACTAACCAACATGTGTTTCATGACAAAAACAGTTGAGGTGTCGCTTCTTCAGGGCTCAAATAAATAGTATTTGTGTTTTATATAAAAAATATAATTATTGCATGGACCATAAACAAGCGATTAAGATTTGAGGAAAGATGGAAAACATACACCTTTGTTGCAATGCAAATGTTGGCTAGTTGTTTGAAAGTCGCAATTTGGTGCAACCTCTATCATTCCTATAGAAAGATTCAATAACAAAAAAAAAACTTTTTGACTAAAAAAATCTGCAAGCTTCAAGCTTGCCCTACATGGCTACTGAGTGGGTACTAGTTTGTGTCTTCCTTCCAATTTGACAGTTAATAAATCATGTCCCTGTGCTTTCATGAAAATCAAAGTCATTGTTGATGAATACAATTTTCAAAATGTCATGATGAATTTATATACTTTTCTTCCTTAACAATGCTGTGCACATTAGTCTTGGAAACAATGTTTTAGCATGAAGTTTCCCACAAGTGTCAATATTAGCCCATTAGCAGGGAGCTGTTCGGATTGATATTTGAAAGCCTATCACTGCCCTCTCGCCCACTGGGCTGTTTAACTCTCAAGGAAAAAGGAACACAATTTTATTTTGCCTTCCACTAGTATGTCAAGAGCACTCTAACATATGAGCCATTTCTTTATTTTCAGCCAAAGGTATATTGTACTGTTGCCGCAACATTCTCTTTACTGGTTCGAAGGCCCAGAACACAAAGTGAAGTTGGCTAAAATGCCAGAACTGGCTTAAGGTGTTACACATGACATGGAACCACTTGTCAGGCATGTTTTACAATGTTACAAAGTCATCTAGTTCAGTTCAAAATCTGCCGGCTTTACACATTATACCAAAAGTAAACTCTTCTCAGTTAATAAGTAAAGGGAAGGAGGCAATTCACACAATTCTTTAACATATACAGAACAGGTAAAAGACAGGTAGCTAACACACTAACAAGAGAATGAGAGTAGTTAAAGGACTATTGTACACTTACCGTAAAAAACACAAACATGCAACAATCACAGCACAACTGGAGGAAAAAGTCAAACTTCAAATACAATTACCAAACAGTCATGTACTCATGTAGGATGATGAAACCTTCCTTCATAGTGTAAACATCAAGGAGCACTACTGTTCACTGGTTGTACAGTATCGTAGTTATGGGTTCCCTAGCTCTGGTAAGGCTAATTCCCTTATGTCAACATTTATGTTCTACCTTTGTTAAACTCTCAGACCTATATTTAAAAAAAAGTGTGTGTGTGTGGGAAAGCTAGAAATACTTTTTACTGGCGTTTCTCTGCCACAAGATTAAAAAAAGAAGGGTATAGCAGCGGCCCCCGCTTCTCTTTTCTGTCAACATGTTTTGGAGCTTGAATTTTTCCTCTGTGGGGACAAGAACTTCCTCAGGACTATAGGCATCTCACATCAAATCTCGTGGAAAAGTCAATGTTCATGGGCTATGCTATGCAAAAGCATTAGTTACATCTTTTTTCTTCATAAGCAGTGGAAACACACCTTTACAGAACAGGTACATCTTGGGCAAAAAAAGGGCAAGCTTCCCTACTTCATGGGTCAAATATCTGTAGGGCAGCAGCAGTGTATAAGCTTTACCCATCACAAGACGCATACAAATCAGGCACGAGCACTGCAAGTTTTCCTTCCTCACAGAATTGGCACAGGGTGGCAGTGGCAAAGCAAGCTCTGCACTCTCACAGAGAGCACAAAGTCACCTTTCATTCTCAGCAGAATAGATCCAGCAGGGCAGACCAGTGTAAGCTTTCATCTGTTAGAGAACATGTACAGTTAAGGCATGATTGACATGCAGGTTAGCAACAGATCTCTGGAGCTGGTACTAAACCCCTGGATGAGTGAGTGAATGTGCGAGTTCGGACACCATTCTCACTTAGGTGAACGTCGACATCCTCAAAAAACGTTTGTGTTCTCCATATTGAGAAGTAGCAGTTAAGTCTTAGGTCATTGTTATTTGGAGCAATCCAACCACAACCTGAGTAACTATGCTCTATACAGGCACGCAGGTGGCAATCTCTTCAACAAGCATTTACAATGCAATGGTTTCGCCTTTGGAAAAGTTAGAGCTATTGGCATTGTAAATGACAAAATTTGTATTTATGTGTTGGTTTTGAAAACAAATAAATGGCATTGTCATTTACATTGCCATTAGCTTAAACTCTCGCAAATGTGAGACCTATTGTACCCTACGGACGAGCTCAGCAGACAGCAATTACTACCACACACACACCCAGAGCGCCACACACACACACCCAGAGCCACACACACACACACACCCAGAGCCACACACACACACACACCCAGAGCCACACACACCCACCCAGAGCCACACACACACACACACACCAACCCAGAGCCACACACACCCCCACCCAGAGCCACACACACCCCCCCACACCCCCACCCAGAGCCACACACACACACCCAGAGCCACACACACACACACCCACCCAGAGCCACACACACACACACCCACCCAGAGCCACACACAAACACACACACACACCCAGAGCCACACACACACCCACCCAGAGCCACACACACACCCACCCAGAGCCACACACACACACACCCACCCAGAGCCACACACACACACCCACCCAGAGCCACACACACACACACACCCAGAGCCACACACACACCCAGAGCCACACACACCCAGAGCCACACACACACCCACCCAAGAGCCACACACACACCCACCCAAGAGCCACACCCACACCCACCCAAGAGCCACACCCACACCCACCCAAGAGCCACACACACACAAACCCACCCAAGAGCCACACACACACACACCCAAGAGCCACACACACCCACCCAAGAGCCACACACGCACACACCCACCCAAGAGCCACACACGCACACACCCACCCAAGAGCCACACACCCACCCAAGAGCCACACACCCACCCAAGAGCCACACACCCACCCAAGAGCCACACACACACACACCCACCCAAGAGCCACACACCCAAGAGCCACACACACACACACACACACCCAAGAGCCACACACACACACACACACCCAAGAGCCACACACACACCTCCAAGAGCCACACACACACACCCACCCAAGAGCCACACACACACACCCACCCAAGAGCCACACACACACACACCCAAGAGCCACACACACACACCTCCAAGAGCCACACACACACACCCAGAGACACACACACACACACACACCCAGAGCCACACACACCCACCCAGAGACACACACACACACACCCACCCAGAGCCACCCACACAGAGCCACACACACACACACACACCCAGAGCTACACACACCCAGAGCTACACACACCCAGAGCCACACACACCCAGAGCCACACACACACACACACCCAGAGCCACACACACACACCCAGAGCCACACACACACACACACACACACACACACACACCCCCAACCAGGGCCACACACACACACACACACACACACCCAGAGCCCCGCACACACACACACACACACACCCACCCACCCAGAGCCACACACACACACACCCACACCCACCCACCCAGAGCCACACACCCACCCAGAGCCACACACACACCCACCGCCACACACACACCCACCCAGAGCCACACACACACCCACCCAGAGCCACACACACACCCACCCAGAGCCACACACACACTCAGGAGAGCAAGCACAGCGAGGGGGCAGGGAAGCAAGCACAGCGAGGGGGCAGGGAACTAAAAGTAAAATACTAAAAATAAAATATTCCATGTCGCAATTAAAGTTACCATCACACAGCCACTGGTTAATGACTGTAAAAACATCATCATCATCACCTATGTACCGAACGGAGGAGTAAAGAACCTCAGGATGCCCTTCAGTGTAAAAGTCTTTATTGGCTTAGGGTGCAGGTGGGCCTTACTTGTGTTTGAGCAAATGATTTGAAATCTGTAACTAATATAAATATCTGATTGGAATATCGGAACAGCAATTGTTAGGCTTCCTAAGAAGATGTCATCTTCCAATATATACATCTTCTGTAATTAAGTTCGTTGTGAGTAAAATGGTTAACACTCTGAAAGTTGAAGCCTGGTTGAGCGGTGATAGTCAAAAAAATGTTTAATGTTTCTTTTTCCCTTCCCCTTTTTAAATGTCTACAATTCTATCAACTCAAAATGCATTTTTATGCACAGTTTGTGTGTTATACTCGTTCCCTAACTTCTGGATACGTTTCTTCTGTTTGAGAAAAGCTAACCAGTAGAAAGGAATAAATAAACTAAACCTAACTCGGGTTATACAGATCTTACAAGTTCAGGCAGCTGCCTCAAACTTTTCCTCGTGCTATAGAGAGCAGAGCTGACCTTCGAGTGAAAAGATCTTTCATCCTTTCAACAGCAAGCATGTGCACAGATCTCACAGGCATGACAGGTGGCAACCAAGTTCAAATAAGGCCCTAAAAACTAAAACAAGGCTGTTATTTGAATTGAGCATAGGTTAGTTTTCAATGTTCAATAGGTAGTGCCAGAGCAGGCCTCTCCCACACACAGAACAGGCAAAAGACAGGAAACAGCAAATGGCAGCTCTGCTTTTCTCACCACAAACTGAACAAACAGCACAGGCAGCCCAAGTGCAAGTTTCTTCATAGAACAAGGGCAGTGCATGGCGGCATCAGAGAGAGCTTCTCCCACACACCAAAGGGCAGCAAGAGAGCCAGCTTCCCTCACATGCAAACAGACAGCACTGGAGCACGTCTAACTCAAACAGGCACTGTGCAGGCAGCAGCAGCAGAACAGGCTTCCATCCGATACACTGCAAGTTCCTCACACAGGCAGCAGCAGTGCCAGCGTCCCGACGACACACTACAGTCTTGAAGAACATTAATAAACCAGGTTATGCACTGCAGGCTTTGTGAGTGCATAAAAGCGTTGTACATGAGGCCCGGTGTACTTGTGGTTCCTCCCGGACTTGAGCACGTATGCGTCCTTATGACTTCCACCCTCCCACCCAAGAGCTATAGAAGTGTAGAGTGAGCACCCAGTTTATGGGCAAAGAAATGACCTCAATCAAATACATAGGCAATGCAATTGTTTAACATGCTGCTACCTATAGAGTAAATCAAGTATGCAGAGAGGGCCAACCACTGGGATTGTATCAGCACCTGAGTGTTCAAATAAGCTGAACTGCTCAAAGACGCAGCACACATTTTTGCACTTACCTGATGACAAAAGATCAGCGAGAAGGCATCTGACTGAGAGGGGGGTGGAAGGAACGGGGAGAAATGCCGCGGCTGCGTGTCCTCGGCTCTGGCAGGGCAGGGCGAGGCTGCAGGAGGTTCCTGACGAGAAAGGAGCATTACGTGAACTCACCCGCTCGCCCTAGCTCCTAGAAAAAAAGGGCAGGCGTAAACCTCCTGGGGGAAAAAAAAAATAAGACAACACCCACAGCCGCAATGACTGCAACAAAAGGGCGGAGAGGGAAAAAAAAAAAATCACCGGAAACGCCCACGAATCGCCTCGGACAATGACAGACAGATCTCTCTTCCAATGGCTAGCCTCCATTTATGGAGCTAGCCAATGGAAGAGAGAGGCGGGACAAAGCCACATACTGCTTCTCAAAAGATTTCGCCTGCGCGAACGCTGCTGCGCAGCGGACGCCAGTGGAAACCTAAAAAGGTTTTGAAAATGCACGCATCAGGTACTCAGTGGCGTAACAAAGGACCCTGCAGTGCGGGGATGCTCCAAACTCCAGGGGTGCCCGTCAGCACAGTACTCTGGGAGCTCCTGAGTGAGACCGGAAGGAGGGTCCTCCATTGGGCAAGACTGGGAACAGAAACCAGCCCTGAAAAATTGCTCAGCCGGCCCCCCTGGGAGGGAAGGGTGGGGTGTGGCTGAGCTGTTTGCATGGGCGGTTTTGGCAATTTTGTTACAGGGGCCGATATTGCCGACCCCCAGTAACAAAAGCAGCCCCCAGGGGCCGAAAACCAGCGCCCACCTAGAAAAAGCCCTGTGTCCACTCCAGCCAGTCCAGCCCTGGTCCTCCATGTACTTTGCAAGGGTGCCCCCTAAAGTTTTGCTACGCCACTGCAGGTGCTGTAAAATCCCAGCTTTGGTGCTGCACCTTCTCATAATGTTGAGGGCCACAAGTGTGTGTGTGTGTGTGGGGGGGGGGGGGGGGGGGTTGGGGACCTGGAACGAAGAAAGGAGGATCTGACTTTCATTGAATGGTGACCTGATTACGTGCATCTAATAAGAGTTTCTAAAAAAGCGGTGATGTACACAAACACAGAGATATTTAATAATCAGCATCTATAAATGCCAGTAGTGCCAGTAGTGAGTAAACTAATATTCCTGAAAGCAGTATGACGAAAATCTTTATAAAGACTAGTAGGTCATAATTGCTTAGTCTTTAATGTGTTCTTCATTAGAAATAGGTTATCAGAGAACATTACTTGCCAATCCTGGGTTTTCGTCAAGAATGAAATGCATTCTGGGAGTTGCAGTCTTGATTCAGTTTCATGAATCCACATATGGCTTAACACCACTGAGAGTAATTATGTATGAAAGGAAGACCCACGACTGGAACATGGCGACACAGATCACACAGAGTCACCTGGTTGCGTCAAAAGTTCCACTTTTTTTCCAAACAAGATGAGCCAATGAAGACTATTTTTGGCAGACGTCCCAAGGTCAGTTGCACATGAGCAAAGGAATAGGACTGGAATAGATACGAATGGAATAATTTAAACCTAAATGACTCCGGTAACACGACCCGTAGCAATCAATACACCAAGATTTTAAAACAAACCCCATTTAGCTTGTAATAAAAAGCCACGTGGTTAAAGTGTGAAGTTTCTGAATCGACGCGACAATGTAATAGCTGATTCTCTGACTTGCCGAGTTATAATTTTAATTTGCAACAGTGTACACAATTTTTTTTCTTCCATGCGGGAGAAACGCTGCGCATAATGTGTGTGCTGCTGCTGAACCACATAAAGTACTTATCTCGCGCAATCACGCCACGGTTGGAGCGACCCATGGCTGTAACTTGTGGGAGGTTTGACATGGTGTATTTTCAGTGGGTTTGTGGAAAGGACGGCCTTCCTGCGCGATTCGGAAGGACAAAATGCGTATTTAATGCAAGGAAAGCCCTTTTGACAACATGCTGACTCCGGACCCAGGAGCTGGTGTTCTTGATTAGATAGCCTGTACGAGAGCAGGAACAACTTCAGGAAGGTTTCCCCACACCTCACTCCAACCCGATAAAGCAAACCCTTACCGCACCCAACGCCTACAGCGAGCGCATAGAAGTGACTCACGAGGCACGCTGCAGTTCCTGGAGGAGCCGAGCAACCCTGTGCCTCACCGCCGCCATGGCTGCAGCAGAGCTCTGACTGCACTCCTCACCCGCCCCGAGTCTCAGCTCCGCCCCTGACTCCCACAGGAGCCCGACTGCTCCAGAAGGCTATTTATTTGGTATCTTGAAACACCGAGTTTATCGCCCCAACTTAATTTAACCTTGTCAAAAATCATTATGGTTATGATATTAGTATATTTTCTAACTTTGTTAACAGTTCTCCTTACTGGTGCGGAAATGTTCCTAATAGATTATCAGCTAGGGTGACCAACTGGCATGGGTGTAAATTCAGGACGGTAAGTGTAAATAAACATTCAGGACAGAGGGTCAAAATTCATAACATAAATTCAGGAGGGAAGGTCAAAATTCAGGACAAAAGTTACGTTTTACAGACACAGAGGCAGTTGCGATAGTATAAAAGTAAGTAAATAGACACCCACTTAAAGTACAAGTCAAAATAAGTTTTATATTAAGTTGAGACAATTGTGCACTTCACGTTTTTTCGGTATGCGTGCAGCTTTGTGCAACTGTGCAGGTCTTTTTGTGGTATTTCATATGATAATAATCTATTTACATGGTTACTGCACTGCGTCCAGTCTGATATTTTGTTTACAACTCATGGTCCTGAGCAGGCATGTTTGTTTGGTGAGAGAAGTGGTCAGGAAGATCTGCTTGGATATCCTTTGTTACTAGCATCTCATATCTGAGTACCATTCTGCTATGTAAAGCGGCACGCATAGGTGAACTAAAGGGAGGATTGCTGTGATGAACGCATTAAGGGTGTTTCAGCAAGTGGAACTTAAAATATGGAATCTGACTTTGCTTATGGGGGCTTCGCAGAGAGTTGCACTGGCTGACGGAAGTCACAAAGGCGCTTTTCCCTGCAGCTTTCTTAAAAAATGCACTGTAGATACAATATTACATAGTTTATTTTTGATGCCTTGCCTATTGCTACAAACAAAATATACATCTCAAGCACACCTCAGGGCACTATGAGGCTCTCCCTAAAACCTTACACCAAAAACAAAACATGCAAAGCTTTACAATTACTAGTGTAAAATTCAAGTAGCAGTTGGGTGTCACTCAAAATGTTATCTATTAATTCTTTCATCCATCATTCAATCTTTCACCATTCATTCTGTCCTGCCATCTGAGTGCCCATCCATATCCAAACCTTTTCAACCATTTACTAACCCAACCATCATCTGTCCTTCCATCCATCCTTTCACTCATCCATCCCTTCATCAACCCTGTCATTCATCTATCCGTCTTCCATCCATAGACCCTTTCACCCAAGCCAACCTTTCAGTCATCCATCCAATCTTCCACCCATTCATCCATTCACTTATCCATCCAACCATTTACCCTTTCACCCATTCAGCCATCCTTTCACTTAATCATCCATCCACCTAGTCACTCATCCATCCATCAATTCACCCTTTCAATCAACCATTCATCCATTCTTTCATCCAGCTCTCCACCCTCCCTTTCACTATTGTATGCATTCTTTCACTCATCCATCTTTACCTTCTTCTTTTCACTCATCCATGCACCCATTCGCCCATCCATTCTGTCAATCATCCCTCCTCCCTTTCTCTCTCTATTCCCATTTCACTTAGCCATCCACCGTTCACCCATCCATCCACCCACCCATCCAGTTGCAGACAGAAGAGGCCCATCAAGAACTTCACCCTCGATGTAGTTCCTAAAGCAAGGGGTGGGGTGGGAGAGGGTTCACTATGCCCCTGCACATAGGCAATCTGTAAACTTGAAAGTCATGAGTCATGCATGAGGCACAGTGCCAGGACGCATGGTGACTGTGACATGTTGTTGTTTCCAGGGCTTTAAGTGGTATGAAAAAACTGAAGGTCTCTCCAAGGGGTGTGTCTGATGTAATTAAGGGCGTGGCTTAAAGCACCTCAGCTAAAAATAAATATGTGCTGAGCATAATGTGCAGCCCAACCGGTATTTTGCTGTTTCTATCATTGCATCCAGTAACATTAGGCCTACAACAAGCCATGAGTATGGGCTTTGTCAATGGATGTTAGTTGCATAAAAGAAATAAAAAAGCAGCAACTATGGCTTCGTTTTATATAATAATAAAAATGCTTCAGCTCTATAAATGATGAGACTGTAAGAACTATAACCTCTTCTTTTTAACTTTGTACATTTGTTTTGTACATTTCTTCCATCTAACCCTAACAGAATGCCCTGCTCTAGACCACGGCAGGAGAAGGCACCCCACATGCTGCAACACCCCAGACTGGCCCAATGTCATTCTGTATGTGGTAATCATCAGCATGCACACAGAATGACCATGGGCAGGGTGAGGCTGCTCTTTTGCTCCGAGGATGAGTGCGAAGCGGACCCATCAGGGAGCTGAGGCCTCTCCCAGGCGAAAAGTTCTGCTCCCTGCAAGGCCAAAAATTACGGACAGAAGGTGTATGTAAAAGGGATCTTTACTGACAACGGACGTGAGGTCCATATTACGGACAGTCTGTAAAATTTACAGACGGTTGGACACCCTATTATAAGCATTCGTTTTCCAGCGTTTTCGTCCTCATGCATGCTTTCAAAAGTAGGCATTTCACAGTCAAACAGTGCCAAAGTGATGTTTGCAGGGTTTGAATGAATGTTTTATTTTAATACAAGGATGTTTGCAATCCCTGTATAAAAGCCGGTTACTAACGTTCCTGTTACAGAGGACTTGTTTAGACTTTAGTCACCTGTAATGAAGACATGATGTGACTTATCAATTGTGATATGTCGGATAAAGTACTCCTTGCCACACATTATAAGGACATTGCAAGCACTGAGGGATTTCTTGACCTATAAAGAAACTCTGCCTTGGGCCTTGAATCAAATATGTAACTGCTTTTTTCAATTTTAAATATTTTTTCTTTTTTTCTTTTCACAGGAGTAGGTATCAAAAAATTAATTTCAACATGCTCCGATTAAAGGTGGTAAGAAATGCAGATATACACAGACCAAGAAAACACATAAGTTAAAAGATGCGTTCCAGCTCAGCCAGTTCACTCATCACAAAAAAGTACTTCATCAAATAATCAAAATTCATAAATTATCCTATTCTACTTACATTAATCATAAAGAAAAAAATACAGATTGGCACTTGCACAAATGCCATATGGCTGAACATGTCAAAACTCATCAGTGATAACAACAATATACATGTCAAGACTGAAAAATAAAGGATATGCCAATAGCTATTACACAGATGATAAGTGAAAGACTGTACATTTCTGTTACACTCCCCCCCCCCCCATCACTTTTGCTCCAAAGGGGTCCAGATCTTCTTTCCTCCCTATTTGGCCTTTTTACACTTCTGGGGACTACTCTGTAAATGGAATATTGAGAGAAACCTTGCGAATCACTGGTTAATTGTAGTAGTGTCATTGCGATATAAACCAAGAATTTCTCATCTCTCCTGCCTGTGTTATCATGCACTCCCAAGAGCATTAATTGAGGAGATACTTTCACTCCGGTGTGTAAAACAGCCTGCACAAATCAAAAGCTTTCTTATTTCAGGGAGTCTAGGGCAGTGGCTCATCATAGGCCCCCACAGTGCGGGGGGCCCGGGCTGCTGGGGCCCCCCCAGGAGAGCACTCCGGTCTGAGAGCTCCTGATTAAATCTGGCACGGGGGTCCCTCCATGTAGCTTGCACGAAGGCCCCCCTCAAGTTTTGGTACACCTCTGATCTAGGGCCGGACATCTATGGAACATTTAGGCAATATCTGCTTTTACCTTTGACATCATGGCCGGGATATACCAATGTCCCTCCCCCAACTCTTTATCTTAGCCGGAGTATAGTTCATAATTAAAGATTGTTTTAAAATGACATGCCTGCAGCCCCATTGACAATAACAGCATATTGCCTGAGCTAACTGCTTTTTGATGTGTTTAATTTTGCGCCAATTCTACTTTTATTTTTCATGTCTGCAAACATCCTATCTATTTCATATGAAAGAAGAAGACAGCAAAGATTTAAGCAATTTGTTGGAATATGAGTGATGGGGTGACCATGTATTATAAGGAATAAAGTACTCCCTGACATTTCTTATAAAGATATTGAAAGTGACCTTTTAAAGCACAGGTTTCCAAACTTTTCATGTTGGCGACACACTTTTAGACATTTCTGATTTAGTGACACGGTAATGCGAGCAGGCGTCGCGAGCGAGCCTGAACCACCTAAGTGGGGGTTCTCCCCACGTGAGAATTTTTAAAAAATAGTGGGCAAATGGTGCATTTTCAAGCAAATTTGAGAAAGCAGGAAGGTTAATAAAGCAATTGTGAATCTGTTCTTAACAAAGACAGTGACTGGCAAAACTGGGTGTAAGGTTAGGTTTGTGCCTGAAATAAGAATATATTCATGCACACATTGACACATGCCCCAGTGATTTACGGCACAAAAAGGGCACCCCACAGCATGTGGAGTGTTTGAAAACACATTTTTATTGATAGATCACATATAATGTCGCAGACCCCATGTACCCCAGAGGTATCTGCAGGACACCAGCATACAGAAACCATAACGTAATCCATCATTATGTTCATAATCAATACATCGGGATCAATGTACATAACTCAACTTTCCCCTTCCCAACTCCTATCCCCCCCCCAACTATCCCAGACTCCATCCCACCCGGATCCCTCCCCCCCTGCACGGTACTCAACCTGTCCTGTCCTACACACACACACAGTCCAAACCAGAGCGGACTCAAGCCTCAACATCAGGGTCTGGTTCCACTGGTGGCTCAAACCAAATACCCCTGTAATCGGCCCATCTTTTCCAAATCTTGAAGTGCTTGCTGGGGCAGCCCTGAGCCAGGAATATGGGTTTCTCCATCCCCATACAGAAATCTAGGCCCCTCTTCCATGCTACGAGCGATGACCCCTGCGGGCTCTTCCAGGCCCTTGCAATATCTCACTTGGCCACAGTGAGACCTAGCAAGAGCAGGTGTCTCTTGTATATGTTGCCTCCCACCCCCTCTAGCACATGCAACGACCCCAACCGCGGCGTGCGCGGGAGCACCCAACCCAGCGCCTCATCCAACCCATTCCAGACGCCATTCCAGAATCTACTCAACCGTTCGCAGCTCCATACCGTATGGAAGAAGGTGCCCTCCTCTTGTCCACACCTAGTACAATCCGGGGAACCAATCAGGCCCGCCCTCCAAAGCCTCTGTCTGGTATAGTACACCCTGTGAAAGTATTTGAATTGTATCAAACGAAGATGGACCGATATGGCCGCCCCTCTGGGACCCCCCATCGCCTCATTCCAGTCCTCCTCCTCCAGTGGCCCCACCTCAGCCTCCCAGGTTTCCTTAAGTGTCTGCAGGTCTGAGGAGCAGTGTATGATCAGGGACTGGTGAATGCGTGAGATTTTCTTTGTGTCTATGTTCCCCATAAAGACTCGGGCCTCCAGTGGGCTAAACTCAGGAAGGGACGTCAAGCCCTCCAGATCTGGGGCTAGGGCGGTAAACAGACATAATATTGATTCCAAAATATCGATTGGACAAAATATCGAGTAAAAAATATAGACTGGACAAAATATAGACTAGACAAAATATAGACAACAAAAATATCGAGTAATATCGACTACAATAGCCAAAATATTGAATCAGAAATATAGACTAGACATAATATAGACTAGATAAAATATAGACAACAAAAATATCAAAAATAAGGTAAGTTATTAATATTTAATAATATTTGTGTAATATAAATCTGTAGTGGGTTGTGGGTTTATAGGGGAATAGGGTGGGAAGTAATTTAATTATAATTAATTAATTATGTAAATTTTATCTAATTGTTAATTAAATAGTAATTGGTAATTAATTAAAATATAATTTGTAAATAATTAAAAATAAATAATTGATAAATAATTAAATTTTTGTAATTTATTTTCTGTAGCGGGTTGTGTGTTTATAGGGGAATAGGGTGGGAAGTAATATAATTTTAAATAAATAATTATGAAAATTATTTATAGTTTTAAATTAATTATTAATTGGTAAATAATTAAAATATAATTGGTAATGAATTTAAAATAATTAATTGGGAATAGTAATTTTCACCCCTACGCTATCCAACGCTTTCCCTACTGTTGCACCCACCGGAGTTGGAATAGTAATTTTTACCCCTACGCTATCCAACGCTTTCCCTACTGTTGCACCCACTGGAGTGGGAATAGTAATTTTTACCCCTACGCTATCCAACGCTTTCCCTACTGTAGCACCCACTGGAGTGGGAATAGTAATTTTTACCCCTACGCTATCCAACGCTTTCCCTACTGTTGCACCCACTGGAGTGGGAATAGTAATTTTTACCCCTACGCTATCCAACGCTTTCCCTACTGTAGCAACCACTGGAGTGGGAATAGTAATTTTTACCCCTACGCTATCCAACGCTTTCCCTACTGTTGCACCCACTGGAGTGGGAATAGTAATTTTTACCTCTACGCTATCCAACGCTTTCCCTACTGTAGCACCCACTGGAGTGGGAATAGTAATTTTTACCCCTACGCTATCCAACGCTTTCCCTACTGTTGCACTCACTGTAGTTAGAATAGTAATTTTTACCCCTACGCTATCCAACGCTTTCCATACTGTAGCACCCACTGGAGTGGAAATAGTAATGTTTACCCCTACGCTATCCAACGCTTTCCCTACAGTAGCACCCACTGGAGTGGGAATAGAAATTTTTACCCCTACGCTATCCAGCGCTTTCCCTACTGTTGCACTCTTTGGAGTGGGAATAGTAATTTTTACCCCTACGCTATCCAATGCTTTCCCTACTGTTGCACCCACTGGAGTGGGAATAGTAATTTTTACCCCTACGCTATCCAACGCTTTCCCTACTGTTGCACCCACTGGAGTGGGAATAGTAATTTTTACCCCTACGCTATCCAACACTTTCCCTACTGTTGCACCCACTGGAGTGGGAATAGGAAATTTTACCCCTACGCTATCCAACGCTTTTCCTACTCTTGTACCCACTGAAGTGGGAATAGTAATGTTTACCCCTACGCTATCCAACGATCTCTTTAATGTAGCACCCACTGGAGTGGTTACATTAAATTTAAACCTTTTGCTATGCTATGGTAAATATATTCTATATGTTTTATTAATAACATGTCTTTAAATATATATATGTATTATTATTATTAATTTTTAAAGTTACATTAATTATGTAATAATGTTACATTTATTTAATAATTTTAACTATGTTTATATTAAATATATTTAATATTATAATAGTTTTAACTTATTTTAAAGACATTAAAAAAACGATATTTTGACAGTCTATATTTTTAACACTCGATATTTTAAACTCAATATTTTTGTACTTAACTTAGTGAAGATAGAAAGTCGATATTATGTCCCTCGATATTTTGGCATCGATATTATGGCAACTCGATATTTTGGCTGTAGATATTATTTCAGTGATCCGGCTAGGGCATGGCACAACTGTAGATACCTGAAGAACTGCGTGCGGGGCATGTGGAATTCTGTTCTGAGCTCCTGGAATGACTTAAGCGTTGTTCCTGACATAACATCCCCCAACTGGGAGATACCGATCGCGTCCCAGCCTGAAAAACCGGAGAGGGCCGCCAGACCTGGTAAGCGGCCGTTGCCCCACAGGGGAGTTTCCTCAGTTAGGGTCTGCCACCGCCCTATCCGCCGCAATGCCCGTCTCCAGACATCAAATACCACTTGTGTCGCTGGCGGCAGGGTCTTGCGCCCCCTCGTCTCGCACAACCATGTGTGTCAAGTCAAGTCAAGTCAAGTAATCACTTATATAGCGCACTACATACCCAGAGGGTCTCAAGGCGCTTGAGGAAGGGGGTGTTTTACTTATCGAAAATCCAAGTTTTTAGTTGTTTTCTGAAGGAGAGGTGGTTCTGTGTAAGGCGGAGGTGGGTGGGGAGAGAATTCCAGGTTTTGGCCGCCAAGTAGGAGAAAGATCTTCCTCCCAAGGCGGTTCTGTGGATGCGCGGGATGGCGGCGAGGGCTTGATTGGACGATCGTAGTTGGCGGGTGGGGGAGTAAAAGGATAGGCGTGTGTTGAGGCATTTGGGTCCTAGGTCGTAGAGGGCTTTGTGTGCGTGGGTGAGGAGACGGAACGTTATCCTCTTGTTGACGGGGAGCCAGTGGAGGTCTTTTAGGTGCCCGGAAATGTGATCTTTGCGGGGATGTCTAGTATGAGTCTGACTGAGGCGTTTTGGATGCGTTGGAGTTTTTTCTGTAGTTTGGCTGTGGTTCCGGTGTATAGGGTGTTTCCGTAGTCCAGTCGGCTTGTGACCAGAGCGTGGGTGGCGGTCTTTCTTGTTTCGGTGGGGATCCAACTGAATGTTTTTTTGAGCATGCGTAGGATGTTGAAGCATGATGATGTGACGGCGTTGACTTGTCTGGTCATCGAGAGTGAGGAGTCCAGGATGAAGCCCAGGTTGCGTGCGTGGTCCGTTGGTGTGGGTGCGGTTCCCAGAGCCGGTGGCCACCATGAGTCGTCCCAGGCGGAGGGGGATGCACCTAAGATGAGGACTTCCGTTTTGTTTGAGTTCAGTTTTAGACGGCTGTTCTTCATCCACTCGGCTACTTCTTTCATCCCTTCGTGTAGGTTGGTTTTGGCGGTGTGTGGGTCTTCGGTGAGGGAGAGGATCAGCTGTGTGTCATCGGCGTAGGAGATGATGTTGAGGTTGTGTTGTCGCGCGATGGTTGCGAGGGGGCTCATGTATACGTTGAAGAGGGTAGGACTGAGTGATGATCCTTGTGGTACGCCGCAAATGACTTCGGTGGCCTCTGATCTAAAAGGGGGGAGGCGGACTCTCTGGGTTCTATCGGCGAGGAACGAGGTGATCCATTCCAATGCTTTTCCTTGTATTCCGACGTTGTTGAGGCGTTGTATAAGGGTGTTATGACAGACTGTATCGAAGGCTGCGGAGAGGTCAAGTAGGATTAGGGCAACTGTTACTCCGTTGTCCAGAAGTGTGCGAATGTCGTCTGTTGCTGCGATAAGGGCGGTTTTGGTGCTGTGTTTGGCTCGGAAGCCAGACTGTGAGGGGTCGAGGGATTTTTTGGATTCGAGGAAGGCGGCGAGCTGACTGTTGACGGCTTTCTCAATGACTTTGGCGGGGAATGGGAGGAGCGAGATGGGGCGGTAGTTTTTGAGTTCGGTGGGGTCTGCTGTGGGTTTCTTCAGAAGGGCGCTGAGTTCGGCATGTTTCCAGCTATCCGGGAAGGTAGCGGAGCTGAGGGAGCAGTTGATGACGTCTCGGAGATGGGGTGCGATAATGGAGTCTGCTTTGTTGAAGATGTGGTGGGGACATGGGTCGGTTGGGGATCCTGAGTGGATGGAGCTCATCAGGCGGATGGTGTCTTCAGTGGTGATTGGGTTCCAGGCACGGAGGTTGTTCAAGGGGGGCTTTGGTTCGGAGGTGGGTGGAGTAGACAGCTCTCCGGACTGGTTGTCAAAGCTGTTATGTATGTCGGCGATTTTGTTGTGGAAGAATGAGGCTAGGGAGTCGCAGAGGTCTTGGGAGGGAGTGATGTCGTTGGTGCTGGCGGAGGTGTTGGTAAATTCTTTCACAATGTTGAATAGTTCTTTGCTCTTGTGGGCGTTTTTGTCAAGTCGATCCTTGAATGTTGATTTCTTGGTGGATCGGATCAGTTGGTGGTGTTTGCGGGTGGCGTTTTTGAAGGTGGCCAGGGTGTCAGTGGTTGGGTCTTTTCTCCAGGCTTTCTCGAGTGTACAACATAGTTTCTTGGATTTCTTAAGGTTATCGTTGAACCAGGGGGCTTTTTTGCTGCCTTGCTTGATTTGATGTTTTTTCAAGGGTGCTAATTCGTCGGCGCTGAGGGTGATCCAGTGTGTGAGGTTGGTGGCTGTTTGGTTTGGGTCCGATGAGTTGACAGGAGGGTTTTGGTGAAGCGATGTGAAGAGCTGGTCAGTTGTGATTTTGTACCAGTTTCTTCTGAGAATTGGTTGAGGGTGTTTGTGGGTCGTGTTTTTTTTGTAGTTGAAGTGAACGCAGCTATGGTCCGTCCAATGGAGAGCTGTGGTGTGATTGAAGGAGATGTGTTTGCTGGAGGTGAAGATTGGGTCGAGCGTGTGCCCGGCGTAGTGGGTGGGGGTGTCAACGAGTTGTTTGAGTCCGAGATTGGCGAGGTTGTCCAGAAGGGTGGTGGTGTTATTGTCGTTGCCCTTTTCCAGGTGGAAATTGAGGTCTCCCAGTAGGATGTATTCCTCGGAGGGGAGGGCGTGTGGGGTGAGGAAGTCAATGATGTCTTCGCTGAATTGTGTGCGTGGTCCTGGTGGCCTGTAGATGAGGGTGCCTCTGAGTGTGGTCTTGGGGTCGGTGTGGATCTGGAAGTGAAGGTGTTCGGCGGTCGCGAGGTTCTCGTCAGAATTGGTCGTGACGCGGATGGAGTTCTTGTGGACGATGGTGATGCCTCCTCCTGTTTGGTTGATGCGGTCTTTTCGGATGATCTTGTAGCCTTCCGGAATGGCTATGGTGATGTCGGGAGATGATGAGGCGTTCATCCAGGTTTCTGTTAGGAAGGCGACGTCCGGTGATGTGGAGTCAAGTAGGTTCCAGAGGTCGATGGCGTGTTTGTGAACCGAGCGGGTGTTGAGTAGGATGCCTTTTAGGTGGTTAGGGTCGGAGCTCTGTTTGGGGTTTGTGGATTTGGTGTGGGTCCTGATGCAGTCGAACTTGCAGGAGTGGCAGATGAAGGGTCCATGGGTGTGTCCTGGGGCGGCTTGGTGGCATTCTGAGAGACGGCCGGAGTTGAGTGCTGAGAGGGTAGCGGTGTCGTACGTTATGCGGGTGGAGTGGATTTTGCGGGAACCAGGGGCTCTGGCGCTGGGCGCGGTCCAGGCGCGGACGGGCATAGAAGGGCTTACCTTTGGCGTGCCCTCGGCGCGCATGGGGCGCGACCGCTGCACGTGGACGCTGAACGAATGTCCATCTGTCATAAATGGAGAGTGGAGGGGGCGGAGCATGGGAGGGGCAGCTGGGAAGCAGGAGCGGGGGGGACGGGCTGGAGGCACAACACAAAATGGCAGCAAACAACAACAATAGGCAAACAGGACGAGATTGGGGCATGATGCGCAATAAGCGCTACAGCAGCTGAGCAGGCACAAATTAAGCAGGCAAATAAATTCTAAGTCAGCGCGAGCAAAGCACAGGGTCGATTTTGGCAGCAGTGCTAGCGCTACGATACCAAGAGGCACAAATTAAGCAGGCAAATAAATTCTAAGTCAGTGCGAGCAAAGCACAGGGTCAATTTTGGCAGCAGTGCTAGCGCTACGATACCAAGAGGCAGGGAGGCAGGGAGGAGCGACCGCGTCTGCAGGAGTCAGGCTGGTCACAGGGCTTCACCGGACGGGACGTTCCTGATAGCCAGTGGGTGGGAGGGGCAGCTGGGAGGCAGGAGCGGGGGGGACGGGCTGGAGGCACAACACAAAATGGCAGCAAACAACAACAATAGGCAAACAGGACGAGATTGGGGCATGATGCGTAATAAGCGCTACAGCAGCTGAGCAGGCACAAATTAAGCAGGCAAATAAATTCTAAGTCAGTGCGAGCAAAGCACAGGGTCGATTTTGGCAGCAGTGCTAGCGCTACGATACCAAGAGGCACAAATTAAGCAGGCAAATAAATTCTAAGTCAGTGCGAGCAAAGCACAGGGTCGATTTTGGCAGCAGTGCTAGCGCTACGATACCAAGAGGCAGGGAGGCAGGGAGGAGCGACCGCGTCTGCAGGAGTCAGGCTGGTCACAGGGCTTCACCGGACAGGACGTTCCTGATAGCCAGTGGGTGGGAGGGGCAGCTGGGAGGCGGGAGCGGGGGGGACGGGCTGGAGGCACAACACAAAATGGCAGCAAACAACAACAATAGGCAAACAGGACGAGATTGGGGCACGATGCACAATAAGCGCTACAGCAGCTGAGCAGGCACAAATTAAGCAGGGAAATAAATTCTAAGTCAGCGCGAGCAAAGCACAGGGTCGATTTTGGCATCCGTGCTAGCGCTACGATACCAAGAGGCACAAATTAAGCAGGCAATTAAATTCTAAGTCAGTGCGAGCAAAGCACAGGGTCGATTTTGGCAGCAGTGCTAGCGCTACGATACCAAGAGGCAGGGAGACTGGGAGGAGCGACCGCGTCTGCAGGAGTCAGGCTGGAGCGTACGTAGTTCCATCAACAGCCTCTCTAGTGCGTATGCCGGGTCGCTCCTTTCCCCATACCACCAATCATTTAACACTAATAAATGGGACGCCTGGTAGTAGGAAAGAACATCTGAGGTCGCCAGCCCCCCACAATATGATGAGCAAAAGCACTTGCGCAACGCCACCCTAATCAATCCTCCTGCCCAGAGGAATTGCCCAAGGGCGGAGTCCACCTGTTTAACCCCTTCCATGCTCATGACGAGCTCAGCTCGTCATGAGACGAGCTCAGCTCGTCATGAGGCACGGTTGAGCTGTGCTGATGACGAGCTGAGCTCGTCATGATCAATGGGAATCATCCAAGATCAGCACAGGAGGGGAAAACACTTAGCAGCCAAGGTGTTAAACCAAGAGGGCTGGATCGGGTACTGGTGATTTTGTAGCTGATACAGCAGTCTGGGTAGGGCCACCATTTTAAAAATGGCCGATCTGCCATAGATGGTCAGCGGCATCCGGGACCATACCTTAATGTCCGCTTGGGTCCGTTCCCAGACCGGTGCTACATTGCCGGTATCTCTGTCAAAAACACTCCCAGGTATTTAAGGCCTCCTGCTGCTTTCTGAAATTCCGACGATCAGCCACCCAGCGTCGGACCACTCCCCAGTACCCAGAGCGTAGATTTGCGGGGATTCATGTAGAGGCCCGAGGTTTCGCCAAAGATTTGCAATATACGCAGCAGGCGGGGCCCTGATCTGTTAAGATCCTTCAAAAAGAACAGGAAGTCATCCGCGTATAATGCGATGCGGTCTGACACTTCCCGTGACCACTCAAGCCCCCGCAACTGCGCATCGATCCGGACCCAGGCCGCCAGTGGCTCCATGGCTAGGACAAATAAGTATGGAGAGAGGGGGCAGCCCTGTCTGGTGCCCCTCTGAATGGCAAATTTTGATGACACCGCCCCAGCCACTCTAACTGGAGCCGTTAGCTCGGTATACAGTAGCTTCACATAAGACACAATCACCGGCCCTAGGTTCAGGCGCGGCAAGAGCGAGAACGGATACGTCCAACTAAGGGAATCGAACGCCCTGTCCATATCAGCCAAGAATAACGCCGCCTGTGTCCCAGAGGACCGAATAGCCGCAACCGCGACAAGGGCTCTACTGATGTTGTGCCGAGTCGCCCGCCAGGGCATGAACCCAGCCTGATCAGGGTAGACAAGGTCGGAAATATACGGTAGCAATCTATTGGCCAGCGCTTTGGCCAAAACCTTGGCCTCCACATTCAGTAAAGAAATCGGGCGGTATGATGCGTACTGCTCAGGGGGGTCTACCCGGTTTGTGAAAAACCACAACCTCGGCATGCCTCCAGTCCGGGGGTAGACTACCCTGTTCCCTAGCCTCCTCCACCACTGCCCTGTAATGGGCTCCCAGTTGCAGATGAAATTTCTTAAAGAATTCGCTGGGGAAGCCATTGGGGCCGGGAGCCTTCCCAGTGTTCAGTTCCCCAAGAGCAACCCCCAATTCATCCTCTGTCAGAGGCCTGTCTAGGCGTTCGCGGGTTTCATCGGTGATCGCTTTTGGCCGCAAGTCGTCTATAAATTTGGCGACCAAGGCCGCGTCTATGCTTTCATGTGGAGAGTATAGATCCGCATAGTATGCCGCAAAGCCCTCCGCAATCAGCTTGGGGTCTGTCATCAAGGAGCCTGTGTCATCTAGAATCCTCGGGGGAGTCTGAGCATGGAACTGTCCCTGACATAGTCGATGAAGCATCATCCCTGATTTATCTCCCCACTGGTACACTCTGCTGCGAGTAGCTAGCCACATCTGTCGTGCCTCGTCCATTAATAATGAGGCATAGGACTGCTGCGCAAGTAGTAACTGCTCCACCTGTCGATCCTCCCCATCCAGTCCACTACGTCGCTCCAATTCCCTGATATCTAACTCAGCCTGAGTCAGGGTCTCCCTACGCCTTCTCTTAGCCGCCGTGCACCAGGCAATGTCCACGCCCCGTAGCGTGGGCTTCATAGCCTCCCAAAGCGTCCCTTTGGTCGCCACTGTCCCTACATTATCTGCTAGATAGTGCACGATTGCCCTTCTCATATGTGCTTGATAGTCCCCTAACTGCAAGTGCCAGACCGAGAGACCACAGCGAAACGGCTGCCGCCGTTGATTCAGGCCTATAGTAACAGTCGTAGGGGAGTGATCCGACAGCCCACGCGGCAAAATATCCGCAGCCTCCACCCTATTCTGGGCTGCCAGGGGAACAAAGATATAATCTAGCCTGGAAAACGACTAGTGGACCGCTGAGAGGAATGTGTACTCCCGCCGCGCCCCATGCATCAGTCTCCATGTGTCCACCCATCCAAGATTTCTAATCATATCATGCAATTTGGTGTGTCCCATCGCCTCCCTACTCCCTCCCGGCCTGTACCTATCACTTGTGTGGTCTAACACATCGTTCCAATATCCACCAATGACCGCCAGTCCATTTGGGATCTCTGCCCACACTGCCAAAATCTTTTCTACTAGGGACCAATGCAGAGGAGGCGGAGCGTATACACTACCAATCACCACTTGTTCCCCCCCCAGTGTGCCCTGAATAAAGATGTAGCGACCCTGTGTGTCAAGCCAGTGTGTGGAGTGGACATATGGGACCCTTCGATGTATCAGAATGGCCACCCCTCTGGAACCTCTGGTAAATCCAGCGTGGAAGACCTGTGTATAGCCAAACCTCTAAAGGCACAGTGTTTTAGTCCCCAAGAGGTGTGTTTCTTGCAGCAGTACAATATCCGCCCCCACTCTCTTGGCCTGTTTCAAAACCGCCCCCCGCTTGATCTTGTGCAGCACGCCCCTTACATTCCAACTAAGGACACGAAGTGTGTCCCTGGGCTCTACAGCCCCATCATCCGGGCTCAACATCCAGTACCCTTCGCATCCAATGAGTCCTGCTCCTGCCCGCCGTGCGAGTTCCCAACGCCCACCAGAACATTGTCCAGACAGTGCAAACCCCCCCCCGAAACAACAACAAACTGTTCCCCAGAACCCTCCCCCCAACCCCATACCTCAAGAAACAATGAAGTACCTGTTGCGGTGATGCAGGGCCTCCACCCCAAACGCGGAGTCGACGACCCTCTCCACCAATGGATCCCCATCCCCCTATACAACTGCTCTAGGACCTACACCCACCCACCTACCCAGAAGGACTCCTCCCCCACTGCTAGAATCCCCCCATTCCCAGTCACCCCCCAGGCGTTCCCCGGAACCTTCATTAATGCATCAACGTTGTACACTCTTCCCCAGATTGATGCAGCCCCCCGATATGCCCCACAACGGGGTCTCAATGAAGCAGAAGGCTGAAAGAGTAAGTCTACTAAATGTCTCTCAGTTCAATTCACGTGCCCTTCTTCTGCCTCTCAGTCACCCCCAACACTGTCTCGGAGGCCACATCTGACGCCGACCGCTGCCTTGATCTGGATCTCCAATTGCCCTTGCGCCGCCCCTCCCGGGGGGGTTCCGTCTGTGCCTCGTCCTGTTGGGAGTCTGTGTCTCTCCGCTGTGATGTGTTAACCTTCACCGGCCTAATTTCATCTGTCCACTGAAACACCTCCTCTGGAGAGTCGAAGAAATGCGTGCGGGATTGAAACACCACTCTCAACCGGGCCGGATATAGCAGGGCATACTGTAATTTCAGGTCCCGCAGTCGGGCCTTGGCTGCTGCAAATGACTGGCGCTGCTGTTGTACCATGCGGGTGTAGTCCGGGAAGACCATGACAGTGTGATTCTCGTACCGCAGTGGTTCTTTCGCTCTGGCCTGCTTTAGGATCACGTCCCTGTCATGATAATTTAGGAGCTTAGCTATTACAGGCCGCGGTCGCGCTCCCTCCGGCGGTTTTTGCATCAGGGCCATGTGTGCTCGTGCAATTATAAAGCAGCGGCAAAGAGTGCCCGGCGACATCCAACTTTCCAGCCACCGCATCAGGAAGCCCTCCATATCTCCCTTCTCACAGCCCTCGGGTAGTCCAACAAAGCGGAGGTTGTTGCGCCGGGCGCACCCTTCTGCATCCTCCACCCGGTGCGCCAATCCTTTCTGGACGGATTCCAGATTAGCCACTTTACTTTTAAGGGTCACTATATCATCCTCTGCCCCCGAGATGCGTGTCTCGACCTCCGTGATACGGGAGACCGCGTTGCGCAGGTCCTGGCGCAATAGAGTAACATCCGACCCCACCGGCCGATTTTCACATCAAGCACATCACGGGAGTGAGTGATGGCCGCCATCAGTGCAGCGTTGTCTGGCCCTGCCGCCTGGGATCCACCGGAGGCTCCAGCGTTGCCCCCCGGCCCGGCAAACTTGTCCATCGGGCCTTGCTTGGGGCCTCCCCCACCGCCACCTGCTCCGCGTGTCATGGCTGCCGAACTGTGTCGACGGCAGGTTCACTCCGCAGATCCTCCGGGCGTTGTATGCACACCCAGTCAGGGGGCCCACTGCGGCCCGAACCGACCGCCGAAATGCTGAATGCAGAGCCCCCCGCAGACTCCGCTGACCCTGGCCGTCTCTGTCTAACGTCTGCCGCGGCTGCTCCCCTCTCCAGGGCTCCACACCACTGCCTCCAGTCTCTATGGCGCCACAAGCCGGGCAAGCTGTCCACTGTCTCACCCACGATTCTCCCCCAGGGCACCTGTATGCAGGAGACGTCTCTCTCGTCACTCGCCACACACTCCAAGGGGGCCCCCAGGTGTAGGAGGTTCGGCCGCACTAACCTCCACCGTGTCCGCCAAGGCCAGGTCCCCCTGCTACTGCTCAGGTGTCGGGCTGGGTACACGAAAATCGAGGTCCCCGGCTGCGGCCACCTGTGTAGGCCTCTCCTGACTGTCCTGTTCACCAAAGGACCAGCAGGGCTCCCAGCCCGCTGCCCACTTCGCTTTGGATTGTCACCCAACGAAGTCCAGCCCGGGGGCACCCGGCAGGGCTGTCTCCTACCTGCGGCGCCGTTCCGGTGCTGTGCTGTTCCGTTTCGGCCCACGGACCGGATCCCTCCGCTCCACGCCTCTCTCCGGTTTTCCGCGATGTCAGCACCCCCTGGCCGGGAGCCGGGGGTTCCCCTGGTCGCTCCGGGACAGCCGGACCTCCGCCACTGCTGATCGGGAGATCGCCCTCTGGGCCGCCGCCACCCTTATGCTGCCGCCGGGATCGCCAAACTCGAGCTCCCCGGCTGCCGCAGACCTCCCAGGCCGCACCGCTTCGGATTTGTATTGCCCAGCATTCGCTGCCGGCCCAAAAATCACCAACGGCAGCTCGCTGGTCTCCGGTTCCGGATTGGACCCCCGGGGTCTCTGGGAATTGGGATGCACAGGATTAATCGGCGGATAATTAGCTGGGGGGGACGGAGCTCACCTAGGCTGCGTCCGCCATGCTTGCTGTCCAAGCCACGCCCCCAGCATGTGGAGTGTTGGTTTTGGCTAATGTTTCTTTCTTCTTAATTACTAAAAAGAAACATATGAATCAAATTAGAATAATTCCCAGTTAAAAAAAAACAAGGCAGTACATTAGATAGACTGTCGGTTTAGGAGTTTTTGTTTCGCCATGTTATCAATGTAAAACCTATTTCCTGTATTGGGCCACATATTAAGTTGCTGGTGAGCTATTATATTATAATCAACTTTAAGCATTTTGGCCTTGTTTGTCACATTCTGTCCCTTTTTTTAGGTCCCGTCTAGGCTGAGCATGTGCTGTCTCGAACAGCCATGTTGTTTTTAATCTGTGGGCTTCAGCCCGCCCATAGGCTTAACACTTGTTTGCTCCATCAGGCTCTCATATCCTTTGTTCCCGTTAGTCCATAGCATAAAAGCGTCATGCTTCTTCCCGTGTTTGACCCTCCCCCAGAACATGGACCAAGTGCTTGGGTCCATCCACTGCTCCCATTATAGGAGCTACTTTTTTCCTTGTCTTTGAGCTCTCCACACGAATGCTGGTGTTTTCACTTGCACCATTTCCTCCCGCCCGCCCCAACCCTGTTTATTTGTTTTCTTCGTAGGGTATACAACCGTTACCACGCATCTTTTACCACGAAGTACTGTTACAACGAAACCATTACAACGCAAGGGTATTTACAACGCATGTATTTACAACGCATTACACTACAACGCAGATACTATTACAACACATACCATTACAACGTAAGTATAGGTAAGTTTATCTTTTTTTAAAAACATTTATTAGGGGTATTGGGTTATGGGGTACAGGGGTATTTTAGGGTTCAGGGCTAGGTTTGGGTTTTGGGGTACAGGGGTATTTTTAGGGTTCAGGGCTGGGTTTGGGTTATGGGGTACATGGGTATTTTTAGGGTTCAGGGCTGTGTTTGGGTTATGGGGTACAGGGGTATTTTTAGGGTTCAGGGTTGGGTTTGGGTTTTGGGGTACAGTGGTATTTTTAGGGTTCAGGGCTAGGTTTGGGTTTTGGGGTACAGGGGTATTTTTAGGGTTCAGGGCTGGGTTTGGGTTTTGGGGTACAGGGGTATTTTTAGGGTTCAGGGCTGGGTTTGGGTTTTGGGGTACAGGGGTATTTTTATGGTTCAGGGCTGGGTTTGGGTTTTGGGGTACAGGGGTATTTTTAGGGTTCAGGACTGGGTTTGGGTTTTGGGGTACAGGGGTATTTTTAGGGTTCAGGGCAGGGTTTGGGTTTTGGGGTACAGGGGTATTTTTAGGGTTCAGGGCTGGGTTTGGGTTATGGGGTACAGGGGTATTTTTAGGGTTCAGGGCAGGGTTTGGGTTTTGGGGTACAGGGGTATTTTAAGGGTTCAGGGCTAGGTTTGGGTTTTGGGGTACAGGGGTATTTTTAGGGTTCAGGGCTGGGTTTGGGTTTTGGGGTACAGGGGTATTTTTAGGGTTCAGGGCTAGGTTTGGGTTCTGGGGTACAGGGGTATTTTTAGGGTTCAGGGCTGGGTTTGGGTTTTGGGGTACAGGGGTATTTTTAGGGTTCAGGGCAGGGTTTGGGTTTTGGGGTACAGGGGTATTTTTAGGGTTCAGGGCTGGGTTTGGGTTTTGTGGTACAGGGGTATTTTTAGGGTTCAGGGCTGGGTTTGCGTTATGGGGTACAGGGGTATTTTTAGGGTTCAGGGCTAGGTTTGGGTTATGGGGTACAGGGGTATAGGGGTATTTTTAACATATATATTTACAAATTCTTAAATAAAAATTAATATAATTAATTAAAATATTTAAATAATTATTAGTTACATTATTTTAAAATATTATATACTTACCTATACTTACGTTGTAATGGTATGCGTTGTAATAGTATCTGAGTTGTAGTGTAATGCGTTGTAAAGGCATTCGTTGTAAAGGGTCCTGCGTTGTAAAAAATGTGTGGTAATGGTATGCGTGGTAAATGTATGCGTGCTAACGTCATACATTCCTTTGTAGATCTGCTTTATTATTCACCTCGCTTGCCGAGCCAGCAACATGATAAGTGATGTATACTTACCCCTTTGAGCTCATCCACTTACGCACAGGTCAAGAAAATAAATGGCATTCCTGCTAGTTAGGAGCTAGGGCCTCAGTTTTCTAAATGCACCTGTTTTAACTAGCATATAATTAATTTTCTAAACACCGCTTCATAGTTCGTTGTAAAGAAAATGGACTATGTACCTATGCAGTAACTCACCCTGCAAAGATCTCTTGCCCTCGCTTTTCAGTATTTAGGCACACAGGTGAACTTCATCATTACTAAAATGAGCAATAGCTGCTACATAGCGCCAAGAGACACACATGCAGCTCTTGGCACTATGTAGAAGACTGAACACAAGTTTTGTTTCTTTTACAGCGCTATAGTGCCACTAATCCCATTGCAGAGTGTCAGAGCGCTTTATATGTACACATTATACATTGACAATAAATGATGTGTGTAAATCAAGGGAGCATTACATAAGCCTGGGAGAGTTACAAGGTGTAAGAGCCACATGTTCTTGGCTCACTGTGCTTTATTAGAAGAATTACAATTTATGAACTGCAAGTAACAAAAGGATGTCTGTGTTCAAAGCACTAACTCAGTTGCCCATTTACATACAATAAAAATCTGTCATCTGCGTGTTCCATAATGTGCTTTCCAGGAGACCTATTAACCCCCAATGCTATTTTGACTCAAAACTGGGAATAGACAAAACACAGACCTCTCCAGCAAATAGTTATTTTACCATTATCATTCCCTGAGCTTTACTGAGCACACAAAGATCTCTGCCACAAGTGCCTTAACTCCATGATATTTTAAAATGCAGACTTTGCAACGAGTTGAGTAGAGCAGATTTACTGCCGCGTTTCTCCTGGTTGCCAGTTTCTTTGTGGCAGGGTTTTAAAAAATAAACACATGTTAAGGACCTGATTTTTCATTGGGGTTGCACAATTTTTTTTTGCACAACTCCCAAACTGATAATTCTTACAGCAACATCTCTGGATATCATATCCAAACTAAAGTCAGGTTCCCCTCTGGATCCGTGTCCAGCAAAATTTTTAGCGAGAATGGCGGGAGTAATAAATTCTATCATCAACCACGTGCTGAATCGTTCTCTCAGCTCTGGAGTGGTCCCCCCATCCTGGAAGCAAGCCCTTCTCATACTGTTGTTGAAAAAGCCCAATCTGGACCCGGAGGTGTATGCCAATTATAGGCCTATCTCCCTTCTGCCAGCCCTTGCCAAAGTAGTTGAGAAACATGTACAGACTTCCCTCTCTAATTTCCTTGAGAACAACAACCTTCTACACAGCACGCAGTCAGGCTTTCGTACCAACCTGAGCTTTGAGAATGCGCTGCTGGAAGTTACAGAAGCTATCAAGGAGGTACTGGATGCAGGAGGCAAGGCCATGCTGGTAATGCTCGACATATCAGCGGCATTTGACACCGTCCCCCATTAGGGTCTCCTTGTCAGACTTAATGAGATCGGTCTGCGGGGGACGGTGCACAGCTGGTTTAGATCTTTCCTAGCGGGCCGGTGTCAGACGGTCTGGGCCCCCCCTTTCTCCACCGCGGTGCCACCATTGGAGGTGGGAGTCCCGCAAGGGTCTATTCTGAGCCCGACTCTTTTTAATATCTTTATGACCCCTTTGGCGGCACTGGCGGAGTCCTTTGGGGCCCAGATCCTGTCATATGTTGACGACACTCTGCTCCTCTTCACGTGTGGGAAAGGGGCTGATTCCGATGGGGATAGCATTAGAGGCTGCCCTGGGGCTGTGTTTAAATGGTTCCAGCAACACAGCCTCAAGTGTAACTCGGATAAATCCGAGGTGCTTTTCTTCGGCTGCCGGTCGGATCCCATCTGGCAGTCCTGGTGGCCTGAGAATATGTTTCCTCCCTCGGCTGCCTCCACGACGGCCAAGAACCTTGGGATAAAGATTGATAATGATCTGTCTATGAAGCCCCAAATTCTCGGCCTCGCAGGAAGATGCTTCGGCCTTCTCAAGATGCTTCGCAAATTTCTCCCACTTCTCTCGCTGACACACAGGAAAATCACGGTGCAGGCGCTTATTGGATCTCGCCTTGATTACGTTAACATTCTGTATTTGGGTTTGCCAGAATACCTTCTCCAGCGCCTGCAAATAGTTCAGAACTCTGCTGCGCGTGCCATCTTTGGACTCCATCGGCGCACCAGAGTTTCCGATCTTTTGCAGACTCTGCACTGGCTGCCCATCCGGAAACGTATTGTTTTCAAGGCTCTCACCTTGGCCTTTAAAGCTCTTCATGTGACCGGAGCCAAATACATCCAAAGGCGGCTGGCTTTTTACCAGCCTGCCAGATCACTGAGGTCAGAGTTGTTGGTTCTGGCCTCGGTCCCGGTCATAAGAAGAGTGCGGGTTGGCGGCCGTTCTTTCAGGCGCTTAGCGCCTCAGCCGTGGAACACTCTGCCGGTCACTCTCCGAAGGAACCCTAACGTGTTGGCCTTTAGGAAGGACTTGAAATCCTGGTTGTTCGTTCAGTAGGTTCTTCCCCTCCTTGTCTCTGTCCCCTGTTCGTTTTGGGTTAAAAGCGCCGGGACACTCCTCGGAGTAGCCGAGCGCTATATAAAACACACCATAACATAACATAACATAACATAACATAACATAACAATTACATCTGCGTAACTCGAACCAAGGGTAAGGGGGAAACGTTGATACTACCCAAGTTGGACAATCCAGCATGCCCCGATAGAATAAGCGATAGACGATGAAATGCAAAGTAAACTAATACAAGTAGATGGAATGTCCCAGGCATAATCATGCGAACATTTCAAAAACAGAGATTGTGCTCAATACTCCCTTAACCAGATATCATGCCCCAGCGTTCAAGATGCTTTCAGAATTTATGATAACAGGCTTAAATAAAGATTTGTTATAACTTGGCCTTAACTGCAACCCTGAATATGATCAAGCATCAGCGAATGCCATGTGAAACTGCCACAGGGAACTCAGAGCAATTTGCCTGCGTATGAAAGTCTTAATCTTCAAAATCATCGCTGTGTTCAACCCAATTGTTCAGTTCTCTTCATACACCTATATAATAGTGAAGGCCCACATGACATACTTAAATGGGGAATCATCTTGCATCTATTTACTGCCATTACGGCCCTCTCACACATTAAATCAAACGATATTGATTGCATTTCCTTATTATAGAAGACACATTACGCTGGAAATCTGCACTTAAGGAACACAAAAATTACCTTTAACAAGTAGGATATCGCCATCCTAATTAAGTTACAATGAAATAGCTTTCTTGAATGGGGGATTTATGTTCAGCAAAAAGCAAAATCCAAATACCAACTGCCGCCGACACTCCCGATAGCAGAGCTTTCCAAAGTATGCAGCCCAGATGTCCTGAAGCACAAGAATGTACGTATGTCTAATCAAGCATGTAATTCTGCGTTAAAGATTTAAGACAGAAGTACATGCTTGATTAGATAGTACCGTCGCGCGACACACCCACACATGTCAGGCGACACAGTACTGTGTCCCAACACAGACTTTGGAATGCTCTGTTTTAAAGGAACTCAGCCTTTGGCCTTATTCCTCTGTATGGTCATGGAACTACACAATGACCTGCGATATCTTTATGATACATGGGATTCTGAAATCTGTGTACAAACAACGTCTCTAATTTCTTTATATTTAGTGAGTTGTAATGCACCCAGTCACCAATTACAAAACAAATAATGTCAGAACTCAACCAGATATGTCGGGTGAACAAAATCTCCTCATGGGGAATTGTAAAATATTGTTTGTTAATTTAACATTAAATACTAAAATGTCCTATAAATGATCCCCCAAGCATGTGTGAAACTTCTCCTACTCAAAAACACAAATCTTTAAAGAAAAATGATTTACAAAAACCACTAACACAGCACAACCATTACCTTGTTATAAATATATTATTTTTCATATTTCAGAACTTGTATATCTAACTCTTTTCATATTTCTCCTTTCAACGGCTGTCCAGAGAACATAAAGAACAGTACATCACAATCACATTTACATAGTGAAAATGACAAATCTCCTGGTGATCACCTACACAAACATGAGACCTTGGAACCACAAATAATCAAAATGTCCCAAAAATGTTTTGTTCAGTGTATCCTTATAATCTTCTTTACATATTCCAAGGATAGCTGACATAGGACATAACATATTTATTTGTATAACATAAGAACAAATTGACGTATATATTAATAAATACTTTATTAATGATGCAGGTGTCACGTATCACAGATGCGGAGTTAACATTGCTTAGCTATCACTTTAAATGTAAATCGCCACAGTTAAAACAATACGAATCAATAGTTTTTTCAGGTTGTGCAGTTTTAAATGAAGATGACTGTAAATATATATGAACCATGTAGCAGTCTCAGAAGCACCAGCGCTTCTATTAGGCCGTTTACAGTAACTACTCAGTGCAACTCCAATGCAGTATTAGGGAAATTCTCCTACAGTACAGACAACTTGTATGCAATTGTAACAGAAAGAAATTGGCACAGGGGCACCTCTGCACCTATTCAACTTCATACAATAGTTTGCGTGAGCTCCCATGATGGAAGTTACATGCAGCAGTTCAGTGTCTGGAGGCGGTCCCAAACCTCTCTTGGCGTCCTCCAAGGAGTTTTTCACTCTACAATGCTGAATAAGTAATGCCCTTTAGAACCCAGCGAGCCAGGAGCCGTTCGCTTGTTCTCATCTCTCCCTGCAATCCGGAATATCTGTGCGGTATGGCTGTACTGTTCCCCTGGACCTCCTACTCGCCATTGGTATGCTCCGTGGGGACAGGCGGTTGCAGCAGCGTTGGCCGGCCTCTGGAGAACGGCCCGTGTCATCGAGTTTGAAAACTCCCTTGGTTGCAATGTTCACAGCTCTGCTCCGGGCGTGGAATGGTCTGGGGATCTCATGTTTCTGTCCTGCCCCTGGTTGCTAGGTAATGCGCCATCAGGAAGTCATGCAGTGGCGGCCCTTACACACACAGCGGGATAACTTCATTGGCCCAAATGGCCCAAGAAAGACATAGCATGGATGCAGCTTTGTGTTGGAGGGAATGGAGTGCTTCCTTGTGGATCAAGGAGCAATGGTGTCTCTCCCCCCTTGGAGAGGGTGGTGTTGAGAGCACAAATCACTTGGGGCACGCACAGCCCTAAGGAGAATGCTAGTTCAGCCACGTGCTGATCTCAGAGCGCTACGTTGGGACTGAGCCATGTGAGAGTGTATTTGGAAGCCTGGCAATGCTGGACACAGAGTCCCATGGCAATGAGGTTGAGGCAGAGTCTTTTATGGCCCTGAGACTCTGGATAAATAAGGGCAAAGCCAACGAGCCCTTGAGAAACATTTGGGGGAACATAGGTTGGAGGCAGCAGGCCAGCACATAAAGGCAGGTAGCAAAGTCCCTCTTACTGCCCAGCAATCAGCAGGCAGCACAACAAAGCAGGTAGTCCAAATGGCAGCACCTCCTGGCTGCACAGCTGTCCTCCTGGCAATGTCATATTGTAGAGCCAGTAGAATCTGGTTACACATCCCCACAGTGTTTAAAAGTATGGGGTCAGAGCCCCCGTACTTATACTCAAAAATACCTTTGATGTACGGGGTTACTTCAATAGAACCATCAGAAGTGCACAACAATCTCTTTCAGCCCAGCCCTGGCTCCAGATGATCAGTAGGGGGTAAATTTGTGTGAGGGCAGGACACAACCTATTCAAAGTTAAGTGTGAACCAACCCTCACGCGCCCACCCAGGGAAGACTATCAGAATGGAGATGAATGCAAACTTATCCCCTGTCACACTTAGCCTTTCCTGTGTTGTGTCTGTCTAGAAAGTATGCACAAAGTGTAGCTGTCACCCAACCCAGTCATGTATTAGAGTCCGGCTGCAATGCACAAAGATTCCTAAGCACAGAGAAATGCCCACTTTCTAAAAGTTTATATGAACAAGTTACCCAAGCTGAAATTATTAGGTCAATACTTTAGATTCAGGGTCAAGGAAATTAATCCTCTTGGCCTGTGTATTTATTCAGAGTCATTCTTTCCTTTTATGCAAATATTTTATGTGCACTTAAACATATCTTTCAGACCACAATTCAAATATCAGCTACATTATTGCATTGGACAAACATAAGTAAGCACAGCCTTATAAAACGTATAATACAATAAATAAACTATTAATTACTAAACTCAAACATGTTCACAAATTGCTTTCCACTGGAAAGCAGTCTGATAATCAACATTAGGCAGAGGTTATAATCATCACTAATGTTTGAAAAATTAACCACTTGTTTAAAATTACTCTTGGGGGATTTTCATGATTGCCTGCTATAAGGTTTCTAGTTCAAATATAATGCTCTCCAAGTGTGTCCATCTCTTGGGGTTTAGAAAGTCACTCTGTTAGAGTAGGCCTTCCAATTTTTCGTGATTGGCTGCTGTAAGGTTTATGGTTAAAATAGAGTGCTTCCCAAGTCTGCCTATCAACGCGTTTCAAACGCATTATTGCTTTTGGGTTATCCTCAGGACCTCAACTGGTTAGGTTCTGTGAAACAACAAATGGAATTACTTTTAGTACACTAGTTGCTGTAAAGTTCTATTCTTTATAGTGTCTCTTCAGCAACTTCGATTTTTTAGTTACCTCATTCTTCTTTGAGTTCATTTGTGCTGGACTTCATAGGGCGCCTTCCCCTGCATTGGGTAGGATTTGCTTATGTCTAATAAAGTATTTCTTCTTCTGTAAGAAGAAGTTTAGTATTAATGTCGTGTAGTTAAGGCATCCCGGCTCACACTTCTATTCCTATTTCTCAGCAGTCTATTTCGCCATGTTGGAGTACTTTTAAGGCTAATGCATGCCGAAGGAATGATGTATTCCAAAGCTTAACATAAAGCGTTCCCTTTAGTTTAGGAACGACCCTCTGGGCGCTGCTGTTTTGGATCGACGCTGCGATCTGTATAGTTCTTAGATCATGTATGACCAATAAATAATCAATCCGTTCTTATTGGATCATCTTTCAATTTATTTTCGTTTTTCAAATGTTGAAATTCACATATTGAAGCATGTCATGATTATACATCCATAAATTCAGAAATCCATGTGAATAGATAAGGCATTTCCCCAATGCATTTCGTACCTCTGATAGGTACTTCATCGGGGGAATCTGTAGAAATAATACATTTAAATGAGGGTCCATCACTCTTTTCTATAGCAAACATATGTTCAAATCGCATACACATATACAATGCATTGTTCCACATGATTGATGCTAAATTATAATCATAATCCTACTCAAAATCGCCAGTTCTCACAAAAATTCAGAAACACGCTATCGTCACTAACGTGAGCATGGTGCGTTTTCGAAAACACAAACCAACTTAATCGTGCACAAACCAAATATAAAATTACTTCTAAATAATTCCTTCGAGTTGCTGTTTTAAAATTCACATTCTTCACTATGTCACAAGTGTGTATCTAGCCTGGTGTTGCTCCCCATTATCCTCTCCGTGTGCTCAACTTACCGCTGTTAAACAGGTACATGCATAGTACCCGCCAGGTGAATAACCGCGGGATCAACCCGTCGCCATTAATATAACACAGTGATTTCCAAAAGAGAAGACGGTCTGACTCTCTGGTGATTTAGAAAGTGAAAACGGACTGTGGTGACAAATAGGTTCGGCCATATTGGAAAGGTGTATTAAACCTAGTGGCATCTCACCTCTAACAACTCAACGGTTCTTATCAAGAACTAATCTTCACAAATAAAATATAATATGAAATGTAAAATTTGCAAAATATATATATAAAAAGGCATCAAATTCATAACCATAACTCATATTGTTGATAATTGAATTATCTGGTGCTTGAAATGATCACGACTATTGGAAAACAAGACGTGAACAGAGTATTCTTACAAAAAGAGAACCAATGGATTTTCAGGTTGGACTCTTTGAAACCACATGGGCTCAATGAACGCTTGGACCTCTCGTGTTATTTATAACACATGATAACTGTGAACCTTTATAACCACATAGATTGCATTATCAACAATATGAGTTATGGTTATGAATTTGATGCCTTTTTATAAATATATTTTGCAAATTTTACATTTCATATTATATTTTATTTGTGAAGATTAGTTCTTAATAAGAACCGTTGAGTTGTTAGAGGTGAGATGCCACTAGGTTTAATACACCTTTCCAATATGGCTGAACCTATTTGTCACCACAGTCCGTTTTCACTTTCTAAATCACCAGAGAGTCAGACCGTCTTCTCTTTTGGAAATCACTGTGTTATATTAATGGCGACGGGTTGATCCCGCGGTTATTCACCTGGCGAGTACTATGCATGTACCTGTTTAACAGCGGTAAGTTGAGCACACGGAGAGGATAATGGGGAGCAACACCAGGCTAGATACACACTTGTGACATAGTGAAAAATGTGAATTTTAAAACGGCAACTCGAAAGAATTATTTAGAAGTAATTTTATATTTGGTTTGTGCACGATTAAGTTGGTTTGTGTTTTCGAAAACGCACCATGCTCACGTTAGTGACGATAGCGTGTTTCTGATTTTTTGTGAGAACTGGCGATTTTGAGTAGGATTATGATTATAATTTAGCATCAATCATGTGGAACAATGCATTGTATATGTGTATGCGATTTGAACATATGTTTGCTATAGAAAAGAGTGATGGACCCTCATTTATATGTATTATTTCTACAGATTCCCCTGATGAAGTACCTATCAGAGGTACGAAATGCATTGGGAAATGCCTTATCTATTCACATGGATTTATGGATTTATGGATGTATAATCATGACATGCTTCAATATGTGAATTTCAACATTTGAAAAACGAAAATAAATTGAAAGATGACCCAATAAGAACGGATTGATTATTTATTGGTCATACATGATCTAAGAACTATACAGATCGCAGCGTCGATCCAAAACAGCAGCGCCCAGAGGGTCGTTCCTAAACTAAAGGGAACGCTTTATGTTATTTGTACAAACACACCTGATGTTCGACTAGGTGATACCTCAGTCGCAAGCGTTATCCGCACTACTGTTCAGACTTTTAGCCTGTGCCCAACCGCCCCCCCTTGTTGTCTGTATTCCAAAGCTTATCATTTTTTAAAGAGAGGAAAGAAAAAAGTGCTCTGTTGTTATTAAGTACTTGGGCTGTTTTCAAATTCAATTAACTTCCTCTTTGGGAGCTGGCTGTGTGTTTTTTGACCTCGTGTAGGGTGCAGTTATCATTAAAAGCCCACCCCATTCTAAAGTTCCAGGAGTGGATATCATTAAAAAAAACCTTGTTAAAAAATAGCAGCTGCATCAGCACTGTATCTCCCTGCCTGTTGCGTTAAAATGAAATGTATACTGGCTGCCTCCCACTTGTATTCGGTAGTTAAATTCGATTAACATGCGTCCTACTGCAGTTAACCTTGAAATCTTTCATTTAATTTTGTATGCTTTGTTATTGTTCACCTCAGTTGGCATGCTGTGTAAGAGTTAATTTTTTTGTATTTGCTCGCGTTTCGTGTGCGCAATCCTTTTTAAACCACCACGCTGTCAAGTCATAGTTATGGCCGCGAGTTTGATTGCTGATACTAATGTCTTATTACTTACTGGTAATCTTCATTACCCCGATTAGGGTCCTCCCCGTCCCAGTCCTAACAACGTGAGGCAGTCCTGCCTCCACCCAGCCAATCACAACGCCAGTATTTCCATAGTATATAAGCCCCGCCCACCTACCGCCATGCCTGTTATCAACAAGACTCCGACACAAACACAGCGGGAGGGTGGGAGGGAAGAGGACTGGGACGGGGAGGACCCTAATCGGGGTAATGAAGATTACCGGTAAGTAATAAGACATTACCCCCTCATGGGTCCTCCCCGTCCCAGTCCTAACAACGTGAGGAACTCACAAGCAGAGAACCAATAAAGAAAACACGCAGGACACCAGGGATCCATGCAGAGTACAAAACTTTAATCAATAAAAGATCAATGAACAACAGCGTTCAAGATGCCAACAGAAAAACTGTCAGCAGAGGCATGTAAAACATCAAGCCGATAATGTTGCACAAATGTGTGATGAGACTGCCAGGTGGCCGCCCTACAAATCTCCTGGATAGAGACCCCTGCGGCCTCAGCCCAGGAAGCAGACACAGAACGCGTTGACCGACCCTGTACATGAGACGGAGGAGGCAAATCCAAAGACTTGTAAGATTGACAGACCGCCAAACTGACCCACCAACTGATCGTGAAAGTGGAAACCTGCTTCTCTTTAGCCACACCCCCACAGGAGACAAACAGGGGAGGAGAACTCCGGAACCCCAGGGAACGTTGGATGTAAATTTGGAGAGCCCTGCGAACATCCAAAGAAGGGGGAACAAGGGAATCCCCCTCAGCAGGCAAATCAGGAACAATCACCTCCTGCTGCAAATGAAAACTCGAAGAAACGTTAGGCAGAAAAGCCGGATCAAGTCGCAAAATGACCCGATCGGGGAGGAACTGCAAATAGGGAGACAAAACGAGCAAGGCACCCAACTCACCCAACCTGCAAGCGGAGGTAATGGCCAACAGGAAAGCCACCTTAGTGGACAGCCACAACAAATCCGCCTCCATCAAAGGCTCAAAAGGGGGCAACTGCAGACCCCGCAAAATAATAGGCAAATCCCAAGAAGGAATGAGAACAGGAGAAACCAGCAGGCGAAGCCGAAAGCTCTGAAGAAGCCGACTAACCAAAGGGGCAACACACTCCAAGGAGGCCCCACGATCCCAACAAGCACGAACCGCTGCCCACTGAGCAGACAACGTGGAAGGGGAAAGGCCTTTCAAAAAAAATCCCAGAGAAACTCCAACACAGAAGTAGGAACCCCCAGTACAGGATCCACCCTATGAGAAGAACACCAAGAAACAAAAGAACCCCAATGGCGACCATAGCACTTAAGGGTCGAAGGGCGGCGAGACAACTGGATGTCACGAGCCACCACCGACAAACAACCCAAAGACTCCAAAGTCAACCGCTCAAGAACGAAACTGTCAGCTGCAAACGACGAAGACAAGGCAGAGACAAGAGTGGAAACTGAAGAGGAGATGGACACAAAGGAAGCCGGACAAACCGACCCTCCGCCAGCTTCAACAGGCGAGGAAACCAAATGCCGTGAGGCCAGAAAGGAGCAATCGACAGGACCGAAACCTTCTCCCTCCGAATCTTCTGCAGCACCCTCGGGAGGAGGGGAATGGGAGGGAATGCATACAGAAGGCCCGAAGGCCAGGGAATCGAAAGAGCTTCCACCACCGATGCCTGAGGACACAGCACCTCCGTACAAAACCATGGGAGGAGAGAGTTGTGAGGGGATGCAAAAAGATCGATCCAAGGAGTCCCGAACCGAAGGCAAAGGGACAGGAACAGAGGAAGAGAGAGATGGTACAGAACAGAAGATGGAAGGTCACAGCTCAAAGCGTCTGCATGAAAATTCAACCATCCCGGAATGTACACTGCCCTCAAGGCCAACAGATGAGATTCCGCCCAAGCACAAATCATGGAGGCCAACATGTTCAGGGACACGCACCTGGTCCCCCCCCTGACGGTTCAAATAACAACAAGCCACCTGGATGTCGGTACGAACCAACAGATTCGCCCCGAGGAGAGGAACCTGAAAAAACTGCACCGCCTCCCAGATAGCCGCCAACTCCTGCCAGTTCGAGGAACGGGTGCTGTCTCCCTGAGACCACCGACCCTTGGCTTTCAAGGACCCCAAAGTAGCCCCCCAACCCCAGAGACTGGCATCGTTCATCAACAAAAGGGGAGGAGGAAGACAAAACTGCACCCCCTTCACCAGATTGGGAGTGCAAAGCCACCAGCCCAAGTCCTGAATCAGAGCAGGAGAGAGAAGAACCAGAGTCTCGTAATCTGCCCGGGAGGGGTCCCACCGAGCCAACAGATGAGTCACTAAGGGCTTGAGATGGAGGCAAGCCCAAGGAACAACAGCAGTGGTCGCAGCCATCAATCCCTGGACCCGCAACCAAACACGAGCTGGGGCAGGGAAAGGATCCGAACAGGAGGGAGAAACACCGCCCCCAGAGAAGTGTCGAACAGACCCCCGATGAACTGAAGTCTCTGAGCAGGAACCAGATGAGACTTGGCAAAATTCACCTTGAACCCCAGCTCCTGGAACAGGCACAACTTAGCCTCCACCGCCAGAAGAGCCTGAGGGAAAGAGGAAGCAGCGACCAAACAAGCATCAATATAGGGAAACACTGAGGAACCCTGATGTTGCAAAACCCCCACAGCAGGAGCCAATATCTTGGTAAAAGTCCTGGGAGCAGTGGAGAGGCCAAACGGCAGAACCCGAAACTGGAAATGCATCCCCTGGACCACAAACCTCTGGAACCGCTGACTGGCCGGATGGACCGGAACGTGAAAATAGGCGTCCTCTATGTCCAGGGAAGCCAAATAATCTCCCTCCTGGATAAGGGGAATGACGGACTGCAATGTGACCATCCGAAAATGATCCAACCACACCAATTCGTTCAGGGAACGGAGATTCAATATGGGGTGGAAAGAACCATTGGGTTTTGGAACCAGAAACAGGCAGGAATAGAACCCCAGGCCCACTTCCTCCAATGGAACCGGCACCACCGCCCCTTTATTGAACAACATGGTGACACCGGACAACATGGCAGACTGCCGCACGGGGTCTCTTGACAATGGGGTAACCAGAAGACAATCCAGATTGGGGAGGGCCTCGGAAGGGAATCCGGTAACCCCACCTGATGATATCCAAGACCCACTGATCGGAGATAAGAGCTGACCAACGGTCCAGAAACAAATGGAGACGAGCCCCCACAGCGGCATAGTCACTTTTGTCCAGCACCAGAGGGAGGCTGCGGCAGCTGCTGCTGCTGTTGCTGCTGAGGCCGGGATTTTTTAATGGAACGCGGCCCCCGACCACGGGTCCGACCACGAAAGGGCTGAGAGGAAAAAACCCCCTGAAACCTCTGGAAAAAATACCTTTTCTTAGGAGCAGGCTGAAAAGGCTTCAACAACTTCTTCTCCTCCGCAGAGCACCGCACCATCCAATTCAAGGCATCCCCAAAGAGACAAGGACCCTCAAAAGGCAGTTTATGGACCAAAGACTTCTGAGCAGCATCAAGACGCCATGGCTTTGTCCACAGAGACCTCCTCCCAGCCACCGCCGCCCTAGCAGCCGAGGAGAAAGCCCACAAGGAATCAAAAGTGACATCTGACAGGAATTGCGCCAAAACCTCCATTTGAGCCAACACAGGAGTAGGGCCCCCATGATCCTGAAGACAGTCAAACAGCCTCTCAAAATCCTTGAGCAGAACCTGTGACGCATAGGCCGCATAAGTGCTAGCATGCACCCCAAAGTGAGAAGCGGCGTAAGAACGCTTGAGAGCAGATTCCACCTTACACTCCACCGGATCAGACAGGGAAGCCTCCTCCAAAGATAAAGAGGAAGAGGAGGAAGCCATAGAAGACAAAAGAGAATTAACCTTCAGAATTGCAGGAAACTGGGATTCAAAGTCAGCCAGGCGATATCGCTTCCCCAGGAATTGCGAAATACCCTGCTTATCCACCTCCAGCCACTCTTTCGTGAGGATATCCTTCAGGACATCATGGAAGGGGAGGTCATCCACCACAGAGGAACTATACTGTGCATAAAACCCATCTTCAGTCAGGGATTTAGGGTCAAACCCAAGCACCTCTCGAATATGCACCAGCATGTCCGAAAAAACCTTGCCCTGGATGTACTTTCCCTTAGGGGAATTGTCCAGTTCTTCCTCATCATCCTTAGCCCGCTTAGCCGCTGGCTCCAGCAGCGCAGACTGGACCGCAGAATCAATCAAGTCCCGTAAATCAGCCCTAGAAATCTGCAAGACGTCGTCCTCCTGCAGATCCTGAATATTATGCTGCTTGGAAACAGCCTTAGCCGGCACAGGAGAAGAAGCCCCCTCACTCATGGTGAAAAAACCCAGAAGTTACCAAACAGGAAATCACCACAACAAAGGAAGTGCCCAGCAACCTCCAATAAATTCTGCCCCCAATCAACCATTCACGCAAAGGTGTGTAGAAGAATGAAATAAAAAGAGGGCAGCCTGACGTCTCCACCCACAGCCAAAGGTCAAAAGAGAATGGCCGCAGGGGCCGGACGCTGCGATAGTGCAGCAGCGCCGGAACGACCAGAGGCCAGGACACCATCAAAACTCCCCACCCCAGCCCAGCACATGAGCGGGGAGCGCACCTGACCCCAGAACAGGAGCTCGGCCGACCGGAAAACCGGAGCGGCCGAGCTGTGCATTACAAGAAACAAAACAGAATCAATTAAACACACAAGAAAAACTCACGGAACCGCCACCAAAGGAAACTGGATCCAGGGACCGGAACCGGGAGGACCAGCACAGCCGTCGGAGCAGAAAAAAACCAGGCATGGCGGTAGGTGGGCGGGGCTTATGTACTATGGAAATAATGGCGTTGTGATTGGCTGGGTGGAGGCTGGACTGCCTCACTTTGTTAGGACTGGGACGGCGAGGCCCCATGAGGGGGTAATGACATTGGTGTTCAGACCTAAATAGCTGAGCACTCCCCAAATGTTGCTTTCCATGCTGGTTGATGTAGTGCTTATTTATATTGTTCTTCTTCAGCTTTCACTCTCTCAATTCCATAAACCAGTGGGAAAACCTTTTACTACTATTTACTTGTTTGGGTCGAACTTCGAAGGTCTGATTGTTGTTATCTCCATATGTTTAAAACGTTGATGATTTTTTCAATTCTTTGGATTATTATACCCTCATTTTGGAATCACTCTGATTCTCATATTGATGAGAAATGTCCTTGGTTTTATGTTTATGTTGGTCCTTCTTTTGAATTTATCGATTTGAAAAATACGTTGTCTCTAATGTCTAAATCATTTACAATCTATGTAATTCAGACATTTCATTAAGACCTTTGGTGACTGTATTAAATCTCATAATTTGATAAGCTTCTTTTCTCATGAGATTTGCTTCTAGGTTGCCTCCTCTTGGATTTGGTGGTATCACACTTAATACGGTCCATGGAAATATTTTTCTGTAAGGCCCTTAGTAATAAAATGGTTTTCTGGGGGAGTTGTACTAGTTTTTGTTCTTCTATAGGATTTGTGTTGAACTTTTCTCTGTTTTATTTCTTGGTTAGCTTGCCAATATATCTATTTTTCGCAAATACAAATGATTGCATATACTACATAATTGGCGCTACAATTTGAAAAAAAAGTATGTTTCCATTTGATATGGTCCTTTCGAAAAACGGTTCCTTCAATTGTTTGGCCACAGGCTTTGCAGTCCCCGCATTTGTGGTGGCCCTCCAGGGATTTCATATTCCATTGAGTTCTCAGGTCCCCTTTTCTTACTGTCGGGTGCTGCAGGCTGTTGTGTAGCTAGCACACGAGTCAGCGCGAGTACATGCGTGGTGCGAGGTTTGCTCGCGCATTTCTCCCACATGGACTCGTGCCGACTCGTGCTAATGTTTTCTTTTAACTTCACATCTCAAGCTTTGTTATTGTTTAACTCTGCATCACTCGTGACCATTTACAGTTCACTGTATGTATATGCCTTTTCCCAACTGTAATGTGTGTCAGTTACCACGGAGTCCTTGGGTCATGAACTATGTGCAGAGGGTGTCAAACCAAAACCTTCACTTTTGGAGGCAATTAAATTGGCTCCTCACCCTTTATCTAAAGACGACGTAAGATCCTTTTTAGGGTTAGTTGAGTTCTATGCTAGGTATGTTCCTGACTTTTCGTGCAGAACTTATAATATCAGGCAATTAATTAAAAATAGAGTTATTTTTGAATGGACAAGTGAATGTGAGAAGGAGTTCTGTGATGTGAAGAATGCTATCTGCTCAGCGAGTGCACTCTCTTGTTTTGATCCTTCTCTGGAGAACATTATTACTACTGATGCTAGCGCGAAAGGACTGGGTGCTGTGTTTACTCAAAAGAATAAGGAGGGAAGAGAAGTTATTATTGCGCATGCTTCCAGGGCTCTTACTCCTGCTGAGGAGAAGTATTCTACAATAGAAAGGGAGACGCTAGCGTGCATTTGGGCTTTAGAACATTTCAGGGTGTTTGTCTGGGGTAAGGAGTGTACACTGAGGAGTGATCACAAACCTTTAGTACGGCTCCTCACTACAGAGGGCATGTTGAGAGCTTCAGCCCGTATTGCACGGATGTCCATGCGTTTGCAGGATTTCATTTATAATATACAATACTTACCTGGCAGGGAAAATGTTTCTGCTGATTTTTTATCTAGGATGCCCTTACCTATTCAGGAGGATTTACACAATGAGTGGGACAATTTCCAGATTGCCATGATTCATGATGAGGGTCCTATTTCCATTGATCAAACTTTGTGGAGAGAAAAATTTGAAGATGATGAAATTTTAAAGAATGTTGCAAACTATATCATTGGTACTTGGCCTGACAAAAAGTATTTGAATTCAGAGTTGAAAAGCTTCTGGGAAATAAGGTCAGAACTTTCATTTTGTGAGAATATCATAAAAAGAGGTGAACGTATTGTTCCACCAATGGGTGTAAGGAAAATTATAGTCCTGCAGGGCCATGAAGGTCATAGTGGCATGGTTAGAACCAAGCAACAGGTCAAGCATTTATTTTGGTGGCCAGGAATGGATATGTTTATTGAACGACTGGTTAGAAATTGTGTGGTATGTGCCAACTCAGATAAGTCTTTAGTTACCGTAAAACCCAACATGGGTGCACATACTATTCCAAACAATCCTTGGGAAACCATTGCAATAGATATCATGGGTCCAATTGGTTGCGACTCCAAGTATGTCATTGCAGCCATGGACATTTTTTCTAAATGGCCAGTTATCAAAATTGTCAAAAAGGTAGACACTGATTCAGTGCTGTGTTTTTTAGATAAAGTCTTTATTGATGAAGGTCTACCGGTACGAATTATTTCTGACAACGGTGTACAATTCAATTCAAAGAAAGCAAATGATTATTTTTCAAGGCTTGGGATTGCTCATTCCACTACTTCTTTATACAATCCTAGTGGAAATGGGGTAATAGAGAGGTTTAATAGGGTCCTAAAGGGCGCTATACAATTTACCGGTAATGATGACAAAAAATGGGAAGTTGAAATTTTTAAGAAAGTATGGATGTACAGGACAACCACGAATTCAATGACTGGGTTTTCCCCTTTTGAGATCATGAGGGGAATAATTCCAAGGACCAAAGTGAATCCTTCGTGGTTGGTGAAATCCACATCTTCAAGTGTGGATTTGAGTTTAGTTAGGGAAAATCTTATTCGCACTCATTGCTCTAGTAAAAAGTACTTTGATGAGAAGTGTGGTTCCAAAAAAGATCCGAAAGTGGAAGTTGGCATGATGGTGAAGGTAAAAAAAACATGGAAAGTCAAGAAGGGTGAAAGTTCATTTATGGGCCCTTTTGAAGTATCAGAAGTTTTAAAAAACTCTGTGAGATTATCCAACAATAAGGTTTGGAACCTGAGTAGAATTGCCATTCTCAAAGCTGACAAGGGTGTTTACTGCAAAGAACTTATTCCTGAACATCCTGATCTTTCTTTTTTGGATGAGGATCTCAGTGAGGCTACAGTTCATGATGGTACAGATGCTATACCTTGTTGCTCTAGTAGTTGTTATACCAATCAAGCTCCCACAGTACCTTCTAGTTCAGGTGACAGCTTCACTAGTCAAGAGGTTACTGTCCAACATGATGTTTCCTTACCCAAAAGAGCTTCTAGGAAACCCAAGTGGCTATCAGATTTTGTTTCTTTCATGACAGGAAAAGTGTAACCCTTTTGTGTTTTTTTTTTTTTTTTTTTTTTCTTTCTCTCATAAGGAGGGAAGGTGTGTTGTGTAGCTAGCACACGAGTCAGCGCGAGTACATGCGTGGCGCGAGGTTTGCTCGCGCATTTCTCCCACATGGACTCGTGCCGACTCGTGCTAATGTTTTCTTTTAACTTCACATCTCGAGCTTTGTTATTGTTTAACTCTGCATCACTCGTGACCATTTACAGTTCACTGTATGTATATGCCTTTTCCCAACTGTAATGTGTGTTAGTTACCACGGAGTCCTTGGGGACTTGAGCTGTATGCAGGAGTGCTTCTTTACATGGAATAAACTTATTCTTTCTTCAATCATTTGTGGATATTTACTCAACACAGGCTCATACTAGATGTTTCCCTAAGCGTGCATTCTTCTTCATGGCAAATAGTGGACACTTAAAACCACATTCGCCATTTTTTATCAAGTGGCAATTGTTACGAATGATTGAAATTGTTTGTCTGTGGCAGAATGTAGACACGCACATCACCTTTTCTAGAGATTTTGAGCTTTCTTGATTAAAAGACGCTCTCATAATGTGTACCAAGCTCTTTTTATTGAATGTTTCTGGAGTTTGTGTGGAAACCCTTTCTCTTTCAATTTGTCTGATAGTATAAGCGTGTTTTCAAAAATATTCTTTATTAGTACAGTTTCTTCTGATTCTCAAGTATAGCCCATAAGGCAAACTGTCTTGCAAGTTTCAAGGTTGAAAACCTTTAGAATGCAGTGCATTGTTCTTGTCAGTTGGTTTTCGATGCAACATTGTAACACATTTTTCACCTGTTACCTTGACTTCTATATCTGAAAATTTCAAGTTGTTTTGACTTTTAGCCATACTGCATATAGGGCCACATGCATCAACCTATTTAGGAAGTGCAAACGGTGCGAATCGGTAAATTCGGCCGTTTGCGATTCCTAAATAGGTTTTTGGGATGCATCAAACATTTTTGGCAAAATCGCTATTGTTAGCGAATTCCAAAAATGCGATTGCTTTTAAGGAATCGCAAATTTGCGATTACATTAAATGCAATTACTTTTGAGCTTAAAAGAAGCTGTGAAGAGTTAATGTCCTTCAATGAAATAAGAGTTCGTGTGTAGCAATGTTCATAGGTAACACGAGAGTTCCAAGCGGTCATTGAGCCCAAAAGGCTTTAAAGAGTCCAATTTGTAAATCCATTGATTTTCTTTCTGTAAGAGTCTTCTGTTCACGTCCTGGTTCCCAATGTTGGTGATTGTTTCAAGTACCATGAATTTTAATTGTGATATGTTGTGTCTTTTCTCATTAAATTGAACAGCAATGGCCGAATCCAAGACACAAATACAAAGAATGATTCAACCTTTCCAAGAGAGAGGCTATCCCACGAAAACATTGGAGATTGCAACTACCAAATGCAATGCCATATCACGTTCAGACTTATTGACGAGTTCTCCGAAGTTGTCTGAGGGTCGTTCAGTAGTAGTTTCAACATTGTCTACCAAAAGTCATGCTTGCATTAAGAGGCAGTTTAGAAAGAACACGAACCCCATGTAAATTTCATGTAACCGCATGGTTTAGTTTTCGTTATTAATTTACATTCTCCATGACTCACGCTTGGAATACAGGCCATGGTTAATTGGCTTAACTATGCACTTAATAACATTATGCTGTGGGTTATTTAATGTTTATTCTTCTTAGACTTTACTTTAATTGATGTGCCGTTTTGAGTTATTCGTGCACCTATTGTTCATATTTTCAAACGTACTGCATGCTAATAGAATGTAAACTGTTTGATAGAATGATGGACCCTCATTTAAATATATTATTCCAACAGATGCCCCTGACGAAGTACCTGTCATGGGTACGAAATGCATCGGGAAAAGCTTTATAAATATGTATGGATTCATGAACTTGATAAATTTCACGATGTGAATTTCAACATTGGGAATTGATAAATCAAATCACATTAAAACTTGAAACTGATGAACTTTATTTTCTGAAGATTTCGGCAATTATTGGTTTAAAATGTTTTGCAACTTGAGATAGATCGCAGTGTCGATCCAACACAGCAGCGCCCAGAGGGTCGCTCCCAAGATAAAGGGAACGCTTTTTTCTAAACATTTGCTGTCACACCGTATGTTCGACTAGGTGATACCTCCGTGGCACGCTACATTCTCACCAACCTTCTGACTCTCAAACAAAGCTTGTGCCCAACCGCCCCCTTTTCTAAGTTTACAACTGCACACACAGGCTCTACAGTGGCAGGCCTGAGGCATGTTTAAAGGGCCACTGAAGTGGGTGGCACAATCAATGCTGCAAGCCCACTAGTAGTATTCCGTTTGCAAGCCCTAGGCACCTGTAGCACACTTTACTAGCTAGAGACTTCTGAGTAAATCAAATATGCCATTTGTGGATAAACCAATGTCAACTTGCATAGAGTACAGCGCACTTCAGCACTGGTTAGTAGTGGTAAAGTGCCCAAAGTCCTAGAGCCAACAAAAAGGAATTCAGCAAAACTGGAGGCGGAAGGCAACGCGTTTAGGGGTGACCCAGCAGAAAGGGCCATTGCCAACAAGCCCTAAAGGCAGGGTGCATTATAAGATGAACTGTTTTTTCAATCTTACATGCCTTGACAATAAAAACCCTGCATTGTTGTTTTTACTGTGGATGGCTAGTAGCACTATTGATGAGCATGGAGTTATACATTGACATTTAGGGCCAGCGGCTGGTTTTGATGTTCCAGAGTTAGCATTTTTTGGGGTTGCAGCTAGAACTAGTGGCTGTGGGACGCTTTCAGCATGCTTGCCCCCCTGCTTGATTAAATCTGGTAGCATTTTCTTAATTTGAGCTAGTTCTGCTCCTAAGGACCCCATTTTCTTTAGGATGCTCCCTTTAAAGTTCTGGCAGCTTGGGCATTCTGCTGTGCTCTCTAGTATTTTGTTTCCTTAGGCCGATGCCTTGTTGAAAAACATCGCACAACTCTCTAGATTCCCCTTCTAGCACGGCAAATCTATTGGTACATAAAACCCCCTCATCTCCTACCAACTTGTCCCCATCCAGATCAGGAACCTCAATAATTTCTGGTGGAAGATGGCGGATGCATCGGCGTCTGTGTGAACAGCACTCGTGAGGGCTCGCGTCCGGCTCTATTCTCTACACTGCGGAAAATACTCGGCTGATGGACGCTGAACAGATGTAACTAAATGTTTGAAGCAACGACGAAAACTGGGAACATTGTAAAAACTTACGAGGTATTGAAAGATCTGCTTGCACTTGACTGGTATGCGGCTTGACCTCTGGAAGAGCTATCAACAGTCGCTCCGCTCGGCATGGTTGCAGCCGACTCTGTCCTCTTCCTCGCAGAGCATGCCTGATGCGAATCGATTGAGCTCACATTCGGATTCTCGAGATCTGCAGAGACGCCCAGAGAAGCCACAGCGGAGCACACAGAGGAGCGCACAGCAAACGTATCTGCGACCGGACTTCCAAGAGCCGAATAAACGCTCGGAGAAGTCACAGGGAAGTGCACAGCAAAAGCAAGTAGAAAGCGATCTGTTTCGAGATCAGAGGATAAGTCGCTTTTCATCTGCAGTTGCAATATCTACTATGGGTCCGAAAAATCCGACTACCGGGGCACCACCCCGCCAAACAAAACCGAAGATGAGGGCAGTTACCGCTGCTATTCAAGATCCAGCCCAAAACAGGGGAGTCTCAGGAGAGAGTGAAAATGTGAGTACTACTACAAAAACTGCAAGTACCACTGCTGCTGTAATCGAAAATATATCCTCTGCTACACCCCCTGCTCAGTCTAATGCTTTATCCTTAGAAAACACGAACATGTTGAATTCTGGGGGATGTAGGCTGGGTGCCATACCTAAAATTCCAGGGATGTTTGCGAAAAAGAACTCAGTACCTCCTGTAACCCTGAAAAGTGGATTTAACCAAAATAATATGCAAAATAACACCTTTGTAGACGGACAAACTGTGACGCAAATGGAGTCAATAAATTCAGTTTTGGATAAATCGCAGAGGGTTCCCGAGCACCCATCAACTTCAACTTTAACGGAAGAGACAGAATCCATTGATTCTGCTGGTAATTTTTATTCGATGACAGACCTGTCTCAAGCATTAGACTCTGATGGTGCTGAGCTAGATAAAGACTTAAATGACTCTGAAAAGTCCCTCTCTGATCCTGGGCAAGATTATCTGAGCAATGCGGAGGACTCAAACCCTGAAGAATCTCCAAATAGACCGGACTGGGGTGATGAAGAAACTCCAAATATTACTATGCAAGGTAACAATGTATCTCGCACACCAATGCTATCTGAAACATCAAAACCGCCCTCAGAGGGAACAGAGAATCCTGTGATCACACTAGATGTACTATATCAGGTTATGCTCCATCACAGAGAGGAAACAAGAGCAGAAAATCTTCGTACACAGGGAGCAGTTCGTAAGCTACAAAATAATTTAAGAAAAGTGGTGAAGGCATCTAATGAGACTATTGCAAGAGTAACAGAGACAGAAAGCAGGATCTCAACAATCGAGGATACTATGGCTCAGCAAAAGCATCAAATATCAGCAATGGAAGGCTTAAAGGAAGAGCTTAATTGGAAGCTCGTGGATTTGGAGAACAGATCACGTCGGAGCAATGTTCGTGTCTTGGGAATACCTGAAGGGATGGAAGGATCAAATCCTCGACAATTTATAACTGAACTATTCACAGAGGCTTCTCCAGATCTAGCCCAATGGAAATGGGAGACTGAAGTACAGAGAGCCCATAGATTCCCATTTCAAAAAAATCCTCTACAAGATTTGGCTCTAAAACCTCGTGCGATTTTGATCTCTTTAAACAATTTTTTGGCCAGAGAAGCCCTTTATGATTTGGCTAGGCCTAATAGGAAACGCAAAGGAAAAGGCGTAGAATTCTTTGTGCGTCCTGATTATTGTCACGCTACTGTTCAGCTACGTTGGCAGCTGCGTCAGTTCATACCCTTACTACAAGCGAAGGGTGCACAAGCTTTTCTCTTAAACCCTGCCAAACTCAAAATAATACATAAAGAGCGTTCTTATTTTCCAACCTCGGAAGTGGCAGTGAAAGAATTGCTAGATTCGATATGATATGCACCTTTGATAGATAGTTATTAGCTCGGTCTTTTCTATCTGAAGAAGAAATGAGGGAGAGGGGAAAAAAAAAGAGAGGAATAATGCTTTTGCTAGCCCTTTCTTTTTATTTACTCTGATCTACTCTGATTATATCTAATTGCATTTAATTGCATTAGTTTAACCATTATGTTTAAGTAACGGCTGAGCTGACCTCTCCTCTTTTCTTACTCTTTTTTTTCTATCCCCCTCAGTCTGTTTGCTTATTTACTTATTTATTTCTAAGATGGAATCTTTTTTTTTCTTTGTGCAATGATTTTCGGTATAGATCAGACAATTAAAAATTACAGATTATAGAATAGAGCCATACGAAGCGTGCCACCTAGTGCTCTTCATACCATCAATGTTAGGGACTAGTAAGTCCCTATGCCCTGTTTGGGTGGGGTTGCTGGGAAGGGTGGGTTGGCTCGGGTTGAGCCTGGGGTGGGGTGGGTTTGGAAGGGGGGGTGCAAACAAAATCAGGAAAAGTCTTATCTTGAGCTCGATTATTTCTTGTGTTCTCCTATGTTCTCTCACTACACAGTATTTTATGTTTAATATTAATCAATGTGTGAGTATAGAGATTTATATGGCTCTCAACTGGTTCGTCTATATATTTCTAAAAAAAATTCTGAAGGGTATGCATGTAATAAGGATAATAATTGTCTAGATACAGAAATTACGCATATGTTCTTGGAATATTTGCGGGTTAAACAATAAAAAAAAAAGGGGGATTGCCGCACAAATTATTTTGACTATGAAAATTGATATTCTTTGTATTCAAGAATCACATATAACCTGGAATGATAGACACTTGTATAAGGATCTGGGTTTAAATTTAGTGGTATGTACACGCCAAGGATCAACTACAAAAGGAGTGGCAATCTTAATTAGGGAAGGCTTAGGAAACTCTATCCGGAGTAAAGCGGATCAGTATGGTAGATGGGCAGTTACTGAAATCAGAATCAACCAGAAAATATGGACTATATGTTCAATATATGCCCCAAATGTAGATGATCCAAATATCTTAAATCTCCTAAACCTAGAATTAGCTGGTTGGTCCCCGTCTTTAATACTATGTGGAGATCTAAATCTGAATATAGAAGCCAACATGAATATACACGGTAATGTTATTTATCAAGGTGGGAAGAAAAAATCGTTTAAAGCTCTCCGCTCTATGATACTGGATTATGGTTTATTTGATGTTGCCCATGAAAAAAAACCTCTAGCACCTGGGTTTACGCTTTTTTCCTCGCCACACAGGAAATTCGTGCGCTTAGACTACTTTTTTATTAAAAAAACATTACTTGATACTAAATTCGAATCCTACCCACGTATAATCTCGGATCATAATCCAATATTGATTGAAATTAAAACTAATATGCTTCCCAAACCCTAAGTCAGAAGCTGGACATTTGATCGTAAACTATTAATTGATCCTGACTATCTAAAATTAATTTCAGAATGGATAAAAGAATTTTTTGATATTAATCGGGGAACAGCTTCTGTACAGAACGTTTGGGACGCATTTAAAGCAGGAATACGTGGAGAATCACTGTCATACGTTATTAAGAAGCAAAAAATTATTCGCCAAAAAGTAGATCTCAGCTATAAATATTTTCTGGATTGGGAGAAGAAATTGGCAACAGCAATTGCTTTAACACAGCCAACGAAAGATATAGAAAATGATCTAGCAATCCACAAAGCGAAGATATATGAAACCTTTGCAATCAAACTTGCGGAACAGATGGCAACCTTTCGTTCTCAGATCTATGAGATAGGTGAGAATTCAGGAAAAATTCTTGCTAAAAGAATTAGACAGAAAGAAATCTTTAACACCATAGATTCAATACAGGATAATACCGGGCAAATACATAATAGACCTGAATCAATTTGGGAAGTCTTTCGACAATTCTATTTAAAACTATATCAATATAACAATGCATCTTACTCCTCAGATCTCCTTATGAACTATGGAAGATCTAACTTTCTACCGCTACTTTCTAGTGATCAGAAGTTAGCTTTAGAAGAAAAAATTACGTGGGAGGAAATCGAACAAGCTATAATTTCACTAGCAATAGGAAAGGCTATGGGACCTGATGGTATTCTATTAGAATTTTATAGGACTTTTAGGACTTGTATAAAACTAGATATGCTCACCACTTTTCATGAGGCCCAAAAGGGCATACTACCAGCCTCCTGGGCGTATTCTGTGATCATGACCTTCCTAAAAAAAGATAAAGATCCCCTCAATGCTGCATCCTACAGACCAATTTCATTAATAAATGCTGACAGCAAGATATATTCTAAAATACTCGCCTCTAGACTCTCAAAAATAATATCTACAATTGTTTCGCGCTGGCAGCACGGATTCATTCCAAATAGAGATACCTCGGACCACGTCCGAAGAATTATCGCTTTGATGGACTGGGCCGAAGGTACGAATACATCAATCGGGATCACCCTATTGGATGCCGAAAAAGCATTCGATAGGGTGGCCTGGCCCTATCTCTGGGATCTCGTTTATATGAAAGGATTTGGCCCAGGCATAATAACAGCTCTAAAAAGTCTATATCAAAACCCGGTATCCTGCATCAAAGTGGGTACTAATAAATCCTCTCCTTTTCCTATTCAACGAGGAACGCGTCAAGGATGCCCATCCTCTCCACTTCTTTTCGCTATTTATATCGATATTTTTCTTAATCAACTAAATCATGAAGAAGACATTATCCCGGTAGAAGTTGCAGGAGTTAGTTACAGGGCTCTTGCATACGCAGACGACGTTGTAGTGGTAACTAATAACATAGAAAAAGCTTTCTCCAGGATTGAAGAATTGGCTATAATCTTTGGTTCCTTTTCAGGATATAAACTAAACTTATCCAAAACACAAATACTCTTTGTTGGACAAACCCCCCCCATAACCCCCCCCCCCCCCAGAATTAATGAAGTCTCTGAAGCAACTTATCTGGGAATCAAATTAACCACTCCAATTTCTAATATTCCTAAGCTTAATTATGCTCCAATCCTGGAGAAAGCTAATACTACTCTGGAACGAATAGATCATTTACATCTATCACTACACAGCAGAAATAATGTCTTAAAAATGGTAATCCTACCAAAATTTTTCTATTTATTTAGAACAGTGCCACTTGAATTCCCATTGGCTTTTTTCAAACAATAAGAAAAAATGTCAGTGAGATTCCTATGGGGATTCAAAGGTACTCGCAGAGCTTATAAAAAATTGATTCTTCCAAAGTCTAGAGGCGGTTGGGCTATTCCACATTTCCTATTTTATTATTTAGCAGCTGTGTTACAATTCATTTCCCCCTTAATTCTGGGGCACAAAGCCCCGCTATCATTGGCACATACTCCATCGATATATGAATTTGCATTAGGTACTGAAGCTCGAGGCTATTTTTGAAAAATATTAGAACCAAGCTACTACAAGAAAACAAAATTTAAAGTTATAACAGCTGCATATAAAACCTGGAAAATTGTAAAGAGACTAGTTGGGATTTCAAAACTATTACGATATACTCCTCTAAATTCACCTCATTGTTTCCCCCCCATATTCAGAGATTCAGTGATGAACAGATGGAGAAACAACGGTATTCAATACTTAAGTGACATATGGTGTGAGAATCGAATAGTTACATTTTCTGAACTTCAATATAAATATAAACTCTTACCATATGATTACTTTAAATACCTACAGATTTATAGTTTTATAATTTCGCTATCTGCTAATGAACATCATGGTTTTCAAAAAATCTTATTGATAGATAGTCTTCACATTAAAAGAAAAATAGGATATTTCTACAATATACTTATGACGTATCTTCCAGATGACTTAACTGTTTTTCAACAGAAATGGGCCACGAAATTAGGACTGAATGAGGTTCTGATGAAAGAATCGATCGAACTAGCTAACGCTATTTTACTTTCAGGACGCTCTCGAACTCAACATTATATGGTAATGTTCGATCTATATTACACACCTGCTAAAATCAAGAAATGGGGGGGCTACTGTAGGTATCTGTTGTAATCGCTGTACTCTGATAGGAGCAGATGCAATACACATGTTTTGTTCATGTACTAAATTGTCTAATATACTATTAGAAATGCAGAAAATTATTCAGATCATATTAGGGAGAACAATAAATCTCACTCCGGATTAGATTTTATTTGGTTTATCATCAGACTCCATAGAAAAAGAATACACTTCTTTGATTTTTATTATGATGTCTGAATATCGAGCATGTATCACCCAGGAATGAATCAATCCCGAAACACCTACCTTTTCGATATGGAGGGCTCGCCTATTAGCTAAATTTAATCTCGAACTAGCAATATATTCAACAGAAGGACGAAAAAGGAAACAATTAGGAATGAAAATCTGGGCCCCGATACAACAATGGACTCTAAGGGATTGAAATTGATAATGACAGTTTTTTCCTTTATTTTTCAATCATGTTAAGACTATTTATTTTTAATATCTTTTTCTTCTCTGAAATTGTAAATTCTGCATATTGACTTCACTTTCTCTATTGGATATTCTGGTTTCATGTGTCCTTATTCTCTGCTGAATTTCATGATGTATAATGAAATATTCTGATTTGTTTGCAAAAAAATCTGTGAAAAAAAAAGGGAATTGATAAATCAAATCACATTAAAACTTGAAACTGATGAACTTTATTTCCTGAAGATTTCGACAATTATTGGTTTAAAATGTTTTGCAACTTGAGATAGATCGCAGTGTCGATCCAACACAGCAGCGCCCAGAGGGTCGCTCCCAAGATAAAGGGAACGCTTTTTTCTAAACATTTGCTGTCACACCGTATGTTCGACTAGGTGATACCTCCGTGGCACGCTACATTCTCACCAACCTTCTGACTCTCAAACAAAGCTTGTGCCCAACCGCCCCCTTTTATAAGTTTACAACTGCACACACAGGCTCTACAGTGGCAGGCCTGAGGCATGTTTAAAGGGCCACTAAAGTGGGTGGCACAATCAATGCTGCAAGCCCACTAGTAGTATTCCGTTTGCAAGCCCTAGGCACCTGTAGCACACTTTACTAGCTAGAGACTTCTGAGTAAATCAAATATGCCATTTGTGGATAAACCAATGTCAACCTGCCTAGAGTACAGCGCACTTCAGCACTGGTTAGTAGTGGTAAAGTGCCCAGAGTCCTAGAGCCAACAAAAAGGAATTCAGCAAAAACTGGAGGCAGAAGGCAAAGCGTTTAGGGGTGACCCAGCAGAAAGGGCCATTGCCAACAAGCCCTAAAGGCAGGGTGCATTATAAGATGAACAACTGTTTTTTCAATCTTACATGCCTTGACAATAAAAACCCTGCATTGTTGTTTTTACTGTGGATGGCTAGTAGCACTATTGATGAGCATGGAGTTATACATTGACATTTGGGGCCAGCGGCTGGTTTTGATGTTCCAGAGTTAGCAATTTTTGGGGTTGCAGCTAGAACTAGTGGCTGTGGGACGCTTTCAGCATGCTTGCCCCCCTGCTTGATTAAATCTGTTAGCATTTTCTTAATTTGAGCTAATTCTGCTCCTAAGGACCCCATTTTCTTTAGGATGCTCCCTTTAAAGTTCTGGCAGCTTGGGCATTCAGCTGTGCTCTCTAGTATTTGTTTCCTTAGGCGGATGCCTTGTTGCAAAACATCGCACAACTCTCTAGATTCCCCTTCTAGCACGGCAAATCTATTGGTACATAAAACCCCCTCATCTCCTACCAACTTGTCCCCATCCAGATCAGGAATCTCAATAATTTCTGGTGGAACCTCCCCTTTTCTAGACTTTTCACGACCCTGTGGTGTTTGGGCGGCCTTGGGGGTTGTTGGTGCTGGTGGGGGGAATGAATTTCAACCACAGGGCTTTTAGGCTGTGATTTTTTTAGGAATATGTCTGGAATTACTTTATTCTTTTTCAGAGTTGTGTCCTTAGTTAAGCTATCTAAACAGCCTAACTCTACTGCATTCGGCGCCCCCTTCAATATCTCTCACCACTCCTCTACAATTAATTCAATACTTGAAAGCACACAATTTGATGCAGCATGTTGGACTTTTGCTTTTTTTGCCTTTTTCCCTTTTTTGGGGTTTGCAGCATCATGGCCCCCATCAGTTGTTTTCCTTTTACCCATTACTGTAAATAGTACCTTTACACTTCAGTACAGACCTGCCCCCTTCTGCTAACGCTTCTGTGGATAATACCTTGATAGCGTTTGGTCTCTTTTATCGGTAAATCGGTGTTCCTGGTGAATGGGGGGTGGCCCTGCTCTGCCCTTAACTGTCCCGGACTGTCCTGCCCTTGTCCTGCCCTTCTTCCGGGTCGCTCCCGCGCAGCGGAAATCCGTGCCCCGGATGTAGAGCGTTTGGCGTCCTATGGGCGGGGCTGTCAAGCAAGGCGGGACCAGGTGTCAGCGGTCTAGCAGGAACTCCTGGGATAGTGAGTCCCTGCTCGCTCCTGTCTCAGCCCTCACGCTGGTGCCAGATGCCGCACAGTTCGTGTCTCCAGCTGCTCAAGCACGGCTGTGCTCCCGCTGACTCCAGAGGACGACGCGGCACCCGCGAAGCGGGTGCAAGGAGTGGCAGTATCCTGTGGCAGCAAGGAGGTGGCAAGGTTCCTCACCCCAACACTCGGCGCGGCGTGTCCCAAAGGTAGTGGGGAGCGGGGCTGCTTTAATCCAGTTGGCGTCCAGTGGGCAGGGCTGTCAAGCAAGGCGGGACCAGGTGTCAGCGGTCTAGAAGGGACTCCTGGGATAGTGAGTCCCTGCTCGCGTCTGTCTCAGCCCTCACGCTGGTGCCAGATGCCCCACAGTTCACGTCTCCTGCTTCTCAAGCACAGCTGTGTTCCCGCTGACTCCAGATGACGACGGGCACCAGCGAAGCCGGTGCGGCAAGGAGTGGCAGTATCCTGTGGCAGCAAGGAGGTGGCAAGGTTCCTCACCCCAACACTCGGCGCGGCGGGTCCCTAAGGTAGTGGGGAGCGGGGCTGTTTTAATCCAGTTGGCGTCCTGTGGGCGGGGCTGTCAAGCAAGGCGGGACCAGGTGTCAGCGGTCTAGCAGGTACTCCTGGGATAGTGAGTCCCTGCTCGCGCCTGACTCAGCCCTCACGCTGGTGCCAGATGCCCCACAGTTCGCGTCTCCTGCTGCTCAAGCACGGCTGTGCTCCCGCTGACTCCAGATGACGACGCAGGCAAGGAGTGGCAGTATCCCGTGGCAGCAAGGAGGTGGCAAGGTTCCTCACCCCAACACTCGGCGCGGTGTGGGTCCTGGGCTCACTGTGCCACTGTAATCAAGTTATCCTGGCTGATGAGGGGTGAAACCCCGAAACCGGTCCTAGGATGCTTGCTTCCGGTCCAGGGAGGACCTTGCTTGGGGGTTCGGGCTGGACTGTTCCCATGAGTCACAGGGTCAAGACTGATTTGCATATGGCCAGCTCTAAACTGGGGTGGCATGGTGAGCAAAAGAATGATGGATTTAACCCAGATCTCTTGACTGGGGTGAATGTTTTGATTTGTTCTGCATTCCGTCCATTAATTGTGTGTCTTTTGCTCCCTTACAGTATGTAGGCATGGTAGACCCAATGTCTAATTTGCATACATCGCAGCCGCTCCGTCTCTTCTAACCCATAATCCATTTTAAGTGGTTCAAAAGGAAGGGGCCCGCAACGTCAAACATATTGCCCACTAAGCAGCAGGCTGCTGCTTGCCATGCCGCAAAAGCGGTGGGGTAGAGTTCTGGGGTAAACTCTGCATTAATCAGAATAGGTGTTAGCAGTGATGGGAAGTAGGACAAGCCGTGGCAGATGTTTACCCGGTTCCAGACTCAGAGTGTGGCTCTGGTAATGGGAGAGGAGAAGAAGCCCCAGGCCCTCTCCTGCCTGTGCAAAAACAGGACCTTCCATAGATGTTCTCCTTCTATCTCCCTGTCAATAAAACACCAATATATTTCTAACTCTGTGTGACTCCATTCCACTAAGAAGCAGCGATGTGTCACTTGGTAGTAGTGCCGGAAGCTAGGGACCCTCAGGGCTTCCTACCTGGTCAGCCAGTAGGCTTGTTTGCGGCACATATGTAGTCTCTGGTGGTTGAGTTCTTTCTGCAGAGCTTGCAGCATGCCTACTGTGGGTGTTAACAGTAGGGCCTGAAACACGCAAGCACCTGTGGCAGGATGGTTGTTTTCAGCACAGCCACCCGCCCGAGCCAGGAGAGTTGGCAGTGGTTCCATTGAGCAAGATCCGTGCGGATCTCTTAGTAGAGTTTCATAGTTGACGGCCAAAATGTCCCCTAATGTAGCAGTGATGTGAGAACCCAGGTAGGATACCAAAGTGTCTGCGTAGCAGAACAGGTATTGGGTAGCCAGCTGGGCCTGCCCAGTCGGTGAGGCTGAGAGTTGGAGGTTGATTCGAAAGCCCGCTGGCTCTCTGAATCTCTCCTGCCCTTCTAGGAAGGCTGGTAAGGCCCATGGTGGATCTTTTAGTCCCACTATCACATCATCGCATAGAGGCTAATGGCATGCTTTGTGCACCCAAACCACACCCCATTGGTGTGCGGGTTATCCCTAACCCTCTTTGCCATTGACTCCTTTTATAGGGTGGACAACAGGGGAGACAATGGGCACCCCTGTCTTGTCCCGCTGTCAATGTGAAGGGGGTCATGGCCATTTCGTTAACAAGCACTGTAGTTGCTAAGAATCCCGACCCAAAATCTGTCTACAATGCCAAAATGGGCCATTGTCACTTCCAGGTAAGGCCAATGTACCCGATCAAAAGCTTTTTCAGCGTCAATGGCACGGAGCATTATTTCCTTCCCCGAGTGTGTAGGCTTATCCACTAGGTGGAGGATAAACTTACTGTTATCACCACATTGACAATGGGGTGCGAAGCCCGACTGATCAGAATCAATAAGACCGCTATATAGGGCCAGGTCTCATTGCTAAGATGCTTGTGAACAGCTTCACATCCACATTTAGAAGGGAAATGGGCCTATAAGATCCACAGTGCCTCTTGTCCTTCCCAGGTTTGAGTAATGACAGAGCTATGTAGGGACTGAAGGGAGCGCCTGACAAAAGTGTTTGTAGAAGACGGCAGGAAACATATCTGGGCTTGAGGATTTCTACAGTTTCTGGCACACTATGGCTGTCACAACTTCCTCAATGCATATGGGCTGGTCTAGTGTATCAGCTTGTTGGGTTGTGAGTTGGTGCGTGTGGCATGAAGGTAATCTTTTGATGGTGTAGGTGGCAGATCTTGTGCCATGTATAGGGAGTTATAGTAATTCCAAAAGTCAGCCGCTATAGGTACATCCCCAGTCAGCTCAGTGCCATTCAATCGGAGGATCGTTTCCACCCTCTCTACGTGTCAATTCGCCATCAATTTTTTGACAAACAGCCTGCCACGTTTATCCTCCGAAAAAAAAATTGTTGAAGGCAGAGCACGGCATAGTCCACCCTGTCTAACTCTAAACTGCGATGCCCCAACTCCAATTGCTGCCATATCCGGGGGGACCCTGTTCTTTTTTGGATAATTTGCAGCTCCTTCACCTTCCCCTCCAGCTCCAGTTGTTTCTCTTTGTGATTTTGGTTGTCAGCCGAGGAAATAGAAAGGAATTATTTTTGCACCACCTCCTTGAACGTCTCACAGAGAGTAGTAATAAAGGTTTCAACCTAGTTATTTACAGCTAATAAGTGCCTAATTTCGCTTGCGCAACACGGCTAATTGTTTCCGGCCTGTGTAACAGAGTTTCCCTCAGTCACCATCGGCGAGAGGCCCGGCCTGATGGTGTCATGTGGAGAATAAGAGTTATGGGGGCATGGTCGGATAGACTTCGGGGTTCTCTCTCAACCTTTGCGACCTGCGTTTGTATGCCCAGTTTGCCCAGAAAATAATTCAAGTGAGCATAGGTTTTATGTGTGTTTGAATAAAAAGTTTAGTCTCTGGTATGCAGGTCTGTATTCCGCCAAAAGTAATTTAGGCCTATTTACTGCAGCCAGGGCACACAGTCCCGGGAAAGCACCCCAGTCTGTCCATAGCGCTACCCCAACCTATCGATCTCATTCCTCATCACTAGATTGAGGTCCCCACCAATTAACACCATCTGATCAGGACATGCAAACACCTCAGATATGGCATGCTTGAGAAAGTACTCCTGATTATCATTAGGGACCTATATGGAGGCTAAGGTGAGGGCCATGTCCCCCAAGTGTACCTGGTAGGCCAACTCAACTCTGAGATTTTACATCTCACAGTGCCCTTGATAGGGTTGACGATAATGAGAGACTTATATGTGGATATAGTATTTATGACATGAGAACAATTCAAGAGCAGGCGAGAAGTTACCTCTGAAAATATTTCTTTAATTTAGACTAGGGCTCACAATACAGGCCCTCTACCCTAATTTTCCAAATGAGCCACCCTCGCTGATGACCTTAGGGTGCGTTATCACCAATGAGAACTCAAAAGATCTCATCACCAAACTATACAAGATTAAGCCCAGTGTACGAGAGAAGTTAATGGGAAAAGGAGCGGAGATCACTGACTTGGTATGGCACTATTGTTGCGCCCAAGCAAGTGAGGTCTCAATAGCAAGCAGATTAATCCACTACAAATTCTTACACTGAAAATATTACACCCCAATCAGATTAAAGGGTATGGGCAGGCAGAATGGCCAAGATGTAAACATTCCAACACACATTTTATACTCTTGGGGGCTTATTTATATGCTCCCCTTGCAGCCAATGCATCACTTTTTGTGATGCTCCGGTGGGGCAGGAGCCTGCTCCACATTTACCATAGAGCACTAAGCCACTTTTTCGGGCTTAATGCTGCCTAGTAAATATTGTTTGCTTTAACGCAGTTTCTTCATTAAAGGGGCATGCAATGGGGGTTGCTGGGGGCATTCCCAGCAACATCCACAGCTTTTTGACACTGCCCCCAATTTATGAGAAATCTTAATTCTGAGGTAGCACCAAAAACTGATGCTTTTCCAGGGGAGGCACAATGAGGAGAAATATCTTTATTTCTCCACGTTTTTCCTTTTTCTACGTGTGCTGCATTCTGCAGAACACATAGAAAGAGGAAAACGCCTCTTGTGATTGTTTTTGTGCAGGAATATTTCCCTCAAAATAAATCATCCCCGCAGTGCAGTCGCCCTTGCATCATGGTGAATAGGTGCCTGCGTGGTCGCGCGGCAGTCCATTGTGCACCAGCACAGGGGAAAAGGACAAGAATGGGCCGTATCTGATATATAGGGCGCATTCCTGCACTTTTCCTTTGCCGTAGGGCAGCACAGCAGGAAGGCCTGCAGCACTGCCCTACGGCAACAACTCACAAATGAGGCCCTTAGTCTAGACTTGCAGAAAAGTAGCTGACTTTTGGACATGTATTTGTGACAATAACATAATAGCTTCCAGATCAAAGCTTCACCACAAGTGGTGCAAATAGGTTACATTAGAGATACCGAACCCAATGAGAAGATTTGTGGCCTTGAACTGCGTGCTGGTCAAACAAAGGATGGCCATTAGATGGCTATAGGACCCCCTCCTTCAATACCAGACTGGGTGAAGGATTTCATTTTTTATAATAATGTTGCTGAAACGTATGGTGAAAACCTGTAATTCAATTCACACCCAGGAGATATTTGTAACCCTCTTCAACAATGTACTTCAACTGTTTTGTGGGGTAGTGTAGGTGATTCATCATCAGATGAGACACAGTCCCTCAATTAATTTGCAGGTCTGCCAAAGCAGATAAAATGTACCGAACTTTGTATTTTAATATTTTATAGTAGACTACTACTACAGGGTTATCAGGAGTAGCCTCAGTGACAAAACAGGAAGGGTAAATGATCCAACCCTACAGATATTGAAGACTATGGAGGCACTGTTTGAATTTCTTGCACCGTGGTGAATGACAATATATGCTTGTAAAGCCAAGACTAATTTCTGAAGTAACGCAAAGAGCTATTACAGAGTGATGTTGTTTCTACTTCAGTTGGTAGATTTATATTTATCACTGGCAATACTCTTGCTGATAAATAGACCTCGGTACACCTCCAGCCCTGTATTGATGCAAAAGAGTAATGGTTGGTTGACCTCAGTTGTTTATTTGGTTTTATGGTAAAATATATTTTTTTAATGACACATCCCTGTACATGGTTACCTGAGCATTGCTCCCACTCACACATTTGAAGACTTAATCGATGTAACATATACAGGAGTTTAACAGTTGAGGGCTGATGGACTGTCGAAAGACTAGGGAAAAGCAGTTCATGAGCCTACGACAGCACATCTTCAGTATGATGAAAGCGTGACCAAATCAAACTTCAATTAGCCACTCAAGAACATCAAGTGTTAAAAAGCCTGGACGCAAACTAAAGAGGTTTCAAGCAGTTGTGCAGTCGTTTTGTGCAGTATATGAATGTACGTGCAGTCAAAGCATTGCTACTTATTGATAGGGTTGTATTGATGCACACCAACTCCATTCTGCTGTAGCAACATCCCAAAGACTAGAGTCTGTACCATCCCACAAACAAGATACATATTCTCAAAACTGCGTTTTTAAACAAAAGCTTGGCTACTTAAGCTCAGTCAGGCAACATTAGCACACAGAAGTCAGGAAAAAAGTTGAAGTAAGAACGGATTGGCCATTAAACCAACTAAAAAGCCAGATAATCCGTGAATATACATTTGTAATAAATGCTTCAGCAGTGTCAGTCAGTCAGTCAGTCAAAACACTTTCTTGCGATAACTTAATATCATATAAAGACAATGGCAAAGTGCAGATTATTTAAAATACATATACAATAAATACATACATTAAAAACGGTTAAAATACAAAAAGGATAAAAATCATACAGCATATCACATATCATATCATATATAAAGTGCAAAGTGCGAGATACTAAAAGTGCGAGATACTAAAAGCCCCAGAATAAGACATATCTGAAACCAGATATGTCCCTGTTACAAGTCCTATTATAATTACAAAGTGCCTTTTATATTACTCAGTTTATGCTACTAAAGGGGGGTTACCATATTTTTTTATCTAATATTCCTGCTCCTAATAGCACTCACTAGGAAACTGGCCACATGGAACATAATCCTAGGAGTCTGCAAAAGCTGTAAATAAATAAGAGCAGGTTTAACTTGAGTAAATCCAACCTCCTTAAGAATGGGCACAAGAAACTTCCTCCTTGCCTCTACGTAATGGCTACAGAACATCACTAGGTGCATAGTATTTTGTTCGGAGAAATGATCACAGGAACATGGTAACGCCTTTTCTGGAGTACTCCATACAGGATAAAAACCAAGATTAAAATGTATCAGGTTAAAACGAAAACGAGTTAAGATAAACCTGTGGTAAGGGTGGGTCACCATGTTCAAGTAGTTTTCTGGGCCGCCAGGTATAGATAATATTAGACTGACCCTAACACTTGGTTTTTTCAGCTCACTCTCTTCTCTCTCCAGGGATAAGAGCTCTCTCATTGCACACTTTGTGAGTGCAATATCTTTGGGTGTTATAGACTCTGTTGCAGAGTATAACTCTGGCCTCCCCAACTTGGAAAAGTGTTCCTTAATGTAAGTCAACCACTTAATGTTGTTAACTTTGTCCAAACACAGACAGTCTTTCATGATGGTGTGATTTAGAGGGATTTCTTTGTTAAGCCACATCCTCAGCCATGCTAACAAAGGTGCTGTTTTTATCAAGTCTGTGATGTAGCCTTCCCCAAGTTCCAAGTGTACAGTGTAGGACGGAGTCGATTGTGGGACACCAAGAACAGATCTGAAGAATTTATTTTCCATGATCTGTAGGGAGTCTAATCCCCTATAACCCCAAATTGAGCTGCCATAAGATGCCACTGAAATACATTTAGCCGTATAAATTTTCATTATGGCTGCAATTGGCCTTGCCCCCAGTTTCTTGGAAAACCCCTGAAGAGCTGAAGATGTTCTTGCTAACGAGATTACTCTGTTCTTTAGCTGGGGTCCCCAATTACCCTTTTCATCAAATGTGATCCCTAGATAAGGGAAGGAAGCTACTCGAGCAAGCTTTTCCTGTCCGCAAAAAAAGGTTTTATGACAGTTTTTCCTTGCTGCGCTGCCCATAAGCATGATTTGGGACTTCTTCGCGTTTATTTTTAAATAAAGTGAGCCCATAAAGGTTTCAAAGGCGTCCAGAAGGCGTTGGAGCCCCACCCCGGTACGTGCGAGAAGTACAGCGTCATCCGCGCAAAGGAGAACAGGGATCCCCTGCTCCCCTGCACGCGGAATGTCGAGGGTCACATCCCTCAGGGCGGGTTCCAAAGCATTCACATATAATGTGAACAGTAGGGGTGCAAGAAAAGACTAATTTCTGAAGTAACGCAAAGAGCTATTACAGAGTGATGTTGTTTCTACTTCAGTTGGTAGATTTATATTTATCACTGTTCCTACTCTTGCTGATAAATAGACCTTGGTACACCTCCAGCCCTGTATTGATGCAAAAGAGTAATGGTTGGTTGACCTCAGTTGTTTATTTGGTTTTATGGTAAAATATATTTTTTTAATGACACATCCCTGTACATGGTTACCTGAGCATTGTTCCCACTCACACATTTGAAGACTTAATCGATGTAACATATACAGGAGTTTAACAGTTGAGGGCTGATGGACTGTCGAAAGACTAGGGAAAAGCAGTTCATGAGCCTACGACAGCACATCTTCTGTATGATGAAAGCGTGACCAAATCAAACTTCAATTAGCCACTCAAGAACATCAAGTGTTAAAAAGCCTGGACGCAAACTAAAGAGGTTTCAAGCAATTGTGCAGTCGTTTTGTGCAGTATATGAATGTACGTGCAGTCACAGCATTGCTACTTATTGATAGGGTTGTATTGATGCACACCAACTCCATTCTGCTGTAGCAACATCCCAAAGACTAGAGTCTGTACCATCCCACAAACAAGATACATATTCTCAAAACTGCGTTTTTAAACAAAAGCTTGGCTACTTAAGCTCAGTCAGGCAACATTAGCACACAGAAGTCAGGAAAAAAGTTGAAGTAAGAACGGATTGGCCATTAAACCAACTGAAAAGCCAGATAATCAGTGAATATACATTTGTAATAAATGCTTCAGCAGTGCTACACCTGGTAAAGATTTAAGAAAGCAGGACATCATACATATCCCTAAACATGCGGTTTCTAATGTCCCTGTGATCTTGAATACCACTAGTGGTGTGATCCTCTCTCAGTTATCCGCCAAGCAACTCTAGAATGCATACAAGTCCAACATTTTACTGATCTGTAAAGTGCTTAAAGAAAGGCTGAGAGTGTTACAAAGGGCTAGAAGTGGAAAGAGGGAGAAGCCCAGGCGAGTAGGAAGAGCAATCCCAAAAAGAGATAATGAAGGTTCCAGGGATGCGCTCATGTCTTCACCCATATAATTCCATGTGCTGGAGCAAGAGTCAATTTAAATTAAGTAAAATGGTTTACAACCTACCAGGCTAACCCTAGCTCGGTCAGGCCGATGAACCTTGACCATTGAAACAAGAGAAATCAAATCATTAATCACTTTGATAATTTATCATCAATAATCAATTATTAGTTGTGAGTCAATGAGGATTTTAAAATATGTTTTTAAAGGTTTTATTAACATCAATCTTTAGTAGCTTATCTTTATTTAGTCAATTTTATTCAATCAATTATTTCAAATCAGGTTACTCAATACAATACATAAATCATTAATAAGCATGATCCATAAAAGAAAGAATACCTATTCTAAAATGTAGAAAAATGAGTCATTATGACACTCATTAGGAGTGTTATATCGAGGGAGTGAGAGCAAGAATGAACCTTTGATAAATTCATTTCAATAAAAGGGGAAAAATCAAATCAAATCAAACATCCCACAAAGAGAAGTTCAAGAAACTTAGTACTCAGTGCAAAATAGTACAGTCTGGTGCAAATAGGAAAAAGTTCTCAATCAAAGCTCTGATGACTAAAGTCTGTGAATGTGAGCTAGCATGAGGTTTTTTTGTTAGTTTTATATAGCGCAAACATGACTCGAAGGTATCAGAGAGCTTTACATGAGCACCAGTTGCGTTACAGACGGACACCATCATTTTTTTTTGTTAGGAACGGAAGATTACGTGATTTTCCCAAATCACAGATGTTGAGCATCCCTGCCGAGACTCGAACCAGACTACCCAGCGTTGTGGTCGCCCGCTCTAACCGTTAGGCCACATCCTCTCTTGGCAAGTGAAGGCAAAAAGCTGAAGTCTGAGAAGTCAGTCTCAAGAAGTAGTCCAAACTAATCTAGGAACACACACTTATATAAACAATACATTTTGATAGAATCTGCAACTGTTTTAAGGTGCAACACAGACATATATCAGCATGGAGTCAGTTATCAATCATCAGAGCTTCAATATATGCATTCACAGCAAGCGATTTCAAGGCGGAAACTCGACAGTTGGTACATCCTCAAACAGTGTCACATCCAATTACATTTCTAACCAAGAAAAACAGTCCCCATAAATGCCCCCCCCTCCCAACCGACCCACTCCCCTCCCCCCCTGTGTCCCACGTCCATTGCCCAAGACTTCTAAGCTCATCTGCAACTTTCTTTCCTCTTCAGGTCGCCCCCTGAGACCCCTTAAGGCACAATAGCCTAAGATATCTGGGGCAGGTGATCTATCTAAATTCTGTAGCTAGAAGCGACAAAAAGGGTTGCCACAGTTCGTTTTACTTGGGTCCTTCCCCCGCCAAGGTGAGCGTCAGCTTTTCCATCCCAAGGACATGCCACAGACGATGAGGCCAGCCTGTGAATGTTGGGGTATTGGAAGTACGCCAACGTATGAGTATATTCTGTGTCTCTGACCCCAACGCTATTGCTATCTGCCTGCCTCTACGAGACCGCAGCGGATACATCAGGGGGTTGGGAAGGCCGAGCAGAACATACGCGGGAGCTCAATCCCAAAGTGCTTATCCACTTCATCTAAGACCAGAGTCCAGTAGTCCCGGATATGCTCACACTTCCACAGTAAGTGTACTAATGTGCCCACTTGTTATGTTATGTTACTTTAGTTTGTATAGCGCCAACTCACCTACAGGTCTCAAGACGCTTTAGACCAAGGAAAACACAACAATTCTACCAACCAGAAGGGGAATAAAATAACATGTAATTAAATGGGGCCAAGGGCTTCCCTAAACAAAAATGTTTTCAGCTGCTTTCTGAAGGTAGAAGATTGGCCTCTTTAAGGAGAAGGACTGGAAACTTGTCCCACAGCTGTGGAATCTGTATGGAAAAGGATCTACCGCCCATTGTTGTCATTTTAAAACGAGGGCAGGCCAGCAACTGAGCATCAGAAGATCTGAGCGATCGTTTAGGGTTATAGGGCATCAAACGATCCTTTATATAGACAGGTGCTTGTCCATATATTGCTTTATGTGCTATACACAAGCTCTTGAACTCCACCCTCTGTTTCACGGGGAGCCAGTGAAGCTTGAGCAGTAAGGGGGAGGCATGAGTTCTTCTGGGAAGCTTGAAAATTAGACGTGCCGCGTCGTTCAGGACAACCTGCAATCTATTGATCAGATTATTTGGCAGGCCTAAGTAAAGGACGTTACCATAATCCAGTCGTGATATAATTGTGGCTGAAACCACCGTGCGAAGCACAGACTGGGAGAGAAGAGGAACTAACCTACGCAGCTGCCTGATTAGGCCAATGCAGGTTCCAACTACCGTTGAAATCTGGGCAGACATTGACAGTTCACGGTCAATTTTTATGCCAAGACTTTTAACATTTGATGCTGGTGTTGGAGTAGGACCAAGTTCTTGAGGCCAATACAGGTCACCCCAAGGCGATGTGCCAGTAGACACCACCAAGACTTCCGTCTTTTCGGGGTTAATTTTCAGTATGTTGGCAGTCATCCAGCTGACTGTGTACCTAAGGACCTCTTGCACATGGGCCTGAGCCACAGTTGAGTTCTCAATACTAAATAACAACTGGGTGTCGTCTGCGTAGTTAAACACTCGACAACCCATGTGTACTAAGGACTCAATCAAAGGTTGTAGGTAAAGATTAAAAAGTAGTGGGGATAGTGCCGAGCCCTGCGGGACTCCGCACTCCACCCTACCTACATCGGAGACACCATCTCCCTGCTGAATCCTCTGTCGCCTCCCTGTCAGGAAAGAATCTAGCCATTTATATGCCACGCCCTTTATTCCAAATCTGGCCAATCTGTCCAAGAGCAGGTCATGGCTGACAGTATCAAATGCCGCTGATAGATCTAAAAGTATCAGGGCACTTGGTTTCCTACTGTCAGCTATGCCTCTAAGCTCATCCAGCACAGAGAGCATCACTAACTCGGTGCTGTGATGTGCCCGAAAACCTGCCTGACGCCCATGGACAAGGTTGTGAGACTCCAAAAAAGAAGAAATATCCTGCAGCACATGTTCCAAGATTTTGGATACAAATGGTAATTGGGAGATCGGTCGGTAGTTTTTTAGATTTGCTGAATCCGCTCCCGTTTTTTTTAATCAGAGGTCTGACCCGAGCCTCCTTAAGACTAGATGGAAGATAGCCCTTCGACAATGACATATTGAGAAAGGAGACAATGTGATTTTCTAGGATGGGACGCGTCACCCGGAAGACCCTGGGGGGACAGGGGTCAGCCGGTGACCCTGATTTGATGCTATTCATCAGTTGCTCAAGCTTTGTGGAATCGATCTCGGGAAAGCTTGAGATGATACAGTCCTGAGGAATTTCAACATTCTGCGACGGGATAAACCCATTTACTGTGTTGTTTTTGCTCTCAGAAAGAATAATTTCCACCTTCTCTAAGAAGTACTGTTGGAAAGTGTTACAATCGATCTTTGTATCAGTATTGACCGTTTTTTTGTCAATTCTGTCAAGATGTTAAAAGTTTCTTTCTGAACATTATGCGCCTGCTTTATGCCGGTGTCAAAGTATTCTGCTTTTGCTGCCAGAATAAGTTTCTTATAAGCGTTGACCACAACCCCGCCAACATTTTGACTCTTGGGTTTTATCTATCAGTTGTAAGCGCTCTGGGGTGTAGTACCAATATGTGACTACCTTTGTGAGGGTCTCGGTGAGCCCCATATGGTATGCGGAATGTCGGGCCCTGTAGTATAGGTTGTCCCACTCCTTCTGGCTGAGGACCCTGCCTATCTCCCTCTCCCACCGATCTTGCTGGGATTATAAGTGTGGGTGAGGCGCACCTGCAACATCTTATACAAAAAAGAAATACGTTTTTTATCTGATGTGCGCGTGAGTAGCCATCGCTCATAATGGGAAAGGAGTCTATCCGCCTCAGAGCGGATTTGGGGTTGAAGCGCCCAATGCCTAACTTATAGATATCGGAGTCTTTCTGTCTCTGGAAGGCTATATGTCTGCCTCAACTGGGGAAAGGGAGGACCCCTTCAGCACTGTATACATGATACAAGACGCTGCACCCGGCAGGCCCCCATCGTGCAAAGGCAACCGCATCCGTGTCAGGAGTGAACTCCGGATTATTCAGCGGTGCGGTTAATGGAGAAGGAAAGGACGTAAGCTCGTGCTTGAGGTTAGTAGCGACCCACACCTCGAGGGGAACCTGTGTAATATACGAGGCGTACAGATTAGGGGGTCTGTGGGCTTTACGTAGGAAGGGAATTTCCTGCAGTGGTCGCGCAGCTACCGCCTGGTCTTGAAACAGCCAGTGTTTCTCTGACTCCCATCGGCTCCATTCCACCAGGTACCGCAGCTGAGCGGTTTGAAAATAGAGGTGAAGATCTGTTATCCCCAGCCCTCCCCCCTCCGTGGCAAGCATCGACAACCCCCGACGCATCCGTGGCTTCCGACCATTCCAGATGTATTGTGCAAGTTCTGCTTGTGTCTGTCGTATCCATCCCGCTGGCGGCCGGAGAGGGATGGCGCGGAAAAGATAAAAGATCTGGGGTAAAATGGTCATTTTGACCACCGCTATTTTGACGAGCCATGAAATAGGGTAGTGTTTCCATCTGCCGAGTTCCCGGCGGATCCTTCTACTCTGAAGTGCATAGTTGGCGGTGACCACCTCAGGGAGTGAGGAGGCCAGTTGGATCCCTAGATATGGTGTTGTGTTCATTGCCCATTGGAGAGGAAGCAAGTTCTGCAGGTGTTCCCGGGTGGATTTCGACAATGAGAGATCGAGGACTGCCGATTTGTCTGCATTCACCTTGAAGCCCGCCGCCAGACATGCCAGCAGTGCAGTCCTTGGGTTGGTAAGGGATATCAATACATCGTCCGCGTATAGGCAGATCGTGTGAACATACCCACTGAACTTTATTCCAGTAATAGCTGGATTCTCCCTCAGTCTCCTAGCTAGCGGTACCATATAGAGGGCAAAGAGGAGGGGGGACAAAGGGTACCCCTGCCTCGTGCCTCTTTCAATGGGGAAGCGAGTGGACGTATGCCCATCCACGGGGACCACCGCTGTGGGATACTTAGAACAACTGAGGATGTATGTGCGAAATCTCTCTCCCATCCCTGTGCGCTCTAGAAACTGCGCCAAGTAAGGCCAATGAACGTGGTCAAATGCTTTCTCAGCGTCGATACTGAGCATCATACACTTTCCCGGGACACACGTGGCCTTCTCGATAAGATGGAGAACCTGTTTGGTGTTGTCGGACGTCTGGCGCTGAGGTTCCATGAGAATCGTAACAACGTTTTGGGCTTGTTCGGATATGGATGAGTTTGGTATCTACGAACCGCAAATGATGAGTTTAGTAGATGTACGCGTTTTCGCTACACTACCTGGAAGGGTTAGTCTTATTTGCGGGTTTCTCCATCTGAACCTTCGGGTTCCATTTTAGATACGGCATCCATTTTGTTTCTTGCCCTCACGTAGCTGGCGGACGGACAATGTCCGCTCGATGACCCTGGGATTCCCAAGCTCTTGCGGAAGATGCATATTCCTTTGAGTGTGCCTTTATGACTAGGGGGATGACACGGCAAAGGCAGATGGCTCCGCTCGAGGCTCATCTTGCCGTGCCGGTCTATTGTTTCAGCCTTGCATGCGTTAGGCTCGAATCCTTTGATCCTGTGATCACGCTTCCGATATTGCCCCTACACTCTTTTCAATCTGTTGTCTGTCTTTGTTTTCCTTGCACCTGTTCCTGTCTCTTCTTTTAGCTCGTTTACAGCTAGAATGGAATGTGCCTAAAGGTGGAATAGCGTGCTTTTACAGTTGGGAACCGGCAATGTTTCTGTAATTATGTTCCGGGCTTCTGAAAACATGAATGAAATCGTTTTGAAGTTTACTGTGGGAACTGAGTTGTAATCTTTTGTTTGTTATGTTGTGCAATGGCGAAAATGTGTATAAAAGGAGCGATCCACTTTTGCAATTCGAAGCAGACTCTCTGAACCTACACTATGTTGTACTTCTAGCGATTTCTGTATCCCTGCAGTAAATAAACGCTGATCTTTGATGCCGAAGGAAGTGTCCCGTGTCTCTGTGATTTGTACGCCGGAACAGGTATATCCACGAAGGTTTCAGGTGTTGTCCCCTGGCACCGCTGGGCCCTAAATTAGCCCAGTCCTTCAGCGCTCAGGAATGAATCCTGCTTGGTCCGGGTCTATAAGCCCCAGCATAAGCAGGCCTATGCGTGCCGCCAGAATGCCAGTATATAACTTCAGGTCAATATTGAGGAGAGAGATTGGGCAGTATGCTCCACACCTAGATGTATCTTTTCCATGCTTAGGGATGACCGCTACAGAAGCCTCCAAGAGTTCACTCGGAATTGCCTCCGGGTCGGCGAAATAATTAAACAGTCTGGTGAGCAAGGGGACCTGGGTGGCACAGAATGTCTTATAACATATTGCAGAAAAGCCATCCGGCCCTGGGGCTTTAGCCGGTTTATGTATGTATGTATGTATGTATTTGCATACTTATATAGCGCTGTCCTGTCACCCAAAGGGTATCCTGGCGCTTTGACTCAGCCAACCGAAACCACCGATGCAGAGCTCATACTACTCTTGGAAACAGATGGGGTTTCAACCCTTTTTTGAATGCTAGGAATTCACCCAGACTCCTTAGCAAGAGCGGAAGAGAGTTCCAGAGTCTAGCGGCCGCAAAGCTAAACGACCTACCTCCCATCCTTATCCTCTGAACTCTGGGGATCGTCACCAGACATGCAGATTAAGACGTTTAAGACGACAGATGGCCGTGATGACCTCCTCCGTGTGTATATTCCTATCGAGGTGGTCGGTTTGGGCTCGGGTAAGAACCGGCCCGGTGACTGAGTCCAAAAAGGCAGTCCCATCTGTGCCGTCTAGCAGGGCCCCCGTGTAAAGGGTGGCATAAAAATCTCTGAATGCTTCAGCTATCTCCTTATCCTCCGCAACGCATAACCCATCTACTCTATGGACTTCACGGACCCCCTGTTTCTGACGGGCTTCCCGCAGCCTATGGGCTAGAAGACATCCGCACCTATCCCAACAGTATAATAGGAATGTTTTAAGCGAAGCGCTGCGAATTCCGCCCTATCTTGATCGAGCGCTGCTAGTTGACTGCGAGCAGCCTTAAGTTGTCGCTATACTCGTGGGACACCTGTCCTTTGATGTATCCTCTCTAATTCCTTAGTTTCTTGCGTCAGATCTCTTTAACGCTTGCGCTCAGCATTATCCACCGCCGAAATGGTAATGAACTCCCCCCTCACTACCGCTTTTAGTGCTGCCCACTATGTTGGCAGGGTTGTGTCAGAATTGGCGTTATGCGAGAGGCACTCAGTAATGGAATGCTGTATGCGTTTAACCACATCTGTCTGATGGAGGAGCGGATCCCGAAGGCGCCACACCCTGGAGGGCAGAGTTCTGGGTGGAAGAGTGAGGGTGGCAGTGACCGGTGAGTGATCCGATAGAGAGGCAACTCCTATCTCAACCCGTCGGGAGTGCACATGTTGATGTAGATGCTAAAAAATGGTCTAATCTCGCATACGTCTTGTGTGCGCTGGAATAGTATGAGTATTCTCGCTCGTGTGGATGTAGGTCGCGCCAAAGATCACATAGACCTAAATCGCTAATTTGGGCGAGCCCCTCCTTAGAAATAGCGCCCGTCTGTTGGGAGCGTTGACCGGACCAGTCGTTATGGTTATCAAAAACGAGGTTTAAATCACCCCCCAGGATAATGAGCCGGTCTGTCGTGTCTGTAGCTCTCGAGAGGGCATCATGTAAGAACTTTTCCTGGCCTTCTTTAGGGGCATAGATAGTGCCAATGGTAAAAGTCAGGCCATTAATAGCACAACGGTAGATCAGAAGCCTCCCTTTGACCTCCGCTTCCTTCAGTAAAACCTCCCCCCGAAACCACTGAGCCACTAAGATCGCCACCCCAGCTGTTTTAGTAGGACTGAAGTAAAAGAATTGGGTGGGGAATTTCGGGGATCGCAGGCGATGGCAGTCCCTTGCTAAAAGGTGAGTTTCCTGCAGGAGGCAGATATCCTCTTGTGTACTTTCTAGGCACAACAGGACCGCTCTGCGTTTTACCGGGTTAATAAGACCCCTCACATTCAGGGTCAGAATCTTAAGCGTGGTGGCCGGCATAGTAGGTATCAACAAAGAATGGGGAAGTAGGGTCTGCGAGCACCATCTACACCAGTGGTTCCCAAACTTTTTTGACCCATGGCTCCCTTGACCTAATTGGCAGTTGGACGTGGCTCCCCACCATGTTTTTTACCGGCGCACCCTTTGGGAACCACTGGTCTACATGAAGATCAAAGCTTAGACGTGATGAAGGATTCAGAGAGTAGCCATCACTTTCATAAAACTTTATTTGCAACCACTCTGCCTTGCACCCCTCTCCCCTCTGCCTTGCACCCTTCTCTCCTCTGCCTTGCACCCTTCTCCCCTATGCCTTGTACCCTTCTCTACCTTGCACCCTTCTTCTCTCTGCCTTGCACCCTTCTCCCCTCCGCCTTGCACCCTTCTCCCCTCCACCTTGCACCCTTCTCCCCTCCGCCTTGCACCCTTCTCCCCTCCGCCTTGCACCCTTCTCCTCTCTGCCTTGCACCCTTCTCCCCTCTGCCTTGCACCCTTTTCCTCTCCGCCTTGCACCCTTCTCCCCTCTGCCTTGCACCCTTCTCCCCTCTGCCTTGCACCCTTCTCCCCTCTGCCTTGCACCCTTCTCCCCTCTGCCTTGCACCCATCTCCCCTCTGCCTTTCACCCTTCTCCCCTCCGCCTTGCACTCTTCTCCCCTCCGCCTTGCACCCTTCTCCCCTTCGTCTTGCACCCTTCTCCTCTCTGCCTTGCACCCTTCTCCTCTCTGTCTTGCACCCTTCTTCCCTCTGCCTTTCACCCTTCCCACCCAATGGAGGGGGCTGCCACCTGGAACAATGGCACCATTTCAAAAACATGATGGACTCCCCGTGCCTAAAAATGAATGTGTCCGTCTTTAACGCAACTGGCGCTAATGTAAAGCGCTCTGATGCCTTCCGGTGGAGTTTGCGCTATATAAAACTGCAAAAAAATACTTGGTAGGGGGACTTGTGCTGCTTTTGGGGAGCACCTAATCGGATGACGTAGTAAAATTACAAAGAGCACAGCGCAAGAGGCTTTTCACATCAGCATAAATTCGTAAACAGCCTCTGACCCCGCACCCACCCACCAAACGCTCTCCACCAGGCATCTGACCCACTACCTACCCAACGCTCTCCACCAGGCCCCTTACCCCACACCCACCCACCTAACACTCTCCACCAGGCCTCTGACCCTGCCTGCTTCTAGGTGGGATAAAGGCGATCCTATGGACTCCCCAGACAACCCCTTGTGGAAAACCAACATTAACGGCTAAATTACAACAAAAATAAAAATGAAGTAACAAATTATTCTTAACAAAATGCTCTCTCTCTGTGAACATGGGAAAATGTGTAGTCCCTACTTGTGAGATGTCTTTTCACTACATGCATTCCCCCACTGAGGCAGTAAAAATAAAATAAAAAGTGTGAAATATCGAATAGGCAGAGTGGGGACACATGGGATACTGGAATCAGTCAACAAAACAACAAACCCTCAAACGCTCCTTAACCAGTTCCAAAGGAACGTAAATGCGCTTTTGAAGACCTGTAAAAAACGTATGTGTTAAGACACCAGAAACAGCAGCTCGAGCTGCAGCAGCCCGGGCTCAGACACAGGCCGGAGGACAGAGGAGAGATGGGAGAGGCAGGGGTGTTAAATTCCTTTTAGCCCCTACAAGCGTGCAGTCTGATCACAGGTATCAGGAGGCAGTTACAGGGTCATCATTATGCATAGCGCTTTCGCGCGCTAATGGCCCTGTTGATTACAGAGGAGAATTTCCTTTGTCCCTTTGTCCCCCCCCCCACCCCACACTCTTGCCCCCCCCGTGTGCACTCCAAACTCTGGGGGGATATATCCCCCTCGTCCCCCACACTTCCTACGCCCATGTCTTGGGGTCTGTGATTACACCCCAGGCGTCCCGGTCGCTTCAGTGTTATTTAAGATTTCCTTCGGGAAGTCCTGTGCGCACAGCTCTGTAATTTACCCTGAATGAATTGCAGCTCCAGAGTTGTATTTCCACCAGCCAGCTATCGGCCTCCGACCGCCACTAAACCCTGGTGCTTCCCAGGGCTGTCCAGCCACAGCCCCATTCACAGACCTCTCTGCCCTCCCAAGACTGTGGGGCAATGTCTGGCATGTGTGAGGCTTTCTCAGTCATTCACACATTGAATCCACATCCTGCGCCGCGGCGCCCCTGGCTTCTAATCACGGCGCACCGGGGCACCGCGGCGCACACTTTGGGAACCACTGATCTACACTATGGGATGGCCTATAGGCAGGAGTTTTGCGGTGGTGAAGTCAAGAACCCAGGGGCGCCAGCTGCTTTAGAAGGTCTAAGATTGTGCCGCAGGCATCCCCCCACATACTCGATGGATCAGGAATACAACCCCCCTAACCCCTTCCCAACCACCCCCGCCCCCTCAACAGGAATTCCAAAGTCCAAGAACGCATAGTCCATCATCTCCATAGATGATCGGGAATGTGGTAGCACGGGTAATGCAGTCAAATCTTAACACTCCCCCCTCCCGCCGACAACCTGGCAGGAAATCAAACCACCAACAGCCGCAAGGAATGGGGACATAAAAGTCAGCTGGGGTGGGGCGAGGTCAGCTCCGAGGCGACTGCTTCCACTGCTGCGCGCTGACCATCCTTGATCTCGGCCGCAGGAGGTTTCTTCACACGGTGCCTTCTTCCTTGCTGGCGCCACTGGGATCCGGAGGTGTCCACCCCCCCCAGAGCGGCCCGCCGTCTCCTCTTCCTCCACAGGCTGGTATATACCCAGTAAGCGACATGCTTCCTTCCGGGAGCGCCGCTGGTAGAGTTTGTTGTCGAGTCTGAACACTATGCAGAATGGGTGGCCCCAGCTCTCTGAAATGTTGTGCTGTTGGAGGTACGGTGTAACAGGTTTGAAGATCCGACGCTTCTGCAACGTAAGTGCTGACAAGTCTTGGAATAAGACTGGCGATTGATTTCCAAAGGACAGGGGATGCAGCTGGCGAGCTTTCTGGAGGAGGTCCTCTTCTGTGCGGTAATCCTGCATGCAGAATAGAATGTCAGTTGGGGGTCCGACGTGGGGGACCCACTCTATGAACTCTGTCCAGTGTAAGTTCTGACTCTAAAGGGCGTCCCAAAATGTGATTGAAAAGCACCCGTGTGAATCTGAACAGATCTTTGGTATCTTCAGTCAGCGTCACCCCCCGGATACGCACATTGTGGCGACGGGAACGATTATCCAAGTCCTTTAAGTGGGTTTGCAAGTCCACTTGCTGAACATGTATCCGCAGTATCTCCTGTTGCAGTGCCTCGATTTCAGTGTCTCGCCCATCGTTCTTGGTCTCCAGCTCCACCACGTGCTCCCCTATGTCGTCTACATTCTTACGAACCTCCTTGAGCTCCACTGAAAATTCCTTTTTAAAGATGTGGATGTCTTCTCTCAGACCAGTGAATAGTGACTCTAAGAAGGGTTTAGTGATGGGTTCCGAGCCGTTCGTGGGATCCGTGGCTGGACGGACATTAGCTGGGGCCATGTCCTTCTGTGGTTGAGTCGCCTGGGCCTTAGCAAACAGGTCCTTCAAAGATTTGCCTTTGAAGACTCTCGAGGCAGACATGGTGTGTTCGTTGCGCTCAGGGGGTCTCCCTCCAAGCACCACCTTTCCGGAGCCACTCACTCGTCTCTGGCGCTCGGGCAGCTGTTCCCTTCCCGTAGCGATGGCACTCAGTTGGTACCCCTGCACTGTGAGGTGTGCCGCAGTCTATAGACCACCAACGTACTGTACCGGATGAGGTGTCCCCTTTGCTCACAGCTCGGTACCAAAGGGGTGGCGAGACTAACGCTGAACCATACCTGCTTTCACCACTGAGTCAGTCTCCTCATGAATCCGATCGCTGGGCCCTCCGCCAGATAGCTCCCCACTCCTCCTTGGCGTGCTACCCACCTCTCACCAGCCACTGGCTCCCACCGTCCCGTCAGACCCACCTCTGTGGGTGCCTGGTCTTGTCCCTCGGCACTTCCTTAGGCCTCCCACTCACCGACAGGCACGTAAAGTGTCCCCAGAGCCAGATCTTCCAGAGCGCTCCGGGATCGGTCAGGCGTCTCCTGTCGCCACTGGGGGTTAACGTCCATTCACCTGGATCCACCCTTGCTCTCCACTAGTCCATCACTGTGGGTCCGTTCCAGGCCTGTCCCCACCCGGGCGCGTCTCTGACACCGTCCGGTAGCAAGCAGCTCCCCGGGGTCAGGGCCTCTACTCCGGGCTCCACTAGTCGTGGCGCCTCCACAGGCTCAAATCCCACCGGCAGCCTCTGTCGCTTGGGCCCCCACGCTCCACTCCGGACTGCTGTGCACTTCTCTGGAGGCCCGCCCCCGCCTCCAGCTCCCCTGGGCCTCGCTGCGGGTCGTCACTGTTTGCCCCTGGCCTCGTGGCGGCACACACTCCTCGCCTGTCACCTCCTGTGCCCCACTGCCGTAGGCAACGTTGAGGCTCCCCCGGTCATCACCACACAAAGACACTGCTTCACCTGAGGGCCGCGCCAGCTTTCCCATCCGCTCGGCTGAGATGTGCTCACCCTTGCTGTCTTCCCGTGAGTGCGGGAGGGCTCAGGCACCCATGTCCAGCCCTCGACCGCACGCACGGTAACTCAGTCCCCCAGGGAATCCCTAAAAATGGCGCCGCGGCTGACCTTCACGGCTCCTCGTCCCCACTTGCCCGGCCATGATCCGCAGATACCCCCGGTAGCCTCCGTGATACTGCTTGGTCCCTGGCAGTCAGGTCAGCTCCAGTCTATGCCTCCGGGCCCCCTGCACACTGGAACACAGCTTCCGCCCGCGAGGGAGCGCCAAGCCTTGGCGCACCCCCGGCCACACTCCCAGCCTTGCTCAAACAACGCTCGTCAGAGCCGCCACTCGACCCCACTGCCGGCCAAGCTGTCCCTGCGGCCGGGACCGTCCTTCAGCTGGGGTCAACAGACCCGTAGACGGCCGAAACAGGTGCTTTGAAGCAGCCGCCGGCAGGAGCGAGACATGTCCGCTCACACTGCCATCTTCGAAGTGCCTCTTTTAGAGGAAGACATTGATATGCTGTTAATGCAGCAAGAGGAATCTGGTTTGCAGCCTGGGGCTGAAAGGCTTCCCATTGAAGTGCTGAACTCTGGGTTCAGGGGGGGTTGCTTCATTGGGGCATAGGAGCGTTGCCCCAGTTTGTTTTGTTGCCATCAGTAAATGTTTTAATCAATAGTTTTTTTTCCTAGCTCGTCCACAGTGCACTGACAGCATGGCCGAGTATGGCTTTCAGTTTCTGAGGGAATGAGGTTGGACGTGGGTGGGGCTTTGACACAGCCTGGTTAGGTCCAGTTGGGCCCTATATTGAAGTGCACATGTCGGATTGGACAGGTGCCTTGCTGTGACCAGCCCGACATGCGCAATTCAACCCTCTACCACCTGCACAATGTTAGGAGCCTGGGGATTGCAGCCAGAGCCCTCAGGTTTCCTAAGGAACGCTGGCTTTGCCTGACTGAGCCAGTCATCATGCTGCTCTCATGCTGTTTACTAACATACTGCAAGGGAGCAGCGTCATGATTGGCTCAGGAGACTGGATGGGAGGGCCGAGCCCAAGCATGGTCACAAGTTTTAATTACCAGCCTAGATGCAGCCGCAGCTCACGAGTTCACTTCAAGTTCTGAGCACGCTTCAGTAGTACAGTAGGTAGGAATAGTTTACTTACTCTTGTCTTTACTGTTCTGAATAAAACTCTTCTCCTTGACTCAAAGCTGCATAATACGTTCAAAGAAAAATCAGTCTCCCTCCATCTCTGCCTGTTTTCTCTCTGTGCCGATCAAGACGGTCTCTCCCATCACACTTTCGGGCATATTATCAAGAAACGGCATTAAAATTATCGCCGCTTTAGCGGCAGGAAACTGCCTCTAAAGCTGCGATAATGGGCTTGATAACATGTTGTTGTGAATTCCCCATAGAAGCCCATGTTCTGGTGTGAAAATGGGCTCCTATGGGAATTCTCAAGGGCATATTATCAAGCCCATTATCGCAGCTTTAGCTGCAGTTTTCTGCAGCTAAAGCGGTGATAATTTTAACGCCGTTCTTGATAATATGCCCCTTCATTCTCACATCCTTAGTTCTTTACTGGGCCCTGGATCGAACTAGCAGCAGCCCCACACCGCCTAGTTTTTTCCCAGTACCCTACATTAAACTTATGGTGAATTCCTCACTATGAAAGCAGCCTGGGCTCTTATCTGAGAGCAAGCCTGAGCACTCCGCAGAGGCCTGTTGACAATGTGCAAAACATGGCGCTAAGCCGCTGCCTCTGGGTTTAGGACAACTAGATGTCCCCAAAAACCTCACAATTAGGCTGTGAAACTGCTGGATCCTGCAGCCCGTAAACATTAGTGCCCCAGTAAGGCCACTGTTCGAATAGTAAAGACTCCCATGGAACGGGCATATGCTGTTAATCTGTACCGGCATGAACTGTTATAGGCACCAGGGACAATTTTGTGAGAATAGTATTGACGGGCCACTCAGTCCCTGCCTGTTTCGAGACAGAATTTGTTAGCGTAACAAATGGTTTGCGCTTTTAACTTCGTAACTGTGTTGTAGCAGTAGTACTATGATAGTACTACTGGCACAACTCAGTTGTGAAGTTAAAAGCCCAAATCATTTGTGGCGCTAATGGCATACACGTTCTCTTTGCAGGAGGCACTTTCCAGACAGTAAAGTCATGTGTCACAGAGCCACGGCTGGGAAATGCCGAGTAGTCCCACCGGTAGAGACCTGACACTATGGTATTGAACACAAATACCAGTTCCACACCCTGCTGCACCTAATAAGGTGTGCTTGATGTATGTAAGTGGTTTCCATTTTCAAGTCGAACTGAATTCATAGCCCAAGTGAAAAATCCCCTCTTCAAGTGAACCCTTTTTTTCTATTCATACAAGTTTTGCCCCATCAAGTTGTTGCCTCCAATTACTTGTCCCCTCCCCAGAGACCTGGCAGTGTTTGTGTATAACATGCAGACTTCTTGTATCTCTTCTATGTAAAGTGGACTAGCACCACGAGAGCTGGATCACGCTATATGAAACTTCAAAACTAATGAAGATACATCTATTGCTTAACTTTTGTTAAATATACTGCACTGATTAATGTACGGTGGTATGTGTGATTTTTGGAGCAATGCTTTTACTACTGTATAGAGAACTGCATTGGATATTTACTTTAGGCAAGGATTGAAATAAGGTGGGGGACAAGACATGAAATACAAAACAAGCATTTACAATGCAATGGTTTTGCCTTTGGAAAAGTTAGAGTTATTGGCATTGTAAATGACAAAATTTGTATTTATGTGTTGGTTTTGAAAACAGATAACTAAATGGCATTGTCATTAGCTTAATCTCTGCAGTCACTCTGCACTCTCTAGCACTCCCTACTCACTCTGCACTCACTAGCACTCCCTACGCACTCTGCACTCCCTATGCACTCTGCATTCCATCTGCACTCTGCATTCCCTCTGCACTTTGCACTCCCTATGTACTCTGCACTCCCTGTGCACTCTGCACTGCATTAATCCCCAAGTCCCAGGTGCCCTGGCAGTCTCTGAAGCGGTCTCTCTTTCTCGTCACTCACTGCATTAATCCCCAAGTCCCAGGTGCCCTGGCAGTCTCTGAAGCTGTCTCTTTCCTGCCACTCACTGCATTAATCCCCAAGTGCCCTGGCAGTCTCTGAAGCGGTCTCTCTTTCTTGTCACTCACTGCATTAATCCCCAGGTCCCAGGTGCCCTGGCAGTCTCTAAAGCTGTCTCTTTCCTGCCACTTACTGCATTAATCCCCAAGTCCCAGGTGCCCTGGCAGTATCTGAAGCTATCTCTCTTTCTCGTCACTCACTGCATTAATCCCCAAGTCCCAGGTGCCCTGGCAGTCTCTGAAGCTGTCTCTCTTTCTCGTCACTCACTGCATTCATCCCCAAGTCCCAGGTGCCCTGGCAGTCTCTGAAGCGGTCTCTTTCTCGTCACTCACTGCATTAACCCTCTAGTCCCAGGTGCCCTGGCAGTCACTGAAGCTGTCTCTCTCTCGTCAGTCACTGCATTAATGCCCAGTGTGACGAGTGTGAGAGGAGGCTGGCTGGCTGGCATTAGTCACTTGTAAACACAGGGCCACGGGCACACCCGCGGGTGAGCAGGAAGGAAGTGGGCAACACCGGATCCGCCGGGCCTCCGGATCCTGCCCTGGCAGGAGGGGCTGTTTGCACTGGACTTCACCTGTGCAGGTGTGTAAACAGGAGCTGAGGTGGGAGGGTGAAGTGAGGGGGAGGGAAAGTACGAGGGTGCAGTGGGAGAGAGCGAGTCTGAGAGACAGAGGCATCGAGATGGAGAGAGAACCCGAGGCAGACAGCAAGAGAAGACTGCAACTGACAGGGAGTGACAGGGAAAGACAGCACGCACGAGAACTATCGAGGCAAGAGAGACGATCCTTACCTGAAATGCAAAGAGTGAAACTACACCTACCAGAATGCATCTCGACAGCGGCACACATCCCGGGGACACACCCCGGGCACACACCATGGGCAGACACCCCGAGCACACACCCCAAGCACACACCCCGGGCACACATCCCGAGCACACATCCTGGGCACACACACCAGGCACACAAACCGGGCACACACCCGAGCACACAACCCAAGCACACACCCCGGACATGCACCCTGAGCAAACACCCCGGGCACACACAGGACTGGTTGTACAGCGGCCTTGCCTATGGGTGGCGTCTCTGTCCCTCCACAGTGGCACCATCTGAGCACACACATGGTGACTGGTTGTACAGAGGCCTTTCCTAAGGGTTGCTTCTCTGCTTCTCCTGAGGGGACCTCTAAGCACAGCTCTTGACTGGTTTCTCCCTGGCCTTCCGTGGTGCGTGCTACAGGGTCTGAGATGGCAAAGCGCCGCCTGGTACTTTGAGGCGCCTTTGAGATGGCATAGCGCCAACTGGTATTCTGAAGCGCCTCTGAGATGGCAGCCTGTGATTCTGGGGCGCTGTCTGGTACACTAAAGCGCCTCGGAGATGATATAGCGCCGCCTGGGATTCTGAGGCGCTGTCTGGTACACTAAAGCGCCTCGGAGATTATACAGCGCCGCCTGGGATTCTGAGGCGCTGTCTGATATTTTAAAGCGCCTCAGAGGTGACACAGCGCCGCAGGAGCTCACCGAGGGGCACCTCACCCCAGACCCCTGGGGCTGGAGGCATGGGGGGAGGGAGGGGGGGTGCTCTGGTGTATTGCCATGGGAGCCGGGGCAGCTCGAGTGCCACAGAGGGAACCCCTCATCCCAGACTCCCGGTCGCAGCATAAAGTGTCTGTGTTGGGGGTGGGGGGCGGCTGGGGTATTGCCACAGGAGCTCACAGAGGGGCACCTCACCCCAGACCCCTGGGGCTGGCAGAAGAGACAGGGGTGCACCCGTGGAGCAGTGCCAGGGAGCCGGAGCGCCAGGAATGCCACAGGCGCTAAAACAGACGGGCGAGCCCCCTGTATGTGTGAGGAATGGGGGGCATCAAAGCAAGTCACCACCTGGAAAAGTCACAGAACGCACACGGGGGTACACCTCTTCTCTGGCTGGCACGTGCTTCCGGCTGGTATAACCCTACAATTTGTGGGGTTCAAATGTTGCTACTCAGCTTTTTCATTTTCAACTACAGATTAGGTCAGCAGAAAATGTAAAAACATTGTACGTCCTGCCATCTATATAACAAGCAACGGAGAGTGAAAGGGGAGGGGGGGGCGGGAACGGGCACACGGGGAGGGGGGCGGAAAGGGCACACGGGGAGGGGGGCGGAAAGGGCACATGGGGAGGGGGGGCGGAACGGACACACGGACAGCGGGAGGGGGGGGCGGGAACGGGCACAGGACAAAATACGGAAACTTACAAAGTGAAAACACATTTATAAACAAAATGCTCCTTACCTGATCGCTTCGTGGGAACTTGAAACTTGCAGCCAACTCCAACAAGACACTTGCAAAAGGAAGAAAACAGGCCGACTCGAAAAAAAATAAAAATAAAACACACCCACCGCCGCGATGACGATCAGAAGTGGGTGGAGAGGGAAAAAATCGCGGGAACGCCCCTGAATCTGGTCCGGCCTTGACGGACAGATCCGGCTCCCAATGGCTAGCCTCCATTTATGGAGCTAGCCAATGGGAGCCGGGGGATGTTCCTGAAGCCCATATTGTAAACAAAAGATTTCACCTGCGCCGAAAAGCTGCGCACAAGTGCGCAGCCTTCGGCCAGGCGAAACCTAAAAAAATGACAAAATTTGTATATGTGTTGGTTTTGAAAACAGATAAATAAATGGCATTGTCATTTACATTGCCATTAGCTTTTGTACTGACTAACAGACTCACATGTCCACCCCTTGAATTAACAACTTATATTTCCCTATACTAATATACCACTAACCCTTTTTTGGGCTCCAGAGTAGCATGCTACTTGCTGAAAAAGCGCTACAACACCGGGTCAGGAGTAGTAAGCGCTACATGAATGCAATTAAAATTATATTTACCATACATGGTCAATTTATGCTGTTGCTAAGTACACCTGTCCTGAATGATGGCTTGTCTATTCAGCATCACTGCTTACTTATCCTTCGGGGTGGACAGTGGAGCAGTTGTAATGAGATCAGTGCTGTCTGGAGAGTTCTGAGAATCCTTGATTTCCAAAGGTTCCTAATATGAGCAGTCAAATACACATATATCTTCTCTATCTAGAAGTTGCAACTACGATACTAGCGACCTAGCTTGTAAAGCTGGTGTAACCAAGGTTATAACTGTGGACCTAGAATTGAGACTGAAAGATATCACACCTGAGGGATAGCTTTTGGTGTTTAAGGCCTGAACTTTTAAAAATGCTGTCACACAAAGAGGCATGCATGATAGCTCCTTTGTGTCTATGAACTATGTTACCTGTAGAATAACCCTTGTGTTAATGGTCTAAACATATTACCGGTTTACACCTTGATGAAAGACTATCCTTTCTGAAGTCTGCTTGTGTAATTCTTTTTGCAATCAGGATAGCTTTGCCCTGATGGTTGGACTCCAACCTAAGGAAATGCTCTTTGAAGATCAGTGGATCTCAGCACTAGAATTATGCTTGCCAGCGGTTGCAGGTGGTGGCGCACCAGCACTATTTATTGTGATCAGGACTTTTTTTCACATGAACAAATGTATCACACTTTGATCCACAGCAAAAAAGAAAGAAGCAGAGCGGATAGGAAAGACATAACAAAGGCAGTTTCCAAGCCAGTGTCCTATGAGGTCCTAGTCAAGCAAGGAATCTAGCACCTTGGCCACTGTCTGGAATGTGAAATATAGTAATATTGGGTAACACTAAAGTTCGAAGGCCGCAGTACTTATCTTTTTTTTTTAATACATTAAGCATTGCTAACCTGGGTGACAGCTCTGATGTTGGAGGCCTATAACTGTAAAATATGCGTTTTCAGAGGAAAGATGGGCTGTCCCACATTTGAGCCGGTAAAATGGTGAGCCACTCTGGCGTGGCTGCGTCGCACTGATTGTCCCTGCACGTTAATAAACAGCGCAGACTGGGGCGCAGGCTACAGTCCTTACTTTAATGATTTCTCACCCACAGGTTCCATCTCAGTTACCTTCGTACTGGGCTGGCTCCGCCTCCCCTGAGCCAGAGCGGTGCCCGGTAGACTTTCCATCGCACTTCCCAAAGTCACATCAAAATGACAAAACATCACAACCAATTCCACTCGGCCAAAGCCGAGGAGAAGGAAGTCTAAGTTTCCACTGTAATTAACCCTATGCTCGTTAAGATAATTATGATCAAGCTCCCTGACACAGCTAATTTCGTGGCCTCGTTGCCTATGGCTCACGCTTCACCCTCATTAGCTTACAGAAGACGGAAAAAAATGAAACTGGCAACTCGCCCCCTCCTCCCCCTGCCCTTTCAAAACGATTTAGGGCTGTCTCTCCCTCACATATGTGCGCCACAAGTGAGTGTTATTATCTGCAGGCTGAAGTCTGAAAGCAAACTTGACAGTAAGCGCCTGTTCACGTTGTTTACTTGTGTTTTTTTCCATCTAAGATTTATATGCTAAGAGGTACAGACATCAATCGCTCTCACGTTCTTAAGGGGATGGGTTCTCATGGCAGGGCTGTGCTGTGCTTGTCTGCGTCAGAGGGGGTCGGTGTGGCTTGGAGTCTTCTGCCCTCCCCCATAGGGGCCTACCATCTAGATTCAGGGAGTAGGTAGTCTCAGCCAATCAGCAGCGAGACATAATGACGAAGGACAACGGTGACCTACTCAGGTCCCAGGATAGAGGTGGGAAAGCGACACCTGGCCTGCATGTTTTCTTTTTTGGATGTGTCAAGTTTCAGGAATGATAGTGTTTTGCCCCAAACCACTGAGCATGCCCTTGCTTTACAGGAGGTAATCTTGGGCTCAGGTGGATATTTCCCAACATAGACGTACGTTTCACAGTCCACGCTTTTCTTTGAACTTCGCTACAAACGTGCTGGAGAGTTTGCTCACTCGCACTGGCTCGCATAGCCTGAAATCACTTTTCTAACGTTTATGTAAAAAGTCGACTCAATACAGAGTTTTGCAAGCTGTGGTAATTCTTGTTACACAAAAAACACTTCACAGGGAGGAAGATGTCTTTCAGTGTCAATTAATGACCTGTGAAGTTGTACTGTCATAGATGGAGGACAGCGGGAGGGGGGGCGGGAACGGCGCACGGAGAGCGGGAGGGGGCGGAGACGGCGCACGGACAGCGGGAGGGAGGGGCGGGAACGGCGTACGGACAGCGGGAGGCGGAAACTGCGCACGGACAGCGGGAGGGGGGCGGGGAGGCACACGGACAGCGGGAGGGGGGGCGGGAACCTGGACTTCCTCTGGCGGAGATCGGCCGCACCATGACCAAACGAAACTGACAAAAAAATAAAATAAACCCCGCCCACGGCCTTGATGACAATACGAAAAGGGTGGAGGGGGGAAAAAAAATGCAGGAACGCCCACGAATCTGGTCCGGCCATGACGGACAGATCTCTGTTCCAATGGCTAGCCTCCATTTATGGAGCTAGCCAATGGAACAGAGGGCGGGACTAAGAAGTACACTGTAGAGACATAAGATTTCTCCTGAGGGCGGAGCTAGGAGCTCCGTGCCCCAGGCGAAACCTAAAAAACTTGGATCGGACACTGCATTATTCTTACGAGCAGCTTAAAAGTGGGATTTCAGAAAATGAAACTTAAACACCCAGTAGCAGAGCTGCATATCTTAGACACCAGGGGACACGATGCAATGGCTCTAGCTGCAGAGGTTTTCGAAACGTGCACAAGACAGCCTGTAAACTGCTAGCTGTTTGCTGTAAAGCAAAGAACACTTGCCAAATTCATACCTCTTGCCCCAAAACTGTCACTACAGTACCAGAGAGGGAGTGTGTGTGTGTGTGAAGGGGACTCAGGTGTGAGGAAGACCTCAATAGAAAGCAATGCCTGGAGGAAAAGTTAGTAAAGCATGTGCGGCCAACACTGTATTTAAACTGCGAATTGTATTTGATATATATTTGTTTTCTATAGCATTGTATCAGACCCTTGCCTTTTAAGACGTACACTCTTGTCTGTAAAAGTGCTTGCAGGTTCGCTCGCATGTGAATAAACTTTTCACAACGGATTTGCTGCCGATTTGGTTCTCAAACAGTTTTCAGTCTGTCTGACTGCTGAGCCCTGTGTACTATTCTTTATGTCCTGACATTTGGCTTGCAGCCTAGTTTGCTAAAAGCAGGTGCTTTCAATGCAAGCAATTGAATTAGAGTCATTTGTTAGGACATAAACAAAAACTCAGGACCTGGTAACAGATTCTATGGGTTGGCGCCGGCGTATTGCCTTGTGCTGTACTCTAGTTGTAGGGTGCCCAACTGCCATTTAAAGTTTATTCCTTGCTGTCTCATGGTGTACGGTCTGAAGAAAAAAAAAAAATCACAAAACTTTTATTTCCTCAATTGATTTCATTTGTAAAGGTATTTCAATAAATAAAGAAATCTGTGAGGTACTCAGGGTTATCTCAGAGTCTGTTATGCAGTTCTGTGGTTATAGTGAATAAGCAACTAACTACATTATATGAAATAGCTTCATTGATGTCATAACTACACATTCACAATTGCTTTACTAATCTTCTTGCTCTCTCAAATTTGCTTGAAAATTTACCATTTGCCCACTCTTTTTTTCAAAAATTTTCAGGGGCGCACCCTACTGAACCTCCATTGGGACCGTCAGGCTCGCTCACTCACCACTGGGTACTCATCCCAAACTTTTACGCCCTACCACTTTCACGTCAGTCACCCCTGTCTGGGTTGGCCCTAAAAATCATGGTGCAGCCTGTATTGCCTGCCTTTAGTGATGTTGCAGGGTGTAGAGTCAATACTGAAAACTTTTTGCCCATACATTTCTTTTGCTTGTTTATGGACATTGTATTTTAGATGAGATTGTTGATCAGACTAATATGCATGCTGAACAGTTTTTGAGGGACAATTTTGCTTCTGCATTTTGTTGCTAATACTTCAGTATTTTCATGGGATCACCCTGATTGTGACAGTCTCTTCAAGTTCAGCCTGTCATTGATCATTTTGTAGATTGTTTTCCAGAGATCTTTGTCCCAGAGAAAGCAATAGATGTAGATGAGTCTTTGGTCCTGTTCATAGTCTGTTTGGTTTTTAAGCAGCACATTTCTGGCAAGAGGGCACATATGGTATTATGGTCTATATGCTGTCAGAGTAGTACTGAATAGGTCTATAGTTTCAGGGTGTACACTTGTAGAGATTCTTCTATTGACCGCCCTGCTTGTCTGTCCACTTTTGGAGTCAGTGAGAAAACTTTGTGGGAACTTGGTAGAGGACTTTTTAACAAAGGTCACCTTTTATACCGGATAATTTCTACACTGGTGTACAAGTGTTCATGGAATTGTTAAAAGCGGACACTGTTGAATGTGGCACAATGCGCTCCAAGCGTAGTTTATCCTAAAAATCTTGTATATAAAAAAATCTCAGAGGGGACAGTGCCTTGCGTAGTGATAAACCTCTAGCTGGGACATTTTCAGACAGGAGAGATTTCCACATGCTGGCAACTATTCATGATGAATGTACTTAATCTGTGACTGGGGTCAGGTTGCTGAAGTATGTAAACCTGTGTGCATTTAGACTACAATAAGCACATGGGTGGTGTAGAGTAGATCACAGGTTGGAGCCTTGCAGTGCATAAGTCATACATTTGGTAGAAGAAGTTAGCTGTTCATCTGTCAACTTTTAATGTTTTTGTTGTAGACAAGGATTGTTCTCCAGAATCAAAGATGACTTTTGTTCAATTTCAACAGTCTGTAGTAGGCAGCATTGGTGTAATTGAGCAGGCAAGTGTTCCTAGAGTTGGAGTGGTGGAGGATGTGGCCAGACATTCCTGATTACATTCTTCTCAAAGCCAGAAAAAAAATAACAAAATCCCTGAGATGTAGAGTTTGTGTCTGAAGAGGCATGTGAAAGGAATGTTGTATGTACTGCCAGTGTCCTAATCATGGGCTATGTGTGCCCACATATTTTAAATTGTACCACACGCAATTAAAGTATTGGGAGCAACCGTGAAAGTAAAAGTGACCTGACTGGTCTGAATTATTCTATATTTTTTATTTAGTTTCATAGTTGGTGGTTCGATGTATTTAGTTAGACTTGATTTGCTTGTAGTCATACTTGGTTTTTCATCTCCTTCAAATTGTTTTTTTTCTGGTTTGTTAAAAAATGCAAATGTGGTGGTGGTGGGTGTATAAATTGGCACTTAGCTTGCAGGGTGTATGGACTGGTGCTTGGCTGATGGTGTGTGGGGTCTGGCGTTTGGCTGGTAGTGTGTAGACTGGAGCTTTGAGGGTGGTGTGTGGACTGGCGCTTGGCTGGCAGTGTGTTAGTGTGTGTGTTTTGTGACCAGCAGCAAGCCACTACACACATCACTACTGACATGCCACTCCATCAACTTAAAGGCAGTGTGATTGCTGTTTTAACTGGGATCTGTCTGGTGGTGTGTGAGCTGGCATTTCGGCTGGCAGTATGGGTAGTGACTTGCTGCTGGTCACAAAACACATTGCCAGATAAACGCCAGTGCACACACTCTGTCAGGTTCCAAGCGGTGTCAGTCCTATGGGCGTATGAAAGTGATGGGCCCTTGAATGGCACAGTTGGTTGATGAGTGTTGTAATGTGCTCGGCTGGCGATGAGAATTGTTTTGTGTCATGCATGAAAGGTGTGTGAATGGCCTGTAAAGCAGTTCGTGCATGGACGTGGCTTTACAGCTCATGAGCTGTGAGCAGTTGGTTCAGTATTCTGAAATTTCAATTATTAACAGATCTCATGTTTCTGAAATATTTTAATAAAATTTGCATTTTTAACTTTTCACTCACACTATTGTCAAATCCAACCAGCATATGTGTGTGTACTTGGGGAGTAGATGGTTGTCCAGTAATATTTGTCCTGTCTTTCTCTGTCATGGTGTACATTGTATCTAGGGAAAATCTGTCAACCCTAGTTTCGTAACCTAGATACCAAGTGAACTCCGGGGTGGCTCGTGTAGATCCCTTAAAGTACTGGAATCTGCTGGGAGCCTAAAAGGTCCTGCCACCCACTTTCCACATACCTCTTGCTAAAAAAGATACCTCACCTATGTGGGTGGGCCTTATGCCTGCAAAAGGGAGGTTGAAGACGCAATGTGGCAACATCAACAAAATGGGTAGCTGTAGGTTTTGTGCCTGGTTCAATGAACACACAGGAAACCCCACCAGACCCAGGCATTCCTGAAAACTAGACACCCGGGGGGAGGGAGGGGGGGGGGGGGGGGGGGAGTACAGGGTGCTGTGCTGCTTGTGGATTCTAAGAAGTTTTCTTACCCACAATGTCCTGTTAACATTAAAATGCAAAAAAATCCTTGCGTTTTTATGACATTCTTCCAGAATCAGAAAGAATCCAGAAAATTCCTATCTCCCAGCATGTACTAACTTGTCCCAATAAAAATCTGCCCACTTGTCGCTGGGCCTAGTGCTAACAACAGGCACAAATAAAACTAACCTCAATGGGAGTCCTGCCAAATGGACACTCATTGACCTTGGTTGATTTGTTCTGGTCATGGGCTCTGGGCCCAGCCATACAAGTGGGACAGCATTTTTATTGTGATGAGTGAGAGAATGCTGGATGGAAGGAATTTTATGGATTCCTGCTGATTCAAGAAGTTTACATTACACAAAATGCAAGGAAATGTGCAATATTAGTCAAAGTTAGAGATTTGCATGGGTTTCTGAGTAAGAAAACCTGGTGAGTGTCACACCACCCTGGGCCCCCCCAGGTGTCCATTATTCAAAACTGTGAAGGTTTGCTAGGTTTCCTTAGGTGCAGGCTGAGCTAGGGCCCAAAATCCACAGCTAGGCACACTGCAAAAAAAGTTACGTATTCAGTGGAAAAATGTGATGTGCCTATGTTGCGTTTTGGGGACTTTCCTTTCGCGGTGACTAGCCCCACCCTCTTAAGTAAGGCCATCATCTTTATTGGGAGATTTGGGGGAATGGTAGGAAATTAGTTGCTCCCTGCAGATTCCAGATCTTTCCATACAGATATGAGGAAAATCTGTGTTTTTTTGTCAAAGTTTGAGGTTTGCCAGGGCTTCTGGGTAGGAAAACCTGGTGAGAGCCACACAAGTCACCCCACCCTGGATTTCCCTAGGTATCAGGTGTAAAAAATGTACAGGGCTGCTAGGTTTCCCTAGGTGTTGGCTGAGCTAGGGTCCATAAATACATTGCATATTCAGTGAAAGAACTTGATGTATCCGTATTTCATTTTGGCGGCTTGCCTGTCACGGGTACTAGCCCTACCCTCGCACGTGACGTGTCTGTTTTATTGGGAGACTTGGGGGAATGGTATGTGGTAGGAAATTAGTTGATTCCTGCAGGTTCCAGAACTTTCAATCACAGATATGTGAGGGAAATGTGCTTTTTAGTCAAAGTTTGAGGTATGCAAGGGCTTCTTGTTAAGAAAACCTGGTAGGCACCACACAAGTCACTCCACCCTGGATAATCCTAGGTGCCGGCTGAGCTCTGGTCCAAAACCCACAGCCAGGCACATTGCAGAAAAAAGGCTCTATTTTCACAGGGGAAAATGATGTGTCCATGTTGCTTTTTGGGTCCTTTCTTATCACGGACACTAAGCCTACCGACACAAGTGTGGTACTATTTTTATTGGGAGACTTAAGGGAACATAATAGTAGAACAAGTTTTTTTTTACCAATTGTATTTCTCTGCGTTTGTGCCTTCTAAAGTGAGACAGTTTGTAAGAACGGAAACATTTTGAGAGATGCCCTCTAATTCACATGCTAGTATGGGTGCACACGAATTCAGAGATGTGCAAATAACCACTGCTTCTAAACTCCATATCTTGTGCCCATTTTGGAAATACATAGGTTTCCTTGAAACTTATTTTTCACTCTTCATATATCACCATATGAATTGCTAAGTAAACAATGAAAAACCATTGCATGACGCAGCTCAGTTATTGGCTCTGGGTACCTAGAGTTCTTCGAAAACCCACAAACCCTATACATCCCCTCAAACAGAAGGGTCTAGCAGATGTAATGGAATATTGTTTTTTGTAAATCGACCATTGTGATGAGAAGTTACAAATAAAAACGGTCACAAATGGACATTTTTTCATACAAATTTTCAATCTATTTATTTTAACACTATGGTTCTCATTTGGAGGTCTGTGGGACTGCTACTCACAAGCAGCCCTTCAGTCCGACCGCCGCATTATGATGCAGGCGGTCGGACCGGAGACAGACTGCTGCCTCCGACAGCAGGATCTACTGATCCCAACGGGGCAGCGGCTGGAATTGCAATCCCTAAAGAGCCTTCGGGATTTCTTTGTCCCTTTCCGACAACCTTTCCATGGTGGTAAGACCACCATGAAAAGTCTGACAGAAACTGACTTAGGAGTCCCAGCCAGGGCTGGGTACATGTAGTGCCCTCCTGCACATCCATGTATGGATGTGTACTAAGTGTTTTTTTTAGACTGCAGCTTCTGCTGGGACGCTGGATAAAAAGGCACTTTCCGACCGCCAGCTGAGTGGTCTTATCATAATGGGACTGGTCAGGCCACCGCCTGCTTGTTGGGCAGTCTTCTGACTGACGTGACAGTGGACGGAGGTCCGACCATCCACTATCAAAATGAGGCCCTCTGTTTCTTTGGGAAAAACTTTGAAGGATCTACCCCTTGTTTAATTCAGGATTTTGTCTAGTTTACAGAAATATATAGCATTCCGGGATCCAGCATGTGTTTCACACCGGTTTCCATCACAAACTGGAAGGAGGTTGAAAACACAAAAATTTGGGAAAAATGGGCTCTCCCAGTAAAATGCAGAAACTGTGGTTTTCTGGATCAACTCTGGATTTTCCTGAAAGCTGGTGATTTTAGCTTGCAAACCTTTTGTTGATGCCATCTGCAGGAGGGGGAAAAGAAAAGCACTATTCTGCATCACTTTTTTCCCCCATTTACCCACAAAACAAAATGTTGCTATAATTTTTGCTACTTTTTCCGTCCTCACTAGGGAATCTACAAATCCTGGGTAACTTTAGAATCCCAAGATGTGTTGGGGGGGCGGTGATGACGCAAATGTGACGTGGGTAGCCTACGTTGGAAATAAGTTATGGAGGCCTAAGCTCCCACTATCCCAAAAAAAGGCTGAGCACTAAAGGAAAAAAGACATAGCAGCGAAAGGGTTAATAATATAACATACATTGCCAAGGCAAAAAGTGTAGCCTACACAACTACACTTAATGAGTAATAGCCTCAGTATGTGCAACCTATACAGTAGCACCCTGCCACAAAAAAACGACAACACAGGCCACTACTTGCCTGAAAAATACAAAACAGGAGCCCAGAAACCCACTACATTATTTACACTATAGCCTTAAACGTCCTGTCAAAACATAGTGTTCATGCTATTTGATGGATGCATGTTGTCAACAATGAAATAGGTGAACATGTGCCACTGAAACATCAACAGACTACTACCATGGCCAGCTTTAGCACTGCTGGCGTCTGGTGCAACTCTCTATTCTACACCACTCTGCAGTGTACTCTACTATCCAGCACACATCAGTCCAGGGCACTCCACCCTGTAACCACTGCACTGTGCGCCACTACACTCTCTCTGCACTACTGCGGTCTACGCCACACTACTTCACTCTGCACAATGTACTCTAGGCTTAGCCACTATTCTCTATGCAACTCTACTCTAAACCACAGCACCCTACATTACTTTACTCAAAAACCACTGCTCTCTATGCAACCGACTCTGCACCACTGCACTCTATGCCACTAAATGCAAAACAATGAAACAGCGAGCCAGTGCAACAGTCACACCTCCTGCCTTATCCCCCCAAATAAGTCCAAATATTTATTGTACAAAAACAGCATTACATGCACATCCACTACACCCTTTTCCGAGGTGTGACCTCAAAGAATCAGAGAAGTTCAACAGTTAAATATGAAGTACACCGCACAATCAAAATTCCACAAAAAGTTAGTAAATTATTTTTATACGACATACAAGGTAATATTTATTTTTCATAGAAATTGCCCAGAACAGCCAACACGTTTCATCCACTACATGTGGACTTCATCAGGGCTTAAGCTTTGTCTTTCAAGGTATTGGAGTCAAAAGCAAGCCTTAATTCATATAATATTAACCCAAAGTTCCTGCTATCCTTGGGTACACCCTTGTATTTACAATAGGATAGATACGGCAGAGATAATGACAGTCAGCGCCACAGAAGAAGTCAGTCAGATTTAAAGCAAAGGGAGGAAATGGTTTTCAGAAATCATAACTAAAGCAACCAGAATGCCCAGGAAGGGAAAATCTTTATTTGTAGCGCGACCTTCTTACCAGGGGGCATGCGCCACAAAACAGGAAATCCTGCTCACACGGTTATTCAGTACTGTTTTCAATTATACTCTACTGCCCTGGTGTTATGAGGTTCAATCAGTTAACAAATCCCACACGGAATAGATTAGGCATTCATTCTAATAAGGTAGCTGGGCCACTGAATCTGGAAACTCAGTTCTGTCAAAGAAAAGCAGCTAGCCAGCTCTGCAATGTCTAAGGTGAGGCAGCATGTTTTCTAAAGGCACAAAAGCGTTGCGACAATATGTACGTTCCATAGCACGTGGCTGGGACGATTTGCCATCAACATAAGCCCCTTTGGCCCACTGCGAAATTCGACAAGGCCACTGGACAGTAAAAGTCACAAGAGCAAATGATGTGTTTTTATTTCCTATTCCGTTTTCCTCCTGGGCTCTTTCCTTTACCCCCGGGTATCTTTCCTTTACCACCTGTCGTCTTCCTCTTGCCCACGGGAGTCTTGCTCCCCTTGCCTCTCCCTTTGCCCCCCGGGCCCTTGCTGCTGCGACCAGCCTTTTTGGGCTGCCTCCTCCGAAACGCCGCCGCTTCGCTGTCCTCCTCCCGCATCTGCTTGTGAGCCGCGCGGGTGACGTCCAGCTTCGGCTTCTTGCTATGCATCAGGCCCAGCAGCTCGAGCTGTCGGCTCCTCTCCGCCCCCAGGTCCCCGATCAGCGGTTCGAAGTGTCGCTTCTTGCCGCTGCCGCGCTGCGTCTCCTTCTCCCGCGGTAGGCGCTCTTGGAAGCGGCCGACTGAGGCGGTGGAGGAGCGGGCGACCTGCATAGCACGACCGAGATGGTCCCGTGAAGGGGTGCCTCCTTGAACGGGCGCCAGGCCGCCTGGACCGGGTACCCAGCCGTCGCCGCCCCGCTGGGCGCGGGCGATATTCCTCAAGCGGTTCAGTTCGTTCTTGGCCACCATCTCCCGCTTGGCCTTTCGCCGCTCGCCGAAGAGGTCGCGCTCCGGGTCGGCGGAGCCCTCGGGGACCTCGATGAGCCAGTCCTTGGTGTCGTCGCCCGCGCGCTGGTAGCCCCAGCGGCGCCGCCACTCGCCGCGGGCCTCGTCCCACACCAGGTTGGTCTTCTTGCGCTTCTGGATGCCTTTCAGCTTGGCGAACTGCTCCCAGCGGGTGGGGGCGCGAGGCTTGGGCGGGGGCTTCTCGCGGGGCAGTCGCATGGATGGCTCCGGCAGCCGGGCCACCAGCACCGCCTCGCCGCCCGGCAGCCTCTCGGCTGGCAGAGCCCAGAGCGCGTTGACCAGCAGCTGTGTGTTGTCTCTGGCCAGAGCCCGCAGCTTCTCCTCCAGCTGGGCGCCGCTCCCTCCGCGGCGGCCCTGGGTGTCGGGCGGGTTGGGATCGCAGGCCAGCAGGTTGCCCAGGTCCAGCTGCAGCTCCAGTTCCTTGTGCACCGTGATCTGGCGCAGCTTGTCGGCTTCCTCGAGCTCGGCTCGGGCTAGCAGCGCCTCGACGGTCTGCGTCGCCATGGCTGTCACGGATACACGTGTGAAACAGCCAGAGGCGCAGGGATAGACAGTCACCAGGCCGTTTCACAGAACGTCACTTCCGGGGCACCGAAGCTTCCTAGCTGAGAACTAGACCGCGCTTGACGATTGACGAAAGCACCAGAACTAAAGGGATGCAAATATGGGAGCCATGTCTCTAGCACAGCTGCAGTGCAGCTCACTATATTTTCTTAGGAGAGGTGCCGCACCAGCAAAGGAGGCAACATTAACTTTTTTGTTGTACTTCTCTTTGTCCACTAAATATAAAAAATGTTTTCTAAGCTTGATGGAAAATGCGACATAATAAATGTCTGAAATAATTATGACAGTAAGTTTTCCATGGGACTCTAAAAGGTAGAAATTGCTCGTTTTAATTTCTGCAAATTTTAATTTTAATAAAGAGAGGTAGGCGGTGATTATGCTGGTTTCTGTCAATTGTTTTAAATCAGCAGACCCAGACCAAAGCTGATAAAAAACTTCAATACTCATGGATAATGAGAAAAGACCCACAAGAAATGTGGTACACAGTATCCAATTGAATGCAACCAAAGTCCTTAACATCCCCCTGCCTTCTTTCCTTGCTGCTTTAAACGAACAGAATGCATTCCTGATCCAAAAGGCTTGATCATAATACACACTATCCTGCCAGGTACCAGGCAACAGGGATTAGACTAACACATTTTAGTGCAGTGTCTGCATCACCACACTAAAAGCCTAATATCATGCACACATACATGCCAACATTATAGAGGAAGAAATAGGGAGCTAAAAAACTAAAAAGAATCAGGCAAATTTATTTCCCCCCAGTAACATATATTGAAGCAGAGGCAATTTCAAGCAGGAGACATCTAAAAAGAATCAATTTTTGGCTTAAAAAACAGGAGTCTCGCTCCTGCCGGAATCAGGTCTTTTGGCATATATATGCATAATTCAAACATGCCATGGGACACTAATCAGAGATTCACAATTTTTTATGCCAAAAATTGCCTTAATTTAACTGTCTCCTGCCAAAAAATACATCTGCTTCAATAGAAGTAAAGAGTGAAAATACTTTCCCCAAATTTTTTCAAAATCTCCCAGTTTCCTGTTCTAAAATATTGAAATGTATTATAATAATAGCTCCTGTATCACCAACAAGATGCTGAAGCTCTGTGGGGTTACATAAACACAGCAGCCAGTGCACCTTCTGTGCTTCCCCATGCAGCTATTATTCGCAAGGCACGGGTCAAAGAGAGTTGTCTTGTTGGTGTGGAAATCGGCCCGGGCTTGTTTAATTTACTTTCATGGAAGTCAGTAAGAGTTTCTAATTTCGTCTGTTGCTGGCAGCCCTGCAAAGTCTCATGCATCTCGCGTTAGTATAATGCATTCTATCCCTTTTTGCGCATCACCGCAAGCCCCCAAAATCGTCATTCAATCAGAAGTTTCAGCGATGCCTCATTTAGTAAGTTTGCACTCTACCCAAAGGCATGCACAATTCTCTCTGATGAGTCAGCTTGCTGGGTCTTTAGCAATTATCTCTTGGATGATTTACAGGGGGATGCGCTTCTCACTCTTGCTGGTATTGTGTTTCTTAGATTCATCTCCTTGGAGCCTCCTTCAACAGTGATTGGGTAAAGGGGATGCCTTCTGTCTAAACGCAGTCGAGGGAGTACTGCAGAAGCCCTGAACGTTTAATCTTGGCGGAGCTTCCTTTTTGACCCCTACCCACCTCTCGCGGCCCCCGCTCCGCGGGAGCTGCTCGTGCTTTCATTGCCAAGGGAGTGCTGTCTCCACATCGGGGAACCGGACGAGTGCTCAACCTTGCACCTGAAGATCCAAAGGCTGACGGCGGGGCTGCGAGGACCAGCGTGCTGAGCGGCGATGATCGCTGCAGCTGGCCCTCTTCCCACCCCCTTCTACATCTTTCCCTATTTTTTTGCTGGTGGCCATCCCGCGCTCGCGGGACGCGCGCGGGTGAAGCGCGGGCCGTCTGAGGCCGTCCCAGGACGGTCGAGGCCGGGCTGGCCCCCCCCCTCTTTATTCTTTAACCCTCGAAATTCCTGGAAACCTGACAATGACTCCAAAGCTCGGAAACAGTGGAAAATGCACCTGGGGGGGAAGGTAAGAGGCACCTTGGACGCTTTTTTATCAAAGGTGGTATTGAACTTGGACCATGAAATTTCTGTTGTTGAGTCACGCCTGTCCTTTGAACTACAACAAAACAAGCGTTCGTCATTAGGCCCACTAAGACTGATACCCTCACCTCCCTTACACAGCTCTCAGAGCGAATGGGATTCTTCCACTTACGGATACTGGTATTCCCTTGCTCTTCCAGGACAACTCTCCACCTTTATCTCAAGTCCCACTAAGGAGTTCCAATCAGGACCTATCTAATTTGGACCTCTCCTTGGATTTCTCCCCAGCGGAGCCTTCCTTGCTGCAGCTCCCTAATCCGACCCCTGTGAATAAAAAGAGTATAACCCCACAAAAACCACCTAGACAATTAACACCAACGAAAAGGAAGAGGGGGGAAACTTTCACTGGGGTAGACTAACTAAAGTACCCAGACTAGACTCAAACTCCCCTTCCGATCTCCCTAAAGAACTACGACAGAAACATTTGCCACCAACAAAGGTTAAGCTAAAACCCCAGGAAACTCAAAACTCGTCTAAACACCAATCTTTTGAATCTCATTCGATTGTGAATGACATAGAACATCTAGTCAGATCCCTACTTCTCCCAGTCCTAGAGAGGGTAAAAAGATTGGGTGACCAATTGAATACCCTAGTGGTAGAAACCACCCTAAACTCACAACTTTTAAAGGTATTGGTAGCCATTATTGTCAATTCCAAAATCAGTGGACCCCAATTAACAAATAAGGCTATCACAAAGGTTACCCCATCTGGTTTCAACAAGACTACTGGGAACGAAAGGTCTTGCAAAGATATGCGACCTGGTTTGAATAACCCTAGTGGGAAATCCGAGAAAGCAGGTACACACACTACCTCGACGGGGTCCAGAGAATCAGTCAGCCCCCCACTTAACACCCATCCATCAAGAATCACTCACCAGACACTAAGGCCGCCGACATAGAGAAGCCCCAACCTCTAGTTAAACCCACAAAAATCAAAGGATGCCAAATTGATCTGCCACCAGATGCGGTTCCATATGTCATAGTCCTAACAGGCGTCCCAGAACTTACTGAAGGAAAAAAGGAAGGCTACTCTGAGCTAAAAAATAAAGCTATATATTGGCTCAGACAAAATAGGCCATTGCCCTCTCATATAGATGGAGATATAGTATTTGTTAGAAGATTAGCGTGGGTAGGATCTAGACCCAAAGACATCGCTGGGAATATAAGCATCATTAATTTTAGAGACCGAAGGGTGGTCCCGCACATCGCTGATTGGTATCAGAATCAGGGATGTAGTAGTATAGTGCCCCGAACCCTAACTTACTTTTATCCTGAGGCACTGATTGTCCCCCGCGGTCAGCGTGGTGTTCCTATGTATCATAAACATAACTCCTTCCCCTCTTATCCACCGAAGGAGACTCAACGGTTTCCCACTTACCCGGTTTTCGGGAATGTAGAAGGGCCATTAACACATCGGAGTGTGACCACTCAGCAAGGTTTCAACTCACCACACTGGTCACTTCCCCTAGCAAACCGATATGACGCTCTCTCGGATTTAAATGACTTGGATTGACAAGAGGGAAGCATCATGGTATATAATTCGGAAACATCAAGCCGGCCAAAGTTAATAAACTCTAATCAGTGTGGAGGCTTAGATCTGACCTAGTGGTAGGAGAGATTATGGTTCCAACTGCCCCTGCTGGGAAATTGTCAAACTATGACGATCAACTGGTTAGTCTGACAGCTATAGATGATTTACCCTTGCGGCAGCATAATGTGGATGAACTTCAACGATCATATACATTAAAGGAAATGTAAGGAAAGCAAGTTCCATTAACTGAAACTCTTAAAAAAATAGATTTTACCTTTAGCTTCCTCTCTTGGAACGTGGCTGGTTTAGCCGACAAAGTGTCTAACCAACATTGGCTTGACGTTGTTATCGGGCATAATGGTTTTTGCCTTCAGGAAACGTGGTCCCTGGAGGCACACCACATTTGTGGTTACCAAACTTTTCATACCCCAGCTGTACAAACCGCACAAGGCTGTAATAACGGGGTCTGTGTACATTTGTATCCATCACCGGGGGCATCGAAGTTAATAAGTTCATGGCCACCGAGTTTTACCAGATACTGAGGTTAAGATTGGGCCCTTCGCATAATGCAATTATACTAAATTTTTACAATATTATACTGCCTGACATGAGAGAGGCCATACTAAATAAGCTTCTCTCAACTTTAATCTCCCTACATGACCACCTGGTAGGAGATAATGTCATGTTCTGGGTAGGAGACTTCAATTGCACGATCTGTCCACATGTCTCGATGGGTTTGTGCGGCCTATCGGATTATGGGGAAGACTGCCCTACCCATTTTAACCACACGAAACTCGGTACTACTTTTAATAACATTCTCTTTTATTTTAATTTATGTTTCATAAATGAGACTTGTAGACCGAGCATACCATTTCAACCCACCTTCAATGGGAGGGGGTGTCATACTACAATTGACTTTACACTAATATCTGCATCCCATGCTGGGCTAGTGGCTACTTGGGAAATGGGTCAGGCCCCCCATTCTGACCATTACCCCATAGTCTTTAGCATTAAAGTCAAAAAATTTACACGTAGGGCTGCGGTCAATATATTATACACCCCAGAGATAAGATTAGCCTAAAAAAATGGCTATACAATTAAATGGGAAAAAGTGGACCCTTCAGGCTTTTTAGAAAAATTAGTCGCTTCTAACATCAAAGACATAATGATCTGTCTAACAGAGGAAGAGGCCCCAGAGAGAGTATTGAATTCCTTTTCTAAGATATTTGCCACAGTAAAATCTCTTCTGACAAGAAAACATCAGAAGGAGGCCTTAAAACCCCATAGGTGGTTTGATAGTAAGTGCACTAAAGCACTAACACTCCTTAAAAAGGCATTGCACACAACTCCAAAAAACCCAGACTTAATTCGTACAGCCAGAAAATCCTATAAAAATACAATAAAAATGAGAAAAGCTACTTTAATGATTAAGGTATGGGCAGCCTTGAAAGAAGCATCGACTAAAAGAGACAATACGGCCTTTGGAAGGTGGTTAACGACCCCTTCCTGTAAACTAAAGAGGCTGACCCCATTGATATGGCAATTACAGGTGACCTATGGGTAGCTCATTTTAAACACCTGTATGGCAGATTGACTTCCGTGGACAACAGCATCTTTTCCACCGATGAGGAAAATAACCCCTTGGTAGGCAAACACTTTACCTCCTTCCCATTAGCCATAATCTTTAGCTGTCAGGAAGTTATCAAAGATATTAAAGATAGTTCATCGGGTAAGGCACCGGGCCCGGATGGTGGGCCAATAGATACATATAAGGCTGAGATAGACTTATGGGCCTCAATGATAACTAATGTCTTAAATAAAGCGAACCAACAAGGTTTTATACCGAGCTGGTCTGACGCAATAGTTATACCCATCTACAAAAAGGGAAATAGGAATGATCCGACCTGCTATCAGCCAATCTCACTGTTGGATGCATTGGCAAAGGTGGCAGGTCGAATCATTTTAAATAGGATACAAACTTGGGGGGAGGAAAAACAAATTATTTCCAATTTGCAGTATGGTTTTAGCCCAGGAAAGGGGACAACGGAACAATGTTTAAACCTGGCCCTCCTTATTTCAAAATACACTCAGGCAAAGAGCGGAAAACTTTTTATTTCTTTTATAGATTTAAGTTCTGCTTTTGACTGTGTCGATCACGAGTTCCTATGGTTAACACTTAGTGACATGGGGCTCGACAGTCAAATTTTACTATATATTAAGGAACTCTACAGAGATGCAGGTGCAAGGGTTAGGTATGGCCCCAGGGGGGAGTATTGAGACAAATTCCCCATTGAAAGGGGTGTAAGGCAGGGGTGCATTTTGGCACCCCTGTTATTCACCTCATATATTAATTCAATTGGACAGTACCTTAGGGATTTTCAGCACGATTACCCCACCATCAAAGGAACTCCTATCCTACTACTATTATACGCCGACGACGCAGCATTATTGTCACGGACTAGACTTGGGTTACAGAGGACTGTAGACAAATGTAATACCTATATGAAGCTCCGTGGCTTAAGAATAAATATATCTAAAACTTTTACAATGGTTTGTGGGAAAGGCAGAAAAAGGGCCCCCTGCCCAATTTTCCTCGAAGATAAGAGAATTGAAATTACAGACACATTCTCTTACTTAGGGGTGAATTTCGATAGGCAGAGCTCTTGGCAATCAGCGGTTAACACTAGGAAACTAGCATTTTTGCGCTCCATAGGCGCCTTGAGAAACTTTTCTACTAAACTAGGGGGGAAGCCAACTAAAGATCTAATTTACATTTACAAAGCTAAGTGCGTTTCAACTGCCATCTACGGTGCCGGTCTATGGAGCACCGAACACGCACAGGCGATACAAAGTTGCGAAAACCAGTTTCTTGCCTACTTACTGGGGGTACCTAAAACTACATCCTCATACATGTTGCATATAGAAGCAGGCCTTTCTCACATAATAGATTTAATAAGGATTTCCCCGATACTTCTTTGGCATCATCTTCTCCCCTCCCCCCCTTCCCTTCCCCCTCTTTCCTCTTCCTTGACCCACTTCCCAACTATCTCTAAGGAATCCTTCCTTACCCTGCTTGGGAAGGTCAAGTCAGGGTCCCCCGCAGACTGCGGCCCGGCTCGCATCTTAAGGGAGTTAATCTCTGGCTGTCCCGACCCTCCCTTATCCCTTCTTAATGCATCTATTTCTCAGGGCACGGTCCCGCTTTCCTTTAAATCGGCCATAGTCATTCCCATTTAAAAAAAACCTGGCTCTCACCCCTCTCTCCCGGTCAACTTCAGGCCCATTTCCCTTCTCCCTTATCTAGCTAAGATCCTAGTGAGCCACATCACCTCCTGCATGTCGGCCTACATCGAGGAGAACCATCTCTTGGCCTCTCATCCAGCAGGCTTTCGCCCGGTTCACTCGACCGAATCTGTGGTTCTGTCGGTCCTCGACGAGCTAAAGAGTAAGGCGGATTCCAACTCTCCGCAAGCCTTGGTGCTTCTTGATCTGTCCGCTGCTTTTGACTCGGTCGACCATTCCATCCTTCTCGGCCGTGTCAGGGCAGCGGGCATCCAGGGCACCGCCTTCTCTTGGCTCGCCTCATTCCTCCAAGGCCGGACACAAGCTGTCCGTCTTTCCGGTTTCTCTGCCCCCTCCCGCCCGGTGTCCTGTGGGGTTCCCCAAGGTTCTTCCCTATCCCCCCTTCTTTTCAACTTATATATCTATCCCCTTATTATTTCTCTACTCAACATGGAGGACTCTGTGTATAACTACGCTGACGACCTTCAGCTTGTCTTTCATCTTTCCTCTCCCTCAGACTCCTTCTTCAAATTTCAGACCACTCTCATTTTTATTTCTGACTGGATGAACCAAAAACCACCTCAAGCTTAACCTGGAAAAAACGGAGGTTGTCCTGACAGGCGGTTCCACCAGCCCCTGGACTTCTGCATTCTGGCCCCCCACTCTCGGTCCCTCCTCGGTTCCCTTTGCCTCAGTAAAAACCTTAGGAATTAAAATCAGCCAGGACCTCTCCATGCGCCCCCAGGTCAGCTCCATCGTCTCCTCCTGTTTTCTATCTCTTAGGGTTATTCAAAAAATCTCCAGGTCCTTCTCTTCCGACACTCTAAAAATCAGTGTCCTAGCTATGATCCTCTCTCGCCTGGACTACGGGAACTGCCTGTACGTGGGCATTCCTGCCTACGAGTTACGATGCCTTCAGACCATTCAAAACCAGGCTGCTCGCCTTATCCATCGGCTGCCTAGGTACCACCACACTACTCTGTTACTTAAATCTCTTCACTGGCTACCCATCTTACAGCGAACTCTCTTCAAGATGGGATGCATAGTTTTCATGGCCCGCGCCCGTACGGCGCCTATCTTCATTAACTCCATGATTACCCATTACTCCCCTTGCCATGACCTCCGCTCCTCTAATCAGTCTCTCCTCACCATTCCCCGTTTCCGTAAGACCAGAGTAGGTGGCACCAGATTTCCATCTTTGCCCCCCGCTTCTGGAACAGTCTTCCGCTCACCATCAGGTCCATGACCGAGTACCTGCACTTCCGTAAGGCACTCAAAACTTATTTGTTTGCCCTAGGCTTTGCCGCCCAGTAATCTCCCGGTCTCCCCTCTCACCCACCACTGTCTATCTTCCAGCGCCAGGAAGCCGCTTGGTCACAGTGCACTTTATAAATATTTTCAACTTTCAACTTTCAACTTTCATAAGGTCTGGGTTACCCCAGAAACTTCATTAAACAGGGATTTAATAACTGACTGCCTTCTGCTAGACGGGGCCCCCAAAATCAAATGGTTACATTATGTGTGTAACATGTTCAAGGAGATAGGCCATCCGGAATTTTTTGTAAACCAAAGCGCCATGGAGAAGGTACCAAGAAGTTTGCTCAAAAAGATGGCCCTGGAGCACCTTGTGTTATCTAGGTGGAATGTAGAAAAAGAAAAACACTCCACCATTAGGTACCAGCAAATTACCTCCCATGAAGGGCATCAAAAATACCTAATATTAGTGAGTAGCCCCTATGCCCGCATGTTGCTTACGCGCTTCAGGTCAGGTTTTTTCTTTCGACTGGTCACATTTCCCCACTGTAATAACTGGTCCATGTCAAATCTCGTATGCCCGTGCGATGATAAATCGTATCAATCAAACATCCATTGCGTGCTATTCTGTAAATGTTACCAGGCACCACGCAGGGCGTACTTACTACCTATTCTTAGGACATGGGGGATCTGAACCTGTAAGCTAGCCTTTAACAAACTGCTACGGCTGGAAGAAGACCATGTTATCCATGCACTGAACTGTTTTTTTAATACTTGTAGTAAAGTTTCGTAACACAATGAGTTGATCATAAATTACTTGATGAGAAACACTTTTTATTGGTAAAATTAACTTCCTTGACCTGGAAATGTTTTATTATACGTACCATTTTGTAATAACTGTTTTTAACATGTGTGCTTTTATGATTTTGAATTTCTAAATCGAATAAAACTGTTATTGAAAATTGAATTGATTGGGTAAAGGTGAGAGTGTACCCACTTGTGCACCATGCAACTTGCTGCTGTGCCTCAATTAAGAATCTGGTGCCCGAGGAAAGAGTGGTGCAGGAATGGGAATACTCCCCCAACACAACCTCAGTTGTTGAACTGCAGAGATGCGCTCCCTGGTGAATGGTATGCACTTCCATTCCTCAAATGCAGTTGTAACTGGGTGCTTTATATAAGAGTCACATGTGACCCTCCAGGCTTGACTGGCCTTGGCTAAACATGCTGATAGTAGACCACATGCCACACCTACCAGACCTGCTGCTAAAGATGGCCAGGTCACTGCAAGCACTGTGTCTCAGCTCGCTGAGTGAGACAGTGGCAGCAGTAAGAAAGGCCTGGTCCACAGAGCACATCAGATATCCATCTTGCTGAAGCTCTCCCAGCACTGTGGCAGTTAAATAAACAAAGCACCCATCATTTTCACTGGGATTCAGCCACTCTGAATATTATAGAGAGATCGCTCAATGTGTTTTAAAAAACATCCTTTTTCTCATTCTGGGTTGTCTTTCCCTGTTTGCAAAATTAAACATTTTACACACTACCCAATAACAAATATTTGGTTCCACAAAGCACAGAGTGCAAAACCATATTTTCCCTGACTTTTATATAAGGGTCCTGATTTTATTCATTACTAGTTTAAATTTCAGCTATCGATTTTATTCCTTACTAGTTTAAAATTCCACTGTCTTTTAATCTTTTCAGGAGGAGTGTTTATGTTTAAAAGTGTGGCTCTCTGATGTTGCTCACTTTATTGTCAGCCGTAAGGCTCTGAACTGTGATGCTTAATCACAGTGCAAACATGGAAATGTCACACATATGCAAACTGAAACATTGGCAGCTATGTGCTGGGGAAAAAAGTTTTTTATCCTCGTGTTCAACCTTACTGCAGCCCCTCTGCTGGGCGCACAGAGCATTTGTCACAAATGTCTATTGTAATTACAGTTTTGTGTGAAGAAGGTACACCTCATTCAAAATACTTACAGCACCCTACTCTGGAAACTGAAAAAAGAATGAGAAAATGCAGTGATGGGGTGATGCAAGAAAGTACACACAGAAAGAGAGAGTGAAATGACAGTGGCCAAGAATAAGTAGATGACATGTGAAATATGAATATCTTTCAGAAAGATATTGGGAGAAAGGTGTCAGAGTGACAAACGACAGACGAAATGGGTATGAAGGGCAGAACAGGAGTGATTAAGGAAGGTCACTAACTTTCACATACCTAGTAATATTCAATTTACATCCTAAAGCCTTTAAATTATAGGCTCATTGCCCTGTTCAATCTCAAAGCCAAGGCCCATGCCCACCTCCTATTGAAGGATCTGGAGACCTGGGCTAAAGATAAAAGTATCATCCCCTTCTATCAGACCGGTTTTAGGTCACAGTCATCGACTATGGACAATGAGCTGGCGCTAACGCACCTATCAGTCCAGGCAGCAAAGAAGAAAAAAAACTCTTTTGCTGCTTTATCGATAAAAGGAAGTCTCAACATTCGAAACCACCGTGCTATCTGGTATTTCGTCAATTGAAAAAAAGAAACCATTTGTGAAGTTTAACCTTTCCAAAGCAGAGAAAGATGCATTAGTATCAATGAAAAATGATAACACCATAGTGGTCAAACAAGCCGATAAGGGCGGAGCTGTGGTCCTATGGGACATTAACAAGTACAAATCGGAAGCACATCGTCAGCTCAATGACCTGAACTGCTACAGACGCATTGGAAAGGACCCCACACATGAACTAAAGAATCAATTATTTGACATCATCCAAAAAGGTTTCGATGAAGGATTTTTAGGACCAAAGGAGTTAGCATTCCTACAAAATAAAAACCCTAGAACGCCCGTGTTCTACGTGCTACCCAAATTGCACAAGGACGAACAAAATCCACCAGGACGGCCCATCATTTCAGGATGCGAATCTCTGTTTGAACCTATAGCCAAATATATCGATCATTTCTTGAAACCCTTCATTCAGACTATCCCGGCCCATCTCCAAGATACCACTGCTTTCCTTAATCGTATTTCGACCATCCAATTTGATCAGGATAGGCAACTCCTAGTTACACTGGATGTGGTGTCTTTATACACCCAGATACCTCAGGAACAAGCAATGGAAACCTTAACAGTGTTCCTTGATAACAGGGAAAGACCAGTCAGAGTCCCGACCAAGTTTATTCTGGACTTAGCACAATTCGCATTGCAAAAGAACTTTTTCACGTTTGACAATGAATTTTTTTACCAAGTAAAAGGGGTGGCGATGGGTTGCCCCTTTGCCCCGGAGCTAGCTGTAATGTTCATGGGGTTATTTGAGGAGAAATTCATTTACCAATCGAATCCCTTTGGCGGTAGTATAACACACTACATGCGATACATCGATGACATTTTTATGGTATGGACAGGAGGACATGATGATCTGGACCAATTTGTATGTTGGTTAAATTCGAGAACAACTGACATCCAATTTTCTGTCTCGGCCTCTAATGAATCCATCAACTTTTTAGACGTCAAAGTGGAACCTTCAGATGGAGGTTTGAGCACGACACTATTCCGGAAACCTTCCGATAGGAACAAAGCGCTGCATTTTACTAGCAACCACCCTCGCAGCCTAAAACAGAACTTGCCCTATGGGCAATTTCTGAGAATTCACAGAAATTGTTCAAACAAAGAAGAATATTTTATCCATGCTGAACAACTGAAAAATCGTCTCATTCAGAGAGGGTACCCCAAAAAATTAATAAAAAACTCCCTCAAACGAGCATGGTGGACTCCTCGAGAGGCGTTGTTGGAGAAAAGAGTCAAACCTGATGTCAAAAGGATGGTCTGTGTAACCACCTTTGGTCCAGCTGCAAACCTACATAAAAAACTGATCATGTCAAATTGGCACCTACTAAAAAACCTGCATGAGGATTTCACGGCACCCCCACTTTTTGCTTACAAAAAGGATAAAAGTGTGGCCAACTATGTCGTCAGGGCAGCATTACCCATTACCAGGGCACCCACATTACATAGCCTATTCGGATTACCCCCACCAAAAGGACATCATAAGTGCGGGACATGCACTTGTTGTGATGAGACTATCGAGGAATCAGTTTTTTCATTTGACAATACACATTGGAAACACGATACCTTTACTAATTGTAAATCCAAAAACGTAGTCTATGCCATCATTTGTCCTTGCCCTCTAGTCTACATTGGGAAAACTTCCCAGGAAATCAGGAATAGGATCACGCAACATAAATCTCGCGTGAGCAGGAGGGTGGAAAATGCCCCATTGGTCAACCATTGGATCAAATGTAAGCACGAGAACATGGATTTGCGATGGACAGTATTGTCCAAAATAGAAGAAGACCCCAGGGGTGGTGACATTGAAGCTAGACTTTCCCAACGTGAAGCAATGCTCATAATGAAATTCAACACTGCCATACGAGGATTAAACGAAGTTTCTGAAATTTACAAGCCCGGTCCATGAACCAGTCCACTTCAGCCTTTGTTTTACTCTCCAGCTGATTACGCGGCTTTTGACTACAAGTCCCAGCAACCCCAGGCCTCCTTATTCAAACCAGGAAGCACCGAGGCACCACGCCCACTTGATGACTCGAGCAGTGTGAACCACGGACACCGCCGAAAGAGTAGGTCTCACGCCTGGCTCCCGCATCGGTATGTTTTCATGTATTTTTTCCATTCAATGCACACGCGTGCTCCTCGCTATCCTCCTAACATCTCTCATCGCTCCCACTTGCAGCAGAGGAGCGGACGTATTGACACCGGCTGATTGAAAAGCGAGCACGAAGCAAGTCGCGAACGGGTAAGTTTCCGTGAACCTGACCGCTTCCCCGTAACGCTCTAGAGCTGAATGAAATATTGCGAAAGAGTAGACACTAAATGTAGTCTTCTTGTATTGTCTTCCCCCACAGCGACTTTGATCACATCTATTGGAAATACCATTCCACTTTGGATTCTTACCTGCCTGCCATTGTTAGAGTTCTTTACACTGATGGATTAAGGTAGGGAGCCCCTTCTGAACACATGGAGTAGATCCCCGGTTATTCATCTCAATTCTGAATTGTTCTTCTAAGCCACTCCCTTTTCTATTTTGTTTCAGAACCATTCCGGTCCTGAGGAGAACCCCCATTTAACTTTAAGGGGTTCGAAACGCGTCGACCAGCTTCTTTGTCCCGCATCTGGTCACCAATTGTTTGTCAGAACAGTTGTCCTATTTATTTGGTTCTACAAGACAGACTGTGATTATAACAACTAGAACAGATCGCAAAAATATCGAATGTAATTCTCTTTACTGAACTGAATGACCGATGCTCGGACGTATTGTTTCTTTATATTTTGTTTGTTTTTGTGAATGTATGTTGTATGAATGTATGGCCAAGTGTGTCTGAAACTGTATATTTATCCGTTTGTATATTTTGTATATATAAACCATTGTTTTGTATATTTCGTATTTTCCATGCACGACAAATAGCGTGCTTAAAAAACAGAAAAAGACAAAAAAGTTTGATTTATAAATAGAATAAATTTGTCTGTGGTTAAAGGAAAATAGGTTGTTTTTGTTTGAATCGAAGCACCCGTCGCCACAAATTGACCAGTCATTTAAATTTGACACCCCAGTGTTGGCTCCTGTTTTGTTTAATATGCTTTATCGATAATAGCACAGCCTTCGACAAAGTTGTATGCAGAAGATTATGGTGGAAACTAAAAAACTGGGGCATTCCACCAAACCTCCTAAAGGCAATTAGATCGCTATATGAAGACACTTGGGTGCGGGTCAAAACAAGCGCAGGCAGTGTCACCCAAAATAACAACGAATAATGGGCTGAAACAAGGATGCGTGCTGGCCCCAATCCTATTTAACTTGACACTGAAGATTTGGGGGACACTCAGAAAGGAGTCAGCCTAGTAGCACCAATATTAGGAAGCGTGAGGCTGCCGGTGTTACAATACGCCGATGACACAGCCATAATGGACCTCTCGAAGGTGGGCCTAAAAAGAGGCCTAAATGCACTGAATCACTTCAATAAAGAGAACAACCTGATAGTTAACCAGGAGAAGACCAAGGTCGTCATCTTCGGGAGGTACCACCTGAAAAAGAAAGCACAGTAACTAATGGGAAAACCTGCAAATTAGCACGTGGCTTAATATAACTATCTAGGGGTTTGGCCCATGTAACGGGCCAAGGCGAATGTCCACCTGAAACAGCAGTTCTCCAAGGCCAATAAGGTTACACACCTGCTAAAGCAACTAAGCCCATCTGCCAGAGCAATATTGACTGTCTTAAAAGCGAAACTGCTCCCAGCCATTAGCTATGGCTACCTGGCCTTCCCCGGGTCACAGGACACCCTCTTCAACTCAGCCCAAGCTAAAGCATATAAATCAGTGCTCCACATCCCGAGGTCTGTGAGGAATTCAAGGCTAAGACCAGAGCTAGGTTTGGTGAGGCCAGATCTGATGTGCCAGGAGGAGATCATAAAGCTATATCTAAGGATTCTAAGGGCTCCAGCCAACTCCCTAAAACATCAATTGAGATCTATCTTCGAAGGGGCCACATTCGGCCTGGCACACCAGCCTTGGCAAAGCGATCAACATTCTGAAGATTGAGTAAGAGAGTGTACCGTTGCTGGAAATTCCACTGAACGCTTGGGAAAAAGCAATAAATAGACACGTGTGCAAAATTTCTTTTGGCCTGGACTTCAGATCTCTCAGCTCAAGCTCCCACTTAGAACCTCTGAACAACTCCTACATGGTAGGTAAAGCACAATCCTACCTAAGCGAGGCTCTCACACCACAAGCCAGACACAACATTCTTTTCATGAGACTAAGCACACTAGGAATTGCCGATTTTAACCCTGCATGGGCCAGCAGGGGGGATTCTACAAATTGCAGACTGTGCTCTTACATGAGGGAATCTTGGTTGCACCTACTATGTTGCTTCCCCAACCTCAACAACGAACGCCGGCGACTCCTGTGCCCGATTTGTATCACCCACCGAATAAAGTCTTGTAGTGAAGCTTCAGCCTTGTGCTTTTCTGCCACAAACATGATGACCCTAGCAAGACTGGGAAAATTCATGCATCAGATCAGAATCGCCCTAAAGGCTGCCAAGGAATACAATTAAACTTCAGTGATGACCCCTGCAAATCCAGCAGAAGAAAGCAGTCTGGTCCCCAACAAGCCCTGAGGCTATTGCCCCCATCACTCGCCCTATTAAGATTGCACTATTTTATGGACTCTAATCGAATTACCAAGGTAAACAGTTCACAGACTTTCTAAGTAAACTATTTTTTTTGGATCATTGAGGGCTCCACAAACTTGCTCAAGGGCAAACGATTATGAGTACTAATCCAGGTGCCGGCTGACTGAGTGGGCGCGTGGGGGGGTGGGGGGGGGGGGGGGGTTGGGGGGGGGGGAGTGGTGCATTTACCAAACACAAACTGAAGTTTTTACCATTTGTAGTCCTTTTATCTTTTTATGTGTCGATTGTTTTTACTGTAATGATTTTAATTAATTGCACAGTTAATAAATACATTAAATTCAGTCTAGTATACTAAAATGTAACATTTTAAATTATGTTTATTAACAGTTAAATCATTGTTATTACTCATGGAACTGATACACTAACAAGCATTGGCTATGGCAATTGTTCTAGCTTGTTCTAGGCTTATGTTGATTGTTATGTGATATGTCTGCACGCAGTCCCAGAATGCTCACAGAGAAGTACTCAAATACTAGACATTGCTTTGATTTACTTGCTAGAAGGTGTCATACATTTGGCAGTAGAAAATCACTCATAAGCCAAACTATTGAAATGTCACACAGAAGCAATCTGAAAACTTGGCAAAATCAGTAACAACACTGTCTTAACATGCAAGCAAAGAAAAAAAGAACTTTAATTGCAGACATATACAGTCAAATTTAAGTACAATCCACTAACACATCATACATAAATAGCACATTACACAGATCCAGAAACAAGAGTGTGGGATAACCCTAACCACTGTGACTTTATTAGAATTAGAAATTTAAAACATGTAAGATAGGAAATTACATGGACCACAACAGTACCAGACATGAGGATTACTTTAGTTTAATGCTTACATAACACCTGTAAAGCAAGCAATGCAATCAGTTTAAAATATAATTTCTTAAACATCAATTAATTTGACTAATCAATCATCTTCATGATTACATCCAAACTTACCCCTGTTGACATAGACCATGGGTACTTACAAACGTTCTCTCGGGTGCCAAATTTACAGTGTGGTTTGTGGCTGAGGGCCGCACCGGTGGGGGCGGGGTCAAAGGTGGAGGGGGTGGGGCTAAAGCAACAAAAAAATTATGACCATGAGGTTGAACACAGGTCCCTGCAACAGACGCCTTGGTCCAGTGAGCCACCAGACCTCTCTCCCTCCCCTCTTTCTTTCCCCTCTCTCTTTCCCTCTCTCCGTCTCCCTCTCTCTCCCTCCCTCACCCTCGCTCTCTCTCCCTCTGCTCCCTCCATCTGTCTCCCTCCGTCTGTCTCCCTCCGTCTGTCTCCCTCCGTCTGACTCCCTCCGTCTGACTCCCTCCGTCTGACTCCCTCCATCTGTCTCCCTCTGTCTGTCTCCCTCTGTCTGTCTGTCTCCCTCCATCTGCCTCCCTCTGTCTGTCTCCCTCTGTCGCCCTCCCTCTGTCGCCCTCCCTCTGCCGTCCTCCTCCCTCTGTCTCCCTCTGTCTCCCAGTCTCCCTCTCTGTCCCCCTCTATCTGTCTCCCTCTGTCTCCGTCCCGCTGTCTCCATGCCGCTGCTCTCTCCACTGTCTCCCTCCCCTCTCTGTCGCCCTCCTCCCTCTGTTGCCCTCCTCCCTCTGTTGCCCTCCTCCCTCTGTTGCCCTCCTCCCTCTGTTGCCCTCCTCCCTCTGTCGCCCTCCTCCCTCTGTCGCCCTCCTCCCTCTGTCTGTCTCCCTCTGTCTCACTCCTCCCTCTGTCTCCCTCTCCGTTTCTCTGTCTCCCTCTCTCTGTCTCCCTCTCTCTGTCTCCCACTCTCTCCATCCCCCTCTGTCTCCATCCTTCTCCCTCCCTCTAACTCCCTCTGTCTCCCTCCCTCTCTGACTCCATCTCTGCCTCCCTCTCTCTGTCACCCTCTGTCTCCCTCCCTCCCTCCCTCCCTCTGTCACCCTCTGTCTCCCTCCCCCCTCCCTCTCCCCCCTCTGTCTCCCTCCCTCTGTCTCCCCTGACTGCCTCTTTCTGTCTCCCTCTCGGTCTCCCTCTCTCTGTCACCCTCCCTCTGTCAACCTCTGTCTCCCTCCCTCTATCTCCCTCCCTCTGTCTCCCTCCTTCTGTCTCCCCCTGACTGCCTCTCTCTGTCTCCCTCTCTGTCTTCCTCCCTCTGTCAACCTCTGTCTCCCTCCCTCCCCCTCCCTCCCTCCCTCCCTCTCCCTCTGTCTCCCTCTCCCTCCCTCTGTCATCTCACCCTGTCTGTGTTTCAGCCCTCAGCCCGGGAAGAGACAGCTTCCCCAGCCCACACACACAGCTGCACCGAGTACTTCACACAGGTCTTTAAAAGACCATTTACATGTTAATTAAGCTTTGTTGTATTTTACCTCTTAGCACCCCTGCATCTCCACTCTGACAATCACTGGAATCACACGGCCCCCACAGAGCAGAGTCTCTGAGAGTCCGAGCTGCTGCAACCGGCAGTGTTTGCTGACGCAATTAAATATATATTTTTTTAAACACAGGTACGATGTCTGCATGGTCTGCGGGCCGTAATATGAGTACCCGTGACATAGACTCTGATGCACTGCAAAAGCATCAAGATTTATTTCTGACAAGGCCATTATCAATTTTATCCAACATGGTTTGGAAGCCAAGGGAACTTGATTAAAATGTTTCATAAAAACAATTAATAGTTGATTAATTCTTTTAGGTCTGAAAACTTGCATCTTATTTTCATTCTCCTTCAAAGTTTAGGATTGTGTAGAAAGGACAAATTAGATATTGATCTAGTGGAAGACTTGGTTCACCTAGCTATTACAAGTATTACTCCCTCAAGATGGAATGATCTAACATCCTAATCTAAGGCTTTGACATCTGACATTCTTTTACAAGATTGCAGACACGCCATTGGCAATTTAGCGGACAACTGCTTTCTTGATTGATCTACATTAGAGGGCCATGCCTCTAAGAACCATGTTCATATTCCATAGGATCCAGTAACATGGTGGTAAATACATCACATTTAACACACCCTTCTTGAGCTTAGAGATCAATAAATGCTCACCTACATGTTTGTTCCTGATCAACTGTTGACCTCTGGAAATATTGTATCTGAATAAATGAGAGTCATATAAGCCAGACATGATCGAGTCAGCTCTTCCAGAAAGTTAGTAATGCGCATAATTGTCCACATGTAATCGTAGCTCTTTTATGCACACTAATTCGAACATCTGCTCCAGTCTGATTGCTATATCATTTTGGTACCATAAGCCCACACCTTGTCAATGTGGAAGGAAGATTCTGCTGAAGGTCCGAACCTTTCATCATCGCCAGAGACTCTCTGAGCAAACAAATAAAGTAGGACAGAATTAATGGATACATTTACCCTGGTGCATTCAGCAATAGTTAAAGAAGAGGATACTGGGCTGGAAATACTACTGATTGATCTAACAATACCAGCAACCAAACCTGTGCTCTCCATATAAGAGTGGTCAAGATAAGGATAATTCATTAATGCTTGATTTCGGAGGTGACTGAACGAATTACTACAAATGGTGGAAATGTGTATTGCGGATGGCCTAACTAACCATGAAGGAATGCATCCATGCCCTAGGCTTCTGGGTCCAGACATCAGCTGAAAAATTTGCATTGTTGAGTGTTTATCCTCAATATAAATAGATCTATCTTGCATGGACCCCAAAGAGTTGAGAGCCTTCAAAAGATAGTTGGGTCGAGCCTTCAGTCTCCGTAATCCTCCATAATTCTGGAGTTCCAGTCAGTCATCTGACTGTCCTTCCTGTGATTATATTCCTCCAAAATCAAAATCTTCCTTTTGAGGCAGATGTGCCGATTGTGCTGGAAAAACATTGGCATCTTGCTTCCTCTAGCGTCGCTTAGCAGTCCACGACCTTGCCAGACCATGTAGATGCCCAGTATCTGGCTGCTTAGCTTACTAGACTTTTTCAGAGCTCAAAGGTCCTATGTGGTCCTTTTTGTGCCCATTTGTCTTTGTGAGCTCTCATTCCATTCCTCCCAAAGGATCAAAACCTTTACTGACTCCTTTCATTATAAGATCTTTCCTTCCTGGATTCTGAAAAAAAATCCGGTTTTGCTAGGCCCCTTGCAGTCTTAAGCTACATGACCATTATATTTTCAGGAACTCGCTCACCCAGAACTGGGAGAAAGATCACTCTACCTCCAATTGATATTATTCTGTAAAACCATCTATGATGTAAGCACTGAAAAGTGATGTACAAATGGTTAACCTTTTATTGAGGATTGCTGCTAGTGTAATGTTAATAGCAATCATGATCACGTTGTTGACACAAACATTACAATAGGGTCATCAGTTTGTGCGTGTTGATAACTTTTCAGATCCTTTCCCATAGGATACTATGTAATACATTATTTTCCATGAGAGAGGATTTTGAGTTGCTCATTGTGAACACTGATTTACAGTTGCCAAGGTAAGTGCCATCATCACAGTGGGAGACATACCCCCAGATGCATCAAGAACCCATTTTGCTATTCCTTAATAGCGAAAAATAACGATTCACTATTAGGGAATAGCAAAATGCAATGCATGAAGAAATCACTAAAAAAATAGCAATTTCTTAAAATTCCTTAATTCCGACTCGCAAATTGCGAGTCGCAGTTAAGGAATACCTCCCCATTCATTCCTATGGGCCTAGAGGCCCATAGGAATGAATGGGAAGACATTCTCAATTTGCAAATCGCAATTAGCGAATCGCAAATTGAGAATGCGATATCAAGGGTGCAGGGGTGTCCAAAGGACACCCTGTTGCACCCCTGAAATTGATCTGTGCACATATGTTGCGCATATTTGGAAAAAGGGGACCCCTATATAATATAGTAGCACTTGCTATACATAGGGAAGAAACAGAGTTAGGAAAGGTCTATAGCAAAGTGACAGACATTGATTAGATAATACAATTTACGGGTTTTTGTAAATAAAAACCTAGAATGAAACAGTATATTAAGTCCACTTGTGTACAGAAACCAATGAGAAAAATAATTTCTGATAGAGCTTTATTGTTTCTTGTTGTTGACTATTTTTCTTTTGTTTTCTACTGTTTTTTGTATATATAGTTTTTATAAGTGATTATGTGTTTAAATTTTATATAGTCTTGAATTAAAAAATACAAAAGAGAAAATACAAAATCAATAGACATGAAACATATATACAGTGATGAAGGCAAAGCGGTAGACACCACTACGCGCGTTTCGGCTCTTGAGCCTTCTTCAGGTGACCGTCTATTGTTCTATAAGCAATAAAAAGATATATGGATGAAATTTACAAACACAGACATATTATGTACAATATATAAAAGAAGACATATATACAAATTATTTACATTTCTTACAGTTTTATATTGGCGACAAACTTATTATATACAGTGGACTTAGGACAGACATACATGTTATTTACAGTTATAGCAAATCATAGAGGGCAGTATAGGTGTGTCATCATAGTGGTAGAGATTCTTTTCATTTACACTTGTATTACTTCAAGGTATAGTGATTTTACAGGGATGTAACATTTCTTGTATACACGGCAAATTTTATACATTACAGTATTGACATGTTTATACACTTTAGAGCAGGGGTACTCATAGTACGGCCCGCGGGCCTGTGGCGGCCCGGCAAGCCTTTCCTGGCGGCCCGCGGACCCCCGAGACATCATACCTGTGTTTAACGTTTTTTTTTGTAAGTGTCTGCAGCAGCGCGAGAGACTCTGCTGCTCTGTGGGAGCTGCCGGCCGGGCGATCCAAACAATGGCCAGAGTAAAGCTGCAGGGGCCTAAGAAGAGGTGAAATACAAAGGCCACATTAACATGCAAATGGCCTGTTAAGTGGTCGGGTGCGGCTGTGAGTTGTGTGCGCCCCAGCTGGCACACAGGCAGGGTGAGATGACAGAGGGAGTGGGAGGGAAAGGGAGGGGGAGGGGGACGAAGAGGGAGTGAGAGGGAGAGAGTGAGTGAGAGGGAGTGAGTGAGAGGGAGTGAGTGAGTGAGAGAGAGTGAGGGAGAGGGAGGAGTGAGTGAGTGAGAGGGAGGGAGGGAGTAAGTGAGTGAGAGGGAGGGGGGAGGGAGTGAGAGGGAAGGAGTGGGAGGGAGGGAGGGAGTGAGAGAGAGGGAGTGAGTGAGAGGGAGGGAGGGAGGGAGTGAGTGAGTGAAAAGGAGGGAGTGAGTGAAAAGGAGGGAGTGAGAGGGAGTGAGTGAGAGGGAGTGAGTGAGTGAGAGGGAGTGAGTGAGAGGGAGTGAGTGAGTGAGAGGGAGTGAGTGAGAGGGAGAGAGGGAGTGAGTGAGAGGGAGGAGTGAGTGAGTGAGAGGGAGGGAGGGAGTAAGTGAGTGAGAGGGAAGGAGTGGGAGGGAGGGAGGGAGTGAGAGGGAGGGAGTGGGAGGGAGTGAGTGAGTAAGAAGGAGGGAGTGAGTGAGAGGGAGTGAGTTAGTGAGTGAGAGGGAGTGAGTGAGATGGAGTGAGTGAGTGAGAGGGAGTGAGTGAGAGAGTGAGTGAGAGAGTGAGTGAGAGAGTGAGTGAGTGAGAGAGAGTGAGTGAGAGAGAGAGAGTGAGTGAGTGGGAGAGGGAGTGAGGGAGTGAGAGGGAGGGAGTGAGAGGGAGGGAGTGAGTGGGATGGAGTGAGTGAGTGGGAGGGAGGGAGTGAGTGAGAGGGAGGGAGTGAGAGAGTGGGTGGGAGTGAGAGGGAGGGGTGGGAGTGGGAGGGAGTGAGAGGGAGGGAGTGGGAGTGAGTGAGTGAGTGGGAGCGAGTGAGTGGGAGTGAGTGAGTGGGTGGGAGGGGGTGAGTGAGAGAGTGAGAGGGAGGGAGTGAGTGAGTGGGAGGGAGTTAGTGAGAGGGAGGGAGTGGGAGGGAGGGAGTGGGAGGGAGGGAAGGAGGGTGTGGGAGGGAGGGAGGGAGTTGGAGGGAGGGAGTGGGAGGGAGTGAGTGTGAGAGAGTGAGAGGGAGAGAGTGAGAGGGAGAGAGTGAGAGGGAGGGAGAGAGTGGGAGGGAGAGAGTGGGAGGGAGGGAGTGAGACGGACAGGGAGGGGGAGGGAGTGAGGTGGAGATAGAGAGGGAGGGAGAGGGAGGGAAAGGGAGGGAGACAGAGAGGGAAAGAGAGGGAGGGAAAGGGAGGGAGACTGATGGGGAGTGAGATGGAGGGAAAGGGGGGGAAACTGATGGGGAGTGAGATGGAGGGAAAGGTAGGGAAATGGAGGGAGGGAAAATGAGGGAAATGGAGGGAGACGAAGGGAAAGGGAGGGAGACGGAGAGGGAGTGAGAGGGAGGGAAAGGGAGGGAGACGGAGAGGGAGTGAAAGGGAGGGGGAGAGGGAGGGAGAGGGAGGGAAAATGAGGGAGATGGAGGGAGATGGAGGGAGATGGAGGGAGATGGAGAGGGAGGGAGAGGGAGGGAAAGGGAGTGAGACGGAGAGTGAGAGGGAGGGAGACGGAAAGGGAGGAAGACGGAGAGGGAGTGAGAGGGAGGGAAAGGAAGGGAGACTGATAGGGAGTGAGATGGAGGGAAACGGAGGGAGACTGATGGGAATGACATGTAGGGAACGGGAGGGAGACTGATGGGGAGTGAGATTGAGGGACAGGGAGGGAGACTGATGGGGAGTGAGATGGAGGGAAAGGGAGGGAAAGGGAGGGAATTGAAGGGAGAGGGAGGGAGAGGGAAGGAAAGGGAGGGAGAGGGAGGGAAAGAGAGGGAGGGAAAGGGAGGGAGACGGAGAGGGAGTAAAAGGGAGGGGGAGTGAGAGGGAGGGAGAGGGAGGGAAAGGGAGGGAGACTGATGGGGAGTGAGATTGAGGGAAAGGGAGGGAGACTGATGGGGAGTGAGATGGAGGGAAAGGGAGGGAATTGAAGGGAGAGGGAGGGAAAGGGAGGGAGAGGGAAGGAAAGGGAGGGAGAGGGAGGGAAAGAGAGGGAGGGAAAGGGAGGAAGACGGAGAGGGAGTGAAAGGGAGTGAGAGGGAGGGAGAGGGAGGGAAATGGAGGGAGATGGAGAGGGAGTGAGAGGGAGGGAAATGGAGGGAGAGGGAGGGAAAGCGAGTGAAAGCGAGTGAGACGGAGAGTGAGAGGGAGGGAGACGGAGAGGGAGAGAGAGAGGGAGTGAGAGAGAGTGGGAGTGAGAGAGAGGGAGTGAGACAGAGAAAGACAGGAGAGAGGGAGAGAGAGCTAGAGAAAGGGAAAGAGAGCTATAGAGAGGGAGGGAGACCGAGAGAGAAAGAGAGAGAGAGATGTGTGTATGCCGTGACAGCTGAGTGGACGAAGGCGTCCGCTGCAGGGACCTGTGATCAACCTCATGGTCAGTTTTATGTTGTTGCTCTAGCCCCGCCCCTCCCCCACTGACCCCGCCCCCCACCGATGCGGCCCTCGGACACAAACCAAACTGTAAATTTGGCCCCGAGAGAAAGTTTGTGAGTACCCATGCTTTAGAGCATGTTAATAGTTAGCCCTTTTCCTGTTGATTACCTTAGATCTCTTTTAGTTTTACATTAATCGACAGACATTATTTGATTATACATTTCAGATCATATACATGGTTAAGCTTTACCTGTTGCAAGGCAAATTTTATACATGACATTATTAACATGTTTATACACTTCAGAGCATGTTGATAGTTAGCCCTTTACCTGTTGATTACCTTAAATCTATTTTAGTTGACATTAATTGATAAACATTATTTGATTCTACATTTCAGATCATATAGATGGTAAAGCTTTACCTGTTGGTTGTCATAAAATTGTTTTACTTGACATCAAAATGATAGACATTATTTGAGTATATTAATCTTGAACTTCAGTTCATAAATTGCATTCCATAATAGACAAAATATTGATAAGTCAAGTGTACAGGTTACTTTCTTAAAGCAATACATATATTGTTTGATAACCATATAGTTTTCAAAAATAAGCAACCTGTATATTGTGGAGTATACTTTTATGGGGGTAGGATAGACTTTATTAGCAAAGGTGGGAATAGGCAAAATAGAGAAAGATGTGGTTTTTAATAATATCCTATATGACCTGTAGTTTAAAGTATTGCTACATTGTTAAGAGAGAAAACAAATGTTGTTAAACCAAATGAAAGCATAGCAATGACGGAGTTTCCCAGAATTTATATAAAAAGGGGGAACTTAGGTTGAACAAAGATGATATAAATGTATGGAGATGTACTTACAGAGTTTCAAAGAGTCCAGGACTCACAGTTAGGTGTGGCGTGGATATAAAAGGTCAGTCGGTAAAGGCAGCTTCTTAAGATCTGGAGGTGTAATATAATTAACAACGATAATGAAAATAGTTATAATACGTATCATTACAGAATTAAGATAACTTGAGACATATTGGATCCTGTAAATGAAGGAGGATTTAAACTGTACATAGGATGAGCTGCATAATAAGTCAGCTATAGGTGTAAATATAGCAGACTGATAGGTAGTAATATCACTGTTAACCCTGTTGGTGTATAGATGACTATGAACTATGAACATGGATAGGGTCATACAGCAATGAGAGTAAGAAGCATAATAAAATTACCTTGAGATGTGGAACAATGTAGTCCTATAGATTGTCATATGATGTTATGACATCAGAGAAAAGGAGGTGGTAGAACAGTATAGTGGAGGTAGCTTAGATTCAGATCGTTATTTGTGTTGACATTTGTAGAACCTAAAATAAAATAAGATATCATGGACCAGATATAGTTTGCATGTATAATTGACTTTCCATATCAGTGAAAGAGTGCATTATCAATATATAGTTACCTCCACAAGGATAACTTCCAGTGAGTAGATGGTAAGGTGATAAGAGCAATAGTGAAGGAAGCGAGTATTTATCTAGGGATGTAAGATAAGAGGGTTTAGTATATAATGATGCAATATATTGCATCTATAGCGCGATTAAGTATGGTGTCTAATATTACCTCCACAAGTTGATAAAATATCCGGAGGCGAGCAATAATGATGTATAATTGTTAGCACGAATATTTTGTATCCACCTAGGGATGAATAGCGAAATAGAATTAAGTAGTAAACCTATTTGTGCAGGGAAATCGAAAGAAATTCAATTTTACTAAAACAACAAGTTGGAAATTTACCTAAAGATGAAGTAGAAAGGATGTCCCAGGAGCGGAAGATACTATGGAGGATGATCTGGTCATAGCATTGCCTGAGAATAACGTATATAAAGATGAGAGTTGCCGTATCTCTATATTGTGTTTAGCTTAGCAGAATTGAAACGCCGAATCAAACATACTTATTAACAGAAATATCTTTCACATTTGATTGGGGAAGAGGATAAGCATATCGGTGTAGCTATGCTGTGAAATAACGCATATAGTATAGCATATCTAGCATTTATAAAAAAGAGAGTTGCCATATCTCTATATAGTGATTAGCTAAGCATAATTAGTCGGCCGAAACAAACATACTTATTAGCAGGAAGATATTTCACATATGATTGAGGAAGAAGATAAGCATATAGATGTAACTATGCTGTGAAATAGCGCATTTGGTGTAGCATGAGTATATATAAATAACCGAGCTAGACTAAGCATGACTTCTAAAGTTTCATCTTGAACAGACTCACCCGTGAGGTTTGATGAAAATAGTGATGCTCCTGGTAGAAAAGGACTGGTAGCAGTACTCGACCGCCAAAAGACCGCACACCGGTATGCTAGAATGCAAGCAACCGTGTGATAGGAAGCAGCCGCTTTATAAATGGTAGATGATTGGACGGAAATACTGGGAGTGGAAATCGAGGAAGGACTTGTTCGTGCTAGGTCACAGTGATTAAAATAGAAGAAGGACTTGTAAAGTAAAATCAAATAAAATAAAGAAAGGACTGTTCTATGTCTAATGGCAACATGAGGCGATATCAATGGTAGACATAAGATACAGGGTTAGGTTAGAAGAAAGACTAATATGTGGCAGAAACAATACTAATAAACGATCCTAGTAGAAAATTGAAAAGATGCGAAGATGAATAGAACTTGATTTCTAGAATTACAAAGATGACAGATGACTTTAATGAGCAGAAAAAGTAATAATTCGTGACGATAAATAGCAGAACACAAATTATTCAAGAAGTACTGGGAGTGGAAATCGAGGAAGGACTTGTTCGTGCTAGGTCACAGTGATTAAAATAGAAGAAGGACTTGTAAAGTAAAATCAAATAAAATAAAGAAAGGACTGTTCTATGTCTAATGGCATCATGAGGCGATATCAATGGTAGACATAAGATACAGGGTTAGGTTAGAAGAAAGACTAATGTGTGGCGGAAACAATAATAGTAAACGATCCTAGTAGAAAATTGAAAAGATGCGAAGATGAATAGAACTTCATTTCTAGAATTACAAAGATGACAGATGACTTTAATGAGCAAAAAAAGTAATAATTCGTGACGATAAATAGCAGATTACAAATTATTCAAGAAGCAATAATACCTGTAGGTGCTGTTTTAAGTAATAGAATTGAATAAACAAATGAATACTATAGAGGCGCTAACCTAGTTCTTAAGTAGGGTTGAAAAAAGAAGATCTGTTGTAATAGTCTTAATTTCTTTGGGTCATGACGGGAGGAATCTGATAATTAAAGGGCGAAAAAAGTAGGTAGGATAGCAAATAGTTAATACTACATAGGGGAATAGTTCCTCCTCATATGTAAAGGTGGCTTATTTCACATGTGTCGTATAGTCATGTCTATATATAAAGGGCCAACTCTTTTATTAAGCTTTAAGTATATATCTTTCAGAGTGTGTATCAAATAATCGCTTGGTCCCAAGGGATTTCGGAATTAAGTCCATTATTTACCGTGTCAAACATGAAAATGTGATATACTTCCCGTTTTTTTCTAATTTTATCACAGCAGAGCCCTGCAGTTGGTACAATTTTTTCCAATATATACCAACGTATATCATCTGGAGAATGTTGTTTTTCCAGATAATGACTTACTAGTGGTGCAGCCATTTTTTGTGTGCGGATTGCCGATCTATGTTCGGTTAATCTAGTATTCATAGATCGCGAAGTCTCACCCACGTATGCTTTTTCGCATGGGCACAGAAGTATGTAAATCAAATTTTTGCTTTTGCAGTTTGTCATCCCTTTATTTTGAATGGTAATTCCATGATGGCTAAATGATTCATTTTCTATGGCCAAGGGACATGATTTACATGTTCCGCATTTGTAGTTACCATGAACAGGCTGTAGGTCTCTAATGTTCAACTGAAGAGGTGGTTTTGTTTTAGGCATACGTGACCTTACTATTAGGTCTTTCAGATTTTTATTTTTTCGATAGGCAAACATAGGTTTTTGTATTGCCTCAGTAGATGGTTTATTGATGTTTAACAAGTGCCAGTGTGAACAGACAATCTGTCTGATTCTGTCATTAAGAATCGAATGTCTGGTGACAAATACCAGATTTTGTTCAGAAGTGTTGGAATTGCCTGACAGTAGGTGTTGCCTGTCGTAAAAGCGGGCTCGTTTGTATGCATCCCGAATGATACGATGAGGATATCCACGATTCTTGAATTTGATCTTCATATCTTCTGCTCTTAGGTCGTAATCACTGAGTTTGGTGCAATTACGACGTAATCGCAGAAATTGTCCAAAAGGGATTGCATTTTTTTGGTTTGTGGGATGAAAACTAGAGTGGTGCAAGATGGTATTGCGTGCAGTGGGTTTAGTATATAAATCCACATATAATTGCATTCCCTCATGTTTGATCATAATGTCGAGGAACTCGATCTGATCGTTGCTGACATGTGATGTAAATCGAAGATTTTCATCACAGAGGTTTAGCCATTGTATAAATTCAGACAGAATTTGAAGATCATCATTCCATATAAAGACGATATCGTCAATATAACGTGACCAACAAAGGACAGTCTCGAAAAAGGGGGCCTCCTCTTTGAAAATGTACTGGTATTCAAAGTGAGCTACATAAATGTTCGCTATAGTAGGAGCACAGGACGCTCCCATGCTTACCCCTTTTACTTGTTTGTATAGGTCATTTCTGAATTCAAAAATATTTTCTTTAAGGATAATCGCTAAGCAATCAACAATGAACTTGCTATTGCAATCAACTTGGTAGGTTTCAATGAACCAGGTTACTGCATTAATAGCACCTTCATATGGAATGTTGGAATAAAGATTTTCAACATCCAGTGTTACTAGCCATTGGGTCTGTACATTATAAGGGGTGCCTTCTAAGAGGTTGATTACCTGACTGGTATCTTTGATGTAACCTGGTATTAGCTGGACGTAAGGGCGCAAAATTGCGTCTAGGTATTTCGATATGGGCTCAGTAACAGAGCCAATAGTGTTGACAATAGGTCTAAGTGGGGGATTGCCTACATCTTTATGTACTTTGGGGGTACCATAGATGCATGCTAATTTTGGTGAATCTAGATTAAGGTATTCATATTCTTTGCGACAAATGATGTCATCATTATAGGCTTTGTAAGTGAGTTTTTCAATTTTAGATTTAGTTGCATTAGTTGTATTCTTAGTAATTTTTACATAGAACCTGTTGTCATTAAGCATGTTTTCCATTTTTTCAATGTAGTTATTTGTATCAAGGATCGCTATTCCGCCCCCTTTATCACAACATTTAACAGTCAGTTTAGTGTTATTTTTCAAACATTCGATAGCTTGATACTCATCTAAGGGAACGTTGAAAGGTGTTCTGGGTACATATTTAGTGGCCTGTATGAAGTTGTTATATACTACTTTTTCAAATATGGCCACTTCAGGTGGTATTTGATCCAAGGTTGGAGTAAATATCGATTTGGGAGCTAGTCCTGATTTGTTAATTTCATTGTCATAGCTTTCATTATTCTGAAAGAAAAATTTCAATCTTACTTTTCGAAGAAATGTCATAAGATCTGCGAAAAGTTCAAATTTGTTTATGCCAGCATGAGGGACAAAGGAGAGTCCCTTCGATAGTAAAGACATTGTGGATTGATTAAGACTAGCTTTGCTTAAATTGAAGATTGGTATGGTATCTATTGTCTCCAATATTTGGCATTCCTTGTTTCCAGGTATTGATTGGAGTTCCCTTGAGGTGCCTGGAATTGCTGGGGATATGGAGCTTGTTGTTGGTATTGGTTGGGATTCCCTTGGGGTCGCTGGTATTGTTGGGGGTATGAGACTTGTTGTTGGTATTGTACAGGTTGTGGAAATTGTTGATGCTGGTATTGGTGTTGGTTGTATCCTTGATATCTGGGCCTCTAGTTCGTTCTGTAATTGTTGCGTTTCCCTAAAAAAGGACGTCTAGTCTGTCTTGGGGTATATCCATAACCTCTGGGTTCTGATGTGATTGAGCCATCATCACTACCAGAATAGGATGAATTAGAGAAAGTGGTGACCTTTCTATTAAAACCAGAGTGGATTTGATTAGGAAAAGTATCATTACTTGTTTCAGTTTGTGTATAGAATCCTTCTGCAAGATAAGGATATACCCGTTCTTTACTGAAATTTCGTATATCTTTTTGCAGTTTGTCTGCTTTTCGTTTGACTAGATAGTCATTGTAGGAACTAAGTTCTTTATCAATATCTTCTAAAGCTTTTTTAGCATCTGATATAGACGGAAGAGATTTGATTTTTGATTCTAGATCTTCTATTTCTTTTAGTAGTTCTAAAATGAGCTGTTTTGCTGTCTCTACAATTAACATCATTAAATCTCTTGAACAGCGATTTGCAATACGAGACCATTTGTCCAAAAAATCCTTAATGTGGGCAAAAAGTCCAGGTATATTTTTTATTTGGAGGCCTTGCGGAATAACTCCCGCTTTTAGATAATGTAGCATATATTCGCCGTGAAGTTCTATTCGTTTTGTTTTTTTCTTTAGTGCTAACAGCTTGATTAATTCAGAATTATCTCCTGTGTCATTAGTAGTTTTTTTATCAAAGGAAACTGACGAACCTACCATACTCATAAAGTCAGTATCACTGAAACCAAATGTGTCAAAATTAGCCATATTATGAATACTATACTCTTGTAGTAGAAGCGAAAAAGGTTCAGAAAAAACAAAAACAATATGCAGACCGTTAATACTCAAAGAGGTATAACATACAATAGAGTTCGTAAATAGAGCTAAGTATAAGTTGTAGTTTTTAAGGGAATATAGCACAGTAGTGTGATTATAAAATCTTAGCTATATACCTATATTAGATGCTGGAATCTAGTTTCTCAAAGAAGAAATTTGTATGTACTGCCCAAGTTGTGATTGCTATATATTAACCCCTTCGCTGCTAGGCCTTTTCCCCTCCTGTGCTGAGCCCTTTTTTGGCAATTTGGGGTAGTGCGCGCTTAGGCCCCTGTAACTTTTTGACCACATTAGGTATCCACGCCAAATTTGCGTCCTTTTCTTCCAACATCATGTGGATTCTAAAGGCGCCCAGGGTTTCTGGATTCCCTTGGAGGGGTCCCAGAAAGTAACCAAAATATAGTGATTTTTTTGTTTTTTTTCGAAAAATGGGAAAAACAGGCTGCAAATGAAAGCCTCTGGGTTTTTCCCTAAAAAAGTTATCAAAAAAGGGTTTGTGGGGCTGAAATCTCCATTTACATAGCTTTTAGGGATTGACAGTCTTTTGTCAGAGAACCGACATTTTTCACACAGTATTGGCATTTTTCTGTGACATAGCCTATTTTTGCTATTTTTAGAGCTTTCTACCTCCTCCAGTTAATGGTAGAAAAGAGTTTGAAAGCAATAATGGATCCTGAAATGCTGTACATTTTCGAAAAGTACACAAAATTCTGAATTCTGAAAGGGGTCATTTGTCTAAATCCATGAAGGTTTCTTTATAGAAACTAACAGTTAAATATCGAAAAAATTGAAAATTTGTTAAAAAAAACAGCCTTTTGTCTCAACGTTTTCACCTATAACTTTTTCTAATTTTGAGAGCTCTTGGAAAGCAATATACCGTTACGTCCGTTAGACCTTCCTGGTTGTGGGGATATATAGGACTTGTAGTGTCACCAAGAACCCGACGAACCCAGATCCAAAAACTGAGCAGCAACTTGCAATGGTATTTTTTCATTTACCGGGTATAGAGCACTTTGTTTTGGAAAATGTATACATGGAAAAATCTGTATGAAAGACACCTATGTATTTCTGAATTGGGTACAAATTATAGAGTTCAGAAACAGTATATAATTGCTAATTTTCAAAATTGGGAATATTCATACTAGCATGAGAATTATTGGTCATTTTTCAAAAATATTTTTTTTTAAACACAATGTGTTTCATTGAAAGGGAGAAATGCATGAAAGCTCAATGGGTAATAACAGTTAATTTACAAATTTGAATTACCCCAATTCTCCCGATAAAAACGGTACCTCACTTGTGTGGGTTGGCCTTGTGCCTGCGACAGGAAACGGCGCAAAATGCAACGTGCTCACACCAAAATTTTGCAGTTACATATTGACCCTTTTTTGGCAAAGTGCCTACCTGTAGTTTTGGCACCCTAGCTCTGCCGGCACCTAGGGAAACCTTGCAAACCTATACAGGCTTGAAAAGTAGACACCCAGGGGAATTCAGGATGGGGTGACTCGACTGCCTACCCGCAGGTTTTGTTACCCAGAATCCCTTGCAAAGCTAAGAATTTGACAAAAAAAACACATTTTCCTGACATTTCTGTGGAGGAAAGTTCTGGAATCTGCGTGGATCAACAAATTTCCACCCACCCAGCGTTCCCCCATGTCTCCCGGAAAAAATGGTACCTCAGTTGCATGGGTAGGCATAGTGGCTGCGACATGAAACAGTGCAAAACGCAACATGGTCGCACCTCAATTTTCCTGTGAAATTTTGAGCTTCTTGGACAAAAAGACTACCTTTAGTTTTTGCGCCCTGGCTCTGCCAGCACCTAGGGAAACCTAGCAAACCTATACATTTTTAAAAAGTAGACACCCAGGGGAATTCAGGATGGGGTGACTCCTCTGCCTACCCCCAGGTTTTGTTACCCAGAATCCCTTGCAAAGCTAAGATTTTGACAAAAAAACACATTTTCCTGACATTTCTGTGGTGGAAAGTTCTGGAATCTGCGTGGATCAACAAATTTCCACCCACCCAGCGTTCCCCCATGTCTCCCGGGAAAAATGGTACCTCACTTGCGTGGGTAGGCATAGTGGCTGCGTCAGGAAACAGCGCAAAACGCAACATGGTCAAACCTCAATTTTCCTGTGAAATTTTGAGCTTCTTGGACAAAAAGACTACCTTTAGTTTTTGCGCCCTGGCTCTGCCAGCACCTAGGGAAACCTAGCAAACCTATACATTTTTGAAAAATTGACACCCAGGGGAATTCAGGATGGGGTGACTCCTCTGCCTACCCCCAGGTTTTGTTACCCAGAATCCCTTGCAAAGCTAAGATTTTGACAAAAAAACACATTTTCCTGACATTTCTGTGGTGGAAAGTTCTGGAATCTGCGTGGATCAACAAATTTCCACCCACCCAGCGTTCCCCCATGTCTCCTGGGAAAAATGGTACCTCACTTGCGTGGGTAGGCATAGTGGCTGCGACAGGAAACAGTGCAAAACGCAACATGGTCAAACCTCAATTTTCCAGTGAAATTTTGAGCTTCTTGGACAAAAAGACTACCTTTAGTTTTTGCGCCCTGGCTCTGCCAGCACCTAGGGAAATGTTGTATTCTGCTTAGCTTCTTCTATGTTAGCCTTCTAGATTGTTCAATGTGTTCCACCTATGATGTCCTCTCCTGGTTCTACAATCTGGCAGTTTGTGTATTGGCCAGATCGGTTACTGACCTGTATTTATCTGTGCTGCAATAAACTGACTTATTGCTTACCTTCAACCTGTTGGTGTGCTGGCATCACTTACATCAATTGGCGACTTGGCTGTGGATGCATCTGGCCATTTTTCAAGTCTTCGTTTTTGCAGCAGAAATTGAATTTCACAGAAATACGGTGTCCTGTTTCCTCAAACCCGGCATGTCAAGGGATAAAAGATCGGACGTCACTTCAACCCCTCCTCAACCACTCCATCGAGTTGAACGGCGAGTAACAAGGAAAATCCCAATTTTTCTTCGTTTTCAAAGCTAACGTTGCCGTTGCCTCGATATCCTGACGTCATCCCAGCGTTGCCGTAGCAACTACTCGGCGGTGAGTGCATTGTGTCTGTCTCCAAGTTTTATAAAAATAAGCAGCTTGAAGAAGAGAGCATCGATGATTTTGTTGCGCGTTTGCGCGAATTATCTGTTAAATGTAATTTTGGCCAGATGGCAGACGAACTCATTAGAGATCATCTCATAGTGCAGGCGAATAATCGCAAAATACAAGAACGTTTATGGGCTGCTAAGAATCCAACTCTAAAAATGGCGATTGAATTGGCCAAAATAGTTGAAGAAAGCGAAAAGTGCATGAAGGAACTACAAAAAAGTGGGTTGGAGACTAAGGTGGCTGAAATTTCACATAAGTTGACTGTGAGTGATGACAGTGACAATGAAGCAGCTGCCATAGCAATTGTAAGGAAAAAGGGTTATGTACTACAAAAGAAAAATGTTTCACATCAAACCCCTAACAGGTCTCACCCTAGAATGTGTTCAAGGTGTGGAAGTTATTCACACTCTTCAGAAGCAAAATTTTGCTTTGCAAATAACAAGGAATGCATGCGGTGTGGTAAACTTGGCCATTTTGCCAAGATGTGCAAGAACAAGTCTAACTCTAGAGTAACTGTTGTTGGCGAGTTTTCTGAGTTAAAGCGTGATGTGAACAAAATTCTAGTGTTGCGTGAGTCTGTTTGTTCGTGTCTGGAAAAGAGAGAGCGAATTCCAAAAGCTGTTTTCTCAATTGATGATAAATCTGTCAACCTAATGGTAGACACGGGTTCAAAGTGGACCATCATTCCTGTGTCTTTATTGAAAAATGTATGGGGTGAGAGACGTCTTCAAGAGTGTGACATCTTTCCCTCTGGGTATCAAGGGGAGAAAATAGATCTCCTTGGTTATTTTGAGGGGAAGATTGTCTTCAAAGACAGATTCACTTGGGGTAAGGTTTATGTATCAGTTGATGGTCCCGCCATCCTTGGTCATTCCCATCAATATGACCTATACATAGTGGTAAACCCAAGGGCTGATGAACCTGTCATGGTGGTTGACAATCTCACTGTTGATGATATTCTTTCCACCTATGTCAATGTTTTCAGGGATCAGTTGGGGGAGTTGCAGGGATATTCACATCGCATTCTATTGAAAGATGGGAGTATTCCTGTTCAACATAAGGCCAGGCGGGTGCCTTTCGCTTTATGGAAGGAAGTAAAGTCTGTATTGGGGGAAATGTTACAAGGGGGCATTATAGAACCAGTCGAAGCCTCGCCTTGGATTTCCCCGGTTGTGATTTCCCAAAAACCCGACAACAAGATTAGGTTCTGTGTGGATTTGCGCTCGTTGAACAAGTGCGTTGTGGCTGACGTGTTCCCTTTACCCAATATAGGGGAATTAGTTTCTACTCTCAAGGGTGCCAGATTTTTCAGTAAGTTGGATCTCAAACATGCATATCATCAAATTCGCCTGGATGATTCTTCCAAACATTTAACAGCGTTTGTCACTGGGGAGGGTACATTTCAATTCACTCGCTTACCATTTGGGTTAATCTCAGCTGCGAGCGTTTTCCAGCGAATGGTTACTGAGGTGTTTAAAGGTCTAGACAAAGTGATATACTTTCAGGACGACATCCTGATTTTTGGGGATTCTCTTGAAGAACACAATTGTATTTTACGAAATGTTTTGCACAGAGTGGATGAGGCTGGTCTTACTCTCCGTAAGGAGAAGTGTGCGTTTTTAGTCAGAAAAATTGAATACTTGGGTTTCTGTTTGTCCGCAGAGGGCATCAAACCAAAGAAGAATTTGCTGGAAGCTGTTGAGTTAGCTCCTCCTCCTGCTGACAAGGAACAGCTAAGATCATTCATGGGATTGATCGAATTTTATTCTAAATTTGTACGAGATTTTTCAACCAAAACTGCTCCTATGAGATGTTTGTTGAAGAAGGGGACTAGATTTTTGTGGTCTAGTGAGCAGGATTCTTGTTTTAAGGCAATCAAACTTGAACTTAAGTCTGCTAAGGTGCTTACTCCGTTTGACACCAGTTGCTCTTCTATATTGATGGTTGATGCAAGTGGAATTGGCCTAGGTGCAGTTCTTCTCCAAAAGCATTGGAAGGAGGAGAGAACCATAGCTTTTGCATCCCGTCCTTTGACTGCGTCTGAATTAAATTATTCAGTCATCGAACAGGAGGCTCTTGCTGCTGCTTGGGGAGTAGGCTATTTTCGAACGTACTTGTGGGGTTCTCGATTTGTTATCCGCACGGATCACAAACCTCTACTTAATGTTTTAGCTCCTGGGGGCACTGGTAAGGGCTCACCTAGGTTAGCCAGATTAGCCTCTCGTCTTCAGGACTATCAGTTTGATGTAGAATTCGTTCATGGATGGAGGAACGTCCAAGCGGACTGCTTGTCTCGCCTTCCTGTACAATCTGTTGGATCACCGGTTGTAGAGGATGATGCTGCTGTCGCTTGCCTGCAAGATGTTTTATTCTTGGGTGAGGGTTCATTCACTGCAGAAGAATGGTCCAAGGGCATGGAGGAGGATCCTGTCTTAAAGGCTGTTGTTAATCTGGTTGTCAAAGGGCCCAGAAGAGAAAGTACTGTCGAGTCTTCAGTCAGGCCTTTTCTCAAAATTTTAGATGAGTTGTCGTTATCTGGCAAGAGTGTTTTAATGAGGGGTGATCGGTTCATTCCCCCATATGCTTTGAGGAACAGGATTCTTAATTTAGCCCACGAGGGTCATTTAGGGCAGACCCTCACTCAAAGACGTGTAAAAGAAAACTTTTGGTGGCCTCTGATTGACTCTGATGCTGTACATTGTGTGGTCAACTGGAGCTTCTGTAAGGAGGGTGAGAAACGTCTCAAGGTTGTAGGCTCTCGGTCTATTGGGAACATTTCTTTCAAAAATCTGCCTTGGCATAGTATTTGCCTTGATTTCATTGGCCTAATGAATGAATTGCCTTCCAATCAGCGTTTCGCTGTCGTGGTAATCGATTGCTTTTCTAAGTGGTTGGCTGTTCATTTCATGAAGGAAATCACTACTGACTCCACCATCTCATTCTTAGAGAGTGTTTTTGTTGATGAGGGCTTTCCCTCAGTGTTGATTACCGACAACGGCACTCAATTGACCTCTGCTAAAATGGCTTCTTTTGTTCGTGAGTGCGGTATAGAGCATCACCGTACTTGCTTGTATAATCCTGAAAGCAACGGTTTGTGTGAGAGAGTTAATCGTCTTGTTAAGGGTGTGATTCAAATGTGTGTTGCTTCTGGGTGTTTCTCTAATGAGCGTGTCCAGGAACTTGTGTGGGCTTATCGCTCTACCTCGCATAAACATGGAGAAATGTCTCCCTTCGAGTTGATGCGTGGTCGTCCTCCAGTGTCGAGACTGACACCCTCTTGGTTGAGACATCCTAATGATATGGTTTCTTCTCCTAATTTGTCTTCTTCACCGATTTCAACTGGGGATCTTGTCAAAGTCAAGCCAGGCCGTTGTTCCAAGGGTCTTACCAAGTTTAGGGGCCCTTATTCAGTAAAGAAGGCTTTTCCCCATTATGTGCTACTTGACAATGGTGAAAAATGGAACTATCGGAGGGTGGCTCTTTATCAAAAGAGTGAAAATAGTTCCAAGTGTGAGACTGGGTCTGTTTCTAAAGGTGTTGCTGTTGATATGTGTGATAGGAGCTGCAATGGTTACCTTTTGTCTTCTGGCAACTCCGATGCCTCTTCTCTGCCTCTCATACGGGGGGAGGTGGGTAGTGGTGATGCCTCAACTTCTTTGTGTGGTAACTCTTCAATTTCTTCCTCTGATGATGCTGTTGTTGCTGACTCCTCTGTTTCCGTTCCTGTTGACTTACCTCCTCCAAGTGTCAGTTTGAGGAGTTCCCGCTCCCGTTATCCCCCAGTTTACTTGAATGATTACATTCACTGATGGTTCTTTTTGTTCTTTTGTTTCTTATATTTTCTGTTGTTTTGTCTATTTTATTAGGGGGGTAGATATGTTGTATTCTGCTTAGCTTCTTCTATGTTAGCCTTCTAGATTGTTCAATGTGTTCCACCTATGATGTCCTTTCCTGGTTCTACAATCTGGCAGTTTGTGTATTGGCCAGATCGGTTACTGACCTGTATTTATCTGTGCTGCATTAAACTGACTTATTGCTTACCTTCAACCTGTTGGGATTGATGGAGCAAGGATTCGCACGTAACGCGACTTGCTCTCTTTCATGAACCTCGCCTAAATCATAACTGTACTAACTCCGATTGTTTGTCATTTTATTTGTATTTCCCCAACACACGGGTGTCCCTAGGAGGCTTGCCTATGTGTTTTTTCATCATAATCACGCTTGCACATTAATAAAATGGCCGCTTTGCAGAAATCCAGTCTGCGCATGCGTCGGTCATACCCATGTGATGTGACGCACTCGCAATCTGGAGGGAAAAGTTCGCTCATGCGCATTGTTGCTAAAATGGCCGCTTGTCTTTAATCATGCTTCATGCTATCTTAAGCCGCTTTTGTATATGCATCTTTTCTGCATTCACTCTTAATGCTATAAGTATTATAAAATAAGGGATTAAGAGTAGTTGGTCATGGTGTACAGTGTATTCATTTTATTCTGTGTTATTAATTTGTTTTCGCTTACTTTTCATGTACCGCGTAAATGAGGGCCTGGAAGTAGGGACGGGAACCATATTGAAGCTGACGTATCCCTCATCACGTGACCTAAGATCTGGGACGTGCAGCAATGGAACCTGGCCAGTTGGCCATTGGAAATGGGACTGTCCTTTCCAAGCGCACCTTCGCCCTTGAAGACATGCTATTTTTACTCTGAATGTGCAACAATGTTTCAAACCTTTACTTTACTATTGTACTTTCCCACACGTATGCCTGGGAACCCAGATGCTAGGGGGAGGGTAATGTCACGTGAAATACGTAATAGAAATATAGGTGGTGACAAATGTCTTAAACCACCTCCCTTGACCAATCAGAAGATGGGACTTTGTCATTTTGCAACATTTATGGGTGGTCTTGGGGACTTAAAACTGTATATATAGCCTAGCTTAGCTTAGAGAAATTGTCCGACTTGTCCGAGTAGCAGACCTGTCACTGACCCTACGAACTCTATAGGTGCCTGATACAGAGTGCTGCGGAGCATTCTGCCTGAAACTTTCCACAAACTCCAAGGGGTGGAAATTGGTCCTAAGTGCCAAAGCGAAGCACTTTGCTGGGAGATTCGAAAACCCAATCGGGGTTATTGGCGGATTCCGTGCAGAAGAGGGGGTAACGCTGGCGTTGCATCCGAGCTGTGAGGGGTTGGTCGTGCCTTGGTGAACCCAGTCCTGACCCAGACCTGAGGGGTATCCTGTCCTGACTGTCCATGAGCTGTACTTGCTCACCTTCTGGTATTCCTGAATCCTTGAGGGTCCTTGTCCCGTTCTTTCCCAACTGACCCGTGGCCAGGGTTAGTCCTCATTCTCACTTAGGTAAATATTGGCATAGGTGTCTGTCTATACTATACCCTTAATTTTCCTCTTCTAATTAAAGCAATCTTGCCTGTGATATTCTCCATATCTCCTTTGAATGTAATTTCATGCAATTGATTATTAGTAAATGTTCCACTTTTACCCTTCCTATAGGACATTGTTAAACCCGACTGTTTATCTAGATTGTTCCACTTATTCCCTTTCCCTTAGTATGGTGGCCGTGAAGTTAGTAAAGATAGCATAAGGTTTAGGAATTAGTATAAAATTATTAGGTCACACATTAGGTCCTCCTCACGTCCTTGCCCTAGTTTAAACCATATTAGTTAAATATGTTTATTATGATTCATGCCCTATAGTGTTCCCTTCTACTCTATGATACTCACACTTATTCATAGTTATATCCTGGTTCTAATTTTAATCATTGATGTATTGCTTTGCATTTGCCTCCTTGTAATGGCATTTTCATTTTAAACCTATAACTATATAAAACCCTTAAAACCATCAAGGTGTCTGTGGTCATTAAACATTAAGCGATATTAAAGGTATTAAATGTGTAAAGTAGAATTTTCTCCCATTTTAGGAAAACCCTTATCACCTGTCCACTGCTAGCTCCTGATCCGTCAGGAGTAATGTGCCTGTGGTAAGTCAGGTACATGAATAGTAAGTGGTGTAAGAGTCACCCAATCGATTACTCATAAGAGCGCGTATTGGAAATCACCTGGTTCACCCCAGTAAAACGTTATCATTGAAATTTAATAAACAGTTTACACGCCAGGGCCCAGTGCGTGGAAAAGAAATTCGGTGAGCCGGGTGACCTGCGCGCTCGATCAGTAATTTCTGGTAAGCAGAGGATGGTTAGGACTAGTAAGATAGGTAGATAAGATAGTTAAAAAAATAAACCGTGAAAAATAAATGTGCTGCTAAAAAAATTTATATTGATTATGTTACTTAATATTTTATTGCGCAACTGTTTTTAAAATATTTTAATTGTTTTGAGATAATTTTATATATATGTATTGCTGCTAAATATTATATGTTTTATTAACCAATTGTGTGTGACTGTTGAGTGTCGTCTGAAATCCCCGGGGAATTGTATAACGGATGGTGAGTAGAATCCATTCCGTTCTGAGGTCATTTGTAGGGAGGAAAGGTTAGTGCATGGTTCAAGTGGAACTGGAAGCGCTAATTAGGTCTTTTCAGAAAAACTGTATGAATGAAAGTAACGGGACTGCTGATAGAAACCTTGGTCTGATATCACCTAGTAAGGGTCACACTAAGGGAGTAATAGAGTCATCGGAGCTTGTGTGTTAGCAGAGGGAAACGCTGTCGAAACCTTAGGCTTAGTATATATCCCGGAAAGAAGTGGATGAGTCTGGGAAGTAGCAGGTTTTCTAATGCTTGCGTGATAGGGTAGGCAAGAGAAGTCTATCCGAAGTGTATGAAAAGTAGACAGAAGTGGTTTACTTGCAGTAAAAGAAGAACTTTCTATCTCTTTAGAACACTCCTACACAATGGCGAATGTTACACGTTGTTGACTAAAATTAACATTAGCACCTTAGAGAAAATACAAAGTTTCCGTTACCTTGTAAAGGAGGGAGTCAGTCGAAGGGCTGCTCTAACGTCACTCCGTGCCGCGCTGGGATTGGTTAAACCAGCGGGTGTGTAGTGAAGCTGAAATTGTAAGGGAGGGGTGAGTGCCTGAGCGTGAGAACGCGTCTCGCGAAAAGGCCGCGCACCCATTGGTCAAGAACTTTTGCAACCTCTGTACTGATTGGTTGTTGCAAAATTGGAGTCGTGCTAACATTGGAAGCTCAAACGAAGTAGTCAAAATTTTCCGCACCGAGCTTATAGATTGTTACGAGCGGTGTATGTGGTACCCTGACTTTCTGCCTGATCCCAGAAATCTAGGGTGTCATAAAGAGTTGATGAGCAGAGGCAGACCTCACAACATGTACGGAGGAAAGAGAAAAATGTCATTTGCCAGCAAAATAAAGAATTTCTTCAAAACTGACAAACCCGTACGAACTAGGGAGGGTGTGATCATTCCTCCGCCAGATACTCCCGCCTCTTTCATGATGTTAGAAAAAGGGTATCATACCTGTGTATGGTTAGAGAACTGGGTAAAGTACACTGCGGAGGATGGAGTTTTAGCCTTTCCCATTGATGGTACTTTTAACGGGAGAGTCCTATTTAACCTGAGGACCCGAATGAATGAATTACATCCCAGACCTAGATTAACACAGTATGAAGCTTTAGAGGAATGGGAAATTGAGGCTCTAGAGCGAGACAGACCCCGGATGGACAAGGGAGTGACCCGATGGTATCCAAAATTGGTAAAGGAAACCAAGGAGCAGAAATTGAAACAGTGGAGACAAAATATGATGGTAGAAGGGTTATTCCCCATGTTCGGAGCTAATGAAATGATGGGAGGGAAGAAATGTACTGAGAAAACCCGACACATGATGCCCCTGGGTGAATCGGAAGATGAATTTTTAGAGGACTTATTTATGAAAGGTCCCCCACCTTATAATGAAGAAACCAGATCTCAAAGCTTAACTACTCCATTGAGACCTTCAGGAAGAAGAAGTACTAGTGAAGCCGATTCCACAGGGATAGAACAGAGAAGAGCGGGAGGAGAGGGATTTGGTAGACCCGACCCCGTAGTCCCGAATTACAACCCCTTTGGTGAGGAAAGACCAGTTTTGTCAACTCCATCAGCTCCGAATATTTATCCTTCTCTAGTACCCCAAATAATACAGGATCCCCCCATTAATAGAGTGTTACACGAGCAGGAAAGGGAGGCCCTGAGAGGACAGCGAAGCGATCTCATACATGCCATAGCCCAGATTAATCCAAATCCTGAAGCCCTGACGATTCCAGTAACCATTGGTCCAGTTTTTCCTCTATATGGGGACAGAATGAATACTCCCAAAACTCCAGTCATAACCCCGATGATGCCCCCGCCTAGAAGGGAACCACTCATTATTGATGACCAAGCAAGTGAATGCGAGTCCATGGTTTCCTTGATGGATCTGCCTAATAAGGAACAGGGAAGTAGTATCTCTCGAACTGGAACTCAGACTAGGAACAAAGACGTACTAATAGAGTCTTCATCAGGGACTCGAAGTGCTAGGGTAGTAACTCCTGAGGAAATAGAGAGATGGACCCGAGAATTAGAAGGAGGAGACTCTCATCCGAAACCTTTAGATATCTGTAAATTAAGAATAGAATTAGAGGAATTGACAGCAGGAAATGTGGGATTAGACCGATTGAATGTCCGGGATGAAGAGGAGTTGTTGTTCATGTGCAAGAATCTCACCCGGAATGCAAAAATATTTTTCGAAAAATTAATGGACACGGCAGCATGCATGGGAATTGATGTTAGCAGATCCAAAGTACTACAAAAATCCTACAGAGTAGATTTTTCAGACAAAGATTTAGAAAACCTAAATACAGTAGGGAAGAAGATGCAGATTAAGGAACTGATAAACCTAGTACAGAAATGGGGAGATCTAGATAAGTGGAAAGCCAGGTGGGCAAAGAAAAAGGAGGATAGCAAGGAGAGACCACGGACTGCTGAGTACGTCCTACAAGAGGTGGACAAACCAGAAAAATTATGTCCCATGAGAGAAGTCCCAGGGGGAAAATATGTCCATGTCCCTTGGTCCAGACAAGATATAGTGTCATTTACCAATGACTTCCCTAAATTGAGGGAGAAACCGGTTGAGTGGTACCGACAGGTTGAACGCTTCATAAAGGTTCAGAAATGTCTCCTGAAAGACCTGGATGGGTTTTTCGACATTGTAGTACCTGTAGACCTGTGGACCGAATGTAAAATTGAAATCGATTGGCCCAATGAGGAGTACGAGAGAGACTCTGAAACTGGAGCTCCCTCACCTGACGTAATGAGAAAATATAACCAAGTCATACAATACCTAAAGAAAAAGGTACCTGCAAAAGAAACTGATTGGACCCGTATAGATAGAACTACCCAAGAGCGTGATGAATCAGTCCACTCCTTTTATGAAAGGTTACTACAGGTGTTCAAAACTTACAGTGGAATCGATAATGTGGACATGAAGGATATGACCCATTTCAGTTATCGATTCGTGTTAGGATTGAGACCTGAAATATCCCAGTGGATTAGAGATAACAAAATCAGTTGGCAAGGGAAACCCATTGATGATGTTCTCAAGTATGCCAAATACTGCGAAGATGAGATCGAGAACAAAAAGAAAGCCCTAAAGGAGAAGGTGATGTGGGCTCAGGTGAAGTTAGCTGAACAACAAGAAAAACAGTTAAGTAAAATGACTAATACTAATAATGCACCAAATCCGAATGCTGGGGGTGGAGGCAGGCCCCGGGTAAAAATGAGTAGAGAAGAGGCTATGGGAAAATTCCCCTGTCACGGATGTGGTCAGATGGGGCATTGGAGAGATAAATGTCCGCACTTGCAGGCTGATAATGCCCCCGTAAATGGTTTAAATCCACAGGTGCAGAAAGAGGGGATCCGAAAGACCCAACAGCAGGTAAATCAACCCCCGTTGCCACGCGCTCCTAGACAAAATTATAGGAATCAGGGTCAACAGAATGAAAGGGTCGAAGTGTGGGAAGGAGAGAATGAAAGAAATACACCCATTCCACAGTACCTGTTAAATGATACTTTTCTCTGTGATGATCAATACTGACGGGGCCTGAGAGGGGAGGACAAGGAGTGCGTGCTTGGCGCCTCCTTACCGGTAGACCAGACTGGACCATACATTGAAGGAAAGGTTGAAGGGACAGATGTCACCTTTCTGTTGGACACTGGTGCTACCCGTTCCACTGTGAGAACAGCGGACGTTCCTAACCTACCCCTCTCGGGAGAAGCTATCCAAGTAGTGGGAGTTTCAAATCAGATAATCAGTACTCCGGTAACAGAACCTATGGAAATTTCCATAGGAAATTTCAAGGAAATGCACAGATTTGTGGTCTGTGATTCCAGTCCCGTAAACCTATTAGGACGAGATTTGTTGTGCAAAATGCGTTGCACCATCTTTTGCTCACCAAATGGTGTTGAAATTCAGACCCCAGATGAAGATGGCCTATATAAATTGATGTTACTAAGGCCCGAAACAGAAATTAAGCCCATGTCCATTGAAAGTCTACCTGAAGAACTCCAATCGAGCGTAATACCTGAAGTTTGGGATTTTACTGGAAAAGATGTAGGCTTAATGGCAAATGTAGACCCAGTTAAAATAGCTATAAAAGCAAATGCTGTATACCCAAATACCAAACAGTATAAAATGAGTGCAGAAGTGAAAGAAGGAGTCGCAAAGGAATTAAACAGATTGCTCAAAGCAAACATCATTCAGGAAGTGATGAGCAGTCCCTGTAATTCACCTATACTTGGAATTAAGAAGCCTAGCGGAAAGTATAGGGTAGTGCAGGACCTGCGCAAGGTAAACCAAATTGTAGTACCTTGCTGTCCCATAGTGCCTAACCCCGCAGTAATACTGTATCAGATTCCATGGAATGCGGAATGGTTCACTGTCATTGACCTATGCCATGCATTCTTTTCCATCCCATTGCATCCAGAAAGCAAATTCCTTTTCAGTTTTGAATTTAACAGCCAGGTCTATGTCTGGAATCGTGTTCCCCAGGGGTACACCGAAAGTCCATCGATTTTCAACCAGATTCTAAAGAAATGCCTTGAATCTCTAGTACTGCCTAAAGAGTCTGTCCTGGTGCAGTACATAGATGACCTGCTGGTAGCGTCTAGAAGTCAAGACGACTGTGTCACTGATACCCTTGCCTTGCTCAATCACCTAGGAAAAGGAGGACATAAGGTTTCACCAGACAAGCTACAGTTCTGCAAAACCTCAGTAAAATATTTGGGGCACCAGATAGAGAAAGGGATCCGGAAAGTCACTACAGAAAGAATTAAAATAATTCGAGAAATGACACTACCAGTAACCCAGAAAGAAGTAAGAATGTTCCTAGGAGTTGTTGGGTACTGCAGACAGTGGATCGTGGGTTTCGCGGCTATAGCTAAACCCTTGGTAAACATGACAAAGAAAGGAGCGGAAGACCCAGTTTGTTGGAATGATGAATGCATGACTGCTTGGGTAACATTGCGAAATTGTCTGTGCACAGCTCCTGCATTAGGAATGCCCGACTATTCCAAGAACTTTGAACTGTTCTGTGACACGAGAGACAATTGTGCGCTCTCGGTCTTAACCCAGGAACATGGTCTGATTAGACGTCCCGTGGCCTACTTTTCGGCCGCCCTAGATCCAGTGGCTGCTGGATTACCTGGATGCCTGAAAGCAGTAGCTGCTACCTGTACGAGTCTAGAGCAGAGTGAGAACATTGTGATGGGACATCCTGTCACTGTATTTGTTCCACATTCAGTTGTGATCTTACTTACCCGAACAAAGACACAGTATCTCACCCCTAGTCGGCTGACTAAGTATGAGAGGATTCTCATTGGTGCAGAAAATGTAATAATTTCCCGATGTAACATTCTAAACCCTGCAACTCTATTGCCCCTTCCCATTGATGTAGAGGCAGGAGATGAAATTGAACATAGCTGCATAGACTTAACTGAATTTAGCACAAAACCCCGTCCTGATATCAGAGAAGTGGCCTTGGTTGATGAAGACCTCAAAATGTTTGTGGATGGTTCATGTTTGAGACATGAGGATGGAGGTTTGAGTGCTGCCTATGCTGTAGTCACTTTGGAAAGAACCCTGGAAGCTTCCTATCTTTGCGAAGTTAAATCTGCTCAAGTAGCGGAGCTCATCGCCCTAACAAGAGCTTGTAAAATAGGGAAAAACAAAAGAGTAACTGTTTATACTGACAGTCAGTACTGTTATGGGGTTGTTCATGACTTCGGCCAGCTATGGTTGCAAAGAGAATTCATGACTTCCTCAGGTTCTCCCATCCGAAATGGGAAACCAGTACAAAACTTACTGGAAGCCATCCAATTGCCCAAAGAATTGGCTGTGGTCAAGTGTGCGGCTCACCGATCTGGAAATGACGAGGTGACAGCCGGAAACAGATATGCTGACCAAATTGCCCAGTACTGCGCCCGACACAAAATGTCCCTCCTAATTAAACTATGGGGAGGTGGAAGCAGCTGCCAACTGATGTTGTTTGAAAGGTTGGGAACATGGGATGAATTGAGAGAACTACAACAGACGACAGACAGGGAAGAAAGGAACAGGTGGAGGCAGGATGAATGTCGACCAAGGGAAAAGGATGGTGTGGTGGTCCACGTAACTGGTATGCCTGTACTCCCCGAACGACTGGTTACCGCAATGGCCCGGATAATACATGAACCCACACATATTGGGAGGGATGCCATGTGCCGAATGTTTGAAAAGGTGTTCTACAGTCCAAAATTCAGGAGCACAGCAGACAAACTTTGCCAGAGGTGCTTAGTGTGTCAACAATTCAATGCAGGAAAGAAGACAGTAGTGGAGCAAAGTACCATTGGGAGAGCAGAAGGTCCCTTCATTAGGATGCAGGCAGACTTCATAACAATGCCCCTGTGCAAAGGATATAGATATGTCCTGGTCATAGTTTGCTTGTTTTCCCGGTGGGTGGAGGCTTACCCAGCAAAGAAGAATGATGCCCTGACTGTAGCTAAATTATTACTTAGGGAACTGATACCCCGCTTTGGAATTCCAGAGACAATTGAAACAGACCAAGGTGGACATTTTTCAAACGAGGTCCTAAAGGAACTCTGCAGAGCATTTAAAATGGAGCAAAGGCTGCACTGTGCCTATCATCCAGAGGCTTCTGGGATAGTCGAGCAAATAAACGGCACTCTCAAGTCCAGGCTGGCGAAATTGTGTGACTCCACAAAAATGAACTGGATAGAAGCTTTGCCCATGGTGCTGATGAGCTTAAGGAGTATTCCAAACAGAAAGACAGGCCTGAGCCCCCATGAAGTTCTGATGGGAAGAGTGATGCGACAGGCATGGGTACCTGGACACAAACTGCTAAGTATTTCTGATGATATGGTGCTAGAATACTGCAGGCAGTTGGGTGACCAAGTGCGTTCTATCTCTCACCAGATTGGAGAGACTGCTGTCGAATGGCCTACAACTCCAGCACACAAACTGAGATCAGGTGATTGGGTGGTGTTAAAGAAACACACCCGGACGAGTTGCCTTGGACCAAAGTGGGGCAAGCCTCGACAAGTGATCCTTGTCACCACAACTGCTGTGAAGTGTGCTGGTGTACCAAAGTGGATCCATGCAAGCCACACGAAGCGGGTAACCGGAGAAAACGCGACTGAAGTTGAAGGTAGCCCAGCTGAGGAGACTCTAGAAGAGGGTCCGGATCTCGCTGATGGCGAACTACCAAGCACAAGTCAAGAGGTTGAATGGTTTCCTGCCGACGAACAAGTTCTTGATCCAATAAGAACAAGAAAATACTCTTACCTAGGTAGTGAGTGGGACAGTGCAGGTGAGTCAGAACAAGAGGGAGAAGGTCAGATCATCAAAACCATCATACAATCTGATCAGGGAATAGGCCAAGTAGGGACAGATCAAGACTTCAACACTCTTCCTAAGACACCAGAGACTGGAAAGGGACAGATAGTAGTCAAAGCAGAAGTTCATGCAGAAGAAAATCAAGAGATCGAAGAGCATGAACAGGACCAGTTAGTAATAGACGAACATGTTCAGGAAGAAGAGTACAGTGAATCACTCACAAACCAAGATCACATACAGTCTAAACCTGAACTAGGTCAGCTTAAGGACCAGGCAGAAGAAATAGATGAAAGACCTGGAACTAGTCAGACAGGAAGGGAAAAAGACACTGCTGAAGCAATAGTGCGGCCAAGAAGAGAAAATAAAAGAGCTCACGAAGAAGGTCAAGTTTCCTCGACCACAAAAAGGATCGAAAAGAAGGGTGAACCACGGTACGTGAAGAAACTAAGGCTAAGAATAAAAACAGTCGAAGAAAAACTAAAGGACCGAAAAAAGGCTGAAAGTGAAGGAAAAGAAGCCCGAGGAAAGTTCATCCGAAAGGGCGGCAGAGTAAAGAAACAGAACAAACTGTATCGGAGCCCTGAATGGACTTATTTGGTGTTGGAAGAAATTGATGAGCCTGAAGCCAGTGGCAAAAGCGACGAAGAGTCCATTGCTGATCGGAGTTCTGACGAAGACCCTCCTTGAGGTGAAGCGAAGTAAAACCTCTGCTGAAAAGAAACAAAGAGGGGTTGAGAAAGCCACCTGTAAGATAAAATGTCTGATTCAACTGTCACTGGAAGGTCCAGATTTAGCTGTTGCAGAACTTGCTGTAAAATATGCATCTGTAATATAGTACTAGTGATAGTGATATGGATAGGATTAACAGTGTTTATACCTTTTATGATAAACAAAGACCCTAACATATATCCTACGGACTCGATGACGCCAGACGCAGAAGTTGTACATACTGAAGAAACACCACGAAGAGTAGAAAGACGTGACAATTCAGTGAGTCTGAGACATACACGACCTGACTTAGAAGCATCAGATGAGGGTGAACTACATTATCACCAAATGAAGAATAGGACACACTTAAATGTTTTCGCTAATCTTTTAGTGCACTATGTAGAAGCTATGGAAATAGAAGATTGCTATGTCTGCATGATGCTACCTACTTCAGTGGCTGAAGGCGTGACATACCACCATTTACCCCTGACCTATGGAATCTCCTGTAGTATTCTAGCTAGCTTGTTCTATAGGAGCACTTTACAGTACTATTACTCAAACACTGACGTTATCTTCTCAGAACTTCCTATTAGAGGGAATCTGAACCTTGTACATACACTTGGTGGAGTGACTCGCTACATGGGGGAATATTTCCTGACTATAGGTGACATAGACTTAAATGAAGCTAGAAAAGCTAACTTGACTTGTTCTTTACATGCACAAGAGAAAATGTTCTTGAAAATGGCAGAGAAGAGAAGGGAAAAATTTCAGAAAAAGGCAAATGACGAGAAGGACAGAACACCTAGATGGGCAGAAAACATGGATAACACCTCACAAAGAGAAGTTACTCCTGCTCTGTTGCTGGATTTTGAACGGAAAGGGAAACTCTGTCTTCATAGAGAAAAGACTAGTTATTATAACAATGTATTCATTGGTTCCAGCGAGTGTGAACATAATTACAAGGTAATTGGAGGTTGGGGTTTCAAAAATGGGTCAGAACCTGTGTTTCCAGGAATTTATTATATATGTGGAAACAAGGCGTATTTCAAATTGCCGGATCACTGGTATGGAAGCTGCTACTTTGGCATTGTCTTTCCGAAAATATACCATGTGAACAATGCAGCTGGAAGCAATGAGATTACTAATGGCTTAGTGCGTAGCAAACGTGAAAGTGTAGGAGAAATTGTAGGTGATATTTTTAGTGCACTGATACCTGGAATGGGGGTAGTTCTGAATACTCATAGAATCTGCAAATTATCTACAGTAGTGGATCGGTTATCTACTGACACTGCTGCTGGATTCCTGATGATCAATACCGAAATGGTTGCGATCAGATCAATGGTTTTACAGAATCGCCTTGCTCTTGATACCTTATTGGCAAAAGAGGGCGGAGTCTGCAGGATGCTGAGGGCACAACATTGTTGCACTTACATTCCTGATAAAAGCGTCGAAATTAAAAGGTATGTAAGAAATATTACTAATTTGGAAAAAGAACTCAAACCATTAGAGGTTGACAGTGCCTGGAAGAGACTGACTGATGGTCTCTCCTCTGTAGGTAGTTGGTTTTCTAACTTAGGTAGAAGTCTTCTATGGAAAATACTGATGCCAATAGTTGGAATAGGTGTGATTGTTCTGATCATATTCATCTGTTGCAAATGCCAGAAATGCAGAAAATATATAGTGAATAAAAGAGGAAAGCGAAAGGCTGAAGACTTAGAATTAGAAGAATTAAGAAACCAGATATATAAGAAAGCAAAAAACAATCATTCTCACAGAGAGGCGGAGAGAAAGCTCAACAATAAGTTCATCGAGATTGACATGGATGAAATGGAAGAATGAAGTTGGCATCTGTTTTCATGTGTAGTGATGATAGTAAATATCATCAAAGAGGGGATTGATGGAGCAAGGATTCGCACGTAACGCGACTTGCTCTCTTTCATGAACCTCGCCTAAATCATAACTGTACTAACTCCGATTGTTTGTCATTTTATTTGTATTTCCCCAACACTCGGGTGTCCCTAGGAGGCTTGCCTATGTGTTTTTTCATCATAATCACGCTTGCACATTAATAAAATGGCCGCTTTGCAGAAATCCAGTCTGCGCATGCGTCGGTCATACCCATGTGATGTGACGCACTCGCAATCTGGAGGGAAAAGTTCGCTCATGCGCATTGTTGCTAAAATGGCCGCTTGTCTTTAATCATGCTTCATGCTATCTTAAGCCGCTTTTGTATATGCATCTTTTCTGCATTAACTCTTAATGCTATAAGTATTATAAAATAAGGGATTAAGAGTAGTTGGTCATGGTGTACAGTGTATTCATTTTATTCTGTGTTATTAATTTGTTTTCGCTTACTTTTCATGTACCGCGTAAATGAGGGCCTGGAAGTAGGGACGGGAACCATATTGAAGCTGACGTATCCCTCATCACGTGACCTAAGATCTGGGACGTGCAGCAATGGAACCTGGCCAGTTGGCCATTGGAAATGGGACTGTCCTTTCCAAGCGCACCTTCGCCCTTGAAGACATGCTATTTTTACTCTGAATGTGCAACAATGTTTCAAACCTTTACTTTACTATTGTACTTTCCCACACGTATGCCTGGGAACCCAGATGCTAGGGGGAGGGTAATGTCACGTGAAATACGTAATAGAAATATAGGTGGTGACAAATGTCTTAAACCACCTCCCTTGACCAATCAGAAGATGGGACTTTGTCATTTTGCAACATTTATGGGTGGTCTTGGGGACTTAAAACTGTATATATAGCCTAGCTTAGCTTAGAGAAATTGTCCGACTTGTCCGAGTAGCAGACCTGTCACTGACCCTACGAACTCTATAGGTGCCTGATACAGAGTGCTGCGGAGCATTCTGCCTGAAACTTTCCACAAACTCCAAGGGGTGGAAATTGGTCCTAAGTGCCAAAGCGAAGCACTTTGCTGGGAGATTCGAAAACCCAATCGGGGTTATTGGCGGATTCCGTGCAGAAGAGGGGGTAACGCTGGCGTTGCATCCGAGCTGTGAGGGGTTGGTAGTGCCTTGGTGAACCCAGTCCTGACCCAGACCTGAGGGGTATCCTGTCCTGACTGTCCATGAGCTGTACTTGCTCACCTTCTGGTATTCCTGAATCCTTGAGGGTCCTTGTCCCGTTCTTTCCCAACTGACCCGTGGCCAGGGTTAGTCCTCATTCTCACTTAGGTAAATATTGGCATAGGTGTCTGTCTATACTATACCCTTAATTTTCCTCTTCTAATTAAAGCAATCTTGCCTGTGATATTCTCCATATCTCCTTTGAATGTAATTTCATGCAATTGATTATTAGTAAATGTTCCACTTTTACCCTTCCTATAGGACATTGTTAAACCCGACTGTTTATCTAGATTGTTCCACTTATTCCCTTTCCCTTAGTATGGTGGCCGTGAAGTTAGTAAAGATAGCATAAGGTTTAGGAATTAGTATAAAATTATTAGGTCACACATTAGGTCCTCCTCACGTCCTTGCCCTAGTTTAAACCATATTAGTTAAATATGTTTATTATGATTCATGCCCTATAGTGTTCCCTTCTACTCTATGATACTCACACTTATTCATAGTTATATCCTGGTTCTAATTTTAATCATTGATGTATTGCTTTGCATTTGCCTCCTTGTAATGGCATTTTCATTTTAAACCTATAACTATATAAAACCCTTAAAACCATCAAGGTGTCTGTGGTCATTAAACATTAAGCGATATTAAAGGTATTAAATGTGTAAAGTAGAATTTTCTCCCATTTTAGGAAAACCCTTATCACCTGTCCACTGCTAGCTCCTGATCCGTCAGGAGTAATGTGCCTGTGGTAAGTCAGGTACATGAATAGTAAGTGGTGTAAGAGTCACCCAATCGATTACTCATAAGAGCGCGTATTGGAAATCACCTGGTTCACCCCAGTAAAACGTTATCATTGAAATTTAATAAACAGTTTACACGCCAGGGCCCAATGCGTGGAAAAGAAATTCGGTGAGCCGGGTGACCTGCGCGCTCTATCATGCTGGCATCACTTACATCAGGAAACCTAGCAAACCTATACATTTTTGAAAAGTAGACACCCAGGGGAATTCAGGATGGGGTGACTCCTCAGCCTACCCCCAGGTTTTGTTACCCAGAATCCCTTGCAAAGCTAAGATTTTGACAAAAAAAACACATTTTCCTGACATTTCTGTGGTGGAAAGTTCTGGAATCTGTGTGGATCAACAAATTTCCACCCACTCAGCGTTCCCCCATGTCTCCCGGGAAAAATGGTACCTCACTTGCGTGGGTAGGCATAGTGGCTGCGACAGGAAACAGCGCAAAACGCAACATGGTCGCACCTCAATTTTCCAGTGAAATTTTGAGCTTTTTGGACAAAAAGACTACCTTTAGTTTTTGCGCCCTAGCTCTACCAGCACCTAGGGAAACCTAGCAAACCTACACATTTTTGAAAAGTAGACACCCAGGGAAATTCAGGATGGGATGACTCCTCTGCCTACCCCCAGGTTTTGTTACCCAGAATTCCTTGCAAAGCTAAGATTTTGACAAAAAAAACACATTTTCCTGACATTTCTGTGGTGGAAATTTCTGGAATCTGCGTGGATCAACAAATTTCCACCCACCCAGCATTCCCCCATGTTTCCCGGAAAAAATGGTACCTCACTTGCGTGGGTAGGCATAGTGGCTGCGACAGGAAACAGCGCAAAACGCAACATGGTCGCACCTCAATTTTCCAGTGAAATTTTGAGCTTTTTGGACAAAAAGACTACCTTTAGTTTTTGCGCCCTGGCTCTGCCAGCACCTAGGGAAACCTAGCAAACCTATACATTTTTGAAAAGTAGACACCCAGGGAAATTCAGGATGGGGTGACTCCTCTGCCTACCCCCAGGTTTTGTTACCTAGAATCCCTTGCAAAGCTAAGATTTTGACAAAAAAAAACACATTTTCCTGACATTTCTGTGGTGGAAAGTTCTGGAATCTGCGTGGATCAACAAATTTCCACCCACCCAGCGTTTCCCCATGTCTCCCGGGAAAAATGGTACCTCACTTGCGTGGGTAGGCATAGTGGCTGCGACAGGAAACAGCGCAAAACGCAACATGGTCGCACCTGAATTTTCAAGTGAAATTTTGAGCTTTTTGGACAAAAAGACTACCTTTAGTTTTTGCGCCCTGGCTCTGCCAGCACCTAGGGAAATGTTGTAAATAAGTGGTGTAAGAGTCACCCAATCGATTACTCATAAGAGCGCGTATTGGAAATCACCTGGTTCACCCCAGTAAAACGTTATCATTGAAATTTAATAAACAGTTTACACGCCAGGGCCCAATGCGTGGAAAAGAAATTCGGTGAGCCGGGTGACCTGCGCGCTCTATCATGCTGGCATCACTTACATCAGGAAACCTAGCAAACCTATACATTTTTGAAAAGTAGACACCCAGGGGAATTCAGGATGGGGTGACTCCTCAGCCTACCCCCAGGTTTTGTTACCCAGAATCCCTTGCAAAGCTAAGATTTTGACAAAAAAAACACATTTTCCTGACATTTCTGTGGTGGAAAGTTCTGGAATCTGTGTGGATCAACAAATTTCCACCCACTCAGCGTTCCCCCATGTCTCCCGGGAAAAATGGTACCTCACTTGCGTGGGTAGGCATAGTGGCTGCGACAGGAAACAGCGCAAAACGCAACATGGTCGCACCTCAATTTTCCAGTGAAATTTTGAGCTTTTTGGACAAAAAGACTACCTTTAGTTTTTGCGCCCTAGCTCTACCAGCACCTAGGGAAACCTAGCAAACCTACACATTTTTGAAAAGTAGACACCCAGGGAAATTCAGGATGGGATGACTCCTCTGCCTACCCCCAGGTTTTGTTACCCAGAATTCCTTGCAAAGCTAAGATTTTGACAAAAAAAACACATTTTCCTGACATTTCTGTGGTGGAAATTTCTGGAATCTGCGTGGATCAACAAATTTCCACCCACCCAGCATTCCCCCATGTTTCCCGGAAAAAATGGTACCTCACTTGCGTGGGGAGGCATAGTGGCTGCGACAGGAAACAGCGCAAAACGCAACATGGTCGCACCTCAATTTTCCAGTGAAATTTTGAGCTTTTTGGACAAAAAGACTACCTTTAGTTTTTGCGCCCTGGCTCTGCCAGCACCTAGGGAAACCTAGCAAACCTATACATTTTTGAAAAGTAGACACCCAGGGAAATTCAGGATGGGGTGACTCCTCTGCCTACCCCCAGGTTTTGTTACCTAGAATCCCTTGCAAAGCTAAGATTTTGACAAAAAAAAACACATTTTCCTGACATTTCTGTGGTGGAAAGTTCTGGAATCTGCGTGGATCAACAAATTTCCACCCACCCAGCGTTTCCCCATGTCTCCCGGGAAAAATGGTACCTCACTTGCGTGGGTAGGCATAGTGGCTGCGACAGGAAACAGCGCAAAACGCAACATGGTCGCACCTGAATTTTCAAGTGAAATTTTGAGCTTTTTGGACAAAAAGACTACCTTTAGTTTTTGCGCCCTGGCTCTGCCAGCACCTAGGGAAATGTTGTAAATAAGATTAAGTAAGCAGCAGGACACGTCTTCTTGCAGTTAGATGTATTTATTAAGTTACAAGATAAGTTAAGACACAGAGCAGAGAAACCCCCACAGCTGACCAGACCAACTGCCAGGGCTGGAATCCACAACACCACAAATAGAACACAGACAGGTGACATGGGAGATAGAGAGGGTAGGAACACTAAGAAAGGACTATACAACACATCTCCTTCCCTTACATACAAAACACAAATGAAAGACTCAAGAAATAAGATGAAGAACACTATGAACAGAAATACAATAAGATAGTAGATATTTGTACAACACACTCCATCCCCCTCCCTTGGTTAAACCAAAAACATGGTTTGGATGAATGAAAATCAATTCAACAAGGAAAGGAGTTCACGCCCACAACCTCCCCAAACACAGGTACACCGTAGGGTAGGTACGCTTTCCACACTGACCCCCCAAAACTCACAATAAGTTAAACAAACCAGGTAAAATTGTACGAGCTCACTTAGATAGAGTACATCAGGGGTATTGACCCTTAAAACAAGAATGAGGCACTGAACGTCAGTACAACAAAGAGTAAACCATGGGTACTGACTGGCCCCACACCCTCCCGAAAGAAGGGTACACCATTGGGTAAAAACACCGCCCTAGGAAAGTACAGCCACAACCGCTCTTCTTACACTTTCCACAATGACACCCAAAACACACAGGTAGGTGTAGACATAAACCCTTGAGAGAAACACACCATACCCAAAGAAGGGTACACCATTGGGTAAAAGACACCGCCTTAGGAAAGTACAGCCACAACAGCTCTTCTTACACTTTCCACAATGACCCCCAAAACACACAAGTTCACACCCTGGAACTAAAACTAACTAAAACTACAACATACCCTACATAGGGTAAACCATGGGTACCGACAGGCCCCACACCCTCCTCAAAGAAGGGTACACCATTGGGTAAGAACACCGCACTAGGAAAGTACAGCCACAAAAACTCTTCTTACACTTTCCGCAACGACCCCCAAAACACACAAACTATAACATACCCTACATTGGGTATACCATGGGTATCAACATGTCCCACACCCTCCTCAAAGAAGGGTACACCATTGGGTAAAAACACCGCCCTAGGAAAGCACAGCCACAACAGCTCTTCTTACGCTTTCCATAATGACACCCAAAACACACAATAGGTTAAACACCCCAGGTAAGATTATATAGGATCTCCTAGATAGAGTACATCAGGGGTATTGGCCTTTAAAACTAGAATAAGGCACTGAATGTCAGAACAACCTCTCCATGAAGAAAACAAAAGGAGAACAGACCCATGAAACTGGATGAAGAGGGAATCGCTCATACAATCAGAAGTAAACACTAATATGAGACTGGTTCAAAGTTCGTTATAAATAGCTCTATGTGGCTCCATGAAGGTTGTCCTCTACTATTGTCCTCTACTATTAACAACAAGTCAACCCAAACATTGACACAAGCATCGTGACCTGCAGCAGGCAAGACCAATCAAGTCTCATAAGTAACTTTGAAACTGCCATCGTGTACCTGGTGTTGATCTAGTACGAGCACTCTCATACCTCATTCATGCACCATTTACCAACGCATTTAGTGACTCAATCACCTATAATACAACCAAACAGGGGTGGCCATAAACATGTGTTGCGGGGCAAACCCAAGTCCTGTTTCCTCTCGGAACCTTTCTGTCACAACTCTCTGTCGTGAATCTAGGACCTTAGACCTGGTACTTCTGTAAGCCCCACTGTCACAAATTTCCTCAAGGTTCCGGGACTCAAAACTTTCTTCTTAATTCAGCTGGAAATTTCTCAGTCACAATCGCTCAGACGCTCAAACCTCTCCTAGACTCCTTGACTTGCTTCAGGACTCACTGTCCCATTTCAGATCTTTTCCTTTAAGCTTTGAAGTCACCACACTTACAGCAATTATCGTGTACGTTCTCAGTCCTGAGCACAGGTTTTAGACACTACTTTATTCACCGACCCAGTCTAGAACTCACTGTGCCTGTTTCTGAGTCTCTAGACCCCACGCCACTATTCCGGACTCCTTCACTTCTCCTTGACATCGTTTGCCCTCTCTTGTTAAGATGCTAGAATTTTTGTCCTTTGAGAAACTTTCACTTCAAAAGATGGATTCGTCCATCCTTGCTGTAAATCTTGGAACCTTTGTCCCAAATACAGGCTTTCAGACTTTGCTTCCGTTGTGGACTTCTTGTCCAAACTCTGACAGTTCCCGTCGTGGACTTTCACTCCAAACACTCACTTGGAACTTTTGTCCCCGTTGTGGACTTACCGTCCAGAGTCACACGTGGATCCTCTCTCCTCTTTGTGAACTCACCGTCCCGAGTCTCACCTGGAACCTCTGTTCCCATTGTGGACTTACCGTCCAAAGACTCCCATGGGACCAGGATCTTTGTCCCTGTTAGAACTTACTATCCAGAGTCTCACTTGGGACCTCTGTCCCCGATGTAGACTTTCCGTCGAGACTCTCACCTGGGACCTTTGTCCCGGTTGTGAACATTTTGTTCATCTTGCAAACTTGACTCTGCTTGCAAGACCACTGTCCATGCTCTGTTTTTTTTTCAGTCTCTTTGACCAGCTTCTAATTGTGTAGAACTTTATTACTGTTCTAGATCCTCTGAACAGCCTCTGCTCCTTAACTGATTCGTGCTTCTCTTTGTTGTTCCTGGACGCACAGTACTTATTTTTTTTTATTTACTTCTGTCAGACTAGACTTCTTTTGCCCCAGTTACACTCATCTTAAAACGCTGTCCTAAAATGCTGATAAAAGTGTACAGTACTGCCATGTTGAAAGAAACTTTTTCCGTCTCTCCTTTGCTCTTTTTAGAACCTTCTCATGGTTCAGCGGGTACTGAAATTCACCTTCACCTCTTCCAGTCCAGAGACATTTTCCTGTCCCCACCCACTCTTGGGTTCTTCGGGTTCTTTGTCACCTCTCCTTTGTTATTTTTTTTTATAGAACATTTGCCTCCTTAGACAACACCTTGAATCTATAGTCTTTAACTGTTGCACAGAAACATCTCTTCTTCTCAAATTAGGACTCTGCCTCTTTTGCCTTGCAGCTTGCTTTTTCCACACTACCCCAACTTGCTTTCAACATTTTCCCAAATGCCACTTCTAATTCTTCAGTTGCACACCTCTGTACCATGAGATTTCTTTTTAACAAATTATATTTTTTCCCGTTTTGACTGCAACACATGCCTGCAAATTAATCTCTGTCAAAAGCTGGCATAAGATAAAACTCTGACCTCAGAAAGTGATACCGCCAAATACCAAAGGATGGCACTGCTCCGTAGAATAATAAAATGTGATCCCTTTAACAAACACCATAAAACGAAATCGTGTCAGCCTCGAGCTTCTAACATGACGAAACTGTCATTTACGTTGTAAGAACATAACGTAGAACCTATATGGACTTAAATATATAAATATACTGTCAAATATGTCCGTTCATTTCCAACACACATTGAATGGAAATTGCTTTCTTTTCACTCACTATGAATGAGCTGGGCTAACCTTACACTCGACATCGGTTGAACAACAGGTTGAGACTAGTTTGTCTTCATCCTTCACGGTTTGTCTTCATCCTTCACTTTGCACACTACAAAATCACGAAACATCGTAACCATGTAAACTCAGCTATAAAATGGCTGACTGACGTGACGTGACGTGACGCTGATTGACGTGCCGTGATGAGCTTTCTTACAGCGCAATGACGCTTCACCCTCCTCATCAGCTGGAATGCGCAAAGCTGCTGACGCTGTACCTCCACATAGAAACATGAAGTTCTACGACGTCACTATTGCTATCAAGGCAGCGTTGCAGTCAGATCCCTCGACAGCCAAACGGTAAAGGAGACAGACGCACTTAATTCCAGGCATACCAAGAATTGACAGACTATTTTTAACGATGCAGTGAAAAGTAACTTAAAATAATTGTCTCTGTTGCCGATGGCTCCTTAAGATATTTGTTTCTGTTGCTGAGGGTTTATGGGCGGTGAAATTCTCATTACTGGCAGCATTTTCCTTCAAACTGGGGCAAAGAGTAATTATCGATTCAAAACTCAGTGGCTGCAGCTTGCTCGGTGACATGTAATTCTGTTAATAGCATTAGATGACATGTTTCTTGCGGGAGTTTCTGGTAGAGGGTTGGTCCGTTTTTCATGAGAGTTCGGCTGCACATTCCCACTGCGTTTCTTGCATTTTCCTCATGAAAGCATTACACATTTCTTTTTTTGAAGTTGCCAAAATAAATATTTCAATAATTGTAGCAGGAGCAGAGTCTTTTCGTATTATCCAATTACTCACAGTTGCTTATGCTTAAATACACGCGTTCAACACTTGTGGCTTGTTATGTTGATTTTCTCATGAAAATTGCAAATTTCTTCAACCTTTCTTGCATACACCGGTTTCACACTTTTCCTCTTGTTACTTGCCACAGTTAGATGGGTTCTTTTTTTGGTGAGGTACTACTCTGGTCTTCCTGGTCTTCTCCTTTGATCTGCCTCTGGTCTGGTTAGCTCCAAACGTCGCCAAAATGTTGTAAATAAGATTAAGTAAGCAGCAGGACACGTCTTCTTGCAGTTAGATGTATTTATTAAGTTACAAGATAAGTTAAGACACAGAGCAGAGAAACCCCCACAGCTGACCAGACCAACTGCCAGGGCTGGAATCCACAACACCACAAATAGAACACAGACAGGTGACATGGGAGATAGAGAGGGTAGGAACACTAAGAAAGGACTATACAACAGGAAACCTAGCAAACCTATACATTTTTGAAAAGTAGACACCCTAGGGAATTCAGGATGGGGTGACTCCTCTGCCTACCCCCAGGTTTTGTTACCCAGAATCCCTTGCAAAGCTAAGATTTTGACAAAAAAAACACATTTTCCTGACATTTCTGTGGTGGAAAGTTCTGGAATCTGCGTGGATCAACAAATTTCCACCCACCCAGCGTTCCCCCATGTCTCCCGGGAAAAATGGTACCTCACTTGCGTGGGTAGGCATAGTGTCTGCGACAGGAAACAGCGCAAAACGCAACATGGTCGCACCTCAATTTTCCAGTGAAATTTTGAGCTTTTTGGACAAAAAGACTACCTTTAGTTTTTGCGCCCTGGCTCTGCCAGCACCTAGGGAAACCTAGCAAACCTATAAATTTTTAAAAAGTAGACACCCAGGGGAATTAAGGATGGGGTGACTCCTCTGCCTACCCCCAGGTTTTGTTACCCAGAATCCCTTGCAAATCTAAGATTTTGACAAAAAAAACACATTTCCTGACATTTCTGTGGTGGAAAGTTCTGGAATCTGCGTGGATCAACAAATTTCCACCCACCCAGCGTTCCCCCATGTCTCCCGGGAAAAATGGTACCTCACTTGCATGGGTAGGCATAGTGTCTGCGACAGGAAACAGCGCAAAACGCAACATGGTCGCACCTCAATTTTCCAGTGAAATTTTGAGCTTCTTGGACAAAAAGACTACCTTTAGTTTTTGCGCCCTGGCTCTGCCAGCACCTAGGGAAACCTAGCAAACCTATACATTTTTTAAAAGTAGACACCCAGGGAAATTCAGGATGGGGTGACTCCTCTGCCTACGCCCAGGTTTTGTTACCCAGAATCCCTTGCAAAGCTAAGATTTTGACAAAAAAAACACATTTTCCTGACATTTCTGTGGTGGAAAGTTCTGGAATCTGCGTGGATCAACAAATTTCCACCCACCCAGCGTTTCCCCATGTCTCCCGGGAAAAATGGTACCTCACTTGCGTGGGTAGGCATAGTGGCTGCGACAGGAAACAGCGCAAAACGCAACATGGTCAAACCTCAATTTTCCAGTGAAATTTTGAGCTTCTTGGACAAAAAGACTACCTTTAGTTTTTGCGCCCTGGCTCTGCCAGCACGCAGGGAAACCTAGCAAACCTATACATTTTTGATAAGTAGACACCCAGGGGAATTCAGGATGGGGTGACTCCTATGCCTACCCCCAGGTTTTGTTACCCAGAATCCCTTGCAAAGCTAAGATTTTGACAAGAAAAACACATTTTTCTGACATTTCTGTGGTGGAAAGTTCTGGAATCTGCGTGGATCAACAAATTTCCACCCACCCAGCGTTCCCTCATGTCTCCCGGGAAAAATGGTACCTCACTTGCGTGGGTAGGCATAGTGGCTGCGACAGGAAACAGCGCAAAACGCAACATGGTCAAACCTCAATTTTCCAGTGAAATTTTGAGCTTCTTGAACAAAAAGACTACCTTTAGTTTTTGCGCCCTGGCTCTGCCAGCACCTAGGGAAACCTAGCAAACCTATACATTTTTGAAAAGTAGACACCCAGGGAAATTCAGGATGGGGTGACTCCTATGCCTACCCCCAGGTTTTGTTACCCAGAATCCCTTGCAAAGCTAAGATTTTGACAAGAAAAACACATTTTCCTGACATTTCTGTGGTGGAAAGTTCTGGAATCTGCGTGGATCAACAAATTTCCACCCACCCAGCGTTCCCCCATGTCTCCCGGGAAAAATGGTACCTCACTTGCGTGGGTAGGCATAGTGGCTGCGACAGGAAACAGCGCAAAACGCAACATGGTCAAACCTCAATTTTCCTGTGAAATTTTGAGCTTTTTGGACAAAAAGACTACCTTTAGTTTTTGCGCCCTGGCTCTGCCAGCACCTAGGGAAACCTAGCAAACCTATGCATTTTTGAAAAGTAGACATCCAGGGGAATTCAGGATGGGGTGACTACTCTGCCTACCCCCAGGTTTTGTTACCCAGAATCCCTTGCAAAGCTAAGATTTTGACAAAAAAAACACATTTTCCTGACATTTCTGTGGTGGAAAGTTCTGGAATCTGCGTGGATCAACAAATTTCCACCCACCTAGCGTTCCCCCATGTCTCCCGGGAAAAATGGTACCTCACTTGCGTGGGTAGGCATAGTGGCTGCGACAGGAAACAGCACAAAACCCAACATGGTCAAACCTCAATTTTCCTGTGAAATTTTGAGCTTTTTGGACAAAAAGACTACCTTTAGTTTTTGCGCCCTGGCTCTGCCAGCACCTAGGGAAACCTAGCAAACCTACACATTTTTGAAAAGTAGACACCCAGGGGAATTCAGGCTGGGGTGACTCCTCTGCCTACCCCCAGGTTTTGTTACCCAGAATCCCTTGCAAAGCTAAGATTTTGACAAAAAAACACATTTTCCTGACATTTCTGTGGTGGAAAGTTCTGGAATCTGCGTGGATCAACAAATCTCTACCCACCCAGCGTTCCCCAATGTCGCCCGGAAAAAATGGTACCTCACTTGCGTGGGTAGGCATAGTGGCTGCAACAGGAAACGGTTCAAATCGTACGGTGGTGAATTTACAATAACCAATAGCAACATTACCTTTTTTTGGGGGGGGGGACTGAGTTTTTGGACCGGGGCTCGGCGGGCATCTTTTGAAAGTACCAAACCCAAACAGTTCTGAAAACTAGACACCCGGGGGAGTCCAGGGAGGTATGGCATGCGTGGGTCCCCCAATGTTTTCCTACCCAGAAATCCCTGCAAACCATAAATTTTGGTTAAAAAAACAGTTTTCCAAACATTTTTGCGTGGGATCTCCGTGCCGGCACAAATGTCCTACCACCCAGCGTTCCCCTTGTTCTCCTGAGTAAATTGATACCTCACTTGTGTGGGTGGGCCCAAGGCCTGTGTCTAAGGCAGTGGGGCTTAATTTGTAAAACATAAATACTACTTTTTCAAAAGTCATTTTCGGACTGTTCTGCTTTGGGGCACCCACACAAGTGAGGTATCCTTTTACTCGGGAGAACAAGGTGAACGCTGGGTGGTAGGACATTTTTGCCGACACGGAGATCCCACGCAAAAAAGTTTGGAAAAGTGACATTTTTACCTAATTTTAAGGTTTGCAAGGAGTTCTGGGTAGGAAAACATTGGGGGACCTACGCATGCCATACCTCCCTGGACTCCCCCGGGTGTCTAGTTTTCAGAACTGTTTGGGTTTGGTACTTTCCAAAGAATACCACCGAGCCCCGGGCCAAAAACTCAGGTGCCCCCCCCACCAGCTTTTGCAAGAGGAGTTACCTGGGTTTTTGGCCCCGTGCTAGACGGCCATCTAGGGAAACCTACCAAACCCACACATTTCTGAAAAGTAGACACCCGGGGGCTTCCAAGGAGGTATGGCTTGCGTGGATCCTCCAACGTTCCTTTACCCAGAATCCCTTGCAAACCTCAATTTATGTTGAAAAAATCAGTTTTTTAACACTTTTTTTGTGTGGGAAAGCGTGGCGTCACTGGGCTCACACAAATTTCCGCCCACCCAGCGTTCCCCAAGGTCTCTCGATAAAAATGGTACCTCACTTGCGTGGGTAGGCATAGTGGCTGCAACAGGAAACGGTTCAAATCGTACGGTGGTGCATTTACAATAGCCAATTGCAAAACAACCTTGATTTTGGGGGGGGGGCACCTGAGGTTTTGGCCCGGGGCTCGGTGGTATTCTTTGGAAAGTACCAAACCCAAACAGTTCTGAAAACTAGACACCCGGGGGAGTCCAGGGAGGTATGGCATGCGGAGGTCCCCCAATGTTTTCCTACCCAGAACTCCTTGCTAACCTTAAAATTAGGTAAAAATATCACTTTTCCAAACTTTTTTGCGTGGGATCTCCGTGTCGGCAAAAATGTCCTACTACCCAGCGTTCACCTTGTTCTCCCGAGTAAAAGGATACCTCACTTGTGTGGGTGCCCCAAAGCAGAACAGTCCGAAAATGACTTTTGAAAAAGTAGTATTTATGTTTTACAAATTAAGCCCCACTGCCTTAGACACAGGCCTTGGGCCCACCCACACAAGTGAGGTATCATTTTACTCGGGAGAACAAGGGGAACGCTGGGTGGTAGGACATTTGTGCCGACACGGAGATCCCACGCAAAAATGTTTGGAAAACTGTTTTTTTAACCAAAATTTATGGTTTGCAGGGATTTCTGGGTAGGAAAACATTGGGGGACCCACGCAAGCCATACCTCCCTGGACTCCCCCGGGTGTCTAGTTTTCAGAACTGTTTGGGTTTGGTACTTTCCAAAGATGTCCGCCGAGCCCCGGTCCAAAAACTCAGTCCCCCCCCCCCCAAAAAAAGGTAATGTTGCTATTGTTTATTGTAAATTCACCACCGTACGATTTGAACCGTTTCCTGTTGCAGCCACTATGCCTACCCACGCAAGTGAGGTACCATTTTTATCGGGAGACCTTGGGGAACGCTGGGAGGGAGGAAATTTGGGTGAGCCCAGTGATGCCACGCTTTCCAACACAAACATTGATGAAAAAATTGATTTTTTTAACTAATATTGAGGTTTACAGGGGATTCTGGGTAAAGGAACGTTGGAGGATCCACACAAGCCATAGCTCCTTGAAAGCACCTAGGTGTCTACAATTCAAAAATGTATGGTTTTGGTAGGTTTCCCTAGTAGCCCATCAATTCCAGACACATACACACATACTGGTTGGATTTGGCACGAGGGCAAGTGATGGTTCAGTATATAAAAGAACATTAACAATAGATTTCCCAAAAATGAAATGCACTGTCAATTACATGGACAAAGAAACTGAACCAATGACTTGCAGCTCGTGAGCTGTAAAGCCAGCGTCAAGGCACCAACCGCTTTACAGGCCATTCACACTCCTTTCATACCTGAAACAAAGAAAAACAATCACACCACCAGGCACAAAAGGAACACATCACAACATTTACCCCAAAAAAACACAGAGCACCCTACCTGAAAAATATTTTTTTAAAAAACACAGCAAACAAGTCCTCAAACACACACACTGGTTGGATTTAGCACGAGGGTGAGTGAAGGTTCAGCATATACAATTCTATTAGCAAGCAAATTCACAAATAATGAAATGCACTGCTAATAATTGAGAGAACGAGAAACTGAACCATTGACTCACAGCTCGTGAGTTGTAAAGCCACGACAAGGCACCAACCTCTTTACAGGCCATTCACACACCTTTCATACATCTGACACAAACAAAACATTCACACCGCCAGCCGCAGGCCCTTCACATCAAAACACTCACACCAACAGACAGCGCCATTCAAGGGCTCATCACATTCACACGCCCACATTCCAGACACAGCAAATACGCAAATTGATGGACTGGGTGGAGTGGCACTCAGCTAGCACTGTGTGTAGTGACCATCAGAAAGTAAATACTCACACACCGCCAGCCAAGCGCAAGTCCACCAACACCACCAACCAAGCACCTGTCCACACACACCGCCAGCCAAGCACCTACCCTTGCACACAAACACCAAAGCACCATCCATTCACACCGCCAGCCGAGCACCAATCCTTGCACACAACCAGCAAAACACCATCCACTCACACCGCCAGACAAGCACCTAACCATGCACTCCGCCAGCCAAGCAAAAATCCACGCACCCCCCAAGCACAACTCCAATCCATGCACTATGCCAGCCAAGCACCAGTTCACGCACACCACCAGCCAAGCACCATCCACTCACACCACCAGCCAAGCACCTAACCATGCACTTCGCCAGCCAAGCAAAAATCAACGCACACCCCCCCAACACAACTCCAATCCATGCACTATGCCAGCCAAGCATCAGAACACGCACACCACCAGCCAAGCGCCATCCACTCACACCACCAGCCAAGCACCTAACCATGCACTCCGCCAGCCAAGCAAGAATCCACTCACCCCCCAAGCACAACTCCAATCCATGCACTATGCCAGCCAAGCACCAGACTACACACACCACCAGCCAAACGCCAGTCCACGCACACCGACAATCCAAGCACAATGCTGCACACACCACCATCGAAATTTAGACTTTTTTTAAGATATACCAGAAATCAAATGATGAAACCTACAAATCTGCTAACACAAATTCAAAAACTAAATGCTGTGCACTAATGCACACCTTGAAGCAGACTAAAAAATATTACAGAATACAGACCAGACAGTACACTTACAAGCTCAATGAAACTCCCAAAACTTCTTTTGTGTGTGGTACGATTTAAAACAAGCTGGCACACACAATCCAGGTTTTGAAGGACAGTCAGGGCAGTACAAACGAGACTCCCTCCGCACTTCTCTTCGCCAACAGACTCTACATCTTTTAGTGGGATTGTCTTTTGCAGTTGTGGGAGGAATGTATTCTGGAAAGTGGCGATCTTTCAGTCTAGCCACTTCCTCCACCACTCCAAATCTTGGGACACTTGCCTGTTCCACTAGTACAAGGCTGCCTATTATAGTCTCCTGAAACTTAACAAAAGGCATCTTTACCTCAGGACAAGATTTCTGAAACACAACGAAAGCATTAAAGGATGCCAAGTGGAAAAGATGAATAGCCAACTTCTTGTACCAAATGTAAGACTTTCGAAGAGCAGCATAAGGTTCCAACCTCTGATCTACTCGGTCAACACCACCCATGTACTTATTGTACTGTAAAATGCACACAGGTTTACGCACTTCAGCACGCTCACCCCAAACAGGCAGAGCTTCAGTGCTTTCATCATGGATTGTAGTCAGCATGTACACATCTCTCCTGTCTGAAAACTTCACAGCTAGAAGATTCCCACATCGCAATGCAGTAGACTGTCCCCGCACAAGCCTTTTGCAAACAAGTTCTATTGGGAAACCTTTCCGGTTACTGCGCATCGTGCCACAAGCAACAGTGCCCACTTTGGCCAATTCCTTGAACAAACGCACACTAATGTAGAAGTTATCTACATATAAATGGTGGCCTTTGTTAAACAATCGTCTACTTAGTTCCCACACAATTTTCTCAGTCACTCCAAAAGTGGACGGACAAGCAGAAGTGTTAATGCTGGAATCCTTACCGGTGTACACCCTGAAATTATAAACATATCCAGTCTCACTGTCACAAAGCATATACAGTTTGATTCCATAGCGTGCCCTCTTACTAGGAATATACTGCCTAAAAACCAAGCGGCCCTTGAACAATACCAAAGACTCATCCACAGCTATTTGTTTTCCAGGAGCAAAGATCTCAGAAAAACGATCAACAAAGTGATCAAGGACAGGCCGAATCTTAAAAAGACGGTCACAATCAGGGTGATCGCGTGGCAACGCTAAATCATTATCAACAAAATGCAACATGCGAAGAAGAAGCATATACCGATCACGAGTCATAACTGCTGGAAATATAGATGTTGCCATCAAGGGACTAGTGGACCAATAAGAAGACATTGATGGCTTCCTTAGCAAGCCCGTCAAAAAAATTAATCCCAAAAACTTCTTCATCTCTTCAACATATGTGGGAGACCAATGGGTAGCTCTAGAATGGGGCTTAAGGCTGGCACTGTGGTCCCTCAAATACTGCTCTGCATACAAATTAGTTTGCTCCACAATCTCTTGCAAAAACTCATCGTCAAAAAACAACTGAAAAAATTGAATTGGCAGAAAATTGTCAGTATTCACTCTACACCCTGGAACACCAGTGAAGTCTGGCAATTCCGGCTGTACCATGCCAGAGGCAACCCAGACGTCATCACTAACATCGGAAGAAGAAGCCACCCTAGCCTGCAGCCCAGATGCCTCTTGCTGCACTACATCAACGGGAACACTTGCATCCCCAGCTGCCTCTTGCATCTCAACATCAACAGAAGAACTCGCCTCCCCAGATGCCACTTGCTGCTCAACAACAACAGAAAGACTAGCAGCACCAGATGCCTCATGCTGCTCTACAACAGGAAGACTAGCAGCACCAGATAACCCTTGGCGAACCACAGCAATGTGAAGCCTTTTGGGCACACCCTTTACCACACTTGCCTCTTCCCGACGAGAAAAAAAGGGAAACCTTGAGAACCTAGGCATGCCGCTCTGATGGCTCTTGCCTCTCTACCGGCACATCAATGTCCCTCTCTACCACAGGCACTTCATCAGCACTAGAAGAATCATCATCCGATGATGAAGATACCATGCGAAGAGAAAACTCACTGCCTGAATCTTCTGCAGCTTCCTCATGCTCCGAATCGGAGTCAGTGTCTGGACCATGCTCAGAGGAAGACTCAAAAAGCAAACTAACAACGTGCTGAGCAGTCATTCTGCGAGCAGCCATTATCCTTACTATGCAAGAAGACTACACACACAAGTGAACAACAAGCTACACTGTGCAAAGTACGAAGTAAACAAGGTAGAGTCTTCACACAAAGAACAATACACTTTAAAGACAATTCAAGTCTAACCAAATATAAGAACACTCACCAGCACCTACTCTGCTGAAACACAGCAAAAAGAAAGGAAATCCCACTAGAAAGAAAAAAAAGTATACATTAGACAAAGTACACATCAAGCAGCAATACAAAAAAAAAGTTAACAATCAAGAACCACAAAGCCACACAAACAGCAATAACTAGACTTTTCAAAAAAACACATTCATCTAGGGAAAGTAGTACAAAAAACATTTACTTACCAAGCACATGCAACTACACAAGCTGCAAAACCAGCAGTAACTGAACCACAACCTACACCAATACAAACAGCAAAAGCCTGGATCAAAAACAAAGAGGAAATAAGAAAATTAATACTACATTAGACAAACAACATAACAAATGAACAAACAACACACAAATGTACCCACAAAATTACATCCACACAGAAGGGCCAATAACAAGGGCAAAACGGACAAAAGTACGGGTTGATTTGCCCACCGAGGGGCCAGAAAATCTAAGTTAAAAGTCCAACCCACCAGGAAGCGACCCTTGCAAAAGGGGTCACTTCCAACAATCTAAAATAAAATCCCTGGTGCTAGTGGGGGCATTTCCACCACACAATCGCAATACTGTGCGCAACCGTGAGGCTGGAAAGAGACATCAGGAGAGAGGAATATCACTTGCCACTCCCCTGATGCCTCTTTGCGGCCCCACACCCCCCACGACTCTCAAAAATAAATTAACACCTCCAGGCGCAGGAAGCAAATGGCTTCCCGACCGCCTGGGAATGCCTGAAGATGTTGACGCGTGCTGTGCGCGCTGACGTCATCAGGGATTCACATGGGGAGGGGGGCAACAGAATTACTGTGGATAACTGTGATGCCGGACAGAGGCACTTGCATCCTTCACTTTCACAAGCTAAATCCAATAACAGTTCCTATCACCAGGAGCTTCTTTCGCCCCTTCTGCTGCTCTCATCAGTCTGTGACCATTTATACACATAAGAGGCATGTGAACACGCACAGAAGACCCCCGTTTGGCCCCGCCCACCAACTAGCGGAGTGCACCATCTTTCCTAAATTTACCCACTATGATGGACAGCTCACTCAAGGAACCTGTGCACACATCGGTGCGATGGCATAGTAACACACACGGTCACTGGAGACAAAGCAAGCGCTCGAGTTGCAGCACAAATTCAGGAAAACAATCATCAGCCCAAAAACATTTGTGACCTTCCCACTATGATGGACAGCTCACACAAGGGACCCCTGCGCACATCTGTGTGATTGCATAGTAAAGCACACTTGGACACTGCAGACAAAGATGGCGCTCGAGTTGCAGCACAAATTCAGGAAAACAATCATCAGCCCAAAAACATTTGTGAGCTTCCCACTACGATGGACAGCTCACACAAGGGACCCCTGCGCACATCTGTGTGATTGCATAGTAAAGCACACTTGGACACTGCAGACAAAGATGGCGCTCGAGTTGCAGCACAAATTCAGGAAAACAATCATCAGCCCAAAAACATTTGTGAGCTTCCCACTACGATGGACAGCTCACTGAAGGGACCCCTGCGCACATCGGTGCAATGGCATAATAATACACACAAAGGTCACTAGTGACAAAGCAGGTGATCGAGTTGCAGCACAAAATCAGAAACACATTCATCAGCCCAAAAACATTTTTGACCTTTCCACTATGATGGACAGATCACACAAGGGACCCCTGCGCACATCTGTGCAATTGCATAGTAACGCACACATGGTCACTGGAGACAAAGATGGCGCTCGAGTTGCAGCACAAACTCAGGAAAACAATCATCAGCCCAAAAACATTTGTAAACTTCCCACTATGATGGACAGCTCACTCAAGGGACCCCTTCGCACATTGCAGCGATGGCATAGTAACACACACATGGTCACTGGAGGCAAAGCATGTGTTCGAATTGCAGCACAAACACAAATAAACATTCATGAGCCCAAAAACACTAGTGAGCTTTGCCTACGCAGGACAGGTGTGTTTTTTAGCCACTTCAGAAACACACATCAGTATAAGTAATGAAGGACAGAGGCACTTGCATCCTTCATTACAATGAGCACTATCATTTTACTTTATAAATGACCCCCATCAGCATTTTTGTACAAAAAACGGCCTTTCATCAACATTGCAGCCAAGAGAAGACTTCATAGAAAATGTTCCCCCAACAAGGGGAGCGACCCTTCCCCAAGGGGCCGCTCCCCGAACAACTAGATTGATCAATAAACAAAAAAAAAAAAAAATCCCTAACATTCCTGCTGCACGATCGCACGATCGTGCAGCAGGAAACCTCTAAAGTGGCATCGAGGGAAAGGAAAAGCCTTTCCTTTCCCTCGTTAGAAGTTTAAACGCAATTCCCCCCGCCCCAGCCACAAAACGAACCTGTTTCCAACACGACGCGCAGGAAGCAAATGGCTTCCCTGCGCGTCGGTAAACAAAAGGAACCTCCGGTGACGTCAGCGCGCCTCGCGCGCTTACGTCATTGATGACGCGGGCGGGGAGGGCGGGGGGAGGCAGGGGAAGGTCTTCCCCTGCCATCCCCGCAGAAGCGAACACAATCTGGCAGACTCGGGGGGAGCGCTGGCGCTTCCCCCGAGGGTGGGGCTCATGACGAGCTGGGCTCGTCATCAGCGTGCGAGGAGGCTACGCCATGACGAGCCCAGCTCGTCATCAACCCCGAAGGGGTTAACAACACAGAGTTCCATATATCTAAATAAGAAAAAAGTGAATAAATGTTAAAATGTGGACAATGATGGCCAAGTCAGCACATCCCCTCATAGAACAGGCTATGAGTTTAGTAAATATTTGGAAAAAGGGGACTCCTATATAATATAGTAGCACTTGCTATACATAGGGAAGAAACAGAGTTAGGAAAGGTCTATAGCAAAGTGACAGACATTGATTAGATAATACAATTTACGTTTTTTTGTAAATAAAAACCTAGAATGAAACAGTATATTAAGTCCACTTGTGTACAGAAACCAATGAGAAAAATAATTTCTGATAGAGCTTTATTGTTTATTGTTGTTGACTATTTTTCTTTTGTTTTCTACTGTTTTTTGTATATATAGTTTTTATAAGTGATTATGTGTTTAAATTTTATATAGTCTTGAATTAAAAAATACAAAAGAGAAAATACAAAATCAATAGACATGAAACATATATACAGTGATGAAGGCAAAGCGGTAGACACCACTACGCGCGTTTCGGCTCTTGAGCCTTCTTCAGGTGACCGTCTATTGTTCTATAAGCAATAAAAAGATATATGGATGAAATTTACAAACACAGACATATTATGTACAATATATAAAAGAAGACATATATACAAATTATTTACATTTCTTACAGTTTTATATTGGCGACAACCTTATTATATACAGTGGACTTAGGACAGACATACATGTTATTTACAGTTATAGCAAATCATAGAGGGCAGTATAGGTGTGTCATCATAGTGGTAGAGATTCTTTTCATTTACACTTGTATTACTTCAAGGTATAGTGATTTTACAGGGATGTAACATTTCTTGTATACACGGCAAATTTTATACATTACAGTATTGACATGTTTATACACTTTAGAGCATGTTAATAGTTAGCCCTTTACCTGTTGATTACCTTAGATGTCTTTTAGTTTTACATTAATCGATAGACATTATTTGATTATACATTTCAGATCATATACATGGTTAAGCTTTACCTGTTGCAAGGCAAATTTTATACATGACATTATTAACATGTTTATACACTTCAGAGCATGTTGATAGTTAGCCCTTTACCTGTTGATTACCTTAAATCTATTTTAGTTGACATTAATTGATAAACATTATTTGATTCTACATTTCAGATCATATAGATGGTAAAGCTTTACCTGTTGGTTGTCATAAAATTGTTTTACTTGACATCAAAATGATAGACATTATTTGAGTATATTAATCTTGAACTTCAATTCATAAATTGCATTCCATAATAGACAAAATATTGATAAGTCAAGTGTACAGGTTACTTTCTTAAAGCAATACATATATTGTTTGATAACCATATAGTTTTCAAAAATAAGCCACCTGTATAATGTGGAGTATACTTTTATGGGGGTAGGATAGACTTTATTAGCAAAGGTGGGAATAGGCAAAATAGAGAAAGATGTGGTTTTTAATAATATCCTATATGACCTGTAGTTTAAAGTATTGCTACATTGTTAAGAGAGAAAACAAATGTTGTTAAACCCGGAGGTTCCCAGAATTTATATAAAAAGGGGGAACTTAGGTTGAACAAAGATGATATAAATGTATGGAGATGTACTTACAGAGTTTCAAAGAGTCCAGGACTCACAGTTAGGTGTGGCGTGGATATAAAAGGTCAGTCGGTAAAGGCAGCTTCTTAAGATATGGAGGTGTAATATAATTAACAACGATAATGAAAATAGTTATAATACGTATCATTACAGAATTAAGATAACTTGAGACATATTGGATCCTGTAAATGAAGGAGGATTTAAACTGTACATAGGATGAGCTGCATAATAAGTCAGCTATAGGTGTAAATATAGCAGACTGATAGGTAGTAATATCACTGTTAACCCTGTTGGTGTATAGATGACTATGAACTATGAACATGGATAGGGTCATACAGCAATGAGAGTAAGAAGCATAATAAAATTACCTTGAGATGTGGAACGATGTAGTCCTATAGCTTGTCATATGATGTTATGACATCAGAGAAAAGGAGGTGGTAGAACAGTATAGTGGAGGTAGCTTAGATTCAGATCGTTATTTGTGTTGACATTTGTAGAACCTAAAATAAAATAAGATATCATGGACCAGATATAGTTTGCATGTATAATTGACTCTCCATATAAGTGAAAGAGTGCATTATCAATATATAGTTACCTCCACGAGGATAACTTCCAGTGAGTAGATGGTAAGTTGATAAGAGCAATAGTGAAGGAAGCGAGTATTTATCTAGGGATGTAAGATAAGAGGGTTTACTATATAATGATGCAATATATTGCATCTATAGCACGATTAAGTATGGTGTCTAATATTACCTACACAAGTTGATAAAATATCCGGAGGCGAGCAATAATGATGTATAATTGTTAGCACGAATATTTTGTATCCACCTAGGGATGAATAGCGAAATAGAATTAAGTAGTAAACCTATTTGTGCAGGGAAATCGAAAGAAATTCAATTTTACTAAAACAACAAGTTGGAAATTCACCTAAAGATAAAGTAGAAAGGATGTCCCAGGAGCGGAAGATACTATGGAGGATGATCTGGTCATAGCATTGCCTGAGAATAACGTATATAAAGATGAGATTTGCCGTATCTCTATATTGTGTTTAGCTTAGCAGAATTGAAACGCCGAATCAAACATACTTATTAACAGAAATATCTTTCACATTTGATTGGGGAAGAGGATAAGCATATCGGTGTAGCTATGCTGTGAAATAACGCATATAGTATAGCATATCTAGCATTTATAAAAAAGAGAGTTGCCATATCTCTATATAGTGATTAGCTAAGCATAATTAGTCGGCCGAACAAACATACTTATTAGCAGGAAGATATTTCACATATGATTGAGGAAGAAGATAAGCATATAGATGTAACTATGCTGTGAAATAGCGCATTTGGTGTAGCATGAGTATATATAAATAACCGAGCTAGACTAAGCATGACTTCTAAAGTTTCATCTTGAACAGACTCACCCGTGAGGTTTGATGAAAATAGTGACGCTCCTGGTAGAAAAGGACTGGTAGCAGTATTCGACCGCCAAAAGACCGCACACCGGTATGCGAATATGCAAGCAACCGTGTGATAGGAAGCAGCCGCTTTATAAATGGTAGATGATTGGACGGAAATACTGGGAGTGGAAATCGAGGAAGGACTTGTTCGTGCTAGGTCACAGTGATTAAAATAGAAGAAGGACTTGTAAAGTAAAATCAAATAAAATAAAGAAAGGACTGTTCTATGTCTAATGGCAACATGAGGCGATATCAATGGTAGACATAAGATACAGGGTTAGGTTAGAAGAAAGACTAATATGTGGCAGAAACAATACTAATAAACGATCCTAGTAGAAAATTGAAAAGATGCGAAGATGAATAGAACTTGATTTCTAGAATTACAAAGATGACAGATGACTTTAATGAGCAGAAAAAGTAATAATTTGTGACGATAAATAGCAGAACACAAATTATTCAAGAAGTACTGGGAGTGGAAATCGAGGAAGGACTTGTTCGTGCTAGGTCACAGTGATTAAAATAGAAGAAGGACTTGTAAAGTAAAATCAAATAAAATAAAGAAAGGACTGTTCTATGTCTAATGGCAACATGAGGCGATATCAATGGTAGACATAAGATACAGGGTTAGGTTAGAAGAAAGACTAATTTGTGGCGGAAACAATACTAGTAAACGATCCTAGTAGAAAATTGAAAAGATGCGAAGATGAATAGAACTTGATTTCTAGAATTACAAAGATGACAGATGACTTTAATGAGCAGAAAAAGTAATAATTTGTGGCGATAAATAGCAGAACACAAATTATTCAAGAAGCAATAATACCTGTAGGTGCTGTTTTAAGTAATAGAATTGAATAAACAAATGAATACTATAGAGGCGCTAACCTAGTTCTTAAGTAGGGTTGAAAAAAGAAGATCTGTTGTAATAGTCTTAATTTCTTTGGGTCATGACGGGAGGAATCTGATAATTAAAGGGCGAAAAAAGTAGGTAGGATAGCAAATAGTTAATACTACATAGGGGAATAGTTCCTCCTCATATGTAAAGGTGGCTTATTTCACATGTGTCGTATAGTCATGTCTATATATAAAGGGCCAACTCTTTTATTAAGCTTTAAGTATATATCTTTCAGAGTGTGTATCAAATAATCGCTTGGTCCCAAGGGATTTCGGAATTAAGTCCATTATTTACCGTGTCAAACATGAAAATGTGATATACTTCCCGTTTTTTTCTAATTTTATCACAGCAGAGCCCTGCAGTTGGTACAATTTTTTCCAATATATACCAACGTATATCATCTGGAGAATGTTGTTTTTCCAGATAATGACTTACTAGTGGTGCAGCCATTTTTTGTGTGCGGATTGCCGATCTATGTTCGGTTAATCTAGTATTCATAGATCGCGAAGTCTCACCCACGTATGCTTTTTCGCATGGGCACAGAAGTATGTAAATCAAATTTTTGCTTTTGCAGTTTGTCATCCCTTTATTTTGAATGGTAATTCCATGATGGCTAAATGATTCATTTTCTATGGCCAAGGGACATGATTTACATGTTCCGCATTTGTAGTTACCATGAATAGGCTGTAGGTCTCTAATGTTCAACTGAAGAGGTGGTTTTGTTTTAGGCATACGTGACCTTACTATTAGGTCTTTCAGATTTTTATTTTTTCGATAGGCAAACATAGGTTTTTGTATTGCCTCAGTAGATGGTTTATTGATGTTTAACAAGTGCCAGTGTGAACAGACAATCTGTCTGATTCTGTCATTAAGAATCGAATGTCTGGTGACAAATACCAGATTTTGTTCAGAAGTGTTGGAATTGCCTGACAGTAGGTGTTGCCTGTCGTAAAAGCGGGCTCGTTTGTATGCATCCCGAATGATACGATGAGGATATCCACGATTCTTGAATTTGATCTTCATATCTTCTGCTCTTAGGTCGTAATCACTGAGTTTGGTGCAATTACGACGTAATCGCAGAAATTGTCCAAAAGGGATTGCATTTTTTTGGTTTGTGGGATGAAAACTAGAGTGGTGCAAGATGGTATTGCGTGCAGTGGGTTTAGTATATAAATCCACATATAATTGCATTCCCTCATGTTTGATCATAATGTCGAGGAACTCGATCTGATCGTTGCTGACATGTGATGTAAATCGAAGATTTTCATCACAGAGGTTTAGCCATTGTATAAATTCAGACAGAATTTGAAGATCATCATTCCATATAAAGACGATATCGTCAATATAACGTGACCAACAAAGGACAGTCTCGAAAAAGGGGGCCTCCTCTTTGAAAATGTACTGGTATTCAAAGTGAGCTACATAAATGTTCGCTATAGTAGGAGCACAGGACGCTCCCATGCTTACCCCTTTTACTTGTTTGTATAGGTCATTTCTGAATTCAAAAATATTTTCTTTAAGGATAATCGCTAAGCAATCAACAATGAACTTGCTATTGCAATCAACTTGGTAGGTTTCAATGAACCAGGTTACTGCATTAATAGCACCTTCATATGGAATGTTGGAATAAAGATTTTCAACATCCAATGTTACTAGCCATTGGGTCTGTACATTATAAGGGGTGCCTTCTAAGAGGTTGATTAGCTGACTGGTATCTTTGATGTAACCTGGTATTAGCTGGACGTAAGGGCGCAAAATTGCGTCTAGGTATTTCGATATGGGCTCAGTAACAGAGCCAATAGTGTTGACAATAGGTCTAAGTGGGGGATTGCCTATATCTTTATGTACTTTGGGGGTACCATAGATGCATGCTAATTTTGGTGAATCTAGATTAAGGTATTCATATTCTTTGCGACAAATGATGTCATCATTATAGGCTTTGTAAGTGAGTTTTTCAATTTTAGATTTAGTTGCATTAGTTGTATTCTTAGTAATTTTTACATAGAACCTGTTGTCATTAAGCATGTTTTCCATTTTTTCAATGTAGTTATTTGTATCAAGGATCGCTATTCCGCCCCCTTTATCACAACATTTAACAGTCAGTTTAGTGTTGTTTTTCAAACATTCGATAGCTTGATACTCATCTAAGGGAACGTTGAAAGGTGTTCTGGGTACATATTTAGTGGCCTGTATGAAGTTGTTATATACTACTTTTTCAAATATGGCCACTTCAGGTGGTATTTGATCCAAGGTTGGAGTAAATATCGATTTGGGAGCTAGTCCTGATTTGTTAATTTCATTGTCATTGCTTTGATTATTCTGAAAGAAAAATTTCAATCTTACTTTTTGAAGAAATGTCATAAGATCTGCGAAAAGTTCAAACTTGTTTATGCCAGCATGAGGGACAAAGGAGAGTCCCTTCGATAGTAAAGACATTGTGGATTGATTAAGACTAGTTTTGCTTAAATTGAAGATTGGTATGGTATCTATTGTCTCCAATATTTGGCATTCCTTGTTTCCAGGTATTGATTGGAGTTCCCTTGAGGTGCCTGGAATTGCTGGGGATATGGAGCTTGTTGTTGGTATTGGTTGGGATTCCCTTGGGGTCGCTGGTATTGTTGGGGGTATGAGACTTGTTGTTGGTATTGTACAGGTTGTGGAAATTGTTGATGCTGGTATTGGTGTTGGTTGTATCCTTGGTATCTGGGCCTCCAGTTCGTTCTGTAATTGTTGCATGAAGAAATCACTAAAAAAATAGCAATTTCTTAAAATTCCTTAATTCCGACTCGCAAATTGCGAGTCGCAGTTAAGGAATACCTCCCCATTCATTCCTATGGACCTAGAGGCCCATAGGAATGAATGAGAAGACATTCTCAATTTGCAAATCGCAATTAGCGAATCGCAAATTGAGAATGCGATATCAAGGGTGCAGGGGTGTCCAAAGGACACCCTGTTGCACCCCTGAAATTGATCTGTGCACATATGTTGCGCACACACATGCCCTTAGGCCATGTGTGTGCGCAATATGAAACTTTGAAAAATGCACTTTAGTGCATTTTTCAAAGTTTTTGCAAATTACCATGAAGTTCAACTTCATGGTAATTTGCGAGCCCTATTAGCGAATTTGCTATTTTTCAAACTTTAATGCATTGCATTTAAGGAATCTCAATTTGAGATTCCTTAAATGCAAGTAATCGCAATTTTGCGATTTCTTAATTTGCGATTTTTGCATTTCGGATGATGCATCCCAAATGCAAAAATACCGCTCGCAAAGGGGCAGATTCTGAGAATCTGCCCCTTTGCGAGCGGATTTTACCTTGATGCATCTATGCCATAGTCTTTGTCAGGAGGATGAGCAGTTCGATCACCTCCAAAAGTATAACATTAATCTAGTGTCTCTCATGAGACAGAATTGTGAATTACACATTATGAACAGTGATTTGCAATTTCTTTGGTGATTCAGCGGGAGTCATAATTTTTGGTAAGCAGATTTGTAGTCAAATCCCCTTCCATTAGATAACATCACTCTTTGTTTCCTTTGAGGGAGGACGAAGACCTTTATAGCTTGTGAACTTTTTAAAATGAACAGCACCCGAATCATATACATTGTATTGATCAGGTGCAGCAATTAATGTGTTTATTGCTCTGGTAAATTTTTACAATGGATCACTTACTATTTATTCTACATTTTTAACATGTTATTAGACTGTTGTTCTTCTAAGTAAGTGCATCTTTTTAGAGCGTTACGTCCTAATTTGCATTTTAAAAATTGTGTTATGCTGTATCTAAGCTGAACCTTTCCTCCTCTTTCTTGAGCTAAGCCCGGGCTGCTCATCCAAGCTACCTCAGAGAACCAGTCAGATTTCGTAGCAAACTTTACATTGCAGAACAATTAACCAGCATCCTCATCAGTAGCAATGGCATACGGTGTCAATTTTGATAGCACTTGGCGGTCCTTGCAACTAAACCAAAGTGCATCCATCTAAAACGAAATCAAGGTTTACATTTGTTTGACTCTTTGTAAAGTATTTCTTGATTATACGCATAGAATAAATGTAACATTTCAAATACATTTAGTCTTAACGGTGGCTAGTATTCAATTATTGGTTGGAGATAATTGTTTTTACACTAATTTTACATTGTTTAATTTACTGATGTCAATGCAAAAGCACACCTGCCGACAGAGTTTGCTGGCCATACATTGATGAGACAGCAATTAGTTGTTTCGAGTGAACTTTATAATCATGCCCAGCTTATTTATAAATTCTTCCTTTATGGCACCCCAGCTTTCAATATTTTGTATACACCATAAACATTATTTTTATTATGCTAGATGGTATAACTTCCCGTGACAACCCTCAAGGCTGAGCGCCTGGGCGAACATTAGAAGAATGACAAAAAGAATCGCTGAGAAGGAACTAATGGACTGACATTGGGGTCAGGAAAAAGATACTGAAGAAACAGGAACGTTTAGTGTGACTGACAAGTGAAGTTACACTGAAGGGTAGAGCCTTCCCAAAAAGCAAAACGCAGAAATATCAGATCTGACTCTGAGAGCTGTGGCGCTTTTAAAGCTTTTAAGGGTTTGTTTTTGCGAACTGGAAGTGCATGTTCTATACTTAGTGCAATAACTTAAGTCAAACAGTTTGATGCCTCAGCTTATGGAAATAGTAGCATGACCAAAAAAATCATTGTTTACCTATATAAAGACTGGTGGCATCCGGCACCGATCCGGGTCCGAGATGGCCGGCCTTTATTTTACCCCTGCAAGAAGTGGGGCGACGCTCCTCAGCTAAAGACAACAAACAAAAAAGAAAACTGCCCTTCTGGGACTTTAGCACCAACGGTAGTACTTCAAACCTAATCGAAGAGAATGCTGGATGTACAAAAACTATTGGTAAACAACAGAAGGCTGAAACACCTTCTTGTAATGACACAAATCAACTTTGTGTTTTAACACCTATTTTCAGACACTACAAAAAATATGGAAGCAATACTGGTGCATTTCTGAATGTCATGGTGGTAACAAGTCCATTAAGGCACTATCTTCTGCCCCCTCCACCTCAATATGGGTCAACGGAGCTCAGTCATCTTACTTTCCTTTGCACCGGGGTACCAGACAAGGTTGTCTCTTGTCCCCCTCCTTTTTATTTTAGCTTTGGAACCTTTCCTGGAAAAAATTCGGTGCTCTCCATCCTACTCTGGTGTGGTTTACAAATCAGTTAACATTAATTTCAAGGCTTATGCTGATGATATTTTACTTTATATATCGAATCCCGGCACTTCCTTACCTACTCTATTCTCTTTACTTGCCGATTATTCTTCTGTTTCCGGTTATAAGTTGAATATAGATAAATCTGAAGTTCTGCCCCTTAACAAATACTGTCTTCCACATATGTTTCAGGGTTCTGGTTTTGAATGGAATTCTAAAAGTATCAAATGCTTAGGTATCTTATACTCTGCTTCTATTAAAGATACTATCAGGATTAATCATAAGGATATTCTCTCCAAGCTCTCCTCTTTGATAGACCGATGGTCTCCCCTATTTCTATCTTGGTGGGGACGATTAGCGACTATTAAGATGATGCTTCTCCCCATTATTAATTTCTATTTGTCTATGTTGTCCATTTCCCTCCCAGCTTATTTCTTTACCCAGATTAATCGCGTTCTTGTTCGCTTCCTCTGGAATAACCGTAAACCCAGGATATCTTTATCTCGTCTTCAACAGCCCAAAAACTCTGGAGGCGTTAATTTTCCGAATCTCGTTCGTTTTCATTCCTCTTTCACATTAAAACAAATTTGGCCATTTCTTGCAGATCCACCCTCTTCCTCATGCACTGCTTGGAGTGCTTTAGAATTTGCTCAACTCACACCCTTCTCCTATCGGGCTGCTATCCTCTTATCTCAACCCCCGAAACGTTTCTTTCACCTACTTATAAGCACTCCAGGGCCCTCTCTCTCTCCTTATTTCGATCCTCTTATTCGCAACAGTATCTACACTCTCTTACCCCTTTATGGTATAATCACTCGTTGAAGATCAAAAACAAAGCTCTTTTCTGGAAAGAGTGGATTGACAAAGGTATTATTCATGAGAGCCAACTTTTTGTGAATGGCTCTCTGGTGGATTTCCCAACCTTTTGTTCCTCCGCTCAATTGTCCATTAGGCATTCTTCTCAGTTCGGAAAGTTCTCCACTGCCTTCTCTGCCCTTCAATCCCACCATAACACTTTATCTGATACTGTCCCACCTGATGCTACTGTACTAGACTTTGATACCCCACACAAAGCTGCTCTTATTTATAAGATTCTCTCACGCCCTCCTCTTGTCCGTCCCAAATCCAAAACTGAGCTTGCATGGGAAAAGGATCTGGTACAGGATTTTTCTTTGCAGGTTTGGGAGTCTATTTGGTCTAAACTCCACACTGTATCTCGCTCGGCTAGCACCACTCAAACCATGTATTTTTTTTATAATCGCCTTTTCCTTACACCCTCTGATCTTTTCAAATTTAAATGCCTAGACTCCAGTCAATGTTGGCCCTGCCCTCACCCTGATAGCAATTTGCTTCATATGTTTTTCCTTTGTCCCTTGGTTAAATCCCTTTGGCGACTTATATGGTGCAAGCTGAACAAGATTTTATGTTCTAGTCATACTTTTGAAGTTGTTCACATATTTTTGGGAGGTTCTTCTCCCATTTGAACTGTTTCTCATACTGTTCGTCAATTCATAGATTTGTTTATAGCGATTTCTTTGCAGATTATCACTTCGAACTGGAAAGATACTTCTAAAATCTCTTATGCTGCATGGTGGAACTTACTCTGTCATCATAGACTTGATCGTGCCCATGCTACGAATACCCCTCTTCTAATTAAAAGAGATTTGTTATGGTTGCCTTTAACTATTTTTTTCCCCAGACATGCACCGTAACATGCCCCTGTCTCTCCTCCTTTCTTTCTCTTTCTCTCTCCTTCCTACTTTTTCCTTTTTCCATTTCTGCTTCTTTCACGCTTTCTTAACCTGTTCTCTCCCCTTCTTTCTTCCTTTTTCCTCTTTTTCCTTTCCTATACCTCATAAAATCTAAAAAAGGCATTTTCTCTTAGTATATTCATTATGTTTTCCTTTTTGGGATTTGTTTGTATCTCACATGCAGATTGAAGTTATCTCACTCCTTTATCTTTTATCTTTGCTTGTGTTTTGTAGTGATGTTTTTATATGGTATATTTAACTCAATAAAGCTTGCTAAACTCAAAAAAGGCACTCTCAAATGCTGCATTTCACACATCACAGAAGGAGCAAGTTTCAACGTTTTTATTCAACAAAGACAATTCTTTAGCCAAACAATCTGAACGAGTGCCAGAGCGTTTAGGAGCATCGTCAAGGAAATAATTTACATTTGGCAAAAAAATTGACAGTTCAGTTTTGAGTTCACCTGGTTCTTACCCTGCAGCTGATTTCATGTTCTCATGTCGGGGGCAAGCTGAACCAGTCACTCCATAGTTTTTAATCAAAGTCCCAGGATCTCAAGACAAGAATGAAACTGTGGCTCAAGATCTACACAGAACTGAAGAAAGTGAGGGGCCACAAAGTAGTAGTGAATGTAGTAGCAAATAATATGATTCATACTCAGAGTGAAACCATTTGTTTTATTAAAGAAATAAAAAAATTAATGAGGAAGGAGTGTGCTACCTTCAGTTCAAGCCCATGGGGAATAAAAAGTTGTTGGTGTGGGCAGATACACATCCATGCAATGGTCAATTAAAGGGTTTGGTCCAGCCTTCAATTACCTGCTCTAGAACAGGGAAAACAAATGATTGTTCGTTGTTCCAAACCCTCCCACTTAAAAAAAGAATCCCAAGCTGCGGCTGCTATGTTGATAAGAGTGAAAATGAGGGACGTTGCTCCTGATCCGTACACCATTTTAATCAAGGAAAGGAGGAATGGGGATCTCAGTCAAAAGCTTCAAGGAATTTACTTTTACTTTTTTAGTCACTTTTATTGTATGATTACCTAAAATCATTTACAGTTGCAATACATATTACTAAAAATGATGGGTTAATAAAATAACATCTAAAAAGGGTTTTAAAAACTGCTAATAACATTTACATTCATCAAACAGTGCAATGATTTTAGTGCATCTAATAGATAAGGCATAGTGCAAGGTGATGCAGTGGTGGTATTAAATGTGTGATATACAGCATAGAGCGGTAATTAGTACATCTTAGCTGTAAGGCTTAGTGCAGGATTACTAATGGCGTGCTGTGCCGTAATGTTAATGCACACTGGCACTTAGCATATAGTTAGTTTATTATTCTGCAGTTGTTGTTTTTTTTTTTGTTTGTTCTTGTACTTGGCATAAAGTCTTTCCAGCTGCAGCAAAGAACTTCCCAGCCCGTGCAAGCTCCATTGGTACTGTTGTGGTATAAATAAATGTTAAGGCCTCCTTGCATGTTCTTACTTTGTTTTGGATGAACATTGGGGCATATTACCAACAACTAGCGATAATTATCGCTATGTTGGTTTAGCAGAGATATTTTTATCGCCTAGCTGCGGCGATTTTTATCGCTTAGGAACCTTGCTATTATCAAGGTTTATCTCCTAAGCGATAAAAATCGGCCGAAATGCATGAATATCGCTGAAAAGTCAGCGATATTCATGCATTACCGAGCTAATGCTCTTAGCCATGTTATCCACCTACCATTGGATAACATGGCTAAGAACTGCTCAGGGGCAGGTGTTAGCTTTATCTCCAAAAGTTGGTAATAGGAGATAGCGATGTTAGCAACGGTTTCCAGTCGCTAACATCTTGGCACGCCCACTTTGCATGTCATTAGTGATAAATATCACTGACATGCAAAGCGGGGCCCAAGATGGTCGCTATCTCCTACTAGCTGTCGCTAACTGGTGTTAGCGACAGCTAGGTAATAGGGACATAATTTTATCTCCGCTTTCTTGGCTTTTAAAGCCAAAAAAACGGAGATAAACCCCCTTGATAATATGCCCCATTGTTCTTAGGTATAAGCGCCTTGGGTTTAACAAAGCTGGAGAGCAACAGGTCACATGCTCTGCAGAGTTGTATGGTATTGACATAAGCTACATCTGCAGTTTCCAGCTGGTGTAGTTTTCCAGTGTGCCCTGTAGACCTGTGTAGGTAAAGTTAGAAGCCTGTTCTTCAGAACATTTTGAAGAGTATGTCTGCCCAGACCAGCTTTCAGGAATTGTTGGCATTGGGTAGCTTCATGTGAGTGCACAAGACCCTTAGTGCCTCGGATGGCTCTGATCCTTTCGATGTCCTGATATCTCGAAAAGATATTTCCCTGCTTTTTAGCAGGTTCTTTAAACTGGCCGGTATCAATTGATTGACCGCTGTGAGATCAGCTGTCAGGCCCAGTATTCTATTGGCTGACATGAGGTACCTTGCCGACCGACTAGTCTTGTCCATGAAGACTGTTTGAAGTGCTTCCCTCAAAGTGCCTGGGCTTGCCTTAATCACATGATGATGCAGTTTCACTATATCTTTTTTGCATTCTATGTCCATTGCGGTTAAATTGAACTCACGTCCAATCAGTGTGCACCTTGTTGAGAGTGGTAACCTAAAAACCTTTCTGAAGGCCATAATGTGCAAATGCTCCAACTTGTCGGACAATAGGCCCGGAAAGCAAGATGGCCATAGCTTATTGTTGGAACTAGTTTGGCTTGCATTACTCTTCGTATGCCCTCCGTTGAATGGCTCACAATCTTCTTATGTAATCTGCATAGGGCATGTGGGACCTTGGCCGCTTTTGCCTACAGTGTTTTGGCCTGTAGTGTTGTTCTGCCAGTATCTGAGAATTGTACTCCCACTGTTCGGAACACCTTTAGATTCATGATTTAATTTCAGCTCTTTCATGCCCTCTTTGGCCAGGTCACTAACAGTGCACATGCACATTCGTCCAAATTGTAAATGTGTTTACATCTAATATTCAGGGATAGTGACCTGTGTTTTCGATATTGTAACGCCGTAGCTCACTATTATTACTACACATAATCTCTGTTACGCCCTCCCATTTCGCATATAGAAGGCCTGGATTTGATATAAAAGAAATTATTTAATGGATGTTGCATGAAACAACATTTCTCTGCAAAATATCTGTATTAGGCTCTCACACATAACACACATTACAAATAAATGAAAGGAAAAGGTTAATTGAAACTATCTGTTTAAAAATTATTGAAGGCCATCAGGGCAAGACTCTCTGCAGAACAGAGGTGGTTCAACCAGGGAGATCCCTGAAAGGCTGGGGTCCTAGGCCCATGTTTTGGATAGTCTGCCTGAAAACGCATCAGGGCTCGGAGCGTTCGCTGAAACATGAGCACATGCCTGTTTTTGCCAGTAGAGGGTTCTCAAGCGCTTCTACGAATACATCAATTTCAATGAAGTGAAGTACCCTCTGTGGCGTGTCAAAACACAGGAAATGATTTTGATTCATCACCCCCATATGTATACTCAACTGGCCTTCCTGCCCACTTTTATTTTTCAGTGTTGGTTGAGCATTTTTGAGGACGTCTTTCGTTTATATGTCAATGTCATATTTACATTGCCCTCAGATAATGACATGGTTCTAGCCTTTTGTTTAGGGTCATAGTTCACTGACATGCCCCCACTCACAGTTTGCTGATGACATACCCTCTCAGAAGTTATAACATGGGGCCCTTTTCAATGCGGTTTGTGCAACTTGTGCATGCTAAAGTGTAGTGTTTGATCCTGTTTTGTTTCTTTTTCTAAATTGAGAAAAGAAACGTGTTTAAAAAAAGTCAAAGTAGGTATAAATTCGCAACCTGAGCATACTGTAGTTTCGTACTGCCTTGTACAGTCCGAGCAGCCCACACAGTTCCAGCCTGGTCTCTGGGCAGTCCCAGTGGGCCCGCCCTAAATGTCCACATAGCAAAGCTGAACAATTTTGCGGCTGTCATAATATTTTTCTAATTGTCTCGCTATGGCCCGGAGGTAGGGTCAGCTGTATATAACGTGTTTCTATTATATCGGCTACTTTTGGGTGATACCTAGGCTGTGATGCAGGCTCTCATCAGTGGTGTGTGTGTGATTGGTGTGAGTGAGTAGATTATTGATAGTCAGTGCAAGCTGCGGGTGAAGCTGAAGTGAAACAATATGGTCTCGAAGTTTGAGGAAATGGCACTCTCGGAGGAGTTGGATGCCATGCTCAGAGAACAATGATTGATAAATAAATATAGTTTGATGTGAAAAGGAGAAACACAGTATCAAGAAGCATTTTTTGATTTATGGTCAAATGCCGCACCGTGTTGTTTCTTTTTTTTTATTTCAAAATATTTTATTGAAAATAAATTTTACATATACAAAAACAAAAACGGGGACAGTCCCAATATACGATGTCTTCTTCAAAGAAGAGCCAATGTACGGTTTTGCAATTTCATTTTTTATTTTCATTTATTTGACGTTTTATATAGCGTGGATTACATCAAGATGACGTCAAAGTACTTTACCCTAAAGTAAAGCCAGAGAATACGGATAAACAACCAATTTTAGCATACATAGGAAAAACAAAGTAGTGATTCATTTTTATATCAATCCAAAGGTGCAAATGTCACAGAAAGTGCTCCCATTTGTCAAATCGGCCACTCAATGAATTGTGTCCCACAATATCACCAAATCTAAGCAATTAAAACTATATTGAACTCAGCGTGGTTTATGTACAATTATTAAAATCCATCAAATAATTGAACTTTATTAGGACTCAGTTTTCAAAAGTAATTTACTCCACCTGGATGTAGAATAGGAGTGCCAGGGTACCCGTAGAATGATAGTGCGTTTTATAAATGTCGATAACATTAACATAAAGAACCCCTACAATTCTTCCTTAATTGACACTCAGTTCGTTGAACTGGACCTTTGTGTAAGGAACCAATTCATTTTGTTATTAAGTGAGCTTTCCATGTATAGCCATCATGTTTCAACCTCAGTAGTGTTAATTTGTGCAAGGTCTTCACCAGGACAAGGGGTGATCCTCAGCACTGGCTAGTGCCCTCTCTCTCTAGTAAATAGTCACATATAATTTTGACAGTGTATTAGTACTCTAATGGCAAGAATGGCCATCTTTTAAAAAAGAGTCATTACTTCTAATTGACATACTGCTTGGTGTCCTATTGTGTATGTTGTTTGTGTTTTTCTAACTGAAAACAGTAAGGCCTGTTATTGAGATTATTTAGTATAATTGAATTACAGTTTGTTAGTGAAAGAAAAGGTTTGCAGCTCACGTTTTCAATGCACGTTGTAGCATTCTACTGTGTTTACAGTTCCTAGTTCAAGTGCCTTTATTTTCTGTGGGAAAGTTTATTTAAAGCTATTTTTTTGTAGCCATCCTTTCTGTTTACAAAGAATCTGTGTTTTATATCTGTCTTACCTCTGACTAGCTGTGCGTCAGCGTGTTTTAATGCTCCCCTTTCGTTGCCTGTTTTCTCAATCTTGGGATCCTAGTGTTGTCAATCATTCCTTCCACTGATTGTTCCAGTGCTCTAAACATTACGGTGTTCTCCTTAACATGCTGGGCTGTGTCTCCTGCACCCCGTCTTGTGTGGGAACATGCCGTAGAGCTGACGTAAAAAGTACAGGAGCAACACGTAGACCCAGGAAGGACAGGGCAGCTCGAATTTAGAACAAGTGTCCCTCTAGGTATTATTTAACACAATCTATTTTTAAAACAATTAGGATTGTCAAGTAACTGGGTGAGCTCTTGTAGGGACGTCTCTCACGTCTGCAGATAGATAATCTTATTCGCTTAAGAGAATGTGTAATAAGTCCAATGGGCTACAGGTGTACTTTAAAGATGTATGCTTACAATACCAGCAAATACTAGCATACTACAGAATGTTGCATTCAAAACCACCACTTTCTCTTCTGCAGCCCACAGTCCCACATCGGTCACCTGCACCAAGCTGGTAAACAAAGAACAACGTCATAGTGCCCCGCGGTGTATTGAAATCCTACGTTTTACCAGCGGAACGCGAGGTCTGAAAAGTTTCTGTTTTATTTCTGGGAGCCTGATACCAACAGGCAGTCGTTGGGAGAGGCCTATAACCACCCCTATACGGCTGCTGTATTCTATGTTGAAACCCCCTCGCAATATCTACTCAATCCGGGACGTTTCCACACCATATGGAAAAAGCCAGCATCAGATATACGGCACCTCCGGGTGGCCCTCCAAAGATGCTGGGAATCTGGTGGGGTGAGATGTTTGCGGCGGAGATAGTGAAATTGTATCAATTTATATTTACTATTCCTGGAGATGCGTGCCACTTGGGTTGGCACTTTCTCCCATTCCACATCGTCAGACCCCCTTCCCAAGGCCTCTTCCTATCACGTGGGTATCTTTGTCAGTGGTCTGTCCAAGACAGATGCTAGTCGATACCACTATCTCTCGTACCCATGTCAAGAGGGTTTGCAGCACTTCTTCTATCGGTGGCTGCACAGGTGACGGCGCACTTTACAAACACACAGAACAACATGACATGCGCCCAGAGCCCCACAGCTGTGGCTGCACAGGTGAGGGCACTCTTTACAAACACACAGAACAACATGACTGTTGTGTCTTCCTCGTAATAATGACAGACTACTTCTTTACATATCTAGGAGCTTTATTCAACAGGTGCTCTCAGGTCCCCGTCCCTACTCTAACTGACTAGCCCAACCCCTGGATCCTCCTCTTCCCCCCAGCCCACTAACTCCGCCCACCCAACTACTAGACCGCTTACAATCCCACAATGACATGCCCCCAGAGCCCCACAGCTGTGGCTGCACAGGTGAGGGCACACTTTACAAACACACAGAACAACATGACATGCGCCCAGAGCCCCACAGCTTTGGCTGCACAGGTGAGGGCGCTCTTTACAAACATACAGAACAACATGACATGCGCCCAGAGCCCCACAGCTGTGGCTGCACAGGTGAGGGCGCTCTATACAAACACACAGAACAACATGACATGCCCCCAGAGCCCTACAGCTGTGGCTGCACAGGTGAGGGCGCTCTTTACAAACACACAGAACAACATGACATGCGCCCAGAGCCCCGCAGCTGTGGCTGCACAGGTGAGGGCGCTCTATACAAACACACAGAACAACATGACATGCCACCAGAGCCCTACAGCTGTGGCTGCACAGGTGAGGGCGCTCTTTACAAGCACACAGAACAACATGACATGCGCCGAGAGCCCCACAGCTGTGGCTGCACAGGTGAGGGCGCTCTTTACAAACACACAGAACAACATGACATGCGCCCAGAGCCCCACAGCTATGGCTGCACAGGTGAGGGCGCACTTTACAAACACACCAAACAACATGACATGCGCCCAGAGCCCCACAGCTGTGGCTGCACAGGTGAGGGCGCTCTTTACGAACACACAGACCAACATGACATGCCCCCAGAGAAATGGGAATTCCTGGTTGGCTAAGACTTGCGCCAAAGCCAGGCAGAAACCACCATTCTATGTCAGGGCAAGGAAGTCACCCACCAAGATAACCCCTGCTCACCCTCTTGGTAGCTTGGCACGAGCAGTCAGGATTATCTCAGAGGCGATGTGTAAAGCGTTTACGCATGCACCCAGCAACATCACCCAAGGCCCACCACAAAGGAAACTCCACACAAGGTTATATATAAAAATAGCCTTTGTAATATACCAAACACATTAGATAATAAACACACACTTTACAATGTGCCATAGGCACGGGCAGAATTTACAGGGGATTATGTACATGGGACAGAGCCACGTGGGCCACTGTCAGGAATAAGCACTTGGTAGATCTAGCACTTTGTAGAACATCGAATACTTGTATGAATAACACTTAGCACATAGCACATATAATAACTGTAGCGCCAAATAACAAGGGTAGAACACAACCAGTAACCACTGGTAAAAGGTAAGTACCACCTACGCAACCCTAACCACCTTAGGCATGTATCACGCGGGGTACCATGAACGTACTAGTATCACCTATATTAGGAAAACACCCTCCTAAGCAGAAAAATACATTTAGGGGTATAGCCATAAAAGCATTGCATGAATCTCATTAGGCAAGTATCACATTTGCGCAAAAGTGAAATAAAGCATCAACATGTACCCCTCGCAAGGACACAACACATGAAACTGTCCCTAGGCCAACTTGGCCTCTCAGGGGCTGAAAGGCCCTGCGTCCAGCAAAGTCAGGGCAGGCTGCAAGGGCAGCCAACAGAACTGGGCCAGAGGGACAAGCCTAAACGTAGCAGCTGCCCACTAAGTGCTGGGCAGCTGGGGATCTGAGCCTGGCATCAGCGTGCCTCCTGGCTCTTCTTCTGGGCTCTAATTAGCAAATGCCCCCTTCAGCGTTGGGGCCTCGTGGGCTCGAAAGAACTGTGTGCCTGGAAGCCTCGTGGCTCTAAATAAACAAATGCCCTCACGTTGGGGCCGCTCTACCACCAAAACCGCCCCCAGATTATGTGGGAGTCCCGCTCGGTGGACTCAAAGAACAATGGGCCCCAGAGCTCTCGTGGGCTCGGACAGAAAAATGCCCCAGTCCATGGAGCCTCTCGGGGCTCTGAAGATAATGGAGGCTGTGTGGGAGCCCTCAGGCTCTAGAAATAACAATGCCAGAACGTTGGGGCGGACTGGTGCCCAGGAACCAATTCTGCCCATTGTTGGAGCGGCCCACTGCCAGACGGGGCCGCTCTGAAGGGCAAATAGATGTGTGCCTCGATCAGGCACACCACCTGATCTCGCTGCGCAGCCCCCCCAGCCCTGTTCACTCACCGGGCTTCCAGGGGCTGCTCGGGCCAGACCTGCACTGGGACTCCTCAGCTGCACCCCGGGGCTGTCCCTCGCTCTTGGGAGCCCCAGGGGAGGGACGTCGGCTTTTGGCTTTTTCTGTGGGCAGCGCGGGGCTCTTCTTCCAACACCGGAGCCCCGCCTGCACCTCCAGCCGCTTCTCCTTTCCTCATGCTGCGGCTGCGAGGGCGGGATTTCTGGCCCCTTCTTCCGGGGCGCAGCTTCCAGGTCGCCCGCCACTAACCAGGCAACAGTGCCTGCCTTGAGGGTTGCGCCGATTGCGGCCCGGGAGGAACTTTGAAGAGCGGCTCGGGCCGCAGCGGTTGCCCTGTTGGCGTGGCAAGGTGCGGTGTGGGCACCCAAGTTAAGAACAGGTCCGTGGCGGGGTGGGCACCCGCTAGGGGTTCCTAAACAAAAACGATCACAAGGTCAAGTCGCAGGGTAGGCACCTGCGCAATTAAAAAATCCCACCATAAGCGGGGTAGGCACCCTCAAGAATGCAAAAGTCCCCGGCGAGGTGGGCAACCGTCAGGGGTCAAGGTACAGTGGCAGGGGGCTCCCCACGCAGTGCAGCTTCGTGCTGCAGGCCCCCAACAGCACTCCTTGGCACAATAAAGTGCTTTTCCAGCCAGGGAAATGAGAAGCCCTCTCAAGGAGGAGAGCTATAGCCCCCCAGGTGCTGGAGGCCCAAAAGTCCAGGGAAAGTCTTTTAGAAGGTAGGGGGGGGCAAAGGCTGGGCCCAGGGGCCAGATCACAGGGCCCTCAGGCAGGGAGGCAGCACCCAGGGGGAGTCCTCCTGGCGCCAGCAGCAGCAGGCCCCCTCCAAGGTAGGATCAGGAAGAGAGAACCTTTTTCAAGGGGTCACAGCCCCTTTTTATATATACAATTCCTTTGTCTGTGTCTGCAGGGTGGGGGGAAAACCAGACACAGCTGGTTTTGGAGCACTCTGTTGTGCTCAGCCCCTCTCACCATTCACTGGCCAGGCTAGGGTCATCAGTCGCACCACAGGGGGCGGAGCCAGCATTTGGTGGAAAAAGCCCAGCCCTATTCAGGTCCCAGGTGCACTCCTCCCCCACATCAATCATGCAGATCTCTCCACTCACCACCGGAGCAGACCCATCCTGACTCCTGGAGCCAGGCTCACCAGCCAGCTCCAGCCAATCACAAGCCAGACAGCCAATTCACATAAATTACACAGAAGTGCCAACTTCTAGAAAAGGCACTTCCACACTAGACACAATAACGCCACACACATCATCGCGCAGCATTTAATCACACGAGTCCGCACATACCAAACTCGACCCTGCACTCCCCACACATCAGGAACTAACATGGACACATATATTCCCCATGCATTCCTATGGGAGGGCAGGCCAACCTCACCACATGCACTCAGAGTGTGCACACACTTTACACGGGGACACAGTGAAAGTGCGCAGAAGCCAAAAACAACCAACTCTAAGTCACAATTAAAAGCAAAAAGTTCAGGGGTGATCCTGCCAGAAGGGCCAAGTCCAACACAACCCCCTTCCAGCCAAAATGCAGGGTAGACCAATCACCACCGTTATTGGCTTCCCTGCTTTGGGCGATAGAACACGGACGCGGGCCCGCAACTGTAGGGACAACCTCCTGTTCCACGCCATGGTGAACCCATGGGGCTCCTAAAAAAACGGTCTGGAACTACTGGGCTACCCCACTGGTACTCCCAAGCTGTCCGCGGCCAGGACCAGGCCCTGGGCCACCCAGGTGCCACTGGTCCTTGCCTATTCACAGAGTGGGGGGTAGGAACCCCTGGTACATAGTAGCCGTTCTCCACTCTTCCTATCTGTGGGACAGGGCTAGACTGCCACTGGTTCTCCAGCCTAGGGTCTACACCCTCAGGCGGACCAGGAGTCACAGGGGAGGCTCTCCTCCCCCTACCTCTCCTTCTAGGGTTCCTCCTCCTCCTGAGAGGGGTACCCTTAGAACACCACTCTCCCAACCTAGGGTTTTACCCCTCAGGTTGCACCCGGGTCAGAGGCGGGCTCTCCCACCCTCTGCACCCCCTTCCAGAGTTCTGCACCCTCCCAACTGGAGTGGTACCCCTGGAAGATGAACCGGTCAGGACACTGGTTACAGACGTCCTTCCCTCCAGGTCAGGCAGATCCTGAACCTGGTCTCCCAACCTCTGGTCTAAAACCTTTGGTGGAATACTTGCCTGGCACTCCAGGACTTCTGGGGACTGACACACCATCCCCCTGAGGCTAACAAATGACTCATATGTTGTGTGACTGTCTGTGTGGCGCATATATCCTGTCCCCTGTCCATCTGACAGTGTGTGAAGACCCCCCAGAACAGAAGTGGTGTCTCCCAGGTCCCCCCAAGGGAATCTAGCCCAACTGGCTAGTCCCTGGTCCACTGGTACTTCCACTGGGGAACTCATCCCCCAATCACTCCTCACTTCGGACTCCTGTGCCCTCCCAACTGGAGTAGCACTGCCGGACACTAGAACCACTGGAGCTCTATTTACAGACGCTCCAGGTCCTCTATACACTAGGAGATCCTCCTCAAATGGGCTAACAGGACAGCTTAGGTCCCCAACCTGGTGTTCCCTAAAGAAACCATCCAGGCTCTGAGACAGGGCTTCGGGCGTTTGGGTACTCTTGGTCACCCACTCAATCCCGTTCCACTGACAAGGGTCATAAGGCCCTACACCCCCCTCACTATACTGGGACCTAGCTGGGCTACTCTGAACCTCTTTCACCACTCTGGGCTGAAAGATACCTGAACCACTACTTTTGGAATCACTCACCAAGGACTCTTCAGAACCTCTGGCCCTTTCCCAGCGGTCTGCTTCATCTGCAAGCTCAAATGCCTCAGATAATCCACACCCCAACAGGTGTTAGCGCAACCCCGGCAAACAACAACTGAGCAGCTGTTCTTTGAGAACCAGATCACACAGTTTGTCAAAATCAGATTCTGTGGGAACTCTTATCCAATCAAACAGTGCATCTTCACAGGACTTCCTGCACTGAAGTCTATATCGCTGCCACCACTGGACTCAACCCTCCCTGGGGAGTCCAGAAAACTACAGCTGCGCGTGGGGGATAGTCTACCCTCCAGAGCTAATTTCTCTCTGGTGAAGGCCCTCTCAGCCTCCTCTATCCTCTCCTGCACTAAAACCCTCTCAGTCTCTAGCTTTTGTTGTTCAAGGCCCAACGCCTTAAGACTCAACTCCTGAGCCCATAATGCCATTTTCTCCTCTAAGGCTAACTTCCTAATCTCCATATGCTCATAGCTCTCCTTCTGGAGTTTCTCTAAAGCCAGCTGATGCTCCCTTTCTTCCCTCCTATCAACCCACTCCTCTGGGGACAGGGAAAGGGATGAGGCGCTGCCTTCTACACTGGACCCAGCAAGGGACTCCCTATCTGTGGGGTCTTCACTATCTACTGGCGTCCAGTCAGTGTCATTTTCTTCCTCCTCACTGTGCTCAAGATCCCATTGGTCCTTTTGCCATAGGATTAGGTTTTCCCTCAGTTTGGACTGGGTGTCTGACTCACCCACCTCTATGTCTCTCTCTTCACAGAACCTTTCCAATTCTAACATACTGTATCTAAACAGACCACAGGAATTAAAAGCAGGCTCCATTTTGGCGGACGTTCTTGAGAAAAGTTTAACACAAGGAACCTAGGTGTCTGAGCTAAAACAGGAGTACACAATTCACAAAGAGACACCTTTAGGAGAAGAAATAATGGAACTAAAAACACAATAATCCCCGAAATGTGATTATCTAAAATGCAGAGTTTTGTAGTGCAGCCAGCGCAAGTCCTTTTCCCACCGCTGACAACCAATGTTAGAAATGGGAATTTCTGGTTGGCTAAGACTTGCGCCAAAGCCAGGCAGAAACCACCATTCTATGTCAGGGCAAGGAAGTCACCGCCAAGATAACCCCTGCTCACCCTCTTGGTAGCTTGGCACGAGCAGTCAGGCTTATCTCAGAGGCGATGTGTAAAGCGTTTGCGCGCGCACCCAGAAACAACACCCAAGGCCCACCACAAAGGAAACTCCACACAAGGTTATATATAAAAATAGCCTTTGTATTATACCAAACACATTAGATAATAAACACATACTTTACAATGTGCCATAGGCACGGGCAGAATTTACAGGGGATTATGTACATGGGACAGAGCCACGTGGGCCACTGTCAGGAATAAGCACTTGGTAGAACTAGCACTTTGTAGAACATAGAATACTTGTAGGAATAACACTTAGCACATAGCACATTTAATAACTGTAGCACCAAATAACAAGGGTAGAACACAACAAGTAACCACTGGTAAAAGGTAAGTACCACCTACGCAACCCTAACCACCTTAGGCATATATCACGCAGGGTACCATGAACTCACTAGCATCACCTATATTAGGACAACACCCTCCTAAGCATAAAAATACATTTAGGGGAATAGGCATAAAAGCATTGCATAAATCCCATTAGGCAAGTATCACATTTGCGCAAAAGTCACACAAGGCATCAACATGTACCCCTCGCAAGGGCACAACACATGAAACTGTCCCTAGGCCAACTTGGCCTCTCAGGGGCTGAAACGCCCTGTGTCCAGCAAAGTCAGGACAGGCTGCACGTGCAGCCAACAGAACTGCGCCAGAGGGACAGGCCTAAACGTAGCAGCTGCCCACTAAGTGCTGGGCAGCTGGGGATCTGAGCCTGGCACCAGCGTGCCTCCTGGCTCTTCTTTTGGGCTCTAATTAGCAAATGCCCCCTTCAGCGTTGGGGCCTTGTGGGCTCGAAAGAACTGTGTGCCCGGGAGCCTTGTGGCTATAAATAAACAAATGCCCTCGCGTTGGGGGAGCGGCCCGCTGCCAGCCGGGGATGCTCTACCACCAAAACTGCCCCCAAATTACGTGGGAGTCCCGCTCGGGGGACTCAAAGAACAATGGCCCCCAGAGCCCTCGTGGACTCGGACAGGAAAATGCCCCCGTCGTTGGAGCCTCTCATGGGCTCTGAAGATAATGGGGCTGTGTGGTAGCCCTCAGGCTCTAGAAATAACAATGCCGGAACGTTGGGGCCGCTGGTGCCCTGGAACCAATTCTGCCCACTGTTGGAGCGGCCCACTGCCAGACGGGGCCACTCTGAAGGGCAAATAGACGTGTGCCTCGATCAGGCACACCACCTGATCTCGCTGCGCAGCCCCTCAGAGGCCCCTGGAAGCCCTGTTCACTCACCGGGGCTTCCAGGGGCTGCTCGGGCCGGACCTGCACTGGGACTCCTCAGCTGCACCCCGGGGCTCTACCTCGCTCTTGGGAGCCCCGGGGGAGGGACGTTGGCTTTTGGCTTCTTCTGTGGGCAGCGCGGGGCTCTTCTTCCAACACCGGAGCCCCGCCTGCACCTTCAGCCGCTTTTCCTTTCCTCGCGCTGCGGCTGCGAAGGCGGGACTTCCGGCCTCTTCTTCCGGGGCCTTCTCCTGGGCCGTGCTGCAATTGGGCGGCCCGCGCAGCTTCCGGGTTGCCCGCCCTCAACCAGGCAACAGTGCCTGCCTTCCGGGTTGCACCGATAGCGGCCCGGGAGGAACTTTGAAGAGCGGCTCAGGCCGCAGCGGTTGCCCTGTTGGCGTGGCAAGCTGCGGCGTGGGCACCCGAGTTAAGAACAGGTCCATGGCGGGTGGGCACCCGCTAGGGGTTCCTAAACAAAAAAGGCCACAAGGTCAAGTCGCAGGGTGGGCACCTGCGCAATCAAAAAATCCCACCATAAGCGGGGTAGGCACCCGCAAGAATGCAAAAGTCCCTGGCGGGGTGGGCACCCATCAGGGGTCAAGGTACAGAGGCAGGGGGGGTCCCCACGCAGTGCAGCTTTGTGCTGCAGGCCCCCAACAGCACTCCTTGGCACAATAAAGTGCTTCTCAAGCCCACAAGTCCAGGGAAAGTCTTTTAGAAGGTAGGGGGGCAAAGGCTGGGCCCAGGTGCCAGCTCACAGGGCTCTCCAGGCAGGGAGGCAGCACCCAGTGGCGGTCCTCCTGGCGCCCAGCAGCAGCAGGCCCCCTCCATCATAGGATCATGAAGAGAGAACCTTTTTCAAGAGGTCACAGCCCCTTTTTATACACACAAATCCTTTGTCTGTGTCTGTAGGGTGGGGGAAAACCAGACACAGCTGGTTTTGGAGCACTCTGTTGTGCTCAGCCCCTCTCACCATTCACTGGCCAGGCTAGGGTCATCAGTCGCACCACAGGGGGCGGAGCCAGCATTGTGTGGGGAAAGCCCAACCCTATTCAGGTCCCAGGTGCACTCCTCCCCCACATCAATCATGCAGATCTCTCCACTCACCACCGGGGCAGACCCATACTTACTCCTGGAGCCAGGTTCACCAGCCATCTCCAGCCAATCACAAGTCAGACAGCCAATTCACATAAATTACATAGACATGCCAACTACTAGAAGTGGCACTTCCACACTAGACACAATAACGCCGCACACATCATCGCGCAGCATTTAATCACACGAGTCCGCACATACCAAACTCGACCCTGCACTCCCCACACATCAGGAACTAACATGGACACATACATTCCCCATGCATTCCTGTGGGAGGGCAGGCCAACCTCACCACAGGCACTCAGAGTGAGCACGCACTTTACACGAGGACACAGTGAAAGCGCGCAGAAGCCAAAAACAATCAACACTAAGTCACAATTAAAAGCAAAAAGTTTAGGGGTGAACCTGCCAGAAGGGCCAAGTCCAACAACAGCGCACTTTACAAACACACAAAACAACATGACATGCCCCCAGAGCCCCACAGCTGTGGCTGCACTCTTTACAAACACACAGAACAACATGATGTGCCCCTAGAGTCGCACAGCAGTGGCTGCACAGGTGAGGGCGCTTTTTACAAACACACAGGTGCACAGGTGACAAAGGCATATATGAAGACCTCTCCAGTGAATTTTTGCCTAACTTGTGCAGAACCTTTATCACCTTTTGTAGTATTAGGCAGATACCAATAAGCCTCCTAACGTTGGTAAACCGTTCAGTTTGGGACACAGTATAGGGGAAAGTTGAAAATAACATTTCTCCAGGAGGTCATCTGATCCTGGGGATATATTCCTATCTATTGTCTAAATTGCCCCTCCCCCCCTTAATTTCTTTAGCTGTGATGTATTGTTCTAAAGTATCTGTCCAGTCCTGCAGCAAGGCACCAGCACTGCTGATTACACTATAGTAATCTTCAAATATGACATTGATCTCATATGGGAGCGTACGTCATTTAGGAGTTGTCAGGGCTCGCAGCTGTAACCACTAGCTTGCTCCCTCCTACTCCTGGACCTTCCTTTGATACCCCTGGCTTCAGAGGGGGCAAAACCTGAGCCTCCTCTGATGCTGGGGGTCACAAAGGAAGTGCCAAGGATAGCAGGGAACAAGCTGGAGTTCACAGCTGCGACCCCTGACTTCTCCCAAATGACGTTCATGCTTATGTCTCCCTCACAATTGTTTGGTGATGCTAGTTCTGATCTCAACTAGCCCTTCACTGTCAATAAAGCAAGCAGTGCTAGCTACCCCCATGGAGTATATTTTAGTTGTGTACACTTTATAGTCAAAGCAATGCAACAGCTCAAGTTGGGTAAGTAGGGCCTTTAGTATACCTTTCGTGCTGTTTCAGTGGGTCTGTCCTGTGCTAAATGCTGTTCATCACATTTTATGTTTTGGTTTGCTGTTTGAAGAACTTAAAATAGCATGTTTCTAATCCATTAGGAGGTATTTATACATCCCACCCCGAACCACCACCTTGAATGTTTCCCTTGTTACCCACCATGTTTTAATTTTCTAGGATATAATAGTCTATTGCATCTCCCATTGTGACACTAAAGGCCGAGTCCTGCAGAGCTACCGCCCTAAACCTCTACTACAGTATCAATATTCGTGTTCTAACCCAATTCATTGTCATGAGAAAGGGTTTATGATCAGAAAGTTTCTTACTCTGATTTCTGACGAGTGCACGGCTTGCATGTTTCATGAGGAATATCTCAATGCGTGTAAGAAGGGTGTGCACTGGTAAAAGAAAAAGATTATGCTCATAAATCAGGATTTTGTGCTCTCCACACATTCTGGAAGATCCAATGCTCTAAACATTTGGTCTAGCCAAGCCATAGCATATGCAGTACTTGCGTTGGAGCTTAGAGGTGGGTATGATCTACTGAAATTGACATTAAAAATACACTGTTGAAACTGCCACATTATATAACAGTTATAGGCCCCATTTTCAGCACCAGGTTCATAACAATGTGTAGTAGGTGAATTTGTAAAATATTAGGTGCACCACCATACACAGCGAAACAGTTTAGCTATGCTTGCCACAAGCATACAAAGAGAACCCAGAGTCCACCAATTTCCTAACAGTTATAGTCCCCATTTTCAGCACCAGGTTCATAATTTGGGTAGTAGGTGAATTGGTAAAATATTAGGTGCACCACCATACACAGCGATACAGTTTAGCTATGCTTGCATTATTACATATGCTCCACAAGCATACAAAGAGAACCCAGAGTCCACCAATTTCCTCCTCAGTTGTAAGACAAAATATCGACCAAAATTTATTATGGCACAACATTATTGTAGTCAAAACATCAACCACAAAAATATTAACTCTACTTACTTAAAGTGTAAGGTACAAAAATATTGTAGTACAAAATATCAACATCATCAGTGATATCATCAGTGATGTCACTGACCATGTCATGAATGATGTAATATGTGACATGATCAGCAGTGGATTGCGAGTGCGCGATATATAGTTAGTGCAACTAACTATATATGCGAATTTCAATGGTTTTGTGTGAGTAAAATAAGGTTTTGTAAATGCTAATTCCTAACTATATATGGTCTATAACCTATGGTTTTTTCAGTGAATTTTCAAGGTTTTGTAAATGCTAATTCCTAACTATATATGGTCTATAACCTATGTTTTTATTTAGTGAATTTCAATGGTTTTTTAATAGCAAATATCAAAAGCTGTAAAATGTATTCTTCTTTTAAAGGAAAAATATATTTTATATGTATTTAATATAATTTTTTTATGTATATACATTTTTTGAGGGAACGAATTTATCAACTATCATGCTGAAGAAGAGTGTGGGGAAAAAAAACAAAGAGGAGGACTAAGAGGAAAGAACAATCAGTTCAAAAATACAATTGCTTTAAAGCATGAAGTGCTTTTCCACACATTTACATTTAAATAACTCATATTAGAACATACAAAATATCTACAGAGGAGACGGTGTACATTGAATTTTAGACTCTTCATTGGTACCTACATGTTGGTACTTACATCACCCACACAACACAACAGCTCTATTCAGAGCTACCCTACCTCAAAGCACGCTAAAATATTATTTTACTATTTCCCTTGGTTTTCCCCTTGTTACGCTTTCCGGAACGCTAAACCTAGGGGGTCAGGATATGTCTCCCGTGCCCCCTTATACCCATTCTCAACATTGTTTATCCTCCATCTTGTGACTAAATTCGTCCGAAACACAAGATGGCGGACTCCCGTTACGCTACCGGTGAGCTACCCGGTTCGCGTACCGGGTAGCGCTTCCACCGCGAAAAAAAAAAAAAAATGTCTTTTATTTTTTTGCCCTGCGGGGCCCTTTAATAGCCCCCACATCAATCCTAGGGGGTCAGGAGGGGTCTACCTTGCCCCTTTCATTCATTTCCCCCTTCATTTATTTCCACCTCTTGTCTCTCGATCCTACTGAGAGACAAGATGGCGGCCGCTCCGGACTGTTTAGAATGTTGAGAGTCACGGGAGAGCCAATCCGTTTCTCCTCGCGAAGTTCCGTTACGCATCTGGTACGCGAACCGGGGCGCTAACTGGGACGCTGTCACAGATATATATATTTTTTTGAAAGTTAATTTCTCAAAATCCACTGGAGCACATATCTTGAGACCTAGCAAAGGCACATCGGGCAAACAGTCTCTACAATATATATAACATTTCTATGGCAAAATGAAACCCCTCATTTTGTTCCTTTGCAAATTAAATGTTTTAAGTGTTAACACTTTATTCCAATCAAGATGACTTCAGGTGTGCCATACTTTTGTCATAAGTAAGACTGTTAGCGCTCTAGTTGTTCTTTAGAACACTCTGGGACATTCTGTCACTGGGCTATAGTTGGGCTACATCTGGCTGATATTTGGGCTACATTTGTTTTTTTTTGTCTCTGGTGGCCATCTTTGGGCTACATTGGGCTACATTGGGCTACATTTGGGCTCTAACATATATATAGCCCAATGTAGCCCAATATATATTTTTCAAAGTTAATTTTTGTAAAAACCACGGGAGCATATATCTTGAGACATAGCAAAGGCACATCGGGCTACCAGTCCCTACAATTTTGCCAAGTTTTGTGGAAATCCATTCAGCCGTTCGAGCTAAAAGTGAGTCCAACCGCCCTATGGAAAACTCAATGTTAAAAACACGTTTTGGGACCCCCCTTTTTTCTCGGCCCCCGCTTGATGAAACCCCCCCAAACTTTCAGGGGACGCTCAGAAACAAAATGTGCCATTTTCCTGAAAATTTCAGCCAATTCCGTCCATCAACGCCAAAGGTATTCAACATAGAATTTTCAGAAATCCCTATTCAAAAAAATCCTAACTATATATACCTACTGGCGACCGCCAGTAGGTAATATATATATATATATATATATATATATATATATATATATATATATATATATATAGATAGATATATATATATAAAGCTATTAGTACAGCAGTTGATGTATTGGCTCCTCTCTCCTCTTGCTATTCTGCAAGAAAGAAACCTTCCTCACCTTGGTTCTCAGAATCTCTCAGGCTTATGAGACAAAAATGTAGGAAGCAAGAAAGGCTATGGCGGACGAGTTGGAACCTTGATGAGAGGGAAAAACATAAACAGCTCCTAAAGGACTACAAGCTTGAGATAATCAGAGCTAAGCAAGAGCACTCTGCCAACATTACAACGGCTCTTTCTTCTCCCAGGAATCTCTTTAAAATTGTGGACTCTCTTTGTACGCTACAGACGCCAGACCCTGTAGTAAGTACCCAGGAATTCTGCGATCAGATCGCAGGATTCTTTCATTCCAAGATCGCGGATATATATAGGGATCTTGAATCACAAAGATCCGTTACCCTTCCTCCGCCTGTCCCTTCCTTTCCTGTTACGGAAGAGATCTCTTCCAACACTCCAAAAACTCTATCAGAGTTTCCGCCGTTGTTCCATCAGGAACTCGACCTGCTCTTAAACAAGACTAGGTCTGGATCTCCACTTGACCCTTGCCCCCTCAAAGTTCTGAAGGAGTGCAGAGACCCCCTCCTTCCTCCCCTGTTGGATATCATGAACAGGGCTATGAGAGAGGGCATTTTTCCATCTCAATGGAAGAGTGCGGTGGTCAAGCCCCTTTTAAAAAAGTCTACTCTAGATCCCGAGGTGTTCAAGAGTTACCGCCCTATTTCCTTGCTTCCTGAGCCGGCAAAGATGCTGGAGACGCATCTGAACCAACATCTGGCGGCCTTTCTCGACTCTGCGGGTCTCCTAGACCAATCCCAGCATGGTTTTAGGAGATACCATAGCACCGAGTCAGCCCTCACGGTCGTACTGAACAACATCCGTATGGAGGTAGACCAGGGACATTCCACCGTCCTGGTCCTTTTGGACCTCACAGCAGCCTTCGATACCCTATCTCCCTCGGTCTTAACATCTCGGCTGAGGGAGATAGAGGTGGAAGGGGCGGCTCTGAGTCTGCTGTCCTCCTTCTTAGACCAGAGGGTTCCAAGGGTCAAGCAGGGAGAGTTCCTATCTCCATCCCTTCCTGTGCAATGTGGCATCCCTCAGGGGTCGGCATTAAGTCCGACCCTGTTTAACATCTACGTGACGCCGCTTGCCAGGTTAATTAGATCTTACGGGATGGAGGTAGTCTCCTACGCGGACAACACACAGATCTTGGTGTCCCTCTCCCATCTTGGGGACCCGTCCCTGCTCAACTTTAGGAACTCCATGCAGGCAGTGTCCCAGAGGATGATTTACAATTCGCTAAAGTTGAACGGGGAAAAGACTGAGATCTTGGTATTTGGCTCCAACATTAACATCTGGCCACCTGAATGGTGGCCGCCTGAGTTGGGGTTCTGTCCCACTCCCTCGGGATCAGCACGGAACCTGGGGGTAATGATTGAACCTTCTCTTTCCATGACCCTGCAGGTAAATAGAACAGTTGCCACCTGTTGGGGAATCATTAAAATTCTCCGTAAAATAAAACATTACTTGTCCCTCCAGGCACGGAAGCAGGTGGTAGTAGCACTTGTTGCTTCGCGTCTTGATTATTGTAACACCCTCTACATCGGCATGAACAAAAGCTTAATCCAACGTCTTCAGACTGCTCAACATGCGGTAGCCAAATTTGTCCTTGATGCCCCCAGATTGGCGTCATCAACGGCAGCCAGGAAAACTTTACACTGGCTCCCGATTGAGGCTAGGATCACTTTCAAGACGCTCTGCCTAACCCACAGTGCCCTCTCTGGAAAGGGTTCTGGTGGGGTCAGGAAACTGTTGCGGCCTTATGCTTCAAGCAGATCGTTACGTTCCTCCTCTAAGAACCTGCTGGTGGCCCCCCGTTTTCGAAAGAGTCGATGGGGCGGGAGGGCTTTCTCTTTAATTGCCCCTAAGCTATGGAATGCTCTTCCTTGTGACATCAAATCGCAGGCTTCTGTCCCCGCTTTTCGTAAAGCATTAAAAACCTGGTTGTTCGCAAAGGCGTACCCGTAGATACTCTTTATGTGTCTATATATTCTTTTGTTAGGCGCCTTGACGCCTTCGGGCAAAGTCGCGCATTATAAGAATCTTTTCATTTCATTTCATTTCATATATATATATATATATCAAACGACTCCAATTGCTGCTATCGCAGTTCTCCTTCCGACGGTATCGGGTATCGGTGCCTGCTATGGCGGCAGCCACCGTAATTTATATATTCCCCAAAGACTTCTCCTCCAGAACTCCAGATGAGAAAGACAAGCGGCACACCAGGGATTTTTGCACAAATATTTTAATATGCACTAAGAAGACGCGTTTCGGCGTTAGCCTTTTTCGAGTAAGTTCTTACTGCCAATTCCCTTAGAAATACACCTCTCGGATCATAGAAAGTGACAACATACGTCATTACTCATGCATACATAAAGTTCTAAACATTGCATTGAAATAAAAATTATTTGATTAGCAATGATTAAATATCCCCATATTTGATGTAGAGCCATGAAAATTGATTGATTATTTGCATGTTCATGATAGTAATTAATCACTATGTTTTGCGGTCAGGGCACAAGTCCTAAAAAAAGAAGTGGGGGGATGCTGACGTCACGACAGGAATTGACGTCACGAAAGGTGGCTTGCACCATCAGACTCATTGCCTCCCCTCGCTCACCCCTTAGATGCGATTGCATCAGAGAAGCCAGTGCGTGAGCAGCGTTCTGAATGAGCTCTGATTTCGCCCCAGAGAGGTCAAAGAGTGAATGTGTGGCTCTGGTAAATTAAGTGGGGGGGTGCCGTCCAGCCCCTTGGTACCCCGACTCAAGCTCTGATTGCAGTTCTTACAACTGATGATACAGTATGTCAGCAATGGCAAATTGACATTGTCAATAAAGTTTCAAATATTGTCTCTTATAGAGCAATTGCTATATGAGATAATTCTTATACATTTTTCCCCCTTCTAATGCCGATTACAAGACATGCACATAATAATATACCAGCAACCGGCATGCGTGAATTATGGGCTAGACCACCACCGAAAAACAAGATATTTGCAAGATTTACCTTAATGGCAATTGCCTTTGCCTCTAGCTCGATTTCATCCCCAATTCATCAATGCTAATGTACCATAATACTAATCAATTAATTTTATGGCATGCCTTCTGATCATAGGTAATGTACCTTTAGAAAAACGTGTCCTTGTTCAGTATTTTTGTCTAACCTTCTCCATCTTATTGAAGGTATTGTGTCGGGTGTAATGGGATGGCAGATATTGGTGCTTACAATCTCTAAATCTGGATAGGAAAGTGAATAATTACTGGGTGAGAAAATAAGACTGCGTGTAATGGGGATAATGAAACAGTGAGCTTGGATGCATTCAGTGAATAATTATTAAGTACAAAGTGTGTTATCTACTTCCCAACTACTATCTACAATACTTTTAAACAGAGCTCTGTTTCATTCCTGATTGCCATCCAACTTAGCCCAATGTCTACAAACCTCCTACTTAAAAATTGTGATAGTGCATTAAAATTGCTGAGAAATAGCCTTAAATTGGTCCAAATTGTATATTCCTATGTGGGTTGCTAACTCCTCCCACTATTTAGCCCATTTGGGTTTTTTGTGTTGAGCTCAATAATATATCTTGACTCCAGAATGCGGAGTAGTTTCTCCCGATCACCACCTCTGGGATGTGGCATTACTCTGTCTATCCCATAGAATGTTAGGAGATTACTGTCACTGCTGTGTTTTTTGGAAAAATGTAGTGCTGTAGGACACGCAACCTGGGATTCATCCTCGACTCCTCCCTGTCCATGTCAAAGCAGGTCAGCGCCATCTCCTCCTCCTGCTACAACACCCTCCGCATGCTCCGCAGGATCTACAAGTGGAACCCGACCGAAACAAGAAGAATGGTTACCCAGGCCCTCGTCAGCAGCAGGCTGGACTACGGCAACGCACTCTACGCATCCAGAACGCCTCAGCCCGACTGATCCTCAACGTCCCCTGCCGCAGCCACATCTCCTTCCACCTAAGAGACCTGCACTGGCTCCCCGTCAACAAAAGGAGCCCCTGCAAACTCCTCACCCACGCACACAAAGCATTCCACAACGCCGGACCAGCCTACCTGAACAAAAGACTCAACTTCTACACCCCCGCCCACCAGCTCCGCCAGCCTCGCCCTTGCCGCCGTCCCGCGCATCCAACGAACTACCTCTGGCGGCAGATCCTTCTTCTACCTCGCCACCAAGACCTGGAAAGCCCTCCCCATTCACCTACGGCAGACCCAAGACCTGCTCACCTTCAGAAGGCTCCTCAAGACCTGGCTCTTCGAACAGTAGCAGCCCCCCCCCCCCCCGCCAGCGCCTTGAGACCCTCACGGGTAAGTAAAGCTCTTTACAAATCCCTGATTGATTACAAATCCCTGAGTGATAGTTGTGATCTCTGTTTACAATGGCACGCATATGTTGTAAAATGCACACCTTTAGCTGCACCTTCGTGCTGCCTTCAATGCTTCTGTCATTGCATTCAGATATATAATACAACAAGTAACATTACAACAAGCCAGGACTATTGACTTTGCCAATGGTTGTTAGTTGCATAAGATAAATAGGCACCAACAATGGCTTTGTGTGTTATAATATTGAAAATGCTTCCAAGAGTGTCTTTGAAGTTACCTCAAAAGCTGCAGAGTTAAGATTTTCTTTATTCAACCAGAGGTTGAGAGCAAAAATAGAGAGCCGGGCAATGGGTCGCTTCAGCACTTTTTAGAACTGCCTGTGATGAGCACCGGCAGGACCCGGACCACTTAAAGCCCTGGGAGTCCCTGAGATGCCCGTGCTCTGCTCCTAAGGTAGAGAGCTTGGGGGGCACGCGTGCTGCACAGTTATTGTGTCGGCTGACAGCAACTTTGCCTCTCCTCCTGAGTCTTACGTATGCTGCGAGCGCAAAGGATGTTTAAAGCATGGTCCACCCAAAACACTTGTTAACTTCCGGTTTGTATGAAACATTACATTGATAAATTCTTCCTCCAGTTTTAGCTTGTGAAAGACTTCAAAACAACGTGCGCACTAGGGGAACTTTGGACTGTAATATATTAGTGGAAATCACATGGTGCTGATAACGCGAGCCCGAGGACTTTACCGCCAAATGCGCTCCCAACACGAGGGTATTCCTCCTATTGCCGTTAGGGTGTGCTCAAGCCATTTTATAAGCGGAATCATTTCAATACAAAGACATGGTATGTCGTGACGTGCATTAGAAAATAAACACTGCCCGTGAATAGCGGTAGCATGCCCTCTACTGTGTCCCTCACCCTTCCGCACACCTTATGAGGCGTTGATCATCTTTGAAAGATTTTGTCCTTGACAAGCCATCTTGATGCCGACGCCGCTTTGTGACACTGCCTTTATTCCGAGCTTTATATTGGAATGGAGCCGTGGAGGGCGGTGCTCCCAGGTGAACGAGTGCATCCTTCCACCTTCTGCTCGAGCCTTCTTGCTCTCGTTGTGTGAAAAACTAAATACAAGATGCCACCATCAGCCCCTCTGCAAACTGGTCAACGGTTGACAAAGGCAATCGGGCTGGCTTATTTTAGGTGTGTGTTCTTGGTTGTTAAAGTCGATGCAACTACCAAGTGTCAGACAGAGATGACTTTTTATTTCTTAGTTATATAGCGTGAATTCGAACCGAACTTATCAGAGCACTTCACATGAGCACCAGTTGCATTACAGACGGACGCATTCAGTTTTTAGTATAAAGAACGGTGGTCCTTGACTACAAATAACACAAAACTTACATGAATATCATTTCTGATTTGATAATGCGATTAAATCTGCATACATTGATTAAAGCAAAGTAAGGGAGATATATTCAAGTAGACAATCAATTTGTGCCCATTGAATGCAAGGAAAAACAATACCCAAAAACGATATGTTCAGCCTATAGGAAGAAAGAAAAGATTATAGCCACACTCTGGGTACTTATATTACCAAAGTTTACACATTTATTTACAATCTCATAAAAACAATTATGATCATAAACGGCGCAAAAGACTATCAAAGTGTAGTCAGTGGAAAGGAAAGGGGTGCTCAAGTGATTTGGAAGGAGAGAAGGGAAAGATAGCAATTATACTGTACAATTATGATATTTACATAAACCAAAGCAGAGACACTTCCGCTGTCATACGGGCCTGTCCACAACAGTTGGGGAGGGGAAAGGAATAATTGGTACAGGCGCACTAGTTGTAAAGCGTCGACGTTTCGACCCTGGTGCTTCTGGGATATTTAGGACCTCGGCTGCAGGTCTTCTTCAGGACAAAGGGCAAGGGGTGGGATGGAGAGGTAGGGAACTTGGCCATGATCCAGCCAGTGGTCTGGATCGAACACCAATGAAGCTGGTCAGGTTGGACCTCCGTCCGAGCTTCCAGGGGGTGGGTCACCTAATGATTGAATGGTGATCTGATGTGGACTCTGTAAGATATTCTGCCTGGTCCTTTGAAACTGGCCTCCGGTTGTGGGTCGATGGAGTGTCCTACCGGTGCCCCCACGGGCACTCCGGTGGTGGTTTGTGGTTCCGACTTGACCTCTATATTCAAATTCAGAGGTTGGATACAGAGACTACGTTCTCTCTTCAATTTCCGTTGGATAGTCGGGTACCCATATTACCTCGGTGGAGAGAGTTGAAATACTGAATAAATCGCTGGACAACGCGGGCAAATTCTACCGTCTTCTACTCAGAACGGAGAACAGCGTCCTAACTCGGCTATCACTTCCGCGGAAGTGATAGCCGAGTTAGGACGCTTTTCTCCAGCCTCTGAATTTGAATATAGAGGCCAAGTCGGAATCACAAACCACCACCGGAGTGCCCGTGGGGGCACCGGTAGGACACTCCATCGACCCACAACCGGTGGCCAGTTTCAAAGGACCAGGCAGAATATCTTACAGAGTCCACATCAGATCACCATTCAATCATTAGGTGACCCACCCCCTGGAAGCTCGGACGGAGGTCCAACCTGACCAGCTTCATTGGTGTTCGATCCAGACCACTGGCTGGATCACGGCCAAGTTCCCTACCTCTCCATCCCACCCCTTGCCCTTTGTCCTGAAGAAGACCCGCAGCCGAGGTCCTAAATATCCCAGAAGCACCAGGGTCGAAACGTCGACGCTTTACAACTAGTGCGCCTGTACCAATTATTCCTTTCCCTTCCCCAACTGTTGTGGACAGGCCCGTATGACAGCGGAAGTGTCTCTGCTTTAGTTTATGTAAATATCATAATTGTACAGTATAATTGCTATCTTTCCCTTCTCTCCTTCCAAATCACTTGAGCACCCCTTTCCTTTCCACTGACTACACTTTGATAGTCTTTTGCGCCGTTTATGATCATAATTGTCTTTATGAGATTGTAAATAAATGTGTAAACTTTGGTAATATAAGTACCCAGAGTGTGGCTATAATCTTTTCTTTCTTCCTATAGGCTGAACATATCGTTTTTGGGTATTGTTTTTCCTTGCATTCAATGGGCACAAATTGATTGTCTACTTGAATATATCTCCCTTACTTTGCTTTAATCAATGTATGCAGATTTAATCGCATTATCAAATCAGAAATGATATTCATGTAAGTTTTGTGTGATTTGTAGTCAAGGACCACCGTTCTTTATACTATTTCATACCCAGGTCCTTTGACTCTGTGGGTAATACCCCATTGATTTAATGGCATTCAGTTTTTAGGCAGGCACGGCGAGATTAAGTGATTTGCCCAGGATCACAGGATGTTTGAGTGTCGCGCCACACTCGACCCTCTGGGCATATCTTACATGGGTGGCTCCTCCGCTAAGGCGGAGGAGCGTCGCCTCACTACTTTAAAGCAGTGCAAACGAAAAAGAAAATGATAATATTGGACCGTTATTATCATTTAATTTTTTGTTCTGCAGGTGCATTGCAGCCAGCCAGGTTGTTGGGGGGGGGGGGGGGCAGGGACGCATTCCCCTGACGTTGAGGGAGGAGGAGACGTGGCTGCACCTTAAGTGCGCATGACAGTATGGCTGGCCGCCTCGGGTCGGCCAAACCGTCATGCTCACTTTGCATATTCTCCACAAGCTGTATTTTACAGCCTGGGTGGAGAACATGCACTGCCTCCCAGTCCCTACAGAGCGCCGAACCTCGGTGATCAGATCAATCACAACGCTGCGGTAAGGCAGCTTTGTGATTTGCAGTGTTGTGATTGGTCAGGGGATTATGGGAGGCTTTGTGCTTCCTGGTTCCTGCTGGAGGACAGGCAGCGGCTGGCGACGTCAACCGCAGGTAACTTTTCTTTTCTTTTTTTTTACTTTCCTATCCCCCCACCTTTCCCTGCCCCTCACCACCATTCCCTACCAGCCGCCACTGATTCACAAGCCCTTATCGCCATGACGTTCCTGTGGCGATAATCCCTTCGCCTTATTTACAAGGCAATCTTAAGCCACTTAACGTGGCTTAACTCTGCTTTGTAGATAAGGCCCCCATTCATGCTACACTTAGCGTGAAAGGGGTGGGCAATGGGTGTTACGGTGGGAGTTCTGCCGCAACACTAATTGATTTTGATGCTGCTTCCTATTTACAAGGGTGGCGTAAATAGGAGGCAGCGCCATAATTAAGACCAGGGAATACCTGGTCTTAACATGACGAAACTAGGAGAAGTGCTTTATTTCTCCTCTTGTTTGCTGTTTTAATTAATTAATTAATTGTGGGTTTGTAATGCGCTAGAATCGACTCCCGAAGGAGTATCTCTGCGCAGTAGACCGCTGGGGAACCCGTCCTGGCTTTCCCTGTGAGATGTTCCCTCCTGGGTATCTCCAAGGTGAAACCAGGCATCCCCGGCGTTTGTGGGGGGCCGTTGTGGAGATGAGGCAACCTAATGCCCAGAGTTGCCGAGTGTGATCCCTGGTTAGAGTAGGCACCCAGGTGAGAATTATCAAGTCCACTGACCCCGGTCCACAACCCTACCGCGTCGGGAATTGAACCCTGGTCCCGGGCTGTCCTCTGCTCTCGGGTCTGCCGCCTCTAACCAGTGAGCCACACCACTCCACCTATGTGTCCTGTACTGTGCAGCACACATAGAAACAGAAAATTGCTCTCTGAGAAAAGGCCTAGACAGATACACATTAAATAGACCATGGCCTAGATGTATCAAGCCGTTTGCGAATCGCAAACGGTCTCTTTGCATGTTTTGGCATGCATCAAAAAATCGCAAATTAAGGAATCGCAAAAATTAGCGATTCCTTATTTTGCCATAGCATTTAAGGAATCACAATTTTGCGATTCCTTAAATGCTATGTATGTAGCATTTTTCAATTGCGAATTTTGGTTAAGAAATCGCAAATTAACACCAACTTGTAGTTGATGTTAATTTGCGAATTCTTTTAAAAATGCACAATTTGGCATTTTTGAAGGTGGCATGTGACGCACACACATGCCCATAGGGCATGTATGTGCTCCATATGCACACACATGTACATTTCAGGGGTGCAGCAAGGTGTCCTTGAGACATTCCTGCACCCTTGAAATTATTCTCAATTTGCGATTAGCAAATTGCGAATCGCAAATTGAGATTAATTTCACAATCATTCCTATGGGCCTCCTGGCCCATAGGAATGAATGGGAAATTATTCCTTAATTGCGAATTCTCAAATTGCGAATTCGCAAATAAGGAAGATTAAGAAATCGCTACAAAATAGCAATTTTTTACATACATCCCATTTTGCGATTTCTAAATAGCGATTCCTTAAAAATCGCTATTTAGAAATCGCAAAATGGAATCTTGATACATCTGCCCCTATGTCTTCTTTCTTGTAGCCATACAACCTGCTGCAGCTCCACAAAAAAACTGAATTAGACGGAAACATTTAAAACATTTTTATAGAGCAAGAAACCTAAAATGAATATATTTCCATCTGGTGTGATTTGAGAACAGTTGTATCAAATAAGACTGGGCTAACTGGGCCTTGATGGTAAGCATGGGCGGAAAATCCGTTTCGCTCGCGGATTTTGCGGATTTTCGGTAAATTCGCAATCCGCGAGATTCGTGAATCTCCCGCAAAATCCGCAAATCCGCGAGCAGCGGATTTTGCTCGCACTGCTCGCACTGTTCGCGTGAGTTCGCGGCGTCCCAGTACAACTTCGCGCCCCGCGAATAAGTGCAAAATTGCAGAAATACGATTTTAGCAAAACTGAAACTACTTACCAGGTTCAAAAGTTCAGGCTCATCATTAGTAGCCATTTCCTGTAGTGCTTCCTGAGGGGCCCCTCCAGAGTTCAGTTGCCAGTTGCAACTATTATGTGACCCTGCTCTGAACCTCAGAATAGTTACACATATGCCACAAAGGTCCTGAATTACAGCTAAGGGAGACAAGCAGGAGCCAGGCTGGAGGTTCAAATCCATTAATCAGCCCCTAATTCATTATTGTCAGTTGGGGCAGGGCAGGTGTTGTAACTAATTTTGCAACAATGAAAGCACTTAGCAAGTTCAAAAGATCACTAATCAGGAAGCACTAAGGAAGCAGGTGCCAGCTAAAAAAATATTCTGTGACACATTAATCAGCCCCAAATTAATTCAGGTCACTTGAGGCAGGGAAGGTGTGCTTGCGTTGCCACAATAATGTACACTGACTGGACAACCAGAGGGTGCTGTGATGAAACAGAGGGTGGCATGGGTGGGCCAGAGGGTGGCATGAGTAGTCAGAGAGTGGCAGTGGTGACAGAGAGTGGCAGTGATGAAGAAGAGTGTCCCAAACAGGCTGGACACGTAGAAACAACAAGTTCGCGAAACTTGCGACCCGACAGGTAAGTTCGCAATTTGCGACATTGTACAAAACCCTCGCGAACTCGCAGAAACCCGCGCAAACACAAAAAAAAAAAAAATCCGCAAATTCGCGAGAATTCACGGATTTTGCGGATTGCGAGTTCGCAAATCCGCAAAATTCGCGAACGCGAGATTCGCAAAATTCGCCCATGCTTACTTGATGGTGTCTAACATAAAATTTGTCAATTTTTGTGTCCTTCGGTCTTTAATCCTTAGTTCTCTCTGCTTATATTTTTCAGACATCTGACCACACATAATTTCTGCTTTGGCTGGAAAGAAGAACATTTCACCGTCCTAGAATGTGTGTTAGTTCTCCTAGCAGTGACAAAAGTAACCCGTTCCGGGGTAAAGAGTATTCTACCACACCCAAAGCCCATACATTAGAGACCCTTTCACACAAGATCAGGCATAGGAGCATAGACAATTTCCCAGCTTCTTGATGAATAAAGGCCTCTATATCTGACCAGGGCAAAAACAAGCGAAATACTTACCTGACTTACCAGAGGGATATGTAATGTGGTTCAGGTGGCACCTGCATACTAATTCTTTCCAATAATCTACAAACCAAATGGTATTTTCCCTATCTGGGCCCTGTCTACATTCTCATGACCCACTGAGATGGCCTATCTTGATGAGTTAACCACCCTATACTTTTTATTATGTTGTACCATTTTTAAAGGAAAACTCATGGGGCCTCATTTATGAAAAGTGAAGCATCGCTGCGTGAAAACAGCGATGCGTCACTTTTCATTGCGCCCTCCTTGCAACACCAATGATGCGTCATATTTACAGTATGATGCATCATTGTGCAAGGAGTTACAGATACGTCAGTATTTCTGACGTATCTGTATGGCGCAAAAGTGACGCATTGCTGGAGTGTGTCAGAAAAGTGACGCAACTCCAGCAATGTATAAGCCCCATGTGAAAGGGCCTGCGTCAGTCTTACCCCTGCTGTGAGGCAGCCGTAAGAATTTGACGCATTTGTGTCCTAGAAGTGGCGCAGTGAAATCTCCTAAATTTCACGGCGTCACTTCTACGACCCTTTCTTGCGTCAATATGCCCCCCTTGCATATATTATACCTGGCGCAGGTATAATGTGGCGTAGGGGTTTACAAAGTGATTCATCTAACCAGATGCGTCACTTTGTAAATATGGCGCAACAAGGCGCATTTTTTACGCCACTGGTGCGTCACAAAAAGTGACGCACCAGCGGCGTAAAAGTGACGCACGGGTGTGGTGTGCACTGGAGCAGCTAAAGAGACTCTGTTTCATATACCAGCTAGATCATGCTGTCTTGTAACCGTAAGCGTGTCTTGTGCCCATGACTCCCTGATCAACAGTATCAGTGGTACCACAAACAGCTACATAAGGTCTGGGTCCGAAACCCAAGTGATCAGGATTAAATCTGTGGATTGTCTACTGTCTTGTGCCAAAGTGCTTGGAATCATCTGAAATCGGGGAATGGCATAATTCAGGTTTGAACCCCAGTCCTGAAGAAAGGCGTCTGCTGCATGAGTTCCTGGATTGTCAGTCTAGCTGAAATACTGTCTTATCTGAAAATTGAATCTGGATACAAATTGATCTATTTACAGTTCCCCCACTATTGAACTGTTCAGCTTCCAATTGCTGGGGTCCCTGGCATGACATGAATGTCAATAAGCTATTCTGTTTAAAATGCCTGAAAGGTACTATGTGACCACTGATATTTGCTGGCCCAAACAAAAATGCCAGAACTCTTTTCCTAATTTAGCAAAATGACTTGATCGCGTACCTCCAAGATGGTTGAGAAAAGGATCTATGGATACATTGACCATCCTCAAGAGTTTGCAGCACTTTCCCTTTGACAACAATCTTCCCCACAAATATCCCACCTAAAGCTCAAAGCAATTGATGTGGAGCTTCACCTCTTGAATCAACCATAAACATTTTGTTGTGAGAATGCAACATGGAGCACCCAGCCCTACACGCTAGCATACAATTCCTCTGCCATATCAGGTTTCACAGCCATGTCACACTTTCACATGCACCAACCACCACTCCACTCCTTATTTTTGCCTCCTCTTATCATGGACGTGTTCCCAATATGACAACCTGCAGTGTAGATAAAGGACCTTCAACCTTTGAAAATCCCAGTAATGCAAGGGCCCGGGAAACATGGCTTGAATGAACAAAGAAAGCCAAGCCCCACAGGAAATCTGCAAGCCTGTTAATATTTTCAATATCTCTTTTCTTATTACCTGAAATCTCGTCATGGCATTTTCAAAAATACCTGAACCAAATCCACTGCAAAACCTAGAAATTGGCATTATTTATCACAAAACCTAGGTCTTGCAATATGGTTATCATGATTAAAACCAAATTCTGCACCATGGCTTTGTCTTGTGCCATGAAGATCTGTTTTAACCAGGTATAAAGTCATCCAGAGTCCTCTGGACCTCAAGAATACCACCACTGATTTAAGGAGTTTTATGAAGCACCGTGGGGTGTAAGACGAACTTGACTGCAGACCAGAAAATTCCCTTATCAGTCCATCTGGCAGAATCAATAGGAACCAGCAATAATGTTCCCGGATGGCAGTGGCGTAGCTAGACCTACTGCCACCCGGGGTGGACCCTAAGTTTGCCGCCCAGTGCAGGTTAGACTAGGGGTGGGGGTGGGGGTTTCTGGCGGCCGACCGACGACTTGTTCTCGGAGGGGGGGGGGGGGAAGGGGGTGGGGGGCAGGGGGATGGTGGTTGACAGACATGACTTGCTTGCCTCCGCCGCCCCAAAAACAGTGCCCCCCCCTTCCAGCTACACTACTGCCGGATGGTCATTCAAATCTACTAATTTCATCTTGTCTCCCTGATGTACTATATACCAGAGAGTACACCAACCATCAATTCAAGCTGTTCAGATTTATCACTGGGTGCCTGTCCACAAAATCACTTTTAGAGACTGATGGCCTGATTCATAAAGGGAAACGTATACTTCTGAGTAAGTTTATTCTATTTTGGTGTTCACAATTTTTTTTTAATGAGAACTTTATGACTCTGGAGACTCCTGCAATCGGGGAGAAGAACTCCGCACATAAAAAGATAGACTTGCCCTTTTTTTATGTGCAGAGTTCTCCGCCACGAATGGGAAGTCTCCGCAGTTGCAAAGTTACTATTAAATACTTTGTGAATACCGAAAAAGAGTAAACATATACACAAGTATAAATTTACCTCGATATGGGAGGAAGGGTGATAGTTGTTGCCTATGTTGCCTATGTTGCTATTGCTGGGGTTAACAGTTTCATTGAGAACTATTAGGCTCTTGTCCTTAGCTGTCCGAATGGCCCCATCCTTGACTGTTCTGCCTTGTTAGAAAACTTTCTCCTGAATACCTTTTTTGAGAGCTGACAAATTGGAATTTGTCAAGTTGTTTTCACTAACCTGGCAATTCAGATCAAACAGGAGCGATGATAATCCCCTGGCAAATTGGAATTCACCTGGCAATCCTGATCCAACATGTGTGATGTTAGTCTACACAATTTCATGAACCCACTGACAACCATGCAAAGGATACTACCCTGGTCAGCAGTAGAACCTGGGCAGTGGAATAGGAGAAGAGAGAGAAACAAAGACACTGGACATTTTTACTATGCCTGTTCTGGTGTCTGGATTCAACCTACACTGGTGATGCAATGCTATCTAAAATAAGAGTTAAGTTACATAGTATTTCCCCACCGAGGCTTCTATTCACTATTCCTATCATCACACATGATATACCTTGTGACAACCCCTGTATTTTTTACATTTACGATGTTATACAGGTGGTCGAACCTCTGGGACTTACTAGAGCTGAAATACAAATGAAACATCTGTAATGGATCTAAGGATAATGGATCTAAGGATATACCTAAATTATAACACTATGTTCTATATTGATAACTACCTTCAGTGATTCATAAATTAAGTATCTGTTTTGAATAGTTCTTAACAAAATAAATGAATCCACTGTAACATAAGGAATACACATTAGTATTACACCTTCCCTCTTGGAAACAATCACTCCCTAACCACTTTCATGCATGTTGTTAAAAGAAAATATAAACAAAGTTTGTACAAGTTGAGGCTTATTCTTGTTCATCTCATAGAATAGTAAATACAATTAGAGTTCATAATCCTTTGAGTGATAACACCGTTGATAATGTGTACATATCACAGGTCTAAATCCTTGACCTCAACTACTATCTACAATACTTCTGAGTATACAGTGAATCTTTGACTAGTCCTGTTGTAGCATATTGAGTTCCAAACTTTAGCAACAGTATTGACTGCCTAACAAAGTACTCTCTGAAACAAGAGGAACGTATGCTCCATTAATCCTAAATGCCCACCGCTATTGAATGTCTTGTGATAGATCCATGGTGCCCTAGGACCTGTAGTCTATCTTGAGTCCACCTTTGTGTATTAATATAATGTGCATGTTGCAGATGCAAAGCCTCACACCAAGCTGCACCCTCACTCTGCGTGTACCATTGACCTTTTCTGCTGGGAAAGACCCGTGCTCCAAAAAAGATCAGAGAATCGCATTTACTCTCCTGTGCTTACTAGTTGAGAGCGGTCTACGGATCACAAGAGTTATGCATCATCAACAAGCCTTCACATTGGGTAGATCCTTTGTGGGTAGCTGAAGTTTCTTGCAATATTACTATTTACTGATCTTTGTTGCTCTTTCCATTTTTATATAACTATGGTAATATTCAGAGAATGGTTCCCACTCCAACAATTGAAGGACGTATCTCTGCTTGCTGTAAAGGTCACCTAATGTTATTGTATAATCTATGGAAGAAGCTCGCAAAACTTTAGAAAACGTGAACGTTATTAATCAGAAAGAGGCAGACAGAATTAAAAGAGTAGCCCCTGGCTATCTGGAGGTGAGATGGATTAGGTACAAACGAGGAATACACCTGTTCCACAATCAAATGAGTTAACATCCAAATTTGTAGGCCCTTATTGGATCACAAAATAATATCAATCCTTAATCAGTTCATTAAAGACTACAAGCAATGCTAAAGGTACATCATGTTTTTCATGTTTGGCTGTTAAAATCGTCAAAGTATACAAAGAAGTGATAGGCAGAATGTTTGAAGTAATCTCCACCATTTCTAGTTACTTGGGGCTGCATCCCAACCTATCATTATTTTGCACACCATGTTGTAAATTAACAGTGATTAGATTAAGCAATAGCAGAAGACATCCTGTATTTAAAGATTATCTTGTCCGTTTATGGAATCCATTTTGTATTTCTGTCGGCCATTTTGTTTGCCATGTGCTCACAATATGCTCTGTCCTACCTTCCTGTTAACTGCTCTTGAAATCTGCCTGAAGACAAGATATATTTATCCTCCTTTGCTTTGCACATGCCCAGTAAAGCTTACAGCTGTTCCTAACTTGTACTGTCAAGATGTGCCCACCAGAATTAGCTTACTGTCAGCCCTTCCCACTTGTTGTTAGCATACTCTCTGTATGACCTTATATTTATTTGAAACCAACACTCTGTGCCTTGTACCGCCTTCATTTCAGCCTCTGTGTGGGTATAAAAGGACCAAGCTCCTTCTAGTAAGTATGCTACTTCATACACTACCGAAGGGTGCTGTATGGTTGTGGTTCCACCTCATGAGGTTTAATAAATACTTTGTTTTCTATTCCAGTTTCTGTGCCAACTTCTTACTATTGGTCTGAGGACTCAGAGCAAAGAAGGGCGAATCCCTTGCACTGGCAGGCCTTGCTGAGGATTGCTACGACAACCATGCCACCTCAGTTTTGACCCAGCTATATGCAAATAAGTCTTGACCCTGCTCCAGTGGGAACAGTCCAGCCCGAACTGCCAAGCCAGGCCCTCCCTGAATCAGAACAGAAGTAACCCAGGACTGGTTTCATCCTAGTTATGTGTTTATCAGCCGGATATAGCTTAGTTCCACTAACACAGTGTGCATAAGACCGACATCTGGTCATACCTGTCCTGTTTAGGGCGACACTTCGAAGTATATAAAAAAGTGATGGATGGAGTGCTTGAATTATTCTCAGCCACTGGTAATTACACCAAGGATGTCATAGAACATGTTATGAGTGATACAATATGTGACATTATAAGCAGTGCGTGGCAAGGGCGAAAGTTATAATTTCTTAAGATAACTACAATTGGTGAATTGCAGTGTTTTATTTTTATTTTAAAACATTACATTTTAACTGACATTTTCAACTAAATATCATTTGAAACTTTGATATTTTCAGTGAATTTCCAGGGTTTTTCATAACGTAAAGTAATATTTTATTACAAAACCTTACAACACTAACCCCGTTTGGTACACAATCTTTCGCTGAGTGCGGCGTGGGGTTGGACGAAGGACGTGACTTACAGCCAGGCTCTACATTAAACTCCTGTCGCATGGCAAACTTGTGTAGGGCACTGTCTTCATCATGTAATCCGAGGGGTTGGGTGCAGTGCCTGGCCTGAGGCCAGGGCATTGTCCAGCCCCACTTGGGCACCCAACCCTGCCACAGGCACTCCAACCCCTGCTTTCTGGCTAACCTCTATGGTTGGGGAGTGCCCCAAGGCCTCCAATTTTATTCTCTTTGTGGCGCGGCAGTATTTCTGCGACTTGTCATGGCGCTGCAGTAGGCACAGCAGCAGTACAGTGGTACTGTTGCAATGTAAATCAAATATTTTTGATTTGACCCTTGGGCAGAGGGTCCCTCTGGGACCACCCTGCAAGGCTCAAGAGTTCAGGGCACCCGTCCCCTAACTCCTTATATCTTATTTAATAATATTTGACAATGAGACAGAGTCTCTGACTCATAAAATGGTGGTTGCAACATTTCTTCAGGTTGCATCCAGCCAATCAGATTGCGTGTTTTGAGCTTGCGGTACCACATACTTTGCTGTAGTACCACAAAGTGACATATTTTTTTAACTTTAATTTCTCAAAAACCAATGAACAGTTTCGTATAAAAACACAAAAAGCACACTTTTTCTGAATTAGAGAAAGATTTAGCTTTCTGCCAATTTGGTTGTACCTTTGTCAGCTGTTTTCTCTGTATCGTTTTTTTATTTTCTCTATGGAAATTGCATGGGGAAATATTGTTGGTACCTCTCCTTTTTCTCAGCCCTTCTTGATGAACCACCCCAAAAATTTCTGAGAAGGAGCTGAGTTGGCTTGACCTTTTGTGTGGAAAGTTTGGCCAAAGTTATTAGCAGACCAAAAGTTCTATTTCTTATAGAATCCCGCTCCGAACTCTAACTTCACAGTGAGGACTGCCACTGTGTTGTGTTATCCATCCATCCATCCATCCATCCATCCGTCCGTCCGTCCGTCCGTCCGTCCGTCCGTCCGTCCATCCATCCATCCATCCATCCATCCATCCATCCATCCATCCATCCATCCATCCATCCATCCATCCATCCATCCATCCATCCATCCATCCATCCATCCATCCATCCATCCATCCATCCATCCATCCATCCATCCATCCATCCATCCATCCATCCATCCATCCATCCATCCATCCATCCATCCATCCATCCATCCATCCATCCACCCACCCATCCATCCATCCATCCATCTTTTAAGTTGTCCGGCGAATGTTTGTTTCAAAAGAAAAAAAGAAAAACAACAAAAAGGAGTGAAGGGGAACATACGCCCTCATTCAGAATTTAATAGTTAACAGTTCCATCATTGTTATTTTATGTTTACAGAGTGCAGTGCTAGAGGTGTCATCTCTATAGACATGGCATTCACTTATGTATACTCTCAAATCCTTTGCCAATTAGAGCTGCGTTGCAGGCAGGATTGTTAAAGATGAATCAGACAGTTTTTAGGCCTGTTGTGAAACAGTTCCCATCGGTATTTTTCACAGTGGAAATTCATCGCAGCAGTAATTGTGTGAAATAGGTCAAAAGACCCTTTTCTAAAGTGCCCGGTTTTTAACTGAATTAAAACTTCATTTTCTCCAGCGTTAACACGTGCGTTCCCCGAAAGCGCATCCATATTGTTTGTAGGGTCCGCTAACTGGCCAGGACATGAAGGAATGTAGATGGCTACGTGCATTTTCACTTGTTTATAAGGTAAGGGAGATGTCCTCTGTCTTTCAGCTTCGGAGAGCGGTAGCACGTCATTAATCGTGTTTTCCTTTGCCTGAATGCTCACCCAATTTGAATGCTCATATCGGCCAAATGTCTGGGAAGCTCCCTCTATTACCTCATTGACACTGTGGTGGATGCAAATTACATTAGTCCATCAGCCCTTCTCGAACCCTTTAGGAAGGACCTTTCAGGACCTCTTGGGTCAGGCCAGGGTTGTCTTTCTCCTTCTGACCCTCACCAATATTCCCTCTCCACAAGAGCTGGATTGGTAACCAGAGCCTTCTTTCTGGCACCTAAACTGTTGAACTCGCTTCATGATCATCTTCTGAATATGTCTTCAGAGGCTATGTTCAAAGCCCATCCAAAAACTCATCTTTTTAAAGAATTGTGAATACTTATATTTGTTCTTCTTTTTTTGTAGAAAGGAATGGCTACTTGACTGTTTTTTTTACGCCTGCATCTAGGCAAGGGAAGCTCCAGTTGGAGCAGCTGTTTGCGGTATGCAAATTCTTCATTAATTTATTCAATGAGTTGAAATGAGTGAGGCCGAGTGAGTATGAGTGAGTTGAGCGAGATTGAGTAAATCAGAATGAGTGGTACTGAGTGAAACAGTGAGACCGAGTGAATCAGAATGAGTCAGAATGAATAAGTCACAATAAGATTGAGGGAGCCAGAATGAGTGGGACTGGGTGAGACTGAGTGAGTATGCGTGAGTCAGAATGAGATAGTGTGAACTGGAATTAGTGGGACTGAGCGAATCAGTGAGGCCGAGTGAGTCAGGGAGAGACTGGGTGATAATGAGTGAGTCAGAGTGAGACTAAGTGAGAATGAGTGAGTCAGCAACATTGAGTGACAAAGAATGAGCACAGATGAGGGAGAGTGAGTGAGTCAGAGTGATAATGGGTACATCAGAACGAGTGTGACTGAGTAAGACTAGGTCTAAATGAGTGAGATTGAATGGTTGAGCGTGAGAATTAGTGGGACTGAGCGAAAATCAGTGAGGCCGAGTGAGTCAGGGAGAGACTGGGTGATAATGAGTGAGTCAGAGTGAGACTAAGTGAGAATGAGTGAGTCAGCAACATTGAGTGACAAAGAATGAGCACGCATGAGGGGGAGTGAGTGAGTCAGAGTGATAATGGGTACATCAGAACGAGTGTGACTGAGTAAGACTAGGTCCAAATGAGTGAGATTGAATGGTTGAGCGTGAGAATTAGTGAAACTGTGTGAGTCAGTGAAACCAAGTGAGATTGAGTGAGACAGAGCAAATAAGAGTGAGAGTTTGTGTGAATGAGAGTACGCTAATGAGACTAAGTGAGAATGAGTGAGAGAGTAAGACTGAGTGCAAGCAAGTGTGAGCAAACGCCCCAAACCTTCTTAGAGGTTCATATACTTACTAAATAAGTCCTTAGAACTAGTAAATACCATGGCCATTAAACAATCTTTGGCCAGGGTAATAGGTCTCAGCTCTATTAGGCTGAGCGTTTTGCTTTGCCAAAGCTTTTTTATTTCTGATCGAATGCATGCATCAAGACACATTAGCACACATGGCTGAACATTTTGCAGTGGGTTTTCATTTCAAGAAAACCTACTCCAGGTTAACTGGCCGATGGTATACACCTGTTACAACGCAACTTTTACAACTACCTACTGTTACAACGCAACTTTTACAACGCATACCATTACAACGCATTGCGCTGGGGGGCGCTCTAGGATAGGGAATAAGTATAATTTACTATCCAACACCTTCCCTAGTGTCCACGGGGACTGGAGTTAGAATAGTAAATTATACTTACCACTATCCAGCACCTCAAAGCGCTATGCGTTGTAATGGTATGCGTTGTAATGGTCGCGTTGTAACAGTAGGTAGTCGTAATGGTATGCGTTGTAACATGGTACATCCCTGGCCGATGCTTGTGCATGTGTCGTGATTCAGGCACGTGTTTACTTTGTGATGCATGTACACGCATGTGCATGCACAGTGCTGCGTTGCTGTCATTTATAAATTACTGTTTTAAAGTGGGAGACAGCCATGTTAGAATGGTAATTTAAAAGTAAATCATAGTCTGTAGCCATTTGCAACTGTCAGACCTTTGTTAAAAAAGTAAATTAATAAAAAAAAATGCAAAATATGAAGTGCGATGAGATTGGGTCGGGAAGTATGGGCAAGTGAGGAGGAGGCAAGTTAAATGACATCAGGTTGGGGCACAGAATGTTTTAGGCAGTAAATTGCTGAAATTATAGCCAATGGGTTTATCATGCCTGCGGTGTGTGGAGGGGCAAGAAAGACCTTGGCCTCGGAGTGGGGCCTAACTGACACTCTGGCAATAACACACACAGAGACTGGCTATAGCATAAGGGCCAAAGACCACGTGCGGTCCTGCGCCCGTTTATTTATACCCGAGGGCTACCCCGCCCCCGGGCTGCAGGCGTGCGTGCGTGCGTAGAATGAACGGGCCGTGTGGCTCCGCCAGTACATCCCTCCAAACCTACGGATGGTTAGTCCAGCCTTATTTAGAGTTCTTTTGTGGTGCGCATTCTCCAGGTGTAGTCCCGGAGCCGCTGGCTGGGGGTTAGGTTTGGTCTTAGGTTGTACCTCTGGCTTCGCGGTACCTCAGCCCTCGGTTTTTCCGGTGATCCTGTTGATGCCCTGTCAGGGCCTGGTGTTGGGACATTAGCTCCGGGGTCTCCTCGGACCGGTGATGGCTCTCTGGCTCGAGGGTCCGGTACCACCTCTGAAGCAGCTGGCAGGTCCTCTTCTACTTCCACGTCGTCTGCCACCTGGGCCGGGGATGTTTCTCTCATGAACACTCGCTTGAACCAGGACACATTTCTTGTCACTATTCTTGTGCCTCTGGATGCAGTTACCATGGTGCCATGGATGTTCACAACTTCCCATATTTCCAGTTCAAACGTGGTTTGCTACTTCCATTGATGGTGACGGGTCTTGAGGACCACCTGGTCCCCTACTGCGAGTGGCCGGACTCCGGCTTTCCTTGCTCGGCTTGCCCTCTCATTTGTTTGTCGTCTCCTATCTTGGGTTGCTTCATGGTCTAGCGCTGGGGCCTGCCAGGCTGGACACACAGGCACACAGTCTCGAGGAGGTCTCTTGAACATGACGTGCGCTGGCGCACACTTGGTGGTACAGTGCGGCGTTTGTCTGTAGGCACTCAAGAACTGGGACAGGCATTCTTCAGCTGACTCCCCTTTCTCCACGCCGATTCTTAGTGCCCGGTTCATGGTCCTCATAAACCGCTCCACCTCTCCATTGGCTTGAGGCCATTGCGGCGTGATCTTCCGGTGTCGTATGCCTCGCCTGGTTAGGTATGTCTGGAACTCTGTGCCTTGAAACGGTGGCCCGTTATCCGATCGTACTTCATCGGGGAATCCTAGCATGGCAAATGCCCTGTCCAGAGCCGGCTTGACGTGACTAAACGCTGTGGTTGGAATCACCTCTACCACTGGGAATCGTGAACACGAGTCAATCAGTACCATGGCTTGTCGACCATCCGGGAATGACCCAAAGTCAATACTAATTTTGGACCACAGTGTGACGCACAGTTCTTCTGTGATAACAGGATGTGGGGCAGGCTCCTGACTAGTTATGGTACACGAATGGCAATTTTGGATCTCCTCTTCCACTGCGCCGTCCATGCCGGGGAACCACACTCTACCCCTTAGTCCCGCCTTTGTCTTCGCGATGCCCTGGTGCCCTTAGTGAGCAAGGCGCACAACCTCCTTCTGCAGGCTCGAGGGAATGACTAGGGAGGCTCCTCATAATACCACTCCATGAGGTCCTGTGCTCAACTCACTCTGCGCGCGCCACATTTGCTGGCGAAAAGTCTGTTCCTCGACCGTGAGGGCACTCGCCCCGTGCAAGAAATACTTCCAACTTCCATCCTCCAGGGTGTGCTTCACCCTCCTCAGGCATTCATCTGGGTCAGTGGCCGCCCCAATTTCTTTCAACGTGAGGGCTTTGGGGCACGCTTCCTGTGACAGGACTCTTACGAATTCCCCCACCTCTTCAAGTTCCTCATGCACTTGTGCAACGGAGTCGTGGTGTGGGTGGCGCGAGAGGAAGTCCGCGGGGTTGTCCGCCCCGGGCCGAAAGATGACCTCGAACCTGTACGTTTGGAGCTGGACCGCCCACCGTTCAATCCTGGGCGGCGCAAGCCTGGCCAACCCTGCAAATAGAGGGACTAACGGTTTGTGGTCAGTTACAACCATGAATTCATGCCCAAACAAGTACAGATGAAAATATTGGCACGCCCACTTAATGGCGAGCGCCTCTCGTTCAATCTGTGCGTACCGCATCTTGGTGGCCGTCAATACTCGGCTTGCGTACGCCGTGGGCACCCAAGTGTGGTCCTCCACCTTCTGCAACAAAACAGCTCCCAGCCCCACCGGGCTGGCGTCCACGACAACCTCCGTTTGGCGATGTGGCCTGAAGTACGCCATGACTTTATCATCAATGAGGGCTTCCTTCACCGCTCGAAATGCATCGTCCTCCTTCGCGATCATGTCCACGGTTGCCCTGCCTTGGTGAGCACCTGCAGCGGCTCTGACAGGGATGCCAAGTTGGGGATGAACCGGCCACAGTAAGTGGCCATCCCTAAGAAGCTGCGGACCTCCGTTGTGGACATCGGCTTGGGCGCCGACTGGATGGCTTCTGCTTTCTTGGGGTCTACTCTAAGCCCATCCCGAGAGAAGATGTACCCAAAGAATTTGACTGATTCATTGTAGAATGAGCATTTTTCCCTGTGTAGCATTAACCCATGGTCCACCAGACGTTGGAGCGCGGCTCTCAGGTGCCCGTGGTGTTCTTCCAAGGTCTTGGAGAAGACTAGAATATCATCACTGAGATTGATGACTCCAGGTAGCCCGGATAGTGTCTCCCTGATCGCATTCTGGAAAACTTCGGCGGCCGAAGACACCCCAAAACTCAGACGTTTGAACCTGCGGAGACCGACATGGGTCGAGAAAGTCGTGATATTGCGACTGTCCGGGTGGAGCTCCAGCTGGTGATAACCTGCGTTTAAATCCAACTTGGAAAACCATTTTGCGCCATTTAAATCAGCTACTATGTCGTCCATAGTTGGTGTAAGATGACGTTCCCTCTTGATGGCCTTATTCGGGAGACGCATGTCCACACATAGCCTTATCGCACCCGGTTGCTTTGGTTTGGGTGCAACCACAAGGGGTGACACCCATGGAGTGGGCCCTGACACTTTTTCGATCACCCCCAGCTTCCCGGCCCGGGAAGCACTTGCAGTCGTCTGTTAAGGCTCGTGAGGAATCAGCCCATTGTTGGCGCCTCAACCACTCCACGGGGAGATTGATCTCCGTGGCATACGTGCCTGAAACCCAACCCTGCCAGAAACGTAATCACCCTTTAAGCTGCCCGTTTAAATTGGGACTATCCGGTTCCTCCGCGGATAACGACTGCCCCCTACTCCCTGCCATCGGCCGGCACCCACTGTGTGCGCCTCGCCCAATGCGGCTTTCATGGCTAGGAATGATTAGGCTTTACTCAGTCCTGATGATGATGCTTGTAACTATGTAATGGGATCGAAACGCAGTCGACAACTTCTACACCATATACTCTGTTGTGTATCTGTTACTATATTTCAAGTAATGGTGTAAATGTGAATTCTGTTATTGCTATATGCACAGAAAACAATAGCTTTTGCCTAAAAACCTTTCTCTACCTTCTATCCACTCCGCTAACCATGACAATTTGTAAACGTCTGGGCACAGGCTTGTGCCCATCTCCAAGAAATTGTTGAATGTATCTCCTAATATTGTGGTTCTAAATTAAATATTAGACCTCTGCCCGGCTGGGCAAGTCAATTTACAATATAGTTTCCGTTGTGTCTATATTTACCTCTTGACTATATCCCTCCTTGCATAGGACCGCTGTTGTCTTTACTCATATGTTCCCCGAGGTCCTGTGCTGACTCGATTGGGTGCCCTTGTTGTTTTTTATAATTTGGAGGTGGAGTAGGGACTCTCGGTGCTGGTCCAGTGGACGCGGCCCCTCCGTCCGCCTGCACGCTCATGTTTGACGCGTGGGACGTCCACGGATGGCGTGGTAGCACCAGTGACCCCTGGGACCGACTGAGCGAGCTTGACGTGTGCTCTGAGCCTTTCTGCTGGGTAGCTGCTGCGCAATAGAGTGCCCACAATCACTCTCGATGACTCTGGGCCATGGTGACCAGTGTACCAGGTAGCTGAGCGTGTTCTGCCCTGCAAAACGGCCGAAATAGAGCTCCGCGGGACGCGTGAGCCTCGGAAGGGCGATCTCCTCGCGTCCGCGAGATGCGTGAGTGTTCGTCGGAGGGGGGGGGGGGGGCGGTGAGGGCCGAGCCAGTCCCTCCGATAGACACTGCGCGCATTCCCCGCCCACGCGCACCGATGCCTGCCATCAGCGATGGCAGAGAGGAGGCGCTGGGCACAACACGGGGCCGTCGTAGCGCGGGCCCCACAGCAGGCGGCTCACCTGTCACGCCGCAACAGGCGCGAGATTCCCACGGCCCCGGTAGGGCCAGACGAAGCAGCACAGCGGGGTGGCACCCGTGCGGGAAGACAGCGCCGGTCGCCGGCTCCAGCGCAGGTGGCACGAGCGCGGCTCCGGCAGCACCGCGGGACACAGCAGGAGTGTCTGCGGGGCGAGGCGTAGGTAATGGACCCACCTCGTCGCCAATGTGGTGTGTGGAGGGGGCAAGGAAGACCTAGGCCTCGGAGTGGGGCCTAACTGACACTCTGGCAATAACACACACAGAGACTGGCTATAGCATAAGGGCCAAAGACCACGTGCGGTCCTGCGCTTGTTTATTTATACCCGAGGGCTACCCCGCCCCGGGCTGCAGGCGTGCGTAGAATGAACGGGCCGTGTGGCTCCGCCAGTACAATGCCATCACAGTCCCCAGCTTCTTCACCTCTGCTTTTAAGTACCATATCATACATACTTATGTCCCTTTAGATGAGATAATTCTTCTTAAAAAAGTTTACATCCGGGGACACCGGGATACACTTCGGAGTTACACGAGCGTTCTGATTGAGGCACCGTTAAGACTGTTTAACTAACTTCACTTAAATCAAAAGGTTGTTTAACAGGGAGACGCCGTCTACGGTGACAGACTGAGTGTTCATTCGCATTGCGGTATTTTTGGAATAAATAATTTGAAGAAGGGTTTTGACCCGAAATGCATAGGGATTATGTGAATATTTCAAATAAAATGAATTGAGAATGTTTCACAACGAAAATTGCTGTGTATGAAGCTAATCTCATGATTATACCAGTCCACATTTGTGATGCAACATTGTGGTAAATAAAAAGAAGACTTCTTTTATTAAAAACTCTCCCAAAAATGTCATTGGAAGAATTGAATCAAATCTAGAACTTTAAATTAAGGGTCGCCAACCCTCAGGAGTGCAAAGTGGGGACGTTGTTTATGGTCTACACAGCGCTTTTCACAATTATTGCTCTTACGCACTCAGGTCAGAGGGAGATACCCACATGCACCCAAACTGAATATATATTAAAAAAAGTTGTTCAAATTACTGAGTACCATCGGATAAACAAAGTATGCTACACAATTTTTTGATTTTTTCCTTTAGATGAGATGAAACGTGCAAAAGTTTTTACTAAGATAGACCTTGCAGGTGCATAATATTTGGTCAGTCTGTGAGAGTGGTGAGTGGAAGACTGTATTCTGCACTAAGGCCCGATTTAGAGTTTTTTAGACAGGGATCTCCAATGCAAATCCAACAGTGTTCTCTATCTGCCAAACTCTTGGTCCACCTGCATCATTAGAGATGGGTGGATAATAAGCTTTCTGTCGATGGAGCCCCTTTTGGATCCGTCAATGGAAAACTTACTCCGATAGCCATACGGAGTAAAGGCCTTTTGAAAAAGGCCATTACACCGCCTACTCTTTTTGTGGTAGAAGGTGTAATGTCCTTTTGTTCTGTCCCTCACCACCAGGTAAAGCCTGGTGGTGAGGTACAGAATTTTTTTTATAATCCCTACACCTTGGTGTGAGGGTCATTCGTTTTTGGGGTTTTTCAGAAACCAGCCCCCCCCCCCAAAAAGTTTAAAACGTTAATAAACTGTTGCCAAAACAAGATGGTAGCCTCCAACAAACTTTTTGTGCCCTGAAGGAGCCGCCATGATAGCAATTCCATTCATTGTCAGGGATGACTGATGAGCCAGCAGTAGTCTCTAAATTTGACTGGCAGAGTATCGTCTGGATGGTGCAAAGCTGGCTTTAGGGCGGGGCGACTGGCACGTCCGCACTGGGTGCTGACCTGGAAGGGTGGCACTGACCTCAGGTGGCGGCGCTGTTTTTAGCAATAAACGTATGATTTAAAAGCACTTGCTGCAGAGCTCCTTGTTGGCCAGTTTTCAGGCACAAATATAAATGTCAAGATAACTCTTGTGATCAATGTTCCTGTTAGGGAGAGATTTCAGAGTTTTGTCTAGTCGCAGTTTGACTCGCCATAAAATAACACAGAGGGTTAATAGGCCTGCTGCAAATAACAGATCTATATTCTATGTGGCTAGCTGAGTGGATTAGTAAAGCCACCCTTTACCAGCACTTTAAAACAATGAAATGTATGTGTAAAAGGGGCTATGGAGAGATGAGTGCTCTTTTGCAGGGTGGTAGTGAGGTAATCCGAGGAGGAGGTCATGGGGGGTGCCCAAAAATATTTTCACACTGGGTGCCACCAGCAATAAAGCCGGCCATGGGTGGATGTTATGTCCTCTGCCGTTCTAGCAGACACTGCTCCATCTGCCTAAGAAGAAATCTTAAGTTTAGTTTATTTGAGCCCGACTCTGTTAAGCTTGACACAACATCCCCGGACGTTGCCTTCCAGACAGAGACCTGGTTTAACGACTCCTCTGCACCTGACATCACCATAGCCATCCCAGAAGGCTACAAGATGACCCGCAGAGACCGCACCAACAGAGTCGGAGGAGGAATCGACATCGTACACAAGAACAGCATCAGGGTCTCGACTAGCACAGACGACGCGCTCAGCACCGCCGAACACATGCATTTCCATATCCACACAGACCCTAACTCCACCCTCAGAGGCACCCTTGTCTACCGACCCCGCCCCCAGTTCAGCGACTCCATCGCCAACTTGATCAGCACGCACGCCCAGACCTCCACCGACTACATCCTCCTCGGAGACCTGAACTTTTACCTTGAGAACAACAACGACAACAACTTCACAACCCTGATCGACAACCTCGCCAACCTCGGACTGAAGCAACTCATCACAACACCCACCCACTCCGCAGGCCACTCGCTCGACCCAATCTTCTCCTCAAGCCTGCACGTCTCCGTCAGCCACACCACCGCACTCCTCTGGACCGACCACCGCTGCATCCACTTCGCCTTCCAGAAACCCACCACACACCACCGCAACCAACAGATCCCCTACCGCTGCTGGAGCAAAATCACCGAAGACCACTACACGCAAACCTCACTCTCAGCCCACCCACCGAACCCTCTAACAACGACGACACTGCCCACAGCTTCAGACGCTGGATTGAGGGCTGCGGCAACACCCTCGCCCCGCTGAAGAAACCCCCCCACAAAGACACCAGCAAGAGGGCCAGCTGGTTCACCCCAGAACACCTAGCCTCCAAGCAAGCCTGCCGTAAACTAGAGAAGAAATGGCACAGTGAACAAACTACGGACAGCCACACAGCACACAAGGACGCCATCCTCAACCACCACCACCTCATCAGGGCGGCCAAGAGGTCCTCCTTCAAAGACCGCCTCGAAAACAACACACACAATAGCAAGGAGCTCTTCAACATCGTGAAAGAACGCTCCAACCACAGCTCCAACACCAACGACATCCCACCGTCGCAAGCCCTGTGCGACTCCTTCGCCACCTTCTTCCAACGCAAGATAGCAGACATCCATGACAGCTTCAACATCCAGACAGCCCCAACAGACAGCAACACAACAGGCCCTCCGCACACCATTGACCAAAAACCCCTGCTAGCCTGGGCCAGCGTGAGCATCGATGACCCCATCAGGACCATGCGCACAATCCACTCTGGCTCTGTCAGACCCATTCCCACACCATGTCTTCAACAGAGCAAGCAGCTCCATCGCACCCCACCCGTGCAACTTCATCAATCTCTCCCTTGAGACCGCGACCTTCCCAGAGATCTGGAAACATGCCGAGATCAACGCCCTACTCAAAAAACCTAAGGCAGACCCAAGAGACCTTAAGAAATTCCGGACAATCTCTCTGCTCCCCTTCCCGGCCAAGGTCATTGAGAAAACCGTCAACAGACAGCTAACCCGATACCTCAAGGAAAACAGAATCCTGGACCCTTCCCAGTCAGGGTTCCACAGCAACCTCAGCACCGAGACTGCCTTAATCGCCACCACCGACGACCTCAGGACCCTGCTGGACAATGGCGAGACCGCAGCACTCATTCTCCTTGACCTCTCTGCCGCCTTCGACACCATCTGCCACCGCACACTACGCGCACGCCTCCATGCCGCAGGTATCCGAGACAAGGCTCTGGATTGGACCCCCTCCTTCCTCTCTGGCAGAACCCAGAGCATCCGCCTCCCCCATTTGGTTCCAAAGCCTCCGAGATAATCTGCGGTGTACCCCAGGGATCCTCCATCAGCCTGACGCTGTTCAACATATACATGGCCCCGCTCACACACGTAGCCCGACAGCACGACCTCAACATAATCTCCTACGCCGACGACACTCAGCTGATCCTCTCCCTCACCAAGGACCCCATCACTGCCAAAGCCAACCTCCATGAAGGAATGAAGGCCGCACCTACTGGATGAAGACCAGCCATCCGAAACAAAATGGAGGTCCTCATCCTCGGCTCCAACCCTTCAGCCTGGGATGACTCCTGGTGGCCGACAGCACTGGGGGCAGCCCCGACACCCACCGACCATGCACGCAACATGGGAATCATCCTCGACTCAAAGCTCTCAATGACCAAGCAAGTCAATGCCATCTCCTCCTCCTGCTTCAGCACCCTCCACATGCTCCGCAAGATCTACAGATGGATCCCGACAGATACAAGAAAGACAGTCACCCAGGCCCTCGTCAGCAGCAAACTCGATTACGGAAACGCCCTCTATGCGGGAGCCCTGACCAAGCTCATCAAACGACTACAACGCATCCAAAATGCCTCGGCACGACTGATCCTTGATGTACCATGCCACGGCCACATCCCCCCACCTGAGAAACCTGCAATGGCTCCCCGTCAACAAGAGGATATCTTTCAAACTCCTCACCCACGCACACAGTGCACTCCACAAGAGTGTCCCAGCGTACCTCAACAGACGGCTCTCCTTCTACATCCCCAACCGCCAGCTATTATCCGCCGAGCTCTCACTCGCCAACGTCCCGCGCACCCGAAGAACAACCACCGGTGGGAGATCCTTCTCCCACCTCGCCGCCAAGACATGGAACACCCTCCCACTGAGCCTACGACAGACCCAAGACCCGCTGACCTTCAGGAGGATACTCAAAACCTGGCTGTTCGATCAGTAGCACCCCCCCAGCGCCATGAGACCCGCGCTGGTATGTAGTGTGCTATACAAATGATTGATTGATTGATTAAGCCCCAGCTGTCCCAGAATAATTTATTGATGAGTTTCTGGTAGTGTTTTAAAAGTATGCTGTACACTACACTTAAATGACATTTTGATTTACTTTGGTTCCTTGGTGACACATGTGCTATATGTTAAAGCACTTTCACTGCATTAACTGCATTACATTTTCTCAAATAGTTAACATAGGTCATTATGCTTTTGCATGGAATTAGACAGATTTTCATAACTGACAGTTTACATCAAAGCTCTGGTCGGCCTTGTGAATGGAATTAGATATGGGAATTCCTTTGTAGACTAGTTCTAATTCTCAGACAGAAGGCCAGACATACTGTATGAATCAAATCATTGTTGCAGGAAGAGGTTTGGAGCAAAAAGTTGCGGCTAGCAGAATGAATGTATAGCAACACTAAGCATTCTGCTACAGGTGTGTCACCCTTCTTTTGTATGTGTGGTTAGCAACTTTGAATGTTACCATTGGGTGTACCTTTTACTACAACAATGCCTTCAGTACGAGAACATTCAATTATACTGAAAAAAAATCAGAAGGCAGCACAAGAATAATCACAGAAGGCCAAAGCTAGTTATCTGCTCTATGCTGATAAGAAAAGAATTTCAGCACCTAAATATATAGTGGCAGATAAAGTTTGGAGTTTTGTTACTCACTAAGAATTTTAAGGAATGTTTCTAAGCTGCAACCTAAGTTTGCAGGAACAAATACCATTGAACGCTTTGCAAATTCAATGACTGTCCATTAGAAGTTACCTAAGTCTATGACATTTCATCCTTTGTTTCATGTTTCACTGTTAAAAACAGGCACCCAGGCCCTGCACACTATGCCCTTTTGTGGTGTGCAGTTGGCACCCAACCCTTTGTGTGCCCCCTTTTTGTTTTATTTTATTGTGCCACGGATCTGCCACAATACTGCAAAGGGTCCTGCTAAAACTTGCGGTGGATCTGCAGTTCCACAGAACCCCCCGCCCCTCAAAAAAACATTGTTAAAACATTTTTGCCCTAGGGAGGATCCCTCTGGGACCCCCACACATGGCCCAGGAATTCATGTTATCTATACACTGTCCTCTTATATTTCATTGTATTTTATAGGACTCCGGTAAGACATGCCCAAGATAGCAGCCACAACTTTTCCATTAGGTTGTAGCCAGCGAATTGCAATGTCTGTCTTTGCTCATGGATCCTCAGTGCTGGATCAGCCGTTGACCCATAGCGTGAAATATACATACATTTTGATCCTTAATTTCTCAAAATATCGTGTGGGCAGAATAATATGTCAAAAATATTAAGGACAAGAATATTGAGTAGGTAAGTGCAAATAGGTAAGTATAAATTTACTATTCTTAACTCCAGATCTATGTACCATGAAGATATGTATGCCATCAAGGTACATATATGTGGAGTTGTATATAGTAAAACTTTACTTAACCATAGAACATGACCTACACAATATTCTTGTCCTCGATATTTTTGACACAACATTCTGACCTACGATATTTGTGTGCCCAGTTTTTGGCCAAATACCAAATAGAGTGCTGCAGAAGACTATTATCATATAGGATCATAAAGACACACACTTGACAAACAGCATAAGGTGTTTCAAATCTTAAACTAATAAAATCGATGCTAAAAAAAACCTTTTTATTTTAAACAGTTTTTTGAGGATTTTTACATTTTTATGCAGTCTCAATGTAAAAAAAAACCAATGAGCACCTAAACTTTGAATTCCAAGGGAAAAAAAGGTCTAGTTCTTGCACATTTGCTCCACTGCAAGTTTATTGGTAATTACACACTTTTTTCTCCAGTACAAATGAAAGTTAATTATTTTGGAAATGATCTTTTCTTCACCTGGTGGGATAGTGGAAAGTTCACAAACCACTGGCTCCTTGGGTATTGTGGGAACCTCTTCCTCTTTCTTCTCAATCTCTTGTGGCCTCTCTTCTCCAAATACCATACTTTTTATGTACTTAAAAACTCCCATAAATGTTGAGAATATCATAAAAACAGGCAGGTCCTAGCACAGCTAGTGTACACACCTTTGTGCTTCTCCCAAATGGCATTTAAAGGGTTGGATCTTTTCTAAATAAAGAAAGGCAGGGATTTCAACCAATCAGTCTTTCATGTGGTGATATTGGTCTTGCTGTACTCCGCAAGAGTACAGCGGTACGCTTCTGGGACCAAAAAACACAAAACAAAGCAATTTCTATATAAATCACCCATCCGATCCATCTAGAAAACCTTTAGCTATAAAGTTAAGCAACAATCAGTATTTTATACTAAACACAACCTTTTAGGTTTTCCGGTGGTCCCCCTGGACTACAGCAAGACCTACATCAGGAAGTACAATCCCTTGGCGTTCCCACGGGGGTTTGCCATTCACTATATTACTCCCATGAGAGAACCGTAGTACCATGGAAAGAAGAAATATATATACACATCAAAACACATATTACATATAAATACTAGTTACTAATTGTAAAATAAAAAAATCTAAAATCTGAAATTATTATTAACTCAATAAATAATATTTTACTTGCATTAAAAAACAAAGCTTAAAGTTATGGTGTAGTTAGACTATAACTCACATTTTAAAAAAGAGATTCCCTAAAAAAACACCTGAAGGAACTTTACTGATGGGCAAAAAAAACAGTTATTATGCAGGAATTTAAACTTTAAAAAACACTAAAATTCACCACTTACAGTTTACTAAGCTAACCATACCTGCAATGCCCTCCATGCCCTGCTTATCTAACTCCTCACATACTGCATCACTCTTGAAATGCCCAATGACATAATTGATGAACTCACGTATGACATCTTAAATGACACAATTGATGGCATTACTGGTGACACCAACTAAAGAGTGTGTAAGCTTTGTATACACTTCTGACACTATATATATATATATATATATATATGTGACCAAGGCCGCTGGGACGGCCGAAACGCGTTATGACTATCTGTCTAATGGCTAAATAAACAAGAATGCTGAAAAAAGCTGGTCCTTGCCTTGTGTTTCGCTAAGGAAGCGCCGCTCCTGCGAGGTATTTGCAGAGATATATATATATATATATATATATATATATATATATATATATACATATATATATATATATATATAACCCAGTGGTGGTCTCCACAAGGTATTTGTAGTTAGGTTTGCTTTTCTATAGACGGAGCATTTTTTGGTTTGCTAATAACTTTGGCCCTGTTTGACGAATCTTCAAGATACATTCCAGACAAAAAAATTCATCTACCTCAGCTCCTTCCTGCAAAGTTTCAGGGTGATACGTCTACAGGGGCAGAGAAAAGAGGGGCGGTCACAAAACTTTAAATCACCATGCATTTTCCATAGACTTTTTTAACACAGATTATAGCAAAAACTCTGAACAGAAGTAGACCAAATTGAGCAGGAGCCTAGGTTTTGGTCTGCCGATTGTGCTTTTTGTGATTTAATGTAAATCTTTTCAGTAGTTTTTGAGATATTAGGGGTAAAAAATAATTGTATATTTTGGCAATTGGGCTTGCAAGAGTCCCGTGGGTGTCCCACTAGAGTGCAAAATCAAAAATGGAAGCTTGTGATTGGTGTAGAAGCCCATTTTTCAAGTGAGCCTTCATGCTCTTGAGAGAGTAAGAGGCTCCTGTGAGTCCTGTGAGTACTCTGATTTAGAAAGGAAATTGCTGCCATTAATGTTTACTGTGAAAAATAGGAGGTGGTGTGGAAGTTAAAAACTATATAAGGGAGCAGAAGAAAGGTATGCTGTCCCCATAGATTTTGAGAGGAGGGGCCTAAGGGCTAACTACTGTGAAGAAAATACATTTATATTGTTTTTAACACATTTTTACTGTTTCGCTGGAGTCTCGCTGGATCATGAATAGTAAAAAAGAGTAGATGAGTTTCAATACACTAGTAGGAATAAATATTCGGTTCCTTGCTTTTGAGAGGAAGTGTGTAAGAGATAACGAAATATTGTGATGCATAGAAGGTTATTTAAAACTATTTTACAATCTTGTGAGACTCATGAAAAGTGGGAAAGGGTAGGTAATCTTTGAATACACTCTGGTACACACACACACTTGTTACTGTAGGAAGGAGTCTTATTGGAGATGATATGTTAATGTGATTTAATATTTTGCATGAATCGCCCTGAGAGGGGTATCTCGACATTAAAGTAAAATCACAGTCAGGAAAGGCTAAGAGTTACAAAAGCACTGTCTTGAGCATCTTTCTGAATTTGTAATGATCTAAGCATGTACGAATGTCATAAGGCAGTTCATTACAGTAGAATGGGGCCAAGTAGGAGAAAGAACTACCCCCACTCTAGCCTTTCTGATGAGAGAGCAGTGATCAAGGCTTTGTTACTGATCTCAAAGTCTTAACTGGACAGTAACATTTAAGCTTCTGGATGAGGTACTTAGGACCTTTCCGTGTTAGTGACTTGTGAGTAAGATAGCAGATTTTGAAAACTATTCTCTTCCTTACAGAAAATCAATGCAGAGATTTTAGAAGAGGAGTGGAAGTGGTACCAGAGAGAGGATTGTAAATTATACGGGCCGCTGTGTTTTGTAAAACTTTACGTTTGGAGAGTAAAGTCTAATTTTCAGGAGCAAGAAAAGTGTTGCCATAATCTAATCTGCTTACAATGAGCACCTGCACCATCATGTGGAAGCAAGTACCTACAGTAGACAGAACCAGCTCTTCCATGTGTAGGGTTTGGTCTGAATGGAAACCGAGGTTCGTAACTACCTGTTTGGATCTTGGTGCCACTTCAAGGTCTGCAGGCCACCAGTCAGCTGACCAAAGCTGTTGGGCCTTACCAAACAGGATAATCTAGGTTTTTCCTGCATTCACCCGTAGCCAGTTGGTAGACATCTAACCTGCAATTGTTTTCATTCCAGTCACAAAGCCTGTTTTGCCTTAACCAAGATTTTGTCAAAAGAGATGACCAACTGTGCCTCATCAGCCTAGGACAGAACTTTAAAGCCAAAAGCTTTGACGACCTTAGCAAGGGGGGGGGGGCAACATTGATGTTAAAAAGCGTTGGACTTGGACATGTCAATCGCCATAATGCGGGATTTGAAAGAGCCAGAGAGATGCTTTGGGATCTGTTCTTGAAAAAATCTGAAAACCATTGTAGGGCTGTCCCATAGATTTTAATTTCATTCAGCCTTTTTAGTAGCCTAGGATAGGACACAGTGTCAAACGCTGCGGATAATTCCAACAGCACAAGCATAGCTGGTGTATCAGCATCAAGAGTTAAACATATTTGATCTGTGACTGCCACTAAGGCGGTCTCTGTGATGTGAGAGGATTGGAACCCAGATGGTGATGGGTCGAACATCATGTTGTTTTCCGAGATGGTGTTTATTAGAGTCTACTATATACACCCATCAACTTGGAAAGAGTTGTGAGTAGAGAAAGGCTCTTCCCACACACTACCCTGCTATGCACACCTGTCATCTGAGAGAGGGGTCTGGCAGGAGAGGTCTGTCGCTCCCTATACATCCTACTACAAACACCTGTCATCTGAGAGATCTGAAAGAAGAGGCCAGTCCATTTACACACCCTACTACACGCACCCGTCATCTGAGAAAGAGGTCTGACAGGAGATACGAGCCTATCCACACACCCTACTATGCACATCCATCATCTGAGAGAGAGTTTTTGACAGGAGAGGCCAGTTCCTCCCCACTCACTACTACATTTACCCATCATAAGAGAGACGTCTGAAAGGAGAGGCCAGTCCATGCACATATCCTACTATGCACAACAGTCATCTAAGAGAGAGGTCTGAAAGGAGAAGCTAGTTCATCTATTCACAGTACTATGCACACCCATCCTCTGACAGAGCAGTCTGAAAGGAGAGACCAGGCACACTATTATGCACAGCCATCATCTGAGAGAGAAGTGTGACAGGAGAGCTCTGTCACTGCCCATTCACCCTACTATCATGTGAGGGAGAGGTCTGAAAGGAGAGGCCAGTCCATCCACACACCCTACTATGCACCTCTGTCATCTGAGAGAGAGGTCTGAAAGGAGAAGCTAGTCCATTTATATACAGTACTATGCACACCCATCCTCTGAGAGAGCGGTCTGAAAGGAGAGGCCATGCACGCTATTATGCACAGACACCATCTGAGAGAGAAGTGTGACAGGAGAAGTCTGTCACTCCCCATACACCCTACAATAAACCTGTCATGTGAGAGAGTGGTCTGAAAGGAGAGGCTGGTCCATCCACACACCCTACTACGCACAATTGTAATCTGAGCAAGAGGTCTGAAAGTAAAACCAAGTCCATCCACACACTTTACTATGCACACTTGTTCTCTGAGAAAGAGGTCTTCAAGGAGAGGCCAGCCCATCCCCACACCCTACTATTCACTCCCATCATCACAGAGAAAAGTTTCTCAGCAGAGGCCGGTGCCTCCATACACCCTTCTATGCACACCTGTCATCTGAGAGAGAGGTCTGAAAGGAGAGGCTAATCCCACCACACACCGTACTATGCACACCCGTTATGTGAGATAGAGGTCTAAAAGGAGAGGGCAGTACCTCCCACACTATACTGCGCACATTTGTCTTCTGAGAGAGAGGTCTGGAAAGGAGAGAGCAGTCCCTCCTCACAGCCGGGTTTGCACACCCATTATGCAAGAGACGATTGTTATTAGGAAGGCTAGTCCTTTCCATGTACTACTATTTCCCTACAATACTGTTGCAATCTCATGAGAGACCCGTAAGGGTAGGACACAAGCTTCCGGGTGCGAAGCTTGCTGCATGAGGCTCATTGAATCCTACGAGATGCTTGAGACCTGCATGGAATATTACTGAGCCTGCACTGTATGTGTAGAGCTGCACACCTAACCTTGACCTTAATTTCAAAATAACCTTTTTGTGATTGAGTCTCTGGGTAAGCGAGCAGTCTCGCTGGGGGAATGCCCAAACCCCCTTTCTTTAAATGTACTGTCGAGGCCAGGGAACACCCTGGTCTGAGAGACGCTCAGCAAGGACCGTTAGGTCTCTAAAGTTTAAGCTATATATGCACACTATTAATCAAAAATTCCTGAGAAGCTTCATTATGTTTTTAACATAATGTATAATATCAAAGTTTATGCAAAAAGATTACACTGTTTGTTATCTGCTATGAAAGAGCAAACAAACGTATGAGTGAACTTAACTCATAAGACAACAATATTTCATCATATTGTATGCATGTCATCAATCAATTCATCAAATGCGTAAAGGAAAACATAAAGCCCAACGCATTTCGGGTCTATATATGACCCTTTTTCAGGGGTGATAAGTAAACAAACATTTCAACATATGCATGACATGTGTCGTATTCCAGTTGTAATGTTCAATGGAGATTTGGTTTCGTCTTGCTGGCCCTACAGAAATATAAATTACTGTCTCAATCAATTGCAAGATTTGATGGATGAACAAACATAGTAATTAGGGATTGCACATGCGGGACTCTGTATGTGACGTGCCGTTTAGGGGAAAACCAATCAAATCACTCAACAAAAGACTCAAAATGGAGCATAGTCGCTAAAATAGTGTGAGATTAAAGGTGTGAGTATTGAAAAAAGAGAAAATTGTATATGAATGTGCCAACAAACTCACGTGCTTCTGAAGTAGCCACTGTTCTAAAAATAAAACATAAAACGATAATGAAACGAAGACCTGGTAAACCGTGTACAAACGCTATCGGACAAACCACCGATTCAAAACATAATGTGTGAAAAGGGGCTTACCAATGTAAAGACAATATGAAACCCTGCCGTATTTCCTGGTATTGAAATTCTCTGCTGCGTTAAAGTACAACTTCCGGGTACTGCAAAGTTCACGTGAATTCTAAAGAACAAAAAGGGACTCTTATTCAAAAGGTCATACGGTGTTAAAAAACAGGTTATAATTATTTGCAAAGGATTCGAGTCTTGCCTCAGAATCACAAAGCGAGACTCTGAAAGAAAAGCATCCGCCATACAACCAAACGCTTCCAACCCGTTGGCAACTGCCGTGCCAAGGAATGAAGAGTAAGACGCCCCCCTGTGTAACGTGATATTATAGATCCGCCACTTAAAAAGATCGAGCTTTATTGTTCAAAACTTACTTCTCGCAACAAAAGTTGTACACGCTCGGGGCGGATATTAAATGAAGATCAAAGAGTTTATTCAAATATAGTATTAGTGCTGCTGAAAATTATTTAGGTGCCTGTACGATGTGTAAAAAGAAGACTGAAAAATTACTCCAAAGAGAGACTACCAGAGGCATGTATCTCACCATAATGTTTTGAAATAAGACAGACAAAAGAAAAATTAAAAAATTAAACCGAAGGGGACCCTACAGATACCTGATCCCTCGTGTCATGAAACTTGTATAATGTATGATGTAACGGTCCTTGCTGAGCGTCTCTCAAACCAGGGTGTTCCCTGGCCTCGACAGTACATATATTATTGAGCCTGCGACAAGGTGTTTTAGGATTCTACGAGAGTCTCACAAGATCCTACGGGAGAAGTTTAAAAAAAAGGGCCAAGGTGAACCTATAGTTAACATTCTTATTACATGGTTGAAGAAATGCCTTGGCCTGAATTTTTGCAGAGCCAGAGAGAGCTCAGTTTGTTCTTGGTGCTTTGGAGGAGAAGGAAGTCTCTTTGAGTTGTTCTCAGAAGATGAAACTTAATTTGGAACTGAAAATGACTGGTGTCTTCAGCTGCATTTAAGAAATAGCTCCAATTGCAGGTTTTTAATATATTTTATAAACTTTGTTGAGAAGTTTCAGTAAGTACACTACTGTTGGAAAACTTATAAAACACAAGATTTACTGAGTGAAAAGTTTGTAGCTGTGTAGATTTCGAAATATAGCATTTCAAAAGTAGGCATAAGAATGTAGACAAATATCAGCAAGTATTGCACATTGTGTTAAAAAATGAACTGATCAATCTGTATGTAGTTGTAAGTATAAGAGGCTGTATTTTTCAATGTATAAAACAAAGAATCTGCAATAAGTTAATACAAGCCAAAATGTTTGCATGAACCTGCCTGTACATATGCGTTAGCCCTGTGAGATGTTTGAGTGGAGATATTGCTATATATAGAGTAAAACACAATGCTCAATGTTAGGAGAGGTGTGTAAAGGTAAATGTGTTACTTTATAAACTTATGGAACCAGGGTTGCTGTCATTTTCTAATTTAACTGAATAAAATACACTAGTTGAGGGTGTGAAATATGTGATTGTGGGTGAAAGATGTAGAAAAAGTTAGAGAATTTAGTGATGAATTATTTTTGTCAATTATTGACCAGTATGTAAGTTTTATATTTCTGATTATTTTGTCTCTCTGTAGAAGAAAAATGAAACACACAGATTGTGAAAAAGAAAACTGCCATGTCAAAACAACATATATATAGGGGAAAAAGAAAACATGTTTACTTTTGGAGAAACAGGAAACAACTGTATAGAAAATCAGGAAAAATACCATTATATGGATTATTGATTATGTATTTATTGCTTAGGGGGTCATTTGTGGTTTTGCACCACCCTGCCCTTTGCAGATCTACTTTTGTTGAATGAAAAAAATATCCACTTACACAAGCAGTAAAAAGAGCCTTAATATATGAAGCAGGATTATTGTCTTGTTCAGCCGTAAGTACCTGTACAGGCACAGTGTATCTAGGTTGAAAAGATGTGGAAGCACATGAGGAGCTCTCCAGTTCAGCAGCATGAGCTAACTCGGCCCAAGATAGTCTTTGTGAACTTTTAAAAAACTGTACGCATGAGAGACTGTGGAGACTGTTTTGCTAGCTGGCCTCAAAACTAAAAACTACCACACCAAAGACTCTTTGCAAGGCTGAGGTGGCCGAGGTGCTGCGAGTACACCAGGCTGCTCATCATAATCTGATGAAGACATTATAAATTGATGAAGTTGGTTGTTTTGTTTGTTTTACAGTTGTTCAAATTATATATTAATATAGTTGTAGTTTTCTAATGTTAAATGATTTTCTTGTAATAAAAAAGCTTAAAGTTATGAGTGATTTCTTTGCTTAATAATTATTATGGATTTCAATATTCATTCAGTGTTGCAATGTTAACTACAATTTGCAGTTCCATTTCTAGGGATTGCAGAAATGTTCCTGTATGTATATGCATATATAGGATACTATGCACATGTTGTATGCATGAGTGAAGTCTCAGTAAAGAGATGATTCATTGTCCACAGTGTAGTATAGAGACCTCTCATACAGCAGAGAGGTGTTGGTCCAATGACCACTGTATCCTCATATTCTACTATGAACTGCTGTCAGCTGGTATAGTTGTGGTAGTGGAGAGGGCGATTCTTTTGCACATGTTACAATATATGCTTGTCACTTTGGAGAGAATTTTCAGTGGAGACGTCTTTCTCTGTGCACATCCTACTATGCAAGCATGTGTCCATGGAGAGAGGTCAGAGAAAGAGGTGAGTGCGTACCCATATTATACTATCTACACCAGTGAACCAGCACAGAGTTTTCAGTAGAGAAGATACTTTATTTCTATACCCTACAATGCACATTCATTACCTCGAAGAGAGGTAGGAACAGAGAGATCAGTCTCTATCCACTGTCTATTATACACATATGTTTCCCGGGGAGAGGTCTGAGCTGAAAAGGCAGCCTCGCTCCATAACCTAGTTTCTATGACTGTCATCGAAAACACCCTTCTCAGCATGGAGGCAATTTCCTCACCACATCCTAGTTGTACATCTGTCACTCTGGAGTGAGGTGTGAGCAGACAGGTAAAATCCTCCATACACATTACTATGCAGATCCATCATCCAAGAGAGAGGTGTCAGCATAAGGGCTAGTTCCTCCACACATCATACTATAAGAAAGGCATGTCAGCAGAGAGGCAAACTGCTCCTTACACCCTACTATGCATACTCATCACTGTCAGAAAATATATGAGCACAGATGTCAGTGTAGAGCCCTGTAATACCCCACACACTATTACAAAATGATGTATTCAAGAAGGGGGTCTGAGTGGAGAGGCCAAACTGTACTATGGTTACTCATTATCTGAGATTGAGGTTTCAGAGGAGAGGCAGTGTCTCCTCACATCCTAAAATGGACACCTTTCAGCCCACAGAGAGGTGCCAGTGGAGAGGATAGTCTTTTCCCTCACCCTACTACTAAAAGGTTTAAATATCATTTCCTCTATATCGATATAACAAAGAAAAAGCATTGAAGTTAATTTTCATTGTCATTATATGGCCTATCAAGGAAAACGACTAAATAGTGATTTAACTTTTTCTAATAATAATATATGGATTTAAAACTCATAAATGAGTATCAATGTGGGCTATGGTCTCATGAACATAAAACATATGGTTTTTTAATAAATCTAAGTGATTTATTCTTCACCACCATTCTATAACGAATTGTATTTCATTAGACGAAACACAATGTTAGTATTCTAGTGTAGATAAATTATACATACTATCTCAGCATATAGTCAGTGTAAATACAAACTCCATTATAAAAGTATGGTCTCATGAGAGGCTTTCAAGAGCAAACCAGGAAGCACTGCCCCGTCTGACTGCACGCAAGGGATTACCTCCCTGGCTCTCGCAATAGTCCAGTGAGAGATTTCGTAAAGGTAAAAAAGGGAAACATAGTACAAACAACATAGATCATGAAACTATAGGGTAGCTCTGAAATATTTTTTCCTACATTTGTCATTTTTTCAATTTAAATCGTTTTGCAATAGGGTAGGACAAAAACATTCAACTTGAGGTGGGAAACAAATACCTGCATCTTCTTAAAAATAAAAAGGAGAAACATTTGGAAAAAACTGTTCAAAAAAACTAATGCCTAAGGCAGCATTTGTGATCTTACACAAGCTTTCCTGGGTAGACCTGCTTGTCTCTGACGAAAACATAATCTAATTACACAAGAGGCAAACCAGTGCTTTATTCAGGAAAGCAGGGCTTTTGTCAGCTTCTGCACATAATACCTGCACAGGCACAGTATATCCTAGAGCAAATGATGTGAACCACCCTGAAGAGTTTTCTAGCTCCGCAGCACAAGTCAACTCTGCTGGAGAAAGCATTTGCAGGTGCATAGATCTGAAGTGCCTCCACATGCCTGTGATACTCATAATACAAACTGTTTATTTCTGCTCCCCTGGCTGAACTCCTTCTTGCAAAGTTTACTAATGACATACATTGCAGAAATGTTCATTGCACCTGACCTCATTTCAAAGAACTACCACACCAAGAATCCCTTGGGAGACTGAGGTGGCTGAGCTGGTGCAGCTACCCCTTGTTGCTCATCAGATTCTGATGAAGGAATCTTTGGTTTGGAAGAGACCAGGAAAGGAGAGCAAGCCAGATATGTCTAACCTCACTAAAATCCGATAAGGAAATAAAGCAAAAAGGATTGAATCTTCTTTTTCTAAATAAAGACATTCATGTGAAGCAATCACAATCCTTCTTTTGGGTGTGCTTCCTCGCCTGGACCTCTCACAAAACTCTGGCAGGCTTCTTGCGAGATCGTAACAATATTATTAGCTTCATATATTTATTGGAACAGTCTATAATCCAACTTTCCAAGCTAATCAACATCTCTAATGTCTTAATTTGTTGAGACGTACAAGAAAACACTATTAATAGCCAAATTCCAAATGCACAATCTCACGGGCAGAGTGTGAGAGGCAAACAGGAAGAAAAGCCCATCCAGAGTCCATGCAGGGGATTGTGTGTTAGACTTATGTGAGCTTCTTTTGAAATCAAGCAAATATTATTGCTTTATATAGTCAATGGAGCAAATCATAATACATTTTACTAATATAATCAACATCTGCAATCTATTACTTTGTTCAGATAGAGGAAAACAATGTTCTTAACTTAATCCCAAATGTACGATCTCGCGAGAGGGTTGCGAGTGCTAACAAGGAAGTACATCCCCTTGGAGTCCAAAGAGGAGTTTTGTGTGTTTGACTCACGTGAGTTTCTCGCAAGAGTCACCACCTATTAAAAACAAATGAATATTCCAACCGTATTTTAATGGTTTTCTTATTGCAGATTAACAAGAAATAATAACTCAAAACATAAAATAGAACTCTAAACATTAGGTTAAAACAAAATATAGAACTCTACAATCTCACAAGTGTCTTTTGAGAGTAATCACACACTTGCAAAATAGATTTATATAATGAAACTTAATACTATACAACATTTAAAAAAAACGGATTACTCTCTGTCTGAATTATAATTATGACATTAATGTAAAACGATATACAAGGGATATGAAAAGTGTGCTATTACAATATTAATGAACTTGTTGGTGAAAACGATGAGAGTTAGAAGAACTGAGGAGATAGAAAACCTCAACACAAATATTGTTGTATTACTCTTTTTTATACTAGAACATAATTCTTAAACATTTTGCCAAGTGTGTACTCTTTCCTGTTAAGTTACAATACAATGGCAATTCCATTTCAGAATAATGTTCGCACACAGGATATATTATTTAGCCCTTCTACCATACATACACTTACTTAAAAAAGAAAAACTATTTGCTTTATAAAAACCCTTGGAACAAACCGAAAAATCCAAAGGTACAGTAACATTTTAGTTAGGTGTAAGAAAATGATCTTTTTCTAATTTTTTTTTAAACCTTAGACATTCACTGATAAAAACGAAAGTTAAAGTAACATTATAATTAGATGAATTTCTAATTGACAACATTAACGTTTTGAACTAAAAAAAACTCACACAAATTCCGCAGTTATATTTAGCAGGGCTATCTATAACTTGTACCCCGCCATGCACTGCTTTTGCCCTCACCTATGACATCACTCATGACATGTTTTATGACATCACTCATGACATCTCTAATGACATCATTGATATACATATATATATTCACTGAAAAAACTATAGGTTTCAGACATGTTATAGTTAGGAATATTGCTGTATATATATATATAATACTTATTTAAATATCGAACCAAACCACATTCACTTGATGATGTCATCAGTGATGTCACTGACCATGTCATAAATGATGTAATATGTGACATCATCAGCAGTGGATTGCAGGCGTGCGAGTTATACTTAGTACAACTAACTATAACGGAGGAATTTTAATGGTTTTGTACGAGTGAAATGTCCAGCTAACTATAACACGCCATAAACGTATTTTTTTTCAGTGAATTTCTAAGGTTTTTTTAAATGCTATTTCCTAACTATAACATGTCTGAAACCTATGTTTTTTCAGTGAATTTCAAAGGTTTTTTAAATGCTAATACCTAACTATAACATGTCTGAAACCTATGGTTTTGTAAATGACAATTTTTTTAATGTATTATTTGTTATATTTATTTTTTTGATACTGATTTACTACATTTTTTACACTATTTATTTTTAGATATTTTATTTTTTAAATTACCTTATAATTACATTATACATTACATTACAAAATATACTTTCTCAGAATGAATTACTTTTAGTAGAAATACTTTGCAAATAGGCAATAGACTTTTAAGTACAGTAGTTACAGTTGTTGCAATGGGCAAAACAATCTCAAACACAATGCAACATTGAGCTGAATGGGAATTTCTAGTTAAATGCAATTAGTTACTGTTAGACTTGGCACCATTGGCGTGGGTCTCCCTTCCATTTTTGCTGTTGCCTCATGTTTTTTTGCTGGTGTTAGATGCTTTGGGCACTGTGCCACTGCTATCCAGTGCCACAGTGCAAGTGCTCTCTATTGTAAATTGATGTATGGATTTGTGATTCCATGATTGGCTAGTTTGGTTTACCTGTCAGACCCTAGTACAGTGCACCAGGAGTGCCCAGGGCGTGTACACCAAATGCTGCTTGTGGGCTTGCAGCACTGGTTATGTCACCCACAGAAGCAGCCTTGGAAAATGTGTCTAAGGTCTGCCATTGCAGAACCTGCGTGCAGTCTGGCACTGTCATGCTGACTGGGCAAGTGCACCTACTTGCCAGTCCCTAAACCTTCCCTTTCTTCATATCAGTCACCCCTATGGTAGGCCCAAGGGCAGGGTGCATTGTAAGAATAAGGTAGGACAGCCCTGATGTGTGTGGCATGTCCCAATAGTGAATTACAGCCATTTTCGTTTTTTACTATTGCAAGGCTACCTTTTCTCCATAGGCCAGAATGGGCTGTTAGAATTGTTACGTTTTATAATCCTAACTGATTCAGAGAACATGGTAGAAATTCGAGTTAAGTATGCCTGAACTCAGAATAATAAAATACATCTTTTAGTAAAGTGGGTTATAATATTCTGTGTTTGAAAATACCATTTTTAGAACTAGGTATTTTCTTGCCTAACCTTTCAAGCCTGCCTCTGCTAGGTTGTGTATTCCTTTGTCTGGTTTTGTGAGTGACAGGGCTGGGGGATTCCAAGAGACAGGATGAGTCAGCCCAGTGGTGAGTAGAGAGATCTGCATCTAGATGGGAGGGAGGAGTTGCACCTGAACCTTGAATAGGGCTGTGCCTGCATTCCACAATGCTTGCTTCACCTCCTGGGGAGCGGCTGATGTCTCTGCCCTGCACACTGTAAGAAGAGAAGGAGTCCTGTAAACAAAGTGCTCCAGGACTCTCCTTGCCTTCCACAAAGCTGGCTCCACCACCTGTGGGGCGTCTGATGTGCCTGCCGTGCACTGTGAAAGGAAAGGAGAAGTCTGGTAAACAGAGTGCTTCAGAACTGTTTGGACTGGGCAAAGACCGCTCTCCCCTCAGAGAACAAAGGATTTTGGGGTATACATATTGGGACCCTGATCTCAAAAAATTAGACCACTTTGGACTACAAGAAGAAACCTTTGCTGAGGAGGATAACCTGAAGAAACGGAGGAGCTGAAGTGCTGCTTGGGGGATTGGCCTGCTGTGGTTGCCTGACTGCCAAAGAAAGGAGAAAGACATTTGTGTGTGTTACTTTCAACTTGTGAAGGATCTCCAAGGGCTTGGAACAGAGCTTGCCTCCTGCTGAAGTCTCAGGGACTTTGTGGGGGATTTGCGTGTCGCAAGGAGCTGGAAGTGTGACTCAAGATCGAGAAGCGTGTCGCAGAACCACTGCTACTGCTTCACAACACGAAGCACCCCGCATCACTGGAGAAGAGAATCGACTTTGCCGCAGACAGCGATGCATCACCGGGAAACGTGTCGCAGGAGAGAAGGACCGATGTCGCTGCAGACGCCGCCGCATTGCTGGGAAGCTTGTCGCAGGGCCAGTCGCGGGTCGCATCTTGTAAAGTATCTCGCATCGCCGGAGAAGAGGACCAACGTCACAGCAGACACCGCATCACCGGGAAGCGTGTCGCACCAAGGAAAGAGCGTCAGCTTTATTTCTTTGCACCCAAACTTAACCGCATTTCCATCGCTGCAACATTGCTTGTTGTGGAAGCGCAACGCATCGTAAGGTACATTGACACAAAGTGTCACATCTTAAGAACTGAAATGAACTAAGCTAAATCTACCATCTTAAAGTAACAGTATTGTATATTTTTGTTCTTTATGCTCTTGTTGTAACTCTCTATAAAGTATACTTATTTTTTTTATATAAAACCTGTCTGGTGTCCATTTGTAGTGTTTTCACTTGGTTACTGTATGTGGCCACAAATGCTTTACACACTGCCTCTGAGATAAGCCTGCCGGCTCGTGCCAAGCTACCAAGGGGGTGAGCAGGGGTTATTTTAGGAGTGTAAACCCCTTATCCTGACTAGAGGCAAGGGTCCCTATTTGTCACAAGTACCAACCTGTGCCAACTAGAGACCCCCAAATCTAACAGTTACTTTATGGATTACTTTTCTAACCACAGGACTGGACCCTAGATTCAGTCCTGGGACATCTTCTGTAAACAGTTGAGTAAAAGCGTTTTGGTTACAGTAGTGATTTTTAAGGAATATTATTGCATTTTAAAAGTTGACACTTTGAAACTTTTTCACATAGAATCACCAATGTTATCCTATGGGAGGAAATTCACTTAGCAAGTAAGTAGTGTTATTGTTACTTTTTCTTACTCAGTGGTGGATCCTGGATCCAGCACTGGTGCATCTCCTGTAAATAGTTGAAAGAATGCTTTTAAGTCATACAGTCGATATTTAAGGAATATTTGTAGTTTGTGAAAATAGACAGAAACTTTTCTGGTGAAAACCAGACAATAGATTCCTATGGAAGGAAATACAAGTTACGGGGTAAGTACGGTTAGAATCACTTTTCAGGGTCAGTGCTGGGCTAAAAGATGCAAAAAGAACAATTGATGGACAGAATGCAGAACAATGTCATACATTCACCACAGTACAGAGATCTGGGCCTAAATTCATCGTTTTTTGCTCACCATGCCATTCCAGTTTAGACCCAGCCATATGCAAATCAGTCTTGACCCTGGGCTAAAAGATGCAGCACTGGGTTCTCTCCTGATATTAGGTGAATAAATCAGAATTCGTTGTTCGAATGATTTTAGGTGAATATTTTAAAGTTCCAAAACTCCACACTAAGAAGAATTTCCGAGTGAAACCAGTCAATGTTAGCCTATGGAAGGAAATTCAAGTTACTGGTAAGTATGGTTAGAACTAATTTTCAGGATCAGTACTGGGCTCAAAGATGCAGCCCTGAGGTCTCTCCTGATAACAGGTGAGTAAATCGGAATTCGTAGTTCGGCTGATTTTAGGTGAATATTTTAAAGTTCCAAAGCTCCATACTAAGAAGAATTTCCAAGTGAAACCAGTAAATGTTAGCCTATGGAAGGAAATTCACTTAGCAGGTAAATACTATTATTGTTACTTTTTCTTGCTCAGTGGTAGATCCTAGATCCAGCACTGGTGCATCTCTTCTTAACAGCTGAAAGAATGCGTTTAAGTCATACAGGCGATTTTTAAGGAATATTTGTAGTTTGTGAAAATAGAAACTTTTCTGGTGAAAACCAGACAATGGATTCCTATGGAAGGAAATACAAGTTACTGGAAAGTATGGTTAGAATTACTTTTCAGGGTTAGTGCTGGGCTAAAAGATGCAGCACTGGGTTCTCTCCTGATAACAGGTGTTGTAATTTGAATTCGTTGTTCGGATGATTTTAGGTGAATATTTTAAAGTTCCAAAACTCCACACTTAAAAGAATTTCCAAGTGAAACCAGTCAATGTTAGCCTATGGAAGGAATTTAAAGTTACTGGTAAGTATGTTTAGAATTACTTTTCAGGATCAGTACTGGGCTCAAAGATGCAGCACTGATGTCTCTCCTGATAACTGGTGAGTAAATCGGAATTCGTAGTTAGTCTGATTTTAGAGGAATATTTGTAAGTTTTAAAAATGGACACTTAGAAACTTTTTCAGCAAAAAGCAGGCAATTATATCCTATGGAAGGAAAATCAAGTTACTGGTAAGTACGGTTAGAATTACTTTTCGGGATTAGTACTGGGCTTAAAGATGCAGCACTGAGGTCTCGCCTGATAACAGGTGAGTAAATCGGAATAAGTAGTTTGGCTGATTTTACTTTGGTCCACTATATAGTGGAGGAGTGTGGCTCACTGATTAGAGCGGCAGACCCTGATGCAGATGTCTGGCCCGGGACCAGGGTTCAATTCCCAACGCGGCAGGGTCCTGACCCCAAAAATGTCCACAGGCTTGATAATTCTCGCCTCGGTGCCTACTCTAATCATGGGGTCCCACGCTGCAACTCTGGGCAATAGCTTGCTTAATCTCCACTACGGCGGCCCACCCGCAGCGGGATGCCTGGCTTTCACCTTGGGGATGCCCAGTAGGGGTTATCTCACAGGGAAAAAAACCAGGACGGGTTCCCAAGGCAAGCGCCTTGATGCCTTCGGGTGATACGTGCGCTATATAAGTCGCAATACATACGCAATACATATATAGAGCCACTTTCCTACACCATCCCCTCCCTTCCCCACTGTCTAAACGCGCCCTGTGTCCGTTTTAATTTGGGAGATTAAGTTCCCTTGCATCCTGAGGGTCCCTAGGGTCCAACTAGCCCTCCAGGTACCTCCAGTAAGCGCCACAAAGCTGCATTGCAGAGAGGTGTAAAAAGGAGTGTGGCCTCTGAACACCTCTCTGCAACGCAGCTCCCTGGCGCATTCTGAAGGTACCTGGTGGTCTAGTTGGCCCCCAGGGACCCTCAAGATTGAAGAGGAATCAATTCCTCAATTAAAACGTACCACAGGGCACGTTTGCACAATGGTAAAGGAAGGAGGCGGGGCCTGAGGTAACATGTGTGCAACACGCCCTGTGGCGCGTTTTAAAATGGGGAATTAATTCCCCTTCAATCCTGAGTTCCTCTGGGGGACAACTAGCCCAGCAGGTACCTCTAGTATGCGCCAGGGAGCTGTGTTGCAGAGAGGTGTTTAGAGGCTACGCCTCTCTGCAAAGCATCTCCGTGGCGCTTACTGGAGGTACCTGGTGGGCTAGTTGGCAAAGTAGCAAAGCAGTTGGCAATGTCATTGCAAACTACGGTGTCGAGGGGGTGGACACTTCAGGAGCCGGCTCTGCGGGGTGGCGTTCCCCAGGGCCTCAACAAGGCTCCAGGAGAGGGGCCCTCTTCCCACATTTTACAAAGCCCCGGGATGTGGTAGTCCCCGGGGCGTGTGGGGGGCTTGGGCACCCCCCACACAGGGTATATTTAAAAAAATAAAGCCCCAGGGGTGGTGGTCCCCAGGGCAGGGGGCGTCTGAGTGCCCCCCCAACAAAGAACTAGAAGCCCCAGGGTGGCGATCCCCGGGGCTGGGGGGGCCTCAGAGCCCCCCAACAAATTTTAAGAAGCCCCTGGGGTGGCGGTCCCCGGGGCTGGGAGGGCCTGAGAGTCCCCCCACACCAAATTTCAAGAAGCCCCAGGGGTGGTGGTCCCTGGGGCTGGGGGGCCTGAGAGCCCCCCACACAATTGAAAGAAGCCCCAGGGGGTTGTGGTCCCCGGGGCTGGAGGGGCCTGAGAGCTCCACCACATAATTAAATAAAGCCCCGGGGGTGATGGTCCCCGGGGCTGGGGGGCCCCTCTGGTCCCCCCTTTACATAACTATTGCCCCCGGGATTTGGCCCCCTGTGGGCCAATTACTAAAGAAGCCTGCCCTTCAAGGTTTTTTTTATTGGCAAGATCCACGCATAATGCGTGGATTTTGCCGATTTAAAAAAAATGAACATTTTTGGTCCTTGGGGGTCCTTGTGGGACCCCCTGAGCAGGCCTAGGGGGTCAGGGTGTTTCTACCCTGCCCCTTTTTGTGTTTTTAGCATTTATTTAGCTGTTTTCTTGTGCCTCGGTTCTACCGAGGCACAAGATGGCTGCCAACACTTCCTGATTTGGAGTGTTGACAGCCAATTTAAATGCAGTTCGTGCACGGCAGGGTGCGCTTAGGATGCGCGGATCCTGCGCTGCCATAGATATATATGTACATTTAAATCTGATTTTCTCAGGAACTACTGAACGGATTTACACCATTTAAGCAAAAGGCACGAGTCTGAACTAAGGACTACCTCTTTGCCAAATTTGGTGTACTTCTGTTCAGCAGTTCGGGCTGTAGCCGCGATGAACCGTTCCTATGGAAAATTGCATGGGGATCTTCTACTCAAACGCCTCACGAACTGTAGCAGCGGGAGCCCTTGCCAGCGGAGAAAACAATCACAGCGCCTACAGCTCGCCGGACCCGCTTCGCGGGTCCCGCAGAGCGGCTGCCCAGGAGGGGGTCGCTGTTGCTCACACATCCATTGTGCAAGGGGCTGTAAGGGGCTGGTGCATCAGGACCGGCAGGGCTGCGAGCACAGGCAGGGACTCCGTGGACCAGGAGTCCCTGCGCGCCCAATTGCCATCAGCTGGGCTGCTCTCCCTGCCGGCCACGCCCGCCCGCCGCCCACGGATAAAGTTCTCTATCGCCTCCTACCTGGCGGGATCTTCTACTCAAACGCCTCACGGACTGTAGCAGCGGGAGCCCTTGCCAGTGGAGAAAACAATCACAGCGCCTACAGCTCGCCGGACCCGCTTCGCGGGTCCCGCAGCGTGGCTGCCCAGGAGGGGGTCACTGTTGCTCACACATCCATTGTGCAAGGGGCTGTAAGGGGTTGGTGCATCAGGACCGGCAGGGCTGCGAGCACAGGCAGGGACTCCGTGGACCAGGAGTCCCTGCGCGCCCAATTGCCATCAGCTGGGCTGCTCTCCCTGCCGGCCACGCCCGCCCGCCGCCCACGGATAAAGTTCTCTATCGCCTCCTACCTGGTGGGATCTTCTACTCAAACGCCTCACGGACTGTAGCAGCGGGAGCCCTTGCCAGCGGAGAAAACAATCACAGCGCCTACAGCTCGCCGGACCCGCTTCGCGGGTCCCGCAGTGCGGCTGCCCAGGAGGGGGTCGCTGTTGCTCACACATCCATTGTGCAAGGGGCTGTAAGGGGCTGGTGCATCAGGACCGGCAGGGCTGCGAGCACAGGCAGGGACTCCGTGGACCAGGAGTCCCTGCGCGCCCAATTGCCATCAGCTGGGCTGCTCTCCCTGCCGGCCACGCCCACCCGCCAATCGCGTCACTTGTAATAAAAGCTTGCTGCGTACCCGCAGCGCGGGAGCGCGCCGGGAGAAGCCCGGAACAAGGGCGGGACCGTCTAAGGCCGTCCAAGGACGATCAAGGTCGGGTTGGGTCCACTCTCTTTCATTGGTGATCCCAGAACTTTTTCATTTGATTGGTTTTAAGACGTTGTATTATATATTTGGTTGCTTATAGATAGGAATATCAATATACCGAATCCACATGATGTCCTTGCGTTCAGGGAAGGGTAGACAGGTAACTGTAAAAACGAACAATGGGAAAGCCACTGGTACCTTAGATGACTTTATAACCCGGGCCACGGGGATTTTAGAAAAAGAAATTGCCCTTACTGAAAAGCGTTTGTCTTTAGATCTAATAACAGGAAAACGTTCCTCCTTGGGACGTATTGGTTCAACAATTACCCCCAATAAGGCTCCTATCCCTGATCAGAGTGCAGACAGCAACTTGGAGGCTAGTCCAAACCTAGTTGTAATTTCTGACTCCCAGACAATCATGGTAGCAGTTTTAGGGGACTCCCAAGATGAAGCACCTACACTCACTCCTATACCTATTCCATCAGTTATCACGGGGGTGAGCACCCTAGACTGCAACTTGAGCAGTAATGGGCCCATCCCCACAGATGCTAGAGCCGTAGATTGTGAGCGTGAATCCAACAATCCGAATAAACGGAAAAGAGGGGGGAATCACAAAAAAGGAACTAGAACCAAGTTAGCGAAGACATTGCACCTAGAGCTCTGGCAAATGCCACTAAACAAAAGGGCACCCACCTAGCTGATGCGGGACAGAAAATCTTTTCATTTAACACTATTAATAATGATGATTTTCTGGGGAAAATTGAGAAATTGGTCCAGATGCTTCTGTTGCCCCTTTTAGAGAAAACCCAAATTGTTAACCTAAAGTTAGACCAATTGGAACACCTTATCTCACTTAATACCCATTCCCTCGAAACATTAGCAAACAAGAGCAAATCACCCGAGGTGGGGGGCACTAACCATAATAATACCAAAAATAGCAACACCAACAATAGCAACTCAAGAAAAGGGGGAGAGAGTAAAAATGTTAGTAAAACACCTCAAACACTTGCATCTGCTGACCCTAAGGCAGCACCGGTCCCTTTAGCACGAACCAAACCTGTACCACTAGCACGTACCAAACCTGCAGTGGCGGTCACTGTGGGGCCTCCGAGCCAAAATATGGCCAGTACAGTACCAACATCTGAAGCAACATCCACTAAACAGGGAACTACCCATGGGCCCAATTCAATACCATCGCAGGGACCTGTAACAGACAATGACAGAGTACACAAAAAGAAACTACCACCAGTAAACCTGCCCCCAGACTCAGCTCCTTTTATGGTAATTCTTACAGGAGTACCCCCAGTTTTGCCCAATAAAACGGAATCAAATCAGGAGTTAAAAAACAAAGTTACATATTGGCTCAATAATAATAGACCACTTCCTCCTGATTCTAAAACAAAAATACTCAGTGTACGTAGAGTCCCCTGGGTGGGCCCAAGTGAGAAGGACTTAGAGGGGGACTGTATCCTGATTAATTTCAGTGACACCTGGGTAAAAGATATCATCTGTCGTAAACCAAGATTTGCTAGAGTTGGGGATATCCAATGTATAGGCCTGGAATACTGTTGGCTCTGTACCCCGGTCGCGCCGGGGTGCTGCCCCGGTTGGCCGGGGGGGTGGTGCTGGTAGCGGGGGCGACCGGAGCGTTGTCTCTTCCTCGTCCTTGGCCCCCTCCTCCTCCTCTGGGTCGGTGCTGACCATTGTTGTTCCGGTTCTGTTCGTAGGACCCATTCCGGCCCACTCTGGTGATCTCCCACCGGTCAGCTTCGGCTGCGAGCTGCCGGGGATCCGTTAACTTGCTGTCGAGGAGGTGCTGGCGGAGTTCAATGAAGCAATTGTTCGACAGATGCTCCCATATCATCAGATTGAACAGTTGTTCGTAGGTCGTGACGTTGCTTCCTCTGATCCAGCCCTCGAAGGCTCGGCTAAAGTAGGTTACATAGTCCACCCAAGTTGTACCCGGGATGCGGGTGCAGTCTCGGAACCTCTGACGGTACATCTCGGGTGTGAGGCCATAGCGGGTGAGGAGTGCCGCTTTCATATGGTCATAGGAGGTCATCTGGTGGTCCGGGAGCTGTAGCAGGGTATCGCGGCCCTCATTGAGGAATCTCCCCCATAGACCGGCTCCCCAATCGCTTCTATCGATCCGGTGTGCAGTCATAGCGATTTCATAGGCCTTAAACCATTGCTGGATGTCGTCCTCTCGGAAATATTCTCGGACAACATCCTTGGGGATGTGTACCTTTTTCTCTGTGGCCTCTGAGGTGTGGGGTCGCTCGGGCACCCCTACTTCTTTATTCTGCTTGCGCAGGTTGATCTCGGCTAGGTTCCGTTCGTGTTCGTACGCCAGTTTCTTTTCCTCGAGCTCCCTTTGTCTCTGTTTCTCCTCTCTTTCTTCTCGGAGACGCAGGTGCTCTAAGTTGATTTTTTGTTCGGCCAACTTAAGTTCAACGTCCATTTTGAGCCGGGCCATTTCTAGCTCGTGTAGTCGGGTTCTTTCTCTTTCCTGGATCTCGTCTTGCGAGAGACCCGTTCTTTGCCCTTCAGGGGCCGTGGTGGTTTTTTCTGCGGTGCTTTGATCGGGGGTTCCGGCAGCCCCGGTCTCTGCCCAAGATTCTAGGGCATGCTTAAAATCGTCTTTGGTGCTTAGTCCGGTGGTAGCGATACCCAGTTCGATGCAGAATTGTTTTAGTTCACGATGGCTGTACTCCTCCAATTTCTCCATTTGGAACTTCTCGGTTGATCCGCTTTCTTTAGTTGTCATTGTGATTTCGTCGTGGGGTGAGCTACTCTCTGTACGTTATGCGGTGATTCGGATCCCGCCGCTGGCCACCAATGTTAGACGGACCGGGAGGGTCGGCCGAGACTACGGGGAGAGGTCTCCGGGGAGAGCCGTCTCCAACGACTGTACAGACAAGTAACTTCCCCCCCACAGACGGACACCACACAAGGTTGAAGTTTAACGAGGCTTTATATGCAATTCTTAGGTTACGATGATATGATACAAGGAGGTCTGGACTCAGGGGTCCCCTCGGTTCTGGTCTCTGGTTTAGGAAAAGGGGTAGCGGGACAGTCTTGTTACCAATGAGTGGAAAATAGCTCTCAATCCTCGAGCTCGGCGTTCTAGATGATCGGGCCGCGGCGGAGCCAGCCGGTCCCGAGATGGACGAAGGAAAAACGACGGTCCGCGGCGGAGCCTGCAGGTCCCGGTGAAGATGACGGTTACAACGGTCCGCGGCCACGCCAGCAGGTCCCGACGACGATGAAGGAGATGAAGGTTGCGAAGGCTGTGGCAGCGCCAACAGGCAGGACGATGGTGCACAAGACAGAGCTACGGCAGCGCCAGTAGTCGGCCTAGGATGAGTTCCTCTTTACGTCTCTCGACTCCAAGATACAACTGCCTTCCTGCTCTGGAGCTGCCCCAGTTATAGGGCTGGTGTGCTTTGATGTCCGGACCCTCGCACTTGGAGGTCGGGAGGTCCGGGATGAGGGAGTCCAGACACCCAGCAGGGGGGTGGAGCCAACGCCCGGGGAGGCGATGGGCGAGCGGCACTGGGTGGTGGAGAGCCATCGACACCTCCTTCTCCCATTGACTTGCCAAGTAGCCCGCTCACCTCCTGGGTGGATGGTGGTGCCGGGATGTCTGAGGCCTGGCCAGGCCCAGGGTTGAGGTCGGCCGGGGGCCAGGCGGCCACGTGGGGGAGTGTCCAAGATGGCGCCCCAGGATGGGTGCGTAGGTTGGCAGTGGATCGGACCCACGAGGTGGACATGCTCGAGGGCAGGGGTCCCTGAGGGGACGGAGGACGTGCAAGGGTGGTGTGTAGTACCTGCGTGACCGGGCTCAGGCCTGGTCGGGCCGGGGGAGAGCGGCCTTTCATGTGGCCTGTCCAACAAATACTTTTATCCAAATTTGAACTTTGTCCCCCCGACTCTGTCCCACAAGAATTCTGGGCAGATCCCTTACAGCGAAACATACCCCGGGTGGGCCCGGAGAAATAGGGCCGCATGGCCGAATCAAAACAACTGGGGACCATGGCACCAGGGTGATGGCTTCTTTAGGGGTTCAATATGTAATAACAACAATTCTTTGCAAACTTGGCATAATGACCCAAGATCAAGATTTCAGGGAGAAGACTATCTAGGATGGTTCCCAAGTAACATCCCCCTAAGAAACCGTTTTGACCCACTCGTGGGTATGGAGGAGCTAGATTGACCATCACAAAATTCTTCTGGTGATGCTTTGATAATAGGAGAGTCTAGCCAGAAGGAGAAGGGGGAAAGTCGTAACGATAACTTGCGGGAGAATGTTTCCATAGGTGACGATCGTACTTCCTACCCTCAAGCCCCTGAGGTTAGCCTTACCCAAAAAAGTGAACTAACTCTAATCACTTCAAGGCAAAATTTGGAAGCAATACCAGAACTAGTTAGTAAGAATCAAAGTGAATTAAGGTTGTGCCTAATTTCTTGGAACATCGCTGGGCTTGCTTCAAGACTAGAGGATGAGGCCTGGCTAGATTTTGTGGGAGACCGCGATCTTCTGTGTCTCCAGGAAACATGGAGCCGATCTACTCAGAATATTGATGGTTTCCAATCATTTAATGTCTTAGCGGTACCTTCACATGCGGGTAGGGCAAAAGGTGGTCTAATGACAGCGATTTCTTTAAAATTATGTAAACTTGTAACTTCCAAGATTGTTGATACCCCATGGTTTCAATTGCTAATGTTGGTCAATTTGTTCCCTGAACCACTATTACTGATAAACTGGTATTATAACATCTTTGATGATAATGAGACAGCTGTAATGTCGAAATTGGAGGAGGCTATAGCCAGGGCACGTCGCGAACAACCCCTACTCTTTATCATCTGGGTGGGAGATTTCAACTGTTCGTTATGCAGCCATGGGGACTCAAATGTGTGTGGCTTGAAGGACTCCTATGATCATCCCCTGATACACTTCAAACATACACCACAGGGGGACGCTTTAAATAATATCATTATTTTAAATGATTTATGTATAGCGGAGCCCTGGGTTGGTCCAAATTCGGCTCCGATACCAACTTTTCAGGGAAGCAGAGGTACGATGAGTTTTATTGACTTTGTAATTGTGTCTAGTGGGTATTTTCATTATGTTGACAAGTTGGAAGTAATTGCAAATGCTGCCAGCGATCATAACCCCCTAATCTTATCCCTGCTTTGTCCTGTTAAACCCAATCATCTTGTCTGGGAGCAACCTATAAAGTATAACAGGAACCAAGGAATTACTCTCAAATGGGGCAAAATAGATGCTGCTGGTCTAGAGGCAGAGATCCTAAATGGATATAGCTCTGAATATGAAGCATGTGTAACATCCACATCTAGTCCCGAAAAAGTCATAGGGAACTTTGAATCTTTATGTAGGCATGTAGCCGAGTGCCTCATAAAACCAATTGGGAAAAATAAAAGGCTAGGTCCCAGATGGTTTGATGATGCATGCTCGGCATCACATAGATCCCTGAAATCAGCATTAAAACAAAAACCAAGGGACAAAGAGCTGGTTAGAGCATCCAGGCTGGCCTATAAAGAGGCCATAAGAACAAGGAAACAGGAGTTAAAAAACCTAGCCTGGGAAGATCTTGAAAAGGCCTCGGAATTAAAAGATAGCAGGCTCTTTTGGGAAGTTATTAACCGTCCCCTCTTTACGAGCAATGGCAAGGATAATATCGTCATGCAGATTACATGCGAAACATGGGAATCACATTTTGGGAAAATCTTTAATCCACATGGAGCCTTACCCCATGAATCATCATTAGGTGACGCTAGGGAGTCGGTGGTCTCTCAATCATCTTTGTCCCTGAGCTCATCCCTTACCTTGCAAGAGGTGGAAGATGCTCTGTCGAAAGGCATACTATTAAAGGCCCCCGGCCCTGATCTAGTGCCTTTGGACTTTTTCAAGCATAATGTCAAGGTTTGGGCCCCCCTGTTGTTAAATGTGTTTAGAGCAGCTGTTATTGGCCGTGTTCCGGCATCATGGAAGGAGGCAGTAGTGGTGCCGATTTTTAAAAAGGGCGATAGATCTGATCCCCGATGCTATTGCCCAATCTCACTAATCGATGCATCGTGTAAGATACTGGGTAGGGTCATCTTAGCTAGACAGGAAACGTGGGCAGATTCGGTGGGCCTTATCGTGAATTCCCAATATGGGTTCAGAAAAGGTAAAGGAACTGTCGAACAGTGTCTGAACCTGGCCCTAATCATAGGGAAGTACATGAAGGCAAGGAATTCTTCCATCCACCTTGCCTTCATGGACCTTTCAAGTGCATTCGACACTGTGTGTCGGAGCAAGTTGTGGCAAATGATGGGGGTTATGGGTTTCGAGGAACCCTTGGTCACCTTGCTCCGTAGACTGCATGAATCAACAACTGTAGCTATAAGGTTTGGGCCAGGGGGAGAAAAAACCAAATCTATCCTCTCAACTGAGGGCGTTCGACAAGGATGCATATTAGCCCCTTTCTTGTTCCTTGTGTATACAAACGGCCTGGAAAAGTACCTGTTGGATCATTGCCATGACTTTCCGAAGGTCAACGGCAGAAGCATACCAATGCTTTCTTATGCCGACGACACGGTACTTATGACACTCACAGGCAACAGCATGCAGCATTGCCTTGATGCCTTTCACAATTTCATGCTGGACCTAGACCTGAAGGTAAACTTCACCAAATCCTTTGCCATGGTCTGTGGCCCGAAGGGGATCAAATCCAGAAAGTTTGTAGTAAACTATTCTACCATCGAAAAGGTTGAAAATTTTAATTATTTGGGAAACCTTTTTAACAACAAATTAAGCTGGGCCCCGTTAATGAAGACTCGAGTCCAGAGTGCTAGTCGCTCTATAGAAGGTCTGTTTCGCTTCTGTGGCAAACTGGGTCAAAAACCTGTTACACATTTAAAAACCCTGTACAAATCAAAATGTTTGTCGGTAGCTATTTATGGCGCAGGGGTTTGGGGGACTGAAAGCCCTGACATGATACAAATTATGGAGAATAAATTTATAAAGCGCGTATTGGCTATTCCATCAGGTTCTTCAAACAAATTTGCCCATGATGAAATAGGTCTGAGCTACGTGAGTGACACCATTCGCCTTTCACCCCTATTATTATGGGGCAAAATATGGCTTTCAGAGGACTTACAGCTTTCTAGAGATATCCTCCTGGATTGTTTAAAACTGGAAAATATGAAACAGATCCCCTGGCTATCTTATGTCAATGAAATGCTTCACAAAATAGGCTTGGGTGACATTTTCGATAACCCTGAAAAAATACAGGGAGACATTAAAACTGTCATTAAATCTAGTTATTGGAAATCCTCACTTGTACATTCCCTGGCCAGGCCTTACGGTCCTATGGTTACTTTACAGCATCAGTTTTATTTAACCTTCACAAATCATGTGCAATGGCGATTCTATCTGACAAGGTTTAGGTTAAAAATCTTGCATTTTCTTTTTGCGTTTCCTAAACAAGGGGGTTGGTGTGAGAGACTGCCCCCCTGTCCCTGTAACAATAGAGATAGCCAAAGCACGATGCATGTTGTTCTCTTCTGTTCCCTATATAAGGACCCGAGAATTAGGTTTATTAAGCCCGTTCTGAAGGAAAAGCAACCCTGTCATTATAAAGTGGGTTATGACTACTTGTTATCTTTGTCATCATCTGGTGTCTGTTGTGCGATGTTAAATTTTATACGAGTGTCACTCTTGATAAGAAAACGGTATGGTTAATTTGGCCTCAAGAACCTTTGTCTTCGCCATGTATGTTGCTGTATCGTGATTTTTCCTCCCTTTGCCCCCTTTGATGCATGCCCTAGTATGAATAACTTATGAACCATCATAATTTGATTGAAAGTAAATGTTATGGGTTCCATCCTTGATTACATTAACTAATGTGTCTTATCTGTTTGTTTAGTGTTTTAATTGTAAAACTGTATTTTAAAAATGAATTCTAAATCATGTCTGTAAATGTAAATGCCTGACTTTTATGATTTTTTTTTTTTAATCGAATAAAGTTTTTGAACCGAACCGAACCGTTCCTATGGAAAATTGCATGGGGAAAACACGTTTTGGGACCCCTTTTTTTCTCAGCCCCTGCTACACGAATCATCCCGAGACTTTCAGAATAGGAGCGGAACAGAGCGCCTCACCAGCTTTAATAATTTCACCAAGATTCGTCAACCGGCGCCAAAGTTATTCCAAATAGAATGTTGCGGATTTCCTATGGAAAATAGGTCCTAACTATAACTACCTACTGGCGACCGCCAGTAGGTAATATATATATATTTATAGGACCAGAGGTACTCCCTGCGCCCCCGCAAACCTCAGCTAAAGCAAGGAAATCCACCAATAAACGCAGGCATGACAGGTGTAAACAGAGGTTCATCGCGAGGCAACGCAAAGAGGAATTGGAGAAAATAACAACATTAGTGGAAAACACAGTTGTTAACCTGACAGATGTGACACTCACCAAGGCTGAGGAGCAACTTTTATCTTTGGGACTTACATTCTGTCCAAAGAACAGATTTTCATACAATCAGACTTGCATAGATGTTTTAAAATTCATCCGCAAAATCAAACTTATCAAATACTTCCAACTAAATACATTTCGCAAGAAATCTCCTATTGATATTTCGGATGATAGCTCCACCATACCTTTGCAAGTGGGTGACATCTCAGTTCTACAAAATCTCTATGATCTAGCTTTTGAAAATGAGTCCCAAGTTGCTCCAGCAGTTAGCCAGGTCATCAACGTCAAACAACCTGCACCGAGTCCCTTTTGCTCCAAATCTACATTTCTACCTCTCATGCCCAAGGACGCAGTAAACGTGTTTAGCGACAGGATTATTGTGGAACTTAAAGATCTCAATAGGAAAGTACTGAACAATGTCAAAAGGACTGACTACAATAATAGCCAATACCATGAATTAGTCAAGAAATTACAAAGTAACCATAATATTATCATCAAAAATTCGGACAAGGGGGGAACACTGTTTTGTGGTCTAGATCTGATTATTAGTCTGAGGCCGAGATTCTTCATGTTATGCCAAATCCACTAAGTTCATGATGCATAACAGTGAGGAATTAACCCACAAGAAAATCCATAATTGGCAGCGAACTGGCTTGCTTACTAAAGAAGAATCTAAGTTTTTAAGTGTGGAACATCCGATCATCCCAATTCTATATTTCCTCCCCAAAGTCCACAAGTTGGTTACTCCAGTCCCAGGTCGTCCGATAATCTCTGCTCAGGGAAGCATCAATGAAAACATTTCAAAATACATTGATTTCTTTCTTCAACCACACGTTACCATTTTGCCATCTTATTTGAAAGATACCACTGACTTTTTAATCAAAATCAAGAATGTTGACTGGTGTTTTGATTATTTATTTGTGTTAATGGATTTAGAATCATTGCATACATCTATTAACCATCATCATGGCATTTGAGCGACTGAACATTTTCTAAATAGCTGTGATGTTTCCTTACGTGAAGATAACAAAATGCTAACAGAAATGATTGAGATCTGTCTCAAAACTAACATTTTCCAATTTCAGAATGACACCTTCCAGCAGTTACGCGGGGTGGCAATGGGTTCGTGCTTCTCTCCCAGCTACTCATGCTTGCATGTTCACTGGTGGGAGAAGCACGTGCTCGGCACCGCCCACCGCCACTGGTGGCAACACATTGTCCACTTTTGGCGTTATTTAGATGACGTGTGTATTATTTGGAAAGGTTCGACTAATGTGGCTGTAGCATTTGTTCACGATATCAACAGCAATGACCTCAATTTAAAATTCACGGCTACCATCAACGACAGCTTGGCTGAATTTTTGGACGTACAACTATACATAGAGGGAGACACATTACACACTAGGCTCCATAGAAAATCCACGGCGGGCAACTCCATTCTTCATGCCCAAAGTGCACACCCCATGCATACCATCAATAGCATTCCATACGGAGAATTTATTCGTATCTGTCGGATATGCAGCAACACTGAATCTGTCACGATCCGGTCGAACTCCTCAGGATCAGGGTGATGCTTAAAGGGGTCTACCTCCTGATTTCCCCACACTCTGACTAGTGGTAAACACACAGAGCATAGAGGTAAACAAGAGAGGGAAGGAAGGGAGGGGGCAGCAGTGGAAGGGACACCTGAAACGAGAAAATACAATGGTTAGGCAACCCTAATATCCTAGCTACTCTCAATAATTCTCGCTTGATACAACACACACATAAAATAAACAGCTCAGGAGATGGACCCTTCCTTCTGTCTCAAATGATAAGAAAGCTTCTCTGTGTGTGGATCAATAGTTCCTATAAAACCACAACATAGATTATAGATACCAACATGTAAAAATGCTGCGCACCAATCAACACTCATTTGTCGCATACGTACCCTAACTCGCACTCCCCTTATTGTTTATCAAAAATAGAACTCTCTCAATAAGTCTTGAGTAAGGGAGAAAGGTTCCTGGAGAATAGTGAAAGTTCTTGATCCTCACAGAACAAAAATAAAGTTTGTAACCACAGTTCAAAAACACAAGACTATGCTCAATCTCCAGTGTAATCCAACTTCGAGGAACGATTCCAAATGATAAGGCAGTCAAGAACATAAAGAAGAAGCAAAGGAGAAATAATAATCTGTGATCACACATCCATCCAGGATGAGACGGCTTACTGGACCTGAATGATCTTCCCTCAGATCATAGAGAGCTGAACTCCGATACTTGTCCTTAGTCGAACAGAACAATAATCCAGGAAGAAATGTAAACCTGGCCGACATCAGGCAAGGCAGGAAGATAGTCCCCGCAGCAGCCGCTTATCGGGGGGGAGGCAGCAGAAGCCAGATTCTGAAAAACAGGGAGATTAGCTGGTAACCACCGGCTCGATGGGGGAGTGAGTCCCGCCGGACTCGGGACGTCGGTTTCCCCGCAGCAGCCTCTAGCGGGGCAAAAGGACACAGGAACCTGCTCCGCCGAGCAGGAATAGAGCCAGCACCCACAGGCTCAATCGGGGCTTGCTTCCCAGCCGGGAAATGCTTCAGTGCGGCAAGGAGTCAGACACGGAACCAGAAAGGCGTCTCGACTTCCCGCAGAGTAATCAGAAAAGTACTAAGAATCTCGTACAACGCGCTTCCGCGTCACGTGATTTAAATGTGGTTCAGTTCCTCCCAGAAAGCCTTCTGGGCATTGTAGTCAATTGTAAAACCAGGTAGGAGCAAAAAGTCAGTTCCTGACAGAAACAGCGGACGCTTATTTAGCTGAATCTGTCCAGCGGTTTCTTAAAAGGGGTTACAAAAGTAAAGTTTTAGATCAAGCTCTAGTGAAAGCCAAACTTCGATCTCGGGACGAATTACTGTTACCCACGGCCAATGTATCAGTTGTCCCCAATACAGAATATTCAGTGCGCCTTATCACCACCTTTTGCACCCAGGAAAGAGCTATTCGTAGCGTGATTTGCTCCGAATGGCCCATTGTCCTAAGGGATAATATCTTGGGTCCCATTATGCCTAGCCAGCCAGCAATTACATTCAGAAGGGCACCCTCCATGCATGATGCCCTAGAAAGATCTATGCCTGAAGTCCTTGTCAAGAAAACATGGCTATCTAAAATGGGTTTCTACAAGTGCACGTCATGCCGTACTTGCACTTGTGCTAAAAATGGTACCCACTATACAATAGCTTGTATTGTACAGCTTTTAGTGAGGATAAAATTGTTATTCAAGAGTATTTAACATGCATGTCCGAATATGTGATATACAAATTAAAATGTACCTGCAATCTTGTATATATTGGAAGTACTAATCTCCCCGTTTATAAGCGTATTTTGCAGCACATAAGAGCCATCATGAATTAAGATAGTAGCTATCCGATGGTAAGACATTTCAATTCCATACATAACAATAAACTTAAGGATCTTGAATTTACTGTCTTAGGTTCAGTCCCGAACCTCGGACGGGGAGGGAATCGAGAAAAACTTCTCAGACAGAAGGAAACCCATTTTATTTTATCTCTAGACACTAGAGTCCCGAATGGACTCAATATGAATGAGGACTTACATAATTTCTAATAGGATCTGCCTCACTAAAGTTCTAACTGTATCTTTCTAATACAATGAGTATTACTTCCATCTGTAAATAGACTTTTGCTTGTACAGCAGTTATCCATCTTTATGAAATTGTCAACCTTTGAGCATATTACTTTGTATTAGCTCCAGTCTCTGTTAGCACTTCTGGGCAATTTTTTGGTAACTTTTAGGAACGTTGTCTATATACAAGCCTCTAGTCTGCTGCTTTTTACTGATAACACTTTTTGCACTATTTTTGCACATTTTTAACCACTTTATGGCACTGTAGCACTTGTATTGGCGCAATTTGACAATCTACATATTATGAAGTTTTTGCATTTTATATTTGGCATGACTTAAAACCACCTTAGTATATATACTTTGCTGGACTATGACCTTTTGATATCATGTTTTATTTTGGTCTTTTAGCTAGGCCCTTGGCTTGTATGTTTGACTAATTCCACAACAATATTATTCCCTAATGGACCTGGTGTCTTTTTTCAATATTTTGCCTTATGAAGGTAGCATTTGCAGTTTATTAGGGCAGCTTGTGCCAAAAACTTTTTAGGCTATTACATTTTGTAATTTGTATACTTGCTGATTTGATATGACACCTATGTCTGGCCCGTTATTTTCATTTAATCTATTTTAGATTAAATCTAATGTAGAGTTTTACGGGAATTATTGAAATTCCATACTTTCTAGAGGCCATTAGCTAAGGCCCATTATTTGACCTATGCACTTCAAATATTTCAATACCTCTAGGTCTTATCTCTTTTATTGTGGAGGGGATGTTTTGATACAACACTTGTCGATATTTTACCAATATTGTGGTTGATTGTCCCTAAAAAACTATATGCTATGTATATAACCCTTTTGTATTTACAATTATGTATTTTCTTATATTTTTAAGAATTGCACTGTGACACTTTATGTAAATAATCTGCGGTAAATAAGAAATTCTAATGGGTTATTTTCATGCAATTACGACATGCAATGGATTGTATGCTGCTCTTTTACAGTCTGCTTTCTATATCTATCACTGTGAGTTTGCCGCTGGCCAGTTTATTTTTTAAAGCTGGTTGTGCCTTTATTTCACTATAAAAACGTAACGTTTGCCAGGGCGCGTCATGTGACCAGGCTCTTGTGGAGTGAAACGCGTCATGGATCGACACTTGTCTTTTTGATGGCAAATAAATTCATCACTCTGCTTGCACTTTAAATTTGTGTGCTGGTCCGTCATTTCGAGAAGTTTGCAAGAGGTCCGCACCTGAATCTCTCCCGTCACGCATTGGCGGTCAGGAATCTGTTGTATATATATATATATTCACTGAAAAAAAACATAGGTTTCACACCAGTTATAGTTAGGAATTAGCATTTAAAAAACCTATTAAATTCACTGAAAAAACCATAGGTTTCACACTAGTTATAGTTAGCTGGAAATTTTACTGACATAAAACCATTGAAATTCCCCCGTTATAGTTAGTTGGACTCACTATAACTTGCGCGCCTGCAATGCACTGCTGATGACGTCACATATTACATCACATATGACATGGTCAGTGACATCACTCATGACATCACTGATGACACCATCCAGTGAATGTGTGTCTTTCTGAAAAATAAATATGTTTTATATATGTATATGTAAAGGTCGATGGAAGAATAAATGTTTAAATAAGTGTCTAAATGGATGTTTTTTTTAAAAAAATGGATTGGTTAACTGGCTTATTAAGTGTACCTTAGTGAATACATATATTAGCGAGTAATGTTTAAATATTTAAGTATACATATATATCAGTGTTTCATTTTGTGTATAAGTGGCTGCATGGGTTGGTGAGTAGCTACATGTGTGTGTATATGGGTTATTAGATGTTTTTTTAGTATCAGTATGAGTGTCTGTATGGTTTGGTGGGGGTATTACTTAGCACATAGATGCATCAATGACTGACTCACTGTTTGTATGTGTTTTGAAGACAGCATATGTGCAGGTCTGTTTGGGTGGATGAGTGTGTATATGTGTGTGTTAGTGAGTGAATGACTGTCTCACTAGTGTCTTTATCAGTAACGACATATGTTTTAATCTAGTATATGTGAGCATTGATGTATATAAGTGAGTATATGTGAGAGTGAGAGATTGTAAGAGTTCCTGTTTAAATAAGTATGTGTTTCTATAAGTGATTGTTTAAGAGAGTAAGTATGTATAAGTTTCCTAGAAGTAAGGTGGTAGTGTGTGTATAGCTGTATATGCAAATAAATGGATGTTCAATAGTTTATTTGCATGTGTGAGTATGTGTGTGAGTAACTTTTGGATGACTGTCGGTGTGTAACAGGATGTATATATGATGAGTGAGTATATGTATGAGTGACTATATAGAATTGTTGGTGAATGAGTGGATGTGTATATAGATGGTGGAATTACTGAATTGGTTGTTGTAACTGGTATGGGTATCTCCATTTTTTTTGAAAATGTTAGTTTCTATTTTTTAATAAGTGTTTCAAGGGTTACATTACACTGAAAGGAGGTCTGTCACTCTGTCACAAGGATGGTGTCATTAGTGATGTCATGAGTGATGTCACTGACCATGTCATGAGTGATGTAATATGTGACGTCATCAGCAGTGCATTGCTGACGCGCAAGTTATAGTGAGTCCAACTAACTATAACGTGGGAATTTCAATGGTTTTATGTCAGTAAAATTTCCAGCTAACTATAACTGGTGTGAAACCTATGGTTTTTTCAGTGAATTTAATAGGTTTTTTTAAATGCTAATTCCTAACTATAACTGGTGTGAAACCTATGGTTTTTTCAGTGAATTTCAAAGGTTTTTTATTAGCAAATTTCTATAGCTATGAAATATAATATTTTTTATAATGAATCCTATATTGTATATTTATGTAATACTATTTTTTTATGTATATTGTTCATGTTTTTTTTTTTTTTTTTATATTTTTGCCTTGGAGCACTCCCGGTGCGCGTACCGGTGAGCGCACCGGTAAGCGCAGTCTTTTGGCGTGCCCCGTGCGCGTACCAGTGAGCGTCCCGTTTGCGCTATTGCCGCAAACGAAAACATCATCATGACGTATCGCGTAGCCGCGTCCGCGTGATACGCACGGCGTAAGCGCACCCGGAATCACCCGAGGGCATACGATCACGCTATGTAAGCGACCCGGGGCGTGCCCCGGGGTGCGTAGCGTAAGCGCGTCGGGTCATGAGACCTGAAAATAACACTTTTCATTGGTTCAAGACAGTTTTGGTTTCCAAATGATGCAAGCCCGGGTCATGTGACCTGAAAATAACACTTTTCATTGGTTCAGGACAGTTTTGTTTTCCAAATGATGAAAGCCCCCACCTTTTTTAATCATTCTCACTTTTTACTTTGACTGAGGACCAGTGAGCGTCCCGTTTGCGCTATTGCCGCAAACGAAAACATCATCATGACGTATCGCGTAGCCGCGTCCGCGTGATACGCACGGCGTAAGCGCACCCGGAAGCACCCGAGCGCATACGATCACGCTATGTAAGCAACCCGGGGCGCGCCCCGGGGCGCTTAGCGTAAGCGCGTCGGGTCATGAGACCTGAAAATAACACTTTTCATTGGTTCAAGACAGTTTTGGTTTCCAAATGATGCAAGCCCGGGTCATGTGACCTGAAAATAACACTTTTCATTGGTTCAGGACAGTTTTGTTTTCCAAATGATGAAAGCCCCCACCTTTTTTAATCATTCTCACTTTTTACTTTGACTGAGGAAGACCTGTTTGCAGACCTATTTGTACCTATTTGTACTGAGAAATGGCTACAGTAGTAGCAGCAGCAGGAGCATCTCAACCACCACCACCACCACCACCACCACAAGGACCACCACAACACCACAGTGGTGGAGAAGAAAAAGAGGAGGAGGAGGAGGAGGAGGAGGAGGAGGAGGAGGAGCAGAGGCGGTACCTGCCTGAAGATACTACTACCTATAAGCCAAAGGAGAACATAGTCTGGGAGTTTTTTTAAATCCCAAGGGGCCTCAAGAAAGTGAATGCACCAAAGGTTACTTGTCTGATCTGTGGCACTGTACTTTCCAGGGGGAACCCTGCAAAAAAGTATTCTTTTGGCAACAACACCATGATTTGCCACATGCAACGCCGGCACCCAAATAACTATGCTGCGGCAGAGGTCAGAGAACTGACCAGAACCCTCCCCAATCTTCTCTCAGCACCTCCCAAAGTAAGCAAACCACTCCATCGGGTCCAGAGACAAGTGAGATGGTCCCAAACATCCACACCCAGTTTGGAGATTTCAAAATAGTGGAAGGACAATTTGCTATGGTGAGCAAAGTATTAAGCTCATCAACCATGCTGGTGACAACCACAAGTGCCCAAACACACCTTAATTGTTTCCTGATTTTTTTTGCTCCAGTTGAGCCGTTTACAATTGCCTGTTTTTTGTTCGTCCCCATAAAAATTCCCCCAAAAATATAAAATTGTTCATATAAGCCAAAAAAAGTACAAAATGTTCCAAAAAACAACAAAAAAAAATAAAACAAAAATAATTTAAAAAAACAGTTCTTTTTAGAACTACCTCCAATTTATAAAAAAATGCTACATTCTTTACAAAATCTGTCATTCTTTTTTCCCCATGGAACGCTCCCCGGTACGCTTCCCGGTGCGAATACCGGGCGCTCCCCCAAATTTTTTTTTGCCCCACGGGGCCCTTTTACGGCCCCCACATCAAACCTAGGGGTCAGGGGGGTCTACCCTGCCCCCTTTTGGTCACTTTCCCCCTTGTTTTTGCCACCTCTTGTGTCTCAATCCTACCGAGACACAAGATGGCGGCCGCTCTGGACTGTTTGGAATGTTGACAGACACCCGAGAGCCAATCAGCTTTCGGCGCGCGAACTCGCGTAGCGCGCTGGTATGCGCCCCGGTGCGCGTACCGGGGCGCGCTTATAGATATATATATTTTTTTTAACCTAAATTACTCAAAATCCACTAGAGCACATATCTTGAGACATAGCAAAGGCACATCGGGCTACCAGTCCCTACAATTTTGCCAAGTTTGGTGGAAATCCATTCAGCCGTTCGGGCTAAAAGTGAGTCCAACCGCCCTATGGAAATTAACATGGGGAAAACACGTTTTGGCACCCCCCTTTTATCTCGACCCCCGCTTGACGAATCCCTCCCCAAACTTTCAGGGAAGGAGCGGAGCGCAGCAAGGCAAATTTCAGGAAATTTTCAGGCAGATCCCTCAATCGACGCCAAAGTTATTCCCAATAGAATATTGCGGATTCCCTATAGAAAATAATCCTAACCATAACTACCTACTGGCGACCGCCAGTAGGTAATATATATATGTATATATATATATATATATATATATATATATATAGTTAGGACGGTTTCCCATAGGAAATCCCCAACATTCTATTGGGAATAACTTTGGCCCTGGTTGATGAATCTTCGCAAATTTCTCAAAGAAGATGGCTCGCTCCGCTCCGCTCCTTCCCTGAAAATTTGATGGGGATTCGTCAAGTGGGGGCTGAGAAAAAAGGGGGGTCCCAAAACGTGTTTTCCCCATGTTAATTTCCATAGGACCTTTAGACTCGGCTACAGCTTGAACCACTGAAGGGAATTACACCAAACTTGTCAAAATAGTAGTGTCTGGTACGCAGATCACGCTTTTTGTAAAATCGTGTAAATCCCCGCGATTTTTCAAAAAAAAAATGTGGGCGGGGGGGCTTGGGGGGCTTCTCTCTTTTATTTTGGTCTGTTTTATTTCAATTTCGAGGGTGCTTACCCCTCATTTTACCCCCGAGATCACCGCCGCGGCCCGAGCCGTCTCATAATGGCCACCGCCGCCGCCTGGTTGTGGGCGGGGCCGGGAGGACTTTGTTTCCGCTTCCCCCTGCCTGGGGGAAGCCTTTGATGTGTCCGCGTCCGCCCGGTCTCCCTGCCGAGGGGGAGACCGGCGATGCTGCCGGTTGGCAAAGCCCCCACTTGTCATGAATTGTTTGATTGGACCCCTTCCCACACTTAATGAATCCGGGTCCATCCCCGCCTCTTGAGACAAGTGGACGCACAGAGAGCCCAACACTGGCCGCTATTCATCCATCTTGTGCACAGAGCACCTGTGCGGCCAAGGAGCAGAGAAATCGCGGTAGACGTCTAACGAGACCTATGCAGAGTTCAGTGGGTGGGGGAGGGGTGAAAGAGCGCAAAGGAGTTGAAATGTGCTTGGCATGCACGCCGTAAATCACTTAGCTTACAGCACAAAAGAGGCGCCCTCATCAAACGCTCCTTCAGTTCTCTCACACGACATGAAGACTCCCTTCCCTCCCTGACACACTGTCTTTCAATCTTTCTCTCTCTCTTTCAGCCCTTCCCGCCTAGAACCGCTCTTTCTGCAACTCTCGCCTCTACTCCTTGGCTTGCCGTCTTCTTGCTTCTAGAACATTTAACCTTTCCGCCATCTATTTCCTCATCTTTCCCTCCCTTCATCCCTCCTTTCCATACTTCCGCCTCCCCTGCTTCCTCTATTACCCCCTCCGCTCTACTGTCCTTTCTATTACCTCCTTGCTTTTCCTACTATTTGGAACCCGTCTTTCGCCCTCGCTTCCTTCACAACTGAGTTCCTCTTCCTAATCATCACGTTACCCCTCCTCTTCCTCCTCCCTCACCCTTCTCATCCATTTCCTCTTTTTTACGCATCTCTTCCCACCTTCAGTCCCAATGGCGACCATCTTTACAATTCACTTTCTCGTTTTACCTTCGCCTCAAGTGAAGGTTTTTTTTTTTTCTCACCGATTGTCTCTCCTTCCTCGTAGCCTAGCCGTCCCCCGACTCCCTCCCCTATCGATCTTAACCTCCTTATTGTCCCCGTGCTGCATTCCTTGGCTTTTCTTTTTTATCCGTGTGGACTTTCTCTAAGAGTGTTACCACTGGGATTGATACCACTGGCTGGGAGCAGTGGGAGCCCCCACTGCTTTCTTTCAAATCTGACGCTGTACAATAAACATCTGTTAACCAGCGCCAAGATACCCTTGGCGTAGGCGCGCTATACAAATACACAGTATGTCATGTTATTGTATGTTATGTGCAGGGCATTAAGTGGGATGAAAAAATTGGGGGGTCTCTCAAGGGGGCGTGGCCAGTGTAATTAGGGGCCTGGCTTTAAAACACTTGCGCAAAAAATCTGTGTTAAGCATAGTGTGCCGCCCGACTTGTATTTTGCAGTTTCTGTCATTGCATTCAGATATGTGGTACAACAAGTTACATCATACATACAACAAGTAAGGACTATTGGCTTTGTCAATGGTTGTTAATTGTATTAGATAAGCTGCAACTATGGCTTGATACATATAATATTGAAAAAGCTTCCAATTAAAGCCCTGGTGACCCTACCACAATGTTGCTGCTCTTGCGTTTTAGAAAGAGAAGGGAAATCCAGAAAGAAAATGACTCTTTAAATGATTTCTCTTCCCCCACAATGCTCACCTGGCATGACGTCATGCAGTAACTTCTCCACTAGTGAGAAGTGAGCAGTGTGAGAAGTGCACATACATGTGCTTGCAGTTTCGAAACTAGTCCCTGTTTTGCGTCCTGGCACTTTTTTTCCGGACTGCAGTGACAACAAACTGCTGTCACTGCAGTCCGGAAAAAAAAGTATCCGCCTGCGCCAGGGCTCAAAACCGAGCCCGATAGAGACCCGTTTTGAGGCCTCGTTTAAACAACTGCCGGTGCTCAGACCCCTGGAGACCCGGTCCACAGTATAATGTTTCCTAACTTCCCCTGCTAAATTAATTTCTACTTGCTGAGAAAACCGGGTAGAGGATTTTCCAAGGATAGGCTCACCAGATGTAATTTAGATAACAGATCTGTTGGGTGCTAAATTACACCCTACGGGACAATCATTTTTCGCATAATAATAACATGAGAATTAACACAGTATTTCCCATTTTAGTAGGGTTTGAGAGCACAGGGCCGGCCCCTAAACTAGAAAACAAAATCTAGTTGTGATAGGAAGTAATCCCCCGATGTTACTTGTAGGGGCTCAGATGCCCTGCTAGTGAGGATAAGTGTAGAAGTGATAGCTTCATTAGTTATATTACAGTTACTCAATTGCTCATGGGTACATCCTAGTTGGAAATCAGGTAGCGTCAGTCATTCATTTTCATCTAATCCATACTATTAATGTATAAAGTGCCTAGAAGTGTCGCTTCCCATTGTGCACTGTTGAAGAAAACGCACTCATATGACTGCTAGCTTCCTTTTCTCAGGAGTGTCCAGTTTGTGTCCACGAGGGCTGGACCCATGCCAGATTTTCGAGCACAATGAGTACACAGCAGTCTGGGGAAGAAGGGGGGGGGGGTGGAGTCACCCCTGAACCGATTAAAAGCAGTTGAAACAAACACAGGTGCCAAAAAGGGGTAGGTGCAATTGGTACACTTCCCCCGAGCCTAGATAACTTGATACTTCATTATTTCCAGGCTAATAACTTGCAATTCAAATGATTCCTGTTTAAATGTAATACTGTAAACGTGTGTGTATGTGTGTATATATATATATATATATATATATATATATATATATATATATATATATATATATTCACTAAAAAAAACATAGGTTTTAGGCCTTATATAGTTAGGAATTAACAATTGAAATTCCTCCTATATATATATATATATTAGCATTTAAAAAACCAATGAAATTCACTGAAAAAACCAAAGGTTATACACTATATATAGTTAGGAATTAGCCTTTAAAAAACCAATGAAATTCACTAAAAAACCATAGGTTTTAGGCCTTATATAGTTAGGAATTAACATATAAAAAACCATTGAAATTCCTCCTATATAGTTAGCTGGACATTTTATTGACATAAAACCCAATGAAATTCCATGTATAGTTAGTTGCAATAACTATATATCGCGCACCCGCAATCCACTGCTGATGATGTCACATATTACATCATTCATGACATGGTCAGTGACATCACTGATGACATCACTGATGACATCATCCAGTGACTGTGTGTCTTTTGCCTACAGGACTGCACCATCTATAATAGCGACTCAATCTGAATTGTGAACACTGCTGTCCGCAGTGCAAATTGAAGGCAGTAGTCACACTGACATCCATGAATACTTTTTCTCACTTCCTTTTCACAAAATACAACAACATAAATGACAGAAAACTCTGCAATAAATAAATCAAAACAATTTGAATTGCGATCTCTGCTGTCCACAGTGTAGATTGTTATTCAGTGTTCTTTTCCACTAAAAAGAAGAATTTGGTCCTTGTACTAAACCTATAACTCATCTAATAAAAGTTCTTCAAGCAAGTATACTAAAAGGATATTGCGTATATTTCAATGGACGTGATAGTTACTTGACTACTGGATTCTGCAATTACACAATCACCACTTGTTCTGAATTGTGAACCCTGCTGACCACATTGGAGGCCTGAGGCTGTGGTCATTAATGCCTCACAGCCAGGTGCCATTGGATTCGGAAGCACGGAGTTGGTTTCACCTCATCGGAGGGGGTACACAGAAATCATCACACACTTTAACTTCTGACATCATCAATCAGAGAATCAAGACCCCGTTTCACTGTTCGGACCTGCTGTACCGTGGTGTACTCCACTGACTGGTGTCAACCAAGCACAATATCATGTACAGCAGTTAGCTACGGAAGCACCGAGTCTGATGCACCTCAACGGAGGGAGTTGTGTAAAGCCAAGCAGCAAGTAATATCAGACATAGTCCATTGTGGGCTCAAGACACAGTTCCGCGCCACCAAGAAAACTGCATTCAAGGACCGGCTGGACAACAACGCACACAATTGCAAGGAACTCTTCAACATCGTGAAAGAGCTCTCCAACCCCAACGCCGGAAACAACGACATCACCCCATCGCAAGACCTCTGCAATTCCCTCGCCTCCTACTTCCACAACAAGATCGAGGACATACACAACAGCTTCAGCACTCAACCGACGCACGCCACGACCAAACCACCGCCCCCCACCACCACCATCCGCGCCTGGACTCCGATCAGCACCGAAGACACCGTCCGCATGATGAACTCCATCCACTCCGGATCTCCGACCGACCCCTGCCCTCACCACGTCTTCAACAAGGCCGATGCTGTCATCGCACCCTACCTGCGGGACATCATCAACACCTCCTTCGACACCGCCACCTTCCCGGAGAGCTGGAAGCACGCCGAACTCAGCGCCCTACTAAAGAAACCTACAGCAGACCCCACCGAACTCAAGAATTACCGCCCCATCTCGCTCCTCCCGTTCCCAGCCAAAGCCATCGAGAAGACCGTCAACAAACAGCTGGCCGCCTTCCTCGAGACGAACGGATCCCTCGACCCTTCACAGTCTGGCTTCCGAGCCAACCACAGCACCGAGACCGTCCTCATCGCTGCCACCGATGACATCCGAGCCCTGATGGACAACGGAGAAACAGCGGCCCTCATCCTCCTAGACCTCTCCACGGCATTCGACACTGTCTGCCACCGCACCCTAGTGAAGCGCCTCAGCAACGTCGGAATCCAGGAGAAGGCTCTGGAATGGATCATCTCCTTCCTCGACGGAAGAACACAGAGAGTCCGTCTACCCCCGTACAAGTCAGAGGCCACCGAAGTCATCTGCGGCGTCCCTCAAGGATCCTCGCTGAGCCCCACCCTCTTCAACGTCTACACGAGCCCCCTCGCGGCCATTGCACACCAACACAACCTCAGCATCATCTCCTACGCTGACGACACCCAGCTGATCCTCTCCCTGACCAACGACCCCGCCGCCGCCAGAGCCAACCTTCACGAAGGGATGAAAGACGTAGCCGAGTGGATGACGACCAGCCGCCTGAAACTGAACTCAGACAAGACGGAAGTCCTCATCCTGGGTTCCTCGCCTTCCGCCTGGGACGACTCCTGGTGGCCCCCCGCCCTGGGCACCGCACCCAAACCGACAGACCACGCACGCAACCTGGGCTTCATCTTGGACTCCTCCCTCACCATGACCAGACAAGTCAACGCCGTCTCCTCGTCATGCTTCAACATCCTGCGCATGCTACGGAAGATCTTCCGGTGGATCCCCACCGAGACCAGGAAGACGGTCACCCAGGCCCTCGTCACCAGCCGACTGGACTACGGCAACGCCCTCTACGCCGGAACCACCGCCAAGCTCCAGAAGAGACTCCAGCGGATCCAGAACGCCTCAGCCAGACTCATCCTCGACATCCCACGACACAGCCACATCTCCGGACATCTGAGAGACCTGCACTGGCTCCCCGTCAACAAAAGAATCACCTTCCGTCTCCTCACCCACGCACACAAAGCCCTACACGATCAAGGCCCGAGCTACCTCAACAACCGCATCAACTTCTACGCTCCCAAACGCCATCTCCGATCAGCCAGTCACGCCCTCGCCGCCGTCCCCCGCATCCGAAGAACGACAACAGGAGGAAGGTCCTTCTCCTACCTGGCCGCCAGGACCTGGAACTCCCTCCCTCCCGACCTGCGCCTGACCCAGGACCACCTCTCCTTCAGGAAGAAGCTCAAGACCTGGCTGTTCGAGCAGTAGCAGCACCCCCCCCCCCCAAGCGCCTTGAGACCCTCCGGGTAAGTAGTGCGCTCTATAAATGTCTTTGATTGATTGATTGATTGACCTAGAGTAGGTTGCACCTGGTCGAAGGGAGTACCTTTGTCTCCACTCTCAGATGCAGTTCTAACATTGTCCATTGTGGGATCAAGAGACCGTTCCACTGTTGGGATCTACAGTTGGTTGCACCTGGTTGGAGGGGGAACACAGAAATCATCACAGACTTTAAATTCTGACATCCTCGAACATAGAATCAAGACCCCGTTTCACTGTTCGAACCTGCTGTACCGTGGTGTAGTCCAGCGACTACAGTCAATCAAGCCCAATAATCATGTGCAGCAGTTAGCTACCAAAACACAGAATCTGATGCACCTCAATGGAGGGAGTTGTGTAAAACCAAGGAGCAAGTAATATCAGACATCGTCCATGCTCCTGGGCCTCCGTCTGGGCACTGTGAGCCTGTGTTGCGGTAGCCAGCGTTAATCTCAGGAGCCTTCCGACCTCGCAGACCTCATCCCAGGAGCTTCCGCCGGCACGTGGTGGGCCCTCTTTCACATGCGGCGGTGTCAAAAGGTGAACTGTGGGGCATATGTGCGTCGCAGCAGCCATGACGGTTTCTGAGTACCAGCAGGCTGAGAACATCATTTACACAATTAAGCATGGGCGAATTTTGCAAATCTGGCATTCGTGAATTTGCGTATTCGCGAATTTGCAATCCGCAAAATCCGCGAACTCTCGCGAATTTGCGGATTTTTTGTTTTTTTTGTGTTCGCAAGGGTTTCTGCCAGTTCGCGAGGGTTTTGTACCAGTTCGCAATTGCAAACTTACTTATCGGCTCGCAACGGTCGCGACTATGTTGTTTCTACGTCTGGTTCATCATCACGGGTTCACAGCACCCTCTGTTTCACCACTGCCACCCTCTGGTTCACCCATGCCACCCTCTAGTACATCACTGCCACCCTCTGGTTCATCACTGTAGATTATGGGGGGGGAAAGCAAGCACACCTGCCCTGCTTCAACTGACATGAATTAATTTGGGGCTGATTTATTAATGTGCCACTGAATTTAAACTTCCAGTCTGGCACCTGCTTCCTTATCTGTAATTTGCTTTCTGTTGCAGTGCAATTTTTTTTCCCAGGACCTTTGTGGCCTACTTGTAGCTATTCTATGAGCCTGCTGTGAGGGTTCAGAGCAGGGTCATAGAATAGTTGCAAGTAGGCAACTGAACTCTGGAGGGGCCCCTCAGGAAGCACTACAGGGAATGGTTACTAATGATGAGTTTGAACTTTTGCACCTGCTGAGTGCTTTCAGTTTTGCAAAACTCGTTTTTCTGCAGAACAGCAACTGGAATGCCCCAAACAAACTTACTTGTGAAAGTTGATTTCTAATCCAAAAGTGATCCAAAGAAAGTCAAAGAGGCCTCAAATCCAAATATCCAGCAGCATCCACAAAAAGTAATCCTTCCAGGTCAAGAATCCAAATGAAAGTGACCAGCACATGAAGAAAGCACTGGGAGGAGCCTGCTGGACAGGAACAGGAAGTTGGAGACTGTGGGGCACTCCCCCCCCCCCAAAATGGACTCCTTGCAAAAAAAGTGCAGGCAAATGTCAACCTGAGGAGTTATTCTGATAAAAATTCATAATTTTTTAGAAGGTTTATGCTGCTTGCTGGTGGATTTCTTGTGCAGAATTGCAAATTTTGTAATTTCGCGAGTGCGAGATTGTTGCTGCCCGCCTCATTTACGTGTTCGCAATTGCAAACTCCCGCGATACCTGATCACGGCGTACTCGCGTTGACAAACTCTCGCTGTGCAAGGTGGCAAGCCGCGATGACACAATCGCGGTCGACAAACTCCAGCGGGATCCCGCAGCAAGATCCAAAATGGCGCAGCACTCGCAAAATATTGAGAAAAACAACTCGGCAAACGCTGAATGACGATAAGTGAATGCCGCGCGCCGCAATATTGTATCACCAAGCAAAAAAATCCGCTGCGTGCGAATTTGCGGATTTTCGGCAAATTCGCGAGAGTTCGCGGATTGCGAATTTACCGAAAATCCGCAAAATCCGAGAGCGGAACTGATTTTACGCCCATGCTTACACACAACCACCTTCGCTCACAGGGTCAACCTCGTGGCGTGTAAGTTGCGCAGCCCTGGAAGACACGTTCACCATTCGGAACAAAACCACCCTCAGAGAAACATGCCTTTTATTCATACCCCTGCGCTAGCCTTGCATACGCCGAACCAGGCCTCTACGCAAAAGATTTGGGGGGGGAGGGGGCACGTACGTGCTATGTTTTTGTAATCTTCCCTACTGACTGTGCTATCATGGTTGCGTCCACTGTCTTCTTCACTCAATAGACCATCAGTGTATGTTGATATGTACATGTAAATTGTAAATTGATACTTGTATAGTGCACTACTCACCCGCAAGGGTCTCAAGGCGCTTGTACGAATACCACTGTAGAACCCATCCTGGCTTTCCCTGTGAGGCGTCCACTCCTGGGCACCCCCAAGGTGGAGGCCAGGCATCCTTAGCGTTGTGGGGGCCATTGTGGAGATTAAGCAAGCTATTGCCCAGAGTTGCAGAGTGGGACTCCATGCTTGGAATAGGCACCGAGGCGAGAATTATCAGGTCCGTGGAATTGTGAGCCCAAGACCCGCTGAGGCGGGGAATTGAACCCTGGTCCCGGGCTAGACCTCTGCTTCAGGGTCTGCCGCTCTAACAATTGAGCCACACTTCTCCACATGTCTGTGCTCTGCATGCTCAAGTCTGTCCAGCACATCCCCTCAACTCTTTGCATTGTATACTTTTATGATCAAGAATCACTTGCCACCTTCGCACATACTTTGCTCCCTTCTCTCCCCACATTCAGCATTGTGTAGCAGAGGTGCCATGCCATGTTTGGTTTGTGTACATGGCTAACCACTGTTCCCACAGTACGTAGTGTTGTTGTGTCTGCTAGGTGTACATGTTGTTTGTCATGTTATATGTGATTATACAAGGTCGCATGTTTATTCTCGAGTAGTGGTTTCTCCCATTTACAAACCGCTGTCTTACAGAGGATACAGAACTTTTTCTCACAGGTGAAAAGTGCGACCAACATGGCAGTCATTCATTACTAACCAAGCTTTCTAACGGCAGTTATCTGCTTCTCAATAACATGCACTCCTATGGAATGTGAGCTGGCATACCAAATGTCCTTACTGTTTCAAACCAAGTAACTTCCTGTGGTAATGTCTATTCCCACCCTCACAAAGTAACTCCCAAACTTCAACTTGGCCTTCAATACCTACTTTGAAAACAGATTTTATTAAATTATCCAAACTGAAAGTGCTTTTGTTCAGAACAGAAGTGCACCTCACTTCTGCAAAAGACATTTATCGACTGCAGATTGCACAAACTTCAAGTAAAATACAGTCCCTTTTAAATAAGAACCTCCCGTTACACTTTGTGAATTGTTACACAATTTTTAACACATCTCACACTCAAGGTCTGGCACACTTTTTAAACACGGTCTCCTCCAGCCTTGTCACAGGCTTTCAAACAGTTTTTGGTATAATAGCAGACTTCATTCATTCGATCATCCCTGGAATAACAGGAACAGTGCCCATAATTCTCGCTCTCTTTGCGGCCATCTTACTACTATTTTTACCTGTGGTAACAACCATGTCGGACAGAATACGCATCTTCGCAAAGCTACATCAATACTGTGGAAAAAATGGAACAACTTTTCGGCTAACTGCCTCAATCTATTATCGGAGCCAGCTACAACATGACATTTATTTACACATATGCAATCTGCATGCAACCTTCTTTTTATTTCAAAAGTTGCCCATTCGACTGGCGAACGGATCTATGCCTTGCCAACATCCCAACAATCGCTCCCGATATCCAGCAGGTAATGGAGTATCTTGAACCATGAACTTGATTGTTAGGCAGTGGAGCATTGGCAGATGCAACGGAAAAAGGGATTTCTGCACAGCAGCGAAAGATCTCCTGCAAAGTGCGACCTTTGACAACATCGCAGATTGCCTGCCAATTCAAATTTCCACTCCAACATTCGGGGAACATTACTGTCCTTTCGAGGATATGAATTGGATCGCTTCGCTTTTCTCACACAATGGCAACAATGACTTCTTGGAACATTATGCATCTCAAGCCGCTGAAGAACTTCTTGACTGCAATCTCCAAGACTTGTAGGAAATTCACATTATTCTTGGATTGATTTTTTGCAACTTTTTTTACTTTTTCTTTTACATTTTTTCAACACACTTCAATTGAACTATTTTCATTTAATAACTTTCTAAGTATGCTCAGGAATTTGAACTCTGTTTTCATTACTGTCCCTTACATCTCCAGTCTAACCAGGGATGGGTGATGTATGGTCTATGCAAATATGCTATGTACTTGCTAAATTAGCCTAAACCCGACATCCATTTTGAAACTATGTCTATTCTTTGTGCAAACATCTCTCTGTCTGCCTGTTATCCACAAAGCCCTTTCACACAAATTTACTCATCCTCAGCCTCTGCTCATGAACTGGCTATCATGATCAAAAAAACATGACATTGTTTAAGAACTGGTTGGCACAGTGTGATAATCATATCCTACCTTTATTTTCATTATATCATTTAGTCATTCATGTCTAATAGCTATTGTTTATGTCAAATAGAACTGTAACATGTAATGGGGAAATGGGTCCAACAGAAATCATAGTACAGTTGTAAAGCTGCTGAAACAACCCTGTCTGATATTCTGTGGGTTCATAATAATCCAAAAAAATTTACAACTGTACTTGGAGGAGGGATGATACCAATGTACATCTACCTATCAGATCTGGTTTAACCTCCTTTATGTCCCACTTAAAACTGGTTAAGAGAAAAAAGTGTCTCCTCTCATAACAGTGACAGCTGATGCAAAAAAGTAAGAAAAAGGGTATCTAGGTAATGAAAATATCAGCTCAATGAATAATCTTAAAGTGCGTCTTCTGAAGATATATAACACTGGGACTGAAACATGATACCATCCTTAATAGCCCAGCCATCAATAAACTAAGAAGTCAAAGCCTAATGCATCAATAAACAGAGCTTTTAAGAGCAACTGCGACTACTAGACCCCTCGAATCACATGAATAACTTGAATCAAAAAACACAACACAGCATATTCCATAAACCCAGCCCAGGAACGCCCCTGCCAAAGTAGCACACACCCTCCACCTTGCTACCATTCCCTCCCTCCCTAGAGGTGATGAGCCCAACATTTTCATCTATTACCCTTGAAGCAACTCCCATCCCCTGGTGAACAGGGGTCCTGTTACTGCACCTTGAGTTTTACCACTGGATAAGGAAACCTCTTCCCCAATGCAATCATTGACAAATAATGTTGAGTAGGTATTGAGACCTCCTGCTAATAAAAAGGCTCAACATAGGCATGCTGTTACCAATAATCAAATGTTATATGTTTATTCTGAACATACATCATCAACCAGGTGTAAATAGGAGGGATTTAACTTTTCCAGTACATGATTTACTAAACATTATATATTTTTGTTTACCATGTCCTAATTTACTTGTACTGAATTTTCCTTTGGAAAATAAAAGGCTTCCAGAACCGAAACAAAACTCTGAACTCAACCCATATACAGTACTTTCACTTCGGATTGTTGAAAGAGGGAAGCTTGGGATCCTGCCACCTTTAACTGATCCAGCATTGCATTACATTCTTTTCTCCTGCCTGCGGATAAGACAGTCACATCAGAATATACTTGGAACTTGAAGTCCTCATAGGAGACAAAAGATTTTGTACACCTGGCTTTAGAGAGAACCTGTCCTTAAATTTGATATTGCCCAAATTCAACAAGAATAGTATGTGGAAGTTTACCTTTGTTTAGGGACTTACGGCCACATGCATCAACCTATTTAGGAAGTGCAAACGGTGCGAATCGGTAAATTTGGCCGTTTGCGATTCCTAAATAGGTTTTTGGGATGCATCAAGCATTTTTGGAAAAATCGCTATTTTTAGCGAATTCCAAAAATGCGATTGCTTTTAAGGAATCGCAAATTTGCGATTCCTTAAAAGCAATGCATGATTACTTTTAAAATTGCGAATTTACAATTAGGGGGTGCAAATTACCACGAGGGTGAACCTCGTGGTAATTTACAAAAATATATTAAAATGCTCAAAATAGCATTTTAAAACACTGTCATGTTACAGACACACATGTCCTTAGGACATGTGTGTGTGAAACATGCACTTAAAAATACATTTCAGGGGTGCAGGGGTCCTTTGGACCCCCCCCTGCACCCATGGAATGCATTAACATTTTGCGAAATCGCAAATTAGAATTCGCATAATATTTGCGATTCGGTAAAAATTGCGATTTTTACCGAATCGCAAATATTATGCGATTTAAATCATGCATCCCATTTTGCGATTCCTTATTTGCGATTCCCTAAAAATCGCAAATAAGGAATCGCAAAACCGGACTTTGATGCATGTGGCCAATTATGTGCCCGTATTATAAAGACAAAAGGTTGTTTGAATTGGGCTGAATGTGAGTCTTTATTAACTCAGATACAGTGTGAATCACCCTTGCCCCTTTCATTTTCCTTGTCTTTGGGCATACCAAAAAAAAAAGATTTGACCTGCTATAGTGGTTCTCCAATTCATACAATTTATACTTTAAAGGGGATATTTCCAGTTTTGTCACATCTGATTCTTTCTGGTATGAGCTAAGATTATCCTTAGTATCAAATATTCTCTGCTCTGCTTGTTCAAGAGCAGAAAATTGACAGAGCTTTACATCAATTTTATTGAGCTAGTTTGTAGTGGGGGGGAAACTTGAGCTTGTGACTCTTTCATATCAAAACTTTAATTTAGAATTGCCTATAGCATTAGATTGAAAATAGAGAAGGAAGTTTGATGCTGAATTTGGACAGTATGCAAGGGCTCAATACTCTCCTACGGCTCTGGAGATAAATAAACACCTTGGTTTGTAGTACTAATTAAAGGAGCCTCACAACTGTCTTTCAATGCTGGCCTTAGGGTTTCTGATGCTATTGTCTGATCCGCAGGGCTAGCAGCCACCTGGAAAGAGCTTAATACCGCTGCCTCGCTGTTAGCTGAATGTTTAGGGCTACTCAATAGTTTCGAAGAGTTAGAAAAGAGAGGATAGATTGACCAAAGAGTTGAAGCCCCATTAATCTTGCTATCAACCCCAGAGTCTAATTTAGAGATGGAAACTGCTTGGGTCTTCGAAGAGATTGTCGGCTCTAAGGGTGGATTAGCCTGATCACACATAGCTGACTTATTGTTGGATCGATCCAAAAGTGTACAGGGAGATTATGTAGTTTCAATTGGCTCTACAATCTTGCTCAATGCCCCCATTTCCAAAACTATTACCTCCGTACTCTTTATTTTTTTTTTAAAGAATCTACTTTTATTCATGTATTTATCATGAGCAGCTCATCCTGAAAGACCCAAGAATTTCTGTTTGTAAGTTTCCGGTGGAGGTTGGATTTTATTGGAAACCTCCTAGAGCATAGGAGATGTTTTGCAATGTATAAAACAAAGCCCAGCTTTTGAACAGGATACACTTCATTATAATGGCACAGGAATATAACTAAGATCAGCCTGCAAGTCATACTTGGGGGGATGGAACGACCTCTGCTTGTGGATCCCCCAGGAAAAGTTAATTACAGACTGCAACCCACCTCAAGCTGCTTCCACTAGCAAAGCAAGCCAAATCTCCAGGAGAATAGTAAAATACAACCTAGTCTAGGTTGTGGCTTGTCCAGCCAATGTAGTTGATAAGTGCTACCCAAATCTCTAAATTAGGTGGGAAATTCGAGTCCGAGCCTGAGCCTAAGAAGCCGATTAACATTGGTTTCAATTCTCACTGGCTGATTACAATACAGCCGGTCGGAATTGAAACCGACCAGTCATTCTACTGGATTCCGATGGTCCCTTATGAACGGCGTTTACGGATTACGATGCACAGTTTCCGACAGGCTTTCTATGCCTGGCTTTTCAACATGGGAAGCCTGTCGGAAAGTGTGTTTGGGGGCCACTAGCAGGCCCCCCTTCTGTTTGTGGACTCCGGTTGGAGGCTGAGGGGGCACGTATGGTGCTCCCATATGAATCCCTCCACCTTGTGGCAGGCACCTTGAGGTGCATGCCACCGGGTGCAGGGATTAACACACTCTCCCATTTCCATATGGGAGCTTGTGTTATGGGCAGTTTACAGCCGTAACACAAGCAATGTCAGTATGGGACCGCACCAGTTGCTGTTGCATTGTAATTAGGCATTAGGGACCACCACCTGGAGTTCGGTCGGTCCCAATTCTGCAATGGTGTTGGTCGGAGGCAACTCCGACCGACATCGTAATCGGCCCCGATGTTCAGTGGAACACCTAGTGAGTCAATACTATGGCTGACAACAACTGCCTCCAAATGTAAAGATACTACTATAGAAGCCATGAGAAATGCTAGACAAGGGCCGTTTTGTTACTATTTCACCCCCCCTAGTTCCATGATCACAGTTTGTAAATTCTCACTAGTGTGAAGGAAAGGTCATTGTCTCTGCTGCTGCTGATTTGAGATAAATAATCTCGCCAAAGACTATAAATGCCATGGTAAATTGTCAATTGACACAGTCAAAGATATTAGTGAGTGAAAATCTGTAACTATACCTAATAGCCGGCTCCCGGATGTCACTTTAAATCAGCCTCACTATACTCATTGTCACTGCAGATTTTTCTTTAAGAATAATCCTGACTGGACAATCTCCATCACAGACTGTACTCTGGGTGTCACACAAAAGCAATTTAGTGCGTACAGCACTGCCTTCAGGCCCTTCATCAATATATCGCTGCCCAACAACTCTCCATAATGCTCGGATGGTATGGATATGTCACGCCCAATTTCCAGCAGTCCGTTGAGTTGTATCTCCTGATTTAGTATCACAGCCTGGCCTTTCATGTTGTCATGTTGGGAGGATACTCCTGCCGGAAGCGCAGCCTCAGCCACAGAGCATGAATGAAGCTCTGAAATGGCCGAGCTGTACCCTTCAATTCAATAGTAGCCTCATTGAGTCTCCACTTAGATACAATAGCCAGTGACTGTGGACCATCTGGGGAATGCGCTTAAAGCTTCTTTTCATCTATTTAAATGATGCTGGCACCCACCTGGAAAAACTAAGGGCAAGATTTAGAGTTTGGGGCAACTGCAACAGAGTACTCGACCAATCAAACTCTTTGTCTGTAGACATGGGTGGACCATAAATATTCTGTCGACATTGGCTGTGCCTACAGAATACTTCCTCCATCTGCCCCATTAAGAAGCAGATGTTGGAGGAAGGACATTACACCATCCACCCTGTTTAGGTTGACAGTGTAATGGCTTTTGTTTTGCTACCAAGAAAAATCTAGCAGTGAGGGACAGAAAAAATCCAAAAATTACTTTCAAAGCACAGGAAAAATATCCCAGGATGTGGGAGTCATTAGTGTGTTTTTTTAAACTCCCATTTTGGGAGTTTGTTCCAGAAAAACAAAAACATGTCAATAGTTTGGTGTACTACTGACAAAACCGACACAGCATCCTTGCACCAAACCTTTAGTACACTGAAACGAAACATTGTGACATAGGTTCCTTTCAATGTACAGAGTTAACCGCAGCACGGCCATCATTTCTAAATTTGCAAGTGGAGTACCCTCAGGACGGCAAAGGTCATGTTCTCTGCCATCCTGACGTACACTACTGCTTTCACCGAACTTTAAATCAGGCCATCAATCTTGATAAATCCAAACTCTGCAATTTAAAAACTTCAATTCTGCTGTTCTCTGATGATGCAGCTTTCCTCTCTTTGATGAAGCATTCAATGCATCAACTAATTAAAGATTTCACAGAGTATTGTTGTAAAAAGCAATAGACGAAAGATGTCACTATAGCACAGGATTTGATCATGAAGCCATATTACACTTTACAGAGCTACTTCCTCAATAATAATCACTCAAGCAGTTGGTTATTTTGAGGAAGTAGCTCTGTAAAGTGGAATGTGGCTTCATGATACACTAAGGTTTGTGGTGTATCATTGAGTTAGTAGAAAGAAACATGTCTCCTTCTACACTGCTTAGACTTTGAGGGATAAGAAGGATTCAATCATCTTCCATGTCACTGATGATGATGCTCAAGACCTTAATGAATATGAGATCTGCATAAGGACATTGGATAAGCATTATCTACTGAAATTAGTACCATTTTAGAGAGATATCATTTTGAGAGGAGGAACCAGAAAGAAGGTGAAACAGTGGAGAACTATGTTACTGACTTACAGAAATTAGCTTCTGCTTGTAAGTTTGGTCCTTTTATAGAAGAAAGGATCAGAGATCAATGTATGTTGGGATGCAACATTGAGAAAGTGAGAGAAGATCTATCACAAAATGATGACCCAACCTTAGACGAAGTGTTGTTAGTGGCTAAGTGAATTGAACATTCAATCAAATGGTACTTTGTGACTGTGGGGCGAATGTTACAATTGTTTCTAAAACATTTGGGGCCAGATGTAGGAAGGCTATTACCGGTCGGTAACGGCCAAAATTAACGAATTTCGGCCGTTACTGACCAGTAATAGGCTTTTCTGACGTGGGTCTGAAATTAACGATTCGGTAATTTACCGAATCGGTAATTTAAGGAATTAGCAAATTACCGATTTCTTAAATACCGATTCGGTAAATTACTGAATTCCTAATGTAGGGAGCACTTAAATGAGTGCTTATCCCATGTTAGGATTCGTTATTTACCACCAACTACAAGTTGGTGGTAAATAACGAAAATACCCAAAAATACAATATTATGAAAATTGCTTCAGTGCCATGTTGCAGACATACATGCCCTTAGGGCATGTATGTCTGCAACATGTGCACCCATACACAATTGAGGCGTGCAACAGGGTGTCAAAGTGACACCCTGCCACCCTTCAATGTTTTCCCCCTTTTACCGAATCGGTATTTACCGATTCGGTAATTGACATTCATTCCTATAGGCCTCCAGACCCATAGGAATGAATGGCAATTACCGAATCGGTAAATACCGATTCGGTAAATACCGAATCCTAGCGATTCTTTAATTTTTACTGATTTGCTACATAGAATTTACCGATTTGAAAATACTGAATCGGTAAAATTCGGTATTTTCGTATTGGTAAATGCTATTTACCTACATCCGGCCCCTGATCTAGATAGATTTAAAACTAAAGTTAAATTGTTTAAACCAGATATAAGGCCTTATGGTGGTGAACCAATTAAGCTCCATGGGTATTTCTGGGACCTGATACAGTATGAGCAATGCTATGTCCATGTTATGGTCTATGTTTCACAAAGAGGGGACAGTATTTTGAGATGGTTCCTTCAAAAGGATCTGGCAGTGATGCCTGATCCCAACAGTTTACTTCCCATACTACTTAAGGATGGTTTTAAATAGAATAAAGTAAGCCTGTGTGAAATCATCTAATTATGTTTTGTGCAAGAAATGAAAGCAGGGTTCCCTCAGGTTTTTCAGGAAAAAAAAACCTGTTTTTTTACAGGATTATGTTCATCATATATGATTAGTGGGTGGAGCCAAGACTGCATGTGATAAGGTTCTCAATGTAAATGGATACTTGTATAGCGCACTACTCACCCGCAAGGGTCTCAAGGCGCTTGTACGAATACCGCTGTGGAACCCGTCCTGGCTTTCCCTGTGAGGCGTCCACTCCTGGGCACCCCCAGGGTGAAGGCCAGGCATCCTTAGCGTTGTGGGGGCCGTTGTGGAGATTAAGCAAGCAATTGCCCAGAGTTGCAGAGTGAGACTCTATGATTGGAATAGGCACCGAGGCGAGAATTATCAGGTCCGTGGAATTTTTTAGCCCAAGACCCGCCGAGGCGGGGAATTGAACCCTGGTCCCGGGCTAGACCTCTGCATCAGGGTCTGCCGCTCTAATCATTAAGCCACACTTTCCAAAGTCCGGTTCCTGTTCACGAAGAAATGAGGCTGGAGTTGAGAAACTTAAGTGTGATGGCATAATTGAAGAGGTAGAAGGAATGGAATGGCTAGCTCTGGTGGTTGTAGCTAGAAAAGCAAATGGAAGTTTAAGTTTGTATGCTAATCTTAGAGAGTTGAACTAGCATGGAGTTATCAATAGTTATCCTTTGACTAACATCTCCGATATGCTGATGTTACTTGGTTGAGTGAAGGTCTTTTTCACTCTTGATTTACTTCAGTTTATCACCAGATTAATTTAGATGAGTCATCTAGGGATCTGACCCCTTTGGTTACTCCTTTTGAGACATTTACATAAGCAAGGTTACCATTTAGTTTAATAGCTGCAGCATCAGTATTCCAAAGAGCCTTATAAAAGGTTCTAAAGGGTTTTGAGGGAGTATCAATTTATCAGCACAATGTAATAGTTTTTGAGAAGAATGTCCTTGAACATGATGAAAGAGTGAAACACGTGCTGGAAAGACTTGGCAAATTTAATTAAACCATTGGAGTAGAGAAGTGCAAACTTTGCACAGATTCCATAGATTACTTTGGTCCTATCATCATAGAGAGGAAATCACTCCCAAAGAACATCTAGCCAATTCCATACATAAACTTTAAGTAGCCATCTAAGAAAGTGGAATCAATGCGGCTTTGGGATTGGCAAAACATAATGATTCATTTGTAAAAGGGTTTGCTGGGATTTTCATCAATATGAGAAACACACTTCGTATAGGCGTGGAGGTTATGTGGGATGACATGTGTGAAGCAGAGTTGAAGGAGATAATGGAGAAATAGAGTATGGTACCCAGATTATGGAATTATGATCCCAGGTGTATATCCATTCTCTATATATTATATTTGTTTATTAGAGGTCCCCAATATCCTTTGTTTTTTACTTTTACCTCCCGGACCCCTTAATAACATTTGGTTTCTTGGTACCGTGTAGGTAATTTTAACTCACTCTCACATCTTTTAGGCCCACATACCCACTTGCACAACTGCGGCGTCTCCTAAAAGATCTCTGACAAAGAGCCCTTTTGCAGGGCCCGTGGGGGACTGCCGCGCCGTCCCCACGAGGAGCAAATCACCCGATGATGAAGCAAGACACTCGGAAGGGTGCGTGAGGGCACTATTTCCAAAAGGAGTAATTCCCCCACCTCCATCTAGTTCCAACTGCATTCATTGAGATCACACTTCCTTTTTTTCCTAATAAGCACCCAGAAAAGGTTGTCTCTTGCCTTATAGGAACAGTTACCCCTTAGTGACTATACGTGATTCTTTGGGAGCACTGGTACTGGACCTGCTTTTTCCCTCATTGCTCCCTATCCCCCCTCTTTACACTGTGTGGATGGATGGATGGATAGGTTTTTATATAGCGCAATATCACCGCCAGGTCTCAAAGCGCTTTGCATTGGGAACCCGTCCTGGTTTTTCCCTGTGAGATAGCCCCTACTGGGTATCTCCAAGGTGAAAGCCAGGCATCCCGCCGCGGGGGGCAGTAGTGGAGATTAAGCAAGCTATTGCCCAGAGTTGCAGAGTGTGAACCTGTGATTCGAGTAGGCACCGAAGCGAGAATTACTGAGTCCGTAGGCATTTTGGGCTCAAGACCATGCCGCGTCGGGAATTGAACCCTGGTCCCGGGTCTGATCTCAGCGTCCGGGTCTGCGTTGTAAATCCATTCTCACCACTGATGCCAGCATGAAGGGATTAGGTGCTGTTTTGCAGCAAGGTGGATGTGATTCAGAAAGAACCATCTTGTTTATGTGACGATCCTTGAAGAGTGAGGAACTATGGTACTCTGTGATGGAAAGAGAGGCTTTGGCCGTGTATTGGGCTTTAAAAAAACTCAGAAACATTTTGTGAGGAATTTTGTGAGTGAAGTAAGGACGGATCATAAACTCTTGTGTAGAATTTTTAAGAAGAACGGCATAGATACAGGTCCTGATTCCCTAAGTGCCTCTCCATTCATGGCGGAGGCCCCACAGTCATAGGGGAGTCTCCACACTCGTGATGGAATCTCCTCAATAAGAATTCTCATTGAGGAGATTCCGCCCTGAGTGCAGAGACTCCCCCATGAACGCGGGGCCTCCACCACGAGTAAAGAGGCCCTTTGTGAATCAGGACTGCTATGTGCAGCAGAATAACAAAGTGGTTAGTTGCCTTGCAAGACTATGACTTTGAGGTGAAGTAAATACTGGGTGTGGAGAATAGGCTGGCAGACTCTTTGTCAAGATTAGTAAAGTTGGATGAGGATGAGCAAAGTGAAGCTGTGGATGATGATAATGAGTTTGACAATTAAATGGTTTACGAAATTGATGACACTGCTGTAACAGAAGAAAAGTGGCGGTCTGGACTTTATTCAGACAAGGTCATCAAAAATGGGTGGTGTACTAAAGTGAAAGGGATTGAGAAGAGCAAGAAATGTTGTCATGTCAAAGATGAGTTGTCATAAAAGCATGGACTGAAGTTTAGGGACACAAGGTTGGTTCCACCAAGTGCTGTACAAGAGAAGCTGATTGCTTGTGCCCACTCTGGCCATCAAGGTATTGCAAAGGCAAAATAAAGGCTCAGATTGACATACTAGTGGCCAGGGATGGATTGTCAGGTTGGGATAGTGGTACAGGAGTGTATACAATGTGCATTGAGTGAGAAAGCCATGAAGCCTTATAGTCGTGATTGACATGTATTCTATATGGCAGCAGGTTTTCTTCTCCGGAGGAACTGAAATGCAACATGTCGTGCAATGTTTGAGGAAGTAACTTGGAAGAGAAGACAAACTCAAAATTGTACTCACAGTCAATGGATTACAAATGGTTTCAAAGGAAATGGAAACATTTTTGAAAGACAATGCCATTAGGCACAAGACGTGTGCATTATACCATCCTGAAACCAATAGCATGGTGGAATGCTTCAACTGAGAGTTGAAAGAAACCATAGCAATGGCAAAAGACAATGGCCTTAATTGGAGAAAAGAGGTTGTCAAAAGGATTGAAGTGTACAGTGTAACTCCTCACTCTATCACAGGCAAGATTCAATTTGAGTTATTCAGAGGCAGACAGCTGAACACAGCGGTGGCACCTATGTGGGTCAATGAAATGGAAATTATGTTGGGTAAAGTTAATCTGGAAAAAGACTGGAGAGTGAGGGAGGCAAGGACAATTGGGGATCGCAAAGAGAATTTTGATGAAAGGTAATCTGTCAAAAGAACAAATCTTAAGAGTGGGTCTTGGTGTTGATCAGGTAATCGGTCAAGAAGGAGGGATATTCACGGTTTGGACAACTGGTAAGGGTTGTCACAGTATTCACTAATCCAGTTAAGACGGAAGACTCGTGCATATGGAACCTTAATAGAGTGCTGATTTTCCAAAGAAAGTCTGTTTGTGATGATCGTAGATGTTATGTTAATAGAGCATATAAAGCGCAACTGTTACCAAAGGGAGTCCTGGCGCTAAGCACTGCCTAATTGGTTACCAGTGAAGAGGTGGCTATTCAGAGAAGAGCCAGGTTTTCAGCCCCTTCATAAAGGAATGGAGCTCAGTTGAATTTCTAAAATGCACTGGTAGATTGTTCCAGGCCTTTGCAGCACAAATGATGAAACTCCCGCCACCCCAGTTGGCTTTTTTGACTCGTGGGACAGTCACTTGCTTTGCTTCTGAAGAACGCAGCATTCTTCCGGGAACGTACCACTGTAGGTGTTGTCTCAGATAGTCAGGGCCACTGCCCTTCAAGGCCTTAAAGACCTTGCAAAGTGCTTGAAATTATGCACGTTGTTTTACTGGTAGCCAGTGAAGATGTCGAAGTCCCGTTCTCACTGAGACAAACCTAGGTGTACCCGTTAACAGCCTGGCTGCAGCATTTTGCTCGAGCTGGAGTCTGTTCAGCTTTTTTTTTTAGGATATTCAAATACAGACTATTACAGTAGTCCAGTTGTGACAGAATGAGCGCTGTGACTACTGCCCTAAAGATATCTTCTGGAAGAAGGAATTTTATTTTCCTCAGGATTCTGAGGAGGAAGAAGCTGGTGGAGACAACCCTGCTAACATGATCGCCAAAAGTGAGTCTGTTGTCCATAATCATCCCCAGGTTCTTCGCTTTCCTAGTAGGGGCTGGATGCATTCTCATTTCTTCTGGCCACCAATCAGGCATCCAGAGGTTAGCGTTATTGCCAAATATAATAACCACAGTTTTTCCTGCAATAAGTTTCAGGCAGTTCGATGACATCCAGCCTGCAATGGCTTTCATGCAATCGTGGTATCTTGATCCAGTTTCAGCTTCTTTGCCTCGCTGGAGGGACAAAAGAATGTGTGTGTCGTCCAAATAAGATGTTCTTTGGAGCCCAAATGATCTTATCAGAGCTGCCAGCGGGGACACCTATATATTACAGAGCGTAGGACTAAGGGACGACCCCTGCGGCACCCCACAAGGAAGGGAAAAAGGCTTAGACCTATCCCTACCCTGATCCACTGTTTGGGTTCTGTCGGTAAGAAAGGATTTTAGGAGATTCCAGGCCTTACCCTGAACACCTGCTGCAGATAAACGGTCCATCAGAATTTTGTGATGGACTGTATCGAAGGCCGCTGAAAGATACAGCATAATCAGGATCACAGTGCCTCCCTGGTCCAAGGCCTCTCTTACCTCCTCCGTAGATTTGATCAGGGCCAGCTCAGCGCTGTGTTCCGCACAAAAGGATCCAGTGAAGAGTTGGTCTGGACGAATCTGCTAAGTTGAACGTTAATGGCCATCTCGATCAGTTTTTGCCGGCAATAGGATGCGCGAGATGTGTGTGTAGTTGTTCGGATCATTAGGATCCAGGTTTGGCTTTTTTATCAAAGGGAGAATTGAAGCTAATTTCCAGGTTTTAGGAAACTGGCCCAAATTAAAGATGGTATTAGGTATTAAACACGGGGGTAAGAACTGAACCAATGACCTCAGGGATATGTTTGATCACGGATGCCGGACAAGGGTACAGGGGAGATCCGGATCGAATTGCCATCAAAAGATTGATTGCGTCTTGCATCTCTAGTGGTGTAAGGCCTTCTAATATATGTGTTGTTTTGGTGGTGGTGGGCACTGACCTAACTAAAACCTCGGTGTCCTCCATTTGCTGGTGGATGAAGGAGGAGAGAATAGCAGAGTTCGGGGTTGCTATGTGTATTGGGCCTGGCAGGGTTCATGAGATTAGTTATAGTTTTAACCCCTTCCATGCTCATGACGAGCTCAGCTCGTCATGAGGCACAGTGGAGCTGTGCTTATGATGAGCTGAGCTCGTCATGCACAATGGGGTGCGATTAGGATCAGCACAGGAGGGGAAAACCATTAGCAGCCAAGGTGTTAAAAAGTTATTTTGAGGAGGATTTGGCCTCATTGATCTGCTCCGCAAAATATGCCCTTTTAGTTTCAAGGAGTAATTTTTTGTAAAGTGAGAGACTTGCTTTATAAGCCTGTTTGTTGGTGATATTGTACCATTTTCTCCAGGCATGTTCTAGCCGCTTACAATCAGTTTTATGCTACTGTAGTTTTTCTGAGTACCAGGGGGCTGAAGGAAGAGCCCGCTTGGGGTATACAATTTGACTGGGGCTAGTTTACTGCATGCGGCATAAATCCATTCCGAATAGGCAGCCGTAGCCTCCTCCACTCTAGATGGAAGAATGGAGGCTGTTGCTTTCAGAAGATTCCCTAAAACAAGACTGTTCTCTTGTCCGTGGACTCTGGTTTCTGTTAATAGTGAGATGCACGCGAGAGTTCAAATAGGATAGCGGCATGATGTCATGATTCCTCAACTCGGTAGGAAGCAACCATTCCTGTGAGATGATCCAACAGGAAAGTGGAATCTTTTCCCCATTTACGGGATTAGAGTTAAGTAAAAAGCTTTCTCTTGTTTTAGTATTTTGCTGTTTTTTGTGTATATGCGGTATTATGCATTCTAGTTAGATTCCTTTGTTCTGTTCTTCTCATTACTCATCTTAACATGTCTGGGATAGGATGCTTAGTTGTTGTGCAAAAGGGGGTTGTAATATATTAAGCTAGTTAATTGAGGTGTACAATGTTTTTAGGTCATTATGAAATGTAGAGAGGGAAGGTGGCGACTGAGAAGAGAAGGGAGCAGTTTGATGAGACCTTCTATATTGAATAAACATATTTCTACTTTGGCCCTCCTTACTTTTGAGTATCTATAACTTTCTCCCCTTGTTACAATGCCCTATACTAAAAACATGTTTAATCTATTAGGCCTTGGCCAGCTTTAGGATAACCCACCCTGTATTAATCCAGATGCATCGAGTGGAGAATCAAGGAGAAAAATTGGCATAATGAAATTAGGGAATCCCTTCAAAATTTTAAAAATTGATTCACAGGTTCATAGATTCCTCCCACAGAAGGATAATGTGGGTTTTGAAAATCTAGCTTGATAGCATCTACCCAGAAGAGCAACCCACGTTATATATTTTGGCTTGGCATATTCCCAATAACAAGGGGAACAGTTATTTAAAATAACATAAAAGACTGCAAGGATCAATGTGACTGCTCCCATGCGGGAGAGAATCCATTATGCATTTTATCCTTTTCTATATGAAGACAAGATCTTTTCCCAGGAAATGTTTAAGAATTTGTTGTAATAAGTTGTCATAATGCCTTGACATTATGTTAAGGACTGGCCAAGCAATGATCTATTATGCTGTTGCCTTCTGCAAATGGCCAGTTTGGATAGGTATTTAAAGACACAAGCAGATTGTATACATTGTTGTATAGCGAATCCTACTACTTCTTATTTGGTATTCTTTCTCATTCCTTATTTTGATTGTTGAGTTTAGAATGCAGTTAATTTTAAAATATTTTTCTATTGTATCATTTAAAATATTAGATTATTGTATTCTGATGATGTGTTATATTTAGAATGTTTCAATGTATATAGTGTTACGGCTTGGCAAACAACAATAAATTATGATGAGGTAATCCCTATGACCAGTTGAAGTCCATGCCCAGGAGAACTGACTTCATTGTTTATTCCCTCACTCTTATCTTAATCCACTTCCCCATCAATGCTCCCTATAATTATGTTTGTCTCTGTGCGGCAGTGACCTGTTTGTGTGCACACATTTCTTTTTTTTGTGCGCAACGGAGTGATATTAGTAAATATTATACAACTTTCCAGTGGGATTAGAAAGGACATCTCCACAAACATTTAAAAGTTGAATAGTTCCTTCAAAGTACATTTCCCGGATAAATTGTCTAACAAGCATTGGCAATGTGCTGCAACCTGCACTTACACAGATATTCCCCTCACTCTACAAACACACAATACATGCTGAAAACTTGCACTCAAGCACATACTCACCCTGCACTAACACAGCACACTCTTCACCCTAGACTTACAAAGACTCACCCGTTACCCTACATTCACACAGACACATTGCTCACCCTACATTCAGGCACTTTGCTTACCACTTGTATAGTCGTAAATCTACACCCCAACACTGCATTCACAATACACACTACTCAACTTGCACTCAAAATACACTTTGCTCACCCAGCACAGACTGAACACTTCCTCATTCTTAAACAGGCACGGTGCTGACCATACATTCACACAGTTCACCCTGCACTTATCCAATCACTTTACTATGCACTTCTGATGACTCTTGCCCTTTCCAACATGCACTATACACAGCCCTAACCCTGCACTTACTATACATTTGCAAAGTTCCATCCCTCAACCTACACTCAAAGCGGTATACCTGCTAATTTTGCCCTAAAACAATCACACTGCTCAGTTGTGCAAAGGAAAAATGTTCACCCTACACTAATACAGACATACCCATATCCCTGTACTAACAGAAGTGCACAACTCACCTTGAACCCAGTCAGAGACATTGGGGAGAGCGAGACACAGAATAGCACCTGTGAAGCCCAACCTGTAGGAGTAGGAGGAAAGATTCCAAGGAGAATTTAATTTCCCCCCTCCCCCTGTTAGACTTACATGGGTGCAGAAGATTTAAATTGAAGAGTCAAAATAAAATCCTTTGTAAATGAATGAAACTATAGAGCATCTTTAATATTGTAGGCAGTAATGGAGGACAACATCAGTGAGTCAAGCAGGTAATTAAAAGCAAACCTAGCAAACTATGGGATGATATTGTGCAGGGAGGGGAATTTCCTGGTGAGACACTGGTAAATAAGGGAATTGGGGCTAAGAGAGCTGTAAACACATTTCTTTTCCAGCTCGGCATTTCTCTACCTCCCTAATTAAATCAAGTTGAACATCACACTATTATAAGCTGGGCCTTTTGCAGTACCAACATCTTTTAAATACAAGCATGTAAATAAAACAGCTGTGCTTTTAACATAAAAATGTTGGTACCCGCATAAACATGTTACTTATTTTCACACTTGCAGGGTGTATAATTCTTGTGTCTGCTATGGCAGTTTTCAAAACAGTTTGTAACTATGTTTTCTTCTTTGAATGGTGATAGTGGGTCGGGGTAGTCATACATGTTCCAAGCTTGTGTAAATCCAGAGTCAGGAAGAAAAATATCACCCTTACTCTACGCTCATTATCAAGCCATCAAGAGTGCTTCTCCTGTCAGCAGGAGATTCCTTTGTTTTGCCTACTCCTTAAGGCCTCCTGAGCGGTGAAAATGACATTGTGCGCGGTCGCCCAGTCGCGCAGCTTAGAGGGAACATAGTTTCCCATGTCTACCGCCGTCTAGCAAATTGCCACTGTGTTGGATTGGTAGTTGATATTGTGAATTGTGGAAGCAAACATTGTTCCAGTCCGATCTGGACTACGAAGTTAGTGCATTCTAATAGTACCACCTTTCTGCCCTTTATTAGTCACTGTACAGGAATTACAAATCTAATGAATTTCAATTCATGTCAAATGTGTTCTTTTCTAATTTGGTTACCAGCTTGTATTGTTGTAACTCCAAAGTATGCCTCCTTCCCTCTCACACTCACCGGAGTGCTGACAGCTGCTACCCCACCACACAAGCGATGTGAGCAATGCAAGTCAGCAACCTTAGGGCTGAGTGAGCTGTCTCTCCAACCTCTGCTATCAAAAATTTAATATGTCTTCTGTCACACCGTAGGACTTCCGGTTTTAAGGCAGGAAGGGAAAGCCAATCAGCTTTGAACTACATCAACAGTACACAACTCCTCTACCATCAATAACACAATACAAACCCAAGCCATATAGTTTTTTGTTTTTTTTGTAAACTTTATTTTCCATTTTTGCATGAAAAGAGAAAAAAAAACAATAAAACTGCAATATGAGAATTTAAAAATACATTTGTGAGGATTCTGAGAAACATATCAATTAAAACATAAATACGAATCATGGTAACAAAAAATGGCAATGTGATACATAAGCACTGACAACAACCAGAATAATATACTTAATGAAAGATTAATCCCGTGACATAACTGCAAACAATATATACTGTCAAAAACAGAAACCAAAAGCCAAATAAATGCAGTGTCATCATCTCCCCGCTGCTCCTTTCCGGAGTCTGTAGGGAACTATCCCACTCTGGTAGGGGTAATGCCGGACTGTAACACAGAATCATGCGCTAATTGGCGCCGGGAGATATACGGCCAGATTCATCAATGTGAAGTTTTGCGAGCCTGAAATAGCGATTCATAAGGAATCGCTATTCCAGACTCGCAAAACTGGATTCATGTAGGATTAGCAATATTTTTTGCGAGTCCTACTGATTCCTTATTTGCGATTAGCTAATTGCTAATCGCAAATAAGGAATAACTCCCCATTCATTCCTATGGGCCTAAAGGTCCATAGGAATTCATGGGGAGTCATTCCTTATTTGCGATTAGCAATTAGCTAATCGCAAATGAGATTGCGATTTCAAGGGTGCAGGGATGTCCAAAGGACCCCCTGTAACACCCTTGAAATGTTAAATTACACCAATGTTACACACACACATGTCCAAAGAACATGTGTGTGTGTAACATGCAACTTAGAAAAATACTTTTCTAAGTTTTCGCTATTTACCACGAGGTTTGACCTCGCGGTAAATAGCGGCCCAAAATTGCGAAATCGCTTTTTTTAAATGTTTCAAGAATAGCATTTAAGGAATCTCTAAAAGAGATTCCTTAAATGTTATTCCTTGCAAATTTGCGAGTTCTTAAATAGAGACTTTTGCTTTTGGGATGATGAATCCCAAAAGCAAAAATTGCACTTGCAAAGGGCCAGATTCTCAGATTCTGGCCCTTTGCGAGCGCAATTAAGCTTGATGAATCAGGCTGATAGTCTCTAAATGGGCCCCAAATATCGGTTGGCCTGGAAGAATTGGGGAGTAAAGTACTAAATTCTTCGCAATTCACATTACAGAACGCTAAGCTGTTTAACCAGGAGCGAAGGGTAGGAACGTGTCTACTGCCCCACAGCAATGCAATCTCCCTTTTGGCCAAGAGGAAGCCAAGCGCTGCTAATCTACGAACCTTCTTAGGAAAGTTCTCAACATAACCCAACAGTGCAATCTCAGGAGTAGGAAGGAGCGGCATGGACAATATATCTCCCAAGGTGGAGTGGATTTCCAGCCAATACTGGTGTATTTTGGGACAAGTCCAGGTTAAGTGTGCGAAATCAGCAAAGGGGGCCAGACATTTCCGACAGTGGTGTGGCTGGGAATTGTCAATTCTGGGTGCGCGGGCGGGAGTGAAATACATTCGGCGAAGGAATTTAAACTGAAGCAACTTATGACGACTGTTCAAAGAAACGTCCATTGTGGTCCTACAGCAGTATGCCCATTGATCATCAGAGATAGGCCCACCCAAGTCCCCCTCCCAGGCGGCCCTGAGCTTAGAGTCATCTATTGGTTTGAGTGTCCCACACTGTTTATACAATTTGGATATCAGATGTGAACTATTTGGGTTCTGAATCAACAAAGTGAGAGGAGGGGTCTCAACCGGGGCCAAAGGGAAGGAGGGAAATCCAGCACTTGAAGCAGAGCATATCCGGGTGAGAATGAATGTGTCCATAAAGGAGTGATCGCTAAATCGAGCTTCCTCCGACAAGGAGAATACATGCCCGTCCGGAAACAAGTCCCCGAGGGTACATATGTTGAATTTCGCCAAAGTGCGCTCTACCAAAGTTTCCCGGGTAATAGGGAAAAGGGAGGCATTGGGCAAGGGTAAGGCCGGGGAAGATAAAAGATCTATTCCCAAAAATCTACGCAATCAAATTTAAGCCTAGCATGTGGTGCAGACTGTTTGTATGTCTCGGGGGTCACGAGGGAAGCCGGTGGGGAGAATTGTAGGAAGCCATCTTGGGAGAACCAGATCTGCCTCTCGCCGCAAATACGGTATGCGTGCACCCGGATGGAACCAAGCGTAAGCGTAGCTGCACTACGCGACTAAATAATACAAATAAAAATCTAGTACACCCAACCCTCCTCTGTCCGGTGGTAAGGTTAAGACTTTCCAACTGACCCGGGGTGTCTTGTCTCCCCATATCAAGCGAATCAAAAGCGAGCGGAGTTGCATGAAAAATACCTTGGCTAAGGTAACAGGAATATTATTAAAATAATACAAAAAGCGGGGCAATACTATTTTATGTCATGTTATGTTAATGGCTCTTTTATCGCGCATGACTCACCCAGGGGCATCTCAGCGCTCACCAGAGAGGGGGGACATCCAGAGATTAGGAAGGTCAGAACAACCAGGTTTTTAGTTGCTTCCTGAAGATCAGGTAGGTTGGGGATTTTCGTAGTGACACTGGAAGCGAGTTCCAGTACTTTGGTGCTGGAAATGAAAAAGCTCTGCCGCCTGTGCGAGTGCGCCGGATTCGAGGTAAATTCAGGAGAGCAAGGGTATTTGATATTAGGTTGCACTCACTTGTGTGCTTGACAAGTTTGTCCCTAAGATATGCTGGGCCTTCCCCTCTTAGAGCCATAAAAGACAGACAACAGATCTTGAACATGGCGCGCTTTTGGATTGGCAACCAGTGCAGTTGTCTGATCAATGGAAGGGAAGGGGTACCGGGGGGGCAGTTCAGGACCATTCTGGCTGCGGTGTTCTGTATTACTTGCAGCTTAGATAGAGTAGAAGTTCCTACCTCTGCAAGTAAGGCATTGCCATAATCCAGCCTACTTCCTATCATTGCCTGCACTACTGTTCTGCGGTGCTCCAGAGGAAGATAGGGGATAGTTCTACGTAGTAGGCGTAGATTATAATAGCATGAGCCTGCAATGTTTTTCACATTTTCTTTCATATCTAGTTTGGCATCCAATTGCATTCCCAGGCTTTTTACTGAGGTAGAGGGTGATGGTGCTAGTCCCAGTTGGGGGGTGGGGGAGCACCAATCTGCTGTCCACAGGCCTGCAGAATTCCCCAACAGCATTAACTCAGTTTTCTCCGGGTTAAGTTGGAGACATTGCTCCCTCATCCAATTTGCTATCGCCAGAATACCATCCGTAAAAAGTTGTTTCTCTTCAGTGATGTTTTTACCGATTGGGAACAGTAGCTGTGTATCATCGGCGTAAGAGAGAATCTCAAAGCCGAACGACTGGATCACCTTGGCCAGGGGAGCTAAATAGACATTAAAGAGGGTGGGGCTGAGACACGAGCCCTGTGGTACCCCCTTATCCTGTAGGAACTTTTTTTTGGAAACATAGGGGCCAAGCATGATGGTTTGCCATCTATCGTATGGAAGTTTCTCAGCCACTCTAGGGCAGAGCCTCCGATACCATATTCACTTAGTCTCTCTGCTAGCCTCCGATGAGATATAGTATCGAAGGCCGCAGAGAGATCTAAAAGGATCAAGATAGAAGAGCCCCCCGCATCAAGGGTGAGTCGGTAATTGCCAGCGTAGCTGTTTCAGTACTGAAACCCCGTCGAAATCCTGATTGAGATGGGTCGAGTATGTTATTTGTTTCCAGATATTGACTGAGTTGAGTATTTATATTTGCTTCCAATAATTTCCCTAATAAGGGTAGCAAAGATATCGGCCTGTAGTTACACAGTTCCAAAGGATCTGCAGATGGTTTTTTCAGGATTGGCCATACGACAGCTTCTTTCCAGGTCCCCGGGATGAGACCAGTCTCAATTGAGGCATTGAAATGCATTGAATTATTGGGGCACAAAGTGGGGAGATCAGGGCCATCGTACCAGCTGGACATAGATCCTGAGGGGACCCAGATTTGGCAACTGATAATAGTTTACTTGTCTCTACCAGTGAGACCTGATTGAATTGATTGAGCATGGCACAATTCGTTAAGAGGGGGGTTTCCAAATTATTGTTTAGTTGGATGTTGTTTATGTCTACAGCTGGGAAGATTGCGTAGATTTTAGCGATTTTTTCCTGAAAAAAGTCGGCGATGGAGTCACATAATTCCTGGGATTCTAATGGCAATTGATTGCATGCTAGGGGGGAGGCGAAGTCTCTGACAATATCAAACAAGGCTTTGGGAGAATTCTTAGACTTTTCTATTTGAGTTTGAATATAGGAGCATCGGGCATTCTTAATTTGATGGTGATAATGAGATAGTGCCGTTTTGTATATTTTCCTATCTTCCATGAGCTTTCTCTTCCTCCATTTTCTCTCCAGTACTTTACAGGTAGTTTTCAGGGCTTTTAGTTCACTTGAGTACCAAGGGGTTGATGGGCCTCTTTGTACTAAGGTCGCCTTTTTTTGGGGGGATGACTACGTCAAGTGTTTTCATTAATGCTCCATTAAAACTCGCCAGCATAGCAGAGGGATCGGGATCCGTCAGGTTAAGTTTAATGGCTTGTTCAATATAGGGCTTGGCAAAGCTGTCTAATGTCAGTTTTTGCCATGATCTTTTATAGCTGCCCTTGTTATATATGGGGTTTACCCTAAAGTTTGAACCTGATTGGAGATGGAGAGAGAATTTGATGAGGTAATGGTCCGACCAGACTAATGGGAGTGGCTGCAGTACTTTCAACTGTTCTGAATTCGTGAAAATAAGGTCCAAAGTATGGCCTGCAATATGTGTGGGACCTGCCACCATCTGTTTAAGGCCCAGGTCGCCCAAATTAGAGAGGAGGCCTTTCACCTCTGAGTTGTCCTCTATCCACTATAATTTTAACAATTGCGATCTACCCGCCATGGACAGGGGTGAGCGGAGCCACCGGGTGACCTGCGATTCCAATGTGTCAATTGCGGAGCCTTAGTTGACAGGGATCACCGATGCAGTGTCAAGATAAATGTGAATGCCTAGATATTTGATAGAATCATCACACCATTCCAGCGGAAACTCGCATGACCAAGGCACGGTGCCGGCTTTAAGCGGAAACAAGACAGATTTGTGCCAATTGATATGGAGCCCGGAAAAATTGCCGAATCATATGATTTCCCAGATCAACAGTGACAAATTATCGTGAGGCTGTCGAACATACAGCACCATGTCGTCCGCGTACATGGAAAGCAACAAAGGGCAGGTGCGAAATTGCAAACCGCACTGGAGGTGGTTTTCCTGAAATTGTCGAGCTAAGGGATCCATGGCTAAAATAAAAAGGAGAGGGGATAGGGGGCAACCGTGCCTGGTGCCTCGCGACAGAGGGAAAGGGTCTGACACAGTGCCGTTAAGACGCAACTGGGCAGTGGGTTTAGTGTATAAAAGAGTAACAGTGGCCACGAAAAATTCCGGCATACCCATTCGACGCATGACTGAAAGAAAAAAGGGCCATTCAAGGGAGTCGAAGGCCTTCTCAGCATCAAGTAAAATTGCGGCGGCGGGCTTGAAAGGGTCAATACGGTGCAGTACGGTGAATAATGTGAAGATTAAGAGAGGTGGACCTGTGTGGAACAAAGCCCGACTGCACCGGGGAGATGACAAATTCCATCAATAGTGATAGTCTAATGGCGATGACTTTGGCTAATAATCTTGTAGTCCAAATTTAACAAGGACAGTGGCCTGTACGAGTTACATTGAATAGGATCTTTCCCGGGTTTGGGCAGTAAAATGATCACCGCTTCACGAAATGTAGGTGGGAGGATACCCACTTCCAAGGCCTCAGCATAGACCTCGCCAAGCGTGGCACCAGTAGGTCCTTGTATGCTTTATAAAAGTCAGCTGAAAAGCCGTCAAGCCCAGGGGCAGAGGACGCGCGCAGGGCATCAATCTCCTCCACGATACTGTCCGAGGTGATGGGGGTCAGAAGGAACTCCTGCATGTACCGCTCCCGATACACCAGTGCCACCTCGGATAAGTAATCTTCCTGACCGCCGGGATCCCTAGAGAGGCGTGAAGAATAAAGGGTCTTATAATAAGTGAGAAACAACTCACTGAGCGCAGGGGTAAAATGAATGGGGGAGCCGTCCAGTCCTCTCATAGAGCTTATGTACGTGGGGCCCCTGGGGGGGCGTAGCGTGTTGGCCAATAAGCGGCCCGGACGTTCACCCTCCCCATACCGTCGCGCCACACATTGTTTATAAAGAAACGATAGTTCCCTATCAGCCGCGTCCCGAAATTCGACACATAATTTCAAACGGTGGGCTGCAAGAGAGTCAGAGAGAGAGGTGAGCAATTCGCGATCTGCTGCTGCAATTGTCTTCTCGATCTGATCCAAAGTAGAACGCAGATCGCGAAGGACTCCGGCATGTTTAGAAATGCAGACACCCCTTATATAAGCTTTAAAGCCCTCGCACAAGACCGCCCACGTGTTGACAGAGCCAGTGTTTAGGTCAAAATAATCTTCTATAGCCTGTCTGACTTCCTCTCTGAAAGCAGGGTCCATCAAGGCCCGGCCGGGAAAGCGCCACTGCCTTTCATAACCCCCTTCACGGGGAATAAATAGCTGAAGAAGAACTGGGGAGTGATCGGAAAGAGTGCGAGGGAAAGTCTGGACTGATCCCAACCAGCCAGCAACTCCGAGGGAGACTACCAATAATCAATTGTGGTTCAGGTGTTGTGAAATCCAGGGTAATGGGTGAAGGCAGGATGTTGTACGTGTAGGTGGGATTCTACGTCTACTAAGGAATATTGTGCGCAAATCTCATGAAGGGCTAGTCGGGCATGGGGCTTGGAGTCAGGAGTGGAAGCAGTGCTGTCCCTAGAATGGTCCAAAAGGAGGTTAAAGTCCCCACCCAGGATCAAGAGCCCAGTGTCCACAGCGAGGAGGCGAGTCAACAGGGAGTGATAGAATGAAGGGGAGTCAGTGTTCGGACCATACACGCATACAAGGGAAACCCTATGTCCCATCAGCAGACCTGTGACTATCAAGAACCGGCCTTCGGGGTCCCGTTGTGTGGCATAGTGTGTAAACTGAATTCTTTTGTGTACAAAAATGGCAACGCCTCTTGAATATGAGCTGTAGGTTGAGAAGAACCTGTGTGAGCCCCATCCGGAAGCTATTGAGTTAGCGCCCGTGTCAGCCAAGTGGGTCTCTTGAATAAAGAGGATATCAGTCTTATGTCGTGCTACATAATCAAAACCTGTCGAAGTTTCCTATTATTCTTCAGGCCACGCACATTCCACGTTAATAACAAAAGCCCGGAAGGACCGGACACATTTCCTAACTGTACTATATATACTGTAACAAAAAAGGGAGGTCAGTGTAAAAATGCATCACATCATCTAAAGCAAACCTCATCTTCTGAAAACTGATATATCTATCATTAAACAAAACAAACGCCCCCGCAAACATCACATCCCAAAAAACAAACCATGGAGGTATTCACCATGGGGCATGGCGATGCCACGCCGGTCGGGCATATCAGCAATCAAACAACAGAATAGGCGGATAACAGGTAAGCATGCGAAAGAGCCTAAGTCAATGAAATTCTACAAGGGCCAATGAACAATACAAAACTGCACTCAGTCATTCCCTGTCTGGGAGAAAAGGTCTACGCTGGATTGTGACGTCTGCAGTGGAGAGGAATGGGACCTTGAGCCACTCGACCCCCCACTTTTATTGTTCTTGAAGTCTCGAAAGAACTCCTGTGCAGCATGCGGAGTGTCGAAGATCCTTGGCCTGCCGTCAATGTCCACCTTGAGACGAGCTGGATAAAGCATGCCGTATCGGAGCCCCAGATTTCTAAGCATGGCCTTGACACTTTGATACTTGCGCCTGGCCTCCTGCACCATGACCGTGAAGTCCGGAAAGAATGAGAGACTGCATCCCTGCCACTGGATCTCGCCCTGGTTTGGGGCGAGGGCCTAAGGATCGATGAGCCCGCTCTACAACAAAGCCTTGGGTGAAGGATTCCCTGCCAAACAGGTCAGAAAGAAGCTGCTCCCCGAATTAGTCTAGTCGACCAGTGGCTGTCGTCTCCGGTACGCCGAGAATGCGTATGTTGTTGCGGCGTCCCCGAGCCTCCAAATCTTCGTTCTTTATAGCCACTTCCTTAAGGATCTTCTCGACCGTCTCCAGCCGCTTCAGAGAGGAGGAGGCCCCATTTTCAAGACCCAAAACTCTAGATCTAGCCTGCAATCGTGGCCCTGGACCTTTGCTTTCATGTCAGCAAGTTTCTTATCAAGGTCATCGAACCGGGCACCAAGGGCCTTGAAGCCCACTCTCATTTTGGCTAGCAAGGCAGTGGCCAGGGGGGCCGAGTCGGTCATTTCCTGAGGGGGTGCAGTCTCTGCGGCCGAGTCTGCTGCGGGGTCCGACGTGGCACCCGGCGTCTTTTCAAATTGGAGCTTGGACTGCCTAGGGTCTTTCTTGACCATCGTGGCAAGCAAGTTGAAGCAGAATTGCGAGGAAGATGACTAATACTGAGCTCCTCAAGTAGGACACGGGTGTGGGAAAGTGCAGCCAGGCAGGATGGCAGGTGCAGGAGCGAACAACTGATCTTAGGGCAGGAGCAGGGCCGCCCACGTGGGCAATGCTGCAGGCACAGTGAAAGTCACAGTGAAATCCAGGCCCCCAATCAAACAGTAAACCAGTAGAAGCAGGAGCGCCACCAGTAAGGAACAGCAGGAAGGCGGGACCAGTATAGCGCCAGAGGGGATCGTAGCCGCGGTGTAAATGTGGCAGAACGGCCAGGAGAGAGTCATGTGGCACTCCATAGTGGCTGGAAACGGGCAGCAGTCTCCCGGTTGCAGGATGGACAAAGAGTGCAGCAACCCATCAGGCAGGACAAGAAAAGAATATAGGCCCATCAAGCAGGGACGGCCGCATATCAGGAAGTCCAGGCAGCCACCAGCACAGCAGGGTGATCGGGCCTACAGGTGTGTCCCAGAGTGGCACCAAACCAGAGGGAAGGGGGGCCTCGGTAGGCCCTCAACCCAGTCGGCCACAGAGCACCCACTAGGCGCCGAGGGGGGGAGCACAACCGCCCACCACCCCAAGTCCAACACCAATCCTGACCCCCACCCCAACCCCGGATCACCTCCCCCGCATCCCGCACCCAGGTCTGGCCTATTCCCCTACTCGAGGCCCCGGCTTTGCAGCGTGGTGGGCCCGAAGGCCAAGAGGTCCGCACAAGCAGCGGGGCCGGGCAGGAGAGAGACGACCGGGTAGCGGGCCGCGAGAACAGGCCCCAGGGCAGGCGGGAGCAGGAAAAGCGATCGGGCAGGGGGTGGCAAAGGGAGAAGACTCACCCCGTCTTCGGCTGCACCGCGATGGAGTCTGGTAGGCCCAGGCCAAGGCCCGGTGGCATCGGGCGCCAGTGGCGTTCCAACGGAGTGTCCCAGCAGCTACGGCGGCATCAATCACCGGCGCAGAGCCCCGCGATCACAGGGGGATGGTGCAGGCGTGTGGGGAGGCTCCCTCACTGCAGGATCGAGGCTGCTGACATCGCCCGACCGGCGGAGCTCTAGTCGGATGTGGCCATCTTGGTCACCTCCGTAGGCACGCCCCCAAACCAAGCCATATAGTTTGCTAAGCGTTTACCACCACAGCAGTACATCCATATAAAATTTGTAGATCACTTTGCAACATCAGTATGCATTAGGCACAATCCTTGGCACCAAAATGTGGACAACATGGCTCCAAGCCATAAAAGTAGTTGGACATTTACCAACTGAACAACATATGTGTGTCCTTCCGCCAGATTGCACATCGACTGTTGGATGTGGCCCTCTCTACAGGGTCATGCCCATACTTTTGGCCTTCACCCCTCCTGTTTTTCTGAATTCATTTTTTTGGTATTCGGGCTCTGAGTACTTTACAACTGATAACCAGTGGTAAAGTGCTTGTGCTCTCTTTCTAAAACATGGTCTGATTGGCCTACACCTGATTGGTACATTTCATGAACTTTTAGTTCTCTGGTAAATGCTACTACATGTACCAAGGGTCTGTAAATTAAATTCCACCAAAGGGAAATTGCCTCAGTCAAAGACCAGAGAGAACAGACTCACTTAATAAAGAGTAAACTACTGTAATAAACAATAATTAGACTTAGAGATGACCACATCACAGGTAGGAGGCTAGCAATTAAAAACCGCCAAGAAAGGTATACGAATGTACAACATTAAAGTGTTTTACATTAAGAGACAAGTACTATAGAGTGAGAGTCTCATAGTTTTTCAGATTCAAACTAAGGTCTCTTTTCTTTTGACCACTTGTGCTTGATTATGTGGTATTAATGCCTTTGAAAGTGTGAATTGCATTCAATTACATACATTGCAGCTAAAACAAACACTCAATACAATACACAAAACATGTGAGGTAGATGAACAGGAATACACATGAAAGTTAGTCAGGAGATCCCTTGGCCAGAAGGTCTCACACACTCTTCAGAAGAAGGTTCTCAATAAGAGGAGCTAACCCACCAATTTCAGGAAAACAGAGAAGAGCATATATCTTGGAAGAACCACTCCATTTCTGTCTCCCCATGAAATCTGTGGTCAAAGGAATAAAACTACAACTACTGAGTATCAGTGCCACCCTGTAAGGGAGGTCATGCAGTTAGAAATCTAGATGGAAACGTATCTTATTACTAATAAGGAAATGTATTACAGCAATTCAGCTTCAGAATGAACAGATGTATAGATGAACTAACAATAAAGGACAACAACAGCTACTTCATCTCTTAATCTTCTGACCTGAAGTGAAACTCCTTAGCAAATTGGCCACGCGGAGCCTGTTTCATAACACGACTAGCCTCTTATGCAGTCAAGGCATCGCATATATACAGATGTACAGCAGACCCATAGTCACATTTTACATTGAAATCAGAAAGGTTGCTTAGTGTTTATTACAAGACTGGGAACAATGGGCAACTCCAAATTAATAATTTTTTTAAATTATCTAAGAATCCCATGCTCTGAAATATCCCTCATCAGCAGAGCAACAGGAAGACTTCATGGAATCTCCAATATGTGGAGAGCCAAAGCCATTTAGTGCATTATGTGCCCATGATGTTCTTGAGCACACCATCCACTCAGGATCGCCTACCGACCCTTGTCCCCACCACATTTTCAACAAAGCAAACTCCATCATCCTGAAACCTTCAGAAGCGGTCGTTCCCCACGCAGCTCCCAGCACTGTTGCGGTATCGTAGCGCTTTGCACTGCCAGACTGCCTTGTAGTGTAGTTCCTAGTTTCCCACTAGGCCCTGCGCATTGGAATAACATAAACAGTAGTATCGACGTGGAACTGCGGATATTCCAGGCCTCCACTGACTATGCTAAACTTAATTGGGTGTGTTACCAACTAGCTCAGAGGTCACTGGAAACTTTCTTCTCTGCATGGGAAGTGATCAGCTTCCCTGGCACAGACAAGAAGGGATTCAGTTTTCCAACAACCGTGCAACATGACAACTTTGCTCCTCAGATCAAGAGTCAATCTCTAGGGTCGTGTGAAACAATAGACAGGTATTTCACTCAGTCAGTTTAGTGCAGTTTACTTTCACGGTATGTAGAGAATAGAGAGACGGGCGTTTGTCAATAAAGGGTTAACATTTATTGAACAGTCTTTCTTCTCGTTCAAGAGAAATGTATTGCCACAATTGCAAGACTTGTTATTATAAAAAGTACGTACAGTAAGATAAGTATTGCGAAATAGAACTGTAAAAGCATTGATATGGTTTCTTAGCCATACAATGGTTTAAAAGTAATAAAACATATATACAGTCATATATACATTAGGCTAACATACTCAACTGGTGCTTCTAACTACGCCTACCCCAGTGTGCCTGACCTAAGCCTAACACGTGGAAGGGGAGTAAGTAAGTAGCTTTAAGTTAAGTTGGTTTTGCCAAGGTTTGCTTCAAGAATTCTCATCTAAGGGTTTAGTCAACACCATACCTCTGAATAGAATGATGGAGGATTGGTATCTCCTTCAGGGGTCACTCTCGATATCCCTGTCACCCGCAAGGGTAGACCGGAAACGCCGGAGCTGGATTTCTCTGCACGAGAAAGGCAGCGGCTCTCTTCAGCGCGTCGAGGAAGGAGGTGGGACAGCGTCAGCGGGCAGCTGGAATCTGCTGGATGTCTTTGCAGAGGGACGGCTGTTCAGCTCCTAAGCGTACTGCACCATCGTTCGCGCTTTAGCAGCGATAATGGTATCAGTAGCTTCACCACCACAGGGACAGCAGGCTGCAGCGACAGAGTGCCAGGTTCACCAACACGGGGTCTTGCAGGCAGCTAGCATCAGCAACAGTAGCTCATTGCTTAAGGCAACGTTGGTAATATTTATACCTGACAGGTGCCGGGTTTGACGCAAGTTTGCTGGACATAAGACGTCAATTAAAGATGTCACTAGGAAGTGATAGTTATCAGTTGCTCATTAGAGTTCCATTACTAATCAAAACACAGCAAGCGGGGATTTCCAGGTTTGCTGAGTTTTTATCTTGTTGAAGAACTCGGAGTGTTAATCTAGGAATATCAGATAGTGACTTCTGCTCTGTCATTGCACTAATTGGTCGCAAAGGAAGTGGCAGAGAACTATGCTGGAATGTGGCTCTGTTCGTGTGAGGCCAGAGATGACTTTTCTGAAAATCGCACTTGAACGGTTATGCTAATATAGGGAATAAATGGATTTATAGCCGAATAGGGGCATAAGGTCACAGTATCGATCAGGAACCTAGATAAACACGCAACACCCACTCCACGTATTCATGTCCATCAAATTACTAAAACTAAAGCAATTAGATGCATGTGTAACATTGCCCACCCCAAAAAACATAAATGCATTTGAAATAGGCGTATTTGTAATACATGAAATTTAGGTACTGTACGTTTTTTTTTGAAGCATAGAAATCATTCAAAAATTATTGCATATGAAATCAATGAACGATTATGCAAAAGAATTACACATGAAGTATCTCTTACAGAAGAAGGGCGAGATAAATCATCACATAAAAAAATAATGCATTGTAATAACATGTGCTAGAGGCTGGTGTAATGTTGTTATGTCTCTAGATGTGTCTAGAAATAGAAGTGTGAAGCTTCTGTTCTCTAAGAATAGTTTTTACGTTAAGCAAAGAATTGTTCGTGCCAAAAAAAAAATCAATATTAAAAATGTCCAATTCAAAAGAATTATGGCTTACGGGGAAATAGAGTTCCAAAGCTTTTGCAGTTTTTGTTGATCAAAACTGAAGGCCGAATTCAGAGTTCATGGGAACGCTGTGTGTCGGAAAGCTTCTCCAAAGTTATTGTTTCTGTATGGGTGAGAACATCGTATCAGACAGGCTCTCAAAGAATTGGTCTACAAATTCAGGTGATAGTTCAACCAAATTAGATAGCGCTGTAACTTGGCAGGTGTGAGAATGATTGCTGTCATCATAGTCAGGAGCAGCAATGCTCACAGAACGTTGTACCTGGATGATGTTGCTTTTGTCACTCGCTCCACTGTTACCACTTGGTTGTAGCACAGGAGTCTCCACGAATGCCGTCATCAGGATTGGTAGCCGCTGGGGACAACACAATGCGTGAGCCATTATTGGACTGAGCAAAGTATCGACGTCCATTGGTACTGCTGATGGAAGTGAAAGACAGATGTCCAACACGCATTCATCGCCGCAAAGCATACACCGTAGCACAGGTAAAATGCAATTTTGCCATATCGGTCTGAATGAAAGGAACCAGGTCATGTTTAGATCTCTCAGCCTGGCCAATCCGAGGACGTTAGTTATCCTGTCCCGGTAGCGCATTGCTAGGATTGTCTCTTCCATTCCCAGGGGAGCTATGTCTGAGCCGAGGCTTGCCATAACGAAGCAGGAGGGTCAAAAATAAAATCCCTGCGACGAGTCCCAAAAATAATGGTATGCCGCCAAAAACAGAGTGTACAAAATTAGGAACGATTCCCAAAATTGCCTGGAAGGGTGTTAGAAGTCCCGTAAAGACTGTCTTAAATATGCCTGGGATGCCTGTTGCACTAGACATGTTAAGGAGTTGGCTGAACATTTCTACGAAATGCACAGGGCAATTTGTTGATAAAAGGTCATGAACTTCAGTAGCTGTCCTTGCAACTAGAAGATCATACGTCTCTTTTGATGACGTTATAGGCACTGTTGTCTGTAAAAGTACAGATTTCATTTTGCTTAATGTATCAATTCGTATAGAATAGAGATTCAGACGAGGCCAGATGGGAGTCACTGTGTCTGCAGGCCCAACCCCATGTGTGCTTCCAGTAAGAGGAAGCCCCTCCTGCTCCTGTTTGGAATTACTCTGTCCCCCACTCCAGGGATTCGAGCAAAAGGAACGGAGTTTGCATCGATTACGTATGCATAATTGAGTGGACAGTTCACGGGTAGTGCTGCACAGTCGCCTTTTACGGTCGTTTTTACTGCCAGCATGGTTTCCCCGTCTATGTATTTATCTGTACGCTTTTTTGTGGCTACGGAAGCCGGTTTAGTTGCTTCCGCTATGGCTGTATTAGCCAATGAATTCCCTGCAACGTGAACGCCATCACGTCGAAGACTCTGTGCGTGAATCACGTGAGTCTTTTGTAGTTCTTTGTGTAAAAGAGCTACCTCGTTCCAGAGCAATTTATGCTTTATTGTGGCACCTGTGTCATCTTTGTAGTCGTTTTCAATCCAGCTCTGCAGTTTGTTATTGTAAGAGTTGACGCAAAAATGAGAATCGCACACTATAAGTGTCGGGAATTCACGTTCTGCATTTTCGAGCGCCATCTTTAAAGATCTGATTTCAGTTCTCTGAACCGAACAGTTTCTTACAGATTCAGTTTTTGTTACTTTCGGTCTGAATTTACCGCACAGCCAACGACCTTTAATAATCGCACATGCTGCATCGTAGGATTTTCTCTCTACGTTGAAATGCTGTACAAAGCTATCTGTATAGATTATACAGGCGTATTGTGGGAGAGGCAGAATTTCGATTGGCAGAGGATATTCTTCTTCATATTCTAAATCATTCAGTTCTTCGTATTGCGGGGCGAAATAGTATTTCACATCTTCCGCTCCTAGAGAATCTATACACTGTATCCATTTCGGATCCAGTGACACTGTAGGCAGGTTTACTGGGCTGAATAGCGCTTCGAAGGCAGATTCCGCTGTAAGGATATTAATCCGTTTGCCGTGTGCTAGTTCTCTCTCATTTGCTAATGCGATTTGCACTGCTTTCACAGTTCTTTCTGTGTGACTGAATGTTTTTTCTGCTTGTGTGTACAAGTGAGATTTAATTGAAATTGGTACCTTTTCTCCCTCATTAGAGGTTAGGTACGTGAATCCGCATCTTCCTGGGATGACTCGGATTACAAGATCGATCGTGTTGTCACGGGTATCTAATTTAGTTTTTGCTAACATGTCTGTTTGCAGTGATCTCAAAATTTCTGTGTGTTTTTGAGTCCAATTGATTTGTTTAAAATCAGGTTTAATTAGTTCGTAGAGAGGTTTAACCCTCTCTGCGTAATTTAGAATGTAAGTTCTTCCGAAATTCAGAAAACCTAGTATGGATTGTAAATTCTTCAGCGTTTTTGGAGCTTGGAGTACAGCGCACTTCTCTAAGAAGTTGTCCGCTAGGCTTTTCCCTTCACTTGATAATTCGTACCCTAAAAATAGTACTGTCAGATGGGCAATTCGGGACTTTTTAAAGTTGAATTTGTAACCCTCTGCTGCGAACCCAAGTATAATGGTGTTCACTCTTTTCAAGTGAGTATCCAAGTCGTCGTCTGTGAGATAAATATCATCTACGTAAGACAATGCTTCATCATCATAGATTTGTAGTAACTCTGTTACTCTAGCTGAGAATAGTCCTGGGCTGTTCTTGAACCCCTGTGGGAGTCGACAGAATTTTTTCTGTGACCCAAATGCAGAGAAAGCGGTCAAATATCTGCTTTCTGGTGCAATGTTTTGACAAAAGAAACCATTAGAAATGTCTAATGTCGTTTTATATTTTTTCCTAACTATATTATTCATTAGGGCTGCACTATGCGAGTTTTGTACTGCAAAAGTTTTGCAACATGTATTAAGATGTCTGTAGTCCAAAACTAGACGATATGAATTGTCTGGCTTGGAGACAGGAAACAAAGGATTGTTCATTTGAGAGGTGCATGTTTCAATCACCCCCTGGTATTCAAGTTGATCTAAGATCTCCCTGACTTGTTTTTTAGCTTCTCGCTTTATGGGATACTGCCGTTGGGCAGTTGGTTCACTTTTTAATTGGATTTTGTGAGGAGTTGAGTCCTCATCCCATCCTACATGATTTTTATATAATGCAGGTGCCTGGGCCACTGCCCATTTCCTTGCATATGTATATTTTTTGTGAATCGGAATGTGATTCGAGAAGGCAGGCATAATCACTTCTTCGCCACGAGGGCACTCCCTGACAAACTCTGGGGGCCAATCTTTTTCAGCTAACAGAATATCATAGCCTTTTGAGAGCTTATCCCAAAATAGACCCTTAATTTTCCTAGTCTTATCACCCTCTATACGCAATGTTATTTCGTATATTTTATGCGGCTCGCTAAGTCTGGTGTCGGCAGTTTCAACCTGAATGTATTCATTCGTGTCCACTGTCTCCAGATGACTCATCAAGATCTTGCGCGCTATACTGATTTCTGCTGCACTGTCCAACATTGTCAATGCCCATTCCCCGTTTTTCAACTGTGTCCTCAGTATTCTCGGCATGGTTGATTACTCTAATACTGGCTACCTTCTTTTTCTGAAATTGAGATTTTTTACTCTGAGCAGGTTCCTTGTCTTTGGACTTGGTGTGCTCTCCTGGGTCTGACCGTCCTCTTCTTTCCGAATTCTGTGGAAGAGATCGAGAGGGACGTGTATCAATACTTTGATATCTATCAGGTTTTTTCAGATTATCCCTATTTCTAAGGTTATATCTTTTCTCAGAGGGCTCCCGCTGGGGAGACTGGCGTTCTCGAGTCGGAGTTCTTTCCCTCCGTCGAGGAGACCTTCCTCTGGACTGGAAAACTTTTTCCTTGGGAGTGGATTGTTTATTTCCATCCCAGCTCTTTTTAGGAGTGTTTGAATTATTTTTAATAAATAATCTTTCAGGATTTTCGAGCAGTTGGGGCTTTACCGGTTTCCCACCCAAGCTGTCTCTACCTAATTCTTCATAGCATTTTTCTATGATTTTTGCAAGCTCAACAGGATCTTTTATATCTGTTTCCTTCAACTTCTGGCGGATCGCCACAGATGCTGCTTCTCCTTTTATGTTGGCTAATAATATAGCCGAGACCTGCTTGAAGTCTTTCAGTAATTTCATACCAAGATTTAAAGCGGGCTCTGGACCGAATTCATTTTGAATCTGTTTTAGCACTTCTGGTATTACCGCCATAGACGGAACACCGTGTGTTTTTGTGTAAATGGAAGCAAAGACTGTACCCCAAGTGTCGCAGTCCTCCACGTGTGGTGCGATTCCCATAGGAAGGCAGATGGTCAAGATTCTGTGTTTCTCAATAGGGGTAGTATCAGGAAATACTGCCTCTATTTGAGTGATTTTCTGTGCTAACCAGAAAGGAATTTGTTCCCGTTTTACGGGTGTTTTACCAAGACATGATTGTATGTTCTGTGGTGTAATTTTATTAGTGTTCCCCTGATGAGGGGTCAGCTGTGGTACATTAACAGCTGGCTGGACTGTTGCAGTCCGCATTAAATATTGGACTAATTGCCTATGTATTTTTATTAGTGTTTTTAGCTGTACTAACAGCTCTTCTTTAGACATTTTTACAATGTCCGGATGTGGTGTGTAGCTGGCTAGAACCGGCCACGTTGCTCCTGGTCTACCTAGTGGACCGAGCCAGGTTATGTGATCATTATGTTTTAGGGCGCCATTAAACCAGAGCAGGTGCTCTTGAAATTTAAGTGGAATTTCAATCTCCTCGAAAGGAGCGTACTCTTCCGGAGGTTTCTCTATTTTGTAATAGTGAAACTCTTTTGTTCTAGCGTTTACCGCTGGAAAGTTTATCCATGAATAGAATACCTCTGTCTGCCGATACTCGTGAGCCTCTATCACGAAAATTACTGTACCACCTTGAGGTGTCAGTCCGTTTTCTATAAGTTTTAAAGTTATAGATCTTCTTAAGTGGACCGGGATGATAATAGCATCCGGGTCTGTGTATTCGGGACCTTGCTGAGTCGCATCTACTGCGGCCCCAGTGGTTCTGTTTTCTCCTGGCATTGTAAAAATGCAAGGTTTGCAGAGTAGGTCTCCAAGGAGACAAAGATTAGGTGCACAATATTTTGGAACACTGTATCCTTCAACGTTGAATAAACCAGAGCTTTACATAGGAATCTCTTCCTACTAAGGTCGGGCGGATTTTAACCTTTCACCCACTCCAGACGTCTATTGGAGTATTTACGGGAGAAAGGGGTCTGTGTGAAATATGCACGACTGAGTTACTCTATCGTCTTGCGTTAGTTTATCGCCTTACCAAACGTTGGGCGCCATGTAGTGTAGTTCCTAGTTTCCCACTAGGCCCTGTGCATTGGAATAACATAAACAGTAGTATCGACGTGGAACTGCGGATATTCCAGGCCTCCACTGACTATGCTAAACTTAATTGGGTGTGTTACCAACTAGCTCAGAGGTCACTGGAAACTTTCTTCTCTGCATGGGAAGTGATCAGCTTCCCTGGCACAGACAAGAAGGGATTCAGTTTTCCAACAACCGTGCAACATGACAACTTTGCTCCTCAGATCAAGAGTCAATCTCTAGGGTCGTGTGAAACAATAGACAGGTATTTCACTCAGTCAGTTTAGTGCAGTTTACTTTCACGGTATGTAGAGAATAGAGAGACGGGCGTTTGTCAATAAAGGGTTAACATTTATTGAACAGTCTTTCTTCTCGTACAAGAGAAATGTATTGCCACAATTGCAAGACTTGTTATTATAAAAAGTACGTACAGTAAGATAAGTATTGCGAAATAGAACTGTAAAAGCATTGATATGGTTTCTTAGCCATACAATGGTTTAAAAGTAATAAAACATATATACAGTCATATATACATTAGGCTAACATACTCAACTGGTGCTTCTAACTACGCCTACCCCAGTGTGCCTGACCTAAGCCTAACACGTGGAAGGGGAGTAAGTAAGTAGCTTTAAGTTAAGTTGGTTTTGCCAAGGTTTGCTTCAAGAATTCTCATCTAAGGGTTTAGTCAACACCATACCTCTGAATAGAATGATGGAGGATTGGTATCTCCTTCAGGGGTCACTCTCGATATCCCTGTCACCCGCAAGGGTAGACTGGAAACGCCGGAGCTGGATTTCTCTGCACGAGAAAGGCAGCGGCTCTCTTCAGCGCGTCGAGGAAGGAGGGGGGACAGCGTCAGCGGGCAGCTGGAATCTGCTGGATGTCTTCGCAGAGGGACGGCTGTTCAGCTCCTAAGCGTACTGCACCATCGTTCGCGCTTTAGCAGCGATAATGGTATCAGTAGCTTCACCACCACAGGGACAGCAGGCTGCAGCGACAGAGTGCCAGGTTCACCAACACGGGGTCTTGCAGGCAGCTAGCATCAGCAACAGTAGCTCATTGCTTAAGGCAACGTTGGTAATATTTATACCTGACAGGTGCCGGGTTTGACGCAAGTTTGCTGGACATAAGACGTCAATTAAAGATGTCACTAGGAAGTGATAGTTATCAGTTGCTCATTAGAGTTCCATTACTAATCAAAACACAGCAAGCGGGGATTTCCAGGTTTGCTGAGTTTTTATCTTGTTGAAGAACTCGGAGTATTAATCTAGGAATATCAGATAGTGACTTCTGCTCTGTCATTGCACTAATTGGTCGCAAAGGAAGTGGCAGAGAACTATGCTGGAATGTGGCTCTGTTCGTGTGAGGCCAGAGATGACTTTTCTGAAAATCGCACTTGAACGGTTATGCCAATATAGGGAATAAATGGATTTATAGCCGAATAGGGGCATAAGGTCACAGTATCGATCAGGAACCTAGATAAACACGCAACAGCCTTAGCCGCATTGCCATTGTTACCTGCTTACCATTAATTATTGCAGAGTAGCGCTTTATTTGTTAAACGCGCATTAGTGCCTGTCTGCTGCTCTCTGTTTAAATATTGATCGTAGCGCTATATTTCGAAAGCGCGCTTCCATCAGCACTATATTGTGATTGTCTGCCTTAAGCTCAATAACTTCCTTTGTGCATAGCGTTATTAGAAGGTTGGATTGTGATTTGTGCATAGCGTTTATTTTACCTTGTGCCCCAATCCAGTTTCGCTTTTGGCCTGCAGCCATTTTGTTGTTTGTTGTTGTGCCTCCCTGCCCGGACCTCCACCCCGCTACCGCCTCCCAGCTGCTCCTCCCTCCCACTGATACTATAGGCTTTACTTGCCTGCATTCACGCTGTGACCGTCCTGAAACCTTCAGAAGCGGTCGCTCCCCTCGCAGCTCCCAGCACTGTTGCAGTATTGTAGCGCTTTGCACTGCCAGACTGCCTTAGCCGCATTGCCATTGTTACCTGCTTGCCATTAATTATTGCAGCGTAGCGCTTTATTTGTTAAACGCGCATTAGTGCCTGTCTGCTGCTCTCTGCTTAAATATTGATCGTAGCGCTATATTTCGAAAGCGTGCTTCCATCAGCATTGTATTGTGATTGTCTGCCTTAAGCTGAATAATTTCCTTTGTCCATAGCGTTATTAGAAGGTTGGATTGTGATTCGTGCATAGCGTTTATTTTACCTTGTGCCCCAATCCAGTTTCGCTTTTGGCCTGCAGCCATTTTGTTGTTTGTTGTTGTGCCTCCCTGCCCGGACTTCCACCCCGCTACCGCCTCCCAGATGCTCCTCCCTCCCACTGATACTATATTCTTTACTTGCCTGCATTCACGCTGTGACCGTCCTGAAACCTTCAGAAGCGGTCGCTCCCCACGCAGCTCCCAGCACTGTTGCGGTATCGTAGCGCTTTGCACTGCCAGACTGCCTTAGCCGCATTGCCATTGTTACCTGCTTGCCATTAATTATTGCAGCGTAGCGCTTTATTTGTTAAACGCGCATTAGTGCCTGTCTGCTGCTCTCTGTTTAAATATTGATCGTAGCGCTATATTTCGAAAGCGCGCTTCCATCAGCATTGTATTGTGATTGTCTGCCTTAAGCTGAATAATTTCCTTTGTGCATAGCGTTATTAGAAGGTTGGATTGTGATTTGTGCATAGCGTTTATTTTACCTTGTGCCCCAATCCAGTTTCACTTTTGGCCTGCAGCCATTTTGTTGTTTGTTGTTGTGCCTCCCTGCCCGGACCTCCACCCCGCTACCGCCTCCCAGCTGCTCCTCCCTCCCACTGATACTATAGGCTTTACTTGCCTGCATTCACGCTGTGACCGTCCTGAAACCTTCAGAAGCGGTCGCTCCCCACGCAGCTCCCAGCACTGTTGCGGTATTGTAGCGCTTTGCACTGCCAGACTGCCTTAGCCGCATTGCCATTGTTACCTGCTTGCCATTAATTATTGCAGCGTAGCGCTTTATTTGTTAAACGCGCTTTAGTGCCTGTCTGCTGCTCTCTGTTTAAATATTGATCGTAGCGCTATATTTCGAAAGCGCGCTTCCATCAGCATTGTATTGTGATTGTCTGCCTTAAGCTGAATAATTTCCTTTGTGCATAGCGTTATTAGAAGGTTGGATTGTGATTTGTGCATAGCGTTTATTTTACCTTGTGCCCCAATCCAGTTTCGCTTTTGGCCTGCAGCCATTTTGTTGTTGTGCCTCCCTGCCCGGACCTCCACCCCGCTACCGCCTCCCAGCTGCTCCTCCCTCGCCCCTCCCCCCTCCACTACCCACATATGACAGATGCTTTTCCGCGCAGCGGTCGCGCCCAATGCGTGCCGAAGGTGCGCCAAAGGTAAGCACGTCTACGCCCGTCCGCGCCTGGACCGCGCCCAGCGCCATACTCCCTGGCCCCCGCAAAACCCACTCCGCCCGCATAACGTACGACGCCACAACCCTCTCAGCACTTAACCCCGGCCGACTCCCAGACTGCCACCAAGCCTCCCCAGGACAAACCCATGGACCCTTCACCTGCAATACCTGCAAGTTCGACGGCATCAGGACCCACACCAAATCCACTAACTCCAAACAGAGCTCAGACAACAACCACCTAAAGTGCATCCTGCTCAACACCCGCTCGGTTCACAGACACTCCTTTGAACTTTGGAACCTACTCGACACTACATCGCCGGATGTCGCCTTCCTTACAGAAACCTGGATGAACGCCTCATCGGCGCCCGACATCGCCATTGCTATCCCGGACGGCTACAAGATCATTCGAAAGGACAGCATCTACCAAACTGGAGGAGGCATCGCCATCGTTCACTAGAACACCATCCGCATCACGACCAGCTCCGACGATAACCTCGCTACCGTGGAACACCTTCACTTCCAGATCCACACCGACCCCAAGAACACACTCAGAGGCACCCTCATCTACAGACCTCCTGGACCCCGCACACAATTCAGCGAAGACATCACCGACTTCATCAGCCCACTTGCCCTCCCCTCCGAGAACTACATCCTACTGGGAGACCTCAACTTCCACCTAGAAAAGAATAACGACTACAACACCACGACCCTTCTGGACGACCTGGCCAGTCTCGGACTCAAACAACTTGTTGACACCCCCACCCACCTTGCCGGGCACACGCTTGACCCAATCTTCACCTCCAGCAAACACATCTCCTTCGATCACACCACTGCCCTCCATTGGATGGACCACAGCTGCGTTCACTTCAACTACAAAAAGACCACGACCCACAACCCCTCACAACCCATTCCCCGAAGAAATTGGAACAAAATCACCACCGCCCAGCTCTCCTCTTCGCTTCACCTAAAGCCCCCTGCCAAATCATCGGACCCAAACCAAGCAGCCAACAACCTCACTCAATGGATCACCCTTAGCGCCGACGAACTAGCACCCCTGAAAAACCATCAAATCAAGCAAGGCACCAAAAAAGCCCCCATGTTCAACGATGACCTTAAGAAATCCAAGAAGTTCTGCCACACCCTCGAGAAAGCCTGGAGAAAAAACCCAACCACTGACAACCTGGCCTCCTTCAAAAACGCCACCCGCAAACACCACCAACTGATCCGATCCACCAAGAAATCAGCATTCAAAGATTGACTCGACAACAACGCCCAAAACAGCAAGGAGCTATTCAACATCGTAAAAGAATTTACCAACCCCACCGTCGGCACCAACGACATCACCCCCTCCCAAGACCTCTGCAACTTTTTATCCTCTTTCTTCCACAACAAAATCGCCGACATACATAACAGCTTTGAAAACCAGTCCGAAGAACAGTCCACTCCACCCACCTCCGAACCAAAACAGCACTCTAACAACCTTTGCGCCTGGAACCCAATCACTACTGAAGACACCATCCGACTGATGAACTCCATCCACTCAGGATCGCCAACCGACCCATGCCCCCACCACATTTTCAACAAAGCAGACTCCATCATCGCACCCCATCTACGCTATGTCATCAACTGCTCCTTTAACTCCGCAATCTTCCCGGAAATCTGGAAACATGCCGAACTCAGCGCCCTTCTGAAGAAACCCACAGCAGACCCCTCTGAACTTAAGAACTACCGCCCCATCTCGCTCCTCCCATTTCCTGCCAAAGTCATTGAGAAAGCCGTCAACAATCAGCTCGCCGCCTTCCTTGAATCCAACAAATCTCTCGACCCCTCACAGTCCGGCTTCCGAGCCAAACACAGCACCGAAACCGCCCTCATCGCAGCTGCAGACAACATTCGAACACTTCTGTACAACGGAGAAACAGTTGCCCTCATCCTACTTGACCTCTCCGCAGCCTTCGACACAGTCATAGCACCCTCATACAACGCCTCAGCAACGTCGGAATACAAGGAAAAGCATTGGACTGGATCATCTCGTTCCTCGCCGGAAGAACACAGAGAGTCCGCCTCCCCCCTTTTAGATCAGAAGCCACCAAAGTCATTTGCGGCGTACCTCAAGGATCATCACTCAGTCCCACCCTCTTCAACGTATACATGAGTCCCCTCGCATCCATCGAGCGCCAACACAACCTCAACATCATCTCCTACGCCGCCGACACCCAGCTGATCCTCTCCCTCACCAAAGACCCAAACACCGCCGAAACCAACTTACACGAAGGAATGAAAGATGTTGCCGAGTGGATGAAGGACAGCCGTCTAAAACTGAACTCGGACAAAACGGAAGTCCTAATCTTAGGCTCATCCCCCTCTGCTTGGGACGACTCATGGTGGCCACCGGCCCTGGGAAACGCACCCAAACCAAGGGATCACGCACGTAACCTGGACTTCATCCTGGACTCCTCCCTCTCGATGACCAGACAAGTCAATGCCGTTTCCTCATCATGCTTCAACATCCTACGCATGCTCAAAAAAATATTCCGCTGGATACCCACCGAAACAAGAAAAACGGTCACCCACGCACTAGTCACAAGCCGACTGGATTACGGCAACACCCTTTACGCCGGAACCACAGCCAAACTACAAAAAAAACTCCAACGCATCCAAAACGCCTCAGCCAGACTCATACTAAACATCCCCCGCCAGGCTCATATTTCCGGTCACCTGAAAGACCTCCACTGGCTCCCCGTCAACAAGAGGATAACGTTCCAACTCCTCACCCACGCACACAAAGCCCTCTACGACCTAGGACCCGAATGCCTAAACACACGCCTGTCCTTTTACTCACCCACCCGCCAACTTCGTTCGTCCAATCAGGCCCTCGCTGTTATTCCGCGCATCAACAGATCCACCATGGGGGAAGATCCTTCTCCTACTTAGCGGCCAAAACCTGGAATTCTCTCCCCACCCACCTCCGCCTTACACAGAACCACCTCTCCTTCATAAAGCAACACAAAACTTGGATATTCGATAAATAAAGTACCCCCCCTCCCCTCCCTCAAGCGCCTTGAGACCCTCTGGGTGAGTAGTGCGCTATACAAATTTCTGAACTTGAACTTGAACTATGTTCAGATTCATGGAAACACTTCTCTATTAGGTTAGGTGAGGGATGCTCCCACCTAAGAGTATTAAAACCTGAGAACAATTGAGAGGACTTGCATCATCCAACTTTCATCAAGGAACCCCAAAGTTCTGATATAAGCAACTGCGACATCCTCCAACTCCCGATGAGACGGGGGAAGAGATTAGCTAGCACAACAAGGCCCCCATTCCCAGCACTGACAATGAGGGATTCCAAATGCAGCTCCCATTCAAAACCCAAAAAAAGAGTACTACGAAGAAGGCAGGAGGAAATTGGGAAGTGGAATTCAATCTACACAGTAGGGGGATCCGTTCAAAACAGAAACATAACAAAGAAACCGTTGAAAGCATTGCCTGACAGCTGCCCATCAGCTATATCACCCATGGTTACATGAAAGAGATCATTTGTAATTCTATGAAGAAGACTGAGAAGGGAGTGGCACAAAGGAATGGATGGGAGCCTGCTAATCAAATTGGGTGGGGATGTAAATAAGTAGGATTTCAGAAGCAGCATCTGTCCATAGCCCAAACAAAGCAACCATAGAAAAACATAGAGGGAAGTTTGAAAAATACAGCACTGGTTCCAGCTTCCAGGGTAGCCTTCCTCAGGGAAAAAAAGCGGAATTCAATATGAAGGTATCTATGTTCTTATGCAAGTGTGGCCATCTTTGGAATACAAGCAAGGAAAGGTCATCCATGGGGTGCCTCAGAGGGACAAGACGGTGACCTTCTCGAGCAAGACCTTATCCAATAACATCTCAAGCCTCCTTACGCTTTCACAGTAGGCAAAAGCACTGGCTCTGGCTGTGCCCATGATGTTTTGAGCACAGCTACCCAGTGACCATACATTGATATCATCAGATAGGAAGTGATAATGCTGACATTTATATCAGGGCATAATACATATACCCTTTCACCTTATTCTGATGGGTTGGCCAGTATGTGTGTACAAAGTAAAAAGATCATTTAAAGGACACATACAAATACAACTAAACTCATCCTTATTCCTAAGGAAGATAGGCGAGGTGATTATTACTAGTTAGTGCTCATGTAATGTGACAAGCAAACATATGACAGCATCTAACTGACACATTAAGGGCCAGATGTAGAAAGGGGTTTAGCTATTGCAAACCCTCCGATTTGGCAAATTACAGGATTTGCAAATGCAGAAACACTTTTACATATTTTCTATCCCCAACTTGCGAATCAGAAAGGTTTTTCTATGCATAGAAATGTGTACTGATTTGCAATTCCGAAGGGGCATGTTTTGGAAATTCTTTCCAATCAAACGTTTGCAGCCTTTCCAAACCATTGATCAGTTACTGACTCCTAGGTTGGGATGGTAACTGATTTACAAAGGGAAATGGGTCCCTTTTTCGACCCATTTCACTTTGTGAATCAGGGTCGCAGTTTCAGGGACGGCTGCTTTGGGAAGAAAAAAAATCAGTTTTGGAATGCAAACGCTGGGATGATGGTCTGCTGTCCCTTGCAGGTCACCGTCCCTTTAATTGCTGCCAATCTTAGCCAGTCGCAAATTGCGACCAGCCTAATGAATATTAATTAGATAAGTCGTTTTTCGACCTCCTGTGATTCCTTATTTTATAACCCAAAGTATTTGTACACAGGATGGTTCCTAAAATAAACCATTTGTCGAACGCAAAAATGTGGTACACTATTTGCGACCGTTTTTGCAATCAATAAAACCGTACATCTGGCACTAACTTCTGTCTTCACCATATGAAGAACAGGTACATTATTTTGCAGTTCAAACCATTCTCACAGAGAAGGGGGAAGTGCGGGCCATCGATTTTTACAATGAAATTCTCTTGCAGTGTTTGTACAAAATAACAATTAGAGGTTTGTGTGGCCAAGGCTGGATTTAAATGAGTTGTGATATTTGGAGTTTCTTCGGCATCGGTCTTCTAATCCATCCGTCTTATTTGACCTTAGAGTCCTGAAGTATTGACAGCCCCCCCCCACACACAACGAAAATGGCAAAGACTATTTTAAGTAACAGCAAGGGGTGGAAATAGCTACATTTTGGCAGCAGCGTCCTCGAAATTGCCAAAGGGCTATTCTCATAATTAAAAATTACATGATTTCATTACTCTGGATTCAGCTGCACCTAATTTAAAGCAATGTATTTTAACAGTGAATTGAAAACTATCACAGGACCTAAACATGAAAATAAAAGTCGCAGTGGAAAACGTACAGTGTGTTTGAGTACTTTTTGCAGTTTTTCCATTACTTAATTTGGTGTTTGTGATGTTTAATAATTTGAGAATAATGGTCTAATATGACAGAAAAGTAACTCAAGCAGTGTAAAATTACTTGCCGAGTTTTTGCATTAGTGAAGCTTTGTGGACATTGCCCGTTCTTTGACGCAAGTGAGCACTGAATTAGGTTAGTTTAAATCAGTGACGCCTAAAAAAATCTAATTAAATAAACAGGGCAAGCGTTATATTTATTGCAATTTTAATTATGTTTATCCGATTACTAATAAAACGGAATTAGAATGCAGATGAGATATCCACCCTGAGTTAAAAGATGATGTAATATGGATATACCCATTCTGCAGCCGCGTATGCCACACTTCATTCTGACACTACTCGAACCCCGCCCATAGTAGCCAAGCGCCACCTAGTGAACCCTGTGCACACAATCTCCGGTATGGAAGATAACACACAAAGCCGGCTGAAGAGCCGAGGGTGGGGCAAAGAGGCACTGGAGCCAGTAGTGGGGCTTCCATTAGGGCAGTGGTTCCCAAACTTTTTTGACCCATGGCTCCCTTGACCTAATTGGCAGTTGGCCGTGGCTCCCCCCCATTTTTTTACCGTTGGACGGGTGGGTGGGGATGTAAGCCCGACCTTGGGAGTACTTCCAGTTGTCTTCCTTAATTTAATAGTGATGCAATGCAGGTATTTAACCATATTTGTAACAAAATAAAAAGATAACAGTTGTAAAAGGGAAAAAATAAACTTTTGTTTTATGTACTGATACGTTTTCTCTCATCGAGAATGTAAATGCGTCGTGAACTCAGGCGTGGGAGGCTGTATTGAAGCCAGTGACCATACTGATGTTTCAGTAATATTTGAATGCCTTCCCCTTTCAGGGACCATCCGAGAGTTCTACTAGGTTTGGTCTAGATAAGATTAGAAAAATGACGATGGCCCAGTCTGTAAACGCACATTTGAAGATGTTTTTTAAACAAAATACACTTTCTTTTTATTTAATTGTAAATGCATATTCCCTATTAAATATATGGAATATGCATTTACAATGACATTTAAAAAAAAGTGTATTTTGTTTAAAAAAACATCTTCAAATGTGCGTTTACAGACAGGGCCATCGTCATTTTTCTAATCTTTTTTAGACCAAACCCAGTAGAACTCTCGGTTAATCTGGAGTTAAATTCCACCAAGTTAAGACAGAGCCACTCGGTGCTATCATTGCATTCTGGAGGAAAAATGCACCCAACAGGCAAACACGCACGCCGAAATTCATTTAATAGACCCCTGCCAACCCTCTCTCCCTGTCTGCCAGAACCCAGCCAACACTCTCCCCCCTGCCACCCTCTCCCCCTGCCTGCCAGAACCCTTCCAACCCTCTCCCCCTGCCCCCGGATGTCTCCCCGTCTCTTGTTTTATGCCTTGTGGCTGGCCCTGCGCTAGGAGTGCCCGTTCTGCCCATGCTTGCTCCCTTTGTGACCTCTCCTGCCCCCTCTATCCATGTCTGCCCCCTTTGTGTCTTGAGACTGTCTCTTCTTTCCATGCCTGCTCCCTTCATGCCCTCTGACTGTGTCTTCTATCCATGCTGCTCCCTTTGTGTCCTCAGACTACCCCTCTCTCCATGCCTGCTCCTTTCGCACGCTTAGTCTGCTCCTAGTGTCCATGCCTGCTTCTGTCATGCCCTCAGACTACCCTTCTGTCCGTGCCTGACCCCATACCCCTGACTACCCCTTCTGTCCATAACTGCCCCATGCACTCTGACTGCCCCCTCTGTCCATGCCTGCCCGAGCCCTCAGACTGCCCCTTCTGTGCATGCCTCCTTTCTTTGTGACCTCCGACTACCCCTTCAGTCCATGCCATCTCCATACGTGCCTTCTGATTCCCCCTTCTATCTATGCCTGCTCTCTTCGTGCCCTGAGACTGCCCCTTACCTCCATGCCTTCTCCTTTTGTGCCCTGAGACTGCCCCTTTCCTCCATGCCTGCTCCCTTCGTGCCCTGAGACTGCCCCTTTCCTCCTTGCCTGCTCCCTTCGTACTCTGAGACTGCCCCTTTCTTCCATGCCTTCTCCCTTCGTGCCCTGAGACTGCCCCTTTCCTCCATGCCTGCTCCCTTTGTGCCCTGAGACTGCCCCTTTCCTCCATGCCTGCTTCCTTCGTGCCGTGAGACTGCCCCTTTCCTCCATGCCTGCTCCCTTCGTGCCCTGAGACTGCCCCTTTCCTCCATGCTTTCTCCCTTCCTGCCCTGAGACTGCCTGAGACTGCCCCTTTCCTCCATGCCTGCTCCCTTCGTGCCCTGAGACTGACCCTTCCCTCCATGCCTTCTCCCTTTGTGCCCTGAGACTGCCCCTTTCCTCCATGCCTGCTCCCTTCGTGCCCTAAGACTGCCCCTTCCCTCCATGCCTTCTCCCTTTGTGCCCTGAGACTGCCCCTTTCCGCCATGCCTGCTCCCTTCGTGCCCTGAGACTGCCCCTTTCCTCCATGCCTGCTCCCTTTGTGCCCTGAGACTGCCCCTTTCCTCCATGCCTGCTCCCTTTGTGCTCTAAGTCTGCCCCTTTCCTCCATGTCTGCTCCCTTCGTGCCCCCTATCCATTATCTCCATGCCTGCTCTCTTTGTGCCCTCAGACTGAGGCGCGCAACACCCATTGGACTCAAAGGGAATCAGCTGCCCCTGTCCCCTCCCCCAGTCGTGTGTGGCAGCCCGGGGATAAGACCTTCCTGGGCACACACGCAGCCGCACCCGAGCACTTCACAGGTCTTTAAAAGACCATTTGCATATTAATGAGGCCTTGCTGTTGTTTCACCTCTTCTAAGAGCCCCTGCCGCTCCACTCTGCATGTTGCTTAAAGATCAGGCTACCCTTTCCTTCCATTCCTGTTTCCTTAAAGCGGCGGATTTTACATGATTATGCAGGTGGCATTTCTAAATTTCTAGCCTCACTAGTAGTGCAGTCAATTGAAAATTGATGGCATCCCTTAGGGCACACTCGGGTTCGGGGTAAATATCCTCCATATATATTTGAAGAAATGTTTACTCTTGTAGGACTTGAAGAAAACTTTTATTTACTTTTTGTACTTTTGATGCATGTTACTTCACATGAGTCAATAAAGTTTTTTCATTTTTAACTTGTGTATTCTCCTGCTCCAATGCATTTTGGGTTAATACCCTTCGTCTGGGACCATCTACAAAGAACAACATATATAACGTATATAAAGTCTGTATCAAATTTGTGGAAATCTAGATAATACATAATATACTCCAAGTGTGTACTGGTGAGCTGTATTAAGTGAATTGGTGGACGTGATTACGGTCGACCGGTAGTGGGGGCGTGTTGTGAGATGAGTGAAACAGAGGTTATTGTCTAATGGTATTAAATTAGGCAGGAGGTGAATCATGCAAGTAAAACAAAAATCGGAGGGGTTTAATAGTGCGCGGCGTTGGTTACTCAGCGTGGGTTACTCAGTATAAACTGACAGTGAATCATGTTAAATTATAGGATGACCGATTAACAATGGATAGTGATATCCTGAATTACATAGTTTGAAACGACGCCGAGCCGGCTTCCAAAGTTCAATGCGGTGTTGCGAATCATTACCGCAACCATTAGTTAAACGTACGAGTGAGATGAAATCTCCAAGTTACTTACAAGAGAAGACTCCATGCTATATGCGCTGTAGTTTGAAGGCTGAGTTCTCGTCCATGTAATGTTCGAAGAACGGGTTTGTGTAAGTCGGCGTTTCAACTCGACTAATAAAATACAAGGTAGTTCAGATCATGTGACCGCGTGCAAAGGTCATAGAAATAGGACTATAAAGCGTTCGGGCATGCAATGTGGTATATATTGTATGTGTATGTAAAACTCGCGATGATGCTTAAACAAAAATACGCTAAATGAAAAAGATCAACAAAAAACAACAAAACAATTAGTGATTAACATTTCAGACTATACCTTCACTAATCAAGAAATAAAATTGTTACAAAAAGGAACTTCGTTTGTGCCAGCCACCAAATCAGACTTGTTGGAGCTAGAAGTTAGTACTTTTAAACTGACCAGGAAATTAAGACTGCGCAATTTCTCTGAAAATATTGTAACCACTCAAGGGGACAAAGAACCAGACCCCCTTATGGGGTTAAAAATTTCAAGCACCTTCCAAGCACCAGTGAGCCATAAAACCATCGATTTGTTTGAACAACTTATCAAACAAGATCTGGCATCAATCAATTACAATAAAACTCCACACAAGAACATTACTCAAAAGGATCGTGACAAGTTAAAGTCTATTGCTAATAACAAAGAAATAACATGTACCAAAGCGGACAAAGGCGGCGCCTTGGTCGTCATGAACTCAAAAATGTACCATCAGAAATTAAATGAACACATAGCGGATGAAACCGCTTACATGAGACACCCAACAAATCCAACAGCACAATTTGCAACAGAACTGAAAAACATCGTTGATAAAGCCCTAATCATCGGTAATGATTCGCAACACCGCATTGAACGTTGGAAGCCGGCTCGGCGTCGTTTTAAACTATGTAATTCAGGATATCACTATCCATTGTTAATCGGTCACCCCATAATTTAACACGATTCACTGTCAGTTTATACTGAGTAACCCACGCCGAGTAACCCACGCCGCGCACTATCAAACCCCTCCGATTTTTGTTTCACTTGCATGATTCACCTCCTGCCTAATTTAATACCATTAGACAATAACCCCCGTTTCACTCATCTCACAACACGCCCCCACTACCGGTCGACCGCAATCACGTCCACCAATTCACTTAACAGAGCTCACCAGTACACACTTGGAGTATATTATGTATTATCTGGATTTCAGCAAATATGATACAGACTTTATATACGTTATATATGTCGTTCTTTGTAGAAGCTCCCAGACGAAGGGTATTGACCCGAAATGCATTGGAGCAGGAGAATACACAAGTTAAAAATGAAAAAACTTTATTGACTCATGTGAAGTAACATGCATCAAAAGTACAAAAAGTAAATAAAAGTTTTCTTCAAGTCCTACAAGAGTAAACATTTCTTCAAATATATACAGAGGCTAATTACCCCCAACACGAGTGTGCCCTAAGGGATGCCATCAATTTTCATATGCCTGCGCTACTAGTGACATTAAGTACTCATCTTTAAGGTAGAAGACGACACCTCAGGAGCACCTGTTTAAACTCAGCAACTTCTTGAGATTCAAATTAAGAATAGCTGTGCACACGTCGACCAATCTTAAAAGTAAATTTCTAGCCTGCCACTGCAATTTCCCACATCGTGCTGCGGCGCCCCTGGCAACTCATAACGGCGCACCGGGGTGCCGGGGCACACAGTTTGGGAACCACGGCACTAGGGCGACCAACCGTTCGTAAATTTCACGGACTGCCCGTAATTTGGGTCTCTTGTCTGTTGTTCATAAGGGTTTCTTCCACGGACGCCTTTTGTCCATAATTTCAGACATTGGCAGACATTGGAGTGAGCTGCCCCCTGCAAGCAGTCTGTAACTCTCACTGCAAGGGGCAGCTCAAGCTCCTGCTGTGATCTGTGCCATGCAACAGCCCCTCCCCGACCTGGCACAGACTGCTAGCTGGCCCATTATCATTCTGTATGTTGGCCTAATTATTACATACAAAATAATAATGGGCCTCTCTGCCCAGTGACAACATTTTTTTTTTCCAGTGGGGGTGAGTGGGAATGTAAGATCTGAGAAGCCTTCAGCTGCTGATCTTTTTCTTCACTTTTTGTTTTGAATATGCAAACGCAGGTGTGTTTCACTGGCATACACAACAGATGCAATGAGTGCAAGGTTCTCCCAACCTAAAATAAACTTATTTTGACTTGTTGTTGTGTTGGTTGTCTATTTACTTATGCAGTATTGTGCGACTTCCCCTGATGTGTATGCAAAACGTGCCCTTTGTCCCGAATTTATGTCCTTAATTCTGACCTTCTGTCCTGAATTTTGACCCTTTGTCCTGAATTTTTGCACTCACTGTCCTGAATTTGCACCCATGCCAGTTGGTCACCCTAGCTTTCACAGGGCCGTATTGTGGTGGCAAAAATGCTCTAAACAGCCCCGCTCCCTTCCTCTCCTTACCCTGTCTCTCCTCATTCCATCCATTCTCTCTCCTTCTCTAATCTCAATCTTTTCACCTCCTTCCTTCCCCCTCTCTCCCTCTCTCTTTGAAGCCCCTTGTGCCCGCTGCAGTTACCTCAGCGATCTGTGGAAAGTGACAGAGGCACCAGGATCGGCCCTGGGCTTTGAAAACCGGCATCCAAAGCCTCCAGTCCACTGGGGAAATTAAAGCAAGACCAATTGATTTGGACAATGCTTACTGAGGAGAAGGTTGGAAGTGTAACTATGCAATACGCACGAAACATACTTGTCTATGGTATAGTATTTTTCAGATTCCCTAAAATGGAGAGAATATCTTTGCATGATCCTGACTGAGTAATACTGACGTTGCACCAGGGTGGAAATGAGGCGTAAATTGAAAAATGTACTTCTGAAGTCCACTGCTAGTGGATTTAGCAATTTCAGTATCTAATTGCCTGAGGATAGGCTTGGAATTTAAAGCCTCAACAGCCACAATCACTGAACATTATATTCCAGACATAAGAGGCCAAAAATAAGAGAATAACTGTAGTACCTCAACCAAATGTTGGGGAAGAGTTATTTTCCCAAAAATCACAGAGGTGTTATCACTGTTGAGGCATTCACTTTAGAACTTTCCTACCAACAAGTTACGTGAGAATGGTTGTCACTAAGGCAATTAAATTGACACTGTCACCATATTTGTGCCTGTGATCTTGGAATTTAAAGCCTCAACAGCCACAATCACTGAACATTATATTCCAGACATAAGAGGCCAAAAATAAGAGAATAACTGTAGTACCTCAACCAAATGTTGGGGAAGAGTTATTTTCCCAAAAATCACAGAGGTGTTATCACTGTTGAGGCATTCACTTTAGAACTTTCCTACCAACAAGTTACGTGAGAATGGTTGTCACTAAGGCAATTAAATTGACACTGTCACCATATTTGTGCCTGTGACATCGTTTACATCGAATGCCCTACAACACATTCCATTACAATGCGCTTGTTACAACAACGCTACCCATTACATCGCAAGTCGTTTTAACGACTTGCGGTAGGGTGCGTGCTGGTGTTGGATTTACAATCCAACACCTTCCCTGCTGTTGCACAAACTGAAGTAGGAATAGTAAATTATACTATTGCTCAGTCCAGCGTGCACCCTACAGCGAGTCGCTGTAAAGACTTGCGATGTAATGGTTCGTGTTGTAACAACGCGGTCATTGTAACATTTGTATTGTAATGGAATGCGTTGTAGCACATTCGTTGTAAAGAGATATTTTCTATTATTTAACTTTGATACTCTATTAAACGTGCGTATTGCTGTTCATTTGCCTCATACGTTTTACTTTTGTATTAGAATTACTGTTGTTTTTAGTTGTGATGTATGTAATGGAATACCTTTCACAGCTGCAAGAGAAAAATAATACCACATAATCAAGCGGCAGTTGGATTGACTCCCAACAGGTGTAAGACTATGTCACTCTTTTGTACTTGCCTCTTATTGTAAAACACCTTCATGTTCTAAATTCCTATACCTTTCACGTTGGCTTTTAACCTCTTGCGTGCTGATGACGAGCTCAGCTCGTCATGCAGCACGGTGGCTCTGTGCTGATGATGAGCTGAGCTCGTCATGACCTCCGCGGAACGCCCACGCGGGGATAATTCCCCCGCTGTGCTGGGCGTTCCATTGAGCGGGCGTGGCCATGACAAGCTCAGCTCGTCATCAGCACAGCGCCATCGTGCTGCATGACGAACCGAGCTCGTCATCAACACTGCGGCACCACACGTGGCCCCCCTCCCCCGTGTCGCGGTGGAAATAGCCCCACGGCGATGGGGTTAATGTCAAGCTAGCTGCTTGTTTTGCTGCCTGTTGCTAGACCTTCTCTGTTTGATGCGGTTATCCCTGTCTCTATTAGTTGCTTATTTTCAGCAGTTTAGTATTTATGAAATAGGTCTGTTTTACCATGGTTTTAGCTGCAGCAATTAATTTTCAGGATTTCAGGTAAAGTACTTGGTTATGGACCTCATGAGCTGGCAATCTGGTTTTGCTTTAGAAAACAATGTAACTTTTTCTGGTCCTCTAGATAGTTGATGGGTAGCTTGGTGAGTAGATACAGATATGTTGTTCAGTCAGAACATGTTTGACTATAAATAAGGCTTGAAGTCATATTAAGCACAATATGGTGCCAAGGGTTGTGACTAATGCATACTGTTGTTGTAAAATGATTTATAAATGTAACTAGATATGGATGTGCTGCTGGGGTGACAAAGACTTAGCCAACTATATGGTTTGGTGCTTTTTATAGTGCTGAAGTTTAATTGAATGTATGCTGTTGAGCAACAGAAGACTTTTTACGTTATTGAGCGTGACCGGTTGGAGACACAGTTCACACCAACCATGTTATCGGTACCACTTGGAGGGATGGGTTATAATATGATTTTTTGGCAAGGTATGGACACCATATAAATGGAAAATATGTGATAGCAAGTCATGAATCTTTGCTTTTTGTGTGTTACCACTCCACTCCCAAGATACCTTGATGTAAATGGAAATATTTTCATAATTTTCATTATTGTGAATTTCATTATTAAAAATTACAATTACAGTAAATGTGATTATATACATTGATACTAATTATAATAGTAAATATGATTATATTAAGTATACCAAGTATAGTTTATAACAGTTTTTATTAATTTATTTTTCCAGAACTGGTGGTGAATGACTGTGCAGCATTATGAAGAAGACTGAAACAAGTACATCCTGTCCCCCTGATCCCCAGTGTATAATTAATTTATGGTCAAATATACAACACAGAGGTACGATGGCAAGTTCGCAGGACTACTCATCATGGAAAACTTTGTTAGAGGCAGCTTCAGTAAGGAATCACATTCCACTGTCAGACATTGCGAGAAATGTGGAAAGCAACACTGCTCCCCAAGTATTTAACCACAGGAAGTGCGGGAGCCTGTTTACTATGAAGAGAGATTTACAGACTATTAAGCGAAAAGTTGAAGCAAGTTTCAGTGATGATGCTGGAACGAGTGAGTGCACGAGTAAACGCTTAAACAGAAGAACATCATTTAAGTCAAATGTAAATACTGAAAAACGTATATTTTGTCGAAAGATAAAATGCTCTCTAAGCAAAAGCAACTGAGATTGTGTGGAAGCATAAAGCAACGCACAACAGAATCATTCTTCAACTGGGCACTTTGCAATGTCATGTTCATTCTTGGAAAACACTTTCAATTTGGGGGGCTTCACAACTTTTGCATAGGAAGCAGCCATGATAGAAGAGGAACAATATCATCAGTACTAGAAGGCTGTATGTGCAATCATGCAGTTTGAGTACACAAGTGTGTGTATGAAGCTATGTTGAGACTGGCTTGGTTGGAATGTATTCCCTGGCTGGAGAAGAATTACGAAGAGAACATTCAGGTAGTCTACTCCTTCATTGAGGATGTTAATGACTTTGCAAAAGACCTATGCTAACAGAGATTAGATGACCTCTTGCAGAATGCTGCCTTTGACAAAGTAAAACAGCTTTGGAATGTATTCCTGGAACATCTTCGTCATGACAATGGAGATCTCTGTATTTTGGATGTCTTATGTGGATATTGTTGAAAATGTTTTCCTTGCGCTGCTGCGTGCTGCTTGAGATGGAAATTGTCATTTACATCTTATGCCATACACTCCATGATCCCATGGTGTTTTGAGTATAACAGGATGAACTGCGCTAGATATCTTCCTGTACACTTTGCTGAAATGACAGTACTTGCAGTGAAACATATACCACCACTTCATCAACTGATGCTTTTCAGTTCAACTGTCAGATGCTAATCCATTTGGATGAAATTCGGTAGATCAAGCAATAGAGGTAAGAGTCAAGAAAGACACGCAGACTGTGGGTGGTACAACAAGGTTCAACGTCAAGGCGGGTGCTGTAAAAAGATATTATATAACGAATGAACGCATAAGTGCCTTTTTGGGTCAGATAAGGGAAATGGTTTGTAAAAACAGATCAGATCTTACTCATCCAGACCTACATTAGTCACAAGAGCTGTTACTCTGGTTCAAAGCTGGATAAACCGATCTGTTGGGCCACATGATCTCAATAATCTCTCAATGGAGAAAAAAAGCATTGCAAGACATAGTATCTGACACAATGAAGGCGCATGAAATAGGTACACAGTGTCATAACAACTTCAAACTTGAGCAACCTGAGAATAATCCACCTATTAAGAAGAAAAAATTAACAAACTAAAACCTTTACTATCATACCAAAGAAGAAGGCAGTAAATAGCAATGACAGGACAATTATCGTGAAAATCATGAAACCAGAAAAAGCACTATTTAGTTGAATCATTGTGACAGCACAGAATCGGAACCTTCAAATGACTGATGTACTCTCTCATCCCTTAGGACTTTTACAATGGACTTTAGCAACTCCAGCTGTTTTCGCAACATACTTGTAGAAAAATGTTACCCCTGATGAGGAAATACCTGGAAATTCAGCCAGACTGATTGATGGTATGGTTCTTGTTCAGAGAGTAAAAGGAGATGAATCAAACTTTGGTGAGGTAACAGTGTCTGTCTTGTCCATGGCTTTGTGGAAAGGAAATAGAAGTCAAAGAATCGATGTTGTATTTGATATGTACAGTGAGACATCTATTAAGAACAGCAAAAGTGTTGTACTTGAAAGAAGACCATGGGTCAAGTATAATTATCATGTAGGTTTAATTAGGTTTTGTTACAAGTTCAGATTAAGTTGTTAAATTAAGAAGAATATAAATATAACCCCACCATAACAGAAAGGAGTATCAGAGGGTATGAACATGGACACCAGTTGCAGAGCACCTCACTTTCCCAGAATGTCAGACAGTGGGGGAAATTCCTAAGTCATGTGAGGAACAAAACAACTCTCATCGTATTTCTTGTTAATGAATGGAGGAAACCAGAGTATTTTGTAAAACCTGAGAATAAAAAACACTGTTTGCAAACTGTGAAGATAAATTCTACAAACTCACATCTGAAGGGATCGACGAACTGCCCGATCTCAACTGTACACACGAAGAAGGAGATGGTGGTTTGTCGCTGCATGCAGCAAATGCTGCTAATAAGGGTTATGAGGCAGTAATGATAAGTCCAGATGACACTGATGTGTTTATTATGTATATGGGGTCCATGACAGAATCAAGGCTAAATTATTTCTGAAATGTGGCATTAAAACACGCATGCGAGTCCTTGACATTGGGAAAATAGCTTCAACTCTTGGTGAAAATGTTTGTCGAGCTATAATGGGTCTCCCTATGTTTATCGGATGCAACACTGTAAGCACTTTGGCTGGAAAAGGAAAAATAAGTACATTCAAAATCTTGTCTGCCAACAGACATACATCGGAAACATTTTCACAGCTCGGAGATGAATGGGATCTCTCTGAAGAACTAATTGGAGCAATTGTCGTGCTTGCTGTCTGCACCAACATCTTCGGTTCATCATGTGAATGACTTGAGATATCACCTATTCTGCACAAAGAAGGGTTGAGATAAACAGTCATCAACTTACACCTTGCAGGGACTGTCTGAGGAAACATGAAGAACGTGCAAATTATCAAGCAGCTATAAGCAAGAGATGTCTTCTGAATGATCCATAGACACCTAGTCCAATTGGAAGAGACTGGAAGTTGGAAAAACTCAAGTGAGCGTAGTGAAGTGGATGGAGGGGCAGCCAGCACCTCAGGCTGTGTTAGATCTACTAGCTTGCAACTGCATTAGGAACTGGAAACTGCCAACATGTGTCTGCTGTCTAAAGGAGCTCAAGTGCACTGACATGTGCAGACTTCCCACCTGTGAAAATCAAACAGACACAGAGAATGATGACACCTATTCAGAAGAAGATAATGATGATGATTGTGAATGATAAAATTGTGTTCATGGTCACTCATGACAGACATTCCCTATGTAAGATGTAACAACTATTATTATTTGGAATTGTAAGTAAAAATGATGCATATAATCTATATCAATATATGAGGAATACAATGAAGTGTCATCGTCTTTATTTTAAGGACAATATTGTTGTTATTTCAATTGATAATCATAATAATGTTGAAATAATATTGAATTAATCCAATCTGTTGGAATTAGATTTATTTTTCCATATATTATGATGAATTTGAATGCTGCTATTTATCAAAAATATGAAGAAAAAAAATTCTGGCTATGGTTGCTAATCCAATATTATCAGACAAAAGGAAAAGAGTGAGGACTTGCTATCACATATTTTCCATCTCTAGGCATCCATATATTGCAAACAAATCATGTTTGACCTCATCCAATGAGTGGTACCAATGGCCTAAATTTGGGGTCCTGGCTAATGGCCTATTGCACTGCTCACACCCCTAAACCGCTTGTATGATGTCAAGCAGCTGTCAGCAGTCAGGTGAGAGGTAAGTAGGATGGAGAAAATAACAAACACTTTATAGTTAAGAAAATAAAAACTACAGTAGACATGGGGAATAGGATAAGACGGAGAATAGGGACAGGCCATTTCCAGTGAGAAGATTTTGTCATGGTGCAGAAAAGCATACCATGATTGAGCCTGACCAGAGCAATAACAGTCGTCATCACAGACTCCTACAAGTGGATTATTAGTTGGGGTGCATGGGAGTCAACCACAAGTAATAATATCACCATCTTGTTAGGTCCAGTAAACGTTTCAGGAATTTAAATCTGAGCTCAACCGCTGTTAACCATGACACAGAACATACAGTCTTAACCTAAGAAAATGTGAAAAGCATTTAGAAGTACCAAAATACTTAAAAAGTAAAAAAAACACAACACAATAAAAATACCACTCCAATCTATACAAATAGAGTATCATTTAATGAATAAAATGGTACCAAAAGGGCAAAAGTCCAACAAGGGGAACCAGAGATATGAATGTAAAACATTTTGAATAAAAATTACACCAAAAATAGCTCAGTGCCAATGTGGGTCAACTGGTCGCCAATGTGGGTCAAGTGTTCGCAACAGTCTGGGACTTAGGCGCAACTTAAAGCCAACTGTAAGGGATGTGTAGGTCGGATATACCAGCCAGCTTTGATAGGTCCGAGATTTTACCTTTGGACTTAGTCTTGAAAATGGAAGTCAAAGTCCTTCAGCAGGGCGGGGCAGTGGTCTGTACCTGAGATGAACTCCACATCAAATAGGTGGTGGATGAGGTCTTGGCGAAGAAGTTGGTTTAGGCAGGAAAAGCTCAAACTGGGAAAATTCATCTTTAGCACCAAGGGAAGTCCTCTCGCTGACAGGATACTATTGATGCCTTTGCCCAGTCAAGTTTTCTGAGTTTGGACATAGTCACTTTTTTGAAGCTCGGAGTTCTTCAGCGGGGCAATGCTGCAGGATGTAGACAAAGAGGTATCCACGAGGCTGGATACTTTCTCCGTGAGGTACTGCTGAAATAAATGTTTTTAATCTTGATTTTTAATTTGTGTACCACAAATACAACATAAGGATACATTGTTTGTGCTTGGCCGTACAAATGTTTTCAACCTATCACTGAAGCCGGCCTTCCCTATAGTCCATTCATAGATTAATACTCAGACAGAGATAATGATTCATATTTTACATGGCATATAGAAGTGCAGCGCTGAAGCAGTAGGAATGGCCAGTGTGCCATCTATTTCAATCGGAAGTCGTAGACGATCAGCACAGTCACTTATCCACTATTTGCAGCTGTTCTTCAGGTATTGTCTCTGGCGAGTGAGTCGGGAGATAGAAGTCTAAAGGCTGCCAAATATGGGTTCTGGCTTTGGGTGGTAATAATTTGGCATAGATTGTCAGCTGTTTATTGCAGTATGTTAGATCTGCAAGCAAGATCTTGAAGTTTAGTGTTCTCCCTCTTCCCCATCTACAGGCCACCCACCATTTGGCCAGCAACAGTGCCAGGGCCACAAATTTCTTATATGGTGCAAACACGTCTTTTACGTGACCCAGCAGTGCTATCAGAGGGGTCAGCTGTACATCTTTCACCATAATAGTGGAGAGCGCAATCTGTATTTCCAGCCACTATGATTGTTCTGCACTGCAAGACCATGCCAAGTGGACAAAATTTGCACCTAGCGATCTGCACCTGTCGTATCTGTTGTCAGTCCAACTGTGTGATAGGTCGCCGGTGTGTAACAGACCCATTGTAGAAACATAATGGACGATCCTAAGCCGGTTACTGTGCGAGATCAGGCCTGTCTGTGTACAACAAGAACACCAATGGTCATTGCCTATTTGAAACCCCAATTCCACCTCCCACCATTGTCGGGCCTTCATGAAGAAATGTGGAGCATTCCTCCTGCGGTAATTGATATAGGGATGTAATTAAGTGTTTTGTGCTAGCGATCTGTAGGAGGCCATGTAGCGTGGTGAAGATTGAGGGCTTTGCAAATAATCCAAGGATGGCAGTTCTGCAGGTGCCTTTCAATCGGTGGTATGTAAACGCATCAATGAGGGATCTGGGACCATCTCCCATATACTCAGCCTGCATGAGAAATGTGCCATTCTGGTATGGATCACCCCAGTGGGACATGCCTCTTGTCCTGAACTGTGACCGCACCAACCATTCATGCATGTCTGGTATTAAGTGATGACATTTTAGTGGGTGTCAAGGGGAATATATGAAGTCCTTCCCCACTCTGCAGCATAGGTGCTCCAAGACTTATTTGTGCATGCAACAGTGGACGGACCAACTGTGGGTTTGGCGGATGGGAGCCCTATAAATGAAATGTGGGGATGGAAGCTATCTAGCACTATTCCATTGCCAGATGAGGGAGAAAGGGTTATATCAGTAGACTGAGTAAGGCATCCAAGAACATAAATAGTAAAGCTCCACATCAGGTGCTTCAAAGCCCCCTTGATAAAACAGCAGTTTAATGGTTTCTCATTTGATACAGGGCTCTCTTTTAGCCCATGCTAATTGAATCAGCTAGGATTTAAATGTGGCAAAGAATGCAGTCGTGAGTGGGATGGTGTTGTTCAGAAAGAGGTATAGTTGCTTCAGAAGACGACTAGCTTCATCATTGCAATGTGCAGTGCCAGGGACAGTGAGATTGAGATCCAACTGTAATTTGATTGGAGATGTTGCAAAGTGTGACACCATAGTTAGCATGGATGACCTCGACTATGTCACGTCACAATGTGCCCAATTCATAGATATTTAACTCCATCCAAGCCCCATCTGGGGTAAACCTGACAGTGTTGGGTGTAAGTGAAAAAAACTGTGATTTTGCCCAGTTGATATTTTCTACAGAGAGGAACCCTTTCAGAATTTCAAGCTTGAGTTAGGGTTTCATAAGTAGAGAGTTATATCATTTGCATACAGAAAAATTGCTAGCAGCTGATTCGAGTAACGAAGGGCATATTCCATGTACTGCTGCCCTCTTGTCAGGGGGTGGGTCTACAGCAGTTGTATACAGAACAGAAATACTCTTGAAAATGCTATCTTATTCAAGATAGGCTGAAAATAATCTCATGCTAGGGACTCAAATGCCTTTGTGGTGTCTAAGAAGAATGCCACTGTGTTCATATCGGGATTTATGTCTTGCTTAACAGCAAATAGTGTTCACAATTTATGGGAGGTAGAGCATGCGGGAATAAATCCCGATTGGTCTGGGAGCATTAAGTGGGTTAGTAGGAGGGACAACTGGTTAGCTAGCAATTTGGCCAATATTTTGATGTCAAAGTGTATTAAAATGAGAGGTCTGTAGGAATTGCATTTCCCGGGAGGTTTCCTGGATTTCAGCAGTGCAATGATCAAAGCTTCTTCCATAGTTGTAGGGAGCTGTGCTTTTTGGTAAGCCTCTTCAAATACTGGAGTATGAGGAGTTTTGGGTCTATTATCTCTGCATATTGTTTTTAGAATTCTGTGGAAGGACATCTGTTCCTGGTGCCTTACGAGACAGTAGCTGGCTTATAAGTTCAAGAATTTCATCTTTAGTGAAAAGTTGTTCAAAGAAATGGCCTATAGGCATTGTTCAGCCTTCCCAAAGACAAAGTTTTGAGATAGGATGTGTGCAGTGTCAAATTGTGTGTTCCCCTGTGCATCCTCAATGATAAGTACATAGTTAGCAGCCCAGGCTCGTTTAATCATAGCCGCTAGTGTTTTACAAGGCCTTTACCCACTTCAAAAGTTTTTGCAATTGTGTATTTACTGTGAAAGGGGCATTCCCTGGCTGTCACTTCATTATATTCCTGTCAGTTTTGTTCTAATCTGGTCTGTGATATTGGGATATTTTCTTGCAGTCTGCTGTGTTTCTAGGAGTTTCAATTCCCCCTCTATCCGAGTGAGATGATCTGGGAGTGTGTATAGCAGGCCTCCTCGTTTGGCTATACATAGACTCTATATGTCCGACCACAATGTGCTCATCAATTCCACTGATCCCTCATTAAGTTAGAAGAGATCTGTACTGTCAAGCTTGAGGTCTGCTGCGAACAAGTGGTCCAGCAGGGTACCCAGGAAAAGGCGCCAGCTGAAATGCACATGGATCCCACAACTGAGGGCCAGGTTCAATATGATGGGAGTGTGGTCAGAAAGGGTATGCACTAGTTGATTTACCTGTTGTGCCTAAGTACCTACTATCCTGGTCATTAGCCAATAGTCCAGCCTCAACCACCCCTGTGAGCCCCAGAGTTGTATGTTCCTTCCTTGTCAAGAGGTAGGCGGACCCTCCATATAGCTAGGAGATTATGATCCTGGATAGTGTTTAGTGGTGATACAAATGTAGATGAGTGGGACATGAGATCTGCCTACATTTGTGTTGAGGGTGCAATTAAAGTCTCCTCCCTAGAGTAAGGAGGCACATGGAACAGCAGAGGACGAAGAGGTGGATGAAAGCGCCATGGTAGTAAGAAGGACACAGTAGGATTCATCTCCGCCATCAGGCGGTTTCAGCTTGGTTCTGCCCTTTGCGTCATCACCTTCCACTGTCCCCGATACACTCTGCGACACTCACCTTGGACCTCGCAATGGACTGCCATATTCTGTTTGATCGCCAATGACACAGCAAACAGACTGCGGACTGAACTCTTCCTCTTCCTTTGGACTTGTCATACCCTGAAGGACTCTGGCTGACCCTCCATGGGCCAACATTGTAAAATGGGGTTTGCATGGCCCTGTACTGCTCCAATTGCAACACTCCACTGAATGTGCATTAAACATTCCGACTCACACAGATGTGTCGTGTCTATGGTCTTTCATGTGTGGTAGTATTGATGAATGTAGGGTCAGTGAATTCCCCCTACGTCCATGTGGCTCATGTTGTTGGATTTGGATCACAGGGTGACACATTGCCGAATGTTGTCCAGGTGGTGCAGACGCAACAACAGCGACACACGCATTTGTTACTTCCTTGTCCAGCCCCATACGGAACCACACCCATAGCCCCGGGGTCATTGTTCAAACCCTTATGCTGGACTGGCATACGCCAGGCCAGCCCACTATGCTTACGCTCCAGGGGGGGACAACAACGCTACATGTGCCAGGACTTCACTGTAGTGATCTGCTGCTCACAGGTCTAGTTGTCAGCATGCCACGGACACTCCATCACGGCTGGTTTACACCCACACCACACCCATCCAGCACACTCATCATAGGAGTGGGGCTGCATGATGTGGAAGGTGCCATGTCCGCGGGCCCCGGGCTTTTGGCTTGCAGTAGCACATGGTGGGCCCTCTTTTATTCATGATGTTGGCGGAAGGTGAGCAGTGAGGCCTGGGTGTGAAGGGGCGGGCATGCACCGCTGGGCGGCGGGAGGGACTGGGGTGCAGCTGCCAGGCACGTACAGGTGATGATGTCGCGTGCAATTGTATGTACTTTGCCATTCCTGTATCTGGACTCTGTTTCAGATGTTGGGTCTGTCTCAGATGTGGGACCTGGTGAACTGCACTACATACCGGCATGTGGTTGGATCACACCATTGGCAGCAGGTGAGCAGTGTGGCCTGGGTGCGCAGTGTCAGCACTCTCTCTCCCTGTTCTTCTCTTCTTTTTTCTATCTCTCTCTCCTCCCCTCTGTCCGTCTATGTCTCTCTCCCCTCTCTGTCTGTCTATCTCTCACTCCCCCTCTCTGTCAATCTATCTCTCTCTCCCCCTCTCTGTCCATCTATCTCTCTCCCCCCTCTCTGTCCGGCTATCTCTCCCTCCACTCTCTGTCCTTCTATCTCTCTCTCCCCCTTTCTGTCCTTCTATCTCTCTCTCCCCCTCTCTGTCCTTCTATCTCTCTCTCCCTCTCTCTCTCCTTCGCTCTCTCTCTGTCCCTTGATGTGTGCAGAACACACCTTCTCATCATGAATTTTCTCTTACAGGCTGAGAAGCACGAAGTGTCCCAAAAGGTGCCGCCATTTATCTTCATTTCTGTTCTGTGTTTGTTTTAATAAATTTTCATTTGTTGCTTCAAAGGTGAATGTGTGATGCTCATTTTTGTGTCGACACATGCATGTAAACTGATGTGATTGTGCGACATCCAGCGGAATATTTAGTACATGATTCCGTTTAGTTGATGTAGCATGTCTCTGTCCAGGGGGGTGACGGAGGCAGGGATGGGGGCCCTGGGGTGGTGGCAGTGGGTGTTGTGGCCCTCCTGGGTGTCCGGGCTGCATAATCAGTGGCTCCATGGCATCTGTTGTTCTTCAGATGTCGCTCTGGGGTGGGCTCCCATTTGTGGTGCAGGTTGTGGTCCGACTTTACACCAGATCAGAGCAGGTGTTAGTTTCCTGCTGCTAACGCGTCTTATTGCATGTTTTGTGATCTTATCCCCGATCTGGCTGGTCGTTGAGAATGTTGCGGAGTAGTGTTGTCGCAGCTTTTTGCTCGGGAACGCCTACTCTGCATCTCATTAGCGATAGTTGCGGGGGTCATTAGTGGCAATGTTTTTTGCGGCTGCTATCGCAGGTAAACTGGTGCTATGGGTTGTTAGCACCAGTCAAGGGGCAATACATTTATCACGACTTTGGCTGCAATAAAATGCTGTTAACTTGGCGATAGCTCCTTGCGAATATGCCCCTAAATGTACCTCATAGGGGTGCCCAGGTTCCGAAACATGCTGCCTGTTAAGATATGTTGAACCTACAACCTACAGCCTGTCCATATGTGCTGATACTTGATGGCATCCACTCATTGAAGCCAGGCCAAGGTGAGTTGTGTGTCCAACTAAAGAAAAAAACTGTTCACTGGTTAAATACGCACAATTACTTTAAAGCCAGGAATATGAATGCCATCATTATGGTGCAGAGGGTGGGGTGGGTGATGCAGGGTTGTAAGGACATCGCCGGGGACTGTATAGTGCATAATATCCTGAGAGTTAAATAACTGCGAAACCTTTTTTAGCCTGCGCACAACCATTTTTGTGAATATGAATTTTTGTAACAGTTTTTTTAGTTGTTGAACTACTGTTTTTTGGGTGGGTCTTCCATCCTAGAGAACGTCACTGTCATAAATACTTTATCGTGCTCCCAAACACCATTGGTTGCATCCCCCTAGGCACTCCTAAGATCCTGTGAAAAGGATTGATTATATAGGGTCGATTTGTGGTTTAAGTTGCAATAAACATAGACTTGTGTCATTTCTTCAATTGAATTGATTACATTTTTTGTTGAAATTAATTTCATTTCCACTTGCTTTTACAGCATCTTATTTACAACTTTCTTTCTTTGGGCTCCAATGCATTTCGGGCTACCCGCCCTTCTTCAGGGAGCATTACTGTTATGGCGACCCGTTTCCATAACATCCTGCACTGTATCTAAAGCATTGATTCTGAGGGTCTATAGTTATTTTATTTAAAAACTGGGGAGTCCGGTAGATTACTCACTTGGGAAAGAATAGCATTTTATGAAAAATTGCACCCCTCAGTGCTTTTAAAATAAATTAATTTGTTCTTAGGCAGATATCTCTAGTCAATGTTATCCCTTCTTTCTTTAACCATTTTGCAGAGATCTAGCTATAGATATCTATTTTGTCCCATGATAGCAGGCAGCTACTTGTACCAGACCCCTACTTTCTTCTGATGAGGAGTGCAAATTAAATTTTATACTAACTCCTTCTCTACCAGATTCCTGGAGTCACTGTGCTGTAAAAAACTATAACAGCACTGGAGCCAGATTGTATTACTAAAAACAAGCAATTCGATTTCCCTCTAAATTTTCAATTTTTTCCCTCAGCATGAAATCATCTAATTTTACAAACCCATTATCTTGCCAGATCTTGACAATGACTGAGTCCAAAGCTATCTCAGCGTGTCAAAAGTAGGTTCTGAGTTTCTGTAGGGGAAATCATATTGTCTGAAAAATTATGCTTTTTTCTAAAAAAACATTGGAGAGTCTTGAATCTCATTTTCTTGGGAGATTTAAATAAGCAGAAGGGATTGGAGTTTTAGTTCAATCATTATCTCTATATGATTGTCTTGCAGACGATTATGCAATGACCAAAAGGCTTTCTACATTTAAAAGCGTACTGTGCAAAAATGTGCAAACAGTTCTCAGGTTTGAGAGAGCAAGCCTTCCTTCCACCGTATTCCTTTGTAAAAATTTGAACGTTACTCTCTGACTTTATTTAATCCATAGAAATGACTAAATCATTTAATCAACCTTCATAAAAACAAGCATTTGCAATGCATTAGGTCTCGCATTAATTAAGTTTAAGCTATTGGCATTGCTAAATATTGCAACACCAATTGCAACAAAAGTCTATAAATTGTAGGCCAAAAAAAGTGTATTTATGTTTCTTTGCCAATGGTGGTATGCTGCGAATATGTTTAAAAGTAAAGTGTGCGATACTTCGATTGCTACAATAGTTGATTGTGGATGCGTTAACAATTGATGTGTGCACTGATGGCTGGTGGTGTGTGTGTCTGTAGAAATTGTGCACTGATGGCTGGTGGTGTGTGTGCCTGGTGGAAGTGTGTACTGCCGGCTGGTGGTGTGTGTGCCTGGTGGAAGCGTGCACTGACGGCTGGTGGCATGTGTGTGCCTGGTGAAAGCGTGCACTGATGGTTGGTGGTGTGTGCCTGTTGAAAGCGTGCACTGACGGCTGGTGGTAAGTGTGTGCCTGGTGAAAGTTTGTACTGATGGCTGGTGGTGTGTGTGCCTGGTGAAAGCGTGCACTGACGGCTGGTGGTGTTTGTGCCTGGCGAAGGCATGCACTGACGGGTGGCGGTGTTTGTGCCCAGTGAAAGGGTGCACTGACGGTGTGGTTGTGTGTGTGGTTGTGTGTGTGTGGTTGTATGCGTGGTTGTATGCGTGGTTGTGCTTGTGTGTGTGGTTGTGATTATGTGTGTGGTTGTGTGCAGCCGTGGCCTGTAGTGGGAGTAACTGCGGGCGCTGACGTGGGGAGGGGCAGGGTGGGGGGTAGTAGTGTATGGATTATGGACCTAAACAGGTAAGTAAACATATAAATAAATAAAACGGATTTCGTTGCGCGCACTGCATCGCATTTGGTAATGCAGTGCACGCAACAAAATTAGTTTTATTTATTTGTATGCTTACTTACCTGTTTAGGTCCGTAATCCATACATTACTAGCCCCACCCTGCCCCTCCCCCTCCCCACATCAGCGCCCCACAGGTACTCCCACTACCGGCCACAGCTGGTTGTGTATGTGGTTGTGTGTGTGTGGGGTTGTGTGTGTGGTTGTGGGTGTGTGTGGTTGTGGTTGTGTGTGTGGTTGTGTGTGTGCGGTTGTGTGTGTGTGTGGTTGTGGCCGTGGTTAAGCTTGGATTTTCTATTTTCATGCTGCAGTTCAACTTGCCCAAAATCACACAGTGCAGAAGCAGAGACGCCGTGATTAAGCTCAGAATGTGGAGGAGGGAAGGGGAAGTGAGGGGAGGGAGAAAGCAAAGGGGAGGCGTGGAATAGGGAGAGAGCGAGCGAGGGAAGGCGGTGAATGTTGGCGAGCTGTGGCACGGCGAGGAGGGATGCTGAGAGGTGGTGACCCAACAAATTAACACAGAGAGGCTAGGCAAGCGGAGTCTTGAGGCAGGCACCTGCTCAGGCCCAAGTCTCCGGCATGTAAATCACACACCAGCCACATCAAAGGGACAATCATTACATCGGACGATTTGCAAAGTAGTGACATTTCTTCTGAAAGACTGAGGGAGAGAAACTCAACATAGGGCGAAAGCATGGGGATTAAAGCTAAAGGGCTCTAGTCATCAAGAGTATCTGGCTGTTGGCAAAGCCACGTTTAGAAGGAGGGGCGGGGATGACGGTCGATTTAATTTGTTCAGTTACCAAAAAAAAGTAATGTGAAAATTTACAGCTCATTACAGCAAGCTTTACACTCTTCTCTTTTGCAGGCCGCGGTTAATATTAAATTCCCGAAACTTATTGGTCGGGCTGGATCTGCCCTATTAGTCTTTAATTTATGGAGAAGGGGGGAGTATATGTACTATTTCCATGGCACAGTTTCACTGCGGTTTACTGAGGTTTTCCACATACTGAAAGACAGTAGGCAAAATAGTAATGAGGAGAAAAACAAGCTCTCAGCATTGGGTGCTGGGGGCAGGGGAGCAGCATTGGGTGGCGGGGGCAGGGGAGCGGCTTCCTTTGAAGTCTGATGCCGAGGCTCAGACAAATGGTGTGGGTTTGCGATGTGGCAGGCGATGTGCACGCTCCCCAGCTCACATGAACTCTACCTAATCCGCAGTTTGGGAAGATTTTTCGAAAGCCTTACTATAATCCCGCCCACCATCCCTATGGGATGGCTTAGACGAGACCTAAAAACCGGAATATGCTGCAAATAAAAAATGAAATACGAGGAGAACTGCCATTTGTATGAGAGTTACACTTCCCAGAAGCATTGTAGTGTCACCCCTGTGACGCAACAGGTGCGACACGGGGTGAACCAATGTGAAGGAAGCTACGAAGGGTGTTATGCATTAACCCCTCTACTCTACTGGCATATGGTACGACCTGACCTCACGTGAAAAAAGTAATAAAAGGAAGCAAGGCTGGATGTTACGACAGCTTCGTGCACAGTTAGGGTTATGAGCCACTAACTCCTGTGCCTGTGTCATGCTTCCAGAGAGGCGCAGCGGAGTTGGTTGGGCCCAGTCAGGGAATCACCTGAAGTGCGTCATACTTCACAATGGAGCCACAATGCCACATTGGCGAAGAGGGTGTTCACTGTCCACCACTGCGTCGGCTCCGTGGAGGATGGGAGTGTGCGTCTGGTGCACGCGGAGCTCGTGCCACTGTGCCTAAGAGGGAGTAGCTGACCTCGTGCGGGGTCACTGTCACAAGATGTATGTCCATGGGGAGCAGTAAGGAGAGACTGCATGGAGCAATCCACAAGGCTGCATGTCTGGAAGCCACCAAGGCAGCCAATGACCAGAAGAGAGCCATGCTCTTACACCTAGGGTGAAAGGACATTTACAAGATCTCAAAATCCATCACTGAAGCAGCCCCCAAGACACATCTTACCCTCATTGTTGCTCTCTCAGCACACTTTGAGCCTATGGTGAATCAAGACTACGAATGCCACGTCTTCCGTCAGGCACGTCAACTAGCGGAAGAGTCTATCAAGATGTTTTATGCTCACCTTAAAGACCTAGCAAGTACTTGCAGGTTTCATGATGAAAGGGAAGAGATACGAAGACAGATCATACAAGTATATACCACCGTCAAGTTCCTGGAAGAGTCTGGCAAGCCACTTGCTGACATTCTGATGCTAGGTCGAACCAAGGAGCTGTTGCGGGCCCGAGCTGGCCACATGGAAGCAGCCCTGCATGTCCCGGTGAAGACAGAGATGGTGAACGCCCTCAAGCCAGGTTCCGCGACCAAACCCGATAGGAAAGAATACGTGAACGTCCGGATGTGCGGATACTGTGGAGGACGCCCCCAGAATGCCCGGCGCAGGGAAACGGGTGCACAGGATGCGGCAAGATGAACCATTTTGTGCGAGTATACAGATCCCGAAGAGGTCATGGCCCACGGCCCAGAGTAAACATGATCCCCGAAGTCAGGAGTGGAAACAGCAACATGGACTAAGCAGAAGAGCATACCGTCCACTCGACCTTCACTGTAGGCACAGCTGCTCAATTATCGTGTCGACTCCCACGATGCCAGGTGTGAGTGGGAGAACAAGACACCACAGCTGTCGTGGACACTGGAGCAACCATCAATGTCATGTTTTTTTAGGCTTAAGAGACTCTGAAGCAGGTTCCATCCCTAACTGCTGCAACCATCAAAGTGTTCGCGTATGACCAGGATCAGTCACTGATAATGCACGGGAAATTCAAAACAACTTGTATGGTTCCAGCTCCATAGTGTCCCAGATCGATGTAAAGGAGGAAGGGCATGGCATGCTGCTAGGATGTTGAGTGGCGTAAGACCTGGAGATTGTCACTTTCGCTTTTGGAATACACCAAGACACCGTCCAGCACATCCTGGCTGAATTTCTGAAGGTCTTTGAGGGCATCGGACAATTGAAGGGGAAGGAAATACACCTACACTTAGACCTCACGGTGGACCAGGTAGACCTGCGACACAGGCATATCACTTTTCTACTGAGGCCCTTGGTGGAGAAGGAACTGCCAAGATGGGAGCCGCTGGGATAATTGAGGAGGTGACGGGACCAATGCCGGTGGTCTCCCCAATGATGATCGTCACCCGGAAGCCAAAGCAGCCCAGGCAAGTGAGGATCTGTGTAGATATGCGGCTGCCCAACGCCACCATAAAGAGAGAAAGACATCTTATGACCACGATAGATGAACTGAGCGGGGCGTGTTGTTTCTCGAAACTTGACCTCCGATTGGGATACCACCAGTTAGTGCTCCACGAAGAGTTGAGATATATCACAACCTTTTCCACCCATGTGGGCCTGAGGTGCTACACCTATCTTCGTTTCAGCGTTTCAAAACACCATTCAGGAACTGCTGATGGACCTCTCCGGAGTCATGAAAGTTAGTGACGACATCCTCATCCATGCCAAAACCATTGCTGAGCACAACGTTCGACTGACCAAAGTGCTTCAAAGGATTCAAGAGACGTGACTCACCCTACACCGAAACAAAGGCTAGTTCCTCAAACAGGAGCTCCAGTTCTTCGGATACATCTTCTCAGCAACAGGCATGATCCCAGACCTCGAGAAGGTGAGAGACATAAAGGGTGCGCCCGCTCCTACCACTGTGATGGAGATAGGAAGCTTTCTGGGGATGGTCAATTACTGTGGTCGGTTTATCAGAGACCTCACCACCCTCACTCCGCCCTTACAAAAGCTCACCAAGGGGTCATCGATTTGGTCCTGGGCCCCAGAGCAAGAAGCAGCATTTCAGGCGATCAAAGACGCTCTATCCTTCAATACTACCGTGGCCTACTTTGACCTCCAGAAGAACATGATTGCTGTGAATGTTGGCCTGAAGGCATTGGGTGCTGTCCTACTAGAGAGAGGCGAAGTAGAAACAGACTGGGCTCCGGTGGCTTTTTGCCAGTTGCTCCTTAACTGACAAGGAGCAGAGGTACTCTCAGATTGAGAAAGAAGCCATCGCCATTCATTGGGGCTGTCGACACTACTACTTATATGTGTACCCCTTTTGTTGTGGCAACCAACCACAAGCCTCTTCTCCCCCTATTTGCCGGTTCGGCCACCAAGCCACCTCCTAGGATTGAAAAGTGGGTGCTTCAGTTACAGGAGTATAGCTGTCGGGTGGAATACCATCCTCGTCGCTAAGTCCGGCAGACTACTTGTCGCATCATCCCTGCGCAGCCACGCTGGAGGAAGAAGCTGAAGCTTAGGATACCGAGGAATATGCCCGTTATGTGACGGCCCGATTGTGTCCCATTCCGCTGTCCATGGAGGTCCTACGGGAAGAAACTCGCCAAGATGAATGGCTCCAAAGGGCACTGACTATCCTGAGACACAACCAATGACAGAAAGCTAAGAAGGGTTGGAGTACCCTCACATCGGAGGCCCGACGGATAATGGAAAGTTTGTATCATGTTCGACAGGAGTCAAAAGGATGCCTTCTCAGAGGCCATCGCCTGGTTATCCCCACCGTCCTGATGAACTGAGTGATTAAACTTGCCCATGCTGGACACCAGGGAATGATGAAAACAAAGAGTCGTTTGAGAACCAAGGTGTGGTTTCCTCTCATGGATGAGAAAGTGAAGGAGGCGGTGAGATTCTGGGAGTGGTGTCAAGCCACCGGTGAGCCCAGCCCGCCGGCTCCTGTGATTACGGAACCCAGACCGCGCTGTCCACGGTCATGTGTCAACTTTGACATTGGGAGTCTACCAGATGGGAGATACCTCTTTGTGCTAATAGATGATCACTCCATATATCCTGAAGTAGAACTTCTCCAGTCCTTGAGTGCTGGTGACGTGATCCCCAAATTGGAAAAGGTGATGGCCACCCATGGACTAGAAAACAAACTGAGAACGGACAATGGTCCCCGCTTCCAGAGCTAGGAACTGGCTAGCTACTTGTCCTCGCTCAGTGTCACCCATAAGAAAGTCACACCAAGAAGGCCCCAAACCAATGGGGAAGCCAATAGGTTTGTGGTACATTAAACAAGGTGGTTTGCATTGCACACACCTGCCAGCAATCTCTTGAACTGGCCATCTTCTCTTTCCTCCGGGTATTTCAGCAAACTCCCCACTCAACAACTGGAAGATCACCAGGCAATCTGTCCATGGGACGGGTAGTCGCAGTTTACATCCCACATCATCTGCTGTGGCAACCTGATGAGCTGGATGAAGGTCGAGTCCAGGCTTGTTGTCAATGTCCGGATGATCAGGCGAGTCACCAGCGAGGAGCACGGTCGTCTAACGTCAAGGTGGGCGATGTTGTGCTGATACAAAATCGTAACACCAGCAGAAAGCTTCACCTGCCTTTTGAGCGAGAACCATGGGTCATCATTCATTGGAAGGGTCCAACATTCACCGCCCAGCGAGGTCGAGAGACTGTCACCATGAATGTGTCCTTCTTCAAGAGGTTCCACCCTCAGCGGGGGGGTCATCCCCGGACATGGGTGTCAACTGCCCGGCACTAAATAATACTGAGCTGGGACATCTAGTGGCAGGAGATTCCCCGAAGGTGCCCTCCAGCAGCCTGCCGGGGCATCGTTCCTGCACCCAATATGGTCTTCGACAGAATCCTGTGCCGCCCTGTAGACTGAGGCCCCATTTCACGTAAGATGTTTCCGTTTTGTTACATGGCTAGGCCTGTTTTGTGGATAATGCTAATTGTGCTGAAGGGCCACAGTTTCTGCGTGTGTTAGTTCACATAATATTGTTTATATTCAGTTATGCATTTGCACTTTGTTTTTGGAATCTGTTTTGGGGAGGAGTGTAGTGTTGCCCCTGTGACGCAACAGGTGCAACACGGGATGAACCAATATGAAGGATGCTTTTAGGGGTGTTAATGCGTTTACCCCTCTCCTTTTCTGGCGTATGGTAGGCCCTACTCCCACGTGACAAAAGTAATAAAAGGAAGCCTGGCCTGATGACACGATCGCGTTGGGCACAGCTAGGGCCACAAGCCACTAACTCCTGTGTTCTTCTAGTGGGGATCAGCGGAGTTGGTTGGGCCCAGTCAGGGAATCACCTGAAGCGCATTGGACTCCACAACGGAGCTCTACCACAAGAGTAAGGAGAAATAAAATCCACTTATTTAATAGATCTTTAACTTTGTTTGTAAGAGGCTTGTAGTTCATATCGTAGAACCCAACAATATCTTCTGTATAAAAGACTTAAAAATAAAGTTTTGGTCGAGTGTGTATGCGTGCGCGAAATTCATGCAGCAGCCTCTCCACTAGACAGCTACAGAGAATAAACTCTCTTTTAGCTTTTCAAATTTAGTTTAGCTGCTCATTGTGAACGTGATGCTACGCTGCCCAAGTACCGTTTCGCAGCTTTCGGTTCCAGCGAAGTTCCGCTCCACCAGCTGACTGTTGGAGTTTACGGTATGCTACTACTGGTGGAGTCATTGGAGTCACCAGAATTGCCAAGGGGAACTATGCACTAACGGATTTGAGGTCTGACAAGGAAGTTGTTGAGAACTACTGATCCCTACTGCCCCTTTGCCAGCTAGAACCGGTAAGGGCGGGGAGAGTAGCAAGAAAAGTGAGTATTCCTGAAAGCATTTGTTTAAGTTGTCAAACAAATACGTTTTTTTTTTGTTAAAGCGCCCCATGCCACACTTTGACTTTAATGGCAGCAATGTCCCTTTCTTTAGATGCAGCTCATTATAAAGTTGGTGTTTAAATAAAGACAGGAGGCAATCATGGGTTATGTTGGTTTAATTCCCCGGAGCGCCGGGACAACGTCTTCACTATTCGCGGCTGGCGCCTAGACAAGATGGCCGCCTTCCGCTTCCGGTTCACCCACTTCCGGTTCCGGCTAGTGGAACACTAGACCGTTACCACATATCTCTCCCCTTTATGCAACAACAATTAACTGGATTAGACACTCTTACTTGTTGTCCATTTCAAAGTCCTTGAATCTCTCCGGAATCCTTACTACTCTTCCTGCTCTCGTCTTCATCACTCCTTCTCCCCTTTCACTTCCTTGCTCCTCCGACAACCGGCCACGTGTCTCTGTTCCTTCATGAGTACTTCCCGTCCTTTCTTTTTCAGTTCCTTTCTTGCTCCTGCCGTTTGCTCCACCTGTTTCTCTGACTTCCTCGTCCTCTCCGACATCTCTCTCTTCTACTTGCTGTGTGCCTTCATCTAATTGCTCCATACTCCTTCCACAACCTTCTTCCTTGCCTCTCTCCACATTCTCTTCCACCTATTCTGTCTCCGCTCCCCACTTCAAGATTTTGCTGCATTTCGCCATTCTGTCCTGCGACCACACCTTGCCGGAGCTGAGCAGCGCCGATCTGGCGTAGGGCTCTAGAACTTGTAGAGGCGGTGTGAACTTACTTTCCCCTTTTCTTTTAAGGTTCGCCACCTTCACTCTTACCCAATCGCCTTTCTCCAGTGACACTCCTTGTACATTATGTCTCTTATTAAAATGTTCGGTGTACGTCTCCTGTGCCTTCTCCAGATTTCTCCTGACCACGGCTGGCGACCATTTACTCTGCACCACCATCTTCCTCCATGCCGCATTGTCTTTTGTAAATGGCTCTCTCCCCCTTAGTACCTTGAACGGGCTGTACCCAGTGCAGCCTGGTATGATGCGGTAGGCCCACAACATCTTGGGCAACTCCTTCTCCCAGTCCAGTCCATCATTTATGGCTGCTTGAATGGTGCCCATTATCACCCTGTTGAAATGTTCCACTTGTCCATTTCTGGCTGGGTGATATATGGGTGTATGCTTGACCTCTATTCCATTCCTGGATACAAAAGCCTCCCATTTCACTGACGTGAACTGCGGCCCATTGTCGCACGTGATAATTTTCGGAATTCCTTCCTTGATGAATATGGCTCTCAAGAAGGTTATCACATATTCCCCGATATATGTACTAAGAACTAAAACCATAAGATACAGTTGTTGACTGCATTTTTCAAGGACCACAAATTATATATGTGGATATCATCAAGAAAGTGGGTGATCTTGACAACCTTAATTAAGTAGGACTGTTTGTTTGTATATACATGAAGAAAGTTATGATCGAGAAAATGTGCGATCTTGCAAATCTTAATTGAGTAAGATTTTCTGTTTGTATATACAAGAGTTGATTTCATATCAAAACATTGATAACAAATGGATGTAGATAGATGTACAGTATGAGTAATATGATGTAAATATTGTTAATGTATTGTATATAAGGTAAAAAAGGAAAGTTGGTGTGTGATACAAAAATATAAAGAAAAAAGAAGAAAGAATACATTTGAATACACAGAGTCAATAAAAGGGACTTCTGTAAGAAAGATAATTCTGTAATTCATGGTGTCAGGGGTAACCCTTTTTGAAATTTTTGCGATCCTTGGCGTCGCATGTGCATGTCCACTGGAAGTCAAAACCATTATCAGGGGCTTGTGGTCGGTTCTAACTAGAAACTTAGCACCCCATAGGTACTGCCTGAACCGTTCCATCGCCCACACCACCGCTAACATCTCTTTTTCGATGACGCTGAATTTCTCTTTGTTGGGCGCCAGAGACCTAGAGGCGAAGCTGACCGTCGATGTCTCACCCTTTCCTGATTTCTGCATTAACACTGCTCCCAGGCCACGGTCACTGGCATCACTGGTAAGAATGGAGTCTGCGTCGGGGTCAAACCCTTTCAGGGGTATGGTTTCACTCATCTCCTATTTCAATGTGTCGAATTCCTCCTGCTCTTCCTTATTCCATTTGAAACCGTTCCTTTCTTTCAGTAGTTGGCGCAAGCAGTGCGTCTTGGTGACAAAGTTGGGAATGAATTTGCTATAATACTCGGTGTTAGAACTGGGGGTCTCTAGTTGGCAGAGGTAGGTACCACTGTCCAAATAGGGACCCTTGCTTCTAGTCAGGGCAAGGAGATAACCCTCTAAGATAACCCCTGCTCACCCTCTAGGTAGCTTGGCCTGAGCAGTCTAGGCTAACCAGAGGCAATGCGTAAAGTATTTGTACCAACACTCACAGTAACACAGTGAAAACACCACAAACTGATTCCACAACAGTTTAGGAAAATAAAGATATTCATTCTAAACTACACAAGACCAAAACGACAAAAATCCAACATACACAGTTCAGGAATATGGTTTCAAAAGAGTTCTTCAGGTTGTAATCAAAGTTCTTTAAGTTGCGATCAAATAATCCACAGATGCGTGAAAAGTTCACAGTTGCGTCACGTTTACTCACAGTACCTTTCAGATGCAACAAAGTTCCACAAGCAGGAAGCTGGTGCGGTGGAAAACAAGCGATGCGTTACTCCTGAGACCCTGGGGAGGCGATGCGACAGCCCCGCTGCAGCAGCGGGCGTGTTGCGACGAATCCGGTCTGTAAGGGGAGGAAGGCCGCTTGCGTGGATTCCGGTGCGTAGGTTCCGTAGGAAGTCTGTTCTCGCAAAGGCACGATGCGACGCTCTCGTAGGGCTGCGACGATCTCCGGGGCGACGATGCGCGGTCCGGCGGTGATCCTCTCTCTCGCAGCTCCTCGATGCGATGGTTCTGCGACGATGTTCGCAGCGACGTGATGCGGTCCGCAAGCAAGCGGTGCGGCGATCTCACCCAGTGACGACAGGCTCTGCGACGACACTCGCAGCGATGTTCGATTCTCCCGCACCGGTCTGGTGCGTCCCGCAAACGAAGGATGCGACGGCTCCGGCAGCGGCGTCAGGCGCTGCGCCGATCTCGACCTTCGTAGCGGCGGGAAACTTCTTGCACTGTCGGGGATGCGCTCCGCAAGCGAGCGATGCAACACTTTTCAGCTTCAAAAGTCTCTCAGCTTAGTTTCAAGCTTCCCAGCTCATGTTCAACTTCTAGAGGCCCCACAACTGGATCAAGCACTCTAAGAAGGACAGAACTCTCTCAGCAGAGTTCAGGGAGACTGGGGGTGAAGTCCTTTTGTTCCTGGGACTTCAAAAACAGGGAGCCAGCTCTTCTCGGGCCCTTGGAGATTCCTTCAAGACAGGGGACACAGCTCACAGCAAAGTCCTTCCCCTCTCCTTGGCAGCAAAGCAACAGCAGGTCAGTCCAGCAGAGCAACAGCAGGACAGTCTTCCTTCTTCAGAGTAAGCTTTCTCCTTGGCAGAGGTTCCTTCTTGATTTCCAGGATGATCTAATTTTCTGTTGTCAGGGGTCGTGTACTTATACCCCTGAAGTCTTTGTTCTCTCTGTGCATGTGGGCCCTGAGCCCGGTCTGAGCCAGTTCTGGGTGGATCCTGAGCACTTTGTTTTGCTGGCTGCATCTTTCCTTTCAGAGTGAGGGGCAGGGTCCTCAGCCGCCCAGCAGGAGGTGGAGCCAGCATTGTGGCAGGCAGGCACAGCCCTATTCAGCCCAGGTGCTAACTCCTCCCACCACTCAGGTTGCAATCGCTTCATTCAGCCTAGTGCTGACTCATCCAGCCTCTGGGGGAATTCCCCAGCCCCTGTCACTCACAAACCAGACAGTCAATACACAAACAGGCCCAGGCACACAGAAGGGTCAGACAAGAGAACAGCAACTTTCTAAAAGTGCTGTTCTCAAACACAGGATTTAAAAACCACCTTTCCTAAAAGATGTGTTATTAAATTCTGAGTTCAGGGATACTAGATACTTATGTCCTATCTTGTTCCTATGGGAAGAAATGCTGTTAACCACTGTAGCCAGCCTCCCCCATGTTAACCTATAGAACAAGATAGCCTTACAATAGTGAAAAACGAAAATGGCTGTAATTCACTACCAGAGCATGTCACCTGCACTAGTACATGCTCTACCTTTCACATACAAGGCACCCTGCCCAGGGGGGTACCTTGGGCCTTCCATAGGGGTGACTGATGTGCACGAAAAGGGAAGGGTTAGGCCTGGTCAGCGGGGACGCGGACCAGGAGGACATGGAAGTTCTAAACTGCCCGTAGGCGCTGCAGTGGCAGGCCCGAGACACCATTTTAGAGCTACTCCTGTGGGTGGCACAATCAGTGCTGCAGGCCCACTAGTAGCATTTGTCATCACAGCCCTGGCACACCCCGTGCACTTTACTAGGGACTTCATGGTGATACAAATATGCCAAACATGTATATCCAATCATGATAACAATTTATATAGGGAGCATATGCACTTTAGCACTGATCAGCAGTGGTAAAGTGCGCAGAGTCCTATTGCCAACAGCCACGGGTCAGGAAAAATAAGGGAGGAAGAAGCAAAAAGTTTGGGGATGACCCTGCAAGAAGGGCCAGTTCCAACACTCGGCCATCCCCAGGAATGACCTGACGTCCTCCTTCTTTCCCGGGGCTGGCGCGTCCAGTATCGCTTGCATGTTTGCTCTCTTTGGCTCAATGCCTCTCTCACTCACTTCATGACCGAGGTAGGTTACTGACGGTACCCCGAATTTGCACTTGGACCACTCCGCCGTCAAACCGTTCTCCTGTAACGTGCGTAGTACCGTGTGCAGCTTCTCATTGTGTTCTTGTTTGGACGCTCCCATGACCAGAATGTCGTCCTGGAAGAATTGGACACCTTTCACCTTCCGAAAGAGTCTATGCATACGTTTTTGAAATACAGCGGCTGCTAATGCCAGCCCAAATGGCATCCTGACAAACTTGTAGCAACCGAACGGCGTGATAAATGACGTGAGGTGACTGCATGATGGATGGAGCTTCACCTGGTGGTAGGCAGATGACAGGTCCACTGTAGAGAACCATTTGATGCCCTTCGTTTTGGCCAACATCTCATTGATGCGGGGAAGGGGAAACTTGTCGACCAGAATGTTTTTGTTGAGTTCCCTGAGGTCGACACACAGCCTCACCTTTCCGTTTGGCTTTTGAGCCACCACCAAAGGCGAAAGCCACTCTGCGCTCTCAATGGCCTGTATCACTTCAGTTTTTTCCAGTCTGTCAAATTCTGCCTGTATTGCCTCCCGGCATCGGAAGAAAATATTCCTTACTTTGTGAATGACTGGTTTGGCTCCCTCCTTCAACCTGATGAGGTGTTTGTATTTGGCCAATTCGCCTATCTGTCCATTAAATACCTTGGGGTATTCCCTGTGCCAGGCTTCATTGTCGCTTCTCCCTTCCATGTTCATTAGCATTACCTTTTCTATGCCACCGGGGTTCAGTTGTATTCCTAATGCTCCTTGGTCCTTCCAACTGAGCACTGATGGCCCTTTTTCCGCAATGTGCAGTTTGCAATTTGCTTAACGTCCTCTGAACTCAAAGAGCAATGGGCAGTATCCTAGCATAGGTATTCTCTGCCCCGTGTACGTGACAGGTCGTAGATCCATGGGACGCAGCTCCTCCTTTACTTTTGTCACGAATTTCTCTTCCCACACTTGCCTTTGTATTATGGTGATGGGAGCTCCACTGTCTGCAATTATCTCAATGGGCACACCTCCTATGTGCATGTTTAACCTGGGTTTGTCCGACTCTGTGCATCCCACATCCAATACCTGGGCATCAATGTAGACGACTTCCTCCAGTTCATCCTCCTCCATCTGGTTCTCTTCTTCTTCATGTTGTTCTTGGTCTATGTATCTGACCATGGCTCCCTTGGGTTTTCGGCGGCATAACTTTTCATAATGTCCGAAGACGCTGCAGTATGCACATTTTGCCCTGAACGCCGGGCATACTTTGTCGTTTCCCATGTGCGACGTGCTTCCACACCTGTAGCAGCTAGGTCATCCGCCTCTTCTCGTTTTTTGGACTGTGCTTCCATCTTGGGTGTTCCTTCTGTTATCTTGGCCTCTTCGTGGGTCTCTCTGCTTTGCCCGTTCGCCTTTGCCAGGCGTCATTACCCTGCAGACCGTCTGTGTCCCCCCTGTATCTTTCCGGGCTGCTTGAGCGCACCGCTTGGACATTTCCGCTTTCTTTACCAAGGCCCAAACCTCCTTCAGGGGTGCCTCTCCATTTACCCACAGTTTTTCTTGGACGTGTGTACTGGACGTGTGCATTATGATCTGGTCCCTTATCAGTTCATCATGCAGTGTGCCAAATTTACATGTCAGGGCCAACTTCTGCAGTGCTGCTACGTACTCATCGATTGTCTCTCTGCCCTCTTGTTTCCTCTGGAAGAAATTATGCCTGTCGACGGCTACGCACACTACCGGCCTGTAGTGTGCGTCAAGATCCTCTATGGTGTGGCAAAACACGTCTGTGTCGGTCGCATCTCTTGTGCCTTTGACGATGGTGTCCTACACTCTGAGCCCCTCCGAGCCCAAATTGTGCAGTAGGATCTTCCTCCTCCTCGGGCTCGAGTACGCTGCTTCACTTTTGTCTTCTAATGCTTCTAAATAATTTAGGAAATACCGCTTCCAGTCTTCCCACGGCATTGTGGGTTCCCTCTTTTCGGGAGAAAAGGCACCATTTGGGTGAGGGAGGTGGACTGTGTCGCCATCTTGCCGTTACCTCTGGGGCCCGCTTGTGCTGGGATGGCCCGGCCGGGTGGGCTTCCTGGCGCCTGTCTCTCGTCTGTGTCTTCCTCGCTGTGCTCGCTGCCGGCAGAACCACCCCCTGTAGCGCCATCAGTAGCTGGGAGCGCTCGTGGGCTATCTCGGTCTGCTGTGCCGACAGTGTTTGATCCTTCCCTCCCCCTTCCTTGCTGTGCCGCCAGTGTGCTGCGTGGGGTCCACAAATCAGTGGGGGGGGCTTCTTGTGCTTGGCTGGGTGAGTCGCCGCTCACCTCGTGTGCTTCCCTTGTGGTGCGCGGTGCTGCCGTTTTCCCCGCTCTCACCGTGATGCCTTGAGGCCAGACGGCAGTACCTCTGACTTCTGGGCTTGTCTCCACGCCATTGTGGTGGGAACTCTCTTGTTCCCTCGCCAGGGCTTGCCCCTCGTCCTCTGCCACGCTCCGGAATATCGATTTTGCCTTTTTCCCTGTCCTCGTTTTTTTTTTTTTCGTGGGGATATGTGTGTTTAAATCCCTTGCCTCGTCGCCATTATAAAGTTGGTGTTTAAATAAAGACAGGAGGCAATCGTGGGTTATGTTGGTTTAATTCCCCGGAGCGCCGGGACAACGTCTTCGCTATTCGCGGCTGGCACCTAGACAAGATGGCCGCCTTCCGCTTCCGGTTAACCCCCTTCCGGTTCCGGCTAGTGGAACACTAGACCGTTACCACACTCATGTAAAGAAAGAGGTGGGGCTAAGAACGTAATCGAACAGTGAATTCCTCTCAAAACCCTGCCATTCTTACAATAGTCAAACACATGGAGTACTTGGCCTATGATTTTGTCAGGGTCCCTCAGTGGGAGCATAAAGAGAAGAATATACAGTGTACACATCTTACCTAAATAAACAGGGTTAAAAAAGATCTTACGCTAGTTATTAACACAGCGTATTTTACCTAGTAAATCACAAGGATAGAGTATGACTCCAGGCTTCGTGGAGGGCGGGACTCAGGGCTGAACGTGAGGCTTGGAGCACAATGTGTTCCAAGCCTCGTTTAATAAATGAAAGAAAAAAAGCTGACACGCATGTTTGAAATGCATGCAGCCAAGGCGAGAATGCTCATGTAAACGCACTGTGCAGGGGGGATTATGTAAACAAGCACGACGAAAGCACTGTGAAGGCAAAACATTTTATACAAGTGAGGCTCCTTGTGCACTGAATGTTGCAGGAAAGCATGTGGTGCCTGCAGTGGAAAAAACTCATTAAAGAAAGTAGTGCTTCCAGACTTAAAAAGCGGTACTGTTTAACAACCAAAGTAAAGGGGCCAGTAGTCATGGGCGGTTACAAATGAAGACAAGGTTGTACTAAGGAGGGACTAATAAGCCGATTACTGAACCAGGAGCCAGCATTTGCAAAGAAGAAAGACACAAGCCATTGAAAAATATAGGCGGAGAGTGGACGGGGCTTCTCTTCCATTATCTACTACAGAAAGTCTCGCAGAACAGTGCATGCACGCTGACTCAACTTGGACCAAAAAAGGGTTATAGAGGAGAAATGTGTCTCACTTTAGTGCAGCGATTCTGGAAATAAATCTGACCACCTATATTAAGCCCCTGGACTATGTAACATAAAGGCACTCCAGGGAAATCAGGTCTCCAAAATTGAGAAAGCCAGGCACATGAAAACTGGAAAGCAACAGCCAGGCACTTAATGGAAAGCAGCATCAAGTTGTTTTTGTAAAACAGCAACCTGCCGAGAAGCCAAGCAAGGAATCTGTTTCACTTTTCTCAAATGCCCTCAACGCCTCTTCTGCTCTGCTGGACTCAACATCTCCTCAGCGATTGCCTCAATCTCTTCTTTTTCCTAGTAAAGACGCTGGAACTTTTTTGATACAACAGCAGGGAGAGCAGAAGAGGACAGGAGTCTAACTGCGCAGCCCTGCGTGATCAAGTTCAAGTGGCCGGTAGTGGGCAACAGCAACAAAGAGTGATAGAAATAGAGGCCTCAATGCGGACATAAGGGGTATTCCAAGAGCTGAACAGTAAAAGTGACAGTGAGCAGTTCAAAGTTAAGGACTTCCGTAATACATTGGAAGAAGATATTGCTGTGACTGATACCCCGATTTCGACCAAGGGAGCAGTAGCCCCAGGCACCTCCACAAGAGACAACAATCCCTTTCTAAGAGGGGCATCTGGGAAGGCCTGCAATGACCGGGAGGGGAAGACTATTTTTATTGCCTCATCTAGATCTGCATCCAAGGATGTAGTGCAACAGAGCTTGGAATGGGCTTCCAATTTTAACCAAACTGATAAATTTAGACCAACCGCAGCATCTCCGACAGGTAACTCCTGGAAGTGAATTCTGGTTGAAGCAATATTAACAGAGTCTGCTTTCTCACAGCCTCTCTTAGAGAACTATGTTTTGTGGACAGCCCTGTTTCTGGTCCATGTCCAGTTCCCATTCATGTGATGTTTTTCTTAGAAAGCTACTTGGAGAGGTTAAATCCATGAGACAACAGCAGGCTAAGCAAGTCACTGAGATCAAGCAACAATTGAAGCAAATAGAATTGCAATTGGCACCAATAACAGATTGTTGTGATGAGCTAGTGCAGCGAGTGGCAAGCTGTGAGGATAAAGTAGAGAAGGCATCCTCACTAATGGAGCAGTTCCAAAGGGAGATCAAACTCTTACTAGAGAAAAAAGAACATGTGGAAAATCATTTCAGGAGATTGAGCTCCAGAAAGAGGACCATGGAGAACAGGTTTTGCTTGTTGAATCTCTAATAAAATCATATATCCTTCCAGAAATATCTCAGGATCTGACTATCATGAGAACTCATAGAGTTCAGTCCTGTTTTCCTTCTAATGCTAAGTATTCCCGTACGATTTTGATACATTTTGTGGACCATGGGATTAAAGAAAATATTCCGTCCAAGGCCATCAGGGATAGGCCTCTTTCAGCAAAGAATACATTTACGTCTCAAATGTATTTTGACATGACGTTTGAGACAGCTAAGTGGTTCAAGGAATTTAAAAATCTAATTGCAGGTTCTCAGGTCTTGCAGGTCCAGACAGCAAAGTTAATGGTTTTGTTTAAATGGTGGTTCCATTTGTTCACCCAAGTATCTAAAGCACAATGGGCCAGATGTACAACCCGTTTTTGCAAGTGCAAACGGGTTTGCGACCTGTTTGCGCATGCAAAAACCTCATGGGCCATGTACAAAGCTGTTTATTTGCGACTCGCTAAATAGGTATTGCCACTCGCTATTAGGAAGGGTCGTTCCCTTCCTAATAGTGATCACAAAGGTATGTACCAATGTTTTGTGACCGCAATTGCGGTCGCAAAACACTAGCAAATTACTACTCTGGTGTGAGGGTGGTAATGCAGTCGCAATTTGGAAGGCATCACAGGGAGACCACTTCCCCTTTGTGACTGTCTCCAAGAATATTTTTTAAGGGCAGGCAGTGGTCCCAGGGACCACTACCTACCCTTAAAAAATTAAACGAAAATGTTTCCTTTTTTTTTTTTTAAATGCATCCTGTTTTCCTTTAAGGAAAACTGTCTTCATTTAGAAAACAAAAAAAAACTGTGATATTTAAAAGCAGTCCCAGATATGGTGGTCTGCTGGGACCAGCAGGCCACCATACCTGGGAGAGCCTGTCATTCCCAATGGGCTCGCAAATTGCAAGAGGCTCATTAATATTAATGAGCCTTGCAATTTGCAAACAATTGGGAACCGCAAACAGTGTTAAACACACTGTTGTACATGACAATTTGCACCAGGCAAATTGCGACTCGCAAATGAGTCGCAATTTGGGGGGCGCAATTTTGCTGGTCGTATATCTGGCCCAATGTTTTCTAACTGAAATGAAACAGGGAGCGTAAGATGGCAAGATGTAGATGTAAAATGCCCCCATGGTTATAGCACACTGCTAAATAGAGTTTGATTATCATTAGTTGCTGATTATAAATCATCTAGATGGAAAATGTATTCGTTTTTGAGATATCTACCTTACTTTGGATAACCTTTGAATTGAGGAGCTATTGGTATTGACAATGGTAAAGATGTGCAACAAGATTTGGAGATTGTTTTATTGAAGGAGGGTGGGGAATGTCCCTGCCTTGATTTAGAGTGAAACCCGCACCACCTTACCATATGTCTGATCACCTCAGGGCATGTAGGATGGTGTTTGTAAGGGAAGGAAGGGTGGTGCTCCTACAGCAATAGGGGGGGTGCATTGAGTGGGAGTGGTGGAGGGGAGAGAATTGCAGCTGCGCAAAAAGAAATGAAGGAAATGCAGTTTTGCGCAGGATTCTTGAAAAGTAGGCATAGAAGGTATGAGGTTGTGATTAGATTAAACAGAGTAGATGTGAATGCTAAACCAGGTTAGGTATATCCGTAGCCCTTTGAGGTGGCGAGTTTGCTTTACATGTAATGCACTTTATAATGTACGCACTTTGGAAAAGTTTGCTTTTTTTGTCTTGTGTTCCCTCTTAACAGGGAAGCACTCTACTCAACACTTTACTTTCCACTAGCACTTTTGTATGAAATTAAATGAATTATCCTATGCTTAAGGTATTCTCTCTTAATGCTATTGGACTGAATAATAGGCAGAAAAGACAAGCAGAGAAACTTTGGTAAAAGTGCAAAATCCAACAGTAATTTTTATGCAAGAGGCTCAGATCCCTGCTGGTAAACTGAACAAGTCTAGTATGTTTAAAGTGTTTTTCTACTGTCCAAGCAGCTCACAGAGGTGTTGCGATTTATATTAATAAAAACTTAAGAGGCAAAATTCCCACATGGCAGGCCGAATATGAGGGCCGATGGTGTTGGGTGAAGTTCTCCAACTAACCCTAGTAAGAGTGTGCAAAAGCGATTGTATTTGCAAAAAAAATGCTTTATTTGAAATGTGCACAAGACCACATTAAAATAGCACACATACTAAAAACGACATTTTGTAGTAGGTAATCATACTTAACCGTTATAGGGCTAAATGTGAAATAAATAAGTGCAAATTTAAGTTAGCCTAACTGTCAATGTCATATTAACTGAAATTAATGCATGAACATTTAAAGACCTGTTTTCATGCTGAACTATTGTTTACATGAGATGTTTTTCTCCTCTTTACTGCAGATGTCATTTTGAAGACGACTTCTGTTAACTAGTGAATAGGCAAATGTTTTGTTTTAGACAACTGATAGTGAAGTTCTCACCAGGGTAGGGGAGGCAATAGAAAGAATGAGTCATGGGAAGAACAGTCTGGACCACAGAATGCGTACAATGTAACTTTTGAAGCTCTACATTTAAATCAATATCAGGAAAATGAATTGACATATTTGCATAAAGAAATCACTGGTCGTGCAGCTGCCACACATGACAGACTAAATGAATTGACAGGAACATACGGGGGTATCTCTCTAAGAGTGGCCCTTTATAGGGAAGTTTCAGGGCACAGTTAGAGGATGAAGCTATACTGACAATGCAATCCCAAGAATGAGATTCCACATTGCGTAATTGGTAAAGTGCATTTGAAAATGGAGTGATTTTGACAGATTAGAGAGCAAGCGGGCAAAGAAACAGAGAAAGAAAAAGAAACAATTAGATACTTGAGAAGTGAATGGTAAGCCACTACCAGTACCCCAGATAAAAAAGAGACTTTGACTTTCCCTATGAGTACTTGGTGGAGGGTATGTTCATGTACCATGGAGTAGAGGTGATCTTGTGACATTCACAAACAACTTTCCGAAATTGAGAGAAAATCCCACTGAGTGGTATACACTGGTTGACAGGAGTTGAATACTTTCTTAAAAAAGTGGTGCAGAGTGATCTATGGGCTGAATGTAAGATAGCTGTGCAATGGCCACATACTGAGCCTTCAAGAGATCTGCGTGCTTGCGCACCTTCACCTGAGGAAATGACAGGGTATTAATAGATGATTACCTTTTTGAAAGGAAAGGTTACAGTGAGTGTATTGATTGGTTTAAGTTCAACAGAACTACTCCAGAAGCTAAAGAATCAGTCCATGCTTACCATAAATGTTTGTTGCAGGTATTTAAAAAGCATAGCAGGCAAGAAAATCCTAAATAAACGCAATATGGGGAGTTTTGTGTCGCAGTTTGCTCTTGTTTGAGACCAGAGATAAGCATGCACATACAACAGAATGCGGTTTGTTGGCAGACAAAACCTTTAGATGAGATTCTGAGGTATGCAAATTACTGTTGTGATGAACAAGAAATGAAGCAGAAAAGGCTTAAAGAGAAGTTTATGCTGGCACAGACTGAGCTGCCTCAAAAGGATTTCAGAACCAATCGCATGTAGGGAATGTTGGTGGAAGGAAAGGTGTTGGTTAAGCTGTAGGTCAAATTGTACAAGGTGAAGTTAGTGTTTCACAGGGCAGAGGTAGAGGAGATCTGATTCATCCATATTCTGGAATAGATATTGCAACGTTGAAGAAATCGACTGCTTGACATTATTGTAACATGTTTGGGCATTGGAAGAGAGAGCGTAGACAGAATCCAAATTGATTGAGTAATGATGGGCAAATGCAGGGAGTAAATTAAACCCAAATGCAAAATGTCCCAGTTCTGGTGTCGATCCCCCAAATTCAGATGCCAACACAGTCACAAGTTCCTATGATGCAGGTCCCACAAGCTCCCATGGCCACGCAGAATATTGGTAATCGCAGATTATATATGAATCAAGTGCCAAGAACAAATTAAAATCCATTCCAAAATCAGAACCCTTTCTAACAGTTCCCCATGTTGGAGAGTAAGAGTTTTGATTCTAACAATCAACAATGAAGGTGCCTGAGGGGGTGGAAGATTGCATACTAGGCGGAGTCTTAGAGGTAGACCAAACTGGGCAATTGTAGAAGGAGAGGTTAATGGCTACAAAGTATCATTTATTAGCGACATAGATGTTACCCATTTCACTGTTGGATCAGTGGAATTCCCACATCTGCCACTCTCGGGAAAGAAGATCCAAGTTGTAGGTGTTACACATAAGCAAATAACTAATACTATTTCAAAGAAAGTGCATGTAAAGATAGGTGCTTTTGAGGAGGATCACCAATTTGTGTATGCAACTCAAGTCTTGTAAATCTGCTCGGAAGGGATCTTTTGTGCACGTTAAATTGCACCATTTACTGCTCACCGGATGGTGTTGAATTCCAAATGCATGAGTAGGATGTTGAATTTAAAATGGCCCAACAAGAAACAGATGTAGGATTGTATCCTGATAGAACGGTAGAGGATTGACCCCCCCCGAGTTATGCGATACTGTAAAATCTAACAAAGTATGGGATTTTTCAGGAAAATACATTGGGCTAATCAAGGGTCTGGAGACAGTCTGAATCACAATAAAGCCAAACGCAGTGTTTCTGAGAACACCGTGAATCTAACACCTGAGAAGATAGCTGAAATAAATTCAGTGATTGAGAACATGTTAAAACAAGGGATTTTGAAAGAAATTGTCAGCAGTCCTTGCACTTTGTCTAATATTGGTTTACCGAAGTTGAATAGGAAATACAGAATTGTATAGGATTTTTGAAAAATTAACCATATAGTTGTTCCATGAATCCAGCAACAATACTATTTCAGATTCACTGCACTGCAGAATGGTTTACTGTTGTCGATCGCTGCTAGGCCTTTTTCTCTGTCCCGTTGCTTGAAGACAGTCAGTTCTTGTTCTCATTTCATTTAGAGATAGCATTTTGGCATGGTGCCGAGTTCTACAAGGGTATACAGAGAGAGATTCAATCTTTAATCAGATCTTGAAAAGAATCCTGAGACTCTGGAGATACGTTGTAATTAATTTCTTGTGTGGTACACTGATGGCATCAGTACACTTGTGGCATTAAGTACTCAATGAGCTTGTAAACAGGACACAATTGCTCTTTTAATTCATCTAGGTGAAAATTGAAACAAGGTGTCCTTGAGCACATCCTAATATGGTAAAAAAGAAGTCCTGTATTTGGGACATCTTCTTGAGAGGGGAATGAGAAAGGTGTCAGAAGAGAGAATGGAGATAATTTTGAAGATGAGCCCACCTAGAACTTAGAGAGAGGTCAGAATATTCCTACGAATGGCTGGCTACCGTAGACAGGGATACCAAACTTTTCCCTAGTGGCCAAGCCTTTACTGATCCAGTACAGAGATCTGGGCCTACATCCATCGTTTTTTTGCTCACCATGCCATTCCAGTTTGGACCCAGCCATATGCAAATCAGTCTTGACCCTGAGTCCCATGGGAACAATCCAGCCTGAACTGCCAGGCCAGGTACTCCCTGGACTGGAAATAAGCATCCTAGGACCGGTTTTGGGCTTTCAGCCCTCATCAGCCAGGATAGCTTGATTCCAGTGGCATGGAGAGCAGGGATCCCACGCCTGAGCATACCCGTCCCACTCAGGGTGACAAATGCAAAAAGAATAATTGATGGACATAATGCAGAACAATGTCATACATTCACCCCAGTACAGAGATCTGGGCCTAAATCCATTGTTTATTTGCTCACCATGCCATTCCAGTTTGGACCCAGCCATATGCTAATCAGTCTTGATCCTGTGTCCCATGGGAATAGTCCAGTCCGAACTGCCAGGCCAGGTCCTCCCTGGAGTGGAAACAGCATCCTATGACTGGTTTCAGGCTTTCAGCCCTCATCAGCCAGGATAGCTTGATTCCAGTGGCATGGAGTGCACGGTACCCATGTCTGAGCATACCCGTCCAACTCAGGGTGACAAATGCAAAAAGAAAAATTTTGATGGACAGAATGCAGAACAATGTCATACATTCACCCCAGTACAGAGATCTGGGCCTAAATCCATTGTTTTTTTGCTCACCTTGCTATTCCACTTCGGAACCAGCCATATGCAAATCAGTCACAACCCTGTGTCCCATGGGAACAGTCCAGCCCGAAAAGCCAGGCCAGATCCTACCTGGACAGTAAATAAGCATCCTAGGACCGGTTTCGGGCTTTCAGCCCTCATCAGCCAGGATAGCTTGATTCCAGCGGCATGGAGAGCACGGGACCCACGTCTGAGCATACCCGGCCCACTCAGAGTGACAAATCCCAAAAGAACAATTGATGGACTGAATGCAGAACAATGTCATACATTCACCCCAGTACAGAGAACTGGGCCTACATCCATCGTTTTTTTGCTTACCATGCCATTCCAGTTTGGACCCAGCCATATGCAAATCAGTCTTGACCCTGAGTCCCATGGGAACAATCCAGCCTGAACTGCCAGGCCAGGTACTCCCTGGACTGGAAATAAGCATCCTAGGACCGGTTTCGGGCTTTCAGCCCTCATCAGCCAGGATAGCTTGATTCCAGTGGCATGGAGAGCACGGGACCCACGTCTGAGCATACCCGGCCCACTCAGAGTGACAAATCCCAAAAGAACAATTGATGGACTGAATGCAGAACAATGTCATACATTCACTCCAGTATAGAGATCTGGGGCTAAATCCATAGTTTTTGTGCTCACCATGCCATTCCAGTTTGGACCCGGGCATATGCAAATCAGTCTTGACCCTGTGTCCCATGGGAACAGCCCAGCCCGAACCGCCAGGCCAGGTCCTCCCTGGGCTGGAAACAAGCATTCTAGGACCGGTTTCGGGCTTTCAGCCCTCATCAGCCAGGATAGCTTAATTCCAGTGGCATTGAGACAAAAGGACCCACTTCTGAGCACACTTGTCCCACTCAGGGTGACAAATACAAAAAGAACAATTGATGGACAGAATGCAGAACAATTTCATACATTCACCCCAGTACAGAGATCAGGGCCTAAATCCGTCGTTTTTTTGCTCACCATGCCATTCCAGTTTGGACCCAGCCATATGCAAATCAGTCGTGACCCTGTGTCCCATGGGAACAGTCCAGCCCGAACTGCCAGGCCAGGTCCTCCCTGGACTGGAAACAAGCATCCTAGTATCGGTTTCCAGCTAGCCTGGCTGATGACGGCTGATTAGCCAGAAACCGGCCCCAGGATGCTTGTTTCTGGTCCAGGGAAGACAAGGCTTAGCAGTTCGGGTTGGACTTTTTCCATGAGGCACAGAGTCAGACTGATTTGCATATGGCAATATCTGAACTTGGTTGGTGGTGTGAACTAAAGAATGATGATGGATTAAACCCAGATCAGTTGACTGGGGGTGGGTGTTTGATTTTCTCAAACGCTCCATCCATCATCCCCTTTGGTATCACTTTGTTCGCCCTAAGTTGGCAGGGTATGCCCAGACGTGGGTCCCTTGTCACTTTGCCACTGGATTCAAGTTAGCCTGGCTGATGACGGCTGATTAGCCAGAAACAGGTTCCAGGATGCTTGTTTCCGGTCCAGGAAAGACATGGCTTGGCAGTTCGGGCTGAACTGTTCCCTTGAGGCACAGTGTCAGACTGATTTGCATATGGCCATGTCTGAACTGGGGTGGTGGAGTGAGCTAAAGAATGATGTTGGATTAAACCCAGATCAGTTGACTCAGGGTGGTTGTTTTATTTGCTCAAACACTCCGTCCATCATCCCCTTTGGTATCGCTTTGCTCAAACGCTCTGTTCATCATCCCCTTTGGGATTGCTTTTTCGCCCTAAGTTGGCAGAGTATGCTCAGACGTGGGTCACTTGCTCACTTTGCAACTGGATTCAATCTAGCCTGGCTGATGACGGCTGATGAGCCAGAAACAGGCCCCAGGATGCTTGTTTCCGGTCCAGGGGAGACATGGCTTGGCAGTTCGGGCTGGACTGTTCCCATGAGGCACAGGGTCAGACTGATTTGCATATGGCCATGTCTGAACTGGGGTGGCGAGTGAACTAAAGAATGATGATGGATTAAACCCAGATCAGTTGACTGGGGATGAGTGCTTGCAATGTTCAACACTCCATCCACCATCCTCTTTGGTTTTGCTTAGTTCGCCCTAAGTTGGCAGGGTATGCCCAGATGTGGGTCCCTTGCTCACCTTGCCACTGGATTCAAGCTAGCATTGCTGATGACAGCTGATTAGCCAGAAACTGGTCCCAGGATGATTGTTTCCGGTCCAGGGAAGACATGGCTTGGCAGTTCGGTCTAGACTGTTCCCATGAGGCACAGGGTCCGACTGATTTGCATATGGCCATGTCTGAACTGGGGTGGCGGAGTGAGCAAAAGAATGATGATGGATTAAACCCCGATTAGCTGACTGGGGGTGAGTGCTTGCAATGTTCAACACTCCGTCCATCATCCCATTTGGTTTTGCTTTGTTGGCCCTAAGTTGGCAGGGTATGCCCAGATGTGGGTCCCTTGCTCACTTTGCCACTGGATTCAAGCTAGCCTGGCTGATGATGGCTGATTAGCCATAAACTGGTCCCAGGATGATTGTTTCCGGTCTAGGGAAGACAAGGCTTGGCAGTTCGGGCTAGACTGTTCCCATGAGGCACAGGGTCAGACTGATTTGCATATGGCCATGTCTGAACTGGTGTGGCGAGTGAGCTAAAGAATGATGATGGATTAAACCCATATCAGTTGACTGGGGATGAGGTCTTGCAATGTTCAACACTCCATCCACCATCCCCTTTGGTTTTGCTTTGTTCGCCCTAAGTTGGCAGGGTATGCCCAGACGTGGGTCCCTTGCTCACTTTGCCACTGGATTCAAGCTAGCATGGCTGATTAGCCAGAAACTGGTCCCAGGATGATTGTTTCCGGTCCAGGGAAGACATGGCTTGGCAGTTCGGGCTAGACTGCTCCCACGAGGCACAGGGTCAGACTGATTTGCATATGGCCATGTCTGAACTGGGGTGGCGGAGTGAGCAAAAGAATGATGATGGATTAAAACCAGATCAGTTGACTGGGGGTGAGTACTTGCAATGTTCAACACTCCGTCCATCATTCCCTTTGGTTTTGCTTTGTTCGCCCTAAGTTGGCAGGGTATGCCCAGAAGTGGGTCCCTTGCCTACTTTGCCACTGGATTCAAGCTAGCCTGGCTGATGATGGCTGATTAGCCAGAAACCGGTCCCAGGATGCTTGTTTCTGGTCCAGGGAAGACATGGCTTGGCAGTTCAGGCTGGACTGTTCCCATGAGACACAGGGTCTGACTGATTTGCATATGGCCATGTCTGAACTGGGGTGACGGAGTGAGCTAAAGAATGATGATGGATTAAACCCAGATCAGTTGACTGGGGGTGACTGCTTGCAATGTTCAACACTCCGTCCATCATCCCCTTTCGTTTTGCTAATTTGTATGCTGAACTGTGTTTGAGGGACAACAGTGCCAGACTTAGACCCCACTTTAGAGCTACCAGGTGGACTCCCACAAATCTGGTTGAGAGGAAGATGTTTTTGGGTATAACTTTTTTGATGGGATTGATAAGGAAGCCGTCCCTGTCTTCATATTGGTCTACCGGTCCCTTGATGGCAACTGCCATATTTCCTACAATTGTGAGTCATGATCGGTATTTACTTTTGATTCGGATGCTGCATTTTGTTGATAATGCTTCGACGTTGCCACACGATTACCCTGACTGTGACCGCCTTTTTAAGATTCGACATGTCTTTGATCATTTTGTAGATCGATTTTCAGAGATCTATACTCCAGGGAAATAAATAGTTGTTGATGAGTCTTTGGTCCTGTTCAAGGGTCGTTTGGATTTTAGTCAGCACATTCCCAGCAAGAGGGCATGTTATGTAATTAAGATGTATATGTTGTCCTAGAGTAGGACAGTATATGTCTATAATTTCTGGGTGTACACTGGTAGGAATTCCACTATTGACCCCCTAGTTGTCCATCGATTTTAGGAGTTTTAGAGAAAATTGTGAGGGAACTTGGTAAAGGACTTTTTAACAAAGGTCACCAATTTTACCTAGATAACCTCTAAACTGCTTTCCAATTGTTTAAGAAGTTGTTCAAAGGGGACACTCTTGCTTGTGGCACAATCCGCTCTATCCGTAAAGGTCACCCAAAGGAGCTTGTTTGCAAAAATCTTTAGAGGGACAGTACAGTGTCTTGCATAGTGATGAACTGTTAGCTGTGAAATTTTTGGACATGAGGGATGTCCACATGCTGACTACCATCCTTGATGAAAGTACTTCACCTGTGACTGTTTGGGGTCAGGTTGCTGAAATGTGCAAACCTGTGTGCATTGTAAACTACAATAAGCACATGGGTGGTGTAGATAGAGTTGATTAGAGGTTGGAACCTAACGCTGCTGTTCGTAAGGCTTACATTTGGTATGAAAAGTTGGCCATCCATCTCTTCAACTTTGCAACTTTAATGCTTTTGTTGTGTTTAAGGAGTGTTCTCCAGCGTCAAGGATGACTTTTGTTCAGTTTTAGGAGTCTGTGATAGGCAGCCTTGGAACAGGCATGTGTTCCTAGAGTTGGAGTCGTGGAAGATGTGGCTAGATTGAAAGATTGTGACTTTCCTGATTTAATTCCTCCTATGCCCCAAAAAACCAATCCATGTAAGAGATGTAGAGTCAGTTTGCTAGGAGGTATGCGGAAGGAGACTCTTATGCAGTGCACTGATTGTCCTTCTAATCCTGGACTGTGTGTACCCACGTTTTAGATTGTATCACATTCAAAAGAGTTTTTGGAAAAAACTGTGTGTCTAAAAGTGAACTTCGTGGTCTATATTATTTTATATTTGTGGCATTAGAATGATATATTTAGTTACCGCTGTTGTGTTTTCTTTCTTGTTAAAAACGACATTTGATGATGGTGTGCTTGGACTGGCGTTTGGCATGGCAGTGTGCATGAACTGCCGCTTGGATGGTGGTGTGCGAGGTTGGCGCTTGGCTCGTGGTGTGAGTGGACTGGAGCTTGGCTGGCAGTGTGCGTGGACTGGTGCTTGGCTGGTGGTGTCACAGACTGTTGCTTGACTGGCGGTGTGTGTCGACTGGCATTGGGCTAGTGATGCATGTGGACTGGTGATTGATTGGTGATGTGCATGGGCTGAAGCTTGGCTGGCAGTGAGCGTGGACCGGTGGTTGACTGCAGTGTCCGTGGTCTGGCGCTTAGCTGATGGTGTGCGTGGACTGGCATTTGGCTGGCAGTGTGTCAGTAGTGCCTTGCTGCAAGTCATTACAGACACTGCTACTGAATGCCACTGCACATACTAGGTCAACCACCAGCTGGTGTGATTGCTGTGTCGGGCCGAAGACGGCTGAAATGCCAGAAACCGGTCCCCGGTAGCTTGTCTCCTTTCTGGTGAAGAATTGGCTTGGTAGTTTAGTCTGCCCTGTTCCCATGATGCACTGGGCCAGGGACAGACTGATTTGCATATAGCCAGGTTCTGAGCTGGGATGGGGCAGTGAGATAAATAACGGTGATGGATCAAGCCCTGATCTTTGGACTGGGTAAGAGTGGTCTGCTTAATTCAGACACTCTGTTCATCACCACCCCCTTTTCTGAATCGTTTTTGGCCACTATAGGTGTGGCAGGGTATACTCAGACATGAGTCCCTTTCTCACGGCTCCATCAGGATTCAAGCAAGCCGGGCCGAAGACGGCTGAAATGCCAGAAACCGGTCCCCGGTAGCTTGTCTCCTTTCTGGTGAAGAATTGGCTTGGTAGTTTAGTCTGCCCTGTTCCCATGATGCACTGGGCCAGGGACAGACTGATTTGCATATAGCCAGGTTCTGAGCTGGGATGGGGCAGTGAGATAAATAACGGTGATGGATCAAGCCCTGATCTTTGGACTGGGTAAGAGTGGTCTGCTTAATTCAGACACTCTGTTCATCACCACCCCCTTTTCTGAATCGTTTTTGGCCACTATAGGTGTGGCAGGGTATACTCAGACATGAGTCCCTTTCTCACGGCTCCATCAGGATTCAAGCAAGCCGGGCCGAAGACGGCTGAAATGCCAGAAACCGGTCCCCGGTAGCTTGTCTCCTTTCTGGTGAAGAATTGGCTTGGTAGTTTAGTCTGCCCTGTTCCCATGATGCACTGGGCCAGGGACAGACTGATTTGCATATAGCCAGGTTCTGAGCTGGGATGGGGCAGTGAGATAAATAACGGTGATGGATCAAGCCCTGATCTTTGGACTGGGTAAGAGTGGTCTGCTTAATTCAGACACTCTGTTCATCACCACCCCCTTTTCTGAATCGTTTTTGGCCACTATAGGTGTGGCAGGGTATACTCAGACATGAGTCCCTTTCTCACGGCTCCATCAGGATTCAAGCAAGCCGGGCCGAAGACGGCTGAAATGCCAGAAACCGGTCCCCGGTAGCTTGTCTCCTTTCTGGTGAAGAATTGGCTTGGTAGTTTAGTCTGCCCTGTTCCCATGATGCACTGGGCCAGGGACAGACTGATTTGCATATAGCCAGGTTCTGAGCTGGGATGGGGCAGTGAGATAAATAACGGTGATGGATCAAGCCCTGATCTTTGGACTGGGTAAGAGTGGTCTGCTTAATTCAGACACTCTGTTCATCACCACCCCCTTTTCTGAATCGTTTTTGGCCACTATAGGTGTGGCAGGGTATACTCAGACATGAGTCCCTTTCTCACGGCTCCATCAGGATTCAAGCAAGCCGGGCCGAAGACGGCTGAAATGCCAGAAACCGGTCCCCGGTAGCTTGTCTCCTTTCTGGTGAAGAATTGGCTTGGTAGTTTAGTCTGCCCTGTTCCCATGATGCACTGGGCCAGGGACAGACTGATTTGCATATAGCCAGGTTCTGAGCTGGGATGGGGCAGTGAGATAAATAACGGTGATGGATCAAGCCCTGATCTTTGGACTGGGTAAGAGTGGTCTGCTTAATTCAGACACTCTGTTCATCACCACCCCCTTTTCTGAATCGTTTTTGGCCACTATAGGTGTGGCAGGGTATACTCAGACATGAGTCCCTTTCTCACGGCTCCATCAGGATTCAAGCAAGCCGGGCCGAAGACGGCTGAAATGCCAGAAACCGGTCCCCGGTAGCTTGTCTCCTTTCTGGTGAAGAATTGGCTTGGTAGTTTAGTCTGCCCTGTTCCCATGATGCACTGGGCCAGGGACAGACTGATTTGCATATAGCCAGGTTCTGAGCTGGGATGGGGCAGTGAGATAAATAACGGTGATGGATCAAGCCCTGATCTTTGGACTGGGTAAGAGTGGTCTGCTTAATTCAGACACTCTGTTCATCACCACCCCCTTTTCTGAATCGTTTTTGGCCACTATAGGTGTGGCAGGGTATACTCAGACATGAGTCCCTTTCTCACGGCTCCATCAGGATTCAAGCAAGCCGGGCCGAAGACGGCTGAAATGCCAGAAACCGGTCCCCGGTAGCTTGTCTCCTTTCTGGTGAAGAATTGGCTTGGTAGTTTAGTCTGCCCTGTTCCCATGATGCACTGGGCCAGGGACAGACTGATTTGCATATAGCCAGGTTCTGAGCTGGGATGGGGCAGTGAGATAAATAACGGTGATGGATCAAGCCCTGATCTTTGGACTGGGTAAGAGTGGTCTGCTTAATTCAGACACTCTGTTCATCACCACCCCCTTTTCTGAATCGTTTTTGGCCACTATAGGTGTGGCAGGGTATACTCAGACATGAGTCCCTTTCTCACGGCTCCATCAGGATTCAAGCAAGCCGGGCCGAAGACGGCTGAAATGCCAGAAACCGGTCCCCGGTAGCTTGTCTCCTTTCTGGTGAAGAATTGGCTTGGTAGTTTAGTCTGCCCTGTTCCCATGATGCACTGGGCCAGGGACAGACTGATTTGCATATAGCCAGGTTCTGAGCTGGGATGGGGCAGTGAGATAAATAACGGTGATGGATCAAGCCCTGATCTTTGGACTGGGTAAGAGTGGTCTGCTTAATTCAGACACTCTGTTCATCACCACCCCCTTTTCTGAATCGTTTTTGGCCACTATAGGTGTGGCAGGGTATACTCAGACATGAGTCCCTTTCTCACGGCTCCATCAGGATTCAAGCAAGCCGGGCCGAAGACGGCTGAAATGCCAGAAACCGGTCCCCGGTAGCTTGTCTCCTTTCTGGTGAAGAATTGGCTTGGTAGTTTAGTCTGCCCTGTTCCCATGATGCACTGGGCCAGGGACAGACTGATTTGCATATAGCCAGGTTCTGAGCTGGGATGGGGCAGTGAGATAAATAACGGTGATGGATCAAGCCCTGATCTTTGGACTGGGTAAGAGTGGTCTGCTTAATTCAGACACTCTGTTCATCACCACCCCCTTTTCTGAATCGTTTTTGGCCACTATAGGTGTGGCAGGGTATACTCAGACATGAGTCCCTTTCTCACGGCTCCATCAGGATTCAAGCAAGCCGGGCCGAAGACGGCTGAAATGCCAGAAACCGGTCCCCGGTAGCTTGTCTCCTTTCTGGTGAAGAATTGGCTTGGTAGTTTAGTCTGCCCTGTTCCCATGATGCACTGGGCCAGGGACAGACTGATTTGCATATAGCCAGGTTCTGAGCTGGGATGGGGCAGTGAGATAAATAACGGTGATGGATCAAGCCCTGATCTTTGGACTGGGTAAGAGTGGTCTGCTTAATTCAGACACTCTGTTCATCACCACCCCCTTTTCTGAATCGTTTTTGGCCACTATAGGTGTGGCAGGGTATACTCAGAGATGAGTCCCTTTCTAACGCCTCCATCAGGATTCAAGCAAGCCGGGCCGAAGACGGCTGAAATGCCAGAAACCGGTCCCCGGTAGCTTGTCTCCTTTCTGGTGAAGAATTGGCTTGGTAGTTTAGTCTGCCCTGTTCCCATGATGCACTGGGCCAGGGACAGACTGATTTGCATATAGCCAGGTTCTGAGCTGGGATGGGGCAGTGAGATAAATAACGGTGATGGATCAAGCCCTGATCTTTGGACTGGGTAAGAGTGGTCTGCTTAATTCAGACACTCTGTTCATCACCACCCCCTTTTCTGAATCGTTTTTGGCCACTATAGGTGTGGCAGGGTATACTCAGACATGAGTCCCTTTCTCACGGCTCCATCAGGATTCAAGCAAGCCGGGCCGAAGACGGCTGAAATGCCAGAAACCGGTCCCCGGTAGCTTGTCTCCTTTCTGGTGAAGAATTGGCTTGGTAGTTTAGTCTGCCCTGTTCCCATGATGCACTGGGCCAGGGACAGACTGATTTGCATATAGCCAGGTTCTGAGCTGGGATGGGGCAGTGAGATAAATAACGGTGATGGATCAAGCCCTGATCTTTGGACTGGGTAAGAGTGGTCTGCTTAATTCAGACACTCTGTTCATCACCACCCCCTTTTCTGAATCGTTTTTGGCCACTATAGGTGTGGCAGGGTATACTCAGACATGAGTCCCTTTCTCACGGCTCCATCAGGATTCAAGCAAGCCGGGCCGAAGACGGCTGAAATGCCAGAAACCGGTCCCCGGTAGCTTGTCTCCTTTCTGGTGAAGAATTGGCTTGGTAGTTTAGTCTGCCCTGTTCCCATGATGCACTGGGCCAGGGACAGACTGATTTGCATATAGCCAGGTTCTGAGCTGGGATGGGGCAGTGAGATAAATAACGGTGATGGATCAAGCCCTGATCTTTGGACTGGGTAAGAGTGGTCTGCTTAATTCAGACACTCTGTTCATCACCACCCCCTTTTCTGAATCGTTTTTGGCCACTATAGGTGTGGCAGGGTATACTCAGACATGAGTCCCTTTCTCACGGCTCCATCAGGATTCAAGCAAGCCGGGCCGAAGACGGCTGAAATGCCAGAAACCGGTCCCCGGTAGCTTGTCTCCTTTCTGGTGAAGAATTGGCTTGGTAGTTTAGTCTGCCCTGTTCCCATGATGCACTGGGCCAGGGACAGACTGATTTGCATATAGCCAGGTTCTGAGCTGGGATGGGGCAGTGAGATAAATAACGGTGATGGATCAAGCCCTGATCTTTGGACTGGGTAAGAGTGGTCTGCTTAATTCAGACACTCTGTTCATCACCACCCCCTTTTCTGAATCGTTTTTGGCCACTATAGGTGTGGCAGGGTATACTCAGACATGAGTCCCTTTCTCACGGCTCCATCAGGATTCAAGCAAGCCGGGCCGAAGACGGCTGAAATGCCAGAAACCGGTCCCCGGTAGCTTGTCTCCTTTCTGGTGAAGAATTGGCTTGGTAGTTTAGTCTGCCCTGTTCCCATGATGCACTGGGCCAGGGACAGACTGATTTGCATATAGCCAGGTTCTGAGCTGGGATGGGGCAGTGAGATAAATAACGGTGATGGATCAAGCCCTGATCTTTGGACTGGGTAAGAGTGGTCTGCTTAATTCAGACACTCTGTTCATCACCACCCCCTTTTCTGAATCGTTTTTGGCCACTATAGGTGTGGCAGGGTATACTCAGACATGAGTCCCTTTCTCACGGCTCCATCAGGATTCAAGCAAGCCGGGCCGAAGACGGCTGAAATGCCAGAAACCGGTCCCCGGTAGCTTGTCTCCTTTCTGGTGAAGAATTGGCTTGGTAGTTTAGTCTGCCCTGTTCCCATGATGCACTGGGCCAGGGACAGACTGATTTGCATATAGCCAGGTTCTGAGCTGGGATGGGGCAGTGAGATAAATAACGGTGATGGATCAAGCCCTGATCTTTGGACTGGGTAAGAGTGGTCTGCTTAATTCAGACACTCTGTTCATCACCACCCCCTTTTCTGAATCGTTTTTGGCCACTATAGGTGTGGCAGGGTATACTCAGACATGAGTCCCTTTCTCACGGCTCCATCAGGATTCAAGCAAGCCGGGCCGAAGACGGCTGAAATGCCAGAAACCGGTCCCCGGTAGCTTGTCTCCTTTCTGGTGAAGAATTGGCTTGGTAGTTTAGTCTGCCCTGTTCCCATGATGCACTGGGCCAGGGACAGACTGATTTGCATATAGCCAGGTTCTGAGCTGGGATGGGGCAGTGAGATAAATAACGGTGATGGATCAAGCCCTGATCTTTGGACTGGGTAAGAGTGGTCTGCTTAATTCAGACACTCTGTTCATCACCACCCCCTTTTCTGAATCGTTTTTGGCCACTATAGGTGTGGCAGGGTATACTCAGACATGAGTCCCTTTCTCACGGCTCCATCAGGATTCAAGCAAGCCGGGCCGAAGACGGCTGAAATGCCAGAAACCGGTCCCCGGTAGCTTGTCTCCTTTCTGGTGAAGAATTGGCTTGGTAGTTTAGTCTGCCCTGTTCCCATGATGCACTGGGCCAGGGACAGACTGATTTGCATATAGCCAGGTTCTGAGCTGGGATGGGGCAGTGAGATAAATAACGGTGATGGATCAAGCCCTGATCTTTGGACTGGGTAAGAGTGGTCTGCTTAATTCAGACACTCTGTTCATCACCACCCCCTTTTCTGAATCGTTTTTGGCCACTATAGGTGTGGCAGGGTATACTCAGACATGAGTCCCTTTCTCACGGCTCCATCAGGATTCAAGCAAGCCGGGCCGAAGACGGCTGAAATGCCAGAAACCGGTCCCCGGTAGCTTGTCTCCTTTCTGGTGAAGAATTGGCTTGGTAGTTTAGTCTGCCCTGTTCCCATGATGCACTGGGCCAGGGACAGACTGATTTGCATATAGCCAGGTTCTGAGCTGGGATGGGGCAGTGAGATAAATAACGGTGATGGATCAAGCCCTGATCTTTGGACTGGGTAAGAGTGGTCTGCTTAATTCAGACACTCTGTTCATCACCACCCCCTTTTCTGAATCGTTTTTGGCCACTATAGGTGTGGCAGGGTATACTCAGACATGAGTCCCTTTCTCACGGCTCCATCAGGATTCAAGCAAGCCGGGCCGAAGACGGCTGAAATGCCAGAAACCGGTCCCCGGTAGCTTGTCTCCTTTCTGGTGAAGAATTGGCTTGGTAGTTTAATCTGCCCTGTTCCCATGATGCACTGGGCCAGGGACAGACTGATTTGCATATAGCCAGGTTCTGAGCTGGGATGGGGCAGTGAGATAAATAACGGTGATGGATCAAGCCCTGATCTTTGGACTGGGTAAGAGTGGTCTGCTTAATTCAGACACTCTGTTCATCACCACCCCCTTTTCTGAATCGTTTTTGGCCACTATAGGTGTGGCAGGGTATACTCAGACATGAGTCCCTTTCTCACGGCTCCATCAGGATTCAAGCAAGCCGGGCCGAAGACGGCTGAAATGCCAGAAACCGGTCCCCGGTAGCTTGTCTCCTTTCTGGTGAAGAATTGGCTTGGTAGTTTAGTCTGCCCTGTTCCCATGATGCACTGGGCCAGGGACAGACTGATTTGCATATAGCCAGGTTCTGAGCTGGGATGGGGCAGTGAGATAAATAACGGTGATGGATCAAGCCCTGATCTTTGGACTGGGTAAGAGTGGTCTGCTTAATTCAGACACTCTGTTCATCACCACCCCCTTTTCTGAATCGTTTTTGGCCACTATAGGTGTGGCAGGGTATACTCAGACATGAGTCCCTTTCTCACGGCTCCATCAGGATTCAAGCAAGCCGGGCCGAAGACGGCTGAAATGCCAGAAACCGGTCCCCGGTAGCTTGTCTCCTTTCTGGTGAAGAATTGGCTTGGTAGTTTAGTCTGCCCTGTTCCCATGATGCACTGGGCCAGGGACAGACTGATTTGCATATAGCCAGGTTCTGAGCTGGGATGGGGCAGTGAGATAAATAACGGTGATGGATCAAGCCCTGATCTTTGGACTGGGTAAGAGTGGTCTGCTTAATTCAGACACTCTGTTCATCACCACCCCCTTTTCTGAATCGTTTTTGGCCACTATAGGTGTGGCAGGGTATACTCAGACATGAGTCCCTTTCTCACGGCTCCATCAGGATTCAAGCAAGCCGGGCCGAAGACGGCTGAAATGCCAGAAACCGGTCCCCGGTAGCTTGTCTCCTTTCTGGTGAAGAATTGGCTTGGTAGTTTAGTCTGCCCTGTTCCCATGATGCACTGGGCCAGGGACAGACTGATTTGCATATAGCCAGGTTCTGAGCTGGGATGGGGCAGTGAGATAAATAACGGTGATGGATCAAGCCCTGATCTTTGGACTGGGTAAGAGTGGTCTGCTTAATTCAGACACTCTGTTCATCACCACCCCCTTTTCTGAATCGTTTTTGGCCACTATAGGTGTGGCAGGGTATACTCAGACATGAGTCCCTTTCTCACGGCTCCATCAGGATTCAAGCAAGCCGGGCCGAAGACGGCTGAAATGCCAGAAACCGGTCCCCGGTAGCTTGTCTCCTTTCTGGTGAAGAATTGGCTTGGTAGTTTAGTCTGCCCTGTTCCCATGATGCACTGGGCCAGGGACAGACTGATTTGCATATAGCCAGGTTCTGAGCTGGGATGGGGCAGTGAGATAAATAACGGTGATGGATCAAGCCCTGATCTTTGGACTGGGTAAGAGTGGTCTGCTTAATTCAGACACTCTGTTCATCACCACCCCCTTTTCTGAATCGTTTTTGGCCACTATAGGTGTGGCAGGGTATACTCAGACATGAGTCCCTTTCTCACGGCTCCATCAGGATTCAAGCAAGCCGGGCCGAAGACGGCTGAAATGCCAGAAACCGGTCCCCGGTAGCTTGTCTCCTTTCTGGTGAAGAATTGGCTTGGTAGTTTAGTCTGCCCTGTTCCCATGATGCACTGGGCCAGGGACAGACTGATTTGCATATAGCCAGGTTCTGAGCTGGGATGGGGCAGTGAGATAAATAACGGTGATGGATCAAGCCCTGATCTTTGGACTGGGTAAGAGTGGTCTGCTTAATTCAGACACTCTGTTCATCACCACCCCCTTTTCTGAATCGTTTTTGGCCACTATAGGTGTGGCAGGGTATACTCAGACATGAGTCCCTTTCTCACGGCTCCATCAGGATTCAAGCAAGCCGGGCCGAAGACGGCTGAAATGCCAGAAACCGGTCCCCGGTAGCTTGTCTCCTTTCTGGTGAAGAATTGGCTTGGTAGTTTAGTCTGCCCTGTTCCCATGATGCACTGGGCCAGGGACAGACTGATTTGCATATAGCCAGGTTCTGAGCTGGGATGGGGCAGTGAGATAAATAACGGTGATGGATCAAGCCCTGATCTTTGGACTGGGTAAGAGTGGTCTGCTTAATTCAGACACTCTGTTCATCACCACCCCCTTTTCTGAATCGTTTTTGGCCACTATAGGTGTGGCAGGGTATACTCAGACATGAGTCCCTTTCTCACGGCTCCATCAGGATTCAAGCAAGCCGGGCCGAAGACGGCTGAAATGCCAGAAACCGGTCCCCGGTAGCTTGTCTCCTTTCTGGTGAAGAATTGGCTTGGTAGTTTAGTCTGCCCTGTTCCCATGATGCACTGGGCCAGGGACAGACTGATTTGCATATAGCCAGGTTCTGAGCTGGGATGGGGCAGTGAGATAAATAACGGTGATGGATCAAGCCCTGATCTTTGGACTGGGTAAGAGTGGTCTGCTTAATTCAGACACTCTGTTCATCACCACCCCCTTTTCTGAATCGTGTCAGTCATGTGGGCGTATGAAAGTGATGGGCACTTGAGTGGCACTGTCTGTTGATTTGAATGTTGTAATGTGCTGGGTTCGTAGTTGGTAGTGTGAATGGTCTTGTGTGTGTCATGTATGAAAGGTGTGTGAATGGCCTGTAAAGAGTTTGGTGCCTTGCCGTGGCTTTACAGCTCACAAGCAGTGAGTCATTGGTTCATGTTTTTAACCTTTTAATTATTAACAGTGCATTTCCTTTTTGTGAAATCTCTTGTTAATAAAATGTTACACTCTGAACCTTCACTCACCCTCGTGCCAAATCCAACCAGTATCTGTGTGCACTTAAGAAATAGCTAGTTGTGAAGTAATATTTGTCTTTCTGTCTTTCTCTGCCAGGGTGTACATTGTCTCTACATTGTCTGTTGATGTGAGTGTTGTAATGTGCTGGGCTTGTCGCTGGTAGTGTGAATGGTCTTGTGTGTGTCATGTATGAAAGGTGTGTGAATGGCCTGTAAAGAGTTTGGTGCCTTGCCATGGTTTTACAGCTCACAAACAGGGAGTCATTGGTCCATGTTTTTAACGTTTTAAATATTAACAGTGCATTTGTTTTTGTGAAATCGCTTGTTTATAAAATACTAGCGGTCCGTCCCGACGTTGTCCGGGTATGACAGAAATGTATGCAATTAGAATGCGCCCCAGCGATATGTGCCTCTTGCCGTCCTGTCTGCAATCAGAATGCGCCCCAGCAATATGTGCAGGCGCCGACGCATGTGTACCTGCTCTGAAGTTCTGGCCTCACAGTCTGCGCCAGCAATATGTGCCTCTTGCCGTCCTGCAGTGCACATCGTGCCCGGGTTCTGCATCCACAACACGGCGTGATGCACTGAGACACCACACGTCGTGTCTACGTCACCCGACGGCGTTCTCAGCCGCCGCGATAGAACGCTGTTCACACGCTCCAAACGTCACCAGACGGCGTACTCAGCTGCCGCGATAGAATGCTATTCACACGCTCCAAACGAATGCACACACCCACCTCAGAGCCGGTGCTACTTCCAACGGACTACTTTGTCACACAACATGCTTTGTCCCCTCCAACGTATATGTTGTGCCGGTGTGTAGCCTATGTCCATCTGCTTTGCCTCACCTTTCCAACGCTTCTTGCGGTGCTCCGGTTGGCGCTGTGGTTCCGGAGCTTACCCGCCTCAAAGGTTTGGTCTCTCTCTTTATTATATTAGTATGGATAAATTTTGAAGGTTTAACTCACCCTCGTTCCAAATCCAACCAATATGTGTGTGTACTTGAGGAACAAAGGCAGTAATATTTGTATTGTCTGTCTTTCACGACCAAGGTGTAGTTTGTCTTTAGGGAGAATCCATCAACTCTAGATATTTCTGTAAACTGAAAACACTGGGGAGTACTGGGTGGTGTGTCTCTCGTGGATCCCAACAACATTTCTTACCCACAATTCTTTGCAAACCTCAAAATGTGACAATAGTCATACATTTTCCTTGCATTACTGTGCCATAATCTTCTGGTTTCAGAAAAACCATAATTGTCCTACTACCAAGTGTTCCCCCAGGTCTCACAATAAAAATGGTACCTCACTTGTGTGGGTAGGCCTAGTGCCCGAGACAGGAAACGGGCCAAAATGTATTGTGATTTTTTTTAGCTACATGTGAGGTTTGCAGGGGATATTCTGGGTAGGAAAACATAGGGAGATTCACGCACGTCACACATCCCTTGTACCCCCCCCCGGGTTTCTAGTTTTCAGAAATGTGTGGGTTTGGTAGATTTCCCTTTATGGTCGCCAAGCCCGGGGAGAAAAACCCAGGTGATCCCCTTGCAAAACCAGTTTGTTTTGTGAATGGTAAATTTGATATTGCCATAATACCTTTTAGGCCGTTTCTTGTCACAGGCACTAGGCCTACCCACACAAGTGCAGAACCAGCTTTATCATGAAACCTGGGAGAATGCTTGGTGGTAGGAAATTTGTCTACCCGGTGATCCCACAACTTAGCCACAGAGAAACGTGAGAAGAATTAGATTTTTTCAGCTAAATTTGAGGTTTGCAGGGTATTCTGGGTAAGAAAACGTTCGGGGATCCACGCAAGCCATACCTCCCTGAACTCCCCCGGTGATTAGTTTTCATAAATGTCTGGGTTTGGTAGGTTTTCCTAGATGGCCGTCGAACCTGGGGCCAAAAACTCAATAGACCTCCCTTGCAAAACCAGGTTGTTTTGGGATCGGTAATTTTGATGTATCCGCAATACATTTGGGGCCCTTCCCTGCAGTGGGCACTTGGCCCACCCACACAAGTGAGGTACCATTCTTATTGGGAACATTTGGGGAACACTAGGCGGATGGACGTTTGTGGATCCACACATATTCCAGAACTTTCCATTGCAGAAATGTGAGAAAAATCAGTTTTTCTTACAAAGTTGGAGGTTTGCAAGGGGTTCTGGGTAACAGAACCTGGTGACAGCCACACAAGTCACCACATTCTGGATTTTCCTGGTAGTCTAGATTTTCAAAATGTATTGGATTGCTAGGCTTTCCTAGGTGCCGGCTGAGCTAGGGTCCAAAATCCACTGCTAGGCACATGGCACAAAAATGGTCAGTTTTCACTGGGGCAATGTGATGTGTCCACGTTGCGTTTTGGTCCATTTCTTATCACGTGCACAAGGCCTACCCACACAAGTGAGATATAATTTTAATCAGGAGACTTTGGCAAATGCTGGGCGGGTGGAAGTTTGTGGATCCACACAGATCCCTGAACTTTCCATCACAGAAATGTGAGGAAAATGTTTTTCTTACAAAGTTTGAGGTTTGCAAGGGGTTCTGGGTAACAGAACCCAGTGACAGCTACACAAGTCACCACATCCTAAATGTTCATGTAGTCTAGTTTAAAAAAATGTAAAGGTTTGCTATGTTTCCATAGGTGCTGGATGAGCTAGGGTTCAAAATCCACAGCTAGGCACATTGCAAAAAAAAGGATCAGTTTTCAGTGGAAAAATATGATGTGTCCACGTTGCGTTTTGGGCTGGTTCCTGTTGCGGGCACTAGGCCTACCCACACAAGTGAGATAACACTTCTATCATGAGGATTTGGGGGAATGCTTGGTGGGTGGAAGTTTGTGGATCCACACAGATTCCAGAACTTTCCATCACAAATATGTGAAGAAAATGTGTTTTTTTTAATGTACAAAGTTTGAGGTTTGCAAGGGATTCTGAGTAACAGATGTCACCCCATCTTGGATTCCACTTGTCTAGGTTTCAAAAATGTATAGGTTTGTTAGGTTTCCCTTGGTGCTGGATGTGCTAGGGTTCAAAATCTACAGCTAGGCACATTGCAGGAAAAGGGTCAGTTTTAATTGAAAACATGTGATGTGTCCATGTTGCCTTTTGGGCCATTTCCTGTCGCAGGCACTAGGCCTAACCACACAAGTGAGGTATCATTTGTATTGGGAGACTTGGGGAAATGCTGGGTGGGTAGAAGTTTGTGGCTCCTTTCAGATTACAGAACTGTACATCACCGAAATGTGATGAAAATTTGTTTTTTTCTCAAACTTTGAGGTTTGAAAGGGATTCTGGGTAACAGTACCTGGTGGAAGCCAAACGAGTCACCCCATCCAGGAGTTTCCTGGTAGTCTAGATTTCAAAAATATATATGAAATTGCTAGGCTCGCCTAGATGTCGGCTGGGCTAGGGTTCAAAATCCACAGGCAGGCACATTGAAAAAAAAGGGACGTTTTTCACTGGAAAAATATGATGTGTCCACGCTGTGTTTTGGGCCGTGTCCTCCTGCGGTAACTAGGCCTATCCACACAAGTAAGATACCATTTCTATTGTGAAATGTTAAGGAATGCTAGGTGGGTGGATGTTTGTGGATCCATGCAGATTCCAGAACATTTCATCACAGAAATACGTTGAAAATGATTTAGTGATGAGTGATGCACTGACCATGTCATGAGTGATGTAATATGTGACGTCATCAGCAGTGCATTGCACGCGTAAGTTATAGTGAGTCCAACTAACTATAACATGGGAATTTCAATGGTTTTATGTCAGTAAAATTTCCAGGTAACTATAACTGGTATGAAACCTATGGTTTTTTTCAGTGAATTTAATATGTTTTTTAAGTGCTAATTCCTAACTATAACTGGTGTGAAACCTATGGTTTTTTCAGTGAATTTCAAAGGTTTTTAAATGCTAATTCCTAACTATAACTGGTGTGAAACCTATGGTTTTTACAGTGAATTTAATAGATTTTTTAAATGCTAATTCCTAACTATAAGTCTCACTTTATAAGTACATTGGTCTACATTGGGCTACATTGGGCTACATTTGGGCTACATTTGGGCTCTAACATATATATAGCCCAATGTGGCCCAATATATATATTTTTAAAGTTAATTTTCTTAAAAACCACTTGAGCATATATCTTGAGACATAGCAAAGGCACATCGGGCTACCAGTCCCTTCAATGTTGCAAATTTTTTTGTTGTATATTTTTATTTTTTTGCATCGGAGCGCTCCCGGTGCGCGCCCTGGGGAGCGTCCCGTAAGCGCCATTTTCACGAACGAAAACATAATCTTGACGTATCGCGTAGCCGCGTCCGCGTGATACGCACGGCGTAAGCGCACCCGGAAGCACTCAAGCAAATACGATCGCGCAACGTAATCTTCCGACGCGCTTACGTGACGCGACCCGGGGCGCGCCCCGGGACGCGCCCCGGGGCGCGTAGCGTAAGCGCGTCGGGTCATTTGACCTGAAAATAACACTTTTCATTGGTTCATAACAGTTTTGGTTTCATAATGATGAAACCCCTGGTCATGTGACCTAAAATTAACACTTTTCATTGGTTCAGGATATTTTTTTTTTCCAAATGATGAAAGCCCACACCTTTTTTCCTTATTCTACCTTTTTGCTTTGAGAGAGGAAGACCTGTACTTATATCTGTCGAAAATGGCTACATTAGCTGCAGCTGCTGGATCTTCTGGACCACCACCACCACCACCACCACAAGGACCTCCACAACTTCACAGTAGTGGAGATCAAGAACAGGAGGAGGATGAGGACAAAGAGGAGAGTAGATTCGTCCGAGAGGACAACATAACCTACAAGCCAAAAGAGCACATCATATGGCAATTTTTTTCGTTCCCGAGTGACAAAAAAAAAGTAAATGCACCTAAAGCAACCTGCCTAATCTGTCATCAGGAGCTGTCAAGGGGGAATCCCAACAAGAAATACTCCTTCGGCAACCACACAATGATTAGGCATATGCTTAGAAAGCATCCCAATAACTATTCTAGGGCAGAGGTCAGGGAACTGGCCAAAAACCCTGTCCAATCTTCTGCCAGCACCTCCCAAATTACTGTTTCCACCCCATCAGGACCGGAAGTTAGGGAGACATGCTCCATCATACAAACCAACTTTTCAAATTTTAAAATGGTTTGTAAATTTTGTGGTCAAACAATTTGCTATGGTGTGCAATGCATCACACTTATTAATCGTGCTTGGGAAAACCACAAGTGCCAAAGGAAATATTAATTTGTTGCACTTTTTTTTTCTCCTGTTGAGTCCTTTTGAAATGCCTGTTTTTTGTTTCTCCCCTTAAAAAATACAAAAAAACAAAAAATGTTCAGAAAAAACAAAAAAAGAAAAAAATGTTTAAAAACCCCCCAAAAAATATAAAACAACAAAAAGAATAAAAAAACAGTTCTTTTCAGAACGACCTCCTATTTATATAAAAGACTTAAATTTTAAAACTCTGCCATTCTCTTTTCTCCCTGGTGCGCTCCCCGGTGCGCGTACCGGGCGCTCCGCCCGCGCAAATCGAAAAAAAAATAATATTTTTTTTGCCCCGCGGGGCCCTTTTATAGCCCCCACATGAAACCTAGGGGGCCAGGGGGGTCTACTCTGCCCCCTAATGGACTTTTCCCCCTTTGTTTTGGCCACCTCTTGTGTCTCGATCATACCGAGACACAAGATGGCGGCCGCTCCAGACCGTTTGGAATGTTTACAGACACCCGAAAGCCAATCAGCTTTCCATGTGAAAGTCGCGTAGCGCGCCCGGAGAGCTCCCCGGAGCGCGTACCGGGGCGCGCTTACAGATATATATATTTTTTTTAACCTAAATTACTCAAAATCCACTGGAGCACATATCTTGAGACATAGCAAAGGCACATCGGGCTACCAGTCCCTACAATTTTGCCAAGATTGGTGGAAATCCATTCAGCCGTTCGGGCTAAAAGTGAGGTCGACCGCCCTATGGAAATTAACATGGGGAAAATGCGTTTTGGGACCCCCCTTTTATCTCGGCACCCGCTTGACGCATACCCCCCAAACTTTCAGGGAAGGACCGGAGCTCGAAGAGGCCATTTTGAGGAAATTTTCATGCAGATTCGTCAACCGGCGCCAAAGTTATTCCAAATAGAATTTTGAGATTTAACATTGAAAAAAATCCTAACTATAACTACCTAAACGCGTTTCAGACAAAGTCCTTCCTCAGTGTCACTGAGGAAGGACTTTGTCTGAAACGCGTTTGTCATCTTATCTTTGGCGTAGGCGTTAATAAATCCTGTCGCCTTACCCGGAGTGCTTGAGTCTTCTTTTTGACTTTTGAGAGGACTGCTGAGCTTGAATTTCTTACGCGTCTACCAGCGCGATATAGCACCCGCCATTGAGTGCCCCGAGACCCCTGGTAGCACGGAGCTGTTATATATATATATATATATATATATATATATATATATATATATATATATTCACTGAAAAAACCATAGGTTATAGACCATATATAGTTAGGGATTAGCATTTACAAAACCTTAATTTACTCGCACAAAACCATTGAAATTCGCATATATAGTTAGTTGCACTAACTATATATCGCGCAACCGCAATCCACTGCTGATGATGTCACATATTACATCATTCATGACATGGTCAGTGACATCACTGATGACATCACTGATGACATCACTGATAACAACATCCAGTGGCTATATGTTTCTGTAAAGTAAAAATAAGTCTAACATATTGAAGAACGAGTGGATGTATAAGTGTCTGGATGAAGGATTTAGTAGGTGCATGACTGACTGTATGAGAGAGTGATTAAATGTGTCTCACTGAGTGCATGGGTTAGTGACTAAACTGTCTTAATTTGTGCATCATTATGTCTGTTGTTCTGTAAACTGCTGCATGTGTTGATCAGTAGCTATATGATTAACTATATGGGTTATTGATTGGTTGCCCAGGTATTTGTATGGGAGAGTGAGTGTGTGTGTGTGGGTGGCTGGGAGGTGTGTGACTCTGTGCATAGATGTGTGAGCAGTTGATTCACTAGATGTATGGGTTCAAAAGGGCATGTGGAACAGCTGTATGGGTGGTTGATTGTGTGCATAAGTGTATTGGTGAGTGAATGGATATCTCAGTGCTACATGTGAAAGTAAGTACATATGTAAAACACAGTACATGTGAGATTGACATATATAAATAACTGTGCATAAGAGCCAATGAATGTGTGAGTGGCTGTATGGATCATTGTAAACTTGTATCAGTGATTGTATAAGAGAGTAAATATGTGTTACAATATGTTTGAATAAGTAAGGTGTGTATAACTGTATAGTTGAGGAAATGGAGGTGTGATTGATTCTTTGCATGACTGACTAGGTGTATGAGTAACTCCATGGATGAGTGACAGTCTGTGAGTGTCTGTTTACACTGAGTGTATCTAAGGTTATATTAGAGTCTGAAGAGGTTCATCGTATTATCACATGAATTATGTCATCAGTGATGTTGTCAGTGATGTCATTTGAGTTGTCGTCAGTGATGTCATCAGTGATGTCACTGACCATGTCACGAATTATGTAATATGTGACATCATCAGCAGTGGATTGCGGTTGCGCGATATATAAACTATATATGCGAATTTCAATGGTTTTGTGCAAGTAAATTAAGGTTTTGTAAATGCTAATCCCTAACTATATATGGTCTATAACCTATGGTTTTTTCAGTGAATTTTCAAGGTTTTGTAAATGCTAATTCCTAACTATATATGGTCTATAACCTATGGTTTTTTCAGTGAATTTCAATGGTTTTTTAATAGCAAATATGAAAAGCTTTAAAATGAAAAGTACGTGATAGATAAAAACATTTTCGTGTTTATGCACGCTGATGTGCTTTGAACGCTACCCCCCCCCCCTCTTTTCTTTTAGGAGTATTCTCTCTTTGCAGATAGTGAAGGGTAGGTAACGCAGGCCTTTGCCCCCGTTGTAATCCATCGTGCCTGCTTCTCTCTCCATTTCATTGATTGTTATCCAAGCATTTACTGTTTTAGAATTGGTTCTCTTTGGTTCAATCTCTATTTACAAACAAGCACAGAGTCGCAATACTCTGTTTAGTCTTTGCAGATAGTGAAAAATTGTTTAAAAAAACAAAAGGAATCAAGCAAAATCAGTAGGCCACTAATGGGATCTCTATTTGACCTCGCTAAAATAGAAACATTAGGAACAACCCCTCATGAGAAATACGAAACTAGTGACATGAACTGAGCTCGACACCATGATGGCTGCAAGACAGCTCGGCTCCGCCACCCACCCCGCCCAAAATAACGACAAACCCTATGCAAATATTATAAATATATACAACACACCAGCAAAGTAACAGGGTAAAACGTTTTATTAAATAACTATTTACATGGCAGCCTGCTGCAACATCCATCACTATTCCTGTCGAGGTAGCATAGCTGGCGGCCTAGGGGTGGAGAACCGTTATGCAAATTGCCCGGGGACGACACCATGCGCCAAGACTCGTCCCCAGTACATCCAGAGCTGATGTCCGACAAGTTGTGTGTGAGGATGCCTTGCTGATGCCACCACCCCCACCACCACCTTTTTGTTGCCTGATCCGGCTAGCTCAATCGATCGAGCATGAGACTCATGCACTCGGATCTCCTTGGCCTCAGTCAAGCATCAATAGTAACATTTTCATACGTGAGTGTAGGTTCATGGTTTTCCATCCACAGACTAAAAGCCTGGAGTGGGAGTGAAAGAACCATAACTAGGTAACAAGGAAGGCAGACGCTGTGGGAAGGACTCTGGATATGGTATGTTCCTTGGTCCCTGAGTTACTTCGATGTCACTGCCTTGCACAAATGGCATAAGTCCTGGATGTTGGGTGCCATAGTTGAGGGTTCCGAGCAGCGCTTGTAACACTGTCTGCAGTTTATTTGCACCTGCTGCAGCTTCACTATTCTCAAAGTAAGTGGGGGCTGTTTGTGGACCTGACTGCATTGGAAATGAATGTGATGCGGTGCCTCCCTGAACCACTTGCCGGAGGCCCCCGAGCGGCGGTGTGATGCCGCCGACCCCCTCCCCAAGTCTTGTTGCCCTGGTGTGGCCTGAGATCGCCCCCGACATAGGCGGCCGGCTCCCGGGGTCAAGCGGAACTTTTTGCCTTTTGGTGACTTTTCCATTCTGAACATTGTCCCACAATCCGTTTGACCTGAAGACATGTCCTGCGGTGCCCTAGTCCGACCATCACATATTCTTGCGCCAGGAGACGGGAGATGGCGTGGGATGCACTAGAAGGGAGAGGCGGCGCGAACGAGCCTCCCCCACCTCCCCAGGTGGAGGTTTCTCAGGTACACCCCAGCGCTTCACGCAACCAGCTGAGTTGCGCCCGCTCTTGCGGCTACAGCGTCTCGCCCACCATCCACTTGAATTGCGCCCACTCTTGCGGTGCAGCGATAGGCGGCTGCAACAGGACTCTAAAAATGGCAGCCAGCTCTTCGGATTTAGGCCTAGTCCACTAAAATGGCCCAGGGACACCTTGGAACTCGGACGCTTGACTGCTAGAGCATGGACCCCATTCCCAAAAGCGTCCCCTCAGCCTTGAAGATTTTACAAAAGTCACCGGGGCACCCGACTCCAGCAGACTTCCGGTGGCGAGCGACTGCCATGATTGCTCGCGGAATGGCCACGACGTAGCCACGGGGTGCTCTCATGCTGACGCCAGCTTCAATCTGAAACATCCAGAAACACTGTAGACTACCAATTCGATCAGTTCCGGTGGAGCCCCAACGTGACCCGGTAGAGAAGAACTTGCCCTCCCCTCTTTGACTGATTGTTCTTGTTGCCTGTCCCTTCTCTTGTCATTTAACAGAACTTTTTGGACTGCTGAAAGGGGTTGTGTTCCGACCGCTGGTTGGTGGAGACATTTTGACTATATTCTGGACCTGCGTTGTCGCGTAATGCGTCATATGACGCGCCGCGTTAGCACCCCCGGAAGTGCTCCGGTGCGCAAGGCGCAGCTTCCCGGAAACGATCCAGAGCGCGGCGCGCAGCGCGTAACGTAAGCATAACAGGTCATGTGACTTGTTAATAAAACTTTTCATTGGTTCATTTTACTTTTGTTATTCTAATGATGAAAGGCTTGGTCATATGACCTAAAAATAACACTTTTCATTGGATCAATACATTTTTGGTTTCATAATGATGAAGCCCCTGGTCATGTGACCTGAAAATAACACTTTTCATTGGATCAATACATTTTTTTTTCAAAAGGATGAAAGACCCCACCTTTTTTCCTTATTCTGACTTTGTCCTTTGACTTAGGAAGACCTGTTTGTACCTCTCTGTACCTTTTTGATCTTTATAATGGCTTCAGTAGCAGCAGCAGCTGGTGCATCTGCACCACTACCACCACCACAACCACCAAGAGGACCACCACAAGATATCATTGGTGGTCTACAAGAGGAGGAAGAGGAGGAGGAGGAGGAAGAAGGGAGAAGATGGCTTGATGAACAAAATACCCCATACCAGCCAAGACCACACATTATATGGGAGTTTTTTTCCATCCCACAGGGGAAGAAAAAAGTAAATTCAGCCAAGGTGACTTGCAAAATCTGTGGCGTGGAACTTTCCAGGGGAAACCCGCACAAGAAATATTCATTTGGAAACAACACGATGATACGCCACATGCAGCGCAACTGAAACGGTAAAGGGGTGCCCCATTGCAGCAGAGGAGCCTCCACCTGGGGAGGCCAGTTCACGCCGCCCCCCCCCCCCCCCTGGGGCGCCCCACGCCGTTTTTCGGTGCAGCATTGTAGGATGCCAAGACCAGTGCGGCAAGTAAAGGACATCACCTGGGTGCCGCCAGATCTCGGCGCGTTGTGCTGCCTTCGGACTATTCGCACAACAGACCGCTACTGACGAGACACAGTGCAGCAAAAGAGGGCGGAAAACCGCTGAATGGCAAGTGAAACGCTAAAGGGGCGCCCCACTACAGCAGACGAGCCTCCACCTGGGGAGGCCCGTTCACGCCGCCTCCCCCCCTCCCCCGGGGCGCCCCACGCCGTTTTTCGGAGCAGCATTGTAGGATGCCAAAACCAGTGCGGCAAGTAAAGCACATCACCTGGGTGCCGTCCAGATCTTGGAGCGTTGTGCTGCCTTCGGACTATTCGCACAACAGACTGCTACTGACCATTGCTGCTGTGTTTAAATTTTTTTTTAACGTGTTTACTGTTTTTGGTGCTTTGTATATATTTATAAGTTATTAAAGTGTTATAATCCTACTACTTTGTTGGAGTGCTATATATTTTTAATGTGACACATAATTGTGAAGACTTTGATGTACAAAAAGGCATCCCTGGAATCTTCCGCTTCAGGCTCGGTCCCACACACCCTCACAGTGAGAATCCCCTCCCCAATCACAATACAGGATCGTTATCAGATAGTAGGAACGCATGTGGTGTGACGGATCTCATGAGGTGGGGGCCTTGATCTACTGTAACTCCTTTGAAGAGGGGAGATTCTTTACAGTTGAGGCCATAAACTACATCCGCAGGGCTAGGTGATAGCCTGGGACCGGCCTGGACAATCAGACACAAAGGAAGAGGAGTGTCAGAGGGTGCGGTAGTGAATAGGGTGAAAGGGAGGTGTCGGGCGGGCACAGGGTGTGATTCTCAGGGAAGAGCAGCGCAGATGGGGGGAGGTTTATAGCCCATGCATAAGACAGAGAGCGGGGTGACCAGTGCGTGGGGGAGATGCTTGCGAGGGTGGGGAGCCATGCTGAGGATCGGCGGTGTGCAGAGAGTGGGTCTGGTCAAGGCATCTAAAATGGCTACCGTGCACGACAAAAGTGTGGCATTGGAAAAAAAGCAAGATGGCGCAGACAATGTTTATCAATACGAATTAATTTATAACAATTATTTTTAACAATATATTTCCTCGCAGTGTCAAAATGGCGGTCAACACTTCCTGATTTCCTTCGAATCGAACGTTAACAGACGTCACGATTGGCGGCGTGCAGAGAGTGGGTCTGGTCAAGGCATCTAAAATGGCTGCCGTGCACGACAAAAGTGTGCCATTGGAAAAAAAGCAAGATGGTGCAGCCGCTGGAAGACATGTATCAACATATATGAGCATCCTCAGCCACCCTCAGAAAACATAGGGGGTCAGGATACGTCTCCCGTACCCCCTTATACCCATTTCTCACATTGTTTTTCCTCCATCTTGTAATTTAATTAAACCGAAACACAAAATGGCGAATTCCCGTTTCGCTACCGGTTCGCGAACTGGAAAGCGCTTCTACCGCGAAAAATCAAATTTTTTTTATTTGCCCCACGGGACCCTTTAATAACCCCAACATCATTCCTAGGGGGTCAAGAGGAGTCTACCTTGCCTCCTTTCATTAAATTCCTCCTTCGTTTTTCTCCTCCTCTTGTCTCTCGATCCTACCGAGAGACAAGATGGCGGCCGCTCCGGACTGTTTAGAATGTTGACAGACACCGGAGAGCCAATCAGCTTCGCTTCGCAAAGCTCTGTTACGCGAAAAGTTCGCGAACCAGAGCGCTACCCGGGACGCTGTCACAGATATATCTGTTTTTTAAAACGTTAATTTCTCAAAATCCACTGGAGCACATATATTGTGACCCAGCAAAGGCACATCGGGCTAACAGTCCCTACAATTTTGCCAAGTTTCGTGCAAATCCATTCAGCCGTTCGAGCTAAAAGTGAGGTCAAACGCCCTATGGAAAACTCAATGTTAAAAACGCGTTTTGGGACCCCCCTTTTTTCTCGGCCCCCCTTGACGAAACCCCCCCCAAATTTTCAGGGGCTGCTCAGAAACAAAATGTGACATTTACCTGAAAATTTCAGCCGATTCCGTCCACAAACGCCAAAGTTATTAGACATAGAATTTTCAAAAGTCCCATAGAGAAAAAATCCTAACTATATATACCTACTGGCAACCGCCAGTAGGTAATATATATATATATATATATATATATATATATATATATATATATATATATATATATATATATATATATATATATCCAAACGACTTTCTGTCTCTCCAAACGGCACCACAGAAATAACGGACCACCAGGCGGCATAGAGTGTTTGGGTAGGTTCATTATCCCTTCTTTTCACTCGGCATGACGTGTTTCGGGTAACACGTACCCTTGTTCACATATATATATTTCTCCAAATGCACTTTTAACAAAAAGCCTGGCGCACACTACTCCAAAATTTCAAATTTGCTTTATTCCGCTCCCTCAGCAGACAAACGCGTTTCGGCCATGCATGCTGACCTTCGTCAATGTCAAGGCAAACAATGTTTTTTACAAATTTATACACATCATCTCCTCTACTCGGTTAATCGATTGTGACAGAAAGAGAACTAGGTTGTTGGTTTTCTTCCTTAGTCCAATAGGTGTTTCCAGCAGCCATCTTAAACTAGTCTGGATAACCATTCACCATATACTGCTTCATGTTTAAATACATCTCGGTTTTCATTGAAAGGTTTCCCTAATTCCTATGGTACAATTTTGCCCTGAATAGGCAGCTGTCTAGATTCATTACAAAAAACCTATTAAACTTTCCAATGTTGATTATTTTCATTCAACACTGTACTGTATATAGCCCTGAATCGGCAATGTCACAACATCTCAGCTTCAAATTCATTCTTTTTACAATCCAGAGGTTTTTTTTTGATGTTATTATGGCGAAAACCATACATGATTTTCTCCCAGAAATATATTAAAAACTAACTATTCATGAGGAGTAGATAACATCTATCCAATTCTGATCCCAGATACAACGGATAGTTCTCTCACTAATTCATAACAGTAATAGTAATAGTAATAGTAATAATTTTTTTTTATTTCGCATAGTTACTTAAAACGATTGCAATACAAGAATAGGTTAAGAACAGAGAATAATAAAAGTAAAATTCTAATAAAAGAGAATAAAACATTCACATTTCCTTGGTTCGAATGTGCACGCAGCAACTTCGTAGGCAGTAAAGTTTTTTTTTTTTTAAGTTCAGCTTTATAATTATAAAATATTTCCACTTTCCTGATGTCCTCATAAGCTCTTTGAGTCAGTAATGTCATTCGACAAAGTGGCATTAGATCAATACAGGGACCGTTATAGATTTATTTCAGGCATCTTTTTTTCCACCGCCTTCATACATTTTACGAAGCTACAGCTCAAGCGAGAGTCATGGGGAGAAAAGCAAGCCAGAACTGCCTTCCTTCGTGTGCGGATTCCTTGCCGATTGAAGTGTTTTTTCAACAAGTATTTCCATTCATCATGTAATTTCTCGCAAGAGCATATAAAGTGCAGCATGTCCTCTTGCCCCAAGCCACATAGCCGACAAAGGGGATCAGCTTTTATTTTGATCCAGCGCGGGAGATTTTGAATACAGGGTAGCAAGCCCAGCCTATGCTTTAAGAAGGGCATTTTGACGAATTTGGAGTATCCCTCGCCAAGGTAGCTCTGTGGTGCCTTAGTAGTGTACGAGTTTAGGGTCATCCAACCATGCGTTCTTTTGGAGAGGGCTGCCTTATCTTGGACCCATGATAGCTGTTTGATCGATTTCTTGATCAATTTTTTAAAAGTTATATGACTTACTGGGGTATCCCAAAGCTGCTCTAGTCCCATGTTCGTCCGGCTGTCCAGTAGGAACTTGGCTGCAGCGGAGGATGGATGCTGTACTAACTCACTCCACAGATATTCATTTAATGTTCCCTGTTTTGACTTCCTCACTTTGTCCCAGGCTATCATGTAGGCTCCCTGCCTTGCTAGGAGCTGTTGCTCGATGCCAAATTCTAGCCTGATTTGAGCTGGTGAGGTTTATTTGGGTAGGCTGAAGATGATTCTGTAGGCGGCTGTTATTGTATTATCAAGGATCTTGGCATCCCTTCCTCTAAGTGCCTCACTCCCATAGGTAATTGTTGGGAGAAGTTTAGCGCAGATTACTTGCGTCAGGGGCAAAAGAGAGGGGCCAGAAAGTTTGAGGTTTAGAGACTTCAGCGAAATTGCCAGAGATAGCCCTTTCCCTCATATACTCGTTCTCTGGGCGGAGAACTGCCCACCGTTATCGATCTTCACTCCTAAGTATTTATATGTTGGGGTATCTCCAATTCTTGTCTTGTTCCAGTACCATGATGTTGGTTTCCTTTTTTTCCTGCTAATTCATAACAGTATTTCATTCTTTCATAGTTCACTTCATACAGAGTTACAAAAAGACTTATTTTTGACTGTTAACGTCTAGATAAATTACTTTCTTTCTCCATTAATCTTTTTAGAAACAACAGACAACATTCCATCCTTACAGATCACATAAGTTTCCACAGATGTAGTTGACCTTTGTCTTATCAGTGTGTCATCATTCTCCCCCTCCCCTATATGTGTTGGTGTTTAGCCCACATGTACCCACAGTTCTTCCTCACAGTTTAGGCCACTCGGTATCTGGGTGCAGAGTTCTATTATATACCTAGATTGAGAGCCCTTATCCGACCACCCCCTCTTTTCAGTGGTGGACTCGATCCAGACAGAAGACTCTAAGTAGATTACTATTACTTTTATGCATTTCCGCAAAATGCCTTGCCACATGTTAGCTACTGTCTTTCTTAGTTATAGCAAGCATGTGCTCCAAGATCCTTTTCTTTGTCTGGTGTATTGTGCTCCCAACATACCGTAGGTTACACGGACAAACCAGACAATAGACTGTATAGTCCGAATTATAGTTTAGTAACTTTGTGACAATTTTAGCTTGTTCACTCCCTGGGATTGAGTAAGTCTTTACTGTAGCACTATTTTTACATGCTTTGCATTTTAGGCAAAGATAGGAGCCTTTAATGTCCTGTTGGTTCGCCTCCCGTTTGATAAAATGACTATGTACCAGCATATACTTAAGTGAGACATTTTTTCTATAGGTAATGATTGGTCGCTTACTTACTTTCTTACCTATAGTTACATCTGTCTGGAGTAATTTCCAGTGATTGTTTAGAATCTGACGTATATGCCCTGAGTCTAGACTAGACTAGACTAATCTAGTTATGCCTTTGATTTCTTCCTTTGGAGGTTTATTTAAAAGATCTTCCCTCCTACGTTGTTCTGCCCTCATCACTGCTGTTTTTAAATTCCGCTGTGGGTACCTCCTTTGTTTAAAGCGGGTCAATGCTTCTGTTGTGGCTTGTTGGTAGTCTTTATCAGTGGTACTATTCCTCTTTAGACGAAGACATTCCCCACATGGAATGCTGTTCACTAAACAGCGAGGATGTTGACTAGAAAAATGCAATGCAAGCATTGCCTGCTGTCGGTTTACGGAACAGTTTCGTCTTTAAAGTTCCACCATCTGCATATACTAATAAATCCAGATATGGTACTTCTCGGTCACTGATAGTGCTGGTGAAGTGGAGATTCACATAATTACTGTTTACATTGTCGATATATTCCTCTAGCTCTTGTCTATTCCCTGTCCAGGTGAAGAATATATCATCAATGAAGCGGGCCCAGATACCTATTTTCTGGGAGCACGCCTCATTGGTACCCGCCCAGGCCATGTGCTTCTCCCACCAGCCCACAAATAAATTTGCATAGCTGGGGGCGAAGCACATGCCCATCGCGGTACCTTGCCTCTGGATGTACAGTTGTTCACCAAAGGAAAAAATGTTGTTATTCAAACAGAACAAACTAAATTGTAAGATCATCTGATTATGCTCTGTGTATCTAAGTGGTCTTATTTTTAAGAAGGATTTGACAGCCGCCTCACACTGACCATGATTTATGCTTGTATACAAGCTGGTAATATCAAGAGTTACGAGTAGATATGTTTGTACCCAGCTTGTATTCGCTATCTGTTTGATAAAATCAGTACTATCCTTGATATAGGATACTAAATCAAAGACAAAAGGACAAAGTGATTCATTTACCACGATTGAAGTATTCTCCAACAGACTACCCATCGAGGAGACTATTGGTCTCCCAGGCAGTCTTTTGTGTTCTTGTGCAGTTTTGGTGTATGGTAAATATATATATATATATATATATATGTATATATATATATATATATATATATATATATATATATATATATATATATATATATATATATATATATATATATATATATATATATAATATATATATTATATATATATAATATTCACTGAAAAAACCATAGGTTTCACACCAGTTACAGTTAGGAATTAGCATTTAAAAAACCTATTAAATTCACTGAAAAAACCATAGGTTTCACACCAGTTATAGTTAGCTGGAAATTTTACTGACATAAAACCATTGAAATTCCCACGTTATAGTTAGTTTGACTCACTATAACTTGCGCACCTGCAATGCACTGCTGATGACGTCACATATTACATCACTCATGACATGGTCCTGTCACGGGGTGACCCCCCAAAAAAATACTCTTTTGGGAACTTACAATGATCCGGCATGTGGAGAGGAGGCACCCCCAGAATTTTGCCCGGGAAAGTGTCAGGGCTCTGGCAGAAGAGGTTCCCAGTGATGGGGCCTCTACATCCACCGGAGGAGCAACTACTTCTGGGAGGGGGCAATCGCAGGAGCTCGTGCCAAATATTCAACCTGCTTTTAACAATGCTGTCCTGAGATGCAGATACTGCAATCAACTCCTTACCTATGGGGAGCAAAGTGTCCTGCTCATGGTTCGAGCATTGGAGAACCATCACTGCCGTTCCCAGCCCTAATTTTTTTTTTTGCTCCTGTTGAGCAGTTTCTATTCCCTGTTTTTGTTTCTGTTCTTAAAAAAAAGAAGAAGAAAAAAGTTCTTTTCAGAACTACCTCCAATTCTCACCAAAAGAGCTATATTCTTAAAAAAATGAAAAAGAGTAAGTGAAATGGAGTGCATTGATAATGGAAAGGAAAATGAGTAAGAAAGAACAGAAAGGCATGAGAGGAGAAAGGAAGTGAAGTAGGGGGACTGAAAGAAGGTGAGTGTTGGGAAGGAAAGTAAGGAGAAGAAGAGTGAATATGGGGAATGTGGATATTCAAAGAAAATGTTGAAAAGGAACGGGGGTGTGGAAGGGTAAGAAAAGATGCATTGCTGGAGTTGAAGACTGAAGGCTTCATTTATGAAGCCATGCGTCACTTTAACGCCACCAGAGCGTCACTTTTTGTGACACATCAGTCCAGTAAAAAATGCACCTTATTCAGTCATATTTACAAAGTGGCGCATCTAGGTAGATGCGTCACTTTGTAAGCCCCTGCGCCACATTATTCCTACGTCAGGTGTAATGTATGCAAAAGGGACGTATTGACGCAAGAAAGGGTTGTAGAGGTGACGCAATGAAATCTATGAGATATCACTGCGTCACTTTTATGACGCTGTTGCGTCCAAATATTACGCCTGTTTCACAGCAGACGTGCAGGCCCTTTCACATGGGGCTTGGCCCCATGTGAAAGGATACATTGCTGGAGTTGCTTCATTTTTGAGACACACTCCAGCAATACATCACTTTTGCGCTTACAGATACGTCTGAAATACTGACGTATCTGTAAGAACTTCCAACATAATACGTCATAAATTTAATATGACGCATGAGTAGTAGACTGAAGGACTCATTTATGAGGCCATGCGTCACTTTAACGCCACCAGAGCGTCACTTTTTGTGACGCACCAGTGCTGTAAAAAATGCACCTTATTCAGTCATATTTACAAAGTGACGCATCTAGGTAGTTGAATCACTTTGTAAGCCCCTGCGCCACATTATTCCTACGTCAGGTGTAATGTATTTTGAAAAGGGACGTATTGACGCAAGAAAGGGTCGTAGAGGTGACACACTGAATAAACTGGGGGCCTCATTTATGAAAAGTGACGTATCGCTGCGTGAAAACAGCGTTGCGTCCCTTTTCAGTGCGCAGTCCTTACGACATTCCTGATGCGACATATTTAATGTATGACGAATCATGTCGCAAGGAGTTACAGATACGTCAGTATTTCTGATGTATCTGTAAGCGCAAAAGTGACGCATTACTGGAGTGTGTCACAAAAGTGACGCAACTTCAGTAATGCGTCCTTTCACATGGGGAAAGCCCCATGTGAAAGGGCTTGCGTCAGTCTTACGCCTGCTTTGAGGCAGGCCCAAGATTTTGACGCAACAGCGTCCTAAAAGTGATGCAGTTAAATCTCATAGATTTCACTGCATCACTATTACGAGGCTTTTTGCGGGGGAACGCCCCCTCTGCATACATTATACCTGACGCAGGTATAATGTGGCGCAGTGGTTTAAAAAGTGACGCATCTACCTAGATGCGTCACTTTTTAAATATGGCGCAGCGAGGCGCATTTTTTACACCGCTGGTACGTCACAAAAAGTGACGCACCGGCAGCGTAAAACTGTTGCAAGGCCTTCATAAATAAGACCCTGGATTTTCCCCATGCTTCGCTCCCTGGTGAGCTCCCTGGTGCGCGTACTGGGTGCTCCCCCCACGCAAATCGATTTTTTTTTTAAATGCCCCGCGGGACCCTATTTTAGCCCCCACATCAAACCTAGGGGGTTGGGGGGGGGGGGTCTACCCTGCCCCCTTATAGTCATTTCCCCCTTTTTTTTATGTCACCTCTTGTGTCTCGATCCTACCGAGACACAAGATGGCGGCCGCTCCGGACTGTTTCGAATGTTTACAGACACCCGTGAACCAATCACCTTTCCGTGCGCAAGTCGCGAAGCACGCCCGGTGCGCGTACCGGGTCGCGCCTATAGATATATATATTTTTTTGAACCTAAATTACTCAAAATCCACTGGAGCACATATCTTGAGACATAGCAAAGGCACATCCGGCTACCAGTCCCTACAATTTTGCCAAGTTTGGTGGAAATCCATTCAGCCGTTCGGGCTAAAAGTGAGGTCGACCGCCCTACGGAAATTAACATGGGGAAAACGCATTTTGGGACCCCCCTTTTATCTCGGCCCCCGCTTGACGCATCCCCCCCAAACTTTCAGGAAAGGACCGGAGCTCAACGAGGCCATTTTGAGGAAATTGTCAGGCAGATCCGTCAACTGGCGCAAAAGTTATTCCAAATAGAATTTTGAGATTTAACATTGAAAAAAATCCAAACTATAACTACCTACTGGCGACCGCCAGTAGGTAATATATAATATATATATATATATACATATATACATATATATATATATATATTATATTATATATATATTATATAAATATATATATAATATATATATATAATATATATTATATATATAATATATATATATATTATATGTATATATATATATATATATATATATATATATATATATATATATAATATATTTAAATATTTATATATATATATATATATATATATATATATATATATTTCACAAGCAAACGTCCCTTGGTTGAGGAGGAGCGGCCAGTCAGCTGGTGCAGGCGACGAGTCAAGGACAAGACTCGTGATTTATTATCTAGCAATTAAGAAAATACACCACACTATTCTCGGATGATTAAAGCAGTTTAATCCAGCTCAGAAAAACTTCCTTCACCTACGCGTTTCGAACAATAAATGTACCGTGATCAGGAACATTTATTGTTCGAAACGCGTAGGTGAAGGAAGTTTTTCTGAGCTGGATTAAACTGCTTTAATCATCTGAGAAGAGTGCGGTGTATTTTCTTAATTGCTAGATAATATATATATATATATATATATATATATATATATATATATATATATATCCGTAACTCCAATCCACCTCCTGCCGCTCCGCTTCACTCCGGGTGCCTCCTCAACGCGCGGTGGGGCGCGTAATATATTATCAACACACAGTTCCCATCTGTGAAACTGCTCCACAAATAAGGACACTCCAGCCCAGTTTCTCGATCTCCGCTTTCAAGTTTATTTCCTGCGCACACACACACAGTTAACAAGCAAACGCGTTTCGGCGTTGCCGCCTTCGTCAGTAGGTAGTTATAGTTAGGACCTATTTTCCATAGGAAATTCGCAACATATACCTTTGGCGCCGGTTGACGAAGTTCGCAAACTTTTTAAAACTGGTGGGCCTCTCCGGTCCGCTCCTATCCTGAAAGTCTTGGGGTGATTCCTGAAGCGGGGGCTGAGAAAAAGGGGGTCCCAAAACGTGTTTTCCCCCATGTAATTAAATTTTCCATAGGTACCGTTCATCGCGGCTACAGCCCGAACGGCTGAACGGAATTACACCAAATTTGGCAAAGTTGTAGTCCTTGGTTCAGACTCGTGCCTTTTGCTTATATGGTGTAAATTTGTTCAGTAGTTCCTTAGAAAATGACAATTAAAAGTACATATATATCTATGGCCTCGGTGGATGCGCGCATATTGCGCGGACTATAAGTGCACCGTCCCGATCACGCGCTTAATACTGATTGGCTGTCAAGTGGTTGTCAACATTCGAAAGCAGGAAGTGTTGGCAGCCATTTTGTGCCTCGGTAGAAGCTAGGATCTAGAAATCAGTGGAACAAGTGTTCAAAATGTATAAAGGGGGAAGGTAAGACATTTGTTTACCTTCTAGACCTGCTCAGGGTGGGACCCCTTGTTCCCCCCCAACATTATTTTGTTGTTGAAAAAACTGAGAAATGTGTGCTGGGTGCATGGATCTGCTGTAAAAAAAATAAAAACAAAGCAGGGCTTCTGTGCTTGTTTAAAAATTCGCTACCTGGGATAGTCAAATCCCGGGGTCTAAAATATAACATTTGATGGTGGTACAGACGGGCCCTATAGCCCAGGGATCGTCATTCCTCGGTGCTACAAAATAACTGGGTGAGGGGGCTGAAAGGTCCGTCTAAGCCCCGGGGTTTATCACCCTCCGGCGCTTTTTATATTTTGGGAGGGAGGCCGCGTGGTCTCCATTCTGGAGCAGATGAAAGCCTTGGGGAACAGCACCTCCCAGGATTGGCTCCTGCTGTGTCTCGGGGTTCTTACCCTCAGGACACTGCTGTTTGCTATGGCAGGGCGGGAGTCAAAGCAAACTCTTGAGGGCATATTAACAAGTGCTATATCGCCGCAATTTTTTTAGAAAAGCCAAAACTGCTGTGAGAATTATATCGCCCTATTTACTAGGTAATGCTAAAATGCATTAATGCAGGTTAGCAGCCGGTTTTCTAAGGGCTCGCCTCGTATCTCCAATGAGTTGCAATGTAGGCATTCCCAGAGGCAAGGTAGGTGTTCCTATGACAATATAACATGGAAGAGGGAGGTAGGACAACAGCGTTGTATTTACAAGGGAGCCCTGGATTTGAGGACTGATGGCAAAACTCTCGCTAATTGTGGTTTATGTCGGATCCTAACATCTGTTCTGAAGTCGACTTAAACATGTTTAACATGCGAGATGGATTGATATGTTAAGTGCACAATCTTATATTAACAAGGTTTTCACTTGCGAACATGAATTTTCGCGGCATTTCACGCGATATTGGGGGCATATTTACAAGGACAGCGTTCAAATTATCATCGCTTTAGCGTTAAAAAAGTGTCATTAAATTTGTTGTGGTTTCCTGGAAGCGTAAGCGGAGTGGGCTAGACTAACATATGCCAGTGCTGCGCGAGGCTGTGAACCATGATTCCGGAGCTAAAGGCGTGGTTCCGTCGTGAGCTATATGAGAAATCAACTGATTCGGGTATCCGTGTTGTAGTGCTGACATCACCCGGATATTAACAGCAAATGTGTCATTATATCTGTAAAGTACCACAGCATGGCCAACATGGAAGGTACGGGGTATCACTGACCGTATATTCACACATAAAAGATGGTGGACATGACGTATTTCTGCGAATATGAATGTTTGTTGTACATTCAGTGGAGTGTTGTAGCTGTAGTAATACAGGGCTATGAAAGATTTAGGATGCAGTTTTTGGCACATGAAGGGCAGCTAATATATATATGTATGTGGTCATTCAGGTACACTGTCAAACTTGGTGCTGGAAATCAGTGTTCCAGCCTCTGAGTCGCGTCCACATCCTGCTATTGAAGAAAAATGACGTAATCTATGCCTGCCTGAAAATGTACTGTAAATACGGTGCTCATATAAATTGCTGATATAGTTTTGGGTCGACTACGCGCTATATAAATATGCACACACTCCCTTTTTTCTCAGCAAACACTATTTTCTATTTAAATCTTTTTTAAAGTGTTGCCCCAAATTCTTATTAATATTAGAGGGCATGATTTACTTTCAGATGAAGTAGAATAGAAGTGCTACTCCAAACACTCCCTCACTATTTCATCTTTCTTTTTTGTACATTTCTTTGCAATTACTCTTTATGAAAACATTGTGACTGTTAAAAAGGATTATTTTATTATTTGTTAATTGACAGTCATATTTTTTTTCATGTTTACTGTTTGCAATGATAAACCTCCAGTTCTTCATGAGTGAAAATACGTCACAGTACTGCACAATATACATACTGATAAACCTATTTTCACTCTAGAAGAAAAAGAGAATTACTTGATAATTTTTTGTTATTTGTACATATTTCAAACCTTCTTTTTTCTGCGTCTTCCTAGTATTTTCAATTCGCGACAATAATTCATGTACTGTTCTTACGTCATTTCATTTCTAAAGTACAATTATACTTTTACACACTACATTTAGAAATCATAATAATATACTTGCATTAGAAAAATATATAAAGCATAAACTTATACCATTATTTTACCTCTCTTTAAAATTCTTTCTTCCTTCCGTCGACATACATCCAACTCCTCTGGAGGGGACATAATGTTTTATATATTATAATATATACATTAACTTTATGTTCCCTCTAAGGAAATGGACGATAAACTGAAGATGAATCCGACGATCGTAAACTTTATCTTGCTCATAGTTTGGTCACCCGTAATTAAATCACAGAAACAAAACTAATCATCCTACGGGTGTGGTTTATATACATTTTGGTTATTCAAGTCACTATGGAACCAATTTAGTGCTCCTCCCATTTTTTTGTCACGTTTTCCAGTTGACACATGCTCACATTTCCACTGATTAACTTGCCCACGTGTTTTTGTAAACATGAAACTTGTTAAACAGTTTTAGTTTAGTTTTATATCCTCATACGTATTCGCTTTCTTTTTCTTTTAATTCTTTCTCTATTTTATTATACGAGTATTAAAATAAATACCTTTGTATTTATTTTTTAAAAAAAGTATATATATATTGGTTACTGTGTACAGTTTCTGTCCACAATTTTAATACACTTCCCCACCCAACACCCCTATTATCCTTATTTTTTTTAAAAGGTGCAATTCGATTTTTTTAATTTATTCCAGTATTAAAATAAATACATTATTGTTGATGTGCGCGTTCCTTCCCTTATACACAGTTGATTGTCACATCTCTGAACATCTGGAGGTACCTGGTGGTCTAGTTGGCCCCCAGGGACCCACAGAATTGAGTAGGAATTGATTCTCTAACTTAAAACGTGCCACAGTGTGTGTTTGCAGACATGTCACCTCAGGCCACGTCCCCTCCCTTCACCACTGTGCCCCGTTGTGGGTTTTAAGTTGGGGAATTAATTATCTTTCAATACTGAGGGTCCCTGAGGGCCAAATAGCCCAACAGGTATCTCCAGTATGCACTGCACCGCGATACTGCAAGCTGGACGGAGCGGGGGATCCCCTGCCCATCGGATTGAGATACCTGTGCGAATAGGAATAGGAAACAGTGATACCCTGGGCCCCTGCATTAAACTAATTGGATGGCTGTGAGTGACAAGACTGAATAATTGGATCCCTGGAATAGGGCGGGCAACAAGCAGGGCCTGGCTGGAGTTGAATGGGAGTGACCCGCTGGGGCTTCTAGGGTGAAAAGTGACAACGCTGGAGATCACCGGAATGGGAAAACCTAGGGGGGGAAGGACGGAGCGCAACTCTCGGACACTGAACCCCAGAGCCAGGATGAACAGAGTGCGCAAGAGGCACCTCGAGATGCTGGACTGCAGCTGCAATTTGATAAAATACTGGCGGCAATTGCGGACTCCTGGGCGGCCCTACAGCAAGATATTGCGCAGGTCGCTACGGGCCTTGGCCTCCTCAGAGCGGACCACTCTAAGTTGGTGGATAGAGTTAGACAAGTGGAGGGAGTACTCAAGGATGCAGAACCTTTACAGGTGGCACTGCAGGCAAAAATGACGAATGCTCTGGACCGTCTAACAGCGTTGGAGAAGTGCGCGGAGGATGGCGAAAGTAGAGATCGGCGGAACAACATCCGCATAGTGGGTCTGCCCGAAATAGCGGAAGGGCAGGACATGGTAAGCTACCTAGAGAATTGGCTAAAGTCAGCAGTGGCTCCGGAAGGTCTGTCCCCATTCTACATGCTGGAGAGGGAGCACAGGGTACCGGAGAGACCACCACAACAGGGGCGGCCTCCTCGGCCAGTGGTGGCGCGCCTGCTGCACTTCCGAGCCAGAGATCTGCTCCTTCAAAAGGCACGCACTGATGAACCCTTTTATGTGGGGAATAGCAAGGTCAACCTGTTCCCGGGCTACACCTTTGAGATCCAAAGGCGCCGCTCATCTTTTCTATCAGTTAAAAGGAACTGAGAATGGAGGGTATCCAGTACTCATTGCTATTTCCAGCTAAATTAAGAATCATCCTAGATGGCAAGACCTGCTTTCATGAAACTCCGGAGGAAGCGTGGTCATGGCTAGAATTACACAGGGCCAGGAAGGACGGTAAGGATCAACGAGACTGAGGACAATCAGAAGACTTACCAATACGTAAATCGCAGCGGTTACGGCATAGGAGACGAGGCCTGCGAAAACCATCGTCTTCACAAACTGAGCTGGAGAGGCGGGAGGTGCTGGAGGCGGTATCAGCTTTATCTGAAGACAGGACGATGCACTCCCAGGACAACGCAGAATCCGAAAAGGACAAAGATAGCTCAGAAGCCGAGGTTTCAGATATGGACAGTACAAAGTTACCAACGGTCACACCAGGGACTGCAGAAGGGATGCTGGATGAATAAGGATTTGTGCTTTGAGCGGATGTCACGAAGACGCTGCGGATGATGATAAACTTGAGGAACACTGTGACAATAAATGATGAAAGGTGTTACCAGTTAAGAGAGGGGGAGGGGGTTCTCCACAGTCCCGCTTGCTGTAATGAAACACCAGAATACTAGACAGGTGCCCGTTGGTCCTGGAACAGATGGGCAGGGGTGGGGAAATATGTCGAGTTACTTTGGGTCTCAGTGCAGGAGTAAATCCAAGGAATAGGCAGTAACCCGTTGGCACCGAGCACCCCTCATTGCCCATAAGGCATGCCTTCAGTACCAGCTGGAGGACTTAGATGTATGTTGACTGTTGTAATGGTTTGGATGTGGACTAGCAATTTGGTTCTAGATCCTGTTCTTGGGAGGATGGGGACACGGGGCAGTTGGGGAAATAGTTGGGCTAGGGAGGACACCAGTGTGTTAACAAAAACGCGAACTACAAAGAGGACACTACCATACAGTGATGGGGGGTTACCTGATATACGTTGTATCACCTGGAATGTGAGGGGACTCCACACAAAGACGAGGCGCCATAAGATCCATGCATATTTAATTAGGAGGGGGGTACAAATAGCGCTGCTTCAGGAAACCCACCTCACCAAGGCAGAGGGCCTGGCTCTGCAACAGAGGTGGAGAGGACAGGTATTTAGTACTGCATATTCCGCGTTTGCACGGTGGGCATTGATCTGGATAAGAGCCCGGGTTCCTTTCCAGGTGACAAAACAGACTATTGACCCTGATGGGAGATTTGTAGCGGTGGAGGGAAGGCTACAAGGTAGGGACATAGCACTATGTAGCATATATGCACCAAATGTGGAGCAAGCACGATTTTTTGAGGGTTTGTCTGGCACACTATTTTACAGGCCCGGTGGTGTTGGGTGGAGACTTCAATTTCATTGTAGATGTATCAATGGACAGATCACACCCTCCTCTGGTGGATTCCCTGGTGCTTAGATTAGCTGGACATAGGCGGGAGTGCCAAAATAGATGGGATCTGGTGGATATATGGCGCAAACATCACCCACATGACCGGGATTACTCGTATTTCTCAGCGATGCATGACCTACATGTCCGATTGGATGCGGTACTATGCTCCACGCAATTGGCACCTGCAATAGTACACCCAAGGGTGCATTGGATGATGGCGGAGTCTGCTATTCCTACCTGGCGTTTACGCTCCAAAATATTGAGTGACCCGGTTTTCCAGAATGAAGTGGGAGAAGGGATAACACATTATTTTAATGAAAATACCAGTACGGCATCCACTACAGCAATGGATTTGGATGCTTTTAAGGTGGTAATTAGAGGGGTTTGCATAAGCAAACATAAGCAATTGAGGAAGGTGCTGTTACAGGATGTGGACGGAGCTGAAAGTAGATTCAGGACAGCTGAGCTTGCGAGGCCAGGGCATCCTGAAAGTGAAGCAGAGGTGGTTGCGGCCAAGGAAGCAGTGGCGGTAGAAATAGAAAGATTGCGCTGTTTTGATTATAAAACCTATATTACGAAAGTACACGCTGAGGGAGACAAGGCTGGGACCCTGTGGCTTGGTTGGCCAATCCAGTGTTGCCGGGATCGTGAATACTAGCGCTAGAGGACGGGGATGGTAGGGCATTGTTCACTGAACGCAAAATTCTGGACCGGTTCTCGCTGTATTATAAGGAATTATATAGTAGCTCATTGGAAGCAGATGAGTCTGACATTGATTCCTTTTTAGATGGGTTGCCCCTTCAGCAACTAGAAGACGAACAGGCGAAATGCTTGGGTCATGATATAACACTAGAGGAAGTTAGAAGTACCATCAAACATATGGCCCGTGGCAAGACAACGGGAGTGGATGGACTACCGGTGGAGTTTTACTGGCAATATGTAGACTTATTGGCACCGTGGTTACTAGAGGTCTACCAAGAGGCGAAAGAACTAGGTAGACTCCCTGGGTCAATGAGAGAGGCACTAGTAATACCATTGTTAAAACCGGGGCGAGAAGAGAAAGACCCAGCGTTCTATCGACCGTTATCAATGCTGACCACTGATTACAAAATTTTGAGCAGGATACTGGCGACTCGCTTGCTGTAGCATATGACTGACCTGATCCATGAAGACCAAGCTGGATTTGTTCCGACAAGGAACACAGCAACTAATGTGCGGAGATTGCTGAGGTTGAATGAAAAATGAAATGAAATGAATGAAAATAAATTTGTTGAGCGCGATTGCTGCCCACGGGCGTCCAAGCGCTGGGTTGAAGCAGAGAAGTGGCGGAGAAGAGGAGTTTAAGGCACAGAGGATTTGGCAAACAGTAGTGATTTCAATTTTTTCCGGAATGAGAGCAGGTCTGGGTTGGACCAGAGTGAGAGGGGGAGAGCATTCCAGAGCTTGGCGGTATTCAAAGAGAACAGCCTACCCCCGGACCTGGCTCTCTTCACTCTGGGAACAACAGCAAGGAAAGCCTCCGTGGACCGGAGGTTCCTGTTTGGGTGGTAGGGGATGACAAGGTTATTATTAATTGCTGGGCCCGTCTTCCAGAAGGCACGATGCGCAATGCACAGCGACTTAAATGCCACTCTCTGCCTCACTGGCAGCCAGTGGAGACTTTTCAAAGCAGGTCTGGCTGACTGGGTTCGCGGGATCTGCAGCAGGGTACGTGCTGTGCAGTTTTGTACAACCTGCAGTTTCCGGAGGGTCATCTCAGGTGCCCCAACGTATAGGGCATTGTTTGAGTCCAGGTGGGACTGGATGAGGCCTTGTACTGCCACCTTTTTGGCCTCCAGAGGCAGAAGCGGGAGGTTGTTGGAAGAAGTTCAGCCACTAGTGATGCAATCTATGGTGCTATCGGTGGACATAGAAAAGGCGTTTGATAGTTTGGAATGGAGGTATTTATGTAAAACCTTAGGACGCTTTGGGGTAGTAGAGGAGTTCATAGACTGGACAACGGTGCTGTACGCTTCCGCTGTGGCCAGAGTGAAGGTGGGAGCATTGATATCACCCCAGTACCAGGTGGCCCGCGGTACAAGGCAGGGATGTTCACTTTCCCCATTATTGTTTGCCCTAGCCATAGAACCGTTGCAAAAGCCAGACTGGGATTGAGCTACGGCGGCTTGGAATATAGAGTGAACTAGCAGTATATCTCGCTGTATGCAGACGATCTGCTGATGTTCTTAGAAGACGCAGGTGGAACTATAGAGGGAGCAGCAAATTTGTTAACAGAGTTTCGAGGTCTTTCAGGATTAAAGGTAAATCGGGATAAGACTTGTTTGTTCCCACTGAGGGCTGGGGAAATGGCACTAACCATGTCTAGGGACGTTCGCTGGGAACCAACCTGCTTGAAATATCTGGGAGTACACATATATCATGGACCCAGTGACATGTTAGAAGGAAATATAGGAAGATGTATGAGGGCATTAAAGGCTAATATGACTTTTTGGGCCAGTCTCCCATTGTCAGTGATGAGTCCGATAGCGTTATTAAAAATGGTGGCGCTACCTAGATTATTATACTACTTCAGAATGCTACCAATTTGGATACCATACTCGATCTTCAAAATGTAAAAGTCTTTGATAGTAGGATTTCTATGGGGCGCTGGTAGAAGGAGAGTGGCCCAGGCGACGCTAATACGACCAAAAGCGTAGGGCGGATTGGCGGTCCCAGATTTCGAGCTCTATTACCTGGCGGCCTAATTACCAGTATTGACACAAGCAGTAGCGAATGAATTTAGAGGCCCAGAGAACTTAAGAGGCAGGGGGATCCCATGGCACATGATATCTTTTATTGTTTTGCAACAAAGGCTGGACCTTAGAGACCTATCCACGGAGGAAAAGACGCTACGATTGTGCTGGAACCGCTCACAGCCTAGGGCGGGAGTACTGCATCCCTATGCGCCTGAGATCCCGTTGGGGATGATCACAGCATTACCACATGGGGGGGATTGGACACCTTTATTAGATTGGGAACAGGCGGGGATTCAGGTGCTTCAGGTGCTTTGGGATTTATACGAGGACGGAGAGTTATTACCATACCAAGCATTGCAGGAGAGATACGATCTGTCTAGAGGAGGGTATTTGGTGCATGCTGCGCTGGTCTCAGCGCTGCAGGCACACTGGAGGGGAGGGCTCACAGAACCCAAGACGACCATGGCGTCTCAATATGTGGTAGTGGCAGCCTGGACCTTTAAGGCGGTGACATGCCTGTATACTAGAATTTTGAACGAAGGGCTGGTACCACTGGACACATTGAAATCAAAATGGGACGCGGGTATCGGGAAACCTACACAGGAGACAGCATGGAGACAAATCAATTAGAGAGCATGGAAAAGCACGAGGTATGCTAGGTTCCAACTAGTGCATTTCTTTATACTACATAGGGCATACTTAACCCCGGTTAGGATTAGGAAGTATTTTAAGGCGGAAGACGCAGCATTCCCAAGATGCGCGAGCAAAGGGGTAGAGTTGGAACATATGTTGTGGGGATGTCCTAAGCTGGAGGAATATTGGGAAGAAGTAGGAGAAGTGTTAAGAGAGGTCCCGAAACGACAGATACATTTTGACATTGTGGTTTGTGTACTACACTGGTTCCCGCACACACCCAAGACCAAAGTGACAAGCAAATTCATCAACATGGGATTAATATTAGCCAAAAGGGAAATCACGAGCCACTGGAAGTCTAAGGATGGCCCTAATAACAGGAGGTGGAGAGCTGAATTCCTGAAATGGGCGGGTAGCGAGAGAGTACCATTAGATATCACCAAGCGCGATGTCCGAATAACGAAAAAGCTCTAGAAACTGCGCATGCATGGGAGGCGCTAGTACAGGCCTTAGCAGACCACAATGCAGAGGAAAGCCAGGCAGGCAGCGAGGAATAAGGGGCAATCACCTCACAAGAATAATATTGATCACTTTGCAGAGTAGCCACATCATGCTTTGAAATTAGCTGACTGATAGTAGTTAAACTCTACCCCCCTCCCTCGAGATCAGGGAAATGTGGTAGGAAAGTTATGGTTCATAGCATAGGGATGTATGATATGGTGGATTATGAATAGCTCACGTATATTGAAGCAATACGTTTATTAGCTGTTCCATAATTGTGGAGCTGGACAAGCATATGTGAAAATTGATATGTGTGGTTGATAATTAACCAAGAGGTGTGTAATTCATGCTTAAAAACCAATAAAAATTGTTTAAAAAAAACTAATTGCAACAACTGTAACCACTGTACTTAAAAGAATATTGCCCATTTGCAAAGTATTTAAACTAAAGTAATTCATTATGAGAAAGTATATTTTGTACTGTAATGTATAATGTAATTATAATGTAATTCAAAAAATAAAATATCTAAAAATAGTGTAAAAAAGTGTAGTAAATCAGTATAAAAAAATAAATACAACAATTAATACATTTAAAAATTTTCATTTACAAAACCTTTGAAATTCACTGAATAAACCACAGGTTTCAGACATGTTATAGTTAGGAATTAGCATTTAAAAAAACCTTTGAAACTCATTGTAAAAAACATAGGTTTCAAACATGTTATAGTTAGGAATTAGCATTTAAAAACCTTAGAAATTCACTGAAAAAAATAGGTTTTAGGAGTGTTATAGTTAGCTGGACATTTCACTCGTACAAAATCATTGAAATTCCTCCGTTATAGTTAGTTCTGCTAACTGTAACTCGCGCGCCCGCATTCCACTGCTGATTATGTCATATATTACATCATTCATGACATGGTCAGTGACATCACTGATAACATCATCCATGTGACAATCAGATACACCTCATCATACACTAGTATAAACTTTCATCACTCACAGTAAAATAAAAAGTACCATATTTGCATGCATTGACACACCAATACAAGGTTCTAAAAACCCACTCAGTGATTCCTAGATCTACACACACATCTAATCACTTCCCTATAGATTCACTCATACATGCTGTCAATGATCAATATAACACTATCAAATATACTTATAAACCTATATCGGCATTACACACCAGCACACATCCTATTCACTTATGCAGTCATGCTACTCACTTATGCAAACAATGGATCATACTTACATTTACTCAGCTACACACTTATACAAACACCACTTCATTTATTCTTATAGATAGTAACTCATACTTAGAGTGTTATAAAATCACTATTACAAGTATACAGTTATCCATACAGCCACTCATGCAATCACTGAGTCGTATGTAAACTTATTTATATACAACAACTATCACATACACTGCCTTTTATTTTTCTAGTTTGTTGGACATGTACCATTGAGAGATATATTTGCTCATCACCACACCCATAAAGATATTAACTCACCCAAACAACTGTTATAACATGTAGTCTTAACCTCATATACCTACTGAATCAACTATTCACACATCTTTGGGCAGTCACACACACCCCACCGAACCACACACACATTCACTCTCCCATACAAATACTCGGTTAACTACTCAATAACTAATATAGACTTTCATATAGCTAGTAACCAACTGGTGCAGCAGTTACAACTGACCAAGTGATACAGGTAAACACACAGGTTAGTCACTGTCCAATATATTTAGTGAGATACTATAAATTAGTCAAGTAAACAGTTAATCACACTGCTACTAAATCCTCCATCCAGATATTTATATTTATATATCCACTCATTCTTCAATGCAAATTGCTATATATATAATACAAACTTAAATAACGAACCAAACCACATCCACTGGATGATGTCATCAGTGATGTCATTTGAGATGTCATCAGTGATGTCACTGACCATGTCATGAATGATGTAATATGTGACATCATCAGCAGTGGATTGCTGGCGCGCGAGTTATAGTTAGCAGAACTAACTATAATGGAGGAATTTCAATGGTTTTGTACGAGAGAAAATGTCCAGCTAACTATAACACCCCTAAAACCTATGTTTTTTCAGTGATTATATATATATATATATATATATATATCCAAAAACACAAAGAGGCCCAATACCGGAGTCACAGCATTTATTTGCAGGCACAGCAGTGCAGTAAGTTACTCCTTCTCCTTACGCGTTTCGACAAAACATTGCCTTGATCACAGGTGGAGCTTTTAAAGTGCAAAGTGCATATCTGCGCGCCTTTTATTTTGAAAGTCACATGACAGTCTGTATTAGAATACAATCCCCATGATGCATTTTGCTTGGCAGTTGTAGTATGATGCATGGAATCTATGTTACATCCATATGCCTTTTAAATGTTCAATTCTTTCGTGCTTGCATCAAATGTCTTTAGTGGGTTTATTTACTCACGATGTCTTGTGCCTTCTTAAAATGGGAAAATTCACTTTTCATTTTGCCTTGCAACAATGCCAGTCCTCCGGCACGATCAGAACAGGGAATCATCCCTTTCCGAATCCCTTCCTGCGCCGTCACATCTTTGCTAATTAGCATTTCCTCTCGTGGGCTCGTGACGGTGAGTGGGTCATGCCCCTGAATCAAATCCACAAACAGCCTCCGAGCAAAGGGGCCCCCGACCCTGCAGGGCGGCCTCAGGACAATGGGCACGGAGCAGCCCATCACTAAACTCTCCAAAAACACAAAGAGGCCCAATACCGGAGTCACAGCATTTATTTGCAGGCACAGCAGTGCAGTAAGTTACTCCTTCTCCTTACGCGTTTCGACAAAACATTGCCTTGATCACAGGTGGAGCTTTTAAAGTGCAAAGTGCATATCTGCGCGCCTTTTATTTTGAAAGTCACATGACAGTCTGTATTAGAATACAATCCCCATGATGCATTTTGCTTGGCAGTTGTAGTATGATGCATGGAATCTATGTTACATCCATATGCCTTTTAAATGTTCAATTCTTTCGTGCTTGCATCAAATGTCTTTAGTGGGTTTATTTACTCACGATGTCTTGTGCCTTCTTAAAATGGGAAAATTCACTTTTCATTTTGCCTTGCAACAATGCCAGTCCTCCGGCACGATCAGAACAGGGAATCATCCCTTTCCGAATCCCTTCCTGCGCCGTCACATCTTTGCTAATTAGCATTTCCTCTCGTGGGCTCGTGACGGTGAGTGGGTCATGCCCCTGAATCAAATCCACAAACAGCCTCCGAGCAAAGGGGCCCCCGACCCTGCAGGGCGGCCTCAGGACAATGGGCACGGAGCAGCCCATCACTAAACTCTCCAAAAACACAAAGAGGCCCAATACCGGAGTCACAGCATTTATTTGCAGGCACAGCAGTGCAGTAAGTTACTCCTTCTCCTTACGCGTTTCGACAAAACATTGCCTTGATCACAGGTGGAGCTTTTAAAGTGCAAAGTGCATATCTGCGCGCCTTTTATTTTGAAAGTCACATGACAGTCTGTATTAGAATACAATCCCCATGATGCATTTTGCTTGGCAGTTGTAGTATGATGCATGGAATCTATGTTACATCCATATGCCTTTTAAATGTTCAATTCTTTCGTGCTTGCATCAAATGTCTTTAGTGGGTTTATTTACTCACGATGTCTTGTGCCTTCTTAAAATGGGAAAATTCACTTTACATTTTGCCTTGCAACAATGCCAGTCCTCCGGCACGATCAGAACAGGGAATCATCCCTTTCCGAATCCCTTCCTGCGCCGTCACATCTTTGCTAATTAGCATTTCCTCTCGTGGGCTCGTGACGGTGAGTGGGTCATGCCCCTGAATCAAATCCACAAACAGCCTCCGAGCAAAGGGGCCCCCGACCCTGCAGGGCGGCCTCAGGACAATGGGCACGGAGCAGCCCATCACTAAACTCTCCAAAAACACAAAGAGGCCCAATACCGGAGTCACAGCATTTATTTGCAGGCACAGCAGTGCAGTAAGTTACTCCTTCTCCTTACGCGTTTCGACAAAACATTGCCTTGATCACAGGTGGAGCTTTTAAAGTGCAAAGTGCATATCTGCGCGCCTTTTATTTTGAAAGTCACATGACAGTCTGTATTAGAATACAATCCCCATGATGCATTTTGCTTGGCAGTTGTAGTATGATGCATGGAATCTATGTTACATCCATATGCCTTTTAAATGTTCAATTCTTTCGTGCTTGCATCAAATGTCTTTAGTGGGTTTATTTACTCACGATGTCTTGTGCCTTCTTAAAATGGGAAAATTCACTTTTCATTTTGCCTTGCAACAATGCCAGTCCTCCGGCACGATCAGAACAGGGAATCATCCCTTTCCGAATCCCTTCCTGCGCCGTCACATCTTTGCTAATTAGCATTTCCTCTCGTGGGCTCGTGACGGTGAGTGGGTCATGCCCCTGAATCAAATCCACAAACAGCCTCCGAGCAAAGGGGCCCCCGACCCTGCAGGGCGGCCTCAGGACAATGGGCACGGAGCAGCCCATCACTAAACTCTCCAAAAACACAAAGAGGCCCAATACCGGAGTCACAGCATTTATTTGCAGGCACAGCAGTGCAGTAAGTTACTCCTTCTCCTTACGCGTTTCGACAAAACATTGCCTTGATCACAGGTGGAGCTTTTAAAGTGCAAAGTGCATATCTGCGCGCCTTTTATTTTGAAAGTCACATGACAGTCTGTATTAGAATACAATCCCCATGATGCATTTTGCTTGGCAGTTGTAGTATGATGCATGGAATCTATGTTACATCCATATGCCTTTTAAATGTTCAATTCTTTCGTGCTTGCATCAAATGTCTTTAGTGGGTTTATTTACTCACGATGTCTTGTGCCTTCTTAAAATGGGAAAATTCACTTTTCATTTTGCCTTGCAACAATGCCAGTCCTCCGGCACGATCAGAACAGGGAATCATCCCTTTCCGAATCCCTTCCTGCGCCGTCACATCTTTGCTAATTAGCATTTCCTCTCGTGGGCTCGTGACGGTGAGTGGGTCATGCCCCTGAATCAAATCCACAAACAGCCTCCGAGCAAAGGGGCCCCCGACCCTGCAGGGCGGCCTCAGGACAATGGGCACGGAGCAGCCCATCACTAAACTCTCCAAAAACACAAAGAGGCCCAATACCGGAGTCACAGCATTTATTTGCAGGCACAGCAGTGCAGTAAGTTACTCCTTCTCCTTACGCGTTTCGACAAAACATTGCCTTGATCACAGGTGGAGCTTTTAAAGTGCAAAGT